>NC_080646.1:4290000-6790000 GCF_027579445.1 Ammospiza nelsoni | reverse complement strand
TTTTTCTTTCCGGTAGATGAAGCGTTCCACAAACGCCAGGGAAGGCAGAGCCACTCACAGTGAAATTATTCCACAGGGCAGGTCTGCAGTTACCTGCTGTGCCTCTCTCCAGAGCAGGGCTTGGAAAACACGGGTGGGACCAGAGGCACCGCTGCTTCCAGCTGCTCTCGTGTTATGCGAAAATGTTATTGCTTTGAAAAATGTTATTGTTGCTAAATGAGCGGGGTATTTTTCCAGCTTCAGCCCACACTGCTGCCGAAGGCAGCGCTGCCACGTCCCCCTCTGCTCCTTCCAGATGACGGCCCCGTCCCGCGGGTGGTCCCCACGCAGGGCCACGGCCCTGGCCGATCCCAGGCTCCCTGCGGGCCCCGCGGGTGGGCCTGCTGACCTTCACAGCCCCCACGCACCGAAATTCTGCTGAGCCCGGCCATTTCACACATCTGCCTGAATTTCAGCCGGGTTTTGCTGACTGTCCCTGTGCCGCCACAGGCGCGGGCGTGCGGTGTTTGAGTGAGCGAGTGAGTGACAGACAAGGACATCGCTCCGCGATGCCCATCCTGCGGGACACGCGGGGGCCGGGCAAGACTGCGGGGGCAAAAGCCGGGGCACAGCGGGACGGGTTCGTGCCAGAGCTGCCTGCACAGGGGGCCGAAGCGCAGCGCGGGCCGTTCCCGGAGAGCCCCGCAGCAAGCGGCGCGGGGCCGGCACCGAGCGCCCGCAGCTCCGCAGGGCCGGCCCAGCGGAAGGCGGCCCTTAGCGACGGGACTCGCCCCGCCCACAAACTGCCGCCCCGCCCACAAACCGCCCCCTCGCCCACAAACCGTCCTCCCCCTCTCCTATTGGTCGCTTCCCTCGCAAGGGGCGCGGCGAAATGAGACGTCACGGGAATAGCGCTCTCTGATTGGTGTCGGCGGCGGCGGGCAGCCCCGCCCTCGCGGTCCCACGCGCGGCCGGGCCCGCCCGGCGGGTACATTGTGCGCGGGGCCGCGCCGGGCCCGCTCCGCGCTCGCTCCGCGCTCCCGCCCCGCATTCCCGATCTCCGCGTCCCTGGTACCCCGCGCTGGGGCTTCCCGTCTGACGGAGATTTCCGCTCGGCCAAGCCACGGTGAGTGTTCTCCCCCCGGATTCGCGCGCCGCTGGCAGACCCCTCCGAGCGCGGGGCTTGCGGGGGTTCGGAGCCGCGGGCATGGGCATGGGCCGGCCCCCGGCAGGAGGGACCATGAGTGCTGCCCCCGGTACCGGCCCGAGGCTCGTTGGGGCTTTGGAGCATCGTGTTCCATAGGCAGGAAGCGGCAGGAAAAGGTTTAGGGAGGGGAAGGTCTTCTAACTTCCGAAGCAGAAAAAAAAAAGTTAATAAATATTAAACCCCGGCTATTAATTTCATTAATGAGAAAGTCAGGTGGCATTGCTTCTTGCTTTGCTTTTTTTCTGCCTCTTTCGTCCCTGTGTATACAAATATCTCAAAACTGTGCTCCGAGGGACACAACTTCCATGGGCTCGGATGAAATCAGTATTAAATCAGTTTGAACAAGCCTGTCTAGAGAAGTGAGCAGGTTTGTGTGAGTGACTGAGCTGAGCTGACAGGGGAGAAAAATAGTTCTTCCTCCTCCTCCTGTCCTCACAGGCCCCTTCACATTTAAAAAAGTTAAGAGCCTATTTGGTAGTTGTGTTGTCTAAATTTGTTTTGTCTTTATTTTCTTTATCTCTTCACTTGTGATTATTGGGGTAGGGGGCTTAGACCAGCCAGATCTGTGCTTGGAAAATCTGCCCTCAGCTTTGCATAAGCAGACAGCTGAATGTTTCATACTATTCCAGTGGAGAGTCCAAGTGTCATGACTGCTCTGTTTTCCTTTCCTGGCAATCTCTGCCTGGGTTCTCTTGTGATCTGCTGGAGAGATTTCCTCAGCCAGGGTGCTGTGGGATTTTGTAGCCTTCCTCCAAATGTACCTCTTCCTCTCCAGGACAGATCCAGAGCCGCAAGAGAAAAACAAGCAGCTCTGCAACCTTTAAACTTTGACAGCTTCCCTTGTTTTTCCTTCTTCCTTCCTGCATCTTGTGACAGTTGTTTTTATTGAAGTTACCTTAGGAGCAACCTGAGATGTGTAACACAGCCCATGTGTTCTGCTGGTGGCAAGCTGCTGCTGTTGCCTCAGCTGCCCTGGTGACAGTCTCAGTCCAGAGTTCTGAGCTCTCCTTTCTGCTTTCTTGTCTCTGCTCCTGATCTCTCCTGTATGTTCTGCTCTCTGTACATCTCTCAAAGAGTGACTCCTTAATGCTATAGGATCCTTTCTGGGGCCTCTCTGTTTTCCTGGTGCTGTTTTCTGCTGCAAATCAAATTCTGTCTGAAAGCATATTTTGTCTCTTTTGTGTCTTTAACCCCAGCCATCTGCTCTGGCTTATCTTTTTGATAAGCCCAAGTAAAGCACTGGGGAGGAGGCATAGGTGGAAGTCTGCTCTGCAACAGGAAGGTGTGGGGTGGCACAAGATTCTCAGAATTAAAAGCAGAGTGAAAATCGCTGCAGAATTGCACCATAATGTAGAGATGTGAGACTCAGCAGCTTCAGCACTGAAGAACTTAAATTTCCCCTTCCTTTCTTGTTCATTTTCTCAAGTATTTGAGGATTGTTATCTGAAGTCCTCCTGCCTCAGCATGTGTGCAGAGTGTGGTATCCTCTCGTGCTGTGTTTGGGGCAGGCTCAAGTAACTCAAGCAGAGAGATTGGTGTCTCAGATGTGCTTTTGCAGAGGAGTTCAGGCCAGTTGAAAATGGTTTGACTGAAGGAACAAGGCAAAATATATTTGTGAAGGCAACAGCTTGGGGACAGATGACAAAGTATTGCATAACATGTATTCCAAGTGTGTGAAAATGAGCATGAGTCTGATCCATAAGATGGTTCTTCTGGCTCTGGAGGGAGTGCTGGACATGTCCTGATATGGAGATAAGGAGTGTGTGCATGCATATCTGTGTGTACATATGCGCATGTGAATTATGATAGCATTTCTGTCCCTGTGGCGGTGACCAGCCATTCCCAAAGCCTGCAGGAGTTCAGATCCTTCTTAGCAGTCAGGGGAAGTTTCAGGCAGTGTTTAGGAGGTGGATGAGTGAAACAGGAAGGGCAGGATGTGGCCATCTGTGGAGGTGGGAGAGGAGGGCAGAGTTGGAGGTGTGGATGGAAGTGGCAGCGTTACAAAAGAGCCTTGAGCAGCGCCTTGCCTTGCCCGAGTAGGTGCGGCAGGACAGGCAGAGCTGGCCCAGGGTGTTGGTGGCAGCCACGCTGTGCTCAGGGACTGTGCAAGGGGCAGCTTTGGAGCCCTGTCAGCACTTGGGCCAGATTTGCTCCCCTCTTTCACAGGCTGGAGTTGAATTGCAGTGAGCATAGCTGGCTTTGCTGAAAGCAGTGGCTGCAGGGATGCTGCCTGGGAAGCATTTAGCTGTAACAAGCTACCCCAGGCCCCCTGGCCTGACCTTTAACCACCATCACATCTCTCTGTCTTTGCTTATCAGCTTTATATCCCCGCAGTGACTATTAGTATCACTCCAGCCAGAACAGACAGCTCTGTCTTTCCTCCATTGCTTCAGCCTGGGAATGCTGCATGTCCCATAACCGCTGTCTGCTTGCTGACCATTAGGCTTTGCAAAGACTACCAGTTTTATATGATGGCCTGTCACATTGTGGTGAGGTAAATTTATTACTGTACCACACTGGCAGTCACTCTGCTCTGTTGCAGGGTGTGCAGGATGCCCAGGGCAGCCTGGGTGCTGCTGGGATGCCACAGTGGCACAGAACTTGCAAGCTGAGTCTGTGTTTTGATGCTGTGTGAGCACCAAAATGGAAAAATCGGAATTTTTTTGTTCCTTCTCTCCAGAGCCAGAGGGCAATAAGCAATGGCCTGTCTTGCAGCCCCAGACCCTTCAATTTCTGTCACTTGGGAATGGATGTCCCCCATGCCCAGCAGCATAAGGGGCTGATCCATTCAGGAGGCGTGAGGGCCTCCCATCTCCACAGCTCTGAACTCCAGCCAGAATTGCAAATGAGCAAAGCAAACCTGGCAGTTGTACCATGATCTCCTGCCTGGCAGGGGAGTGGGGAAGGCAAAACAAAACCCCAGCTTAACTGGCCAGGCCCAAAATTGAAATCCTGCCCTGACAGCAGGCAGGCAGACAGACCTGTTTGGTGTGAGCATCTGTGATAGGGCTTTTGGTCAGCCTGGCTACTGGAGCACTCAGCTCTGCCAGCCTCAGAGCTGGGAGAGTGGGAGGATCTGAATAAGATCTCTGGAGTCAGCAGCTGCTGTGGTTACTCTGGCATTAATTTGATGTATACCACATCTCATCTCCTAAACTCTCTCTGGGAAGTGGCATGTGGTTCCTCTGTGTTTGAAGTACCAAAGGCCTTTTGCCTTTGCAGCACATTAGCAAGTTTGGCTTGCTTGGAAAGGACTTTATCCTGCCCAGATGGGGCTGGGGCAGGTACTGCAATCAAGTAGGCTGTTCCCATTCTGGAGCCTTTTTGGGTATAATTTGGAAGAGGGGATTGTGAACTCGCTTGCCTCCTCTGCAGCCCCCCATTCATTTTGCATAGCGCCTGTGATTGATCTGGCAGAATGGGATGTATTCACAAGCAGAGCTGGAGGGCAGCAGGAAGGACAAAACCCCACCACAGCCTCTGAAATGAATCACAGGCTCTGAAAAGATCCGCTGGGGTTAAGGCATAGCAGTGAAAAGCTATTGTCTGGAGCCTGGACTGTGGCTAAAAGCATTATTTATCCCAATTTGGGTAGTGGTTGTAGGAGGGCGTGGTATTCCCAGGAACAGCAAAGCCAGTGTGCTTAGTGGTGAACATGAACTTTATTTGATTGTGTCACAGGTAGCTCAGGAAGCTTTTTGGAGTATCTCAGCTGCAGAGTAGCAAGTGCAATACCTGATTTGCAAATAGAACTGCATGGATTGCATGCAAAGAGGATTTCCTACAGGTATTTTTATTGTGGTTGGGGCATGGTTGCCTTGACTCAGATGAGTGCATGCCATAGATTTGAGGCACTGCATCCCTTTTACGAGTGCTTTTGTGAGACAAAACAAGAATCTCACTAATTGGTTCAGCTTGGCAATAATGTTCTGATTTTCTATCAAGTAAGTGGCATTTAGATTCTTGTGGTGGCTGTAGGCTCAGAGTGGGGCATGGGTTTAAAGGGAGGAGTGGTGGGTACTGCTGGGGATGGGATGTGAGAATGTGAGTGGGATATGAAACTCAGACTGAGTTTCAAAATGTTGAGATATGTACCCGGATCTTCTCCAGACAATCTGATTCCTGGAGCCTACAGAATTGGGCTTGGAAAACCTCCCAGTTTCTGTCTGAGCCAACAGAAGGAGCCTTTCACATGGTCTCTCTGTTTTCTGTCTAGGATGTACAGGCTAGACTAGGAAGTGAGAAAATGAGAAGAAATGATAAGGATGCCTACCATTCTCAAAGACTGGGGCAGGATCAGAAATTCTGCACTGGGGGGGCTGGAGTCAGCTGCCTTTCCTTTGTTTGCCTATTTGCAAATCTGGTGAAACATCAAGAGTTTGTCAGGAAGGGCAAATCTAGAGCGATACCCTCTGATTCACAGCAGTTACATTGTCTGAATTCCAGCCTGCAAAATCCCAGTTGCATCTTTGCTGTGTTAGTCATCCTGAAGAGAACAGGAACAAATTTGGCTGACACAGGCAAACCACTGAATTCACTGGCATGGCTGGAGATGAACCTGACCTGTAAGAGAGCAAAGTCTGCATGCAGGCCCACAGTGTGGACAGAGCAGAGGGCATGCCTGGGAGATAATGTAGTGAAGGTCCTGTGCTGCCCACCTGGCAGCAGCCCAGGCTCCACACTAAACAAGTGTGCTGCTGCACTAAATGCCAGGTGCAATTTCAATTCCTTTCATCTCAAGCACTCTTGACAGAAGAGCATTATTAGTGTTGAGCATTTCGAGCAGCTCCAAACGGTGTACCTGACGGTCTGCTGTGTTATGCAAGGCCAGGAAAATCATCAGAAAACATCTTCACATTTGTTCCTTCCCCTTTCTTGTTTTTTATGTCTCTCCCCCACCATCCTTTCCTGTTTTCTGTTGTTTTTTTCTGCTTTTGAAGCTTGAGCTGCCTCTGAGTACGTGAAGGCCTGCATGTAACAGATCCTCTTTCTCAAACCTTTTGATGGCCACCAGTGCTGGGAAATTGCATCTGAAACACAGCTGATCTGGCTCTGTGTTTGACAGTGTGTTGCCTCACTGCTCTTTCTCCTAAGCAGTTTTGCAAGGAGCTCTTCCCTGTGAAGACAACACAGTAGGTGACTTTTATATTTCTACTTTGCTACTCTGTACAATAAAAAGGGAGAAATTGTTTCTATAGCAGTAATTTTGGCCTGGGATAATGCTGCTGGCCTAAGCACCAGGTGGTGGAGTCCATGAGCATTAGAAAGGTACAGAAGAGTATAATAGTATTGAGCTATTAGGATGAGATATTTGGGATGAGGGAGCAGGCACATTACTAATTAAAAGAGAATTAATCCCACCACTTTCAGGGAGAAGTTAAACTTTGGCTAAATTCAAGACAGTGTGTCAGCCACCAGGGTTGATACTGTGAGATGGAGAGAAAATAAAGATTAACCTTATGCCTGCTGTCACTGGCCATTTCAGGTGGGTCTGCTCTGATTTGGAAGGAGTGTTGTTGTAGTACAGCCCATGCATAGAGGGCCCATATGGCTTCTTGGGAATGAAACTCTGCTGTAGTTTGAGCAGCTTCATCCAGGTCTTGTAAGCTGAGCCATCAAGGAACCTTACTGCTTATTGATTTACTTATTTACAGCTTTAAATAGTTCATGGTTGAGTGGTACAAAAAGAAATGTGTTCTGCTTGCTGCTTCTCTCATGGGTGAAACAGAAAATGCCAGTTTTGGATCATGGGACTTGGAGTCTTTGTTGGTGTTTAGCCAGCCTTTAGGATCTTGGGAGAGCATTCATAAACCCTGTGGTTTTGCTCTTCTAAGTAGAAATGATTCTTGATTCCCTGAAATCCCACTGGGGAGCATATTAATCACTCTCAAATCTTGTCCTCTTGAAAGCAAGCAGGATCTCAGCTGTGATTCCCTGCAGGTAGTGAATGAAATTGGAGATTTGTGGAGAGCCCCGTGGTTTGAGATGGAGGGGGAACCCCAAGCCTGCTAATTATAGTTCATGTATCAATAGCCTTTCTGAGCTGTTCTCTCATATGCAGTTCTTTTGTGATTGGGGACAGGACCTGATACAGCTTCAAAGTATCCATGTAAGAGGCACTTGGGTTTTTCAAGAGGTGGTAGAGTGTCTCCTGAGGTTCTCCTAGAGGACCATTCCAGCAGGGCTCTGGAAGGGTGACCCATCAGTGTGGGATGGAAAGTCTTCTCCTGGTTTGTAGGAAGCAAAAGGCACTCGGACAGGAGAGCTGTGGTTCTTCATGTGGGGAGTTTGGCCAGCTCTCTGCTTTTGTTTTTCCCCTTGTTCTCTTTGCAAGCTTTGTCCTGTCCAGAGAGACTGCTGGGGCGTTTTCTTCATGAGCTGAGATTTGAGGGGTCTTTTTTTCTTGAGCCAACTCCTTCCCTCTTTCAGGATTGCTGTCTGCCCTGTCTGGATGAGTGGAAGGATTTTCAAAGCAACCTTATCTTGCTCTGCTGGAAAAAACCTGTCTTTCCCATCCTGGCTGCACAAAGGCTGCAGACAGCCAGGGGAATACTTCAGCCAGCAGACAGCATTGGATAGCTGTCAAAAAGCTGATGCCCCTCTGCCCTCATCCATATGGAAGAAGGATTATCATCTGCCTCTATTACTCTGTGCAGTAAGATCCCTTTAAAGGTTATGCAGCAGATACTTATTTTTTCAATAACTGCCTTTCGAGGGAAAAGAAATGAATGCAGCGTGCAGAAATTCAAGCCCCAGTTTGTTCAGGTCGTGCCTTCTGCTGTTCCCATTGACATGGCTGTTCCACAACTGCTTTGTGCATGATGGAAGATGCAGCTGGGAGCTCTGATAACCCCCAAGCTCTCACAGAGCAGATGGGAGCTTGGCAAGGGCCACTGACAGGTTGCTTTGTGTAAAGTACTCCTCATTCAGAGTGGTTCTGCTTTTTCTCTTTAGCTGAGTTGTTGGGTAAGGGAGCAAGGAGTGTGGTAGGGGCCAAATTGTGCTCTGCATGCCTCTGCTTCAGAGAAGTGCATGTGTCACAGGTCCAGCCTGCCCATGGCTGCAGTTAAACATGGCTTGAATTGAATCACTTCTGTACATATTATGAAACTAGAAGACACTTTGCCTGCAGGCTTCTAAGGTTTGTCAGCTGCTACATTTTGGAAGAAATTTGCCTGATGAAGTAGCTGCTGCCTGCAGTTTCTCTTTGTCTGATATGGGTGAGATGATGCCAAGGTCTCTGGTAGACTGAGGCATGCAGTGAGGGGAGTTATTAGGGGGAGGATTAGTGTCTGCCACTTTTCTGCTTGTGTCCAGCTATGGCAGGATCCAAGAAGACCTCAGAAAAAGCTGTTTGGGTGTTGCTGAAAACCACAAGCAAGGCTTTCTGGTGAGATGGCTGCACCCCAGAGTTCAGGGGCTGCTTTAGTTTCAGTTTAATGCTCTGTCTAGCCCTGCTTGTCTGTGACCAGTGACATCCAGTGTCATAACTCCACTCCAGGGGAGGACAAGTAAAGGGGCTGTGACTGTGGCCTCTTCAGCTTTCAGAATTCCAGCTGTGCTGAGAGTCAGTTGGTGCCTGTAGTGAACGTGATAGAAAGAGCAGTGAGAACTGGACTGCCAATTTATTTCCTGGATATTTTTCAACACATATAAGATAGAAATATTATTTGCCTCCAGGTTCCCTGGGATAGATATTTGATGCTGGAAGCTTGAGATTTGAAATATATGTGTGTGTATGCACATGTGTGATATATGTACATGTCCTTATGTGTATGTATATATAAAAAATGGCTTTGCTGCAGCTTTTATATAGACATTTCAATTTTTTAAATGACCTGCTCCTTCCACTCTGAGTAGGTGCTTTTAATCTTAGTGTCAGAAAAATCATTGCTGCCTTCCTGCACTCTCTGTGTTTGTTTCCATAGCTATCCTATATAAGTTGCTTCTTTTTTTGTACATAAGCAAATCAAAGGTTAACAGTGAATAGTTGACCCGAGCGTGAGAAAAGGAAGCTGTAGCAGTGGCAGGGTGGTTTCTGAGGTTGTAGGAATAGGAACCTAAATCAATAGCTTTTAGCAGACTTATAAATGTTTCATTTGTATTCCTCACTTCGGCGCTGACATGGGAATCCAAATAACCCCTTAAATTAGTGTTGTTCTGCGCTGGGTGTAGATGTTGGAAACATCTCCTTCAGATGCACTTCAAAGTGCTGTTCCATAATGGCATTTTCCTTCCTGTTTTGGAGCCTTGCTTCTGCACAGCCTCCAGTCACGAGTGAAATGCGCTTGTCAGCCTCTATCCCAGGCTTGCAGAGTTTGGGCCATGGAAATGGACATTTCCCACCCAACTACCCACATCAGTGTTCTGCCCTCACTATGAGGCTGAGCAGGACTTGTGGCTGCTTGGGCAAGCTGTTGTTCCTGCATGGAGAAGCGCAGAGACTTTTCCCTGGACTGTGACACAGCCCTGAGGAATGAGCGAGGCCTTGAGAAGACCAACCTCAGTAACTCTTGACAGCGTGTGGGGAAGGAGCAACATGCCCACAATTGTTTGTCTCATTCAAACTCTTTTGGAGGTGCTGGAGAAGCAGGGGCAGGAAGTTCTTGAGCAGAGCCTGAGTCAGGCGACTTATCTGGCCATCTGCCTCCTCCTGAGGTCATCCACCCATGGAGTGTGGGAGGGTTGAGCAGCTCCAGGTCAGTGCCAGGTCAAGGCTGTGACCTCCTGGCAGCCTGGGAGCGCAGCCGCCATTCTCTCAGCATTTTGTGGTTTCCTCCAAGACCCCAGTGCTGGCTGGGGAGAGCTGGGCTCATCTGCAGACCTCGTGTTTACAGGCTGGAGAGACCCTTGAGAAATCCCAGCCTGTGAAGAGCAAGTTTAAAAAAAACCCATCCAACCAACATTAACAAAAAGAACCCATCTAAAAAGCCTTCCCTGACTGTCTTGTGTAAACAATTCAGTGACTGGGAGTGAGGGTTGACCCCATTTTGAATTTTTCAGGTTCGTTTTTCAAACCTCGGGACAAGTTCTGTATTAACTTTCTCCTGTAAGAGAGGGCTGTGCCTGTGTATGTGTCTGTCTGCTTTAGTTCCATGGGAAGCAAAAAATGCAGCTGGCTGAAGTATTTTGGAGTAAATGACTTGGATTTTATCATCTAGGTAGTATTAATTTAATTAGTCCAAAAGGGTTTTCTTCTACAGGCAAGGATTGGTATCAGGTAGCACTAATGTGAAATAGTAGCTAATAAAAGCCTTGTGTTTGATTCTGCCTGTCTGGTAAAAAAACATAATTTCTGTCTTTCTCTTGTCTTATTCTGAATAGAATCTGTCCTGAAAAATGTTTGTCACATGAGGCATCTGGTGAGTTTTATAATCAAAAAGTGCAACAAATCAGCTTAAACCTTTGGCTTCTGCTGGTAATTAAATATTTTGTAAATAAAACCTGTAGCAGTTGCTTTTCCTAAACTTACAGAAATCTACATGAAAATCAGAAGCCAAACTTAATTTCTGCTGAGCCAAGAACAGACCAATGCCCTTTATCCTGGATAGTCTGCTCTCTCTATGCTGTTTTCTAAGGAAAAATAACTCTTCTGCAGTTTGCCAATACCCTCTGGGGGCTGTTGAAACAATCTACGCCAAGTTTGGGGTTTGATTGCCTCACTTTGTTGCTCCTTTGTTGAAACCAAAGCAGAATTTCCCCCTTCACCCCTCTCTGCTTTCTTGCCCTGCTGAGCCTGAGTTAGATTTTTTGGAGGATGCGAGGGTGCAGGAGGAAAGGATGCAGGAGCAGCCATGGAGCAGGAGCTGCAGGGATGTCACCTGGAGCTCTGAGATCCACTGGCCGTGTACCAGTGTTGGATAACTAACGCATGTGTTCTCCATGCCTTGTATCAGTCAGGATGAGGGAATAATGCTTTCCCTGTTTGTCTCCCTGCAGGCAAGAGCTGTGCCACCATGTCGGTCAGCGTGCACGAGAACCGTAAATCCCGCACCAGCACCGGCTCCATGAACATCCTGCTTTACCACAAAGCCTCCCACCCGGACTGCGTCCTGTCCCACCTGAACACGCTGCGCAAGCACTGCATGTTCACCGATGTCACCCTCTGGGCAGGGAACAGGTCCTTCCCCTGCCACCGTGCAGTGCTGGCTGCCTCCAGCAGGTACTTCGAGGCCATGTTCAGCAACGGCCTCCGGGAGAGCCTGGATGATGAGGTGAACTTCCATGACAGCCTCCACCCGGAGGTGCTGGAGCTGCTGCTGGACTTTGCTTACTCCTCTCGGATCATTATCAACGAGGAGAATGCTGAGTCCCTCCTGGAGGCTGGGGACATGCTGCAGTTCCATGATGTCCGAGATGCTGCAGCTGAGTTCCTGGAGAAGAACCTCTACCCTTCCAACTGCCTGGGCATGATGCTGCTCTCGGATGCTCATCAGTGCCGGCGGCTCTATGAGCTCTCCTGGAGGATGTGCCTGGTCAACTTTGAGACTGTTCACAAGAGTGAGGACTTCAACAACCTTTCCAAGGACACTTTGCTCGACCTCATCTCCAGTGATGAGCTGGAAATCGAGGATGAAGAAAAGGTCTTCAAGGCTGTCATGCAGTGGGTGAAATACGACCTGGATGAGCGGAAGGCTTATCTCCCAGAACTTCTGAGGAATGTTCGTCTGGCTTTGCTTCCTTCAGAATGCCTCAAGGAAGCCTTGGCTTGCGAGGACTTGATCATGGTGGATGAAAGGAACAAGCTTGTCCTGGATGAAGCTATTCAGTGCAAGAAGAAGATCCTCCAGAATGATGGGGTGGTCACCAGCCTCTGTGCCAGGCCTCGCAAAGCTGGGCACACCTTGCTGATCCTGGGAGGACAAACCTTCATGTGTGATAAGATTTACCAAGTGGATCACAAAGCCAAGGAAATTATTCCCAAAGCAGACCTGCCGAGTCCACGGAAGGAATTTAGTGCCTGTGCCATCGGCTGCAAAGTGTACATCACTGGAGGCAGGGGCTCAGAGAACGGGGTCTCCAAAGATGTTTGGGTTTATGACACCGTACATGAGGAATGGTCCAAAGCTGCCCCAATGTTGATCGCTCGGTTTGGGCATGGCTCAGCCGAATTGGAAAACTGCCTCTATGTGGTTGGTGGACACACTGCAGTAGCTGGGGTCTTCCCTGCATCTCCCTCGGTTTCCTTGAAGCAAGTGGAGAAGTACGACCCCATATCCAACAAGTGGATGATGGTGGCTCCTCTGAGGGACGGAGTGAGCAACGCCGCGGTGGTGAGCGCCAGGCTGAAGCTCTTTGTCTTCGGTGGCACCAGCATCCACCGCGACATGGTGTCCAAAGTGCAGTGCTACGACCCAGCCGAGAACCGATGGACCATCAAGGCCGAGTGCCCGCAGCCCTGGCGCTACACAGCAGCCGCCGTCCTGGGCAGCCAGATTTTCATCATGGGAGGGGACACGGAGTTCACGGCAGCCTCCGCCTACCGCTTCGACTGCGAGACCGACCAGTGGACGCGCATCGGGGACATGACGGCCAAGCGAATGTCCTGCCACGCCCTGGCCTCGGGCAACAAACTCTATGTGGTAGGAGGCTACTTTGGCACCCAGAGGTGCAAAACGCTGGACTGCTATGACCCCATGTCGGACACGTGGAACTGTATCACCACGGTGCCTTACTCGCTCATCCCCACGGCTTTTGTCAGCACCTGGAAGCACTTGCCCTCGTGATGAGGGGCAGGGCCTGGGGGCTTGTTTCCAGGAGGTCAATGAAGGTAAGGGTCTCCTCCTCTTAAATTAAAAATTACCATCTTGCCTCAGTTGTATGTCCACAGACCATGCTGAAGCCACAGGTGCTCTTGAAGTAATTTTATGGGAAAATATTCATCCCAATTTAAAAGTGGGATGCAGAGCCAGAAAAGAGCAACCAGCTCTGCAGTGCTCTAGTGTAAGTCTAGATAGTTCCAAGGGTTCTCTTATTTCCAGATGATCCTCACAGTATCTTAAGATATACATATACATAGATGGTTGGGGCATCTCCTTCTGCTCCAAGGTAGCTGGATGTGCCAGCCTCACCCTTCTGTGGTGGTGAGTCCACACCTGCTTTCACCATGGAATACATCCTGTTTCCATGCAGCTGAGGGAGTTAAGGTTCCTAAAAACACTGTATGTGACTCCTGGGAGATACTAGGGTAAAAGTGCTTTGAAATGTCTCAGTAGTTTGATATTTTTGCTGATTTTTCTGGGTGGTGTATTTAGCACTGTTGAATATGTAGGCAGGTGACCCTTGGAATGCCAGCAAATCCTGGTTCTCTTTTTATGCTCTCTGTTTACATTTCAGTGGGCAGCAGAAGCAGAAGTGCAGAAGCTATGGTGCATTTGATGGTCTTGGTGTTTATTTATCATCCAAACAGTTGCTTGTTAAATCAGAACTTCTGAGACTTCTGTGTCAGACCTGAGTGGGAGGGAAGGGGTTTTGTAACCAGAAGAAGAATGTGTTTATCAGTGTTTTGGGTTGTGTGAGAATAAGAAAGTTGGTGGAAACCCATGATGTTGTGTCTCATTCTGGTGCTCTGATTTTCTCTTGCTCAGAGAAGGTGCTCCTGCAGTGCCCCTGGGACAGGGTTTCTGCTTCCTCCCCTCTCCTCCCCAGTGGGGGGTTTGGTTGCTGTTCTGGTTGTCAGTGTGGCTCCACAGGGCTTTGCATGTCCTCACCAACCTGTGCTGAGACACAGCTGGTCTGGCAAAGCCCAAAAACTCTTCTCATCTTGCATTGTGAAAGCAGATAGTGATACAGGCAGCACTCAGATAGCATCACCTTCCCAGGAAGTCAGTAACTCATCTGCTAGCTCAGTGTGCAGGTTTCTGAGTGCCAGCAGCACACACAGCCCTGCTCTGGTGGTTGCAGCCTGCATCCCAGCCAGCTGAAAGAGCTGGGAATCCCTCACTATGGGTGTGGGATTGACAAGCTTCACTTACAGTTTTATTTGGGAAGTGGGGACTGTGGGGAGGGAAATTCTTCCACAGACTCGTCAAAATCCACTTCACTTAATACAGGGAAGAAGGAATGCTGCCCAAACCCTCTAACACCCTCTCACTTCCCTGCTTTCCACTTGGTGTGGTTGGTGTGCCTGGGAATCGCCCAGCGGGTGAAATTGCTGGCACCTCCCAGTGATCATCTTTCTTGATGCCAGCTGGGAACCAAGGAGGAGTTCCTGGCACCTCAGCCAGGGATTAACCCAACATGACCACCTGCTTTTCTCAGGCGGGAAAAAAACCACCCAGGGCATTACGCTGGCCTTTGTAAAACACCTGGTTTTAACATGGCTTGGACATCCATGAGGGCAGGAGTGGAAAGGGTTAAAATGAGACCTTAAAGTGTTCCCAACACTGTAAGATAATGGCCTTTCCAAATTCTCCTCAGGCGTTGCCTAGCATCTGTCACGGTGGCTCAGTAATCTAATTAACTGTCACTTGGCTATTAAATATTGCAGCAAAGACTGTGAGGACTCCATCATTTTCAGCTCAGGTCAATGGGGCCTCCCTTTAAGAGCCATCCTAGAGCTGACAGTTAATTTTCTCTGGTAGCAGATGTGTCTGAATATTAAAGCTCAACACCAGCCACATGGCTGGGAGTAGGAATAGGGGGTAGTTTGAGATGGGAGTCAGTTCCTCAGCTACTAAATAAAAAACAGTCTTCAAAGTCACAGTGATGTTGTTTTCCTCCCCTACCGTTTTTTCCTCCCTGCTGTATTTGGGTTGTTCAGACCTAATAAATAGTTTTGTGGGGGTTGCATTGATACTTCTTTCCCCCCTGTAATTGGGAGCCTGACACAAGCACAGAAAACTAGAAACTGCAAATAAAACTGGTGAAAAGTCACTGTGTGAGGGTTTTATGTGCTTTTTTGGCTCTGCCTCCAGTCTTCGGTAAAAAGAACTATTTAAAATACATGCAAGCTCTTGCCAGAAAGAATGTCTGTCCACATTATTTTTCTAGAGTGGGTTTTTTTTTTTTCTTTTAGTAAGTTTTATTTCATTTAGTGAGTGAATGTCCCTGATGTGCACATCCCATGTGTCTGCCTTGGCTGTCCTGGCTGTGCAAAAACTGGGGTAACTGGCTGTAGGGTCCTATGGCTATGATCCAGTTCACCCCATTGTCCTATTGCAGGTCTGACCAAGGGATTTTCTGGTTTGCAGCTCTCACCATGGAAGGTCTCTGCTCAAATACCTGATTTGCTCCTTATTCAAGTAGGGATGCCCAGAAGGCAGGTTGGCCAGCACCTGTCCAGTTTCCTATGGAATTGCTTGCTCTCACCTGGAAAAACTCAGGAGCAACTACCCCTCAGAGCAGAGCAAGGTGGGCTGGTGGAAAAAGGCCTGGGCAATCATATGGCAGGAGACAGAACTTTGTTCTCATGGAAAAAACAACCTCCTGCCCGTATACTGGTCCCTGAAAACTGAATAGTCTGTCCTTGACAAATGTTGGTCATAAAGCACCCAGCCTGCCTTTCCTGTGAAGCATAAAACTGATCAGCTGGAAATGCTTCCTCCAGGGCATGGCCTTTGCCCTTCCCAGACAGAGCAGGGACACATTTCAGCAGAGGTCCCAGGACTGCTGCCAGGGAGGCTGTGTGACATTAATTTAGTGCTTATTACCCACAGTTAATTCCAGGGATCAAGTGTGATTAGCAGTATGAAATGTGAAAGCCTCATCCCCTCCCACCTGGGGTGGTGGAGCCATAGGGGAGGCAGAACATGACAAATGAGCATGGGGCTAATCAGGACTCTGTGTTGATAAGGACAAGCACAGCCCAGGGAAGGGGGTGGGTGGTTTGTCACAGTGCTGTTCAGAGACAGTTGATGGGGACAACTCAACCCCTCCTCAGAGGTGACTTCAGGCAGCACCAGGAGCAGGTTCTCCAAGCTGCCTGTCTCCACATTAAAGTGGCTTCTCCACACTATCTGTCCTGTGTGACACTGATTGTCACAGGGCAGAGTCACAGATGGGGGTGGGATGGTCACTTCAGATTTCATGGTCCAGCCAGGGAGGGCAAATTGGAAAGAGGAGCCACTGCATCCCTCTGTGCTGCCTCCTGAGCCTCAAATGCTCTCCTGGGGTGGAGATGTTGGAATTTCCATCTCCAAACAAACAGGTCAACCCAAACCCTGTAGGTAGCATCAAGAAGCCAGAAGTTCCCTGCCCAGAGGTTCCTAATCAGGTGCTTTTTGGTTCTTACAGGACACTCCTCACAGTCTTCAATTTAGGGAGCAGAGGTTGGTGGCTGGGCACTGCTCAGGCACTGATTCCTAGGGCATATCAGAATCTCAGAGTTGATTTTGTGGCTTCCACTGGAGCCCTTGGGTGTGTGCTAAGCTCCTGCGAGAGCTGAGGATGCCACCAGCAGCTGGTGCCTGCCTTTGGGTGGGCACTGAGTGACTAAGGCTGAAGGGTTTTGAGGCTGTTCTGGCACTTGAAATCTGAACTTTGGCCCCAGAGCTCCTGCAAAGATTTAGGCTGCGTGCCAGGCCTTGAGCTGTATTCCAATACCACACTCACCAGGAATTGGGTCAGTTCTATGGCTTCTCCTGGTTATTATATTACAGCTTCGATAACAAGCCTTTTTTTGCAAAGACACATTTACAGCTGCTTGCTGCCCTTCCACATGATTTCACCTTGCAGCATGCATCATTCCCATCTCCATCCAGAGCCCTGCTCACAGAAAGGCACCTTCCCATGCCAAGCCCTGTGTACCTGCAAAGAACAGCCCAAAAAAAGTCAGGATATCTCCTGGCTCCTAGAGGCTGCTGCTCACCTGCATGCTGCTGGGGTGGGTGGTTGCTTGCAACCTGCTGGAATTCCTGGAACAGAGTCACAGCTGGTTTCTCTCCCGGTGGCTCCTAGGGAAACCCATT
Organism: Ammospiza nelsoni; assembly: GCF_027579445.1. Lineage (NCBI taxonomy): Eukaryota > Metazoa > Chordata > Aves > Passeriformes > Passerellidae > Ammospiza > Ammospiza nelsoni. The sequence goes on along the minus strand of NC_080646.1, from coordinate 6,772,906 downwards.
TGCATGTGTATAATAGGGAGGCCGGATAAACAGGGATTGCAGTTTTTCTGCCTGCTGCTGCTCTTTCCAAGTGGCTGGTTGTCTCTGAAGCCAGTTTATCAGGCAGTGTTGGAAGGGAGTGGCTGGCCTGGGGAGGAAAGTCGATGAAAATCAGGCTTTTCCTAACCCTGGGCAGATGGAAACATGTGCAGTCTGAGCTTGGCCCCAGACTGTATTAATCAACCCCTTGGAAATGTCAGTGATACGGATGTTTTTGGAGGAATCTGTGGAAAAAGAGAAAAAGGGTCTTCTTGTTTTGTCTGTTCCAGTTTTTGGGCCTTCCTCCTTGCCCTAAAAAAAAATAAAAATAAAAAAAAATGAAAGCTTTTCCCTCAATGTTTCATTCCCTTATCACGTCCACTGAAGTTTGCTACATGGCTCTGAGCCCTTCCCAGCTGAAGCGCCTCTCCTATCCTCCACAAGCGTAGGACACCCCAACTCCTGAATAAACCAGCTGCTTTCCACCTCAGGGAGTTGGGGTGAGTGCCGTGTGTGGGCTGAGCTGAGCACCACACCATTTAATGAGCTTTCTCTTTCCTTCCCCAGATGCCAGAGTCACATCCATGTCCCCTCTCCTGTGGCTGGAGCCAGCACAGTGACCGAGAGCCTCCTGTCCTCCCGCACAGGACTCCGAGGCAGCTTCCACAACCCTTCCTGGCACCAGGATGGGAGGCACAGCTCCTGCCTGCATCACACCAGGGGTCACCAAGGGCTACCCAGCCCCACCACTGCTCACTGGCCACTGTGCAGGGATGGAGTCCAGAGCACTGCCTTGCCAGGCTGGGCACAGGGATGGCTTGTGGGCTCCCATGGACCAATAGGGCTGGGGAGATGGAGGCTGCATCCCTCAGCAAACAGGGCTGGATAGCCCTTCTTGTTACTCAGTTTGGGGGGTTAAGAGATGTTAATATGTTTTTCTCTAAGGCAGTGAACTTGCCATTGGCAGTGCTTGCTGCTTGGGTGACTTGGAAGTGTTTGTTAAAGGGAACAAGGTGAGAGCACCTGGCTCTCCCCATCCTCTGGCCATTTCATGGAAGCAATGGCTATTGAAATATTAAAACATAGGAGCTCGGGATGGCTGCCAGCATCACCATGTACTGTGACAAAACAGGACAGATGCCTTTTGGGTTGTACTTTGGGCCTTTTAAATTTTTCCCCCTCCTTTCCTTGCTGCTGTGATTTGGTCAGAAGCCGGGTAGCTCCCCACACACAGCTGCTGGGAAGAGCACAGGGCTCTGTTAGTGTGCCAAGGCAGCAGCACCACTGCTGAGATATTCCCCAGATAAAGCCCACCGCGTGCTCAGAGCCGGTCTGCTGAGCTTCCCTGCACGTGGGTGAGGCTCTCACTGGCAAAGGAGCAGAAAAGGGAGCAGTGGGGAGCGCTTGGGAAGGGGCACCTTGGCTCCAGCAAGGAGGGAAAGCAAGAGAATTAGGGTAGCATTGCAGGGTGGGCTGGGGAGGGATCCCCCTCCTTCCTGCTGCTCCCCACAGCCTGGCTTCCCCTTGGAGAGATGTGAGCATTTCTGACGGCGTGCTGCCTGCCAGCACTTGGGCTGAGGCTGCCCCAGGTTATCCACGCACGCTGGCTGCCAACTGTGTTTGGGATTATGCATCCAAGAGCTGTCAGCCCGAGCCTTTCCTCATTTTGCTGTGGAGGAAGGCACGTGGATCTCAGGCTGTCAGTACAGGGATGCAGCTCCTGACTGACCACTGCCGAGGACTGGTCCTGCAGTGCCCCAGCATCCTGCTTCCCTGCTCAGCACTTCTCCAGCTTCTCCAGGCTCTCCTCTCACCCCTGGATGAGGCTGGGCTGCAGCCTGGCCAGCTGAATGATGCAATGCCATGAAAAGCCTTGACACAGCTTCAAACAGCAGAGGTCTTTTCGGAGCAGCAGGTGCCGTCGCTGCCGGGAAGAACACATGTTCCACACTGCCAGTCTGCCATGAGCTGGATGACATTTATTTACATCTTCTAAGCTTTTTTTTTTTTTTTTTTTCCCTTCAGCTGCTTGTGAACTTTAATAAAAATGATGATCTGGGAAACTGTTTGTGTGTTTTTCACAGGAGTCTTCATTCAGAAATTGGATTTAGGTCTAATAACAGGGCCGAGGACTAATAACAGGGTTGGCACTCTGTGGGGTGGTTCACAAACAGCCTCCAAAGCAACCAGCCCAGCTGTAATTATTATTGCTTCAGTGCTTGGGAAACTGAGGCACAATGTCAAGTGTCTTGTCCAAGGTTAATGGTAGATCTGGAAATTAAATCCAGGGCTCCTCATGTCCTGAGGACATCATGTGGCTCTCTGTTCTACAGCTGCTCTCACTCAGCTCATCCGTGCCATGGCTTCAGGAGAATTTGCAAGTCTGCAGTGCTAAGAACACCTGCCAAATAGGTTGAGGGGCCCAGTGCAGACACAGCCATACTCCTGCAGGGAAAGCCAGTAATTTCTAAGGAAGACAAGAATTCATGCTTCTGTTTTCCTTATTTACCTTCTCTTGGCTGCTGCAGCTCCCAAGAAAGGGGCCTTGTGACAGGAGAGATGCGCTTTCCAGCTGGAGCTCCTTTCCACGCTCCTCTTCCATGTGCATCTCTCCCCATCCCAGAGGAGCACACAGAGGCACAGGGAGATCCAGCCCTGCTCTGGGAACATTCTGGGAGGGTTTTCCCTCCCTACGAGACCAGCAGCCCCAGCTGTGCTCAGGGCTGGGATTGCTCAGAGCAGCGAATCGGCACCAGGCAAATTTGTATTTGCCTTCTCCTCTTGTAGCAGGGGCTGTTGGGCTTGGGAAGCAAAACTTCCTATGGGTGTTATACAGGATCTCAAAGGGATTTGGAGCCTGAATTTCTGAGCTGCAAAGGAGACAGGGATCCTGTCCCCTTGCCTGCAGGAGCTGGGTGGGCAGCAGCATTAGCTGACGTGAGCTGGGTAGATATGAGTGTAAGGCTCCATAGAAAAAGCTCATTAAAGACCCCTTTGGGAAACCAATTCAGGGTAGAAATTACTGTTTGATGAGCAGGAGAGGGGAAAAAGAGGAGGAGGGGGAGGTGAATGAAATCCCCTATAGTTTTGTTGATTCAGGTTTCATATGCGACTCTGGGACTTTAAATAGCAGCTGGGGAGGCTTTGCAATAGGCTTGCTTTGATATGAGCCATGCAGGGACCTGCTCTTTTGTATTTATTCTGGAGCTTGCCTGAGAGACAATTCAAAAGCAATCAGCAGCTGCTGTGACAGCAGCGACCTGTTGCTATGGAATTAGAAGTAATGAGAAATACAAAGGTTTCTTGGTTAGCAGCAACAGAATAAGAGGGGAGCAGGAGATAGAAGTGGATGTAACAGAAAAAAGCTACAGCCAGAGCTGGGCTGGCATTTAAATGGGAGGTGCAGGGGTAGAAATGTAAATGTGATTTGTTTTCCTTTTTAAAAGAGCTTTTTTGCCATCTCAGCAGGTCAGGCTCAGCTTTGTCTGGGAGTGAGCTCTTAGGAAAGAATCCTGTCTGGTGGTGGTGCTGGAGTTGTGTGTTCCCAGGCTCCCGGGAAACAATCCCTCACTCTGTAGCCAGCCCTCGCTGTGGGGTGTCAGGAGCTCAGACATCTTCCCCATGGAGTGCCAGGAGATCCCTGCAGGAGCAGGGGGGCTCATCCCACACCTCCTTTGTTTTGCAGGGCCCAATCCTGCAGCAGAACTGGGGCAGGATGCAGCTCCTTCCTCCCACCCTCTGGCCCTGGCTGGAGCCTGCCCATGAGCTCTCTCTGAGTTCCCAGCTCAGTAACAGGGCACTTCTCACTCCAAAAAATACCTGGGAGGAAAGGGCAGGGAGATGCTTGGAGGTGGAACCAGGCAGGCAGCTGGCATGATCACACCTCCTTCCCCAGGGCCTGAGCATGCTGGATGTCCCTGGATGTAAAAGGCTAATACTTCTGTGTCTTCTTTAAATGAAACTCATAGTGCCTTACTGGGTTTTAAATATGCGTTTTCCCAGCCTGACCCCAGCTGCCCTTGAAATAATACTGCTTTGCAATGAAGCCCTGCAGGGAATTATCATCTGAGCCCACTCCCTTTGTCATGAGAGTCAATTAAAAAGCAGAGTAGCTGGTGATTTAATAGCTCTGGTGTCTGAGGGAGCCCCATCCAGAGGCTGACTCTGGTATTTAAACACATAATTGGAGAAGAGGAGCACTTTTTTCCAGCTATCCAACATGTTTTTAAATTCCTCCATGTCCATACAGAGCACTAACTCCTTGTGTCCATGGCTTGTCATCTCTCCTGCACATTAATCAACACCCCAGCATTGCACATTCTCCTTGCAGTATATCCCACATGGAATTGTTTTCCTGTTTCCCCTGCACCCTTTCCCTTGGGGTAAACCAAATAAGGTTTTAATCTCTGAAGATGGTCCAGGCTCACAAAATGCCATGCATGGAAATGCTGCTCTGTAGGCAGTGTTTGAGTTAAGCTTGCAAGAGCTGGAGAAACCCTTGCCTGCAGCTCCCCACAACCAACAGGGAATTTAGAGGGGGCCCAATCCCTCTTGCTACAGTGCAGAACCGGATCCCTGTGCCCTGCAGGCACAGGCAGCAGTGCTGGGGGCCAAAGGTGGGAGCCAGCAGCAGGCACTCCCAGTGGGAATGAATAGCCAAGGCTGAGCTCATTTATTCTTCCTTCCTCACAGTCTCCCTTTTCTTTGCATTTCACCACCTCCTTATTTAACATCCTGGGCTGTTGTGCAGAGCCATCACCCTGGTTTGCAGCACTGTGACCTACTTTGCCACAACGTCCCGACTTCCTCACTGGAATTGCGAGCTCGGAGCCCACCCAATCCATTCAGTGTTTCTCAGCTGAATAACAGATCCAATTAGGTGGAAAAAGCCTGGCTTTCATGCTGTCAGTGCCTGGACATCTCACTTCCCTCTCCCCAGCACAGGCTGCACCCCTGAGGGCTGTGGCTCACAGACAGGGCGCCCTCTGTGTTTTTGTGTGTCCCCCACCAAATGAATTTGGGGCAAGGGTTCAAGAAGAGTGATCCTGGCTACTCAACCTGTCCTTTCATTCTTCCTGACAGTCTCTGAGGACTACAGAGCTCAGGAATCAAATAATTTGTGGGTTTTCAGTTCTGTCTCTCCTTGGACGCTCTCCTTTCCCAGCAGAGGAGCCCATGACCAGGCCAGGGTGGCACAACTTGTGCTTGTGAAGAAGCACTTACAGCCAGAATGTGATTTAATGAGAGACAGAAAGACCTGTCTCTCACTCCTGGCATCATACCTATCCCCAGTCCTGTGGGTTTATCCCAAACAAACATTTTAATTCTGCCTTTTTCTGCTGCCATCACTCTTGTTTTCTATCGTAGCAAGCCTCCTTCTCTCTCCAGCCCCAGCAGGCAGCCAGTCCCCAGGATGCTGGCTGCACTCCATCATGGGCATAGCTGGTTGTTAAAAGGGATGAGTAGAAACCAAACAAGGAGAAAAAAGCCTAAGGGCCACCAGGAAAAGCCCTTTTGCTTTCTGCCTTCCATGGCTGGGTGGGATGGACGGCCACCCCCTTGCCCTGAGGCCAGCCCAGCAGCACTGGGGCCTGCTCAGCTCCCCGGCAGGTGCAGGGAGGAGGGTAAACAGCCTTCCCTCCATTTCTGGGTCATGTCTGGAGGAATTACACACGCACACACAAACAGGAGCTGCTTCCCCGTGGCTGCTTCCCAGCACCCAGCAGAGCTCCCGCTGCCCGCGGCCCCTCAGCCCACGCCGCCGCCCCGCCGGGATCGCGGCTGCTCCCGGCCTTCCCACAGGGCTCCGCTAATGACTCACCCCTCCTGCTCGGCTCTAATTAGGCTCCTGTCTAATTAGGCTCACTGGGAAGATGTGGCTGGTGAGAAGCAGCCCTTTGGTGAAAGGAGAGGGGAAAGAAAGAGCATCTGGAGACGCCGGAGGGAGAGACGCCAGGCTGTGGGGAGAGGGCAGGGGGGATTGGGAATTGTCAGCTGAGCTGCATCTGTGCAGGGATGGGCCATAAAGGGACTGGAAACAAATGCCCTCTGTACTGGCATACAGAGCAGCTCCAGAGTGCAGGGAGAGTGGGGCTGGGGGAGCCCATCCTGAACTGCACCCTTGGGAACCCTTGGGCATCCTTGGAACAGAGGCAGGAGATCAAAGCTGGGTTTGGGGGAGATTCAAGAGGTGTGAAGGCAGCTTTAGGGGAGACACAAGAACACCCACTGTCTGCCCATCCCTGAGAGAGCTGCGGGTGCTCATATCAGTTGCTAGTGTCAAATATTATTTTCTACTAAATTTTTACATGGTTCAGCCTCCTAAAAATCCTAAAAAAAAAAAGGGCATTTACCAGATTTAACATTCCTGTAGCAAATTAACAAGCCCCAGGTGCCTTCAATGGCAAAGGTAAGTCATTACTTTACCATTCACCTTGTATCTGATCACAAGGCATCTCACTCACTCACTGCACTAATTAGGGTTTTGCCTTTCCTTCTCTTAATAAACCCTCCATGAATGAGTGGCCTGTCTGCAAGCCCAGCCCAGCTTGCACCTGTGTCCTCCCAGACCTCCAGTTTCTCTCCCTGAAGGCAGTGCCAGGACTGAACCCAGCAAGGGCAGGGAAGGGGAAATGCAGATAATGCAAATGTTTAGGGTATCACTAAATCATATTTCCAAAGAGACTTTCCTGTGCCTGTCAATGCTCCTTTTAGATGCTCATCCCATTCTAAGGATCCTGTACGATCCCTTTTAGTTAATGTGCCAGTGAAAATCCAACCACATCCAACAAAGCCACAGAGATATTTTGCTCTAAATTTGGGTGCCAAGGAAAGGCTGGGCAAGAAAGCTGGGATGCTCAGAAACCCATCACTCTTTCTTGGGACCATGTAAATTGATTAATCTCTGTGGTCTGGAGAGAATATCCATTTCATTGTCTTAGCTGTAATGGCTCAGAGCATGGAAATTTTGAGCATATGAAACTGTGGAAAGCTGGTTAAGGACAGATTAATATATGGAGGTGTCCTGGAGCAGCAGGGCCCTTTGCTTCCTCCTCTGCCAAAGGCAATGTGTATTGCCTGCCCAGACTTCCCCTGGCCAGTGGAAACAGGGGGGTTTGGAGTGCACTGTGCAGGACCAGGGTGCCTGGTTAGCTCTGCATCCCAGCCTTTCCTAGCAGGAGATTGATTCAGAAAGGATTTGATTTTCTCCATGTGGTTTGTGATCAGTAAACGTGCTGTCCCATCTCCCGTGACCAATGCCTGTTATATCAGAGCAGCATCTCCCATTCCCAGCAGCTGCAGCAGCTGTTGTTTTACTGCAGCAATGCAAAGGGGTGCTCCAAGGGGTGCTTTTGTCAGGCATCCAGGCTGCAGAGCCAAGAGGGGCCACAGGAAAACGTGCTTTTTAAAAGCCATACCCAGGAGCCGACAGTTTGGGCGAAGGCTTTTATTCAACTTCAGTAAATAGGTGAGCTGGGACGCCTGGGAATGCAAATAAAAGCAGGACTGGAGATAAACGAACTCTTTCATCTCCTGTCTCACACCCAGGGGTTGCCTGTCTTGGAGCAAGTGCTGCGTGACAGGGTGTAGGTTCAGGTACACTGACCTGACTCAGGCTTTCAGAACAGCATGTGCAACACAGCTGAGAGGAGGGGGAAATACCAGGCAGGGAGTGCACTGCTGCCTAACGGGGCTGGCGTGCCCTGACACCTGCTGAGGAACAGCACAACACCCCAAGCAGCTGGCAGCCCAGAGCTTTGATCAATACTTGATACTTGGGGCTGTCTTGTGCCTGCTCAGCAGCTTTTTGTGGGTCCCTTCCAACTCCGGTTATTCTGATTCTATGAATACATTTCTGAGTCTCCTCAAGCAGTCCTTTCTCCTTCCCAGTCAAACTTGGTGCTTTTTGTGGGTCCCTTCCAACTCAGGTTATTTTGATTCTCCACAAGTGATATTTTCCCCTTCCCAACCATACCCCTGAAGACAAGTGGAGTAACAAATGGAAATGAAGCAATTCCTCTGCCTCAAAATCAATACATGGGGGTGAAGGGTGCAGGTCTGCTGCTTTTCCTGCCTGGGGAGAGGATGCTGGAGTTCCTCCTGTGCTGGACTGGCAGGACAGGGCCAGCAGTGATCACTTCTATGATCCAGCAGAAAATGGTTGTGAGGAAACCCCAGCCATTGAGATCCTCCATGACTCCTCATTGTCATGGTTCTGTACTTCTGGCACCCTCTCCTGCCTGGACCCATGCCTGCAGGCACTGGGAACACCATGTACCTTATCATGGAATCACAGAATACTTTGGGTTGGAAGGGAACTTAAAGATCATTTTTCCACCACCCCTGCCACAGGCAAGGAATTTTCCACTAGACCAGCTTGCTCCAAGCCATGTCTGACCTGGCCTTGAACACTTCCAGGGATGGGGCATCCACAGCTTCTCTGGGCACCTGTTCCAGTACCTCACCACCCTCACAGGGAAGACTTTTCTTCCTTACAACACCTCCCCAGGGGAGAGCTGGCTGCATTTCTGACGGGTCTCTTCTTACAGGAGACAAGGGAACACTAAACCACACAGCATCCTGGGCCCTGTCCTGTCATGAGATGCAGCATCACTGATTCTCTAAACCAAAAGAACCAAAACCGTCTCTGTCTAAGATTTATTAAAGACACTGAGCTGTGTGTTAGGGGCTTACAGGAACTCTGTGCCACTTCCCCTTCTTGTACAAGGATGAAAAGCCCTGTGTGTGGGGAGGAGGAAAACCCAAGGAATATCACAGAGCCATCAGGCCTTCAGTAAAATCCAAATCTTGTAAGGCAAGGAAAATAAAGAGTCCAGTGGGTTTAAACTGGAATGGGGAGGATAAAGGCAACACAAACATTTGATTACAGGTGGAGATTAAGGCTCTTCATTCAGCCTTGGTGCAAAAAAGTCATCAGCAAAAATACCAGAGGTGTGGGAATAAATCAGGCAGAAAACTCAAGACTTAAAATCAAATTTATTTAGAGGAAGAATGACTTTACAAGAGGTTGATACTGATAACTAAAAAGGAAGATAAATAAAAGCTTGTTACAAAACGTTGTTGGTTCTGGCAAGTTACAGAAAAACTGAAGAATTTTACAGTCAACAATCTGCTCACTTTTTACATAATTACAAATTAACATACAGCAATTAGGTTTCACCCTCTTGTTTAAAAATCCTTTTTTCCCAACTTTTTTTCTTTACGGGTTCAACATGAAAACGCAAAGCTTTTTTTTTTTTTTCCTTTTTTTTTTTAATAAGAAACAAACCAAAAACAGAGGTATATCAGGTTATTACAATACACCTCAATGTTCTGGGAATTACTCAAGTGCATTCCATATTAGTACAAAATAAACACCAGGCTAAACTTTAACCATAGGCGAACTGAACTGGACAGAGATTTTTATTTCATTTTTTTCTTGAGGCAGTGTTTAATATTGATAAAGAAAACAGTAGCATTACTTTACAGCATGGAAAGGATGGATACCTATCGACAGCTTAAATACATACAAAGCTCATAGCTGTATGCAAAGCAGTGAGTGTTATCCTGTTCCCCCCTCCCCCCTAGCAATGGAAGCTGAACTATATTTGGGCAAAGCATCAGTGTCAGTGAAATGCATGTGGAAGGAAAGGGCTCGGAGCCCTGGAAATGCAGGTGTGAAGGGAGGTGGTGTTACACTTCTCATGACTGAAGAGCACAAGGTGTAGGAGATTTGGCCAGTTCAGCTCGCCTATATTTAAAAATTAGCTGTATCACCAATGAAGAATTGCGGATTGCTGCCCCTTCTGACAAATGAGGCAAGAGTTATGAGCAGCAGGGGAGGTTTTTTATTTAAAGGGGTGCCCTAAATCATGATAAATTCCCAAACCTGGCCAGCAGGCACAATAATTTCCAGAGTTCTGGTTAACAAGGAATGTTTTGTGGGATTTTAGCAGATACTCTCCTGTGTCCCTTGCCCAGTCCTCCCTTGCTCCATGCCATAGATATCCTAGACAGCTTCCTTGGGATTTGGCACCTGAAGAACCTGTTCTGACTAGGTGGCATGTGGAAGGACTGGAATGGGTGTTTCAGCAACAGCTGTGATGTCTCCTAGTGACTCAAGGGAAGGTGCAAAGGTGATTGGACTCTCTGGATGCAAACCCACACAAGCTGATGGCATCACTGTGCTGCCACACCTCCAGAGGGAAGGAAGAGTCCACCCTCAGTGGGGATGACAGCTCCTGTCCCAGGGAGGTGAACAGTGGCCAGTAAACACCTTGGTGCATGGAAAGGGCCTCACTTATTTGGATGCATCCCCTCACATCTCCTTCACTCTGAGTTCCTCCAAGGAAAAGGAGATGGAGGGAAAACCACTGGGGGGCTGCTTCCCTACCTGCCCTGGGGAAGGTGATGGTGAAGCTCTCCTGGGGGATGTACCTGAGCCAACAGAAGCCAGTTCTCTTGTCCTGCCACTTAACATATCTGCAGTGGGACTCTAGATTAGACAGAATCACACCCCCTTTGGTCTAAAAATAATACAAAAAGCTTGGCCCTTCCTCCCCTCTGGGGGAAAAGCCAAACCACACCAGGAACACGCCTACTTGAAGATCTGATTTTGCTGGGGATACAGAGGGGGAAGCAATGGCAAAACTGATTGTCTTCGAATAACCATAATTAAAGGGGGCAAGACCAGTTCCATTAAAGTGCTTTATAGCATCAAACTGACATCGAGTTATTTATTGAGATGATCACTTCATTTAAAGGAATCTAAGGCCAAGCCCACCCAGCCCCATGGAGTCTCCCACCCTTTGCTACAGCTACTCTCTGCTGCTGGGTGTTCTGGCACGCCCAGCTAATGCTGGCCACTCCTGTACCTGCCTGAGCACACACTCTCACTTTCCCTGGACACTGAAACCCCTCCTGTTGGGCAGTGGCAAAGACCAGGCCAAGAAAAGCCCAAGAAAACCAAATCTGATTTCTGCCCTCCAAAAAACATCAGCACAAACAGCTCCAAGAGCCCTCACAGGATCCTCTTCTCCTCCAACAACACAGGCTTCAAACATATGTTTTTGAACCTCCTCTGAGTCCCAGGAACCTCATGCAAACCAGGATGGTTTGGGTGCTCCAAATGGGATCTAGGGACTGGCAGCAGGTTGGGCTGTAGAAATAACATGCTTTCAACAACTGCAGGATGGATGCCAGGCATGGAACTGGAGCAAATGCAATTTTAAGGCCAGGAAGAAGAAAGGTTTTGGTGCTGTCAAGCTGGGACAATACTCTAGCAGACAATGCTAGACAACCTTCAGGGATCAGAGCAGCAATCTGACTCTGGGAATTTATACCAAGGCTTTCCAAAGAAAACCTGAGATGGGAAAAATAAAAGGCTAAAGAGATAAAAACAAGCCCTTACCTTCCTAAAGGTGAAAGAAGGAGGAAGCAGTGTGGGAAGAGAGGCTTCATTCCAAAAAAAGTGAATCATAGAGTAACAGCCATCCTCCAGGGACAAAGGTCTGTCCACCAGAATTTAAGACACAAACAGCTTTGTACACAGGATTTCTGGTCAGTGTGTTTCTGACTCACACCTGTGGTTTCTGTCAAGGAACCACAGGGACCTTGGGAGATCACTTAGCCAATAGTATTGGCACTTCAGGCACTGAATGCTCTTTTTCATTTGCACAGGTCAGGAGAGATGGTGAAGCCAGGCAGAGTCAACCCTGCTGCCCTGGGTCACTCATGTGCCTTTTGGTGCCCTTCTCAGAGCCATGGGACACGGCTGTGCTGTGAATACAGCATGTGCTGGGACTGGGGAAAAGACAGTGGGGTAAACTGAGAAGTTCATAGTGGCAAAGGCTGTTCCACACTGAGGGACCTCAGAGGTACCAGTGCCCTGATTTCTGCTCACACAGCAGCACATGAGCTCTGGTTTCCAGATATTTCATCTCAGCCCATTCGTGTTTGCAGATGTATGAACAGCAGGGCAGAAGTTACTTTCTGAAGTTGGTGGTTTTCTTATGAAAAAGGTAACACCACACCACCAGCATGTGCCTCCTTCAGCACCCTTGGGTCCAGGAGAGCAACTACACTGCAAGGCACTCTATGCTTTGCTTTTTTCTTTGCCTTCAAAGGGAATGAGAAAACCTAACCAAAACGTTTACACATGGAAACTGACTGACAGGAGAAGCCTTGTTTGAAATCATTGTTGTCTTTTTCCAGACTTTTTATGGCCTGAAGATGCTCTGCCTTGAAGAAAGCTCTCAGCTGAAAATTGTGTGACTTTGGGCATGGAATGAGCTGCAATGCAGCACTGCCCAGCCCCATGGTTTGTAGGAAACAGGGAGATGAGAATGTTTGGTTTACCAATGTTTTGGTAAGAAAACAGAACAGATAAAAAAAAAAATAAAGGGGGGGAAAGAGAAAAAAAAAACCCCTCAAACTATTCCCCAAACAAAAGCAAAAAGAAATAAAAAAATAAAACCAAGTAAACTTTTTAAAAAAACTCTTTCAGATAAAATGAAAGATAAATATTTTTGCAAGCCCTGCTTGCAATTAAGAACAAGCACCAAATAATAGTTAAAAAAAAAACCAAACAAAATAAAAATAAATCTCAACCCTTTTTCCTTTCTATTTTTTTTCTCTTTTTCTTTTGAGTTTTAATAGTGTAGAGAGCTTCCAAAGCAAGCAGGGTTCCTGCACCAAGACAGCCCAGCCCAAGCATCCACCTCACCATCAATGCTGCTGATACTCATCAGCACTAACTCTGAAAATTGCTGTGGGTCACCAGCTCATGACAAGCCTGAGAGCAAACTGAAATCAAACAATAGTACAAGAAGAGAAATTATTTTTCATTTCAAAGAAAAAAAAAAACCAAACTAGTAGGAAAGGAAATGTACATGACAGCTTCAAACTCTTGAGCAAAACCTTGACTTATTCTGAAGCTGGTAACCATTTACAAATCCACTTGGGTAATTCTCCTGACAGGGTTTGGAAGAAAGGTGATTTTTGAGAAAAGAATATCTTGTTGCATTTCTCCTCCCCCACTGAACACATGCCTATATTCCACAACTCTGCAGACACCCCACAGCTGGCACAGCAAGAGCTGCCCTTGGACCTTCCTGTTCTGCACAGACCCTCCACCCCAGAGGCCATGGGGACACACCACGCCGGCCTCCAGACCTGTCCCACAGGGGGTTTGTCCATCAGAACCTTCTTCTCCCCAGAAATGGTTCCCAAGTGCCCGGTACTGCACAGCCACAGGGACAGGAGCCACCTCCCTGGAGCCTGCCCTGTCTCACTGACCTGCCCAGACACTGCTGCGCTCACTCTGCCTCAGAAACCAGCAGGGCAAGTGGCAAAATCCAGACAAACAGAAGCCCAACAGCAGCACAAAAAGCAGGCTAAGAAAAACACAAAGAACTGAACAAAGATCCATAAAAGCAGATTTTTAGCCACCCCCCCCCCCTCAGTCATTATCCTTGTATGGGGATGTCAAATGCAACTGGAGAGCTCTATTCTGGTAAAAACATAATTTTTACTTCGGGGATGGGAGGGAGTGAGCTGGAGCTCAAAGAGATTGTGTAAAAAAATGTTGCTTACTGTTGTTTCCATTTGAACAGCCTGTTCTGGCTCCCTGGGATTGCCTTACCAGCCTACCAAAATTCTCTTTTCTGTGCCATTTTAAATCTACCCAATAATGTTCTGCTGGACTCTAGAAACAGTTTGACATTTGATTCCTCTGTACCACAGAAATAATTCAGAATTATTTAAAATTTTAATTTTTATCCTCTGAGTTGTTGCTTCTGAATGCTGTTACTGCTTCCTGGTGTAATGCACCCTTCTGAAACCAAACATCCCCTGTCCCATCAGCACAAAAGGGGTGTGCAGGTCACTGTGTTACAGCAAGAGCAGTAAGGGCAAGATATTTAATATCTACACACTCCCTGAAAGTCCTCAGGTATCATCCATCCCCATGGGTGGACCTTGGCTCTAGGGACTGCAAGCATATCCCAGTGGATACATAGATACATAGATGTACATATACAGGATATCTATATATGCCAGTGTGTATGCACCATTTGTAGAGTCCTAATCTTTTGCTAAATGATTGGTTTTGGTTCTTTTCCCCAGAAAAGGGGAATTTGAAGGCACAGACCCCTTAAGGCTATGTTCTCTCATTCTTTAGCAGTAAGTAGAGACAGACAACATCTATCCCAATCCGTTTGACCCCAGGTTTGCACAGGGAGATGCACAGCCTCTGCAGGGAGAATTCACCTAGAACCACAGGAGAGAGGCCCTTATCCACCACTTAGCAGACTTCAGAACTTTTTTTTTGTTTAAAACCTCCAGATGCTCGTCCAGCGCAGGCACCAGCCACGGGCTGTGTCACAGGCAGGGAGATGTCCATGGTGCCAGTGCCACCACTGGAACAGTCCATGCTCAGCAGAAGATCTCCTCACCCTCTGCAGGTGCTTCTGACGAGTGAGAATCTGTAAAAACAGCATGTGGGAATCACTATGGGAACACAGGGACACAGCAGGCAGAGTGGGGCTCTGTGTGCACAGAAACCCTAGTCTCTGCCAAATCCACCAGGCCTCTTAAAAGATGTTCAGGTCCCTGATGAGCTACCATAAAATTACACCTTGTAATGGGTGAGATTTCCTGTGCACAAGCTGGAAAACATCAGTGAGCTAGCATGAATGAAAGCGGTCATCCGAGGGCAAGTGATCAAATTTCATGTGGGTCAGAGGTTTGAGGTGCAGCTCTGAGTCCTAAGGGGATGCAAAACTATCAGACCAAAAAAAAAAAACCAAAACCCTGTATGTTTTTGTTTCAGATCAAGAGACAAAACAGACCAGCTTGAGGGGAGAGGCCAGCACAAGGCTTGTGGGTATCATTTCCAAACTGCCACAGAGCTAAAGCAGACATCAATGCCTCAGGAGCTGCAACAGCCAGGAGCTCCCAGCAGCAGCTCCTTCTGAAAGCACTGACACTGAAGCAGAGTATTTTCTCCTTGAAGCAGATAATCCAGACCATGGAGGCTGCTCAGGATGGGATGGCAAGGGAAGAAACAATGAGAAGAATGTGTGTCCCTCTGACAACCCCAGGGGCTGCAGAACAGGCAGAAACACCCACAGAAATCACTTCAGGCTGAGAAATCCACTCAGCAGAGCTGCTCTTCCCCATCCCTGTGTCACCATCCTCATTTCAAGCAATATTTTGTGGCTTCCACAAAAGTTCACTGGCTGCAGGAAAACAGCCAGCTTACCAACCCTGAACAAACACCTGTGAGCTCCCCTGACACTCACCAGACTGCTGGGAGCGATGTCCCCTGCCCTTCTTCTTCTTTTCCTTCTTCTCCTTTGGTTTGGCTAAACTGAAGAGGCGAGTAGGCATCTGGGTCTGCTCCTCAGCTGCCTTGTTAGTCTGGTTTGTTGTGCTAAGCAAATGGAAAGTGCTTTTCTCTTTGTGTGTCCTTGAAAGACTGTTCCTTTTGGGGGAGACAGACAGTTCTGCATCAAAGTGCCCTTGTTTAGGAAGGGAAGGGTTCTTCTGCATGGAGGACTCATCAATGCTGGACTGGGAAGAGACTCTGGCAAGTTTCTCATGTAGATTTGAAACCTAGGAAGGAAAAGTGTTTCATGAAAGAGGATAGAAAAGGGGTGTTCAAGACCACTCACAGGGGTGAACATCCAGCCCATTCACCAGGTAAAATAACATCCCCATCCAGGCAAAGTAAAGAGAGAAAAAGCTCTCTCTGTTCAAGATGAAAATATGAGGCACGAAAAGAGTAACACTCCACTATCTTTTGCTCCTACATGCACTCTGCTATGTATCAACAAGCCAAGGGCAAATATTCTCTAAGATCTCAATAGCAAGACTCACCCTGCATGGTTTGCACACACAGATGGTGGCAGGAGGCCAAGGAGCAGCGTGCCTCTCTGGGAAGGGAACGCCAGCACACGGCACAGCAGCCCCATGTGTCAAAGGAAGCCTTCCCAAGCAAAAGATGAAAGCAAAAGCATTTTTCCTGATTTTTTTTCCCCTAACGGCTGTCTCAGGATGTAATTGAGCTTGCACATTCAAAGGGAAGATCAAAACAAGCCCAACAAAGCTTGACTGAACACTCTATTAATAGCTCTGCAATGTCAGTCAGATACCTGCTTTGAGAAGGTGCTTCCTTCTCCTAAATCTCTCAGGCCTTGCAGGCATTTTACCTCTCAGCTTCTCCCACAGCACCCATGCCCCTTGTCTGCAAGTGCTTGGAGCTGGAACAGCTTCACTGGCTGCTTGGAAAACTTCTGGCTTGATCAGGAGCCAGGTGGGTGGGAGCAGGACCTGCTTTGGTGATGAGCTTTTCAGAGCTCACTGCTCAGCTCCACAATTAGGCCATTCAGGCATCGAAAATCATTCCCATTCTGCAATCCAACATTTATAAACTAACTCTGCTACAGGTCTAAGCAAATTACAGTCAGAATTAGTGACTTACAAACAAACAAATGATCAACAGGCTTAAGGATTAAATTCAGTCCATGTTTTGCCAGTGGTGCTGGCTCTCCTCTGCACAGTTGTAAAGGAATAAACCTTAGCTTGCTGAAAATGCCCAGACCAGGATCTGTGTGTGAGTTTTTCTTTGTGCTTGTGAACAGTCAGTCACCAGAAGCCTCTTCCAGCAGAGCTGGGGACCTTTGCTCACTGAGCCACAACTGGATTGCAGGTGCTTGGTCTTTCAGGACAGGGGCAATGCCATCTCTTTGCTGGATATTGAGAACACTTTTGGGGATGGATGTCAGCATGTGAACTTGCCCTGCAGTTATCAGCTTCACAAGTGGTTTTTGTGACAGCTGGAGGCTGCAGGTGACCCACAACACTCAAGAGTGTTTCTGTGAAGGACTGACTGCTCCCCAGAGCTCAGCGCCTGGGTGAAGGCCAACATCAGGCAGTGTCAACGCCCTGGGACTGCCTGCCACCTCCTGTCTGCCATCCCCCAATACACAGACAGGGAAGTGGGCAGAGCTCACTGGCCAGGCACCCCCAATACACCATGAAGCACCAATAGTGGCAATGCCTCAGCAGCTCCAGAGGTGCAAAACCAACAGCACTGCACATCGCATGCAAGGGGAAGAGCCAGTTTTAAACGCCAATTTTAAACACTGCTGGACTAAACCTCCCCAAACTAGCCTTCCTTCACATCTCAACCCATGCATTCCTCAAAGCCATGCTCTTCCTATGCTAAGGCTCCATCATTCACAGCCTAAATGGCGAACAAGATATCAAAAAAATAGGAGGATCCAAAAAATACTACCCACAACCACTGCATGCCTCACCATCAGCAACCTGCCTCTAATAGGAACACCGTTTCTAGCAGGATTCTACTCAAAAGACCTGGCAGCTGTGAGGCGCATGCAGTTCACCCAGGAGCTGGCTGGAGCTCCCTGTTCCTAGCTTCCCAAGGAGCCTGGCTGTCGGCATCATTTACCTGGTTGTGGTCAGGCTCCTGCCGCATCTGAGCAAATCTCTCCACGTCCTGCTTCAGCTGCACCTTCTCCCTCTCCAGCTGCTTCTGGGCGGCGCGCAGCCTCTCCAGGTCGAGCTGGTAGGCCGCCTTCTTCACCTGCAGCTCCTCCCGCTCGCGCTCCAGCTCCTGCCTCTGCCTCTGCAGCTGCTCCTCGCGCTGCGCCAGCTCGGCCTCGCGCTCCGCCAGCTCCTTCTCACGCACTTCCCACTCCTTCTCCCTCCTCCTCCTCTCCTCCTGGTGCTGCGTCTGCTGCTTCTTCAGGTTGGCCAGCTCCTGGCGCTGCTTCTCCAGGCTGCGCTGCTTCTCCTGCTCCAGCAGCGAGGTGGGCCGGGAGGAGCCTCGGCTCAGAGCCCTCTCGCTCAGAGCCAGCTTCTGGTCCTCGATGTAGGTGTCCTGCTGCAGCACCACGCCCTGGCAGAGGGGACAGAGATCGCTGCAGCATCCTCTCCCATCCCTGAAAACCCCAGGGTGCGGTAGTGAAGCCCTTCTGATCCCAGCCCAGCACTGCTGCCTGGTTACCAGAGCATGCTAATGAAGCAGAGTAGAAATTTTCCAGGGTAGAAATCCATTTTGATTTAGGTGAAATGTACATTTTTGAGTTGAGTCTGTGGTTAGAAAACATAGCTATTTAGCCTGACTGCAGAACCTAGGCTCAGAGAAACTGCTTCAGTGAAGAACAGAGATAAGGTGAGGGAGACAGAAGGTGATAGAGAGAGACAGAGAGTGCTGTGAGAGCAGGTCAACCTGACCTAGGAATTCTTTCTGATAAAGAAGAACTAGCGGCAAATGTCACGCGAAATTCATAAAAATGAATATGTATGAACCTATTGTGAAATTGTATGCATATGTATTTGAGAGGGGGATAAAAAGAGACCTGAAGTCCCCAGAAGGATGCATGTCATTTTAGGGGAATGATTCCCACATGCGTCCAGTGCTGTGATAAACATATTGGCTGTACAACTTTCACAAGAGTTGTGGAGTTTTGATTATCTCTGCAAAACACTGGCAAAGCAACTTCCTCAGCAGCTTCCTAAATTCAGGCCAGCACTGCTTCCCTTGGGCAGCAGCTCATTCCCTGAGCCTGCAAGCTGGCTGTGGGGTGTCCAGCCATGCAGGGCTGTGACACAAGGGGCAAAGCACAACAAGCAGCTCAGGCAAGCAGTGTGTGGGAGCAGGATGAAGGGCTAAGCCTACCTGCAAAGCAGTGAGCAGCTTATGGAGGCTGGTGATGGTTTGGAGGACCTGCTGCAAGAAAACAGAAGCCCTGCTGTTAGATCTCACTGGGTGCTGGGTATGTGGACAGCACCTTCTCTTGCTCTGTGTCCCACCAGTGGGTCTGACAAGCTGCACAGCCATCCCTCTGCACCCTGCTTTTCCTCACTCTTCCCTTGCAATGAGTGCATCAGTCCCCAGTACACTAACAGATCCCTTGAACATCTCCCAGAAGTTCCTTCCTCCCTTCCCTAGCTGTCACTGCAGCAGAAGGAACATTGAGCTCATGGGAAGTCCTGGTTTGCCTCTGCAAACCATTTCTCACAACATCAGCTTGCTCAAGAACAAGCTGAGTAATTGAGATGAAGCCCAGAAGTTCACTTAAAAATTTCAGGAAAAAAAAAAATCAATCTTTAAATAGATGTGGACTATTTGTACCCTTCTCCCTCAGCTGACCCACACAAGACCCACTGCCACCAGGCAGAAAAGCTGCACTACAGCAGGCAACACAAGTGCAGAAGGTGTGTTCTTGGAGGCTTTCTGAAAATACAGAAATGCAAACACCTCATGAATGGTGTGTTCCTGAATACAGAGCAAGCAACTCTGGAGTTATGCTCTATCCCTAAATTTAGCCTAGCTAAAAATTTCTCTGAATCTCTCATAACCTACAATTAATTTCAAGAAGAAAAAAGAGCACTTCAGTATTTGCAGTAGTGGAGTGATAGCCAGTATTAAGAACTGCTTCTCATTTTGTCATTAATGCTAATTGGGAGTTATGAATGTGTATCAAAGGGAGAATAGAAACCTAATTGCCCCAATTCACTGCACCTGCAACATAAAATTAAACTCTCTCTGTCTGCAGATGCACAATAAATACAGCCCTGTGCATCCTGGTGGTAATTAACCCTTGCTGCTTATAATCAGCACATATCATCTTGCTGGCAAGCAGATGACAATCAGTGAATTCTCTGTCTAAACATCCAAGGTTAAACAAATAAATGACACAGTGGGTTCAGCTTAATGTATTTAAACGTCTAGATGTGCTTCAGCAAATTAAATGTGTTTTCTTCTACATTATCACCTATTGAGACAAATTCTCTAGTCACTTAAATGAAGGGAACAGCTGAGCAATGGAATCAATTCTTACCTCGTTATCCCTTTTCAGCATGAACATCAAATTAGCATTTCCACCCTATGACAAGATCACAAATTTAATATGAGGACAATGAAAAATCATAGCAAATGTCTTCTGAAGCTGAACTAATGACACATCCATTAAACACTCCCCTCCACCTTCCATTTTGGGAGAATTCATGCATGTTTTTAGGCCATTTGGAATCATTTAGAATAAAATGTTAATTAGGTATTATTTTGCAGTTATGTGATGGATCGATCCCCAGAAAGAAAAGGTGCAAGGTTGTAGCTGACCTTAGAATTTCAATAACAATGCAGAATTGTTATTTATATATATATAAACAAATTTAATGCAGACAGATGGTAGCTAACCTGTGCCATTAAGGAGTACAACTGATTTGCAGTGGTTTTCAAGTCAGCGGTTTTGGGTGCATATTTTACATTTTATTTTATTTTTAACTTATTAGGATGTATCTAATTGTCACGAAATTTTCAGGCATTTTTTTAAGGCTAGAGCTGTCACTCCTGAAATCTGAACTCAGGGGTGGCAGACACACAAATTAAGGCATACCTTCTTTAAAATGCTGTCTGACTCTGTTCTCCGGAGGTCCTGAGCATCATCGCCTTCATCTTTCACTCCACCTAAAGGAAGAAGCCAGCACTGACATCAGTTATTCAACATTTTAAGGCAGAGATGAACTTGCTAAAGTCTGAGGAATTTAATACAGGAAACTCACGTGTTCCACAAAAGCGGACACAGAGCTCTTGACATTTTAACTAAATGAATTTGAGCCCTAAATATACGGAACACGTCAGCACTACCAGCAAAAGTGGATATGAATTTAGATTAGGGTTGACTTTGGTTTCAGAGACCGTGCTGATAAATTCAGCTATTAGCTGGTGCTCTGTCTAGCCCCTGCACTGATGTCTACTACCACAGAATACTTGCTGAGAAGACATGAGGCAGCATAAGAGCAGATGGAGGATGATAACAGAATCATATCAGGGTATATTATTGCAGGTATAGTTTCAATGCCTCTCTTGTGCAAGTTAATTTACATCTGGGTCAGATACTGCTGTGCAACACCCTGTGTAATTCTATGCTAACAATTTATCATTAACCTTAGCTACCAGATACCTGGATCTTCAAAGGGACACTGGGCTTCTCTTTCTAACTTCCCCCTGGATGGCTCATATCAGTGTTCCTGAGCAAGACTGAGCTGACCTGTGGGGACAGGAGGGCTCTGACCCTCCCCCTGTGCTGCCCTTCTCCTCAAAAGGAGTCACACAGACCTTCCATCCTCTAGCTCTTGCCAAGACTATTGTACTCCCTTTGCCAGCTGAGATGCACCCCATGGGGAAAACCCACACCTGCAGTGGCACCTTTCCTTCTGCCACTCATAAAGACTTTACATAAACCTGAATCTGCAGCAGCGTGAAGGACACCGCAGCTGTGTAAAGGCCCTCTCCTCCCCCCACCCCCGAGGCTGGCTCTGCTGTTAGAGGCTGACCCTCCAGCCCTCCTAACAGACCTGCTCTCCTGCGCCACGTCCTGGGACCTTCCACCTCTCTGCAGGAGGAAACTCCTCCCTTCTGCTTTGCTGGAGGGGAGAATGAAGGGGAGTCAGGTTATAAGCCTTGCCCGAGGTTTCACAGGTTGTGAACAGAAGAACTGGAGAGAATGCCAGGTTTCATACCCCCTGGGCAGAACAAATAGGCCCTGCATTCTTTTCCCAAAATCTCCCAAGACCCTACAACTACTGAATTAGAATCAGAGGGTATTTCTACAGAAAACTTAAGATTTTGGGCAACAGCCTGAGGTTGTCCCATTCATTGTTGGAACAGAGAGAGGCACAGCCCTCAACAAACCCCTCCAGTGTGAGTATATTTGTCATCATGATGACAAGGCCTTTGGAGCTCTCCAGGAGAGCTGGGAAAGCCTCTACATAGTTCTCATGTCTGACTGTCTGGAGCTAACACTGCTCCTTTAATGCAGGAGGTCAGACGAGGTCCAACGATGCCAGCGCTGAGACAGACACTAGCACAGCAAAACTGGTTGTATTGGGAGTGTGAGTAAGACCACAGAGAAAGGAATTTGAGGACAGGGAAGTTTCTGATGACTAGAGCAAAGAAAGAGGGCATTGGGAACCAGCCAAGTATGCAGCTGAAATAAGTAGTCACGCATTTCTTTGGGAGAGACTTAATTGGAGGAATAATACATGCAGATGTAGGTGGAACATAAATGCAGAGAGAGCAGAGACAGGGAGAAGGTGTTTGATTCAGCAATATCCACATCCATTTGTAAATGCAACAGCATCAGGCTCCTGCTGGGAAGAAAAGTGAAGAACAAAGAGCAGACCTGTAGATATAACAATAATAACATGAAGAAACTAATTTATTGAGAAGCCAAATGCTTTCATGTGGCACGTAAGTAAAATAGCAAGTATTACTTGGAGAGAGCGCAGAGAGGAGTGAAGAGTTCAGATGTTTAACTCTTGTATAGCCACAGGTTCTCAGCCACCATCAATCCACCTGTACATAAGCTTTCTTTCCTAATCTGTGATTTAATCTGTCACCTATTGTTGGAGAGGAGTTGTGAAACCCAAACCACCAGCTGAAGTCCTTCTGAAGCAAGAGGATACGATGACGTGTGTTATTAACAAACTGTGATGAGCACACACAGAACTACTCACCCTTGGAGGCGTTCATCTGATGACTGTCAAATCCTCCAAAAGTTTCTGCCCTTCTAGGGAGTGAGATGGGGCCAACTCCTCCCTCCTGATCCATGGCAGTGCTGCTGACCTGCTGTCCAAGGGCAGTGCCCAGGCTCCTGCTCACCAGGTGTTGCAGCACTTCAACTGATAAAAAGCAGCAATGTCTTTGTTAAAGCCCACCTCAGGTTTCTGAGCTATTTTCATCCCTGCCTGAGCTCAGGTCAGAAATTATTTGGTGTACAAAGAATCTAGGTTTCTGTGACAATGATGTGAACAGTACACATTGCCCCTGCAAAAACTCTGTCTGACCACTAACTCCAACTCTTGGAGCTCTGCAAAAACCTTACACCTCCCTCTCTTCCTTCAGGCAACTTCAATGTTCTCTGACAACAGCATTTAATAATTTTAGCCTCTCCAAAGATCATACTGGAAAGTAGCCCGAGTTTCCACCTACCCTTGCCTTTGTCAACAGAACTGCTTGTCCCTTGCAGGCATCACAAGCTCCTGCTGGAACCCAACCCCACCCTCACATCTTGCTGAGACTGAAGAATAGCAAAAGCCTGGATGGTTGAAATTTCAGCCAAGGATAAATCCCATGCTGTTCCTGACCCCAAAGCAGGTTCAATGCATGGTTTTCTTTGTGCTGACTTTCCTGCCCTCTTTCAACACCATTGCAACACCTCCTTCCTTTCCTGATCCCCACGATCTGTCCCTGAGACAATACCAGGAGGAGCAGTTTCTCCTTATCTTGTTATTCTGACAAAGAGAAGATGTTCCCTGCAAAACTGGTGCTTGAGAAATGATGCCTTCACTGGTAGTAACCAATTATAGTTGGTTACTATAATTTACATGCCACGTGACTGGCTCACCTTCATTTATTGCTGATTTCATGATTTCCTCTCCTTTTGGAGCCTCTTCTGTGCTGGCTCTGAAGAGCTGCCTGGAGCCTTGTGTCTCCTCCTGCACACAACAGTCTGCCATGTCCTGGAAGATCTTCGTCTTCTCCTCCAGCAAGAGCAGGATCTGTTTATCCTTCTGCTGAAGTTGTTCTGTGGGGGTGAACAGAAAACAGGGATGAAGACAAAATAAAAGCTTTGGCAAGGAAACCTGAGCTATTCCTGAGATATTGGCCCCATCTAGTGGAGCATGACAATATGTGCTGGGCTTGGCAGCCTGACAGTGCCCTGGGCAATCTGGCACAGCAGGCTCGGAAAATAAATAATGCAAGGAAGGCAATCTGCAAACCAGGACTGCAGTTATTTGCTGGATTCAGGATTGAAAAAAGTCACACTTCGACCACAAAACCCAATCCAAGAAACTCCCATACATTTTTCCACAGTGGCCTCCCAGCTCTGTTCCAGGCAGATTTTACCTTTCAGTCCTCTCACTTTCGCATCGGACAATTTCTTTTCAACCTCAGACTCACAAGGGACTCCTTCATCTTCATCTCTATCCCTGGACAGAAGACACGGCTCAATTACTACAGGAACACACACAGTGCACCCCCTGCCCTACAAGAACAGCTGAGTGCCTTACATGGTGTGCATTGTGTCCTGAATGATCTGTATCCAGCCGTTGCGCTCTTCCTTGGAGCTGGCATGGACTTCCACCATCTCAGGATCCTTCCCAACCATGCTGATCAGGAACAAACCCTTCTCTTCATGAGCCACTTCTCGTACAATCAGCTTCTTCAGAGAGATCACAGTGGATCTCTGGTCCTTCAGATGGAAAGAAATGGGTGAGGAAGGGGACCAGAGCTAGCTCCCAGATTCAAATTAGCGTTGAAAAGGTCTCAATAAACCACAGTGCTACATCTCTCAGGTTTGCAAACATTTTCTGAACATACTGGCTAATAAAAAGCCAAAATAATTTCAACGGGGTCAAACAAAAGGGATGGGCTTGCTTTCCTCCAAGAAATATGGAGGAAAAGCAATTTTACCTCATTCCATTTCAAGAAAGAATTAATTTTAAATTGACTTTGTGGTTTTGTAAACTGTACCATATTTTGCTCTGATCTCATTTTCTACTGACCACACTCTTCCTGTCATCAATATCACAGCTCCTTACACTTGGTGCAGCTTGCTAGCCTGCTTCACACACAGTGTCTTCACCATCTCTCTCCAGGATAAAGTCTTGTTTCCAAATCCCACAAAACCTCTGCTGTTCTCAGACGCTCACAGCTGACTGCTGTGTCAGAACCTGTGTGTGAGGTGGTGTTCACTGTGTGCTAGGTCTCTGTGTCATCAGCCTGCTGGGTTACAGTGTCCCCAGGCTGCTGTGTCATCTGCACAGGAGCCAGCCCCTTTGTGCATTGTACCACACGCTGCAGCTGGGGTGATCTGGTTCACCAGCAGGACTTGATGCAAATCAGCTTCCCCTGTGTAGGGCACTGAGCCCGTGCAGAGGGTTGGTGGAACTGGAATAACAAATTATCAGCTTTCAAAATGCTCAAAGAGTGGAAAGGTCACAGGGTTTAGCCAGTCTAGACCATGCCTGGAAGGTACAGCCCAGCAGACTCCATCAGGCACCAGGTTTTCTTTAGCAGGTCAATGTGCCCAGCCCTTTTTTGGGGCCTGCCCTCAAACCTAATGTTTTTGCTCCTGCACATTACAAATATATTTCTCGTTTATGTTCAAGCTGTTCTGTTGAATTTACTGCCCTGGCATTTCACCTCACTGCCCCCTGAAGCAGCTCACAGTGCATTTGAACATCTCCTCCAGCTGAGGTCCATTTTTACAAAGTTTGCATTATCCCCTCACTCCCTCCCAGCCCAGTCACTGCTCCAGTGTGCACAAACTGCAAAGCACAAGTGTTTCCAGTGACAGACAGGTTTTCAAGGCCAATTATCAGCTGTGCCAAGGCACAGCAGGAAGGGGAGGGGGGGCATGAGGACATGTTTTCCCATCAAAAAGAATGGAGTCTGCTCAGCAAACAAAAATGTTCTGAGCAAGAAAATTAAGTTGTTTAGCAGGCAGTTGCTGGCTTTGCTGCACAACACCACATCACGGGTCTCTCACATAGAAAAGTAAGGAGGAAAAAAGGGCTGAAGCCTTACCAGTGAGGCAAAGACATACTTCTGGTCCTTCTCCTGAAGGAACACGAGCATGTCAGAGAGGAGAACAGCCTGGACTTCTGCAAAAGAAGAAACACACCACTGCAGTATAACCACACAACTCACCCCAGAAAAGATTTCTTGCAATAACACCAGTGCTGGACAGGAGCAGGGCTGGTTCTGCAAATCCTGAAAGCAAGATCAACCTCCTAGCTGGCAGGAGGAGCAAGGGCAGTTCCTGGAGATGCCAGATCAGGTTAGCTCTGAACCAGCTTTGCATGGAGCAGGACACATCAGCACCAGGGCATCCTGCAGGATTTGCTCTCACCCATGGGAGCAGGGGTGCTCCTCTCCAGCCACATGCTCACTACCAGTTAAGACATGGGCACAACAGTGAAAGCCAGAAACATTTATTCAATAGAAGCTCTGTTTTCTCAAACAATCAATATTTCAGCCCTCAAGCAAAATATCTGCACGGGAAGTTTTGGATTTTATGGTTCTCTTGATGAGTGGTTTGCAGGGTGTAAATTATCGTGCAATAACAACATTTGTCAGCTGCAGTTTCTTTCCCAGGAAATACTGACTTCAGGAGCCACCAGTAATTCTGCTGTCAGACAAACACAGCTCTGAGGGGAGCCTGCATGAGACACAGGACCTGGCTTTCTTTCACGGGAGAAGGAAACACAACCTCAAGCCAACAGAGGATTTTAAATCAGCCTTTTCCCAGAGTACACGTAGAGCCTTCCAAGTCTCCTAATAACATATCATAAAGCTGCACAGCAACTACCCAGTGTAATGCCCCACCCAGACCCCTCAGTACAAAGAGGTTTTGTGTAATGTACTTGGGAAATCGTGTGACAGAGAGGAAGCAAACCAGAAACTTAAATCATCCCATGGGTAAATCCTTCCAGTCTGTTTTGGGAAGACAGAATCCATTCCAGATAAAAGAACCACTAAATTTTAAGCAAAGTTGCAAAATGAAATCCAGGCTCTGGGAGGTTTGCAGAAGGTGGCATTTGACTGCCTTTTTCTCTGTTCCATGCACTTTGCAAGAGTGGAAATGCTAAAACCCTTAAACAAAAGTCCCTCCTATAATTTTCAGTGCTCCATTTCAAATACCACAAAATAACCTGAATATAAGAATGATCTACTTTCTCCCTGGGTCTGCAGCCTTCCTGCAGGACCTACCTTCCCTGGGAGTCTGCACTACAGACATGTTTGTGCATTTCTATGATTAAGAAATGCAAATGGAGCCTGTGCTAATCATGATTTCACAACAGCAGCAGAACTTGCTTCATTCACCATCTGAAGGCAGTAGCAGTCTCGGGTGCCTAGAAATCATCTCTAAACTTCCTGCTTCCAAAACCTCAAAATAAATCATACCCCATACGGAATTCCACGTTTTCATCACCTCCCTGCACAGCACGGCATCAGGCTCCCAGGCCCCATTCATGCCCACAGACCATAATTTAATCAGCTTATGCTGCAGGGAGGAAGGGAAGCCCAGACTTCCTGCCAGGCCTGAGGCACAGCCCTGTCTGCTCTTACTGCTACCGTGGTCCCAGCTAAAAGTTTCCTTGGGAGGTTTAGCTTTTAACTCACTGGAGGACTTCAGTGCACAGCACCTTAAAAATACTACTTCCACGTGATAACAAACAAAAAGCAACTCAAGAAAACACTGACCCAACAAGAGGCAGCTGCAGGAACATCAGAGCCTCTCCTGAGTTTGAGAAAACAGCTTAAGAGGTTCAAGAGCAACAAATCCCTGGGACATCTCCCTAGATCCCAGTGCAGCTGGGAAGGTACTGCTACAGAAGGTACTGCCACAGCCCTCAGAGGGAATGAAAGGCCCAGAAAGTTGAGGCTGGGTTCCAGATTTAGCCAGCACAGCTCCTGGAACTGTGGCACAGGCATGGAGATCTGACTCCATGCTCTGGGCAACTGCAGCCCCATCATGTCCTCCTGGCCCAGAGTATCCCACAGCAAGTCAGTGACACACTGAGGTGTCACTGCCACCCGCACCCTCAGCAGGCATGCAGTCACCAGGAGGAAAAGCAGCTCTCTATCACCCCAGAACACACACGAGGAACTGGAAATGCAATGGGGAGTGAGAGTACAGCAGGGGAAAGCTGGTGTCACAATCTATCAAAGCAGAAGAATAAATCAAGTGTGGAGGCCCCAATCTGAGGATTAATCTTACATCCAGAGAGGGTGAGCTGCATCCTTCCTCAGCAGAAGGCAGGAGAGTCCTACCTTTTAACCGGCCAGCTGAGTTCTTTAGTGAAACAGGCCCATCTCGGATGAGTTTCCGATGCGTCAAGTCCTCTCTTGCAAACATCTGGCCACTCTTCATCCTCATGATGGACTTGCTGTCCGTCCGGTTGTAAATCTCCCCAAGGCGCATTTTCTTTTCATATTTGCTGACTTTGCTGTTGACTGCAGCAATCACATCTTTAACAAGATTTAACGACTGAGTCAAGTCTTCATGTTCCACTTCATTTTCTTTAAAAAAGAAACAGAAACATCTCGATTTGACTTTGTGTAGTCTAACTTCCCACTTTTACTTCCTTCCTTCTTCTTCACCCAAGTTCCCACATTATAACTTTTAATACTTAAATTTGCTGCACAACAAATTTTTCCCCCTTAAAGAGAGCTTCACAAAACCCTTTACATATACATGGTTGAGACTGGAGAATATTCCAATACACTTTGCATATAAGACAGTAGAGATGAAATGCACAAATTAACTACATATTTTAGCTAATACCTAAAAAAGCAAGCTAGGAGACTTTGGAGTCTAGGCATGTTGCTCCATAATTAGCTACAGACAGACTTTTAACAACTAAATCAAGGTACCTAAACAACTAATCCTAAGTGGAAGTATTGAATTCAGTTATCTCTTTGCAGTGATGTGAGACAAAAAGGACTGGATTAGCTGGTAAAAAAATCTGCTTCAGCCATAAAGGATTAAAACTTCACAATGGACAAACAAATATGCACTTAGAATAGAGGAGCTGGTCCCTACCTTTGGTGTACTGCAGTATCCTTTGCAAAAGGACTGGGTACTTTGTGATTCTCTGTGTTACCAACAAGATGCATTCAGGAATCCCAAGGCGCCTCACCAGGGAGCTGCTCATTTTTTTCTAAGGAACAAAGAAGAAAATTTCAGTTCTGCAGCAAAACATTCCCCCAGAGTGCAGAAAGGACACATCTTTTCCATTGGGTACATCTGTCCTTCCAGGTCCTACCTTGATAAATGCCTGAAAGCGCTTCTCCTTGTAAAGATCTTTGAAGTAATTGACAGCCTCGTTGTGGTGCCCGCAGAATTTGCCGTACGTTTTCTTCATCCGCTCAGCGTTCTCCCCAGAGAACTGCAAAGAAAGGGACACACAGCTCCAGCCTGCGCTGAACTCCTGGGGTGACACCCCAGCAGTGCCTGCCAGGCTCTCAGAAGAGCTTGAGGAAATCAAATTAGGCCAAAGCATGCTCGACCATGCAAGCAGATCTCTAGAGAGTAAAGAGCTGATTTGGGGACTTCATTGAGTCACTACAGCAAAATTTGCAACTCTACTCCCATGGCTTAAAAGCCAACCACAAAAAGAGTCAAAACAGACAAAAAGAAGATAGAAACCGTGGATAAAGAAAAGTAATATGATCCATTCTGAGTTAAACACCAGGTCAGTAATGCAGCCAAGAAACACACTGGGCATATTTAGCTGTGAGCTCCTGCCTACACTCCAGTCTGTGGTCAAACTGTTTTGTGCCTGTCAGTGAATGCTTCTCTTTCCCACAAAATGAAGTAAATTAATTTTCAACAGTGGACCTTCCTCTGAAAGAGCAAAAAGTGCTTCAAAAAGCTGAGGCGGAATTTGTATGTGTTAAGAGTAAAGGTGCCATCAGCTGTGCTTATCTGACAGGCATAAACAGGAGGGAAGGAAAAGCACCTGGCTTCCAGCTGTGCTCTCAGAACTGCAAACATTTTCCAGCACTTACTTGATTCACTAGGATGTCACCTATCCTCCTGATAACGAAGTTCTTTTCACTTTTGTCTGCCAGTGACTCCTTCTTCCTTTCCAGAATCCGCTGGAAAAACTGACTGTGGATGTGCAGCAAGTTTTCCAGGCAGGGAAAGAGCTTGTCCACTGCTTGCTGATCAAACTGCAGTTCCTTCATCATGGCTGCACTGTACACATCGTTCATGATCTTCAGGGTGCGGACGTGGTGCATTTCTGTCTGCATTAGCTCTGCATGGGATGAGGACAAGAGTTCATGGGTAAGAGCACAAGGAAAAGCTGCCATTAGAAAGCTTTTCCATAACTGGGCTTCTCTAAGTGGTTTCAAAAAAATTTCATGTCAGGAATTGTAACATCAGTCAAGAGTTTTATGTGTGAGAGAAACAGGGGAAAAGAGGTGTCCCACAACAGAGAGCTTTGGATGTTGCTGCTGGGGTCTCAACCTTCAGCCCTGGTATCTTCTCCTTCCTAACACCTCACTGCCAGCCTCCACACATCCCCCTTCTGCCATACAGGATGGCTCCTGAATCCCTCAGGAAAAGACTTCGTAGCTAGCTGCTTGTGGTGGAACCCAGTTTGAAAGTCATCAGCAGACAAATGAGGAGAGGCAATTTCTGGGGTTTTTGATGGCTTCTGGATATGTGAAATGCAGAAAGACACCTTTCACAGAATAATTACATTCCTAGGAGCTTCAAGAATTAAAGTTTGGCTTTGAGGAAACCAAAGCAGTGTTCCTATCAAGGAGCTGTTTACAGTGAGTAAAAAGTGAAGATGTCTCACCATAAATCACATCTTGCCGTTTCACAACATCCTTGTGTTGCTGCTGTAGGAACTTGCTGTCCACTGCTTGGCTCCAGGACTCTGCCTCCAGCTGCTTGGAATCTAATTCCAGGTCTCCCATGAGCTGTCCTTCATTCATGTCTGCACCTTCACAAAGCAACAGAAGTGCCATTAAGATGTGGGTAATTTGTCTCATTTGAGATTCCTGTCTAATTATTTAGGCTTACGCTTTGTCAGTCACACCACAGATATCACATACATTCTCCTTTACTGACACAAATGATCACATACCACATAAAGACTAGTTATGAAAAAGACTTTTAAAGGTTATTTCCTAGTTTCCTGTTCACCATTTTCACATGGACCAAATTCTAGTTCAGATAATGTATTCCTAATTTGCCATGAAACGACATTTCAGTTAAATAAAAAACCACAACAGAAGAGGAAATGTTTGTCCCTGAGCTAAATTCCAAGTAACTCAACTGTAACTGAAACCTTCTAAATGTTTTTCCATAATTTAATGAGCTAAAGAAATTACTATGTGGGGCTTTGTTTTAGTTTATCATACTAATATTCTGAGATTAAAATAAATGCACTTTAATTGTCCATTATAAAAGAAGACAATTGCTG
Source organism: Ammospiza nelsoni (assembly GCF_027579445.1). Lineage (NCBI taxonomy): Eukaryota > Metazoa > Chordata > Aves > Passeriformes > Passerellidae > Ammospiza > Ammospiza nelsoni. Next base: position 6,741,841 of record NC_080646.1, on the reverse strand, counting down.
AAAATGGATTTTCTATTTCTGGAAAGCAGCACTGAGACCTTCCTTCTCCTATAAATGCCATGGAGATCTCTTACCTTCATCAACCAGTGACTCCATGGACTCATTAACCCGGCTGATTTTATGTAAAGAGTCTGTTGACTGCGACAGGAATTTCCAAGTGTGTATTAAGCTGTCATCATTCCCAACTCTGCAGAAAAACAGAACACACAATATTGTTTATAACAGAAACTCAGCCAAATGTACTTTCAGATAAGCAGAATAAATGCCTTTAAAATATGAATTGAAAAACAAAGCCAGCACTGCATGGTTATGTACAGAAATGTGCTTTTATGTGTTGTTTACTAACTACCCATTGGAGCTTGAGAAGCTGTAAGTGCTACAGTTGTGAGTGACGGTGCTTTCCATAAAGAACCACTCCTGAGCTTTTATAGTTTGGACAACTCCATTCCAGTCACGTCCCATCCTCATTGCCCTTGGAGCAAACAGTGCGAAAAAACACCACACCAAAGGCTCTACAAGAATCCTTATCACTAGCCCTGGGAAAGATCAGAAAAGGACTGAAGTTAAATTCCCTATGAATAGCCAGGACATCCAAACTGCCCAGAATAAGCCCTGCCTCACATGTAGAACTGCTCAATATGCAAGTACGGTAGGAACCATAAATTAGATTTTTTTCTATTTTTTTTGTAATGAATTATGTATAATGCAGTCTAAAAACAGGAAGACTGAAGCTCTGTGCCTTCACTCTCTTGTTATGGACACAAAAATTAATATCATACCTGAGCTGCAAATGTGTGCTTACACAGCATCTGGCCCAAGGTAAGGGAATTCCTTCCTAGGAGCCCAGAGCATCCCTGGGAAGTGGCCTTGAATCTACCAGGCCAACTCAGCTGTGCCTCTGAACTCCTGCCATGACTAAACTAACTCACAAAAGACTATGCAGAAGACAACTGATGGTATCATATAGAACATGGCTTTTTCTCTGTTTGTGATCCCGTTTGCACCTTTAACGCAAGTCACAGCACGTGAACTTATTTTTAGTGAAACTGAAATTACGTCTTTACATCAGCAGCATCAGATAACACACACACACAGAGTCAGGTGTGCAGGGAGGAGCCTTACCCTGCAATGTTCTGTATGGAGACACTTTTGGAGAGCGCAGAGGGCTGCTGTGATCTCCTGTTGCTGAAGCTGGAGGTGACGGAGCTCTCGTCGGGCGCGAGGATCGCGGAGCGCGGGCGCTCCTTGGGCTGCGAGCCTGCAATGGAAGGGAGGGACAACAGTCAGCCTGTGCAAACACCTTAACCACTGCTCACTGGCATGGGGATGACTTAAAAGGATCCACACTCTGAAATTCACTCCCTTTTCTTTCTAGAATCACCCCCAGGGCGTGTCAGCAGTTAGGAAGAGCCATAGGAAGGGAAGACCACTGACCCCTGAGCAGAACTCACCGCACTGTGCTTCATTACCCAGGTGGGATCTGCAACTCCAGAAACTGAATTTAACTGTTTTGATAATTAACCCTATGTCACAATCCACCCTGTTGCCTTTTTATTTCCCTGGGCACATAGTCATATAACCTTTGACCTTGATGTCAAACTCTTTGAGATGGGTTTCTCTTACCAATAGGTACCACAGAGAAATGATAATCCTGATTCCATTATACCATCACATACCTTAAAGAATCTGTTTATATTAATTCCAGATTTTTCCTTCTTCAGATGCATTTCTGCTATCTGGAGCAACACCTCTGAACTTCATTATAAGTATCACAGTGATTACAACTGTATTATATAGTGTGGCTCCATACAAGCTATCATTTATCTTATCAAAGTTATCAAATCGTGGCCCTACAAAACCAGTCTGGGCCATTTCACACCTATTCTTCAGCCTTGGTGACAGTGGGTCACTCTGCAGTGCAGTGCTTATCTCAGCAAAGTCAGGAACAGTTTGTCAGTATTCCTCCTACTCAAAATTAAACTTTCTCTTTTGCCTATCTCAAAGCCCAAGACTATTTAAACAAAAGATAATTGTGTTTTAAATCCTTTCCACTTAATACTCATAGTTGGATTCTTTCCCATGTCAGACACCCATGGACACAGGCTGCATCTTCCAACTTTTGTGGCCTTAACAGGTATAGGCATTCTGCAAGCTATGACACGTGACTTTTCTAAATCTAAGATGATTTTACATTTCCTTAGAGCTACACAGACACTGCAGAAGGGGATGAATTCTGTACAACTTCTGTACAACTTCTGAAATCTCAAATATTGCTTAGCATGCACAGAGGATGCTCTCATCCCTGCTCTGCTAAAACCTTATTTTTCATAATGTCAAGGATCAGTTGTCAGAACAGTTAAGAACAGCAGACACAGACCACTCCCAAAGCAGAGGGAAAGAAATTGTCTTACTTTTGTTTCTCATGGTTACTGTTGGTAATGAAGAGGTATCATGTGCCTGCAGCATCCCTCTCTGTGGCTGAAAGAAAAATAAAATTCACTTTAATTTCTTCATCCCTTCTCCCAGAAGGTTGTGCCATATAACTAAAACAAAAAAAAAGCTAATTTTTTTCCTGAAGTCTCTCAGTGTACGTGTATTTTTAAATATATTTTTATTTTCTCTGAATGAAGTGGGCAAAATAACAGATGGACAAATGTGCAGCAATATGAAAATGTGAAAGTGATGACAATACTGAAGTGAACTGAAATCATAATTGCACAAACATTGCTCAGCTTGGAGAAGCGGGTTCCTTGCATTTGGGGCAAGCAATGAAATCTGTGTTGCTCATATAAACAGTATATTTAACAGTTTTCATTATGTGAAAGCTTCAGCACTGGGGCTGAAATTCTTTACAACAAACTGGAAACTTTGTGACATGTGGCAGAAAGTGTTTTTTATATACATATATATATATATATATATTCAGTAGAGTAGGTGAAATCCCTTACCTTCATTTTGACCTTTGCACAAGAAGCAAAATTCTCCTTACAGCCTTTATGAACAATTGCATTACAGTCTGTCAAAAAAAACCAAACAAACAAAAAAAACACCCAATTAATTAAACAAAACCCCACAGAAAATAGGTCAGTTTTTGCTGTTTGTAATCTGAAGTGTTAACTTACACAACTGAGAATTGTAACTTTTAGGCATCATTGTGGTTTGCATGACTAGCTGAGAGAGAGCTGCTTTCCAGGAAAATTAGCCTTTTGTTAATAACATTTCGTCAGAGAATTTAACAGGAAGTTCTGTTTAAGAATTAATGCAAGGTTGAATTGTCAGGGGTCTTAGATTAAAGAAGAAAAAATGCCTGATGGCATTATCCCTCTGAAAGTAAGGTGGAAAGCAGAAGCAGGAGACAGAAACAGAAACCAATTGTAGGGCCAGTATTTCTCTAAAAAGACAAATGCTGTTCTCATCAAGACAAGGACTATGAGATCAGTAAGACAGGAGGAGGATGGAGAAATTAATTTACATAAATTTACAGAAATTAATTTACATTTAGACACCATGGATAAATCTATGGCACAGAGCCCAAGTGCTGCTGTACTGCAGGGTTACCAGAAAAGGTAACAGGAACAGCATCTGTCAGGAATCCTTGAGGCTGGGACTTCCTGCTGTAAACTGAAATTCTGGTTCAAAAGCATATTCACCAATGCAAAGACCATGATGCTTGGAATTTGCTGTATGTATGCCAGAGCAAAAGCTGAGTGGCTTGGATTTTTGATTTGTTTTTTTGTTTTTTTGAATACCCTGAATCTGCTCATGACTTCTGCCAGCAGATATCTGGGAATCAATTTTTTAAAGATTATTAAAACTCCCTTTTTTTTCCAATAAGAATTGAGAAATGGGTTTCAGGCTTTAACTCTTCTGGCAGATGAAAGATCACAGCTCAAGAGGAGATTCAGTAGCTTAGAAAAAAATATTTCCACTTATTCATGACAACACTAACATAGATAATGAGCTGTATTTTACAAATAAGTGTGAAGTTCTGAATTATTTCTTTAAGTAGAAAAAACGAAAAAATTCTATGTCCAGAATGACAAAATATGCTCACACTTGTAGCATCTCTTACATTTGGGATGACTCAACAAATGCCAGTAATTCTGACATTTTGACAGATATGAGTGTAAGGTCATTGGGCGCTGCTATTCTGACAATGTCTCACATTTTCCTGTGCACAAGAAGACAGAACAAAGCAACCTGAAAACTCTTGCAAAAACCCACAAGTGATGTAAACTTGACGACCAAACAAGAAAGAGGAACAGAACCTGCTCCTCTGGTGCATGAACAGAGGCAGTGAGACAATTCAGAATCATGAAATTCACACTCAAGCCTTGAAAGCCTGAAGACAGCTCTTTAGTGTGCACCATTTGGCAAAAAAAAAAAGGATTTTTCATGTTATTTCATGTTAAAAAATCTGGTTGTAGGGACTTTATTCCTCCAATTCAACTCTTCAGCAAGAAAGAAGTTCCTCTAACTCCTGTGTGTCACTAGTATTAATAACTACAACCCCTAAGACCTTATTTTCTGCATCACTGATCAAAAAAAAAAAGTAAAAAAGACAAGGCAGAATGTTACTAAAAATCAGGGTCTTTTGCTTGCCCATTTGTTCCAGAGAATGCACATTTGTTCCAGAGCAGTGGTGGTAGCACCAGCCTACATCAGCACAGGAGGATCAGAGCCTCTGCTGCTGCTCATCCATCATTTCCAAAGCATCTGAGGCTGATTTTTAGATGCAATGAGAGAAGGAACCACTCACTGATGTGAGCTCTCAACATAGGCATTCACCATTTTTTTATGACATTAATTTCCTGGCCAATGCAGAAAACATTAAACAATTTTGCATCGTGCCTTGAAAACAAGGAAAGAACATCTGTGCTAAAACATGCAACACTGGTGGGTTATTTTATCTCATTAGCATATAGAGCATTAAACTGGGATATATTTGGTGTTCTACGTGGCTTCAGAAGCTGTTAACAAAGTCAAGAGGGGAAAGGGAGAGGATGCATTTGAGAGTTTGTAATTGTTGATGTTTTACATTTCCCATCAGGCTGACACAGAGCGTGTCTCAGACAAACAACTCTGCAGAAATCTCTTCCAGGAAACTCAGAAGTGCCATTTGGGATTCAGCTGGCTGTTCCTCCTCCTGCTCACATCCACCAGCAGCAACGGAAGGCTCCAGCCTGGGAGCAGCTCCCGCACTCGCTTTGACTCATTTCTAAACTAGTGGAGTAAAAAACTACTAATACTGAGGAGAGGAAAGCGTTTTCCACTGAGCTGTAGTGGGGAAAAAAATGGGTTTTGTCTGCATGTTCTACAGCTTTGGGTTGCTGCATGAAGCAGCATTGTGGTCTTGAACACACAAAAACCACTGACCTTATCGAGCTGCAGGCAGGGGAAACCGTCTGATAAGAAATGAGAACAAAATCCCTAATCTATGAGAAACCCTCAGTGAGGTTCCCACCCTGCCTGTCCTGCGCTGCACGTCCTTCATGTGCACACAGGTACCTGTCATTTGACCTGTGATGCAATTTCTTGTTCAAAGGGAGCAGAGGGTCAGCATTTCCTTTTTGTACCATGTGGTTCCCACTGTGGGCACACCGAAGCAGTATTTCAGAGAACTAAAGCAATACACCACACACAGGAGGGACTTTTTTTTCCCCCACTGCACATAGAAGCCATGATCAAAGCCTGCTGTCCCTGTCCTTTGTCCATCTTATCAAAGGACCTCAGCTCCAAGCCACTACATGCAGCTGAAATAACCAAAGTTCTCCTGACTGATAGAGCCCAACAAGGGGTAGAAAACCCCATGGCCTGTGTGATGGCCAAGCTCAGGCTTAGGAAAGAGGTTTTTAGGACACCTCCATGCAGCCACGACTCATTTCAGTCCAGTTTCCACAAGGCAACACGCCGCTCCATGAATCATTATCTCCAAAGCCTCCCTCCCACCTCACATACTCAAGCAAAAGGAAAATAAAGTGTAAGGTTTGCATTTTCCATGCCAGATTCAATGAAGAATAAAAGGAAGGGGGGGAACTCCCCTGACTTACTTGCACAGTAGTATGAATCCTTGTTGAAAGGCTTCATACAGTGGTAACAGGTTGCTTGGGCTACAACAGAGGTTGCAGTGAAGAGATGTCCATTCAACAGCTTCTTGTCTTTTTCCTTCTCCTTGGAATCTTTGTCCTTCTCTTTAGTCTTCTCTTTATCTTTCTCTTTTTCCTGCCGAGACAGAGTGACCCAGAGCCTCGTCACTGGCAGAGGTCTGTCCCCCAGTTACAGATTGCTCAGTGTTTGCCTTTGGCACGGCGAGGGTATTGATCGAGGGGCACCTGAACAATGGCCATGTGTCTGCACAGCTCTCCCTGAAAAAAGCCTCTGGGGAAGTGGATTTACATACCACTGACTCACACAGGTGTCTCACCACTGCACACGACACCGAGTCTGTTCTGAAGGCACTTAGTTCCTTCTACCTTTGTTTTATACTTGCTTGGCTTAATGACTTTACCCCTCTTCAGCACTTTAAATAAATTGTGTTAAATACAAATACCATGTGCAGTGTGTATCGGACTTTCAACACAGCTCATTTTTAAGGCCAAGCCATAAGGCTCGTGATTTTCAACTGCATTTCTAATGGAGAACACAAGCTCTTCCTCAGTGCCTCTACAGCCTTACTGCCAAAATATTTCCACCTCTGTTTTCCTTCCAACCAGCAACTTTTTCAACAGTTACATGCAACCCCAAGTAACTCTGTGAAGCTTTTTGGCAAAATGGATCTTCTACAAACTCTCGACCTATGGCACCAAACAAATGCTGGGGAACAACAGCAACACCATAAAAGAGCCTCTCATCTTCCACAGGCCACGACTCAACCTCTAGGCTACTCAGCTTTGGAAAGATGACAAGCACAGACAGCTTCTCCAACTTTTAGCAGAGTTTTTGCTTCTTTTCTGTCTCTACCTTAGAAAGAAAATACTAAATACTAAAAATCTGAAACATTTTCCCCTGCAGCCTTTCATGGATTTGGAATTCTTCCAAACAAATTTTAAAGGAAACTCCACAGAAAAATGCTGAATTTGAATTACAACAACTCCTTGTCTTTCCATGTACCAACTTACAAAATGTTTATGATACGAATCAACTCCAGGTCTGTACTTTTGACTGTTGCTGCAGATTTCCTGGCATCTGAAGGAGAATCTTTACCAGAAACTGGTAAAGGCTTCTGTCAGCTTATCATTGCATTTTGTTATTCATTTTGTTATCTTTGCACTTTGTTATTTGTTACTGTCCCAGCCTGAATATCAGGGAGCTGCACAGCTGCCCACGTGAGCAACTGCCATGAAGTGGCCTAAAGAGGGATGGAGCTCTGCAGGCACTGCAGGGAAACTGTTGAGCCCTGGATGACACACTCACACCATGAGAAACAGCCTAAGGACTCCTCTCCCAACACATCCCAGGCAAAATGCCAGTGCCTGAGTCTCTCTCTGCAAAGTGTCAAACAGAAAGTCTATTTACTGGCCCCAAACGCTGTTTTGTTCTGCAAATAAGCAAAACTAGGAGTATTACCATATGGAATAATCCTGTCTGAAGCAGAAAAGCTGCCAGAAAAGCAGTCTCCATTGCGTCACATCTCCGCCTCCTCTGAGCCATCAGCTTGGCTCACACCACCCCACAGGAACCTCCACAGCCCCACTTTCCACCCACTGACCTGACCATCTTTAACCATATCCAGCCTGGGAGGATTCAGGAACTAAAACTCTGCAGTTTTGGTCTGGGCTGATGGTACCAAGTTGATGCCTGGAGTTTTCCTCTACTTCCAAGCCTTGTGAAGTTCCAGGAGAAAAGACCACTATAAGCTCAAGCCAAATCTTTTGACTCTCATGCTGAAAGGAGATTTCCCATCCTATACTTTAAATCTACCTGAAGTTCACTGCAAAACCTAGCAATTCTGAAGTCTAATTTTAATTACATATAAAGCCTCAGGAAAAACAGGAAATTGGTGCACCACTTTCAAAAAGGAAACAGCAAACTCCACACAAGGGCTGCCAGCCACTCCTCTTAAGGACAAAGTCTCACAATGAGATTTTTTTCAGCTTTTTCTTTTTTCCTGCCGCAGTTACTGGAACTTTATTTAAAGAAGGACTGTAGGAACAAGACTATATTTGTGCTGTTGGAGCTGCCAGTGAGATTTGGAGCCCGGCTTCGTGGCTGAAGCGATGTGCCAGAGCAGCCACCGCGGCAGAGGATCCCACTCCCCAGGAACCACGCAGCTCTTACCTCCCAGTGCTTCAGGCCCACCAGCTTCACTGTTATCTGAGGTACTTCTGAGAATCTATTCCACTTTATGGACATCCTTGCCCTGGGCAGGAGCTGCTCCCCAGCAGGAGCTGCTCCCCGCTAGCCCATGGCGATGCCGCAGGCTGCGGCAGGGCCGGGGACAGGAGCAGTTGTGCAAAAAGGAGGAGGGGCAGGACCATTGCTGACTTCCTTAAAGATGATTTTAGCTATTTTGCTGTTGCTTTCATCTTGCCCTACCTTAGCTTCCACTGCTAAAAAAATATAAAACTAAAAACCACACCCATACAGGTAGAAAAGGATGTGATTAATGTTTTACGAGTCAATATAAGACGACCTTTTTAAAGGTAGAGGGGAGTAAATCAAACACTCTGTGATGTTTGGGCTACAGAAAAAGTGAATTTTCACATACCTCAGTGTTGCTATGTAGTACTTCAGCAAACAAAGCACTGCAGAAGTTGCCCAGACAGAGAGGTTTTGTGTGTTTGAGCTCCTCCTGCTCTGCAGGTCACGTATATTCCCTGTCTCCTAATCCTTTCAAACACTTGCAACTCCTACCATACACCCTGAAATGCTGCTGCTGGCACAGCACTGCCTTATTACTGTGCAAGGCAACGAAAACTAGAAATTACTCATGCTAATTGTTGTAATTTCTCATAAAGCCTTGACCAAAAAAAAAAAAAAAATAAAAAAATAAAAGAAGAGGTTTTTTTCCTGAACTGACAAAGACAGAGAAGGTTTAAGACTTTAAAATGTGAATCAGGGCACTCTGCTAAAGGCAAGAGATTCACTGATAACCCAAAACAACATGCCAGGCAAGGGTAAATTCATGTCAACTTCTATCAGTATCCCCTCCAGTTAGTTCTCTAAATACCCCTTTATTTTTAACTTTTTTTTTACATAACTCTCTTTATTTTCCAAAAGACTCAGATGTGCTTTATTTTACTCAATTTCATCTGAGAAAACTGCATTTCTGAAGGTCAGGAGATAAGTTAAACCAAGCTGGAAAGACATTGAAGCCTCCCTCCCTCCTGACAGCCCAGAAACCAACTTCCCATGTCAAACTTCTCCTTTCAAGGTTTCTTTTGTTGCTTCTGTTTTTAACTTTTATAGGTTTTTCTCATTTATAATGTTTCTGAGAAATCAGTGTTCCAACTAATTTTTTGGTCAAATTATTTAAATGTACTGGTGGAGCCTTAAAAATGTACAAAATGCAAATATTCCACCACGAGCAGACAAGAAATTGTAACTTGAATGATATTTTGTCTTTTATTTAATAAAAGTATGAGAGTTGATATGAGCTGCAATTTTTGTAGTGTCTGTTAGGGCTGGGATTTTGGAGCAACTCTTTATCAACATTTTCAGATATAATAATGAAATTAGTGAAATCAAACTGCACTGAGTAAGTGTCTAAAAGCACTGCAGTTATATTTTCTGTCCCAAGCAGATCTCTTACTTCTCTATCCAGTTTTGCTTTAGAGATTACTCACATCAGGTGCAAGAACCAGTTAATGAACTTCCATTCCCACTCACAGTCTGTGCAAAATGCTCCTGGACTTCCCACTGGTGTTTGCACAGAGGTTTCTATGTAAATAGGTTGACTTTTTCAACACTGCACTTTGCAGCAGAGAAGAGCATTGTCCTAAAGCTGCTCAGAAGCAGCTCCGAGCCACTTGTGGCTATCTTGAAAGACAGATCCATAACAACAATTTGTGTGTCATCACACCTCTCAAGGGCCTTTCAACAGTATTTACCAACATATTAACTACGCATCACCTAACAAGATAGCAAAGTGCTCTGAGCTTCTGTCAGACAGATGAATCGAGGTGAGACTCAAGCAAAAAAATCCAACCAAACAAAAAAAATCTCCAAACATATATTAATCTTCAAGGGACAATCTAAAGCAACAACAGCCCCTTTGTGTGAATGATTTAGCATTAATGTAATTATTTCTGTAATCAATACTGTTCCCAAGAAATTCAGCTGTAATCAATACTGTTCCCAGGAAATTCAGGGCTTACCTTTCAGCAAATTAAATTTCAGGGTTTCAAGGATGGAAAAAAGGGAAAAATATAAATATTGGCCATCACTAAAATCATTGTTTGAGCAACTCCTCCTGTACAGTGCAGAGGAACTTTGTGGCAAAAGTAAAAAAATTATGAGAAGGCAAAACAGCCTTCAGCAGCCAGTCCCTTCTTACAGCTCCTGGTCTTGTTTTATTAAAGGTTCTCAGGTTCTGAAAAAATTAGACTCATTAATCTCTACAAAGCCTAACTCATGCCAGGGCAAAATTTATTCTCTCTGGGGAAATAAGTGAAAACATAGAATCATAAAGGGTGGAAGAGACATTTAAGATCATCCAGTCCAACTGCTGACCCGGCATTGTCACTGTAACCCAGATCTAGGACCCAGCACTTGGCCTTATTGAGCCTTACTAAGTTGTCCTTGGGCTCAGTTTTGGGGTGCTAAGATTTCCCATGGAGCCAGTTCCTATCACCCCACAGACACTCCTGCCCTTTAAAGAAAACTAAAAGGAAGGGAGGAAGTAAGTAAAAAAAAAGAAATTCAGGCAGAGACTTAAACACAGAACCCATCTCTGCTGCCTGTGAGCATTCCACAAATCACAAGTAGCACTTACTTTGCTCTTCTTGCTGCTGGACATTTTATTCCTGAGGTAGCTGAAGGTGCGGCTGACTTTTGTTACACCTTTACCAGCAGAGACACTGCTGCTCTCTTCAGATATGCTAAAATAAAAAAAAAAAAAAAAAAAAAAGATAAAAGTTGTTTTGGTTTTTTTTCTCCTTCCCAAAGCATCTATTAAATGGAGAGATTATTTTTAGAGAACAAATGCATTTATTAGCCAATGCAGTCTAGGTGCTTCATGGTGTTTTACCAGAGAAGGAAAAGTAAAGACAAAATGCCAATCCACTAATTTTGAGATAAATGTCAAGGAATCCTCATATCTGTTTTGAAGCAGGCCATGCCATAGCACCCTCTGCTGCTCCCCTGTCAAATAACCAGGAATCATTAATGCTGTAAAGAACCAATTCCTTCCAGAGAAAGGCAAGGCATCTAATGAACTCTAAAAAGGCAGTGAATGCCTTTAACAGAAACCACACTGTCTGCAAAGCCTCCCCTGAGAAATGAGAATACCAATATTAAGTAATAACCACAATGGTTATGTATATTAATTTAGGAATTTTTAGGATCACAGATGATTTTTGCCAGCCTTTGCATGCACAAGCTTATGACTTCAGCTCTGATAGAAGAATAAGGAAACTATTATTGCATTAAAGGACATAGTCTGTCAATATTAAGTACAACACAAACCAAAAGCAGAACACAAATATTAATTAAATCAAGGAGGAGAAGACAGCAGAGAGCAGAGGTGAAGAGCCTCCTAGTCACAAAATAAAGCCAAAGCTGTGAGTGGCACAGAAACCAGATACCCAGTGCCACAAACATCCTTCCTCCAGGAAAGCACCTTGAAAGCCACCACCAAGATTATCTCCTCTGTGCAACTGGCAAGGATGAAAAGTAACACACAAAACCAAGATCATTCTGGCCTTTGTTACAGAGTGACAGAGAGAAATAGCCACAGGCAAAAAGAACTACTTTTAGTGTAACATAAACCTCAGGGTAAACCAATACTCTGCAATAATGCATAATCAACAAACAAATTTTTAATGCATAATGTGATGTTATGAATACACAGAACCTTGTTCAGAGATGAGACTTAGACTTTCATATTCTGTGATCTAAAACATTCTTCAGCCTCTAGAGACACAGGACTGATTTTCACAACCTCTGCTTTCACCTGAAGTGCCTTGGTGCCAGGAAGGCTCTGGGGTGCCCAGGGCAGAGCCCAGTGCAGGAGTGGCCTCAGCAGAGGCAGGGTGTCCCCAGGATACTGCAATACTGGACTGCAGAAACTGCAGTACTGTACTATATATACTGCAATACTGTATTGTAAATACTGCAATACTGTACTTATATACTGCAATACTGCACTGTATATACTGCAATACTGTACTGCATATACTGCAATACTGCACTGTATATACTGCAATATTGTACTGTACATACTGCAATACTGTACTGTATATACTGCAATACTGTACTGTATATAATGTAATACTGCACTGTATATACTGCAACACTGTAAATACTGCAATACTGCACTGTATATACTGCAATATTGTACTCTATATACTGCAATACTGTACTGTATATAATGCAATACTGCACTGTATACACTGCAACACTGTAAATACTGCAATACTGCACTGTATATACTGCAATACTGTACTGTATATACTGCAACACTGTAAATACTGCAATACTGTAGTGTATATACTGCAATACTGCACTGTACATACTGCAATACTGTAGTGTAAATACTGCAATACTGCACTGTACATACTGCAATACTGCACTGTATATACCGCAATATTGTACTTTATATACTGTAATACTGTAATGTATATACTGCAATGCTGCACTGTATATACTGCAATACTGTAAATACTGCAATACTGCACTGTATATACTGCAATACTGCACTGCTTATTCTGCAATACTGTACTGTATATACTGCAATACTGCACTGTATATACTGTGTACATGCTGCAATACTGCACTTTATATACTGCAATACTGCATTGTATATACTGTGCATATTCTGCAATACTGTACCTCTGCACAGAGGAGCCCATGGAGCCGCCCAACGACTGCGTACCTGCAAAAGATGGGAGGGGAGGGGGGTACAGGTTAGACTGCAACCTTAGCTCACTGATTCCAAAAAACATGGTTTGCATATTGGGATGGTTCAAGAGGAAAGGGAAATGTTTTCCAGAAATGAGTGTTTAGAACAGAATTCATGTGCTCAGGATAAAGCTTGTTCCCTGTATCTTTAGCTGCTCTCAAATTAGATGCTGAGGTGAAAGCCTGTTTAGTATTTTTATCACTCATCAGCTATTAAGTAAAGACCATGCAACTGTTAAACTTGCTGGTAAATCAGGGTGGCTGAAACAGAACTGCCAATTCAATGACAATAGGTATAAATGAGAATCATTCTGACACAATGCTTTTATTTATACTCCACTAGAAAGGATCCATTGTACAGCACATCCGGGTTTCATGTATGAAACTATTCTCCTTGATAAAACTGCAGTTCGTTTTCCCATCAAAATCCTGAGGCACTTCATAAAGAGTAAGGGAAACAAGAGAAGCCTTATTCTGTTTTCCACGAAACGTTACCAGCCTGGGGCTTCGTCACGAAACACTGCTTGAGGAAAGGCTCAATTTCAACATGAAGCTGAAGCCCTGCCAGAGGCACCAACTCTCTCTGCCCAAGAAACCTGCTTGCACAACGCATTTGGAGCAGATCTGGGAGCTGACAACATCTACCAGAACCATTGAAGAACACTGAAAAATCAGGATGAAATGATCCAGGACACAGGGCTCTCTCTGAAATAACTGGGCTTGCCAGGACTCAAAAAAACCTTCATTCAAGCACTGTTTGCAGCCCTAGCTGAAGCTCAAGAAGCAGCATGACTGTCACCTTACAAGGCTCCTGCATATATACTGCAAGAAAAACATTATTTTGGCTCAAATTCCCTTAATGCTAAGCGTGAATGCAAAAGAGCTACTTGCCATTAGAGGCCAAGATGGTCCTTTATCCAAAAAGCAGTAAAAGCATTAGGAAAAACTGTACATGCCATACTAGGCTTTAAATACAGATTTTCTAACCACTGATTCAAGTGCCAACAGAGTCTGAAACAAAAATATAATTTCTTCATATTGAGAAACTAAAATACAGGCATACCCTGTTACCTAAGCCCTGCTTGGAGAGCTGTGTTAATATTTCCCTTGCAAAATCTTTCACCTCATTAATGATTTATCCCAAATACACCAAAGTTAGTAAAACTGTAATATGTATGAAATGAAGTCTACTATTCCACTTCCAATAGTGATATTATATTTTTATAATATAAAAATATAATATAAAATATAAGTGCCTACTAGGATCACATAAGTAATTTACAGACTCCCAAATCCTTGGTTAAAGCTCCAGTAACTCTGGTTCCCATTTCACTTCTAGCTTGCTTTTAAACTGGGTTAGACGTCCTTACTCTTTCCTTTTTTTTTTAGAAGATTCATCAGTTTGACTGTATTTAAGTATTCCCCAAATCTTTTTGTTTCTTTGCAGTTAATATCAGAAATGTGAACAAACACTGAATGAAGAGCTGCAATAATTTGATATTTGTGACTGCTTTTCACTACCTTGAGAAAATACACTGCATGAGAACTACAGTTATGTATCATTCATCTTTTACTTCAATAGTTGTTTCATCTTAAAAATGGGATATTCTCAGTGCAGGGAGGCAAAATGGATCCAGTAAAGAATTAAGGTCTGTTTATGATTTCATATTTTAGATTATAATATAACATCCCATGATCAACACTGCTGCAAGCTGTAAACCCCAGAGAGATAAGCATAGAAAAAGACACATCTTCTCACCTTCTGGTTTGTTTCTGAAGAAGAACAGAGGAAGGAAAGCTTATTTTCATAACCTTTTTGTTCCCTGTCATGACCAGGAACAAAACTGAAATCTGATTTCAGAACTCACAAAAAAAATTAAGTTTTTGTTTCAAAAGCTGTAACTCCTATCGATGTCCAATGAACCTGGGCTAGCAGCCAAAATTTGCTGTATTTATCTGAATACCTTTTAAGCACCACCCACAAAAATTAATTCACATTGCAGTTGGATTTGAAATAATTCATCAAGATCCATTCTGCAGAAAGCAGTGACTGGACTATGATGTTGAAACCAGCTTGCAATGCCTTAATGCTGTCAATAATTAAACTTTTGTGGCTCAAGAAATCCAAAGGCTTCATAATAATTGTCCAGCCATCTGAAATCGATGCCTTAAATATATCACCAGACAAACTTCAACTAATTCTCCACTTTCTTAAGGAAAAGCAGGAATGGAAAGGTTGAGGAGTGGTATGAGAAATGAACCCTAAAGATGTGAAAAAACAAGCTGGTCTGAGATTACTCCATGAAAAATGCCCATTGCCAAGGCAGTCTCAGAAAGAGCTGTGGCTAAATCAACCTTGTTAAAGTCACCACAGTATCCTCAAATATGTAAAGAAAACAATATCATTGTTTGAGACAATATCTGACATTATCTTAAATGATCATTGTTAACAGGGGCACTGTTGAGGGAGAGAAGAAAAATACTGGCTACTACAAATATCCTCTAAAACTGTCATACCCTAACATGAATATCAAGTATTGGATGCTTAAAAGAAAAAAAAATAAAATAACCCAAATGCTTAAAAAAACAAAACTCACCAAACAAACAAACTCCACCAGAAAGTTTACCTAAGGATATTTTTTACTGTGAGGCATCATATGAATGCAGAGCTGTGTCTTTGCAGTTCACTTTGTGGGGACCATGAATTGTCAGTTTTGTTAAAAGCAGAAGAAAAGGACAGAAAAACAAGGAAGGAGCTTAAATATGGAAGTGGTAATATCACACCTGAGCACAGGACTTTGCTGAAGGAAAGGACAAACCCACATTGAAGACAGGAATGGAAAGGAGGAGAATTCAAGTATGTACAACGTGGATGGTGTGGAGATTGTTTTAAATTCAGGAAGCAATCAAAATCTACTGGACTGGAAAGCAATCTCCCCCATCCCAGTAAGGACACAAGGAATGTGTCTGGTTTATTTCAACAGTCTAATAAAACATGCTTAAGAAATAGGAAGCATTTTGAATAATCTTTGGTAAGCCTATTTTAAAAAACAAGACAAGTCTACTTTAATTCAATCTTCTGCCTTGGTTGGGCAGCTTTTAGCAATGGAGTTTGCAGGAGGAAAAAAAAGCTGGGAGAAAACCCTCACCTGTTTCCCACTGAACTATTTTGATAACAATATCAGGACCTAGATATGAACACCTGGAGGATTTAAGGTCTTTGACTGCAATTTGTGCTTTCTGCATAGTCGGGGAACTGTACAGTTGCTGTGAAGATTTTCAGAATTTAATAATCAGGGCTCCTGTCCACTTCTCTCTCACTGAGCAATGCACTCACTGTCACCTATGGAGGGCAAGAATGTACCTCTTCTGCTAACTCCATGCCCTGCAACAAGCTCAAGGCAAATATTTTGGTTTTAGTAAAATGGTAAAGATCATTTTGGTGCTCAGAGTGACAGGTGATGATATCTGCCACATGGATACAGACTAAAACTAACCAGATAAGATGTGACGGTGGTGATGTAGAAGATTCTTTGGCTAATAACCCTTTAAATTCTGCCATTAGTTAGTATTCAGATCCAGGACTAAGATAATGCTGTTAGACATCATGCAATGGAAAGGGGAGTTCAATGTTTGCAAGATGAAATTCCAGTGTCTGAAGCAGAAAACCAGATTTCCCTATGTTTCCACCCATTATGGCTGCATTGCACAGAAAAGGATTACTTACTATCCAACTCCTCCTCCTCATCACTGGAAGAAGAGCCAATAGAAAAGAGAGTTTTAGACTTAGGAATGAGTGGAGAGATGCTGAAGGAGAAGGAGATTCGTCTCGATGGTCGAGTCCGGCCCTGGGCTGAGAAGTGGGTTAACAGCAGACATTAGAGCATGCTTGAAAATGCATTGAATAATAAAAAGGAGAGGAAAGCAGCCAAAGCAAACTAAAAGCAAAGCAAAGGAAAAGTCTGCAAAGCAGCTGGCTCCAGAAAGGCACAAGAAACAAAGAACTGAGAATTCCAGAGGGTGCAGGTTTCAGAGGGCACAGGACTCACTGCATGCACAGCTCAAGGCTCCAGTCTTTCCCTATTTTTGCTGACTTTTTTTTACAGGACCTCTTAGTGAAGAATTATAGGCAGTTATCTTTCCAAACAGAATACCAACAACAAAATGGATCTCTGGACAAAGGGCATCAGCTTCAGTGAAAGAACTGCCAGGGAGTCAAACTAGAACAACTCAAGATATCTGTTTGAAGGTGCTTTCTGCAGTTAAATGATACAACAAAGCTACCAAATATTAGCAAGGACAATTTATCTGAAGTGTTGACTTTATCTACCTGGGGAGGTTCTTGCCACTTCTATGTCTAAAAACTAAAAATCAACAATGTTGACAATGTCATGCCCTTCAAAATTTCCAGCATTAAAAAGAAGACACTTAAACTTCCTTTCTCTTCTTCCACAATAAAACAGAAAAAACAAGCATCTCTTCTGCCTTATTTTAAAATTTAGGAGCCTTTTTTTTAAAGAAACTGCCTAAACATGAGAAAAGCCCCACTACATCCTCTTCTGCCCTTGCCTGGATAATGCCTACCAAACATAGTGCCCAACTCAGCAATTAGTCTGCTAATATGGGATATCAAATATCCCATAATTTATTTTTAAGAGCAACCCTTGCATAGCAGCAGCTTCCCAACAACTCTTTGTAAGTGCATGGCCTCTGAAAAGAGAATTAAGAGCCAGATAGCCATTCTTCATTAAAACTGGATTCCCAAAGGCCCTACTTCCCAAACCTTCTCTTCATACAAGCACAGGTGGGAACCTCTGAGCTGCGAGCTGGTAGCTGGACACCCACTGCTGGTACATCTGAGTGTCCTCAGGAAAGGTGCCTGGCACAGGGCTGAGGAACCCCTGCCCCTGGGACAGGTCTGACCCAAGGGTTCTACTAAAGCACCTACATTAAACATCTTCAGCAGAGGTATTCAGGAACTTTTGAGTCATGCCATGGACACATCAATTCACTTGCAGAACAGGGAAAACAGGCTAAAGACTTTATCAGTACTACTCTTCCAAGAGAAAGACAAAGCAATTATTTCTCTCTTTGAATAAAACATGGCCTTTCAGCCAGTACAAGGAGGGTTTTTTGCATGGCTGGTATCATACATCAAAAGTGAATTCAGAATACAAAAAACACTGTCCAAAGAATAACCAATGCTAGGAAAGCAAATGCTCCATAACACTTCCTCCAGCCATTAGTCACAAATGCCAATTGTCTACAGGCAATTTGACTAAAATGGGCACAGTAAAGGCATTTAAATGGAAGAATCCTTAGGAAGATCCATGCATTAGTTTTGTTTAGACTGCCTTTTGAAGGAGTTGTTCTAGTATTCCAGACCTGAAGAACACAATTAGGCAATATGACTTTTTCTTCTGTAGTCTACTGTCTATTTAGACTAAAAGTCAAGATGAACAATAATACTTTACTGTAAATTGAACCACCTTTGCCAGCACAGTTCAACTTCCATTTCAGTGGTTTTATTTATAGCAATTCCTGGCTTTATAACAGTGCTCCACACTGGAAATTTGCTATTCCAACGCTAAAAGCATTCTTCCGAGCACTCCAGCCAACAGCTCTTGTGACCTCCCTCTATAAAATGCTGAAGGATTAACATTGTGAATGGCCACATCAGCTCTTGGAACATCTGACACATCAGATGCAGTGTGGGCTAGGAACTTGGTCTTGGAAATTGCTCCTGCCTCAGCACAAGTGACAATAAACAGTAAAATAATAGAAAACCCTCCATATGTTTATTAATCTGGATTTAGTTTTTGAAGTTCTCGACCACAGCATCTTGCTTTCTTCCCATTCAGACACATTTGGAGGGATCACAGGGTCTTTTTTTTTTTTTTTTTAAACACCTACCACAAAATTATGCAAGTGGAATAAAGAACTGAGTTTGTCCTAGAATTCACTTCCATACAATTCTTGCAAAACTCTCGAGTGTCCTGCTGGAAAAACATGAACATCAAACCCAGGTGACACAAGGGAGCTTATACACCAAGACCTCCTTGTAAGAGGCACCAAACTGTCCTATGGTCACAATTCAAACATCACTGTTCCTCTTTCAAAGCTATAAAATAAAAGCAGAATAATAGAATGGTTTGGGTTGGAAGGGACCTTAAAACTCATCCAGTTACAGCCCTCTGCCATGGGCAGGAACACCTTCCTCTAGAGCAGGTATCAAGCCTTATCCAACCTGGCCTTGAACACTTCCAGGAATGGGGCAATCACAACTTTTCTGGATGATTTACTGAAGTTTCTGTAGTCAGGAAGGTGTCAGGACTGGGAAAAAAAAATCCACGAGCTAAATTTTCCACGTTATTCCTTTTGGATGCTCTGATTTTCAAAAACCACCTTCCTATAAAAATGTCACAAATTAATGACTGAGCAAATAAAGCTCAGAGGAACGTTAGTCATGTTTTCATTGAGTGTCCCAAACCCACAGACATCTGCCTCAAAGCACCAGACTAACCCTGCTGCTTTGCCCACAGCCCCTCTGGAGAGGTTACTACATCTCCTCTTTTGCTTCTCTCTCCAGGGACCAGGGTGGCCAGGCTGGCTCTAGAAGGAGATGGGATAATCAAGGCTCCATGGCATTTTTAACACAAGGTCACAGGACATTTCCCTCATTTCTGGGGAGCCAGCCAAGTTTTTGGGTGTTTGGTCAGAGGCTGGGTGCAATGCCAAGAAATTGGTTGCCTCAGAAAACAACAATGAAGACCTTCAGCCCAAGAAAGGAAGAGGCAGTGCCATCACACAGAGCAGCATCTGGTCTCTCCACAGGACAGAGCTGCCCTGGTTTGGTTACTGCTGCTGGGGGACACATCTGTCAGGCCACATACTTATTAATCATGGAATTATCATGGTGAAGAATGAAAAACCATCTCCTACAAAGCACAATCCCTTTGAGCTTCCTCCAGCGAGCCTCCTCCATGAATAAAACACTTTTCTTAGAGCATCCTGTTGTCCTTTGCAAGGGAGAATCACGTTAATAAAGAGGAAAGATCAGACACCATCACTAATTGACACGAGCTAAAATGACAATAGGATTTCTGGTTGGCAATTAATAAAATGAAAACATGTGTAATACATCCAAAGCACATCCAGCTGCAGCCTTCTGAATGACTTTTTCAGCTGAAAGAATCAATTCAGCTAAGTTGCAAAATTAAGTGCTTGTTATTGCTTCAATTAAGCTAAAATGGAAAATTTTATAGAATCATCTTTTATTATTTTCTCCAGGAATGAGATTCAATAAATTACACCCAACTGCTCCAAAATATTTAACTCAGAATGAATAGCAACAAACTCCTCCAAGGAGATCTAGACATGGATTCTCAAATTTCCATGTATCAGCTTTAAAAAAAATCTAGATGCAGGGAAGAAAGATCTCAAGTAGAATTTACCTGACATCAAAGGTAGAAACTCTGAAAGGTGAAAGGATGCAAAATGAGATCCTTTTTTTTTAGTTAACAAACTCAATAAATCATAGTTTCCATTGCAATAGTCTAATTTAGAAAGAAAAAAATAACCCACACAAAGGAAACCTAACAGAAAGATAATAGCAGGGATACACTGGGAAGAACAAAACTAAACTGAATGAATTCTGCCTATCCACCCACAATTCCATGCAGCAGTGAAACATGTACTTCATGTAATAAAGCAAGCAGGAGCGGGCAGGAGCACATTTTGTCTTGGGAAGAAAGCAAGATATACCAAATTATAGAGATGACAGAGTGGATAAGGGAAAACTGGAATACTCACTGTCGAGCACTGGTTTGCTAATTGACATTAGAGACATGGATTTGGTCAGTGGAGATGAAGCAGCAGAAGTGCAGAAGTTAAATCCTTGTGGCTGTGATGTCTGATGCACCTGCAGAACAGGACAGAACCACGCTGAGTATGTCAGGACTGACAGAACCATCCCAGCTTCAGAGCCCAGCTCAGGGCTCATGTTTACTGCAACTCTCACTTTGAAACAGTGAAACAGTACTCAGGTGAAATGCAACATTTTGTTTTGCCTCTTAAGTGTCAGACAACTAATTATGCAACACAGAGACTATGTGTGCTTGATTTTCTTGCAAGGCATTAAAAATCAGATACTGTTAAAACTCTCTGATAGCCATGGAAATTGCTGTTGTGACTCCAGTTCCTCAGCAAAACTAGGCTGTGGCTCAATATGACAAAAAAAACCCCTGATGCTTAGCAGTTTGTTCCCCAAAAATGCCATTCCTCTAAGCAAGAGAAGACACAAGTGTTGTGTTGCTGCAATGAAGTAGAAAATTTAAAATAGCTGGAGGTTCCTCCATGTTAAAGATGAAAGATTTTTAACATTATGTATATGTACATGTAAGGTGAAAGCCTTTGCAAGACTGTCACTTGGGAAAATGACTTCCAAAATGTTGATGCAGCATTTCCCAACAGTAGCTGGACAGCTTTACCTGGTGGTTGTAGTCTCTGATTTCTCCTTGCTCGAGCTCCTCAGTGAGCAGCACCAGGGACTGATTGCTGGCAAGGGGACTCCTCCTGAGGTCTTTGGAGCTCAGGGAAGAAGCCTCCAGGTTTGTAGAGGGCTTCTTGTTCTCACCAGAGTCTCCAGTAAGGCCTTCTAGGCTGTAACTAAAGAGAAAGCACAGAGGTCAGGTGCTGCCAAACTCTCAGGGACCAGCGTCTTTCAGCACAGAGCACCTGCAAACATAAAACACAGAGCAGGCACTGAAGTGTGCAGACAAAGGCAGGTGTTACTCCTCAGCACGTTCTTTATTCTTCAGAGCAAACAGCAACATCTTTGTGCTGCTAATGAGACATAAAGGTTTGTTCATTGCTTGAACAACCACTGAAACTCCTGGTCATTTGCCTTTCCTACTGGATTCTTTACTCTTTTTGAGTGGTGCACAGGAAAATCCAGAAACACCGCTTCTAAAGATTTTTGGCATTTCCACGTATTCTCTTTGATAGGTTTTTATTAGGCTCTCCCTTGGAATAAAGCCACCCAAATCAAACTACCAGGTGCTGCCTGTCCTGGACCAACACCACTCCCAGCAGCCACATCAGCTGCTGTAACTCTCATCTCTGCAGCCACATCCTCTGAATCTATTTTAAATCCTGACACTGCACAGTTTTGGCACTGATAATGTCATTTACTCTGCCAAAGGTGGCTTCTCTTTTACCCATGCTGTGGTTTTGTTTTTAAGTTCAATAAATGTTGTTTCCATCACCCAATCAATTTTATTTTATCATCTATTGAGGGAGCTAGGTCTTGCTCAGCAGAGCTGGGCAATAACTCAAAGCTAAATAAATTACTAAACTTTTGCTTGAAGAACTGTTAGAAATAAAACATCTGGCCAAACTCTGTAGAGACAGATGCTGATAGACAAGTGACACTCTCTTCCCACCTATACAAAACACATCCTGTCTCACATGGGACTATTTAATCTGATAAATCTTGCTCTAATATTCTGCTTCCGACTCTTTTGCTCCTCGTGCCCAAACAAACCCACTGCAATGCCAGTGTGGGTTCACTGGGTGAAGCTTTGCAGATTTGCCTCCCAGGACAGCAGCACAGATCCATGGCCAATGTTGGATTTGACACTCACTAAGTGCCAGCCCTACCCTGGATTTATAACCCAACCTGAGGCTAATCATGATGTCTGTGGTGAACAAGCTGCCATGAAACACATGAAAAAGAAAACATACTACAGGCTGTACAGATGATTTAAACAACCAAAGGAGCTTTAAATTCAGGTAGACTTGCATAGCAGTGATTAATGTTCTGCAGTCCCTTAGAAGCATTACAAGGCTCATAAATATGCACCTTGAAAGCAAAAACTGCAATAAACCATGAATAAGAAGATTCAGTAATTTAAAAAAACCATTTTTCGTGGTAATTAATGAGAAAAAAGACTGGTTGAAGCATTTATAATTTAATCTGCCTTAGGAAGATTGTGACTCATCAATGTGTATCAACAGCAGGCATTTAAAAGTTTATTCTAAAACACCTGTAGGTAGAAATCAGTGCAATTTCTACTAATTATTTAGGATGGAAGAATATCTATTTTTTACATTCCAAGGTGGCAATAATGATGCTACACAGTAGAGAAAAAAAAATCATGTACTTGTGACAAAACTAGCTAAAACCTGTAAATGTTAGCCCATAAAAGTTATCAGTGATACTGGTTTGTAATTTGCTGATTGGCATATATACACCAAACATAATTAACTGTCCATGAAGGGCAGATTTCCTTCTCAATATGTACTCTTCAGAAGAAGAGTTTTAATAGCTCTACCCACCTAGCAAAAACTGCTAGAGAAAAGCTATAAAGCCATAAAATCTGGGGGACTGGCTTCCAAACAATATTGGGTAAAGAAGTGACCTGCAAACACCAATTTCAGCACTGGGACTTTCTACAGAAGATCAAACTTTAAGAGCCTTGGAAATTTTCATCTGTGGTGTTCAGTTTTTTTCAGGGAAGGTTTTACATGATTTAGTCTCCTTGAAGAAAAGCTTAGATCTTTCAATTTACAGAGAGCAAGTCTGTGTGAACTTAAACCCTTTATGAGACTGATCTGGTACAGAGAGAAGTGCTGAATCATATTAAATCTTGCTTTGATTCTTTGCTGCTGTCACCATTATCATTCTGATCACTGCTGCGGAAAAAACCCCACGGCTCGAAGTCACCACGGAGCAGAGCAGCTCAACCCAACAGTGCAGCCTCTTCACTGCCAGAGGCCAGGGGAAAGCAGCCACCACCTCCACCTGCAGCCCAGCCCTGAGGCTCCACTCCCACGAGTAATTGCTGAAAAAGCAGACCAAGCAAACAAACACGTGCGCGCTTCAGCCAGAGCAGCAGTGCAGGATGCACGAGAAGCTGACGACAGGGGTGTTTGCAGAGCTCCTGTGCTGCTGCACGTTTATTCATACCATACCTTCTACAAGTAAAGTCAGGACCCATGGCAAGGTACTGTACGCCTGAGGGACACCAGCTCAAACTAGGAACAGCAAAAGAGGCAAAGAAAGGAAAAGGGCAGTGGTTATCGGATTGTTATGGAACATGGGGATTGCTAAAAGACTCTCACTCTCACATACCTCAAAAAAAAAAAAAAACCCAACAAACTCAGAAATAATGCAGTAGCACAGGTCTGGTTGAACAAACTCACCACAGTGCCCCAAATGCCTGAGGTTACCACTGAACAGGGAGCAGGACAGCTCACACTTCCCCCAAACTCACCCCATCAGTTACTATACACTGCAGTGGGAAAAGTGCTCCTTGTGGGGAGGGAGGTTTTTGGGAAAAACAAGGCTAAAACATACCAAAGCCAATCTGCAAGTAATCACACACAACCACTGTGTTAGTAATTATTAGTATTTTCCTGGGAGCTCGCATTCTCAAATCAGAAAAAGAATCCCTTACAGATATTTCACAGTGTAAGTCCCCTCCATAGAAATACTAATAACCTCAGGCTAGGCTTGGATAAATAAGGAGAAAGACACATTCTTAAATGCTGCAGTCTTTCACAGTCAGTGAAAGAGGCTGGAAGAAAAAACAGGCTAATCTTACTGTTAACTTGGGATTAAATCAAGAGTGCTACTAACTAAAAAACCTTTCGGCTCCCATTCCCCAAAAGAATCCCAAAGTTGCATCATGAAAGACATAAGAAATGCAAATGCAGAATGTAAATATTTTGGCTCTTATTTTAGACTGCTTTTGTTATTTTTTATCTGTTAGCTCATGGCCCAATTGTAGGTTTTGCAGAAACAGAGAAATCCATCTTCTTGTCAGCTATGACATTTGCATGATCTCTAAATCCTGAAAACGCTGCTCAGGAAGCATTCACTGTCTGAAGGGAATTTTGCATAAGCACAAGCCCTGCTCCCAGGTCCTGGTCTGAGATCCATGCAAGGAGGGGACATGGCCAGAACATGCTTTGCTCCATGACAGGAGCCTGTGAAAAGGGCAGAACAAATTTAAGCATTCCTGGACAAGGAACTGTGAGTGCCAGAAGCCTCTGAGGGCACAGATGAAGATTTGAACCCACTGAATGCATCGTGTCATGCCATCTCATGTTATATAGGGGTTTCCACACACACTGCAACACTGGAAACATTCTGGAAGGGTTTGATAATTGGAAACATTCTGGATGGGTGTTCAATGGCAGAGTTCAGATAATTGCTGCCTGTTTTATAAAGGATATTAACTGGGTGAGGACACACCCAAAAGGTGTGCTTCACCTGGAGCTCTCAGCATAGTACTATAAACATTCTTCATGAAAACATTCCTTCCCATAACATGCCAATATTTCCAAGTACTTCATCATCCTCACCCACTCCAACCACAATGGCAGATGTTTAACTATTGGTGGGGGATGGCAGGGACTAAAATACTTGTGTAAAATCATAGAGGAACCAAGTTCAGGCCACAGGAAATCCACCTCCATCACACACAACCTGCACTCTCAGGCCTGGGTTCAGCCTCCCAGAGGGTCACTCAGACCTGCTCAGGGGCAGCAGAGAAAGCATCCCAAAGGAAGGTGTCACACATGATTCCCCAGGCCATCTGCTCGTGGCCACAAGAGCTCTGAGCTTGGGGGACCCTTTGAGATATCCTTATGTCACCTTGCTTTTCAAAGCCACTCATTTTTGTGTGGCCCCTTTTCAATCAAAGGAAAGAAGATTCTCTTCATTAATCATGTCATGTTTACACTATAAAAGATGCTTTTATTCCTGACCACTGCTGTGTTATGGAGATGATCCCAAACACTAAAACTGCAGGGGAGGGAAGAAGAGGAGCCCTACATATGTAGGAGGAAGCCTGAAAGTGCTGAGATCTCAGAGAAGGAAGGAAGGGGATCTGTTGGCAAAGGCTGTGGAAAGCACTCTTGCAGAACCACAGTACTGTGGGGGAGCCACCCACAGCCTGTTGGCAACACCCTAAAATCCTAAAAACATCAATGCAGAGCATGCAAAAAAACCCTTTACAGAAGACAGCTTGGGGAGGAGGAGAAGGAGCTTTTATCTACACCAGCCTTGTGGGAGAGCATGAACAGCTGGAATCAGTTTCAGGCTCCTGCTCCACAAGCGGGCTTAGAGAGGATGATTCCAAAATGGTTTAGAGACCAGAAAAAGTGAGAAAGTGTTTATGAAAGGATTATCACACATTTCAGATATGACCAGGTATTCTAGATGTTTTCTTTATTCTATATGTAAGCTCAGTGTTTCAGATATTTTGACTCTAAATAATAACACAGCTCCTACAGAGGAGCCTTAATAGAACACTGATAAAAATAGGAACATTTGCATGAGCTGAGAAGTCAAGCACTGCACTGCTTCCTGCAGTGGTGCAAATGAAGAGGCTTCTTGGAAGTAAAAAAGCATGTTCTTCCTTGTGCCTTTTTTTAAAAAAAAAAATCTTTTCTAAGAATGTTCTTTTGAACTGTACAGTGCTGCTGAGTTTCATTGATGCTGATGCATGGTGAGGCACGGTGATTTTTTTGGTCACAACACCATTCTTTTCACAAGTGGGAATGTGGCAGCTTGTGTACACACACAGCACCCCATCCATATTTCAGCTGAAGTGAAATCCCAAGCTAACCTGGCACAGGAGGGGAAGTAACAGGCTATGGGAGGTGATACAAGCTTGAACCACTGAAGGACAGAAGTTCAACTTCTCTTTTTTCTTTAGCCTAAAATGTCTATGTGTGGACAGTCCACATCTGCTGTGTCAAAAATTAAGTACCCTTTTTTATATACTAATAGCCAATGCAAAGGTAACATGAGTGGAACTGTGTATCTGTGGGATGGATGAGAAACTGAAAGTTTTTTAGAGAGGAAAAACACATGGAAGCAAAGAGAAAAACACATCTTATTTTCTATATTTTAGGAAGATGGTTATAAAAACCATCAAAAGAGCAAAATTAAAGCCATTTAATTGAACCAGCTGCAGATCTGCAGTGTTCCCCAAGTCTGAGATTGTGTCTGACCCATCCCTTCTCCCAGCTGCCCCTCCTGCAAGTCTTGCCAGGAGTCTCTGATGTGCTTTAAATCCAAATCACACACATGCTCCCAGGTAAACCACTGTCTTGATCAACTCCAAATCTTACACATGGCAAAGGCCAACAAAATAATATCTGAGATTTCTCTTCATTATTAACATAATGTTCTGGAGAAAACAGCTCAGGCATGGGCTCTGTGGGGCCCATGGGTCAGACTGGAGAGAGAAAGCAGCCAGGGGGGATGCACAGCTCCAATGCCAACACTTCCAGAGGTACTACAGGTTTACTAACATGAGAAGATGGAGTTAGTAGACATTCAAACACAAAACAGTTAGTCACATTAGTTGGCTTTGTACCTTCTCCTATGAATGGGAGGCTTCTTTATACCATCCCCCAGAATTCGCATTGAACTGAAAATGAATCATGGAGAATGGTCAGCAGCTTGAATGAAAAAAAACTTAACAAATGGCAGCTAAAGGAATAATATCCTCAACACACAGACAGAAGGAATGGACATACAGGGAAAACACAAAATGGAATATGAAAGGAAGTACTGAATCTGTGTTTCTCCTCTCTTCTACAAATAAATCTGGGCTTTGGTTGGTTTTATTTTGTACAGAAAGAAGGCTGCACAGGTATTGACCATGTTGCAACTTTACTGCTGCCAAAGCCAAGTCAGTTTAAAGTTTAGATAAGGCCAAACACTTTGACAGAAGCTGTTAGCAATAGTGATTAACAGCAGCTCCAGTTCTGCAGTGCTTAATCCATCAGTGAAACATGAGGGTGTTCCTTTGCCCAGCCTGGACATTTAACACACACTGCAGTTTTGTTGAAAGACAGGCATTTCAAATTTGCTATGAATGTCAGGAATTAACTGAAGGATGAACATCCTTTTGTGCAGCCTTGTTGGTTTTCTTTGTATTTTTAATAGCAAAATGCAGACATGAGGATTATCTGTGAAGTGCATTTGAGGAGGGATGGGAAGCGAAGGGGAACTGAGCATCTTTTTACATTTTTGGGTTTTTTTTCATTATCTTTTCCGTGAACAAACTTTTACACTCTTTTTACATCCCTTTTACAAACAGAAAACACATAACAGTGGGAAAATATCACATTTTACAAGAAGTTGATTTTTTTTTTTCTGTAGGCTTTTTGGGTCCTCTATCTAAACTTGACTTAGCTATCTTTGTCATCAAGGTCTGGACTATTTTTGGTGTGGACAGGGGTTGCAAATCATTGCTGGGGCAGGAAGCATCTCTCAGAGCTCAGCTGATGGTGCACTCTGTCACCCCATTCCTCCTCCTGGCTGCACAGCCCAGTTCTGATCCCTGGGCTGGTTCTGGTGGCAATTACACTTTATTTGGCTATTTTTCTCCTCATTTAGTGAGGGCAAGCTGCTCGCCTACAGAGCAGAGAAGTGCCATGGGTGCCCAGAGGAGGGGAGGGAGCACAGAGGGTGGTGGGAGCAGCACAGAGCCTGCCCATCAGCAGGACAAACCTCAGCCAAGGCTTGTGCTCAGTGCTACTCCACTTCAAAGGTTTGCAAAAGTCAAGTTGCAATAAGGACTTTTCCCCTTCTACTGGAAAAGCATCTACTGCATGTGAAATAAATGAATAAGCAAACACTCAGAATTCAACTGATTTGAGTGAAAGTCACTTGTTAGCACTTCCCTTCCTCAGTATTTGTTGTTTCTCACTAAGCAACGAGAGAGTCTCAACATCACAACAGCCACATATGAAAAGAACAAAGAAAAGAACAAAACAACACAGCAAATAATCCAAATTCCTTTCTAAAAGAAGCATAAAAACAAACATGAATCTAATCAGTACCACAGACCCACCCAGCTTTTCTTTTTTAATTACCCTACATGACAGCTATCCTTATGTAGCTGCAGCTGAATGTGAGAACATATGAGAAGAATTACTGTTCCTTTAACTCAGATTTTCTTACACTTACAGTGAATGTATTTTCCCATATCAGAAACAGCCTCCAAAGTGGGATGCAGGAGAATTTAACCCCATCTGTTCAGTGTTAGCAGTGATTGCCAGCTATGCAGTTTATTACCCCCAGAAATCCTTATGCATCAGGCCCTACACTTAAAAATAAATCTCCCCAAATGAGTTTATGAGCTTATGGACTCATTCTGTCATAAACAGGCAGGTATGCTGACTCTTTTGCTGCTTTTAAAAATTGATGGGGATTTCTTAACTTATTTAAATACTACCTGGGAACCAGGAATGAAGCCCAAAAAGGGTGACAGTGTTAAACAACAACAACAAAAATCTTTCACTGTATGTTACTTAGAAAATCCTGAATGGTTTTCAACATTGACTTTAAAACCTGAAGGTGATATTAATTAATTATTATCCTTTAGTGATACCAACAGCTGCTGTGTGTAAAGGATGCATACATTCCTGATGGGAGGCTGCTGCCTCTCCCTGGATTATCCAAAGGGGTCAGAATTTTCAGGAACCCATTGTGAGTGCTGAGTTTTAATTTAATGCCATCCAGCCCCACATGCAATGGCTCTGTTTCTGTTAACAGCAGAATGTTTGCCATGACACAACAGGCAGCCAGAGAGTGGCACTGCCCTGCACACCTGGGGCTGCAGCCTCTGTGAGCTGTAGGGAGGATACGGCACCCTGACCCTGCTAAAGCAACTGACTGCTCTGAGAGCATTAAAGCACATTAAAAACACTGGCCAAACCTCCACTGGGCTCAGAATACAAAGGGTTTGGCCCCAAGCACCCCACAGCCCAAAAGCTGAACAGTGCAGGGCATTGCATAGAACCTCACAACAATTACTACTTTTTGGTGTGCATCTTCCTTTATTTCATCTCCTTCCCCACTGAAATGGGAGACTGAGCAACTTTTCTTCCCAGAGTCACTTGGCACCAGCATGGACACACTCACATGGCTCGTACATCTCTCCCCCTTGCACCTTCTGAAAGAACAGAAGGGAAAACTTCTCCTTCAAATCTTCCTGAACAACACCAGGGACAGCAGAGATGAGTTGGGTGGAACTTACTGTACATGAGGGACTGAGGGGGAACCAATTCTGTGAAACAGAGAGGACCCATCTCACCATTATGAAGAGCTTTTACAGAATTTTTTTAAACCCTGGTGCCTGTGTTATCCCTTAATACAATCAGAGCAACAATGTTCATGTTTATTCTGTGGTCAGTGAGATTTAACACTCCAATAATTCCTTTGTACAGAAAGGGGTGGTGACAGTTCTAATGGAAGACCTGTCCCGAGGTAATTCCATTTACTCTGGAAAGCTCAAGCATACTGTAGGTATTAAGTACTTTAATCCTCAAAGTTAATTTAAGTAAAACCAAACAAACATACATTAGGAGATTGTCTTAACCTCTTCAAACTGAAAAAGAAATAATCAAAAGTGATGCGATAAACTCTTCAGTTTTATCACGCCAGCTTTAAATCTCAGATAAATATGCATGAGTGGGTGCAGAGCAAATCAAAGCAGCTCCTCACTCACCTCCTCTGATTGATTTCTGCCTCGTTGGTGGCATTCTTGCCGGGCCCCCAGCTGTGCCGGCGGAAAGGGGACAGCGGCCGCATGGAGCCGCGCAGGACGGACGAGGGCGCGGGCACGTCCGTGATGCTGTCCAGCTCCTCTTCCTTCTCTCCTCCCTCTGAGGACACCATGTTGGTGCAGCTGCCATCCAGGCTGTGCCTGTCCTTGGGCTGGGCGAAGCTCCCCACGGGTGGGAAGGGGAGGGACGTGTCGCTGCCCAGGGATGAGTTCCTCTCCAGGGACACGGTGTCGTCTGCAGAGGAGCTGGAGCTGGTGACATCGCAGGCAGACTGCTCCTCTTCAGGCTGCTGGGGTGAGAAAAATTCAAAGTAATTTAAAGTAGAATCATGGACTGGTTTGGGCTGGAAGATCCATAAAGATGACCTCTAAAGATCAGCTAGTCCAACACCCCTGCTGTGGGCAGGGACATCGTTCACCAGATCAGGTAGTTCAGAGACCCATCCAGCCTGGTCCTGAACACTTCCAATGAAGTGAATACATTTAACATTTTAAGTGAATACAAATATTTTGTATTTCACACAAGCTGAGAGATTTCTCAGTTGGTGGCAAATTAACTATCATAGAACTGAGACTTTTTGCTCTGGTTTCAAAAGAGGTTGAAATGCTCTGCAGGGTGATCTCTTCCACCCTGGCTGCCATTCCCCAGCTCAGATCCTCTGCCTGCCTTCCTCTCCCCAGTTTGATATTTCATCCTGCACAGCAAATCCTGTTCCTCTCCCCATTTCTGGCTAAACCTGTTATCAATCAAGGTGCCATAAAAATGCCAAAGGTTTACTGAGAGCAAGTAATGGGGAAGGGGGTTATCACAACTCCTGATGACAAATTCCAGCCTCTCCTGTGGGACTGGGATGGGCTTGTAGAGCTCAAGGGCAACACACTGTTCCATTGCACCATGCCACACAAAAAGGAGAATTACTCAGCTGCAGAAAACAGACCAAAAAAAAAAAGCTTAATTCCCCATCCCCAACTACTTTCCATTAAACAGAAAGTTAATACCAGGGTTTGCAGCATTTTTCAAATCCAACTGTCACTGAAAAATATTGTTCTACAGGAACAGCTGCCCTGTATTAGAGATTTTGAGTCATGCTGTAATTTTGGGGTTTAGTTTGCTCCAAGAACATATGCAGAAGCCAAACTGGCTCTCTCTGGCCAAAGGCCACATGCTGACCATACAGCCCCAGAAGATATCTCGTTCCCTGTGGCCACTACAAAAAACACAAGCACCTCTCTGACATCACCTCCAGTCTGAAATGGTGTTTGCCCTGAGGGACTGACATGGGAAGTTTCAATTTATGCTGCTGCAGAGCTCTGTATCATTTAAAATAATAACAGGCAGAGAGCTCTGTCAGGCCATACACCACAGGGCAGTCAGCAAAACCCTGGTGGTTAATTGTGCTCACACAGTGGGCTCAGGGAGCTGAGTGCCCCAGGGGCTGCAGGCTGTCAGCAAGCATTGGCAGAAGAAAACTGGATGCAAAATCTGTTCTTGGAAAGGAAAGATGGGCAACAGACCACATGGAAAGAAGGATGAGCAGGAGCGGTGTTAAACAGTCCAGAGACTTTTGTTTTTCTGTGCTTTATTTGGGGGCACACTGTAAAAGCTATCAGCTTTTTATTTGACTGAACAAAAAGAAACTGAGATATTCAAAATATCTTCTAATTGAATATTTCACTATTCAGAGAGAAGCCCTGTTTCCAGCTTAGCTATTTTTTATTTTTGGTTCAGTTTAACAGGTACACAAGAATGTTCCTGAGATGGTTTAACTAAATGCTGTCACACTGCTTCCCCTCTCACATCCATCAAAGGGAAACAGAGAAAAAAAAAAAAAAAAACAAAACAGCATCCACAGCACAACACCAAAATACAAGAACCTTTTAAACACAAAGCATTAAAAAACACACTAAAAATACATTCCTCCAAAAACATTCACTTCACCTTAAGGTATGTCAAATACTAACAATGAATTTCAGAAAACTGTTCTGTAAACTAGTGAACCATGGATTTGATACATTTGAATAGGAAGCTGAGGCTTAAAGAAAAGAGAGCTGAAATGGAAGCCCTGAGAAGTTTCTGATGATGTTCAGCAGTATTCAAGACCATCTGATATTTGTGTGAGTCACGATGAGAGCTTACTGAATTGCTTAAACACAGACAAATCAAGCAGTCATTATGTGGGTAACACTCCTACAGTGGAGGAAACAGTCTGCCACTTTTCTAAGACAGAAAAATACTGTCAGACATTAGATCAGACTGGATGGGGCTCTGGAGCAACCTGGTCTAGTGGAAGGTGTCCCTGTCCATGGCACAGGGGTGGAACAAGATGAGCTTTAAGGTCCCTTCCAACCCAAACCATTCTGTGATTTGGGACTGGGGCAGAAGAGCAGGAGAGGAGAGGACTGACTTCACCCCATCAGCTGTGTGAAGCATGGGAGAGTTTGGAAACTTTCAATCTGGATGCGAATCTAAAAACAATAGTGCAGAACACCAAATTAACTAGAGAGGAATTAGAGTAAAAAGAGGAATTTTTATTTCCCAGATGAGAATACTGCTGCACAACAAAACCCACTTCCCTAACAAGGAAGATTTAGGGCTTTTATCAGAAAATGCAGCTCAAAGAGATGTCTGAAAAAAGGGAAATACATTTGATCCATTTTAACTTTCCATTTTAACTTTTACCTTGAGCATTTGACTGACGACAGAACACAATGCACAATTCCCTTGAACTCGTGGCCCATGCTTATTCTTCTAAAAATATTCTGCCGTCATTTCAATGATTTTTTTTTTAAACAAAGGAAAACAGTTAATATGAAAGATGACTCTGTCTGAAAAATGCCAAGTGTGGCTGACACATCTAAAACATCTATATTGTAGTCACCACTGCAAAAAAATTGGCTATCTGGCCAGTAAATATGCATTGTTCTTTAATCCTATTTGAGTAAGAAAATACCATGTTTGCAGAACAGAATGTGTTCTTTTCTTATAGAAAAAAAGAAACATTACAGAAATACTAATTTTCTTCAAGTTAGGCATGCTGGATTGCACCTCAATGAATTAAGGACTTAACTGTGGCCAAAAAGAGCCTTTACAGACATTTGCTAATAGGCATTTTCTTTGCCCTCAGTATTTGCTGAGAAGCTTCTAAGAAAAAATAAGATAAGGTGTAAAAGTGAGTATTCTGAGAAAGGACATGTGTACTTCTCCATGCATAACAGAAATCACTGGGATGGTGGGTGTATAAGATAACTTTTTCAACTAAATTCCTCCACTGTAGGAGGTCTTGATAAGGGGAATTCAAATATTCTTTCAATAATTTCCAGGATCACAACATGCAAAGTGCTGAGACACAAACTTTCTCTGTCCCCTGAGCTTCAAAGACATTAAAGGTGTAAGGGTATTTTAAAAATTAAGATGAAAAAATTGAACCATGTAATCCTGAAGTTTATTTGGAATACCATTCCACTAAAGGAGTCAGTGTCTTTAGTTGGCTTGATATATAATTGAGTAGAGTAATTAAAACTAAGTTTCCCTAAAATTAACCTCAACAGTGGCCTTGTACAAAGTATTTATCATAACTTTTATGATTTGGAGTGGATGTGAAAGCCTTTCACTTAAAAGTTTTATTCCTTTGGGTTTATTTCTTTTTTTTCACAGCTGTTGGGGCTTTTTTTTGTTTGCTTTTTTTTTTTTAAGAGATACAACAACTCTGCAAAAATAAATGCAAAACTTTTATGTATTTGAGTGTTTTCTCAGAGCAAACCAAAACAAAGGCAGAAATTAAACAACATTCAAGACTCTGAGTTGCAACCCCTTCCTTTGACAACGATCTGTGGGTCCCTGACTCCCTTCATCTGAATCATTTCCCAAGAGGCACATTAAAAAGCTTCCCAGTAAGGCTGGACTTTGGTGGCTGGTTGAAAGTTAAAGATGAGCAAAGCACATGGGCTCCACCCCAGGATGTTGCCAGATGATTGTGAGAAATGACCTTATGCAGCATTAATCATTCCAGAGGAGGATGCTGCAAAGCCTGCCCAGATGGCTGTCTGGGACAGAGAGGGAAAAGCAGGATGATGAGGACATGGGAATGAAGTGCTGACGCAAAAAAAAATAAAATAAACATTTTGCTGAAGCCATAGACTTGGAAGCAACTTCTGAATCTCAGTGATAGCCTGTATATTCTGAAAAAAGGGCAGGTTTTAGTGTTAAAGCTCCCTGAAGCTGACAGCTCATGTTCCACAGCTCAGCACATGTCCTCAAGAGAAAAAGAAACGCAACAAGCACAGGAGAAGGGAAGGAGATGGGAGAGCAGCACACACCAAACACCAGGAACAGGGTAAGGCACCTGCACATTTTGTGACCCCACAGACCCCAATTCTTCATGGGTTTGGGACAGAACCAGGGCTTTCAGTCTATGCATTTCAAGTGGAAGCAGCCCAAAGACCTTGCACAGACAGCAACTTGTTCTCCTTACATTTATTTTAATGCATTAAGCAGTTAGCAAAGGAGTTATTTCTACAATAAAAAAAAACCAAAACATCCAGAAAAAACAACTCCAGTAGACAAAAGTTCAACTCTTGCTCCACAGAAAGGGGAAACAAGAACAGAACTAGTAATAACAATAATCACCATGACACTGAAAGGTTTGAGATCCTCTTTTTGTTCATAAGCATACTCTGTCTCTTCCCAATTTGATACAGAAACTATTTCATAGGTTTATAAATAATCAACTACAGCCATGACAAGCATCTTACACTATTTTTTCAGACAAGAGATTATAGCTGCCATTTATTTTGGTGGTCATTAAAAATATCTATAATTTGCATTTCCACCACCTGTATTCAGTACTGTAATACCAAAAAAGATTTAATTAAGGAACAAGCTTGCCATACTAAATTAGTTTTTCTGGTCCTTTAGAAATACCTTCAACTGTAGAAAAAATACTCAGATAAATCCTGAGAAAGGAGACAAGGAATCAAATTGGTCAGGAAAATGAAGACAAAGCAACTGAGGTTGAGATTAGCTTTGAATAACTTCCTAAACACATCTCAGGGACCTTTTGAAGCCATTTGAAGACAAAGTCTGCAACCCACTGCATAATGAGAAAAATGCAAAGGCTACCAAATTAGGGAATTCCCTTTCTACAAAGACAAGAACTCCTGCCTTTGCCCTCTCTCCACTGGCAATTGAAGACCTGCTTTCCCCACCACCTTCTCCCTTCCCTATGGCATCCCTGCTCCACTGCACTACCTACTCTGGTTATATTTTAGTCTTTCTTTCTCCTATTTGAAGGAGGAAACTTTCCACATAAGAAAGTGGAAAAGTTAGAATTCTGTATAATACAAACTTTGCTGTGCTCCCACTGCACTCTTCTCCCACACTTTCCCATACAAGCATTAAATCAGGCTCAAATGGCAGCTGCCTGTCACAGCCTGGGACACTCTACACAGGGGAACTGAAGACAGCCTGCTCTGCCAAACAGCCTTGTCCCCTGACAGCCCAGGGCCCCAGATCCTTCTGACAGCAGGATGGGAAAGGGCGAGGCTGGTGAGCTCTGTGCCCTACCACGTGCATGGAGGATGACTTTACTGTTCATTTATAGCTCATGAGATCACTCAGCCTGGGCTGTGGTGTTTCCCATCCTGCTGGAAAATATTCACCAGCATCTGATTTGATTTCAGCAAACAGAACTCTGTTTCAATCCATACATTTCTCAGAAAGCCAGTGTGAAAGCTACTCTGAGAGTTATGTTTTTCAGAACAGGAGTTGCATCTCCCCAAACCTGTGAGCTGCAGCTGAACCAAAGAGTGGGATTTCATGGAGACCACAGTGATGGCTGCTCTAAAGAAGGGTCACATCCCTTTTGATTCTACATCACTTTAGTCTTTCTGGTTGCTTTTTCATCATCTGCTTATGCCAAGAAGAGTATGAATTACCAGCAAGAGCAAAAACCTAACGACCCCCTGAACAAATTCAGGCTGCTCTGACGTAGATGCAAAAGAG
Organism: Ammospiza nelsoni; assembly: GCF_027579445.1. Classification (NCBI taxonomy): domain Eukaryota; kingdom Metazoa; phylum Chordata; class Aves; order Passeriformes; family Passerellidae; genus Ammospiza; species Ammospiza nelsoni. The sequence goes on along the minus strand of NC_080646.1, from coordinate 6,705,187 downwards.
TGATGCCAAAGGGAGGCACATCCTCTGCTCAGCTCTGCCTCTCAGGTCTCTCCCACTCCTCCTCATCAACACAAAGGGTACAGGGATGACTAAGGTTAGCAATGACTTCTGTTGTTGATTTTAAGCAAACTTGAAAACACTTTCATTCTACTTGCACGTAAACAGGCATTAGAGGTATGTCGCCTAGGCAACAAAACTATTCCCTGGAATTGGCCTGAAGTATTTAGAATGAGTGTTTCCTTCCTATGACACTGAATTTACAGAAAAACACTGGTTCCTCTGAGAATTACAGCATATAAATCTGAAGGTATCAGCACAGAGGTCATGGTTTACTGGAGAAAAGCTCTTTGTTACATGAGTTAAAGATGGATTTCATATCGTCTGTGCAATCCCTAATGACCTTGCAAGAAAATCCACCTTTTCAACTCTTTCTCTGGTGCCTGATTTACTTTTGGACAGACAAAATTACTTCCATTTTTTTAACCACTGGGGGCTGCACAGCTTTTGGAATTCTGCTGCAAGTAAATACATCCCTCATGCTGCTGCACCCAAGGAGGAGACCGGATCCTTCCCATCTATTCGGTTCCAGGATAATCACTTCCAGCTTTCCAACTCGCCAGAGAAACCAAGATGCTCTGTGTGTGCTGCATGGGTTTATCAGGGGCTTTTTTAACCATATCCCAACCAGGCTTTCTTACCTTCCCAAAGACAAGGTCTTCCATCCCATCACCAGGCAAGGGGAAGAGGTCAGACTCACTCCCAGACTCTCTTTTGAGAGCACCCTGTGACGAGGCACAGACGCTGCTCAGCCCATCCTCCAAGAAGTTCTCACATTCTGCAGGAGCAAAGCACAAAGAGTCATAACCTGAGGCTTTCTGCAGCATCCACACATTTATTTTGGTGGTCATTAAAAATATCTATAACTTGCATTTTACCCCTGGATTCTGTACTGGTAAAGCCATCAGACTACATTCTCTCAGGGAATTCCAGGATTTAAAACACACAGCTTTACGAATAAAGCTTTATACATCTGCTCACCTCTCAAAACTGCCTGTGAATTCTCAAATTATTTATTCCAGAGTTTAAAACTCCTTTTTAAGTGCATCATTGAAGTACATGGTGCAAACTGAAATTCTGCATGAAACAGCTGAAAATATTTGTAGCTTGAGGTGCTGATAAATATGCTACATATGAGGTATCCCATAACAGTGCATGTGGAATGTTTCCTAGAGATTTCAACAAATGCAACATTAGATTCATATTGAATAAATATAAAAATATAACTTGTCAATATTTACCTTCTTTCTCAAAGAATCAATACCCTCTAAATGCCAAAGTGCTTTTAATACATATTTTGGACAATTATTTAATTTCTTGTATACTTCTTACTGAAAAAGCAGCAAGTGTGAATTCCACGACAAGCGTTACTTTTTCAAGATTCAAAAATTAAGTGATTTTTTAAAAAACCTCTCAGCTTTTGTAACTCCTGACATTGAAATATAAGCATGTTGCATCTCTTTTTTTCTCAAGTGCTTCCAGCTGTTTGCACTGGGTTAATCAGAAGTACAGAACTAGACTGCAGCCCTTGAAAAAGCCCTCTTTCCAAAACCTTTAACAGACAAGTATTTGCTTAAGAGATGCCTGCACATATTTTATTTGTTCACCCTTCAGGAAAAAGTATAAATTATAATTTTGGCAAAAATTGAACACAAATTTCCCAGTTCAAAATATTTTCTAATTATTAGTTTGTTCCTTTTTATTTATTTGTTTTTTAAAGAAAGGTGTTACTTTGCACCTCCTCTAACTAAACATATCCAAAATGTGCTCAGCTGTCTGGAGAGGAGCCAGGGCAATAAAATATTAGTTCACTCGTAAATTATACCTCACTAACTCCAACCTTGGTGACATCAAGCTTAAACATCACTGAAAGGACGACAGGTTTGGTAGCTTAAGGTCACTTCTTTGCCTTCCCCATCCTTAATCTGTGCCTGACAGCAGCTATGGAACACTTTGGCCACATCCCACGTGATGGCAGTGACTCCACTTCTGGAGAAAACAGAATTATTTTGATAGTGGTGGGGCTGACCCCATTTGGGGCAGGGGGAGCTGAAGCCAGTCAGAAACCCCATTACCCCACAGAGGAATTTCCACACTGTGGAGAGTTGGAAAAGCACTTATTGGATGCTGCAGCTGCTCCTGTTCCCCTTTCAGTAAACCTGGAAAATCTGAACTGCTTTTCCATCACCGAGGGGGAGAAGGGAGGGGAGAGGAGAAGGGGGGAATGAAGGGAAAGAAGAGACGGAGCGGCTGTGGGGACGTGGGCCAGGCGCTGTTCATCCAGCTGGCAGCCAGCACAGCATGTCCACAGCCCAGACTGAAAAACAAAGGGGCTCCAGCCACGTTCCACTGGAAAATCAGTGGGGACAGCTCAGATGTGCATGGATACCTCAGCCTGAGGATAAAGCATGAGAGGCAGAAAAGCTCCTTAGGAGGAGAAGATGAAGCAGAGAGGAAGAAGGATGAGGAGCAGGGTGATGGGGACCCCTCCACACTCCTCAGCTCATTTGTGCTGAGAAACTCATTCCCAAACCCTTTCTTCCCTTTACTTTTGGTTGGAGGTGTGCATATTTTCTCCGTTTTCTCCCTCCCCTTTTCTCAGTTTGCTGGGTTTGTTTTCAATTGCACAGACGCTGCACAAAGCCAGGCTCTGTGTCTCACACCCCTGGCAACACTTCTGTGCATAATATAAAGGCAAAGAAAATACAGAGAAAAAAGCTCTAGGAAGAACATTTCCAAGCAATATCTTCTGTACATTTTCCAAACACTTGTGTCCTCCAAGCCAGGGCTAAGCCCTTCAATTCCATGCTGATAACTATGTATGTGCTACACTCCTCTGCACACCTAACTTCAAAACCACAGAAAATGAAAAGCTCCAATTTCTGGAGTTACCTTCTAAGATCTGAGGTCTCTGTCCTTTCAAGTCATTTCAGCAGATTAAAAAGGTCTAATTCCTTATCAAGTATTGCATTTTTAAGTTAGCCATATTGACAGCTTGTGGTTTCATTGTTGTTAAGTATGCCAGATTTTTCTTGCCCTCTCTATGCTGCCCAGCACCACAGAGCAGCAGGAGGATGCCTGTGCAGTAACAATGTTATTTCTAGAAAGGGAAGAACCTGCATAACCTGAGATCGTTCTGCTGCTCAGTCCATCTGGAGAGCACATTTACTTAAAAAACTATCTCTTCATGTCTGTGTTACAGGCATGTATTACTATAACTATCAATATAAAATTGTATATACAGCTATCTAATTACATAGTTAATATTATGTTTCTATAGTGTAATAGTGCATTAGATAATTAATAGGTGTGCAACTGATAGTGATCCATAGGAATATGTGATTATATATTTAGCAAGTCAAATGAGTCCATGTAAAAACACTCCTGAAACAGCTATTGCTGTTAATGATTTTTCTAAATAAGGTCGCTATTTCTGTATTTTTGTTTTTAATAAAAAAGTACTTATTTAACTTTGAATGAGCTAGAACTTCTATTTAGGATAAACCCCTCAGGTCACTAACCCACACTATCCCTTCTTACAGACTGACAGACCGAGTTTAAATTTCACACTGACACTCAGTCATTTTCTTTCAAGTCTCAGATAAATTGAAGGAGATTTGGGTGAGACCACTGCTCATAAGGACAGCAGGGCAAGAAGCCTCCTGTCCATGAGCAGCCTGAGCAAAGTCCCTATTCAGGGCCCTGATCAATTACTCTATTTGTTTCGAACACGCACAATCCAGTGAAAGGAAATGCTTTTTTTCTTATCTTGGACACCAACCCTTCTTTGAAGCTTGCCCAGACTAGATTTTGTGTCCCAGTGGAAGAGCCAGAAAGCACCAGCCAGCACGCAGGGCTGGGATGGGAGCTTGGCACAGCTGGTGGGCAGGGTGTGGGAACCATGGCTCTGAACAGCCTTCCTGCTTCCTGAGCCTGGAATCATGGCAACTTTCAGAGCAGGAGGGGGGAAAAACTAAAAATCTCAAGCCACTCATTTGGGTTTAGATATGGATTTAGGAGCTCAAATTTCTGGCTTTTTTCTTTTATGAAATTATCCTTTTAGCTAGAAACCATGTCTGTGCGCTGCTTGCAACATCTTTCAAGTTTATTTAGAAAAAGGAAAGGAGGGGGAAAAATCAAAATACTGAAACATTGAAATGCAGAGTTATTTGAGATGGTGACACACTACACAGCTCCCTGCTAGTCAAGTGCTGCAGCCATGTGCTAACAATGACTCACAGCACAGTCATTACACAGTTTATTTAATTTATGTGTTTTCCCCATCCAGGCCAGGATGTCAAAAACAGGGAGAAAAGGGAAGATAGAAAATGTGAGGAAGACAGGGAGAAAAGGAGGGATAGAAAAGGTGAGGAGCACAGGGAGAAAAGGAGGGATAGAAAAGGTGAGGAGGACAGGGAGGAAAGGAGGATAGAAAAGGCGAGGAGGACGGGGAGAAAAGGAGGAATAGAAAAGCTGGGCAGGACAGGGAGGAAAGGAGGGATAGAAAAGGTGAGGAGGAGGACAGGGAGGAAAGGAGGGATTGAAAAGGTGAGGAGGAGGACAGGGAGAAAAGGAGGATAGATAATGTGAGGAGGACAGGGAGAAAAGGAGGACAGAAAAAGTGAGGAGGATGGGGAGAAAAGGAGGAATAGAAAAGCTGGGCAGGACAGGGAAGAAAGGAGGAATAGAAAAGGTGAGGAGGAGGACAGGGAGGACAGAAAAGGTGGGGAGGGGGGCTGCTGGTGTGGCTCACCTGGAGAATCTCGCGTGCGCTTGCGCTCCAGCAGGGAGGGGTCAGGACACGGCTCCAGCGGACACCAGCTCCCACGGTTTATCTGCAAAACACATCACAGCACATCAGAGAAAGGCCATCTCACCAGCACCCCTGTTAGTTTCTTCTCCAATATCCCCTCTGCATCAACCAGCAGATTCAGAGTTATGGCTTAATTTTTTCCCAATAATAAAAATGTCAAAAGTAACATACGATTTTATTTCTGCATCGCTAAACAAACCATTAGAATAGGCCAAAACCCTTTATTTCTCTATGGAAAGTTTGATTTGAAGGTGGCTCCTGCTCAAGGAAGATCAGAGGGAGGATGAGTCAGTGTTTAAGCTGCTAGGAGAGGACTGGATAACCTTGGCCTCAAGTCCCACCTCCACTTGTAGCGGGACTGCAGGGATATACTCTTCTGATTTAAGCCTCAGTTCACTACCAACAGAATAGGAATTCCTTACCACCCATACTGCTGTACAGATAATTAGCTCAGAGATAGCAAAGTGCTCTGGTGATGTGGAATAGAGGGCTTGGGAAGTGCCCAAGTCATGGTGAGAACCAGAAGCACTTTGGGCCAGCATTAACTGAAATGACTACGATAGAAACACCCATTTTAACACTAAGACATATCACATGGTTTATTTCAACATCAGCCCTTATCACCTCACCCCGTCCTTCACCCTCTCCATGACTCCCAGTCTTTCAGCAAGGATGACTGATCTGTTCTCAGCCTCCTCCTCCCTCTGCCTGTGCTTTCATCTTCCTCACTCGGGTTGTGCTGTCCAACATTTTGACTCAGAAGTCTGCTGGACTATCCACAATCCTTGGCTCATCCAACATTCACTTCCCATCACTTTTGTCTAGAGCTGGCAGACTCTGGAAGTCCCTTTACTCTCTCTGCCATTTCTTTGAGCCAAATGCCTTTCCTTATTGTCAACTGCATGCAAATCTCACCTGTCCCACACCACAAAAACCCAGAAGTTACTTCCCCTACTGACCTGTCTCAACACACAGGATCTCACGTGTTAAGCTGCAGCTAAAAGAAAGCTACTGAAATGGATGACTTAGCCTGATTTTATATGACAAGTATTTCTCCTATCCTCTCTCTGGCTTTCCTTTTATCTCCTGAAATAATTTCCTTTCCTACCTTTCAAATAACAAAGTTTTAACATTTCCTTTTAGCCTCTGACCTATGTTCAAATCTCCTCCATGACCCTGTTCTATTTTTGCAGCCCGTTGCTGAATTCCCATCCCCTCAACGTTCTCCTTCCTCCTATGCTATGAAACGCACTGGTTTTGCCTTCTTATTATTTATTTTCTAAAATAAATTAAAACCAAGCCTCTCCTACCCCTGACCTGACGTGCTGCTTTGACTAATGACCCACGTCCTTGTTTCCTCTCTCACTGAGATCATGGAATGTGTTGCTGCAGCCCTTGGCTGGCTCCTCCCCGCCCTGGCTGCGTCCCCTGCCTGTCACCCGAGGGGCTCCTGCCAGCACCTCCTGCTCTCCACACCACACAGGCAACCCTGCACTCCCCCAGACCTGGCAGCTCCTTGCTACAGCACATTTTTCTTCCTCGGGCTTTGTCCTCCTCCATACTTGTGCGATGACAAAACGGGGTTGGGAGGGCCTGTGACAGGTCAGCTAGTCCCTGCCTGCTGCTGCGCCAAGTTAGGCTCAATTACCATCTCAGAGGTCCTAATCCAACTCTGTGCCCTTAAAATCCTCCAGTGGAGAGGATGCCATGACCTTCCCCAGTCAGCAGCTCCTGCTGACAGAGACAAGGAAGAAACAGAAGCTCTGAGAGGGGAAAAATGAGCAGGAGTTTCCCAGGAGAGGTGAAGGAGATGTTGAGCTCTACCAGAGTCAGGTCTCGGGGTGACCTCAGTGCATGTCCCACCTGGAAGTACCTGCCATCTCCATGGAATTTTGCAGGCTATTTTCCTTAGGGATGATGTACACTTTGTAGCTCTTACTCCCTGACTCCATTATACAGATATTCACCCAAGACCCCATCACACCCCTTTATGTTCACACATCTAAGATCCCAGTGTTCCCTGCACCTCTGCTCCACTGTGTATCCATTTTCTCCCTTTTACATACAATACATCCATATTAAATGAGAGGCAGTGAGGAAAAGAGAAGTAATCTTAAATCTGAAAAAGGATTTGTAAGCAAAACTTCAGAACAATGTGTTTTTTGCTTTCCAAAGTAACACAAGGATGTTGCATTTTAACTGTTGCATGGACAGTGGGTCATGTTCTGATTCTTTCAATAGAAGACACTCCCTGTTCTCAGCAAGGCTGTGCGGCATCTAACCTTAGCATCTAAACTTAACCACAGAATTTATTATTTTTTAGTCTTAAAAGAGCTGCAAAGTCAATAAATAACACTTGATGACTGTAAAGTCAATAAATACCATGCTGTTATTCTTTTCTCTCCAGACAAAGCAGAATAAATTTGCACCACACTTTCCTATACCTTATTATATCTAGAAGTTGAGGCTGAACACACACAGAAGGACAAATGCAAATGTGCTCAAGTCCACACAAATGAAGGAATGACCTGTTTCAGATACAAAATCAAATTCTGTCTCCTCCTGACTGACTTGTACCTCCTTCCTTCCTCCTTAAGAAGAGTCTGACCCTTCTTAATTATAAACAAATCACCATCAAAATCAAAGGAACCGCTCCTGATTTATACTGGTATCCACTACTGGAAATGAATAATTAAACATCTCATTCAGTAATTAGCAGTAAGAAAGCAAAATAGGAAGAGGTTCAAGTTGTCTGTTGAATAAGCCATATTAGGCTGAATTAACATTATATATTTTCCTTTAATAGAACCAATTGAGTCATTCACTGAAAATGCATTATAGACATTGGCATTTTTTCAAAAAAGATTTGAGCATTTTTCCAATTTCCCAGCCAGTTCTCTCCTCAGCCCTGTGGCTTTGCCAAGTATTGAAAACGTCTGCTTTTCTCTATTAAAAAAAGTAATGAGAGAGTAACAATGAGGTTTAAGGTGCTGCTTCAGATATCCTTGATTATGTACAAAATAAAACATTAGAAATTAAATATTTATCTCAGTAGCCCTAATTGAGGAAAAATAATAATCACCATCAAAACAAAAACAAAGGAAACCACTACTATATACAAGTATTCCCTGGGCCAAAAACGAGCCCAGACAGGCTTTGAGGGAGTTTCACTGCTTGCTCTCAGGGAACTGGGTGGTCCATAGATCCTCAAAACGTACTGGGATCCCTCCTCAACACCTGAATTCTGCTTGTATTTACTCAGGACTACTGACTACAGGTACAGACACTGAGAGCTGGAGGGGAAATTGTCTTTATAAAAGCATCTAAACATCAGGAGCTGGGGAATGTACCAGTATGGAGAAATTTCAAATGAGGCTGTCTTGGGATTGTGCAGACACGTGTGCATTGCATGTGAGAAAATTCCTCCCTTTTCCCCCCATTTTCTTGTTTTGCTGAGAGAAGCCTAAGGACAGAACCACAGGCTGGTGGCCACAGAAGATGATAAAAGCCCCACACTTGCTTGCTTGCCCACACTGATTATAACTCATTGATTCCAGGCATCCCAAGTCTTTGCAGCAGGAGCAGAGGGTGCAGTGCTGTTCCAGTGGCAGAGGGAATATGAAACAGCCTCTGGGAACAGAGTTTCAATACACAGCCCTTGAAGAAATGCCAGGAGAAAACAGCTATTTTTCCATACAGAAGCCTGAATGTGTTTATCTGCAGCTCAGACACAGAATGAATCATGGAAGCACATCCCCAGGCACCAAAAACTGAATCCTGCAGGATTTTCTGTTTGCCGGTGAAACTCCAGCAGGCTAAATGTTCAAAGATGCCTTTAGGACACCAGCTGGAGCTGCGAGCAGCAGATGGTTCCATTACCCTTTCTGGGCACACACAGGTATTTCCTGACTCTTCCTGCAGACCCCGAACTTGAAACTTGATGTGATTTAATGCATAAAAAAAGGACAGCACTGGACACTGTGAGACACCCTGGGCTGAGGCATCCTCTGTCCCACAGGAACTGTGAGTGAGCCCACACTCCACTCCCAGGCTCTTCCTTCCTCTCCCCTTGGACAAGGAATTATCTAATCCATGCAGTGTGGTGCCTGCCCATAAAACCAGGCTCAGGACCTCCTTCTCAAAGACACTCCAACAATATCCAGGGCAGAGCTGTATGCTGGAGGAACAGGCATCACAAGGGCCAGGGACTACCTGGCTCCTATCTCCAGCATGGAAGAGTCCTTTCTCTCTCCCTCTGGTTTTATTTTAACTCTTCTTGCCTTCCATTTCACAATAAAGAGAACACACTGACCTTCCAGGAAATCTTTTGCTATTGCAAAAGTTTGCACTTGTCAACCTCGCTGGTCGTGATATAAATCAACATCTCCAGAGCACAAGGAACCAGATGACTTTAACTTTCATTTCCTAGCAGATCCCTGGAGATTCATCTTCCCTCCATATTATTTTAACTTTGTCCTAAATGTGCAAGTTTCCATTTTTCTCCTTTTATTTTCCTCAGCTTCCAGACTATGATCTACCTTGCAGCTAAAACCAGATACTACTGCACATAGGAAAATATTTAGGAGAGTAATTGTAGCTTGCTTAGTGTGTCATTAAGTAATTGTGCACCACACTGAGTAATATCCATTTTAAATATCCACTGTAGAATAAAAGTAGTAGAAAAAAGCAGTAATTCAAATTCAATTATAATTAATTTGTTTCATAAGCAGAAATTATACAATGATTTTTTAAAAGTTCTATGTATATCGTAATTATTTTCTAGGAATTTCCCGTTCCTGAAACTTTCATATAGGATTAAAGAAATTTGTACACGTAACTGGAGTTCAATGTTTATGCTGAACAACTTTTACTTTACAGTTCCATTTACAATGAAACTATCCAGTTGCCTGCAATTCCTGCACTAGAAACTGAAGCAAGAGTTGATTTACCCCCTTCACAAGAACCACCTTTCAAGATCCTCCAAAAGCGTTTGAAAAGGAGCATGAAGGATGGGGCATCTGGGGAAGGAATTTCCACTGTTTTCCTTCAACATCTGTTGCTGCAGAAAGACTCCATGCACACAAAACTCACATCAAGAGCAGCAACCACTGCTTTGGCAATCATCTTGCCAGACAATATTAAGAGCAGACATATCAATTTGCTTGCAAGTTCCACATTTATTTTTTGTTTAAATTTTTATTATGGTAATCTCCCTGTGTATTTTCTTAGCTTTGTGGGATGATATTAACAGGTAGATGCAGAACCCAAAGACACTCTCAAATGTATGCCAAAAGGGACAACAATAATTGCATTTCTGCAATTATTTCTATGGAGGTTTTTTCTTCTAGCACTGTGAATATGCTACACTGAGTCTTTTATCTTTACAGAGCCGTGACACCATATCAGGACATTTTTTCAAGGAGGTCCAAACTGACCTTTTGCATAGTAACAAGCCAGCAGTGCTACAGAAAACTATATTAAAAGATTTCACCAAAAAAGGCTCCTACAAGCACAGGACATGTTACATGACTGAATAAATTGGCTCTTTATGGTGCAAGAGCAACACGAAATTCCTAGAGTGCATTTATCCCCCAGCAATGTCCCAGCAGGGAAAAGGAACGTGTGCCCCAAGTACATTTTCCAGCCCTTGGCATTGCAATGTCTTCCACCAGCAAAACTAAAAGTCAACAGACTTCAATTAAGCTTCAAAAATAACAGCATTTTCTTTCCCAAAAATCCCCATCTCTTAGCTAATATGGGAGCAAAATTCCCACAAACATGTATGTGTCTAATGTGAAAACACATAATTTCATTTAAGCTGCCCTTTCACTTGTAATTCTACATGAGACACAAACAGAAAAACTCAAAAATTCTCTACAACATTCTAAAGACACTTCTGTGTCTAGAATCCAACATCCATCCAGAATAGCAGAGATAGATGTTGGATTAAAGTTTAGTCATTTTAGGGCCACAAAGTTTGAAGAACACCACATACCCATCAGCTGGGCATATCCTTCCCCAGAACAACTCCAGAGAAGAAATGAACTTGCTTATATGATAATAAAGAAGAAAAACTTCAACATAAAAAGTAAGGAAGCCTAGTTCCAGCTAATTCAGGGACTTCTCCACAGACTACTTTTAGCTTAGGATGTTATAAATGGCACTTTGCCTTAGGTAGGCAGGGATCAATCAGAGCATCTTCCCTGGTGCTGGGGTAAAGCTACCAGAGCAGCCAGGAAGCAGAAAAACCAATTAATAGTGCTGTCCTTTTAACTTCAAAATACCATGATTAATTATTGATGCTGGTTTTAATTCCATTAATAATGTTCTGATCTTAGCTGGAAGCTAAATGGGATTGGTTCATCTGAAAGGCAGAAAAATAAAGCAGAAAAATCAAACCTCACTGCCCCAGCTGTGAAAAAAGTTACTCCTGATGCCTACCCTTAACAACTTCAGCATTCACATACAGAGGTGAAATGCAGATATAGGCAAAAACTGTTTGAAAACATTCCCAGCTGTGATTATTCAGTCTCCCATGCCCAAAGCAAGCCCAGTTCTTACTCTGTAACTTTGCAGAGCACTGCCTGTTCATCCCCATTGAATGCCTGTCTGACTCCACGTGGATCTATCTGCAAGGTGCCAGCCAGTGTGGTTTTTGTATCCTGTCCCTGTAGTTTTATTTGTGGTAGCAGGCACAACATAGAAATGAGACAGGGCTGCCAAGGCACACATGGGCACACTGAGACTTCCCATTTTGGGCTTGCAATAACATAGCACAGACTGCTTTACCCTGCACGTAGCTGCTCAGAGCTCAGCAAAATGTTCAGACTAGCAGACATCCCACACACCCCACAACTTCTCCCTCATCTGCTACAATGCAAACCCAGCAGGAACGATGACAGCAAATTTTTATGTCAGTTCTGCATCATCCAGGCTTTCGTGCATTCAGTAAATTCAGGATCCAAGGTCATTGAGTTTGCATTGCCGCAGCAGCCAGGAAAGGACACACAATCATGGAATCATTGAATGGTTTGGGTTGGAAGGCACCTTGAAGATAATGCAAATCCAACATCTTTCCCTGGTTTCTCAAATCACCATCCAGCCTGGTCTTGAACCCCTCCAGGGATGGAGCATCCACAGTTTCTCTGGACAAGCTGTGCCAGAGCCTCACATCTCTCACAGTAAGGAATTTCTTCCCAGGATGAAGTCCTACCTCCAGCAGGGACTGGGACACTGCTGGTAACCTGCTGCCTCTTGCTTTTTCATATGTGGAGAGGAGGAGGAAACTATGCTTAAGCCAAAAATAATTGTGTGCATCAACCCTCAAAATTGCTGAGGTTCATTTTTTTCATAACTTCACAAGCCACTGTTTCAGGCTCAATCTAAACATGGAAAAATTGAGTCTCAAGACAGTGGCCTTTCAGATGACAAAATTATGGGTAGGAACCAAAAGTTCTTTTGCAATTCTTTCTAAGAATGGATGCAATCAATGCAAATATAATCTCATCTATAAACATTTAGCATCCAAAATGCTTTCTTCACCACTTGTTCCCATTGTCCTTTTTCAGCAGCTGGTTTTCTTTCCTGTGTCATGACTGAGTCACCACCCCTGGAGGTATTTAAAAGATGCACAGACGTGGCACTGAGGGACATGGTTTAAAGGTGGACTTGACCGTGCTGGGTTAATGGCTGGCCTTGATGATCTTAAAGGTCCTTAAAACCTAAGCAATTCTATGATCACTGAGTTCCCTACCTTAAAACGAAGCAAAGAACATATTCATCCATTACTCAAGAAATGTCAGCTTGTCTGAGTCAACCTGCAGCCAAACTGAAAGCTGGTTGGTGCTTTGCAGGTATCTTGTTAACATTTCATCAGCTCAAACACTCTTGATGGATCCAATTTGGGTGCGCTTTTTTCTATCGACATGTACTTGCTTTTCAATATTAAGAAACCCTGTCCTCTTAACTCCCTAAAATACAATGGCCTAGAGAAGGTACAGTTTTATTTCAGTATTTTAATGAAAACCAAACCCAACAGAAGCCCCACCCCCAGCTCCCTCATTAAGGGCCTGATCCAGCTCCCATTAACGTCAAGAGATGATCTGCCACTGACGCACTCAAGCGCTGGCTTGGATCCCTAGGTCATCAAAATTCAATTTCATCTACCAGTTATGTTATAGAAACCAGAGAAAACACGGAGGATGACTGAAAATCGAGCTAGAGTTGATTGTAGCTGTAGCTGTCACCAGCACCCTCCTATTTTAAACATCTGCAGGCTGTACAGCCCATGTTGGGAGCAGCAATGCGTGCACACACGCACACATATATGGACACTGAGTCATTTGCAGGAACAGACAGTATAACCCACAGTTCTGAAACTCAATTAGGAAAATACCAGTTGGAACTAATAAGAGCCACATTTTGTTATAAAATCTAAGCTTTGCTGAACAAAAACTAATTTAAGGAACTGATGACATCAGAAACACTGAAGCTGGATAATTCTAGTGAATTGTATTTTAACCCAGGCATTCAGATACTCTTCATAAAGAAAAAGATTGTGCTTTTTATTGGCAACCAAAATTATCAGAGGTCTCCTCCCAAGAATTATTAAGAATTGTAAACACACTATTTCTGTGGAAGAAATAGTGTATGAACAATGCAACAACATTTTTAATGACTTATACTGTGTCTATAGGCTGAGTATCATGGGATTCAATCCTCAACCAGCATTAGTAACTTCAGAGGTCTAAAATACTCTAAAAAAATTGAGCTGGGAGAGAAAACAACTTACAGCTATCTGTGCCACTAAAACCACTGAGTACATTGAATTAAAGGAAAGCACTTTCATTCATAATAAAGCAAGGTAACAAGAGCTAGGTCTCTTTTAGTGCAGATAAAGTAGAACAAGAATTAATTGAAAATAAATTTGTTATATCTTCTTATATTGACTTGGAAACAAGAGCATGAACCAAAAATCATAAAAAAGGAAGCCATATGATCATGCAGAATCCCACTACTTCAGCTAAGAAGAGAAAAGAGAAAAAGGGAGAGGGAAAGGAAATGATCTTCCAGCAGTTAAGGTCTCTGAATTGGGCTGTGTTTTGCAGTCCCTCTGGCTTCTCTCCTATTTCCATCCACTCTGCCAGGAAACTGCTGAAGCTCCACAAAGCTGTTACAGAGACAGGACATTCCCAGACTGCCATTGTGCCATTTGGTGGAGCACTTGCTAATTTTAGATTAGAGGAGGAACACACTGGGACAATTAGCCAAGAGCCACTCCTGATTCTTGCTCCAACCCATCCTCAGACAAAATCACACCCAAACAACAAGACTGACAGCAACCCTTCTAACACAAACAAAAAACAGAGGCAAAGGAGGATCCATCCACTATGCCTTTTTTTGGCAGAATGCATCTTTTGGAGAACATGTGCCTTTCAATCTCAAAAAGCAAGCACTGGAAATGGAAAGCCTTCTCCCCTCACACAAAAGCCCAGCTGGGATTTCAAACCAGGGACTGTTTAAGGGCAGAGGGCAGGGAAGATGGTCAGGGAGCTCTCCCAAAGAGTGCATGCCACAAGAGATTATTTAATTGCAGAGATAATGATATGACAATAATATGACATGGTTTGATAAAATTCAAAACCACCTCCATGCTGAAGGGCAAGAGCTCTTCCACCTGTCCCTCCCCACTGCATCACCCTGAGAGACATAAGCACAGAAAGGAACAGATTGACATATGAAAGGGAAAGGAACCCATAAATAAATATATACAAACACCATACCTTTAACAACACAACATCTACAGTCCTGTCCACCTTGGAGATGTCGCACAGGCTGTATCGCCTCTTGTGGCGTTCGTACATTTTGTCCAAAGAGCTGGGAGCAGAGGAGCAGAGCCCACCATGAACCCTGGGCTCACCACAGCCCCAGACCTCTCACATCCGTGCTCAGAGGAGTCCCTGTGTCTCAGCACACCAGCCTGCCCAAGCTTCTTAACAGGAAAACGAAAATCCCAGCGCTGCGCCGGGCTGATAAAGTCTTCTCGGAACAGATTTGCTTATACAGGCAATGCAGGAACTTATAGCAAACAAAAGATATTTGAAGACAGCTTTATACATATAGGATTATTTTTTTTGCAACTGCTAAGAATGGTATCAGCCTTCCTGTTACAGTAATAATAACAAAAAAAAATGTTTTCCAGACAACTTTGATATCCAAAAAGCACCAGAATGAAAATCCTGCCCGAAAAGAGAACAAAAGCCAGATGTGTGCAGCAGGAATACTGACACTCCAAGTGGAAATGCAGAAGGTAGGCTCAGCCACGATGGGTCTAATTCAGGAAGAAAACAAAAACAAACCAAAAAAACCAATCTCCGTATCCAACGCAAATACTGTCACCAAAGTGTTTTGTTTTTCACGCCCTCATGCACTGAAAGAAACAACAACAAAAAAGTACTTTCCTCCTTCCAAGTCAGTTCACTGTTCACCGGGCGAGACGGCTTGGGTTTGCGTTAAGTTTAAATTTCTAATGACAGCACTGGGCAAAAGGAAAGAAAATAATGAAATAAAGCCACTCCCTCCTGATTTGGGCTGGGACGTCACTGCTTGCCTTTTTAGTCCTGCACCAGTGTTCTCCCGGCTTTCAAATTTACTTTGCAGTTGTGGGAGCATGATTCACTGAGAGGAAAAAAAAAAAAAAAGAGGAGGGAGCGGGGGAAGAAAAAGAAAAGCAGCATCTTTTCTTTGCCAGCCTCTTCCACCTCTGGCTGCAGGCACTTGGTGTGCTTGCTCAGTCCAAAACGAGACTGAGAGCAAAGGGATGTGTTTTTCAGGAGGTAAAAAGACTCTTCCCACTCCCCCAGGGCAGGTGAATGAAAGACAGTTTCAAGGTTAATGCTTTCCTAAACCAGGAACGGAAACTTATGATTTAATCAGCGCGCATGGGAAAAAAAAAAAAAAAAAAAAAAGGAAATCAGCCATTTATGTTTTCTTAGTTTGATTGCAACACAGAGGAAAGACCTCAGCAACTAGTTGTCCAGAAAATATAATATTCCCTCATCTATTCTAGCCTGAAAGACAGAGCTTTTTTCTTGGGGGCAGGAAAAAAGAAAAACCAACCCAAAGTTTTTTGTCTTTCTAATGCTGGGGCCAGCGAGAGTCTCTCTGCTCTCAATAGCTCATTCACATCAGCTGCGCCCTGCATGCTCACTGCCACATGGTTTCCTGTTTTCAAACTGCCCCCTTGCAGCCCCCTCCGCTTCCACCCCACCCTGACCTCTCCAGGGATGAAATCTTTCCATACTTCCCTGGCTTTAGACATTCTCTCATTCACCGATTCAAAAGGGAATGGGGGCAGTTCAAAACACAAGGAAAAAAAGAGAAGAAAAGGGGAAGCAGAGTTTTCAGAGACTGGGAGTTTATAGCGAGCAGAACTTGCTGCTTTGCTAGATGGAAAAGCTGAAAATGCAGAATTTTTAATCCCAAGCTACAAAGCAGAACACAGAACTGGAAACAGCATTTATCAACCCAAGGTTTGACTGCTGATATGCAACAGCAGTGCCGGCAGACTGGCCCACCTCCTGCTGCTGGGATTTGCTCCACTCCTGGAGCTTAGTTAGGGGGATGTAGGTCTTTTCATCCAGTCCTGTAGGGTGGTCCCAGCTCCCTGGCTGTATAAAGAGATTTGTGGCCACCAGCTCAAACTCCTGCAAAGGTGACTCAAACCCTGCAGCCTACTGGAACGGATAAAGCGCAAGTTCTCGGCATCTGAATGCAAGATGGGTCTTCCAAAGGAGATCTAAACCCATCTGCTGCAAGCAAGGCCTCCAGCTTCTCTCTTGCCAGTGCTACCCAGTCTTCTGACTGCCCAAACCCACTGCACCACAGCCTGTGAGCAACACAGGAACTGACTCCCTTCCGTGCCTGTTCGGTAAAACACCACAACCCAGGAGTTTACAGAACCACCACACTGCTGAGAGCTCCTGGATGTGCCACCCTGATCTGTGCAGACTACACAAAAGCTACCCTACAGATTTAGCAGACTCAGTAACCAAGCACAGGGCTTCCCTTCCTGAGACCGGATGACACAGAGGCCAGCCCTGACACGAAGGCTGGTCTTGGGCCTTGCACCTGAGCGTATCCTCAGGCGCTGGAGCAGGCTGGGACTCACGGCAGGTCAGATCTCCCAGTGAGGGACACAGGTACACTCTTACCTAGTCAGTGCCAGGCTCTCCCCACACTTCCCTTATGCTCCAGTCTCTCCCTCACACCCCAAAGCTTCATCTCCACCACACCACCAGCTGAACCGAGGAGGATTCCTGCATGAGACTGTCTTACAGCTACAGTCCCTGGCTCAAGATCTCAGCCAATGACTCCGTTCTCTCCAACAATGAGCAGAGCTTCTGCTTTCAGTATTAGGACACACACAATGTGGTTGTACTTTGGGGACTTTCTGGAGCCACCAGTTTTCTCCACAACTAATGAGTCCCAGAAGTCATGTGCCCATCGAGACAAGGAATCAGAAATGGCTGTGACAGCATTCCAGCCTTTCAAATACTACCATAAAAGGCAGGGATTTCCTCAAGCCTAAATTTACAAGACAGGAACCCATAAACAAAGTATGTGAATTTAGTTCAGGTGTAGGAATTTGCAAAGTCAGAATGTCTTAATGATGTTCTAATGTTTCATTATGGAGTACCTTTTTATTTAAACTGATATAGCAGAGAGATTTAATCAATTTAATTACAGCTGCTGGTATGCCCAGCCAAGATTTATCCTAACAACTGCATAGCTCTGCTCAGACACTCCATTTAAAGCATTTCACCTTTGATCCACAGAGTTCCTCTAGCAACCAGAAAGAGATGTACAGCTCCAGGGCTCAAGGAATGCCCAGCATACAGAGGAGGTGAGCATCACTAACTGTGACAGTGCATCTTCCACAGAGATGCAAGATGGGTCCAACTTGCAGCTGAAACAACACCCAGTCCTTCGCGGCTCACATTACCTCACCCTTCTTGCAGGTAAGGGGAAATGAGAAACATCTCCAGTCAAAGCAGATGGGAGACATGCTGGGAAATGTGCAGCTTTCATGGCAGGAGGCCAATTTTCCTGAGCTATGCACAAGCATTTTGGGATGGCCAAATCCTCAATTAAACCAGTGGGGGTTTTCATGGGGCAGCAAGGAACAGAAATCTCATGTGGAAGGTGCAAACAGGTGGAGAGAAGCAGCCAGGGAAACTACCAGACCCACACCAGGCTGGGTGACTCTGGGCACAGGATGTGTCCCAGGACTTGGTGCATGTCCTGTGAATCAAGATGATGACCTGCCTTACTCCTTAATTATGTGTCTAGGTTTAGTAAAGGTGGTCAGTTGATCTCCTTGACTCCCCTACACCTTCAGCCATGGAAGGAAAGAATCAACACACACCAAGACAAAAAATAACCCCTTCTCTCCCTTCTAATTTTTTAATTTAAGCTTCAAAATCCCTAATTTGTTCCAAGAGTTTTTTCTGTAGTTAGGTTCCTGACTCACAGCAAAGATCAGGGGACCAGTGACGACTACAGACAGCCAAAGTGCATCTCATCTTCATCTCCAGACTTTGCTGTTGAAGGAAGGAGGGGGGGGAAGGAATATAATATAAACAAGTAGAAGATAATGTGCCAGACACGCTCTCCCTTGAGAGACCATCACCCTCTTCCCACATTAGGTGGGGCTTTTGCTGCATTGTTTCAGGCTAGAAATCTTGCCTTGCACTCAGCCTGCAATCCACACAGGCACTGTCAGGCAGACACAGAACACGACTCAGCCGGGACAGAGCAGAACAAAAGCTTTCAGTCTCTTTTGTCCAGCTATTTAGGCAGTCCTTGAATGCCATACAAGTGTTTAGACAGTATATAGCATTTATGCTCTGAAACACCACGAAACAGGAGATCAGAAAATAAAGATTAAATAAAAAAAAAAAAAAACTAACAAGAAAATAATTCTCTTTTTTTGGCAAGTTGCTCAAAATGGAAAGGAGACGCGAGCAGCAGCCCCGGCCATCGGCTGCTGATGCGACAGTTCTGGGATCCTTATTGAAAACATCTGGAAGCTCTGAGCCACTATGTGCAGCCAGGAGTTTGAAACTATCCAATCATTTCATATCCAGACCCAAGTCCAGCGCTGCGGATTTCAAGGGAAGGAAAAGAGGGGGAAGAAAAAAAAAGAACAACCGCACTGGATCACGCCATATGATCTGTAACCCATCCAGATAAAACTCCTCCTCCTCCTCCGGCCGCTAACAGACCTCTTAATGACAAGGAAATCATGGTTATCCTGAAACAGACTGAACTATTGTTATCTGTTTCAAATTACTTTTGCCATATCGTTATGAAACACTGCAATGATGCAATCTGCAGAAATACTCAGGCGCATTAACTTTTTAAACCGCGACTCTGATAGGAACTAATGGAGCAGCAGATGAAAGGAAAAAATTCTCCCTTTTTTAAGCTAGGCAAAACCCACTTTTGGGCACTAAAATGAGGTGACAATAAATTCATCAGGCAGTAAGAGAGAAGAATTACAATTTCAATTGCTCTTTTCTTTAAAGAAAGTAGCTTTGTGGAAAGGCTTGTTAAAATTTTACATTTCTGGCTCTTGCAAGGATAGACAAAACAAATCGTTTTTTTCCTAAAACTAAATAAGGCAAAGGAAATCTGTACTCTAATGCTGCAAAGCCTGTAAGAGGAGCACGTCCAGTCTGGAAAGGAGAGCACATCCATCCTGTCTGCTGGGAGAGAGGTCAGCGCCCACGTGAGACCAGACCACGATGGACACTCAAATGTGGATTTTGAAGCAGACCAGGCTGCTGCTGACCCCAGCAAGCACTCATACCACAAACCTTGGTCAAGAGCCCTGGATTTCTCATGGCATTTCTCATGTTTGCAGGAGCCTGCAGCACTGAGAGGAGTTTTGTGGCTGACCCAGTCCCACTGTGCCTGTCCGTCTGCATCCCTGTGGGGTGGTGGCACTCCTGTCCTGGGCTGCATCCCTCTGGCCGTGGCACGATCCAGCAGTGTCCCACCAAGCTATAAGTGGCTCTAAAAGGCTGGCTGTGATTTTGAATTCCCCCTCCTGGAAAGAAAAGGAGTCACAGAGGGGGACATGGACAGTCCCTCACCACCTGAGGCAAATCCATGCTACTCTAAGAGTAATGTCAGTGATGCAGCAAGAAACCTTCACAAATCCTGGTTCTAAAACACCTCCGTATTAATCAGTTTGATTTAATCCTTGGGCCAAATCATCCATAGTACCAACACAAGTTTTATTCTCCAGCCTGGGACTCTCCTAAAACTTCCCTATTTAAATCATATATTCACACCAAGGTCTGGAAAGAGGCATTTCCTCACGGAGCAATGCTTTGGGACAACACGACTGGGCTGAATTTAACATCAAACAATCCACTGTCCAGCTGCAGCCTGTGTTTGAGCTCAGACAGAACCAGACAGAAACAGCTAAAGAGCCATGAGGGAATGAGGAGGACTTGGAAAGCTGTCAGACACGGATACATGGAGCACGTGTTTTGAGAAAATACAAAAACACCTTGAGAGACCTTCAGCCACTTCCTGACCCTTGTCTTTTTCCAATATTTCTCAGAGACTCAGTGTGCATTTTTCAGGAATTTCTATTGTCCAAATAACCTTCAGAAAAATGCTGAAGCTTTGGTCAGCCACAGAGCATGCCTGAACATCCTCCTAGAGGAAGTCAACTGCCCATCTCACAGCTCCCAAATGGCTACAGGAGAAACACAACCACTCAAGAGATTAGCAACCCCTCAGCTGACTCTACATCACTTTGCAAGATCTGCTTCTTCCTCTACCAAAAATAACTGCAGTTGGGATGTCTAGCTGGCTGCAGTGCTGTGGGATCTTGGAGCAGCCCACAGATATTTATTTAGCGTGTTATGGGAGTTGAGAGAAATACTCCTGCTGTCAAGCACTGGACATGTTGCTTTGCTCTGTGAGTTTCAACATTCTGAAAATAGAAAAGGGAAAACATGAGTGGAAAAAGCAGCAACAGTCCCAAAAGAGGCTGTCAAGGAGCACCTGAGTTATGAACAAATCAGCTGCATGTCCCCTGTGCCCTCCTGGCAGCTGCTCCCATGCTCAGGCTCCTCCCACCATGACACAGGGTCTAATGACTTACAGATTGGGTCAAACACCAAAAAAATGGGGACTTTTGTAAATAATAACACAATTTGCAACCAAAACAAGTGGATGGAGGATAATGCTTTGATTTCACAGCTGGCACAGCCCAGCCTGGAGCTGCTGCTGAAAAAATGATGCTCACTTCTCTGATCTCATCCAACACTAAAGTTGGTCACAATAGATTTGTTTATGTTTTCCTTTATGGTTTTCAGTTATTGTCAATAAACATGCAAATTTTACATGCACGCATTGAGTGGTAATGTTCACTAATTACTGTGATTCTCCTATAAAGGAAGGATTACAATTTGGGGATCTGGAAAGATAATGACATAAATAAAAGTATTTAAAATAGCGCATTGCATTTATAGGAGTTTTCAAAACACTGTAAACATTATATAAGTCACTTCAAATTGGTTTGCACAGACCATCCCTCAAATGCCTGAAGGCCTGCTCAAGCCCAATAAAAGCAATGTCTAATAATTTGTCCTACAGAGGAGTTAAGGAAGACATCATTGCATTTGTCTCAAATGCAAGAAAAAGGGGATGTTTCATTAGTTGTATAAGTCAGAAAGTACTGACTTATACAACTGAAAACACATGTTCTGTTCCCCCATAACAACATATTCTAGAAAGACTGAATCTCAACAGTTCAAGACAGGAGGTTAAAAACCAGTTCAAGTTTTTGTGCAGGAAAGCAAAGCACCTCACATTTCCAGAGTGCAGGAAACATCCCTGTGCTCTGAAATGATCCCCACTGCTGTGGGCAGGGCACAGGAGCAGGCAGAATGGCCTGGGCCACCCCAGGATGCCTCAGCATCACACGAGATCAGTGCCATGAAATGCCTGCTGGATGGCTCTAGCTGATGAATTATGTCTTTAGCTAAAAACAGAGACAGGGTAGCAGATTATGTAGATGAATTGGCGGATAAAGCGCAACAAAAATGACGTATGGCATGAGTGAGTGAAATTAATGGACAATATAAAAATGACACATCTTGAACTGAGGAAATTATTCAACTTTTACCATTCTTTCATGCCTACAGTTTAAGGCACTGTAATCTAACTGAAAAACAGAGACGGGTCATTCAAATGAATAAATCATGCCAGAAAATGATTCAGTTTCCCCTCTTTTATTTTTTTCCTTTTTAACTGAAGTCCCTAAGACTCAGCCCTTCGGAAGCCCACACGACCCAGTGTATTGTCCTGGCCAGGCACTCTGTCAAAAGGGGGAAAAGTTATCTTTTCTTTCATCTTGTAATTGAAAATCTGGGAGGGGAAGCACTGGGAAAGCAGAGCACTGTACAAAGGCACCCATCAAATTCCCAGGTCAGCTTTCTGCTTGGCTGCTAATGAAGGCAGTGGATTGAGGACACCGTGGCATTTGTTCTGCCCTTCCAATTTTCCTGTTTGCTTTGTGGGAAGGAGGATCTCAGCCCCCAAGGGTAGCTGAGATGCTCTGAGTGCAGCCAAGCCCCTCTCCCAGCAATAACAGCCACTCCAGATCACCCTCCCACCTACACCTGCATTCAACCAATATTTTCGTGCCCTCTCTCCATGCATTTGGAAACCTGAAATGAAATCCAACGCAAACTTTGAGAGGAGGCATTTGGAGTCCAGCTCCTGCCTGGGAGGTCTGCTTTAGGACCACATGAGTATTCCTTTGCTCACTGTTTTATCCGTTTCCCTGGTAGTCCTCTGTAAAGAATATTAAACAAACATGTCTTTACAGCTCAAGAGCCCAGGAGAGAATGTTGACCCTGTGGAAAAAAAAATTGGTTTTATCCATTTTTACCCCACTTTCATCCCTCTGGACTAAGGATGTATATACAAGGGTAAGGATTCATTGGGTCCACAAAGCCATCATTAAGAACTGCTGCATCAATCCATGCTGAGTATATTCTCCCCTATAGCCTGATTTTAGAAAGTATTTTTAAAGGAATTTCAGGGCATAAAACATGTATAATAACAGCCAGATACGTGGAAGCATCACCCTTAGTAAGGAATTTCCTCAGCAGTTGATGCTGCTCCAGAAAAATAATAAAATATTTATTCTAAGGTTATAAACTAAACATATCCTACACCTCTACCAGCTTTTCAAAGATCCCTCTGCAGTAACATTTGTTGTTGCGAGGTTAAATCCTAACTGGAATAATGGAACTGCTCCTGTGCCTCTCCACTCAGTTAAAGCTAGGAAATGTCCCTGCAAACATGGGGAATGTCAGCCAATACAGGTGCTTTAGGAAAGTTTGAGTTGCTGAGTTTTTGTGCTCCCCTCTCTCATTCCCCACCTGCCAGAGATGATGCATTTTCATATTTTTAACGGCTTTTTTCAATAGATAAATACATATAAGACAATGGATGATAATAAATGGCACCAAAAATGTCAAAAAGCAGCATTTATTATATTCTGCAATTTCCCTGAGTTATCCTTCTGATTTGGACTGTCCCAGGAGCTGCAGATTGCTGTGCTGCAGATAAAGGAAAATGGAGCATCTGAGATTTTTGCCAGTGACTACAAGGAAAGAGTTGGTTTGGTTTTCTTAGGAAGAAAGAGGAAAATGTTCTGAAGCTTTCTCTTCAGGCTAAAATCCAAAACATTTACAAGACTCAAGAGCACAAAAGCTTGCAGATAACCAGCAGAACTGATGCCAGTGCCATCAAAGCAAACAACTAACAGCAACTGGGAGGAATGCAGATTATGCAGCATCCCTCTCTATTGGAAAAAAAAAATCTGTTATACAACAGTTAAATAATTTAACTACTCCAAGTTATTATTCCTCAGCTAGTCTTTTTTGGCTATCATGCAGCACCAGTCTCTTCTGTTTCTGAAGCTTGGCTTTAGGAGAAAAAAAAAAAGGCAACTTCAAAACATGCAAAAATTAATGAAACCCATATGTGGGATATTGTCATTATTCCATGTTTATAAGAGGATCAGGTTTTGTTAAATGGGCTTACTTAATGCAGACGCATAAGCAAAAATACCCAGCAAAAGATCTGAAAGCTATTGAAAGCAAAATATTTTCACAATTTAAACTAAAAGCCACTATATATTTTGGTGCAACTTTGTTTATAGCTTCTCTGACAGTTTATAAAGTTCTCCTAACCAGAGAAACATCTCCTAGTAAGATTTTACCTTTTTGACTTTCACCCTCATACTATATTTAAGCTGGGCCAACCTAAAAATCAATGGATTATGCAAACATCTGTTGATACAGGCACACAATTTTGACTTTTTTCAACAGCTGGTGTTATTTTATGCTCAACTTTGGCTAGGCCAAAATTTTGATAAGACTGGAAGAAAAGAAAAGTTGGGTTCCTTTTGTGACTTTGGTCTCTCTTTAGCGGCTGCAGTCAGCACCTCATTCCCACCCCTTTGGGGGAAAAGGATGAATGCCCCCCAAGTGTGGTCTTGCCCACCAGACTCAAGACAAGAAATAAAGGAAATCTCACTAAATACTGCCTTAAAATACCCCCTTCTGTTGCTGCTTTCTGCCCCTACAAGGGACTAAGCACCCTCCACTGCCCATCTTCCTGGCTCCCATTTGCCCCTCCAACAGCAATCCACAATAAACCCCAGGTTTCTCTTGCCTCCCCTGCTGCTATTTCACTGCTGGGATCCAGACATCTGCCAACATCCTCTGTAAAAGATAACACACAATATATTTTAAGAGTCAAGCTGCCACAAGATATTTGGTGCTTCAGACAGTGCTCCTTCCCAGACAGAGAACACGCACTGCTCACAGGAAGGCTTGCATAAAAAACAGAATGTACTTTTCTGTGAATCTAATGACTGCCTAACAAAAAAAACCAAAACAACAAATTCAACCAAAATATCCTATTTTCAACATTTAATTCAGCTGCTAGTTGAAACAAGATGTTTCTATCTAAATTCTCTTTTCTTGAAGGAGAAGAAAACAACTTACAAAGCTTTTAAAGAGCTCCAGTCTTTTTCAGTGTACATTCAAACTGTCAAGAGCCAAAAAAAGCCAATACCCCACGCACAGATTTTTTTCTTTCCCTTTGCTCTTTTTAACAGAGAGGACTTATTTAAATCTTACCTTCAAACTTCTTACTTCCCTGCCATGCACTCCTAGAGTCTCTGTCAGCTGTGCCAATGCCTGCCCAAAAGGACAATCATAAAAAAACCCAGTTTAAGCAGAAACTGCTTATCTAGAGGAGGGAGAGCCCCAGGTTCGCAAGCAGAGGAGATATTTCAGCATTAAAGAATTCTCGGAGCTACTCCAAGACACAAATTTCTGTTGTCTGCTGCACTGCAAGGATTTTAAGCCCAGAAAGAAGCTATTTATTTAGTCTATATACATAGATTTATAACAAAGGCAGAGGATCCATCTACAGTCTTCTGGGTGCTTTTTGCATCGTTTATAGCATACGAAGTAAAGCTCAGCTTCCTCAAAGACAGAAAAGAAGAAATAAACAAGGCTTGACAAGAAAAATCAAACACTGTCCCCCAAATATACAGCTATGAACTAAAAAGCTTTTTCAGCTGCCTCTCAATTTCTCCTCAAAGCACATTAAAACACAGAATTTGCAAAATGCCCTAAAACGCAATTCTGCCTGTGCTGCAGGGAGGAATTTCTCTCACCCCTTCCCTTTGTAAGACCCCAATCTTTACAATCATGCCTCTCTTGGTTTATCTACAGGTGGGAATATCTGGACATGATGTAAGCAACCTTCATTCTCTTTAAAAGGCTCAAAAAGGCACATTACTGCTCTGTTTTAACCCTGGAGTGCAGGCATTTGAAGCTACAACTCATCTGGGCAAGCAGGTCAGTAAGTGTTTCCTCACCTTGTTATGGCCAGTGAGTTAAAAAAAGAAATAATAGTGGAACAAATTACCAAGGAATCCTTCTGTAATCTCAGCAGATTTTAACAGCCCATCCCTCTCTATGCTTTTGGTAAGAATTAGTACAGTATTTTGGAAAGGCAGAAGAGATTTCATACTCCTGAAGAGAAGATGATCTCAGATTGAAACCAACATTTCAGAGAACTGCACCTCCAGTCTTTGAAAATGTGTATTTTGGAAATATTCCTCCTAACAGCTTTCAGGCATTTAGTATATCCAGCTGTGTTAAGAAACCAAGCAAAAGTTCAGTGTCAAGTAGTTCAGGATTATGATCTTTTTTTTTTTTTTTTTTTTTGATTAATAGAGGTAAGCACAGTCTCAGACACAAGACAAACAAGTCACTTGATGCTAAGCAGATTCAGTACCAGAGCTCAGACTAATGAGCAAGCAGGGGTGAGGCTTCATGTTCCTGCCTCTTATCTCAGCAGCTGGAAGGACACCACATGAGGAGGGAGAGCACAGCCAGAGCCAGCCCCCAGGTACCTGCAAACACAGCACTGGTGCTCCAGTGGGGAAGATGGGAATGCTCCAGGACAGGGAGGCACGTGGTACTGGTAAAGATGCAGTAAGAATATGCCCCCAAACAACTAAGTGCAAAAATAAGGAGAAACTACTATTAAGTGGCTGTAATGGGATCAGGGCAAAGTCTTTAAGGGAGAAGTACTATCTAATCAGGCTGAGGAAACCAAAAGCCATCCATCAGACCTTCTGCAGATCTGAAAGGAGAGCAGCATAACTCAAGTTAAACACTGAATAGCAACAATTCCTCTGATTCAAACTACACAAACAGAAGAGAAAGCAAACAAGGTAATCCAGAAATATTTGCTCTGTTTTTTTGGATTAGTCTCCTGGGCACAGCTACTGCCTTCATTTTCACCAAGTACATCACTGGCACTAAAATGATAAACACAGCAAGTAAGAAGGGAGGGAGCAGTTAAGTTCACCACTGCTCAAGAGAAAATCAGAAAGTTTGCTACATCAAGTACATGTTTATTTAGGCATAAATTTAATGTATAAGTGAAGCAGAAAGAGAAGTGGAAGAAGAACTTTATTATCTGCAAAAGATCAAGTGGAAAAGAAAGCCTAGTTTAGAATTTGCTCCCATCTGCTAATTCCTATACAGCTGATGAAGTATATTTTATTAAACCATTGCAAAACATTTTATGTTCATGTTGCAGCCTCCTTACTGGGGTTATTTCAAAGCAGAAGTCCAAAACACAGACCACAGCAGTGAAAAACCAAAGCAGCAGTGGAAAGGAGAAGCAGCATGGAGAAGAAACTTCTATGCTTTGTGTCTACCTGCTCTGGGGTCCCAATAAAAATGTCACTCTTGTCCATGCTTTATACTTGTCATTTGCAGACATCACCTCTTCTTTGGCATAACTTATGACTAAAGTCTTCTACCAAAATTCAGAAGTTTCCTATTCTTGAAAGTTTCCATTAATTATGACAGCAAGGACAGCTATGACTGCCCACAGCCAAACACAACACACCAAGGCACTGCTCTGACCCTGGGGATTTTAATTCTGACCTGCAGCTGCCCCAGCTCAGCCAAACCCATTCCCTCCCAAACTTTTATTTTGGATATCACATTCTTGGACACCAAATCACACAGTCCTTCTGGGTGGACTATGATATTTGAATCATCCACTGCAAAATTAACCATCTATTCTTGTTTCACAGCCCCAAGCTTAAAAACCTTCCCACCACCACCAGTCTGTCCTGTACAACTGCAAAGATGTCCCTGCCATGCCAGAGAGCCATCAGTCTGCTCAGTGCAAGGATGCTGCATGAAGAGGCAAACATTTAGTTATCACCCAAGCTTTTATCTCATCTGATGTTTTAACAGCAGTTTGAGCCCAGAAGCATTCTGCAACACAGCTGAGTCACCCTGGGCCACACCAGGATGTGTGTGTGACACCAGGGAGAAACAAACACTGAGCAGAAACAGCTGAGGTGCTGCAGGAAAAACAACAGGTTTCCACCTTTGCATGAAAATAATATAATAAGGGAAGGTAAACAACCTAAAATAGGTGGGAAAAGGCTGAGCACAATAACAAAAAGGGAAATCTGTGAAAGGACCATGAGGTGACAGGCACTTTGATTCCATGTTTCTATGGAAAAAGTTCAACAGTACTTTTATCTTCTTACACTTATCATTCTTTTCATCTTTTGCTGGAAGGTAAAGTCAGAAATGCTATGACTTGATATTGCTAGAGCCTGCTCCATCAGTTCTCAAGAGTTCCTGTTCATCTCTCCTATCTGTCCCATGACTACTCACAAAAACCCAGAACAAATGTATAGGAACATAATTAAAAATCTATTTGTTGCATTTATAAGGCTTTCCTCCAAAGTGGTGTAAATTCCAATAAATGGCAAAAACCCGTAATCTACAGAATAGCATAAACAGCGGTCTGTCTACACTGTAGGGGGCCAACTCTGGCTTCCTAAATATCAGAATGGGAACCAGGTAAGTCCCTTCAGAAGGATAAAAACCCAGTGATCTGATAGAGCAAAGTACCCATTTGTCATAATAATGCAGCTTCCATCAAAAGTCTACATTTGGTCTCCCACGTTATCTTCTTAGTTTTCTCTATATTTAGACCAGGAATTCAATGTGCAGTAATCATATCTACTGTACAACAGTTACACCACAAAACTTTTAAGATATTTTAACCAAATAAAAGAACCTATAGAATAAAGGAGATTGGACCTTTCAGAAACAGCACAATATTTTCCTTCATAAGGTAAAATATTCAATGCCAGCATTCCTTTGCTAGACTAACAGTCTTAAACATCCATTATTTTATGGATAGTATGGATCCATACTTTTATGACTGCATAGAAAATGAATGTATCAAACCACTGGAAGAGAGCTCCAAACCCAGGATTTTCTATCCTGGACTATTTTAAGTTCTGAACCAGGACATAAAATCTGTTAGGTCTGTATTTTACAAACTTGCAAAATAACAGAGTCCTGATCTTTAAAAGGATCTGAAAGCTACTTTAATACACTGATGCAAAATAATTTATGAGTGAACCCCTTTGTCTGAAGCAAGCCGTAAGTGAGCCTTGCAGAACTGTAGTTATTAAACAGTTGTCTTCAATCTAAACCATCTCAAAACTAAAACCAGAATAAACAAACAACTCCGCCTTTGAGGCAACAGCATCTACAGATGAAACTGCAGGTAGATCTTGATGCCTTCAACCATGAGTGTGAAGAAACAGAGGGATAAACTTCGTTGCGACTGGGAGGATGGCAGAGCCAGATGTTTCGGTAGAGAAAATGAGGAGATGATGAAAAACCAGAGTATCAGGCAGCAATCTTTGCCTCTGAAGCACAGTGGCTGAAGGGGAAGGGGAGGAGAATTAACTCACCATCTCCAGAGATCAGTGGGGCTGGCACAAGCCCTGTGGCCACGGTGGGGGCGGCGCGGGCGCCTTCATCTGCCCCGAGCCAGAGCTGGGAGCAGCATCCCTGCACTGAGCTTGGGATTTGGCTCCGTGTCCACGTTCCTGCCTCGCCCCTTAACATCCGTGAATCCTGTGACTGAGCTTGGAAACTACTGTCTTGAGCTGGGGATTACCAGCATTCTGGAGAAAAAGGCATCGGAAATGCAGCACCCGGAGAAATTCAGCGCAGGACAAAAAAAAACCTGCCACAATAGTTGTATAAATGCCTTCAAGGCATGAGTAATGGTAAAGACCAAACAAGAAGCTCAGCCTGGTTTGAATTTCTCTTTCTTTTCCTTCCCCCAGCTTTTATTCTTGCTCCCTGCAGCTTGTGTGGCGATGGCCAGAGCAGGCGGCGAAAGCCGGGGTGATGTGTCCTGCACAGCCATGAATTCACTCAGGGCTGTCCAGCTGACACAATTTCCTCACACAGCTCAAAGGCTCTGCTCTGAGCATCCGGGGCAGACACAGGATGCTGGTGGGTGTGAGAAAGGGCTTGGCAGATGACTAGCCCAAAGGCCTGACCCGATGGGTAAGTGTGTGTCAGCCTCCAGCATTAATGCCAGGCTTAGGGCAGGCTCCCTTTTGGCTCGGATTTTCCGTGTTTACTGTAGTTACAGGGCAACATTTACAAAGAGAGGATTACACAAGTGATTTTAAAGAGGCAGGGTGAGAACACAGCCTATTGTTAAGGCAGCACTTTCCACCACCAGACCCAGCTCTGATTTGTTTCCAACACTTCAGCCACTTGCTCTGAAATTGTCCAAGCTGTTGACGAAATTCCTACGCTATTCTGCAGGTCCTTTGGAAAAAAGGGATTTGCAACTCCCATCCCATGGCATGTATATATGCACACCCATGCAGATGGAGAAAATGAACTTCAGTGCATACAGACAACCTGAATTTTGTCAGGTTCTCAGGGTGAGCAGTTTGTTAAAATAGTATTCCTAAGAAAATGAATTGGAGCCTGGAGAACTATAGCAATCCCTTGTCTTGGGTCACCAGCAAGGTTTAGTAGTTTGGAACTGCACCAGACTCTGCTCCTCAGCACCAGCAACAGAAGGTGGGTGCCACTGTACACCTTGGCCAGAATTTTATCCATTTATCTGATTACTCCAAGGAAGAGATATATGAGAGATTACAACTGGGATAAGGAAAAATCTCTGCATTCTTCACACCTACTGTCCATCCCAACACTCATCTCCGTGCCATGTGCGTCTCTACTCTCTCCCATTGGCTCTTTTCCATCCCCTTCTTCCCACCTTCATCTCCTGCAGTCCTGCTGCCCCAGTCCCCTTCCTGTGCTCACCCTGCCAGACTCTGGCCAAGCAGCTCCTTGCTCTTCTCCCTGTTCAGCAAAGCACAAACATGGGGGCTACAAACCAAAACCAACGGGCAACAACAGATCTGAGGCTTGGTCCTGACAGCATCATCTCTCTTATCTCTAACAACTCCCGGGGAAGGAGGTTTCCTGGCCTCCCTAGGTGGTCTTGCAACAGTTTTATGATGGTAACAGGATGTTTTCACAACATCCAGCCTAAATCATCCTGGCAAATTAGCAAATCAGTAAACTAAACTGCCATGGAAATCTGGGACTTTAATAACCACTATTACATGTTGGCAGCCTGCTGGATTGCACAATGGCTTTCTTTTTGCCGCATCGAATAAATTTAGTTCTTTCAATCTCTTCTCACGTTTCTTAATCTCTTCTCATTGTTCCCTTCTGGACACTTTCCAATCTGCCTGTGTCCTCCTCTGAGCAGGGCACCCCAAGCTGGATTTGATGGCACTGATGATGGCTCCACAGTGCCACACATGAGTAAGTCACCTCCCGCACCTTACGGAGGACACTCCTTCAAATATAACTCCAAACAAGACTTGTCTCTCTTGCAATAGCTCTTGCAGTTGGTTCATTCGTAATCCACTACAAATCCTCAGCCTTATTTTAACCTATCCCGCTCCAGCTTAAACCTGACTTGATAAAAGCGCATTTTGCTTTCTCCTTTGCAAATGCAGCACTCACTGTCTGCTTTTATCTCTTATCTGGATGTGCTCTCCAATTTCTTAAGGTCAGGCTGAACCCTGACCCTGTTCTCTCAAGTGCCTACGATCCCTTCTGACCTGATATCATCTGAGTGCTATCAACATACCTCCATCTTCCAAATCATGACTGAAAATATTGCAAGTTTCCCCCCAGAAAGTGGCCTTGCTGATATATCAATTGTAACTGCACTACTTGGATCAGTGGAGGGATGCAGGTGCAAGAGTTTTCTAAGCTTCATTCTCAGCAATTTCTGAAAACACAGACATTAATCAAATACTAGTTCCTTTGCTAAAGATAGGATGCATTCAATTCAATAGGAACTAACTAATACAGTTAATAAATGCAATGGGAAGGCTATTCCCAGTGAACTCTGTCCTGAGGTCAGCCAGCTACAACTTGTCAGTCACAGGCTCAGACAACCCAGCAGCACAACATTATCCATCCTGCCACATGAAGACAAAGATTCAGCAAATAATGAATCACAACCAATTTCTGGGATCAACACAACAGAAGCATATCAAGGTACAGTTCATTTAAAACTGCTGCTTTACTCTTATGATGCTGCAGCCACAGGCTCCATTTTAAATTATTTTAATATTGCAGCATGCAGAAGCCAAACCAAATTTCTCATCAGAGTTAAAAATTATTCCATTTTAAAAACAATGAAGTCACATTTTAATAGATCACATCAAATGATTGTCCCAGCTCTACTCACGATTCCCAAACTAAGCAGGAAGATAAGGAGCAGGAGGGTCTCCATCAGGAAAAGCAACATGCAGGGAGCCTGGGAAATTCTGGTTACTGAGTTTTACAGCTGAACAGATACAAATTCTGAGAAAAGATTCTGGGAATTTAAGAAATAGATTATTTAAAAACTCATTTTAATTGGATAAAACATTTTCCATTATTGTCTCTTCAGTGCTTATAACCCTATAGACCGTTATTTCCCTAAATATTTTTTAAACAGCAGCTTTTCCATGACACGTGCAAGAGTCTTCTGAAATGACTATAGTAGAAAGTGTGAGATCTCACATCCGTAACACTGGAATCACAGATCCAGCTAATTCTAAAAATGCTTCACAGTTTTTCATTCTTCAGAACCCAGCTTAGAAGAGTTTTCCCCCTTCTTTCTCCAGAGTACTCAAGCTACTGTCCTTCAGCATGATTGAACTACACAAGAAAATGCACTTTTTAAACTACAAGACTGTTTTCTTAAAGTAACTTGTGCTTATGAAAAGCAGTGTGCAAATTTCTCACCCATAAAAGAGGAGTTAGCAATAATTCCCACGATCCAAAACTGCTGACAGCACCAGTGAGGCTGCAAAATACCTGCAGCTCCTGACCAGGGGCAAGCAGCAACACTTCTATTTGCAGCAAGTTAAGAAAACCACCTTTACTAACCACAAAAAGGTCTGTAATGAGAGGCCAACGAGCACCTGGAAGACTCCTGGCTACAGAAAGCAGCAGCACTAAATAAAGCAGAGTCAGGACGTGGCAGGAGAGGCACAAAGCGCGATGGTGGCTTTGCACCGGCCGCCTCCGACCCAGCCCACATGTGTGAATTAAACTCTATTTATAAGCCTTACACTCCTTTTTGGTTGTTTTTTTTTTTTTTTTTTTTTTTTTTTTTTTTTTTTTTTAATGACCTTAATATAGTGCAGTTGTTATTTTGTTTCTGTTGAACGTAGCAACAGGAACCCGGTCAGTCCTGCAGCAAACTTTCCATTCCCCTGGCACTCCCATTCCTGCCTCGGAAAAGCCAGATTTCTGAAGAGGTGTTGGACAGGGTGGGAGGAAGAAGAGAAGAAAGCACACACACAAAACCCAAAATGCCAGTAAAACATGCAAAATGGAAGCTAAATTCAATACTTTTTTTTTCATTTTCTCCTTGTTTGAAAGTAAAAGGTCGTGTCCTAAATTGGATTTTCTAAAGATTCCTTACTTCACTACCAGATGTGGAAGTATTGGTCAAGAAATTTATCTTTAATAAAGGGTCAGTAAAAACAAAAATTAGTAGCATCTTTCTACTCACACATTCCAGTAATGAAAGACTTCCATATCAGACAGCACAAATTTTGGCTTGGAAAGTTATTTTCTCTAGTCCCTCGCTAACTCACCAAGCAAACAGCTACAGAAATTAAGCCTTAACTTGTTAAAAACATAATAAACCTGATTTTATTACAAGCTTTGGCAAGACTGTTCTGCTGCTCAAAGAGCTTTACTGCATGATGAGCAAAGATTTTTGGAGCTCCACCCTGCACTGTAAACTCATCCCAACAGTATTTTCTCTTTTAACAGCTTCATAATGGTAGGGAAGACACAAACACAGCTGCTCAAAGGCAACGTGCTCCAACACAAGGCTGCCATCAATTTGCCATTTATAAAAAACTTTTTCAGGAACATGAAATCACACATAAAATATAGGAGCAAATATAAGTCCATCTAGGGAAGGTAAGACCAAAAAAGCCTCAGCTATTGATAAAGCAGATTTGTACTGGTGGTGCTTTAAATGAAAATTATGTTCATGTAAAGCTAAATATCAGTCTTTTTTTTTTTAAATCACAGACAATCTTAAAATATGGCAAAGCACAAGTAATAAAATACAATACCAATAGTTTCAATAGTTTCCTGATTCCTGGCATGACCTTTGTATATTGTTTCACTGACATAAGGAATATGACATTTCCCCCATTATTCACTTTTCTTCCAGCTAAGGCACAAACACTCCCAGCCCATGATGCTTTTAGACTCTGGAGTCTGTGCACACACCAACATAAACCACAGCCACGGCTCCTTCTGCCAAAACCTCCCTGGAAACACAAAGCACCAGAAGGGATGGACAGACTCTCCAGGACCACCCTAGCAGCAGTGCAGGGACCTTGAAGGTGCTGCTGGCCCCACACAGCATCACCAACCTCAAAATGCATTCCAGGACGTGGCTTTTGTCAAATCATACACACATCTTGTGCAAGGTACAGCCTTGCCCCATGAGGAACCTCTTGGCTCAATCTGCGACTGGCTGAGAAAACACAAATGTGCCTGAATTCATCAGCTGAAAAGGCAAGGGCTAGAAAAGCCCAGGTTGTCTTTAAAAGGCTAAAGCAATGTCACTGGACATTGTTCAGCTTTGCAGAGGGTACAGAAAGGAAACCAGCAGGTCACAGCAGCAGTGACATTTCTTTATGAAGCACAGCAATGGACAAGGTGACAACACCTGTACTCACCACTTCCTCTGTGCCGTGCCTCTGAAAATCCACCTCGTCCTCAGTTTTCATTTCCAACATCCCTGTGCAAACAGAAGATCCACAAAGGCAATTTAAAAACAAACTTCTTTTATTGCTACTAACATTTTTTTGTTTACTCAAACCAGTCCCCTCCTCAAAAAAAAAAAAAAAAAGAAAAGAAAACCCAACCCCAAGGCCTTTCAACAAGTCCATTTGAACCCCTACAAGACCATCTGATTTCCAAATTCTGGTTTCATTGCTGACTTCACTGCTTCCTTGCTATTCATTTTAACAATTATCCCATCTGGGACTGAAGGAAACGATGAAATAGCAGCAAACATAGGGTGAAATTCCTGACAACCTGTAGATGAGGTCAAGCACATCTGCAGGTATTTGTTCATGTATTTTCTGGGCTCCCATTCATCTACAGAAACAATCAAACCTTTTGCTGTTTTTCTCCTTACCATAACCTAAAGATAACACAAGAAACCAACCTTGTCTGCCCTCAATATCTATTTTAAGCATTGCAAAAAAAAAAAAAAAAAAAAAAAAAAAAAAAGAAATCACAAGCTGCAAAAACTCAACCCACCAGCACTGCCTCATGGATGAGAGAATCACCCTGCTGGACTAGGAAAGCAAAACCTTTGCTGCTGGAGTTTACAAAGTCCCAGCTGACTTTCCCCTTCTCCACGCTCCCGTGATGGTGTCACCACCACAGTTGTACAAATTTCATGTCCCAGCTGCTTCCTCTGCCCAGCCAAGTTTTCATTAGTCACCATTCCCCAGGGGTTCCCCCTGCTTACCTTTCCCTGGCAGGAAGTCAACATCGTCATTCTCTTTGATCCCTAAGCTGAGGACTCTCATGACACACAGGACACGTTCAGGGCAGTGAAGTGATTTGACCAAAGCCACCCCGATGAAAAGTGGCTGTGTCAGGGCTAAACTCCCCTCTAATCCCACTCCCTCTCTCATTTCTACTGAAAACAAACCCTGGATGGATGACAACGCCTTCTTAAGGGCGACGTGTGCTTGCAGTGAGTTTAGCCCTACAGGGATTTAGCAAGAGGAGCCTCCCATTTTCATGGGGAAATCATCCTAACAATTGTAACTAATGGTTTTCCACTGCCTTTAATGTCTACCCTTGTTTTTTGGGACTATCTGGTTTTGCAATGATTTTGCCTCGATTGCATGAATTTGTGGGCAGACTCAAAAATCAGAGATAATGCTACAAATTTCTGTGAGATCCAGTTGCTGGGAAATCTGCTCAGGGTCATGGCAATGCCACCATGATTGAGATCCTGATCCAAAGACAGAACATGCAAGTAAGAAACATTTTGTGCACTGAGGATGGGAGAAGCAAGCTCACCCTGCTGGGTAAGAAATGGAGGATGAAGACATTTAGCCCTCGGGATGACATTCAAGACAATTTTTTCACTCTGTCACTTCTTCCTAAATTTTGATTAAGAAATGTCCCAAAGGAAAAGAACTATAAAGCTATCTCAGAGGTCTCTGGGTGTAGTGCCTCTTATTGCAAATGTGGCACCGTTAGTGACATTTGTTACCTGCTCATGCTGCAATTCTAATCATTCCCAAGAGCTTTTCCATAGGGAAAATGCCACCAGTAAGGATGAGGTGAAGACTCATAAGGTGATATTCTTCTGTCAAGGAATATTTTCTTGAAATGCTGAGATTTACAGGAGATATTTCTCCCAGCAGAACAGCTAAGGAGCAGTAATTACAGTATTTGTTATTTAAGATGGCAGACCCCAACCACACAATCTAACCTTGCTTGGTTTAGTTTCTGCCAAGAAACTGCAACTACTCCAAGGTGTTTTGTCAGCACAAACCCATGGCATCCCTTCTCACCCAGCCAGGCTAGTGGTATGATTTCATAACCTAACTCCTTTCTTTTTTAATGAGCAGCATCTACCTGCCTGACTTGCAGATAATGTGCTTGCAGAACCCATTACTCAGCTGTAATGCAGTTCTGAGTCTAAAGCCAACAGTAGGAGGAGATGCCTCAGGAAAGCAGGATCTACCTTCATCAGCTTCCTCAGGGTTGTGACCAGTCACTAGATACCTGTCTGGATAAGGAAATTGGCCTTTTGAAGTCTTTGTTTTGGGGGTAGGTGGAAACTAAGCAGAGGCAATGAGATAAACAGGTGTATATTTGGGAGCAGCTTCACAATATAAATAAAAAAATTAAAGACCTCAATGATCTGGAGTAAGGGAAACAGCAATTATCAGCTGATTACATTGCTGATAAATTACCATGACAATAAACCCCTCTGACTACACGAGTTTCTGAGAAATGGCCTTGTGACCTACACTTCCTTTGGGAAGGTTTTATTGTATTCCACCAAAAAAAGATGTGACTCATCCTGAGAAGTGACGAGTCCAAGTCCAGCACAGATACAAAATCCTCTGTACAAAGCCAGACCTCAGGGAAAAATCCCCAGAACAGGCACAGCAGAAAAAAACTGAAGGCTGCCACTGAACTCATATAAAAAACGTGCTACCCAAGGCTAGACACCAACATGAAGAATGTACACAGCCATAATTATAAACAACAAATCAGTTCTATTGAATTACTTCCATATCAGAGTTCTAGATGGTGCTGTATAGGAGATCAGCGTCAGAAATATTCCAAATAGCAAGCTTGGATTCATAGCAGCCACCTGCCTCTGCTTAAACCCAATTTTTTATTTGGGCTTTCCCAACATTTTGATTTAAAATAATCCTAAAGTACTTCAAGAGAAAATATTACAGTTTAAGTTTTGTTATGTGTCATCTCAATGCACATAAACGATTTCTGCTTAAGGACAGGTCAGACCATTTTATTCCAAGACCTTGCAGCCCTAAATCCTTATGTATTTTAAATCAGTAACAGGATCACCTCCTTTTTTTCCTCCCCTTTCCATATCCTAATACAGAATGATGACTTAACAATACTTTCCTACTTCACCTACTATCTTATTGGACTGTCTGGTCTCTTTTCCTGTTCAAACCTCACCTAGACAGTGTCATGGCTCCAAGAATCCAACCAGAGCTAAAGACCTGCACTGTACAGACAGAGCTGGCAGAGCCAGAGGCCCCTAGGAAAAGAAGTCTGACTTACAGCCACTCCCATCTACTGAACTGTCAAACCAACACAGCATTAAAACAGGTTCTTTCTGAAAACAGCTTTCTAATCCACTTTTAGATCTTACTTATTTACTAGTGATCTCTTGACTCATGTTTACTGGTTATCTCTTGACACACAAACATCCAAAAAACCCTGAACTTAACAAAAAATTGATTTGCCGGACCCTCCGCTGACAGCCCCCCCCCTCCAAGCCTTTCTCCTGCTCTCAATTATTCTGCTGTCACATATCAGAACAAACTCTCTACCATCACCCCATTCTCCACTTAGACTGAAGAAACAGCTCTCAGTATTAGAACTGAGTGAAACAGCTTTGTAACTTCACAACTTCATGATTTATATCATGGCAGATTTTCTTTAAATCATTTAAATGCTTTGTTTGATTGTTTGTTTGTTAGGTGCTTGGAAAGCGAGAGGCACTGTATCATTTTCTCAGAGCAAAGAAAAAATGGCAACTGAAAAAGTTCAGCTGCTTCCATTTAACAGCTGCCTGAACAGGTGGGGTACACAGATCAGATCAGCTCCATGCTTCAGCACCAAATTCACCCACCATTAAATCCCAGGCCGGAGCAACAAACCCATCTCTTTTTCATTCCATGTACCCCTTTATCTCCCTTCCTGGAGTTACCTGGTGATGTTTTCCATTAGCTCCTGCTGCGTGGAGGTTTCTATGCTGTCCCGCAAGTGCCACTGCTCTCTCCCATCACCACTCATCCACGGGGAAGGCCAGTCCCACTTCCCAGCCCACAGCAGCCAGTAAAACTCATCACCCAAGTTCCAGCACTGCTGAAATGCTCTGGCAAACACCACCAGCTGCTCTGCCTGACAAAAAAGCTCTGAAGCCCGGAAAAGGCGGCGGGGGAAGGGCTCAGTGGCTGTTTTAAATGACCTAATGCTGCCAATTAGGAAGCAGCTTCGGGCAGTTCAGAGGGACACTGGCAGCTGGCTCACTTCGACAAGCAAAGAAAATCAGGAGAGCCCTGTTGTACCCACTGCCTCCACACCAGCAAAAATAAAGGGGAAAAGCAAAGGGGTAACACCAAGGAAAGAAACCCTCATGCCCACATGAAAGGTTATAACTTTAAGATAAAGTAATCCAAATAGCTCAAGCCCATTCATTTCTTGTCCAGCAAGGATTTACGTGCTAGAAATTCCTCTGTACAAATTCATAGGAGATGATGCTCTGTTCTTACATCCAGTGCCAGACAAGCAGCATGTATCTGAATTGGAAGTTTTTATATGTAACTAACTACAAATTTCTTGTTTCCCAGAAGAAAAACCTCAAACACTTCCTCTCCAACACAAGCATCCAGCTCTTACTTCCTTTCTTTGCTGATGACGTGACAGAGACATGCCTACAAAGAAAAACCTAAAAAGTAAAATACCAATTGATTTTTCCTACCTGCAACAGGCTCAGCTCCTTGCACTGCCAGGCTGACATTCTCCTTCTTTGTTGAGGAACTGCAATCCATTTGTCCATTAAGGCTGGCTCTGGCATCCACTGCAGTCTGGGGCTCAAGCCCTGCTTTTTCTGCGGCAGGTACTTTGGAGGAACAAGGTGTGTCTGCTGCAAAAACCACTGCATCAAAACTTTTCACCATTTTAGGAACTTTATCCAGAGAAGAGGCACCGTTAGCCGATACCAAACTCTTCAGTCCCACATTTTCCAGTGGCTCCACAGGCTGCAGGTGGCAGGAGCACGGCGAGAAGGGCGCTGCAGGTACAGCTCGGCTTTGCTTTCCATGGGGCTCAGCCAAGCCCTCCCCCTGAGCCCCTGCCAGGGCAGTGTCACTGTCCCCAGCCGGACAGACGGTGTCGGTGCTGGAGTCACTGTCACACGTGGGCTCCTCTGCGATGGGCTGGAGCGCTGCGCGGGGCAGCACGCTCTCCGTGTCCTCCTGCTCTGTGAATGCTGCAACAGGGGCTATTGTCACTGTCCTTGGCACCTCCTTACCCTCACAGGCGTCGCTCAGGGCTCCCACCTCTGAGGCATCCTTTAACTCGGGGGTGCTGCTGTGGGGGCAGATCTGTTGAAGGGTTTGAGCGGGGTCTTGTTCTTGGTTCAGCCCAGCATTCGGACAAGGGTCACTCTCTGCACCCAGTGACTCATGTGCTGGTGCAGGTCCATGCATGGTGCCTTCTGCTGCTGCTCCAGCCTTGCAATCTTCTTCGGGTTGGTCTGTCGCTTTCAGCCCAGCATCCACACTGCTGCTGCCCACCACAGGCCCCTCCAGACTGCAGGAGGGGGGTTTCTCAACAGCAGCAAGAAGTTCCTCTGACAAAACCTGCTCATGAGCCTCTTGCTCGGGCTCAGCTTTGCCTCCTTCAGCTTGCTGTGAGTGGCCCTGCCCCGGGGAGCCCTCATCCCCAGCATGGTCCCCAGGCCAGGTGGCAGCTACCCCGCCATGCTCCCCACCGTGCTGCCAGGAGAGCTCTGCCGAGCCTGCCCTCGCCGCCACCGCTTCCTGGTTTTGTTTAGATTCCTCATTATGAGTTGCAGAGGGTGTGCCCATTAAATTATCCTCGGCACAGTCTGAGCCCTTGGCACATGGAGCTGATCCAGGGCCATTACCTTGCAGAGCTGCCTCCTGCCCGGGAGGTGCCACTGCAGCATCTCCCTCCTGACTCGCAGCTGGCCCCTCTCTGGGTAGGGGAGATTCCACCTTGCTGCTCCTCCCCTCCTGCTCTGAAGTGCTTTCTGCTTTCTCTGCTCCAGCCTGGGCAGGCTCTTTCTCTGCCAGGCCTGCGCTCACATCCTCTGGAGGGAGCAATGCAGGCTCACGTTCCTCACGTTCACCCTGCTGAGCAGTGTCTGGTTTGAAGCTGTTGCCCATTTCACCTTTAACACCAGCTTGAGCAGCAGAAGGGGCACAGGCAGCAACTTCCTGAGCACCGCCTGCAGAATCTCTGCTTCCTCCATCTCTGCAGCTGGTGGTATCAGTTCCTACTGCCTCCTTTTCACTGCTCTCCATGGCTGCAGCCCCATGGTCAGCGATCTCACCACTCTCCTGGCAATGTGCAGCTTCTGCAACACTTTCATTAGATCCACCAACATCTCCGTTTGCAGGTTCAGCATCAGGGCCATCAGTTTCCACAGTGTCTTCCAATGAGGGCTGGCTGGATTTTCCATCTGTGCAGCCTGCTTCCACCAGCGCTTCTTGCCCCCCACTCTCACTGCTGCCATGGACTTCCAAGCCAGATGTGCACGCAGGAACCTGCACCCCATTCACTGCTGGCCGTGCATCTGCAGGGCTTGCAGTGACCTCCTGCCTCGCTGTGACACTGCCATCACCCTGGCCTTCCGTGAAGTCACCATTTACCTGAGCAGTGCACGAGGCCACATCAGTCTCTTTGTTACTGCTGGTCTTGCAAAGGTCAACAGAGCCACTGCCAATGTCACCACCTGCATTTGCACCGTCACAGGCTGGTACCACTCCCACATCTGCATCCTCCCCATCCGAACACTCAGCGCCATTGAAACCACTGAGCAAGGGCTGAGCAGGGCTGGATGACTCTTCCTTAGCTGGGTATTTCTCTTCCAGCCTTTCAGTCCTCTCAGCAGGCTCTGCCAGCCCATCCTCTGCCCGCTGCTGGCCCTTAGCCCTCTCAGGTGCCCCGGCACAGTTCCTGCACTCAGTCTGGCCCATGGCCACATCCAGGCCCTCCGAGGGAGCTGGGGCTTCACCTGAAGCTGCAGCCACAGCAGAAGCACTGACAGCAAGCTCCTCTGCAGTTTGCACTTCCTGATGGGCACTGTCTGTGCTGCTCACGCCAGCCTGACCCAGAGCAACTCCAGCCGATGTCATTCCAGCTTCTTCATTTGTATTTCCAGAGCATGGAAGATTTACAGCACCATTTACACTTGCACACGGGCTCTCAGTGCAGTCCTCATCTGATACGGTCCCAGAGCCCTCTGCAGATCTTAGCCCCGCCTCTCCTTCCTTTTTACACAATATCTCTGTGTTTTTGCTTTCACAGAAGCTGGCTGGGCTGTTTGCACCCCCCGGGCTAACCATGTCTTTTGGTGCATCATTAAAAGCCCCCAGACTGCTGCTGTTGCCTTTCCCCTCCTGCTGGGTTTGGTCTGAGAGCTGCCTGATGTCCAGGTGAACCAGATCAGATGGGTTTTCCTGCCTTTCTTCTCTTGCCATTTCTTCTAGGCTCTGAGAGGTGGTGGTCATAGGACCCTCTGCTCCTTTAGTACATCTGTCTCCAGAATCTCCCAGTACAGGCTCTGTCTGCTGCCTTAAACTCTGTAACAACACACAAAAGAAGAAAAAAACCAGGTTTATTCCGCCATGCAGTTACTCAAGACCTGTATCTACCTAATCCTATTCCACATGAATCCTATTCCTGGTGCTACAAATGTACTGCAGTGGATATTTTTAATGTTGGTTTTATTAACAAGAGATAATATTGAAATTATTAGAATGAAAGAAACGTTGGTTGAAAAGAACATCTAAAGGTCATCTAGCCCAACCACCTGCCTGAAACTGGCCTCCTGCCACTGCAGCATCAGGTCAACCATGACTTTA
Organism: Ammospiza nelsoni; assembly: GCF_027579445.1. Classification (NCBI taxonomy): domain Eukaryota; kingdom Metazoa; phylum Chordata; class Aves; order Passeriformes; family Passerellidae; genus Ammospiza; species Ammospiza nelsoni. The sequence continues at coordinate 6,662,870 of NC_080646.1, read as the reverse complement.
TCTTGCCAAACCTCCAATGATTGAGCCTCATCAGCCTCTCTGGACAATCTGCTCCCATGCCACACCACCCTCCCATCAAGAATTTTCCCTAAAGCCAGTCTGAACAACCCAAAGATGAAATTTGTCTCTCTATGCCCCTGCTACACCATCTGCCATCACTGAAAAGAACTGTAATCTTGGTAATTGCTCTTTGAGAAGCTGTAGTCTCAGTTCTTGAGTGCACTTAAATTCAAGATCAGTAAACAGCAGAATTCAGTCTACCAAATAATGCAAATATATACCAGCCTAGTCCCAAAGGACTTCAAGCAAATGCTGCTTAAGAGAACCTTCAGATCCCCACCCAGCACTCCCCAGCTCTTACCAGTATTCCTCAATTTTCTCTCTATGGATGGAAATGCCAGCATTGGCTGGCAATGTCCAAACACACCAACTGTCTCCTGCTCAGAGGACTGAACTAATAATCTAATCTATTCCTGAGAACTGCAGGCGTAATTAAATATCTGGAATTTATTTCCTAGCTGGAAATAAAAATTTCAAAATTATGACATATTATTAAAATTAATACATGCATTATCATGGAACAGCAGGATCATAATCAATTCCTCTCTAATCTGCCTTTTCCTTCCAGAGCACTGCTTTGTCAAGCTTTTATAGTTTGATACAAACAAACCTTTACTTAAAAAGAACTGTCTGTTTCAATATTTCCTTTCATAATCTCATCTCTGTAGAAGAAAACATATCAATGTTCACATCTTAGAAATAGTGGCTTATTAAATTACTAAGCAACCCCAGTCCCTCAGGGTACACCCAAGAGCTCCCCACAGGTTTGCTTGGGGTTTTGCACCACCACAAGCTTTCCAAGGTCACACTGGTTTCTCAATGAGTGCCTGAGACTCTCTACATGTATAAAACTCTGATGAACTAGGTAAAATCTGAAATTTTCTTGTGTTTATTTGTTAAAGGATTCCAAAAAATGCATGCATATTAGAAGTTTAACTTGAACAGCTCCCTGCAAATTTTGTTTAAGTTTTTAGCTCTCAGAGAAATAGAACTTTAGAACTTCACATCCAAAACTGGCAGCTTAAACACCTGATAATTAAAGCACCCACTTATGCTAACTGAAGCATCACAGGGAACTTCTGGGTATTGCATATACTAAGGGTGGCTAAAATCATCACTGCTTCCTTAAGGATATTGCATTTACTTGTCTTTCCACACTCTGAGGGTTGCAAACACTGAGCAGTGCCACAGACTCACTGAGTCACAGACCACTAAATGTACTTCTGGTGTTGGCCACCAATCACCCTGCTATCCAAAAGAACCCTCTGCCCAGCTCCCATCGATGCTGTCAGCTATGCCTCCCTGGTTTTGAGGCATCCCAAGCCAGGTTAGCCCTGGAGGCAGCAGCATGGCATCTCCATCCCTTGTGTGGCCTCAGGGATGGGACAGAGGGTTCTGCATGCAGTGGTACCCACAGGCTGCAGGTATTTTTGCAAGGGCAAACAGTGTGCCAAGCCTTTGGTGGCTGTAACCCCACAGCAGAGCACGGAGACTGTGCTGCTGGACCCCAGCCAGGATGGACAGACACACAACAGTGACACTTGCTTGGGAACAAGCAGGGTTTTCAAAAGGAGGGGCCGCAGCAGCCCCAGCATCCTCACAGTGAAGTCACTCTGCTGATAGCCGGAAAAATACAGCCATCACCAAAGGAAGCCAACAGGCTCTCAACTGACCCAAAATAAACCTAAATGAAATAATTACAGGGCTGCTTTCCAAATTCAAATCAGATTAGATGTGAAGTAAAACAGTGGTGGAAAGCAAAGTCTATTTCTGGTTTCATTGTCAGGCAAAATGTTCCCAATCTGGCATTTGCATGACCAAACAAGCAGTGAGCTGGATATGCTTGCCATGGCTTAGGGTCTTTTGATGGAAAGGGGAAGAGATTTCAGATTTAGCCTGGATTTGTCCTTCATGCCATCAGTTCCTGTTGAGATTGGGAGTAATCAACATCTCAGGTACTCAGGAAGACTGAAAATGGCTCAGCATAGCCTGTTCCTCTGCTCACTCCCTCAGCCCACTGGCTGCACACAACAGTTCTCCCCTCCCGTAGTTAAAGCAACAAAAATATCCTGTTGTTTAGACCCTGCACCTCTGTAACCCCAGCTATGTGATCTGTGAACACACCCACAAGAGATGCCAACAGTGACAGACACGTGGGTGTTTTTGAGAAATGGCACAAAAGTGTTCTGATGTTTCATCTTCCCAACTCAGACCCTGTGAATTTTAAAGCAGCAGGAGAAAGCCCTTCCAAAGCCTTACAGCTCCTGTGGTCCAACCACCACAGAGATTGAGAGGAGCACAGTGAAGGGACCAGCATGGACACAAACTTTGTGTGGCCAAGGCAGGCTTGCACTCTTGAGTCCTACACTGAATTGCCACTGAAACAGCCATTTTTTCCATCACCTGTCTCAGAAACTTTCCTCTCAGTCTCGTCTCTGACCCTGAACTTTCCATCTGAACAGAGATGTCCCCACTGTGCTTAAAGGCCACACCCCCAGCCTCACTCCAGAGCCCGCCTTAAGCTGCCCAGTGTGTGCCAGACAGGCAGAAGGTCAGCATTCTCCTGGAAGGTGTTCCTGCCCATCCAAGTGGGTCCAAAACTAACAGATCAGGCAGGAGCTGGGAGCAGAGAGAGGCAAAACAGAGCTGGTGTCGCACAGCCCTGAGGCTGCTTCTCTTCTGAATGAGAGCATTTGCTGCCTAATACAGCTTAATCAGATCTCCCTATGCTCAAATAAAAAGCAAATGGAGGTGGTGTCCACCTGGATGCTTGATAACAAAACCAGAGAAAACACCTAGGGAAACATGCCCTGAAGGATGATGACATGTAAAAATCCTCCCCAGGTGCCAGGCTGCAACCAGCCAGATCTGCGTCTCTTCCATCCCCTTTTGCTCACCTGGTGCTGGTGGCTCTGCATGTGCATCTGCAGGTGCTGGATGTCCCTCTCCCAGCTGGCTGCTGTCCCCTCTGTGGCCTCAGCTGTCAGCAGGTACACGTCCAGCCCGCGGTGGTGCTTCACGCTGTAGTCCCCCGAGTGCACGGTGTGAGACAGGGTGCTCCACGAGTCTGGCTCCCTGGCTCCCTCCCTGCAAAACAAGGCAAAACCAGTCAGGGTTAGTGGGCAGGTGAGCAGGGATCCTGCAGGCTCTCCTTCACTCTGGACAGCATCTAATCTTCGGAGTGAGCAGAGTGGCACCGGCTCCAGACAGACAGAAACACACACACACTCCTCAGTCTTGAAAATTAATGTGATTTAGCACTAATGTCAGCCACAAGCTTTATTTCACAGGGTCCTTCTCAGGTAGAGATCTGTGGTTTTTACCCCTGACTGTGACAGACTAGCAGCTGAGGGCACAATGACTGTGTTTTAAATCAGATTTATCACAGGTGAAGATCACCAAAGCAGCTGTCACAGAACAGCAGAAACCTGCAAAGGGATATGTTGGAAACAACGAAAACTATCATGGTATGACTTCTCCACCAAAGCCAACACACACACACCCAACAGCCATCATATTTCAGCAATTTTTTCACTCCTGAAATGAACTGAACCTGCCCTGTGAAACTACATTTGTGCAAGATGTTCTCAGTGTTGTGAGACAGCTGTTTTTCTGCAGCACTATCATGGGCTTTCTTTTAAGCAATCCAAAGGAAAGAAAGGAAAAAAGATGCTGTAGATCAGAATGAAAAATAGTAGGTAGAAATTTCTATTCAGTACTCTCTTTTTGAACATGAAACCCTGATTTTCCACCACTCAAAGCAGTAATTCCTCAGATCTCACCAAACTGCAGAGCAGCTACACTGGCCCATCCTTCAGGTTCACAGATTTCATTTTGAATCAGAACTGATTCAGGAAACCCAAAACCTGTTTTGATCACCCCAGACAGAGCAGCTTGTATACCACCCCACCAAACCCTGCATCCCCCAGGAGGGACACGGAGCCAAACCCCAGGAATGTTACATGAACAGGGGATGACACTGACCTTCTCAGGGTGCAAGAAATGGGAATTTCTCCATCTTCCTTCTACTAGGAATGCATCTACTGTCACACAGCCCCATGTATGAGCTGGTTTGGGGATTGAACTAGATGACTTTTAAAGATCCCTTCCAAACCAAACTACTCAGTGACTCTATTATGTCCCCTCCTGTTGCAGAGACTAAGCATTTTCAGATCTCCCGTTCCTGTCCAGCTACAAATTTCCTTGGAAGAGGCAGAGCTGTGATTGTTTTTAAATAATTAGGAATTCAAGAGGGTACATAAACAAAAATGCATGCCATCAACAAGGTAAAACTGCATGTAGTTTTCAGAATCCTTGCCAAGAGGTCTTGCTTCAAAATCTGCAAACCTTTCTTAGGGGCAAGGGCCCCCTAGCAAACCACAGGGCTATCTCTCTGGGAAGCCAAGCAATCTAGAAAGCAAAGTCATAACGAGCAAACACCATGATCAGAAACAAGAATGGGCAGAGCAGGGTGGGGAAACAGTCAACTGGTTCATCAAAGGCAGAGAAACCTGTGCAGGCAATGGTGGTGGCAATGGATGCTCCCGCTCTGCCCCAGCACAGCCACCCATCACCTTCTGTGACTCATTTTGGGTTAAATCTCCAAGGAAGTTCAGACAAAGGATTACTATGGCTTTCACCATTCTCCACCATTCATCTCAGTAACGACTTGACTTCAGCAGAATTACACTTGACTTAAGGAGAATCAATATTTCCGCAGAGAAACAGAAGGAAGCAGTCAGTTTCTGGTGGTGATTGGTCTAAGTCCACAGAGGCACTGAAGTCAACTAAGCCATTACAAGTAATAAAGAAATGACCTTCCTTTATCAAGAAAACACAGACATTTCTGTCTGGAGTGTTTTTCTCTTCAGCTGTCATGTATGAGAAAGCACTGTACAGAGCACAACGAGGCAGCAGCACAAAGCCCACAGCCACCCACTCAGGGGGACAACAGCAGCCAGATTAAAGAACAGCGCGCGATGGATCTGCTCCGCTTTCTCATCAGCTTCAAGGACCCTCACAGGCATCTCCAAATCAGCACCCACAAAGCTGCCTGCATGACCTGTTGAGCCTCAGAGGGCTCTCAGCAACTTCAAAAGGCTCAGTCTGGAGCAAGATGACAGGCAGAGTCCCCTGCAACACCGCACGTGTGTCCGCCCCTCCAGCAATCCGCAACCTTCACACGGCCCAGATGGATCAAACAGTCACTTCTGCTTACAAAGAGAGCAGTTTCTTTTCATATTCAAGCTGCCAGTCTGTGTTACACTTTATGAAAAGCTTTAAACCTTTTGAGGAAGCAAGAAGTTTCTCACATTCAGCCAAGTACAAACTCCAAGCTCTCACTTTTAATAGCAGTCACCTTCGTTACACAAAATTAAACAGTGAGATAGAGAATGGTTCAATCTGTGGTTTTCAAACCAGCCCTTTCATACTCTGCTCCATCCCAGCACTAATGCTCTGAAGCAGAGAGGACAAATGAGGATTCACAAGCATTAACTCATTTTCCCACCACTGTTCCTGTTCAGGCAATCACTTCCAAGGCTATTTGAGAAGACACTCCTGCTCATTTGCCCTCACACACTGAGCTTCACTGTTCATGACTTTCCTGCATGTCTCACTGAAAGTCCTGGGTTTTATTGACAGATGATAAAAACACACTTTCTTCCAGGAAAAAAGCTTTGGTGTTACACATTTTCTATTTCCTGGCTGTGAAAGATGCTTATTTTGTCCAGACTTGGAATTTTTGTAGTGGTTGTATATCCAAGCTGCTCTACTAGGAGATAAAAACAGATATGCAAATACTTACTGAAGATTTATTAGCAAAAGTAGGTGTACAAACTCCAGCCTTCAAGAAGTTTGAAAATCTGCTTTTGTTCAGCACAAAAATCCACTTTGTTGTGCTTTGCCAGAAACAACGGAAATGTGTCTTCTTATGAGATTTAACCATCCTGGGTCAAATCTTTCTCATCTTCTTTTTCACCAGTTTCCCATCAAAATACGTAACAGATACCAGTGGAACTGAACATTTTGTAAGAAACATTTATGTGCTCAAGTTTCACTGAAGAAAGTATCTTGGTTTAAAAAGCAAGGACTGCCTGAGAAGGCTGATAATGTTCACTAGCTCTCCCCTCTGCAAAACCATGCCACGGGCCACTAACAAAACCTGGAAGAAGTCCTCCAGCTCTGGTGAGGCTTTTGCGCCATGAAGGCAAACTCAGAAGGGAAATTTGTGGTTGAAATGAAGAACAGACCTACCAGCCCACCCTTCATCTGCAGAAAGGTGGCTTAGAGAAGGATGACAATTTCAGAGAGAGAGGAGAAGCAAAAATACTTCAAAATACTCTCCTGCTCCATCTGGGATCTGATTAGATGGCTGAAACTGCAGGATCACCTCCTGCCCATCTGGCGTGTAAGACAAGATGATAAATCACAGAATCACAGAATGGTTTGGGAGGGAAGGGACCTTAAAGATCATCCCAACATGGGCAGGGACACCTTCTGCCAGACCAGGCTGGTCCAAGCCCCATCCAAGCTGGGATGGGACAGTAAGTAGGAAGTGTTTTTTATTTAAACCTCCCAGCACTGCCCAAGTAGACTGGTCCCTTTTCAAAGCAGAGCTTCACTGAACTCATGTGCTGAACCTCTCCTCATCTGGCAGGAGAGCAGCGGAAAAAGGAAGGAAAGCCCACACCACACGGCTCCTGGCTTCCGGCAGATACGGGCGAGAGATTTTTAACAAGAGGGAAGATAAGTGAGAAAAGGAGAACAAAAAAAACCCCCAAAAAACAACAAACCACCACCTGATCAAAAGCTCTGCCTGGCCTCAAAAGCTGCAGAAACTGCTCAGTAACAAGGGAGTGAAATTCAAGGTGCTGGTGCTTGCAGCAAGCACTACCAAGAGACAAGGTTTGAGCTGCAAGGGAGAGGAAGAGGAGGGAGGAAGAGATCAAAAGATGAATGAAAAAGCCTTAAGTGAGTTAAGCAAAACTTTATGTTAGGGAGATCTATCCCACAGTTTTGCAAAGGGGTGAGGAAGGCAGTGTGGGAACTCAAGGTGTTATTTCCTGGGAATATCCTGTCCAGATTTCTGACCTGAAACAAAACAAGCTCAGTAACATTGCCAGCTTTTAGGATCTTACTGCAAGCCTGGCAACAGCTGTGGGTTTATTCTGAAAGCATCAGCCTCTAGATCCATGTGGCAAAGAAAAAAGGAAAAAAAAGGGAAAATTTATTTAAAAAAATGTAAACTACACTCATATCATTATTGCTGCATGAAAAGCTAGGAAAAGGCCATAATTTAGATGCTCTTATCTGTAAGGTAAATAAAAATGTAATTAAATTGAATTCTAATCTTACATTCTTTTTATTACTATTATTATGGTATCATAGTGAAAATACCAGATCAGACAGACTGTGATCTGGGATAAACAAGAAAAGGTGCCTACAGGGATAGGATTGGTGGTGATTTTGCAACATGCCCACAGCACAGGCAATTCAAATCAAGCCAACAATCCCTCCTGGAAAAACCCAGCACTCATACTCAATGCAGTCACCAGCATTTAGACCAATCTTAGAAATCTGCATTGTATATGAGACCCAGAAAACACATGCACCAGCATGTGCTAGAATGGTTTAAATAAATCAAACATTTTAAAATTTGGAAGATATTTAATAAACATAGAATTCATACTTCAGTTGTTTCCAAGTGTTCCAAATGCCCCAGGAAAGCAGAAAAAAGTATGTTTCTCATATAAGAAAAACCTACATAATGCTCAGTAATTTGAATAGTTTTGATGTTGAAAGAAAGAGTTAAAAATTCATCTGATCTAGAAATAATGAGCAACCCCTTACTGTGCCTCGCACAAACACGAACTGCAGTTGTGGGTTCTGACACCAAACTGAATTCAGGATTGCATAACCTATCCTTCAATATCAGATTAAATATTTAATAACTCAATTCGAAATACATAATGCTAACTTCTCATTGATCAACACACTATACAGCAGCAAATCATAGACAGAAAAGGTGGCTTGGTCCTTCAGCAGTTGTTTGCAGATGCACATATGCTAAGGGAACAGGTCCAGTATTTCCAAACACAACAGGTCTGTACCTCTGAACCCAAATATTTCTTAGACCCCAATGTTAATTATACATTTAAAAATTATAAGAATACAGCTACAAACTCTTATCAACTATAGCTGCCAAAAAGTACAATCTGCATTCTATAAGAGTAACTGTTATTAAATAAATTTTCCATTTTTTTTTTATTTAACAGAGCATTATTTAACATCCTTTATTTAAGGATCCTGCTAAGGATGTGGAGCTGTAGGTCCAACACAGAACCCAATGTCCACCTGGAGACTCATCAGTAAACAAAGGCAATTTAGGGTGAATCTATGAAACACACTCAAGAGTGAAAACAGATGCCATTTGTTGCATTTTAAATTAAAAAAGCACCATCATGGAGAATACTTCAGCAGTGTTTACAGCTGAAAACAGCACCTCAGATCAGGACAAGTGATATGGAAGAAGAGTTGTGTCTGGAAAACATCTCCACATGCTGCAAGCAAGCATGATCACTGGCTCTGCAACACAGCCCTGAGAAGAAGCCATGCCTTGGGCTCTGACACAGAAGATTACAAACACTTCTTCTACAATCAAACTCTAACCCAACCATGAATGTCACTGCTTGGAGCAAATCTTCTCCAGAGACTAAATATGAGCATTCTAACTGGGAACCCAGCTAGCCCATGCCCGAGGCCAAAAACTCAGCAGTTCTGGGAAACCACTTATCTGCATTTTCTAAATTTATCCTGAAGCAGAGCTGGTCTCTCATAATCGCTTACCAACCATACAAGGCTGTCCAGCACTTATGGCCCCTATAATTTTTGGGAACACTTCCAGATCAGGATTGCTGGGGGAAAGAAAATAGTTTCTTCTTATATCCTGGCAAATATTCTCAAATCTCTTCTAAATCTCTTCTTTCTCATCCTCACAGGCTTGTTTCCATGATCTCCCAGGACTACAATTTCCAAGTAGGAATACAGAAACATCAATATCACATGGACTAAGCCTTCTCTCTCTTCTGTATTCAGAGGTGGTTACACACAAAACAAAGGAGAGGAGGGAGCCAAAGAATGAAAAGTCTTCACAGGGATGTGGGAACACACGAGGAAGTCAGTAAAAGTTGGAGCCTGATGTGGGGTGAGTAGGTGGAAGAGAGAAACACAAATCCTTCCTGCTCCGCCACGTTTACACCTGGCTGCCCCATCCTCCCACTCCCAGTCTGCTCCTCTGCCGTGGCCAGAAGAAACCCACAGCACCTCAACATCTTTCTAATAATGATGTTAAAGCTATTAAATGATGGAATTTCAACTGAAAATCCTACAGCCACAAAACTAGACCCTGTAGACCACTGGCCCTCCCACACTGCTCCAGACAGATTACTGTCTGTAGCTAAACAGCATCTCCTCAACACATCTCACTCTGAGTCCTCTTCCAGAGCCCTTCTAACATTTTTAAATCCCTCTTAACACATTAATCTTGTGCCATCACTTGTAGATAAAAAGCCAACTGTTCTCCTGCCACACCACAGCAAGCCATATCTCAAACCCAGCTCCCCAAATAGAAATCAAATGGATTTGTTGCTTGGTTTGGAGTGGAAGAACAGATGGAGAAACATCAGCACTAATTCAATAAACCTTACAGCCTGTGATATCTGCTTAGCCAGAAATGAAATGTATGTATACCATGTTTTTAAGATCATGCTTAAACACTCTGCTGAACATAAACTGGGTATTTCTGAAATTAAACACTTGCTTAAGGCCCTGCTAAATAAGACCTACAAGGCAAATCCTTTTGCAACTCTGGCTCAGAAAAGCAGAAAAGTGTATTTAGCTATAAAAGTAAAGTCACTGGAAAAGCATCCTTATTTGAGAGGCACCATGGAGATTACAGCCCAGAATTCACCAATTACTTATGTAAACTCAGAACAATAGCAAGTGATAATCATGGATTGAAAAACATTCTCAAAACCCTTCTGCTACCAGTGAGTTATTCCTCATGTGTGTTAATTAAATAATTTTAACTTTGGAAATACAGACTTATACTAATTTACAGTTTCACAGATTGAGACTCCAGACTGTTACCAGGAAATCTGAAGGTAAGAGCAATCCCAGAGCCGTGCAGAAAAACTTTAAAGCAAAAAGTAGAGAAACCAGCAAAAGTAAAAAAAAAAAAAGTTTACAGTAAAAAACTCAGAGACTGTTGCAACCCTTTGCAGGGATTAGAAAAATGAAATTTTAGTGTTTTTTTTTTTTTTAATGGGCTTTATTTTTCCCTTGCTTCCCTTTTTCAGAGGACATAAATCACTCTCAGCTGTGAAGAAACTACGAGCATTTGGCTTTGCTGGTGAAAGTGTTACTGGACAGAAATAAAATCAGTGTTTGTATGTTTTACAAAGCAGCACTTCCAAGGTCTCTGCAATCCCACACGCTCCCGTGCCTTGAAGCCATTTTCCCCACTGCTGCAAGAGCCCTGCAGAACATGGAGCTGGCAGGGGATTGTGTTACTGCCCTGACTGCACTGGAAACACCAACTCCTGCACCCTGCAGCTGTCCAGCTGCTCAGGGAGCTCCACCAGCCTGGTTAATGACTGTGCTGCCTCTCCAGAGCCAGCATCACCCAGCTCCATCACTGGGGAGAAACAGGCTCTAACCACAGACCATTCACTCTGGAAGTAGTTGAAACTCAAAGGCTTTGCAAACTGTGCCATTTCCAAAGTTATCTTTACAGATAAATCTTCATATATATTTTACTCCTATAAAACTACTGCACTTCTGTATTATCCTGTTCCATTTGCAGTGCAGGACACTGTTTACTACACAGTTTTCATCTTGGAGATAAAACAAGTCCCCCTCAGGAATGATACACAGTTGATGGATGTTTATTGATAATTAATATTTATTTGCTCATAGGAATATTTATTAATGAATGCTGCTATTGACTCTTGATCCCTGGTGACCAACACAGGTTCTGTGACAGCTCCTTTTTGGGTCCCAAAAGAACCAGCCCATGCACCTTTCCTGTCTGAGGATGAAAAGACAGGGCACACCACAGAGCAGAATACTTCCAGGAATGGAAATCTTACATAGCAAGGATCTTTTTTTTTTTTTTACATGAAATACTAAAAAAGCTGAGAAGGGAAAGTTCATCAGATAAAGAGAAATTCAAAATGTCACAGTGAAATTAGTTTTTGAGAAAAATATTTACACTGCAGCTGAATCAAGCTGCTTCGCAGACAAACCAAGGCAAAACAACAAGGAAGAAGGTTTTATGTCTGCTCTTTAATGATTGTATCCTAATTATGGCAAAATTTCACCCCTTCCCAATGCTGGCTGGGAGAATTATTGTAAAATGGAGGGTCTTGCAAATTAGCAAGCAAGAGAACAATAAATTCCCCCCAAGGATAATGCACCACAAAACACACTGCATTAATTTATTTGGCACAGTGCAGTTTAATTACTTGTAAAAATAATGACTCCTTTGTAGGGGCCCTCACTAACATGCGTTGCTGCTCTGTGTTTTGCTGAGTGGGACGAGCTGTGTGCCAAATTTGTGTGCATGGATTATACAGTGTGAGCACAGGCAGAGTGCAGAAAGGAGGTTGTACAGTGTCCTTTGTGTTTTGACAGCACATAAATGACACTCGCTCTCTTCACGGAATTTTCTGTGTTTTGAAGAACAGTATTTCTCCTCTCAATAGGGATTTTCAAGTCTTGATCCTATCTTATGGCATAAAATAATCAGCATAATAAAAAAATTAAAAAAACACTGCTGGGGAATCAAGGTGTGGCTGATTTTACACCATCACTCTCCTGTGGGGAAGGGCTGTGGCCATCCCCATGTCACTGCTCCAGTCAGTCCCAAGGTCATATCATGATGCTCCACTACCATCCTACCCACTGAGAAAGGGAATCAGGATTTCCAGTACCCATGGATTTCTGTTTTTAGGGCTTCATGGGAATAGAAGAGTTCTCAAAGGCAGGGGACCTGTGGCATGGCTGTCAGATGTTTATACATTGTATTTCCACACAGCAGTCCAAGAGGAAAACAAATCACAAAGAACAGTTTAAGGATATACCAAGAAGAACAGGAATTGGGACCTTGATGGCCTGCAGTTGCTTGTGTCTTATTTTAAAAGACAAACTGCAAAGGTCATCAGAGAAATTCCAAGGATTGGGCCAGCAGCATTCCTTAAGGCCAATGACACAGGACAATGTCATGGAATCCCAGTCCTCTCTTCATTCAACTGATGAGAACTGCCATTCCAAAACTGGAGCCAGTTGTGAAAAACTTCACCAAATACACGAATAGCTATTGTAATAGTTTTGTTTACTTCCCATTTTTATTTAAATTACCAGCTCTACTCCCATTAGCGCTGCAGTATTTGCGGTGAGCTCTATAATCAAGTTTTGGCCAGCTTAAGCTTCCTGCCAGTATGTAAAGACTGTTAATGTGGTTAGTCTCACCTTGGAGAACCTTGTTGCAGTTACAGGATGAATTTACACATCCCATTTTTACAATATAGCCTACAAGATAGTTGTGTTTTCACAGTATGACTGACCTTAATGGGGAATAATGTAACACTGTCATCCTCTCTGAATTGATGCCAGCAAAGGTGGCAGGAAAATATTTGGGTATAGGTTCCATCCCACCCTGCGCCTTCTCCTTCACCCTCACTTTCCAAGTGGCTGCCTGAATTTAAGGATAAAACTTAAATACAATCACTCCAGCAATACAGGTCATATTTTCTGCCCCAAAATACTACACCCAACAACTACAGAAAGCAGAATAATTTACAATCTTTAACAGGGAATGTTGCGTGATAATATGGACAACACAGCAGACTCCTAAACATGACATTGGGTCATTTAACATAAACTCCAAGTATCTGAGAAATCAATTCAGAAAGACAAAGTTTATAACAAAGCTTAAGAGAACCAGGCATCAGAATAACACACACGGAGACTAAATCTTTTCTCCTATACAAACAGCCCCCTTGAGATTTTTTTAAGCTCTTTGTCTTTATTAGCTTCAGCTATTAAAGCTAGATCTCCAAACATTTGCAGCTCAAAACTAACTTGCCATCTTCCAAAGGATTCCTTGTAAAGCAGTGCAATAAAAGCTCATGCCACTAGTTACTTGCTATGCGTTGTAAGATTTGGCTTTTTCTCGAGACCATTTACAACAGACCTGTTTCTGTTAAATATTCTGTTCTCCTTTAAATATTTGCAGTAATTCTTAGCTTTTTTTTAAGCTACACTAGTAAAATGCCTATTCATCTCAAGATGCTGCCTTATTTTAATATAATGATCACTATTTTATTTAACTAAAAAACTCCCTCTCTAAAAAGTAAAATACAACAGTCCACCAGCACCACAATGCCTATTAGCTTCCCTCTTTTGGGCAGTTGTGCTTGCTTGAAGAAAAGCTTTTTTCATTTGTGTTTGCATAAGATTTGTATTAATTAGTCAATATTACAGTGACTCACTTTGGACTTAACATGACAGCTGGAAGCAGAATATTGAGCAACAAGAAAACGCCCCCCAGAAAATTATTGCATTTCCCCTAAACCCTCAGGACTGCTGCTGGCAAGAATGGTAAAAGCAAAATCACACCAAAATTGCCTTTAAGGACAGAATATAGCACTCAGACACCATTGAGTGATAACGTACAGCAAAGCCAAGCATGGTAGAGAACGGAAAACCAGCAGAGGAACCACCAAATCATCCTTACTCTGTCAAAAGCTGGTGCAGCTTCTGGTAGCCCCTCTCCAAGGCCAGGCTGACAGGCGTTGCCCCCTCGTTGTTGTGGATGCTGAGAGCTCCTCTTCCACCCGGCTGCTGGAGCAGAAACCACGTCAGGCGCAGCAGACCCAGCCTGACCGCAAAATGCATCAGTGTCTCCCGAGGGATGTTCTCTGGGAAGGCAGGAAAAGAAAGAAATGGGAATTTGTAGGCTTGTGGGTTATCCCCCACATCCCAGCTCCACCACACGTCAGCTGGCATGGAGATGACAGCCCAAAGGAACCTGCAGCACCAGGGAAAACAGCCTGGTTGCCAATGTGCAGGAGACACCAGTCGTAAAGTGAGGGACATGCTTTGGTGGGGCTGGAAGTGCTCAGGACCTCTCATGCTGAGATTGACCACAGAAGTCAATGTGAAAACCCCACCATTTCCTGAACAGCCATAGCCACCACCAAGCTCCAGCATACCCAAACAGAAATGTGGTCAGGTGGCTTTTCCTGGATGTCCAAACCTTCTCCTCACAAAATCAGGACCAGGTTTTAGGGACGGACAACTTTTGTTACCTAACAGGATGCTGATTTATCCCAAGGCATAAAGAAAAAAAAAATTACATTTGATGCACATATCCAAAGCAGTTATAAAAAAGAACTGTTTAAAAACTCATATAGACAAAAAAAAAAAAAAAAAAGCAAGGGTTTTCTTTCCTGGTTTGATTACCTCAGACCAGCTTTTCCCAGCTTAATACAGTAGTTCTGTCATTCTGAGTAGCAGTATTTATAAACTACCAATCTCCACTGATGCTTTTTGTATTTAATAACTGTGACCTTCTAATTTGGCAAAAGTCACTCTAGAGCCTGAGCTTTCATCTCAGAAAAATAACCCCCTACTCCAAAAGCTGCAGCACTAGAATGATGCTCTGAAAAGCTTTAACCAGAAATGAGCTCCAGATGCACTGCTGAAATCCAGCATTTGCAGATCAAAGCTTGTTATTTCTGTATGAAAGGCAAAAGCATTTGGGTTAAAAAAACTGCAAGAAATAAAAATTTGTTCTTTTAATTAACAAAGGATTTTAGTATTGACTGACAGCAACAACAATAAAAAAGCACCAACTGGGTCTTAGAAAGCCATGCCAATGAGCATGCTTGGTATAAACCCTTTAATATCACAGGAATGATTTATTGGGTTATTAATTTGGGTTCCAGCCAAATCTATACAACAGGTTTTAAAATGCATGCACATAATGGATTTAGGATTTAATTTTGTATTTTTTTCTATAAGAAGTGTGCCCCAAGAGAAGTCACTTCTTCAAAGTGCTGCTGTTCTTCTTGCTTATTTACTTACTTTAGGGACATCATTAAGACCTTTGGTGAAAAACAAAACAAAGCAAAAACGGGCAGATCTTCACTGCCTCACACACAATTTTTCACAACTTTCTGGATCCAATTCTGAAGAACTAATCTGTATGCAAGAACCAAAAGCTTTCTGGCACCACTTCTCTTCTGAATGACTCCAAATTAGGTCTCTGGGCTACAAACCAAGTCTTCCCCCTAACCTCCTCTTGATTACCGTAAAGCAAAACTGAGCTGCCCTGAATACACCAGTGTGTCTGAATGGAGGTTCCAGCTGATCAGAGAAAAGGGAATGGCTGAGCTCTCCCAGAGACAAATTCTCAGCCTTTGGCTAAGTAATGAGAAGGATTTGGGTAATAAATGTTACAGAGCGTAATGATTTAGAAATAGCACTACATGGAGGTTAATCAATGGTTGCAGCCCTGGATTCAAAGAAAAATGAAAAATAACACGGCATATAGACAGACACAGAATAAAGGGTACTGATGAGGCTGCAAAATGTGGATACAGACAGGACTTTTTCAGAGTCAAAGCAAATACCCAATGTTTTACTCAAAGAACTTGTACATGCACAAAGCTCCCACACTACCTGTACACTGACTGGCAGAGCCAACTTAATTATGATGGTGTAATTCTTCCTACAGAGATGCAGGAGGCACAAAAACACTTCTGTCAGAGCAAACAACTGCCATCCAAATAAAGAATGTGTTGCACTGGTCTGACCACGTTCTGTTCTTGCATGGGATCTCCTGTTATGGCTGCTTTGTTGAAAAGAAAAATCATCTAACTAGAATGGACAGTCTTGCCCCAGATTTGAGCAGTGCAGACCTGCAAAGCATAAGCACAGATCCCTGGACCAAAATGTTTTCTCCTCCAGCAGCTGAGAGCATTACCAATAGGGACAAGCATCTTCTGCTCACCAGCTCATGGTTCACCACTAAATACACACTGCCAACTGCGAGTTCTACAAGATGCAGGCAGATATTCCTCTTGTCCCTGAGCCAAATGGGTGCTTCTCTCTGTCTCACATGTCCAAAGATGAAATGGCCCCTCCCAGTTGTCACAATGCCTCCTCAGCTGTCCCAATCTGCTGATATGACTGCACATTCTGAGAAATCTTCCCTGTTCTGTTGAAACAATCTCCTCTATCACTGAATCAGTGGACAGGGCAGCTCCAGAGCGTGGCTGGAGGTGTCTGCAGATGCAGCTGAGGTGAACGTGGCACTGCCCCGATGCCTCTGGGCAGTGACAGTGTGCACACAGGATCTGTACAAGAAGAGGTGGCGTGCTGCCACCAGAGCATATTAAACACACTTGTGGAAGGCTCTGCCTGACACAGAACTGGCACGAGGCCACCCTAACAGATGGGCACAGATGATGGCAGCGAAGACACAAAGTGCTGTACATCCAACAACTGCAGGGGCCCCAGGCAATGGCTCTGGAAGGTTCTGGAGTGTGCAAAACTTGCATGGTGACAGTTAAAAAGGCATGTGCCATCTGTGGGCTGGATTAACTACTAATATATCATGAAAATACATCTGTTGGTGTCTCGTGTTGCTCAGAACTAGACAAGAGCTGGTCTGCATCAAGTATGGACATTTTGCTGTATGGAGAGGGGAAGAAGACAGACAGATCCCTTCAGACTTCCTACCTTTGAAGGGATGAAGCTTGTCACACAAAATGTTGGAAATCCAGGCAATGATTTTATGATCTTGTCATGGTGCAAAATGTCCCACACATGAAAGATGGAAACACATCCCACACATTTAACATGCAGAAGCCAGAGCCCCTTCTCCTACCACATGCCAAGCAAGAGCTCCTTGTCTTAAAATGGCTGTCGTTTGAATGCCAACAAGAAGCTCCTGGTAATTAGGAAATTGTGGAAATACAAGACACACAATACTGAAAAGGCCAAGATTGTTTTGTTCCTTTCTCGTTTCCTAGTAATAGGCAAGAGTTGAAACATATGATTATTGCCCCATAATGGCAGGGTACTCTAGTCCAGCTGGCAAAACACAAGACTTTGAATATATTATTTCTGTGTAATTGTTTTCTGCTGTGATACATGAACAGACAGTTTATCTGCACAACTGAGGACCAAATTTCCATAGCAGACTGTCATATGTACTTTGCTAATAGTAAAGGATTAAGGTTTAAGGTGCTATTAGCACAAAGCAAATAAGCACTGAAGGGAAAAAAAAAAAACTTTGGCTATGACATGCCCAAGAACACTAAGTAAAAACTTTCATTTTAAACCTGATTAAATAACAAAAAACCCACAAAAATTACTGTTCCTTTTTAAAAATAACTCTCCAGATAGAGTAGCCTATACCTAATGCTCAGTTTATGCTCCATGCCCTGAGACATCTCATGAGCCAGCCATGGAGTGGGGTAGCATTGCTTTGTCTTCCTGTGCTCATGACCTTTACTTGGTTCTCACCCAAACTCATGTACACTCAGCAATTTGGAAATCTACCATCACATCTGGCCCCAAAATCTTGCTTTCTGCTGGAAATGTTCTCACTGCTCAGATCAATCCTTGAGAAGCAAGGGTAAAGAATCCCAGAACCAAGCTGCCACCTCACACTGAGGTCCTCGAGGAAGGCTCCAGCAGACAAATGCCCTGCAGAAGGGTCAAGGCAAAGATGTTGTGTTTGGAGTTATGAGCTCAGTTAATAAAAAGATGTGTGGGTAACTCCTTTCTTAATCCCATAAACAAGAAATTTTTCAAAGTACACCAAAAGATCTCCATGTCCCCATTTCTGCTAATATCAAAGGGAGCAGGAATATTCTCATGCCAACAATTTCTCGGCCACAGAATAAAGGATACATCTCAATTTTGAGCAGCACATTTCTGATGCTGTCTGAACAAGAATTGCTTTCTGCTTCCCATTTTCCACTGCAGAGGGCACTAAATTTAGGTATGGAAAAGGCTTTTTACATCTTATCAAGGACTGCTGCTGAACAGAGCACTTTGTGCTGTTGGCACTGAACAGATCATGTTGATTTATACCATACCATCCTTTATCAGAGAGCACAGAAGCTGAGCAGCAGACTGGAAAGGATATGAAACCCAACCAAAAGAACACCTGTAACTATTACATTGAAAGGGTTCCAGGAGAAACTATAACAAGAGTGCAGGAGATGAACAGATTAAAGCTTCATGTCTGAAATATATCATCAGTAGCATAACTTTAGCATCCTCCCATGGGAAAAAAGACTAGGTACTAGTAATCAAATTCTGAAAGTTTTTAAAAGGTTTTTAGGATTTTTTGTTTAAAATAAGATTTTTTTTTTTATGACATTCTCCTTTCATGCAAAAAAACCCCACAATTCATGATCTGTATTCCTGGTGAGACTCATGTTGCCCTGTACATTGAAATCCTACTGGTTTTGTACATGAAGCTATTAAACCCATAATCCTAATACATTCAGACTATTTCAAAGCAGGGCAGAGAGTTTCCCTCTATACTCACCTCCCACCTGGTGAGGTCATGGAGTTTAATTTCACAAACAGTTCTTATTGAAGGACCCTATTTGTCCCAGAGCACTTCTGGGAAGCTCTACATATTCAACATATCAGTAACTGCAATCAGTTAAGTGTTCTATCTAATCTGATGGTCTCCTGGTTATCTCCTTGAAAACCTGGCTCACTATCTCACAGCAGTCCTTACACTCCCAGGGGAATTGCTCCATATCATGGCGCTCACAGCAAACTTCTGCCAACATCAACCAGCTCCTGAAGCACCACCTCAGAAAGCTCACACAACCAAAAATCAACCACAGCTCTGGGTTTCACCACTCACTTTTAATAAGCAAAATGGAAAGACTGTTTCCTCAAAGGTTTTGTCAGAATATTACTTCCAAGTTATTTTGAAAGTGATCTGTTTACTAGTGATACAATCAAGCTCTCTAAGCTTTTCATACCTGAGGCTCAGATCCTCCCTATTTTTTTTCTCTTTTTTTTTTACCCCACTGCAACATAAACAAGCCATAATCATTACTCATACCTCAAAATATTCAGTTGTGGTTTTCTAGTTAGCTTATTTTCTCTTCAGTAATTTAAAATAGAACATCACAGTCCTGTATTTACATTGCATACATCCTCAGGATACATATTAAATTTTGATTTCTAGACATACAGTGTAACAATCTGTTCCATTTAAATAGCTGCCTTTAAATGCCACCGAGAACAGTAAATAGCCCCACTTTTGACAGCAGTAACAACTATGTTCTTTAGAAAGTTACAGTGCACTTATAATTATTAAGACAGCCATGATTATATGGCACCTGAAAGAAATGCTGTGTTTGGAATACCACAGTAACAAGACTAATCCTTAATTATGGATATTCTGAAATTGTGGGTGCCATTGGAGCTCATACAGATAGATAACTAAGAGCAGGGCCCAGGAACTGCTTGCTATGGAGGCACAGTGTATGATTGGTGAAGAGCACAGCTGTGTCTCAAGCACTGTGCTCTTCCCCAGTCACACACTGTCCTGGGCTCTTTTCTGCTTCTCAGTTCATCTCACCAAATGTTGAGTACACTCTGCCAGTGCCAGCAAGAGAATGGAGCCCAAGCACCTCTGATGTCAGCTATCCTGGGTGCTCCCATCCCCAGTTCTGTGTCTGTTCAGTGACACAGCAGATGAGTTCAACAGCCTCAGGGAGACTGAGGGGGGTGATGAAACTTCCAGCACCCTCTCTGCCCTCTGGGGTGAGAGCACTGAACTCCCTGCCCTCTGCTCAAAGCCTGGCCAGGGCTGGCTGCAGGCAAAAGCCTCCACACCAAGCCACCCCCTCCTCCAAATTCAGCCTGGATTTGTGCTCAGCGGTAGATCTTGTACCCAGCTTCTGCCTGCAGAAAGCCATTACTTCCTGACTTTTGCAAAAGTTAGATTTCTACTTCAGGCCTTTGAAAATCGACCTTTGAGTGTGTTTGACAACAGCAGCCTCCTCTGAGCAGCAGTTCCCCATCAGGCTGTGGCACTTGGAGGCTCCCAGCTCGCTCCTGCCTTCAGAGGTTTTGCTGAACAGCAGCGTTTTGTTTCCAGCCCACAAGAGCCCATAGAGACGTGCCAGCTCAGAGGCAGCACTAAACATCTTTCAAGAAGGGATCTGACATTTCCTTTTGTTCTCTTTTCTATAGTATTTTCTCCTTCGAGAAGGTTATTTGAAGTTATCTGGTGCTGACATTTAGGGAAATGTGAAGCATGAATTGCAGTAGCTGTTTATAGGTAGTGAAGCAGGGCAGGACAGGGTGTCCTCACTGCAGGCACTGGCCAGAATGTGCCTAATTGTCCATAAACTCCTACAGTGCAATCTCCGCAGTGTTTTTCTCTCTCCCACACACAAATTAACACACAAGCACCAGTAGAAGGGTGCTATATTTTAGCACTGAGGTTTTTCTAATCTGGCGCTCCATCATAAACCAGGGGCATCTCTTCCATCCCACAGAGTTTCATGACCAAAAGGATGCTTCTGCATGCAAATCCTACCTGTCACAATCACAAAAATTCCCCCAAATTGCCCATGTGTAAATATCTCCCTGCAGAAAATCTACCAGATAACTCTGCCTCTAACAAAAAGGAACATATTTTACAGCACCAATATTCTCAAATTAAATTTGCATTTAGTGACATTATATTTATTCATTTCTATCTACACACACCTCACCACAAGATGCCAAAACACTCAAGAGTTAAGGACTTTGGCACTACAGAGCTCCCCCTTCTCACTGTGCATGCTCCACAAGTCTACAACATACAGAGTTCTGCATAACCACAACTTCCAGATACACAAGCACATACTGAGCAAACCAATGTAAATCTTATGGCCTGGTTTCCCTAAGTGCTGATTTTCCAAAGAATAATCAAATTAAAAGAAAAACCCAGATCTCAGCCTTCCTGCAAAATCGGCAACACTTCAGAGTTTCAAAGTTTTTGTTAAGATCACTGTGTAGTCACAATGATTTATATCACTTAAACCAGAAATGTCTGCATTATCACGACACTTTTCAAATGCAGAAAGAAACATCAGTCACTTCCACACAGAGGAAAAGAAGTGTTATCTGCTTGTAAATGTATGACAGCTGCTGAATTTCTATCAAGGAGCCATTAAATATGATCAAATATTTTAATGTCTGCTAACAAGGGAATTGTCTGTCCTTGCACTGAGCTTTACAAAAGCAGTCAGCAAGCTGGAGAAAACAAAGCAGGAAAATCTCCTGTGGAAAACCCTGTTGCAGTGAGCAGAACTGAGCAAGTCACATCCCAGCCCTAATCAAGTGCTTGTGCCACTGCATCTTATAAAAGATAACAGATGCCTCACAGTCACATTCCTGAAGGGAAACTGTTTGCCAAAATACCCTGGAAATTTATAGCAAGGATTTGTACATACTGGAAGTAGTCTCCTGGTCCCACGTGTGTTTCCTTTTACCCCCTTGTGAGAAAAGAGGCAGAACTCCAAGGACACAGACACACCACAGCACTGTGAACACCTCAGCACTTCTGCTTCAGCAGCCACCGGAGACTTTGGGCCAGCCTTGGGATTTATTTATAAGCTCTCAGTAGCCCTCACTGCTGTGGTTAAAGGTCAAGTTTTCCCACTCTTCCCTTATTTGTAAAATTGTCCTGGTTTATGGTAAAATTGTCCTGGGGGAACTGCAGTATTAACCCATCCTGTGTACAACGAGGGGTGTGATATAAACTCTCAGGGCCAGAGCCTCGAGTTCTCCAGGAAAAATCTCATGTATTTTTCGCGTCACAGTCATTTTGCACCTGTGCTATAAAACCAACATTTACTACACGTACCAAATTCCTGGCACAAGGATATTTCCAGGAGCATCAGATATTCTACACACAGGGTTCTATCACCATACAGCACTATGCTGATACACATGCCATTGTTACACATACAAAAAAAAAAATTTTCAGGCTATATGTGAAAATACTGACTGTCAGCTTGTGCTATTTCATAAGAGAAGAGCAGGAGAAATAATGAGTTATGATTATATATACTTTATATATATTATATATATATTTCTATATATTATATTTGTATATATTATATATACAAATAAAATCTATATATTTTATATAAATTATATTTTATATATTTTATATAAAATAGAATTCTGTATATTTTATTATAAATCTAAGGATATAAAAATTCTATAATATGTTTATTATAATTTTATAATAAATCTATATTATTTATATATTTTATATTATATAAAATTTATATGATTAGTAGAATTTTCTAATTAATTTATTATTATTTTAATTATATAAAATGTTATATATTTTATATAAAATATTTTAATACATGTAAGGTATATTTTATATATTTAATATAAAATAATATCTATTTTTAAATATATGTAAGGTATATTTTATATACCTTACATATTTTAAGGAGGCTAAAGGGCAAGATATGAGATGTGGATGGATATCACATCCCATCTCTGAGCACAGAGGCCACCACCATGCACTTTGGACGGTACATGGCAGTCTCCCAAGGCAGGAATCCTTTCTCCCAGGCTTTTCACCTCTCTCCCAACCTGCAAATCCCACTGTGCCCCACAATCCTCACCGCTCAGGGACTGGTCTGCTCCCAGCACGTTCCATTCTGCCGGCAGCTTCAGGTGTCGAAATGCCAAGGCCACTTTCTCATCCAAGAAGTCCACGTCTGCAGCTGGTGGCCGTGACCTGTCCAAGAACCGTGTGAAATTCAGCGCCTGCTGGTTGCCAGCACAGGTGGCCAGAAACTGGGCAGCATCGTAGGCTTCATCCTGGACAAACTGGAAACTCTCCTCTGCCACAACCAGAACGGGGTGACCTTCTCTAGAGGCACAAAGTGCCACCTTCACTGTCTCACAGCAGTCATGGCCTGCAAAACAAAATTCAGACAAATGGTAAAAAACAAAAGAAAAATGGCTGAGGAAACACAACTGAGCAATTCCTTTGACACATTCACACTCTTTGCATTAAATGAAATAAGACCAAGTTTTTGAGGGTCACAACCCTAAATTAAAGTTGTCTTTGGAATTTATATGTATCATCACAGGTAAGTATTTCTTATAGATTTTAAAAGGAAAAGATGTATAACTCTTCTCTGTCCCAGTATAAGCCAAGAACTATAAGCCACCCAGGCTATTTATATACAGCAACAAGCAAACTGACAAGTTTTAAGTAATTCAAGTAAAAGATTTTGCTAACATACCTAAAGCCAGGTAATATGGACAAATTTTTTCTTCTGCAGCTCCACAGGACACTAGTAACTCATCAGAAACTTGAATCTGAGTGCTGCAAAACTACATACTCCAAATGCTGTCACAATACTTGGCTTGCACTGAAAACATTGAAATTTCACCTAAAACAAAGGTCTACATGGCTACCAGAGCACGACCTGCCTTGGCATGTCCTGTGTGTGCTCACTGCTGCACCTGCCCCTCGCATTTGGGTTCACACAACAAAACTAAAAACTAAGCTGCTTCTGCTAAATAAAAACATGGAAATGGTCACTTTCCATATTTACAAAACAAGAGGGTTGGAAGTCTGGTAATTTCATTATTTATTTAGGGCAGGGAAACAGGAGAAAGGAGGCATGGCAGCAATTTCATTGACTCAGAAACTTGAGGAGAAAAAAAACCCAAACAGCAAACCAAACCAAACACCTTTTGGGAATTTTAAAAGGAAAAATATACTATGTGTCCAACACAACCAGAACTTGCAGTTGTCAGACATGCCCCTTCAATAATAAGGTTTGTGTTTCAAGTTCACTGTGTGGTACAGTTTCTTGTTCCAGCCTCAGACTGACGTCATGGCTGTTTTTGCCAGAACAGCATGGACCCTGCACTAATTACTGGAAAAGCTTTTTTTTGCCCATGACCTCAACATACTACCACATTCACGAAACCCTGATTAATTAAATACAAAATGACGATTTATTTTTAAAGCCTTGAAAATTCAATTTAAGCCCCTATTTGTGGTCAGTGGGAAAGTTTCCTTCTTCTGTTGGGGCCTTTTGCTGTTGATTTCCCTGACAAAAGGGAAAATATGTCCCTAATCTTCATGGTCTTTCAGCCAACCTCACAAATCTGTTCTGAGGCTTTTGGCATCTGTACAGATTTTGTCTACTGAAAGAGGCAATCCTGAAGTTAATTGAAAGGTCAAAACTGCTATTAGGACACTGTGGGTAACACCAAAATTGTCAGAGATGAGGCTGTGGCTTACTGAGGAGAGCAAATGCAGCTGGAAAGGTATCAAAGGCAAGTGGAGAAAGGGAGGAAAACACACAGGGATGTTGCTGCAACTGCCCAAATACAACCAGGATGCTCTGAAGCTGAAAGGTGAGAAAACATTCCTTCAAGCACCAGATACCTATTAGCAAGAGGATGATATGAAAGCTGAAGGAGTAGATTTACTAGTTCTGTGGTTTTGAAGAACAGGGGTAGGAAGAACTTCTACTGCTCTTGAAAATACTGCACGTGCATTCTAATACGTTACTGCATTAGTACTCAGCTGCCCAGATGGAACCCTTCACAGATTCTGCTCATCTTCACAGTAAAAGCCCCAAATGTTCAAGGGAGAAGCGGGGAGAATGATACAACTGTGAGGGAACTTGCCTTTAAGGCCATTTAGAACTGTACATCCCTCCCCCTACACCTTCTTGCTTTGCTGATCTTCCTAAGAGCATCAAACACAGAGTAGGAAAGACATTAATTTTGTTTCCAGCCTCCACAAAAGGGATCTCCATGCACACTGTGAGAGGACTGTGCCAGCCTACAGGAGCTGACTCAAATCCTACAAGCTGGGCTCTCCCTAACCCAGAGCAGGGAAAGGTTGCTAGAATGCAGAGTTTAAAAAAAACAAACACAGTAAAAGCTTTCTTAATAGCATGAGGACAGCTAAACCTTTTATTCAATTTTTAAAAAATATTTTCTCCCTATTCCCATAAGAATCCCATCTGCAGAATAACCTAGAATACAACTACTCTGCCAGCAGACTTTCAGGATTGAAGCAGCAAGCCAAAATAGCCCACGAGCAGCTACAGAGAAACCATTTGGGACAGTCACTTCCTTGTCACAATGCCAAACAACTCTGCTGTGGGACAGCAAAGGCTCCTCCATCGAGACAACAGCTACAGGAACCTCTGTCAAGACGTGTGGTCTCCTTAAAGCAGCACATCACGGCTGTACACAAAGTTCCCTTGGATGCAGTGTGTGTTAAACACCAGCTGCAAAAGGCAACACAAGGGAAGGTGATAAAAAGACCATGTCCTGACCTGTGGCCAGCAAGGATTCTACTGAAACTCCCCCAGATATTGAATATGCAGCCTAGAAGAGAAAGTGACAGACCTGACAGTCCATTTTTATTTAACAGGATCAAACAAACATCATGCTAAACCCAAGGGAATGTTCTTCAGAAAGGCAACAGCTTGCAGTGCTTTGATGTTATGCTTCCTCACATCTGAGAAGATGTCAGACATGGGGGCAAGAACATGGGACAGGTTCTGACTTTTGGCAAAGCAGTACAAATGAAAGGAGAGCCAGGATGTAACAAGAGCAGACAATACTAGAAAAATTGCTCAAGAGGTCTCTGCCCCCCTGCTTAGAAATGGCTGCTGGAACAGTGTGAGCAAACATGTCCCCAGTACAGGAACTTTCTGAAGGAAGCATCAGTGGGGCAACGCTTCTCACCACATCAAAGATCCAATGGCCTGGACTAATATCTGAACTTCTACAGCCCTTGTCCCAGAGCACGAGCAGAAGGGAGCTGAGCTTTCTGGCACTCTCAGGAAGTACATAGTTATCACCGCAAAACCAAATCTGTTTTCAAGAGGTTAAGTAATTTGTTCACAGTCACACAGAGCTCCAGGCAGTGCCAGAACAGCCAGTATTACTCCTGTGCCTCAGCTTTCTGCTCCCTCTGGCAGACAGCAGGGCTTTCTCCTACTATGTGCTAAGTTATGCACTCATCAGCCATCAGGGCGGTGCCACCACCTCTGTCCATCCACTATGGACTGCTGAAACCCCCTCACACACCTGCCTAGATGTGGAACAGAAAAATGTCTGGCATTGAAAGGGGAAAAATAAAAAATTCTCTGTGTGCCAGTGGGCTGGTTTTGGTGTTGTGGTGGAACAGTTAATTTTCTTTGCAGTAGCTAATATGGGGCTGCTTTGGATTTGTGCGGGAAACAGTTTTGATAATCCAGGCATATTTTCCTTCTTGCTGAGCATTGCTTCCACACACCCAAGGCCTTTTCTTCTTCTCACCCATCCCAGCAGTGAGCAGGATTGGGGCACAAGCAGTTAGGAGGGGACATAACCAGGACAGCAGACCCCAGGTGACCCAAGGGATATCCCAATGTAAAGAGCTGGGGAAAGAGGGAGGAAATCTCCACTACATGAGATGGAGCTCATGGCTGAACACCTGCATGCCCATAGAAAGCAGTGACCTAACCCCTTGTTTTGCTTTGTTTGCATGTGGCTTTTGCTTGATCCATTAACCTGGCTTTATCTCAGCTCTGAAGTTTTCTCACTTTTGCTCTTCCAATTCTCCTCCCCATGGCACAAGAGGCAGCTGTGTTGGGCTCAGCTACTGGTTGGGGTTAAACCACACCAGTCAGGAAGAGCAATGAGCCTATTGACAATGGTGTGCATTTCCATGTAACTGAATAAATCACACAGATAAGAGCGCCTCAGGGAAGGGATGAGAAATTTCCATGCTTTACAATGCCATCAGGCTCCCAATACTGCCCAGCAACCCTTCTGACTGCCTTCAGTCCTCTCTAGAAATCAGGGCCTTTGGCCAAATAACAACAGAATTGATGAAATACTCAATTTCTGTCATGCTTGTACCATCCAGCAGTATCCTTGTTCAAGTTTTAACTCTCCTCACAAACTTAAGTGTTTCTCTCTAGCTGCCATGTCAGACTGCCTGGTTACACTTCCTTTTTTGACCCTTTTATTTTTTTTGCCATAGTATCAAATGTGGTCAACTGTATGCTGTCTGTGATAAAAGTCAAATGATCCATCCCTTGACTCCAGCAACATTGCATTTTATACCATTTCTCCTTTTGCTCCTCAGTTATTTTAAATCTAGCTTGGAAACAACTCTTCACTTGGAGCTGTTTTGAGAAATACCAACACATTGCAGGAAAAATACAGAAATTAAAAAACTATTTCAATGTATGCAGGGATGGATACAGCAACTAATTCTGCTTCTATATATCTAACCACCCTTTAAAAATAATTTAAAATGAGACAACACTCTTGAACTGAAGAATTCCTTACTGGGAATGAATGGGGACACTTAATGAAGCTTGCTCTGGGGTAAAGATGAGAATGGAAAATGAAGACATGGTGCTCTGGTCTGTCTGCTCTTATTCCTGAAGAGATGAGATGTATCAGCATGATAGCACTGATTCCTCTAAATGGTGCTGATGTAGATCGATGAGCATGAGAACAGGAGGGGGGGATTTCTCAGCTGCAAGTCATTAGCAGATAAATTAATGTACAGCTCAGACCTGTCCATCCAATTGCTACCTGTGCCTGTGATCTGGGGTGCAGTTAAAAGGGCAGCAGCACAACTCTTCTGGCTTCTTGTTTTACAAGGCCTACATGGAGACTAAACACCCCTAAACAGAGCTTTACTAAAAGATGATTTCATTTCCTCCTCCTCCAAAAGTGGAAATCCTGTCCAAACCTCCTATTTTCAGAATTCACATTGGAGCTATCAAACAATGGGCCCCCAGGCTGGGCAGCTATTTAAAGCCCTGCTGGAAGGACATGTTTGGGTTTGCTTGGTAGGTGACTAAAGACTAACTGCATCCTCCAAGTCACCATGGGGGAGCTGGGTTGAAAGAGGTCTTACAGAGAGATTTAAGGACAGGACAACCAGACAAGTGTTGTGAACCTCATGAAGTATCTCAGATTTGCATCCAAGATGCATGCAAGAGATGCTGCCATCTGATGGCTTATGACAAAAGAAGCCAAGGGATCTCCTGTGACCATCCAAAAAGTGCTTCTTTTCTGCTTCAGAAGCCCTGAGTTCTAGTTCTGAAAATCAGAGCCCATCTTTGAAGTGCATTTGTGAAATGTACACAGTTACTGTATTCACTCTCGCAACACAGGAAGCCTTATGAAATACACAGGCACCAGCATTGGACAGGAGCCTCTGCTTTTCCTTTCAAACCTTCCACTGGAAAGGTGAAAGAGTGGGAAAAAGATTTTTTAAAGGCCTTTACACATGGCAGATGCCCTAAAAACCTAGAGAAGTGTAAGACCCCACACATCACATCTTAAATAATTTCAACACAGATTCAATCACTTTTTCCTGTGACTGATGTCATCTAGTACTGGCATCACTTCCTTTTAATTACACTGCCTCAAGCAATTAAATACACCAAGGAGGATGAACTGCAAAAAGTCTTCTTGGCTATGCTGTTTTAGTCTATTTTAAGGGGGGGTTTTGTTTCATAATTAAGAGTATTTTCAAATCCACAACTGGTATTGCCAAGTGGCCATTTGTTATGCAACTTGTTTACCCTTCTGGTCTACCAGTACAAAGATTGTAATTCATGAAATACAGCTTTTTCTATGAAGAGTTGTTTCTTAGGGGAAAACACAGTCTGTGGTAGAAATGAATAAAGCATCACCATATGTAAAGGATTTCACAGTAAAAGAAAAGTTTGAACTGAAGGTATTTCCAAGCTAAGTGAAATTAATTTTCATATATCCTTTTAACTAGCAGAAAGAAAGCAAGGAGAAAAAAACCCCAAAAAATAACAACTCTGGGAGCTATGGAATTAAGAACAAGTTAAAGACTGAAGCTGCTTCTCTGCCTTAGCTTAAGGATGGAGAGAAAGCTGAGAGTGAGTCAACAGGAATGTGTCAGCCCTGTGGAAACTGCTGGCAGGCAGCTACCAGCAGACAGACAGTCTCTCAGACCCTTTTTCTACTTCCAGTTTTGATTCTCCTCCCCTTTGAAACCCACACAAGAATCCTTTACCTTTTGAGTTCAACAAACACAAGAAAAGTGATTTTGGCATTATCAGAGCTTGGAGTGATACCACACATTGCAACAGTACTCACCAAGGCAATTACATCTCACAAAATTTACTTCTTGTTTTGGTGACCTGGCTCACAGACAGGGTGTTTCTTACCCTTCACTTATTTGATCAGGAGCTGCTGCAGCTCTGGATTTCTGGGCTGTCTCTCCCTGTTTGAAATTTCATTTCAAATTTCCCCCGTGTCTCCCACGCTTTCCAGACCACCAGTGGTTAAATGCAAAGCACAATACATGTCCAACCGTACAGCTGCTATGGGGATGGCATGCAAACTTTTGCAGTAAATGCACCACACAAATACTGGAGCTCTCAGCACAGCAGCTCCTGCAAGAAAATTTCCCCAGATCTCCCCAAGAGTTTCCTGATGCTCAGAGGTCTCCACTGGCCACGGCGAGCTGCGGTTGGGACTTTTGACTTGTGTGGACAGTGATGAGGTCATTCCTTCTTCTGCTGGTTTGTTTGCCAGATCATGATTTGAGGATTTTTATTATTGGGTTGGGTTTTTTCCCAGTGGGGAAAAAAGCTGCTCTAGCAGAGACACAAGAGATGAGGTTGATGTCTTGCAGTGAATGTTTCACTTCCCTGCTTTGCACAGATTTCCTTCAGTACCACATGCAATCTGCTTGGCCTCAGTTACCCTCCCTACCCTGCAGAGATGGTAGAAAGAAAAAAAAATGCATTGAGATTATGGCAATCTCAGCTGCTGTAGGAATAAGGGCTTGCTGAAAAGCTCAGTTAATGACCAACACCAGGAGGACGAGCATCTGTGACCTAAGAGGACATATCCATCCCCAAGAGTACAAATTCAGCAGCCAACAACAGCTAACCACAGCAGCAGAGATGGCATCACGTCTCTACTTCCTTCCTGCTCAGGCTTTTGATGCTTTCTTAACACCCAAGCTCCAGAGACCAAGATTCTGCACTGAGATCCCCACTGGAGCAGTGCCAGTGCCATTACCACCTGCCATCTTAAAGCTGTGTCCGATACAACAATGCTTGAAATTGTGCTCTGGTACTGAGGAAAACTGCTTCCATGAGGGAGAATTTCAACCAGATTAATTAGAAATAGAAGAACTGTAACAGTGACAGTAAAGCCAACAGTTAAATGAGGTTTTGGTAGCTTTTCACAGAGACAAACAAAAGCTTGCTTGGATGATGTAACCTGGTGTGTCCTTAGGCTGGCAAAAGAGGTACTGAATGCACACAAAACATCATCTCCTGGCTAATTCTTGAATCTCAGTAGCTAATTTTGACACTTCAAGTTATGATTGATCAGCTCAGATGAGGATCTGTTTCTTACAAGGGGAAATTACCTTCTTTAAATTAACACAGCCAAGAGCAGGGCAGGATAAATAATCCATTTCATTCTTCAGAGCGAGAGCATAAATACAAGTATTCTGTAATTTGAAGAAGTGATTAATCTGTATTTATCCACACCTTCAGGTAAAATAAGCTGCTACCATAAAATTACAATCAGAAGTCCTTTCTTTTACTCTGTACAGAAATAAAAGCTCACATTTGAACAGTATTATGGAGTATATATATATATTCAGTGTTTAAGGCTGATGATAAAAAAAGCATAGGAAAGAAGCAGATTACTCCAGTAATTATATAAGATGCAGGAGTCATTTAATTCTGCAGTGATAAGCTTTTATTTAGGTAAAGTCTTTCAGGAAATTTTCACATACAATGAAAATTTATGGGGTATTTTGACAGCTTATATTTCCATTCCATTTTCTCTAATTTTTCACCTAAAACAACTTTATGTTGTTAAGATTTCTTTTCAAATGTGATTTTATTTTAAAGCTTTTCTAAAACATTCTGATTAATTTTGGCAGCAAATGTAATGAAATAATTTCTCTGTCTTTTACACTTCTGTACATCAAGAAACCCACTGAAAAACTCAAGAAACAAAAATTACAAATGTGGGCTTGTTTTCAAGCTTGAACAGAATTACATAACCCTTTCACCCCAGCTACTGATGGATTTCATTTGAAGTCTCCTGGGGACCAGATGAAATTTTGAGGATGTGGGGCAAGAATGAGGGAAGAGCCTTGGAGTCCAAAAGGGATGCAGAGGATGTTCAAGGAAGGCAGAGAAGCTCCTGAGTGAAGCAGCCCTTCCTTATAGTGCACCTGAGCTGTCCCCAGGAGCTGCTGTGCTCACAGGGATGTGCAACACTCCCTGCATCACAGCAACAAATGAAAGATGCTCAGAGCTGGAAGTAAAAGGTGAGATTTTGGCTAAAAGCTGTTTGCAGGAGTTTCCTTGCAGAACACTTGCTAAGTGCCCGGGCTGGGTGTTTGAACAAGGGCTGGTCTCACACACACTGTGTGCTGTTCATGGCTAATCCCTCCGAGGTCAAATAACGCTCTGAGTCACCACAGCCATTGCCAAGGCAACTGTGGAACATACAGAGTGTAAACACATGATTACAGATTCACTGTGGGTCCAGGAAGGAGGAGGAGGAGGAAGAGCTGCACTGAAGTAAGTCATACATCCACTGAAATCAGTGTAATCACTGCTGAAACAATGCTGGACAAATGCATGGGTCAGAGGGGATGAAAAAAATCAGGTCAGCAGAGGGGATGAAAAAAAATCAGGCTATTCCCATTTCTTGCTTTGCCTTTCCCCAACAATCTCTTCATCACTGAAGTATTTTTTTTCTTAGGCAGTCTCACCAAAATGAGGTATGAGCACAAATGAGGGTGCTATCCACATCTGAGATATCACCCTTCCTTGCACCCCAGCCCAGGACAGTGCAGGAATGAGATTACCTCTATGAAAGGTTCCCTAAAACTCTGTCTGAAACAAGCTGTAGTTTGGGACAGCACCCATCCCAGTCCAACATCACACTCCACAAGATCATGACTATACTGGGTAAAAAAAAAAACACCAACAACAAAACAATCCATTATTGCTAAAGGAACAATTGAGAGAAATTCCCTTTTTTCCTTTTGAATCATAAACAGTGTCAGATTTCCCACTATCAGCACCAAAAGGAGCTGCAGGGAGCCCTCCCAGTGACTCAGTTGTATCTGGGGCTGGCAGGACAGGCAGTGCCCAGAGCATCACTCTGGTCCCACCTGGCAGCCACCTCCCTGGGCCCATCCAGCACTCCTCAAGGGCAGCAGTGATGGGAAAGAGTCGTTCCTGCCCGGAAATCCCATCCAGCAGCCTGGCTCCCACATGGGCTGCAGGGAACACTGGAGCTTTTCAGTTCCTTTCCTGGCACAGCAGCCACAGCCCCGAGGGAGAGGTGAAGTCATTTTGAGCAGGGCTGGCAGAGCCCCACGCCCACCACACAAAAGCAGGGAAGGAATCACCCCCTTCTTGCTCTTCTGGGAGAAAATAAGCACTAATCTAATTGATTGCACGGGGCTCCAGTCATCAGTAGCCATAAAAAGCTTCTCTTCCCAAGCCAACTGAACAACATGAACAGCACAAAAAGAGGAGGAAATGAAAAAAAAGCGAGTGGCCAACTTTTAGCTACTCATTCCCAAGAGAAAACAACTCCAAATTTTACTCCACGTGCATCTCTCACAAAACAATACTTAGGAGGTAGATGAAAAGACAAACCCAAGAAAAACACTTGATGGCCTGAGTTACACTGTGTGTAGTGAAAGTGTCAGGCGTTTTTCTCACACTGGTAGCAGTGTGCTGCATAGCAACAAGTCAGAATGAAAGGTTAATGGTGAGGACTGCAGCCTGGAACACGCTCATTCCCACGGTCCTGAAGTCACCAAAGGGAAATGCTGATTGGTTTTGTTTTGTTGGTGGCACAAAGGATAAAAACAGAGGTGGGCTTTCATGTGGAAACCCACCTCATCTGCACCAGCCATGGAGAAATGGCACTGAGCAGCACATCACCTGTACTGCAAGAGCTCCAGAAATGCTCTGTGAGCTCTGAGCTGAACAGGATTTAGGGGAAAGGGTTGTATTTCACCAGGAAGGCAGCAATGAGCCTCAGTGAGTCAAGCAGATGATGAGTGTAGCTAAGACTTACTGGGCTGCCCACCATTTGGGCAACAGGAAACTTTACAAATATATCTTCTACCATCTTTGCTGCATTTAAAAGCCTTTTACTATGTGTATATGTAACTGTGAGTTTTCTACAATAGCATCTCATAGTTACATATTAAATAATTGCAATCTCAAAGTCATATAATTCTAGTGAAATCAAGTAAGAGGTTTTTAAAAGGCAAAATCAGTCATCCAAACTACATCTTCTACTCCTTGTGAATGTGTAAGTGAGGATAAAGTCAACCAAGCAAAGAGCATTACATTCCAGTCCAGTTGTAGTAACCAAATTTCACAGACTGATACACTGATATGCCAAGAAAGGCAATTGTTTACCAGGAGAAATTGTCTCCAGACTCCCAGGATTAATCTTTCTCGTGCTTGTGCAGTGTTGGACAGTTGATCCAGTGAAGACCAAATAAAAAACTACATCATCTTCAACTTTATCTTCCTCAGTCAGCTGCACTGTAATAACAGAGTCACCCTAGGAAAAAGGACAAGAAACAAGATTAAGTTTACATGACCAAGAACTGCATAATCTGAAATGAAATTACTCTTACTACAAGGTTCACACTCTCCATTCATACTGTCCTTTCATAGGACTCAGTGCCCATCCTAATTTTCAGATATCCAAATCAACCTCAATATCAAAGCTAGTCAACATCTAGGAAACACATTGACTGCAACTCTAGGAAGAGACAAGCAGAAATATCCAGGGTATTTTTAAAGTAACAACTTAATATGGTAAAATCACAAAATCACACCAAGTCTGACAAAGATGTGCACGCCCCACACAGGGGTTTTTGTACACACACATATATACATATATATAGACATATATAACACTATATATATATATTTATAAAATATATATCAGAATATAGACATACGTGAGATAGTGGCCAAAATTGCCTCTGCCCCCAGAAATTTGAGAAAATGCCCTAATTCTTGATTGAGCACTCAATTTCCCCTGTCCAAGCTAGCACTGCAACCACAGATCCAACCTGATCACTGAACACATCTCTCATCCACAATCCAGAAATACACAGAGGTACCAAAGTTTCATATCAATTGTGATTTTTTTTTTCCCACCTTCATTACAAAGAAACACTAACTGTGGTGCCACAGACAGTGGTGGCTCTTCTCACTCATCCTATAAGCCCATGCCTTGGTGAAAAGCTCTGTGTGTTAGCAAATACAGCAGTTCTTAAAGCCTTGAGAAAAAACTTCTCATGATCTGTTGGTTAAACTCTCCTGCTTAGTATTATGGAGGTTTTAGTTCAGTATCTCAGCGTGTTTTATCATTTAGCCCATCTTTGCTCTTAGGGAATATTGTATTTATAAAGGGCGCACACAGTTATCACAGTTAACCCAGCAAAGGGTAAATACACCTGAAATTCCTACATCTGCATGGGAAAGAACAGGGGCAATATGAACCAATTTCAGTATTCCGTGGGGAAGGAAGAGCAAGGAAAGAGGATGGCTTACAGTTTCTGCAGACCTAGGTGAAGCATTTTCATTTGATGAAAAAATCGTAATCGACTCATTTAGGTAGGAAAAGACCTCCAAGATCATCAGGTTAACCCAGCACTGTCAAGCCATCACTAAACCACATCCCCAAGTGCCACATCTACACATCTTTTAAATGCCTCTGGGGTCTCCCCATACTTTGTTTATTAGCCTGAAAAAATTATATAAACTACAAGATACTGAGAACAACAGTCTGTGATGTGACCTTCTGTCCCTTGTCTATGGAGATCAGAACCAGGTGGGTGCCCCAGTTTTACAGAGCAGCTGTGGCTGCCAGCTCTGCCACCACCCCACTGAGCATATGGTTACAGCTGCAAATCTGGAAAAGATTTATTATTATTATTGTTATTGCAGATTATGTAATTCTGATTTGCATATTCAAGAGAATACACATGTCATTTCCTTTAAAACCTCCCCCTTAAGAGGTTTCATCCCTTCTCTTTGTCAGATACAACTGCTGTAGACAATTCCCAGACTTCCAGGCCCTCCTGTCCATCGCTTCCCACGCTCTGCCTCACGTCTCCTTCTCCTCTCCCTCAGCTCCTTTCACGTTTCCTCCTCCAAATTCATGTCCATTTCTCCCCTGATCCAGCCCATCTGGCACCTCTTGCCAGGGGCAGGACTGCACCTTGTTTTATACAAACAAGATTTTGCAGGCCAAATTCACGACCAGGTCTTAAAATCAAATATGTGGGTCAGTGCTATGACACAGGAAAGAGAACCATAAATTAAAAAAAAAAAAAACAAAAACAACTCTACAACCTAATGGAGCAGCAGTATTTTGTATTTTCAGAGGTTGTAGAGTTATGAATGTAAATTTTAGGAAGGTCTCACGCGATAATATCAGGCCAGACTTCCAGCTGGGGAGGAAGGAACCATGTAGCAAAAGTCTATCTTGTATAGAGTCAGTGTTAAAATAAAAACAGGTGCAAAAAGAAATAAATCAAGCTTTAAATTCAAGCATGACCAGTTCACATGCTGAGCTGAAAACGAAATACTCGATTTCAAGCAAATGGATCCAGATTTGAGCTGATGTTCAAAAAAAACAAAAGCTTGAGTTTTAACCTACAAACCCTTTGTGCTTTGTTTTTTTATATGTGTCTTTGTTCAAACCATTTCGCCCTTAAGGCATGAACATACAAAGTACTTAAACAGATTTAAAATGCAGGTGACACTTCAGAACATGCACCAACAGCACTGAGTGTTTAAAAGAGTATCCGTTAAAAGAGATTTTTCTTTTATTTAACTCAGAAGTACAGCTAGTCTAATTTTTTTGAAATCAAAGCAAATTGATACAGTTTTTGTGAGAAGGCACCTGTCTATCCATGCAAACTACTCACATTTCTAGGAAAAGCAATTTAATTTGCATCAATATTGCAAATGACAATTTGTATATTTAGTTATTCACAGAAAACCTAGTAAATACATGTAAGAACCTCAACACCAGAGGTTCCACATAACCTGAAATCTAAGCTGGAACTTAAACATATAGTTGAACTTACTTAGATACCTGACCTAATTTTGAAGGTGGAAGGTGGTCAGACCAGTGACCTCCAGCAGATCTTTCCAACCCACTTGTTCTACTCCTTAGATTTTAATTCAGTTCATTTCAGTTATTGTTTAAGTCTAGGGGGAGCACAAATGATCATCAGCTGGTATCAATTTAAAAGGTTCTTCAGCTGTGTCTAAGCAGAACTTCATGGTGGGAAGGTGTCCACCACCCTGCTCCCACCTCTTTTGGAGGATCCTTCAGCAGAGACTGTGGAAAACTGAGCATCTTATTTATTGGATTTTTTACTTTAATTTTTAAGTTGTCTCCCTGCAGGTATCACCTGAGTTAACTCAGTCACTGTGCCTGGTACAGGGCACTGTGCTGATGTGACCCCAGAAGCAAAAAACCCTTCTTCTTCAACACACCTCTCTACCTCCCAGTTACTGACAATTTCATTGTTCACTGCCAATTTTAATTTGATTTTTAAGTTATTCAAACAATGTATTTATTTGGAAAGGAAATAATGCACAGAACAAACCTCTCTCTTTCCAAGATTTTTAGACTTAAAGAAAATCAGTTACAAATGCAGCCAAATTCCTCCAACCCACATAGAAGACTTTCCAACAGCCCTATTGCATTCAGCCTCCAAAAACATTTTAATTGAAGTATGTTTACCTTTATTCATTTAATATTGTCCAAAAAATGTCATCTGTTCAGGATCACTGCCACACAAGGTGGTTATTATAACCCTTCTTTCATCCCAAATGGCTAGAAACGGGAGGCCAGCCTGCCAATATCCCTTTGGTGAAAGTACAGACAGATCAAAGGCATTCTCTGGAATGCTCAACAAATAAGAATAATTTAATTTCAAAACTGGTTTGGATCGACTAATATTTACTTGGCTTAAAGCCCATTGGAAATGAAAACATTCCATCGTGGTCCATTCATGAAAGAGGCCACCCTGTCCATTGTCTGCGTCTGAAAAATCCCTGGTCTCAGATGTAATGGGATGTAAAGAAGGTGGATGGAGCTCTTTCCTCTACATATATTCTTTTTTCCAAACCAGAGGGAGAAAGCAGGTCTGCCTCACCATGGGACAGGTGCACTGGAAAAGCCAAGCCTGATTTTGAGCTTTAAACTAGAAAAGAGCACAGAAAGGGATTTTACAGTGGTCCATCTCTGAAGTTCTGGCAGCAGAAATACAACTATCTCTAAAAAGGCCCAAATGCTGTCATTAGAAATAAACCCCAAAACTATCTAGAGAAGGCACCTGTTTGCCAGCATGATTTGCTGACAGTAGCACAACTCCACCTTTTTGGGTAGTGGTTCTTCTAGCAGTTGTGGATGGTGGGTAGGCAAAGCACAAACAACCCCAAATAAGCCTCTTAAAATTGACTATTTACCTTCAAAAGCTCTTTTTTTAAAATACATAACCTCAGCAACATTTGGAAGTGGCAATAAAGTAAACAAAACCTTTAAGCTAAAAAGAATTAAGATCACTTATGTTATCACCTCAAAAATACTATCTACCTTCCAAAAAGAAATAGTTGTTGTAAGCATAAAAAGACATCTATCTTTACCATTTCAAGCTTTGAAAAGCTGCCTGGTTTGGGGAAATTGGTCATCATTTGGGACCATGAAAACAGCCCTGGCAAATGCAGAATTCCAGATTTCAGGATGAAACCCATGAGTTTAGTTGGCAGTAGGGAAGGTACCCTGAGGGATATCAGCTCTACCAGAAACAGGTACACTTGTCAACAATGGACTGAAAAAGGGAAAAAATATTCTTAACATGCTAGCTAAGAAATTTTAACATTTCTGAAAACAAAAACAACAACAACAAAAAACAAACAAAAACCCCCCAAACAAACAAAAAAAACCAAAAAAACCCCACCACATACCAAAAAACTCCCCAAAAAAACCCCAAAAGGCAAGCTGTACTTTTGTGGCTGAAGCATTTAATTTCTAATCTGGGTTTCCCCCCATGGTACACACTGGGAATTTTAAAGAACATTACTTAAGCCACTAACCACCCACTGATCTCCACACACAGAATCTAGAAATACCTATGAAAATTAAGTGTGCACTAGATAACACTACTGCAGCACTCTATTGTTACTTCAACAATCTTCTTTTCATGAGAAAACACCAACAATCAGTAATCATTAATTTATTCTACCCAGAAAAGCAAAATGCAAAACTTGCTGCTGATCATTGACAGCAAACTGTGGCTGCATCCTCATGCAGCACAAACCTATTGAATAGGAAGTCCATTGGTTAGATGGGTTGGAGAGTCACATGAAGGAAAGCAAGCTTTTCTCCCTAGGTACTTCCTTCTAAGAGGTGTAGGTTTTGGGGTTTTGTAGATATGATGCTTTATGAAAGAGGCTGGATTAGATGAGTAAATGTAACCTGCCATTGTAACAAGTTCCGTTTTGTTTCCGCTACTCATAACATGAATCAGGCCCTGGTTGAGTCACTGCTTTACTGCATTTTTGCTTCTTCCCCTTTGGGAAACCCTAAACAGCTCCCAGTAGAGCTTCACCATACCCAGTACAGCACATATCACAGCTGTGGTTTCTTCCTCCTCCTCCTCCTCCTGCAGTTCAGGCTCGTTGGTACCTTTATTTATTCATTTTTAGATTGAGTTGGACTTGGTATTACCCCAGCTAGTGCTTGACACAGAGCACCCAGGATCAGGCTGGAATTCCAGCAGGAGGCAAGTCCTTTCACATCCCTGTGCTTTGAGTTTCCCCATCAATGAAATGGGAATTGTACTTTTCATCCAAATGGCTTTTAGAAGAACAGCTGGCTTTTCAATCACATGACGTTTTCTTTGGAAAGGGGGCAGCACTGACAATAATTAAGCTAGACAAAATCAAAGGGAAAGCAGAGACAATTCCACCTCAAACTAAGAACTGCAGAGGAGTCTGAAAGCAGCTGGAGCATGGAAAAGGGAACTGCAAGGCACCTTTAAAAATGTAGCAGAAATCATCAGATGAGGAAAAAAGTACAATGTAATTGTTTAGATGCTCGATGATCCATTACCATCTGGCTCTGTCAGTACAAAACAAGATCAGCAGCTAAACTTTTGCTCCCAGACAGTTCCCATATCTCAGCTGAGCACCCTGGAAGGTCCCTCCCATCTAAGGTTACTTTGGGTTGGTGCAAACTTGTGCTTAAACCCTCGGAGAATGACATCTGGAAAGGACACATGGACATCCCCATGCAGAACAAAACCA
The DNA here is from genome assembly GCF_027579445.1 of Ammospiza nelsoni. Taxonomy (NCBI): domain Eukaryota; kingdom Metazoa; phylum Chordata; class Aves; order Passeriformes; family Passerellidae; genus Ammospiza; species Ammospiza nelsoni. The sequence continues at coordinate 6,623,295 of NC_080646.1, read as the reverse complement.
TGTGCAGCCACACAGGCTCCTGACTGCAAAAGGAAATGGGAGCTCAGACAACTATTTTTAGAGCAAACATGACAGTGCTCTCATCTCCTGGAATAACCCTTTCGATTGAGAAAGGCTTAGATCCCAGTTTTTCCAGGTCTGAGTAAGTGTTCCAGCCAGTCAGCTGTGACACAGCACTATGACTGCTGGCTCCAAAAACCACAGAATGCTCTTCTTCCATGGCAATAAAATAACCTACACCCACCAAACTCTTGCAGGCTGCTATTCCCAGGTTAACAGAAAAACAGTTCACACTTGAGGGGCACAATCTGCGGATGGTCCTACCTCCAAAACACCCAACTTCCTCTCTGAGTCCCCTTCCCTCTCTGAGTTTGTCAGTGGATCTCAAATGCCTCAACCTGGAACATCCATCCCCTTTTCCAGATGTGGCCATTTAGCCTGCAGGCTCCCACCACATGGATAGAAAAGGAAGGGACAATGAGAGGAGGCCATTGGTATCTGTTACAGCAAGATAACAGCAATTATTACAGACATCCTCAATTTCACCACTATGGATTGACTCAGAGGAGCACTTAGTGGGAAAAAAAAGAAAAAAAAAGTCACATCAAACACAGCTCATTCTGCAGAACTCCAGGCCCCAGGAACAAAGGTAGGGCTGTGAAATGTGTCTGAACATGAGCAGCTCTAGAAATCCCCCCTCACCTGGAGATATCGCCCATGATTAAGGCAGTGACCTGGGTCAGGAGCAGGGAGAAAGATGGATGTCATTGGGGTGGAGTGTTGCAACCTCCTGCAGATAAAACCTTCAGGGAAAGACTCCAAAAATAAATAGAATGGCAAGCTGCCAAGTTTTGGGGCAGATTGTGTTCTTTTACATAGTCAATGACTTCAAACTCCTTGATCTTAAAGCATGAAGCAGAGAAGTTTTCCTAATTAAAAAAAATAAAAAAAAAAACACCCGCACAAAAGAAGATAACAAGAGTAACTCCAGTGGTTTAAATAAAATAAATATTTAAAAAGAAAAAATCGACCTCCAGATCTAACCTAATTTCCTTTTTAAATTAACAGCAGTGCTATTATTTCTACCAGTGAAAGGTTTCAGGTTAACAGCACAGATACTGAGCAGCTCTGTGATGAGAAAGCCAGATTTTGCAAAGCACTCTCTCATTTTCTGGAAAACACAATCACAGACCATTCTGTCTTGCCCACAGGCCACCAAAAGAGCAGAATGATGGTAGACATTTTTCTGCCAGCCCACAGAGCAAATCAAGGTGACACCTTCCATATTTCATTAACACTGCACTGAGCCAAGTGATCTCCTCTTCCAATACTAGCCACAAAGCCATGACTTGAAACAGACCACTTTCATTCCTCAAAGGTGAAAAATAATTTGGTCCAAAAATAAGATTAGCTTAGCACACTGATGGATAAAATGTTGACACAAGTACAGAGTCAAAAGACCATTTATTCAAGACTCTTAGGGCAAAAAAGAATTTGTGGGAAAACAAGGATATTTATGACAAACAACCCTGAGCTGTTGCCTCCAGGTCCAAACTGGCTCTCATGGATCCACACTGAGTGCAACCTGTACTAAAAAACACAGCATGGACACCCTCAACTTGCCTGTCTGCAGAGCCAACATTGTTAGAGCTGATTTATTAACAGAGCTGATTTATTAACACCACCTCATAGTCTCAACCACAACCCAAGCCAGTCCAGGTGTCTAATCCTGCAGCAGGATTTGTTGGCAAAGACATAAAAGGTTTGAGAAGGGCAAGGTGTGGATTTTCTACTCTGAACCAGTGCGAGCAGCACAAACTCCTGTGGAAATGGGTATGCTTCAAGAAATCCATTATTAGTGGCCCACATCCTTTGACAGAGCATGTCTCTGTCAGCCTCCAAATCAATCATCCCCAAGATGAGTCTTTATTGAGTGTCAAGATGCTATTATAACCATTACACACATATTAATCCAGGCAGCTCAAAGGAGATCTCTACAGACTGCCAGCAGAAATCCATCAAAGTAACAGGATCTCGTTAGTGCTGAGAGAGACACATGATTTATCTTCATGCAGAGATCTTCCTGACATGCCACTCTGCTGGCCAGAGCCAGGCAGGTTATTAGATTGGGCTGCTAATAGCTGATTTAGCTGTACCACTGCCTCAGCGCAGGGCTCCACGTGCTCTGCAGCACTCAGAGCATGCAGAGTGCATCAGCTCAGTGCCAGCCTGTGCTGCACACAGACAGCCTCACAAAACCAAACAGCCAAGGTCATTTCTAATAATGACAGCACACACAAAAACATTGTAAAATTAACAGTACAATTAGCAGCAAAATCAAACTTAAGGAGAAAAACAGAAAGGACAAGAAGAGTGCCATTCACCCTTTTGTACTAAATGTAAACACCCAGGGAAAAACTGCAACGGGGACTTTATTATTTTGGTGGATTTGGCAGTATAGTAAAGAAAATATCAATTTAATTTTCATTTATTCAGAGAGTTTAGTGTTAGCCAGGCTATCCACTTAAGGAATTGTGCACTTTCTGGCCTGAATAAGCAAGTATTGACAGTAACCCCAAGCCTCTTCCACCACAAACCCTGCACAGCTCTGGTACAGAGAAGGATGTGTAGATGTAGACAAAAGCAGTAACACATTGGAGTTAACCTTTAAATTATGCACATCTCCATGTAATGTCACAATGAACACAAAGGCAGGACAAAATAAGGTGAAATTTCGTTGTGGCAAAATGTCCCCTCCAGTAGCATCCAGTTTCTACAAGTACTGGTCTTTAAGGCTTTTTTTCCGAAATTCTGGAAACTACTTCAATCAGTTCCTAGAAAAACACACCCAAATTGATGTGAATGTCTTGCTCTGGCCTCATCCTGAAGCCTCTTCTGTTCTTCATTACATTTACGAGAACCGAACCAGGTAATTTTATAACCAGCTGCTTGAGTGATTGATAGTATTTCCTACTAATTGCCCATCTAGCAATAACAACAAAATTGCAGTGCTTAGGAGCAATAGCAGGCAGTCTGAATGTGTGCAGTGACTAAGAGAAATCCAGCTACTCTCTTGGCACCAGAAGGACGGAGAGAGTCACAATTCCTGGAAGATAAAGTACATATGATGACATATTATTAGAAGCAATCTTCTACCACTGGACTATTTTCACAAATAGCCTTGGGGTGTCTTAAAGAAAACCAAAAGAAAAAAAAATCAGGTTTGAACACTAAGATCCAAAAGCAGAAGAGAGCTGAAGGATGGCTTTTTCCTGGTACTTCAGCCTCCTCTACAGTACAGCAAAACCTTCAGAGAGACAGAGCTCAGTGTGTTCCACAGCACTCATTTTCCTGCCAGCTGCAAAATATCCTCACCAGTCTTTAAATTTTTCACAGCTACAGTACTTAGAGCTACTGCAATGGCTGAGGCACTTTTTAAAGTGACATTTTTGCCATTAGAGAACAGAAACCATTATAATCATTACCTTACTGATGAAGTAACCCTCCCCAACCACAACTGCAGACAGGTGAAACTTTTGTAATGTTTAAAAGAAAGACTTTGAAACATCAATACAAACACAGGCAGCCTTGAAAATGTGTCCTGCAACAGAACTGCCACTTGATGGCACTGCACAGCATCGAGCTACAGTGATTCACCATTATTTTATTTTCCACTTAAGCACAATATGGAATTGCTCTACTGAGCCAGGCAGAGGACAAACACTTGCAGGGAGATCACATCCAACACAGCCTTTGAAAGCAATAGGAAGCACTGCAGGCACAGTGAGGGAATTTGGGAGGCTATGTGAAATTTTGGCTTTGTGAAATCAACATCTTCACGAGCACTGCTCTCACATCAGCTTTGCTGTCTGAACTGCCTCTAGCTGAACAAATGACTGTCAGCACTTTGTTACAGGAAATACAGCAGGGGCATGTATCCTGAGGAGTGACATGGAAGTGTGTTTGCTCATTCTAAAGGTAGCAGAAGAATACGTCCCACAGTGCAACAGTAGTTCAAGAGTATTTTTCTTCTCTTAAACCCAAATGCAGACCTCCATTGCTTATTCCTCCTGAGAGAAGAGGAAGCAACACTGTCAGTGATGGTGGGAATGGGACACCATCTCTTGTGTCTGTCCAGGTACTCCCAGCTCATCAGCTACCACAAGAAGTAATGAATCCCAAACACAGAGCCCAAGACAAGTACATAATTTCACCCAATTTTAATACAACTCCTAGTGTGATAATATAAGGATTCCTTCTGCAGTTTCAGAAAGCAGGAGGAAGCAATCTAACAGCTCCCCAAAAGCAGATCATTGTCTCTGCTTTCCCACCCCTACCAGCTGTACCAGCTCTGGCATCTTCTGCAAGTCATAATAAAGTTCACACATAATGCTGCAGAGTAGTGGTGAGTTAAGGGCAGAATTTCAGAGAAGTGCTCCAGACTCCAAGCCAGACTGCTTATTGTTTACCAGCACTTTCACACCCACAAAACAGGATCACAGAAGAAAAGTTCAAATAGATAATGAGGGGAGGAGGGCTTTGAACCCATATCCAGCACTTTTAGTTTCAGACAATATGGAAGAAAGGTTGAGAAAAGGCCTCTGAGCTGCAATTTAAGCAACAGCTTCTCCTGAAGGAAGATGCTGCCGATGGTCTGGCAGCCTCATCCGACTTCTCCAGGCAAAGCTGCCTTCAGTAAATGCACAAAAATGACAATTTCACCAACAGCCCTATGCTAACATCACACAGATCTCATGAGCTACAGAATGTCTCTCTTAAGAGGAGCAAGCCAAGCAGTCAGCCTCATAATAACCAGACTGAGCAGAGTCTGACAGAAGCCAGAAGCAGCAGCAGGGAGCTTTGCCAGGGGACGGTGCTGAGCTCAGGTGGCAGCTGCCAGACACCCATTTCCACAGAAGGGATGGCTTCCTGCATGATGCAGACCAGAGTTTGGGAAGTGGAGGATGAAAAGAATCTAAAATCAAAGATCTGGGTGACAAAAACTTTAAAGATGAGGTCAAGCACAGTTTAGTGAGGAAAGTATTTTGCCTGGAGAATTAAAGCAGAGCCAGACAAGCTGCAATATACTCCTCTCAAAAAAAAAATCAGTTTATTCAGGCGCCCCAGCTGACTTTCTTAAAACCAACCAAGCAGCAGGTTCTTCCACAAGTAATTCAAGCAAATATTTTATTTGTAAAAGGTGCTCCGAGGCCTCCACTCATTCATTACTCAAAGACATTTTGAAGGTAGGGCAGAAAGCTAGTTAGTCATTAAGAAGAAATCAAGTACCCAACAAATAAAAGACAAGAGGTTTATCAGATCCTCTCACCACAGAGCTGAACTAAACATCAAGGCTGGCTGTCCTCTTGCCTAAGGACCTTGAGAGAAACAAAAACAGGGGCTTCTGTATGGTGACTTTCGTGAGAAATTCCCACATCAAAAGCATGTGTGGTATGTTCTCCTTTTTCTGCTGGGCTGACCTCAGATATTCAGGCATCTCAGTGGCCTTTGTCACCATACATGCCACTAAGCAAACAAATTCTGCTTTAGTAGAAAAGTAACTTAAGCACAGCTGCCAACCTCATGACAGCATCTTACTGCAGAACTATAAAAGTATTTCCTTTTGTCATTTTGTCCCCCTGGTAGAGATTTCTGAAGAGCATTAATCATATATCACACAACAGTGACACCTGAAATAAGAAGCCAGATGTGAGGCACACACAGGTACAACACCTCACTGCACGCAGTGACTCAGAGAGCCACAGTGCTTGGGACAGACACTGCTGCCACAAGCCATAAAACTCTATATTGTGAACTTTTATCTTCAATTCTTTAATATTAACTCAGAAGGTGTGTGGGGGGGGGGGTTAAAGCATGAACATCAGAGGGTAATACAATTGCTTTTCTCAGGAATACACAGTGCACTTCAGCAGGGCCTCATTCTATATGAATATGTAAGTGGGGGAGAAATATTACAAGCATTATCCTTTTTTTCAGTTTTAGATTAAAGCAGGACAAACTGGGAAATTTACAGGAGTTGTCCATTCATTAACAGAAGAGGACCTACTGTACCCAAACCCCAGGTTATATTAAGAGAGGGTCAATGTATTCTTTCTGAAGCTTTTGAAGTTCATACTTCATTAAGCTGCATGACATTTTGCCTTGGAAGTGGGAGCTCTCATCTCTATCAAAAAGTCTCCTTGAGAAACTCTGCAGGTTACACAGCTCCTAAGTGGCAGTTTAGACAAGAGACTCCATCCACAGACCTGATTAAAGACCAAAGCCAATGGCAGCACTTTTATCAATTAAGTGTTTGCCCTCTCATGCAATCACCAGTTATGACACATTTGGGTTTGTCACTCCAAATAACGTGGGCACACCTTAGACAAACCATGCAGAGGAGGAGTGCTGTGATTTAAAACAAGTTTGTTCCTTTTAATCTAAAAAGGAAAAAAGTTTACAGCAATACATCATGCTTCTCCAGCTGCTAATCTTTTCCATTTCACACCCACTGATCACTATCACCATGAAAAAATATTCCCGTCTTAAAGGCAGATCTAAGGTTGTAACCTTGGTTGCAATCAAGAGTAGATGAGATTAATGTTTCCCAACGTTTCCCTGCATGTCACCCCAGTGCTTTTCCAAAACATTCTTACCCAAATACTGCTCTCCAGTCATTTTGCTAGAAAAATAACCCCAAACCAACACTGATTTCAGAGATGAAGGAGATGCGACTGGGTTACAAAAATGATCAATAATTCTATAGAGACCCCAGAGCCAGCAAAGGCTGAAATCAGAAGCTGTGCACATCACTTTTGAAGGGAGATTTTCTGGACATTCTGTGCAGCTGAAGACACAACCATGATCATTCTTTCACGTGTGCTCCATATTTATTAAAGTTTGGCTGGAAATAAGGATGTGGCTTGTGAGTCTTGATCCTTTTGTAATTAAATCTCCTGCTGAATAATCTGATGGACTCCCAATTAATGATAATGTTTCTAAAAAGATCAACACTTCACATTTGCAAAGCACTTTCCCATGGATGTTAGCAACAGTGGAGTTTAATCTACATGACTAATGTAAACATCCTCCTCTATAAACAGAGAATTAATGAATCACAACAATAAAACAGCCACCTAATAATACACTTCCATTGTTCAGAGCATTGTTAATGCTTTTTTTTTCATACTCCTAGATGATCTGGATATTCCAATACAACAGTGACAAGAGCCAGGAAGTACCTTACAATGCTGAAGTTGAAGTTTTGACTTTTGGTGGTAGGGAGATACAATTTTTATAAAAACACGACAATCATTGAAGCATGCAAGCATGTAAAAAAACAAACAAAACTGAAGTTTGTGACTTCCTATCTCCCATCCTCCTGTTCCACCCCAGCCCTGTCAGCAAACAGAACAGCTTGGTCCTTCAGCTTTGAGACCCCAGGCTCCCTGAGCACAAAGGCCCAGGCAGACCCAGTAAGGTCTGAAACACTGTCCTGCATCCACTACACTGTGCCCGATAAGAATTCCCATATCAACAGGATGGAACTGAAATACAAGAGGGATGTGAGTAAAGTTAGTTTTGGACTGAATCCAGTGCCTGTGCATCAATAAAGATGTTCCCAACTGCAGTCTGAGGCAGATAACCAAAGGACTGCCCGGCTACAGGCACTTTTTTTCAGCAGCTGAAGAAATCAATGCATTGTAAGGAAGTGAGTTTGAACATTTTTATTTCAAATTCACCCCACAATATTCAGTCACAGGCTCTGCTAAGTCCCACCACCCTTTCTAAATACAATTCCATGCTGACATTGGTTGGGATGGAGCTGCTTGCCCCCCATCTCATGTGAGCATTGCACTATCGCACCCGAGCTAAACTGGGGAACACTTCCCTGCCCTATCTCTCCTGGCACCAGCTCCTCAGCCCCATGACTGCACTGCTGGGAGCAGCTCTCAGGGCCAGGGGAGCTCCTGAAACAGCCCCTTAGTGGAGGTAACAACAGCTCTGGGTGACACACACAGTGCTCCTGGGGGACAGGAGCCAGCTGCTGGCAGAGCAAAGGAGGAGCAGCTGTCCCAACCCAGACCTGCAACAACGCTGAGCTCCAGTTCCTGGCAACCTCATCAACAAGACAACAATGAGGCAAGGCTGAAGTGAGGCACTGAATCACAAAAACACAACACTCATTATTACAGGATATGTTCTCTACCTAATTTCTTAATCTTCACACTTACAAGGGCCAGTAGTCTCATCATTACAGGCTGTGAGCTCTCAGTGGTCACAAGCTCTGCAGAGGCAGCACAGATGATTTTTACAGAAGAGGTAAATAGAAGTTCAAGCAGCCAAAAGTGAAAAGAAAGTACCAAGAAGGATACAGCAGGTGGTCTTTCTTCCTTTTATGCACACTGATTTGAGTAATACAAGAATCTCTATCACTCCATTGGTGTGTATGTGGAAATACTATCTTTTCCATCACCCAAAAAACTTTGGCCTCAAGTACACTGGACATCTCAGGTTCCCAAACCCCTTTTCTTAATTATGAATTATGAAACCTGGGCAACCTGGTAATTACCAGACAGGATAAAACATGCTTTAGCTCTCTAACTGGCTTTCAGGAACTGATCATTTTTTTTACTTTTTCCTCCTAAAAGGAGCTCAGTAATGCTGCTGATAAAAACAACTATCTAATGGATCTTTCAAGATGAAACTCATGGCAGGTTTAGCAAAAAAATAAACAAAACTGCATAATCCTTTATCTAATATATTAGCTCAAAAGAGGAAGATGCAAAGGTGTCAAAAACAAAAAGGTCAAGTGTGGGAGTAACATATTTTCCTGAAAGCAGACAAAGATAGGGAAATCCTCTGACATGTCAGTATTGCCTGTTATTTCCAGTCATTCAAAGAGATGAAATTCCTTATGGAGGAATTAACAGAATACTGTTCTCAGTAATTTGAAAACAAGATCAAGGAGGCTGTATATGAAAAATGGAGTTGCCATCACTCTGAAGAAGCAATGTGGTGAGGTTTGTTATTTGCCTCCCAAAGGCCAGGCCACAAGACTGCTGTGTCTGCCTTTAGAAAAACAGAAATACCAGGAAGATCCCCTTTTCTTTGTGTTCTGCTGGCACCTAACAACTCTCAGATGAGCTGTCAATTAGCAACACATGGAAAACAAAACTGATCTTAAAATGTACAAAGCATTTATACTGAGAGCAAACAGAAAGACTAAATTTTGACCTTTCAAATTTCCTTAAGCTACTAACCAATTTTTGAAAGGGAGCTGATTTGTGTACCCACCTGGCCAGGGGAAGAGGAGAGAAAAGGGAGTCACTGATGTATTAATAATGTCACTTATTTGCATTGCAAAGAAACACTATACCAAGTGCTATACAATCATTATTTTACACCAGGCTACATTCGACCTCAGCCCAGTTCTCTGTCACATGGGGATGAGGACTTCCAAGTGTACCACTTCAGTATTACACATCCAATAAAGCCCCACACAAAACAGTGGGAAAATAAACTAATTCAGTAGATAAGGCTGAGAAAAAGCCTCCAGATTAGCAAAGTCATACACTGTTCAAATGATATGAGAATAATTTTGTTCTGCATTACACCATTCATGTGTTTATACTGTAGCAATTTCATCATATATTTGCACTGAAGTTCCATTCTCTCTTAATGTGCCCTAAGTTTAAATAAAGTTTCTTCAAAGTCATGGTACATTCAGTAGACTTGAGATTTAACAAAATTCAAGCAACATTTCGTTTCAAAATTCAGGATATGGTGTACTCCTGGAAAGCCAGTCTACAAAATCAGGTCACACTACATAGTATTTTAATCTTGCTTCAAGCACAGGCTTAGGACAGTGGGCAAAGAATAAATTCCAATGCAAACTTCTCGTTGGTAATTAAAGGTAGGCAAAATCTAAAGCTGTCATGGCCTTAAAGGTCAATACAATCCATTATTGACAACACACAACACTCTCCAAGATAAAGGCCTATCACCAGTCCTGATTGTTTCTCCTTCTTTCCCCTTAAAAACCACATTTGCAAGCAAATTTCCCTTCAAATTTTCCATCTTCTCATCCAGCTCTGCCCTGGCTGGCGGGGTCTGTGGGCAGGACCACGAGCTGCAGCAGCTCAGCCCGCTCCCAGCACGGCAATGTGGAAAGCAAACAGTTACAGAGCTGGCTGGCAGCTTTGGCACAGATTGAACACACGCTCACACACCCCCACACATCCAGGTCTAATTTGACAGTGCCCATGTTCTCCAACAAAGCTGCTATTCAGGGCCAGGGGGAGCTTGCTCCTTATGCATGGAGGTTACGAGCTCGCAGAGGCTGACGCAAACCATCCCCTGCTGCAGCCCAGCCCTGCGCTGCCTCCTGGTCCTCCCTGCCACGTTTGAAACTCCAAACAGAAAAATATTATCACAGTGGGCAAGCCCTGCACACTGGGATGCCCTGTTTTCCACACTAGCAGTTTCTTCTCATCACCTCTCAACACATCGAGTGACACGAGCACAGCCATGCACGCTTTGGGGAGGAAAAACAAAATGGGGGATACCTGCACAGGGACAGCATTAAATGGCTCAAAACCTACTTAAAACAGCCTGCTGGAACCCAGAGGAGCTCTGTGACTTACCTGAGAGCGTTACCACTGAGCATCTGCAACTGAATTAATACAAATAAACTCCTTAGGGAGCAAAAAAAAAGAAGTAGCATCTCCAAAAAGCTGATGGGAAGTGTTTTGTGTGAATAGTAAAGTGCATTAATTGGTACTCACATACAACGGAGCTTGCTGTGGATTTAGTTTCATGACCTCAGAACACTGAAACAAAAAAGAAAAAGCAAGTTTAAGCTATTTTTCATAAAACGGTAGGTATTTCTCTATAAGTTGCCTTAGCACTCACACATCCCTTTTTCCAATAAGCATTTTTTTCTCTTCCCCTTCATGTCCATCTCAGTTCATCTTTCCTCCTAGCAATCCTCACTTCATATCTGCTTTTTATGGCAATTATCAATCCTTAATTGAAATCCTTCCACCAATTCCCCCCTGCCCCCATGAAAAATCATTTATGAGTATTTGCAATTCTCTCTGCTGCTCAAGAAATCCAACTACCGCCTTGTCCAAGGTAATTTGGTGTCATTTTTTACCCCTTTCACTGGATTATTTGTTAAAAAACATTTCAAAACTACATAGAAAACAAACTATCAAAAATGCTCTGAAGGAAAAACTTCCAGATTATATGATTCTCATATTCTGATTGCATTTTTCATAATCAAAATCTACCATTACTCATCCTGCAAAAGCTATTTTAGTCAAGAATCTTTCCTCTTTCCGGTCTGTCCCTGGAATTTCTCTATAACCTGGTGAAAGTTTCTTATATTGAACTTTGAATCAGATGAACCAGAACTTCTCTTGCATTAGCTCCTCCACTCCAGCAGAAAATATTCAATCTAAACAAAAGCTCTAAGTTTTCATTTAATGTGTGTATTAAGAGATCCAGGATCCTAAGATGAAGGAATGCAAAACAATTAAAAATGGAATTTCTGCTGTTACTCATGTCTGCAGAACTGGTAATGCTCTGCAAATACTTCAAGCTCTTTTTAAAATAGATGAAATACCATTCTGCTTTTCACACCAAAAATGCAGGATCTTGTTCATACTTTGCTCCTTTCCAAATCCCACAGTTTGCCTTTAGTGAGACAGAAATTAAACCACAGCCTAAGTTCTCTTAGCTGATTCCAGCTAGCCCTGCTCCCTCACACACTCTCTTCATTTTACAAAATGTTTTTGTGCCAGTTGCTTTAAAATACCAGAGTGACCTGCCAAGCTTGTGCATCAAAACAGCCCCTCTGCAAAAGGTCCTCTGAGGCAGCCAGTGGATGGAGAGGTATTTTGCAAGAGTTTGAAATCAAATCCAATTCATACCTGCTTTTAACCTTGAGATTCCCCTTCTTACAGCCAGAACACCCTGATAGTTATGCCTGATAGTTTTCACTGTATTTTCAGCTCTTACAAAACTTAGTCAGGAAAAGAGGGGATTAGTAGCACCAGCGGCCATTTGGGCAGGTGAGCTCCAAGAACAGCTCTGAAAACAATCTTCACTTGTGCCCTACTACATGCCCCCGGCAGTTCCAGTCCTACTGAGGGCTCAAAAGGAATCAAAAGAAACAAAACCAAAAAATGCACAAAATCTGCCAAGCTCCCTCATGACCTATCTGAGCCTCCCTCTCCTGTTCTGAATCTGGGTGTCCTAAACAGGAGCATAAAAACATTCCCTAGACAAGAACATTCATTGTATCATATAGAAATCAAATCATGCTTGAAAAAAAACCCAAGCTTTCAAGCTCATTTCACATATGCATTTTTAGAATTTCTCATTGGTATAGACTAATTCCCTGTGAATTCAAACTCATGACAGTTTTTGTTGGGTTTTTTTTTGGCAAGAGAAGTGCACAGCAGCAGCAGTGAAATAAGGTGACACTGCTGAACATTGGGTCTTGTCAAAAAATCTTGGGAATACTTCCTGCAGGAAGATGTTTTCCCCCCTCTTATTTTACTGCATGACCCTTACAGCAGTCACTTAAAAGTGATTCCTTGGTTCATAATGTACACGTCATTCCAGTTTTTCTAAGGATGCAAACTTAGTTTTCAAGGAGCCAGGCAGGTTTGGAAGATATTTCATTTTATCTTGTTAGTTAGTTATTTGGCAAAAGCATAGGAGAAAATTGAGTGACAGATAAGCCTGAATGACTACTCTGAGTCAATAAAGGACTAAATTTAGGTTTCTAGATAAGTGAATTTCTCCACCCAATAGACAAGCATGGAGCAGCTTCTGAATTACTTTAAAAAAAATTAATCCAGTAAGAAGAAGAAAAACAAAAAGCAGATCATTCTGGTCATAACCTAGCCAAGATACACAGGGAACCTAACACAGTCAGTAAGTTGGACTTCTTCAAGTGTAAAAACAAGGAGGGAAAGGAAGCTAAACAGCTAAACTTTGTTTTCTCCTATTATTAGAGGGGCACATCCTTCAAGCCAATGCCTGCTCTGAGCCCAAAAAAGCCATTTCTATCTTTTTGGGCAGGAAGAACTTGCTATACCAGATACAGAAGAATGCACTGAGAATAACTGGCCCTACTGTGAGACCAGGATCCAGTCTGCACATGAACTGTCTTGAAAGCCAAACTAACAAGACCAGGTAAATATAAATCCCACCTTCCTTACCCAGCACCCTCATGTAAGCCCACACGTTCTGTTCTAGTAGCAGCTGCCTGTATTTAAAACATTTATGGTATTTCTCACAAATAGCTAAACCTTTTGAATTTCAGTGGGAGGTTTATCACAAGCTCCATATACATCCAGACAACTACATTGCAAGGTTTCTAGAATTATATTAGGTTTTCCACCTTAGGATAACACAGTGAAATCCCTTGTATTTGCAAATTGGAAAGTAGGACATGAACTGAAAATCCAGGTTCAAGTTCTACAAAGCAACAATGGTTTTAGACATTATAAAAATTTGCATATGTCAGTAAAATAGAAAGCTACTAGAGCCTTCTCAAAATGGGACAGATACCTTTCTGCCCTGTTAAGCACTTAAGAATTAATACAGTGAGTTTTATTAATGTCTCTTTTAGAGAACTTCTGTGTTATTTCACATAAAATTTCATGGATGAGGACAAATGACTGCTCTTCATTTCTCTGGGTATGGTAATATATGTCAGGGAAAGAAAGGAAAAAAAAAATCATTTATTTGCTTTACTGTGGTTCCCAAAACCTCATCCACAATTAGGGCCCCACTGGATACATGCTGTAAAAATGTCAATGCAAACAAAGTTTCTGCCCTGAAGAGTTTACAAATAAGCACAGGCAGCAGGAAGGGACACAAACCCCTCGTGCCAAAGCAATAAACCCTCCTCTCATCCACTGCCCCCAGCTACCACTAATTTGGCCATAATTAGGCGGCTTATTTCTTCTAGGCATTGCAGGCAAAGTGTGCATCATGAGGACAAATCTGACAGGGAGGTCAGTGCTCCTCCAGGCAAACCCATCCCATGTACAGTCTGCAGGGCTGAAAGACTTTGTACAGCATGAATGCCAAAATGCCTTTTCCATTTCCCCATCACACCCTGGTCAGGATTGCTCTTTTTGGCAGTGGGTTAAATCAAATGCTGGTTTCACTGCTCAGCTTCTGTGAGCTCCCCAGCATCCACTCCTGGCTGCCTGGCTCCATATGGAGCACATATCAGAAAGAAAACACTGCCACTTTCAAGAGCTGCCCATTAGCAAATTTATATTTACTTTTTTTATGAGAAAGAAAATCTACAGGATGACAGAAACAAAACCAACCACTCTTCCTCCAACTGAGCAGAACTGCAACAACCAGGAGAATGAGGAGTATTTAATCCACATGGTGCAGCCAGGAAAGCCTACCTACCCCTTTCCCTCTCCCTCATGCACTAAAACTTCAATTGTAAGTGTTTGAGTTTTTTCAAGCTTTTCAAGTTCAGTTTTTAGGTATTTTAAGTAAACTTCAGCTAGGCATATACTTCAAGTTTAAGCTGAACTTTATCTGAATCTCAGCACTTGACCTTTTCATTTATCATTTTAACATTTGATTTTTAGAAACACTGATCCTTATTTGCAAAGCTTTACCATGCACTCTGAGCTGTATCAAAGAAAAAAAACCAAAGCCCAAAGAAAACCTAACCCAATCTTAGCCACGAAGAGCTTGTGGTTGTAGGCAAGAAAGAACAGCCAGAAAACACATGAAGAATCTGATGGTTACAGATGGCATGGAAAGCATTCCAGTAGATAAACAGAAATGCAGAGAAAGCAGGATGGCTTTCCAGCTGTAAGTATCACAGCATTGCTGGGATGAAAGCCAAAGGAGGATTTACTTTTTTTTTGATGCAACAGAACTTAGTTTGTAAAAATTATCCTGTAGAACTGGTTTGAAGAAACTAAACTTTGATTTTAAGGCTCTGGAATAAAAATTCACTAGGTAGGCCAAACTATCTATATCCTATAGAAATTAGGAAAGCATTAGAGATGCTAGTTATCTGCAAGAGACCAAGACAAACAGAATTTATTTTATATATCTCTTTGAACAGAGATATCAATAACCCATGGTGGGGCAACCTGTCTTATAGGCAACCCTTTAGGCAAATAGCCCAGAAGTTGTGAAAGAGTTTAAAGAAATCCCAGGATTTCCTGGGAGCACACATTCACCTCCCTTGCTGAGCTGCATCACTTCCTTCTATATGGCTGCACTACAAAAATAAATCTAAGCTTCCAAAACCACTTCTCATTCAACAAAGCACAGTGTCCTCAAAGGCACTCCTGGTTGTACAAAATGTTAATTTATGAAGTACTTGGAAATATCAAGAGGATTGGGTTTCAGGGCCCTACAGAGCTGCTGCTCTAAACAAAACAAGATAAATAAAGATGGGGAAGTGGAAAGTGAGGGGAGCAGAGAGGAGACCAACTGCCCATATATAGAGGAATTCCTGCTGGAGCCATGATTTCATGCAAAGAGAACTAAAATAGCAATGTCTTTCACAAGTTTATTGTTCTCCCCTAGTGTCAGGGGAATTGCTAAGCTGGAATATTCCCTTTTTCTTCTGAGTGGTATATGACCTTTACTGTGTTGTATTACCCATCAGTCTCTTAATATTTTTGTTATAACACTATTCTTTGAAAAAAGGCTCTTCTTGGTTTAGTTTGGGGTTTGTTTTTGTTTGTTTTTTTCTTTTACACCTTTAGCAAAAACTCTGAAAATGGAAAGAAACAATGACTTGATGTTGTTTTTATTACTTATATTTTCTTGTGGTCTTTTTCCTGGGTGTATTCCTGCAAAGTTGAGACCTGTAGTAAGTTACTCTCACCTTGTGGTATTAGGCAAGACATGGGTTTGTTCACACACTCTGTTCCACAAGTTTCATTCAACACTGAATGAACACCAGAACTCACCATTCATAAAATGAATGAGCCTTCTAATCAGTGTAATCACTGTACTACTGCCCTGTCCTTAAAACCCATGTGAAAGGAGACTAAAAAAAACCAGGACAAAACCTACAAATAGCTTTGACAGGAAAAATAAACCCATAGCCCAGTTCTTCAAGAATATGCAGGGAGAAATTTGTATAAATAGAGTAGCTGCAATTTCAGTGACTAAAATAAACCCCAAGACAAGCACCGTAACTCCAAATGCAGAACAACTTTCTCTGTAGCTGTAATAATGCATGATTTTGTGTATCTGGTCAGAAACAGGAGGCTGGAGGCATTAAGAGAAGTAACTAATCCCAAATTTATTTAGCAGACACACAGGGAAGTGATACCACCAGCAAATGTCATTGACCCTGGAAAGGAGAGGAGCTGAGGAAACAAGAAACCCCATCTCAAACACAAAGCACCAAACAAGTTACCAGCATATTGTGTTTAGTATCACAGCTGAGCCTAGAACTACAAAACCTCCAGATATTTGTGTACAATCACCTGAGTTTATGTAACTCCCTGAACATGATGCTTTCTCACTAAATGGATTGCTTAGGAATAAAAATTCATCCCTCGTGCAGCATTTCCACAGGTGATACTGCTTCCCAGCTGTGTACTGTCTGCAAAGAAAAACATATGCTGCCATTCAACTACAGACAAAACAGGGTTTCTTGGGCACAAGGGAGGGATGAAAAGGAGGTTTAGAGATGTTTTGTGTTGTTCTGGATCTACCATCACTCTCCTCCAACAGCACAGAGGTAACCCAGCAACCCACCCGCAGGAAAACCAGACACACACACAGATTCCTTTCACAAAAAGAAAAGAAACCTCACAACAATCTTCTCCCTCAAGAAAAAAAAAAAAAAAAGGCAATTAAAGAACATCTCTAAGTGCAAAATCTGCCTAAAATCTGTTGGATTTTTCCTTTATAGTGTGGCATGCTTGTACAAGAGCCCATCAAGCAGCAGTGGGGGAGTTGCAGAGCTGAGCCACTCGCAGAGCTGAGCCTCACTGCAACACAAGCTAACAGAGCGTCACCAATTTAATTGACTGATGATTTAATAAAATGCCCTGGATATAGATTAACTTGCTTTGCTTAATGTGGCTCAGCTTCCTGGCAGCAGGAACTGGCACCACACTGCTCCTGGGCTGGGAGCTGGGCTGCCCAGGGGCTGCACCCACCGCTTGCCTCAGCCAAACCTTTCCCATTACCCTTCCCAAAATAATGAAGTGTAACACAAAGCTAAGATACAGTCGAGCAGATACACACACACATAAAAAATAAAAAACCTTTATCCATGCTATAGCAAGTCCCTAACTCAGCTTTGCTGGCCCTGTCTTACTCCAGAGCCAAACATCCTAAGTCTCAACATTAGTTTCTTCTTTTGGACCATTTCAATCTCATAATTGTCAAAAAGATAATCACCTGGATTACTTAATTCCTGCCCAAAACCTGGGAAGATATGAAGCAATGTTGGGTTAACAAAAGCAGTGCTTTCCCCATGTAGGGGAAGGCAGAGATCCCTCTCAAATGCATTTCCCTGCTCCATCCCTTCACCTATTAATAGGTACAAAAAACAAACCCACAAAACTCAAATCACAGCAGCTGTCTCTTTACAGTTCATATGCCCAATTTCAAATAAAGAAAGATACTGTAAAAGTTGGAAAAACAGAGAGTAAAAAAGGATTATTAGCCAGCTCTAATTATACAAACTGATCTCATCCTCTTGTCATAAGCCTCTTTCCTGTTTCCGGAATCTATTTGTGCTACAGAAAGACCAGCCTTTTGTAAATGTCCATGGATCATCAACACAGGCTGATTAATTCCCCATTTTACAGTACACACATACTGTCAAGCAATTCACTTGTAATCCGATATAACCCTGCCCTCACTTGTAAAATTTTTCCTCTAATATATTACTAAAGGCAAACAGTACTTAAGATACCGATTTGTAAAATCCAAACAACGTTTCAAAAGGAGGCATCATGCTTCTATAATAAAATAAAAATCACAGACCACATCTTCAGTTCAAGTAGCTACATCCTAATAAAGTTAAGACCTAACAGTTGACTTGAATTAAAGAGCAGCATGTACGCAAGAGCACACATATGTTTATACTCAAATTAAGTCCTCCAACAGGTTCTGGGGCAGCTGTTTCACGTATGCATGAGACTTTTATCTCAGGCTCAAATATTAACTTCCAGAAATCCTTAGCAGACATTCTAGCTGCCTCCTCAAATGAACAAAATCCAGTTTATACCTTCCTATGGGTTCTCTTGTTTGAATACATGTTTTGGCAGTAAACTGTGGGGAAGCTCTCAGTGAGAACCACCTCACGTTTGCGGGGGTGATTCTTGATTTTGGGGTTTAACCAGGAACTTCATGAAAATCCCCAGGTATTAAACTGGGCAGCTGAAGCATCATGCAAGTTACTGGTTATCTTTGAAAACAGAGATGCATTATGTGGGACAAGGTGAAGAATGGAGGGAGGCAAGAACAGGGTTTGGGGAGTATTTCACCCCAGTGCATACAAGGATAAAGACAGTGGAGAGCTGTCAACAGAAAGGAGATGCCTACAGCCTTACATGTGCAGTGGGAGTGAGCAAAGCCTCTAACTATTGATTCCTACACTTCTTACTACAGCACATGCCCTAAAACCTTCTCCACTTCACTATTCTCTGACTCTCCAGGCTGTGCTGTTTTAGGAACTATGCTGAGCAATGATGGTTTCAGTAAAAGAAACATCCCCAAGCCCTAGGGCTGAGCAGCAAGGCCCTGCTTCTTTCTGTGCTTCCCAAACCACAGCACTTGTAGTGCATTCCCAAAAACACAGGCTTGCAGTAGAAAACAACCCATGATCCAGCCCAAAACATCACACACTTTAAAGTTGACAAATATTAAATATTTCCTAGCATTTAAAAACCAGGTAGTTACCCAATGCATATTTTAATAAAGGCATGCACCAGCCTTAACTCTCCACAGCAGAGTTTTAGCCACAGGTCGAGTCGGGAATAAATGGCATCAAGACCCAGATGCAAGACATGTTTCTGCTTGCATTTTGGTCTAAGAGGTTTCAGTGCCCAACATTTTAATGTGCTTTTCTCCTCTGAAGAATACATCAGACTCACTTTTCCCTTTAGGCTCCATTTTGCAAATGCTGCCACCGTGGCCCCAGGCACCACAGACTTACTCAGGCAAAGTCTGGCTAACACTTTACTCCAGAAGAAGAAAATTTCATCAGAAACTTCAGGTTTCCTACAGGAGTACCTGTGCTAACCTCACTCCCTGTGGCACAGCACGACCACATCTGACACTGCAGAATTACAAATTATTTCTTCATAATTGCTCCTCTTCTTTCAACTCACAAAACCATGGGAATATGTTCTTCTCTAAATAATACACTTTAGGCAATGAGAGAACATGGTCATTTTGCTGAAACATCCTTTCTGAGGCTCAAAAAATGCTCATCATTCACTCAGCAACTGCAATGATGGAGTCACTTGGTGTGGCATTCCCTGCAAGGAAAATGAGAGCTCTGCTCCCAGGGCACTGTATTGCACTGGGAATATCCCACAGGAAGTAAAACCCCAAGCAACAGAAAATATTACATCCCTAGCCCAGAAAAGATAGAACACTCATTCAAGCCCCATTTTAAAATAAATTAAAGCATCAAATAATGAAAATCCAAGTAAGCACAGTTTGTACCCAGTTCCATTACCCCACCTTCTGCACCTGAGCCTCTCTGCAGCACGCTCATATGCAAAACCCCACATTTTGCAGACACTTAAAACTGTTCCTTTCCACTGCCTTTACAAAGTGACCTTTCAGGCTGGTCCCTCAGGAAATGAATGGGTTAAGTGCCCACAGGTCCCAGCCTCCCCAGTAAATCATTTATTAGCCCAGCTCAGGGACAAGGAGCTCTGCAGAAGCGAGAGCCCACGCTGTGCAGCTGTTCCCAGCCAGGCAAACTCTCCACAATTATGTTATAACACAGGATTAAGCTCAGGGAGTAGAAATCCGTCCCTTCCTTGCTGATGGCTTTTTTTCTTTTTTTCAAGTTATGCAGCTATTTTAAATGTTACAGAGCTCATTAACATGAAGTTCATTAAGCAGTAACCACTTTATGAATGAAATGAAAAGATTGTCATTATACACACAATTATGGAAATACTAGACCAGCACGTAGAAAAAGGAAAGGGTATGAGAATGCTGCTCCTGAACTCCAAATTAGCCTTTCTTTTTTTCCCAGATCCTTCAGAGGAGGCACACCCAGAAATCAGACGTGAAGCAGAGGCTGGTTCCCAGGCAGGACTTCAGGTGAGAAGTTCTTGCTGCCTGTGCTGGAACTCACCAGAGATTTCACTGCTGTAGCTGAGTATAAAAAGTCATTCCCCTTCATCACCCCCAAAAAAGGGTCTGGAATCTTCCTCAGCAGGGAGCACAGCTTGCTGCAACTCACCACACTCCCCAAATTAGCAGAAAGTTAAGAAATACTATGACAAATCAAGCCACAAATTGCTTCTCTGCAGCTGGTGTGCATTCCTCCTTTAAACATGATGAACTTGGAGGACAGCTCTCAGCAAGCCACTTATTCATTCCTGATAAAGCAGGTTCCATTCATAATCATGCCAAGGACTTCATTTCTCTCTCAAGGTCTGAAAATAGGTATAATTCCACTGCTCAACCCCACTGAAAAAAGGAAAACCCAAATTATCACGATACATACTTGTCTCTCTACAAGTAACAACAGTTTCTGATTAATCCACCCAGCTGTTGCCACAGCTCAGTAACACCAAATGATTTGGACTCAATCTTGTTAAATCACTGGTCTTGTAGACAAGACCATGGAAAATACGAGGCACTGCAGAAGGTAAACAGGTTAGGGACAGTGGGAGGAGAAAAGAGGCAGCTTGCAGTGGTTTTCCTCCCTCCCTCCCTTGACGGAGCTCACCCATTTCCAGGCAAGACTCTGGCAGTTTCTTGGCTTCAGGCTAACAGATTTTGCACATTCAAGTTTTTTTGGAGAGAAAGGGTGTAACTCCATGAGTCAAAACAGCTCCTGTCAGCATTGCAGTAACCATATACTCATTTTTAGGTCAGATCCATCCTGTGATCTGGTTCACCACACCAAGAAGCTGGTGTTAGCTGAACAACAAACCCAGAAGCCTCCACACCACGACTGCTCGGGGGCAGACAGACTGACAGCCGCTGTGCCAACCAGGAGGCACCTCAGCTCTGATCCCAGCCAGCTCCCGTGGAAATCCTGGGGCTGTAACCATATGCCTGCCTGCCCCAGGGACATGAAAGCTCCATCTTAAAATATTAGGGAAAAACAGCTGATGTTTTAAGTGTTAAGTGCTATTTAATACCGTGGCATCTGGTTGATACAGGAGGCAACACCGCATATCCCTTTTCTAACCCCACCACAAAGAGATTGTATTTTATGGCAAAATAACTTGCTGAATTTGTTTATATCATTGTAATTGCTTTGGTATCACCATTTCCTCCTCCTGTCAAGGCTAAGTTTGACAATGGGCAAACCCATTCTCCCAAACCCCTCATCTCAATCCTGGTGTATACCTAAAAGAGCTGCCAAAACATTTAACCTTACTTTAACTGCATGAAGCAGTACAGGTGGCTCCAAGATCTTCCTCAGGTTGTTCCCACGCCAAGCAGGGAGAAGCAGGGCAGGTCACAACACTCAGCTCCTAGAAGGGGGAAGAAGCAGAAAGAGTCACCAGGTGCAAGGGTCTGCATGGCTGAGAGCAGTCCCAACACCCAAACTGGAACTGCAACACCTTCACCAAGGAAGATGGAAACCATCCTCTCCCCTGCTAGCCATGTGGGAGGCATCTGTTGCTTCTTGCAGCAGTCCCATGTGGTTCCACGAGCACACACAGGACAATGGCCACATTATGGACAGAGCTATTTATAGATATGTAGGCATCTGGCACCACCTAAGAATAACTGCACTGCTGAGTTGTATTTGCTGCTGTCCTGCTATTTGGTTTATCCCCAAAGCTGTTGATCTGCTGTCCATCACCATATCCCAAACAACTAAGCTGGCCTTAAGTTCTTTGCATCCATCAACACAGACAGACTCCATCAAATTCTTTGTGGACTCCATTACACCAAGGTGCTTTAACAAGAACAAAGGTAGATGATGGCAGATGGTGACCAGCAGATGAAGCCCAAATCTACCAGGACATCTCTGCCAAATCCTACTGGGTTGCCTGCAATTTTCCACAGGCTGATTCCCTGCTCTGGGGCAAAATCTACTCAGTAGATTAATCCATAGGGATGGTCTCCAAAGCATACCTAGAAAGAGCAGTTAAAGTGAATCAAATGTCAAAAGGTGAAAAAGCAAGGTTGGGTTATAGTTTATTAAACGCTGTGTGGGAGATTTTATTAGCTAAGTCAAAGTTATCAGGGTATCTCAGACCATCATTTGGTTACCACACCAGGAAAGGTTGTGGCTGCACACAAACACCACCTAACACAAGCACAACACACCAACTGCCTCCTCCTGTTCTACCAGAGAGACACTCTGCCCCTGCACTCTCCCTGTTGGGAAAACATCCATCCTCTGGGAATCTCACAGCCTGAGCCAACCTGCCAACCTCAAAGCGCAATTACAAGCACAGAAGTAACAATGGCAAAACTAGTTACCAGCTGGGAAATCAATTGTACTGTGTGAATTAGCTGGGGAAAGTACAGGACTGGAAGGTGAGGCACTGCACAACAAATCTCACTCCATCTACACAAGACCTGCATCACCTGAATACCTCAATGTCAGCTTTACACAATGTTTTTTCTTAAGATTAACAGCTAAAAGTCTCTTTTATCCATTCTGCTGAGAAATGGGGAGAGTATTTTGCAAGGCACTACAGGGTACTGTGCTTTACTACAAATATGTTTACTTAGATATAGACCAAAGAGGAAAACCAGAAAAAATTTCATCCTCCTAAAGTATGAGGATTGTGCATGAATTCCTTCACTGCCATGTCACACATTTCTGAATTACATTCTTATGCCAAACTACTGGAGCTGAAAGTGGAATTACCTGAACTCTTAAATCCCAGTTAAGAGCATACAAACACTCTTTAGATTCATTAACCAGTAAAAACCACCCTCACAGTCACAAACAAGCAGACTGGAACTTTCCTCTGGCATTTTTGTAGTGTTATTTTCAGGACCTCAATTTAGGAGATGGTTCCTGTTTGATAAAGCAATGATTAACTATTTGCCCTCCTGTGTTGAACTCCAAGGAACAGCTCTTTCCAAGGCACATACAACAACAATACAGTGGTTTCACTCATTTCTGAGACACTGATAACTTGGCTTTCAAGAGTCTATTTGTGTATTTTGGCAGAGAAAGCAGGGTTTGCTGCTATCCCTTTGAACCAACAAGGACTGTGGGTATGGATAACGTTGCCAGGGTAGACAGTGAGCATGCTGTGAATCACTGCAGGTTTTTCCTCATCTCCACTAAGGAATGAGGGTGTGTGTATGGAAAGCTCTTGGATGCTCAGGACCTGGAAAGTATTAGCAACTGGAGAAAACAAACTGGCCCAGCAATGAAAAACTAACATAGATCATAAAATTCTTCCTCACACTTATTCGTCTGGTTTTATTCAGTGGGAGTTTTTAGATTGCTACAAGAAGAAGGAAGTAACATTAAAAAGTCTTATATATTTTAGTTCTGTGTGTAAAGAGCCTGCACATCATAAGGTTGTCCACATCAAAGTACTAATTCCCCAAAGAACTGATTTCTGCTTCCCATGAAATCGTTCTGGGACAACTCCTGCATGCCTAAGCACACCCATTGCAGAAGGATTTCCCCATGGGGATTTCTTCTCCTCCTCCTCCTTTACTGGGAAATCATTACCAAGTGTTGACGAACACGGACATAGCTCCTGTTTTCTGAATCTTAAAAAGATGGGTTTAAAATTTATGTTTCGTGGGTGAGCTCATACAGCATTACAAATGAAAAAGTGCTCAGTATTATCACAAGAAAATGATGATATACAGTAGCTTATAAAAAGCAATTTGGTTTCTACATGGCTCTGCAAATATTCCAAACAACCTGTAACTCTGGATAATTTCTCCCCTAAAAGGGCCTACAGTCATGATATCCCACAGTGCTCACTAAAGTAAATGAGAGTCTTTTTGACACCTGCCTTTACACATCCTATTTTGTTTAAGTTTAATAAAAATAGGGAAAACACATATTTTTTGTCAGGACACAATTATTTGATAGCAGACTGTTTATGATCTTGCTCCCTCCCACTGAGACAGCTACAGCAGAAATTACCCAGGCCACTGATTAATTACTGAAACGATTCTTTATGAAGAGAGAGGAAAACAACTCTTCTCTATGAAGAGAGAGGAAAAGAAAGTTTAAGGACAGTGTTACAGCTACTTATATTTTTAAGAAGACAACATTAACTGACCCTTTGGATTACATATGCAATTGCCATAAGAGATGAGTAGTTTTACCAAACAAGCCAAATAGCTTAAAGATGATCTTCACTTGATACATCCTCAAGAGGCAGAGGAGAAAAGCATCAAAAGATGGTCTTGTTATATTTCGAAATTAAATGAACTACAGTGAATAACACAGACAAAAAAGAAATCATTCTGTGTTGATTATCTATTTGAGAGGAATCACTAGGGACTCTTAAACATGCTTGGTATCTTCCCAACATGTGGACCTCAGGGTTTCTAGTTACTTTGCTGATTGCTCCCCAGCAAACTCCCACCCTTCCCAAATACTCCCCAGTGTCCAGCACAAAGGAAACCACTCCTCAAATTTGCTCTTTTTTTCCCAGCACCCAAACCTATTTTATTTTTCTGAGAAGTGTTCCATGTTTTGTTGCTCTGCCATCTGAGCACTTTGACACATAGAACGAGTTCTCTCACCATCTGGTTGTAATTGACATTGCAAACCTTTCAGCAAATTCAAAAAGCAGCACCAAGACGAGAAAACTAATGGTCTAGGAGATGGACAGCTGATTATCTGGGATTATTTGATACAGCTGGAACATTTTCATAGACAAGACAGCCACACACAGTCAGTCCCCAGCACCCAAGCAAACCTCTGGGGTTTTTATGAGTTTTGGCTGTTGCCTGCTATAAAACCTCCTCACAATTTCATATAAAATGCTGTCAAGGAAAACATTGCTTTTCATCCTCATCTCCCAGAT
Source organism: Ammospiza nelsoni (assembly GCF_027579445.1). Classification (NCBI taxonomy): domain Eukaryota; kingdom Metazoa; phylum Chordata; class Aves; order Passeriformes; family Passerellidae; genus Ammospiza; species Ammospiza nelsoni. The sequence goes on along the minus strand of NC_080646.1, from coordinate 6,598,081 downwards.
TGCTGGGTGTACAACTGTGTGTGCTACAGCCTTTTGCTCTTAATACACAGCCTACACTTGCATACCATGATATTCTTGTTACAGGACATCCTTTTCCTGCTCCTACTGCATCTCCCAGGAGAGACTGGCTCACAAGACCTTTCCAGAAGTCAGAACTGTATTTCCTAATTCCTTAGGGAAGGGAATCTGGACACACTCCTTGGACAACCAGAGGATCACATCCAGCCAGCATGGGTCTAGGAAAGGCAGGTCCTGCTTGACTAACCTGATCTCCTCCTATGACAAGATGACCCGTTTAGCAGATGAAGGAAAGGGTGCAGATGTTGTCTGCCTAGACTTTAGGAAAGCCTTTGACACCTTGTTTCACAGCATTCTCCTGGAGAAACTGGCTGCTCAGGTGTATGATTCTGCTGCTCACTGGGTTAAAAACTGTCTGGATTGCTGGGTGGTGAACGGAGGGGAATCCAGTTGGCAGCCAGTCACAACTGGTGTTCCCCAGGGCTCAATACTGTTTAACACCTCTGACTGGATCAAGGGCACCCTCAGTTAGTTTGTAGATGACACCAAGCTGGGCAGGAGTGTTGATCTGCTGGAGGGCAGGAAGGCTCTGCAGAGGGATCTGGAAAGGCTGGATCGAGGCGCTGGGTGGGGGTCAGCCTCTCCTCCAATGTAACAACCAACAGGAAAAGAGGAAACTGCTTCAATTGTGCCAGGAGAGGCTTAGATTGTACATGGGGAAAAATTTCTTCACCAAAGGTTGGTCAAGCACTGGAACATCGGCCCAAGGAATTGGTGGAGTCACCATCCCTTGAGGCATTTAAAAGATGGGCAGAAGTGGCACTTAGGGACATGGTTCAGTGGTGGCCATGGCAGAGCTGGGTAATTATTGGACTTGAAGACCTTAAAGGTCTTTTCTAAGCTATATAATTCTATGATCTTTTCTAAGCTATACAATTCTACGATCCTATATAAATGGAAGAAAAAATAACATTATTTGCCTAAAGTCTGCATTGCTTTGGACAAATGTAAATACAGCATGATCCCCTAGCCATTGCACCAAGCTACATTTGTACCATAAAGAGTGGACGATAGATTGCAGCTCATCACATTTTCACACAAACACACACAACATTCCATTGGAAGTAAATGATGGGTTTTGTTTAGACAGCAGCATCTGACTTGGCATACTGGACGAAGAAAGACCAAGAATTTTAAAACAATAGAAAGTAAAACATATCCATATTTCATATGTCGCTACACATTGCAGAGCAAGCAATAATATTAAGATGTTAACTGCAGTCCCATCAATCCTGATTACCAAGAGATGGGAGACAAATATTCCTTCACATACACTAAGTTAACTTTTGAAACCCAAACTCCTTCGACAGTGTCGCCTTGAAATTGTAAACAGAAATAGCCCCATGGACTAAAAGGACTAAAAGAGAAGCAAGGAAGCAACAAAGAGCACTTTTCTGCTCACTCCAGCCCTGGACAGACACAAATTTTCTCTCTAAAACTGAAAGAAGTTTGAATTTTTGAAGAAGAAGTTTGAAGTTTTTTAATTCCACCAGCAATCACAACAAAGCAGCAAAACAAAGAGACCAGTAATGATTTATGGCTCTCTCCCTTGCCTCTGGACAGCAACCTGGGCTCACAGACACCTCTTGGGCAACGACACACACCAACCTGTTTCCCCAGGAGAAGATGAGGTGCCACAAGGACTCTGCAAGCAGTGGAAACCCCCTCACCTCTAAGAGCATGGTCCTGAACAAGTGCTCTTCAAAGGTACACAAGGTCTCAGCCTTCAAAATGGAATAAAAGAAAAACTGGAAAGAATAACGCTTTTGTTACCCATTAGTTCTTACTAATAAAAGTGGGACTTGGTCCTGAAATTTGTTTAAACTGCAGCCTGTCACCATGCTCATCCTAAACAGCAACTGCTTCTTTCCAGACAGCTTTGTTAAACCACATCAGGGTTGAGATAAGGACTTCAAACTCTTTCCACAAGACCATCATGGCTGACTGTCTGTGGGAGATATTAAAATTTAACTTGTAGAGAGCTTAAAATCTGTGCAAAGGATTAGCACTTCACTGAACCACCATGGTAAGACCACTACTCTCCTTCCTACTGGGAACCAGTATCAGACTGATCAGCTAAAAAACAAAGCAAAGAGCAGCAAGCTACAATAACATGTCAAGCCCTCAGACACTTCTAAAACAATCCTCCTTTTTTTTTTTTTTAATTTTAATTCTGCAACAGATTCTTCACCTTCCTCTCTCCTCTACCACGATATTCAGGTGCCAGTCTCAATGAGTTGCGCCTCTTGCTAGAATGGGGCAAAGCTCAAAACAAACCCCCTTCAGAAGAGCAGGAAACAGAGGAAGCACAAACAGTGAAGGCAAGGACTACTTCAGCATGGCCATCATCAAGAGCTACCAACACAATGCCTCAAAGGCACAGGAAAATGCCACTCAACCACAAACACAGCTCCCCACTTAAAAGAGTGGGCCTATTTTCTTTGAAATACTGGGTGCAGGTTGTGACAGGACATGCCAGACATTTCCTGGGAAGATGACATATTCCAGAACAGGATATGGACTCTGAGAGAAGGCAGAGTGGTTGGAAACAAGATTCATGTGAAAACAGTTTGAAGGCTTGTCTGGTCCATCACCCTGCCCAAAGCTGGGCCATGATATCAAGGTTATGGAATTATCCCCCTGCTTTCATTTTTCAAAACTGTCGATGTGGCCTGTTTCTCAGTTCTTGTATGTAAAATGGAGCTAAATAAGGTAACTGAGCCCCATCACCACAGAAGGAAATCAAACTCACCATCAGTCCAAGGCATTCCCACTCCAGCCATGAAGCCTACACGATTCACTTGTTTAATCTGACTTTCCCCATGTACAAAACTGATTTTCTTCTTCATTTCCACACAGTCTGCAAAAATACTCAAATAAATAAATTTTTACTGTACTTAGAAGCCTTGTGACAAGGATGGGAACATGTACATGCTGAAACCAAACACCAGCATATAACATACACTGATGCACTAAAACAAGGTTTTCTCCTACATGTTAAGGAGCTATAAAATACAGAGAACACATAGGAGCTATAAAATACAGTCTTCCACTGCAGCTCTTGCTGAGCCCAAGATCCCTCTGTGCCGAGCCCATGGATGCAGCAAGAATCCCTCTGTCATAATATTAAACATAGAAATGCTGGGAGGGGACACAAAGGGACAGAAAATGACTTGTCCAAGGCTTTAGAGATGGCTGCCAGCACAGTCTGTAATCTGCATGGTATCACCTCTCCACTCAAGCAGCAGTGACAGATCCCCCTTTCTTCAAAAGCTGTCTCCATCCCCTCCCGCTGCTGCCTGGCTCTGCCAAGCAACCATGACATTAAATCACTTCACTGCTCGAATCAACATGTCACTGGAGCTGCCCAGCACTTAATTATATGAATTAGGAGATCTGTATAATGGTCCTAAACCAGTAATGAAAGAGAAGGTTTAATGATGCAACAAAAACCTGCAACGCAGCACTCAGATTATGGGTGGGTTACACAACAGCTCCAGCAATTCAGCGTTCAGGCTGCAGACTTGCCTAGTGCACATCCCATTTTCCCAGAGCCATCATCTGACTCCAAGCACGTGAGATCCACTCTAACACACCCTTCCTGCCTCCCTTGCACCAGAAGCTCAAGAATGAAGGTGAGGCTCAGTTTTTGAGCACAGTCATCCACATCCAGGAGAAGAGATGCCCAAAGCAAAGTCAGCCCTTTTCCCAAACTCACATTCAAACTCAAAAAGATTTATCTGAAGCCTGTCCTAGCAACCACTTGTATCTCACAAGTAGGGCTTGCTCCTCCCAGCATTAACACTCCATTGCACAGAGATGACATAACTCCAGTGAAACCTGTTCAGTTGACAGCTGGAGTGACTTTTGCATTGTGCCATGTAAGTTAACTCCCAGCTGCAGCCTCGTTTAAGGAAGTATTATGAGCACAGCTTTAACAGAGATATCACCCATGAACTGACAGCAAATAAGGTAATTTAGGTATCTGATGAGCACTCAGCATGAACTGTTCATATGGAAGAGAGTGCTCCTCCCTCAAGATTTCTGAATGGAGTTTATTACTAAATAAGCTCAAATTTGTCTAGATAGTATTGATTTCTATTCATAGCACTTATATAGCTTAAGGGAGAAACCATTTGGTTTGAAATATTATTTTAGAATCTATTGACCTTTCATGTCAATAAACACAATACCAAATTGCAGCTTAGCAGGCTTATTTTAGCTTTTTTTTGGGTAAAGTGGTCAGATGAAAAGCACTATAGCAGCATCAGGGCTGAGAAGTATTATTTAGATTTCAAAAAGCAGTTAAGTGTCATGGCCAATCCATATGTTCAATATCAAGGGGCTCGTAAGAAAATTGACAGGACCAAAACTGCAATGGGGAAGGAAGAGTGATAGCATCAGCTGGGAAGCTGCTTGCCAATATTTGCACTTGCTTGTTCAAACAAAAGCCTCAAGAAGAGATGCTGTGCCTTATCTAGAAACCCTCTAAAATGTCACTAGTATGTCACTATTCTTAACAGAAAAATGCCACACTTGTACTCCTCTGTCACCTGTAAAATACACTATTAATTCTATTAAAATCCACAATGGTAACTGTTCATCTCCATGTGTTAGCATTCCAGCTCACTTTTGCCAAGGCAGAAGGAAGCACAGGGTACTCTTACTAGTCATTTGCAGCTGCAACAGATCTGCATTTACTACAGCAAGGCAGATGGCTGGAAACAACCAGCATGCAACCACAGAGCATCTTTTACCCTCCAAACCCTTCAGCAGGTTGCCAGATTTGCTTTCATATAGCTCAACTTCTCTTTTCCCTCCCTCTAAACAAAAGGGCTGTTTTCATTCAGCTGCTGAATTTCTTCCCCTTTACAAATAGAGACACCTGCAACAAATTCCTCTTTAAAGAGGCAGATCACAGCAGGGCAGTGTATTATGAGTAGAAAAGTAAGGGACATTATCAAATAGAATTGGCACATGGCACAAATTTTCCCAGTACACAAAGAGCCCAGGGCATGTAACTCCAAGTGCATGCCAGGGGAGGAAGCAAGCTTTTGCCACTAGCAAAACAAATCCTGAAATAAGTCAGAAAATGCTCATAAAACCTCTGTCTCAAAGTCTGACATCAAATACAACCTGAGATTACCTGAGCCTGTTAGTGGCTCTGCATTCATACAGCAAAGTGAAATCCTGGAGGTGCCTGCATCCTCCCATGTGTTTCACACACAGCAAGACCTACTCATTATTTTCTCTGCAAAGCACACTCCTCCCCGTTAATCAAGAGTTACAGCCAGTGACCCAACTAGCACTGGGATGACTTCACTGCCAGCTGCTAGGCATCCTCAAAAAAACAAAAACAAATTACATGAAGCTACCATCACTTACCAAACCCTACTGCAGGTACACCAGGCCATTGGGCAACTGTGCTGACGTACCTGCCAGCACATCAGGGACTTCTTCCCCAACCATCCCCTGAAGCAAAGGATCTTTATTTACAGCAGAGACAACAGTTTTCAACCAGCAGAACACCCTCCCCCTCCTCACCTACCCCAAGCAGGTACAGCTTTTTGCTCAGGGAAGGAAAAATAAGAAGTCAAAGACAACTAATTGTCAGGACACACCCTTCTCCCAGTGCACCTGTAAATGACCACTTGTGCAACAGCACCTGAGTGTCAACAGGACTGTGGGCACTACCCAGGCACCAACACAGCAATCAAGCAAAGGCCCTACCCGCAGTTCCACGTGCAGGTAGGGTTTTGAAGTGCCTATCTAGCTATCTACACCTATGCAAGTGGTGAGTCACCTCTTGCAAACCCAGCCTCACACTGTTGCTATCTCCTCTTTCCCGTACTCCTGCAATTGTGGCTAATCTCCCAGCCAGACATTGCTTGCCTTCTTCAGGACTGTCATTCAGCAGAGCACTGAACAGGGTTAGCTGGTAACAAAACAAAAATAAAAACTTAATGAAAAGTAATCAAAACCCCTGACAGGTTTTCCAATATACAGTTCATTAATTACAACTAAGGGCACATGCACTTTTTTCACAGCATGTTTAGGATTAGAAAGAGTTAAGCCATGGAAAGCAGTGACATGCTGATACCAATTTAAATTTTGTGTGTTCTATGCATAAATAATAAGAAATAATATGCTTTAGATAAACGAATAGGTTCTGGCATTTCTACCAACGGAAAGTAGAGACAGCAGAATTTAATGTCTGCCCAGAAATCTAAACAAAGGGGTTTAGATGAAGAAAAGTATTCTGAGAAATTCACCACACATTCCCTAATCCATTCAATTTTCTTCCTAGCAATTTCAAATAATCATTCTCACCCCCACCAAAACAAAAATACAAGGGGTACAAGCCTACAGCACATGCATTTAGCACTAGGGGTTGCTAGAGATTACAGACAACTCACCAGATCCCAAATGGTCGGTACCACAGGTGAAAAAAAAATGCTCCTTCGCTGAAAGTCACAGCCTCACAAAAAATATCAAACAGCCTTTTGATCATGGATCATCCTGGGAAACCTGGCACTGATCAGTGCTGGGAAGACACAGCTAAATTTTAGAGGTGCTCATCTATGGGTTGCTGCCAAGCCTCCTCCAGAGAGGGATTTCATCTCTAGTACGGTTCCAACAATTGCTTTATGCCAGCTCCAAACAGTTGCCACTAGGAGGTTTTGCTCACCATTGAGTTGCCACCAGCCACACATCTGCTGCCTGCTGGACCAAGGGTCAGCCAGGTTGACACCCACATTTCTTTGGACACATCATTTTTCTGCTGGAGAGGGTTCCCCAGTGTGGGAGAAGGAGCCTGAGCACTGGTACATCCCAAGGAAAGCCCTGTGCTTGTCCTTCTCCAGCATCCCTGTGTGCTTGGAGAGCAGCCAGCTGAGCAAGCTGGGGCTTTCCCCAGGGACCTACAGGAAGGGCTCTTCACTGAGCTCCAAATTCCTCAGGGCGAGGCTCTTTCTGACATCTGAATTCTCAGGGGTGACGCAAGAGGAAGAGATCACCTGAGAACTTCAGGTGGAGGAAGGACAGCCAGCAGAAGCCGATTAATTCCTAAGCAACAGAGATCTTCCCATGCAAACCTCCCATGAGCTGGGGGTATGCATGTGATTAGGGAGGAATGGCAAAGGTGGGGACAATCACAGCAACAGAGAAAAACGAAGTTTTTCCAGTGTTTCCAGAGGAGATAAACATCTACCTACTGATTTTTATTTATTTGAGGGTGAGAGGTGGTTTCTTTCTTTTTTTGAGATGACATTAGGGTCAAAAACAAGCATTAGGATCATTCAAGTCCTATTGCTTCTGTTAAAGGCTGAAGAATTTCACCTTCACATTCCTCTCAAGCCCATGACTCCAGGATTAGGCCCATTTCTAAAACGCTTACAGGAGAAATTCAAAGTTGGAAACCAAGCCAAATAACCCCATGGGATTTGCCTTCAGTAACTTTTCCACAGCTCAATCTACAGCTGTTTTCCTTTACAAATTCCACCTCTCAACTGCCAGAGCACCAGCAGAGGAAAGCAGCAAAGTGCTATGGTTGGTAACAAAGGCTCAACATGGAGATGCAGCAAAAGATCAAATCCAGATCTGCTGCAAGCAAGACTCTGACCACTAGCACACTGATTTGGTTCCTGCTGTGCAAGAACTCTTGAGGTTGGACTTTCTTTTTTCATCCTCAAGGGTACAGAATGAAATTATGAGCCAACCAGGACTGAAAGGTTTCTCTGCACTGCTGGAACAAGCAAATAATTTCTCTGACCTATTTTAAAATAAAGCATGAGTCTCCACTGGAAGTAAAAACCAAGTTCTTTATTCAAATCTTGCATGCCCCACCTGACCATGGTTTTGAAGCATCTCTGCCAGCCTCAACCATTCCTTAAGCAACTGAGGAAATGAAATACAAAACACTAAACAATGTGGAGGGTCAGATTTAAGCCAACAAAGACAAGGAAACTGCAAGTTAAGCTTCTTGCTCTGCCCTTGATTCACCTTGTTTTGTTCAGCTACTGCTCTGTTCTCAGACCCTTCCTCCCTCCCAATGCCAAGAACAACAGGACACAGAAAACAGCGTGGCCTAAACACAGGTGGCATTCCCTCCTATCCATGTCTTGTTTGACACCCAAAATCCCAATACAAGCACATCTGGTTTCTTACTTCAGGAGCCTTGCTGGAAATAATTGCTGCAGCACTGCTTGGCTGGAGGTCCAGATGTGCCCCTTCCTTGTGGTGATGGGGACATTCTCTGGCCAACATCTCCATCACAAGGGGTTGGAGCAGCAGCACAAACCTTGTATTCCACTAGCATGCACAAAGAACAATAAAATGTGAATGATATTTATATTCCCAAGAAGAAAGATCACAATCTGCAGAAGGGAAAAAGAAGCAATGCTAAAATTCTGGCAAGCCAATGTCTTTCTAAAGTAGAACAAAATGCAACCTTTAAAATAAAGGCCTCCAAGATGGTATTTTTCTTCACCAATAGCACATACTGTTTACAGCCATAGTCTGTGTTTGCAGCACTTCAGTAATGGATTAAAGAAGTTTCATAAGCTTGTAAAGAGAAGTACTTCAAAATTTGGACAGTAAGAAAGCATATATATTACATAAAAGGCAAAACATGGGCTAAATATCAAGTGCAGTTACAAATTTGGGAAAGACTAAAAGCGTATTTTATTTTCCACACTCTATGGGAAGGATCCAACATAGGACACAACTGCTTAATTGGGAAAAAATGCACATGGCTCAAAGCCTACAGGCTCTTCTGATCAGATGCAAATGATGAGTATCACAGGGCCAACTACCAACCCATCACTGTATTTTAAAGGGATTCACAATATAACTCCTTTTCTTCTTTACATTGTCTTTCAACAGAACAAATCTTTCTCATGGCATAGTGTAAAACTAAAACCATGGATGAAAGATAAGAGCATCACTTTGGAGACTGAAGATGTGCAAAACATGCTGGTGAACTCCTTGGGAAGTGTAACACAAGGAATAAAGTCCACTTCAAGGATCCATCAGGTCTATGTTTTGCTTTTGTTTTCTCAGTTGAATATATTTGCCAAAAGGATTTCTCAATGCTTTCCAGCTGCAATTCAAACCCTCTCCCCTACTATTGGACCTTGCTCTTCCAGGAATATCTCACAGTTCAGTCACTGGTAACAGGTTTTCCATCACAATCCAAGGAGATGTCCTTTATTAGCAGGGCTATTTCCACAAGCACACAGGGTGTTCACAAGCACCACATGCATAGGGATGAGGAGATGGAGGAAGTTCATAAAAAGGTTTGCTCACTATGAAAATCATCCTCAACTTCCCACGAGTATGGTTCCACAAACAATTGCAGTAAGGCACGTTGTATTATTCTCTTCTCTCTTGCCCAATAGTTGCTATTATTGGATCTGGCAAAGCATGTGGCTGAAAAATGCAGCTGCATTTTTGGCTCAGAAGCCTCTGCAAGAGCCTTTGAGTCATGAACCAAAAGGCCCACAAAAAAGCAAAAGAAAAGAATGCAGATTCAGTTTTCTTTTCATTGTAAGCATGTGTCTCTACTGCACAGTCCTGATGATGCACATAAAGGACAAAACCAGGAATCATTCTGAAGTCCCTTTAGTCAGGTAAATTGGGCTAACTCTGCCTGAGGCCACTTGACACAGAAACAGAATGGAAAGATTGTCACTGACCACAGAGTGTCTGAGCCACACAACAGAGCAAGTGCCCAGATGTGCCTCTGAGCTATGCTTTTCTACGAGTCTAGAGAAATGGAGGGGGTTTTCAGGATCTGGGTTCTTTTTGTAGAATTTCTCCCAAGAAGCTCAGCCTTCTCTTTTTGTAGAATTTCTCCCAAGAAGCTCCCAAAGCATAAGGCTGAGCTCTTCCACATCACTGCCTCGTAGTAAAACATCTCTCATCCACCAGTTGAACCTCAAATAAAATTTATAATGCAACACTTTGTCTGAAATGTGTCTGAGTACCTAAACTACACTTTACCATGTTCACTACCTCTCACGCCTGATCAAATGTTTCAACTTTTTTCCTCTTTTCAAATGAAAGCAATCCAAAAGCACCCCCTTTCCCAGACTGCTGGGAATGGGTATCACAAACACAAGGCAGAAGGGAGCGTGAGAGCAATGTGGACTGTGGACTGCAGAAGAATGTCCCAGGACTTCTCTTTATCACCAGCTCATGGATTATGTCAGCAAGAAACTGTTCCCACACTACTTCATGTCCTCTGCCTGCAAGCAGCAGCCCAGCTCCGAGCCAGCTCAACAAAACCAGGCTGGAGGAAAGCAATGGAAGGGGAAAACAAGGCACCAAGAATAACCTTTTAGTCAGGATAAACAACACAGGTCCAGTGAAGTTCCCATCCCCTGAAGAGGTTTTTGTATTGGGTCGATGGGACATGACAGGAATTAACACTAAAGGTGCACAGAGGCAAAACTGCACAATGCTGCTCATGCACCTACCAAAAATGCTGGTTCTCTCTGTCCAGCTGCTGCATTAATATATAACCACTATAGAAAAACAATCCTTTATGTCTTATATTCTTCAAAAAAAAATAGTTGAAAGCCAGCAGCTTGTGTTTCTTCCCATTTAAACTGGGTGCCATCAGCACCCTAGCTCTCACACTAGCATCACTCCTGTTGAAAACCAGCTTTGATCATTGCTGTTGGTCTCACAAACTTAGTCCACATGAGCACCCACGATGATTAACCAGCAAAATAAGCACATGTCTTGCCTCTCAGGCACACTGTGTTCCTAGGGAAACATTGTTTTTACAAGACAATGCAAGGCAGAGGAAGGAAAGTTCCCTAAGGCAGACAAAAAAAATCCTTAAGTGACTTTTGATAGAGAATTTTCCAGCCCTTTCTGAACTGGAGTGGCAGGAGGAGAAAAACACTAAGTATCATCCTTGCCCCTTCGGAGGGCAAGGAGTGGAACATGAGCAAAGAGAGGAAAGTTTCTCAAAGGTCACCAAATGCATCATGGCTTAAATGGAAATGATGATCATCCAGGTTGTTGGTGTTCAGATAAGAGTCACATGCAGTAGGATTGAGCAAGGTGTTCAACTCATGTAAAGAATTCAAAGAGTTTGCTCAAAAACAGCAAAGAAATATGGGTATAACCCAACACAGACACAATCACAGCAGCTTAAGGAATGTACCTCAAAAAAGTACAGGTGTCATTAAGTTTGTTTGGTAACTTTTGCTCAGTTTGACGACCCAGCTCTGGATCCTCAAACTCTTTGCTTCACATGAAGAGATTCCCCTCTCCAACTCATCACTCTCTTAAAAGTACTGCTAGAGAAAGGTATGATGGCTGATGTTGGATCTTTGGGTCTGAGGTCTCTTTCAGGAGCAGAAACTCCCCATTCCCCCATGAAAAGGCAACTCGAGCAAATTAATTCCAACTCCACTCCCCTCCTGTATTGCATTACAGAGCTTTGCTGCTCCTGTGCATTCCAAGTCATGGACAAAGTCAGGAACCCCCACCAATGCTCAACCAGCCGTGCTGGGGTTGGTTAGATATTATAACACCACAGTACCTAAAACTGCCCTCTCAGGCACTCTGTGCCAGCCTACAAACACCACTGAGAAACACTGCTGTGTCTTGAAAGACATTACAATCTTTGCCAGTGTTCTTTACTACTCCTCAGGAAATGACAGGCTCATTTTTCAGAGCGGTAAATTCCAATAAATTCTTCTTAAACTGGATGGAAATCTGAAAGTTTAACAGACCTAATAAATTGTATTATCTGTATTACCAAGCCAGCCTTACACAAATAAATACATATAAATTAAGACTTGAATCTGCAAATCTTCCTCCATGTGAACAGGAGCTCTGACTTTAGTGGGGCTACTCCCATTAAGGAAAGAGGGGTCTTCTCTTTTTACACTATGTAAACCATGGGAAGTTAATTCCTCCCACACAAAGCTCTCACACAATCCCTGCTGCATCTTGCTCCTGGCTCATAGGTTGAATATTCATTTCCATACAGCTTCAAAAGGTGCACACTCTTCAGCATCTGTCAGGCACTTTTTTCTTTTGTAAAATGAGAAATGTACTGTGAATTTAAAGAAGTTTGGGTGGGTTTTTTTGCATTCCCTTGTAACAACAAGATTTATGTCCTTTGCAATTAAAAAAATTATAGTCCAAAAGCACTGCTAAAACCTTTAAAGGACTATATTTAGGGACCAACCTGGAAGATGACTCCTTACCACAATCTCCAACACTAATAATTCTTTCCAGCCTAGGGCTCTAGGTAATGATTGTGCATCAAGGTCATGTTCTTGCCTGGACAAGTTTATTTGCTGTATGTTTTTAGTAACATACAGACCACACATCTTAGAAAGTCACAGCAGCACAGAAGCATAAATACTGACAGCAGTCAGGAAAGAACACCAACTTTTCCAGTATTACCCATAAAAGTCTGCAAACATCATCCTGCATCACTATTAATGCCTAAAAAAACTACACCCCATCTGTATGTCTGCAAGAGGACTTCTCATGTGGCATCACTTATCACACACACAGAAAAATGGGACAATGCACACAAGGGTCACATTTGCACACATCTTCCTTATGTACTCTATAGGACCTGATCTTTAAAGTTGCTCAAATGGCCCCAAGTATATACATTAAAACAGAAAAGTCACCAAATAATATCAGCGACCTCCCAACACACTGCCCAACGTTGAGATGATGAACATCTTGTTTATATCTTTCTCCAGGGCTTGGGAAGAAGATGGGAGAGACAGCAAACAGCAGCAGATGCAGAGCCCACACTCTTGTGATTTCACTGGAAAGGGGACAGGTCACATCATTAATGAACTTTGTCTTAGGAGGCCACATTGATAAATGTCACTCCTGAGCCTCCAAGTGAGTGACACTTCCACTATTCCATGGTGCAAACTGAACATAAGTTCAGAAAAAACTACAGATGCAATTAATTCCCAGGAACAACAATAAGCAAGCTTTATGGTTTTTAGATTCATCCCTTTTTCTTTCATCTTGATATATTTAATTTAAAGTATCAACCTATGCACAAGCTTCTCAACCTGTACAGTATAGAGACCAATGGCCAAGCTTCCTAGACGCTTTGATTAATTGCCAGTAACTTATATCTTCAAGTATCTCATGTTTAATTAAAAAACAAGGATTAAGCCAAATTGGTTTGTTAGTCAGGCCAAGGTCAGCTGATGTAAAGGAACTACAATCTTAACAGATTTTTCCTTATTGCATTGCAAGGCTTGAGTACTTTATTTCATTATGTGCAGAGGTCATGACAGAGCCAGCACTCAAATAAAAATTGTTCCAAGTCACTAAATGTATCCCAGGTTCTTGTAATTCCTCACGGAAATAAAGAGCAGCAAATGTTTATCCCTCTGTTTTTCCCCAGCATTACTGGTTTACGTTCCTGTAGCTGAGGCAACCACGCCAGGCCAAGCAGCTTTCAGCCTTTCAGAAAGATTAACTTCTTAAACAGGCACAAACAGCCAAGTTCAGCTGCAGCCAGCCAAGGTGAGTGAGTGGCAGACACAGCTCACGGACCTGAGCACAGCACAGGAGACCATGAGATGACCTCCTCGCTGAGATCCTCCCCCCACCTAAAACTCCACTCATGGCAAGGTCGGCTCTGAAGTTTTAGATTATCCCAGGTTTGATTTGTTTGCAAAATGTCATTCCTGGCTAAACAAAATTCTGGAAAAAATGAAGTAAGAAAGAAAGAAGGTGGTAATGACTGCCTGGAAAGAAGATGGAAAGGAGCACATCAACAAGTGCAAAAGGCATCCAGAAGAAAATTTTATTGCTGACAACGTTCATGACACCTCACAGCAATGCCAGGATCAAGGAATACTTTAAATTTGAAAAAAAAAGTCAACTTTCCAAGTGCTGCTGCACAGCGAACACCCCAATGACAACAGGAATTCAAATCTAGATCTTCCAATGGACTGCAGCTTCAGAACTCCCAGGAATGTTGGGCACAACTGAGCATAAATAAAAGCAACCCTTAGCTTTGCAACACATACATCAGTTGAACAAGTGCTAACCAAGTCTAACTAAAACTGTACAACCAACTTCCTCATTCCCTTTCTTCCTCTCTCATCCCCTGGGAAAAGATGTGAAATACAAGCTATTGCTGCAGTAGGCAAACATTAATAGTGACTGAAACCACTTCACCATCTATTCTTCTTTCCCTTCCCCTCATTTTTATTTTAAGAAAACCCACAGAATCCCTCTCCGCTCCCCAAGAAGGGCTCCAGCATAACAGACCTTTTCATCCTTTGCTAGTTTGAGTATAGACCTAATTTAGGATTACATGCAATTCAACACACACTTTATTTCAAGCCATAAATATCCAAGGTTAACAGATGCTGAGAGAAGTGGCTGACAGGACAAGGCAAGAAGAAAAACTAAATTCTTCCATACCATCCATGCCATGAGCTCAGTGCACAGATGTAATGGCAAGGAGCTGAACCTGAGTACGTGGCAACTGATGGGCACTATTCATGCATATTTTTCATGGATCTGCCAAACACTTCAGATTTCACAAGAAAAACCCTGTGTCCCACAACTCAGCTCTACTCCTTTTCACTTAGCTAAAAGTGTGACCGAGGTAGGGGCCTGATCAAATTCCTTGCTTTATCCACGCTTGAATTAAAGCTTTGCCTCAGCAGACCAAGTTACATGAGCTTTCCCTTTTTCAGAGCATGCCAGCCATTAGTGCTGGTGCCAGCACTGCAGGTAACACCAGCAAGTCCCAGGGAGCTCCAGTTTGGTTCCTAAGAGATTTCATCCCTTGGTGAAGCAGTTGGGATTTTTGCATCTCTTGTTAGACACTCCAGTGCTCTGTTTTCATCCGCCAATAACATACTCTCGAAAAATCCAGCCTACTCTGATCTGAGAAAGGGGAATTTCTTCAAATAACTGATCAAATCATGTTCTCATGGGTGGGTTTCAGCTCTCTAGTACTGATGAATATCAAAGAAAAGTTTTAAAATGTTTATGGGTCAGATAGAGGCACAAAGGCAGCAGTTGCCATTACAGCATGATTGGGAAGGAGCATTGTCCCTGGCCCCAACAGGCACATCAGCTCCAAGTGAACCTTCCCCCAGCTCTCCAGGAAAAGCATCTTTTCACTGTGTCCCTGCACACACATCCATCTGCAGCCCCAGTCCAAGCCTGGCTGCTGCCCTTGAACTCTTCTTCAGCTCCAGGGATCCCCATGACCAGCACAGGGAGAACAGCAGCTAAAGCTCACCCAACTCCTCTCTGGGGAAGCAAATCAAAGTCCAAAGGGTTTCCCTAAAGGGCACCTGCCAAACCTCTGTGCAAGGCCTGGGAGAGAAACAAGGAAGGAAACAGCAGAAGGAAGATTTTGTTTGCTGACAGGAACCAGAGCCCAACCTCATGGGTGTGGGGAAAAGCATTCCTGGAACAGGCCATGGGGGATAATAACCTTCAAAGGGGCTTCTATGGAAGAGATCATAGAATGGTTTGGGTTGGAAGAGACCTTTAAAGAACACCTAGTTCAACTTCCCAGCCATGGGCAGGAACATCTATCCCTAGATCTGGTTGCTCCAAGCCCCCTCTACCCTGACTTTGAACACTTCTGGAGCAGAACTGCTTGCTTCTGAAGGGACAGACTCACAATCTGTGACAGATGGGTGGGCAAGTAAAAGGCTGATGGCTTGGGTCAAATGGGAGGAGTGAGCAAACAAGGAGAGAACTGGGTCAGGAGGAGCCTGTGTGACTCAGCCAAGCACTCGTGCAGGAGTGTGGAAATGTGGAAATCTCCACGTTTAAGAGCGTGCACACGCAAATGCAATATTTTACAATCCTACAGCACTTTTAAAGTGCTCCAAGCACTTCATAATTGTTAATTAAGCAACAGTACTCACAAATCAGAAGCATAAGATTGAGACATAACTATGTCAATTTTGAACAGTATGATAGCTATCATGGTTTAACCCCAGGCAGCAGCTCAGACCCACACAGCCACTTGTTCACTCTGCAGCAGTGTGATGGGGGAGAGAATTGGAAGGGTAAAAGTGAGAAAATGCATGCAGTGAGTTTAAAAACAGGTTCCTAAGTAAAACATAAGCTCCACACAAGCAAAGCAATACAAGGAATTCATTCCCCAGTTCCCATGGGCAGGCAGGTGTTCAGCCATCTCCAGGAAAGCAGGCTCCATCACATGATGATGATATGGGAAGACAAATACCATCTCTCTGAACATCCTCCTCATCTTCCCCAGCTCTATACAATGACCATGCCTTCATATGGTCTGAAATAGCCCTTGGACCATCTGAGGTCATCTGTCTCATCTGTGTCTCCTCCCAACTCCTTGTGCCCCAGTCCTGCTCACAGGTGGGATGGATGAGAAGCAGAAAAGGCCTTGGCTGTGTGTAAACTCTGCTCAGCAGTACCCAAAACATCCCTGAGTTATCAACAGCTTCCAGAGCAAATCAAAAACACAACCTCATATTAGCTACTATACAAAAAATTACCTCTACTCCAGCCAAACGCCGTGCAGTAACTTAGGGAATCAAATCTGCTTTTAAGCAGTCACATACCCCAACAACTCCTGCCTCGCAGAGCCCGGGCTGTGTCCCACTGCCAGGCAGCACAGCACTCTCTGAAAGAGGCTGGTGTTGAGGATTTGAACCCAGACTCCTGTTTCATGAGGATTTGAACCCAGACTCCTGTTTCATGAGGATTTGAAGCCAGACTCCTGTTTGATGAGGATTTGAAGGCAGACTCCTGTTTCAGAGCGTGCCCGATGCTGAGCCATGCCTTGATCGCCGGCCAAGCCCCACGCAGAGGTAATCTTACCAAAGTAACACCACTGTGTGCCTGTAAATTATGATTTTGTGCTTGACTGGTGTTATCTGCCTCCTCCTGCACTTTGGCTGCACAAATTATCTTCAGCAATTTCATCTTAAAGTTCGTGTTTTACAGTACTGGTTTCCCTTAAAAGTATATTTTTTTTAGATTTACTTTTATTAGTTCAACCACATTTGCCAAGTTTCAACAGATGACTTCTTTCTCAGCTGCCTAATTTCAAATTCACCTTTACATATAACTTAAAAGGGGCAAAAAGTCATCACAAGTAAGTGGGATGTGATGCTTAACATCAAGGCTTATGCAAATACACTTTAACAGTATCAGCTGAGGGTCAAGAATCATGAATTCACTCTACAACACAGGAGAATTAGAAAGAAAAAGGATGAATCCCAGCCAAAACCTGGAAATATGTATACTCCTGATTAATACAAGGCTACTAGAAAGAAGCAGATGTGAAGTCACACCTTGTTTTATTCAAGGGAAAAGCCAGAGTGTACCAGAGCCAAAAAGAACTTATTCTACGCAGTGGCAGACTCTGAAATACAGCAATATTACTCCTTCAACATTAATAAAACATGCTGTATACAGAGCTTTTTTCTTTTCAGTCCTTGAAACCCTGCCAAGTCATAAGCTTTTTATGGGAACATTGAAATGAATGTTGATCAGAGCCATACCCATAAGAGTTTTAAATTTTACCACCACTTAGAGGCAAGGGCTTCCCCCCAGTCCCTCATGCATCTGCAAATCTGTACATTTTTGAAAAGCCTGATGAATTAAAAAACTCATACACATCTCCATCTATGAAGATACTGAATTCCCTCTTGGATTACCCGGCCTTGAAAGGATTGTGAACTCCTCCACTCTCTAAAATGAAGTTCCTCAAAGGCAAAATTTTACATTTTATATACAAAAAATAACAGCTACTTGGTAAGTGAAATTAGAGCACCAGAGGTCACCTCATTACCAGGAACATTATATTCTTTTCCTCATTCCCTCCCATATTCATCAGCATCTGTTTTTTTTCCAAGGCCTAAGCTTTATTTTTCCAAAAGTTAACACTGGCTCATAAAAACACAATTAATTTGGAAGTACAAGGCTCCTGGCACCCAGACAAGTAGTTGATCATTCAGTTGTCGCATCTAATGTGATAGAGCTTCAAGTGAGTTGGAAAACTTATAAAATAAGGGGCTTCTTCCTATCTAATTAACACAGCAATGAAATTTAACAGTCTGGCACAGAAATTTCTTTCCAGCATTACGTTTTTGAAATAACTCATCTACTCCCACAGTCTACAAGACCTTTTACAACACACTAAACAGTAATTTACCCTTTCCAGTTTAAAGGCTTCAATTTGGAATCCTCTGTATCAAGCCTATCAGAGCAGCAAAGATGCTGCACCACAAGACAGCACAAATATCTACTTACCCTACATGCGTCTACCTCTATTCTGTAATTGTAGCACTAAAATCTGTGTCCATTGCAATATTTATCCATTTTATCACTGACATAAATTTTAAAAGGTATTAATTAGGCACACAGTGCTTTAAATTTAACAGGGAAATGGATAAAAAGTGCACAGGCTACATCCAAGTAGGTCTGTCTTTCAGGTCCCTGGGCTGGGAACTTGTGTTGTTTGTATAATATTTTGATTTATGTTTATTTAAATAATGCCAAATATTAGTTTTAAATTTACAGTGATTGCTTTATAAGATGTCCCAAATCCTACCAGGATAAAGAGCTTACACTAAACAAAACAGTTTGTTTATACTAGTAATGCATCTCATAGGAAATACTAAAAATCCCACATGTTCAAAGCAGGACAAAATTACAGCTTATCTTTCCACAGAGAGTTGCTATCTCCTGCTAGCAAGAGCCAGAAGGACCACATGCAGATCACAAGGCCTCAAAGCTCCAATCAGGAGAGGCTGGTCTGCAGAACTTCAGTAAAGCTGAAAGTGAGTTTTAATGCTACCTCAAAATAACCATTCACACATGCAAACCAATTCCTGGTGCAGGTAATTCACTGTGAAAGCAAAGGCAGAGCAACTCCTTGTCCTTCCCTGAAGTACACTAAATATTTACACATTCCTATAAAGATGCCTCTGTGTATCCCAAGTCCTGTATTTTGTACTCTGTGCTTCTTGTACAAGGACTAGCAGAGCAAAACCCTCCTCTACAGCTGATGCTCTTTTGTGCTGGGATCACAAATTGAAAGTGGATAAGTACTTAAAATCATGGATCCTTAGTGAAATCTCACCACACTTTACAGCCTCTCATGTCCAATGACTGCACAAATCTTCTCCTCCATCTATAGACTGAAAAAATATTCTCCCAGTTTGTACACAAATGACAGCAGGTCAGTTTTGAAGGGGAGAGAAGGAGAAAGGCAGCACTCAAAACTCTAAGGATTATTTACGAACAAGCTGAAGCCCTATAAACTTGGCTATTGTAGAAAGACAATCCTCTCTAGCTTATGCCAAGTGGGTCAGACAGAGGAAGAACCTCAGCAGTCTTCAAAGTCAAAGCAGATGGGGAAGTGAATAAGTGCCCATGTGAGCAAAGAGGAAACAAGATTCTATTCATTTTAGCTTGTTTCAGAGCTTCAGTTTTCTAGATACCATTGAGTGACTATTAGAGTAATTACTTAAGACTGCTATAGATGCAAAAAAAAAAAAAAAAAAAAAAGTCCCAGTGTGTGCAGATTGAGAATGTTGTTTAGCTCAGTAGGAGGGCAGGAGGTGAAGTGGAAGAAAGGTTCTAAGAAGCAGAGAATGGGAGAAATCTTCCTTGCTTTGTAGCTATGAAAAAACCTCTTGGGATTCTTTATCATTAGTGTTTCAGTATCAGAGATATAAATATTTATGTAGCTGTAAAGTAGTAGGTTCTACTTTAGAGCTAATTGTAGCTCTAATTAGAGTGTTTAAAAAAAAAAAAAACACATAAGCTTGCAAGTACATTTTTTACCCTTTTTGAAATAAAAAAGCAGCAGTCCACACATGCCACAGAATGACCATACATCACATTCCTTAAAAAGCTGAAGCTGACCTCTTGGTCCTTTCTCAGGCTTTACATCACCAGACAAGATCTGGGCCAAGACCATTTCCATACACAGGGATGCATCTCTGTCTCAGGCTAACCTCATCTTCCAAGTGGTGAAACCTAAAACCAGCTCCTCTCCCCCAGGGTCATGATTGTGGAGCTGGGAATCCCTCCGTTTGCCTCAGCAATATAAAAACATCACTGCCTGCAAAATAAACAGCACATGAACCACAGAACAATTGCCCCTCCAGTCAATGCTGCTCATGCCACCCACCAAGGGCTAATAATTTTTTAAGAGATCTCTCCCCCTAAAAAATACTTCATACTTTGAAGAAAGACCTTGTGCAAGTTGACAACACGCAACTTCTTTTCAACCCACCCAAAGGAAGGACTCCCTCTCCAAATTCCTGGGAGTTTTGCAATCAGACAGAGCAGACCTTGAAGGACCACAGAAATACTTTGAATGAAGAAGTTTTAAACTGAGCTGGGAACAGTGAAAGAAGGAGCATTCAGTGCTGCAGCTTGCTAGGGAGACACAGAAGCCAAGGACATGCTGAGTAGATGCTCATCTTCCAAAGAAAATACTGCTAAGAGAAACAGGCATCCTTCCACCACTTATTTTAGGAGGTGGCTGCTGAGCAGCATCAGCTATTCCACTGGTGTCTCCATGAGTGTTTTTTGTCCAAGACTTCTGTTGGAAGAGCCAGAGCTGCAAAGCTCTTAAAAAACTCAACAGAAAGAGACACTGAGAGGTTGAACAACACAAACCCACTTTGGATACACACCATCTTCACTTATGCAAACTCAAGTGAGCTGATATCCAGGGTGGGTCATGTGGGGCACAGTAAAGATAGAAATATATATATTAAGTCTTTGCTTGTTTTTCTGTGTAACTATACATCGAAAAATTTGTTAAAATGAGAATTATGAAGGAGAGGAGAGAGGCTGTGCTATGAGTAACAGCAAGCAGGGGGAACTTCAAACTACAAGCTCTTTAGCTTTTTCTCCTATTACTATTTATCATACATGCTGAAAAGTTAACTACGTTGCTTTAAGTAACTTTTTACCATGACAGCTCTTCCTTTCAGCAAATATATCATCATTCTCACAGCAACTTCAAATGCTTTAAGCTGCAAAGAGAGGAGTCCCCAAATCCCTCTCCCCACTAAGAAAGATCCAAACACATTAACCTTGAAAGACCATGCAAAGCTGCATTTGCTGAAGTCAAACCTTTCTCTGCATGCTGGTGTAGCTGAAGGGGAAAAAAAAAAAGATGTATATACAAGGTAAACTCATGCTGGCTTTTTTACAGCATCTGCACAAAAAGGATTTTTTTTCTGTGTGCCATGTACAGTTGACCTGGGTTAACACTGCAGTGTGGGGGGTTGAAAAGGGATCACCTGATGAAACAGAAATACCTCCCTCCAAACTATATTGCAGGAATTCCAGCCAAGCACCCCAACCACAGCAAACAGTAACAGCTTTCTGGAACAGCACACATTCTGTGTCAGCAAAGCAGCATTAATACAAAACTCAACTCAAATAAAGGAGCAATGACCCTTTGGAAAGAGTTGGGCTTCATCAGGCTCCTACCACACCAAAGACCACCAGAGATACTCCAAGCATTGCAAAAAAATTATTATATCAAAAGGAGGAAAACTATGTCAGCCTTGTACATGTTTTGTTGCTGAATAATGACAGTGTTTACCTTCCCAGCCTAACACATTACTGCTCTGGACCCAACTTTAAAACAGAGTACATGACAGAATTAATTATGCCCTTTCCTCTTAACTACCATTCCCTGGTTATTTATTAGCTCAGCCTGCATATATTCATAGATGTGTCTAATATACAGCGTTAAAAGGACTTAAAACTGATGCCTAAATACTTCCTTCATTTGCAGAGTCCTCTCCATTCTCTGGACAGGCAGTGGCATCAACAAATACAGCCTCAGGCTGAAATTAGTCACTGCTCAAGCAGCTGAGGGAGACATGGGGGAACCTCAAGCACACTGCAATCAATGGCAGGTCTCAAGAGCAATGCAGTGCTGGATCCCAATCTATCTCAGAGGGTTCTGCTAAGGACTTTTCCACCTTTTGGCTCACTCACAGTTTGGAGTCCACCAGCCCATCTCCACGTGTTTCTGGAAAAGACAAAAGCTACACCACACAAAATACCCTGAGTTCAGCACCCTGGCAAAGGAATGGCCCATGGATAAACCCCAATGAGCCACGCAAAAGGAAAACTAAAGGGAACTCAAAAGCCTCTCTGCAGTTGTCTGTCTTCACTCTCCTAAAGTTCTTCTTGAAAAGCAGATTGTCTTAAACCAGAAGTCTTCTCCAATCAATTTTATTTCACCAAGGTCCCTCATTTCAAGGAGAGAAGCTGCTGTGCTGACCATTCACTGGAAGGAGATCAAAAGGAAGAGAGGGTGGGTACTGCAGAAAGCAGAGACAGCGGAAAAAAGAAAAGCCTTTCACAGACACTTTGCAAAAGCAGCAGCACTTTTGTCAGGATAGATGTTAGGATACCATATTCCCACCTGAACACTGCAGTTGCTTTTGGCCTCATGCAGGATCAACAAGCAGCTCCAACTAACACATCAAATTATCTATATGTCTAGGGATTAACTTCCTGTCTTGCATCAGAGGTTAATTAAGTCTTCTCTCCACCACAAAGGAAAACAGTACATTTTGGTACAACAGCACATTTAGCTCTTCCACCCATCATTCACGGCACCACAGCACTGGATTTGTGCTCAGAATGCCCCACAGACAGACAAAATTTAGAAACAGACAAGACCAGGTGCTTTCAATCAACACTCAGATCCTGTCAATGACCAATTATGTGGAATCTCCATTTTAGAGGTGTAGATGGAGCTCAGATCAAAGTGGAGTGTTAATTTTGTTCATGTTCTCCCTGTATTTTGGGCTAAAAAAATATAAAACTCTTCAAAGCTTTTTATGATTTTTCCATATCAGAAGTTCCTGCCTAAGAGTAAAAGGGAAGAGAAAGGGATGGAGGAAGAGCAACTGTATCTAAAAACCTGTAAGCATGAAGGTTGCATTTCATAACAAAATGACATTACGTGATAGCAACAAGTTTACCTTCCAGTGGAAAAAATTGCAGTGCATCTCTTAAAAAAATTATAAATTGATGAGATTATGCAGTAATATGCAGATATAACCTGTATTTCATTATTCTGCACAACGTCCACTTCATCTGATGAAATGAATAAATGAGGTCCTTATGTCACACTAGAGGCATTACCCCAATTTTGTTTACAACATCTTTCTAGCCTTTAACCACAGCACACGCAGCACAGCTGGCTGGCAGCTCAACATTTCAGTCCAACATGCAAAAGAAGTTAAGATAGGGGAAGTGATTCTAAAAAAATACACAGGAAAAATCTTGCTTCACTTACCTAAGCAAAGTTGTCATTAGAGAGTTTTCCAGTAATAAAATCCAAGAAAAAAAAGCCTGAAAGAAACATAGACAAGGCAAAGTTTTAGTACATAGGATATTACTCTCACTCATATTTTTTTCCTTAGGAATTGGAAAAGCCAGTGATTTAAAGAAAAAGTAACTTCCCTCCATTAGTTGCCTTTCTGATAGTTATTTGCAACAAAAAGCTCTTCCTCAGACAGTGAATGTATGAGAAACAATAGGGCAGATTTTTCACTGCTGCTTCCAGCATTATACCAGTGCAATTCCCCAAATGTCAATCACGTTGGGCTGCAATAAAACCAGTGTTATCCAGCAGACAGTCAGGCCTAAGGCAATTAGCTAAACTGCCCCATTTAGATTTTCAGTCATCTCTCCCTCCCACTGAGCTGGATTATCAGAAAGTCTAGACCAAGTTGTGGGGTGAGAATCAAGGAGCCACCCATGTTCACACACAGAGTAAGACTGAAAGTGGCCAGAAAGAAAAATGCTGCATATAAAGAAAATACCCAAACCACCCCAAAGCTAATTGCAAAAAACTGAGGCAGAATAACACATACCAATATGAAGAAAGCTGGGAAATACAAGACCTCATTACAGGCATAAAAATCCAAAGCAAAGTACAAGTTACTGGCAAAAATGGCATGTGGCCATGGCAGGTTTCACCACAATCACTGCTACCAAAAAACCCAAAAGCTTGTTGAGACTCATGAATGCAGACTGGGGGAAAAAAAAAGAAACCACACACCCAAACTAACTGAATATGGATGACTGCAAGCCTCCAAATCAAAGAGGGAGTTGACCACTGTTTAGGAGGAAGAAATCATTGCTTGTTCCAAGATTAAAAACTTATAATTCTGGCCCCAGCTGAAGCACTATCATTCACTAATCTGCTGCAATTTAGTCAGGCTGATCCCCCGCTCAGACAGACGGGGCATTATCAAAAGTTCCTCCATTCATTTCGCTTCCTGTTAGGCAGTGAAAGCCCCTTTCATACCCTCCTCCAGAGGCTGCTGAAGCCAGGGAAGACTTTCTGATAGAGAAGATAAGGTAGCTGGATTTATTCATGAGAGGAGGAAGGGAAGTTGTACAGGCTGATTACAGCTGCTCCAAAGCTGAAAACTAGAGGTTTGGAGAAGGGAGGTACAAGATGATGGATCTCTTATTAAATAAGCATTATACCACTACCATTATTGTTAGAAGTAGCATTAACTCTCCTGATACTTCACTACAGAATTGAGATTTTACTCTGAACTTGGCATCATCAAATAATAATTAAATTATTTAAATTCAAAAATACATGGACGAGGCAGAATGTGGTATTTTTTAGGAGACCGAGTAAATAATTTTTTAAAAAACAGAATACCTAAGAGCAAAGGATAAACTAGCCAGAGTCAGAGGGAAGACACCAGAAATGGTCTCCAGATTGAGACTGTTCACATATCATTTTCAGGGTCAGATCTTGTTCTCATTGTCGACATGAGCACTCTCAGACTTCAATGGGGCAGGATGGTGATTTCCACATTACTTAACATGTGTCAGCAATTTTGAACAGTTGCTTTGCAGATTCTTAGAGCAAACCAAGCAAAACCTCAGCAGTGAGAGCCCAGTACAGTACTTGGCGGATGAAAAGCTGCCTGGAAACTCTAGCAAGTCTCTGAAAAACATTCCCCCATTAATGTTCAAACAATCTGGTATAGTAAGAATAGTTTTTAAATGCAACAAGATGGAAATGCAAACAAAAACACATTTCTCAAGTTTAAAGGGGTCGAGCCAAAGCAGCAAAGCTCTACCAGAAGTTAGGGCTAACAATGATGGTTACAGGGGTAAACCCTCCCTCTTCCTTCCCCTCTCCCAGACTATTCTTCTCCAAATGAAGGAGTAAAATAAACAAGAATCAAAATATCCACAGCAGAAAATCACAAGCAGCTTTAAAAGAAAGAAAATAACTCAACTATACCTCATCATTATTCCATCCAATCCAAATACACATCAAGTCTTTAACTGTTTTCCCCTCTGACAATGCTAAATGAGATAAAAACAAGCAGAAATTATGTATTTTTTAATACACTATTATGTGAGTGGGAAAACTTAAAGACACCACTTTGAATTAGACCAGGATGGAGTGTAAATCTCTGTTGGGCAGAAAGAGGAAAAACCAAATCTAGAATGGCATGAAGACCCAACAGAGATGGCTCACAGGTCACCACTGGGAGGGTGAAGTATCAATGGTACTTATGTAAATGGGGACAAAGCTGACAAATTAACTCTTGCCTAGCAGAATACTCACATGCAATCAAACAGCATCAAGCTACAACAAAATCCAGAGCTTACTTTGATCCACCTCCTCCTTTAGGTTATTTTATATATACTAGACAAAACTTGAGCACAAACTGTAAAGATGGGTACCTCAGAAAAAGCAGCCAAGTCTCAGATTCCCCCCATAATAAATAAGGTAATATTGCTCCCCTATCTTCACAGAAACTTTGCAACACAAAACTGAAGGGACAATACATTGTTATAAATCTCCAACACACAAAAGCAATTTTACATGTTAATTTGCAGTTTCACACTATGAATAAGGACAAATTTATCAAAGCACAAAGGGTGTTTCCTACAGTGGGAATGTAATGGGATGACAAGACAGCCTGCTTGTTCTGCATGTTTGGTAAGATTGTTGGGCCTTTCTCATCACAAAACAACTCTTGTCACACCAATATTTAATTACAAACAAGCAGAAGTCCGCCCAAAATTTCCCACTTGTTTTCAGGTCCAAGGAGCCCACAGGAGCTGATACTGCATCATCACGAGGAAATAAAGAGGCAGGAAGGAGATTTTCCTTGGTCTTTTCAGCTTAATAAAGACCCAACTTCAGCAATGTTACAGCTGATGCAAGGGAGTCAGACCAAATCTGAACACTCTTCCTCCCACTCAAGCAGACAGACTACAGAACACCACAACCAGAGGCCCAGCCCCACTGGCACAGTGCTGGATACAACACGTTTTGTTGAGTGAAAATATGACTCTACACATATGACAATTTCAGGAAAGCCAAAAAAAGAACAGGTTTACTTGGCTCCTTCTGCAAAGTCAAAAGTGGTTGTTGTGATGATGCCAGGGTTTGAAGGTCAGTTTGGGTTTTTTAATAACCCCAAAACCTAAAAGTTCCTACTTCTAAAGACCACCTTGTGTTTCTCATAGCCTGGGTATGAATATACAGATGCCCAGTTTCCAGCATCTGTACTGTCAGTAGTTACGCTTGGACTAGCTGTGACTGAAGGCAATGGAAAATTTCAATAATAGTTTCACTGTCACACAAACCTGCAATTCCAGGGGCATGTGCTATTACCAGTGGCTGTTAAAGGTGCCTGCAGCAGAGTTCAGAGAGAAAAATCAGCAAAGAAATCCGAAATTCAAGAGCAAACCCTGCACATGCAAATCAGGCTTTGCAAACTCCTGACGCACTGCAAGAGGAAGGATTTTCCATCTCATCTCCAAGCACACACTGCAGTGCCAGGGAGGTTAGAGCACTGCCAGAGCATGGACAGGAGGAGGTTTGTCTGCAAACAGAATAAACAGCCTTGACTAAATTCTTGTAACCAATTAAGCAACAATTCTCCACTGAGAAAACAGCATCTCCCAGCTCCCTGCCTAATCCTCAACTCCTGCTTCTTGAGCTGGCTTTAGATTTTTTTAAGTCTTCCATTTTTCTTCAGAAGCAGAAGACAAATGGATGCCAGTTCTGCAGACATCCTGGTTGCAAGGCTTTCATTTGCCTTTTAAAGACCATCACTACTCAGAAGTGACTTAACACTAATGAGCTTTCACCAGCAAGTCTGCAAACATTAATACATGTGAGTAGGCATGCTAAATCCACTCAAATTACTTATCTGCAAGGCTCTCCTCCAGCCTGGACTGGACTTCAAGCCAAGGAATGATGAAACCTGGAAGGTAACTATGGATTTTCTCTCATCTGCATCCCTTTGTTAAGCTACTCAGTGATGCTAAGCAGATGCATTTTGAATGTGCTGCTTCATCTCATGTAAAGGGGTGAGAAAAGGAAAAAGAGTCAAAATAGTACTTATCTGGAAAAAAAGCAAATATTTTAAACTAAGTACTGCTACTGTTTGTAGAATGGCCTGTAAGAAGAGATATAGCTGAAATTCCTTTATATACATGTGTTCAGTTTTTGAACTGCAAACAAGTCAATCTGACAAACCAGCTCAGTTAGGATTGCTCCAACAAAGCCAAGGGTCTCACCTCCCCCCCTTTTCCTAAGTAAGCCAGCACAAGTTTCTGGCATAGGCACTGGTGTGTGAGATTTTAACATTCCCCTTTCCATAAACAGTCATACATCAAGCTCTAAAAATTTTCTTCACAGAAACATTTGCACTAGTAAAACTCAATTATTCTAATATTTGTATGACACATGCAGGAGGGGTACATAAAAAGGTTATGGTGAGCTCATTTAAGAATTTAAACAAGAACTTGATAAAAAGGTTTTGAATTATTCACTCAGCTCAACTATTAAATCAGGCTTCCAAAGGAGTCTTTAAACAACAGCCCAGAAGACGCTGTATTTATAACAAAGAGGCAGCACTTGCAGCCATCACACTGTCTCACAGCACAAACCATTCATAATTACACTGTAAATGCACACAGGCACACCATCCTGGTCACAATCCTGCCAGATTAACTGGACACTTTGAACATTTATACAAATATTCCTGTCTGGAGAGGCAGCACCACTTCTGTCTAAATATCTTAAGTGCTGCCTTTTAGGCTAAGAAAGAGCAATTTCTTCAAGAACATCCAAAGCTGAAACACTCAGGAACAGTACTAAGGAAGACAGAGTCAATCTTTTACAAGTATTTATTTACTTTTATACCAGTCCATTTGGGCTGGCACCAAGTAATTTGCTATACCCCTCAAAGTTTCAGAGCCAAAATCAAGTGAAGACATCACCATGCATCTCAATTACAAAGTTCCACGCTAAGTTTACACACAGCACAGCAATTTTCTCAATATTTGCTGCTCACACACACACCAAACCTTTTTTCCAAACCTCAGGGCCCACTTGAAGTAATGGTCATCTCTAGAACGAGGAAAAACAGAGGGCTTGGAAGAGATAACATGAGTGCTGCTTCACTTCTCTGGTACACACATCCTCTCACCACCTGCTTCCTTTCTCCCCATCCCTTTTTTCCCACCTCGCAGGCTGCTCTTAGTAGTTCAGCTCCATGAACACGAGCCAAGATTTCCTCTCAAAATAACTACTCCAAGACCATTTCAACTGTGAGCATCACCCTCAGAAACATTCCCTTCAGCATATCATCTTCTCTCCTTCATCAGTCTGTTCCCAAATGAATGCATGGGCTGGTGATACAAGGTCATGAAGTTGTGGAAAATAAAGCAGGATACCCTCCCACTGCATCCAGAGCAAGGGCAGATGAGTCAGTCTCCCAATATAGTTGGTTTCAGGCATCTCTGGCAGCATTATTTTAATGACTATTTAATTTCCTTCAGCCATCTCATTGAGACAGCTCAAGTAAAGTATTAATGAAGTGTTTGAACACTCTCACTGTCTGGAGGAGACATGAGGTGTCACCTAACCAGCTGCTCAAGATTCACACTTAGCTGCTCTGGTCACCAACAGAGCCAAAAAAAGGATTTTGGCATCAAATGAGCTAAGGAAAGATTTGGGTGTGAGAAGCATGAGGCAAAACTACCACAGTAACAAATACCTCTGAGCCCTGAGCAGAACCAGCAGCACATCAATCTAAGAAAACCATAATCCATTAAAAACAAATAAAAATCTAAGAGTATCTTGCTGTTTCTGAAGAAAGGGGGATTTGGATGGCTTTGTTTTGCTGTTTCAAAGCCAAGCCATTGTAGTAGTGCCATCAGCAACACATCTCCTGAAACTTTTTTGTTTTTCAAACCTTTAAATGCAAATCTGCTGATGTACTTTCCTTCAAACCTTCATCCCATCTCCTCATCCACATGTTCTTACAAATCTATGTATCTGAGGCACTGGTTTTCCTGGCTATGGGTAAGGCTCAACACCTGCACCACTGCAAATGTAATTATGGCAAAATACCATGCTATTTGCAGACTTCCTGTTCACCAAATAATATTAGTGTACCTTTGCCTTGAGCAATTATTTACAGAGCTGGAAATCCTGAATCAACACTAGAGATCACAGAAGCATTCTGCCGTCCACCCCTCCATTATGCAATGATGCTTTGTGTTAGCTTTTGGAAGTGCTCAGAGGGGAAAATAAAATCATCAAAATAATTCTTTATAAATCTATCCCATGAAAAGGAGAGGAAAAAACCATAATTCAGTTAAAACTCTGCATTAGCTTACTCCAGTTGAGACTGGGAGACATTTTACACTTCAGCTGGATTGGCAGTTCAAATTCAACTTCAGGCTCCAACGCAAGCTTTAAGTCAAATTCCTCAGCAGAGTAAAACCCTTATTAGCCTGTCTTCACTGTAATTTTAATCTTACTTAATTCTGAGTATGTAATTTATGTTAAGAATAACCCACTTTTTTTCAGAACGGGATATACTGCATGCAGAATTAGTCCCTGGCTAGCACAGTTCAGGTGTCCCTTAAAGAAATATTTTTTTACATATTGACAGCAAAGGAAAAAAACACTGAAAGCTTTAAACAAAAAAACAGTTTTCATAAATGCATCACAGATGGCTGTATTAATTCACCTAATATATCCCTAAATCATCAAAACCTGGCCATGCAGCCTCACCTCAAACCAATGTTATGTGCTAGAAAGATGTTTGATCTATTTAAAAACTGATACTTCTTTTTTACCACTCACACAAGGCGTGAGAGAGGGGAGGAAAAAAATTGGTATTTGTAGATTTTAAAAGGAACAAGAGCATCCCTTTTCTTCTCCCATCCATCCTTCCCAATTTATGATTACAAAATAAAAAAAAAATTAAAAATCACCATGAAAACACCTTGTAAGAACAACATCTCAATTTTATGTTTCACCAACAGGACAAAATCAGTAACAACTTCTCTACCTGAAATGAAAACAAATTCAAAGCAGTGTCTGAAATTTACTAAGTAAGTTTTAGAGTCCAAAGTGTCAATGAACCCGATCTACATCATCCACCCATACCAACACAAGCAGTATTTACATCCTGTAGCCAACCCAAAGCTCAGAAGCCCCAGTTACTATCTCTCCCAATCACAAAACATTCACTACGTATTTCCTGCATTATTTGCATGGTTACTTAGGTTTTGGGGTTCTGTTTGCATTTCTTTTATGGCCACAAAGTAAAAACCTAGAAACCCCAAGTGAATTACCAGGGTGGTTTGCCATCCTCCTTCTGCATTTGCTGCTGCAGTTTTGTGTTGTCCCTTTGCCTCCCACTCCTCTTTAAGAGGTTAAAAAGTAGTTCAATCCCTATCACCCATCCCCATGCCTGCAAACCAATAAATCCTTTTTACTGAAGCTTACACCCTGCCACAGCCTACTTGTATAATCAGAATAGGAGAGACAGGGAATAGTTAAGCATTTGCCAAGTGAGAGATTTGAGAGTGAAATGCAAGAGATGAACACACCAAGGAGCTGGACTGTGCCAAGAGCACGAGCTCAGGTCTGTCCCATGTCACAGGCTGGCATCAGAACAGCAGAAATCTGAATGACTTGCACTAAAATACTCACTATGGGGGGGAAAAAATCCTCACTCCCTTTACTGTCCAGCTTTTCCTCCATTTTGAGTGGTGTGGAGCTAAGGAGAGGGTTTGCAGGACTTTGCAGCACGTTCTGCAGCACTGTGCTGGAAGCAGGAGCTGTGTGAGGGAAGGGAACCAGAGAGGCCCTGGACAGATGTTTCCATTCACCCACGCTGCCAAGGAGCAGGGAATGCTGAGTTCACTACCTTGGTGTTATTTACATTTCACAACATCCAGCAATAACCATGCCACAAGCAGTTTAGGAAAGGAAA
This sequence comes from Ammospiza nelsoni, assembly GCF_027579445.1. Lineage (NCBI taxonomy): Eukaryota > Metazoa > Chordata > Aves > Passeriformes > Passerellidae > Ammospiza > Ammospiza nelsoni. Next base: position 6,566,681 of record NC_080646.1, on the reverse strand, counting down.
AAACCAAGCGGCCAAGGAATTTTATCATTGTCTTCATTAAAAGGGTGAAAATTAAACTTTTTTTATTCCCGTTCTGAAACTTTACCTGGATTCATTTTGCCAATGAAACAGGACACAAGTATCCCAATCCTCATCCACTCTGAGATAATTACCAGCCATTGCCCTTCTGCACACAATTCTTCTGGCATATCAGAGATGGTTAACTGTGCCACCCCTGAACGACCTGAACATTTTCCTTCCATTTTCCAAAATAAACTGATTTTTGATCTAACAGAGAGGAGTTTCTCCTTCAGCAACTGTGCCACAAACCAAATGCTCCAAAGACCAAATCTGAAAATATCCTTGGTGGAAAGGGTGCATTTCAGAGGCATTCATCCAAACCTCAACCCTGAGACCCAGCATGTTTGATAATGAGCTGCCAGATCCAGTCTGGCAACTAGAACAGCTACTCCAAGTGCTGGCCCATCCACCTGAACACACAGGAGTGCTAGACACGGACCACATGCAGCAATGTGCTCTGCATGGCCCAAGGTGCTCCCTGCAGCAAATGATAGGAAGGGTGATGAGGGAAACATCAGTATTTTTCACACAGTATTATGATCCTCCAAGTCCTCTCTGAGCCAACAGCAGAGGGATAGAGAAAATAAAAAGGCCAGTATTAGCCATTTCTATAAATGTCAGTAGTTTCTGGAGCTTTCAAAGGGGTTCTGTATCTCAGCAGAGACACTGTATCATGTTTCTCAGAGTTTCGTGCTGGTGAACACTGCCCAGACAGGGCAACTTCACTGGGAGTGAGTGCAAGGCTCCCCCCTGCCACTGCCACAACGGGACACCTTCCTTCCCAAAGTAAACCAGACACTAATGCTATTTATGGATCCTGCTGCAGAACCAGACAGGCTTCCCAGCCACTATTCATCAACGTGCAAACAGGTTTTATCCATGGCAGGCAGAAGAGATTTGAAAGAAAAAGTTCTCAAGTTTCGTCTTGTTTTTTGAAAGAAATAAATATCTGAAGAATAGTTGGAAATTCAACACAGAACAGTAACACCTGCAAATAAAGGCTGATCACAGATTCCATGGAGAACGCTTTATTTTTTCAAAAAAATTGGCAATTTCAAATTAGGTCCTAAAGGAAAGCAAACATCCATGGAAAAGGCAGCCAGTTGATGTACCAAGGGACAGACCCCCTAAAGAACATCAGCTCCATCAGTCCTCCATATCCAGAAGAAAAGCAGGGAATAAAACTGTGAAATCTTCCTTACTTTGCAGAAAAAAGCACTACATCAGTTTCCAGAGACACATAGATGAACAACACTCACCAGCTCTACTTTTAAACATTAACACAGCAGACTCCACCAACTTGTCTTCCTATGTCTTTGGGGTTTCAGTGGGAACTACAGCTTTGTTCTTACAAGCATTTTTCATGGAAGCACCTTTGCATTTAAAATGTCAACTGTAAATGCATCTGCTATTCAGATAAAGCACCCACAAGCACTTAATTTCATATGCAACAAGTTTTACAAAGTTCTCAAAGAGCCTAAAGACATTTGGAAGGATAGATGCAAGTTTAGAATAAGTCTTAGCATATCATCAACCAAAAAAAAAAAAATCTATTCTTAGATATCTCCCTTTGGTGATTCCTATAATCTTCCCTTTTTTTCCCTCCTACTCCTCTGAGAAAGTAAGTTGTTTGGTTATTCGGAAAAAAAAATGGAAGAACCTGTTTTGCAAGACATACAAACAAAGCAGTATCTTCCAAAAAAAGAAAAGCTCATTCAAAAGTATGTAAATATTAGGGCTGGTAACACAAACAATAAAACCACAGGAAACACAAGAAATTAAGAATAGATCAGGATTCATTCAATTTCCTGGCTGCTGGATATATAATATAAGTGCTTTCCTGGGTTGGATGCTTGAGACAAAATTTATTTTCTGAATAACAGACATCAGGGAGTTAACAGAGATAATTTAAAGAGGCAAAGAGAAATGAGTGTGTGTTCTGATCCTGCCTCTGCTCCATGGCAGGACAATGACACTGACCAAGGCAGCTACACCCAGAACATGGCACATCATGCACCAGGGGTCCAGCATCCTGCACCAAGCAGTGAATTCAATGTGCTCAAGTCACAAGGAAGGCAAAAAGCAGGATTCCCCCTGTCTCATCACAGGATGCTGCTGAGTGCCCAGTGCACACCCAAAAGGCTGCTCCCCAACAGGGGACAGCTCGAGGCAGAGCACGAAGCAGAGGTGACAATTGGTTCCCAACGTGCAGGGTGGTCCCTGCCACCTCCACCCTGGCTGGGAGGCACACTCTGAGCCTGACCCTGCATTCCAGCTCGGGTGTATTCCCAAATTGCTCATTGCTGCTAGGCTTTCATCCAGCAGCATCCCAACAGTTCTTTCTCTCCTTTCCATCATGGGCATATTTTTTTTTTCCCCCAACCAGCCAGAAGCAACAAGGTCTCAAGCAGACAGAATTGTACATCTCTTGTGTGGGAATTTAAAATGCTGCTCTGCCAACTATCACAGCCACAATAGCACAACCACACTGCAACAGCTCCTGCTCCTCAGTCAACTTCCACCAAATGTTAAACCAAGTCTCTATCCCCAAGGTATCCAGTGGCTCAGACTCAGACTTATCTAAGAATCAAAAAAAACCCTGCAAGGAAACAATTTATTTCCTTCACTGCAAACACCAAGTGATATACTTATCCAAAGAAAAACTTCAACAAGACTTAGGGCTCATTTCCTTTAAAATGGCCTAGGTTTCTCTTTAGCACTGAGATATGACAAGCCCAAGGCATTAATACACACAGGTATTTATGCAAACGGTATTATTCTTTCTTAATTAATATCAGTAGCACTGATCAGACTAGATTTTTAGTAAAAATTGGCAAAGATTTTGCAAATTGGTTCTGGGGAGGGAGAGAGGTGGGAAAATCAGGACTCCTCTAAGCAAAGTCCTAAAAAGCTCGATAAGTTTATACTGACTTGATACATTTTATCACAATGCTTAACCTTTTTATATAATGCAATTGTACAGTAACTGTTTGACTGCCATTTATCTGCCATCTCACAGTACTGATATCACAAAGGGGATGGGACCATCCAGGAAAGAAAGGGTAAAAAGCAAATTCATGTTTTTTACCTTCAGAAAGATGTATACATTTCCAAGCACTTTCCTTGCCACAGGTCCTCCATCTTCCTCAAGAAGTTTTGAATTTTCATTTCAAAACTTGCTCTCCCCATACTCAAGTGTTTTCTCTGCCTGCCACAAGGTGTTGGCTGGGATAGGATCTCTTATTAGTCTCAAAGAACCTGATGACTTCTGAACTTTGAGATTATAAAGCAAGAAAGTTACTGAACACTCACATGCAAGTCGATTGGCTAAGAAAAAGCAGCACAAAGTCCTGCCAAAATGCCAGCTAATCTGATAAAGGGAAAACCAGGGAGGTCTAAGCACTAAACCCTGCAGTTTAAGCAGAGCCAATTCCAGCTGCAGAAGGAAGGACAACACATTCAGCAGAGCACTTCTTCTGAAATGCCATCTGAAAATACATTTTACCACCTTACTGCCCATTGGTAAATTGCAAAATTCCCAGAACACAGAAAAAAAAATGTATGGGACTGACAGGTAAATTTCTTATCAATAACAAACACAACTTGAAACTTACCCATAAGAAAAACTTGAAACTGACTGGAATGAGGGAGAAAGAAATTTACAAAACCTACGAGACACAAAATCAGTTAGCACTTAAGTATTTCTTTAATTCTCCCATTTTCAATGCACTTCACAAAAAATTAATCCTCTTAACATCCATGCAAACATATTTATTATCCACAGTAGTAACTTGTAAGCTCTTCATGCAACTCTCTGCTTCTTTTTCTAGCTTAATACACTGCCCATGAAAACAAGGATCAAAGCCCTGTTTTAACTGTGGGAGAGCTCTCAAGAAACCTGCTCCTATCATCCTACTCCCATCAGCATCTTTCACAGGGACAAGAAAGGCACCTACTCAAGAAAATACATTTACAAGGTAGTTAAAAGCATTTTATGCTAGTTAAGTGCTCAGATCTCAGCCTCCATGCTACACACAAACTCTTCTTCAGGCTACATAACCAAAAGACTCTTCCAAAATTCATTAGTAGCTCTGGCCAGGGGAGGAAAGCAGGTCCAAATTTTGGAGACTCCCCACTGCATAAACGGATTCACACTCCTGTGCCCAACTCAGCAGGAGCCACCAGCACACAGTGGGTACCAACATAACCCCCAGCATCCTCTCACAATGGGTCTGAGGACAAATGTGTATTTTCCTGTTGGCATCTGCACCACAATAGAGAAAAACCTGCAGTTAACAAACATGTGCAGCAACCTTTTGCCTTGAATCAAACAAAAGTGTAAAGAGACACCTGGACCTTGTGAAATGAATGTTTATTACACAAGGCCTTCTTTTATGACAGTACATATAAAAAGGGTTTAGTCTTTATTCTATACCCAGCTGAGACAACCTGCTTTCTCTGCAGCTGCTAGGAGAAGAGAAACTATAAACATTTACATTTAATGTAACAAAAGGTTTGCTCACCACCTCTTGTGTTCCACTGTGCTCTTCGATGATGATCACTCATCATAAAAATGGGTGGAGTGGCTGCAAAACACTCAGTGATGGAAAAACTGACTCCCATGTTCAAGAGAGGTTCCTGCACAGGCTGAAAACCCCACTAATGTAATGGAGTGCTGTCATTACTGCCAGGATGGGAAATCTTTGGGCTAGGGATGCAAACACATCTGCTACACAGCACGTGAAGCAGCCTGTTTTACTTTATCTCAGAATCACCCTCTCCACCAACTCAAAGACCTTCAGATCCCACTACAGAAACTGTTTTAATCTAGGCCACACATAAACTCAATCAGCTCCAGTTTGGTTTTAAACAATTAAAAGCCAGCACTCCCAAGTACAAAGTGCAGACCTGAAGATGTCCAGTGTTGTCAGCACTGCAGCCTTGCTGCTGCAGAGAAAGATTTATGGTAACAGGGAACAAAACAACAGAACTCATCACGTAACACCAGAGGTACATCACGTAAACCTCACTCCTTGGCTGACTCACTAAGTGATATTAACTCAAAAAAAAAGCAAGTCCCAGTTTTGCTGCCATCTTACTTGCAGGTTCAGCAATTAGGAAGCTGTGCACAAGCTCATGAGCCAAAAGAAATTAGTCTGTATAAGAGGCAAATATGGCCATCCTGTCCTCCCCTTCCCCCCAAAATAAATCACTTCCCCCCTTCCTTTAACACCTGCTTCCTCCATCCAAGCATTCATTGTCCCACTGCTATTATGGGACCAAAGGCTTAAGCATCCCAGAGGAAACTCAAGGAGGGAAAACAGCATGTGTAAAGTGACCAAGACTCATTCCCTTCAACAATCTCACTCCCACCATCCCTTATTTTCCCTCTTTTCCTATTGACAGCAAGTTTCAAGAGTTGGCAGGGCGTCGATATCCATACATGCTGGGAAGCTGAATGTGTCACACATCCTGGTATTGAACCCCACTGTGCCCACAGGCACTGGTGTGGACTCTCCTTGCTCTCACACCTCCCCAAGAACCCACAACAAATACCACGGGGCAGGAAACAAGGGCAGACAACCCATGGCCTGACCCAGCACAGCTTTTTGTATTGCTGCCCTGAAGAAGAGACTTCCCACAAGCAGCCACTCTGCGCATCCCTAAAAAGTGGCAGAAACAGAGCAACACCAGGCACACGGCAAAAGGAGCCTTTGGGCAAACCCATCCTCAGCATCAACCTCCACCAGGTGGTTTTTAACTGCTGTGCACACTCCCACCCCCACTTTAATCTTCCCTCCACTGGAAACAGGGATACCTGCAAGAACAGGATGCCTGGGACAGCATCCATGTGTGACACATGCCAGGTGTGTTAATCCATGGAACAAGAATGGGTGAGTCACCAGTTTGAGTCTGAAGACAGTCCGGTTTAGAACAACTGCTCCGTGCCAGAACCTTTGTTTGTAATGGTTTTACTAAGTGCAGCATTCAGATTTACAGAACAGTTACACCACTGAGGGCAGGGACACAGTGGGAAAAAGACTGACTTTCCCAAGTAACTTTGCCAGAAACCTCAGATACGGTTTAGATGAAGATACAAATATGTCATAGATTTTAGCGTAACTTGCTGCTCCAGTTTGCATTAGTCATGGGTGATAAAAAGCACAGAAGACTCAAAGATGACACATGGGGCACTTTCTCTCCACACAAAGTTTTGATCATCATCATCAAATGACCTTTAAGATGACCACTTTAAATCATGCTCACAGAGCATTATGCTCATCAAAATTCAGCCCCATTTTTAAATGAATATTTTGTTGTTTATTTCCTTTTCCCTTGCTCTCAGAAATAAAACCTGAAGGAGCTGCTACAGAAGAAAATCCTTAAATCCTTCCTTTTACAGTGGATCAGGTTAATCTCAGCAGTGCTGCCACACTGTAAAGAACATCTCACATTAAGAAATAATTTGGGGAGACCTCTCACTGTGTATTTTGCAAATGTAACATTAAAGTAAAAACAGTTCAGCAACAAGACTAATGGGAAAGTTAGATCAGCCACCTGAAAGTAGTCAAAAAATACGAAAAGAGACTAGAAGCAGTCAGAAGTTGTGGCAAATTTCGCACAGTCTATTAGAAAATTTCACAAGTGCTTGAAACAAAGACACAATGATCAGTTGCTACCTGTGCTCATACATTTTAAATATTATCTCAGAAGAGCAGCTCCACAGGATCCAATGAGCAATCAGTCTCTACCTCACGATTTTCAAGGAAATCAAAAGGTGATCAAATGAAAGGATCAAACCTACAAGAAAACTGTGACAGTTCAGTTGCCACATGGACTGAACAAAATACTATGACCAGTTTTGGAAAGACAAGAGCAGCCAAACAGGAAAATTATTTATTATTTACAGCCAAACAGGAAAATTATTTATTATGAACAACTTTATGAGAATCACAAAAATTAAAAAAAAGGAACATTTGACTAAAGAGGTTGGATCGTTTTGAATATAAAAACAAATTCAAAGTCTTTATAAGGGGAAAGAGATTCAAGAAAAATCCAGGTGGTCCAGGAGAATTAACTTTGTCAAGAAAACCTGCAGAATTACGAGTTCACTGGTGAAGAAGCACCAGTCTGGATTCTGCAGCCAGGGCCACAGTCAAGATCCTCCACCAACCATGGAACCCACACCACCAGCAGACCTCGCCCAGAGGCACCAAACCCAACCTCACACCCAAAACATGCCTGGAATATACTGTATTTCAAGCCCTCAACACAAGTGCTGTAGAAGGTGATGATATTAGCTTCAGGGGTAATTTTTCCTTATGTTTTCTCCAATCCTAGATTAAATATTTGAGCATTTGGACTGTGAGAACTTCATTGCTATGCTAACAAAGAATTCACCTTTTTCTCATGCATATTACAAACCATCCAATAAACTCTTCAGCATCAAATTCGTAAGTTTCTTCTCAATATATATAAAAGTCTTGTTAGACTGCGTGACCATGTCACAACATGTGATCCATTACAGCTACAACAGAACTAAAGCTTACTTTTTCCAAGGCATCACACTTTGTACTTTTTAAGGACTGTTGACTACTTAAAAATATTTGTGATTGCACTTTCTTCCCCTGTTCCTCATCAACCTAGCAACCTATCTAAAATAGTTATAAAGAAAATTTTAAAAAACATTATTAAAATGGCAGAACTTATTTTGCACATATTTCTCTTTGCTCTTGAACTGCTGTCTTAGAGAACTGAAAAATTAAACACTTTGACTTTTAGCACACTTGCTTATCTCAGAAACATCTATCTCCCATGTCATCTTCACATGCTATAAAAAAGGGATGGGCACCACAGTCAAATGCCTTCTTTGCAAATGGAAAAGCACTTCCAAGAGTTTAGAGTTCTCCTGGTGGAAGCATCCAACCCTCTGCCACAGCAGCTGCTTGTGGTAACACAATGGAACATGAGTCAGGTAAGTGATGCAGGTACAGAATGAACTTATTTTCTTAACTGACACAAGTTATGAATTGTATACACAAAAAACAATAATATAATCTTATCTGTGATCCATTTCCCAGTCTGGTTTGCTGAACAGACCCAAAAATCCCAGTGTGGCCCAGCTGGGGAACTGGAAGAGGCTGCTTATGCTACGCCAACACACAAAAGAGATGAGATGACAAAACTGCAGTTCAAGTTTAGCACGATACTGAAACTTTTACCTACTGCATGTCTCCACCAGCCATCTGGAGAAGGACAATAAACTCTTTACAGGATTTGTGGCGTCACAGCTTATTTGTCATGCAGACATTATGAGAGGAGTCACCCTGTTTCCCTGACAAAGCACTATAAATATACAGAGGTATATCATTCTGAAAAAGATCTGTATAGCTTCACCGCAGCAACAAGTTCCCAGCATAGCTGCTTTTCCTGGAGCACTGCCATCATATTTTCTTATCAGTAACTGAAGTAACTAACTAGCTAACTCCCAGTGATGGGCTTTGCCTTCTAGATCTGCATAAAGGTCATTTGCAAAGGGGGAAAGGCAGGCTTGATAAATAAATAAATAAATAAAAAGAAGCCATTGTGCCACATCCACGGCTTTGTTTCCAAAAGCCACTAAGAAGTGCAATGCCAGGCTGAAGTGCCTGACTATTCAGTAAGTACAAGGAGTGGCCCATTCCCTCCCCACAGTGAGATTGTTGACAGCTGTTTTAGAACAGGGGAAAAAAAAATGAAGCATGACTAAGCTATTCATAAAAATCGCATTATATCCAACACCCTAAAAACCAGTTTTGTTTTAGAAAAGGTGCAGAGCTTCCTGGTGACCAGGTGGTACATGCCAGCCCCAACCAGGCTCCCAGCTGGATTATATCCCCTGTGGCAAACCCCAGGGCAGCAAAGGAGGACTCTACACCAGAGCTATCAGCTGCTTCAGAACGTCACTCATTACCTTTATCTGTCCTACAGGTGATCAATGCAAGCAAGCACATGAGCACTTGGCACCAAACAGCACTCAGTAATCACAAGGTGCAGGCTGCAAGGTGTTTTCCTCCCCAGCTTTCCACATCCAGCCTCTCATGTGCCTGCAAACAGGAGTCACCCTCCAGCTGGAAACCACACCAACTGCCAACTCCCTGTGCAGGGGACTGGTAAGACATGGGGCCACAATCACACAGGGAGGCCATACCATGCCTTTATGGCCTCCTGGACTACCCAGCCTTCTCCTCAAGTTTATAACTTCTTAGCAGTGCCTTCCACCAGTAGAGGCAAGACAAAACCAAATAGTTCCTCCCTACCAATCAGCTGTGTGGTTCAGCTGACTTCAGGCTATTTATTGCCTGTGTGGGGAACCCCTATAGAAATAGCATTTAATAGCACTCAAGTAGATTGCAGAGATAACTAGCTACAGTAATAAGCAGAAAAGCTTCCAAGCTGCTTCAAGGTCAGTTTTATTGGCGAGTGGATCACCACCAAATACCAGGCAGAGAAAACTGATACGATGGTGTCCTGGAAACAGTGGAAAAGAAATAGGTACAGCAGGCACTGCAGCTTCTACTAACGATTTTTTTGTTAAGTAGCTATTTATTAAAACTTAATATTCCAGCAGAAAATCATATGAAAGAACCCCACTGCTCTTGTAACACAGGAGCATGTGAACACCACCAATAAACCTACCAATGTTTTTTTCCTCAAGGATAATTTATTGACTGCTGTTCTTAATTCATGCTTTGGATAGAATAACCAGATTCCTTTAACAGTACTTAATCCTCCTCTTAGCACAGGAGTGTACCCTAGACCAGAACATGGCTTACTCACAAGTATATCCTGCTGAGAGATTAGTGAGTTCTGCATATGCCTGAGTCTCAAAGCTGCGCTACGCAGACTGTGTTTAAAAACATCCATCATCGCATAGTACCTGGCAGAGCTCTGTTCCTTTGAGAAGCTTTGAGCTCTTAAATGTGTTTCCCTCCTTTGATGCAGCGAAGCTGTAAATCAGGAACATCGAGCTCCTGCCTTTCTCTCTGGCTGCAGTCCCTGGCTGGACTCTCTCCCTTCGGACACGTCGTGTCCTCACCTCTCGGGCTATGCCGGCCATCCGTGGTCACCAGAGATGGGCAGGAAATCCAGGCTGGAACGCTGTCACACAGCTCAGCTCATATCCACACTACCTGCAGGGGACTCGTCATTCAGGCTACCTACAAAACCTGTCTGCCTGGCAGAACTCAACACCCGTGCCCTTCTAGCAACAGCCCCAGGCTAGCCCGTCTGTCCAGCACCGGGCAGCGCTGCAAGGACAGATGGGCCACGGAACCCATGAAATGGACAACAGGTACACACCTGAACTCGTGCCAAGGGAAAACACACGACCAGATGATCCTCACCTTGTCTACTGCACCCTTACTCTGTTACCAGGCTTGTAAAAAAAGCAACCAAAATAAAAAAACCCAAACACGTCAATTTCAAGTGTAAGAACAAGTCACTGTCACCATGTCCCAAAGCACAGCAAATGCCTCTCTACTACACACAGCAGTTTCTATCCACAGGCAGGGATGTTATGAGGTTAAACATCAATCTACTCCCACTGCTAAGGTATCTATGTATAAAAATACAGCTCCTCTAACACCACAATAAATGATATCTTACCTTCAAAGACCCATGTGGAACTTGGTTCACCCTTACAATTCCACAACAGCTCAGCAAGAGCGTGCAGAACATGAGAAACACACCCAACATGGGACTCCAGGAGAGTCACCACAAACAGAACTAATGTCGCTTGGCCCTTTAAAACCGATTAGATTACATTAGCCAAAACTCCCAGTGCACGAGACATCCATAGATCTCAGACCAACTGTCTAAACTCAGCTCTGAAGCTACATGCTTTACATATTTCTACTGCATCGCATATCTCCATGAGCACCTAAAGTTTTACGGCTGACGGAGATTACAGAGAGCCACAGTGACCAACTGTCCTACAGCAGTGCAGGATTTCTAATCCCTTTATCAAATCTCTATCTGGTCATCCACAGCAGAAATGGTACAGCACACTCTTAAAAAAAAAAAAAAAAAAAACTTTTTATAAATCACTTTTTTCCCTCACTTCCAATCTCCAGCTAACATGAAGCCCTGTAAAGGACACTGGAGCAGAACCAATTCCAGAGGTCAGCAAAATCAGATTCTGCAAATTCCCACTCCTCTCTATGACTTGCGGTTACAACACAGTCACAGAAGGTGGATTAATAAACCCCAACAGTTTACAGGTTCAGAAAAAAAAACTACTATTTCGCAATCCTCATCCAGAAACTCCTGCATTTGCTTCAGAAGAAGGTTCTGCACACGAGAAGGAACAAAAACAATTATATTTTCAAGCAACAGAGTGAACGCATGAAATAGACCCCACGGCAGTGACACCAAAGGCCACGGAGACCCAAAGGTGACACGCACCAATCCCAGCGTGTTGCGGGGAGCTCTTGATAAGAATCAGCGGTGACTTTCCGCGCAATAAACTGCGATACAAAGTTGTGTCCGTGAGCCTGGAGGGGGCTTCCGAGCAGGATATCAGTATTCCAGCGTGGAGGGAGGCTGGGGGCCAGGCGGGTGCGTGTCCCCGGCACACCCCCGGGCACAGCGGGGCCGCCACCCCCGCCCGGCTGCGGGGGAACCGCGCCCGGCCCCGGCCCCGGCCCGCAGACAATAGCGGCGGGGAGCAGCCGCGCGAGAAAACGCTCCAAATAAATGAAAAACTACCGAGAGCCCTGAAATGAACAGGAATAAAGCCACGCGGAGGAGAGGAGCCGCCCGGAGCGGCTCCACGCGAAGTTGCGCGGAGAAAAACCCCCCCGAGGACGATGAAGGGCGGGGGAAGCGTGCGAGCGAGCGGGAAGGGGCGGGGGGCTCCCGCACACCCCCGGCCCCGGGGAGCGCCCACCCCTCCGCCCCCGCCGGCGGCCTCCCCAAACTTTCCCCCACCCCTTCGCCCAACTCCGGCGGGGCAAACTCACCGCGGGGCCCGGCGGGCGGCTTCGCCCCTGGCAGCGGGGCCGGGAGGGAAGGGAGAGGGACGGGGACGGGGAGGGGGCGGAGGAGGCGGCCGGGCCGGTGCTCTCCGCCCGGGGAGGCGGGCAGGAAGGAGAGGAGGAGGGCCGGGGGCTGCCGCCTCGCAACCTGAGCCACCGCCACCGCCGCGCCCGGCCCGGCCAGCCCGCATGCGCCGCCCCGGTGGGGCCGAGCGGGGCCGGGCCGTGCGGGGCCGAGCAGGGCCGGACGGGGCCGCCCTGGGCCGGGCAGTGCGAGGCCGGGCCGTGCGGGGCCGGCGGCATTCGCTGGGGCTGAGATCCGGCCGTGAGCAGCGCTGGGAAAAGCCCCGCTCCCTGCCCCGGGGGCTTCTCCCTCGCCTGTGCCCCTTGCCGGTAGCTCGGCTGCTGGGGGAGAGGCGGCGGCGTGTGTGGAACGTGGAGGTGCGGGTGTGGAAGAGCTGCTCAGGCTGCGGGGTTGTTTTTATCGAAGGGGCACATGGGGATTGCTTCATGCCTGGAAGAGTTCAAGGCCAGGATGGATCGGTCTTTGAACAACCTGCGCTAGTGCGAGGTGTCCCTGCCGATGGCGGGGAGGTTGGAGCTGGATGATGTTGGAGATTCCTTCCAACCAAACCATTACGGGATTTTAGGATCTTGACTTTCCACGTGCTGAGCTTTGTCTGTAGGGCCTGTTCTGGTGGGTGTTGGAGTTCTGGCATCCCCACTTCGAGCAGTTAAAGCCTCTTCTGTTGTTCAGTGACCAGAATATGCTGCACATCTGTACCTGTCACAAACCCAGCAGCTCCACTTGAGTTCCACCAGCCCAGTCCGCGGCCTCATCCTCCTCCTCACCCTCTTTCCTGGTTCTGTGGTTGTGTAGGTTTGATGGAGGAACATTTCCCATACCGTTCCCACGCCTTTCTCCGGAAAAGCAGTGGAAAGGGCACCCCACCATTAGCAAATGAGCTCATGTGGTCTGTGGTCTGTGTGCGGCTGGGCTGGAGGAGGCCCTGCACAGTGGCGATGCCTGATCTCTTGTGGTGGTGATTTGCCTTCAGTTACTGTTTTTGTTGGAAGCTCCTTGGAAATGTGTACATGTGGTGGCCCAGCATTTCCACTTGGCTTTTTCTACAGTGTCCCGCTAGCCCTGGCAGTGGCTGGATCATGATGTGCACAAAGACAGTATCAGCACTGAGCTTAATGTGTGTCACTTCATGAGAACCAGCCCAAAAGCACTTCCAAACACTTTCCAGAGATTTTGCTGCTGATCAAAGAGCACTGGGCAAAGGCTGCGGGTAATTCCTGTACATCGTGTTCTCTTCAAGTAGGACAGAAAAACCAACACTGTGTATGGTCAGAAGATTATCTCCTGAAAACCCTGCTCGTGAACTTGGCATTGGCTTCCAAAACGTGCACTGTTGATTCAGCTGAAAGCAACTGAAACAATAAAAATGGTCCCAATGCTTGTGCATTTTGGTCGTTTTGGAGACTGGAATGTACCAGCATTGTACACCCTTAAAAACCAGATATAAAGCAGTAGGTTTTTGTGGGTTTTTTAATATGGCTCCAATAAAATAAGGCACATGAGAGCAGGGACTCTGGAAAAATATCTTCCTTTGCCATCTCTACAAGGAGAGCTTATGGGGCAGATCATTTGGAAGTTCCCAGCTCCAAGATAGAGGGGTCAGACACAGCGATGGCTCAGCAAAGAGCACCATCTAGTGAAAGGCCACGTCTTGACAAAACTGTCCCCTACAGGGCTCCAACCAAACAATGACTGGCCCAGCCCAGCCCAGCCTGCCTCGTCGCACCTGAGGAAATTAGCATGGAAAATACTGAGAAAAGACAGGGCAGCAGCTTAGCACCAAAGCAGGAGGATCAGCTGGTTGGCCCCATTCATGGAAGATATTCTGGCCCATGCAGTCACAGAGGGTGAATCAAAACACAGGCAGAGATGGCGTAATTTTCCCTAAGAGAAATACTCCTTGCCAAAGTGGGCTTCTCCAGCCTCCCACATATTCCTGGAGGGCCAGGGGCTCGTGGTAACTCAGGAAGGGAATTAGCAAAGGTGAACAGCGCTGTGGGATGGGTAGGCAGCTCCCCAGACTGCCAAGGGATTGTACAGGATCTCAGTTTAGATTTGATCTCATGTGCCCCTGGCTTGTGGGTGGGCTGCTGATGCACCAGGAGCAGACACCACTGAGCAAGTGCCACAAAAAGGCTGTATTGGCCACTGCAGATGCCCAGCCCCTGCTCTCAGCAGCACTTAACACATCTTTTTACCTTGCATTTCCCCAAGATTAGTCTGCACTCTACTTTAGTCTTTAAATTATCCACCCTCAAATTCTCTATATCAAAATATCCTGTCTGCAAACACATATCACCACAAACCAAAGCAGGGAGGAAGTAGATTGAGGGAAATTTGTGCAGCACTCTGTGGATGCCAACCTCCTGACAAATCATTTGCCTCCAAATCATCTCTGACACTTGCTCCCCTGGGTTCCATCCTCTGCTATATGTCCAGGTCTGCTTTTCAAACTTTATGAAAACATAATAAAATATATCAGATGTTCTTTTATTGCCTCTTTCAGGTTATATTTTGTCACAAGCTTTGCTGCAGGGCTCCCTGCTTCTTGCTAGGGAACTGGATTGAAGTGCGAGTTGCACTCATGAATGAGACTGGAATTTGGTTCTGCACAACATAATCTGAACATTTGTGTGTAGTGGCATGAATTAGCAATATGAGCACATTGTTCCTGTTTGCTGGAAATGAGCTGTCCTTGCAACTGAGTAGAAAACAGAGTGCAGTGCAATGATGGAAGCAGCAGCTATTAGAGATTTGTTTCCATCATATCCAAGCAGCTACAAAACTGAGACACTGAGCATTAGTGTGTGGTGTTTTCTTTGAGTCCCTGCTTGTTTGAAGCCAGTGCCTGGTAGCTGAGAATAACAGCAGCTACACCTGTAAGAGATTTTAGTATCATTTTCCTTCTTGAAACTCTACTCATTGTAATCTCTAAAGTCCTGTAAGAGGTACAATCTTTGCTGCAAAATTGTGGACTGTGGCTGAAAGCTGCCTTCAGGAGAAGTTAACCCATTCCTGTGTACTATATAGGTATCCCAGTTAAAATGTAAAAATGGATGGTAGATAGGGCAGAAGGAGGGATGACAGGGGACTTGCAGGCTGCAAAAACTGTCTTTAATCCTCCTGGGACAGTTTTCTCTTTCACTTGGGCTTCATACTTTGTCAAAGCACACTGTTTACACCCATCTGCTCTGGCCATCCTGTTCTTTTCAGTACACCTTTAAATTTAATACAGTTCTACTTCTGCCTTCAGCAAGCGTTGTCCAGGTACGTGCAGAGCAAGGGATAGGCAAATCTGTGCCAAAAGGTTTTATTGAAGTATCAGAAAACATCCATCAAATCAGTTTATGAAATTGAATTATGTAGGACCCCAGGAGTGAAAAATTACAAACACAGAGAGTTAAGTTGATAGCAGACTAGGATAAAAGCTTTTGTCAACACAGGCTATAAAATTAATCAAATGCAGTATACTCCCAAAAAATTAACCAGTTTCCTCATTCCCTACACTCTACTCAATTTCAGATCTAAATAACATACAAAGTAGATTAAAATTAATCAATACAGCAGATCTCACACTAAAGCAACTAATCAAGAAAGCAACACATGCATTTGCAAACAATTATTTATTGCCACCACCGTGTGTGGCCAGGATGTGAATGCATGGGGCACCTCTGGCTTCTCTTGAATCCATGCCAGAGCTGATGGGTGTATTTGTTTATTTGTGTGAGGCACCAAGAGAAACTGTCAACATCTAGGTCACTTGACAATATTTGCTTGAGTCTTGTAAATATAATGAAGGGTGAAACAGGATGAAATTAAATGTACAGTGTGGATGTGCAATAGTATCTTTGTGTAGGACCTAAGTGCTCCATCCTTGACCTGTGCTATTCAGATTTTCTCTGCAGCTGTATATGGACTGGATGAGATCTCCCAAAATACAGAATGTGAGAGAGTCCTCCAGCTGCTGGGAACCATGGGTGATGGCAAATATTTCCAGCTTACCCAAACATGCAAGCCCTTTCTCCCATTCATATCCTGAAATACCTGCCCAAACTTTTCCTATGGATCTTTACAAATCTCCCAAATGAAAAATAAGTGCCAAGAGAGGTACTTGTGCTTCTCAGGAAGGCAAAGAGGGATGGTGTGTGATTCACAGAGATTCAAGTGCAGGGTGGAAACTGCCATCACAGACCATCCACTTCAGGCACATGAACAAACCTATGGGTTGAACATGAACTGCTTTAGGAACTGCTCTGAATTTCCATCATCAGCCGCCCACCAACTGTTTTGCCAACACCTGTGTGTTACAACATGTACCTGTAGCAGACTGTTGTGGTTGGCTTCATGTCTTGAGAACAAAATAGACCCCTTTTATAGAGATTTCCAGTGCTAGACTGCCAGAAAGTTCCTCAGCTCGTCTCATGAAGCCTCATTTTCTCACACACAAGTTCTGTACCCATTGCCAGTCAGCCCAGCTCTGCAAGCTGACCTGCACCCACCAGATGGTTCTTGTACTTCTGCACCAGAACTGCTGATGTGCACAAGGGTCAGCAAAAATGCACCGTGGTTTTCTTCATCTTAACACATTTCCAAGTCACAGAAAAGCACAAAAGGACATTGGGCATCTCTGTTCAGCAGCACAGTTGGCCTGTCAACAAGTGCAGATCTCTTGTAGCATTAGGTTCCAAAAAAAACCTCAGCTCTCAAGAGGGGAAAAGGAAGCTGCTTTGTCATGTGCTGTATAAAAATGCTGTGTGGGTTCTAGGAAATCAAAGGTATGCTGGCACAAATCCTAGTGCCAGGAAGGACAAAAGAGATTTTGGACATTCACTGGAGGTTGTGCATGTGTGTAGTGATGGAATATGGTTCAGCATAGCAAGCTCTGAAGAGTTTATTCTGAATATGCACATGGCTTTGGTAGGATGGTAGTCCTTAGTGCCAAAGGAGGTTTTCAAGGAGAAACCAGGCTCACAGATACTCATCTCTCCAAATTCCCCAGACCAGGAGAGCCAGCATAAAAAGATCATTTCTCCATTCCCCTCTCTGCCTCCAGTTGCAATGGCTCTGGCTGCTGAGACAGCATGGGCTTGGCTGGCTATTTGTGGGACATGCTGTGAGATGGACACGCTGCAGGGTTGGCATTCTGGCCTGTCAGGGTCTCTCCTCACTCTGTAACACTAGATTGCCTCTCAGTTATTTCTCAGGAGCTAAGAAGCCCATGTCAAGCATGGGGTATGGCATCTCTGGCATGCCAGGCTGAGCAAGCTGTGTTTTGCAGCACTGATGTGCTTTTGTGTGGAAGGGATCTCTTTCCCACCAAGCAGCCGTCACACGGTATTTTTGATCACCACCTGTAAGCAAATCCAAGCACAGCTCATTCCAAGGTCAGCTGGGTATTTCTGCAGATTTATCTCCAGCCTTGCAGGCTGCAGAACAGGCCACTGCACTGGTCATTTAAACCTCTGATAGATCAAACAGAGGCAGAGCTGATCCAGACTGGCAAATAAGAGATTAGGATCAAACAGCCTCCTCCATCCCTGCAGCTCTTCATTGACAGGTGTCCAGGATGTCATTACAGTCAGCAGACAACTTCAGTTAATGAGATCTTTGTCTTCACAACTATTTTATAATTTTTTTTTTTGTCAACACAGAGCAGTTAAGCCATCCTCAGACATATCTGAGTTTGCTCTTAGTGAAGTTGAAGCAGTGTACCATGGCATACCTGCCCTGGGTAGCAGGGTGGGCTGTGGCTGCCTTGGGTAACCTGCCAGCCCAGAGAATTCATTTGTGACCAATTAAATGGCCATGGCATCCGAGAACTTCAGCAAAACTGTGTTTCCCTTTTTATTAACTTCTCCCTCCTCCCACTGCCTGCCTGGGTTAGCAGAAAGTCACTTGTGTGCTTGCAGTAACAGATCAGAAAGCTGAGAGGCACCTCATCAAGCAAGATCACTTAACAAAACAGGAGATTAAATGCCTCACATAATTAAGGTCTTAAATATAAAAAACTATCCTTTGATGCTACACAGATAGACATAAGATTTGCTTCTCGTCCATAACTATGTCCTTCAAAATCCTTTGCTTTGATTTTGACTCTCTCTTTTGCAGTAAGTTTTCAAATGTTGGCATCCATTTTCTCATGTTTGTCACAAGCCAAAGCATTGGTGCATGTATATATCCAAACCACATCTGAGGGATTAGTGTTACATGGGCAGAGAATCAAGTTAACATCCCTGAAAATAGCCTCTATTTATTGCACCAAGTTGGGAAAAAAGGTGCCCATGGCAAACTTTGTCCTGCAAAGCATTAAGTGTCTTGGAGTGGTGTTAAAGTGACTGTTTCTCATTGAAGATAGTGAAATTAAACTTTTTTTTTAAATTGGGAACAGTTTATTTGATTGGCTTGTGAAGAATTGTTGAAAGCCTATATGAACATAGACAAACAGATCTCTCCCTCTATCATTAATCTGATTTACCCACTAATCCAAATATCAATAAAACTATTTGCAATTCCTTTACGACTGTGTAATTACTAAAACCACAGACAGTCCTGCCACACAAAGTGTCTCATTTCGAAAATGAAACAGGAGGTTCATCCCTCTGTGCCAATGTAAGGCCCCATCAGGTTACTCCTGTAATCACATTCGGTTCCTTTTCCGAGCATCTCTAAAATAAAAAAAGGAACTGGCTTACTCTTTCAGCTGTTGTAGTGGGCAGAAGAATAAAGCAAATACTGCAGCTTATGCTGAAACCACTGGGCAAAGAAAATAGCCTGGGGTCAGAAGTTTACAGCTGTGTGTGAAGACATCATGCTGTGCATATATGAGGCTATTTGGAAAAAAATTCTGTAGCTTTAAAACAGTTTTAAAGCTAAGAATTCATAGGCAGAATTTGCCTGCTCATTAACTGTGACTGTATACACCATCTGATAATTACTTCTGCCAATGTTTGTTTAAACATGTTTATTCTCACACACAATTTAATTGTGCAAGACGTGACAGCTAATGATGGAAGAACAATTGCTTTAAAATATCAGGGCCTTTGCTGATATCTTCATCTTTGCAGGGTGCCAGTTTACCCATCCCTCCTTGCTTTCAGATGAATCGAGGTGATCTCCTCTTCTCATCTGCAGCCATTGCATCCTCTCAGCCACTGACATCAGTCAGTATGGAGAATATTCATCTGGAGAATAACCTATGGTGTTCCCTGCTCCTCAGAGCTGAGCATGCTGCCCTCAGCACCCATCTCTTCTAGCACTGGCAGCAAGAGCCTGGAAACTCAACGTCCTGCAGGCCCCTGAGGGGTTTTCCTACCAGCAGCAAACATTAACTACTCACCCTGATATAATTTGTCAGGAGTCTAGAAGAGAGGAGGAGAGGCAGAAGCTTAATGGACTATGGAGGGTTTCATTCTTTGTGCATAATGCTTTGCTGTGCATTGGAACAGAGCACTGAGATGGTTGTTATAAAAGTGAAAATGAAAATGTAGGCAATCACCTTCCCTTATCTAGAAAGGATGTTGGTTGTTTTATTGGTGGTTTATTGTAAGTATGGTTTGTGCAGTATGGCAGATGGAGAGTGTGCTGAGAGGCTGAGTGGGGAAGGGAGCTGGTGGTGTTTGACAGGGAGAGGCACATGATGTGTCTCATTACTGTGGCTTTGTAGGATCACACAAGTTGACATCCATTAGATCACATATCACGCTTTCCCACACCCTCACACTACTTCTTCTACTTCAGTTAGTTCCCCAGCATTTATTTTTAGTGTTTTATCAGTCGGACTTGAACTATCTCAAGCAATGAAGATTCCGTTTTCTTTTCCCCTTGGAGATTTCTGCCATCTAACACCTTGCAGAGCTGTGTCTGACTCTCCTGGCTGAAACCCTTTTCTCTGACAGCCATTTGTGTGTGACCCACACTCGCTGGATGGAGGGCAGCACTTTATTTCCTTTGCAGCCATTACTGGGCTCTTGTTTGGCTCTCAGCCCCCCGGAGCCAGTCACGATAAAGCCATTACCTCCACACACGTGCACACCACTTGCCTTCCCTGGGCAATTTCCCCTCTAACTCTGCATCAGCTGCTTAACTCAATGGTTGAAACAAGTGCAAGGAATTAAAAAAGAAGTGTTATTAGTCCCCAGGGGGTTTGCTGCCTCCTGGAGCACTAATTCCTAAAGCTTTTAGAGCAGATCTTGCTGCTGTTGCTTTTTTCTCCTCCTGCTGTCCTAAGGATCCCAACATCTTCTGCACTTTTCCCATCAATTACTTCTTGACCCCTGGACTCCTGTCCAACCACCCCTTGTCTCTCCTTGCCCTAGAAGATTCTCTAAACCAAGCTTCCACCCCACATTTGTGCATCTTTTAGCAGTGCAGGTCAGAGGGGTCCTCACAATAAACTCTGGTCGAGTGTGCAGAGGCAGAAGGATTATCACCCATGGTGCTTTGAGGGAACAGAAGCAAAAGCCAGATCCAGTTCCATTTTATGGGTTAGAAGTAGCATTTTAAGGTTGTCTGAGCATTTCAGGCACAGCACAGAGAGTGTAGCATCATTGATTAATGTTAATTTTTTCACCCAATACACCCACACCACTTCTTGATTCGAACTGGAAAAGCAGAGACTGCAAATACACAAATATTCACAAGGAGAAAAGTGTTGATAGTTCTCTCTGGACCTAATTTCCTGTGGCAGGGGACTGAAAATTTGGACTTATTTGCAACACAGCATGCTGGGGATAAACGAGCTACAGATCTCTTCCAGAAATGAGCTGCTTACACAAAACAATTGAGCAGATAATGCCTGTGCTGCTGCACATGTCCTTTCTATTTAGGGATGGAAGGGAAAGTGATAATTGAGGATGGTTAGCTTCTGTGCTTGGCAGCACCTTGGCAGCAGGTTGTGAAGGCACACGTTCAGTTGTCAAACTGGGAATGAGACTGTGCAGAGTCATAGATGGGAAATGAACAGTGACCCATGCATATTAACATTAGTTAATTAATACTTGCATTCAGAAATGCTGGAAGAGCTAATCAAAGAGGCCAGAATTACTGAACAGATTGGTAAACTGACAGAAAGTCATAAACCTTATCCTCATTTAGGTTGTGGCTCTGTTTCCTACAAGTTTGGTCACAAAACTGAGACTACTGCAGGCTGGGCTGAATCTACACCCACATCTAACAGCTCCTGCGTTAGGCAACACTGCTAATTCCATGTCTGCATCCCAAAGGGCCCCTTGGGAAGGCATCTCCCCCACACATACACACCCTGTGATGACTACATTTCCACTTGGAGAGCAGAAAGAGGTGTAACATCAGCTGGAACAAAGCTGAATGTGCTCAGCCACATTTCATTATGACCAAGACAGTCTGGGGCACAACATTTCCGCCCAAGTACACTATGAGAGAGCACACTGTTCCCCCTGTTACTGGGAGTAACGATATGATAAAGCACAGGCACAAGGAGCAAGTTTGTCTTCATAAATCTGAAAGGCACACATTGAAAACATGCCAGATTTCTGAAAAATTAACACCCTCTTTTATCCTCTAATGAAGAAGGCCCTCTGTGTCATAAAAAAACCCTCTACTTTTTGCTTTCTTTCTCATTAAAAAAAAAAAAAAAAAAAGAAAAGAAAAGAAAAAAGAAGTCTTTCTAAGTCTTTCTATCACACTGCCTCAAAGATATCTGGTTTGGCATGCAGTGGCTCCTTGGGGAGCTGCATTTCCTAGCAGTGGTTTCTGATGGTCTGTCTGGTGATGATGGTGAGTTTGGGGGCAAGGAAGGGAGGGACACAGACACTGACATCACCCCTTTGCAGAGAGCAGAAAGCATGGATCTGACCCAGAGCTTTGCAACACGCCTGGGGATCCTGGAGCCAAGACATGACACCACAGAGAGGAGAAAAACACACTGGAGTGAGGAGCATGCCTGGGAGTGAAGGCCACATCAGAGATCTCTCAGCCTGGGGTTATTTTTGAGCTTACAGCAGTGGCCTCTGCTGGTTCCAGTCAGGACATCAGCTGTGCTGCCTTTTCCTGCTTCTCTCCCTGCTCTAACAGGGATGCCTCAGCAGTGACCAGGGCACAGATCCCCATTTTCCAAACTGACCCTGAGAAGAGTCAGTTTGCAGGATGCACAATAGCACTCACCAGGATCCCAAAATTGGACTGAGAAGAGGTTAGGTGAAACTTGGTCCAAGTTCCTGAGCAGAACCTGTGTTGTGCTGCCTTTGGGGGCTGCACAGCCAGAGCTGTGGCTGTACAGTTTTCTGTGTCTGAGCCCAGCCTGAGCTCTCCTCTGAGCCTTGCCAGGCAGGCCAGGATCAGCGCTGTGCCTCAAGGCAGGGATTAGGGTGCCAGCCCTGCCTCTTCCTTATTGCTCCCCCAGCCCATCATTGGTGGGAGAGGCTCAAGTGGAGTGGAGATCAAGGGCTGTCCTCCTTCCACCACTGATGGATGGGGCTGGCAGGACCTGGCTGGTCACACCATGTCTCTGCTGAGCTGCCCATGGGCAGAGTGGTAGGCCTGCCTGCTTTCACAGGGCAATGGCATGTGCAGGGAAGTGCTTTCACACTCATATCTTCAATTTCAAGATCCATTTGTACCCAGAATTATCCCTCTGATTCCCAAGTCCTTTGGCTGCTGAATTTCAGATGGCTTTAAAAGCTGCTATCACTGACACTCCTGACCTCTTTCTGTGGCCCTCACAGGGAGGAGCCTGCACTGTGCTGTGCTTTGAGGAGAGATGCAGGCAGGCAAACACCAGCTGCATCACCCAGGTTGGGTGGAAACAGCGCCCAGAGCTCCCAGACCCCCTTTAGTGCCTTGGCTGCTCCTGCCACCATCCACTGTCACTGCTGTCACCCTCTCAGAAGGACAGAGCTGGCATCTTCAGACGGCAGCTACTCTTAAGCCCAGGTTTCTGTTGCATTTATATATTTATGATAAACAGCCCAGAGCTGCTGATAAAGCCCAAATGCAAGGGCTGTGGCAGACAGGCCATCCCGTGTGGAAGGCTGCCTGCATCTGCTGTCCAGCTGCTCCCTCCCACAGGCCAGCCAGGAGGATATTGGCTAACGTGGCTAAAGGCTTGTGGGAGGGCTGCAGCAAAGCCTCCGCCTCTATTAAACAGCCTTTAATTTGGCCCTGGCTGGGAGGAAGTGACAAGGACAATGCAGAGATCAGACACTCAAAATTTTTGCGCTCAGTGTGAATATTTTACATGCTTGTCAAGCTGTGCAGTAAAGGATGGAGGGCTGTAGCCAGCTGTAATTTAACACAGTGGGATCAATCCAATATGAAGAGCAACAGACTGTATCTTTTCTCCATATGGACATCTAAACAAATGTTTTATTGATCTAAACATTTCTCATCATTTATGGGAACAATTTTCACTGTGGTCTATTAAAGCATCCCACTTTACACTTAAAGCTGTAGATGTGTTCATGGATCATACAAGCTTTTTCAACTTAAAATTATTTAAAATTGCAGCAAAAGAGTGGATGGCTCCATTCGGAGGGCATCTGAGTAATTATTGATCTTAACTAGTTGCTTCACACTGAAGTTGCTTTTGGCATTTGATAGGACAAAATTTGATGCAGCTCCAGATCCAAGTAAGTTGCAATAGAAGCAGAAGAGCCAGAGCAGATCCCCCATGTGGGTCTGGGGGCTGCAAGCACTGGGGACATCTGTCCATCCCTCAGACAGTTTAGTAGAACTGAAACACATGGAGCAAGTGCTGCAAAAGAGAAGATGCTGATCCCTCTCTCCTTCTACAGCACTGATATATCAAAACCATCCATCAGTCTCACCTTGGGACAAAAGCTTATCTACTGGGCTTAATTCCCTTTCTAGGGAGGCTCAGTCTTAACATTTTGAAATTTAATGTTGGCTTCTTTACAGAAAATGTGCTTTGCCTTAGCTACTGAACCCACATGTTCTCCCTTTGCTGATCTTTCTGACAGGATAAAGAAATGAAAACCCAAGTCTACTTTCCCCTTGCAGCATCTTCTCAGCTGAGACTAATTTTTTCAGCACTTTAAGGGCCTCCTTTAGCTGCTGACAAGTTCTGCCCTCCAAAATATTCAAAACTCTTTCTCCAAATAAAAATTTGCTTTAAAAATACCAGATTTTAAGCAGATACTCTTATTTATTGTTTCTGTAGGTTTGAACCTGTCCCAGTCAAAAGCTTTTCTTCTTAACAGTGAGGGATAAAAGCTGCTATTAAAATCAAAAGCTGAGTTGCCTGCTTAATCCCATGACTCCAGGAGTTGGGGCTTTAAGAAAGGAAAGCAAACTCTGTGGTGCTTGTGATAAGATTGCAGGAGTTGGCAGCAGCACTGGTGCTTAACCGTGGGTGTTGCTGGGAATACTGGCTGCCATTCGGCTTTGTGTCTCGGCAGGGGATGGAAAATCCAGCAAAGCTCCTTTTTTTAAAAAAAAAAAAAATTATGCCTCTGTCTGTTGTTGCAGAAACAAAGGCATAAATCACAAGTCCTTGGCACCGAGTGGGATTTTGTGCTGCACTGGGTCCTGGTGCTAAGTTACATTCCCTCAGATCATTTGGTCCCTTGTTCATCAGCCAGCAAGAAACATGAGGTTGTGGAGGGTGTCTGCACATTGGAGTGTGTGTCTGAGTGTGGCTGTGTTTGTCTTTGGTCCCACACCCAACATGGTCAGGCCCAAAACATGTCAGAGGAGTGTTTAAAAATGGTATTGATCACTCCTTTACAATAACACCAGTGTGAGGGGATGACAGCCTGCCAGTGCAACCAAGAGTTAAAGTGTGATGCTGGGTTGTGCTGAAAATTGGAGATAGGCTGTGACCAGATAGCTGTGACCAGAGCTGGGACCCTTGGTGCTTTTAGCTGGGCTGAACTACATCCAGACTCAACACAGATCACAGAATTATAGAATGGCTTGGGCTGGAAGGGACCCCAAAGATCATCTTAGTCCAAGCCCCCACCATGGGCAGGGACATCTTTCAGTAGATCAGGTTGTTCAAAGCTCCCTCCATCCTGGCCTTGGACACTCAGTGATGCTCAAAGAGTGTCTGTGGTGTTCAACTGGTCTCTGTGCCAATTTTTAAAAATTACACTATCTCAATACTTGATGTTTCTCCTACTACAACCTACTACTACAACCCTAGGGAGGTTGATGTCCCCTTGCAGCATCCATGTGGCATTTCTGTGGGCAAGCATCCCCCCTGACAGGGACAGGCAGGTCCACACCTGCAGCTCAGCCCTGTCTGGGTGGTGACCAAGCTACAGCTCTGACCCAGCCTAACTTTAACCCTGTTACTCATTGTGCCATTTTTGCCGCTTTTGTGTTTGAGCTGCGCTTTGGTCCCTTTTAACATCTGACCAGCCAGAGAAGCTGAAATCTAAAAAGGCTCTGCTAGAACCAAGCCCAAACTGGAAGTCACAGGGCTCCCTGTGCTTGAACCAGGTTTTGAAATAGCCACATTTCTTAGTCAAATGACACTGAATGCCTGAAAGCTGAGGAAGGAGCTGAGTGCAAGTCTCCATTGTGCATCCCCTCTCAGTGCCAGCAGCAGCAGAGCAGCAGGGCAAGGTGAGCAATGTGCAGCAGCACTGAGAGAGCACCCCAAATATCAGTGCTGGCTGGGGTGAGCCAGAAAATGCTCATCTGCTGACTTTGGTTGTCATTTTGCTGTTCCGTCAGCTCACAGCCCAGCAGTGCCAGGCATGTACCATGGTGCAGGAGCACTCCCAGCCACAGCAGGGAGAAGAACAGGAGCTTTCCCATGGGCAGGGAAAAGGCAGGCTCAGGGATAGCTGGGTCAGCAGAGAGCAGTCCCCTGCACCTGCATTCTGTGCCCCCAGGAAGAGGCTTTTTCCAACAAGAAAGAGCCATTTTTCCTAGTGCCATTTGAGCAAAATGAGGAATGAAACCCATGTGTTTGACATCTCTGGTTGTTGTAGCCTTCAGACACCAGCAAGGTTCAGGAGTTTTGGAGTTTAGGTAGCACAGACACAGCTTGTTGGGAGCTCATTCCAAAGTGATATCATTTAGCAACAATTCCTGAGAAATAGGTCCAAACTAGCAGCGAGAAGTTGTGCCTGCAGGCAAACAGATGCTGGTTCAAGGCTGTTATCAGGTAAAATGAGTGGGTGAAAAACCTCTGAAGCTTGTCTGTTGCCATGAGAAGAAGCAAACAAAGCAGGGACAAGGCTGGACTCAGACTAATGAGGCTGCTGACTGGCTGGCACCTCGTCCCTGCTGGAGATGAGGGTGAGATGCTTCCTTCTGGTGAGGGCTTGGGCTGTGTGGCAATGAAGAGTCTCAGCTCTTAGAAGGCAGCTGCTCCAGCAAGAGGAGCAGATCCAGGGGGGTAACTGATGCTAAGATGCTTGCAGAGGGAGTGAAAAGAGAAAAGAAGTTGAGTTTACATTTGCTGCATGTTTGTCTTCTCTCACACTGTGCACATGGAGCAGCAGCAGGGGCACTGGGCACTGCCCAAGGTGGACAGACAGTGTCCCCCATCTCCTCTGTGTCCCTGCTCTGCAGCACCATTCCCACCTCTCTGAGAATTCATGCACTGGATTGCTGGAAGCTCAAAAGAAGGCCAGAAATTGAATCTGCAGTGCCCTGGCAATCCCACCACACTCGGGTGGTACTCAGGCATCTCTTAGCTACTCAGTTTAGGTTTCTGCATGTTGCTGAACAATTCCAGCTCTGTGTTTTCCACTGAACACAGATCTTGGCTGTTGTTCCATAGTAGTGCTGCACAGCTGTGTTTAGAGAAGCCATCTGTGTGAGCTTGGGCCAGGAGCAGCGAGCCACTGGATGCCCCAGGAGCTCAGAGCAGGACTGGGCCCTGTCTCTAATGTGATTTCAGATTATGGGATATGAAACAAACAATCTGGAAATCACATGAGAGCCAGTTTTCTCGTGGGGCATCCAGTCACTCCTGCTTCCAGCTGGACAACACAGAAACATCTTTATTAGCATCAAGCAAGCCTGTGTGCCCATCCCTGCTGAGGATAGGTGACCCTGTGTGTCTTGCCCGGGGTGTTTGAGGTCACATGCTGACCTGTCCCACAGCCTGGTGAGACCCTCTGACACTGTGGTTTTACATGTAGCTGCAGAGGACACAAACACAAGTCATGCAACTCCCAAAGTGTGTGTTTTCTCCATGAACTCCAATAAAGAGCCATCACACACTTTGCAAAGACAAAAGCTTGAGGGTTTCCTTGTTGTTTTACCCTGGGGGATGTATGAAAGGAGGCTCTATTTAATCTCTTCTAGGGGAATTCCTGTTAGGAGGCACACATGCATGTGCAACTGGCATTCAGCTGGATCCTGAGGAGAGGGAAATAAAACTGGGAAAAGGTCAGAGGTCAGTAAATTGTGGGGCTTTGGAGATCAGCAAATGCAGAATTGCACCTCTGACTTCCTGAAGGACCTGCAGGTAACAGGAATAACAATTAACAATTCCATCAGAATTGTTAACAATTAACAGTTCCATCAGAATTTGCAGACACAAATACAGATGTATCATCATTATGTTTGTAGGTAACTTTGATATTATAGAGGATGGATATTATACCAAAACAGGCTGAAACTAGGAAAGCAAATCTCCATTTTCTTCTTCGAAGTAGCTCATCTGCTGGCCCACACTTGCAGTTGATCTCCAGGCAGCTCTGTGAAGGCAAATGCAGCTCCTCAGGGGTGAGCCCAGGGGACTGTGACACCTGGGTGCTGCGACAGAACTACTGAAATAACTACAGGATAAAATAACTACTAGAATGAAAAATAACCACTTGTGCCTCTCTGCTGCCCCAGTGTGTGATGCTGCCAGCACATCAGCCAGCTGCCATCTCACCTCTTTACACCAAGTGCTCTGTAGATTTTGTGACTTCTCTGCATTCTTACTCTCTGCATTCTTTTATTAACTTTTTGCTGGTAGACAGGAGTTATTAGGAGGCTGACGAATTTTCCGAAGTCTGTGTGGAGTTCTGGGTTCCCTGGCCACGGCAGTGGCCGTCCGTCTGTCCGTCCATCTGTTTGTCCGTCCATCCGTCTGTCTGTCCATCCAACCATCCATCCGTCTGTCTGTCCGTCTCTCCGTCCGTCCATCCGTCCGTCCGTCCGTCCATCCATTCGTCCATCCATCCGTCCGTCCGTCTGTCCATCCGTTCGTCCATCCGTCCGTCTGTCCGTCCGTCCGTCCGCCCGCCCAGCTCTCTGGCGCCCCCTGCCGCAGGCGGCTCCGCACTGCAGCGCGCCCGTTCGCAGCCGCTGGCTCCTCGCTCTCTCTCCCTGCGCTTTCAGAGCGATGCTTCTCTCTGCTTCTCCTCCTCCTCCTCCTCCTCTTCACCTCTGCTCAGGGCAATGTTCCCCTTTCTCTCCATTTTCACACCTGGTTTCTGCCCAATGACTTCACACCAAGTCTCATCGAGCCTGATGATACCGCAAGGTATCATCACCACCACCCAGTGGTGCAAATACCTGAGGTGTTTCTAGGATCGTCAGCAATTCTTTATTTTCCCACAGGATTTCCAGTTGCATTCGATGGAAACACCTCCCCATCCCTTTCCCCCTGCTGATGCATTGCTGGAAAGCAGCCTGGCTCTGGTGCCCTCTGTCCTGTGCCCATTAAACTCACTAAAGTCCCTTTTGCTACAAGCAACCTTGTGCAGAGGATGAGAAGCAAAGACAGTGAACAGCTAAGGTGACTTTGTTTGAAAATAACAGAGCTTCTCTTTTCTCTGCCTTTTATTGAAGGAGGGAGAGGCCCCTCTGCTTCCCTCAAGGAAATTCCCCAGAAAGCAGAGCTTCAAGAATAAAGGCTCTTCCAGACGAGTAAGAAAAAAGCTGAAACCTGAGCCTTTGCATCTGAAATTACAGCTTCGTATTTAATTTCTCTGTAATGCAATATAGCACATTTTCTTATCCCTTAGATGCCCACATCTATCAGAGTGTTCAAAAAATCACTCAGATCTTATGAGTATTGTACACCAGGTTTAGGCCACTTGCTATAGTTAAAGAGTAATCATGGAAATATGGAAAGGTTTTGCTAGTGGAGCATTTATAGGCAATTTAAATTGAAGTACAGGCGTACCCTGCTGATAATCTGTTCTGTATAGGAGAGCAGGATGGAACCATCTGTAACTGGCAGCTCCATCACAGTGGGTGCAGAGGAAGAACAGATTTAAGATTAATATTTGTTTAATATTATATATAGACTTAATATATTTGTCTGTGTATATAAAAGAGAAGAAGTGCTAATCATGCAGGATTCACATCTTTATTTTACTTTGTTGTCTGACTTGTAGGAAATCTAGATAAAAGATGGGAGATAGACTGTGCTATGAATGTGCAAGGATAATAAACCTAACAATTAATACCTAGACATAAAGAAATCAGGTAATGCAAAAAGCCCCAGAGTTCCATTGCAGCAGTTCCTTGCATGTATTATACATTATCCAGAAATGCAGTTTCCTGACAATTGGCCTGCCACACATAAAAACAATATCTCTTCTACTTTCCATTTTCCACTCAGAGAAATCCCACAAATAATGCTTATTCAATTCCCAGCAGTTTCTGCTCTCCTGACTCAGCCCTCTCTGAATAACAGCCAGGCATGCACGTAACAAAGGACATGAAATATTAATGCTGAGGGGTTTGCTGATGATTGTGCTATTAACATGTAGGCAGCCATTCATCCTTTCCACATAAATAAACTCTGACTAACTCATTAGAGCCCTGCAAAGTCAGAGTTAACCTGACAATATATTCCTTCATTTTGAAAGATGAAAACAGGGGAAGAAAAGAGATATGTGAGCTGCTCTTTAATGGTTCACTGTGCTTGTACTAGGGATTTTCAACCATTAGAGAAGGAGAGGGGGAAAGGGGGACAAAAAAAAAATAAATGTGTAGGGTGAACCTGGAGGATGCAGCTCTTATGTGATGTATTTAGTCCAGTGCTGGGGGTCCTGCTGTGCTCGTTAGCTTTGTCGTCACACCTAGACCTGCCAAAGTCCCAGTGGTTTCTCACTCAGGACTGTTTTACAGAATGGTTTCTGCTGGATTAGAGACATTGAACAGCTCACAGGCCACGATGCTGCTGGTGGATGGCAGCTGACATGACATCCCCATCACATCCTGTCACAGCACACACCAGTGGCACCTTTTAAGAATTCTTTTTTTTTTTGAGAACTCTTTGGAAAACTGAAGTTTTTATGCCACAAATAGTTCACAGCAAAGTATTTACCACAATGTACATTTCCTATTTTTCTGGTGTGGTGCAGCCTCTCCAGCTCAGCTTTCCAGCTCAGGTAAGTTGATATCACCACAATGACTGCACTTTTGCCCTGAAATCTCAGCATCAGTGGTGTCATGTGGGTTTTAGATAGCTCAGGAGCCCCTTTGGCTTGGAGGGCACAAATGCAGGTTGTGTTTTGCATCCTGAACCGCCTCTCTGAGGAGGCAATGGGGGCAGCATTCAGAAGCACAGGTGGTGCTGGCATTTCCTGGTCTTCCAGGAGCTGTGCAGCCCTTTGGGTTGCCATGATAATCAGGAGCTCCTGTCAAGCAGAAAGTAACAGGCTAATTTAAGGGAAAAAGGTATTATTATGCTTTGTGGGAAACAGAGCCATAATTAGAAAAGCTCATAATTTTGGAGGAAAATATGAAATGCATTGAGGTGTTTCCCCCCATTTCTCCTACGTTCAGTAATTGATCTCTCCTTTTCTGCAGCTCATTGGTGACAAGGTGGGTGGCAGGGCTGGAGTGACAGCAGCCAGCCAGGGCTGTGCTCCTGAGCAGCACTGAGCAGCAGGGCCCATTCAGTGGGGGCTGTGTGTGAATATCCGCACACCCCACCTGAACTGGGGCATGGAGACCTTTCACAGAGCCAAACCCTGACCTCTGCAGATTTCACATTGCAGTGTATTCAGTGTAAAACCCTTTTCCCCCACTTCAAGCTGTGTATTCAGTGTAAAACTCTTTTTCCCCCACTTCACTTTCCCCCAGACCAGGTAGCAGCCATGTCCCTGTCTGGCAATGTGGCATGGTGTGGCTCTGGCCCTTTGCCCTGTGCTCTCTCCTCCTAATTTGTTTTTGGATCTTGCCAACACAATCCCTTCATAGTAAACCCACAGCACAGAGGACAGACAGCTATTGTTTTGATAAGACAGCTATTTTTTTGATATCCAGATTGATTCCATAAGCATTTTATCTATACCTGCCAGCAATCAGGCAGCAACACCAATTATTACACTTAATACCTGTAGAGCTCTTTACATTGTATTTGTTATCTGCATTACTAATCCTGTTTATCAGGTATAATTGAAGGTGCAATCAAATATTGCACTTTCCCTTCTATTAAGGCTAGATTCTGGCTTTTGTAAGCAAATTTCATTAGCAGAAGTGGTGGAAGGAGGGGGAGGTAAGGGCTGTTTGTGGCTGGCCAGCTGTCACCAGCGGGGAGCAGCAGCCACCAGCCTGCTGTCACTGCACACCTTGAGAGGTGGCACTGCCCAGCCAGACTCAAATCCTCGCCCCTCAGGCTTGTTTAACCCCTGACAGGCATGAAAGCTGCTTCCTTCTGGCTCCTGCTAGGAGATGGACACCTCCAAGGACAGATCAGCTGGGGCTCCTCATGCAGACAGTGCAGGAGGGATCAGGGGGACACTCGAGTGTGTGTGAGTGCTGTGTGTGCCCCCCATGCCTGTGTGTCTGTGTGTGAAGGGAGCCCTAAAACCACCCTGAAAGCTCTGAGTGACCCTCCCCTGGTCCCACAGCACCCCGTGGTACCCAGTGCCTCTCACAGTAAGTGCCAGGCATGTAAGCCTGGCTCTGGCAGAGCCATGAAATATGCATTGTTTGTGTATTTTTAGAGTCCTGCTTTCCCTCTAATTACCTTCCTTTCACTCCAAAGCCTGTGAGCCATCCCAGAGGCTGCTCCTTCACCACTTGACTCCTTGTTTTGCTCTGTGCACCTTCCCCACAGCATCTGAGCGCTGCTGAAGGAGGGAACCCTGCTTTGCCCAGCTCTGCACCTCAGTGCAAGGGTCCCTGGTGTCTGCTTCATGCAGGGAGGCAAAAGAGAAACTGCTGAGGTGGGATAAAAGAGGAAAATGGCTTGATCTTGACTGTGGGGCTCTGCTCCATTCACATGGATTGGCCAGATCTCCCATCCCACCCTGCTTCACAGCAGATCTGTGAGCTTTCCACTGCGCTCAGTGAGTTTATGGTGTTAGATCAAGCTCTCTTTGCCTGTGTAGTTGTGTCGGTTAATACACCTTCATGATCAGCCTTTGCACAGCTCCCTATTTCCCTGGGATATAAGAGCTTATATAATTTTATCCATCTCCATGCCAGGCACTTATTCATTGCAGCTCTGCTTTGTTTTCCACTAGCTCCTTGCGGCTCCGAGGCAGGCGGATTGCTGCAGGTTTCGTTAATGTGCTCTCCTGAACAGAAAGATGTGAGGCCTCCCCATCCTGCTGCCTTGCATGTCAGGCAGCCCACGAGGGTCCCTGCTGGCACCATCTGGCACCAGGGAAAATGGCTCAGCCTGGCTGAGGTACCTGGATACGGGCAGCAGTGATTAACAGAGGGAGCACAGGAGGGTGCAGAGGTAATTAGAAACTCTGATAATCACAATGCATTAGCAAAGAACACCTCCCAGCTTTATTGCCTCCCTCTCTGCTCATTCTGCAGTGAGGTTTAATGCACGTTTACCTGAATTAGATCTCTGCTGCATGGGAAACAATAGGAGGATGTAGAGACTTTTCTGGGAATGGAAACAAGCCCCCAGTGTCCCTGCCATGTCTCTCCTCTCTTCCAATCCTTCCTGCAAGTGGAAGGGGACATGAGGCAGAGCAGCCTCCCTCCAACAGCCCCTGGGATGGAGCTGGGACTGCCCCAAGCCCTTTCCACCCCAAACCCTTTCCAGGACTGCCCCAGCCCTTTTCTTCCTAAGCATGACCCAGGCATGGATCTGACACCTGCAAACAGAGCTCCTGTGATTAGAGGAATTTGAACTATTAATGAGCTGGACGACCCACAGAAGCAGTGACAGGCAAGCAAGCAGTGCTCAGTGGCATGGTGATAGACCGGCTCTTTTTAGCTTTGCCAAGGCCTTGATATTGGCCTGTAATGTGCAGGAGTTCTGGTAATAATTTGACTTATGAAGTGCTCCCACATCAAAGTGATTGGTGTGCTGTACCAAACACAAAATGCAATTAAGCTAATGTACTGTGCAAGAGAGAATAAAGCTGAACCTCAGATTCGAGTTCCAATTTTTATGAGTGGGTGTAAAAAAAAAAAAAAAAAAAAAAGGTCTGAATTAATCACCTACTTCTTTTTCCTTATGGAAGCGATGCCACCAGTGCAGTCACAGGAACCGTATCAGCAAGCCATCAGATAAACAGAGAATTTACAGGCCCCATTTGGAATGCTGTCAATTAGTACAAGCACAGCTGAGCTGGAGATTCACATCAGGTGGGCTGAGGGGGTGCAGTAACATACAGGCCAGGGAGGAAAGGTGGGATATGTGTCTGGAGGAACCCTGGAAACAGGCAAGGGAGTGACAGTGTCTAGTGCTTATACAGCCTGGAGGGGCCAGTAGTGCCAGTGCTGGCTTACAGGTGGGGAAACTGAGGCACAGAGATGGAAATTGGCTTTCCAGATGTCACCTGCTGACAGAGGCAGGGTGGCTGGCTGGGGTTTCACTTCCACTTCTCTGCTCAAGCATAAGGAATTCATGCTGCCCTGTAAATCTGCCTTTGTTTTGTTTTTGAAAAGCCTGTGGAGCCATGCTGCTCTGTAGTTTTAGGTTAGGAGAAGCAGCAATGAAAATCTGTCAGTGAAAATATTGCTCTCATTATCTGGACTAATTTGGGCACCTCTGCATGGAGAGATGTTGCTGGGTATGGACATGCCCCCATGTGCACTGGGAAGGTTTCCTGAGGAGCTGCAGGCTTTGCTCCTCAGTAAGACACCTCCTCATGTTACTGCTTATCTCTTTTAATAACACAGAATGGTGGGGATGGATTTCCAGGGCAGACTGTGTTCCATGCTGCTGTGTCCACATGGTCTCTTTCCAGCACCAAATTGCATGGACAGTTGGATTTTTCCTGCTACTCTCCTGGAAATGACATCACAAATTATAAACACAAGGGAATTTTAAACAGAACAGGCTTTTCCCAGAATTTTGTCTGAATCATGGCCTGGGGAGATGAGAGGGGTCTCAAATGTAGCAATGGTCTAATAATAAATGAAGTGGAGAGATGAAGGATGCTCAGTCATGCTGGTATTCCCCTCTGCTTCCAGCTAGAAACATTCCTGCATGTCAGCAATTACACAC
Source organism: Ammospiza nelsoni (assembly GCF_027579445.1). Classification (NCBI taxonomy): domain Eukaryota; kingdom Metazoa; phylum Chordata; class Aves; order Passeriformes; family Passerellidae; genus Ammospiza; species Ammospiza nelsoni. The sequence continues at coordinate 6,532,189 of NC_080646.1, read as the reverse complement.
ACACACACACACCCAAAAAAAAATAAAAAATCCCTCGTGTAATGAAGAACTCTGCTAGAGAGCTGCAACACTTAGACTCTGGGCTGGATTTTATTACCGTGATGAAATTACACAAGCATTGCTTCTCTCTCCCTGCCCGCTGTGCAGCTCCTCGCTCTCTCCGCTGCCTCCCCTCGCTCCGCAGCCGGGCTGGGGAGCGCAGGGAAGCAGGTGGGACACGCTGGGCTCCCTCCCTCCCATCGCTGGGGCTCCTGGGCTGGCATCCCCGCGGCTGCATCATTGGCATGCGGCGCTCGGCAGGACTGCATCAGTGCTAGAGGAGATGCGAGCGCAGAGCCGCGCACCGCCCGCACCGCCCGCAGCGCCCCGGGGCCGCGCCGGGTGAGGGACAGGAGCTCCTCTGCCCCCCGGAACGCGGGGACAGCCGGGGCACGGGAAAGAAACTCAAACAAAAGGTGAAAAAGAGATGCGCAAGGGCGCGGAGTGGGTGGCTGAGTCGGGATGGATCGGTGGGAGCTGTAGCAGGAGCTGAGTTGGGAGGGAGCTGCAGGGCTGAGTTGGGATGGATCGGTGGGAGCTGCAGGGCTGAGTTGGGATGGATCGGTGGGAGCTGCAGGGCTGAGTTAGGATGGATCGGTGGGAGCTGCAGGGCTGAGTTGGGATGGATCGGTGGGAGCTGCAGGGCTGAGTTGGGATGGATCGGTGGGAGCTGCAGGGCTGAGTTAGGATGGATCGGTGGGAGCTGGGTCAGTGTGATGGGATCGGAGGGAGCCGCAGGGGCTGAGTTGGGATGGATCGGAGAGAGGTGCAGGGGCTGGGTCAGTGCGATGGGATTGAAGGGTCGGGGCAGCTGGGAATGATTTAAAGCAGCCCCGTTGTGCTGCCTTCGCTCTCTGCCCAGAGCTGCTGCGCTGTAGAGTTTGAACTTGAGCAGTTTGCACCGGAGCGCTCCTGGTGCGTGCTCTGTCCAGGATGCACTGTCAGGGACAGGGAGGAGCTCTTTGTTTGGGGACAGGGCTGTGGTGTCCCCATGGAGCCCTGCAGGGCTGTGGTGGTGGTGGTGGCACCCTGGGCTGTGAGTGTGAGTGTGCCACACCTGTGTGCACAACCCGAGCTGTCCTGCACCCACTGCCATCGTTCTCCCTTCACCCTCCTCTCCACCAGAGCCCAGCTGCAGCTAAAAATAAAAACTGCAGTCAGTCTCCCTTCTTGGGAAGGGTTAGATGAACCCACAGAGAGAAAGCAGGGCTGACTCTCTGCTCTCTGGCTGTGGTGGGATGCAGGTGCTGTGGTGACAAGTTCCCGTGCATGTGTGCATGCCCACAGCACACCCAGGCACACATCTCTGCAGGGATTGTTTTTCTTTTGGAGGACAAGTGTTGTTCAAGGGAAAATTTTATTACACGTGTCAAGCTGCTGCAATATGATCCATGACACCAAGATCCCATTAAAATAATGGGCAAAAAGTGGCCCTGCAAGGATATTACTTGTCAGGGATGACCTCATCTGGAGAAAAAAAGGAGAAGAGTAACAGCCTGATGGTGATAATGTTCAGGGGAGGAGCATGCAGTGCTCCGTGTGTGCTGAGGGGGATCCCTGACTGTGTTCAGGTTGGAAACTTGTAAGCACCCACTAGAGCTTATGGGGGACTCCTGCCATGAGGAGTCAGAGTAGAAGCTTCTGGTAGGCTGAGAGAAAGTCAAGTGTCTGACATGGCATAAAAATTGCTGTTTCATATCTCCTCTGTGTGCCTGGTGTTATCACTTGGGGGAAGGGAGAGGAAAAGGGTTAATTCTCTGGTTTGCTTACCAAGTACTGAGCATATAACAGCTCTGCACTGATCACCCCAGGCACTGAGCCCAAGCTCCGCTGCTCATTTGGGAATACACCTCAGGGCCTGTGCCCTAAATGACACAGGGCCCTAACACTTCATGCAGTGGGATGTCTATGGTCAGACTACAGGACAGCCTGCAGGAAGGAGTGGGAGCAGAGGCAGCATCCATGGCTTCTTCTGATCCACAATAGAAAAGCCCTCTTCCATCAGAAGGAGGAGGGGAATTCTCCCTTATCTGTAAGAGATCCACCACAGGTAGCAGCACCCACACCGGGGCCCTGGGTCTCAAGAGGTCCTAAATAACTCCTGTTGCTGCTCCTCCTCCTCGTGGCCCTGCTGTCAAAAGCATGTCACCACTGTCACATGGACTCAGCTGGAGATCAGGTCTGCAAGGACACCTTGGGTTTTCCTAACACAACTTTGCAGTTGTGCAATGTGGGTGCTGGGGAACCCTTTGGGAGCATCAAAGCCAGAACCAGAGAGCAGCTGACAGGAGACAGCCTTCCACTTCAGCTTGCCAAATTCTGAGAGCTCTGCCCCATGAAGCAGCTTTCTGCACCTATTTGTGTTCTGGAACATCTTTAAATGCAAGTCTCTGGTACCTGACAACTTCTGATTGAAGGATCTGAGCTGAGCTGGGGGTGGAAGCCCACTCAGGTTCTGAGGCAGCCCCCAGCCTGCAAGCACAGAGCTGCATGCTTCCCCAAAGTCAGCCTTGCACCTGCAGATGATTTCTGCCAACCTGGCTGTGTGCCTGCAGGCAGGGTGAGGGCCCCAGCTTCTGACAGCACAAAGTGTGAAAAATTCCATGAGGAGAGGAGGAGCACATGGGCAGGTACTTGGTACAGGAGGTGCAAGAGTCTAGTTCAGCCTGTAACTGCAGGGAAAAGGCAGAGGATGCTTGAGATGCATCCCTTCCATGCTCTGAGCTGGGAGCACTGCTTTGGGGAAATGAAGTATGAGAGATGAAAAAGGCAGGGAAATTCCCCATGACCCATGGTGATGCTGTCCCACCTGTGCTGCACAATGTTGGGCAAAACCTGGTGAGACAGGTCTGGTTTTGAGGCTCATCCTGCAATTGCCACAGCTCCCTTCCTTTTCTGAGCCAAAGGACAGCCCCAGGTGCTGCCACCTCCCCTCAGAGCTGCTGTGGGTGGCCTCTTCCTGGCCACCAAGCCCCAGGGTTGATAGCAGTCCTGCTGGGGAAGCCAAAGCCAGCCTTGAAAAATCCTCTTCCTGCATCGTCAAGCTGGCAAATTGATTTTCCAGCTGAACCTCTGAAATTGTTCTCTTCTGAAGAGATTATGGAATTACTCCTGTGCTAATGAATGCTTTAATGTTACGGTGACTAAAGTCTCCATAAGGACTTTAACTGCCAAAAAGGGAAAAAAAAAAAAAGGCATTGTAGGAAAGGGGAGCCTGTGGTGGCTGGGTCAGACCTCATTTCACCATCCGGGGAAGAGGAGAGGAGGAAAATGAGAGGCAGGTGAGGAGACAGGCTCAGGAAAATGAGGAGAGAGAAAATGAGGAGGGAGGTGAGGCTTGCTGTGGTCTCCCAGGAAGCTGCTGAATCCATCAGGAATCCCTCCTGCATCAGTCTATCCCTCCATCTCTGCATGCAGGAAAGGTAACATGTTAAGGATTCCCCTTTCACCATCTCTCTGGCTGTACCCTGTGGCAGCAGGGATAACCCAGCCCCTGGTGAGCCAGAGCCCAGTCCTGGGGCAGGACCCCACCAAGGAGTTTGCCTTTTATTAGGGAGAGAATGTGCTTCTGGGGATGAGTCTGCACTGATCCTGCTGCTGCTCACAGAGCACAGTCTCACCTCTGCTTCACAAAACCCACTTTTGTTTCACTGTAGCTCCATGGGTTGGAACCAGGTTGTCCCAGATTTGAGCAGGAGCAGAGTTAACCCCTAAGATGGATGGGATGGGGAAGCAGTGCAGGGAAAACACCTCCACGCCACAGGAGCTGCAGTGCAAGGGGAAGGCTGGTTTCTATTTAGGTTAAGGGCTGTGCACAGAATGGGTAATCCTCTTTTCATGAATTATCCAGGGGATTAGACAGCTTTAAACTCCCCCAGGCCTCTCTGGCTGCAGCCAGGCTCGGTGGGAGCCAGGGGGGCTGTGGCTGGATGGAGGGAGGGAGGGAGGGAGGGAGGGAGATGCCAGCAGGTTGCTGATGACTCATTTGGCTGCTGCCAGCCTTGCCAAGCACTCCAAGAGGTCACCAGGGGCCCAGACACAGAGTGACACAGGAGTGACGTGCAAGGGGGAAAGGGAACATCCCAATTAGGAAAGAACACGGAGCTTTATAAATAATTTCAGAGACAAGGAGCGTGGCAGCAGGCGGGAGGAGGGACAAGAGACCCGAGGCAGCAGTTTTCCAAAGTGTAATATCCTTGCTAGACTTTTCCAAGCTGTTCCTCTAACCAGAAAAAGGGATGCTTTTGGAGCTGCAGCTGATCCATCCGAGGAGATGCTCCAAACCCTCCTGCTCGGGCTGGCTCAGCAAATGGGAATCTGGGCATGCAAGTCAGGTTCATCTGTTTGGAGGGGGAATGGATCACTGTCACTACTCCATTAAAATGTTGAAGGGAGGCCAAGAGCACAGCCCAGGGACAGTGAGGGGGTGGGGAAGAATGGCATGCAAACAGGGAGGCAGGCTAGATTGCACCAAAACCTGAATGTTTCACTCCATTGTGGAGCAAGTGCCCATAGCAGATTGCTGTTCTTTACCTAATGCACAGCTGCTAGAAATAAAAGGAGCCCTGTCACTAATCTCACCCTGAGAGCCCGTTCATGTACAGAAGAGAAGACCATCTACATGTGGGTCTAGAGACAAAGTTTTGGTGGGGAGATGAAGGAAAAAGGCTCAACTGTGCAGGCTGGGCTGTGGCTGACACCCAGCTCCACAGGGATGACAAGGGGGTTCTTCCTTCTTGTGCCAAAGGCAGTGGGAAAAGCCAGCAGGGAGGACCAGCTCATGAAACAGGAACAGAGTCCTTGTGTCCTAGCTGATTTTCTGTCCACGGGTTTGTGGTGGGGCCATTCTCTTCCTGCCCTAACCTCTAGAAGCTGGGGTCTAGCTCTAAGCCAGAGTGGTTTGCCTTCCTTCACTTGGTTTTCCAGGCTGTAACTAAGAAATCAGTGGGCTTTGATTTCCCCAATTCTCTTCACATTTACTGCTGCCTAGACATGTAGCCACCTTGCCCTGGAGTTACTATGAACCCTCACAGTACAGCTCTTATCCCCCAGACTCAGCCTGGTCAGCCTTGTCTGGTCTGTAGAAAAAAATCAAGTTTATTAATGGGGAAGCTGACTGCACCAAGTCACTTTATCTCCCCTGCATTTAAATCAATTCATTCCACTCTCTGCTGCTTATCCTACATAAGCTAAATCAGGATTTTGACCCTGTGTTTTCCCCTGCCCAAAACTGGGACAAACTGAAAGCCTTGTTCTCCTGTTCAGCATTCTCTCTTTTACTCATATCATCTAGAGGATGCTGTTTAAATAATGTCAGGGGAGCCTGAGTTGAAGAGGGAATTAAAGAACAGTCTGAGGAACAGGATGGGGAATTCTGTGTCAACTCCTGCCTTGCCCAGACACACAGGATGGGTATCAACCGTGGCTTGTTTCTGCCTGGAAACTGGAGAAAGCATGGGTGAAAGAGAGAAAGCAAAGTGAAAGACCATGGAAAGTCTTTGCCTTTAATGTGAGCTAATGTCTTTCCTCCTGCGTCGAACATCCTCAATTTCCTGTTTAACTTAAAAGTCAACACATCTGTCACGTTAGCATCGCCCGCTGCCTGGTTTCCCCAAGCCACCCCCTCCCATCTGCTCTGCTCTCCTCCTCCCTCCCTGCTTCTCTCCCATTGCTCCTCAGAGCCTGGGGGTGTGTGTGTGTTCCTGCACTGGTGTTTTCTGCTGGCTGAGGGGCTTTTCCATCGCTCCTGCCTCAGTACCTGGGTGCGCTGGCAGCGGGATGATCGGCTTGGCTTGCAGAGCATTTGCTTCTAATCTCCGGCTTGTGGCATCCCAGCAGAGAGGGGCAAAGCTTGCAGGAGCAGCTCAGCGGGCTGGGCAGAGGGGAAATGGCTGGTGAATGGATGTGCTGAGAGATTTCCTAGTTCTGGTAAGCAATGATGCTTTTCTCTCTTTGGTCCTGTTCTGGGCAATCAGTGCAGATGCAGAAGAAATAGGGTTTAAAGGGGTGGAAAAGCAAAAGGAGGGAGCTGGAAAGAGACAGGAAAAAAATACCAGTGGAGCTCGTTTGGTTTGTAGTGAAGCTTTTCCAGGGGTCAATGCTAATCAAAGCAAATTAATTACTGTTAAGTGAGAGGCTGGGAATCAAGCAGATCAATGTGTGAGCCTGGGCAGTCCAGCTCTCGCTCACAGGCAGATCCATTGCCCACCCTGGATCTTTTTTCCCTTGTGATTTCCAGCTTGGTCTGATATTTTCCATGTAGTCCTATGTGAGCTCCTACCTGAATGCTGCTTTTTCTGCCCTGTGCTTGTTATTGCAGGAGTTGTGGGAAGCAATTCATAAATTGCTGCCCCTGAGCTGATACATAAATCCTCTCAACTTTCCTAGCTGATCAACTATCTCCATCCTAAAGTCTGCATTTTTCACTGAAGCCAGTCCCTAAATTCTGCCAAGAGGTGCAGATAAATATTGCATATTTATATTATATAAATATAAATATGCAGATAAATAAATTTGGAAGGAAGAGGGTCTCACTGGACACTCTGTGGGGACCATGGGCTGTCTGATGTCCTGGACATGGGATTATTCCAAATGAGAGGTTTGCATGTCAGTGTCTCACGGTACTCTCAAAATAGGTGTCCTGCATCTCAGCTGAGTGACAGCAGAGCTCTTATACCAGGGATGAATTTAGGGCCCTTGTTTAAAGAGGATCAGGGAATAATAAACCTAAGAGCAGCCTTTGCAATCTGGCTGTATTGAATCTGCAAAGGTCTGTACATAACAAAAAAAAAAGGAGAAATGTAGCGGGGGAGCTTTGGCAATTTTTCTAACAGGTTTAAAGATATTACCTTCTTGACAGACCTGTGTTTCACACAAAAACTGATGCAGGATTTGGGCATACCAAACCATTTTTTTTCTAGATTTATGTATGACAAGCAGAATTAGAACTAGTTCTGGAGAACATTTCAGAGCTGACTTGTTTATAAAAATATTCCTCTCATGATGTATTCATGCAGAAACCTCCACTTGCTGAAAACTCACACATTTCCTACTCTTTGATGTTAGATGCTGTGGCAATGAGAGTAAGTCACTTTGGGGTTTGTGATTATTTTAGAGCAACCTAGACATTTCAAGCACCAGTTTTATTATATTTAAAGAAAAAGATCCTCCTCTCTTCAGCAGCAGGTTTTGACTTGGAGTTTTGTTTCAAGTGTGTGCAGGGGGACAACCTTTTCACTAAATCTGTGTGGTTAGCAGAGGGTGAAGACAACACAGGGAACTGGAAGGGGCTTTGCATGACTAAATCCCAGCACAGGGCAAGAAGGAAAAAGTGCGGGTGCAGGAATTGCCCAGTTTGTTTTATTTGGGGGTTGATAATATGAGGAAATCATCTTAGACAGGACAGCTTTTGCGTGCTTTAACCAAAATACCATGGTTTGAAATTCCTTCATGTTACCTGGAACATTGCTTCTGAACACCAGTAATGTCTATGTAATGTCTATAAATTATTTTTCTTGTTGAATTTTCTTCTAAAACCTGCAGTAATGTTGATGCCAGAGTGTCTCTGCTGTCAGTTTGGTGTTGTGAGCACTCATTCAGTCTGAGGTGCTGGCCAATGGTGACTGTGCTTTCCTGTCCCTCTGCATCTGTGCTGCCTGGCACAGTTAATTTCCCCTGTTTAATTAATGGCTCTGTAATATTTATAAAGAAAAAAACCTCATACCCATCTGCGATAACTTTGGTGCTTCTGCCAAGATGAAATTCTAGGGCCAAATGAATATTACAATATGCTGGATATAGAGATGTTTATAAAGTTCCAAATTTCCTGAGCCATCCTGATTTGATAATGGGGAAGTGAAGGACTGATCCTAAGCTCTGTCTCTGGACATAAACAGGATGGAATGTGGTACAGAATTAATGAATGTTATGACTTTAATTGAATTTTAGTGTTTTTGGGTTATAAAGGGTGGATTTCCCTTGTGAAAAAAAAAATCCATTTGGTGAGGCCAGGGAGAAATATAGGATCTTAAATGAAGAATACTCCAGATGATTCCTTTGATGGCACTTGGCATCAGTCATCATCTCTTCAAGACAAGGCAATCAAGAAGATGGAAGATGAAACCTTTCCTTGCCAAGGGAGACTTCCACATTATTTGATTGAAACTGGAATCCTGTCACCTCATGCTTGTCTCTCCAGGTTTTTCTTACCACATCTGCTAAATTCCCAGCAGCTATTTGTGCTTGAAGTGAGGCCTTCCTCCCTCACAGCCCATCTGCTCAGCCTGTGAGTTCTCCCCCTGCAGTCACGACGTAGTGAGCAGGGTTATGGCAGAGGAAACTCACTGGTGTAGGGGAGAAGGAAGGTGGGATTGGCTGAGGTGGCCTTGGCTGTGCTGAATTTGAAAGAGGAGCTGGGTTAAAACTGAGGGAGGAACCTCTTATGAATGAGATTTTAGTTGGAGAAAGGGAGCTGGGGAGCTCAGGCCACTTTGAGGACAATTCTGTTTTTCTAGTACTGTCCTAGGGAATCTTTACAAATAGATGTCAGAGAGTCTCCAATATCTAAGGTGACAACTCACCTGGGCATGTTCCTGACTGCCCTAATGCCAGGGAGGGAGAAGAAATTACAGCTTCTCTTGCTTGGAGGAGGTTGAAATGTGAGAGCACTGTAGGTATTCTAATCTCCCTCATTAAAGTTGGAGGGGTCACAGGTCTTCAGAGATGTTTGGTGCTCATCTTTGTGTGTCAAACCTGGAGATATAGCAGATAGAGAGGGATGCAATCAAGATCTACAAACTTGTGATGTGGAGGAGCCAGCAGGGCTGCTGATTTCTCAAATCCCAGACCCAGGCAACATCAGAATGGGCTAAGAGAAGCCAGGTACAGCTCCAAGACACCTCTTGGTATGTGTCAGGTCTGATGCTGGGCAGGCTCCTCCAGGAGCTGCTGCAGGGCTGTGAGGGCTCATTTCTCACTGATTCACTATTTCCAGCCAAACTCGGTGTTTTGTTGGGCTTCACAGCAGCTCTTATGGAAGATGAGTTTGCAGGAATCTGGAATTCAGCAGCTCCCAGCTGGGTGATGGATGGATTTGTCCAAGGCCCGGTTCCCAGCACAGCAGCTGCTCCTTGGCCTCTAGGCTGGGAGTAAGGCATGGTGTGCTCTGAGCAGCACTGCAATGTGGAGATTTTCCCATTCCCGGCCTGGAGATAACCCCTGTGGGGTGTTCTGTAAAAAGTGACAGGTGAACAGATCCCTGCAGGATGTTTTTCACCTGGGGAAAGGGCTGTGGGAGCCAATCTGCTTGTGCACATGACAGGCTCCACAGCCCTCCTGCCCTCTGCAGGTGAACTGAAGGCCAGGACACAAGTGGTGTCTCAGGGATTGCTCCCACCACATCCCTCTGGCAGCAGGGAAAATCCTGCCTCCTCCAAGGGACACTTCTCCTGCCCTCTGTGGCAGGTGGTCAGGCTGCTGCAGATTAACTGCTGTAATTATTGCAGCTTACAGGTTCCTGACCTCCTGAACTCCTATCTGAGTCCTTCTCAGGCATGCAGGGCTCTCCTGGTGTCTCCTGTCTGCCTTGACACTCAGAGGAGAGCCCATAGAGGAGGTGGTGGTGAAATTTTTGAGGAACATCACTTATTTTGCAGTTCCTTAGGCAGTCATGATCCTCCATCCTTGTCCTGCAGCTCCTGTGAGTCACACTCCCATGGGGAGCAGCACATCTGGGGAATCAGGTTAGAGGCAGATCAGATTTGATGCCTCCAAGGGCATAATTGAGGGTTTGGGAGACAAGAATGGAAGCCTGCAAAATTCTTCTCCAGCTGTACTTGGCACAGAGGGTGTGTTGCACAGATGGATAAAAGTTCCTACTGAGGGATAAAAGTTCTTTTAGATTTATAAACTATCCTGGGTGAGTGGATCCTGATGTCATTCTCAGGGCTGTAAATCCAGTAAAGTAAGTAAAATTTCTCTGGCTTTATACCAGAACAAGACCTAGATGGGCTACTATGAGAGATATAGCACCTTCTAATGCAGTAAAAAAAAAAAGTGATAATTCTGCTCTGTACACAAAGTCCAGGGCTCTCTCTCACCTGATAGATGGGAAGCAAGAGAAGATGTGTGGCCACAAGAGGTGTGGGCTTTTTACAAAATGGCAGCTGGTTCTCAAATGCTTCCAGCACCATACAAAGGAGGAAATCTGACCCAAATTCCTCTCATCTGCTTCCACTGAGAGTGGGAGCCAGTGGGATCAGCCATTTCTTGGGGGGGGGTTCATTTGTCCTTCTACACCCCCAAACCAATGCATTTGCAACCCAGTACATTTCAGATGTTTCATCAGGACTGTTTCATTGCAGCAATCTAGCGTGCATTAATTATAAGCCTGTGTAAATGAGGTGTTAAATGATTTATTCCTAGACCCAGATTGAGAAATCCCAGTGGTTTCTTCTCCTGATGTGTAGCTGCTGTTGAAAAAGTCAGACTTGCTGGCATTGAGGAGGAGATGAGGACTATTTTCTCTTGCAGTTCAGCCCCAGAATTGCTGGGTTTGGTGCAGGCTGAGAGCCCCTGGTGAGCCAAGGCAAGCTGGGACCAGCATGGAAGGAGCAGGGAGCCCATCTCCAGCACATGCATGACAAATCCTGCTGTCACCACTGCCAGACGCTGGCCCTTGGGGACTCTGGTGATGCCCTGACATTGGGACACCCTTGGGAAGATGGGGAATGCCTTTTTACATTCTCAGAGCCAGAGGATGGGAATTAAGAGTCATTTTAATTAGTCTTGTACTTATTATTTATCACTAATTTATCAGTAATTTACTATTTATTAATAAATAAATAATAAATTTATTTATTTTATAAATATATTTATAAATATATATTAATATAATATATAATATGTAATATGTAATATATTGTATATAATATATAATATATAATATATAATATATAATATATAATATATAATATATAATATATAATATATAATATATAATATATAATATATATAATAGATTATAGATTATAGATTATAGATTATATTATTATATTTAGTTTATATATTTATTTATTTTATAAATAAATTTATGAATTTTTTTCTATAAAGCATATAATGCTTTATATGGTGATAAAAAGCATTTATCACCATATGCTTTTGGTGGGTTTTTTTTTCTTCTTCTTTTAGATAAGAGTGTTTAGGGTTGGTTATTAGTATCTATTTTATAGTTCTGGCAAGAGAGGATCCTTTGTTCTTAGGAGCTAAGACGGTGCTGGGTACTGGGATCTTGCAGAGATCAGGGGCTCTTGGAAACATTTATAGACCATTTCTGATCATAAAACATTTGGTTTTGTGACATGATTTTGGAAAGTCAGGCATGACTACAGCAGGTCACTTTGGGGTCCCTCCTTAAGGCTTTATTTCCAAGCTATCCTCCTAAAGCATCTATAAAATAGATACTAATAACCAACCCTAAACACCCTTATCTAAAAGAAGAAGAAAAACACCACCAAAAGCATATGGTGATAAATGCTTTTTATCACCATATGAAGCATTATATGCTTTATATAAGTAAATTTTATAAATTTATTTATGCTACCAACAGAGTCTGTGCTGAATGCTGCACAGCCAAGCCACGACAGATAATGTCCTTTCAACTCCTGTAATCCCTCTGACACACACAGGACAGGCACTAAGGGAATGAGGAAAGGTTAGGAAAAGCCTGATTTTACCCCTTGCAAATTCTGCAAAGTCTTGTCTGTAGCTAAAGTTTACACCCTGCCTGCCTTAAAACCTGAAAGAAATGGGAGAGAGCTCAAGTCCTGCTGACTCGCAGTTGCAGGGTGCTGAGCACAGCAATTTCCCAGCTATCAGTAGGAAAGGAAGGAATATTTACACCTGGGAAGATTTGCATCAGGGAATGTGGAAGGGAGGAATGAAAAATGTGGTGCTTCAAAGCCATGCTGTCTGAAAGCTGTCACAGCCAGAGCAGAGGGCTGAAACAGGGCTCACATTTGGCTTTCTCCAGAGCAAACGTGTAGAGAAGGCAAGTTCTGAGGATGGAGAGAGGCTTGGTGAGGATGAGAGCCCTCATCCCCCCTCACCCACTCTGTGCCAGGCAGCTGCTGCTGGTCCCTGCTGTTCCAGGCCATGCAGCTGATTAAATATTGAAAGGGTTTCCTTGCTGCTGCTTGAAAAGCTTCTGTCTGGATGAAAATGAAGTGATGTGAGGACAAGTTTGTGCTGGTGAAATGATGCCTGTTTGAGTACATCTGGCCATCCCATACAAACAGACCCAAAACAGCTCTGTGGGTTTCAATGAAAAGGCACCATCAGGACGTGGGTTTGGGCTCCTCATTTCCAGAGCCAAGGTGTGGGAGTGCTCAGGGAGGTGGAGATTGCAGATGGGGGTCAGGCTGAGCTGTCACAAGACCTGGTGGCATCCAGAGGCTGTTGCGGGTGCTCCAAGGCTGGCTGTGATGGGAGAAAACACCTGAGATTGTGTGAGCACACAGCTGCTCCAGGCTCAGCTCCCAAACCCTGGGACAGACCCAGGGATGGTGGAAATGCAGGCAGAGAGAGGAGAGGGATTTGTGATGGGTTATAGGATAAAGGCAGAGGCAGGAATTAGAGGCAGAGGCCAAAAGTGTGAGAGATTGAGAGGGTTGATCTGTGGGCTGTGACTGCAGGGACTGTCACAGCAGCACAGCTTGGCCTGAGGCATTCTGTCACTTTATGCTGTCAGAAAAGACACATTTCAGCAGGAAAGCTGCCCTCATTGTCTGAGTGTCCAAAACAGGCATGCAAATCTGTCCTGTGATCAAAGGAAAACTTTGGGGAAATGTCTCTGATCTCATTAGTGTAAGTATAAACAGAGAAAAGATATCAACTTGATTAAAATGCTGCTGTAATCTGCAGAGATGGGGGATAATCTGTCCTGAAAGCACCAGGCAGCCCTGGCAGGGAGGACATCCAGCCTGGAGGAGCAGGACAGGATGGGTAAAGAGCTGCTGGTCCCTCTGGGTCATGAAGAGGTTCCAACAGAGGAAGGAGAGAGGATTTCCATCCTTCCTGCAAAGGGAATTTAGCCCTTGCACTGGACTGCATTTATTTTAATACATAATCATCACTGAGAATTGATTTCTGCTTGTTTTATCTATAAATTAGGTCAGATTTTGTCATCATTTTATGAAATATTTCTAGAGTTTGATGGTTGCATCCTATGGGAGAGAAATCTAGAAATGCCTGTGAGTAAACATGCCAGCAAAGCTTTGCTTACTCACAGCCTGAGTGCACTGGCCAACATTTGCTACACAAAAGAAAGCATTTAGCAGCTATTTTTTTTTTTTCCAATGATAAGGAAAAAAGAGCTATTTATCTTCCTTGCTCAGACCGAGGTGATATGTCCACAGCAGAATGTGCATTTTCATTATTCTTTGGACCTAATTGAAACTTGATTTCAAAAATTACATGAATCAGTTCAGTTTATGGGAGTCATTAAGCAGTTTGTAAGTGGTTTTTTAGTGTTTCATGACAGTTGTTAATTGCATTTGATTAGATGAACATAGTCACAGCAGGGCTGATGGATGGGTTCTCATCTGAGCAAATCTGGATTAATATATAGCCCTAAGGAAGTGGTCCATAACATAATTGAAATCAAATTAAAAATCAAGATTTCTATTAAAATGGGATATGTGTTCATAGTGAAAGTCATTTGCTATGATTTTGGCATCTTTTCCATTCTTTCAGAGCAACTAGTGCTTCAATTTCCATTATTTTTTCATAATTATAAGAAAAGTTTTTGCACTGGGAAATATTCCATCTGGAAGATTTCCAAAAGAAAATATTTCTTTTGACATTTAAAAATCAAATTCTGAAACGGTTTTGTATTCCTACTAGATTTAGATAAGCTGTTTGATTAAAAAACAATCAGAATTTCCATCTCCCAACAGTGTACTGAAAAATGCAGGACCTCACTGTAATTATTTAATTAGCTGTTGTCGAGGGGTTCTTCCTCTCCTATGTGCTATGAAATAATACCATGATTTTTGGCAGGCTCACAGCATCTGAGCCCATGTGGCTCAGCAGAAATGCACAGCAAGTAAGGAAGAAAACGAAGTTTGTGCTGCACAACTTTTCACTCAAATGGGAAGGAATGCCCAGCCTGATGTGATGGTGTTCACAAGGGTCCCAGGATGAGGGAAGAGATGAAGATCTGATTCCATGTTTCAGAAGGCTTGATTTATTATTTTATGCTATATATTACATTAAAACTATACTAAAAGAATAGAAGAAAGGATTTCATCAGAAGGCTGGCTAAGAATAGAATAGCAAAGAATGATAGCAAAGGTTTGTGGCTCGGACTCTGTCTGAGACAGCTGGGCTGTGATTGGCCATTAATTAGAAACAACCACATGAGACCAATCACAGATCCACCTGTAGCATTCCACAGCAGCAGATAACCATTGTTTACATTTTGTTCCTGAGGCCTCTCAGCTTCTCAGGAGGAAAAATCCTAAGGAAAGGATTTTTCATAAAAGATGTCTGCGACAACCCATGGACACCCAGGGATATCCACAGATACCCAGGGAGCTGCAGGGGCTTCAGTGGCCTCTCACAGCAGCAAAAGCAGCAGCTCCTTGCCCTGCCTTTCACAGCAGCTCCTTGCCCTGCCTTAGCAGCACGTGGGAGGTGGCAGCTGGTGGATCCCTGCCCTGTGGGGGCACTGGGGATAATGGAGCTGCTTCCCTGATTAACTCTGGCAGCGGCTGCTGAGTTAATTAGTGGGCAGATATAGGATACTGGGCATTACTAATTTGTCCACAGATGCAGCTTGGAGCTGAGTGGGTTTGGGAGGAATTTCATCCCTGCTGAAATAATTAGTGAAAAAATAATTTTCAATATCTGTTTTGAAATGTTTCAAATTCCTGTTTGAGCAGGAATTTCTTCTGCTGTTTCCACTGTGAGACTCCATCATGAGGTTCAATCCACATGAGATTTCAGTTCAGAATCTTCCTGCACGGCTGCATTTCACATCCATCCGGCTCATGCTTGGACTTGTGCCTTGCCCTTGACAGGCATGGTCATTCAGGTTTCATCTTCTCACTAGGAAGGGAAAATCTTGCTTGCTCCAAGTGAGGAAGATCCAGTTAAACACGAGAGGTGCCTAGAAATAATTAATTTACTGTGGTTGCAGAAGCAGTGGCTTGTTCTGACCAGTCATGTGTGGATAAAACACATCAAGGCAGAGATCTCCCAGGATCCAGCTGATATAGAAAGGACAAGCAGGACCCTCAATCAAAGCCTTTAGTAATTTCACAGGTTTGCATGAACTCAGGGCATCCCAGTGAGAATTCCTGTCCTTGCAGCTGGAACAGAGCTGTAACCAAATGTTCATTTTGGCAGTGGCCATGGCATGATCTGTGCATCAGCAGCTCCATTTCCTGCTGGTTCCAGGTAGGCAGATGTTTTCTTTGGGAGTGTTTTGGATTGGGATTTTGTGCCCCTGCTGCATCTGCTTTCATCAGATTCTTCTTCTATAGGACATCAGAGATAGAATCTTCTGAGTGGATATGGAAAATAGGTGGAGTAAAAAGGGGGAAAGGTTGAAAATGGAGTTACCTGTTAGTTACTACTCAGTTACTCATCACAGAAAAGAGGTTTTCTTCTTTTTTTCCTCAGTGATTTCTGGATCAAATGTGCATATCACACTTTACCAAGCAAGCTTGTTTTGCATGCTTATGCAGAACATTTCTTGCTTGAAGATGGAGTCAATTACTGTGCATGTATTTACCCAGCCCAAGGAGCCTGCCAGGCTCCCATCTATATTTCATCAGCCTCAGCCCTCCCTGAGGCTTGCAGCACTTTGCTCTGCCTGCAGTGAAGGGCTCCTGCACTGCAAAAGCAGCGATGACTCAAGAGAAACACACAGACAGTTAAAGTTCCCTGGATTTAACAACTCCTGGCAGCCTTGGCCTTATCCCCTTAATGCTGGGTGGCATTTGGATGCTCTTTTTCAGCAGCCAGGTGCCACCTGATGTTTAATCTACCTGCCACTGGGCTGATGCAGAGAACAAGCTGCTCCTCACACCCTGTGCAAGTTGGAAACCAACAGCAGCACTCACCCCCTCCTGCCATGCTGTGGTGTCTTTTCCATCATTAATTCATAGAAGGGTTAAAGAAAGGTCTCTTAAAACTTCTGGCTCAGTGGTACAGCCAGTGCAGGCTCACACTTGCAGGTTTCTGCCAGCAATTTGATTTTCAGCAGCCCTGCTGATGAGGTTTCTGTCTATCCCCTCAAGATGCTGTCCTTCAGTCCCTGAAATGTTGCTGTCATTAAGCTTTGTCTAAACATCAGCATCAGTTTGAATTTCAGACTTTGGCATCTGCTGCAAACGTCCCAACAGAGCTGGGTCCAGCTGCAGAGTCCCTTTGTACCACCCAGAGAAGCCAATGGGTTCATGGAAAAGAGAAATTCCCCACCTTCTCTTTGAAGTACCTGTTCCTTCCCTCTGGTCAAAGAATCTTCATCCAAAAATTTAATTCTCAGAAGAAAAGGGATCTGTTCTGGACAAATTAGAAATGTTTGAGAAGCAAATGTTTGCATTTGTCCATTTATACTAATAATTCCTGAAGCCACTACAGAACTCTGAATCAGGGAAAACCAGCCAAATTCTCAAGTATTACTCATGTAAAAAAAAAGCATTATTAGCACCTGTTTTTTCATAGAAAACACCTCTTTTTTCATAGAAAACCAGTCTATTTTTTGATGCTTCTTCCTTCTATTTTTTGATACTTCTTCCTATGTTATCAGCCTGATGAAACAAACAAGCAAAGACTAGAAAACAGATTGATTTTTTAACCTTCAAAATTATTCCCCTGATTTCTAATGGATTCCCCATTTCCTGGGCTCTTAGTCAGAATCATGTGGAGGAAACAATGTCTGTTCCTCTCAGCAGGGATGCAGAAGGATTGGGGATTTTTGTGGATTTTTGGAAGGGATGCAGAAAAGAGAGGTGTTTTTTCCTCAAGTAACAGAAAGGCTTTCCAATAGTGACTCCGATTTTTTTATTATTTTGATTTTACTTTAGGATTGAAATACAGTGGGTCTTGATGGTATTTGAGCCCATCTGTGTTCATGTGTGATTCCTTTACATTGCTTTTATCATGGAAAGAATAAATGACACATTAGAGTTAAATTTTCAGCCACTGATAGTGCAGTTGGCCTCAAGCCAAAGGACTAATTGTGTGTATCTATGCATTGCATATCTCTGAAATCTCCAGCTCACATTGCTCTGGGATCCCAACACAGGTGATTTTATTGCAGTTAATACCTGCTGTAATTAGGAACCTAATTAAATATCCTCTGATCTTACCCCTCTCAGAGTCAAACAGCTCAGGGGGCTGATTCAGATTCTCCAATTCTCTCTTTCTCTTCACATGGTCTCCTACAGCAAAGCACAGGTGATTTTTAGCACCCTTTGAATATAGACACCGCTCGGGGGCAAACAGACCAGCAGCATGAGCCAAAGTCACTGCTAAGTTCCTAAAAAGTATATGTAATGTGTAAAAAAAAAATAAATCCCACAGAATGACTGAGCTAGGAAGGAGCAGAGAGGACAGGAAAGCTGGAAACCATGGCCATGTTTAGCAGAAATGCAGCAGTGCTGAGCCATCTGTGGCAGCACAGTGGGTGATTTGTCAGGTGGGAGTGGGAACCAGCCTGGGCAGGAGCTCTCTGTGGCTGGGGCAGGTGCTGAGGGTGCTGTGCAGGAGGATCAGCAGCTCTGCCTTCACTTGGCAGCCAGGGTTACTCTACCAGAAGAAATCAGCCCTGTCCCCGAGCCAAGGGAGCTCTGTGCATGATGTCATGCTGCAGGGGAACCCCTTGCTGCAGAGACCACACTCAGTGCTTGTGGTGCTGTTTGCAGGAGTCTCAGGATGAGGGAAGAGATGGGAATTTTGACTCTGTGTTTCATAAGGTTTCATATTATTTTATGATACTTATATTATATTATATTATATTATATTATATTATATTTATAATATATATAATATAAATATATATAATTATAGATAATATCATTATATATAATAGATATAATTTATATTAAATATATTATCTATATATAAAGATATATATCAATATATAATTATATATAAAATACCTTATACTTATATAAATTATAATTATATATAGAATATAAATTATATATAAGATATATAATTTATATTAAATATATTGTATATTTATATATGAATGTAATCTATTTATAAATATATTTTATATATATATAATGTAATCTATTTATAAATATATTTTATATATATAATGTCTTATATTTATATTATATTATATTATATTATATTATATTATATTATATTATATTATATTATATTATATTATATTACTATACTAAAAAAAAAGAGAAAGGAGACATAAGAAGGCTAGCAAAGGAAAGGAATGGAATGATAAAATCTTGTGACTGCTCACAGCCTCGACACAGGTGGTTGTCATTTCATTTGTCATCAAGTAAAAACAATTTCACACACTGGGTAAGCAGTTCTCCAAATCACATACCAAAGTAGCAAAACATGGAGAAGCTGAAGCTTTCTCCATAGGAGAAAAGATCCTAATGAAAGGATTTTTCAGAAAATATGTCTGTGACAAGTGCTTCTGTCCTGCAGAGTGCCACAAATGGGAGAGGCAGAGAGAAAAGTCAGACAAAACTTCCCTGCCTGTGCCAGGGGGGGTCAGACTGGCTTTAGTCAGGCTGGGAGAGGTGGGTGCCCTAAGGAGCAGAGCAGGGCTGGCTGTTGGTTTGTAGGAGCAGCACTGAGGCAGCCTTGGGGCTGTACAGGTGAATATCAGGATGAACCTGGGCTCACAAAGCCCTGCTGTGTCTGCATTCCACTGTAGTGAGTGGCACCACTGCTGCCACCCAGCTCTGCCCACAGGGGAGTCCCCCACAGTTTGCAGCACTCAGAGACAGCAACAGATTGGGAACCCTCAGGGAGAGACATTTCCTTTGTTTTCAGCAAGGGAGGAGAGTAATTTCAAAACAATTAGGGGAGTTATTTCCCTGAGAAAATCCTGCCCATCTCACAGTGAATTTTCATGGTACATTGCTTGCAAGACAGCAATCCTCTCATGTCTGCATCAAACTCTGGTACCCCAAATTCAGGCACTGTGCAGCTCGTGTTGAACAGAGATCTCTGCAGAATCTTGGAAGGAGAGCCTAAATGAGGACAGCTGGGCAGGGGACACTTAGGAAGCAGGTAAAGCTGTCACCTACACTCTGTAGAGAATGGACAGACCTTTCAGACACCAAATTTTATGAGATAAGGTCTTACTAAAATTTTTTTTAAATTCCCTGGCTCCCTGACAGGGAAGTGTGAGGTTACACTTTGATAAATAACTTCTGGTCATCACCTCCTTGCCACTTTCTTCACATGGGATATCCTATCCTTTTTCCCCTGAAGAGGCACTAACATTATCTGCCTTGCAGTATTTGTTATCCCCTTGAAGTTTGCCAGCTAATTCCCCCAGGCTCGTCATCTGGAGGACACCTGCTCTCACACTCCACTTCTCCCATACATCATCCAGGATTGCTGCTTCTAGCCTTGGATTTATTTTGTCTTTCCTCCAGGTGTGATAGACTGTAATTCTCTGTTCCCCGTGGGGAGCAGAAGCCATTTGCTGAGATATCACTTTATCTCCTGGTGTCATTTCTGTGTCAATAGTCCCAGAGTAGCTGGTGAAGGGAAAAACATTCCACAGCCTTCCTGTTACTGCTACCCAGGACTGAGAGCCCAGGGAAATGTCTAGCTTGGGATGCTGGGGCACAGGGCAGGACCTCTGCAGCCCCGTGGGGAGGAACAGCAGCAGCAAGTGTGACAGCACATCCCAGGCTGCCAAATTCAGGAGCTCCCCTGTGAGGCCTGGGAAAGCAGGGGCTAGAGGAAAGCCCCATGTGTGGTAATGTTTTTCACTCGGGGTCACTAAATGTTGAATTTGCAAGCAACTCTAACTAGAGAAGAGATGAGAATCTTGACTCTGTGTTTCAGAAAGCGAATATATTATTATATATAATATATAATATATAATATATAATATATAATATATAATATATTATATATTATATATTATATATTATATATTATATATTATATATTATATATTATATATTATATGTTATATATTATATATTATATTTTATTATATATTGTATTGTATGTTATATGCCATATGTCATCTGTCATATAATATATAATATATATCATATATATTATATAATATTAATTTATATCTCATATATTATATATATCATATATATTGTATATATTATATGTTTATATTATATATTATATATATAGTATAATATATAATATATTATATTATATTATATATATTATATTTTTTAAAATATATATTAAAACTCAACTAAAAGAATAAAAAAATTTAATCGAAAAGCTAAAAGAAATTAAAATCTTGTGACTGCTCACAGCTTCAACACAAGTAGCTGTCATCAAGTAAAAACAATTTCACATGTTAAATAAACAATTCTTAATAAGAAACTACTTTCTAAAGCAACAAAACATGGAGAAGCTGAAGCTTCTCAAAAGAAAAAATCTTAATAAAAGGGGGACACTTGGAGCCCCATCCTGGCAGCCAGTCCCTGACATGCTGTTCAAGAGCAGCTCTTTGGGGCCTGTTGTGCCTGGCTCTGCAGCACACAGAGCATGGCCAGCTCTCCTGGAGCTCTGGGCTGACAAAATGACCCTCAAAAGGACAGGCAGCCAAACCAGCCCTGAGGAGCTTGGCAAGGTTTGGGCTCAGGATGTGGGCTGGAAGCTGGACAGTGACACAGGGACAGATGAAATGCTCAGATGGGGCCAAATGCAGCAGAGGGTCCACCCCAGACCCTCAATTTCCTGCTGACACCAAGAGCTGTGCTCCAACTGAGGTGTGGAGAGGGCTGAGGGAAAAGCTGCCTGGATTTTTACCAAACAAGACTTTGCAAGCAGGCTCAGGGCAAGTGGAGACCAGCCAACATGTACATGAGGCCAGTCCCAGACTCCCAGCAGGAAGGAAGATGATGATGGCCCCTGCATCTTGAATTTTGCTGAAAGCCATATTCCTGCACTAAACTCCCTTCCAGGGAGTCCAGAGCTGGCATTTCTGCTGTACAGCTCCTTGAGCTGGGTCAAAGAGTCTGGATTTTGGGAGCAGGTAGAGGGGTGCCCCTCACTTCAGTATCTGCAGGAAGGAGCACACTTGGACCAGGGACAGTGGTGCAGGTCAAAAAATACCTGCCCCCTCCCCACTTCTGAAAGCCAGAGTGTTTCCTTTGCATGGGATGCTCGAGCTTCAGCATCTTTCTCAGTTTCCTTCTCATTTTTAGGGAGTCTGATGACTCTTGGAGTCCTTGCATGTCTCTTCTAGCTAGGGCTGAAATGAGACAAACAGGAGAGCTATGAAACATGCTGCAAATATTCTTGATTCTGATCAGAAACAGCACACTGAAGGTCATTCACAGGAGACTCTGTCCTTGTGAGCATTATTTCAACATCACAATGGTCTTGGCAATGACAATCTGAAATCCAGAATTTTTGAGCTCTTCACCAGTGGTACAAGGTTCTCTTTGCAGTTCTGCCTGTGTTTTCTCTGACAAGTAGAGAAAACAAGTTATTACAGCTGTTTTGCAGACGAAGAACTAAACCTAAGGGTAACTAAATGCCTTGCCTTAGGTGATTGAGCCATTTGAGGCATTAGAGAAAACTGTACAGAGTTCTTGGTGTTTCCCAAGTCACTAAGCCATCTCTCCTCTAACCAAACCTGTCTGAGTCCTAACAAATACCTGCATAGCCATGTATTTTTCAATTTCTTTTTTACTCTTTTCATATTTTACAGAGAAATTCCAGGTAGAACATAAGCAGAAGTTGCCTGGATTCAACTCTCCTGGCATAAATCCCCCTGCTGGCAGTCTGATTTTAACTCCCATCTGTACTGTCGCGCCCCTGCCCACAGGCATGAGTCACAGTGAGCAATAAATAACAGCTCAATCCTTCTCCTGCCTCGGCAGGTGATGCTGAGGATTTTCTCTCTGCATACACACAGGCTATAGTGCTACAGCCTGATGATTTGGGGAGATGGAGCTTTTTCATCATTAATGTCCAGCCAGAATGCAGGAATTTATTTGTGTGTTTGGGAAGCACATGCAGAACCTTGTCACTGCTATGAAGTGCTGAGCCTAACTGGTTTTTTGTTTGTTTTTCTTCTTTTTACTGGATCAAAGCAGCATTAATTTCTGAGACTGATATTGTTATGCCTTTTTCTCTCCCTACCTTTGCAGCCTTCACCATCCCCTGCCTTGATCTGCCTCCTTTCCTAAATCTCATGCTCTGCTGTTGCTTTCTCTCATTCTTCGGCTCCTGCAGTATCCTCTTGCAGTTTTTTCCTCCTTCCCTTCTCTATTGCACAGAGGCATAAACATCATTTCAGAAGGCTGTGAGACAGCAAATGTCCCATGGCACAGCTGAAAGCCACATGGCTTTGGGTTGTCAGAATATTGGCCAAGCTTAAGGTTCTGTGTAAATGAGCTCCTCTTGCAAAGACCCATCCTAAAGGCTCCTGCAGGAGCAAAAAAGGAATGAGAGTTGAAAAAAACCACTGCCAGGCAATCCAACTTTCCAAAATGTTAAGGGGCCCATTACACATGCTCAAATTATCAGTTCTTCTCTTCTGCAGGTGCAGAAATACTGCTGGGTGCTCTTTTGAGTCTAAATCCTTCATAAGTATAAAAACATAAGTATAAAAGTAGAGTTGCTATGTGTAAATTTGCTGGTAAGTGAATGCCAACATATTTCAGGCCCTATGGCAATTTTTTATGACTTTTCTTCAAGATGCTGGTTTCAAAAGCAGGTTCTTCAAAGATCTGAGAATCTGAGATATTCAAGGTGCAGCTCAGACAGGCTTTGCAAATTGTGTCCTTGCAGAAGAAGCCATCACTCTGTGGGTATGTTTTGTTTGTGCTGCAGTGATACATGTGGGGCACATAGTGATAATCAAATCTGGTGAATGATCATGGCTGCTACAAGGTTCAGGTCTCCTCAGTAGTGTCTCATATTTAAACAAAAAAAAGGTTAAACTAATCACTAATCAAAATGCCATGAACATGAATGGAGCAAAAGGCAATGCTCCAGTATTTTCCCTGCCACTTAACCTTGAAAGGAGTCTCTTTGAATTTGCTTCTGCTTGCAGTTGTATTTCTCCACAGGCAAGGTGCATAATGAACAGTACATTTGCAATTTTGAAAGCCCTTGAGGCCACAACACAATTGTTTTGTAGGTCTTATGCAGAAAGGAAAGAGGCTGGATTTGGTCTGAGAACCACCCTTTTATCTGATCTCATAATAACTGAGCCCCTTTAGCCTTGATCATTGGGCAGCCCTGCAGGGAAACCCAGCGATCAAATATATTAAAGGGCAGGATGGAAGCATAAGGTTGGCTGTGTTTGTGACAGGCTGCAGGGGAATTTCTGGGAACAGGAGAGAATTCTGGCATGGCCACTGCATTTGTACACTTCACTGGGGCCGGTGAGCAGCTGTGTGAGAGAGTGATGCCTGAGCATCCTGGGCTGGGAAAGAGCTATTGGGGAAATGTCTCTGCTACAGCTCCTTTCAACACACTCCAATAGCACAGCAAACAGGAGATAACAGCCCTGCAAAGGCTGCCCTGGGGTGCAGTAAATTATTTTGTCTCCAGGACTGGGGAGGTTGGTTGGTGCCCCAGCAATGGGAAGGTGATCGTGGGCAATAACTGGTGGGTTTCTATCAGAACCTGAAAGTCACCTCCCATCTGAGATTGGGGAGGATGAGGCTCCCTGGCCACAGCAGTGTGGGAGCTCAAAGGGTCATTTTGGGGCACAACACACTGAAAATCTGCATGGATCCAAAGGAAAAGGGGAGCAGGGCAGAAAGGAGGAAAGAACAAGAGCCTGGGAGCAAACAGATACAGAGACCTCAAGGCTGCTCTGTTAGGTAGAGGCAGGAAAAAGAAGGAAAGGGGTGTTTAATAAGGATACTTGCTCAAATAAAATCCCTCCTGAAAGAAAGCAGTACTTAGAAATCACTCAGGGCTTTTCTGCTTTCATGGCTCTGTCACTGGAGCAAATCTATTCATCACAGCCATGTATTAATGAATTAGTTAATTAAGCAGCTCATTATTTAATAACTCAGGTTGCAAGTGTGATGAAACAAAAATCCCCTTTGTAGCCAGAGGCACATCTTTGCCAGTGAGCTAAGCAGTTTATAGTTAATCAGGGATGTTTGCTGTCTGACACAAGCAGAATCTGCTGAATTGCAAACAGTTTCCTTCCAAGGTTATTGCTTACAGTCCTCTCTGGGAGCTTGTCAGGGCCCCCAAGCCCAGTCAGGTTAAACCTAATAAGCTGTCCAAGGGCAAACACACGTAGAAAATCTCAAATTCATGAAAGGGCACCAGGGCACTGTTGTTTCTGAATAAACATCCAATTTCCTATTGGTTTACACTGCCAGGTGCAATGCTGATGAGAGGCTGGTTTATTAATAAGCAGTAAACCCTCAAAGATTCTAGCTCATGATGATATTTAAAAGGACAAGGAAATAGAAACAGGTGGTGTTTGTTTGGCTCTGACATGGCTCCCCCAAGGTGATTTTGGGAAAGCTCCTTTATTTGCATCTACATTGGGACACCACTAAGTATTACTTGGTGTCCAAGTTGGGGTTTGTGCCTCAGATCCACATGAAGGAAAATGTTTGTGGGGCAGAAAAGCTTGTCTATATCTTGGTCATCATTTGAAGGATAGCTGGGTTTGAAGATGGGAATAAATCCTCACCTTGCTTGTCCACAGTGTCCCTGGAATATGGGGGACAGCACACAGCAATTTCCATTTCCATTTCCATTTCCATTTCCATTTCCATTTCCATTTCCATTTCCATTTCCATTTCCATTTCCATTTCCATTTCCATTTCCATTTCCATTTCCATTTCCATTTCCATGCTCAGACTGCTTTACTCTCTCTCTGCCTCAAGTCATGATGTGATAAACAAACCTGAGAGTTTTTCCCAGCCTTTGATGGGACTTGGGAACACTGTAGGCTGCTTAGGTGCTGTGGTAATGGGAGAGGAGGAGAAAAGGAAATAGATATCTAGAAGTTCAGAGAATGTGAGTAATTTCTCAGTAAAATGGCCAAATTCCACCTCAGCCATATGCGTTTCTTAGTTTTCTTTGGGTAAATTCTCATTTCCACAAAACTCTGGCACATAAAAGCAGACACTCCTCTGCCACCAGTCCTCCTGCTGTGATTCTCCTCCATCCTCCCTGGTTTTGTTCTTTTCCCCTTCACCACCTCCCTTCTGACTAAGCTCTCTGCCGTGTCTGCTCCTTGAAGCGAGTCTGTTCATTATTTATTAGCTCCCATACTCTTACACCATCTGTCTCAACTCATTATCCATATTCAGCTTGTCAAATTGACCTTTTATGGCCTTTCTCTGGGATCCTAATGTGGAGTCTGTCCCTCCTTATATGGGTATGTGCTGCTGAACTGCTGCTTTCCAACTCCTACTGTTAAACACTCCTCTCTGTATCTATCTCATGAACACCCAACTTGCCAGTCTGTGTCCCTAACTTCAGAAAAGCTGTTTATTCTGCTTGACTGATGCTTGTTCCTTGTTTCATCTGCTGCATGTCTGCTGTGCCAGCTTGCCTTAGCACACACTGTCTTAGATATGACCTTTAAAGCATCTGCACCAGCACAGTATCAGACTTGAGGGTATAATCTCCTAACAGTCTGGGGGACTTTCTGTCCCTTAGTTCATAACACAACATAGTGGATTACAAGCTGAGTTCTGCCTACAGCCACTTTGCTGTGAGTCACTGCCACCACCACCACAAAAGGCAATGGCATTTTAGTGTGCAATGTGCTGGAAACCAGAAATCTCCCCCAGTGGGATGGGCGAGACTGAAAAAATGTAAAGGCACTGGAGCAGTGCAGCCAGACTCTTACTCAGCATAAATCAGTTCAATCAAACTACAGAACTATTTGTGTTTATATCCCCTCCATCTCTGCTTCCAAATCCAAGGGCTGCTGTAAATGATTCAGCTTCAAAGACAATAGTTTCTCCTCACAGAACATTGTGTAATGCAGGAGTGTAGGATCAGATAATGCAATAAATATTTTCTCCTGGTGGAACAAACACACACAGTGTGCACCTGCCTGGGAATGTGTAAAACCCACCACAGATCAATAGAGATTATCCAGAAACTGTAGGAGAACTTCAATGAACTCTGTAGCAGAGAATTTTGAACTAAAATGTTTTCTCTAAATAATTAATCAGGGCTGCTGGTAACTCACTAAATACTCCAGCTCTGGTTTCCCTGCATTTCTTGATATACCAGGACTGCACATGCACCAATCTTTTCCAACCTACAGTGTTGGAGCAGTGAATAAATGAATCCTGTTCCAGAGACCCTGGCAGCATCTGTGAGCAAATCAATGTTTTTTACACAAAGGACTTTTACCCTACCTGTCCTACCTGTGCTGAAGGGGAGCAATCAGTAGGTGCCATCAGTAGGTGCCATCTGTACTACTGAAAGTCATTTCTTTGAACCAGCTGATTTCAATTCAATGACTTTCAAATATTTTGCTCTCCTTCACAGAATCTGTGGCACAGATAGCTTGCTTAACAAGCTCCGTGGGGAGTTTTTGAACCTGTGTTACATATCTATCAGACAATTTCTTAATAATAAAAAAAAGTTTCAGGAGAAACTAGTTTTCTCCTTAGTTTTCACTTAATACAGTGTTCTCCTCTGAAGCTACAACAAAAGACCACTCTTTCTCCACAGTTCAAAGCAAATTCTTTTAAAAGGTAGGCTCTGCTACAGACTTTGATTTTTTAATCTCTTGCTGCCCAGACCCAGTTAGCCTCCTGTGTTTGCAGCCACAGTTAATTGTTGTAGCCATTAACACATAATTTTACACCTGAAAAACATATATTGGCTGTGTAATTTTGTTGTGTTTGATGGCAAAGCAGCTCCTTTTTGCTTCTGGCTACCATGTCACTGAGTGAGAAAACTAAACTCATATACCCTCCTTGATTATGTCTAAAGCCATATACCTTCCTTGATTATCTTGTCCCTCTGGAACAAGAGCAGAAAAGAGACCTCAGAAATTATATTGGATCTGATATTGCTCCAGTTGCAATGGGTCTGTGATATAGTTCTCCTTCAAGAATGCTTGATGACCATGATTTCTTTTGGATATTAATTGCAGATAAATTTTACTTCCAGTCTTGTGAGACTGGAGAGGAATCAGAAGGGATGTTTTTTCCTAGTGATACATACAGTGTTCCTTTACCTGTCTAGAGTCGTGTATAAACTTTCATCCCAAGGGCTGTACTGTATTTGAAAAACAAGAGACCAGGTCATCAGCTGATTAAATCACACAGATGATTTATTTTGATACAATCATCCCCTTAAACAATGTTTCACCACCATTGGTGTGGGTTGGGTTGGTTTGGGTTGGTTTGTTTTGACTGAGTGATGTCTTCCACAGCCAAAATCTTCCAAAACTGTTTCAGTCCTGTGCTCTGAGGCTTTTCTCCTGTTATTTTGGCAATGAAGGAGAGATGCAGAAAGTCAAGCAAGAATTAATAAGGCTTAGGGCTGATCTCTAACAGGGATGGCACCAGATGCATTTATAATCCTTGGATATGAAAGCAAGAGCTACTGTTATTACAACACTTTTTTTTTTTTCCACTGTTTGTGGATCAATAATATGTCAGGGCTTCCATCTTTCCCTGGCCATTTCCTCCTTTATTCTGAGCACAGTTTACACCATTAATCCCTGTTCTTGCTTCTTGACTTCCAATTTCACTTGGTTTCTACCTTTCTGTATTTAAAACCCCCTCATTTCCTGTTTCTACCTTCCCTCACATATAAATTCTCTTCAGATCCATCCTGCTGCTTTTCCCTCTGCAGGATCCTTGCCAAGATCCCAGCTTTGCCATCTGTCCAGGAGAATGATGATATTGCTCAACTCTCTTCTGGATGTTGAATTGTGTGGCTGCAGCACCAATTTTAATGTAGACTCCCCCCCACAAAAAAAAAAAAAAAAAACAAAAAACAAAAAAACCAAAAAAACCCAAAAAACCCAATAAAAATAAAAAAACCAAAACCAAAACAAAAAACAAACAAACAAAAATCCAACCAAAAAAAACCCCCAAACCAAACCCCACCAAAAAAGAAAAAAACCCACAAAAAACACCAAAAAAAAAAAAACAAAACCACCCTAACCATAATCAGAACCCTGTGGGAGAAAACCTCACAGAGGTCAGATGCATATAAATAGCAGGATTACTTTTCCTATATCATATTTCTCTATATTGTCTTCTTAAAGGTGCACCTGAAATAATTTTACATCCATGAGAGCATAATCAGAGTTCCTGTTACAATTTTTGTTGGTAAAAGCACGCCATTTTTCCAAACCCGGGTTTTTTAGGGGAAAACAAGAGTTTCAATGAATGTTTCTAATAAAATATGGATCAAGCAGTTGACAGGATGGCATTTTTAAATGAAATATTTTTTTCAGTTTGAAACAAATCTCCATGCACCTCTTTTTGTTTTTTAATGCCAATGAAAAGGGCAACTTTCTACAGTGTAAGATGAAGAATTTATAATGCACCTGATGTGAAAGCATTTTTGTTGTGAATTATAGGGTTGCAGTCTAATATTTTAGACTTAAAAATTTATTAGTATTATTATTTATGCTACCTAGAAAGAGGGGAATTTTCAAAGTTACTTTGAGGTAAAATAGCATTTTTATTAGTTTTAAAAAAAATAAAATGCTGAACTGCAAGTCTTCATGGAAAACCTGACAAAGACCTGAGAGCACCTTTCTGGACTGTGAAGTTGGGAGCACAGAGACCTCTTTTCAACAAATTCTGGTGTATTTAAGGTTTAAAGTTTTGGGGATGCAAGTTGCCCATATATGAATATATTAATATATATTCATATATTATATTATTAATTTATATTATATCATACTATATTATATAATATATAATATATAATATAATTATAATATTAATGTAATATATAATAATATATTATAATATATAATATATAATAATATATTATTAATATATAATATAATAATATATATTGATATATTAATTCATATATTAATTATTAATTATATTTAATATATTCATATATGGGCAACTTGTGTCCCCAAAAAATGAGTTTCAATGAATGTCTCTGGAGGGACTGAGGTCTGGAGGGACACAGAGATGCCAAGAAGAAAAGGATGCTCAACCTGCAGCACCTAATCCAGCAGCTCAGTGATCACTCATTGCCATAGTGCTCAGCCTGTCTGATAATTTTGCTGTCACTGCTGAAATCCAGGGTGCTGCTCCCCTGGGAGCTGTGATTTCTTAGGCACCTCAAAAATCTGTCCCTTCACGTGTACAAGCAGATCCATCAATTGCAACCTAAGAATCTGAGATTGGAACTTCACAGAAGCCTACCTACATAATCATCCTTCTCCTTTCAGTAAGGAAAATTTCTTCTCAGGAGTTTTTTTTACAGTCAGCTCTGTGACTGCAGAATGTCCTTATGGTCACTGTAGGATCTGGGCACCTTCCCATTGCTGTCAGCAGAAAGCAGCTCTGGGGGTGAGGATGTTCTGCAGGAGGAGTCGTCCTTCAGGCAGAATATTAAACTGCTCTGCCATCTGTTTTACAGGGATTATTCTGGTGAATGCTAAAAATCCCTTGAAAGCATTTTTATGGTGTCCCTGTCGTGCTCCTTCTCCTTAGTGCTCAAATAACCTCTCCCTCCTGCTGTTGGTTTTGAGTGTTCTCCCTTTCTGAGCCTGCAGGAAGGCCCTGGGAGGCAGCTCCCAGCCTTGGCTCTCTGTGTCCCTGCTGGATCCTCACCATGGATGTGCATTCATATTGCATTTATGTGTGTGCACCCACGGCTTGTGCTCCCACAAAGCAGCATCCTCACTCTCTTTGCTTTTCCAGAAACTCCATCATGCCCCAAGGTGCAATATTTCATGGAAAACCCTTCTCATGTCTACCCTGTTCACTAATTTGACATGAATTTTGTCCTCTGAGAGAGCTCAGCTCTCTGACAAGCCCTGGGCTCTCTTCATTTAGTACCAGGCACAGGAAAATCATCCTTCTCTTCATCCTCTCCAAGCTCTGCTGCCCTCCACCCCAGTTTATCCCATCAGCATGCCACACTTACCCATATGCCCCCTCAGAGAGGCAAATTCTGGTGTTCATCTCCTTTTTTTAAACATCCCTTTTCCCAGACTAGATACCATTTCTATTATGAGGATATCCAAGGCTTCAGGTTCCTATTTTAAGTTGCAGAGCTCAAATGACTGAATTCCTGGCTAAGTATGCAACATCTGAGCTAACTAAAGAGCTAAAGACTACAAGAAATCTGCATGGTGCATAGTGTATTTTAAAGTAATGAGGAAAGGATCTGAATTCTGATATATCCCAGGTTTTCTGTGTCCAACACTCAGTTTAATGGGCTGTTTTGGGCAGACCCAGAATGAAGCTTTTCTTGCCTCTGCCTTCCTGTCCCTGCGGACCCTGCCTTATGGAGCCGGATATTTGTTGTGTCTTTAAACCTCATTTGTGTGTCTCAAAAGGATTTGGCAGTTTAGAAGGGCCAAGGGTTGTAATTAGAATAATTTAGATTGGAAAAGAACTGCAGGATCATTAAGTCCAGCCACTGACCCAGCAGTGCCAAGCCCAGCACTAAACCATGTCCCCAAGTGCCACATCTACATTTCTGCTAAATACCTCCAGGGGTGGTGACTCCACCACTGCCCTGGGCAGAGTGTTCCAATGCTTGACAGCCCTTTTGGTGATGCAATTTTCCTAATTTCCTGTCTGAAACTCCCCTGGCACAACTTGAGGCCGTTTCCTGTTATGCTGTTATCTGGGAGAAGAGGCTGACACCCACCCTGCTACAATGGGCTTGGGGAGATGTGTATATTTGTCTCAAGGCTCATGGATCACTGTGAAGCGTAATTATAGCAACCCAAGCCTGCCATCTTTATGACACATCATGATTTCACGTCTAAATGCTAAATGGGGCTGTTAATGAGTGAGTGCAGCTCAGCTTGAGTGAAAGGGTGTTAAAGAATCAGGTCTGGAGTGAATCAGCCTGTGCATATGTGGCAAAAAAAGAAAACAAGTGGTGTGAAATATAGAAAGTGTAGCATTCTGAAGTTATAGCCTGCTTCTCTGCGCTGCCCCTTCTCCTGGGGTGATCCCAGAAAATATCCATCTACAAACTGAATGGGAAACCAGTCACTATTTTCTGCCATGACCTTTTCTCTGAATTATTTGTTTTCCCCATACAGGTGACTCTCACCGGTCTGTGAGACTCATCAGCTCATGTCGTTATTTCTTAGGCTGCCCAAGATATGATTCCACCTGGTAAATGCCAGACTTTGTGTGTCAGTGAAAGAGCATGGATGCTTCAATAGGTCTTTTCTGAGTTTGTGATCTTTGGTCCTGTTGTTGTGGGAGGCAAGGAGCTCAGCTTTAAGCCTCAGCAGCTTTTAAATGAGAACAAAAAGATTTCCAGCACTTAAGAACATACTTTTACCTTCTGAAAAGAGAGATAAGGTCTGTGGAGGCTGAGAGTCTGATCAGTTCTGCTATTGATCATTAGTCTTATTGTTACTTTGTTTCCTAAAACGAGTTTTCAATTCAGTTCTGTGGCAACCAGAAAGGGACAAACACAGTGAGGTCACTGTGCATCCTGCTCCAACATTTGAGGTTGCTTTGAAGCATGACCTGTCAGCAGATGATTCTCAAAGACTTCCAAAGCAAGGCCTAATGTTCTTTTGCACATATTGTTCTTTTGTTTTTTCTCTTTAAATAAAAGGCTCCTTCCCCTACTTTTCAAAAGAAAATATGTCTCTGGGGAACTACATTTTACCGCCTTGGAGAACACAATGTTCAGTCGTGACACAGAACTTTGTGTAATCAAGAAAGTTACTTTAGGACTGGGAGAGAGTTCTGAGACTCAAAAGTAATTTTGGACTTTTTAACCAATAAAGGTAACACTCCAGCACTGAAACAAAAGCTGTGGAACTCACTTAAGTGCTTCTGATGGCTGTCAGAGGTATTAACTCCCCTGCACATTAACAAATCTGGTGCCTATGCAAATACTTCTCTTTACCCCTCCCTGCACTGTGGACTCCTGATCATTATAGCCTTATCAGAATGCATTTGGAATTTTTAATTTTTTTTTTCTATTGCTTTATTGATCACTCTTTTTGAGCCCTGGAAGAATGCCATGTTGCCTTTTTCACTTGATGCAAATTGTACAGTGTGATTCAGCATAAAGAAAGGGAAGAGGAAACACGTTGAATGTAGTGACAAACAGCAGAGAAAAGGAAGAGGTTCTGGCAGGTTCTGCAGAGGCTGTGTTGTAATTATGGTCCACAGATAAACAGGTAGATAAACAGAAGGGCAGAGGAAGCTTTTATGAAGTTCCTTGGAGCAGTTCCATGAGCAGCACAGGCAAGGCATGGCCATTAATCCATGCAGAGAAGTCAGGCCACTGCTCCTTCCTTACCCTGAGCGTTTGGGCTGCCAGAAAATCACAGCATTTGCAGCAGGAGTGATGCCCCTCTGAGCATTTTATTATAGAGA
The DNA here is from genome assembly GCF_027579445.1 of Ammospiza nelsoni. Taxonomy (NCBI): domain Eukaryota; kingdom Metazoa; phylum Chordata; class Aves; order Passeriformes; family Passerellidae; genus Ammospiza; species Ammospiza nelsoni. Next base: position 6,499,418 of record NC_080646.1, on the reverse strand, counting down.
GTGCTACTGAATGTCTCCTCTGCAGTCACTTCAGCTGCATATAGCACTGTTATTTACAGTGCATGCGTTTGCGTGCGCTTCTATAGGTCAACTGACTGTGTAGGTAACAACACCCACACATCCTCAGGCTTGTGCCTGCCCGTGTCAATCCAAACCTCATTTGCACTTTATTTAGGCAAGTAGCTCAAAGCTTGAAGCAAAGTCCACGTTCTGTGCATGCCCACGCTGTGCTGGCTGCTCTGGCGTGACTCCACTCCCTTCCCCATGTGCTCCTCCTTCCAAGCTCTGTGTCTACAGCTGTGTGAGGCAGGGGAACACTGCAGAGCCAGCTGGCTGGAAACTGCCTGCAAAATAACGGAAATCAGGTGTCCAGAAAAGACTGTGTGTTTAGATGTGTCTTGACTTTTCTTGGTTTTCCCTGCAGACAGCAGTGATTCTGTATTAGCTTTGTTTTTTTGCTCTCTGTGAAAATCATCCCCTGTTGATGTTTAGATATGGGGAGAACAGAGCTTGCTGTGACTTTTGGTGACTTGGCAGACTCTTTGTGCCAGTTGTGCATCTGGGATACAGATGGAGAGACACTAGGGAAAAGAAGAAGCCAATAAATGAAATTAATGCGGGGATCTGGATGAAAAAATAAAACCAAGATCATATTTTGTCTCATTATGATGCTAGCCAGTTGTAGGGACCAGGGATGAGTGTACTCTGAGGAGATGGATGGAAACATATTTAGCAACCTTAGAGATCTGTTCCAGCAACCCAGCCCAGTGCTGTTCTGCTTTCCATGGAAAGCAGGACCACATATGGGAGGCAGGACTTCCAGGAATGACGGAAATTGGGACCACATGGTACTTTACATTCTACTTTGGGTTCCCACTGAACTTGGTACATTTTAATGCTCTGGTTTTTTCTGAGGCTTTGGGTTTTTGATGATGCAAAAGCATTCCTCCGTCGTCATATTTTTTCAAAGGAAAAGCACATATTCCAAATGTTGGGCATTAAACTCAGTGCATGTGTGCTTGCAAGCTTACTGCTGTCTCATTGCTATTGTTTCCTCTTTCTCAGGATATGACCTTCAGCACCACAATGAATCAGGAAAAACCTGCCAAGTCCTCCTAGCTCCCCGGCTGTGCAATTTGCTCTTCCCTCGCTGTTCCCCAGACAGCAGCTTTTCTCACCCAAGGCACAGGAGCCAGCGAGTCACAAATGACAGCTGAAAAGTGAAGCATTACCAAAAGCTGCGTGAGGCTCTGTCAAAGAGAACTTTTATATATAATTCTCCTTCTGAGCCTGGGAAGCTGTGCATCCCATCAGTTCCAAAGAGCGGAGAGAGGATATGTTCAAGTAACCGACACCAGGAATTGCACAAACCCACACCCATCTCAGAATATCTCCACAGTGACCTGCAGCATTTAGAACTCTCCGTTCAGAATGGATGATGGATATAGAAACACAAACCAGGTCTCAGATGACTACAGGTACCAGGATGGCAGCTATGACACACCCAATGATGGCTACTACCGGGGCGGGGATGAGCCCGCGCAGGACGAGGACGCCCAGAGTGATGTCACAGAAGGCCACGACGAGGATGATGAGGTCTATGAGGGGGAGTACCAAGGGATCCCACACCCAGATGACATCAAAGAGAAGCAGAAGAAGCGAGCCCCTGCCATGGATGATGAGTACAGAGACCGTGCTGACCTCATGGCCGAGAGGATGGAGGACGAGGAGCAGCTCGCCCACCAGTATGAGAACATCATTGAGGAGTGTGGCCACGGACGCTTCCAGTGGACTCTCTTCTTCGTTTTAGGGTTGGCACTGATGGCAGATGGGGTGGAGGTGTTTGTGGTTGGATTTGTTCTTCCCAGTGCTGAGAAGGATATGTGCTTGTCCAGTTCCAACAAAGGGATGCTGGGTAAGTGCCACTGGCAAACAGCTCTTCTAATGCAGCTAGTCCAGAAGTAGCTGGACACCTTTTTCAGCGACCAGCTGATATCAGGATCTTCTGATGACTTTCTTCTTGTGTTGTATGTCATGCATAGTCAAGCCTGGGTGGATCTGACTCAGGAGGGGCTCACAAGCTGATGAGCAGCAGAATTGTACCAGAATGTGCTATGGCCCCAGTGCCAGTCTGCTCAGTGTGGGCTGGATCTGGGCAAGGCAGCTCACAGTCTGCAGGTCCACAGGGCAAAACTTCAAGGGGTGTTCAAGGATAGATAAGTGAAAAGTTAAAGGTAGATCTAGTGATTCAAAATTCAAAGCTGTTAGGAACTACAGGTTTCCCTTTTCTTCAGCCCAAAGTCCCAACAGGCAAATCAACTGTGCACTCAGTTCCTTTTGCCTGCTAACTTCTCAGTTTGCTCATATGTCCTGGATCAGAGGTAGTCAATGGAGGTTTCTTTTTAGGTCTGTGGGATGCAATTAAAGTGCAGCATGAAGATTAAAGCTGAGGCTACTGGCAACATCCCTTTTGCATCACTACCAACATCTCCCTGAGGTCAAAATACAAAGCTTAGTGGTTTATTGGGACCGAGACTGGGTGGAAAGGTTTGGACGAACTATTTTTCCCCTTGAACAATAGGCAGGCCAAATTCCATCAGCCAAAACAGCAAAGCCTCCCAGATCTCCAAGAATCAGTACAGGATCCAGCAGGGTCTGTAGTGAGAGCCAGCCACACAATAGGAGAGAGCATCTGGAAGGGAAATAAAATAACTCTTGGAATAACTGCTTGGGAGGGAGAGAGTGTGTCTTGATGGACATGTACTGGGATTGCAGGGAATCATCAGGGACTCTAGGTCATACATGCTGGCCCAGAAGCCCTGCCTGATTCCAGGAAAATGCACATTTGGGATTAGACCCCAGCCATTGAGTCCATTCTGTTGACATTATTTTCGTGTGACAAAGGCAATAGATAATTATCCCTATGTAAACTTCTCCTCTTTGTGTACTGAGGTCATATTCACTTTTCTGTTTCTCCCTTTTTTTCTTTGAACTTGAGGATCAGGATATTTCTTTCTATAGTTAGCCAGGTCTGTACCGACTTTTGTGCCTTAAAGAATTTACCAACTTTTTTTTGCTTCACAAACCCATTAAAATTTCTAGCTTGAAATATCTCCGGTCAGATATCTAAAAGCAAATCTCTCACAATTAGATCCTGATTTCAAAGGGACTTTGGAATGCGCCAGCTCCCTGTGGGACACAAGGCTTGGTGTCTTTTTAGTGATGAGACCTTTTTTGAAAAGCAGGTCATTTATTTTGGTGGCTCTATGAAAGCTGAGATTTTTCTGAAACTCTGACCCCATAAATATCTACCTCTGTATAGCTCAAACTCTGGCAGGCTCCTGAATGAGAAAACTTCAAATGTCACAAGGAAATCTATCTTTGAAGTATTTCTGGCCCAACCACAGGTAAAAATGAACACGAAATCTCCCCAGAGAGCACGTTCTGCTTTTTCCAGCTCAGTATTTGCCAGGCTAAAAGTTCAGGGTGTTCTGATAAGCTCTGAATAAGCAAGGAGACATTTGGGTCCGTATCCAATCCCAGCTCCAGCCTCCTGCGCACTGCCAGAGCTAATCTGGGACTGCTAATGAGGGGAAGAGAACTCTTCTTGCTGCCTTTCCTGCCCACTTTCAAACACAGCCTCTGAGAACCTGATTCTGCAGAACAATTTCTCCTGTCCTCAGCTTGTTTGTTTGGGGGATCTGCTGTCAGTCTGCTTGTATTCAAACTATTTAATTACTTCGTTATGGGAGGGGAAAACAAAAAATTTTTCTTAAACAATAAAAGCTGGTTCATCTTAGTTTTGGGCAGGGAGGAGAGTGGGTGGTCATGGCAGCATGCAGTTGTTATTGACTGGTGGTGTATACGGGGCAGGTCTCTGATTCAGTCCATTCAGTCCAGTTAATTTGTTAAACTCCCTTTCTTGTCTACTAGACATTCTCTGCTGTGGCTCTGAGGTTTGTGAGATGGCTTTGTGAAAATGAATTAGGCATGGCTTGGGAAGCCTCACATTGCCCAGCAGTGCTCTGATGTGAGTCATGAGTACCCAGGGCATCAAGAAAAGAGAATGTGATGAGCCTGGGGTGGGTAGGGGGCTGCTGAAGGGTATAGGAAGGGGTCAGTGCAGATCTCTGGGTTTGGAGAGGGGAATGTACTGCCCCTGCAAGAAGGTTTCATCTCTTTTCTCAGCAGCTGGGGCATAAGGACAGCAGATAGCTTCTCAAGAAGAAGGCTGAGGAAGTGCTATTGATGGAGCCAAGAAGAAAATCATCAAAATCTTTCTTAGGATAGCTGCAGCTCACATCCACTGGCAGCTAGAAAAAAATGTATTTCCCACAAAGCTCAGAGTGTCCAAGACAAGCTCATCTCCCCCTGTGAATCCATTCCCTTGGTGCTCTATGGTAGTGCACACTGATCAGGGTTCAATTACACTTGGAGATCGATTTGGTGGCAATCAAAGGGCCTTCACCTCAATTTCTGATGTTCATCCTGTCCATGAGAGTGTCTGCCCAGGATGAGCAGAGGGGTGATTAGGGCAGGCACAGCTTTCCCTCAAGTTATCCCATGGTTTTAGGGAAGCAGGGATATTATCCACACATAAGCTACTGGCCCTTGCCTTATCCCCATGTGCCAATAAACATCCACAGATAAGCTCGTGTTTATTCCCAAGGAAGTGATTATCTCCCCAGTTTTTGCTAAGGAAACACAACCAGGTTTTCCCAGGAGCAGTTAAGGTCACTTCCAGGCAGCTGCTAACTTTTAAACACACAAGGGCTCAGCCATAACAAGAGAGGCCAGGAGGGAAAAAACAAGGAAATAAGTCAGGTGAATAATCAAACTCCAGCAGAAATAGGAAGGGACAAATAAAAGTGATAAAGCAGATGCCTCCTAAAGACCAATTTAGTGAAGTTCAGCTTCTGTTAAAAGGATATTTTGCATTAAACACTCTGCATATTGCATATTTTTTCTCCCTTGGAAAGCAGTCATGGGAAAATATCAAGCAAACTATGGCCAAATTATGCAAAAATTGCAAATAAACAGATGCCCACGGTGTTTCATGAAATGTGTGAAATGGATATGACACATCTTAGAAAACGTTTACATTTCATTCTGAAAATAAACATCTCACCATCAGATGCAAATTAACAGCTATTTTAGCCCTAAATATCCTGAGTGGGACAAAATACGTATTTGGGGTTTTTCATTTATGAGAAATGTTATTTTAAAGATGATTTCAGGGGTATTACAAAAATAAAACCCAACAAAAAAAAAAAAGAAACAACAGTATGGATATTTTAACAGTTTGATTTAATCAACTTATAATATAAGTTGTTAAGAATAAGTTTGGTAGCATGTAACAACTTTATTTTTACATATTTATTTGAGAGATTAGCTTTGCTGAGCTTTTATCAGCAGTAGTCAAAATAATAATTCAATTATTAAATTTACTGAGACAGAATATTCCTTCTCAGTATGATACAGACTATGGAAACATTTTCTTTTTAATATGCTAAGGATAATCAAAAGAGTAATAATTTGAAGAGTTTATATTTGCTGAAAAGCATGCAGTATCATTATTTGGAGAAATATTCTATAAATATATATCTTTACATGCTATAAATCACTTCTTAGAGGACTAAATATTATGTTTGCAAGGGTACTAAGTACACAAGTATAAAAGATAATGACATAGTAATATTTTAAACTTCTGCACATCCTGCACATAAAAAACTCAGGGCACAGTTAAAGCATCAGCCCTGCAGATCCCAGAGCTGCAGTTGTGTTATCATCATTTCACAGTTCACTAAACTGAGACAAGGAAATTTTTAAGGGCTTTGCCCATAACTGTAAAACAGCTACACCAGGGCTGAGAATAAAATTGCTTTTTCAGGCTCCCTTCTCCCTTTTATGATTTATGATTTATGATAATTTTTTTAAGGAGAATGTAATATTACAGACTCTTAACCTCCCAATGCTGGATTTAAAAAAACTAGTAAAAAAGATCCTATAAGTAATTATGCTTTTATATAGCAACTCAAGCTTGGCTGTGTGAGTCAGGTTAAATAGAATGTGTACAACATGCCTGCTTTTAGTTGTGTGAAAAGGATGTTTTATTATCAGCTGAGATAAAATCTGGTTGCAGCTTCTCATTGCCCTGAATTCACCTGATATGACAGTAAATCCTAATCCCCTCTGCAGAGCTCAATGGCTTTTCTCCACTTCATTTTATTTTTATTTCCTCTGTCTGAGCACAGACAAGCCCAGCCATGGCTCCCTTGCTCTGCCATGGTTATTTGCTGCCTTTTTTGCTCCTCCATGGCCATGGACCCCAACACACCCTGATGAGACCTGCCCATGTCAGGCACGGATTCCTGGCTGCAAATTTGCTTTTGGTTGAAAATGTGCAACCCAAGCAGCATCATCACCATGAGCAATAGGGAAAAAAATAAAGGTGTTTTTGTTTTTGTGCTGTGAGAACACCCCACATTTTGTGTAGGTCTGATTTGGGGATGGATGGCTGCGTCCCCATCTGTAAACACTCTGGGAATTTCATCTGATGCGTTCCAGCTTGAGGAGGTTTTGTTGGACAGAAAAGGATTTGTTTGGCTTCCTCTGTTGAAATCTTTGCTTTAGCAGAAGGGTTGGGTGGGGAGAGCCAGATGGTGCCACGAACACTGTGGTGCTGGACAAGTCCCATGGGGAGATGTGGAGCCAGCTGAGTGTAAACACCACCCACGCCAGCCCGGCTGTGCCTCGCCTCACCCGTGCTGTGCCACAGCCCCACGGGCTCACCCCGGCTCCAGCTGCACAGCCCCCTCCATCCCAGCAGCCAGAAATGCCCAAAATCCACACGCAGGTCTCCCAAAATGGAGTGCTGCCTTTCCCGTGGCAGAGTCCCTTGCCAGTGCCAGAGGTGTGGGCTGTGGAAGGAGTCTCACTGCTCGTATTAACCAACAAGGAGAGTGCAATGGGATGAGCCTTTCCTTTGAGCTCTGTGTAAAAGGTCAAGCTGATTCATGTGGAATGCATTAATAAAACTTCTAGGAAGAGCAGACTGAAAATTGCAGGAAGAGTGGAAAAAAGAACCACCAGCCTTTAGCTCATCCTCTGTCAAGACCCTCCCATCACTATGGTACAAGAGAGTCAGCATGATCACGACTTTATTTCTCTCTTTTAATTACTGACAATTGGATCCTCTGCCTTGCCACATCCATCCCCCAGATTTTCCAGTCCTGACCCACAAACTTTTCTTTGTGTCCATGAGGTGTATCCCTAATACCAGTAACAGTATTTTAATATTGGTTTTATTACAATTTGAACTACAAGATATACAAGGTCCTAATAATTTACTGTTGTCCAAATGCTTTCCCTCTTCAAGAGCCTCTTTTTTTTTTTACCATAGGGCTGCAGTGGTATTGGCCTGGGATTGGAAGTCAGGTGGGAGCTTTCCCATTCCTGTGGTTACTGGCTCCATGCAAACCAGAGACAACCCTGGGCCCAGGCAGCTTCCTCCCCTCCCTGACAGCCCCAAGGACTCTGGAAGTAATTCTTCTCAGTGAGCTATTTGGCTCAAAAAGCTCAAATTTTCTATTTATGCCACAAGTCTTTGTCCTGTCCTTAAAGGGATTATTTTCAGATATGCCTCTTCTTTAAGGACTTTAATCCCATTAACTAACAATAGGAAAAATTCATGCTTGTGATGCAGATTTAGGTAAACCTTGAATTTTTTTGGTTTTTTTTTTCTGAAACCCTTAGAAGTTGACTTTATATTGAAGTAGTAAAAATACAGTTAACACACCCAGTGCCATATACTGTATCTGCAGTATATTCCTTTCCTCATTCCTAGAACTTTTAACTTCAAATTCCTGTCTGATACAGAGCACACAACTTCAGTAAAGGCTAATAAATTTCTCAGTGTGAAAATGCTAAATATGTTACCCCTTTTCTAGTGGGAATAAGCCCAGTCAGTGGTCACATATTTTCCTTATAACTTCAGCAATGGATGAGTCATAACCCAAAATTTATTCATAGAATTTAAGCCCTTTGGTTTTCCACCACTTTTATGGGGAGGCTGTTGCAGACTTTCCCACAGGCATTCTTTATGCTCCAGGACTTGTGGAATAGCCAGCAAATAATGGCTTATTCAGAGTTGCCCTTAACATTTCATCTGAGCACCTTAGGTGTCAATTGGGAGGCTGATCCCTCCTAGCACAGTCTGAGTCTGTGTGGTTTGAAGCCAAGTTTAGAAGTCAGGCTTCTGGTGCAGACCATTGTAATGTTGTACTGTAGAATATTTGGTGGACAGAACTAGCCCAGGAAAAGAAACACCATTTTGTGGTCACTTTTTTTGGTCCAAATTTTAAATTTTAAAATTTAAATTTTAGTTTACTTGACATGAGCTGGATGTTTTTCAGAGGTAGCGACCATCACTGTGTTCTCTGGAAAGTTTTCTCTCTGCAAAGAGGCAGTTTGAGTAAATATTCCATTTCTCCCTGGGTCCCTGCCACCTTGTTGTCAATCCAGGGCACAGCAATCTGCAAGGCAGACCTTGTTCTGCACCCTAGGTCCCGAGATCCATCAGCTGACAGAGTGTTCTATAGCAGCTACCCCCAAATTTTAATTACATTGGCCAGAACATGCAGTCTTCACCAAAAAAAGACCTCTCCATCATAAGGAAGTGTTCTGTTGATTTTGTTTCAACCCTGAAGCACATATTTCCATAACCAGAATCCTTCCCTCAAAACCTGGCCAAGTAGACAGTCTCTGGTTGTCCCTGATATTTTCTTTACTACAGATTTTTATTGTTTTAAATTTCTGAGGGACCATGCATCAATTGATTTATCATATACAATAACTAATTAAAGCAACATTCTCTAGATGAGTTTGTGACATTAACAGCTCTGCTGTGGTTTGTCTGCTCACTGTGTGATGGATGCTGTGCTGCAGAGATCCAATCTTCCTTTCCATCCCAAGTTTGGGCTCCTTAGTCAGAATCTGATGGGTTTGCTTACAAAAGCAGCTCCACTTCTTGATGTTGAGTTTCAAGCACTGCCACATCCCACACTGAGCCCACTCTTCTGGCCAGACAAAACAGGCTGCCCCTCACCAGTGACTGCAGTAAAACACCAGCTAGAACACAGTAACAATCTCCTCCACCTCCTCCTGACCCAGGACATTTTCCATTACTAAGAGGATTTGGATGAACATCTGCCATCCAGAGATTTTCTCTGAAAAAAAAAAAAAAAAAAGAAAAAAAGAAAAAAAAAAGTTGGCAGATCATTTTTTCTTCCTCCCCAGGGTCTGGCAGTGCTGGCAGGGCTCACTGTCAGATGGGTGGCTGTGATGCACCAGTGAGTAGACACAGGGCTTATCATCACTTCCTTCCTCTGGCTGCCATCAGAGTTGCTCCATTAAATGTGGCTCAGGAGCCAGGGTAAAAGCATTAAGCCACCCAGCGCTGCATTAAGATCCTTCCTCCAGGAAGTTTTTGGACTGAAGCTGTTTTTGCTTTGGCTCACCCTTGCAATTTGCACTTCAGTGAACCTGCTGGAGGTCAAAGTTAATAGAAATAGAGATCCCAGACTCTGAGATGTGTTTGTAACTTCTCTTGAGATTTATACCTGAAACCTTTACACACCTTCAGATCTCCTCACCAGGACAGCTTGGATCAGGAGGGTAGGGCATGGAGTGCAAGGATTGGTAGCACAGAGCCAATGGTGCTTATGGTGGAGGTAAAATTGGCCAAATCCAGCTCCAATTGGCCAAATCCAGCTCCACAGTTCTGGTACCAAGGCTTTTAATAGACAAGAACAGATTTTTTTGCCTTTGACACACAAATCCTGCCCCTCAGACATAATGTGGATTGAAAAGAATCACTCACAGATAGGTGACCCCACTGTGGAATAGAGAGATTTAAGAAATCCAAACTTTTCCCCATCTGATCAATGTGACACAAGTGTCCTTCAAATCCTGCAATGGGTCTCTGCTGCATAGCTTTTAATTTAGTAATGCATTTTGAATCAAGTGCAGGCATTTGCAGTCAAAAGGAAGATGGGATCAGCTGCCAGATAACTCTGCGTTAGCCCTTAGCTGGATGGCACAGAGCTGCCTTCAGCCACCAGACTGATTGTTTTGTTTAAACATTAATAAATTACAAAAACATTCATTGCCACCTTGTTTTCCAAGTGTATTTGATAGAACAGAACCTGGGGAAGGCATTGGCTCGCAAGAGAAGCCAAACTTGGTTCACGGTGAGGAAAGAACTTCCAAAGAGTCAACCATGCCTGAAAAATGTTCCTTTTAGCTGTATTTCTTCAATCAATGAATAGGAATGTTTCCTATTAAGGCAGTGTATTTACTTGCTTAGCATCCAATGCCTTCACTTGAGGCCAGGGATGCAGGAAGCTCAGCTGGCTCTTGAACCTGACATGTCCCCAGTCTCCAAACATCCTCAAGCATCATCCCTTTCCCTCAAGAACTCCCTGCACTGCAGGGAAAGCAGAACGTTCTGCTTCCCAGCAAGAAGATGTTCTCCATCCTGAACTAGCTCAGCCCATCTGGATCACATCCAGTGGTGGTCAGGCCCCACCAGGATCTCCACAGCAGGACTGTGCAGCCTATAGACACAGGCTACAACCCTGTCAATGGGCTTTGATATGCTGCAGGAGGGAGCAGCCTTTTGTACCTCTGTGCTCCTCAGGAAAAGCTGTGGTTGCAACCAATTTCTTCTGAACTACATGTGGAAAGTAGATAAAATAAATGAAAAATATATTTCTGAACATTTGAGCATTATGAACTAGTGTTATTTACACTGGTACCTGCATAAAAAAAAGGCAATAAAATCTGTGGATCTTCTGCAGCAGTGGCAGTAGAGGAGCAAAGGACAGCTGCCATGTTCTCCAGGAGAGTGGCAAGCACAAACTGAGCAGGGTACAGGGAGACTACCCAAGGTAGAAACCCATTCTCCTCTATTCAGCCTGGCACTAAATGAGTCATTGAGACTGCCTTTGAGGACCCCATAGCAGAAAATCTAGTGAAGTCAGGTTAAAAAGAAGAATCTCTCTTTCTTAACAATGTTAGAGAGATAACTCTATAGAGCAAACTGTCCAGACAAGCCCTAGATTCTCCCTTCTCCTGAAATTTTCAATCAAGACTGCACTCTTGAGTAAGCTGTCCTTTAGTTAGGCACCAGATCTTGGCTCACTAACGAAGGAAGTAGCTGAGCTACACGAGGTGAGTCTGGGTAACAGACTGATCCTTTCAGACACAGCTGGGAAAAGCAGAGAGTGAAAGAGATGAAACACTGCAAAGAGATTTAGCCATGCTTCATCAGCCCCTCTGCTCTCGCAGCTTTCCGAGCGTAAACAGCAGCCTGACAGAGCCTCTCCCTACACATCCTCCGTCCCACTGCGCTCAGGGGGGTCAGAGGAGTTAAGACATCAGACTTCTGTTGTATTGTTGGTGGCACATAGCTGGGACACGTGCGTCCTAAGCTGCTTACGCCTGGCCATTGCTTACGTGCGGGGGAAATGTGAGCGGCGAGGTTGGGAAGGAAAAATGTGGGGCTGGTCAAATGAGGGTTTGTCCATATTGCCTCAAGTGATGCAAGCTCTCAGGCACGAGATGGGAAAATTTGGGCAGAGTTTCTGAGATTTGAGGTGGTTAGGAGTATCTCTCCTTTATTGCACAATATGCCAGGACAACATCAGCTGCCACATGGGCACTTTGAAATCTCCTTCTACTCTGTGTACTATTTCCACCGTTAACAAGCTGATTGTCTCTCTCCCTTCCAGGCTTGATAGTCTACTTAGGAATGATGGTGGGGGCTGTCTTGCTGGGTGGCCTCGCTGACAAACTGGGAAGGAAGCAATGCCTCATCATATCACTTGCAATCAATGCTGCCTTTGCCTTCCTCTCCTCCTTCGTCCAGGGATACGGATTCTTCCTCTTCTGCCGCCTTATCTCAGGCCTCGGGTGTGTACCTGGTGAACCTGGCCTGGGGCAGCCCCAGCACAGCTGGGCAGTGTGGATGTGTGGGGTGGGGCAAGGAAAGGTGCTCAGGAGATGCATCCTTGGTGCCCAGTCAGGATGGCATTGCCATTTAGCATGTGTGGCTGTGTTATCTCACTCTTGACCATTAGAGCTCTAATGGTGGGGAAGTTTGTTCACTGATGTCCTTCTGGTACTGCCCAAATTGTGCAGAAATGTGGGTGAGACTGAAAAATGCCCACCTCCAAGGCCTCCATTGAGATCCTCAGCAGTTCACACTGGCTGCCAGTATTTTGCCTCCCTAAAATGAATGATCATGAAATAACAAGAGGAGATGTTTAAGCAAAGAGCAGGGTATTACTCTGGGTTTGTATAAAATACAGAAAATTCAGCTTTTAAAGCATGAGAAGGATCTTGTTCATCTTTGACGTCTAAAGCCAGTCCACCCAAAGAGAGATTTGCATTTTTCCTCAGAAGTCTCCACAAACACATCGAAGCTGACTCTCATTTTTCTCACGTGCTGTTTTTTCTCCTCAGTATTGGGGGCACCCTCCCCATCGTGTTTGCCTATTTCTCTGAATTCCTGTCTCGTGAGAAGAGGGGGGAACACCTGAGCTGGCTTTGCATGTTCTGGATGATTGGTGGCATTTATGCTTCAGCAATGGCTTGGAGCATCATCCCACATTACGGTAATTTGTGCTTTTGAATTTCTACACCACCACATTCCTGCACCACTACACCACCCCAAACCCTTGCACAGGTAGTGACAGTTCTTACACATCCCAGCATAAATAGCACTGAAAATAAATAGATACCCGAAGTGCTCACAGAAGGTCTTATAGATTGACTGTACGATTGACTGATGGATATTGAGGCTGTAGATAGGACTGAATGGGGCTGCTTTCCATCTAAAGTCTCAAATACATCCCTTGAATTACACTGCTGGAGCCTGAGCTCTTCATCTAAATGTCAGCTCATTCAGGGAAAAATATAGACTGAGATTATATGGCAAAAATTGCTCCAGTTATCAAAAATAAGCAACTTTAATCAGGGAATCACTGGATGCTGTGGATGACAGCAGTGAGCACAGCACATGTGCTTTCCCTTATGTCAGGGCTGTGTACCTGTGACACACCTGCCCAGCATGTGATGGGTTGAAGTCACTCCTGACTTCGCCTAAATGGGTGCAGGAGAGGAATGGGTTCCCTGCCCTCAGCTGGAAGTGGGAATGAAAAAGTAGATGGCTGTAAACTGAAATTTACTTGTGCTCTGAGAAGCAAAAGTCTGCATTAGCATGGAATTCCTTGTAACTTGTGTATATCACTTAGGGAAACGCCAGAAGCAAATATCTACTGGAAAAGATTAATTCCCCCAGTATTCAGTGACACCAGCTGTTTGCAAAATCCTGTTTGAGGAAAGTAGGACAGTTCACAAAACCCACAAAGGAAACCACTAACATTTACCTATCTATCATTTCATTTTTAGCACATTTAAAGCACATTCAGTATAAAGAAATATTCATGCTTTTGATTGATGTGACAGAGACTGTTGGAAGAAATAGGTGAACTTACTTTAGTGGTTTCAGGTAGAAATAATTCTATTACCTGCAACAACATTTGCTTTTAAAAGCCCTTAGATATTTACATTACAATTATTTTTCAGATTATTTTTTGATATTGTGTTTTTGTAGCTTCTTTTTTGATTTCCAGTGTTCCACCTACTCTTTTGGAACTTTGTGAAATCATTAGAACACCATGACTGGCTCAGATGAGACCTCTGCAAAACCCATTGCTGGATGATTTCCTTATTATGTGAATAAAATTTTTACAGGAGAAAAAAATTATTTTAACACTCCTTATGAGATTTGAGCCTAGGGAGAGTGAATGGAGCAATGCAAGAGAATGAGGCTGTACTTTCCAGTTCTTAGCAGGGGAACACCTAACTTGGTCAAACACCAGGAAAAAAGCAGGAGAAGGGGTATCTCAAATGCAGGATTAGGATTTTGATGTTTTTAAGTTTGAACCCCAGCTCAGGTTTTGTAGGTCTGGAAAAAAAATAAATTTGCTTTTCTCGCTCACTTCCATGAAATGTGAAATACATATGTGATGTAGGAGATGGGAAGAAGCTGTCTCTAAAGTGCCTCTCAGATCAAGGATTTAACTTTTGTAAACCTTCACTAACATCACTGAGAAGCAATCAGTTATGGCCCTTATTCCTGCACCATTTTCCAGCCTTACTTGCCTACAGCTGCTCTGAGCTGTTCCCATCACTGGTGATTTCTAAACTCAAAGACAAAAGAAGGTTTTTAAAAGGCAGAGCCTGAGCATGCTCCGATTTCTGTAATGAACATAAACTTGCTGCTATCCACTGAGCATGCTATCGAGCCTCCAAGAGCCACCAGCACTAAGAACAGCAAACTTTCAACCTGCCCTCATGTCATACAGAGCTGCAAAGTTCTGAGCAGAGGAAAACTCAGAGCTCCTGGTCAGTATTTTCACTTGTTGGCTCTTGCTGTTTCCAGGCTGGGGGTTCAGTATGGGAACCAAGTACCACTTCCACAGCTGGAGAGTCTTTGTGCTGGTGTGTGCCCTGCCCTGCATCGCCTCCCTGGTGGCGCTGAAATTCATGCCTGAAAGCCCACGGTTTTTGCTGGAGGTAAGGTGGTTCATCTCTGATACCTGCAGAGGATGGCGGGTCCCTAATGTGCCACTGTCTGTCTGTCTTTGTCCCATCAAACACACAGAGCACAAGCTCAGAGGCAAAGCCACTCCTGTGTGTCTACCCCAGCTCCACAGACTGCTTGAACCCCAAAGGTTGCAGACTGTGGGGTCAGTCACTGATGATCAGTGTGTCACTGCCACATGCGGTACAGAAGGAAGGTAGTGAGAGATGAGAATTTTATCTGTCCAACAAAGGCACTTTGAAAACATCTCACAGAGTTTGGGCATGGAACTGCTGAATCCTGGTGGTAGAGCAAAGGGTAAAGTACATTTCACTGAGTAAAATACTTAAAGCTCAGAAATCTTAAGCAAATTTCTGTATCTCCACAGATGGGAAATGTAGCAATACATAGTTCAAGCCTGCAAGTCTTTAGCAGAGTGGGATGAGAGTCCAGTTCTCCTCATCCATCTCCTCTTCTATGTGTTTTTAAAGCTCTCTCCCTGACCATTTTTCTGCCTCAGGCAGTTTTAGGACAATTCCTTTCTCCAGCACAGAGATGCTGCACTCTGTGAATACCAACCATGCCTTCAGCTCTTTGGGTTTCATGCAGCCCAGGCTGTCTGTGTGCCTCTTTACTATGCTGGACCTCTAGAATTGCTTTCTCTCTGTGCTTTGACAAATTACAGAGCTGGCAGCTTGAACACTTGCTTTCCTTCTCTTTGGTGTTTTCAGATTGGTAAACATGATGAAGCTTGGATGATTCTCAAGCAAGTCCATGACACCAACATGCGTGCCAAGGGCGAGCCAGAGAGGGTGTTTACGGTGAGTTGAGCAAAGCCATTGCTTAAGAAAAGCTGGACATACCCTCCTTAGTGCAGCACAGCATGACTTTATTTCTCCTTGGGACTCTTTCAATGTAATCTCTCCCCCAGCAACCAGAAAATGGATTCTGAGAAACATTTTGTGGGTTTAAGCTTAGATGTCAGTCTGTTTTTCCAAGAATTAGACAAATATGTCAATTGCAGCAAGTACTCTTCATTCCTGGTGTTATTCTACATCCTTTAAACCAGTGATTTCTCAATTATGCATGTGTTTAATTAGCTTGCTCTAAGAGACTAAAACAAAATAAGAGACATATTAGCCATGTGGGAGACCTGAGTCACTCCTTTCTCCATTCTGGCTTCTAATCAAAGTCTGATTAAAATTCACGTACTTTCTAATGAGCTTTCCCAACTCCACCTGCCTCATATCCAGTCTTTAATCTCTCCAAGGGAAAGTGGGATGAGTGGCTATTACTCATTGGCCTGCTGCTTGTTGTGAAAAAGGTCACACCAGCAGAGTGGTTAACAGTAAAATCAGAGGAAAGGTTTATGCTGGGGTTAGCTGCAAATTACTATAATTCAGTGTTAAAATCCTGGTGAGCCAGCCAGGGAAGAGCTCTTGATTTATTCTTTTAAAGATGAGAGCACAGATGCTTTTAAAAGATGGAAAAAAGGAGATACACTTGTGTGTGAAACGTGTATTTTTGATCAAGAAGGAAAGCAACACTCCATGTTCAGAAGGGCTGTCAGGAGACTGTGCCCTTCGGGAGTGATCCTTCAAGGAAAATAAAATTTCCTATCTGAGCATGACAACTGCAAGCAGGTTCATGTAGGATCTTAATGAGCATGTGTTATTTTTAGGCTACCAACCATTTGAGTAATGCAAGCCCTGATAGCAAAGGTGAGAAGTGCTTTTCTTCAAATCCATCACCGGCTTTGCTGTAACGCCGAGCTGGGAAATCAATCTCAAATATAAATATATATGAATATATATATATATATATATATATATATATATATATATATCTCCCAAAGTAGGGCACTGTGAGAGTCTGAGGTGAGTAGGAGAATGGAGGAGCAGCTGTACAGCCCCCATTAGTGCTGGCTATTCCATGCCACAGAGCCGTGACTGCAGTGGAAGAGCTGAGCTCGCACCGCACTTTGAGGCTGAGCCGAGATGCGTTGACACCCCTGGCACAGGAGGCTGATCACTGCTCCTGGTGTGGCACAAACTGCCAGGGTTTGTGCTTTTCTGACAGGCCAGAAGCTGTCAGTTTGTGGTGAGTCAGCCTGTACGGGACAGCTCCCAGATCTGACATTTAATCACTGCCAGGAAGAGGAATGCGGAGACTCCAGAGCTGAGCCAAGGCGCTCGCTCACACTCAGAAATTTATTCAGCAGATTTTCGCCTCCTCCGTGTGTTTACAAACAGTTCTGTTTTCCTTTACTATGTCCTTTAATTAAATTTGCTAAGTAAATATTTTCTGGTATACATTTGTAAGTTTTCCTGAGCAGTCCAGTTCAGGTATTCAGCAGTGAAAATTCAGATTATTTTGGTGAAGCAAACTGGTTGCATTGTGTGGGCTCACTTGATGGCAGGATACATTTTCAGCTGCAAAGATTCCTATCTACACATTCATTTGTCATAGAAGTTCTGTCAGTGGTATTTAAAAGATGTTGAATGAGAAATGTTCCTGCTAGTTGTCTTAGAAGAATGAAATCCTGAGGACACAGTTTGAGTACAAGTGACTGATCTTGGAGACAGTTTTTAGTATATTTTCTGAGTCCTGATTTGTAGTGGGAATCTGAAGATAGAGAAATAAGGATAGTATACAGGTACATTAGCCAGCAAATGAAAGATTGAAGTGGACATGATGTACTTAAAATATTTCACGGAAGAGAAGATAGAGAGAGGATGAAGGGATAGATGAAAAGAAGGAAGCAAGGCTTATTTCTGTTAATACTCTTTTGCTGTAATTAAATCAATGAGCTCAATTGCTAATGCTACCTTTGAAGGAAAAAATAATAGGGGTTATTAGGTGGAAACATTGCCCAGAAAACAGTGGAATTTAAATCCACCCAAGATCAATTATAGAAGCTGCAGTCTAATTTTTTCCATTATTTTCTTTTTCCTCTAGGTTTCCTATATCAAAACTCCAAAGCAAGTAGATGAATTTATTGAAATCCAGAGCTCAACAGGGACCTGGTACCAGCGGTGGCTGGTCAGAATCACGACTACTTTAAAACAGGTAAAGAGGAGAAAAAAACTTCACACAGTGTTCCAGTGCCTCTTTGCTTCAGGTCATTCTGCCTTAAAACCCTGACTCCCACCTCAGAATATCTGGTTTTTGCAAAGAGCTGTAATCTGAGTGCACTTTCTGTGCAGATGTGTGCAAGCTGCCATGCTGTCACCCAGGCTCCAAAATGCCCCTGTGAGCATCACTGCCTTCCAGCAGTGCAGGGCTTCCAGGAGCAGCCACAGCCCCAAGCACTTGGCTCTCCTTCTGGGCAGATAAATATTGATTCTCTCTCCCCAAGCCTTAAGTGGAATTACCACCTGCAGTGGAGGCAGAAAGTGCTTGCTCTTTGTTCCTGCTGAGACCAAGCTTCTAAGAATATTGCATTGTCTTCTAAGCTAATTTAACCTTTCACACCTGCTATGCTGCTCACCTAATGCCCATGTAGGACTGTGGAAAACATTGCTAGAACGTCTAGTCTTGAAGGATGAGCTGAAAATAAAGGAAAGTCCTTCTTAATAGCAATGCAGATGCTATACTATTACTATACTTATGTGTCAAGATAAGAGCTTGAGGAGTTGCATCCCCTCATGTTCTTGGCAGCATTTTCTGCAATGAGTCAAGAGCAGAATTTGGTTTGCCTCCTGCTTGGCTTCATCCCTACCTGATTTCACCTTATACCTCCTAAAGTGCCAGGTGTGTTTGGACTTCTGCTCTTCAGAGAGCTTTCTATCTCAGTTTGAAAGCACTCCTGACACCATACATATATTTGAAAAGATAAAGTTGTCAGAGGGTCTGAGAACAATCTCATATCCACATTTGCTGATATAACCTGAGAGAAACACTGCCTCATACCCAGCCCTGACCATGCACTCCAGCTCATTACAAAGGTCTCAGATCAAGTACTCTAGCACTGAGCTGAATAAGTGATTTTTTGTAAGCCATTTACTCGATAAATATAATTTTGAAAAAAACACTGAATATAAGCCACACACCTGACCTTCCTCTAATGAACCCATTTTTCTGACATTAGGTTTATGATGCACTCAGAAATTAAGCTGTCAAGTGTCTGCTGGGGTGTCCTGGCACCTAATTCCTTCTTGTGGATTTGTAGGTCTGGGACAACGTGCTATATTGTTTAACAGCCCAGTACAGGATGAACACACTGATGCTGGCTGTGGTTTGGTTTACAATGGCCTTAAGGTAAGGAAGATACTTCTTTATATTTTTCAGGAAGCTAAAGCACTATTCAGAGTCTGAATATTTATTTACAAGTGTAAATAAACTATTACAAAATTAATCCTGGTCTTATTTTAAAGAGCCTTTGTGAACTAAGCCTTGCTGTCCTACAAATATTGATCAATCTACTGCTTTATATGAAGTACAAGGTGCTCTGAACAAATCAGGACTTGAGAAGTGGTTGGTAGCACAGTAATAGATTGACTTTCTCACCTTTAGATCTTTCATTTGATCTTGTCCACACTAACAAAAAAGACAAAACCCCACCAGACTCTCAGCTGTTCCTTAGTCTAGATCAAAACCACTCAGGGGATTCTAAGTCTAAACTACAGGTAAATTTTGCCTAACTCTCACTTGAATTGCACACTTACAGAAATCAAGCCAGTTTGTTTATTCTCTGCTAATTTAATGGGTAGCAAGGTTAGAACATTTCTATATTCTCCAGCCAAGGGGAACTAAAATGAATTGTCCTGCTTCAAGTGAAGGAGAATGGACCAATTTATTTCTGAGATCAACAGGGTGCTTAAAGTGCAGAAACAAATTGCTCAGTCCTGTGTCAGAACTGAGCAAGAATTTGTGTCAGAAATGCATTCACATTTGGAGTTTAACAAGTTTACAAGCTGTGAAGTGGGTCTTTGGAAGAATCTTGTGTCCTGATGTGTCTCCCAACCCTGCTGCAGTTACTATGGCCTTATTGTCTGGTTCCCTGACATGATCCGCTATTTCCAAGACGAGGCATATGATTCCCGGGTGAAGATCTTTGATGAGGAAGAAGTGTCCCATTTCACCTTCAATTTCACCCTGGAAAACCAGATCCATAGAAATGGGGAATACAGGAACGACAAGTAAGTGAAAAGAATTTGCTTTGATGCATTCAAACTGAAATAAATTTGTAGAAAGCTCTTTCTTTCTTTTCCATTTTCCATCAACTTGAACTTCTCTGTTGTTCTTTTGGACACTCAATCTAAATCTCTCAAGTCCCAGAGCAGGTTTTGAAAGACAAAATATTTTTTAATCATTTTTTCCCACCTACTTTGCCTCTATCACTGACTTCTGCAGAACCCAGGGGATGCCAGTGAGGAGTTCTGCTTCCAGCAGCCCTGAGCTGGGATCAGGGCAGCAAGTGCTCCCCTGGCCGTGCTGGGCAGCCCTGCATGCAGAGGTGACTTCTTTTGCCTTAGCCCACACTGACATCTACTGGGCTTGGGCAGCCACTGGTAATGAAATTGCTGGTGGATTTCCAAAATAAAAAGCTATTTCTTCTTGAAGTCTTCTATATGAATTACCCCAGTCTCCATCCTGCTGCCCATTAGTGCAAGCTGGGCCATGGCCATGCTGGGGTGCTTCTCCCACTGCAGTCACTGTCTCCCGAAAAATGAATGAATCACCTTCTCTTTTAGTGCTTTGAAGTCAGTGCATTTGCTCCAGCAGAACATCATTGCTTTCCTTCCCTGTGTCCTCCTATTTGGGCTGGCCTTGTTTTTCCTTCTGCATCCAGCCTGGTCCCCAATCACTCTATGTTCCACAGCAGTGTAAAGCCTGGTCATTCCATTACTACCATTCAAAATCCCTATATTCAATGTTACACAAAACACTCATTGTTTTAATCTTCACAGCTGAAACCACATCCCATTGCCCAGCCAGCTTGTTCCAATCCCCTCAGAAATAATTTCCTTGTTATATATTTGATATACATTTGTGAGGGACCCCAACATGTGTCCTCATGTCCTTCTATACACCTTCCCTGCAGCAAGGAGCTGAGCTTGATGATGCAAACCTAGCCTTACAATTCCTGTCCCACAAAAGAAAGTGGTTAGAAGTGGATGTTGGTCAAATTTAGAGACTGGGGACATTTTTCCTATGCCTACAGGAGGTGCTGAATTTTCACTAACCTCATTGAGAATTAAGGATACTCAGCACTGGCTGGCTGAAGACATAAAACTGATGTAAATCACTATTCTCCCACCTTGGCCCTCTCCATTTCAAATACTCAAAACCTCATCAAGCTATGTTGCAGTAATGCAAAGAAATTATCTCAGAATGGTTTACAGCTGTGTTTGCTGTTAGCTAAAACTCCATGGATCACCAGGCCATTGCTCTCTGAGTCTTCTAAAGTTGGGTGTTAAGAAAGCAAACTGCAGGAGGGAAAATGTTTTTTAACAGCCTTTAGGAGTAAATACATTACAAGGATAAATACATCACTGAGAAAATGCAGAACAGCTTAACTTTTGCTGTAACCTGTGAGACCCTCTACATGGAGCAAAACACTTGAATAATCTTCTGGTGGTATTTGTGCATTAATAATTTCTGTTAGTAGGCTCAGTCAAGAAGCCCTGCAGTGCTCATTTAAAGGTGTAAACAACCATCACGTTATGCTGTGTTAAAAGTGCTCAATTCAATTAAGCTGCAGAGTCTATGTTAGAAGGCTTTTTTTCATCTGGTGACAGTCATGGCCTCTTTAACTGGAGCAATAATGCTTGTTCTTAATAGCTCCTTACATCTCCTAAGCATGTCTGTGCATTACCTAATACATCTTCTCAGTGTTCCTGCAAAATCTCACAGGTAAATCAATATTGTGTCATCCTTCAGGCAGCCAGGTCAGACATGTCACACTTCCCATCAGAGGAGAAATCAATCACCTGACACAGTTTATTATTTTTAGTGAAATCCGTTTTCATTACATGGTAAGTAATAAACCTCAAACAGAGATGGTTACAAGCAGAACTCAGATAATCTCCCCACTCTCTCCAGAATCCCTGCTGCATTTTCACTTAAAAAATCAGTTTGAGTTTAAACAACTGTCATAAACCTTTCACCAAATGGCTCAATAGGCTCCTGATAATGTCTGGTTTTATTTATGATGGAGGAAGGGGGAGACTAAGGAAAGCAGCAAGGTCAGCTTATGAAAGAAATGCCCTGCATTGAGTGAAATTCTATCATCTTCAGACAGATTACAACTGAACACGAGAGGATTTGTGTCCCCTCAGCTTTAGAAGCACATTTTCTCAGATGTGATTATTGTGAGGAATAGAGAAACTGCACAAATCTTATAAGATCCATGTCTCTTCTAAAAAAATACTCTTCAGACCCTTCCCTCCTAATAAAACACAGAAGCAACACCTTTTCTGTAAATGACACTAGAAATTAGAATTAGTGCTCTGTCTCTTGAAACAGCCACTGCACACCTATACAATATAGAAAATATCAGAAAGCACAGAGTGAAGTTCTGTTTCCTGCCCCACAGATTTATTGGCATGAAATTCAAGGAGGTGAGATTTGAGGATTCATTATTTGAGGATTGCTACTTTGAAGATGTGAGATCCACTGAGACCTTCTTTGAAAACTGCACCATCATCTCTACTGTGTTTTATAACACCGGTAATGGGATTCCTGCTGCGGTGTCATTTCTGTAACTGGGAACTTTTTTTTATCAGGAAACTATTTTATTAGAACTATTTTATCTGCTTTCTGGGAGAAAGGATGGTGGGGATCTGTGTGCTTGAGTGTGTGCTGGGTAATGAGAGTGATGCTGGAGGAAAAGAGTGAGATGCATTTGGAATGAGACCTCAGATGGTTCCATCAGTGATTTTTACCCCATGGCTTGTGGTGTCTCTGGGTGCTGTATGGGAAACGCCAAATTCTGTGCTCAGGCAGGTTAAAGTGATGGCAAAATTCTCAGCACTTTACAGCTCTACTCAGTAAAATTGGCTTAGAATATAATTTCAATCCACTGGCAGTTGAAGATCATCAGCAGTAAAATAAGTCACTAATTTGTATCAAAAGGCACTAATAAAATTCACTTTAAAAAGTCTCTAATCTATAAAAAAAAAAAAAAAAGCTCTTAACTTCTACTCTAATAAAGAACAAATGATAATGCTATGAGGACCAAAGCCTGCATTGCCCTGTCCTTGTGGCATGGGGATACTGATTCAGGTGACTCCAAAAATAAAAGGAGCGTATGAGCTTGCATGTGCCAGGAGCCAAAGACTCAGCTGGAGTTTGCATCTCTAATAAATTTCCACTGAAATAAATATTCCCTGGCCATTTCCATTGGATGAGAAGCTTCTCTTGGGCCTTTGGTTTGGTCCTTGCTGTTGTATGAGGAGAGTTCAGCCAAGCAGGGTCAAGCCTTTGCCTCTTTCCCTCACAGATCTCTACGAACACAAATTCATCAACTGCAGGCTCATCAACAGCACCTTCATGAAGGAGAAGGAAGGCTGCCACATCGACTTTGAGGAGGACAATGATTTCCTCATCTACCTGGTCAGCTTCCTGGGCAGCCTGTCCGTGCTTCCAGGCAACATCATCTCTGCTCTGCTCATGGACAAAGTCGGGAGGATAAAGATGATTGGTGAGTGGGGATGGTGGTGATGGGGCAGGACAGGGTGGAGCTCAGCCCTGCAAACAGCCCTGCTCAGTGTGAATTTGTCATCCCCAAAGCAAAAGGAGCAGAGGATAAAGTCTAGAGGGTCAGGCAGGTGATCCATGGCAGTAAGTGATCTACTCCCCACCTCCTCACCCCGCTTTTCTGTGTGTTTGTGACATTTTTTTTTGTAATTTATTTTGCCTTTTGTGTCAAATCCTGCATGTTTTTGCAGTGTTCAGCAAATCAGGGTCAGAGCTAAAAAAGGAGCTCTTAGTCCTGTTGAGTTGCTGCTGAAGTCCAAAGCCTCTGTATAAATAAATGAACATTTTGCTCGTAGCAATGAATATTCACAAAGGTTATTTGATGTGGCAGCTTGACAGCCTAGGAGTTCCCTCTTTTGGTTCTTTGTCTGATTTTCAAATGATTGCACAAGCAGCTTCAGAGACCATATGGTAAATTAACTGACCATGTCACAGCCAAGAAAGGATCCCACTTTAGCATCATGGGAGTAAGTTATGAAGTTATCACCTTATCAGCTTTATGAATACTTTGGGAATTGCTGGTGTTGCAGCCTCCAGGGTTCAGACCTTGATCTCATCCCATGATATGGGAATCATGCCCTGAGGGACAGCCAAAGGAAGGTAATAAAATCAGGGATGTGGCTCTGGGCTAAGGGATGAATCACTCTCTTGAGCTCCTCTCTCTCCTCTGAGAACAGAGGGAAGGTTTAGCTCAGCCTCACCTTCAGACAGGTTAAAGTAGAACAAGATTACTGTCTCAGGAATTTACACTGAAGGAAAATGAGCATTCATGTGGTGAATTTGAAAAAGACCCAAACAAACCAGAGGGTCTGTGAGAAATAAATTAGAGGAAGCTGAATGAGAATCAGATTGTCCATCCTGCAAACATGTCAGCATTTCAGCATTTTCATCTGGAATTGAGATGACAGCTGGAGCCCTAAATGCTTATTTCTCCTGCAAAAAGATGAGAACAGGACAAAAATTAGTAATGACATGCTGAAACGCTTCACTATGGAATTTCCAATCGAAAGAGCCTTCTGGCATCCCACCTGTATCACTCTGTGGAACATATTATTTCTGGTCAGCTTAACAGGAAAACTGAATTTCTCCTTTGTGTTATGCGCCTTGCTGGGGCTTCAATTTGTTTTTATCACGTTCTGCCAAACTTTATCTTGTGCAAATCAGCAGATCTTTTAGTGCCTTGACCAGTGCTGGGCTGGGCATTTGCAGCAGGGGGAATATCCACAGCACACTGTGGGGATGTAGTCTGGCCTTGTACCTTGGAGAAGAAGGGGACAGGGAGTCCTGCACAGCAGCTTTTCATAGGCAGGCCACTGCTGCAGTGGCAAGATGCAACATAATGTCCAAATTGAAGCATTTTAGTTACACTTCAACATCCAAATTATTTTGGATGATGTGCTAAATTGACTCCAAAACCACCAAACAGAGAAAATTGTTTGCTTTCCTGGTAATAAATGGAGATATTTCAGTGATAAAAGAACATTCTGGTGAAAAATAGTTTGATTTTTTCCCAAATTTCATCTTTCAGTTGAAAATTCCCAATGGGGTAGAAAGCAGTGATGTAGCTATTAATATTTCTGAATCTGAACTGTGCCTAACTGAGCATGAATGCTCTCACTTTCTCCCTCGGTGATGTTCATAAAATTATGGCTCCTGTGCAAATGTGCCATGAAATCTAATGATGTTCTTATAATTAAAAGAGACCTCAAGTGCTTCATACAAGTGACTGTAAATTATCCTAATTGGGACTAGAAATGTGTCAAGCGATACGATATGAAACGCACAAGCTTATCACTAGAAACTCAAGTTGAAAAACTTTCACAGTGATGCTTCCTCCTCATTGACTTTCATGTTTACTTGCCTCTCCTCTTCCTGGGTCCATCAGGAAGTCTGAGATGCTGGAAACCTGCCTGGAATTGCCTGTCTTCCCAGTCTTTGTAAAGCAGGACTATCAGCAAGATCAGGTGGACTTTGAGAACATTTCTAGGCTGGTTTCCAGCATCAGAGAATGACAGATAGGCAGCATCAAGGTGTTTTTGGATCCTCAGAGATTTAACACTTATTGGGATGAAATGCCATCACTTGAAAGCCATCTTTAACAAATGTATTTGCTCAGCTGTTGGGGCTATAGGACACCAAACAACACGAGCGCAAACACCACTGTTCTCAGGGTGAAGAAAAGGGAAGTTTATTTTCTGACTCTAACATTTATAATTTTCTAACAGTGACAGTGGATTGGAGGGTGAAAGTGCTACCTCTCCAATGACACTGGAACAACCAACAGTCTATCAAATTTCTCTTTTTCTATGAAAGAATGCAAAACAATAAGCTATTTACAGAAAGTATGCAAGAAAGTTTGCTACAAGGATGCGAACGTCAGAAGGCTTAGAAAATCTTAAAAAATGGTGACAGTGCCACCTCTCCAATGACACTGGACAAACCAACAGTCTATCAGATTAGAAAAGAATAAAAGAATGCAAAACAATAAGCTATTTACAGAAAGTGTGTGAGAAAGTTTGCTACAAGGATGCAAGCATCATAAGGCTTAGAAAATCTTAAAAATTCAGGGCGGCAAGAGTCAGGGGAAGAGTACAACCAGGCAACAAGTTGTGCCAGTGTTTTCCTGTTGGTTTCCCCCTGCAGGTGGCTCGATGCTGATCTCAGCCGTGTGCTGCTTCTTCCTGTTCTTCGGGAACAGCGAGTCGGCGATGATCGGCTGGCAGTGCCTCTTCTGTGGGGCCAGCATCGCCGCCTGGAACGCCCTGGATGTCATCACCGTGGAGCTCTACCCCACCGACAAAAGGTGCTCAGAACACTTCTCCCTCAATCCCCACCCTCGGCCTAGTCCTCTTGGTTCCCAGCGAAAAAAGCTGTGTATTTTTATTTATTTCACTTTCACCAGTCCTTCAGGGCTGTGTGGTGCTGGGTCAGAACAGAGCTATTCCGCAAGCATAATTCTGCATGCGTGGCAGGTTGAACACAGGGATCACGTGGACATATGGAAATTATGGGCTGATAAATCGAAGAATCAGAGAATCATGATATCACAGAATGGTTTGGGTGGGAAGGGACCTTAAAGATCAACTAGTTCTAAAATGAAAGAAGTACTCTGTCATTTCCATGGATGTGCATGGAGGTCTGGCCTTTCACACTGCATCCCCATCCTCTCATCATGCCTCATCACCGGGGCAGCCCTCCAATCCAAAACCTGGAGAAAACCATGTAGACAGAGTGATTTGGGACATGGGGAAGATCAAGAGACTTTGGGACAATGTTCTCTGGATTAAATCTTTCCTCATATTATTATAAGCCCCTTTTTGCCTTTTTCAGACTCTTGGGGCAAGCCAGAAATGAAGGAGAGGGGCTGTACATTAAAAGTAGTGGACTTTTAGCTGCTGGGTGAAACAGAATTTAGAGGAGAACTATGGTCTCTGGTGACAATCCAGTCCAGGCAGCCCTTGGAAGAGCTTTGAGGAGATCTAGAGCAGATTTTGTCCTCCTGTCTTTGGGGAGGGCAGAGGCTGACAGAGTGGGCCATTCTAGAGCTAGGGAGAAGGTAGGATGAAAAGGAGAAATGAGTGCACACAGACATTCTTCCCATTCACACAGACACACAAAACAGCTGCATCTATTTATCTACTGATTTATTCCACCCAGTTTTACTTGCTAGAAGCATAGCCTGGGAAGCATAAGAGCATTCACAAAAATACCCATCCAAACCTTCTGTAGCTGTGCCAGAACCTGCCTCCCAACCATTGCTTTCTGCTTTTCCTCCCCACAGGGCAACAGCCTTTGGCATCCTCAATGGGCTTTGCAAGTTTGGTGCCATCCTGGGGAACTCCATCTTCTCCTCCTTCGTAGGGATAACCAAGGTGGTTCCCATCCTCCTGGCCTCCTCCGCCCTGGTTGGGGGTGGCCTGCTGGCTCTGCGCCTGCCAGAGACTCGAGAACAGGTCCTGATGTGAGCAACAGAGGCCGTGGGGGCTTGCGGGGGGTGGGGGCAGGTGTAGGAGAAGAACAAAAAAGATCCATGTCTGGAAAACCCAAAACGTTCATTCTGTGCTGTTCCGTCGGCACCTCAAAGCAAGGGGAAGAAGAACCAAGAACAACCCGCAGGGATTTAAACAAAACCATCGTTCCTGACCTTGTTACAGCCACGACTGGTGCATGCGGCCCCCACACACCCCTTGCAGAGCTTGGGAGCCCCCCCTGTCCCTGTCCATCCCCCTGCAAGGACACCAGAGGCAGACAGCAGCTCCGTGCCCGCGTGGAGGACAGACAGGAGGACAGACAGGAGGACAGACCCGACCCTCCTGCCCTGCCCAGCTGGGAGACCCTGCCCTGCCCAGCCATCCAGCTGTGCTCAGGCACACAGAGCATCCAGGCAGGGCAGGTAACACACCTGCTCCAGGTGAGCTCCAGCCATAGGGCTAACAGTGGCAGATGTGCCCACTGGCCCCAGCTGTTTTGATTTTGGGATTACCACTCCACCCTGGAAGAGTGAGAGTCCTGAATCCTCGAGGATGTGAGGGTGGGTGCTCAGCTGTCTCAGAAGACTCAGAACTTCAAAGCCCTTTACTGTCTTCACTTGGGCACAGGGAATTACTAGACACTTTCTTGCTGTGGAAGAGAAATATCTAAACAATTATATATATATACATATATGTGTGTATTTACACCTCCTTGCAAACTTACATACACCCATTGAAGTGATCAGCTATTAAAATTTAGGATTTCTAATTTCTGCACCCTTTAGAGGATTTTAAGAGTGGCACCAAAACCAAATCCCAGTAATTCAAGTTTATCAGGAGTCACGACCAACTCAGTGACACTTTGCTCTTTACATCAAGATACCAAATATTTAAATGTCTTAGTGGCTGGGAATATATATTTCTATAATGATTAAGAGGGTTTTTTCCTTACAGCTTTCACAGAGGAGAAATTGATATGATATTGGAGCATTCCACAAACCAAATGTGTACATATTATCCAGTGTAAATAGGGGATTTTTGCCTAATACCTAGAGAATGGTAACTGTGAATTTACCAGCATTTTAGCCATATTATTTGAAGAATATGATGCTTGATTTTCTAATATACTTGGGTCTCATTGAAACACTGTAAGCACAGTTACTTAAAGCCATTTAACTTGTTACCCAGGGAATGCACACAGCAAGCTTTCACTGTACAGAACATTAAATTCCCCATTAAGTGGCACAGTTTAGCTTGATATTCAGTGGAGAACATTTCTGAAATTTGTGTGCCCTTTTTATCATACCACTTAAGTCCTGTTGCACCTAGAGGCAAAGTGAGTTGTGTATTTTGGGGTGTGTTTTCCTGGGAAACCAGAAGGAAAAGCACCCTGCTCAATAACACACCAGTGCTCACAATGGATGAGATAACACTAATTATACCCTTTGCAACAAGCTCAGCAGCAGACCAGAATTGATCTGAAACCGCCACATAGTGCAGCTAATTTGTCAAACCAGGATATTCTGTGACACAAAAATTTTATTTTGTACTTTTTCTGGTGATCTTCTCATTTACCTTTTGTTGGATCTTTGTTGGATTTTGGTGGTTTTTTTTCGTTTTTTTGGCTTTTTTTTTTTTTTTTTGAAGAAAACCAAGCAAGGCTAGGCTGAGATCCTGCAGGAGTGATGTCTCACAGCCCTGCCTTTGGCTGCACAGGCACAGCCCCTTGCACTTAGCCCAGGCTGCAGCTGTGGGACTCAGCGTGGCACTGCTGAAGGACACAGCAGGCTCAGATCACAAGCAGCAAATCCTTGCCAATGAGGCAAAAGCCTCTAATGAGCATCACTTTTATCATTGTGTCAATCAGGGATAAACACTCGTGGATCAGCTAGGCTACAATGGGCTGCTTGAGAGTTTTGACCTTTATTCTGAAGTTTATGAAATTGATGAAATCACAGGCTGCTATAATAACTGAACTTATTATGCATAATTTCTTCATTTTATGGGTAGCTTAGGCTTTTTTTATTATTATTTATTTTATTTGTCTTCAAAACAGCAAGGTTCCTTCTCTAAGGTAGGAGTGAATGTAATTATGTCCTTCGGCAGCAGTTCATAGCTTCTGTTCAGAATCACAGCCCAGAATGTGGGTTTTTTTCTCTAAGAATATCTGGTCCTTTTGCATGATGAGAAACAGTTTAAATATGTATTTTAACACAAAAGGTCACCATGACCTTTAGGCTTCATCCATTTTGTTGGGCTGTGCTTGCCAATTGCCACATTGCAACTGGACAGAGGGGGAGAAATTTTGTTTCATTTTCTGGATTATTCATTTGTGCAGCTCTGAGAAACTAGAACCTATTTGTCTAAATATTTATTTTGCATAACATTCCTATTTACATGTCACCCAAAGCTCACAGCAAACCTGTTTTTGTTCTTCCTTGACATTTTGCAGTGGCATTAATGAAATCATTTATTTTGCAAAACGTCCCTGTTAATTTCCAGAGAAGGAAGAAATTGAAATCATGAGGAGATAGAAATGACAAGGTAATATTAGGAAATATTATCCAATATTAGAAACCCTTCCTCCTTACAAAATGGTTCTTTCACAGGCTGCTAAACCTTACCCCACAGACCAGCTGGGACGAGGTGAAGAGTAATGGGATCTCATTGTCAGTGTCACCTGGAAATTCTTTGCACCCTAAAATCCATGGGTCAGTCACTTAAGTGCTAAAGGGATATTGGATGTGTTGGGACAAGGCTCCTACCCCTGGGAGTTTGTGACCAACAGGAGAGAGCAAACACACAGAGATAAAGGATTGTTGTCCTGAGATAAAGGACAACAGCGAGCAGAGAAGGAAGAAAGGAAAAGCTGAGGAGAGCTCCCATCACATAGCAGAGACACACCTAGGGTTGGACTGAATGGATTGCCATGGTTCTCAGCTGAAAGGCAGAGGGAATGTGTGGGACCCTGGAGATGGCTTGTCCTGGACAGTCCTGCTCCTTCAGGGACAGACAGATCCAGGGCAGCAGCTCCAGCTCAGGCATTGCATTTGTGACACCTGGGCTGGCACATCCCACCCAGTTCAGTGGGGACAGGCTCAGGCAATATTCCCAATGTGCTTATTTGCTGTCTTTGTCATGGTGTAAATCAGTGTAGGTGTCACACTGCTCTCTCCAGGGCAGAACAGCAGCTGGGTGCAGCCTCCTCTTCATGGGCTGGGGTTTGTTTTGGGCTCAGTTTCAGGCCTTGGCCATCTGCTAGGCTTAGCCTCAGTCATGGATCCTTGAGCCTCAGGCAAGGGAAGATTTCTCCTCAGGCACCTCCTCTGATGGCTCAGCTTAATTTCTGCCGTAAAATCAGCCTTGCCCCTACTGTTCAAGGGCCAGCACATCTCCCTCAGTTCCCCTGCCCACATCTGTCTCTGTCTGGGATACACTGGACCATCCACACAGAAACCTGCTGACCACGGCTCCCCTGATGGTCTCCGCACAGCACCATCTCCATGGATTTGTGAACTTCACTGCAGCCGGGACACAGAGCAAGGACCAAGGCAGGGGGCTTGCCTTAAATCCCAAAGATCTCTTCTAGAGGATAGCTGGATCTCCTCATGCAGTGTGGCACAGCAGGACAGCCACTTAGCCAGGGACACTGTGGCGTGGGGAAGGTGAATTTAGGGAACCCAAACTGGCCTGCTGTGGCTTTGTGATTTCAGCTGGGAGAGATCCACCGCTGAATTTCTGAGCATGCAGACACTGCTTTTATAGGAACACCAAGCACTGTTGGTATTATTATTAAAGACCAGTGGTGTTACAATAAGAGTTCTGCCTCCTTGTGTTCCCTGTTGATTTACCAGGTTGTGGTATTGTGATTTATTTACTCCAGCTGTGGAGGACAGCTCCTGTTGCTGCCTTTGGCTCTGCTACATCCCAGAGGTGGTGGCTGCAGCTTGTGCTGGGTGGGGTGAGCCCCTCCTTGCCCATTACAACATCACTCTGAAATTCCTTGAAATGCTGTGGGACTCACAAATGGTGGTGTATGGGATCTTTTGGATTATGAGGAGGGTCAGTCTTGGAAAACCCACATCCAGTGGCAGAGGTTCTGCACTCTGGGAAGTGCTCAGGCATCCTGAAGTCCTTCAGTGATGCTGGAGGGGCACTGAGGGATGCTCCCCAAGCCTGGGAGTGGTCCAGCCCCAAGGCTGCCTTCACACAAGGGCACAGAGCAGGACTGCATGGAGCTGAGCATCAGCTCATCTGCATCCATCTGCAGATTCCCAGGTCCCTTCCAGGTCCTGCTTTGAGACCTCCAACAGCAGAGTATTCTCTGATGCTCTTAAGGAGTCCTTTTATATTCCCTGCTCATGTCCTTTGACTTTCCAAAGGAGTCACAAAACCTGAGAGGGTATTTTTAGGTTTATTTGTAGATTTGAGCCCTATGTATTTTATTTTGCATTAAGTTTCTCCCTCAGTTTCTCACCCTTATATTAGCAAATGCTGCTTTTAGGAAGAATCAAGCCTGGGAACTCTGAAGGAAACAAAATGAAATTAATTTCTTTGCTGTATGTGATGCTAGTGCTGTATAAATGTACACACACTGCAAGTTCCACTGTAAATAACACCTGGTGTCGTGCTTTAATGGAAAGTTTCATTTAGATGTTCTGTCAACTCTGTGTGTGAAATAGCCAATTCCAGTCCCTTGGTTCCTTTTCTTCATTTTAAACCTTCTTTTATTTTTTTTATTTGATCTGTGTCTGGTCGTCACTGGAAATTGCAGCTGTTCCAATGGATTTGTTTTTGTTCTCTCTGTCACATTAAAAGGCTGGAAGAAAAAGAATGGCTCTTGTAGTGTTTGTGTTTAATGAACATTTTGAGCCTTTTCACAAGGGCTCTACTGGGTAACTTTGTACCCTGACACTGTAGGGGCTTTCTTTGATGTTTGCTACTTGTTCATCCTCCTCCTTTCATACAATCCCAACTCAATTAAGTCTGCCTTCTATCACAATCCTTTCGCACCATGCACTACCAAACACAGGACACGAGAAAATCTTTACCCTGAGACATTTTCTGATAGGAGGAAGCACAAAATATCTTCAAATGCTATGCAAGACCAAAAAGCCAAACTCTGCTTTGTGACAGGAATGCCTCCCCAAAGAAGAAGGAATGCTTTTGAGGCTTGGCACACCCTTTGACCACAGTAAATTCCCTTCTCAGATGCATTTCTGGGGATGTGAGCTCTTTCTTTCTATTTGCAGCTCTTTGTATACATCTGACTGTCCAGGCCATGCTCTCAGAGCAATGATACAGACAGCAGCAACTGCACAGGGAAAGAGCTCATGGCACAAGAAGTGGAGGCTGGCTGCCAGACTATGGGCTTATGCAAGAGTTTCTTTATGTAAAACATTAAATGCAGCAATCTCACTTGTCCTAGGCCCACTGAAGGGTTTTGATTTGAGTCAGCTCTGGCTTGGTGTTAAGAAATTTAAGTGCTGAAAAGTTGTTGGGTAAGTCAGGGATTCGTCCTCTCATCACATCCACTGCAACATGCTAAAGGTAATATTAAAATGAGAAATAAAGAGCCCGAGAGATGGGAAATGTAATAAAGAAACCATGAAGGTATTTCCATCATCAGGGGATGGAACCAGAATTTTCCTTCAGCTTGGGTTCAGCTGGGTCCCATTGGACCTGTCTGGGCTGGGGTTTCACTGGGTGATTCAGAGCCAGCAGCAGAATGGGGTTGGTAAGGGCTGGCATCAGGTGGGAATCACTAACGACTGCTCTCAGGTAGGAACAGGTAAGGACTGGTCTCAGGTGGGAATCAGTAAGGACTGGTCTCAGGTGGGAATCAGCAAGGGCTGGTCTCAGATGGGAATCAGCAAGGGCTGGTCTCAGATGGGAATCAGCAAGGGCTGGTCTCAGGTGGGAGCTGCCAGCTGTGAATTTTGCAATGCTCCTGTCCAGCTGCAGAGTTCAGAGCTATGGAGTCAACCCCCCCTAAGCCCTTCTGTGTGTTCCGCCTGAAGGAAAACCTGCATCAGCAAACACCATCAGAAAGGATTTTCTACAAAGTGAGTTCTTAGATAAAGGTCAGAGATTTGCACTGAAAGCCTTGCAGGTGTTTTTTGAGTTGTTCTTACTCCAGGCTGGTTGACATTCTGCATAAGGCTGAAGTCTCAGTAAGCAGAAAAATCCCATATTTGAGTGTTCAGAGAGGGTTGCTGACAAAAACAGTGCAGAAAAACCCCTGACTAATTTTAAAGTAGGGCACAGGGAATTTAAAAGCAGGATTACATGACACATCTGCCTGAGATCACATAGGATGGGCTGGTTGGTAGGAAAACCTTTGCAAATCTGTGTTCCTGCTTTTCCACATTGATGTTCCTGCCCTGACCATCATCATGTGGATTTTCTGGCACAGACTCTCATTGCTACTAAGAAATGACCCAGATTCCCTGGATGTGCAGGTTCATCCAAGCTGTCACAGAAGGTTACCTGGTGGAGGAAGAAGGCTGGGGATGATGGCATTCCTAGCAGCCACAAAATAAATCCAGAAATAGGTCTGAGTGATGATTCTGAATGGTGAAGTGATTTCATATTAGAAATGTGGTTTGAGTCAGGTTATGGTAAGATGGCAAATCAGTGCTCCTGTATCTCAGATCCTAATTTGGGGACTTTAAAAATAGAGAATAAACTTGGCAATCTGAGTTCACATTTGTTGAAAAGACAAGGGAAGGGCAAAACTTGGCCAGGTCCTTGTGGAAGGGAAATGGAGTCTTGTTTTTGCCAGCTTGGGGCAGCAATTGCTGGAAACTGAGCAGCCTGCCAATGCACAAACCATGGAATGATTTTGGGTCTGATACTGAGTGAGTCTGTCCTTATCAGACAAGTCTGGTGTTTGTTTTTTTTGGTTTTTTTTTTTTTTTTGTTTTTGTTTTTGGTTTTGGTTTTGTTTTTGTTTTTGTGAGGAGGTGACTATAAACCAGAAAAAATCCTATTAAAATATTTTTTTACCATTCTCAGTGAGCAAGGAGAATTAGCTGCAGAACCTTCAGCTACCATGGCCAATGCAAACAGTTAGGGGGATTATATACAATTTTTAACATTTTAAGTGTACAGACTTATTACTGCACTAACCCACATAGTACTATTTGAAAATAACAAAAGTCAAATTTAAATTTATTGTTACTTCTTTTTTCACCTACAAAAATATGTGTGCATATATACATATGCATATATGTATGTTTATATACATATATGTGCATACGCATATATGCACACGTATGCACTTATATGTAAAACTAAATTATTGCACTTGACCTTACTGATGATGCCCGAGCTTTTTGGGGGATTGGAAGACCAGGAGATGGCAGCAGTTGCCCACGACGTTGCCTGGTCTCTGCTCACCAGTGACTGCTGGAGGCTGTGCCCAGGACCCCCATCAGACAGACAAGGTGCTGCCATCAGACACAGCTCAGCGAAATCAGGGAAAAGGAGGTAACAGAAAAAAGCAGTGACTCAAAAGTTTAGGGAACAAACAGCTCTGACTAATGCCAAGGCTCTTGGAACGCAAGTTTTGCAAAGCTGAAGCAAAGCAAATGTAATTATGGGGGAGAAAATAAGGATTTCTGCTTCAGTGGGCTGGTGCAATGGTTTTCAAGCTTTCTCAGCCTGCACATCCTGAGTGTTCTCCAGGGGAGATGTAGATTCCTTGTAGTAATGTGGAGAGACTGCAGGTAGAGGAGAAAAGCTGTGGACAGGGCTGCAGCAGTGGTGCCTCCTGGGGCAGCCTGCTGAGATGCTGCAGGGATGGGCTTTGTGCACAAGGTCTCCAGCCCAGCTGATCATGACAAGGTGTCACCAACATTGTCTCGTAAGTTCCTCCTTCTCCAGAAGGCAGAATTTTCTGCAGTTAAAATTTGGGCTATGAAAAGGAGAATTCTCGCCACAGAGGGGTTTGGTGAACCCCTCCCACATCTCTGTGTGAGGAATGTAAGGCAGGGGACAACACAGGTATTTCTAAGTGCTTTGCTTATCACCTCAAAAAACAGCCGGAGGCCACAAGCCCTTGATGCTTTCCCTATATGGATGACTCAGATCAGAATTCTGATCCTGCTGGGAATTAACCAAGTAAAATCAACATTGCAGTTGTCCTGCCCACAGCCTCCAGAACCCACAGAGCCCCACCTGAGGCTTGTGATCCTCTTAAGCAGGGCTTTACCCCAGCCTTAGGAGCTCACTCCCACCACATCTGGATACAGCTGAGGTCCACCATTTTGTGTGGATTTTGTGTTGATGTTTTCCCTCTGAGAACCACAAGTTTAGAATTCCCTGCAAAGTTTTTCCTTCTCTATAGAAAATAAACAAAAGAGCTACTCATTAAATACAAGCAGAGCTAATAGCAAGGAAACCAAAACCAGATCTCAAGTGGCTTCACTCCTTGATTTTGTTACCCTGGCACAGCAAAGGCACACTCCAGGGAGTTTGTGACTTCCCAGGGCTGCAGGCTGTCCAGCAGTGGAGCCATGGCCAGCACAGGAGCAGGATCCACTCCTGTCCTGGGGTTTCAGAAGAAGTTTGTAAGATTTCTCCAGAGGAAGTCCTTTCTCCCTTTCTTAGCCTTGAAATCGCCTGCTTCAGAATGGGAAAAGAATATTGTGCTCAGCCCTTCAAAACGCATCTTAGAATGATAAACTCAGCTCTTTCATCCTTTCCTATTTAGGATAAGGGCTTTGAAATCTTCCCAGGAACCCTGTTCCTTCCCTTCGACCCCTGAACAACAAACTGCTCTGAAGGAACCAGCCTCGTACTGAGCCCTTAGGCCTATAAATATTTCAGAACAACTATTTACAGCCCTCTTTTGACCCTATCCAAAGAGGCCATAAGGAGTTCTGAGCAGCCCTGGCTTGGCACAGCTGTGGGACCCTGCCAAGTTACTCTGTCCCCTTTTGCATCCCACCTGGAAGAGGACAGGAATAGTGTCACCTTTGTGTGGTCTCTGGGACAGATCTCTTGCTCTGTGTGGGATGACCCTGACTTTATGGGCTTGAGAGACCTTCTCAGACAGATTTTCTGAGGTTTTGGGTTTGAGTGCCATTATTATCCCATGTCCTTGCTGACATTTATATCTGGTATTGCAGAATGCCCTTCCTCCAGGTCACTTAAAGCAGCTTTTCCTTGTAAATGCTACACATTTGCTCCCAAATAACCATTTTCCCTGTCTCCTCAGGTCAAGGTTCAGTATAAAACTTGTGGGAAGAAAATCTTGTTAAAGAGAAAAAAAGAGGTAGCCCTGGGTGAAGGCCACATCAACCACAGAAGAGTTCAAGGCTGAAGTTAAGTGTATCCCTAAATCATGAACATGATTATTGCAACATTCCAGTGTCCACTGGGGAGGAAATATTGCCTTGATAGGCTTTAGAGACAGGATTTCATAAAGAAGAGGAAATCTAGATGGGAAAACTAAGCAGGGGAATGTTAAAATCCAACCCAAAAAATGCGCCAAATTCAAACCCAAACCCTTTTCTGACCATTATCTCATGATAACAGGGGTACCTCCCACAAGAGTAGGTTGTTTAAAGCCCCATCCAGTCCTGTCCCAGTACCACACTGGTCAGGGTGCAAAGGACTCAGCCCAGGTCTCTGCTGTGTGTGCAGGTCCCAGGCTCGTGGAGGGGTGGATGGCAAGTTCTCTGAATGAAAATTGGGGTGGTGGTGTGGCTCACTGAAAAGCTGTCAGCTCCTTCTCGCTTTAGGAGGAGAAGACTTCCTGAACTAGATCTCTGAGGTGTCTCACAGCACAGAAAAATCTGGGGAAATCACCTTCTGTCTCCTTTTCTCTCTGGGCTTTCTTTTTTCTCTTCAGGTGTGACTTCCCCAGGCACCCTCCCTTGCTTGATGCAGTTGGAATCTGGTGACATGATGCAAATGAAATGCTGATTTTTAAGCAAGATTATGTGTCACAGACATATTTTATGAAAAAATCCTTTCGTTAGGATGTTTTCTCCTGAGAAGCTGAGAGGCCTCAGGAACAAAACGTGAACAATGATTATCTGCTGCTGTGGAATGCAACGGGTGCATCTGTGATTGGTCTCATGTTGTTGTTTGTAATTAATGCCCAATCACAGCCCAGCTGGCTTGGACTCTAGTCAGTCACAAGATTTTATTATCCTTCCATTCTATTCTTAGCTAGCCTTCTGATGAAATCCTTTCTCTATTCTTTTAGTAAATTTTAATATATAATTTTCTTTAAATATAATATATATAATAAAACAATAAATCAGCCTTCTGAAATGCAGAGTCAAGATTCTCATCGCTTCCTTTGTTGGGGTTGCCTGCAAATTCAACAATTATGTAAATCCAATGTGTTCAGCCACTGTAGTCCTGGGAATTCCCTTATCAGCAACATAATCATTGGGAATGAGTTCCCCCAGTCTGTGAGATAATGGCAGGGGTGAGTGAGGGCTGAGCATTACTCAGCCAGGGCTTCCTCCTGCATGACAAGGAATGAGCACGAGGTGAAATATTTGTCCCACAGACATTTGCAGTGCAGTGACCCTGCTCTCAATAGGCTCTTGAATAACTGCACAAGGCACTAAACCAGTGTGGAGGACAATCTCCATCTTTCTGTTTGCACCTAGGGATCCTGGTCTAGTTTGATGTCTGCCCTTGTGCTCATTAAGGAATAAAGCACTTAAATTTTCTGTCCTGAACTACTCAGTGGTCATAGCCCTGAGCTATTATTTCTTGTGTTCCCCTTTGACTCTGTAACAAGAATGTGTTGTGTGGCATCACATTTATGAGTAAAGTCCTTGGATGGTGGCCTGATTAATTTGGTTTCAAAATGGGACATGGGGGATAATGCTGCCTGCTTATTTTATGACCTTGCTACCTTCTTACTACCAATCTTTGCAAGCACAACTCACAATTGACTACTTTGTTTTCCTCTGGGCATGATTTAGCTTTATTTATTGATGTTGTTATTACTATTCGTAAAAGAAATTATCTAGGTAACCTGCCTGGTGGACTTCCAAGCATTTGGTAATGACTTCTGCAAATCATGAACATGTACCTTCAAAACTGAAGACATAAGCAAAAGCAGGGCAAGGGGATGATGAGCTTTAAAGAATAGGTGTCCTTTCAAGCCAAAGATTAATTCCAGATTGAAATTATCAGACAGTAAATAACGCACCTGAGTCTTCATCAATAAGAAGCAAATTTACCCTGTTGCAAATACACTAATCACTAGCCTAGCAACTCACATTATTAGCTGAGAATAATTATTCTCTCCAAGGAAAGTATAGACTTTCAAAGGAGATAACATCTTAAATCACAGCGAATTTTAATTTAAATTCAAAGTGTAGGAATGCACACAATACCCCATCTCTCTCTTATCCATCCAGGATGGTGTCATTACAGTGTTTTAAAGACAGCCCCAATCATTGGCCTAAATACCTGCAGCCTAACACTTTGCAATTTCATTTTCTCCTTGTCAGACAG
Organism: Ammospiza nelsoni; assembly: GCF_027579445.1. Classification (NCBI taxonomy): domain Eukaryota; kingdom Metazoa; phylum Chordata; class Aves; order Passeriformes; family Passerellidae; genus Ammospiza; species Ammospiza nelsoni. The sequence continues at coordinate 6,460,601 of NC_080646.1, read as the reverse complement.
TGTAATTGATATTTGTACTGGAGGTAACAAAACAGAAATGTGAAGGTGATGGTAACTGTGCCATTGCTGTCTCTTGAACTGCTGAGAGGTGTGGAGGGCTGGGTGTCAGTGAGGAACTGGTGCCTTTGTCCCTGGGCACAAAACCATTCCCCTGGCCTAAGGTCCCTGCTTGGACTGGGATGGGTGTGAGGTCACTTGGCACAACACCTTGTTTGGAAGCCAATTCCTGCAAAGAACCAAGTTCATTGATTCCAGCAAGACCCCAGCTTGCTGCAGGATGGGACTGGGGATGAGCAGAGTCAGCCCCTGGGAGGTGGCAGGAGATGGAGCTCTGCAGTGCATCTGCAGGGACAGATGGAGGGAGCTGAAATGTTCACTGCTGATTTTTGCTGCCTGACTTTCGTGATTCATGCAGTGTTGAGGACTGACAGCTCCCCCATACAGCCACATCCAGAGATGTGACCAGTTCTGATCCCCTTGTTCCCAACTTGAGGACAGGGTAATGGGATCTGTTTCATGGGCTTTTTGCTGAGAGTGACTTCTCAGGTGAATTACAGCGATTTTTCTGCCTGTGTGGGAGTTTGTTTTCTCCTCCAAATGTCTTGGGTTCAGTCAGAGCACTTCTTCTGTAGAAGATAGCTCAGAAGTGTCAAACTATGATGAGGGCCAGGTAATTGCAAAACTTTTCTCTGAAGAAGGCTCACAGACTCCTGTCTTTCCAGGTGCCACAGCAACCTTTTCCTTGGCCATCACAGCTGCCCAAATGCCCAAATCTTCTCCACTGATTTCTAATTCTTTTCATGTTTTGCTTTCAACATTGTGCAACACAAAGCACAACAGAGCTGATGGGTTGGGGAGATGTAAATGCCCTGCAGAAGTAACCCTGAGTCTGAAACCTTTAAAAAGCAGGACCTTTGGGTTGAAATTGCTCATCAGGTAAACAAAAGAAAAGAAATCCCCATCCCAACACCCTTCAAATGTGAATAATTTCTGGAGAGCATCTTCCGGGGTGACGGATAATTGTATCTGTGCCGCCTCCAAAGCAGCTCAAATCAGCCCAGTGACATTTGTCACAAGTGGAGGCAGTTATTAATAGGCTGCATACTTATAAAACTTCTTTACAATGCAAATTGCTCCTTACTGCCTTTATCCCAGCTTTGGGGATGTTTTATCCATGTATTCCTGACTTCTGACTCCTGAGTCGAATCTAAATATCCTTAAAGGAAAAAGGAGCCAAAGCCCAGTTGACTCCAAAGCTTTGGACAGCACCAGGAGTTCTGCAGATGTGTCCAGGGGGGATGGAGGACACTGGTCCAGCAGGAATAAAAGGCTGTGATGCTTCCCTTCCAAGTAAAAAGCCTACCAGAATAAATCCCAGAATACAGCCAATTTACTTGTTCACCACTGGAGCTGCTTGTACCCATCCACTTGGCAACACTGATTGAATAAGAAGTTTAATTTATTTGGATTTCAGAGATGCTTTGGCAAACATAGAGTGGGGATCACCCTGTCTCCTTTCCAGCATTACATGAAATGTGTATTTTTAGCGTTTGAGCTCAGAACTAATTTTTCAGGAATTTCACAGTTTAAGCCTCTCGTTTTGGAAAATAATCAGTGAAACATTAGGAAAGGCTGAAGGTAATGGGGATGGGGCCAGCTGTGAGGCCTTGCTGATGTCCCATGTTGATTGCTGTTTTTATCCTCAGTGTCAGGAAGAAAAACAGGAGCAAGAAAATACAATGCAACCTCCAAGCAGAATATGTAAATATAAATCATCATATAATAGTAGCAGTGACCCAGGGGCAAGCAGCTGCTAGAGAAGAGAGGCTTTCAGACTCTCAGATGAGATTTAAAATCAAAGTCCTGTGCTCTTCTTGTCAATACGGGATTAATGAAATGAACAGGCACAATGTGCATACTATGGGAAGATATCATAAAATTAAGTACTGAAATCCTGGCTGTAATTTTGTGTTACTGAGTTACTCTAAGAACTGAATCCTTTCTTCTTTGAAAATGTGTCCCCATACTGAAATAATACCCCTATATTTATACAATTATGAACTTAGACTTAGTGCAATGTGTATATTATATAAACAGTAGCTCTTGGGGTCAGATATGATTTAGAAATGCAGATTACTGTTATTATTAATAATTATGACCAGGACCAGCTGGGGTTTATAACTCAGGACATACTAGCCATGGCAGTCTATTACTAATGTATGTGTCCTGATCATTATCTTATAAAACAGCCAATCAAAGTGCTATACTGTGTATAGGAAATCATCCCCTCTGCACTGCTAAGTGAGCTAAACACATAGGTACCATTAGTCCTCCATTATATACTCTTCCAAGTACAATTAAGTGCAGACAGGGTCTAAAACTGGGGCCTGTTGTTTTTCCCCTGTGTATCATGTAGGTGGAGTTGGTTTATTACACCCATTTCAGTTCTTGTTTTTTAAAAAAAGAAAAAAAAAAGCTAAATGGTCCCATTAAAACCTCATAGAGGAAATTTATTCATCCTACTGAAATATTTTTGGGCTCTTCCGAAACCAGTAATCAGCATCTGAAGACAGTCATCTGCCTTGCTAATGGACCACAGTTACATGTGTAATTGATTAATTAAGGAACGAAAATCACTGCTGAGACTAAGGGAGACATCCACTTCAGCAGGCATTGAAGTGAAATAGCAGCTCCTCCTGGGCAAAGCAATGAGATTGTTTCAGGTATTTTTGTCCATTTTAAACCGCTCTATCTTCTCTGTACAGGTTGTTGTTTGTATCCCAGACTTTTCTGTGGGGGTAAGAAAGAGGGAAAACAAGAAACACTCCAGCCCTCCTTTTCCAGCTGGCAGAAGGAGCAGGGTGTGGTTGGGTCGGAGCATGTGTGTGTTTATCCCCGTGCAGTCACTCACTGGCTTTGTGTGCATGAGCAATCACGTACGTGGAAAAAGGCAGTGGAGGGAACTCAAACAAACCAGCTCTTTGGCAAGCTCTGGGTGAGCAGGGTGGCATCTGCCGCTCTTCACAAGCTGTGTTGTCGTCATTTCCCTCCTGTGGAGGTTGTGCCTCCTGTCTCACCACTCATCTCACCAGTTTGGAGCTCCACCGATGCTTTGCAGCAACGCTCTTTGCAGGGTCCTGGCTGGGGAGGGGTTTCGCACACAGGCAGAGCCAAATATAAACATCTCAGCAGATATTGTGAACAAGGGGAATGGTGCAGAGTCACCTCTGCTGAGCTCATGGTGAGTGTACTGCCAGGCAGAGGAGCTGCGCTCCAATGGAGCTCTTTCAAGGCATAAATTCCTTCAAGAGCAGGAAAAAGTGGCACCTGAGGGGTTCTGCCTGCAGACAGCATGGCTGGAGCTGAGGTCTTGCTTCTTCCATTTAATATCTGACCTGAGAGATTCCTTGCACTTTGAAAGAACTTTGGGATGCTTCTGGTTGACATTATTTAAAGAAATCCTTTCTAGAGATATTCTTTAGAGATACTGATCCTTTAGAGATCAGTACCAGGGGCTGCATCTCAGAGAAAATAAATGAGAGGCTTGAATACTTCCCATCACTAAATCTATTGTTTTTCTGTGGCTCTCATTGCCTTAGTTTGATCTTCACAGGGCTCCAGGCAGATCCAAAGATCAGCCAGATTTTATAGCGGGTTAGAAAGAACCAAAGTGTTGAAATTTGACAAAAAACCCTAAACCTATTTTTAGATAAGCATCTTGAGCCCTCTAATAGCTGAACTTTTGGCAGTTCAGGCAAGCAGTCCAACCAAAGCCAGCTTTTAATAGTCAGAGACTGAGCTGTTTAGCTTGCTCTCTTCATCTGCCCATTAGACACCTCCCATTAGGCATTGCCACTCCAGTTGTGCACTGGTCCTCAAACTCTTGGAGAGCAGATGGCTCAGACAGATTTTCTGTAGAGCAGAGTCAGGCAGTTTCAGTGCCTTTGTGTTCTTGATGGTGTAGGTACAGCTTTGGACTCCTCAATCCCTGTTCTCTGGCATAAATAACCACTGCACACCCTCCAAGGGGGCTGTTCCTGCTGGTGTTGATGTGCACATGCACTGCTTGTGTTAGTGATGAGTTATCTCAGTTGGTCATGAAAAGTCAGGAACATAACTGAGGCGCTGAATGGTTTCCACTCAAATAATTTTATTAGATGATGAATCTCCAAGTGTTGGAAATTGTAGGTAGGCAGCTACAAGCAAACATCCCTAAGTTACCTTCAGGTTTTGTAACATGAGTTTAGGTTTTAGGCAGCTAAAATGAAGCATATGGAAATTTTCTGGCTTTTATGGCAGCTGGGAGTGATTGCTAACCTCAATATTTTAAAAGCAGCATTTCTGTGCATTTATTCCTCAGAGTTTATGTCACATTTGGAGAACAAAATGAACCTTCTCCTCTCAGCTTCCTTGAACTTTTGCTTGTGAGTGGCAAAGACCTGAAGCTGGGTACATTTCCTTAACTGCACCTTAAAGCATTTGCCTCTAACTGCTATAAAAAGCTATAATGAGCAGCCTTTTGGAGGTCACTTAGGCCTGCATTGCTATCCAGTGCCAAATAATGATTTGGCAGAGCACTACACAACTGGGCTGAATTTTAAGTATGGCATTAACTGTGTTTAACTCTGCTTGATGTCAGTGAGGCTTACAATGAGTTTTAAATGTTTCACTGAACAAGGATGGATTCAAGCAGGTGCTTATCACAAAAAGCATCACAAAAGCACCTGAGTGATTCAGGACCTAAGAGAGATGAATGGGGAGAGCTACAGAGCAGCTGGTGTCCCTGCCTTCCCAGCAGTGCAATTTCCATCCAGGGAGCAGGTGAAAATGGAAGGGAAAGAGAAAAACTATTTTAAATTAAACAAGGGAGAAAAATATGTGTTAGTTCACTGTGGGTATGTTTGGAGTGATGTGTTGACTCCATCTGACAGACTCCTGGGTATGGATATGTCCTTTCTTTGTGAGGGCACTCTGTCTGATGGTTAGGAATGATGGCCAAATGGAAGGATCATCAGGACAAGTGCAATCTTATTCACAGTCCATAAAATAGCAGGAGAGAAGCTCCTGGTCTTATTTATGTCAGCTTTGAGACCAAGCCAGAAAACCTGTTATTATGGAACAGCTTTGTATGCGTGTGCATGTACATTGTGTGTCTGTGTATGCAAAACCTGTCATTGTCAGACACAATAATGGCATTTCACTGGACAGAAATGGAACTTTCCTTGTCTTTATGGGTTTTGATTATGAGAGGAACTGAGAGACCTGCTGACCCCTCAGCTTCACTGACTTATGATTGAAGCTTATTTTGTTGTAGATTTTGTTTTCTTACACATTCAGATGATAACATGGTTCAGAAGGGAGAGCATGAGTGACATCCAGAATTCCTCAGTTTTCTTAAGGTTTATGTTGTCTGTTGTCTGATCTCTCTCAAACAATTTAATTTCCATCATGGATTTCTACTTTATTTATAAAATAAATATTTCTGTACCTACTTAAGAGGCCCCATATTACTACAGACTGGTTTGGGTTGGAGGGGACATTCTGAGATTATCTAGGCCATGGGCAGGGACATCCAGCCTAACTTTGACCAATTCCAAAGGTCAGGCAGCCACAGCTTCTCTGAGCAACCTGTTCCCATATTGCACATCGGGCAATTTTGTGGTTTTCCTGTGTCTCCCGGACTATAACAGTAGCTCTGTATTGAACTCTCACTTTGCCTTTATCTAGATGGAAATCTGTTTTGCACACACACATACACCACTCAGTTCATGTTTTCATCTCTTGGGAATATTTAGTCTTCTTATGAAACCCAACCCAACACAAAGAAATCAATTAATTCCGATGGTGAAGACAATGATCCTGCAGAAGGAAAACAGATGAGCAGCGGATGTTTACTCTAATGGATGATGAAAAGCTAAAGTGTTTTAAACACTGATTTATCACCACTGAGACCAAGAATGGGATTTAGAGAGAAGAAGAACTGCAGCTCCTCATTTTGCTGGCACCTCCATTTTCCAGGTTGGAGGCAAAGTTCTGTCCTAGCTGGATAACAGGGACAGTGCCTGTGAGGCACAGCAGGTATCCTGAGGGGTAGGGTGGCTATTGAAAGCCAGGGCCACATTCTACCCTGATCCAGGGAGAAGAAAGGTGGCAAGAAAATGCTCATGACTGCAGAATAAATCAAGAGAAAACAGAATGGAGGATAAGAGAACATTGAAGTGATAGCAGTGAACAGGACAGGACATCTGCAGTCCTGATTTGCAGAGGGTAACGATGGCAAGCTCTCAGTTCCTCCTCATGCAATTCAGATCTGCTAGGATTGAAGCAGTCTGTAGTATCCTTGGAGCTGTTCCAGCTGTCAGAGACCAGCCTGGTGGCATCTCACATGTGTTTGATCCAATGTAGAATTGTCTGAGTTTCAGGAAAAAGGGAGGGTGACTCCTAGGCTGAACTTGAGGGAAGAGCTTGGTGTTAGCACAGATACAGCTGCTGCAGCTTCCCCTGGTAAACTGCACTTTTAGGAGCCTGTCTCCTTCCTCCTCCTCTGCAGTGGTAAATGCAGAGGCTTTCTGGCATCACTCTGTCTCTGTACAGGGTTATAAAAGTGCAGTTAAGCACTGGACCATTTTACAGCCCCGACCATCCCAGCTACAATGAAATAGATTAACAACGCTCCTTGTGGATCATTTCCAATGCAGGACATTCTATTACTCTTCCAACCTTCATTTAAGCTCCAAAAAGAACAGAGAACAGTCTGCTTTGTGGCCCTGACTCTGCTCAGTGGATTTAGGGGAGAGATCCACACAAACCTGAGCTCCACAAAGGAACCTGACAAAAGAAGCAGGGACACAGATTACAAGGTTGATGGCTTCAATCACCATTTGATTTGCTGCTGCCAGAGAAATTATGCTGTTGCAGAGTATTTGTATGTTGATGATAACCATCAAAGGCAGAGAGTATATGAAATAATTAAATTGGTAATTACTTACTGCAGTAAAATGCAGTAAAATGCCCCATTCCCCTCTAAGAACTTTCTCCCTTCCCTGTACCTTGCTCACCATCTTGCAAGCACAGGAAATTAGCATGCATCATCAGAGACCACAGTCACTGCTGCTGCACCAAAATCAGCTAAATTTGGCTGGTTTACCTCACTGGAGGCTCAGGTCACCTCTCCCATTTGTCCCAAACCAGGCAGGGTTTCTGTATGCATTCTGAATCAACATCTGCCCTCTGAAGTGCACTCAGTGCCTGCAAACTGAGCTCCTGAAGAGGTACATTCATCTGACAAACATAATATTTAGTGTCTGCTAAGATAGAGGCTCACTAGAACAGACCATCCACTTAAGCAGAGAAAATATAAGAGATTGTGTTCAATGTACTGTACACAGGAGTCCCTTTTTCAGCATATACCCTATTAAATTAACTGGAAATGAGTGTTCATCAGTCTCTAAGGGAAAGAGCCTGAAGCCTTTTCTTTTCTCTTCGCATCAGACATTCATCAGGCCTTTGATCTTACTGCTCACGACTACGTTGGCTTACAGAAAAGGTCAGGAAACGGCTCTGCAAATACAAGTAGGTTTTCCAAGGGCTAAATCCCTTAGTTCATAGGTGGGAATTTTTCAATAACATAATGGTCAAATGCAGCAGGTCAGTTGTGTTCTTTTTATTCAGTCAGGGTGTTGAGATTGTATGGAGATTACAAATTCCCCATTGCCTCTCTCCAGAAGCAGGATGAATTCAGAGTCAGGGTGAAGTTACATTAGTTTTGCATGCTTAAAATCTTCAGGTCTTTCTACTTACTCCAGGCATCCTCTTCAAGAAAATTCATGCTGATGACTGTCAAATATTCTTCCAGGTTTTGGCAAACAGTTAAGTATTTGGGAAAAATAGCTGGCCTCACCTATTCTGAATGATTCTTTTTACTTCTGGTGGAGCATGAATATCTTCCCTGCTTTGGTAAGGAGGTTAGAGATACATCTAAAATCACTTGCTCTCACTCAATCTGCTTAAATGCATGGAGATAAAGCACAGGTTTGTTTTTGTTTGAGTGTCTCATTTAGTGATTCTTGTTATATAATAATAACTACAGGGAACAAAACAGATGGTTTTTGTCATAAAACTCTGCTCTGAGACAGATGAATCAGGTGAATCTCGCACAATTCCTTGCTGAATTGGGTGGCAGAGTCCCTCTGTAGAAAGCAGCCCAACTTCCACTTTTCTTGTCTGATTTTATTTCCAAAATACACTAAAACAAACTCCTGAACTGAGGCTCTGGAGAGAAGTTTAAAGCCTCACTTGCAATCTGCCCATCCCCACTTGGGGAGGGAGAGCCATCGTGCAGCTCCCTGACAGATGACATCTCCTGCAGTTATGGCTCCATAAAGGGGCCCTTCTTGTGCTTTGTGAAGCTTTTCCAAGTGATAAATGGTGTTTTCCTGTCTCTCCATATCCATCAAAACCTCTTCATGAATTTGATTGCACTCTGAAAGTGCACCCTTGCCATAGAAATGAATTAATATCAAGGGGAAAAGTCAGTTTTCTGCTAATTCACATCATTTTTTTTCATTTGTCACATTATCTCCTCAGCTTTAAAATCCCTAATGCTCTGGGTATAAGCTACTGATTAATGACACAAACTTTCTCTGCACTTGTGTAAAGCTTGAAAAATGCAGGGGGAAATCAGCCCATCCTCAGATCTTCTCTGCCCTGCCCTCGAGTCTCTGTGGTGACCTGCTCCAGCAGATGCATTTGGTGGGATGTCACGGGTAAATTAACAAGTCTCAGTGATTTCAAGGGAAAAGCTGTCAGGAGGCTGAAGGAGGGGCACTGCATTGTCAACTCTTCCTTCAGAGTGAGGATGATCTAGCCCAGTTTTCCTTAGAGAACACAATCCTGGTGGTGCAGCACAGGGAGGGAAGGTTGTTGAAGGTTGACTCTTGAGCTGAAGGTTTGCTGTAAAGACCTTGAAATAATGGAAGCCTTGGCTGGAGATGCAAATCCTCTGGTAAATGCATATTTGCATGAGCTTTTGCAATGGCTTTTTTATCTCACTAACTTCTTGCATGCAGAAATCTGACCAAATGTTTGCAGAAATCAAATCCAAAGGAATGCAAGCACCAAAATGAACACTTCTTCCAAGGGAAGGGAGCAGAATTTCCCAGACCCCATCCAGGACCAATGTGTAAAATCATCTGTAACAGCCCAGGTTTCTGCTGCTTCTTCATATTTAATGTAGTCAGAACAACATCCAGATTTTGAGCCACTACAGGCCACCTTATTGCAGGGCCCTACTGCTTTTAGAGGAAAACTGAAAGCAGAGATACTTGGTCCCCTTATCAGATGCCTCGTTGCTAAACAGCCCTGTCTTGCTTAACTGCTGTAAATTATACTTCTGTTCTGTCACATTGACTAATGGGCACTACGGCTGCTATTTTCTTTTTTAAACTAGAGCCAAACTGAAGTCTCCATGGATGAATAAATGAATTAATTTATTTTATTGCCGTACTCAGTCCTCAATAAAATGTCAGAGGTAAAGTGGGGTATTTTTTTTTTTATGTTCTTGGATAGGAATATTCTGAGCACATGCTGTACACACGCTTCCTGAGGAAATTAATTATTGTTATTTTATTATTAGAACCCTTGAACACTTGTATGGAGTTTTACATCTTCAAAGCACTTTGCAAACATTTAGCTAATTAATTAAAGTGCATTTCATGCAAATCCATTTCCATCTGGGTTTACAATCAGCCCTTCTTTATGGGGAAATGATGTCACACATAAAGCGAGCTGAGCTGTGAGCAGGAGCAGCAGGAGATGGGCAGCACAGCTGCAGGGCCCCACACTGCTCCAGACAGCCCAGAGACCTGCAGCTCACAGCACCACACACCCACATGTGGCAGGATTTAGAGGCAGCCCAGTGGCCTCATTTCAGAGCAGAGCTGGGAGTGTTGACGGCTGCCTGTTGTTAGCGGCGTTCCTCCGTCCTGTTCTCATCATGGGGTGGACAGGAGTTATTTCAGCCTTACCCCCAGCCAGAGTGGTGGCAGTGACATCCTCTAAACGTCTCTGTCCTGCAGAGGAGGATCACATTCGTCACAGAGGCTTTTTTACCCCTGCTGGGGTTCAATGAGGCTTGAAAGACAGTGAGTGCGAGCAACTAAATGGGAACATTGCCTTTGACAATGTGGCACGGGGGAACCTGTGGCTTCTTGGTCAGCCTTCCCCAGCCCCTGTGGCAGGGCTGGCTCTGCCTGCCAGCCCAAATGCCTCCCACATCGAGCTCTCAAAGGCAGGGATGTGCTCAGCCACTTGGATCAGCAGCAAAGAGTCCTGGATGCACTCAGAGATGCCTTTGCTGCCTCACAAAGGATCAGCCTTGGTGCCTCCAGAAGATGTTCTGCCAATGATTTTGAAATTATCTACACCATTTACTCAATGACCAGCACAATTCAATCATACCAGACACAGTCCAGCAGAGGTAAATAGGATCCTAAAATTGAGGAGCTGCTGCTGTCTCAAGTAGATGAGGCCAGAGCCACCCCCCAACAGCCTTGGCTAAGGGAATCTCACTGGCAGCCAGCTGCCCAAAACTAAACATATAGAATGTATATGTGCACATTATATATATATCCATACAATGGATCATGTGAAAAATAAGAGGTGAGATCAATCATCCCATCAAGAATGGTGAAAAACTTCTGTGAGAATCAAAAGGGGAGAACCACATCTCTCAGAACTCAGAAATTTTAAAATATATTAGAAACAAAAAGGAGATTTATAATACAGATGGTTTTGTGTGTGGTTCTGGGGAAAATAGTTAAAAATTAATGTCAAAATGCTAAAAAACCCCTCAATCTTAATGCACGACAAAAGCATGTAAACAGGAAGAATGCTTAAGCAGCAAAATAATTAGTGTCATGGTTGTCCCATCTTCCATGTTCTTAAAAAAAAAACCTGTATATTCTATCAGAAATTTCACATGAACTGAATAGTTTGTATGCCCAGTTCAGCTTAACTGGGTGAAGCTTGGAGAAGTCTGAAACGAGAAATTTGATGAGAATATTAAATGTTTTATCTTTGAACCTTGTAAATAGCAGAGTGAAGGACACCTTCACCTACAAACTGATGTAAAAGCTGCCTTAGAAAGAGATCATCACTGGTGGGAGGACTCTCAGCTGACAGCACAACAGAGCTGCTGCCCCAAAGCAGCAGCCTCTGGGGCTTTGCCAGGCTCCTGCTGCATCGAGGCACAGTGGAGTTAAAACTGCAGGGATGGGAAATTCCAGGGAAAGTGCAGAATTTTGAAGGGATGTCCGAGAGAAGTCAAGAAAAAAAGAAAAAAAAAATGTAGCTTGTAGCAGTAACCTGGTAAAGATGACCCAGAGGAAAAGACTTCACCAAACTTTTTTTTTTTTTTTTTCCTATTCTGTATGAAACAAATATTTTCACACTTGGGTCAGTATTTTCCAGCTGAAAATTAAAATATTCTCCTTTAGGACTCCAAGTATTTTTTATAATATGCCCAGATTTTAAGGAAAACAGATATGTCTGACATTTTTCCCTCCAGTGAAAATGAATGTTCTCTTAAAAATGGGCTTTAATAAAAAGTGTTGATTGCTGTAAGAATCTGTACAGTCACAGTAACATAAGAAGCATGGTAAATTGTGTCTATAATAATACTTTAGAGGTATTGCTCTTCTCTGCTTGTGTCACTGCTTTTCGACTGTGTGGTCATACACAGTAGAATTGTGGTCCAAGTCCATGAAAATCCTGATCTTTCACTAAAGCAAGAGCAGAAAATATTGTTGACCCCTGGTGCAGTCAAGAGAGCTGTGTTTTCCTTTACAACCTGTTAAAGATGAATAAGGAATAAGAGGAGACAAGCAGGGCTAACAAGATCTCAGAACAAGCAGAAGCTCATGGCGGTGTTTGCTTTCTGAATTCTAACATAGAAATTGCAACATTTAATTCTAATGCACATTTTTCTCAAAGGGAGGAAGGATCAGGTGAAAGTTAGCTCTGAATAGGCATTTTCTGCATCATGGCTGCATTCCAAAGGGAAGCCTCCCCCTCCTTCTAATGATGCCCTTTGGCTCTTTATGTTATATCTATCTTGGTTTTCCACTTTGATGATCATTTCTAAATTGTTGCTTATTACCGTAATATTGGTTCTTTGCAGAATGCTTCAAGCAAAATGTTTTAAAATACAATGCATAAATACTGTTGTAACTACTACTGATAATCTCTACCATGCCTGCAAGAGCTTTCCCAGGGAGGGGAGGAAATCCCAAAGCTCCTGCAGAGGGCTGAACTCGGAGTTTCTCTTGTTTGAATATTTTTGAGTGCAGGAAAGACCAAAATTTTATGTTTTCGTAGGACAAAACAGGACTCTTCATACTGAGACATGAGCTGGCTCCAAGGATCACACAGAGCCATGGCCTTGGCTCCTGGAGAGCAAATGTTCCCAGATAGGTGACAGTCCTGGAAATTAAAGCAGCCTGTAGACAATCCCTAGTTTGGCTGGAGTCTCTGCCAACACACTGAGAGCTGTTTATCTTCAATCCATTCCCTCTCCATCCCAGTGACAAGTGGGCACCTGCCCCTGGTAGGTGAACATCTCCATGGCATCACACTACTATGCACTGACCATTGCCCTCAGGGTCCTGCTGTGTGCAAATCATGGCCCAGGCTGAGTTTCCTTTCCCCCAAGGAGGGAAGGGCTCCCCCTGCTATCAGAACAGCCAGCAAGATTAGTCATGAAAGAAATTCCTCAGCAACATAGTCCATACTTGGCTGCTGAGTGCTGGGGTTTCAAAGTCTGGGCCCCAGTGAGTCCCTTCCCAAAGCAAAGGAGGCAGAGCTATGCATGGATTATCTCTTGGCAAACACTGGCTTTAGCTACAAGAATCTAAAGGGAAGTTATTTAAGAAATTATTTTCTTTTCCTTTTATGCCTTGCTGCTTTCTTGCCTTCCTGAGACTCAATTTCAGTAACTGAGCTTCAATTTTCAGCTCTGTGTCACCTCTCTGAACTAAAGATTGAATTTAGTGCAATCAAATCACTGAAGATATTGACCCATCAAATTCAGATCTAGCTCTACTTTCATGCTTCACACTGCTCATGTGTTTTGGGATAGCTTGATAGTCGAAATGCCTGGTGAATTTTCAGATTGTCAGAGTGCAGTCCAAGAGGCTTCTTTCTCCTTCCTCCTACTTTTCCTGCTTTTCAAGTCAGTGTCTTGCTAAGGAACTTTTTATGCATGTTGTTCCATGGCCAAATGATCCTAAGGAAGAGGTCTTTTTTTCCCAACAGCATCATATCTTCCTAATCTAATGGAACCAGCTTGCTTACCTGGAAGGATGAGTTCTGGAGTCTTGAGGTTGCAGCAGGTTTGGGGGACAGATTAAGCAGGACATCAACATGATATTCTGGTTTGTCCCCATCCCCTTTGGTCTCTGCTTTATTATTGAATATTATTGAATATTATTGAATATTATTGACTGCTGAATTGAGCAGTCCATGTACCTTGCTCACATTTTTCCCCTCTCTAAACTGCAGGGAGAGGCAGCAAATAAAGACTCCAGTGGCCCACACTCTGCTTTTATGTAATGAACAGGCAACATGTGGAACAGTCTTCAGAGACTGATGCCATGGCTGGCTGGGATCAGCTACACAGATGCACCTTTCAATGCATCCTTTGAAAAAGGGGCTTCATAAATCATTCAGTCATCACCACCTTGAGAGTGGTCCCACCCCATGACCACAGGGCAGGAGCACAGCAGCTCAGGGGGTGCAGAATATCTTGATTCAGGGGGTTATTTTCATTTCTTTAGGCTGCCAATACCCTGTAACATTTCAACAGCCAAAGAACTATTTGTTCTTGGGCACCATTTTCTGAACAGGGAATCTGTCAAGTACATTTGCATGATTTAATTTCAGAGGCTCTGTTTGTTTAGGCCCTGATCCTCTCCAGGTTTTGAAAAGCCAGCTTTTCCCTGCATTTGGTAAAGGCTGATTTCTTCCATCCCTCAAAAAAAACCCCTGTGAAGCTTAAAATGAGCCTTCCTTTCCAATCCAAGCCAAACAAACAAAGTTTGTGTCCTTCCACACTCAGCTGCCTCCTGTGTTTTTGGAAGCAAATTTGTTGGTTTGCTCACACTCCTGGCCTGGCTCTCTCTGGCACACACCAAGTGTGGGCACAGGGTCCTGGCAGGACTTCTTGGGGAAAGATGTGAGGAAAAAACCCCCATGAATTCATAAAACCCACATGAATTCACGAAACCTCTTTCCTGCCATTTTGTGTCTGGTATTTGGATTATCCCAGGTTTAATCATCTGGATTGGAGCTGAATATGAGCTGCCAGTGTGGCCAGGTGGCCAAAAAGGCTGACAGCACCCTGGCTTGTGTGAGCTGCAGTGTGACAAGAGCAGCAGGACAAGAGCAGTGATTGTCCCTCTGTACCTGGCACTGGTGAGGCTGCACCTCCAATCCTGGGGTCAGTTTGGGGCCTGCACTACAGGAAGGACATTGAGGGCCTGGAGAGTCTGCAGAGAAAATGGAGCTGGTGTAGGAACTGGAGCATGAGTCTGATAAGGAGCAGCTGAGGGAGGTTCAGCCAGGAGAAAAGGAGGCTCTGGAGTGACCTTTTTGGTGTCACAACTCCCAGAATGGAGGGTGTAGCCATAGGGGGGTCAGGCTCTCCTCCCACCCAACAAGGGACAGGACAAGAAGAAATAGCTTCATGTCACGCCAGGAGAGGTTTAGATTGGATATGAGGAAAAATTTCTTCACCAAAGGTTGTCAAGCACTGGAACAGGCTGCCCAGAGCCATGGTGAAGTCACCAACCCTGCAGGTATTGAGCAGAGGTGTAGATGTGGCACAAGGACATGGGTTAGTGGTGGGCTTGGCAGTGCTGGGATATTAATGATAGCTCTGTCTAATGTTGGCTCTCTAGTGTCTCACAAGGAATGTGAGTTCATTCCCAATATCAGCCTGAACATAGACACAAACACTTTTCTACCTGCTATTTCCTTCTGGGAGCTTAAACACTATTTCCTTCTGGGAACTTAAAATCTTTTGAGATTATTCAGGTATCTCATTCAAATCAGCCAGTGGACATCATGATTTTTACAGAGGCAGAGGCAGACATTGCATGCACAGTGTAGATCACGTAAACCTTATTTTCCCAGGTACACTGTCAGCACAATAATCCATCAGTCACTGCCTTTTTCCACCCCAGCTGTGGTGAGGAAGGGCTGTGCTTAAACCACCTCACTTCTGTCCATCCACATCTAGATCCACTAACCCATTGTGGTCCTAAATGATGAGAACCCCTGGCTCCTTTTTCCTTTGGTCTGTGTTTCTAATTCATTCTTG
The DNA here is from genome assembly GCF_027579445.1 of Ammospiza nelsoni. NCBI lineage: Eukaryota > Metazoa > Chordata > Aves > Passeriformes > Passerellidae > Ammospiza > Ammospiza nelsoni. The sequence goes on along the minus strand of NC_080646.1, from coordinate 6,445,225 downwards.
GAACAGCAGCAAATCCCAACCTCCTCAACCCCCCAGGTCCCAGAGGAGCAGAATGCTGTTAATTAATTCTAATGAACATCAGACAGCCACTCTCTCTCTACATTGGGACAGGGGTTACTTTTATCTTCATCATTTGCCTTCCTTGATCTGATTTTCCCCCAGCTAAATTAAATCTCTGTCTTCTGTTTCAATTGATTTTTCTTTTCCTGCTCTCTTTGTAACTGAAGTAAGTTTACATAAATGTAAAAGTAACAAGACAAGGTCCTGGAACAGACATGTCAGCTATTTAATATGGCACAGGCTGTTGTAAAGCAATAGTAATGCAGTTTAATTTGTATTTTCATAACTCATTCAGTTTCCCCTCCCCTCTTCCCCCCTAACCCTGAAAGCTAAATTATATTTAAATGTCATGGGTGCTGGGAGATTGGCTGAAGCTGCCTGACCCATTGGACCATTCATTTGATGCAAGAGCCATGAAAGACTCAGACTTATGTCACAGAAGCAATATTTCTTGTATTAGCTATTTATGGATTTACACATATTTTCATTTTTTCAACAGTAAATAAAATAAATAACAGGCACCAAAACACTGGCAGCATGACAGGGACCTTTATAAGATGCAGAACAAGGATAAAATTAAAAGCAGAGGGACAATAAATAATTCTGTGGACCTGATTTGTGACACGAGCATGGGTAATTGCTGCACTCTGTGTTTTAAAGTCGTCATTATATCTGTGTGGGGTCAGAGAAGTTGGTGTTCTCCAGAGAAAAGGAGGCTTTTTCTGTAACATGAGACCACCCTTGCATGGGAATCTGGCATGGGCAACAACCTGGGGATAAGACAGGAAATAGCTGGAGAACTAATGGGCACCTCTGCTTATGAAAACTATTTCTTGGAAATAGTAGATCTAATAAACTTGGAAAGACTTGGCTTCACATAGGCAAATGTGATGGCTGCCAACAGCAAACAGGCTTAATTATTTGAAGGAAAAAGAATCAAAACCCACAATATTTCAGGGGTTGTGGATAATGAGGGGCAATATTTGTATCTATTTGGACAAAAACATAACATGCAACAAGCCTTTTGGATTGTGGGCAAAATTGAAAAGTATTTACTCTGTCTGTTGGGAATTTCTTGGAGATGGCCAAGGAGAACCCTGACTTGGGAGACTCCCTGTAGGATACAGTGGCCCCAAGGATTTGGCCCTGTTTGCCTGGGAAGCTGTGATGGAGAGTGACAACTTGCACTCCTTTTCCCTGGATGATCTGTCTGATCTCCTGGCTTTCTGGCTGTCCTTGCCCTCCCAGTTTTAATTGGATAAGAGGGTTCCCATCAAGGAGCAAACTTAAGCTTTCACTACATCCAGCCTAACTCCATGGTCTTAAATCACTGCAGCTTCTGGCACTGACTTGTGGGATTTAGGCGTAAAGCCAGGACAGATGTGTGCACACAAACAAATACATATATATTTAAACCACATAACATTTGCTGTCATGGTAGCAGCAGGGTGTCTGTGTGCTGCTGCTGCCTTGGTAACAGGGTCTGTGTTTGTCGGCTCGTGCAGCCTGAGCTGCCATGGGATGGGGTGTGGGATAGATTTAAAGGAAATAAGTTTTTTAAAAGCACAGGGATAAGAAAACCTATCAAGGCTTCTGTCTGCCAAATCATGATCCCTTTTACACACCTCCTTACAGCCCCTACATGCAGTTCTGCTCTTTGTTGTAACTAAGGAAGATTGAAGAGTCTCCAGAGTATTTTTTTCCCTGTGCTTGTCCACAAAGACCCACATATACTAGACAAAGGATGGATAAAATTTAAGGGGAAAATAACAGCATTACAACACAATGAAATGTGGACATCAGTGAAAACTCTTTTATTTGGTGAATTACTTTTTTCTCTGAAGAATGAGTGCAACAGAGCACCATCAATAACACACCAGGGAGAAGGAAAGTTGTGTGAAGTCAAACACATCCACATTGGTAAAAATCATGGTCTAGTCCACTCTCCATAGCAACCACTAATAATTGGAGAGATTTCTGAATCCCCAATTTTCTAATATAATAGTTAACAGCACAAAGCATTGATACCTAACCGTTGCTGTAAGATTAATAATTTTTTGGGTGCCCACAGAACAGAAATAAGTCAGCCTGCTCAAACTCATAGCCAGAATTTAAGGGAGTCATTACCACATTGGCCCTTTACTGAAAGCTGTCTTGAATAATTAGATTTATGTGTAGCCATAAGTTATCTTCAAATTAATAGTTCTCCAGATTTCAGGACAAAAATCCCAAATCCTAGGCAATAAATATCAATCCATTATAAAGAAGGAATGTAGGACCACTGTAACTGTGTGAGGGTCACAAGAACACTGCTTAGATCAGAAGAAATCAAAGTTATTACTTCCATCTCATGCAATCATGCCCATGAACTGAGAGATCCTTGAAATTCCCCTCCTGCATTTTTCTTGCATTGGTTTAACAAATCATTCTCACTGGTTTTATTAAACTGGAAGTGTAAATCCTGGTCTGATTGCCATTGCACCCCAGTCAGTAGGAAATTTTATTTATCTGTTGTGAAATTAATGCTTGAAAGGACACAATAAACCACAAAGAAGAGTGCGAGAAAGAATAGGGAAGGGAAAGAAAACAAAAACGCCAAGAGTCAGGGTTGCATTAGGCTGTGTTTGATTGCAAACACCTCTCTGATGGCAGCACTACATATTGTTCTTCAAGAGCTGGTGCAATCAAAATGTGGCAACTCTCCCTTTGGAATGGGGATGAACTCTTCTGCAGATCTGCATATGAAATGGATTTTTTCTATACTTCATAAAGTTTGGTTAACTGTGGCTGCCTTCACATCCCTGCTCATACCAGTGGTGGTGTTTTTCAGGCTGGTTTGCTGGTGAACTCGACCAAGAAGTGCTGCAGACTCACTCCGCATGGGCTGGTGAATCCCAGTCCCCAAAACACCATTTCCTTTACCATTCCAGTTCTTGTTAAACACCAGATTTCTATAGAAAACCACTTGTGATAGCAGCTCCTGGATGCCTTTTCCTGCAGCTTGTACCAGTAACACAGCAGAGCTGGGTTTCACCAAAGCCTGGTAATGAAGGGCTCTGTAATATATCAACTGAGCCTCACAAGGCCTCATCTATAGTAGAATTGTATATTTAAAAGGAATCTGATTTTAAAAGCAATGTATAAATATATGAGCATGAAGAAATTCCTTTAAGAATGGCTGATTTCTGCAAACTTCTTCAGCTTTTATGGAAAAATTCTATAGAAATCCAGAGAGAAAAATTAATGTCTCTGAAGAAGTTTGGGGTGAGAAGGTTAATAGAAAAATCATATCTCTGGTGTGGAATTTATTTTTTTTTTCAGTGCACCTCGGTATAGCATTCTGTAGGCAGCTAAAAGGGGAAAAAAAATCTATCAGCAAGTAACATTTTCTAATCTAGTTGAGTGTAGTGCAGCCCTGCAAAGAAATAAAGACTCTCTCATCCCAGGAATCCAGCAAGTGTGAAAAGCAGATAGGAAATAATTTGTCAATAGATTTTCAGATATCAAACGGATGCGAGAGGTGAGAGCAAGCACAAACCTCTGCACAGAGCTACAGCTTGTCTAACATTTTCTCCAGCAGCTCAGGGAAAGCAAATAGTTTTCCATGAACCTTTTCAGTGGAGGGCAATAAAGAAGCAGTCCCTCAGCAGCTGCTGCCTTTAATTGCTTTTCAGGTGTTCTCAGCACTGGCACCCCTCCCCTGCTGCACAGACCAAAATCCAAAGGAAGAATTCAAGTAAGATACCATGGAAAAAAAATCTCCCTGGTTTAGAAGTCTGTTCAGTAAGTCTCTTTCTGAAAACAGTGTGTACTTTTTAAAAGTTTGCATTTGTAAGGTTAATGTGGGCATCTGGATGACCAAAATAAGTCAGTGTGGGCACTAAATTTCTTTGGCCCCTTGCAAATTCACCCTAAGATCCCTGATCCAGCAACAAAGAGAAGGCTGGGAGTTGGTCCAAGCAAAGCTCTGATTTAAGCTACTATACACCAAATCACAGCAAACACTCCAGTGATTTCATCTGCTGTGAAAAGAAAGCCCTAAACATCAGTAAATGCACCAGAAATTAGCTTTCCCTGGCAGTAAGGTTTTGTGGGTTTATTTATAGCCTATTAGTGCTCATGGAAGGCAAGGAACAATAATCCAAACCAGAGTCAGCAGTTCTGTGGCTAGTTAGAAAATATGCCATTTTAACAGCTCTGTTTGCTCCTGCTCCAAAACCCCTCTGCCTTTTCCTGCTCTCCTGCCTGTTCACCCTCACATCTTTCACACCATTTTCAGCTGGGCTAAGGGGTCCAGGCTCCAGGAATTTCCCTCACTGCTGAGCAATTTTAAGCACAACACAGAGAGGACAGAGCTGCTGAGAGCACTCAGAGGGTGACTGCTCTCTCCCAGAAATACTCTGGTGGAAGTAATTTTTTTCTTTCCCTTTTGGATCCAAGTTAGCCTCGCAAAACCTACAAAATTTGAGGTGAAAAGAGTTCTCTTTCCATAAAAAGGCCTGATCTATCAAAAAAAAGCCTCTTGAGAGAGAAAAGACAGGCTCTAAGAGATATTCTCTGGGTAGTGACACAGTATTATCAGAACCCCTACCTGAAGAACTCCCTTTCTCCATGCAGAACCCTCCAGCTTGCTCCTTGGTTTGCTTGTGAGAGAGAGCAGGGGGGTGTAGGTAAGATATAAATAAAGTTACAACAGGCAGCACCAGCCTTCTTTACCACGGGATGAAAGAAGAATGCAGTTGTTCTTGGTTACTAATTGAATAACTGAGTTACAGGGGTGCCAGAAACCCCAGATATGGGTTAAATGGTGCCCAGGTCTGTGGAGGAGCTCTCCTCTCCTCCTCCCTCTCCATCTCCCTCTCCTCTAACTATTTGAAGAAGCTGCTGGATGAGAGGAGTGTCAGGGGTGCAGGATATGTGAGGAGAGGTGGAAGGTGGACTTTAGGATCTCATCCATGAGTGTGGATTGACAGGAATGGGCTGGATTATAAGACCACTCCAGTTTAAACAAGAGTCGTCAAAATGGAGTGATTGTTTCCTTAGACCCCACTTTAGCAAACTGTAAGTGGAAAAACTCCTGCAAGACATAAGAAATGTTTTAAATTCCTGCCAAGCAAACCTGCTTTGAGCATGTAAAGCCCCAGGCTCTTAAGACAAAGGCTGACGCAAATTACCTGCTATACAGCAAAGAAAGCTGCTGTGGTCACCCTGTGTATCAGAACCATATTCCCAGAAAAGAGTGGAGTAGATATGAACTGTGCATGTGTAGAACCATCACAGCATGTGGATTCATGGGGCAGGACAGACATGGGGAGTTCTGTGTGTTGTGAGGAGGAAGGAGGCCTGCAGGAGAGCAGAGCTGATTATTAAAGAAGGAATCACAGGCCCTGAGGTACAAACCACTATCAGGTAGTGGTTTCACTGTGAGGTACAAACTTCAGCCCCTATAAAATCGATCCCACGCATACTGAGCTCCAGTGCAATCCCCAGTAAGCAATGTCTCACTGCATGAATTCCAGCAGAGGCAGGAGCACACATCACATGTCACTCAGGCTGAGGAACAGCCCAGAGGCTCAGCTGTGTGCCAGAAGACATTTATGCCACATGCCAAGGCCTCCAAAGCCTTGTTGTTAACCTCAAACTAACCTGTTCCCTCTCCCACTGGTGGGAATAGCACTGGGTAGGTTCTCTTTTGTATACATGATTTTTTTTCTTTGCTGGAAATCTCAGGTTTGAATTATTCTGGAGCTCCAAGCTATCTGGCACATTTAATCATTGGCTATGCCGCATGTGAGAGGATAATTCTGAAAAGGGCACCTGGGACCCAAATTCTGGTGATCAGTGTATTGTCTGTGTGGCCCACAGAAGAAAATGGCTTGGCTGCTCTCATTTAAACAGCAGTGAGCAGCAGAGCATAAGGAAAGGAAATGCAAGGTCTTAAATGAATCAAATTACTCATGCCATTAATTTAGATTTACTTGAGTAGTTAGAGCATGCTAAATAAACAAAAATTGATTAGTTAGATCATGTTCATTTGAAATTTGACCATGAGTGGGTGGATATTTATTTTCCAGTCTAACGGTAAAGGTTTGCCAATATGTTTCTGTGGTATTTAAAAGGAGGTCACTTGATTTTTTTTCATCTTGGATTTGCAATTATTCCCAGGATCATTTTCATCTGCAAGCCTTTCTTCCTAGATAAGTGCTGTGCTGATGACAGGTGTAGGTGATGCTTTTGTGCCTGTTTCAATCAAGCTAGAAATTCTTACAATAGAGTGTGTGTGTGGAATGAACCCTAAGGTTTGGCTCTAGCTCATGTGAAAATCTGCTACTGCCCACAGGACCCAGCTCTGATTTTTACTCTTGAGGGAAAACAGCAAAATATTTCTTGAAACCTGAATCAGTTACAGAACTATAGCACAGGGAGAACAGAGTCTGAATGGGCTTTGAAATGAAATCAAGCCAAGAAAGTGCTTGTGTAGCAGACGTATGCTGAGGCAGCTGAAGAATAATATTTCATATTGACAACATCCCATGCATTAGGAGGTGGGAGAAAAATGAATGGTTTTATTTAGAAACAAGGAATATTTCCCTAGCTCCCATTTCCTCTTGATAAAATCACTGTTGTCCCTGTAACTCAAACATATCTGGAGGTGGGGACCTTTCTTTCCACTACACAAAAAAATTAGAGGCAACTTTACCCAAAACTTCCCTGTGAAATGTTCTACCACAGCCTTTCCCCTATGTTAAACTCGGCAAATGTTATCTCCCCTCTGAATTGTTCTGGGTACTCAATCTCTGACAAGAAAAGAGTGAGAAATAGTTTCTTCGGTGGCTTAAAAATCTTAACCTAAACTCAGGTAAAATGACTATAATGCAATGTGCTTCTTAAACACATTACTATTGACCAACATTTCCTGTCCATTAATAAGTTTCCAAGATGGTTCTCATGGATAAAAATGGAATTTAAAAAATATTTTATTATTTCCTTCACTGGAAACAGAGTTAGGAAGCAGATATATGTAAAAATAGAACATTCACTTATGTTTGGGGGTTGGTCTACATAATCTTTTCTCCAGAGGGTACATCTTGATTTTCATCAGATACTGGTGAAATTTTGTGGGTGTTTATTCTCTCCATACAGTATTCAGTTCCAGTCACTGGGTTTTGTACACTATATTTAAGATGGAAAGACCTTGATAATATTGAGATAAAGCCCAGTTACTCCAGCCCATGAAATATGTGTAGACAGAGCAGAATATTAAAATAAGCTCTGTGAATTGCAGTAGCATTCTACCCATGGCTTATAGAAAAATAACAAAGGTTTAGGTGGCAAAACTGGGCTGTTCCTTTGCAGTTTCTATTTGCTTATTTCATTTGGTGGTCATAACAGTTTTTAAACTCAGTTGGTTTTAACTTTTTCACTTTCCATGTCTCGTAGTGCCTGAGTCAGTCTTCCTTAAAGAATGCCTTTGTCAATGAAATGTTATCCTCTCCAATGTACTTTTAAAGAAATTAAAGTACTCTTTAGTTCCTACTTGGAAAACAATATCAGATCTGGCAGTTTAGGATTATTGCAGTTGTGTCAGGTTGTATTTCAAGAAGACAGCTCTATGTGCAGTCTTCTAATTAAAATGAAAAGATATGATCAACTTATTAAATTAGCTTCCCATCTGGTAATTTTACTGTTTAAAATAAATTTCTTTTGTGCTTAAAAAAAATCTGAAACCAGCATAACAAATGCTAAACTGATCTTAATACTGTCACTGCAACAAAAGTCTTCCAAAAGATGAGGGAAAATTGATAATCCTCATACAAAGTGTAGAAATAGAACAAGGGGGCCAGTAGCAAGGAAGGGCTGACAATTATGGGTGTTTTACTGACTCCAGATCAGGTTTTATTGTAAGAATTTTTCCTGAAACTCACAGAATCCTCTTTCCCTCAACCTCTGTGTATAAGGTGAATGACTCCTGCCCCTATTCTAAGTAGTATGAGGTGGATTTAGAAATAGATGTATGAGTGTATATCACATGTGAATATTCAATATGCCAAAAAGGAGGGGAATTTCAGCTGAGTAGTGACTGTATTTCATGCAAAGCCATTCTCCAATGTGTGTAGTTCTCTCCTTCATGCCAGCACTAAGGGATGTGCTGAGAGCCACATCCTGAGAGCTGAGATGTCTCCAGCTGCTTTGGGACCAGCATCCACCCTGGAGTGCTGCTCCCCAAGGAGAAGAGCAAGAGGAATTACTTCTCAACAATTATTTCAAAGAGTTCTGTTCCTTTTAACTGAGGGATTGTCTTACTTAAGGAAAAGAAACACAAAGAAAAAAAAACTCCAAGGAAACTCCATGCAGTGTAGCTACATGAGTTATCACTTAAAAATTCCCGAAACAAGGCTTAAGTTGAATGCTCTTTAATTGAATTAATTCTTCTCCATTTTGGTTGGTTTTTTTTTTTTTTTTTGCATCCATGGAAATTTGTGTGTATAGCTCAAAACAGATTTTTCCTTCCTTCTTTCTTTCTCATCTGGAAAATCACTTCCTAATGCCTTGCAGACTCCCCAGGACTATCCATGGCTTATCCAACAATGTTCTGGCCAACCAAGATATTAATAAAGATCAGCTCTGTAGTCATTCATGCACATTTCCACTGCCAAAAGCTTCACAGCAGGAAAGAAAGATTAGACAAAACAGGGGTCCACAATCCTGAATGTTTTATGAATCAGGAGAATTTCTGGGAAAGTAAAACCTAACAGATAGCATCTGTACCTGGCAGCAGCAGCCTAGAATAGATTCAAGTCCTCCCAGGCTCAAAGGTGCAGGGGCTGCAGGGTCTCAGGGAGGAAGGATTGGAACCCAGTGCACCAGGTCTGGTTAGCAGGGTGGCAGGATGAAGACACGTCCATCATCTCAATGTTCTCCCTTTTCTTGGCTTTCCACTGCCTGGAGCCAGTTAAAAAAGAGGAAAATTGCAAAGGAACAGCTACAGACAACCATCTGCTGGAAGAGAAAGGAATACAACAGGAAGAATTACTCAGCTGGCTGTGAGAACAGCTGTGGGTCACAGGTCCCCCCAGGGTGCTGTGTTCATGTCTGAGGATGGAGATGCTGGGACAGGGCAGAGTGAGGTGGGTGACAGCACTGCCCTGCTCCCTGCAGGCATTTTCCTGTGCTCAGCTCTCAGCAAGGGCCAGCAGCACAAGCTGCACTCGTGCAGTTTGCACCAGGGATCATTTCCAGCCGTTTTTCCCATGAGCAAAACCCACAGGGATTTCTATGGCAGCTCAATGGCCCTTAGCTGAGTGGCCCTTGGCAAAGCCTCCTGTGAGTCAGAAGAGCTGTTGGGCTGTGTTAAGGGAGGGATGATTTTACTTCAGCTTTCTGCTACACTCAGAACACATTTTTTTCCCTGTCAGTGAGTGCCCCCATCCAGTCATAGAGTGCAGATTCAAAGAATGTGTTTCCATCCAATAATGGGTCTGGGATAAAGACCTCATCAGTCTGACATTCAATTGAGATTCTGGTTCAGTGGTGATGAGGCAGTAACATTAATACTGGATGCTAAAGCAAGAAATAGATTTTTGGCCCTTAAATTGTTGTGTTCAGCTCCCTCCTCAGCAACCCAGTCTCCACAGGAATGGAAAAATAAAATCAGAGAGAAGAATTCTGTTAGCAGACAAGGCAAGAAATTCAATACAGATGACATTTGCTTTGCAAAGCAATAAAAAATGCTCCATCTGTTTAACAGTTAGGTACTTTCAGATAGGATTTAGCACAAAACATTTAGAACATTTTCAAAACATTGCAACGTTAAACACTCAACCCTCAGGACAGATGTGGGGTGGAGATGAGGAATTGGAGGCAGAGAGGTTGAACTGTGGCAGAATTCCAATTAGAATTCTTGTCTTTTGGGTTTTTATCCCAAGAGCAGAATGTCTAATTCTGTATTTCTGGGTGAGGCACCCAGCATGGCAAAGGGCAATCAGCATTTCAGCAGCAAAGGACACTGATGTTCCTGTCTCTGCTGCTCGTCCTTCCAAGTCACAAGCACCAAAAATCTGGTTTTAAGCAGGGATCTCTTTTCTTACTGCAAGGGATTGTGCCAGTGTTTAGCATATCAGGGCCAGTCATTCCCACAGAAGTGCACATCTGCTTTCTGCTGAGATGAGATCCCCAGCTCAGCCTCTTGCAGGAAATAATTCAATTGTTTGTAATTAGACTCAAAGAGCAGCAGCTCCCACTCTTCTGTGTGGGTCAGTGAGGTCCTAGGAAGGGCTACCAAGGAACCAGAGCAATTAGCATGTGGGCACCTAATCAGCTACTGCATAACGGCTTGAAATACAAAGGAGAATAAAGCCTTGGCTTTATTCTGTGCTATTTCTGACACAAACAAAAGCTTCAATTAATTTTGGAGCAATATGCAAAATTGGCCCTGCTTCATGGATATTCAGAAACCTATCACTGTTTCATGGATATTCAGAAACAACAGCTGCTCTTTTTGTGGTTGTTTGTTGTTGAAACCTAGCAGAGGTTAAAAGTTCATTGTTTCCATTATCCTCAATATGTATGTATATATACATAGCAATTCACAGAGGTATGGTGAGGCTGGGTGCATCTATTGGCATTCTTCTAGGAGGGGGTCCTGCCTGTGTGTATCTGCATGATGGAGAGATCTTGTTCATTAGCTCAGGATGCTCATATCATGTATATTCTATTAAGCACGTATTGAATATGCATCTCATTTTCATTTCAATTAGGATCTGAGGGCTGATTTCATTCATGACTATTGATTCCTTCCAGGCCATTTGCATTTTATTCTGTTCATTATTATTTATAAGTTCTGTGCTCTCTGAGGAATTTAAACATCCCTCTCACGATTGCCCCCAAGTGATGAATTACACCCTGTCCTTCAAAAACCAACACAACAAGCCCCATGCTCATCCTCTGCTCTTTCTGTGTATTTATGGGGCTTCCTGTGCTTTGCTCTGGTGCCTCTGTTGGGCTGGCAGCAGGTGATGCTCTGCATGGTGAGCTCCATTTACTGCATGACAAGCTGTGGAGTTTTCCAGTACAAAGAGATATCTCACCCCAGCTCTGCTGGGAAATATTTCCCTGCCCTGTCAGGGCACTGGGTGGCCAGGAACAGAGAAGATGACAGCTGAATCACAGACACCTCCTCTCTTCAGAAAATCACTGCCGGCTTTTGTCCCTGACTCACCAACCAGGACAAGAAACACTTCACTCCAAATCCTCTCCCTCCCCAAGGACTCCCTCCTGCCCCTGCCTGACATTTCACAGTGTCAGAGGATCTGTTAAATGTTCTCCCCCTGTTTTTATAGGAAGGCTGTGTCCTTTTAGGCAAGATACTGTGTTTTAAGTGTTTTATGGAAAGGTTTTAGTTCAGTGCTTTGCACACACTGATGTGTGTGGCTGAATTCCCTGAACTCCACAGAGGTGAGTGAAGAACTGGAGACTCTTCCTGACACGCCAATGCCTTTTGATGATTTGACAGGTATAGTCTGAGATCAAATTTGCACAATCCCTAGCTTGGAATGAACAGAGAGGAGACTTCAAAAGAGCCAGAATTGCACTTTAAATTGAAAACAAGTTGTGTTTTCCTTGGAAGGGCTATGCAATAATTAATTACTTACTTAAATGTAGGCTTAGATCTGAAAGGTCTTTTGAGAGATTTAAGAAAGTCTACACATTAAATCTGATAGGAACACATGCTCCTAGATTGTTTTGATCTATGCTAACAGAGCTGGAAGGACACAAAAGTGCAATAGAAATAAAATACAAACTGAATTCTTCCAGATGTAGAGGAAAGCAGTTTTCTTGACAGAGTTCTGATGCAAATGGACAAAAAGAGGAGAGGAAAAAGACAAAGGGCATTAATTAATCTTTCAACAAATTAACCCTTCTGTCCACAGCTCAGGCTTTCACACACCCATCAGCTGAAGCAATGGCATCACACCAGTGTGCAGTCAGACAGAAATGAAAGCCTGGCTATCAGGCCTGCCAGAGTTTCTCTTCACTCCCATGAGGTTTCCTGTGTGATCATATCAAGGTGTAACAGAAGACACATAGTCCCAAGACATTTCTCCAAAAACTGGCATTAAGGGCAGGCTTAAGTGGGATGGATGTTATCTAGAGATTACATTCCTGACTCTACAGTGAGTGATTAATAATCACATCCTGCCTGCTCCTAAGGGGGATTAACAGGGCAGGAAAGAACTCAGAGCTGAGCATCCCCACCAAAGCAGCTTCCCAGCCCACAGGCATACAGGATGGATGGATAGGAAAGAAGGGAGTAGGAATGTAACAAAGAGAGGAAATTAGGAGAGCTTTCACAGCTACACCAGGCATCATTGAACAGTAAGAATGAGATGTTGGCCAAACTTTGAATTTCTTACAGCAAAAGGTACATAAGAATATATACTTGCAAGGAGGGAGCAAAGGCACCATGAGATGCCTCTGGTGTTTGCTCTTTCTGCATTAAATCAAGGAGAGTTAGTTTTTTGAATTCTTTATGCCTGTGTTCAGACACATCCTGCTCTGAAATCCCAGCAATTTTCTGGGTCATACTAGTGAAGAAATCCATCCTATTATTTGGATTTTCAGGCCCTTGTAAGCTGGGGCACCCAGCCTTAATTACGAACTGCTATCATAAAAGTTGCTTATTCTTGAAACTGTGGGTGAAGAGGATTTATTTCCAAATAAATTATCAATTTAGCCTGTACAAAGCTGCATCTGAGAATCTCACCTCTTTACTGACAGCTTCTATTGGTAGATACATTTCCCTATTTCATTGTGAAAATAAAAGCCCATTTACAGTAACACACAAAAGTCCCTATTGACACCAGGGACTGCTCTTGGTAGAAGTCAATTGTGTTATATATATCTCTTGAAAAAAAAAAAGTTTTGTGATTCTTTCATATGTAAACTGGGTATTGCCTAATTTGTCTTGAAATAAATGCCATTAATTTGTCTGGAGATAAATGTCATTTATCTTCAATAAATGCTCTAATGCATCAGGGCTGATCAAAGGGCTCTGATCCTTGCCTCTCCACGGAAGATGCCAAAGTGGTTCGTGCTTCCCAAAACCCTCTCAGCAGGGGTATTTCCTTCCTTGGGTCTGTTTCCAGCACCCTGCACAAAGGCAGAGCTGGGGGCTGCACGATGGAGATAAGACCCAGAATGAAGCACTCACAGATGCCATTTGCCATAGAAGGTACAAAGGATCCTTTAATTAAGCCTTCCCTTCCCCTTATTAAAATTCAGGAAAGATTACCAAGGAATTTGTACTGTATCTTGAAAACAAATCATAACAATTACAGCAGACTGCCCCGGGCTGGCTAGATTGTAGCTCATTATTCCACAAAGGCTTGATGAATGTGTAAATTTATAGAGAAGGCTCCTGCATGTCATCGTTGCTGTGCAAAGACTTCCTGCTTGCTGTATCCAGTTTTAGAAGGAAGACCAGCTGGCTAGAGTCCCTTGAATTATTTGCTGTTGTTGTTGAATTTTTAAAATACATATAAATTATGTCTCACATTTACAGTTTTTCTCCAAGCTGTCAAACAGGGACTCATTCCTGCTCTTTTTGATGCCATCTAACTCAGTTAACTCTCTAGCCACACATCCCTCAAACATCACCAAAAACAATGGCTTTAAAATTCTAAATATGTGCTTTTTAAATGCCACAGGCTTTCCCTTGAGGAAAAAGGAAACTTTATAGCATAATTGTTTTATACCTCTGAGTTTAATTGCCTTACAGGAATAAAAGAGGAGATTTGCATACGTGCACATCCGACAGGACAGTCTGTGCTTCCCCACTAATTGATAAAACGCTGGGTCAAGTGGGGTGGGTGAATCACTCATTATATGCATTTCCTCTTAAAAGGGGAGCTTTGAAAAAAGATCAGGGCTAGATTTGATCCTCTTCATCACACCCCTTGCATGTGTGATTCCACAGGGAAGACTGGAGCCATGGTGTGATTTATTGGCAAGGCTTATGGATTACAGTGCCACGAGGGGCTGTCAAGATGATCTTAGCCAACTCCCCTGCAGAAACCAGACCAGAATATTTCTCTGAATTAGCATCTGGATGAAGATCAGATGCAGGAAAAGATGTCCACTCATAATTAAAACCCATCCAACAGCCCTGGGGAAATGAAGTAGGAACATGATTCTGGGACATGCACCCACTCCAGCCAACATCCATGCCTGGGCCACCTCTGTACTTTTATTGTTCTTCTGATTTTATACCTGAGACCTCCATCTCCAGCACTGTATAAGGAACTCCTTCACCATTCTCTTGGATATATTGCTGTTATTGCAAGTTTAAAGTAATTTACATGAAACTGGTTCAGTGTATGTTTGCTGTAGAAAGAGGAAAATGTAAATTTTTGAAAGATAGTGCTTATGTATTCTGTTTCCCAAATGCAGTGAAATGAATGTTCTCAGTCTCTCTCCTGCCTGGCTGAGGTGACTTCACCTTCTCTTGCAAGATTTTAAATGTTCAGATACACGCAAATGCCATTTGCAAAGAAAATACCAGGCACTTTGAGAGTGCCTGAGAGCTCACAGCACTTTGCAAATATTTTAAATTCTGCTCATTTTGCCAATGGCACCTTGAAGCCAGGACTCCAGGGTCTCAACCCATCATGCTGGCAGCCAAGTTTAGCTAAATCAAACAGATCCAAGGTACAGCACTCCACAACCTGCAGGCAGAGGCATGGCCTGGAATGTGAAGGCACCAAGGCCATGATGAGAGACTTGGCAAAGAAAAAGGGAGAAAAACTTCCCACAGGATGGAAAAAAACATAAGGGATTCTGGGTTTGTACTGGTTTTATTTTTGATTTTTAAATGACATTTCTCATTGCATCTCTGTGTAAATAATCAAAAGAAAATATTCAGCAACCTTCTCCACAGCTAGTCTTTATTCTTGCTTCTATTCAAAAACACTCTGGCTGGGCTTGTCCAATAAATCAAAGTCTTCAGCTGATCACGAAATTAATAAATAAGGTGACACATTTGCTCTCCACTGCAGATGAGATTTCCCATTTCATGCTTCAGTTGCCTGAAGTAAGGATGCAAGAGAAGGAGACTTTTTCCTGTGGTGGTAAGGAAAGCTGATGAAAGATTACCTTAAAATCCCTCATAAGGCACAACCAAGAAAGAGACAGAGTTGTTTTTGTTTTTTTTTTTTTTTTTTTAACTTCTCTTAAAAAAGATATAAGCAAATAAATAAACAAAGTAGAAAGGGGCATACTTTATATTGATTTTCCTGCTCTGCTGCATCATTTTCCCAGGGAATGGAGGGAGAGAGGAGCTGGGATGAGGAGATGAACAGATGCCACAGGTGTGTGGGCTGGCCACAAAAATAAATAAATAAATAAATAAATAAATAAATAAATAAATAAATGTATCATCCAAGCAGCTATGGCATTTTTTCAACATTAATTTTAATAAAGGGAGACAGGAGGAGGTCTGTGAATTCTGAAATATATTCTTTGCAGGGATAAAAGCATCTGGGAAAATACAAGATATCATTATTATTATTACTTAGAAGATGACTTAATTATATTTTTAACAGAATGTTTGAAGTTGGATGGTGTGGTGCATTCTTCAGCTGCTAATGAAAGATTGCAGCCTTCCCTTCAGCTGATAGATTTGAAATGTCTGTCCTATTAGTGCAAGGAGGGAAATTTTCTGTTAAGTGTTCTCAAGGCAATGGGGAACTTCAAAAAAGAAAATATCTCTTTCACCTTCAAGACAAAAAAAAATTGAATATGGTCAGTGTTTCCATGTGCAGAATACCAAAGTGTTCACTGGCACATAAATCTCTGTCTCTCCAGTATAATTTTTTTTTTTAAAAAATAGATTTGTATTTTGTTTGAAAATTAAGACAGAAAGAGAGTGAGATTTTGGAGGATCTTGGTCCCTAGTGGTCAGAACAGCAAGAACTGGTGCTGCTGACAGGCTGCTACTCTGGGCAGCTCTGCCCTCTCTTTCTTCCATACAAAGCAAGTCACTTTTGACACACAAACACCCCACCCTCACATATTTACTTTTTTATTTGTATAAAATCCTTTGAATGCTTGTTAAATGTTAATTTGTAGATTAGAATATGCAAAAGTTGTGGTAAGTCACGACTAAGATAACCAAAGTGGTTTTGTAAAATAGTTCCACCATCACTGTGATGTGAATAATTATAAGAATAAAGAAAAGATGTTGCTACAAATGAATTAAGTAAGGAGTGAAATAAGATATCTCAAAAGTACTGTGAAATAAAGGCAAATAAATCTGCAAATTCAATTATTTGTTTTCTAGAAGAAGTTGACTTGGAAGATATTCCTAACATTTTGTTCTCTGTCCTGCCAGAGCAAACAGACTGTATGAAATATTTAACAAAATTATAGAAAACCTTTGATGAGTCCTAATTCTTCTGTGATTAACAGTAATTAAGTACATCAGGTCCACATTTTAGTTTCTGTTTAAAATACTTTTACCTTTCAAATAGAATATGACTCATTACAGACACATTTAGCAAAAATGACAGGGGTTAATTTATTATTTCCATTCTCAGTCTAGCCTTAGAATCAGGGAGAGCCTGGATTCCCAGTCCCTCCTTCACCAGGGATGCAGGGATGCTGTAGGATTTGCATCCTACAGCAAAAGGCTCATTATCACTCACTGTGCTGATGAATTCATGAGCTGAACAGAAATTTCTCAGCTGTTGAGGAACGTATTAAAGGCTCCCAATATAGATTCTAGCAAGTTAATGAATATATATATATAAATGTTAACTTATAAATAAATCTTCCTCTCCTCTTTGAGTTTTTCTGCCATAGTAAGTTAACCCCATAAGCCCTGGTTAATAATATTAAATAAAAGAATTATTTTATAGAATTTCTGTTTATGCCAAGGGAATTACAGGCTGGCTGATGCCACCTCCGAGCCCTGGGCTGGGAAATCAGGAATTATGGAATCTACAATTCATGGGAGCTTCTCAGAAGCTGAATGCAAAAGACAAAACTGATGTTAACAAGCTGCAGGATTAAAAAGAGACATGGAAATCCCTGAGCTAGGCCTGGCCTCCTTGATTGATAGCCACCACTGACATTAATTCAGCTCCTCTGCACACAAACACCAGGCTGTCACTGTGACACTCCCCGTTCCCTTGGATGTCCAACCTGTGCCAACAGGATCCTTCCATCTGCAGTCAGGCAGGAGACCAAGAGCTCTCAGCTTTAGATAGAGCTGATACCACTCCCTCTATCCAAATCTGGTATTTCAGTATTACTGACTGAGCATTGCTCACTGTGTCATCTTTTTGGTCTCCTTACAGAGGAGGAGATTGACAGCACATTCAGGCAATTCCCAAATGATGAAACCCAGATGTGTCCCTGCTCTTACTCTTGACTCTGAACCTTTGTTTCAGGACATCTCTACAGAGCTGATGCAATCTTATTCCAGATTTCAGCTACTCAGGCTGCGGTGAGAGCCTAGGAAAAATAAGCTGGTCTGTACTTTAGAAGTAAAGCTCTTTCTTCAGACTTAACTCTGTCTTGGAGTTTAACATGACTCCCTCAGACACCTGAAACCAGCTCTATCCTCTCTAATAACAAAGGACAGATGTCTTAAGTTTATTACTTTTTCCTTTCCCTGGTTCTTTTGAAACCTCAGATTTTCAGAAAGTAGAGTGTAAATCAATGAGCCCTTTCCCTATAATCATCATCAATAGCTGTGCACTACAATTTCCAGAAAACACTCTGCCTCTCCTGTAGTTTGATCCCCTCTTCTCTGCATGCTGCTGCCTGCAGGAGATTCAGAGGGCAGCAGGGCTGTGAAAACTGTGTGGGATGAAGACCTAAACAGGAAAGAATCTGTTGTGCAAGATGCCTTTTGTCAGCTGAAAATTGCACTTGTAAAAAAACACAGACACCCCAAAGCTTGTAGTTAAAGAGTAACATCTTTAGCTCTAATTTATACTGACAGCACAATGGAGCTATTGCTCAGGCTCTGCCTGCTCTCTCCCCATCACAGCAAGGGTTTTATTAAGTGATAAATCAATTTCTACAAGGCAAACTGGAGATTAAGTCCTTCTCCAATGTTCATTTGCAATTGAAAGCAAACAGAAATACCCTGGGACAGGGGCTTGGTGACCCTTTTCAAGGGCCAAGCTTGAATAAACACCCCACATGCCAGCACAAGGCTGAGATCAGTATTGCAGGTCCTGAGGGAAAGCTATTTCTCAGATTCTGATCAACTTACGATTTCTTCTTTAAATTAATAAATTCCCTGAATAAATAATTTGGATTTAAATGGTCACTGCTAAAGAAATGTCATTCTTTGATTCTGATGGCAGATCTCAACTGTTGGAAACCAGTGCCCAAATGGATCAGCTTAGAGCAGGACCTGTCTCATGTCAGATTCCATGCCAGGTGAGGGGCAGAGCCTGATATTTCAGAAGAAGACACAGGGAAACCTCTCAAGGAGCAGATCTGTAAGTGACCTACACATGGACTGTCTCTCCAGGTATAGCATCAGCTCTTTGCCATGTGAGGTAAGAGCATCTCCCTTTGGACAGTTTCTGTGCTGGTTAAATCCTTTCCTGCAGGAGAAAAGGGAGTTTCCCCACTCCAGGGAAAGCTGGAGTGGAAAACTCCCCCCATCTATTTACAGTGTCAATAACAAAAACCCAGTGGGCAGAGCCCCCTCTCCCGTATTTTCCCAGCAATTTAACTGGAGGTGCTGCACATGGAATGGAGGCAGGGAGAAAATATGGAAGAAATGAGAATTGTTCCCTTCAGCCTGGCAACAGCTCAATGAAAGGGCCTCCACATCCCCCCCTTTGAGGGGGTATTAAGTGCTCAGGCAGCAAACACAGAAACACAGCTGGGAACACCTGTGGGCCAGCAAGAAGTGACACTTCATGGAAATGCAATTACTCAGAAGATCAAGGTGAGCTTGTGAGGCAATGCCTGCTTTCTTCTCCCTGCCAATACCCCCTCAGCAGTGCTGCAGGGAGTGGTGACAGCCTTACATCTCTTTTTCCCTTGGACTGAAGCCAGCTGCTCAAAAGATGTGATTACCCTCCTCCTTTGGCTCCTCTTTTCTTTGAGGAAGAATTTTGGCACCATTTGTCCTCTCACCAGTTGTGCTTTCCCCAGACCTCTAGCATTTCACCCAGCTTAGAAGTGAAGGATTCACATCTTTAGCCATTGCAGGAGTTCAGAGATGACTTCTGGGTCAGCTTTAGCTCCAGGTTTAATCTTAGAATCTTGCACTAAGTCAAGTGAGTTTTTCACTTTGTTTAGGGTTTTATATCTTGTGAGGGAATCTATAACTGATCCATCCTTGGCTGTGGTAGCTGTTTGAGAAAAGCAGGAGAGAAAACTGTCACAGTATGGGAGAGTGAAGCTGTTTAGTAGCTCAGGGATTAGTGGTTTGCAGGCAAACTCATTTCAGAAGCCATCAGAGATAGGAAATCCTGCCTTTCAACTTCTTCCTCGCTGTGGCCCTTGCAGAAGGACCAGGTTTTCAGTAATCCCAGCACAGGGGAATGGGTTAGGGATGCTGCCCAGCTGGGAGGGTGAGTGGGTGGCAATCCCTGTGCCAGGGGCTGAGTGGAAATTTCCACATCTGGCACAGAGATGGGAGCTGAGGGCCCCCTGGAGCTGCGGGTGCCCATCTCCCTGCAGGCTCTTCCCCATCATTAATGGGCTCTGTGTGTTTCTGTGGTCTCATTAACAATGCAGCAGCCATAGCAGGGCCATTGCTGTAAATGGCACCACTTCAGATCATTACTATAGATTGCCGGAGCATTATCTCTCTCCCAGCAACACTTTCATTTGAGTTCGACCAGATTCCATCAAATATTCAAATGCAAACAGATATTTAACTGCAGTGGAAGGTGGTTTGCTGGCAGTGAATCAAGGTTTTTCAACGTTTTCATGTTTTTTCAATCATTCCCTCCATCCCTGAGGTGTTTATTGTGAATTACCAGGAGGGAAGACATAACTTAGCAATAAATGGGGGAAGGAAAAGGGAGCAAACCTCTAAACCACAGCTGAGCAATAAGCAATTCACTTTGTCCCCAGAAAACTGTTTTCAGTGTTTCTGTTTTCTTTAGAGCTGGTTATATTGTGATTTGAAGAACAGAAATGCCATAACCCAGAGTCCTGTGGCTGGTTCATTCAACCTCTTTTCATCTCAGCCACACAGGTTAACTATAGTTTAAAATAAATTTTTTACTGCTGTTCTGCACTTCATAAAATCACACAAACCTTGAGAAAAATCTATTGCCTTCCTCCAAATCTTTGATGTTTACATGTTTTCCCACTCATCTGGGAGCTGCCCTTGCTGGACTTATCATCAACACAATCAGGATTTATTCTCATGGACAAAACAGAGTAGCAAAGCTCTAAAAAAGACCAAAATGACACCAGATCCCTATGAAATCCAAAGCACACATAAATTTGCAGTGCTCACTGTCATTACAAATGCCAGGTTATGACAAACCTGGACAGAAAAGCACAACAGGAGATGGCAGCAGATGGGAGAACCTGTGCTGGGACAGAGCTGAGGCTGGGTCCCCCCTGAGGAACAGGGAGATGGAGCTGCTGCTACCCTGGAAGGCCACAGGAGAAGCAGCATCTCTACTGCTCACCCAGAAATAACAGCACAGCAAAACTGAGGTTGGATTCAGGAAAATTCCTGCCAGGCCGTACACAAAGTGTTTTCAAGTCATCCAGCACAGCTTCTCCTTAATGAGGGCAGGGGTGGGTGGAAAGTAGGACACCTGGAACCACTGAGCTCCTGCTCCTGCATTCAGGGCATGGTTCTTACACCTCCAGTTCAGCAGCAAAACCAGGTTGAGAAGCTGAACCATGGCAATGGGTCCCTGACCCCTCAGCACCACCCACCACCTGCTCAGCTGGGCCAGGAGGGCAGAGTCCTGAGAGCCTTCACCTCCCAGCCTCATCTCCCTCACCTTTGCACCATTCACAATGTCTGAGACTCAAAAAAGGCTGTTAACCTGAGGCTGCTCCTGTTGTGGCACAAATTGTTTAAGAAGAACCTCATCGAACAAGCCACCAGCACTATCTCTTCTCATCTAAGCCCTTTATCAGAGATCCAGTCTTTCCCATTCATGTAGCACAATAATTTGTTATCCAACAGGTAGAAAAACATAAATAAAGAGCACACAAAGAGGGGAAGGGAGATATGGAGAACAAAGGCATCTGGGCACAGCCCACTGCTGGAAATAGCAATGTGAGAGCATTCCAGCATGCGGGAGATTTAAGTTTTACATCTTTTTGTCAGAGAATTTGTTGCACAAAAGACAACAAAAATAATTCAAAGCAGTTTTGCCCCCATTCTCTTCGTGATAAGAATCTGTTCCTTTTGCAAATAAACCATGTTTTCCCCAGCTCATCCCTCTCTGAATGGAGAAGCAGGCAGAAACAAATTAATCATGCTTACACTGTCTATTTGGTTTTTGCTCATTGCTCTAAGCTCCTTTGTGATCTCTCTCAAAATATTTTCATCTATTTGTTTAGAGAGAAACTTTCCTCCAGGCAGTAATGCATAATATAGTAATACAGGACATTGCAGGAAATTTCATCTTGTTATAAAAACCAAACCAAAACTAGGTAGATTTGGTCTGGTCTTCCATTTGAATTTCCATTCACTTACCTAAACAATAATGCTCCTATTCCCACTGTGAAAGGATAGTAAATACGTTGCACTTAATGATGTTTTTCTGTGGTCTGTCTATTCTCTGCATTCTAATTTTCAGTGTTAACTTCCAGACACATCTAATGTTTCATGAAAGGCAATGATCCATTTCAAATTCCTTGGGACATGTCTCATTTTCTGAAAGATGTGTGTTGTTTACTGCTGGCTGAAAAAAAAATCTTATTTCTTGCTGCTGGCCTTTATATCCCTGATTTTATGTCTTTTTAAATCCTGATGGAGAAAACAGAAAAGGTGTTGACCCCCATTTTATGGAATTTCTACCCAATCAGTTTTTCTCTCGCTGATTTCTTAGGGTTAATTGTACATCCTGCAAGTGACGTTTTCAAATTGTTAAGGGCAATATTTTTGTAATTGTAGCGTTTAGATTGATGCTTGGCTGTGTTTAGGGACTGTGTTTATGTGGTTTGCCATCTCTGTCTCAGACCTGCCCCCCTCAGAGGGGCTGCCTGCCTTTTGCTCCTGCTCTGCTGCTCCACAGCTGCTCTGCTCCACTGATTTAATGAAAGGTATCATCTCTCCCTCTGCATCTTCACTCACTCCTCTGCTGGGAGACATTTCCAAGTCCTGGTAACTGCAGGAGGGATACCCTTGGGCTTTCTGGGCATCTTTTTTTCCCAGTTTAAGTCTTGCACAGATAGAAAAGCACCCCTTTTCCAGGGACAGATCTGGGCCTTCCCCAGGGAAGTGGAAGCAGAGTTTCCAGCCTCTATCTTCCCTGTGTTTTGATGTAAATGTCCTGACCCACCTCACTTGTCCCAGTGGAATCTGCATAGCCTTTCCCATTTATTTTCCAGGCCCTAGGGAATACAACAGAGGAGAAAAGAGCATTCTACAAAATCCGGCTGATATTCCAGAAAATGCTGATGCCAGGGGGGGCTGATCTCTTCTGTTTCGGTTTTCACACAGCCATCAGGGCAGCATGGAGGGCAGATGAAGAACATCCCTGGGGTATTCCCATCAGGAGTGGTGCTCAGCACACCTCCACAGCCCATGACCCCACAGAGCCTCTTGGCTTGTGCTGGCACAAGGACACATGTAGGGAACCAGAAATTCAGCACAGCACGACAGCTTTTCCTCTCTGTGCCATCAGACAGCACAGAGAACAGCCCTTGACATCCTCAGTAATGCTCAGGCATCAAAGTCAAATAAGTACCAGCTTTATGGAGGGTTTTATGTATTGATTTGTAAATAGACAAACCAATTTTGCCTGACTCCCTTAAGACATTATTGATATTTTCTGCTGTAAAATCTTCCCTTCTTTTGTGTGTATTTATCAAGGACAAGGCAAATAAATGACAGGATCGGTGTTTCATAAGGGTAGCTCTGGAATGAACTGTCAGGGATTTTGTTTCCTATTGTACTTGCCGCAGTTCCATTTTAAACTGATGTTATATAGAAAAGAGTAGAATTATTTTACCCCTTCTCTATAGGTTTGGTTACATATTTAATTGATCCAAAGTTTTGGGAGTGACTCAGTCTCTTATATGAGTCTCTTGTATTTGCAGATTCTTGATTATTCACACAGAACTTCTCCTGAGAAAATAGAAATAAGATTCAGTTTACAGCTTTTGATCTTTAACCACCACTCAGCAACAGATGGACAATCCTTTGGTGAGGAGGGACATTCTTGGGTGTCTTGGTCACACACAAGAACTGATGGTCCAGTGCTCTCCACTTGGGTGATTCCTGTGTTGGCAGGAACCACAGTCAACTAAATTCAGTGAGTATTGAAGGCGCACATTTGCTCAAAAATAAGTAAAAAAAAAAACTGCAGAAAACCTTTATTATATTTACAAAATGTATTGAAATCCATTGTGCCTTCCACAGGTACTGATTAGTTGGGTTTAGAGGAAAGTGAATCCCCTTGTGCCCCATGAGTGCAAGGCTATGAAGGTATCCAAACACACCCAAGAAATGGCTCACTGGATATTAAAATACAGCAGGGAGCATAATTCCCACTGCTCCTGTGTATTAGATTAAACCCTAGCCCTTTGTGATCCTGGCACAGAAGATTTTCTAGCTGAGAATATCCCAAGTGTTTTTACTAATTAACCATTTCCAGAATCTACCATCCCTAACGCATGAGTCACATTCCAAGAGAGGATGATATTTTAACTTTTTTTAGTGCACCTTCTGCTTCCTAAGACCTAGCACTGAATTCAAGCTTTTCTGTGCAATCCTGTAGCTGAGAATTCTATCTAACCATGCGTCTGCAGGAGATTCAGTGCTGGGAAAAACATGCCATATCATAAGAGTCAGTGAGTTTCACTCTGTTTGGCTGTGAAGAAAAACCTCTATTTCCATCATTTTCCTCCAGGATGCAGATTTTGCAGTACTATTCCATGGTATTTTAATGTAATGGTAATTTAACAAAAAGATGGGAAAGACCTTTGTTGTAAGAGATCCAGCAGACAGTTTATTTCAGATTTGGAACCATGTGATAGAGATCATGCCACTGAGTGAACAGGACAGCACCAAGCCCTGTGTGGGCAGAGCCCTCATGAAAAGCTCTGGGCAGGGTCCCAGCCTGTTTCATTGGCTCCCAATTACCTGAAACAGCAAGGTGAGCTCTTTTCTCTTGCTCTTGCCTCTTCTGGACCAAAAGCAGATGCAGTTACAAGAGGCCAAAGCAGCCAAACTCCTTACATCAGAGGGAACATCAGTTTGCATCATACAGGCTCATCTCACTGCCAAAACCTCACAGACATAATAAAAGGAGGCATAATTTTTTTATCTGCCTTTGGACAACACTGAAACATGATTCTAAGGGGATGGAGAATTAAAATCCAAATGCAGATGTTCAGCATGGTGTGGGCTGTGCTTCTCTATTTCATTATCAGCTGCTTTCTGTTGGGGACAAAATATCTTTTCATCTCTTGAAGAGCTCCAGTCCTTTACACACCACCTCTTCATCTAGGAAGGAATTAACAACTATTGTGGATGTTTTGGTAGTGATGAAAGCTTCAGTGTTCATCATGCCAGATCTCCTATTCATGGAGAAGCCAGTCTGTGCTGCTGGAAAACTCCACCATCTACACCTCTCTTGGGTGATTGTGAAGTGTCTGTGCACAAACTCAGCCCAGCTCCATCTCCCTGCCTGCCCTGATTGTGGGAGCCAATTTTCACTGAAATCAAAAGCAAATGCAAAAGGCAGGAAATTAAATTTATTGCTGGGGGAGATCCACAAAGTGAAAAACTTTAAATGAGGCATTTTTCATCCCCAAAGAGCAGCACTCGGGGTCACCCTGTCCCATCTCTCCACATTAAACATTTTATTGATTTTATCCTTCTTCAGATGATTAAAATTCCAGTGAAAGCAATGTGGGGAGGGGAAGGTGTGGTGGAGCCAAATTTCCTCCTACAGGGCAGCCACATCAGAATGCCTACATAATTGTCTGTTGGAAGTAGTTTCTTTGGAATCCTCGAAGCAGCTTAAAAAATAATGATGACCCTCTGTCCTTCTGCTCCATTACCCTCAACATACTTTTTCTTTCACATGGATACATGCCATAACGTGGACAAATACCAGGGAAAGTGAGTCTGTGGAAGAAGTGCTGTTTAAATCCAGGGCTCAGCCATTTCCACATGAACAGGCTAAGAGGTGCAGAGGAATCTGAGATGAGGAGGATGTTAGTTATCCTGAAACATTCATCAGCACTGCCAGCACAGCTGTTGGGCGAGGAAGGAATCCTCTGTCACTCTTGGCTGCCAGTCTGGTGGAGAAAAAGTAAAGGTTGTGTGTGCAAAAGAGCACAGATGCACAGTGACTCTCTCACACTCTGCCAGGTCAGGATTCAGGGTGTTTGGTTCTCTGCCCTGATCCAAGCTCAGGCAGGGAGGGGAGGGATGTGGGACTGCAGCTCTCCTGGCAGCTCTGCAGGGCGGCTCTTGCTGCTCATGACGTTTTTCCCAAGGAGAAATTGTCTCTTTGGGGTGCCAGTGAGTTTATTGTGAACTCAGATCTTGGCACAAACTTGTATTTGTGGGGAAAAGCTTCTTACAGGACCTGTTGGGATAGGGCAAGGGGAAATGGTGTTGCACTGAAATGGGGTCAATTTAGATCAAAGGCAAGGAAGAAGGTTTTTTTCAGTGAGGGTAGTGAAACACTGGCATGGGCTCCCAATGCTCCATCCTTTTAAAATTGAGTGGCCTCAATTTTAAAATATTGAGGAAAAGCAAATTCTCATCATAGGAAATAATTCCTGAAAAGAGAAGAAAAATAATGAACATTCAAAGCCAGGGGCTCTGAGCAACTTGATCAAGCTGAAGATGTCTCTGCTCACTGCAGAGGGGCTGGGATGCATAGGCTTGAAGGGTCCCTTCACTCCCTCTGTTGATGTTCCCGGAGAGACAGAAGCAGGTTTGGAGTTCATTTAACATTTTGTGTATTTCCATGAAAGAAGTGGATGCCCTGCTAATTGCTGGGATCTGTTTCCAGGGGGAAGTGGAGACTAAGATGGATAGCTGCTGTTAGCAGTGCCTGCTTCATTTTCAAAGACAGCTTTTTGCTGTTGTTTTCTTTTGGTTGCCTGTCTAATAAGCACAGAGCGAGCACCAAAGTCATTACACTCAACAGGAAATGGCTTTGGGCCACAGCAAGCTGGGGCTGTTTTTGAGCTGGCAACTGAAAATGAGATTTCTGTCTGCTGTTTACCAGCCCTCTGCACCTCCCATTCCCCCCCTCTCCTTCCTCCCTGCCTTGCCCTCCATCACACAGTGGTGTGGATCTGTCATTGATGGATGATATCCAAAACCAGGTCCTGTCCCCTCCATTGGATGTGAATGTTGGGCAGATTGTGACTGCTGCACAAAGAGTGGCCTCAATTTTAAAATGCTGAGGAAAAGCAAATTCTCATCCGAGGAAATAATTATGGAAAAGAGAAGAAAAATAATGCTCTATGGCTGCATGTTTGGCTCCTTCCTGCTTTTGTGGCTCCCCACAGTGGCTCAGTCACCATCATTTGATGGTTATTGACAGCCTGGGGGTGCTGGTACAGCCACTCTTCCCACACTCCTCCATCAGGCTCTCAATTCTCCTCACACACATCATTCCACCAGCCAGCATGAAGGCAAGAAATGCTGTCTGCTGGAATGCTGAGGATCTTCTCTGCAGCCACAGGCTTTCCTGAATGCTGACAGGGTTTCAGGAGCTCAGTGCAACAGGGTAAATGCCCATGCTCCTGGATTGTGAAGGGAGACTGGATTTCTGATGTTCAAAATCAAGTGGTGGAGGAGCAGGAGAGGGTGCAAAAATCAGAAGGAAGAAGGTGGGGAGGGAGCAGTGTCTGCAGACAACAGAAATGAGTAATGGGGCAATAATGGCTGGAGGAGAACAGTGACATAAACCATGGAAGAAGAGAGGGGAACAGTGCCCAGAGCAGGCAGGAAGCAAATGGACTGTTCAGAGCACACTTGTTCCTTTTGGCTCATAATGCAGCTGATAATCTTTTCCTAAATGCATTTTCTTTTCATCATTTGCCCACACTAACAGCCCTGCTTCTAATCCTCAGAAAGGTAACACTTGTGAATAGCTTGCTAGCCAAAATACTTTGGGTGAGAATTTCAACAGGTTTCAGGATGGAGCTTGCTAAATTTATCAAAGATATTAAGTGGTGGATGTGCCTATGGGGTTTGGTACCCTTGGAGTCCCCTTTGGGCCTGTTTCCTAGGTTCCTATCTCAAAGCACTCTGCACACATTTAGCCTCTAAGCCTCAACAACTGGCAAACTGATATTATCACTTCTATTTTCTCTCCAGGGAACATTAGACACAGAAAAGAGTTGGTCGAAAATATTGTTGCCAATGAATTTAGTGGAATTACTAACTCCTTAAAGAGAAGTATGTGCTTCAGTGCCCAGGGTCAGAGCCTCCCTCGTGCTCACTTAGGCCCATTTTGTGCCTTACAAATTACACCCTCTTAAGATACCAGCTGGCCCCTCATTTCTGAGTTGCTTAATGTGTGTGTCTTTCCACCACTGCCTTTCACAATCCCAGTCAGATGGCAGTGGGCATTTTAATGCCTGTGACAGCTAGAGGGGTGTAGAAATGCATCACATGTTGTTCCTGCTAGTTAATGGAGAACTAATGAGACAACAGCTGCCAAGAGCCAGCAGTGCCCTGTGGTGGTATTTGAGGGTCCCCAGGATGAGGGAAGAGATGATAATCTTGACTCCATGTTTCAGAAGGCTGATTTATTATGTTATGATACTGTATTATATTAAAAGAAAATGATATATTAAAACTACACTAAAGAAAGAAAAAAGGAGACTACCAGAAGGCTACCAAAGAAATGAATCATAAAATCTTGTGAGACTCAGAGAGTCCAACACATCTGGCTGTGATTGGTCATCAAGTAAAAACAATTCACATGGAACCAATCAAAGATGCACCTGTTGGTAAACCATCTCCAGACCATTCCACAGCCATCAGATAGTTATTGTTTGCATTTCTTTTCTGAGGCTTCTCAGCTTCTCAGGAGAAAAATCCTAGTGAAAGGATTTTTCAGAAAATATGTGTGTGACAGTGCAGCACTTTCCTGGAAGAGAATGAGCAGGGAGGGAAAGGGAGAATGCCATGGAGCTCACTGCTGGTTCTACACTAGTCAGGAGCAGACAATGATATCTACAGCCAGAAATGAACAGTGTTTACTGAGAGTGCCAACATTATTTTTTTCCTTTCCTGCTTGCTCAATGATTCTTTTTTTGGTTGTCATTCCTAACACCCAGTTTGGAAAATAGAGTCTGCAGCTCCATAAAGGTTCAAGGCTCTTCACCTCCAAAGACTCCATTCTGTAGGGGAATGAGCAGTCACAGCCCTCCATTTCTACCTTGTAAAGCAAGAATGTCTGATCAATAAATTTTACTGCTGTAGCAGTAACTGTGGTAGTAACTAAACTAAAGCACAGGAGATGACAGAATGGCTGGATTGATATT
Source organism: Ammospiza nelsoni (assembly GCF_027579445.1). Lineage (NCBI taxonomy): Eukaryota > Metazoa > Chordata > Aves > Passeriformes > Passerellidae > Ammospiza > Ammospiza nelsoni. The sequence continues at coordinate 6,416,464 of NC_080646.1, read as the reverse complement.
CTGTCAGGAGGAGAAAGAATTGCCAGAGAGGAAACTCTTTAAATGTTCATGAACAATCAACCATAGGATATTTCTTCCCATGGGACATTTTTAAGGAGAATAAATTAGCTGCATGAAAGTATTTGTTGCTCAGAGCAGCTGACTGAAATGATATTGTGTAGATGTATTTCAGCTTCTTGGAAGTCCTTTGCTTCTTTTTTAAAGTGGTATCATGCAAATCCAGAGTCACCTTTGCAAAGGTAGGTGGGATTGGATCATCTCCCTGTTGAGAATGACTGTATGTTCAGGTCTACTGCTAAGACCTGCAAGGAGATGGTGGAGAATTATCTCTGACAAGTTTAAAAGCCAGTTGAACTCAGAAGGCTTGAAGGTAAAGTTCCTTTGTAATTGTTGCAAATATTGATTCAGTCTCCAAACCTGTCTGGCACCAGAGCAGGGAAGAATTTCACTGAAACCAGACCTCTGTCTGCATCACTAGAGGTCCACTCTGGGCAAAAACTGGAGACTTTTGGAGGTGAGAAGTCAGGAGACAAAGTTTCATTGAAGCACAGGCTTCTCAGAATCACATTTTGGCAAGTTCTGATAAAGGAAAAACACTCCTTGCCTGTAGCTGCTTATGTCTCTTGAATAATTCTCTGCAAACTCATCACCATTTATCAACAGTACTTCAGCTGAAATAATGCATGACCCTCGTGCATCGATCCACTGGCTTGGCCAGGGTAAGCCCAAAGCAGCAAGTGAAATTTCCATCATTAAAATCTTAAATACAATTTACTTCTTGATTCTAAAAGGCAGCCTTTTAGAGTCCCTATCCATGCAAACTGGCTGCTTGCACTCAGAACAAGGAAAGGGTAACAACTTATTCAACACCCTCTCAATCTGTCTTCTCAAAGGCCTTTTATTTTTGTATTTACTGCAGATAAAAGGCTCTGGGATAACCAAACAAACTGTTGGTACTTATCCAAATTGAATGAAATCTTAGGAACTTTCCCCTCTTTTCTTGCGAGTAAATCCTGGCTGCACTGAAATGCAAGGCAGAATTCCTGTCACTTTAGTCATTCAATGCCCCATGTTCCCAGCAATTACTCCTGGGGGTGGGCTTGGTGCCTTCCTACTCCACCTGATGAATTGATCCTTGTTCAGGACACAGAGGGTCCCTTGCCAAGTGTGTAGAGAGAAGGGGTGAGCAGGGCTGAAACCAAAAGAGATGATTTCTGTCCAGCTGCCCTGTACTCTGCCTGAGCAAGCAATCGGGGTTGGGTTTCCCTTTTTATTTTTCTTTTAATTCTTTTTTTTTTCCCCAGAAACTACTGGCTCTGAACAAAATTATTTGCAGGCTGGGTTGGCAAAATGCTGGTCTGCATATCACTTTTGGGGCTGCCTCTCCTAACCATGCTCCAGTGCATCACTTGCTGTGTAGGTACCAAACTCCCAATGGTCTGAGGAGAAGCACCTTCCTTTCATCACCAAACCCAGTGAAACAACCTAAAATAAGTATCTAATAAATAGTGGTGTGCCCTTGTGGGATCTCAGCACCTCAGGATGGAGGTGCAGAGTGGCCGAGAACACCCTTGGGGGGCTCGGGAGTCCTGGAATGTTGCCAGAAGTGTCTGGTGGCTGGACTTTGATCCGACACAGGAGACGACGCCTGTATGAGGACTGGGAAGGTTTCACTGGGTGAATGGTGAAGGGATAAGTTAATTAGAGTGTAAAACACAGGGTTTAGGATTTTGGTACAGGGGGGTCTAAAGAAGTAAGATGGAGGAATTGGGGCGTGCCCTGTTCTTCTTCTTCTTCTTGGCCTCCATCTTCTGTGGTGATGGTGGCACTTTGGGATTGGTCATTACTAAAAGTGCACCGGTTAATAAGGGTAGAAGGTATTGGGGAAAAATGATAAATATTGTACACGTAACTTAGGGTATAAAGATAAGTGACCGCCCCGGGGGCTTGCAGTGTGCCCATGGCTGACTTGCTGTGCAGACCTCTGTCGGGCTGAAAGAAAATCTTTTAGATAAACAATTAATAAACACCAAGACCGAGACAAGATCAGAAGTCTCTCCTCGTCCTTTGAAGCGCCGGCTCTTCAAGGCCATCCCTGGGCCTTTCCAGGCCACCTAAACAGCACCGAAAACTTACATGCCCTACCTTCATAACATTTCATGAGCAGTAATTATTGATTCATTACAATAACACGTGTCTCTTGTTTTTCTGCACAGTGCCACATGTGAAAGCAGCATCCACCTTGAATATTAATGCATGAATCATTTAACAGTTTACAGGCTCAGTTCAGATAAACAATTAAGTGCAATCCATGTCTTGTTAGAGTAAATGGAATATTTGGGGAGGAAAGAAAGCCAGCATTTGCAGCCATGACTATGATGCAGTCATGGGCATGGCAATAAGAAGATGTCAAAAGAGTTTTGGGAGCTTTCAGAGTCAATGTGGGTCCTTAGAATCTTAGAATCCAGACCATCTGGGTGAGAGACAGTCATCAGCCTCTGCTTTATCCTGGGTCCTTCAATATTTCCCAGGTACAGATCAGAGTGTGACCATCAGCATCCTCAGCATGGTTATTCCAGTTGCACCAGTACAAGGTTGCCAGAGGACACCTACCCCGAGGCAGCTCCCATGGTGACAAACAGAGATGTCCAAACGGCTCATGAGTCAGGCAGATTCCAAGAGAACTGAGAGCCAGAGAAACCCCAGGAGAGTGAACCCAGAAGAGAAAGGATCATGTCTAAATACCTGAGACAATATTGGCGTCAGCAGCAGAAAGGCCTCCACACAGATCAAGCCGTGATGATACAATCTAGGGCATCCTACTCTGGAATCTTTTTTTTTTGCTCTCCCAGGTCAAAGACATTTTGAGCACATGCTAGGAGGAAAAACATGATTGGTGACACTAATCCTGCCTTTCCAAGAAGTCCAGCCCCAGTCCTTTATCTGGACAGAGCAGCTTGAAACATCACTATATTCACCAGCCCTACAAAAATTCAGCCTGAAGATAAAGTGCTCTGCTGTAATACAAAGGCTCATGCAGCAATGAGCTGTGCTGGGAAACCTTGGGAACAGACTCACAGCTCAGTGGATGGGATTAGCAGGGCTGGAATTGCTTTTACAGCCTGGCTTTTGGTTAACCCTGTAGTGCACAAGGGGCTGCAACTCCTCTGCAGCTCTGTGGGAGCAGAGCAAGGCTGGAGGCAGCTTTGGAGATGGAGAACCTGCCTGTGAAAACTTCCTGCTTATTGGGAGCGAGGAGGCAGGAAATGCCAGCTGGGGTTCTCCCAAGGTAAAGTATTTGCCCAGCTGTCTGGTCACAATATTCTTTCTTATCCAAACAAGGTTGTAAAGTGTCTCCCAGTAAAAGCTGCACAGCTGTGACTCTAATTTAATGCAAGTAAATGGGCTGCAGTAGCAGCATGGAAAATGGGGTGGCTACAAACCCTTTCATCCCAGTGAAGCTGTGAGGTTAGAGGGTCAGACAGCTTACTTCTTCTTCCCACAACTCAAAGGGGACAGGAAAGAGGGACAGGGATGCTACCAATCCCAAAAATGTCCCAGCAATGGCAGTTAGGATCCTTTTCCCTATTTCCAGGCTATTTTATTTCTTGAACTCATTTTACTGTGTTTTGACATTTTCATTGGACATCATCCCTCCTGCAGAGAACAAAATCAGTTTTTAATGTGCTCCCCAATGAAATAACTCAGACCATAACCCTGGACATTCCTTCCCTATAACCCATTGGTCACGGCCTGGCTGAAAACTATGTTTTCCCTCTACTTCTGTTGTCCCCAGTAATAAACCATAGAAGATTTATTACCAGATCAAATGATGACCTGCTGTGAAACTTCAGACCCTGGCTATTGATTTGTGTGTGCTGCCTGCCTGTGTTAACAAGCCCAGGACAGGCTGAGTGGTGTGCTCAGTCCCCCCTGGTGCTGCTGGGTGCAGCTTGGCCCTGGCAAATTACACCAAAGCAGCTCCAGAGAATGGACATTTTTTAGACTGGAGAGCCAGAGATTGGGAAGGCGATTTCTGTGCTGCTCTGGGTTGTCATGATATTGGGGCAGATTTTTTGTGAAGCCATTTTGACTGTCACTACTTTCTTGTCCTTCTTGTGAGTAGGAATGAGCTATGACCTGGTGCCAGGATCATGCTTTTCCCCTCTCCCCATCTATCATAATGCTCTAAAAAACTGGGATCAGGTCTCATGTCCATAGTGTGTGCCTGGTGCTACAAGGCAATGCAGAAAAACCTCTTTCCCCTCATTTTACCCTCCCTGCCTTCCTAGCACCAAAGCCTGCTGAACTTAACCTGTTTTCTTCAGTGTGAGAAAGATTTTAGATTTCTTTATGGAAGCCCTTATAGCTCTTTTGACATGTCAGGAATAATTAAGAAAAATGAGAATATGAGATTTGGTAAAAAGGATAAATCAGTGTAATGGGAAATACCTAATTTGAGGGAAAAGCAGAGACGTTTGCCCAAGTTATGCTGTAGCTCTTGAGCATCAATACAGGGGTGGCTCTTGTGCAGTTCTGGCCACTTGCAAGGCCATGGTCCAGATGTTACCTTAGAGGACTAAGGAGCAAAAAGCTCTGCCTTGAATCATGCAACATCACCTTTTACCACCAACACAAAGCTCTTCCTTTCTCTCCCCCTTATTTTGGCAAAGGTTTAATATTTTTTTTAAGTGAGTTGGGCATTAATTCCCTATTCCAGTGGCTGCTAGTGGCTAAATGCTTTACCTGGTCCTTGGTGCTTAAACCCAGTAGAGATGTCTCTATGCCTTAGCCCTGCCTACATCCTTCTCTCAGATTGGCCTGACTGCTCATTTTGTTCTCCTTCCTTTAACAATTGCCCACCCATCTGAGCTGTAATCTTTTGTCTTAATGCAAAGGTGTGGAGAGAGATAAAACAAAAGCACTCTAGTGAGACACAGAAAAACCTGGCTGTGAGCAAGGCTCTGTTCTGTGTTTGCAGTGCATCCATCAGCCATGCTTGGCAGACCAAGAAAATCAGTCCCTGGCCTGTATAAATATGAATGATGCAAAAGGAGGATTAGATGCAATAAAAATACCCTGGTTGTTTCTCCTGCCTTATTTACTTGGTTTTGTTGCTATTAATAAGAACTCTGTGCAGAGGATTGAAGTGTTGCTATTGTTCTACAAAAGAGCATAAACAGATTTATAAAATAAATTAATAAAAATAAGGGCTGTTTATCCTAAAGTCTAATTTGCCTTGGCTAAAGACACATATTAATGGTGTGGTGACAGTGTGGGTGTGCATTGGGTGTGCTATCCAGATGAAAACAGACACTGGCAGAGGTTTAGGATGTGAATTGATCCTGCATGTAACCAGGACCCTGCTACAGAAAAGTGTAACCATCAAAAGTGCAGCCCTATCACCCTCCCCCTGCTTCTCCTTCATCCACTCAGTGCAAATTAAATCAAGAAACTGATCCCCTGGAAGACTTCTTTCATTTTTTCTTCCTCCTCATTTCAGCTCAGCCCACTGAACTGACTGACTCAGGGGCTGCAGGTCCTGCAATGCTGAAGAGCCTAGAGAGGAGCAGCTCAGCCACACAGTGCCCTGCTGCAGGTGCAATGTGTGCTGAGAGCCCTGGAACATCCTGAGCTGGAGCAGGTTACTCACAGATGAGCACCAGACAAGGCAGGAGCTGCACCAGCAGCTTCTCTGGTGCTCACAGGGACAGCATGGTGGGGCTTGGATCAGGGTGCAGGGATGTGCTTGGAGGGAAGCACAGATTCCCCTTGCTCCCAACATTCACCAGGGAATCTGATGTCCCAGTCATGGGCTTTATTAATGTCCAATTCCTTGCTGGAACTGATGCACCTCCCTGAGAGCCTCATTTTGCAGTGGGGTGGAACCCCTGAAGGAACTCAAAGCATGGGCTCAGTAACCCCCTGTCCTAGGGTGACATTATGTTGCTTGTATCCCCATTTGTGTGTTCTGTTTATGCAGGATATTATGTTCTGTGCTTTCAAGACTGGCTCTGAAGAGCAGAGTTTTGTTTTGGTTTCTTATCAGCCTGCTCCCCCATGGCTGGCGGGATGCACAGACAGGGCAGTACATAGTGCTGCTTTTGCTTTTTGCTTGGCTTTTTCCTTTGCTCTTGCTTCTGCTTTGCTCCTCCTTTGCTCTTGCTTTTTGCTCCTGCTCATTAGTTAGTTTAGCTAAACAGTCTGAATTTTTCTCTGGGCTGTTTGTCCTTTCTCTTTTTTGGAACTGCTCAGGACTGGGGCCTGGCAAACACGGAGAGTTTGCACCTTGTGGCCTAGCGGGGCCTACTCTGGGCACCAGCCATTCCCAGTGCCAGAGGGACTGATAACAGAACAACCACCCCCAGAGAGATTTTCTGAATTTGTCATCTTTTTCAGAGTGTTGTCATCCACTATTGTTCATTTTGTGTGCTGGGGGGTGCTGTGCCTGTTAAATAAACAGGTTCTTTCCACTTCTCTCTGAGGAATCCTTCCCGAACCAAGTGGGGGGAGAGGCCATGTGGGTTTGCTTTCTGGAGGGCCCCTTTGGAGATTTTCTCCCAAATTTGCCCTAAACCAGAACAGCCCCCATACTGGGGGAGTGGGGGCATCAAGGTGATGGAGAGGGAAAAGCAGGACAGGGTGGCTGCGAAATTTTCCCTGGCCACAAGAGGGTGGCCTAAGGTGGTACTTCTTCTGACAAGTAGCATGTTTTGAGCTTACAAAAAGCTCTGTTTATGTGCATTTTTCTAATTCCAGCCAGAAGCACAAGTGCTGGAATAGAAGAAAAACTGATTTCGCTGTGATTTTCCTGCTGTGGCTTGCAGATCAAAGGAGTTTAAATAGTTTGCTTGGGCAAGTTTGCATAAGCTTTCAAACTTTCTTGGTGCTTATCAGCATGATGTAAACTCCAGCAGGAATGAAGGATGCTCAAAATCCTAAACAGCTGTTGAGTTGTTCTTAACCTCCAGCTGAGTAACAGTGCCTAGGAAGCTGCATTTTTGATATGCAGAGCTCCAGAAAGTAGGATGGTTTTTATTACTTTCACATCTGGAAAAGAGGAAGCATAATAGAGTAGCTTACTTTCTCTTCTTTGTTTCCAAATAATTAAACTTCCTCAAAACACTTCTGTCTCCTCTGTCTGTATTTAGTTATTATCTTTTTTTACCATACTTTTCAGGCCTCATGAAATAAATCATCTTCACATGGCAGAACAGTGAGATTTTGTACACTTCTCTGAGCTGATACAGGCATAGCTGCAATTAGAGATTACTTGTTTTTGTGCTGAACCAGGGGTTGAAAAAACCCCTTTCAACGGGTACTCTCTCCAAGATAACTAATGTCAATCACATCATTACTGTGGGCTTTGCTAGCTGTTCCATAGCAAAAACATCCTGTTGTCCTAAGGGGCTTTGTGATGGATTGGTTGAGTAGCAATGAGGGGAGGGATGTGCTGCATTTTGCATTGAAGTGATACTTTTTAGTTTATATTTATCCTGGATTCCTTTCTCTTGAAGAACAGTTCCTATAGCTGATGGGAAAATCTGCAGAGATGCAATTTAGCAGCAGGCAGCCTAGAGGTGAGGTGGCTGGGCAGGGAAGGGAGCTCTGCCTGGAATCATTGTTTCAAAGGGGCTTTAAGGTGGCCAGGTTGTGGTGTGGGATGTCTAAGGGTGCCTCAGGTGGGAGGCAACAGGCCTGGAGGGGAAATGGGGTCAGGTGGGCACTGAACTGAGCCCTTGGGAAAAGACAAATGGGAAGTGCTGGTGGATGGGGAGCAAGATGTGAAGAGACAGTGACAGGTTCAAAAAGGGTTCTAATGTGAGCTTTGGGGGTTTCATGGAGGGTTCAGGTCAAGCAGCTTCACCCTACAAAGCTTCTGAGGCTGATTATGCTCATAACAGTACTTGGCTGCTTCACAAAGAATCCAAGGCAGATGTTCAGGCCCATGAACACAGATTTTTCCTGCAGGGGGTTAATTTACCTTCTTATTGCTTTATTTTTTCCTTTGCTAGAAAGGTGTTTTGCTTTGCAAAGCAGAAAAGCTATCACCTGCTATTGTGGGGGACAGTCCTAGGGAGTGCAGGCTTCACAAAACTGCTCTCCAAGAGCAGCTGCAGCCTGCCTGGGATTTCCATGCCTGTCTGGAGATTAGGGGATGAAAAGAAGCTGAAGAGAATCTGGGTAGCCATTGTATCAGGGAGTTGAGCATAGATGACTGAAGCAGAATGGGTTCTGTTTCTGATTTCCCTCTTCAGTGCTTAATGATTACTAATGGAGAGGTTTTCTCTTGGAGCCTGGGCTGGGAGCACCTTCCCTGCAGCTTGCTGGGCTTTTTCTCTTTGAGTTGAGCTCTGTTACTGCAGCTGCAGCCAAGCTTTGCAAGCTGAACACTCTCATTAGCGGGGGTAATTTTGATGAGGAAGATGCCTCAGCTCCTCATTGCTCATGGGTTTCTTCTCTGGAAAACTGAAAGAGGGATGTACTGAGCTTGCATCCACATCTTGCCAGCCCTGTGAAAGGTGTTCATCTTCACCCTCCTCACTGCTCATCCCATGCAGGCTGCAGGACCCACCTCCAGGGGAGGCAGAAAAGGGGTGAGGAGCTGATCTTCATTGCAAATGGACACACAGCTCCTGTCCTCCATGGCAGTGACAACTGTGCACAGGTAAATGGACTCCTCAGACCCTTGGAATGTTCATTCTTGTAGGCTCTTTGTATTTGTTACAGGGGAAGGTTCCATTTTTAGGAGGAAAGTAAGACATTGTCATAAGGAAGAATGGAAAAAAAAGGGAAAGAATTACCAAAATAAAAAACCTTGCCCATTTTGCTTTTTTGTCTAAGTGTCACCATCACTGCTGCTGTTCTTGTATTCAAATGTGTGTTCATGCCCTACACTTTTATTTTAAAGTAACAAATTCAAACCAGCTGTAAGTGTGGCTATTGCTCTGAATTTCATTTGTTTCCATGTGCTTGTTTCAACTGTGAATTCATGTTGAGACAAGTGGATTTTTTCTCAAATGATTATTAAATACCTCTGTGCTGTAAATGCTGTGTTTTTTCAGGCATCTTTTTAAAATTATTGCCACTATCTCATTAATTTTATTCAAATTCCACATAATTACCTCTTCCTATCCTATTAGTGAATATATAACAGCAAGAAAAATCATGACATGACAAAAAAATGCCAGTATCCAGCTGTCTCTACTTCTCCAGCACAAAAGATCCTGCACAAAAGATCCTCTTTTAAGTAAAGCTTCTGTTTGTCTGAAAGTGAACCTGCTACAGGACTACAATAATGGATTCTTTGAAGGGAAAACAATAAACATGGTATCAGCTGACAGATGCTGTCCTTCTTGACTGCAGTGTTATATCCATTATTCAATAAGATGGACATGATGTTCAGGAGAGCAGGAGCAATGAGGTGTAACTGTATCTTTCTGCACCAGGAGGAACCTCCAAAGAGATTAGTGGAGGGGAAGATTTTTTCCTTTGGGTTTCTGGTGTCTTATGACTGCAGCTTTTGGTCTGCAGCAGGACTCTGGACGAGTCCTACTGGATGAAGAATGAGATATATAAAGCTGCTTGTGAGTTGTGCTGGTTTTGAGTTTGGTTTTTTTTTTTTTTTAACAACTTTGGCAGCAAATGTGTTTCTTTTCTTAGTACTATTTTTTCAACATTTTTCTGCAAAAGTGAGGTCAAGTCATGTTCAGTTCAGGTGTTCTTGGTTCTGTGGATGAGCAAGAGGCACAGGGATAAATGTGTTATTACTTAGAGTTGAAGAAATAACCTTGGAGCAGCTCCATGCTGAAGGTTCAGCCTGAGGAGATGGATCAGCAAGTGAGACTCACATAAACATCATCTGCTCTGGTACAGTGGGGTTTCCTCAGTGCTGACTTGGAGATTTTCTTGGAGAAAATGAATTTTTGAAGCCAGTATTCATATGAAATGGGAATATTTGTGTTCTGAAGTTTATCTTAATAGTTAATGAGTGGTGCAGGGACAATTAGAACAGCAGGCAGACTTTTTTGACTAAAGAAGCTGCAGATCTTGGCTGTGCTGTTTTCAGCTAGATAAAATCTGGGAGGTTTCTAGGTCCTGGGGAAGTAGATCTAAGTCTCATCTCTAGGAATTGATCTGATACTAGTAGTTTTTTCTAAGCAGTCTTACAAAGTGCTGCTAATAAATTCTACAAACAGGTGTAAAGTAGCTCTTAGATGTGAAAGATGATGATGCTCACACGAGAGACCAAACTTAGCAGGTAGCCCATATGTCTAGACTGGGACAAGAAATATATATACCAAGCCCCTTGGTTCATGCAGGTCAGATCTATTTCAGAAGCAGCCTTTGTGCCTGGCTGCTGGGATATAAAGCTGATTTGGCTCCCTGCCAGCAGAAAACAATCCCCAACCACCCCTGGCTGTCTTATCACAAGGCAGCACACTCCAGGCATGCTGACTTCCTCTGATCTGGCCCTAGGTGCTCAACTGTCAGCAATAGTCTCCCTGAATCTCATTTCTTGGGTATTGCAGTTCTAAGGAAAGGGCCAGTGCCTGATCCTTGAGAGGGCAAGGGGTTAACATGCTTAATAAAAATACCTTGACACTATAAAAAGCTGTATCCTTATCTCTGAAAGCAACATATTCTATTACCCTGGAAGTGACTGATTGGCCCTAATGAAGCTCCATGGGGAGAACATACAGCAATATGGCTGGCTCTGGTTACCTTAGCAACTCTCTCCTTGAGAATTCAGAGGCTAAATTTATATAAAATTGGAGATCTAAAAACACCTGACAATATTCCAACAGAGAAAAATGTTACTCTCTGAAATTAACCTTGATTAAGAAGGATGATGTTGCTGTAATTGACACTGTGTGTTCCTCCAGCAGAGGGGCTTTGAATGCTTTATTGTTTTTGTGAGGCAGGGAAAGCAACAGGCAGCTCTGAAAGGGCCCAAAGGAACATCCAGGGGAAATTAGAGGGGAAGATGTGGAGTGAAAATCAGTGAGATGGGGAGAAGCTGGCACCAAGTTATGTGGAAGTGTCCAGCTGTGAGTGTTTCTAGTGCTTGCAATCCCCTATCACTGTTTGTATACAATTATTTGGCTTCACAAAACCCTGAAGATCAAGCCCAGCTGTGAACTTCCTATGACTTCTAGGATTGTTCTTTAGGTTAGGAATTCTCCAGCTCTCAGGCAAGGTCTACTCTGCCCTGCCTTGTGAAGCACCTACTTGGGTCTGCACCTAGAGCAGAACTGAAGTTTGTAAGTGGTGAATTTGTTATTATGGACCGGTTAAGTCAATACACATATGACTGCTTGTATTACCAGGGTGCCTGGTCTTATTTGTATTTCCCTGGATGTCAGTGCAGGTCAAATCTTTTACATCAGCCCCAATAATGCTGGATAACCTTTGAGAGGGGGTTTGGAGAATAGTGCTTCAAATTCTTCTGGCTTTGCCAGAATTCTGCTTTCAAGCACGGGCAGTTTGTGATCATTTCAATGGTGCTGCTTGTTGCCTTTAATAATTTTAATGATAGTCTGTACTGACTTAGCTTTTAAGGACTGAAAGGGAGTCTGGGGACTCAGCAGGGAAATGTAAAGTGGCCTGAGAAACCCTGAGCTCCCATAGGTGAAGCTTAAAGAGCTGCTCCTGGCTGGGGTCGGGGACTGAGCCACTCTGGGCTGTGAAAGCTGTGCTTAATTTTACTTGTGGAATTTGTTGCTGGGGGAGGTCAGCAGGCCAAATACTCTGGTTGGGTTTTAAATAGGGCTGGATAATTTCATGATGTCTAACAACATTTGCAGCTCTGCAAGGCAAGCTAACGAGGTTAATCAAATCTTATGCTTCAGGGAACTGCCTTGCCATGCAGGCCTGCTTCTGTGTAAACACTGCAAGATGGTGCATCAGGGTGTTTGACCAAAAATATCAAGAGTCTGCATCAGTGAGCCAGTTTTGTCCTAAGCTAGAATGATCAAGGGTTTGATCTGAGATAGAAAAATGGAATAACCCTAATTACTTCTCAGCCTACTGCTCTCCGAAATGCAGCTCTGCTGGCATATTATAAGAAATCAGAGCATGTGTGCAGCCACAAAACCTTGAGGAATGATCAGTTACACTCCACTGCTGGTGAGTGAGGCTCTTGGTGATTGTAGTACCTGTGTACTTAATGCTGATGCTCCTAGGGCAGTGCTGTCCTGCTGTAGTGCAGCTTCTGCTGGGTCAGGAGCTCAGGAACAGATCAGGAAATGATGCTAAAAACTGAAAGGCTTGCACAGGTGAGGCAGGGCATGACTGCACGGTCTGTCCATTTTCTCCTCCTTCACTTAGAAACCAGAATAATTTCATTTAAATGGCTTCTCTGTGAGTCCTGCCAGTGACCCTGGCAGGCTCAGCTCGGCACAGGCAGTGGGGACATCAGGGGTGTCACAGAGCTTGGGACTCTGAAAGTGGGCTGTGTTAATGGGGAGCATCATTTTGATGAGCACCCAAAGTTGTTTCTGATTTAGTGAGGAAACGGATGGAAGATCTCAGCCTTTTATTCCTATTTTGATCATTCACAAAGGGGTTACACTGGTATAAATCTATTGGCTCATTTAGGATTTATACTCTGAAAATTGGTGGCAGGATTTGGCTGGCTGCTTTTGTTTCTGCTGCTACTTGGCTCTTGGATGTGATGCTTGTAATTGAGAGCTGAACGCAAATGGAGTGAGCTTGGCCACTAAACAGCTTCACTTCTGGTCCCATTGTTTGCACAATGTTTTCACTGTCTTGAAAGGAATATGGGGGGAAAATGTTCCTGGCTTGGTTGTGGCTTTAATGCAGGCTGAGCCAGGTGGGCTCCAGCTAAGTTTGGCTCTTCAGCTGTATCTAACAGGTCCAGAGCCATGAGAGCAGGCAGAGCTGGAAGGCAGAACACTTTTCTGCATATTTACTGGATGGTGTCCTTCCTTTGCCCTTGCTGCTTAAAGTCTCTTCAGTTACACTGAGAGTTAGGCTGGAGTGTGTCAATGAAGCCTGGAAAAAGCTCAGGGTTTTCACGGGCTTTCCAGTATTCTGACTGAAATATTTAAAGGCCTGAAAACCTGAAGCAAAATCTTCTGGACTTCCCTAAATTGTCATTTCCTGAAAACTCACAACAAGCCAATATGTTTATAATTTCCATGTTTTTAAAGGGGGAACCAAAAGGAATTTAAAAGACACTTCTCATATATAGGGGAGGTCCAAGTTTCTCTGAACTAAAACAAAAAGGATTTCAGATTTTGGGTTGCAGATGTTTTCAGTATCACAATGATTAGTTCTTCACATATTCAATTATTGTTTAAACATAAAGTAATAGATGCAATATACCCTCAAGTCATGGAAATATAATTTGATTGTAGCTTCCTTTTTTGTTTTACAAATAATAATCCATGATGATCAGGCAACAAAAATTTTTGGAGAATTAATTATGGAAAGAACATTCAGTAAGAACTCCCTTCTGCATACTTATGCCATGTTTGTGAGCTTCTGGAGACAGCACATGATGCTGACTTCTGTTTAACTCAAGCCAACAGAGAAATACAATAACTCCCATAAAATTACACTTTCATTGTGTATGAATATATTTATATAAATGTGTATATATTTATATGTAGTACATAATTGTTGTGCAGGGTTGGACTACATTGTCCTTTCAAGTTAACACTGTCTCCAGTGCTGGTTCTCAAGTGGTTCTGTTCCAGAACTTGCACCTCAGCAGAGCATTGTCTGAGTTTCTAATACTCTGTTTTCCCACCTCAAAATAATCCTGAGAGTATTCCTCTTGAATGAAATAAATTATGAAGGTCTCTGATATATTAAAGGGTGGAAAAAGACCAATCTCTAGTTAGGGGTTAACTGATGATTAACCCAGCTGATAAGAGAAGGTGTTGCCAGTCAGGAGTGCCAGAGGAAGGTGATGGCTTGTGTGGCATCTCATGGCATTGCAGTGGGTGATGCTCTTCTGTCAACACCTCAGCTCAGAGCCAGGAGTCTGGCACAGGAGTTCACAGAGGGAATCTTCCTGCTTGTCTTTGAGCCAAACACAGTCCTCAGGCTGGGCCTGCCTGGCCAATATTGGATTTAAGGATAGGTGCACTCAGTGGTATTTAATTAGGGTTGTTTTCCTTTTATGTAAATTATAATGCTGCTCCCTACAGAAAGGAAGGAAGCTGGTCCCTGCTAAGAAGGGATTCTGCAGCCTCCTGTGAGAGGGTCTGAGGTGCCTCAGCCAGGCTGTACCAGGAACCAGTATAACTTTGGGACAATGTACACTTTGCTAAGATGGGTAGTTTGAAAAGGAGAATGCTCTAGAGAGGCAGATATCCAATGAATGAATCCTATATCCCCCTGACACGCTTCCCTTGCCCTGTCCTATCTAACCAGGTGATGGAAGTGGGAGGGTCATAAAGTCCCAGGAAGACCATCAGCAACACCACCAGCTCTGTTTTCTGTTTAATAAAAACTGGTTACAGGGTATTGATAATCCCTCACCTGACCTCTAGACACCCTTGATGCATTTGAGTGATATTTTTAATCACATTTGACAGTGATATGCCCGGCTGCATGGCTCAAAAAACACAAACTTCATCAGACAATCCAGAAACTCATCAAGATCTTTCCATTTGCAAAGCAGGTTTGAGATGTTTCATTCTGCCACTGGCCACACATGTGGTGTCTGTCTGTCACCTTCCAGTGCATGCTTGTCACTCAGGGAAGGGTGTGGAGGAGCAACCTGAACATAATAAGAAGCCCTGGATAAAAGGAAATTGAAAACGCAAGTCCCTGGCCTTTGGAATTAAAGGATGAAGCAATCTCTGGTTAGCTCATTCCCCCTAGGGAGGTCCTCAAGCCTCTTGCAGCCTGCACTGTAAAGAAGCTTACAGTAAAATATGCATTTCATTTTATTCTGTTGAGAGGAAGAAGGGAAATGAATTGACCAGGGGAGAGATGGACAGAGTGGAGCAGAGTGGGCACTTTCCATTATGTTTCATTTGTCAAGCCAGTTAGTCTTGCTGCAGGAATAATCTCAGGTTCTCTGCCTTTTTTCCTCTGGACATCTGCTGCCCTTTTGCAGTGATTTATCTGCTTGCCCCTTTCCTCCTTTCTGGGAGGGCAGAGAAGATAGTTTGGACTTGCCTCTTGTGCAAGCTCAGAGCCAAGATCTGCCCATGTTTTGATTGTGGTTTGAGACCCTCGGTGCTTCTGTGGGGGACCTAAAGATTTCCCTTTTAGGGGGTTCTTGGCCAGCATCTAGGAAATATCTCCCGCTCTGTTTGTCTGGATTTGTCACAGCACATCTCCAAAGTACGGGGTACATCCCCCAGAAACTGGTTTAGCATGCTCCTCCCTCCTTAAATAACTGTGTAATGCTTCTATATGATGGAGTTTGTGACATAATTGAGCTAAACCTCTTCCTTTCTCACTAATAACAGCATTTCCCCCCACTAACAACAGCATTTCTCCCCTCTGCTCATGGAATGCAGCCTGTGGTTGGATTCTGTGAATTGCTGCAATCCTCTCTGATGCTATAGGCTCTACAATCCATTCCCCAGCTGAACTCCATGCAGGTTCAATCCTCAGAAGTGCTGAGCTGCTGTGCTGCTGGGAGGACTTAGAAGCTGTTGCTTACACAAAAGCTGGCAATTAGCAAATTTTGGTAGGGACATGAAGTAACACTTGTACCTGTGCTCAACTCCCCACAGGGGCCAGTTTACAGTCCAATTAAACAATTATAAGTCATTAAAGTGAATCTTCAGAATCCTCTGGGCTCTCTAAATTGCTATTTACATAATTCTACAGCTAAAAATAATGAAGATAAAGTAATCAGGTGGCATTGGAACATCTTTTCAAGTATACGAGAAGTTAATTGCCTTCACTTTATTCCCAAGTGTGCAAACACTGTCTTGTTTGATAGTGACAAATATAATTTGGGGGGTATTTTACCCACCTGACATTTTGCAGAGGATATAGGCTGTGCTTAGTTGCAGAGTTATCATCTTGGAGAAAATCATATTACTCTATACAGGTCCATCACCCTGTGGTGTTTATTAAGAAAATATGAGATTGCTGAAAGATGTAACTTCTGAATTAGGCTCTGCCAGCCTTGACAGGAAAAGGAAAAGCTGGAGTGAACTTTCCAGGTTTAAAGCCTGGTAAAAAGGAGTTTTGCTTTTCCTTTTTCTTTCCTGTGCAGGAGCAGGCAGGATTTGTACTTTGATCCTCGTGGGTCCCTTCCAACTCAGGATATTCTATGATTCTAGGTTCATGTCACCATTCAGATCAGAAAAAGCCCTTTGTAGTCACATGGATAGCAGACTTTCAACAGCTTCATTTGGAACTCTCTTGGTGTTCTTCCCTGCCCTCAAACTTTGGGAAAACCCTGCTAGGCTTACCCTGCTTTCACCTATTCCCTTCACTACAGTGGAAATACAAGGCTAGAAATAAAAGGATGACATTTATCTTAAAGGCCACACTTGACTTCAATTGGAGCTTCCCAAGTGCTCAGTGCTTTGGAAAATTCATTCTTCAACTGACAATTTGATGGCTTATCCCATACAGGACATCTTAAGTGCTTTATGAAACAGAATGGCTTAAGCTTCTCATTAAATGCCTTGCTGGGTACAGAGTTAAATAGCAATTATTTTGCATGACTCAGTTTCACTACCCACCCAGAAGGAAGTTTTTGAGCACTCAGTACAGCATTACAAGGAGATATGGTTTAATGTAAGTGAACATTGTACAAAATCCTACACTCAGCTTTAGGTTTGCCTTGCTGTGGAAAGCTCAGATAATTGCTCTTTGCAATCAGTGTTCATGTTTCTTCAGAATGACACCAGTACAACTGCAAAACAGAAGTGAGTGTTTGGAAAAGAAATTGCTGTGAACTGAAAAATGAATGCTTTTTTCCCCCAACACTTCTTGTCCAAAGCTCCAAGTGCCTTTCATCAAATTCTACAGAAACAAAACCAAATTAGCTCTAAGTAACTCTGAGTTCTCAGAGGTGAGGACTGGCACCTCAGCTGTGAGAATGGTGTTTGTTCTCTTTTGCAATGTGTTTCTAGGAAAGAAAAAAAAAGTCATTAGAAAAGTGATGTGAAAAGGAAAAGTCTCACAGTGTGCTTGTTCAGTACCTCAGCAATATCACAATGACTTACCTTTGTACCAAAGCTTTTTTAACCCTTTGGTGTTGTTCTTGGAGCCTCTGAGTTGTTCATTATCTGTGCTTCTGTTCCACAGCAAGGAGAAGGGATCCACTGCAGGAAACAAAGCCAAAAGCCCCAGTTTTGAGGAAGAAGGAATTCTCTTCCCCCTATACAGATCTAGGGAAGGACTGACAAATGCATTGCAGCGATATCTCCACATTTCCCTGATTACACAGTAAGCTATGCCCTTGATGATAAAAAATTAAATTCAACCCTGGTCTTAAAGCTCTTTGTTCCTTTAATCTGTGAGTTAACTGATTATTCACAGCAGCAGGGACCAAGGGCCAAAGACCCTATCTGAGTTGTTTTTCTTAGAACTGCTATTCAGTCTGGGCTGTGCAGGAAGAACATGTGGTACAGAACTGGATCTGACTCTTAATTTCCAGCTCCTTCTACCAAGGGACACAAAAAGAGGCAGAGACATTATGTTAAAGAAAAGTGAGAGTGGCAGAGGTGGCCTCTGGAGATTTAGCACTGCACAATGTCTGTTCCCATCAAAGTGACACCCTGTGCAGGTGCCCCTGGGACACTGAGCATCCCAGGAGCTGCACAGAGACCTCGGTGCTGCTGGAGAGGGATGCCTGCAGGAGAAGTGCAGTGGCTGCACACAGCTCTGCTGACAGACAGATGGCACCTTCAAGAGGCACAAACATCTGAATTTGGTGATGCTTCTTTATCCTGAGCTCACCTCTGCTCCTCCTCAAAAAGCACTGCTGCAATTAGAAGCATGCTATCACTGCAAAGTGACCTTGACCTGTCACAGCCGGTGAGATACCTTGTAAATCAAAAGGCACAGTAATTACCAGCATTAGGCAGGTGATTTGGGATTGTTTTGGGTAACAGCATTACTGCAGATTCTCCTAGGGATTTCTCAACTTCAGGAGAGTAAGACTTAAGGTTCTCTCTGGTGTCCTTTGCTAAGCCTTTTATTGCATCTTTTGGGCGCTTTTTATGATGATCCAGCTTTTCTCAGAGCTTGTAATGACGATTGCTGGCAGGGAATGGCATCAAGAGGCTTTTTTAGCTTGAACAATGTGACATTTTATTTACAGCATCCTTATGCTTGGCTATGATCTTGAGTGGAGGGACACATAACCTGGCAAGCTGGAGTAAGCTATGACTTGAAAATGTGAAGTTTTCCTGATTTCTGTAGTTTTTCAGGAAGTATTGCTTACCTGACTTTAATATTGCTATTCCTACAAACACTGGGTTTTATCCTTTAAAGGATAAAATTTTGCATTTGGTGGAGTTGAGAAGCCCATGAGAACAGACATAAAATGAGAAAAAAACCAGAATTGCTGGGCAAAAATGGAAACAGCACTTTGTATTTGACTGGTGTAATTCTGCTTGGTCTCACACTTCCAGGTGAATTAGAGCCCTTGAGACAGAATATTACTTGTCTTTTTAACTTATGGGGAATTTAACCTGCCTGTGGAAATTAATGTTTGCTCGGTCTCAGAGATGGAAATGCTGGGGATTCCCTGTACAGAGATGAGTCAGCCATGGCCCCCAGCAGCCACTCCTTCAGAGCTCCAGCTCTCCTGTGATGTGCCTTCTGGCCTGACTAGGAGGATTAATTGACACCAGAAGTAATAAAAAGAGAAAAAAGGGAGTTGTCTGGAAGAGGAATGGGAAAGCCCTGCAATCTCTGAAGCCCTGCTCACCTGCTGAAATGCTGAAATGCTATCCTTGTCTTCATCTGAGCTCCAAGACACTAAGGACTTCCAACAGTTCTACATCATTTAAATCTCAAATGTCATCATTAGTAGTAGGAGATATTCTAGTAATAATTCAGAAATGGCTTAAGCCTTCCTGCCAAAAAGTTCCTCACCCTAAACCAGTTCTATTAGAAATTCTTGAACTTGTTCAACCTTGAAATCCCAAATTCTATTTCAAAATCTTGTGCTCTGGCTTTTCCTTCAGTGGCTCTGTCTGAAGCTGTTTCTGCACCCGTGGAGGATGCTCACCCCCAGATGGGGATGTCTGCACCGTGGTGCTCCTCCCTCTCTCATTTCAGGTGGAGCCTGGCTGTGCCTGCTGCTGGGCAGCCTCACCCTGCAAGGCTCTGCCCTGCCTGGCAGCCCAAGGGACCCAGCAGACACTGCCTGGGCTGGGCTTTGTGTCTGAACCCACTGCCTGAGCTGGGCTTTGTGTCTGAACCCACTGCCTGGGCTGGGCTTTGTGTCTGAACCCACTGTCTGAGCTGGGCTTTGTGCCTGAGCTGGGCTTTGTGTCTGAACCCACTGCCTGAGCTGGGCTTTGTGTCTGAACCCACTGCCTGAGCTGGGCTTTGTGTCTGAACCCACTGCCTGGCCTGGGTTTTATATCTGAGCCCACTGCCTGAGCTGGGCTTTGTGTCTGAGCTGGGTTTTGTGTCTGAGCCCACTGCCTGTGCAGAATATCACCTTGCAGAGTCCCTGCCCCTTGCTTAAGAGGCCAGGGTAAATCTCACATCCTGCTTTCCTGGAAAAAATAGCATCCCAAAAGAGCAAACTCCTGAACTCTGTGCCTGACCTGCCTGACTCAGGATGTCTGCTGTAGAGGCCACAGGCTTTTTGATGGGGTTTTCCTGACAATAGGGCAGCCTCAAATAAAGCCCTTGCTCAGAGAGACGTGTGGCTGAAATGTCTCCAAACTGTTCAAGGAAGGAAGTTGGGTCTTAAGAGGAAAAGTCTGTCTTTGAGTCATGTTTCTTCTACTTCCTAGGGCTATTTTGGAATTATACAGAAAGGAGAAAACAAAACAAAAAAAGCAAGGCTTAGGTTGATTTTTTTTTTCTGATTTGGCATGCCTTATGTCACCAGGAGCTTTGCAATTCATTTCAGTTAGAGCCCTTATCACTGCCTGTCATTTCTCCAATTTGTTTCCAGCCCTGCAAAGCAACCTGCAGTGTGTTTTGGCTTTCCTGGGGGATGTGTTGAACCCCACATCCTCTTTTGCTGTTCTTCTCAAGAGCTGAACAGAGACTTTTCAGTTATGAGTTATAAGCTGCTCTTTTACTGCAGCAGTGAACAGGGCAATTCCCTGCAGTCCCTGTATCCCCAGTCTTGTGTAGGGACAAAATGACACTGCCTAAATGCATGCATGAAAAGGACCTCAAAATATTGTAGAGTCACTCCTGTGGTGGTGTGAGTGTTTTGCAGTAGTAATCCAAAATCTGTAGGAGTGTTACTAGTACAGGAAACCTGCAGAGGGATGCACAAGGTCTGTGTTTGAAAGGAAGAAAATTTGCAGTTGTAAATCTCAAGGTGGTTGTTCTTTCCTGCCAAGTGTCTCCTTGTAATTTCCAAAACCAAATCCTCTGTGCTCTGCATTGCTGCATGTCTCTAGGTCATTCAGTGAGGATTTTCTCTTTGATTGAGGTTACCAGAGCTGGAAATCCACAACATTCCTACCCCGAACATTTGAATTTGTAGTGCTCCTGGAGTTATGATACATAAAGAATGCCATCTCATATACTGAAAAAAAAAAAAAAAAAAAAAAAAGGAAAGGTTATTTTGAGCCCTTTCCTTCTGGGGAAAGCTCTCAGTGATCTCCTGAGGACTCCAAAGGAACAAATAGAACTTGGGAGTTGAATTATTTTTAAATTTCAAATTGCCAAGAACTGGAAAAACAAACAAATCCCTGAAACTGCCTCAGAAATACAGAGCACATAAGGAGAAATGCTGTGCCCAAGCAGCACCCTAATCCCATCTGTCCAACAGTGGCAGAGTTTCCCTGTTTTACCTGTGGATAACTTCTTGCCCTCTTGATAATTTCCTGACTAAGGACAGGTAGGGAAAACTGCAGGAATCAGCTCGTTCCCATGGATCATCCTGCACTGTTTTTTACCCTGCTGCAATATTTCTCACCTGTCCCATGCAGCAGATTCAAAGAAGTCATACAGGGGCCAGGTCTGCAGTTCCAGTTATCATTCCAGACAATATAGAAAATTGTGTTGCAACAGAGCAAACTACTAAATCACACATAATTACTCTGATAACGACTTAGGGAAGGTGGCAACCACTAGGGAACCCTTTCATCTTCCAAGGTTAAACATCTTAGAGGTAGTTGATCAACTCTTCATGTGAAAATGTCTATTTTCAGCCCAGATCTTTTCTGCACAAAGCAACTCGGAGGGAAAAAAGAGGTTTGCTTATTTATCTGGATGTAACTAAGGGAGGGCTGGCTGTTTTATGGGGTGTGTGTGACACTGAGGTCACTCTGCAGACGGCAGGAGCAAAGCAGTCACTGTCCCTGTGCTGTGGCACACTGACAGGAAGGACCTTGCCCAAAACTCCGAGAAGTCTTTGGCAGATGTCATGGTTTGTGGCAGCAGCTCTCTGGCCATAACTTTCCCAGGCCTTTCTGGGAAAGGCTGTAAGAAGATCATAGAAAAGAATGATAAATAATTATTATCTTCACCTGCTGCACCTCTTACTGTGAATACGTGGAATGTGTTATGGAGATTTGCTTTCCAAAGGGTGGTTTCTAAATTAGCCAATAGTGATGGTGTTTGGATTAGAGGACCAATAAGGTTCAGGTGTATCATAACTGTCTAAAAAAGCAATGAGTTTCTTAATAATAATAGAATAAAAAATTCATCAACCTTCTGTAAATCATAAGGGCAATAACTATTACCCAGCTAAGAAGCTTCTATGACAATGGTTGGGTTCAGGCTGGTCCCAAAGCCCTGCTATGATCAGAGAAGCCCCCTCATCCCCAAGACAATCTGCCTCCTGGTTTGGTGTCACTGATTTCAAAGCCAATGTCCTCAGTTACTGAAATCAGTTTGGTTCCTGGTAGGTGGAAAATTACAAAGTTTTATCTGTGCAAGACTAGAGGACTGTTCTGAACAGAGAACATCTCCAGCTGTTGACTGTTTCCCCACCTCAAAATATCCTTTTTATTGCCCTACAATATTAAAACTTCAGCAGCTAGAAACTGTCATCAAGCTGCTAAGAAAATCAGAAGAATTTCACTGCTAGAGTTTTAACAAGGCTTTTTTCATTTTTTTTTCCTGTGGCACTCCAGCTTGTAGCAGCCAAAAATAGAGCTGGCAATTGAGAAGCCTGCAAGGAACTTGTCTTGCTGCTCACTCCCTTTCCCCCCAGCAGGGTGTGGGGTGTGCAGCAACCACCCATTTCCACAGGTAAAAACCTCATTGTTGGAAGGATTTCTCTCCCCCTGGACACTTAAAATCTGGTAATCTTCCCCAGAGTGAGCTGTGTGCAGTGGCATTGCAGCAGGGAGGGGGTTCGGTGTGCTGGTGCCTGGATTCTGGGATAACTCTGGGATAATGGGGGTGTCTGAGCATGTCCAAGCGGGGCAGTGGAGCCAGCCAGGGCTTTGCTCCCTTGGGAGATGCCATTCCCAAAGGTCAGGACCGAAGGCAGGAGGAAGCCCCACCTCAGCCAGGCTGTTTTCCTTCATTGTGTCTGGCTCTGTGTCCAGCTATGAGGCTTATCTTAGAGGAAAGGGTGGAGGTTTTCCAAACAGCTGATTCAATTCTGATTTTCTCACCCCTGGGAAGATGCCATGCATCCTCACTGCCTCTTTGCAGCTCTGGCTGCTCCAGCAATTTCCTAATTGCTCGTGAGAAAGTCTGCAGGAGGTTGGATGTGGCAGTGGTGGGAGCAGGGCTTTCAGGCAGGTGGGGAGATCTGCCCCCTGTTTTTCCCAAAGAGGCACAAAAAGTAATTTGTCTCGTATTAAAAATAAACAAAAAAAAAAAACCCACCAAAAAACCAAAAAACCCCAACAACAACAACAACAAACCAAAAATAAACAAACAAACAAAAAACCCCACAATCAAATGAAAGAAAAATAAAGTAGCTTAAGAAAGCAAAAAGATTGCAAGAGGTGGGAAGGGAGAACATGGAAAAAACCCCATCATAAATTGTTGCTAGGTGTAATGCAATGTCAACAGTCAAATCTGTCACTAAACCCAGAGGTGAGGGTCTCCCCTCCACATATCCATGGGTTTGGGAGGATGCTGATGCTGCATTAGCAGTGACCTCCTCAGTGCAAAGGACAGATGAGATCCACACAATGATATTTTCCAAAAATGACAGCTAACACAATGCCTGGGTCACCACTGAGTGCTTCACCCCGTCATGGCAAGGTCAGGTGGGGAGTGTGACTGCAGAGCCTCTGTGTTCTTGGGTTTTGACTCACTCTCAGTACCAAAAATGAAACACAGGCATGTCTGCAGAGGGTGTGAGCTGATGTGCCTCTTCTGCCACCCATGGGGAAGGTGTTCTCCCTTCATCTCATTCCCAGGTCACTAATTCAGCCAGCACAGCTTATTGGATCACCATGGTGTATTTGCAGCAAGCCCAGGATCTGTGAAGTGCCACGAGGAATACCAGAGTGCCAGGTGGTGGCTGCGTGAACAGAAGCTGGCCTCACTTGGGAACACCTTGCCCTGGGTGTTTCTGCCCAGTTTGAGGCAGTGGGGATATCAGTCTGAATAGATTTGTTGCTGGCAGCACTGTCAGAGCAGATGAATTTGTTTTGGAGCAGTCTCAGCCACACAGCTCCTCAGAGGTCACCTCTGCTTCTCCCACAAGAAGCAGCATCACTCACTGAATGTACCCTTATAACAGCAAACACCAGTTTTGTGTAATGCCACATCCTCAGCCAGGCTGCTGACCCTCAGGGTAGGTTTTCTGGAGACTGACTTTCCTGATAAACAAAATAAAATTAATAACTCTTCCTTCTCAAGCTGCTGCAAATCTTCTGTTTTGCTTTGAAGATGCTCTGGCCCCTTTAGATTAAATTCATGGATCAGCTGCAGTAGCCTTCTTGGAGTTATTATGCCATTCTTTATTTTGATATTTGTTGCTGTATGGTAAGATGGTTCCTCAGGCCCTACAAAAAACAGGTGTGTGTGTGATAAAAGAATTTCCAGCAGTTATTTATCTGACCCTCTGGATTTTCATGGTTTATGTATGGATGGGGAATATTTCTCTGTTTTGCTCTGGGCTTCAAAGATGGGAACTGTGTTTTCCAAGACTTTAGTAACTAGAGTTAGTCTCAAGTCCTACTTCAGTCCCAGTGGTAGAGCAGAGCAGGTTACTAAAATATGGAATATTTTATGAATACTTTACAAAACAGACTGTGTAGATTTGTTTCACACTTAAAATAAGAATTTCACAAAAGCAATAAAAACAGTCTTAGAAATAACTTTAAGTTTGCAAGACTGAAAGTCTCCTAAGTCAAGAAGTCACATATGTGGTAATTCAAAAATCTGTTCATCCATTTATCAAATTCCATTATATATAAGTTGAAAGGAGTGGTTTTGAATGGAGGCTTTTCTGTATGTGAAATACACTTTTATTTTTTTAGTTTTAACCCTTTTGACTATCTGGATTTCATTTAGGAGATTGTCTGACAAGAGAAATTGGGCCCAAGACCTGCCACTTGTTTCCCTTTCCTTTCCCAGACACCAAAATAATTCCTGTGCTCAGTGGGGCTGGAGAGGTGAGAGGCACCTTCTGCTCCTGGAGCTCCTTCAGAAAGCAGCACAAATTTATACTAATAATGGTGGGGGTTTAAATCCAGTGCAATTTCTAAATGTGCATTTCCATGGTAACACGTAGGTAGTGAAGTAATCCTCAATTCATCATCTTCCATGAAATTCCAGCAACTATTCCTAAACATTCATCCTTTTCTAATCCCAGAGCTGTTGCCATGGAAATGATCAGATAAGATACAGGCCTTTAGGCAGATGGGTCTATAAAGGATGCTAAATCTTGGCCCATTGAAATCCTTATTTTAAAACAACATAGCTGGCAGTGACTTTTCTTCGGATTGTTTCAAGATTAATTAAATTAACTTCATATGACAAAAGGCTCCATTTCAAGTGACCCCTGGGAACTGAAAGTGTCTCTGGCCACAGAGACTCAGGTCTCTCCTCTTTGGTGTGGTGCCAGGGGCTTCTGCTGCTCCTGTTTCCTGCTCCCATGTTCCTGCACCTTTCTTCACACGTGGATAACTCAAATTCTCACTGGCTTTGCTCACACTCTGGGGTTTAGGCCTGCTTTTCAGATATCTTGCTCTGCAAAGGAGCTTATTTTTATTTTTTGCCATTCATTGGAGCAGAGGACAGCATCCAGGAGATTACATCCAACACCCAGAGGATCTCTGCTTTCCAGAGCATTAAATTCCCAATTTCAAAAGCTGTGCAGGATGAGAGGCTTGCACGTGCAGAGGCACCTTCTGAGCAGCTTTCCAAGCTGGACCTGGAGGTGTGTGGATGACTGTTAAAATGGGATTTGGTTTCTAAATCTCTGTGTTCAGTGCTCCTAAGTCACAAAGGTGTGTTGAAAGTCTTCTGTCTTCACCAAGACATTTCAATGCAGGGGGACACACTCACTTTTGCCTTCTCCTGAAATCAAAAGGAGAGAGTTTCAAAGACATGAACCACTCATAGGCACCAGTTTTCCTGACTTTTAATAAGGGTTGGGGATCCAATTCCCATACACACCTTAGGCATTTTTCTGCAATGTTTCTTTATCTCTCTGCACAGGAAAAAAAAAAAAAACCCAACATGTAAATTAATATGAACAGAGAACATCTGAATGCAAAGTGGATTTCTTGTTATTTTATGAGGCTTTAGGGACAAGAGTCAGAGGGTGAGAGGTACCCTAAGCACTAAGACAAGTGCTGTAGAGATAACAGTGGTGGTGGAAAAGCCCTCCCTCAACCAGCCTGCTTGTTACCAGTTTTTGGTGGAGGTTTTTCACCTCCTGAAAGGTTGTGAGCTTGAAGGGAGGAGGCACCAGGTGTAAAGCCTGAGTTGAAGAGCTGTGAGTGCTTCTCACCCAGAGCAAAGTCCACCAGTGTAGGCTGGCTTGTTAAGGAAGGTCTGGTGGGTGTTCTCTGTCCTGAAGGACTAATGAGATGTGGAGATAGGATGTGAGAACCAGAAAGTGGAGGGCTGGAAACATCAGGGAAGATTTAAGAGGACAGGTAGAAAGTGAGAAAGGAAAGGAGACAGATCACTGGGCCTGGAAATCAGGCAGGAGAGGAAGAAGGGCTCTGCCAGAAGCTGTTCAGCACATGAAACTCCAGGGAGAAGAGCAGACAATATTACAGCATCCATCAGTGTCTGCACAGTCTGGTCCTCATCCCCTCCCAGGCTTTCCTCTCTGCTCCTTCCAGCAAGGCAGCAGTTTTGTTTTCATTATGTGGGGAAATTAGAGAAATTACACCCTCAGACAGTGCCTTGTCCCTCCCAGAGCTGCTGGCTCAAGCAGCCCAGGGCATGGAGCCCCAAAAGATCCTCTGCAAATCAAAAGCTTCACTATTTGCCTTGTAACAGAGGGGCACTTTTGAAGATTCCCTAATGGATGACCTAATAATTCCCATTAAAAAAACTCCATGCAATTCTTTATAGAGCTTAAAATAAATCAATATCAGCATCCCTGCCTGTGTTTAAATCATTCATGGACACCGTTTATTGCCTAATAATAATATTGCATGGATTGCAGCTCCTGTGCCAAGCACATCACATTCCCTGGGAGGGAAAAGAGGGGAATAAATTCAGGAAAAATGGCATGTGACAGCCAAGAAGGGCAGCCAATGGCCCCCACCAGAAAATCAGGCCAGTTCTACTTCTCACAGAAGAGGTTAACAGCAATCACACCCTGGATATCGTGTCCTGAACCCAAGGAACACATGGCCCCTATTGATATTTTTTCCAGCTTTAGCTCATAGATGAGGAAGGAGCATCAGAAAGGGGCTGAGTCACAAAAGCTCATGAACACTGGCAGGAATCAGACACAGGTGTCTTGGGCTCTGCTCTGCAGCTGTAATTCAATATATGGTATTATCTAGACACACAAGAGAGTTTGAATGGGAGAGGCTGATGTAAACAGGAAGGGAAAGGGTGATGAGTGTGATGGGAAGGAAAGAGGAAGGGGAAAAGAGGGGCAGCAGAGGAGTGTGCAAGATTGGAAGGTAATTTTCCAGTGTCTTCAATAGCAAGAGTCAGAAGAAGAAAGGAGGTTGGACCAGCAGTGGAGGAGAGATGGGCTTGGAGACAGAAGAACTACTGAGATAATGTGTAGGAATGGTGCTGTGCAGCAGAGCTAGGAAAGATTTCATGCTGTGGTAGCCAGTGGAGAGCTGCAGCCTTTGTATCTGCTCCTGGAGCTAAGATGTGAGCTGGCCACCAGCAGAGCCTCCCACATTACTGCAGGAACATTGACTTTTCTGCATGGAAGCAAAACATCCATCTCCAGGGAGACAGCTTGGCTAAAGCTTCAGACAACATCTCAGTCCCTTTCATTATGCCCTAAGCAGCAAACTGCTGTGATTTCAGCAAGACTTTAAAATATCCCCTTGACCAGGCCCGGCCGCAATTGCCTTGATTTGCAGATCTGCAAAAAACAGATGAAAAGACAAGTGTGAACCAGGTGCTGTCATGCAAATGAAAGGATGGAAATGAGTGAAATTTTTGTCTGGTTTCTCTCCCTCTACCTTTACCTTTAGAGACACTTAGCTGTTTGCAGCAGTCCTGTCCAAATGCTGCTTGATGATCTGCTAGGACTTCCTCAAGTGACTTTTTATAGCAGAGTTTTTGTGAAGTGTTTCCCAGGTTTATCCTATTTTCAAATCATCATTCAAAAGCAGGGTACATTAAAGAGCCTCTGGTGCTCCTGATATCACACAGAGTGGTTGGGAATGTAGCAGCACATGGCATCACCACCAGCTCTGAATCCAGAGCTTTTGGCACTATCTCTCCTGCCTGAGCACAGGGAGCAGCATCTCATCTGGTAGCTGCTGGAAGTTATTTACTCTGTTTAAAAAATAACAAAAGTCCCACTTTCTCTAAAAGTAAAACACATTGAGAGTTTGATAGCAAGGTCTCACCACATTATCTCTGTGCTCCAAAGCAATGCATCTGTGTGTGCTCCCAGCCAAGTGCACCAGAAGCTGCCTGGAGTATTTTACAAGCCTGGTCTGCAAGATGAAAACTCTGGAACAAGTAGCTTATCACTTAAGCTGCTTCAAGGATTTAGAGTGGTTTAAATTACTTAAAGTGCTCCAGGGACCCGATCCTGCACCCATTGAAACTAGTGGTGATTTTGCTGGAGACTTACAAGGGACAAGGATTTGGCACTAAAGGCTTAGAGAGCTGAAGTGGATAAACCCCTACAGCCCTTTAGAGATGGCTAAACCATTCCAAAGCCCTAGACCTGTTCACAGCACACCAGTGACAGAAAAGCCTTAGGAGTGCACCAAATGTCTCACTGATGTTTACATCAGGCACACTTTCAAGCCCTGTGATTGCACCAACTCATCTCTTTTCCATTTCCCATTGGCAGCTTGGTCCCACCCTGCTCACAGCAGAGTCTGCAGCCCCACTGGGCACAGAGAAAGGAGGTGCCTTGTGCAGAGCATTGCAGAATCACTTGGGCAATTTAGCTGGTGATAACCAGGCAGGAGCAGAATTGGGCCCCAAGGTAGTAGCTCAAATATTTCCTCCTTTTGGTTTGTGCATAAGGACTCTTCCCTAGTCCTTTTTGTTGCCCATTTCAATAATTTACTGCCATTTGCTTTGATCCTGTCTTCCTTCCACACACCTCTTAGATTATTTTAAACTGTATTTAATACTGATCCTTCCCTTCTTGTCTAAGAATGTACCAGCAGGCACCCTGGGGTTTAAGTTATTAGTTAATGTATTTCTCACAGGCAGAAGAAAAGAAAAACATGAAACCCTTCCAACTTTTCACAATAGCCAGAAATAATTTTTTTTAAAGTGTGTTTATACCCATTGCAAACCTTGGAGGTTTATTGCTCTCCAGAGATTCAACTTCCCAGTTATGCTCAGGCCTATTCTGCTTTTCATGCAGAGTGGAATATGATCCCAACTACAGTGGCAGGGAGTGTTCAGGGACCTTGGGAAATGCTGACATGGCCTTGCAGGCACAGATTATCATCTGCAGAGGACACATGAGACTGAGGGACTGAGCCAAACTCCTCCAGATCAGCACCCAGGGACCCTCAGCAATGCCCAGAACTGTGTCATCCAACAGGATGTTTTTCCCTGTCTCTCCAGCTTTCTCCTCCAGCCCATCCTCATGGGCAATAAGAGTGAAAATCTTAACTTCTTAAGAGGAATTCAGCCATCCACAATATAATACACAAGGGGATGAATTCCTGAGAGAAACCTCTCTTGGTATAAAACCTAAGAGGATCTGGTGTTGTAGATGAGAGCATGGAGATAAGAAAAATTTTTAAAACCTTCTTGTGCAGCCATTGCCTGATAAGGTGTTCCTCCTTTTCCAGTTGCTCTTACCATCTCAGCAATCTTCTGGGATTTGGGCTCTCATGCCAAAAAAAAGAAGAAAAAAATTTAAAAAAAGATAAAAGCTGTAGCAAAACCAGAAGGAGAGGATATATTCCTGGGATCTTCAGCAATTTTTTTTTCCCAGCAGCTTTCAGAATCTACTCAAATCCTGTCAATGCAGTAAAAGCCAAAAGGGCTGAAGAGTAGCATCAAGGAACCATCACACCAATAGAAATGTTCTTGTGATATTAAAGAAACAAAACATAGTTTAAACATTTTTCAGGTCATGAGATTTCCCTTGGTAGAACAAACACAGTAATCTGGGCAGGCTGACTAGAAATACAAGTCAAAGAGACTAATCTATTTCCGTATATATACCAACCTAGATGTATATATTTTGGGTTTATAGCAAATAGCTCAACAGTGTCCCCTGAAGGATGCACTGTAAATAAAAGAGGTTATGAAAGAGGTAAAAGAAAACAACACCAAAAATAAAAATAAAAATTAAAAAAAAAAAAAAAGAGAGAGGAAAATAATAGGGAGAAGTAAATATTTTCAAGAAATAATTCCAGCTACTTTCAGCTACTTTTTTTGTAACATCTACACAATTCTGGAGTTTCGCAGATGACTTAGTTGCTGCAGTGATGTCCAATTAGCTGGGCTTCAGATATCTGCACCCAAGAAACCTCTCTGCCTTTTCAGAGGGCATTTCTGTCATGGCAAAGTGAGTCTGGTGCTCCTCCCTTTTCAGCTGAGCAGGAAAGCAAAGATTTTGGTCAGGGTGGTCTCATTAAAACCCCATCTCAGTGTGCACCAGGGATGCACTCTGTGACATCCCATGGACACCACAATGTCAATAATTCTGCTGGATGGATGCTGAAGTCATCCAGGCATTGAGAGCCACGTCCCTCAGTGCCACCAAGCTCCTGTTTGGGGTTTTCTTGGAAAGGGATGTTTCTGCAGCACCTTCCTCTGGGCACTGAGGGTCCCTGTGGAGGCAGGACTGCTCTGTCCAGCTTGAGGCCACGATGCTGCAGCCAGCTCCCTGTGCACACTGTGAATTCCATGTGGGAATGCAGCTCTCAGTACCAGCCCCAGTAGGATTAGGAAGTTCCATCAATTCATTTAACACCAATGTGGTTTTTTCAAACAGCATCAATGAGGTTTTCCCTTTTTTTTTTCACACAAAGGAGAAACAACCTGACCATGACGAGTTCAGCTCTGTAGTTTTCTGTAGGGAATCTATTTGCTGAGCCACTGGCTCCACTGGTGCTTTGCAGTAACACCAGTGCTCAGTAAATATTGGCCACTGTGCCTCTAAGTACTATTAATGAAGTTAATTAGCAACAAAAGTTTCCAAATGTTAAAAAGCTACAGGCATAGCCACGGTTCATTAAGCTTCTTAGAAGCTTCAAACCAATCTTAACTGCATTTCTCAGGGAAAAAACGCACAACTTTTCCTAAAGAATTGAAAGAATTTAGCAGTCTCTACTTTATGAAAACAGCATTTGATTCCTGTGGGTATAAGACAGAGTAGTCCTGCTTTTCCTGGGAACACTTCCCTGCAAGCGACCCCCCTGAGTTACCTTCTACCTACAGAGATGGAGCTGATGGAGCATTTAGGAAGGAAAAGATATAACCTTTTTAATAAGTAGTTTGCCTGTGACAGTGCTGGCCAGTCCAGCACATCCCTCTCACATAATTAATCAAGACCAAGCACTAGATTTGCTATTGTCCCATTTCAGAGCATTATGGAAATCCAAGGTTTAAGGCAGTGCTTTAATGTCCCTGCCTCGTTTAATACCATTACTGCATTGTAGATTTAAGGTAGCTCTTAGGTGGTAAATTTTCAAAGTGTGTGGGACTTAAGGTCAACAGAAGTTCCATCACTAAGTCTTTTGCTCTGCTTTAAAAATGTTCCTCTTAACCTCTTGCCTGCAGCTTCATACCTGGGCTAAATGGGATACTTTTGGGGTATTCCTTATTTCAGTGTATTCCCTGGTGAGTCACAGGCTCTGAGACACAGATTTCACCCTGATGGAGACATCCCCATGGTCCAGATCTGGGATGACAACTGATAAGCAATGATGCAATGCTCACTTTTTAATTTTCTTTGAACTGCACAGCCTCTCTCTTGACCAGGAGAGAAGGGGGGTTGTGGCAGGCTGCAGGAAATGGGGACAGGGAAGTACCAGATGCCTCTTCTTCCCTTCCCCACCCAGGAGACACAAGCTTGCACAGAACTGTGCTGCTGCTTCGTGCCAGTGTTTGAAGTCTTTCTGATTCAGATGTCAAGATCCCACTGACAGCTACATGACAACATGTTTTCTCCTTGCTGCTTTCAAATAAAAAACAAAATGAGATTTCCTTTGCTGTGCCCTGTAAGTCTGTTTTTCTCTATTTTTAAGCCTAAGCTGGATGCAATAATTACTCCGTTAAAATCAAGGGTTATTGTACCACTTCCAGCTGTGTAGTTGAAATGTTACCTAAACCTCTTCAGCTGATAAGCTACAATCAGCCTCTAACAAGGAGTGAGACTCAATTTCCCAAATAATATCCCTCCTTAAATAGAAACCTAATCAAACACATTCCACATTCTCAATGGTCACCTGAGCCCATTTTCCAATAATCTGTCTCTCTCTGCCAGAGTATTAAGTCTGGTACAATGAAAAAAGAAATTGTGGGGGAAATTAAAGTTGGTTTACTGTGGCAGCCATCACTTCTAGCTCAGCCAGCTGCATCACTCTTTGCTGCTGTGAAATCAATTTTGGAAGCAAAGTTCTGTTATTGCACCCTGATATTTCCTCAACAGTTCCATGAAATACATGTGAATAGAACTGTGACAGGGATGGCAGGGTCAAGCTAAAGATAACCAGAAAGAGTTAATATAGAAGCAATGCTATTCCATGGTCTATGTCCCTGGAGCACTGCATGCACATGGAGCCTCCCAGCAAGTAAATTTTGATGCAGATGGAAATGTTTGTACCTGAAAGTAAAAAAATATACATATTTCTCAGCCAATTGAGAGATAAAGCCAGTATCCTGTTGTCTACAAATCTGGTAAGATTTAAAACCCATGCTGATCTCCTTGCAGATGCATCACAAATAGTTTTCTCACGTATAATAAGAACAACATAAATCCTCCACCAGAATTATTTATTGAATTACTTTCCATGACCAGTTATCAAAGGAGAAAGCAAAGGAGTAATGAATTGAGAAAGAGATGATGAGAAGCTAACAAAGTATTCATGTGGTTTTATTCCTTTGGGCAAAACCTTTATTCCACCAAAATCAATGAGAATAGAATAAGATGAGATATGATTTATTGCTACAGTCAGATCTCATTGTGCTGTATTAAAGAGGTTGTGATGATTACAGGTTTTCTCTGAACATGCCACAATCAGAGACATATTTAGAAAGAATCAGATGTCAAACACCAAACTGTTTCTGAGAGAACTTATAAAATGTCACATCACAAAATGGATTAAAATTGTGCCTTTCCCAGTTTTTACTTTGTTTCCTTTCTGCAAGCACTAATTCCTCAATGTGCTAATCCAAGTCCTCTCTTGATGTGTGGCCATTGCAAGTCAGTTCTGAGGGCAGCACAGCCACACTAGCCTGAGCCTGGCAGAGTATATGGCATCTGGAGCATAAATCAGCGTGGCTTTGCTTGTTTCCTTTCTTGATCATGCACCAGATAATCAGTGATGACTCAGAATTACTCAAAGAGTAGCCATTGCAAGTTCATTTCATTCTCCTTGGTGTTGCCTTGTCTGTGTGTGCACTAATCATGCTCCAGGGTAGTGGGTTTAATGACGGTGTCATCAGAAAGTGGTAGCGTCTTTTTTGAATTTTTTGTGACAATATAAGCCCAGCTGATGTATTGTTAGTGATATTTTCCTGCTTATATCCTTAGCATGGATGGTACCAAGATGAAAGCAACACTGTCAAGCCTTTTCAGCTACACTAAAATTCCTATTTGCTATCAGAAGAGATTATGTTAAAGCAGCCATAGTGGGGCCGGAGGTACCTCAAAGACATACTGCAGTGACAAAAAGCATTACCAACACACAGATGCAATTGCCTTTCATGGGAGCTTAGCTCCCAGGTATGACTGATTGTTTTAGGGCAGCAGCACTGACAGGCTTGGCTAATTTTATCAGTTGGAAATTTCCCTCTATTTTTGGTTTATTTTATTGGAAAATATTCTGAAAACGCTGGTGCAGGGATTTTGTATATTAAGTGTTTTTCTTTGCTGGAAGGGAAGTGTCAGGACGTTGAAGTCCATCTGGTTTTAAGAACCAGGCAGTGACTTTCCAAGGGAGAAGGAAGGAGCTGAGCACTGTTCTCATCAGTTTTTCTTGTCACCAAGAAGCAAGGGAGTCTGCAGGGTGCTACAGTGAGTGAGCACAGGGGGTTTTAAGAGGAGCTTCCTCCAGGCTGGGAACCTCAAACCCTGACTGCTGCCAACCACCTCTGCTGGTCTCTCCAGAGCACTTCAGCTCAGACCCCACCACCTGCTGCCTCTGGAGATGAGCACAGCAGCAGCAGAAAAGGAAAATGATCAGGAGCTGATGAGTAGCAGAAGTCCTGGATGTGAGCAGAGATGGTTTGTGATCAGTGATGGTTTGTGAACCCTTTGGTGCATCTGGGAGGAATTCCCCAGCACTGCTAGAAATGTACCTCCTGTTAGCAGAGAACTGATGATGCTTGAAATGATTCTGTGAGGCAAAATAAGTGCATAAACTTGTATAGAAGTTCAGCTTGAAATAAATTAATGAACAATTTTATTCTCTCAGGTGGCTATTTTATTTGAAGAGCCGAGTTCCCTTCTTAAATTCCTGTAAACCAGTCCTTGGCAGAGAGATGGACCCAAGTCCCACAGGTGTGCACACTGCTGTGTCACCAATGCTCTGGAGAGGCTGAAGGTGGAATATTTCTCCTCTTCCCTGAGAAAATTCTTCCAGTTCTGGACTGGAACAGAGTGGACACAGTCCTGAGGATGCCATCCCAGCAATATCCACTTGCTGGAACTGAGGCCATATCCCTGTTGATTGACCATCTTTGAAATGAAGGCAGTGTCTGTGCCTAGGATGGAAAGAGAGCTATTAAATAGAAAAATAGTGAGCTTATGTTTTATGATCATGGCACTCCTTCCCTGATCTTACAGAAAAGTGTTCAGGCTGTGTTCCTCAAAGCAAGAGCTAATCTGCCAAAAGCATTTGGCAGGGGCTCACTGCCTGTCCTCCTCACATCAAATACCGATCTTTTGATCTGCTCATGCCGTGTCTCTCCACAATGTATGTGGCAGCACATTTTCCATCCCTGGTAGGGAATATCTACTGATATTGTGAAGGACAGATCCCCTTTGTGACCTTTCAGAGACCACATATTCAGTTGACTTAACTTGGTGCTTCCTGAGCAAAGAAAATAGGTAATGCTGGGACAACTCAATGCAAGGAAAGTTCACAGGTCTGCAGTCACATGAGGAAAGAACAGAGGCTGAGTGAGGAAAAAATGTACTCATGCATTTAATTACCTGAGTCAGTCTAAATAAATTGGTCATCCTAGGAGACGGCAGGGATCCAGGAGCACAACCATCATCAGAGGTCCAGCAGCAAACATTTGTCATCTTCCAATTAGTGCTGCTCTGCTGGCAGATTCCCAGTCTCAGCCTGAGACGGGGCCCTCCCTGGAGAGCCAATGAAATACTGAACAGAGGGTTACAGGTTGTAGAAAAAGGAGCACATGTGTAAGAGGCTCAATTAGGGTTGCTTAGGCAAGCTTAACTTGGGCACCTCTTACATGTGGTGCACTTGACTCGACTGTATTAGTGTCCTCTTAATGCTATTTCTTTAAAGACAATTTCACAGATGAAGAACAAGGAGTATGAAGAGTTGTGTTCACAGAAGAACAAAGAACAAGTCAACAAGAAAGGAAACGAGACAGCCAGAGACAAACTTTCCTGGTGAGAGAAGTCTCACGATAAAGCCTGGCACGGTTCAGCTACAAAAGATACGTCTGCTGTGCTGAGAAGAAATGATAAACTTCTATGAGAAATGAGCTGCTTTTGCTCTGTATT
Organism: Ammospiza nelsoni; assembly: GCF_027579445.1. NCBI lineage: Eukaryota > Metazoa > Chordata > Aves > Passeriformes > Passerellidae > Ammospiza > Ammospiza nelsoni. The sequence goes on along the minus strand of NC_080646.1, from coordinate 6,380,877 downwards.
GAGCTTGAGCTATTAAATACAGGGCCAAATTCAGGTCAGATTATGGAGAAAAAATCTTTAGATCCTTAAAATTAATAATCTTGCTTTTTAGAGCAATCACTCAGATTAATATTGAGAAGTAGAAGAAACATATTGGCACAAAATTTTAAGGAAGGAGATGGAGTTTGCTTTTCCTGAAAGCACTGTCTTCCTTTTCTCAGCTAGGAATAAATATCAAGAAGGCTGATGATTACCTCTGGTTTATAGTTCTCAAACTTTAGTCAGCAAAGAAATATTGACTTTGCTGCATGGTTATAGTTCCAAGACTTGGTGGCAGGTTGATGAATTAAAAAATTTATTCTAAATTAACTGAACTATTATCAGTAGTGTGCACTTAGTTTTAAAGCTCTGAGGTAAAATTAACAGTTGAAAAGAGAAGCTATCTGATGAGTGTGGGAATGTAACAGGGGTGTGCATCTTCTCCTGGCTGGTTTGTTTCATGAGTCATTGCTTTCTTCTTCCCTCTGCCCTGCCTGGTTATCTTAGGCTCTGACAACAATGTGATTGCCACATTGCAGCCCTCAGCAAAGCCATGCAGGATCCCATGTCAGAATTTGGATGAGGGGGATCCTGCTGCTGTTAGAACCAGCCCCAGCAATTGCTGGGCTTTGGCTCTGCTGGGCTCTGATGCCAACACAGTCCCTGTACAAGGAGCCTTCTGCTGGTTTGGATCAACAAGATATCAAAACCTTTCTTTGCAGTTAGAGATCAAATACAGCAATTAGCTCAAGATTAACACTGGCTTCCCACAGTCTTCTTGATGGAACTGGGTATTTTGGCTCATTCCCCATAGTAGCTGACTAACCACAAATAAAGTCTTGCCAGTGGGCCATGTTCTAATCCACGGCTCTCTGTGATCGTGTGTGTGTGTTCATGTCTGTGAAATGAGGAGCACACCATTTAATTTCCCTCTGTCTTGGGTCTCTGTCACTAGAGAAGAGTTAACTTTCCTTTTTACTCTGATAGAAATGCCATTCATTTTTAGGCTGATACCCTAAGGCACCCAGACCTTGACTTTATAATTGCACATGGCTAAAGGCAGCACTAAAACCTCATGTTCTCTCTTCAATTCTTGCAAGTTCTTCTGTGGAGGAAAATTTTAAGGAAAAAAAAAAAGTAATTCAGCTTATCTCTTTTTGTCTTTTCTTTACAGACATTTCCAACAATGCAAAGTTTCAGAAAAGGTACACCCACAAGAGAGCAAGAAGGAAGGAGAATATTCTAAATACAACTTTTGCCAGCAAAAAAGAGAAAGTGAACTTGTATTACAAGTTTTCTTCTTGATCACACTGTAAAAATCTTATTCCTTTCAATGGAATTACCCAAGTGTAACTTCAAGGGGAATTTGGCTTATGTGGGATGAGGGCAGGAGGCTCAGGAGTAGAGGCTGGCAGAACTCCTCATTCCCTGTGGCTCCTTTTTCTGGGAAGGAGAGTGAAAGGGAGAAAACCCTACAGCACATGTAGTCAAAACATTCCACCAAACAGATCACTCATCCCAGGCAGAGCCAAAAAGCTCATTCTCCAATGATAAATACACAGAGCCCTGACTGAAGGGATGCTCTGAGCAGGAAATCTGGGGCACTCCTTTCTGCAGTACAAAATTACGTCCAATAGAGACAAGGAGTGGCATTTCAAGGAGGAGCATTTCTGTTTGGATGTTGGGGGGTCACACAAAGCTGCTGCTGGTGCTGCTGATGACACACAAAGCATGGAGCCAGTGCTGCTCTCCAGCACAAAGCCTGAGCTGCTGAACCAGCTCTGCTCAACTGTGTTGCCCTGCTCTTCTAAGTTCTTCTAAGCCTTTTGATGTTTACATTTTTGTAATGGACCACCTCACGGAGTTTTCATGTAAATATTGATTGTTTTGCATTCCTTTCCAGAGGAGGAGAAATTTGATGAACTGTTGGTTTGACCAGTGTGGCTGGAGAGGTAGCAATTTCACCCTCCAATCCATGGTCAATTTTGAAAGCCTATAAACATTGGAGTCAGAAATAAACTACGGGTTTTTTGCCTTAAACATTTCAACCTGTGTGTGTCGTTCATTTCATATCCTATTACGACATCTGGAAAACAATCATTATTTACATTAAAATTGTGTATAAAACTACATTACAAATATGTAAATATAAAAAAAAAATTTAAAAACTTTTAAAAAACCAAAACAACAAGAGTGACTGCAATAAACCCCTGATCTCTGTACCGTGTATCACCCAGTGGATTAAACACTGCCCACCAGTACCCAACTACAGCTTGAAGTTAACACAGCATGGCTGCATATCTGATTGACTAAACGTCTGCAGTGGTTTTGTCCAAAACTCCCACTGACATCAGCCAGGCACAGTCTGGTTGGGGGTCATTGGAATCCCCCTGAGGATGACAGATTACAACACTCCAAGGGATTAGAGCTAAACCAGTGGTGCTTATGGCCCTGACTGTGTGGAAAGATTTATGAAGGGCTGGCAATTGCAGCCTGCCAGTGAAAATACATGTTTTAACAGTACAGTGACTAAAACTAATGTTGTATTTCTGCTAGCTGCTGCCTGGGAGTTTGCTGATGTACTTAGTTCATAGGTTCAGGGCTAGAAGACCTTACTCATCACAGCTCTTAATGCTCCTAGCCTACTGCAAAGCCTGGCACCTGACTTGATGAATAGTTATTGGAATTAATCATCAGAAGAGACCAGTTTCTTCATCCTACATTTGTCTGAAAAATTGCTGTCTTTGTGGAAGCTTTTAATAGATTTCTCAAGTCTTTCTGAACCGTGACACATAATTCCTGACATTCAATGGAAGCAACAAATGAAAGGGATGAAAGCTGAGGTGGAAGCATAATTACTGCATATCAAAATATGCTTTGGGAACTGAAATTCGTAGGTGATGTGGGACAGTTTAACTCTGCCAGGGGCTGACAGTCCCCTTCTGCACAGCCATCCACGCTGCCACCCTGCTCTCCTCTCCCCAAACTTAATTGCCTTGCAATTATTGGCTAGGAAATAACCTGTAGTCACTAGTGATTAATTGCCAGTCCCTGGAATTGACAGGAAGAATGGTCTCAGGGCTTCTGTCCATAGCAGCATTTAGCAGTGAAAACACAGCAAGTTGTTTTGGAAATGTCAGGGGGAAGTTGCCAGCTCTCCTCTCGGGCTTGGACAGCTGCTGGAGCACTTCAAGCTCCGCTATTTCCATTACAATGGGGCACAAATCATCTGATTTTCACAGACAACAATGAGAAACCATCTCTGCACCTAAAAGAGATTCTGTAATGCATCTCCTCCGGCGGAGAAGTGGGAACAGAGCTCACCTTGCTTAGGTGATGCAGAGCATTGACGTGCACTGGGACTCTGCCTTTTTTGGAGAAGGCAGGGATGAGATTTTACAGAACCTGCCTTAGATTTTCTCACTTCCACCTTTCACCCCCTGGACTGCATCAAAACCCATGTGCCCTCATGATCACAATGCACAGCCCCACCTTTCTCTCCTGAATGACAGGTTGTCACCACAAGCTCATCTTGGTAGGATCAAAGCTGATTCTTTTAGAACACTCCAGAGAACAGCATTATTTCATTTGTCATCCAGAAAAAAAGGGGAACAGGATTCCTTTCAGGTTATCATACCCATGCTATTTCTAATTCCAGCAGAGAGGAGCAGACCATATCTCTCCTGTATTTCCATGCCCATGTAGTTTCATTTCATCCCTTACAAGCTCTCCTGTCTTGCTGTATGTGGAGCAGTATCCAGAATATTGTCAACTACAATCAAATATTTAGTAATACAGGAAAAAAAAAAAAACAAAAAACCCCAAAAAAACCTCCAAAAACAGCAATAAAAAAAGAGGTGCTGGAAAATCATGTATCCACTTCTGAAATCTCAAATGATTGGGGAAATCTTTACAAGAAATGTTACCAACCACATGTACAAGGATCCTGTTACTGGAGTTAGAAAAAAATGCAGCCATCACATCAGTGCAGCACCATAATTTAGAGGCTGAAATTCTCGTTCTGGGGTATATGCCATAATTTTTAATAAAAACAAATCTAAAATAGAGCTGCTGCCAAGCAAAGCATTACCAGGGCTGCCAGAAGGCCTTCTGAGGAGCCAGCCCTACACAAAACCAGGCACTGTTTGGGCATGGCTGGTAAGGAAGGCTCATTTGGATAGTTTGTGGATTTGCATGGGAATTACAGCAGATTGAGGTGCTTCTTTTTTGCTGAATTGGAAAATATTTGATGGGGAACGCTGTGGTTTAACCCCAAATGGAAACTAAACCCCACACAGCCTCTTGCTTCCACCCAGTGGGATGGAAGAGAGAATCAAAAGTGAGAAAACTTGTGGATAGAGATGAGGACAAGGAATTAGGTAAATCAGAAGCTGTGCATGCAAATAAAAAGCAAAACAAGGAATTCACTTGCCACTTTCCAAGGGCTGGCAGGTGTTCAGCCATCCCCAGGAGTGCAGGGCTCCATCAGATGTAATGATGATGTGGGAAGACAAACACCATCACTTTGAATGTGCCCTAATTCCTCCCTCTTTCCCCAGCTCTGTACACTGACCATGACTCCACATGATCTGGGATATCCCTTGGGTCATTTGGGGACAGCTGTCCTGGTTGTGTCCCCTCCTAATTCCTTGTATCCCAATCCTGCTCACTGATGGGGTAAGAAGAAGGAAAGCCCTTGGCTGTGTATATGCACCATTCAGCAAGAAAAAAAATCATCCCTGAGTTATCAACAGCACAAATGCAAAGCAGCCTTACACTGACTACTGTGGAGAAAACAAATTTTACTCCAGCCAAAAGTAGCACAGGGAAAAACGTATTTCTGAAAATTCACAGCCTCTCCTACTATGTTTTACACAGCAGCTGGGAACAGCTTTTCCAGATGGTTTGAGGTAGGAAAAGAAAAGCACATTTGCTGTATGACACTGGAAAGTTCACAGAGCCAGATGACAGACATGAACCTGGTTTGGGGACAGGACTCAGCAATGACACATGGAAAACATGGCTTTTCCCACAGCACTTTCTGGATCTGTTCTTATGGCTGTCTCTGTTTGGTAAAAACTTTCCATGTGAGTCTTTTGTACCAAAAAATATCCAATTAAAACCAGACTACTACAGCACAGAAAATATATAAGCATTTTTCTAAAAATGCAACAAGTGGGTTGTAAACCGTTTAAGTTCTGCAGCTTTTGTTCATGCCAAGCCCTGAAGTAATGGAAACTGGATTCCAACTGACCAAAGCAAAATCTTGCCAAAAAAATCTTTTGTCTAGTACATTTGCTGCTTTTATTAAATACAAAGTCCCTTCTGGAGAAGATCAAGCAGAGTAAGTGGCAGCAAATCCTGGCATCACCTTCTGAGGTATTAATGGCCTCTTGTATTGCCTTGTGCACTGGATTTTTTGTCTCACTTGCCAGAGCACCACTGAAGCTGAGTTATTAAATGACTGAATCCCAAACACATGTGTGATCAGCTACTTGGCCCCCCTTCTGTCTTGATTTGTTACATGACATGATTTTTTCTTTCTGCTCTGCATCTTGAAAAGGAAGTTCAATGTTGTGGAGAATTTAAAATTGGCTCACACTGCAGAGGAGATTTCATTACCAACATAGCAGCCCTCAAGGTACTCAGTAATTCTCTCCTTTATATTACTGGAATTTTGTGTATCTTTTCTAGGAACTAGGTATTGATCCTTGGAAAATGAAAAACCCTTAAAATAAAATATAGATAACTGCAATCCCAATGGTCCCATTAAAGGATGAAATGCTTCATTAACACCTCATAAGAACATTTGGAACATGAGTGGACAGCAAGTTTCCTCTTTCATCATTGGGGCACGGTATCCACAAGGGAATGGCTCTTAAACTTCCCAGGATTAGTCTACACACAAATTACCACAGTGTAACCAAGATAGATAGAACTTGCAGTGCTCTTTCCTTCCATATCAAGACAGTTTTTCTGCTTAGAAATTGTTTTATCATATTCCAGCCTAAATCAGCTACTTAGCAATTTAATCTTAAATGAAATAGAGGAAAAGTAAACCTTCACAGAAACCATAATTAGTTTGACAAAACTAGGTTAAACTATCAATTAAACCAACACAACTTCACATATCCACGTGCCCTTGAACTTCTTGCCTGTGAGGAACCCACATCAAATTGCTGGACGTGATCTCCCTTGAAGTTTCAGCTTGTAGGTTTTGGCTGGGAGAAAGCTCTTCAGTCTAGCAGAGGTAGCAAATCTGACTGACATTTGAGAAACATAGAAATGCTGAGTCTCTACACATGACTGCATAGTTTTCCTGTATTTATTTGAGCAATGATGTGAAGGCAAAAAAAGAGCAGTGTGAGGTGTCCTGCTGATTTCCATGGCACAAAGGTACCTGTGAAAATTAAGTCCCCAAGCATTATGCAAGTCATAACTTGCACATCAGGTGGTGCCTGCCTGGAGTAGCTGGAAGCACACACTAAATTAGCAGGCTTATGAGAGTATAATTAGTTTCCAGTGAGGGACCCAAGAGAATTTGTCTCCAACGTGATTTCAGGCGCTAAATAAAGCGTAATAAAGCCCAAGGGGTAAGTACTCAATATAGAGACTGGATCCACCTGAGCTAGAGTCTTCTATATCTTCCAAGGCTGCAAGAGGTTGTAGGGGTTGTCCTAAATCCTCATCCACCCACCTAGCATGCAAATGATGCCTGGATCACAGCTGTCCTCCTGACTGGGTGAAAGCCCCCTCAGAAACTCCGTCTCAGCCCAGAGAGACAGAAAATGGATCCATTTATGGGTCTGGCTTCCTAACACCTCCAACAGTCTCCTTCTGCATTTTCTGCCTGGTTTCCTATTGATTATTTCATCCAGCTAGAGACTGATTATACCTGAGACATCAATGGTGTTATATAAATATCTATCCTATATAATCAGTGTTATCTACCTAAGGCTTCTGAGGTTTCTAGTTTACTTCTGACAGGTTCATGAAGAGTAACTCAAGCTAATGATCCGTGTCAGTTGGCTTAAATTCCTCAGCTGGAAAATGCTCAGGGGGGTTGCAAATCCAAAAAGGTTGAAAACCGAGGCAGTCAATAGACAGATAGCTTCAGTCAGTCTGATACTCTTAGTGTCTGATAGAAAAAATATCAATAGCTGGCATGATTGATGGGAAATGAAGGAAATACCACCCATAAACAAAAAGTAAATAAACAGGATCTGAAAGGGCTGCGTTGCATTCATTTTGAGATTTGTTACTTTTCCCTTTTTTAAGCTGATTTGATTTCACTCCTTGGAGTAATCCTTGGATCCAGGCAAACTTTACAATAAAGAATGAAATAAATTCATACTGCCCTCATGGCAGCACCTTTAACATGGGCTCCATTCCCACCTGAGTGGAGCTTCTGTGAGCTGCCATGGAGAGGAATGGAGATACATCATCTTATATTGAGTGACCTCTGTGTAATCAATAGTGTGTTGCTCAATGCCTTGTAAACATATAAGTAAAAAAATTAAAGAAAGGAAATTAATAATAATTAAATAATAATTTAGTTGTTTAAAAAAAACACAAAAAAGGTCCTTCTTGAATGTGTTCACCTCCTGGTGCTTGAAATTCTAGTGTTAAGCCATTTGGAACAACAGGTTTTGGCTGGAACCTGGGAGTTTGAGTTCTGCCAGGCTACAAATAGACATAGATTGATGTACATATCTGTTAGCTTCATTTTGACAAGTTTTCAAGCATTTCAGGTCTTTCACATACTGCGATCAAAATGCCAACAAGGTCATTCTAGGAAATACAGAAATTCACCATGACATTTCCAGTGTGAGAAATGCATCAGTTTAGGAGTAAAGGAAAAGAGATGAGAGAAGGCACCACATGGGGTCTGTTATAGGCACAGGTGGGGAGGATCTGAAGGAACTTCATCAAGTGTAATATCATTAATAGGCAAGATACTGATGGATACCTCTCAGTTGGTGGCACTGGAAGAGTGTGACCTAGATCAGTTTGTGGAATACCAGGTCAAAGTACATGGAAGACCATGCCTGCTGCCTCAAGAAAGCATGAAGAAATTTAGGGTGGAAAAGGAAAGAAAGAAAAGCATGTGGGTCCAAACACACACTGCTTTTGTTTAAAATGAGCCACTTCCAGGCACCTCTGAGAAAACAAAGCCAGGTGAACTGTGATCTCAGCTCTTGGCAGCAGCTCAGTCCCAGCCACACAGAGCATTTCAGCAGCAACTCAAAGTGTAATTTCCAAGGAGGCTGGAGTCTCTTTTCCAAGGACCCAAATCTCTTCTCACACGGAATGAAGAGTTCTGATTTTTCAAGCACTACACCTAGAGTCTACTTGTACCTTTATCTGCCTTCCATCCAACAAGTCTTTCGGGGAATGCAAGACTCATCCTTTGCACCTGGGGCTTCAGTTGGCATTTGAGCCAGCCCTCAGTATTAACCACACTGTCTCCTTAGGCTGGAGCAAACTATGTGGCTGGCACAATAAAAACAATCTGGGGTATCACAAGAGGAGGAAAAGCCTGGCTTCCCCCTGGCAGCACAGCTGTGAGCAGGTCGTGCCACACGCTGTGACAAACTCAAGTTAACCAGGACAATGCAAACACTGCCAACACGAGTTATGTTGGGAATGAGTGATGCAAGTCCTTGTTGCTACTTTCCCTTCACACCTTCAAGCCTTTTGTCCAAGCTGCACCAAAGAAAAAAAAAGTGAGAAACATATCATTCTCTGGAGGGGTGAGGAAATACTGCTATTCTGAGCAGGAAAGAACAAAGTCAGTCCCTGAGCCAATATGTAGATCACTGAAGAGTTTACATATTGTCATCAAGAATAGATGCCAGAATCTGATGTCTTTGATGTCTGTGATGGCCCATCAACAGTCTAATCAGCAACATAAAGCCATCTCAGAATGGAAATTATTTGTCACACTCTGAAAGACTGACATTTGACATCTGGTTTGACAGGTTACAAGGCACCCTTGTAAATGAAGAAATTCAGTTCTTTCATCAGTGTCTATAAATAACACTTCTGTCATCCTGGGGGTTCTGGGATTCTAAAAGGTGAATTTGGACATCACCCTCCAAGGCCACCTGGCATGCTGCACTCCTCCTTTCTCATCAGGAAAGACAATTTCTAATTGCCTCTCAACTCACACCTCTGAGAAGACCCTAAAGCCAAAGGATCAACATATATAGGAAATACAAGGGTAGACAGAAAATTGGCTGAAATGTCCCATGATTAACCTATCAAACACAATGGTTGTGTGTTACAATGTTGGGACATAAATCAGACAATAATTAACATCCCACTCACTGCAGGATGCTCTGAAATACTAATACCTGCAGAAGAAAATGTCCTTTCTACGCCAGTCCTGGTGCAACTCTCCATTGCTCAGGGATGTAGGGACTGAGACACAGTTTAGTGTCTGGTACTAATGCAAAATGCAGAACAGTGAAGCACTTCACAACAGTCATTAGAGATAAGGTACCCTGCTTAGAAGCTGTAACAGAGCAACAAGATCATGCCAGCAAGCACCAGAACACCCTAATTGAATTATCTTTTAAAGAATGAAGCACTTGTGGCAGTCTCCTGGTTCTGTGTGCAGAGAGTTTCACAGCACTGCAATGTGCAGAAAAGGCTCCATCTTCAAGGTCACTGCTGATTTTATGCCCACTTATATCCAGGACAGTTTTGATGGGCAAAGACTGCAGAGTTTTTCCCTCAAATCAATTGCCCTGATAAGAACTTGCACAAATGGCTGCATAGGATGAGAGCAGATGTCTGTCTAATCCTCTGTCCCCTTCCTCATCATGGTCAAAGTCAAAATAAATGCTGGACTCCACCTGACAGCCTTCCTGGAACAGAGTCAAACTCAAGTACGTTTGCTTTGCACTTGTGCATCAACAGACTGAAATTCTGGAAAAATAACAGGGGACGTGTATTAAAAACTGGGGGTTTTCCAGTAATAACTCCTATAAACCAATCACACCCATTGAAATCAACCAGGCATGCCATTTATTTGGTGCTTTGATAAATTACAGCCCTGGGGGGCACTGAGGGCCAGATTTTAAAAGCTGTTCAGCTGTTTAACTCTCATTGATTTCAGTGTAATTGATTTCAGTGGGAGTTAGGGGCCTGCATTGCTTCACACTTTGGGCCAGGCCCTCCTATGGTAACTGTACCAATTAGGCAGGAGAGCCATTTATCAGGAGCCCCATTAAACAGAATCAGAGGTGCCCAATTACATCTAAATTACCAGCTCAGCCCCCATGATGTTGGAAGGGGAGGGGTGGGATGCTTGTTGCTGTAGCACAGGCACCACCACTGACAGGGGAGCATGTCTTCCATTGTATCCCACTTCCAGCGATGCTCATCCAGGGAAAACATCCTGCTGCCTCCATTAACCCACGGGGTATTTCCACCCTCCCGTCGGGTCACTCTGTCACTGCAGCAGCCTAATGGTGTAATGGATACCAGGAGGAAAAGCAGCCTGAGTCCAAACCTAAATGAGTGGGGCTTACATAATTAGAGGGTGAGAGAAAGAGAAACTAGCATCAGAGGCACGGCCTTTTCAGGGTTTCCAAGGCAGCAGTGTCTGCTTCTCACGCAGCACACACCACAGTCGTGTTCGCAGTGCTACGGCATCGGTTTCCCCTACGAGGAAGAGAACAGAAATCCCCACTCTTTTGAAATGTGAGCGCTTTTGAAACAACAGAGAGAAGGTCTGGGACATTATGCTCCACATGAGTAGTTGTGGTGATATCTTCATTTATTTGATATCATCTTCTGACATTTCGTTCCGTTTGCAGGCGAGCCATTTGTAACGTTCCGTACAAAGGGTTCTGGTGCCGTGATCTTTAGCTTTTGCCCTGCATTTAATACTAAAGATCATTCAACCATGATGAAACCAGCTGGATGAAATTCCTCCCCTGCAAGACACGAGGGCCAATGACGGTATGAAAGATGTGGGGCTGCTTTGTCATTCATGGCTTCGTATCCCATATGTTTGTCTGATTGGTGAAGGGAAAGGTCTGTTTATTAATACAATAGCTCATGTGAATTGCAAGCAGCTGAATGGAAAAGAAAAAAAAGGAAAAAAAAGTAGCCAGGAAGGCAATGCAATGACTGAGCAGGACAGCCTTAAGGGAGTTCCCAGGGAGCTGCTGAAAACCACATGAGATGGCAAATTTGGGTGGCTAAGCCTTCCCTAGCACCATGTTTTGAGAAATAATCTTGGTGAAAAGGGTTCTAGCAAGGGGGGAAAAATACCCTTTTGGTAAAAACACTGAAAATTTCTGTCAGAACACCAACAGGTAATGCAGGGGAAGAAGCTGACTCGGAAGTATAGAAATATTTCCCTGGACAGATGGATCGCTCTATATAGGTCAAAATTTTGTTTTCTGCCAGCCTTCTTTCTCACTCCTAGGATGACACCAGCTGCACCACATTGTACTGCTGGTTCCTCATTCCTGAAAGCAGATTTTTCCAGGTGCCAAACCAATCAGAACAATGTACGTAGCTCAGGTGATGACAGGAACCCAGAGCCAATGTATTGGGCACAGTAAAATCCATAAGACAGCATTCCTAGGATTGATATCATCAGGAGAGAAACCTCCTGGCCTGCCTGTACCACCAGGTCTCCCAGGACATCCCTCCCAACTCAAACAAGCTACAGTCCCTGGAGTGCCTGGAAAAGGTAAAAAAACAAAAAACAAAACCAAAACCAGCTTCCTTTTTAGTTCATCTGTTAATGAAAGTTCCTTGTTACCCACAGCCCTGCTCCAGCATGAATGAGCCAATTAACACACTGATGGGGTGTCAGTGCCTCACTGTACTCCCAATTCAAGATTTAATGCTTACTACTGTTAAGGGAAAAAAAATATGAATAACTCGTTTAGCTAGATTTAATTTCCTTACTCTCTGCAAAGTCTACAAATTAATTCCTCAGTGGATTTCTGTTCCAGCACTTAACCTGATCTTTTCAGACACAACAATGATAATTTCTCACTTCCTGTCTTATTCTGCAAGAAAATAGCTCCACAATACCCTGCCTTCTCTGACCTACCCTTGGTAGAGCTCTCACACAGCTATGCCAGAGAGAACAAAAATAATTTTATATATTTGGGAGGAATTTCCAATACTACAGTGGTTGTTTTTAATCAGAAAAACCCCTTGTTCTTCATGGGACCAAGATCAAACACCACCATGGTTTTCCCTTAGTGGGTACCCAACCCAAGCACTCATTTAATTTCACCTAAGGCTGGGGGAAATAAATTCATTTTGCTTTCCTGCACCATATTATCCCAATCTATTTCTTCTCTGTTCTTTACCCAGCTAAATTGTTCATTCACTGTTGAGTCCAACTAACCCTTTTTATAACGTGCTGGTTTTCATAGGTGTGGGAAGGAGGGCATGGAGAATAATGAGACTCATAATAACTCCCAGCCTGTAATTTGTAGAATCTGGCACTTGGGAAAAGCTTCAAATATTTTTTCTTGTGATGGTGAAAAATGAAAAGGAAAAAAAAAAAAGTGGTGCTGCTTGGCCAAAGGTTTCATGGCTGAGGAAATCATCCGTAGCTCAGGGTGAATGCTGGCTCTCTGCTTCCCAATGAGCTCATGTTTTCACACATTAGGCTGTAAAATTGTTATGTGGAGGTTTAGGGCCTCTGGTTTCTGACTGTGAATGACACAGAAGGGCACCTCCGTGCCATGGTAACAAGCCAAGGACACACTGTTGTAGCCAGAGAGTGCACGGAAGTAAAAGTGTGGCAGAAACAGCAAAGGTGGATGGGTTGTTCATCAGGACATGTTTTTAGAAAACCAGGGAAAAAAATGGGAAAAAAGACAAAGTCATTGATATTGCCTGTTCACTGCAGAGAATGTGTCAGGACCTGGTGCTTCCATAGATGTTGGAGTGGACGCAAAGTGAGGCTGGGATTGCTGAGTGCTGCCACTGGGGCTGTCTCAACCAGGAATCTTAAAGTCTTCTTTCTTCAGGTGTTTTTTCAATATATTTTCTTTTACACTTGTAAAACCTCCCATCTTTATTCTTACTTATGGAATTTCTCCATTTCTCAAGTAGTTTTTTTCTACCCCATCCTCCTTAAGACAAGATTCTCTTGGGTCATAAAAGCCCCTGCTCAGCCCTTTCTGAGATCAAACTCCTTTTGCAATTAATGAGTACCTGGACCAAATCAGGAATGGTTTCAGGACCTCTGACTCAAGAGGTCTCTGAGCAACTCTTCAGCCCAGGTTACCACTTTCATTTTTAAGTAAAACACATCTCCAGTGCCTCCAACAGAGAGGTGTGTGTGCTAGCCAAGAGTTTTAATCCTTCCCAGAGGCCTTTTGCAGTTTTTAGGCTGGCTAACAAGCCTAGAGCTTGTGCACAAGCTTTTAAACATCTGCTCTAAGAGCACCATTTTAGCCCTTTGAGTTTGGCCTTACAAATGCTATTTTTGGCCTGTGCTAGTGACTGACATGCTGTCCTGCTGACTGTGTTATAGCCTGGAAACGCTGCAGGCTGTGAGCTGCAGGACTCTTGGTTTGGGAAAAACACAGGTTTCTTCTGTAAATCTCCAAAATCTGAGTGTGTTTTAGCAATAACAAGAAGGGAAAGAGATGAGATGGGTGGTGAAAAGCATTAATATACAATAAACAAAACAGTGGCATAACAGACAGAATTTAATCAGCTGGAATGTCAAATACTGGTGTAGAAGTGGAATATTTATAGAAAAAGGCTCCTCCAGCTCTGTTTAAAAATACAGACAGAAGTTGGAGGGAAAACTCAGATGACTGTATAGGGTGGAAATTACTGTATAGGGTGTAACATTTGCAAGTCTCTGGAATTTTTTGGGATTTCAAGCAGCTTGGGGCAGAGTATAGTGCACACACATGGTGCCTGCCATGTGTTCAGCCCTCTCCATCAGCAGGCCAACTGCCAGGATTTGTGCAGCATGTCTGAGGATGTGTTTGGATAAAGCATCACTGGAAAGGGAACTTATGCAAACTTCCCTGAGATCACCTGAAAAATTTCCACACACACCTCTTAACATGGTGGCTGTTTTATAACTCCAGCCCAAATGACATCACTATAGAATTTTTAACCTTTGTGACTGTCCCTCCATTTCCAGATAGGGAGGGTGTTTTTCTGTACTTCACCAGCTCAAAATTCACGCATCAACAGGCTCAAACATCTATTGCATGTCTTTCAGGTTCCCTTTCAGGTGGCTTCAACCTGGAGCACACAGAACCTGCAGCAGGGGTGTGGAGATTGTGCCACGTTGCCACTAAATAGTTCCCTCAGACACAGGCAGAGGTAAAGTGCTCAGAATATTGGAAGGACAGCTGAGCTGGACACAGGTTTCATTATTCAGTGGATAACAATCCTTCCTCTGGCAATGAAAATAATCTTGGCAGTGCCCAAAGTGTCTCTGTGAGTGCCGAGGAGGCGCCAGCTGCTGAAATGGTGGGAGATTGAATTCAGCCTGGGGAAAGGGCAGGATCATTTCTGGTTGTAGCTGCAAAACAATAAGGGGTGAAAGGAGAAGGGCAGGAACATCACTGCAGTTTATGTAGCTTTTCTCTAAGTTGACCCCTGTGGATACATTTATTCTTATTTCTTTGAATTTAGCACTTGTTTGCTGGCTTTATTTATTTTATCGCGATTTTCTGTTTGCTTCTTTCAGAGCCTCAGAAAATTCTTGAGATCATTCTATCTACATATCCTTACACCTACATATCTGCCCCTAACCTGATCCCAAACTATCTCCAGGCTTGATGGGGCTGTGAGCAACCTGGCCTGATGGAATATCCCTGCCCATGGCATGGGGGCTACAACCAGATCTTTCAGTTCCCTTCTAAGGACCAGTCTATGATTCTGTCAGACCTTTGGGTCAGATTCTGCCCGATTCTATCAGCTACATCCAAGTTTCAGCTGAAGAAAAGGCACAACCATGGTTTTAATATTTATTAGAGCACTAGGGAGTGTGCTCAGAAAAAAGACAGCAATAGACTGGAGCAGAGTTCAAGCCTCTCAAAATACAACCAAATCCAACTGCTCAGCACACTGTTGCAGAAAGCCAAGCTCCTCTTTACAGTGTTTGACTTTATTTAAAAATGCAAATGGCTGCAGCCCCCCATCCATCTGATCTGCCAGAGAAGAGGAGTTTGAGGAGGTACAGCAGAGCACACAAAAGTGATTTCAGTACATCTTGTTATGCAGCAGCAGAAAACTCCAAAATGAAGCCTGAAGACTTCATGTATCAATGAGCACTGATTTTGCCTTTCACTGAAGGTACAGAAGAAGCAATAAACACTTCTGTAAACCCTGTAGAGAGTCCCTGCACAGTTTTTTGCAGACACTGTCTCCCCAGATGATTAATAAACAGCAGTAATGGGTCTGTGTTTGAGCACAATGCTGCTGGAGTTAATATCCAAATCCTTCCCTGTTTGGGAAAGGCATTTTCTAGGTGTTTGAAAATGGGCTGGTTAATCATCAAAACTGGAGTCATTCAGGCAAGAGGTACTCCAGAGATGAGACAGCAGGGAAAAAAAAAAAAAACAAACCTGCTCTGTTTGCTAAAGGTGACAGATTTAACAATATTTTTTTTCTTCTGGAAGACAGATGTGTCATCTCTGTTGACATCAGGGAGTATGGTCATGTAAGATTGTGTAGACTATTTTATTGATACTGAATACAGGCAAAAAATTGTGGGATTTTTTATTGTAGTTTTTAAACAGTCAGATGTTGCAAGACATTGTCTATGGATGAAAAGAAACACTGCATAAGCAACTCTTAACAATTAACCAGAATTCTTGCACCAACAGTGCAACAGGGCACAAAATCTTCTCTCATTATACCCAGTTTGGATTTTCCACCCTTGATTTGGCTTTCTGCCAGCAAGAGCACTGGGCCAGCACCATTTCCTTTCAACCTTTCCTACTGAAATTGCAAGACACAAATTTCTGTCAAGGAGCATTTGCTGGCCTGGAGAGGTGATGTGTGCTGGTGCTCGTGAAACGCTGCGAAGATGCAGAATGCTTCAGGAGTGCTGCTTGCTCTGCAGGAGGAGCAGAGCAGCTGGGGATGCTCTCCCAGAGCTCGGGGAGGAGGAAAGGTCACTGTGGTGGCACAGGAGGGATGGGGAACTGAGGGGAGATCTCAAGGGCAGCGTGCTGAGGCATTTGGAAGAGCAGAGCTGCTGTCAGCCCCCACTGAGATCTGAATGCATTTGTTGCTGTGACGAGGCTAACACTTTCTCTTTTGTGCTAACTTTGGTTCTTTGCAGTGCACATCCTCCCCCTCTCCCTCTCGAGCATCTGCTGAGGTCACATCTTCTCCTGTGCTCCCCCCGCCTCCGCGTTTTGGGGATGAGCACTCATTGTTGCTCACCCCACGAGCTCCCTGCACGTGCCCAGCCTCTCCCCCAGCACTGGGACACATGGCATCGCTGGGACAGAGCGGCACTCAGGCTGGGGACAAGGGCACTGTCAATCCCAGCACACAAAGAGAGCTAGAGAAGCATCCACACTGTGCATGCTGAGAGGCTCGAGCCGTGCCCAGGCAGCAAGGCCAGCTCAGGACACCACAGCCCTTCCCTGGGGCTGGGGAGGGAGGGATGGCTGTTTGCTCAGGGTCTGCAGCATATCCACAGGGCTTTGCTGCCACTGGACCCTCCTCAGCACCTCCCTAGAGGGAGGAAGGCATTGGAGCAAGAACTGCACACCGTTGCTGGGGTACATCCTATTTTCTCTTCCAAATTCAGGATGAAGGACAGAAATTAAGTGAGAGCCAGAAGATACTGCACATCAAATGGAGCTGTCAGTATTTTTTCTCTGCTACAAGTTCTGGTCTGCTGGACATTGGGCCACCAGCCTCTCCCTGCTGCCTCATTTCAGATGCTTTGTGTAAGCCATTTAAATTCCTTCCTTTGGCACACATGCAGCAGGTTTTCTCTGCTGGTGTAGGCACCTCAGCCTCAGTTCAGTGGCAAGGGTGGGATTTCTGTCCTGCACATCATACTAGCCATGGTCTATATGTACCACCTGCAGACAGGGATGGGGAGCTGGCAGGCTGGTGAATCCTGTCCTGAGAGCAGGAAGAATCTCTCCAACAGAAAATTCTCACTAGACTAAATCTAAATTAAATCCTTCTCTGTCCTTCCTAAGACCTGAGTAGCCCTTGCTGAAGCTTTTACTTTTCAGCTTAACTCTTCAGGTATCTTATATGTTCTTTACCCAGGGAATATCCACTAATAAGTTCTGAGCATACTCTTGCAATTTCTTTCAAAGCTAACTAACACTAACCTATCCCTTCAGGACTCCACCTTAATTACTATAACTTTACTCCTACTCCTGGCATATATATTCCTGGCCAGTGCTCCAGATTGATGCATTCTTTCCAGATGGGGCAGGTTCTGGGATTTGGGGGAGTGGAGATCATCCATGAAACAGGGGGAGAGGAGGAGGAGCAAGAAATGATCAAACAAGTTAGAAAATTTTTCCAGTCTACCCACCCCAAAATTTCCAAACCAAGGGAATAAAAATGAAGCCAAAACAAAATTGGAATCTTGGGATTTAGGGCCTCCAGAGAAGGATCCAACTGATTTATTTTCTGCAAGAAAATTTCCCTAAAATATGGCAATTCAGATGAGGCAATGCACGTGAGCTGACTTAGGCTAACATTACAGTGGAAAAAGTGAGTGCAGCAGTTTTTATGTATTAACTTCCATGTACACGTTGTTAAAACAATATATTTCAGTGCAGGCCTGCCAGTTGCAGGGGTATATTTTCAAGCTGAAAAGACTGGTCCCTTCACACTGAGACAGGAATTTTTACTGAAAAAATTGACCTAGAAGTGATTTTTTAACAGAGCGAAAAGTTTATAATGGTGAATAATCCAAGGCTGAAGAAAACTATTTTTTTGAAATATCCATTTTTACTTCCTCTAAACTGATTTTCTCCAACACTCTTATTTTCTGTTTCTGTCATTAAATCCCAAAGTCAGGTTTTTACTGTGCCTCAGCCCTTCAGGCTGTGCTGTTCTGACTCCTCAGCACTCCAGGAGCCTTGCAGGAATTAAGTGCCTCTCACAATAGGACACATTTCTAGGGTGAAGGTTTAATTTGGTTCTGGACTGTGTGACTAAGTGGATGAAAAAGCAAACAAGAACTTCCTCATGCCTCTCCATCGGAGCTCTAAGAGTAAATGGGCTGATTTGCTCAGTTATGGGTGGGAAATGAACTGAAGCAATCCTGCATCCACCACATGTCCAGCCAAAAGCAATTTAGCCAGCTAGGAAATAAGGAAAACTGGGATGGGCTGCTGGTCCAGGGCTGTCATATGCTGTTATCTTCCCCAGGTAGGGAGCAATGCCATGAAAGTTCAGATCAGTGGGACTCCATGGCACCGCACGTGTGCTAGAAAAGCTTTACAGTGAACACAAGGGTGTTTCTGGGTTTAGACAGATGGGTTGGTTATGGCTTTCTGGGGCAGCATATTCAATTTATCACTTGTTGGACACAGAGCAACAGTGACCTGCTTCAGCAACTCAGTATCCCACAGACTTTCCCTTTCAGGGATCCTTCTGTATGGACCAGTGGTAGCCCCCCAAATTCTTCCCCTGGATCACAGCAGAAGATGCCCAGAGCCTGCATTTTGCTGTCAGGCCTGCAGTGCCATGCACAGGTAAGGGGACACCAGGAGGCATTCTATCCTAAAACCAGAGAGGGATTGTATTGCCATCCTTCTCAGCTGCCTCACAACACCCACCTGAAGCAGGTAAAGAGCTTTTTTAACAGAGGTGTGTTAGCTGGGTGGCTGTGGCCATCCCAGAGGCACATCCAGGCAGGGCTGTCCTGCTGCACAGAAAGCGTTGCAGGGATGCAGGATGTGACTCCTGAATTTGTGCAATCACTTTGGTGTGTGCCATGCCCAGCCCACCCTGGGAACCAGCTTGGACAGTGCTTCCTTGGGGATCCCAACCTGTCTGGGACACACATTCCCTTAGATGTGAGCAGCACAGACAGGAGCACTGTGTGAATTTCCTGCTTTCGTCTTCTTTGTCAGCAAAACTGTGTTCCTGTCCTGGGAATACCCCAGTGATGCTGATGAGCTGGGATTAGAAGGACTTTACATAAGGCTGTTTGATTAAGTGGCTATTATCAACTAAAAACTTGGTGCTTGCCATTAAGTGCTCTCAAATGTGTGTCCTCATTTTACTTATTTTGTGCTTGCATTATGCTTCAGAAGAGGCAGCCTGGCCTTTCTGCCTCGTCCAGGCCCTTTTGCCAACTCTAATAAGATGTTCTGTCTTGTTCAGTGCTAGTTTAAGGCATGCAATGCCCCGATGGAGCCCTTCCTTAAAGGTGTTTCTCTAAAATCAGCACATCACTGTAGTTTGCCATGCAAATTGGCCCAGCCCTGTGAACTTTCTGCTCCCCACCAGATCCTTCAGCTCCTCTCCCTCGAGGCAGATTTCTTCTTCCAGCAGATCAAAGCCTGCAGCACTGACAAAGGACTAAAACAATAAGGTTTTCACCTTTTGTCTTTGTTTCTATTACTGTGCCAGTGCACTTTGATTTGCTCTTTTGCAGCATCTGCGCTCAGGCTGCAGTGATTTCCCATAATAGTCCAATATACTTTTCATGATCCATGTTCAATTTATACCCACACCCCACTTTAATCCTTCTGTCCAGATCAGTTATTTCATACTTTTGTACATCAAATTGCTTTCACCATCTGTTGGCCCAGTTGCCCTACATAAGCCAAACCCTCTGAAGGTTTAATTGCAATATTGTTCATTATTTGCTCATTCCCTTTCCTCCCAATATACATAATGGCAGCAAAATGAAGAAATAATTTAAATCTAATTTAAATTCCCTTCAGGTTTTTTACACTGTGCTGATCAAAATAGTAGCTAGGGTCTTCAAGAGAAGAAGCCATCCATCTCAGAAGAGCCTTGGTGCCCTTGGATAGCTATCTGTGAAAACGAGTGAATTTTTGTAGGACTGGAGCACCATGTACCAGCATTTAACTAAGCTGATGGCAAATGCTATCAGCACATCAGCATGCTGTTAAATCATTGCACAGAAGAATTCCAATCTGGTTAAACAGGATCTGATTTTATACTGCCACTTCCATGAAATAAATGTACTAAAACAATTTTTTTTGTCTTCTTGTCTTATCTATTTCCATCTCTATTTCAGCCCAAGCTCGTTGTGCACTGTGCACTGTGCTTGGGCAGCTTTTCAGGCATCCACAGAGAAAACCTGTGAGCACCAACCCTCTTCCCCAGGGATAACTATTCCTTGAGCTTTGATTTAATTTTTCCTGCAGTCAGGAGGCCACACACAGAGCTCCAGTTCTGCCTGACCTGCTTCATTTCTTCCCCAGCATTAACAGCAAGGGCACAGAGGGGCATCAGTCTCTGGCAAGATTCACAGGTTAATTCAGACCTGGGTTTGCATTTACCTTCAGGACTCCCACTGGGGAGGAAACTGCCCAGCATCAGAGGGAAATGTTCCAGTGCAACACATTCCACCAGCACCCAGCTCCTGCAGGAGTAATGTCAGTGGAGATAAATAAGACATGTAATTTCTTGTCAGGCTGTTGCATTTCCCACCGCTCGTTTTAACAATTACACCCTGCGACTTTTTTTATTAAGCAACCAAAAAGAATAGATTTGTGTAACCCAGGAAGAAAAATTGCCTGGAGAAATGAAACATACCCAGACTTAATCTTTCTCTCCTGCTCTTTTTGAGGTGTTTGAAATGAATGTGTTTTCAGGGCAGCAGTCTGTAATGAGACCTGTGGTTTTGGTACTTCTCTGCCGTGCTCCCTTCCTCACCAGCCAATTTCATTACAGAAATTTACAGAAATTATAAACCCAGGAGGAATAAAAGGACCCATCCAAGCCATGGCACAACTTTCTCCTCCTCAAACCAATGGAAACACTGCCACAGTTTACAACAGGGATTGCCAAAATCCCACCATTATTTCATATGCAGCTTTCTCCAAGCCTTATTTTTAAAGCAATTAATAGAAGGAGTGATTGACCTTTAGAGAGCCCTATCCCAGTGGGATTTGCAATCAATGCTTCTTCCGAGTGCTTCTTTGCACTGGCATCTGTATCAATTAGTGGCTTCTTCTACAGAAAGGTTACACAAACACAGTTTTATTTCTTATTATTAATTATTTTTTAGACAGGGCCAAGTTTTAAGCAGCTACCCAGACTTAACAGCTTCAGTGTTGGATTTATTCTTGTAAGAAACGTGCTGCTTTTAAGACTGACCTGGAAAATAGATATTCAAGGAGCAGACATGCTAAAAGAGGTGAAGCACTTTGTTTTGCTTTCAAGACCAGAAGGTTGCACATAAAACACACTCCAATACTCATGACTACAACTTCAATGCTTTTTAAACAGCGATGATTCTGAACTCAAGACCAACCTGTTGTAAATAGATAATAAGATCAATCTGAAACCCTCTTTGTATGCTCAACTGGTGCACATTTGAAACAAAAATAAAATGTAGAAAAGTAAAATTGAACTTCCTTTGAAGACCAAATAGAGAAGATACTGAGACATCAACCTTGGGTCTAGAAACATCTCTGTTTAATTCCAATTCAACAAAATGCAACATGGTCTAGCCCCATCAGGATTGGGAGGAAGATCAAAAAAAGGTAAAGCTTGTGGGTTGAGAAAAGAACAGTTTATTAAGTGAAAGAAAATAAAATATAATAGTAATACTACCCACAATAATAGCAATTGTAATGAACGTGTTAAAAATGGGGGAAATTGGGAAAGGAGAAAGGTTGGGGGATAAAGGCTTTTGTTCCACAAGATGTGCAAGTAATTAAAATGCATCTTGCTGTATGTGGAATATTTCTCTTGTGAGGGACAGAATACAATCTCCTTTAAACAGCTAAAACATCCTGTTGGGTGTATTTTTTCCAGGCAGAACAAGCTGAATCTTCCCTAGTATAGTTTGTTCTGTTGGAATTGGTAGGAGAGGTCCCTCCCCAATGGCTGGGGCAGGATGAGTGAAGACCTCCACAGAGATAACTGCGGCTTCAAAAATCAAGGGCATTGATAAAGTTGAAGAAAGGCTTGAAGGAATAAGTACTCGGTTTTGCCACTACTACTGAGTTTCGGGGCAATTTTTCACGCAACATCTAAGTTATAAACATGAAAATGTGGCACTCCAGACTCACAGCCCTCTGAACGTGGCTGAGGGGGAATGCTCATTTCTATCATTTCTCACCGGGGTGAGTATTGATTTCATTTCTCACACTGCACCAGCCACTTGACCAAACTGCAATCCAATATTTAGTGTGTTCGTCACACTGGCTGGTGGGGGCCTGTGGTGTGTAGTCTATCACATGGTGACCTTTATGGTGACTGGCATAGCCTTAATCATGATAGAAAATGCTGATATAGAGGTATTCACATCATCATTTCTAGCACTTAAAATAGGATTCTGGAAGGAGTAAGGTATGAGTAGAGTAGCATTTACTGTTCCCTGTGGACAAGTGCAGTGATTTGTTGTGCAGTTTAATGTTGGGGTTTTTTCTAAGGACAAGGATAAAAAGTTGGCTGCATAGGCAGCTGAAAGGAGGTAAATGCTCAGTTTTAGGTGAAGGAGTGCTCAGAACAGAGGCCACATTAACTGCTTGCACAGCTTTTCCCAGCAACCTCATTCCCCTCCAAAAGCACTGAGCAGAGTTTGAAGCTCAAAATGAGGGATGAGCCAGTGACATTATCAAGTCCTGTAAAGGCTTCATATTTGTTGTGCTGAAGATGGAAGATGCTCAGATTGTCTGGGAGCACACAGACATTAAAAATGGCCAGGAGAGCCCAGCCCACAGGGAGTTTGCAGTGTTAACAGCTGCCCTGTGAGCTGGAAGGTCTCTGTTCCCATGAGAGGTCCTGACAGCAGAAACTGTTTTTCATTGAGACCAGTCTCACCCCTCAGTGTCCTCTCCCTGTAAGAAATAAATGAAATGGATCAATATTTTTCCATGCTAATTTTGCCATTTGCTAGCCTTTCTTGTAATCTTTGAGCTTTTTTCACCTTCCAAACTATCCTTCCCTTCTATAAACATTATCACCTGTCCAAAACATTTTGCAGTTATTGCATGAGCAGTATCTACATCTTCTAAGCAAGAACTTTTGATTGATGGTGAGGTCCTCCCCACTGTGAAGGGTTAACCTGAATCTCAGGTGCTACTCAAGCTCCCAGGCTGACCCTCAGTGAAAATTAATAGCTTGTATCTGTTTAATATTCCTTTCCAGCACATTGTCAAATCGTTTCATCTGTGCTTAAATGGATCAGTGGTTTTCATCTTCAGTGTTTCCTCATTCCTCTTTTGGGTTTTACTAATTCTTTGTTGTTTGTGGGTATTTTTAAAATCAGAGAAGAAAGTTCATTGCTTTTATTTTTATTTCACAAGGTTTTCATAAAGTTGGAAGTAAAGGACGGATATAACATTAAAAGATCTATGTTGTCTTGCTCCAACTAAAGAAGTGGACCACATCTATGCCTTTTATAAGTTGCATTACAGACATGGCAATGTCATCATTTGCAGCTAATCAAAACATGCCAGTTGGGCACAGATTTTCTAAACACATGTATCAGTCTTATTTGTCATGCAAGTCATAAATTTAAACTGATGCATCTGTTACAACCATTGGTGCAAGAGATGGAAAAGATCCATAGGGAGGCTTTCAGCTTTCCATTTAGTGCTAAAGTGGAACAGAACTCTATCAGATGTATTATTATTGTCATTATTATTTAATATCCCCCTCTGCCTCCCCCGTGGCATTAGCCACTTAACAGCAAGCATTAGTGCAGCCCTTGTCTCAGCCTGCTCCATCCAAGTGACAGACGGGTGTCCAAGGGACAATAAACCACATTTCAAAGAGGATGGCCAGATCCTCCTGGAATGGCTGCATGGCTGCTCAGGAGAGGGGGCCCAGCAGGCTGGTGGGCACAGAGGGGTTTGGGGGCTGGAGTGGCTGCTGAAGGGTAAATGTGATGGTGCAGCCATGAGCTTTCCAGAATGGCTCGATGGTGAATGAATTCAAGGGGTGATTGTGAGCATTGATACTTCATTAGACACCATAGACACCAAGGAGTGACAGAAAGAAAGAAGCATAAAGGAATATATTGCAGATGCTGAATAACAGAGAGATGGTAAACTGACCCAAGTGCTGCTGTAAATCCGGTCCTTAGGCCTGGGTTCAGATGCTCTGCAGTGCCTAAGCCTTGCATGCCCTCAGGCTTGCTTTAGCCATGCTTCCAGGCTCAAGAACTTTTTTATTTTCAACAATGACAGCTCCAGCTTGAGGTCTGTTCTTGTGCTGTTTCTGCAGGACTCACATCCTTGACTTGGGAAAAAAAATCCTTTCTTCATTACACTTTGCAGGTCACAGAGTTAACAAGTTTCCAAGAAAACCTTACGTACATCAACCTTGGGCAAAGGCAGGGGACATTCTTTGTGCTTCCAGGAGACCCCTGAAGCCCAGAGATGGCCACATTCATCACCCAGATGAGCTTTCCCTGGGAAAGCATACTTTGAATTTGTTCAGACCCTAACGAGTTATCTACGAACCATCAAATATTTCACATTCCATATGGATCATCCAGGTTCCCTAAATGACACCATCAGCTAGGGTGGCTGCAAGGAGGGTCGTAAATAACTCCCTCAGTTTAATGAGTTACAGTCTGAGGAAAGGCTGCTCCACCAGGTAATGAGTCACAGCTTCACTTTGCTGTAGATCAGCTGAGACACACTTGATTTACTGTGAGGGTTACCTGTATTAAAACTAATCAGAGGCTATCGTGGAAACCCAAACAGACCCAACCCTACCACAATTTAATCTCCCCACAAATAAAACCTACTCATAAATCACAGACAGCATGGAAATGTGTCCCTCTAATGCTTCTTTTAGGAAACCTAAACCCGCAAAAAGCTCAGAAGGATGTAAAAACTGTGGTGATGTCGGTGGTATCAGGTTAATTCATAGCACGGGAGGAGATGCAAGATACATTCTGATGGCTAAATAATCAAGATAGAGAAAGCAATTTGACAGCTATCCTGAAGTATGTTTTCTTTTTGAAATGTAAAATGGACACATTTTACTGACCTTCCCAGAAAAACAGAGAAAACTTTAGATAAAGGTATTAAAATTGTCATTGTAATTTTTACTTACTGAAAGGAGAATTCTAATAGAAAATCTAGTAATCAAAACATACTGCTTTTAATAAAAAACGGCATAAAAAGCTGAGTTTCACAGAAATACGTGTATTTATTATGGTTGAAGCATCTCTCCTGATCAGCCCTGGTAATGAGTTTTCTCAAGCAAACAACAGCAATAGTTCATGGAAGGTCTGTTCAGCTTGATTGAGAAAAGGCATGTTGATACAATGGAATGACTGCAGTGACAATCACTCTCTTGAATAATCATTATCATATTGTCTTGTCCAGGTGGCAAAACAATCTCCACTAGAGGAGAGCTGAGACTGAGCCTTTGTTCTGGAGAAAGCAGCACCTCCAGAACTCCAGCCCTCAACAGACCAGGTGGGCACTGCTGCCATTTATATCAGTCAAAAAAGGTGAATATTTAAAAAGCCATATATTTTCTAAAGACCTTAATTCTCATCCTCTCAGTAAATTAACTACTTCTGTTCTCTGTTCCAGAAAGGCATTTTTAATTTTGTACAAAAGGAAAGAATCAAGATCCTTCTTGTCAAAAGATTAATGATACATGTCCACATGGAGGAAATTTTGTTGAGTACAGTGGTTGTCTTAAAGTGCCATGCTCCATTTTAACTCAGTGTGATGTGCGCAGACTATTAATATTAGTAAATTATTGCATTTGGGACAAAAACTCAAGGAAATAATTTATAACAAAATCTGCATTCAAGCCATCTCTCAGCTTTCACATCCTGGTCGTAAGTCACTGGAGAGACATTTATGATTGATTCACAGGAGAGTTTTATATTACCATAGAAAAATAAAAATAATAGTTGCCTTCTGAACGGCTGTCCTTCATCCTAATTATGCAGCCTAACATATCCTTCATAATTGACAGTTAGGATGTTCCTCTCAGAAAAGAGACTTTGAAAGTCAGAAAGGGAGCTAAGGTGGAGAGGCAAAGCTGGATTCTGAATGACAGTGTCAATGTTTGTTGTTAGGCAGTGGGAAAATACAGTGTCAGTATTCCCATCCTTGTGGTGTCAATACAGGTTGTGGTGTCTTTATGGCACCAGATCCCACTGAGCTCTAGGGAATACCTCTGAAAACAACATCTCAAGGTCATTTCCTTCTCTAGATTAGATCCTGTCTGTAACTTTCCTTGGTAAGTGCATAGGATCTCCTCTGGGAAGATGAACAATTTTAGTGGCAGAGTGAATCCCATCTCCTGATGTCTCACCATAAGTATAAAAGGCTGGAGCTAGTTTCTTGATCTAGAGGGGAAGGACATATTTAAATGAGTAGTGAGAGATTATTTATTTTTTAATCCATTTGAACTAGCCATCCCATGCTCTGATGTGAGATAATAATTAGCATCCAAACCTCACTACTGCACCCTCAGCATTAGCATAATGCCATTCTTGGCTTGTGGACAGCCCTTCATACCACAAAAATATAGGAGATAGAAATTGTGTCTTTTTCTCAGTGAAAAATAACTGCTGAGGGCTCACCTGCAAGCCACTCTACCCAAAGAGCAAACATTCATGTGAGAGTTTTCAGGATATTTCCTGTAACCCAATTATTTTCTTTTTAAAATAGCAATGAAAAGTGGAGCAGGAATGTAACACTGTTAAGAACCTGTCAGGCTTTGCCTTTCCTGTTGCTCCATTTTCTCCATGCTTATTGAACACTCTAGAATTAGCATCAAGCCTCAAGATAACAAGCTTACAAATCTCCTTTAATGACACCTTCCTTTTCCTGACTCTTTTTTACAGAAGAGTTGTTCTGTTATGTCAAACAAACTATGGGCTCTGGTTGCTTCACAGTAAGCAAATGAATTGGACATTTTTTCCTTGAGGGTCTTGCTTATTTGAAGGTCAAGTAGAACAACTCTTTGCTGCTTTACTGAGGTACTCTCAAATAACTTGGTTTTATTCTTTGACTGCCCATGGCACTGCCCTGTTTTCACGTTGGAGGTCAGGCCAAGAGCAAGTGAATTCCCTTTATCTTTCACTGACTTAGCTAAGTTCCAGAGAGGTCAACAACCCCTCTCTCCCCTGCATTCCTGGGTCCTGCATTTCTATCATTGCATTTCTATCATTGCTTCAGAGATATTGCACTCCTTCATAGCAAACACTGCAAGGATCCTTCATAAGGGGAAGTTCAGCCTCTAGGAACACGGGGATGAAAAGCAGCAAGACTCTGGTGCTCTTTGGATAAAGTTTGCCTGCAGACTCAGGAATGCTCTGCAAGGACTTCAGTAAAGGCTCAACACAGCTGAGTCTTTATATCAGATGACCATTACCTTAAATATCAGTTTGTGTACTCAGACATTACGTACCACAAGAGGCTGTTATAGACATTTCGTTTTCACACAGACATGGAATAATTTAGGGACTCTCTTAATTCTAAAAGCTTGAACCAAAAAAGCACAATAAATCACTAAACCCCCAATAAAATAAGTTTTAAAAAAATTCAATTCCGTTCTTGAAGTTCCTACTTGCTTCCATTAGTCTGTGTGCAAACCTTTGAGGACCAAATGTTGTCAAGAATGCTGAAACTCAATTATAGCAGGCTATTACAGTAGAGTCTCAGACAAAAGAAAAACATTTAATTTTGGCCAAAATGCTCACTATATATTCATATTGCTGCCATTTTTCAAAGGCACATTGTTAGTTATCTACATGAACCTAAATATTACAGATCAGCTCAGGGTTATGTGTCCAGCCAAAACAGATTGTGACTGACCTTATGGTACCCAGAGGCACTGGGACAGCTAAGGTGACAAAAGGGTGTTCTTTTACATCAAGCTCACCCAACTGAAATTACATAAGTATATAGAGTAACACCCAACAACACTGTTAGCTGCTCCTAAGATGAACTTATTGAATTGAACTGGGGTCATGCATCAGTTGAGGGGGTGAGAGAACTCAGTTCTGGCCAAAAAAAAAACACAAACAACCCAAAAACCAAAAAAACAGACAAAAACAAACAAACAAACAAAAAAGGCAATAAAAGGCTGGTTTATGGGAGCTGGTTTTGTTTTGAAGAGCTGCTCCACAACATCACAAAGCCATCAGTGAAGTTCCTCCCTTTTCTGTCTGTACCGTCTTACTTTGTGTTCGCTGATTGCCTTGATTCTTTCATGGACAGCATAGGCCACTATTTTAGTTATAATCTATAATTATTCAGCTTCCCACTCTCTCATGAACACCTTTTCCTCAGCCTGAGAGATGGAACACCTTTCACAGTGGCTCAGTTAATCTGTGACTACAGTGTGTGTCAGAGAGACCCTGGTACTACAGATTCACCGCAAAATCACACAGGAAACTCTCTTCCATTGGCAAGAAACAGCTAATCCAGAAAAGCCCTAAGCCAGGGTTTTACCAGCTCAGAGATGTTCATAAAATCTGTTCTGCAAAGAGATACAACATTCATTTCAACAAACCCAGGAACTAGTACAGTGAGACAAATACAGTGCTCTGCATTGTGTCTAGAGAAAGAAATATGTCTGGGCTGAAAGCAAGCAGTGTTTGATTGAAAGTGTTCACACCAAGCTGCAAGATCCACTGAGGACGTGGTCATGGACAGTAAATAAAAGGCTCCAGGGGAAGTCAGCACATGCACCCATGGCTGGGTTTCAAGATGCCACTGAGCATCACTGTAAACAACTTCTTTACCAAGGGGACAGTCTGATTTACAAGTACTGGGTCCATCAAGGCATTATCTAGCAAGAAGTGTCAGGGCACAACTGTTCAGTGTCTGCGTGAAACTCCACTTGCTTACAAAGTGTTTATAGCTCCCTTGGTCCAAAGTGCTTCACAAACTCATATAAAAGCTCTGCTACATTTTGCTATTAAAGGAACTTACTCACAAGGTGGACACATAGAAGGAGCAAATTGGGTCAATCTATCACCATAAAAACCACCAAGTAAGGGGTCCAAATGAAATCACAGCAATGAACTTTGGGCTGACCCACTAATATTAATGCCCAGAGCTGGGCAGAAGTGTCTGTGTGTCACCAGCAACTGCCACTGTGTGAGAGCTTGGTGTGACTTCCCACACAAAAGATGTCACCATCACTCCTCCCGTTATCCCACCACCTGGAAGATGAATTCCTGCAGACTCCAGGGAACATTGCCTTCTGCTGCATCATCAGCCATGGACAGGTCTGGCCAAGAATATTTTTCAGAGTGTCACAGTGACAGGAAAGCAGAACATTTGTAATATTGTGTTACTACAGTGAGTATCTTAGTTGTTTCACAAAGGCACATCAATGTATAAAATACAGATGACATTCCTTTTTTTGACTAAATAGAATTATCTTTTAGAATTAAGAGTTTCAAGGTCTCATCCTTACAAAAAGAAATTAAATATTAAGCATTGCTTTATGGGATGCTGATTAATAGTCAGGAAAGCATCAGTCTATTGTCCAGTAATTTACTTTTCATTTTCTGATTCTGCAAATTAACTTTCCTACTAAATGAGGCGTTAGGCTGATGTCAATATTTGTAGGTACTTCACAATTATACTGTGTTTGCTAAATGACATTGCTTTAATTCAAAAGTCATTGGGATTTCCATTTAGACCATGATCCTGCTGGGTGCCTAGCTCTGCTGCAAATGTGCTGCATGCCCTCAGGTCTCATGGAGTCAGTGGCACTGGAGATTACTCAGCTGCCTTCAGATCCAAGTCTCATTTATTTGGGAAACCATAATTAGAGTTTAGGAGCCAGGTTTATGCAATGTGGATTGTAGACAAGACACCCAATTCTTGCATTTAGGAATCTCCTCTCTTTGTTAACTAATTTTTTTTATAGGTGGAGATTTCAAGGTGAGCCTTGACCTCTTGTTAAATTAATGTCCTAATTTTCTGCATTTTTTAGCTTCAGTGAGGTGTTCTCCATCCTTTCATCATGTGGGGGAAGGAACAGCTATCTAATCTGCTTGTCCAAAGGAAATGCCTTTTAAATGAGTCCAAGTCTCCAGCAGGACTCAAAATAGCAAGGCAGTAAAGCCAGAAGTGTTTATAGAAAGAAATTGCTTTAAAACTGTTAGTGTCGTGATATCTTGGAAATGACAGCTACTGATACATCCACAAGCTGCCCCAGTCTCAGCTCTCCTCACTGCCACACACCCTTGGCTGCTGGGCACACTTACATCCCCATTCTGCACTGGTAGGTGATTTAAATCCCTTCCTCCCTCCTGTGCCAGCTGTTCCACAGGGTTTTGCACTGGAGAATCACCAAAACATCATTTCAAAGCCATCCCAAGGAAAAGCCTCTTGGCCAGAGCCCTGGGATCTCATATTTATTTACATTTTCTTCCTTGTACTTTGAACATATCTGAAGTTATTCCTTGTTGTCTTACTATGTAAGCCTTCCCCCAGACAAATGCACCAGGCAGGACCAGTCAGGGGTGCAGATCTGGTGCCAAGGGGATATGATTTACATTACATGCAAATCTGCTTTGGCAGCACATGAGCTCTCCTTTCATCCAAATGCCTTAAAGCAAATGAAAACTGGCCCTAACATGGATACATTGTCCTGGAAAGGAACCCAAATGTAGTCTGAGACTGGTATCTGAGACAGCTGTGCCTGATTTTTAACTTCACTGGTGGGATTTTGAGCGGAGCAGAATGCAAACCTCTCAGGGACATTATTCTGCTGTACCTAATGCAGGGGTGCACATCCTCCCGGCCAGGTGAGAGCATCTTCTCTGCCAGAGCAAGGGGCAGAAGCGGTGTCAGAACCCGGCAGACTGAGCAAGCATTCCCCCAGGGCATCACCACGATGCTCCTCAGTCACCCTTGCAATTATCTCAGATTAGCAGCGATTTACAGCCGGGCTGGCACCCAGGGCCACGGGGCAGGAGAGCACAAGCACCTGTCTGAAAGCATAGCCGTGGGCAGGGGTGAGGATGCAGGCACTGCATCCTCAGTCAGGCTGCAATAGCTGCTCTGACCTACAGCAGTGGAGAGGAGAACAATGAAGTGCAGTCACCCTGCAGAGAGCATCCAGAAAAGTTTTGGTGGCAGAAGTCAACAGTTACGGTTACAATGTTAAAGGCAACAATGGTTGCAGCACTGCTTTGGTTGGGTTTGTTTTTTTTTTTTTAATTATATATCACAGTTCTTCTGTAAAACCATCATTTTCTCTTAGCACCTGTTATTGGTTTTCCCTGCTACATCCTGAGCAGGAACAGGTACAGTGCTGCAGTACTGGGTGAGGCACACATTAGCTCCCTGGACTGTAAAATATGTCTGGAAGGTTTGGGAATACGATTCCAATGGCAATTGTAGAGATGCCTAATGATAGAGCTCAGCTGCTTGCTTTGGCACATTGCACAGGAGTGGTTTCCACCAGCTCTGCTGAAGGGAAATCATCCTCTCCTGCTCCTTCTCCTGTTACCCACACTGCTGATGGTCCAGCTTAGATTTTCAGGTTGCACTTTTGCCCCTTGAGGTGTAAGATACCAGTCAAGTACTTCACTAAGGTCCTCACCCTGCACAGCTCTCTCTCAGTTCTTCAGTGCCACACAACAGGCAATGACTCTGAATATGGATCAAAAAAGTTTTGCCTGCCTAGCATCAAGATTACATAGCTAATTTGGAGTAATACTAACCATGAACAGGAAGGGGGAAAGTGAACTAAAGCAGAAATTGTTTCAGCAAGGTGATGGACTAAGAAAACTCTGTCTGCTAAGGTTATCCAGAGGTGAATGTTGCCACAAGCCCAGGAGCAAGGAGATGTCCAGAGCCAAGGTGTGATGAGATGGTCTCAGGAGATTTAAGATTGGCTGGTTTAAGTTTGGAGTGCCCACCCTTATCTAGGACAGCACGCTGCCTGCCAGCAATGAATCTCAGAGTGTTTATGAAAACCTGACAGGGTATCTGCAAGATGCTTTAGTAGAAATTACTGTGGGGAAAATGCTTGCTTTGGATGTGGAAAGAGCTGAGAACTGTGCTGGCAAAACTGCCAAGCCCTGAGGAGAAGGGACTATTCTAGCTGTAGAGTAATTTTTTATTCTAGGCTAATGATAATCCAAGAACATTAGTATTCCACACATTAGTAGTTAAAGCTGAGTCAATTTAGGCCAGAAAAGCTGTTTGGCTATAGCAATAATTAACTATTAAATCCAACCAGGTCACTTGTCCATCCCTGAAGCATTCTACTGAGATCTCTCAGGAATGTGGTCTGTTTAGAGGCGGCAAAAAGCAAACTCAGGTCTACCAATGTACCTCAAGTGGAGATGCAAGACCCTCACTCTTTCTTTCAGCAGAGCAAACCAGGAGGAATTTTTCTAGAGGAAAAAAGTGCGAGTATACGACATAAATAAGAGAAAAAAACCCAGGCATTCTGTCTCTTCTGGACAGAAACCGAACTGAAAATTGTATTCTGTTGCAATAAACCAAGCAACCAGATGTTTCAGATAATTAGTATTAGAGTCAAATTTTTCTAGCAGCTGTTTTCCTTGTGAAAGACAAGCAGTGTATCAGCCTGAAAAAACTCTTTCAACAGGATGTCTAAGATGTGATCGAGACACATGATGTCATTTGCATATATTATATTTATACATATATATATATATTCTGAAGAGTTTTAAAGCATCAACTTGAATATTGGTAACTGCAGTAGCATGTGCAGAAGTTTACTTCTGCCTCCAGATATATACTCAGTGAGTTAGATGAGTTTTTATATCTTTAGCATCTAACCTAGAGCAGGCAAAAGATGACTGGAAAGACCAGCATGCCCCAAAAATCTGTGTTGGCTCTGTTGGATGGGTTTTTTTCAAGAAATTTTAAAACTTCCCCTAGCATAACTCTGTATGTTCAAGTATCCAAGTATTTTAAGAGACGCCACTCTGGTTTCACCTATTTAAAAGTCTGTGAGCTTGTCCATCCTGTTTATCACGCACTGCAGCATCCACCTGGAGCAAAGCATCTGTCTAGCCACACTAATTGAATTAGTCTGTGAATTCACCCATCTAGAGATAGAGACCTTGCCAGCTTCCCAACTTCAGGATTTTTACAGAAGAGGTGCCTAAATAAACATTTTAGGAAGGCGATGAGGACTTTTGTTGTCTAAAGAGATTTACAGAACACTTGCCTTTTGGGGGTTTCTCTGGTGGAAGAACCAGTTTTTTCAGGATGGAAAACAAACACCTCATGGACTGGCAGAAACCTGTAGGGAAGAGCCAGTTTCTCATGGGCTCATGCAAAAACCTTGGGAGCTGAGGCCCCAGGCAGCTTCTAATGCTCATTTTGTGAGCCTTGCAATGTCTGGAGGACTGATGAGTATCTCATTAAAATTAAGACCACTCATCTACAAGCACCGGGCTGTTCTCCTCACTAATTATTTGATAATGACGCCTCAGGCCATTGATATTGGAGGCTGTGTCCCTGAGGTGGAGCGGACTATTGACTCCTGTTGATGTGGCACAGACCTGCTGGAAAAGCTGTGGCAAGACAAAGTTCAGCTTGGGAGGGACCTGCTGGCAGCTGATGAGCGAAGGGCAGCGACGGACTGTGCCAGGTCTCTGCATTTTCTCCCCAGCAATGGTTTGCAGTTCTGCAATGTGCACCAGTAAAGATTCATCAGCCTGGGTGGAGACACCGCTCAGAGATTTTCAGTATCATGGTTAATATGGTTGTTCACGTAACATAGGCCAAAATAAAAAGCCCCCAAGAGGTGATAATATTTTGAGAGAAAAAACTCAAAAAGGGTATGGGAAGAAAAAAGGGCTCATTCAAAATATCAGCTCTCTTGACTTCCTGGTGCTGACTGGTTTATGGTCTGAAAATTAGAACGGTCCTAAGCTCCATTTTCAAAGATATCTTCTGAGGTGTTCAGGAGCTTCAAGGTCTCAACTACCTTTGAAAATGAAATTTAGGATGCAAATCATGGGGTATTTCTGAAAAACGTAACCTGTGTTTCCACAAAAATTCTTCCTCTCAAAGGCCATGGGTATCCCAGTACTAAATGAAAATGAAATATAGGATGCTAGTCATGGGGTATTTCTGAAAAGCGTAACCTGCGTCTCCACAAAAAATTCTTCCTCTCGAAGGCCATGAGCATCCCAGTACTAAATGAATTGTGGATTTAAAGTTCCATATAACTTGGAGTTTAATAACACAAGGAAGTAGAACGGCAGCCCCCAGTGTGGATCCAGAAATGAACAAGAAAAGTGCATCTCAAGAGTGAAACAGATCAGGTTTTGCAATTACGCCGACAAGGAATGCGATCTGTAATAGTAGAAGTGAAGATTAGTGGTTTTTTAAGAGAAGACATCTCCTGAAATTAGAACTCGAGGTGGGGCTGACCACAAAGGGCACTACGGATGGCAGGTGCCAGGCGCACCAAGCACGGCCAAGCCTGGCGCACATGGCAGCGGCGGTGCGACGCAAGTCACCTCCAGCCTCACTTCTTCTAACATTTAATCTTTGTGGCGCCTCCGTTTCCCTTTGCAAAGGGGCTCCTAAAACCGAACGGAACAGGGGATACACACCGGCACGGAGCCGGCCGGGAGGATGAGGGGGCATCCTGCCCTCCACCTGCGGGCAGAGCCCGCGCAGCCGGCGCCGTGCGGGAGCATCGCCGCTCGCTCTGCCGTCCGGAGCGCGGGGCAGGGGCGGCGGGCCCGCAGCCCGGGACGGGAACGGGGACGGGAACGGGGACGGGAACGGGGACGGGAACGGGGCCGCCCCGCCCGCCGCGGAGCCGCCGCCAGCCCCGTCCCCAGCCCCAGCCCCTCGCGTTCCCCGCCCCTCGCCGGCGGGGACGCGGATTCGGCCTGCGCGGAGCCGGCGGAGAGAGGGAGCGCGGCCGGGCGAGGGGAGGGGAGAAGCGAGGAGGCGGCGGCGGAGGCGGCGGCGAGCTGGCCATGGCAGCAGCCCGCGGGCGGAGAGGCAGCCGCGGGTTGCCGCTGTGATTGGCACCCCGAGGAGGAGGAGGAGGCGGAGGAGGAGGAGGAAGGCGCGGAGCAGCCGCGGGGCCCGCCATCCCGCGGCGGCGGAGCGGCGGTGCCCGGGAGGATGCCGGGGAAGCGGGGCTCGGCGGGCGGCGGCGGCGGCAGCGAGCTCCCGGGGGCCGGCGCGCCGCGGCAGCGCAGGCGGCGGAGGAAGGTCTCCTGCTTCTCCAGCATCCAGCTCTTCCTGGTGTCCGAGTGCGCCCTGATGCTGGCCCAGGGCACGGTGGGAGCCTACCTGGTGAGTGCGGCGGAGCGCGGGGGAAGTTTCCGCGGCTCTGCGGGCAGCCCCCAGCCCGGGGGGGTCAGGGCAGCCCGGCGCTGGGCGGCTGAAATGACTCAGCAGCGCCCAGGGGTCACCCATCCGCTGCCGCCCAACTTGTGCGGCCGCTCCGCGGGACTCCCGAGCGCCCGGAGCGCGGCCGTGCCCGAGCAGCGCCGGCACCAGCGCGGGCTGTCCGGGCACCCGGCTCCAGCGCCAGCCTTCCCGCTTCGCGCTGAATAAATACCGGCACAAGCCAGCGGGGCATTTATTTCGTGCCTCCCGCGTTACCGCTTTCCTTCATCCTCTTAAGTGATGCGGCGGTGCGAAGCGCAGCAGCCCCGAAAGTCTCGGTGTTGGGCGCAGAACAATCCAAATAAGACTTTAGCACTAAATCTGCATAGTGAGATGTGGTGTCAGAGGCAGAAGTGTAGTAGAAGAGTTGGGAAGATGTCCATACGGCTGTGCTTGTGCCTTGAAGTGTACAGCCTGTGGAAATGTTCTGCTTCCAGCAGATGTAAGTGTATAGTTGATTTAAATTTCTTAAAATAGCTTGCTGGATTTGAGAATTATAGTTTCCATGGAAAAGAAATGTATTCGTAATCTCTGAGGCTTTTTGAGGCCATACACATAATATATTCTACAGTAAATGTAAGAACTCTGCATTTGGTACTTGTATTCAGCATTTAGCATTGCTTCTTTCACATGCTCAAAACTACTTATGCAAATTTGTACTGAACGTGATCTATAAGTTTTCAAGGTATGTGACTAAACTAACCATGGTTAATATTCCCTCTTAATATGAAATGGAAATTAGAATTCATCTCCATATAATAAAACAGAAGTTTAGTTTGAAACATAGTTGTAATTCCAAAGGAAACTGCACCACATCTGATGAGATAAATTCAGCAGCTCTATACCCTAGGTGAGTATATATGGATATAACTTAATTTGTAGGAGCCTGACAGGAACACGCCTGCTTTATGTGAGTAACACCTTAGCAAGTAAATATATTGTTTCCGATGAGCTGCTTGCAAAATGAGCTGTTAGTGTGAATGAGTGTAGGATAATCCTTCCTCAAAGTAATAGCCAGGGAAGAGCCCACGGGTGATGTCACCCGGTGGGCACCGGTGTGCCAGGAATGCATGGATCTGCTGGAGGGATGTATATCAGCACGCTTGGCTGGGGTGTTGGAGCGTAGGATCGGCAGCATCAGTCCCTAGTGTGGCATTTCCCTCAAACTCCTTTGCATTGCTCACTCCTCGCCAGTTTCGCGTTTCTTTTCCTGTTTTCCCCAACTCCTGGGGTGTGCTTTGTGTTTCACACAGCCCAGCCTCGCATCAGCCTCGCAGAGCTCTGCGATTCCCAGAGCCCTCCCTCCTCCCTGATGAGATAAATTCAGCAGCTCTCTACCTGCTCTCTGTTTTCTCCAGGTCTGTGTCCTGAGCTCCATGGCCAGCAGGATCCACAGGCAGTAACAGGGAACTGGGCAGTGGGGGGAAAGGAAAATAAAAGCAAACTAAACTCAAAACAATCCCTAGCATGCATAAGCAGTGGCCCAGCTGCACTGGGCAAGTGTTCCTCTGTTCCCTGTATAATTTTTCTGCCGTCATTGCAAATACCACGATGCTCTTCATACAATGAGCAGATGCAAATGTGGAATTGTCATTGGAGGGTGAATCTGTGTTTGAAGCCAATCTGCCCAGCACTGTGCTTACAGGTGCTGCAGGGGAGCGAGAGCAGCAGCAGCATCTTTGATGCTTGCTGGAAAGCACAGAGCACTTAATGGTTTTTGCAGACCGAGTGTCCCGTGGGGCCAGGTGCTGTTCTCAGGTGCTGCCGTGGGGTGGAATCAGGGGAGGCACTGTGGAGTTGCCCAGGTGTAGCTGTAAGTGGATTTTCATTTGCTTGGGCTCCTGGGACCAGCAGGGCTCGGTGGTGGCTCCTGGGCTGCTCCCCGAGGGACAAATTAGCAGGCGAGAGAGACAAAGTGGAGAGCAAACAGCAGGGCAGGCAAAGAGGGAGATGCTGCACAGGACAGGCACAGTGTGTAGTTCTGGGCAGTTGAATAAACTACTAATTTTAGCCTGTCAGCAGCGAGGGAGTTCTGTATTGTAGTTCTGCTTTCTTTGGCCGCATGTGTGACTTTCCCTAGTTATTTGTAACTCAGGAAGAGAAACCTTTTTTTTGCCTTATACGGTGACAAGTTGGTTTCCTCAGATTCTGTCTGAGGGAGACCATGAGGGGAGAAACTCAGCTTGTTAAGGAAACAAGCCAAGGGCTTGGCTTTTCAGGAGTGATTGAAGAGCTCAGTTTGGATTGGGCTTGGCTTTCATGTCAGTACATTTAGTAGTGGCTATTGTTACTTCTTTTTAGAGTTGTAAAAAACCTCCCCTTTTCCATGTTCACAGTGCAATAGACTAGCAGCAACCACTTGCATATATATACAAAGTATACATTCATTCATTATGTGGTTTTTAAGCAAGGATCATTCACTTTTATTTGTTCATAAAACATTCTGCTTGCCAACAGGGCTTTATAAATAATAAATGCTGATAAAAATCTATATAAAGTCTAATTCTTTTCCCACAGAACTCAGCAGTGAAAATACCCCAGGATGCCAGCAGTAGATGTCTGTGTTTAAATAGTGCAGTGTCTCTGAGGTTCTTCTTGTGAAGTTTTAGGGAGTATTTGATCAATGTCACGTTCCAAAATATTTGTCTATTATTATGCTTGCTGTTTGCAAAATGCACATGTTCCAAAATTACTCGGTGCCATATCCTGCATAGTTTATGCAAATACAAGCCTGCGCTGCTGCTTTAATTTCTGGGGCTGCTGAATACACCCTATTATTTGCATATTCGTGTAAGGTTTTGTGTACACATTTATTTGGCTTCATCTAATTACTCCTGCGTGCTTTTGGAAACTTGAATTTCCCAGCAACTGCAGTGGCAGTGGGGAAAATGCTGCTTGTAGTCTGCAGGCGTCCCTGCTGCAGAAGTTACTCAGGATTTTTGCAGCAACTTTTTAGCAGCCCAGCCGATTCCCACCTGCAGTTGCTCTCCTGCAGCGTTGGGCAGTGGATTAAAGCGCTGAGGGTGGCTGGTGCAGATGGCATGAGGAGGGGAGGGCTGGAGCCCTGTGCCTCTCGGGTGGATGCAGCAGTGTGATCAGTCATGCCAGCCGCGCAGCGATGAGGGTTTCGATAAGGCTGATTCACATACCTTGGCAACACTTTGCTGCCTGTCTGCCTCCCTCCCTCCCCATGAATTCCTACATGCTCTGTATTTTGGAATATTTTTGCCGGTAGTAACGTTCCAAGCGCTCCTGACGGTTCATCTCTGAGGCATTTCATCACGCTGCCAGTCAGATCTTGTGCCTAGCCGGTGGTGAAATCATTGCTTGAGCAGAAGGCAAGGAGCTCTCTCTTTGACAGCCACAGTTTGTGGAGCAGGAGTGCAGTTTAATTTCTCTCCCTGGCCTTTAGCCTCAGCTCACTCTGGTTCAAACTGACCTAGTTGCAAGCATCCAACATCTGCCAAAGTCATGGGCTCCTTTAGATGAAGGGCAATGCATATGGGAAGCACGTTGGGAACCAGCTCTGTGGTGTGCTCTGGGGAGCTGTTTTTACAGAGCTTTACTGAGCTGTCTCTGTTTGCTACAGCTCTGAATGCAGCTATTCATGTGTTTTATCAAGTGATAGAGGATGACTGGCCTGAGCATGGGATGGAAAGGAAAATAATTGGTCCCTCCCAAGGAGGGTGCATTGGTGTTTGCGTGGGAATGAATGCCAAATTGTTTCTTGTTTTGCTGAATGAAAACTTTTGAGCCGTGCTTAACTTCCTAGAGAGAGCTTTGCCCATGCAGCAGTGTTTGACTGCAGCCTGAAAAAACCCTCTTAACTAAGTGTCTGCAGTAAAATTAGTGCTGTGTGACTCCAGGTGTGTGTGCGTATGTGGTCTCAGACAGGCTCCTTCTGTGTGGGTTTATTGCTGCTGGGGTTTGAGATATCAATGAAAATCCTGAAATTCCATCTTCAGGAAAAAGATAAGTATCAAAGATAAATACAGAATTTAATGACCAAAGGGTTCCTAGTGGAACAAACAGAAGTAGGGGCCCTGTGTGATGGACAGCTGGGATCTGAGGGGTTAACAGCAGAATTTGGCTCTTGGATTTTTTAAGTTGTTTTGCTCTCTCATATTAAATATAACAAGCACAATATTGTATTCTGTGGTACAGACCTGATCAAACCCTCCTTGGAATCTGGCAAGATCTGCATGGAGGGTGTCATTAAAGTCAGTTTGGGGAGTGCTGCAGTGCTTCAGAGCTTTCTGTTGTCCTTGGTGCTGCACAATAGAACTTGCCTCTGTGTATTTGCAGTGTGAATGGATGGGGTGGGACAAGTGTCACAGGTGGGGAAACTGAGGCAGAAATTAAGAGCTTGATTCTGTTTCTGAAGCTGTTGATAAAGCGTTTGATTGGTTGGCAGCAGCAGAGCCTGAATGGCCTAGGCATGGGCAGACTTAAATACAAAAGTAGTTTTTCCTTTTTAATTTAGTATTGTTTTTAATAAAGTATTTGTTTCTCTAGAATAAGAATCAGCTTGAAAATATTGCTGCCTTTTTTTCCTCTCCATTCTCAGCTGTGCTGAGTAATAAATTAGCTGTAATGTTCATAATTTATTTGTCACTGGGGTAGTTAAAGGGGAAGAAACCCATGGAGTGAAAAATAAACGTTTTAGTGGGGATGAGTATTGCCAAGCATTGGCTGGTTATTGCTTACCGTTCATTTTCCCTTAATATATCTTTGCTGGCAGTGTTATTTCTGGAAAGTTGTTTCTAGTGTGCCTTTCCCATTAGAGAATATTGTCTGTTCTGCAGCTGAGTTGCACAGAAAGTTATTCTAAACTAGCTCTTTTGACTACATTCATATTTCTTCTCAAAGTAGCCTTCTGGTTTTTTTTTTTTTTTTTTGGGTCTCTTACTGCAGGATGGAGCAGAAACCAGATCCAGCTCTGGGTCCTGATGCTTTCAGGCTCATGTGGGGTGTGAGTTGGAGTGTGGCATGGACACATTAACATAAAAACTTTATTGAAGTTATAAAAACAAATTCCAATCCTAGTGTGAAGTTTTGATTATCAAAACTTGTAACTGGCATGTATGTGCTGATTAGGAGAAAGGGGTTTTTTATCTGCTACCCATAGGTGAAAAGGTGTAGTGGTAACATGCTTATCTCTGATACTATGTATTATGTGCAACTTACAACCGGATGTCTTCTTGGTTAAATCCATTTAAAGGCAAAATGCACTTGATGGCTGAATATAAAATCATTGATTTTAGTGGTTTTAGATTTTTTTAGCAGAAAGTTTGGGAGTTCTTCAATTTCTCTGTAAGGGCCAAGTGATGTTTGTAGGCTCTGAAAGAAGGAACAGTTAGAAATGCTGCGGTCCACTGTAAAACCAATGTCCCATTTCTTCTGGCCAGCCTTCACTTCCAGAACCCCTCTAGCTCTTGCAGGGTGCCTGTGTGACAGGCTCTGTGTGGTTTACACACTCTGCAGTGTTCCTGCAGCTGAGGTTTAAAGGGGTCTTGAATCAGAGCAGAGAATGCCCTGGTCTGAAGGGCTGTGCCATTCGTGCTTGGGAATTTCATGCAGTGTGACTCTTTTAGTGGTCCTGTAGCCCTGTCCCAGACAGGGCTCAGTGGAACTGTGATCCCTCCCCTTCTCTGCAAGGCAGAGCAGATACTCCCTGCTACCCAAAAAGGGATGTCTGTCAGGTTTGCATGGGTTTATGGGTTTTCGTGTCCTTTACTTTCAGGATATTGTAAAGGACCAAAATCCAACTTCTGTCCTGCTACAGCAGCGCACATTTATTGCTTCAGAAGGGTTATTCTGCAATTCATCAAAAAGAATTTGTCCTCTGTGTATTATAATCCTTGTAGACTGCTTGGTCTCCTGCTGTTCCTTCACAGGAAGATCAAACAATGGCAAGCTGTTTAGTGGGTGAGGTTGCACCTTGGATGAATTAGTGTGGCTTTGTCTCCTGATCAGCACCAGATGAAACCACAAGTGTTGTATTTTAAGCATCATCCAAAAGAGTTTAAATAAACGTGATAGTACTTTGTGTAGTAACTCCTTTAAGTGCTCCAGTGAAGTTTGGAAGACTTAATTTTTCCTATTGCGCAGGAAAATGGGCCACTGATTTTGATTTACAAGGCTTCATTATAGCTCTGCAGCAAAACCAGGACTGGAACCCCAAGAGTCCTGTCTCCAGGTCACCTTGGAACAGGCACTAGAAGCTCTGTCTCTTTGTAGATAGGCAGTGCAACGCAAACAGTGGTGCCTGCTCCAGGAGCAGATTTCACACTGCCCTGCTCTGTGTGCTGTCAGTAGGATCAGGAATGATGGCACGCTGTTGGGGAAGCTCCTGGAGTGTCTGTCATTCCTCCCATCCATGCTGGGAGGGCTCTGCCCTGTTATGGGAAGCATTCTGTGGTGTTCAGAGAGGTGATCCTGCATCCAAGCTGTTTCTGTTTGAGAGGAGGGGGAGAAGGAATGTTCTTTTTCCCAGATGTTTAGCAGGGTAAGCAGTCCTAATCATACAGAGGTGAAAACTTAGAGCACAGGTCTGGATCTGCCTCTCCTCCCTTAGCAAACTAGGAGACTCCTCAGAACTAAAATCAGATTTTCTAAGTTCTCCAGTTAGCAACTTCTTTTCCCCAGTCTTATTTTTAATTTGATGTGCTTCAGCATTTTGCCACCTGAGTATTCCTTGCTGAAGTGAGGCAGGCAGCCCTCCTGCTATTGCACAGTGCCCACTGTATTGAAGTTGAAAATCCTTTACTGAGCTTCTGTTGCAGCAGTGCCTGAACCCAGTCAGTTATTTTAGATGACTGGAGTGTGAAAGCAAAATATTTATTTCTGGTTTGCTGGAATGTTTATCATCATTGTTATTTTCAAGAAGAAAAGGAATGTGCTTTGGTTTCTGTTTTTCCCCTCTGTTGCCTCTCCCTTCATGGTAGCCTTTCCAAACCTCACCAAGCAGCCAGATGATTTCTCTGTATTTTTTTAACACCATCTTGGTGTCTGCAGCTATCACTTGGATGGTTTCTGCATGTTTGCAGGCACAGTGGCTCTTAGATAAGTGGCTATGAGAGCTGGTGTGGGGGCACAGGAGTTGTTATTTCATGCTGCATCTGTTTCCTGGGCAAGGATTACTGGAATTGGCATATTTTTAATATTAAAGTATCCTTTTGAAACACTTACCATGCTGTTGTCTGGTATAATTCATAATTCCTTAGTTTACTGGAAGTGGAAAAAGACT
The DNA here is from genome assembly GCF_027579445.1 of Ammospiza nelsoni. Classification (NCBI taxonomy): domain Eukaryota; kingdom Metazoa; phylum Chordata; class Aves; order Passeriformes; family Passerellidae; genus Ammospiza; species Ammospiza nelsoni. The sequence goes on along the minus strand of NC_080646.1, from coordinate 6,338,091 downwards.
TAAAATTTAGTTTTGTGGTGATCCATCAAATGACAGTGAAGTTTTTGACAGAACCTGGATAATTCAGTTGTATTGAGGTCTTCATGACTCACCCACTTTCTGTAGCAACTATAGCAGGTTTGTTTTTTGGTGCTTTGATGTTTGCATCCAAATCCAACATTGTCTTTAGTTACTTGTTTTTTTGTTTTTTTTTTTTTTAAGGCAACTACAAACTCTGTTATAAGGAAACTGAAAGAAAGTTCGGCTGCTGAGATGTGTGGTGTGGGTGTGGAAGAATACAGAAACCTTTCAAAAATGTTTCACTTTTCATTTTCAGAGATGAACAGTGGTATATTTGTGGCATACTTTTTTTTTTGTCTCCCACTGAAAGAATTCTGGCTGAATTGAAATCAGCGTTGAGTTTGGGTCAATATAGAAGAAACAGCCTTGAAATATGTGTTGTTTAGGATGATACCTAACATTTTAATGCCTGGAGAACTGCATGAAACAATGTGGAATTGCTTTGCACTGGAGGGTGACAGGTAGTGGTGCCCTCTGCATTCCTAAAACAGAGGAATTACTCTATGAATTTATGTTTAAGGTGAAAAGGAAGTATTTTTCCTGAAGTCTTCTTGGAATATGTGTTAGATGGAGCACCTATGTTCAAATAGAGCAGAGCCAGAGGATTGCAGTGTTTGTGATAGATAAATAGTGTTTGCCATGGCAGGACAGAGTTCTGAGTGTTCTGTAGTTTCAGATTTATTTCATCCCTTTAATCCTCCAAAGGAATAACAGGGAGTGAGAAAACATCATAACTTTAATAGTTTTGCAGGCTGTCCTGTTAAACAATGAATGGTATTTGTTTTCTCTGGTGGAACTTTACCAGGAAGGGCTGCAGAAAGATTGTCTGGAGTTCTTGTTCTTTTATTTCTGAAAAGGAGGATATGAAATAGTTGCTACCTCTTTCTACTTCTCAGCTTCATGCAAACATGGTTTGGCACATTTGCTTGGGAATGTTTTGGTGCTGGAATGGACTAAACCTCACACTTTAACTTGAAAGGAATCTCTGAAGGAAGATGCAGGAGGACTGGCATGTGCATTGCTTGGGACAGTAGCAGGGCAGGTCCCTGTATCTCTGAAAAACGCCAGATGTGCCTGTCTGCACTGAGAAATGCCAAGAGAGAAGAGGGCAAGCATCTAAAACTTTCCAAGAGACAAGCTAAAACACTGACTGAAAGGAAATAATTTTGAAAAACATGAAAGGGCAATGCCCCCAGTGGTGTCCTGGTGCTTTCTGTGCCCTGGTAATGAGTTTCATCTGCTGGAAACATGCTCACTTCTCATCCTGACATGGTCTGAGTGTTACATGATAATGCATTGAGTTGCCATGTTAGGCATGGATCCTTTGTTACCCAGTAATTTGGAAACAGAAAAATAACAGTATACAACTAAGGTTTGATTTTTAAAGAGGAGAAGCTTAAGACTTGCAGTTTTTCAACCCTACAGCTTGCTTCTCATCATCTCACTGAGCTGCAGGAGGAGCTGTAATTGTTGTGATTTAGGAAAGCCATTTTCTCCAAGTTATTCTTCAAGCTTTTACTCTTTTCTTGTTAAAGGGTGTCCACCTTGCTTGGTGAGATGTTATGGTGTGTTAACCTTGGTCTGCAGCCAGATCACCACCCAGCTTCTCTCTCACTCCCTCATCAACACAGTGGGGGCAGAAAATGAGGTGAAAAAGCTTGTGGGTTGAGATAAAGCAATTACTGTCAGAGATAAAACAGACTTGACCTGGGAAAATTAACTTTCATTGCCCATTAAAATAGATTTTTATGTTTTAAACAAAGCCAAAAATGAAAAAAAAACCCACCATATTCCCCCCAACCCAACCTTTTTTTGCCCCCCTAGGCTCTCTGAGAGTCTCTGTCAGATGCTCACTGTGCTCTGCTGGGAGAGCATCACCATCCAGTAAACCATTAATCATGTTTGGGCACTGAAATGCTCTTTGCAGAAATGTTGGTTTCCACTGGGTAAATGGTTTCCCTTATGCTTGGGTCCTGTCTGCACTTGGTGATCAGTCACTGGTTTTTGTGGTGTCCCACTGGGCAGCAAGGTTCAGCCCAAGGAGAAGCATGTCTGTGTGACTAAAGCATGGTGGTGTTCTTTCTGTCCTGCAGGCATTGTCTGTAAAATGTCATTTTTGTGGGAGTTACCCCTCCCATAGCCTATGCCAAATGCTCTGGCTTGTGACAGGGACAGTGCTGGGCATACAGGCCCTTTATGAGAAATAGTGGGCAGTGTTTTTAGGGCTTACCAGCAAAGGAAAACTGTGGGTTTTGTTTTTGTCCTGTCCAGCGTACAGGGCCGAGAGTGGTTAATTACAATGGGCCTTTCAGGCTCTGCATGAGATGCACACTGTGTTTGCTGCTGCCTATAGCTAGTTGTAATGCAGGTCCCTGTGTCTGAAGGCAGTGCAGCTGCTGGCTGGGGGACAGGAGCTCCAGCTGAAGGGATGCCTTGTCCTGGGGTGCTTGTTTGTGAAGGGCAGGGATGGCTGTTTGGGTGATCCATCCTGCACATAGATGGTCTCATCCAAGGTGCTCAGTGCAAGGAATGCCCACTAAGCCCAGCTGTGTTCCTGCAGGAACTGCCTTGTGTTCTCCAGCTTTGGTCCAAAGGAGGGTGCTTGGACCGCAGGTTTCTACTTTTGATATCAAAATGTGATATTAAAACCACATGGCTGCTTGAGCCCCGTGGCCCTTGAGCCCAAGGGTCACAAGGTGCCAATCTAGGTTGGGTTTTGGGTTTTGTTAGTTCTCTTTCTACAGTCTGTGATATTTTGTGAGGCTGTTCACAGCGGTCTCAGGTTGAGGGAAGAGACAAGAATCTTGACTCCATGTTTCCGAAGGCTTGATTTATTATTTTATGATATATATTACATTAAAACTGTACTAAAAGAATAGAAGAAAAGATTTCATCAGAAAACTGGCTAAGAATAGAGTAAGAAAGAATGATAACAAAAGCTTCTGTCTCAGACTCTCTGTCCAAGCTAGCTAAGCTGTGATTGGCCATTAATTAGAAACAACCAACATGAGCCAATCACAGATCCACCTGTTGCATTCCACAGCAGCAGATAACCATTGTTTACATTTTGTTCCTGAGGCCTCTCAGCTTCTCAGGAGGAAAAATCTTAAAAACCAGATTTTTCATAAAAGATGTCTGCGACAATATTTAATACTATTAAAAATTGTAACTCAAGGGAGCTGCTGGGGGTTACTGAAAAGCTTTCCCACAGTCTTTGGGATTCAAACCTACCAGCTTCAGAGAGCTTGAGAGCAAAGGCTGAAAGGATTCAAGTGTTCCATGGAGCTAGATAAACCGTGCACTTCCATGAGCTAATTCACTTAATTGAGGCCTCTTCTGCATTGACAGATCACTGTGTGAATGAGTGGATTCCAAAATCAGCTTGGGGGTTATTTGATGGCTACTGAAGTTAAGCCACACTAGGAAGCCATGTGCTAGAGGCACAGTTTTGTGGGTTTGCTGTGTCATTTGGCACAACTGCACAAGCTTTCTCAGAACTGCACAGAAGTTCAGGGTTTTCCATGGATTAGGATGCTTCAAGGCTTCTCTGTTGCACTTAATCTCAGTTTTTGCTCTTTCTTAGCAAGAAGGCAGAAGTTTCAAATATCTTCTTGCTGTTTCTTGTGGAAGCATTCGAGCCTTATGGTGTAGCCTCTCTTATTTTATTTTAATGGCATTTATCGATTTGAATTATTCAGTTTAGTTCTATGCTGGACAAGTTTTTTGCCAGAATTTTTATTTTGCCTTCTTATTTAAATCGATCCCTAATGAATTGCTGTAGTTGTAAGATCCCCAATGAATTACTGTAGTTGTATATAATGGCTCTTGGGAAATACTGGATGCAGTCTCTAGAATCAGATCTCTGTGTGTTCAGATTGCAAACTTTTGAAGTCTATCCCTGAACAGTGCCCAGGGTCCCTTGTTGTTATCTAAATTTTCCAGATACTCCCACATTAATAGATTGCACCTCTGGTATCTGTGGGCAGCCATCCAGTGAGCAATTGGTTAGCAGGGTAAAAACTGGGAGGTAAATCTGGATGCAGAGTTCTTTCTGGGATTTGGTATGAGGTTCTATGGTCTAAGTTTTTTCTCCTACAGTGTTTCCAGCTCAATACTTGTGTATTTCTGTGTTCAAACTGACTTACTCTGAGTTGGCGTTACAATTTGGGGGTGTGGTTGGCCAAAATGGACAAAAATGTTCTGCAGATAGCTTGTGGCAAAGTGTAGTCTTCTGCTCTAGCTTTAACCAGGCCTTTTGATGTGAATGGAGTGTATTTCTCCAATACTGGTTACTCCAATATTGGTTACTCCAGTACTTGTACTCAAGTTACTGTTGACCAAGTCTTTATGGATTCCTGTTAGGCATCACACTGAGGTTTCCAGGAATGGGATCTTTAAGAGGTGCACAGAACTTTGCTACACTGGAAGTGCAAATGAAACTAAAATGGCATTTGATTCTTTTTTCCTTTATCTTCCTCCTGTACTTCATAGTGCATAGATTCAGACACTTTCAATTTGATTCTCAGCATCCTCATTGCGTTCAGAACTCTTGGTATCCAGACAGTGTCACAGAATATTAGGTTCATGGAGTGTTTCCAGGAGTCCTGTCACTGTGAATTTCCCTGACCTCCTTCTCACCCTCACTATTCAGGCAAGTAGGAGATTAAATGATGGAGGAACAGCAACTGGATTCCTCTGAACCAATACTGGTGAGGTAGATTCTGGTGATGGTGGCAGCTTGGCAGGAACAGAGGAACATCCTTGCCACATCTGGATAATGTTTTCAAGCCAAGCTCTTCCTTTGCAATTGGCTGTCCTGACCTGTCATGTCCAAACTGACTCCCTTCATCAGTCCAGACTAATATTTGTGCCCAGAGAAATCTGGATTTATTCACATTTGGACAATGTGAAATGTGGCAGACTTGGGAGAGGACAGCTTAGGCCATGGGGTAGCTCTTGTTGGCTGAGGAACAGCTACTATTTGTATTTTGTGGTGAAGGTGCAGACCAGGCATGCTTGCGCTTATTTCCTGGCTTTATCTGGGACATTTCTAGGTTTTGGGCTTTCTCTCTCAATCAGCAAATGTGCTAGCTGTGTTATTGTCAGGTTCTGTGGTCATCTTGTGGTGTAGGATGATGGGCATGAGCTGCTCCAGTGATGGTAACTGGGATGAAAGAGTGCCCTGTGCTTGTGCCTTGAACAAGGTCTCCTGCAGTTATCATAACGGGCTGAACTAAATTAATTAATGGGCTAGTGATTTTGTGCTATCCTACCTGTGATGATGCAGCCTTGTTGCTGAATGGCATCCCTGTTTCCTTCACACCTGCCTGAAGTGTCAGGGCTGAAATGTTTAGCCTTTTGCTCTTTGAGGCTTCACTGGAAAAGACTGCTTGGGGCTGCTTTACTCACCTTTTGGTAAGTGATGGATTTTAAAAGAGCCTGAGGGTATTATTTTCAAGGATGTTTTCTGAGCCATACTGTCATTGACAGAAGTGACTTACTCCAAGTGTCTCTTTGAAAATGGGGCTCCTGTTCCAAAGCCACTGAAGTGCTTTTGAAAAATACCCTTCCCTGTTACTGACTGCAGTGCACTGTCTCAGTGGTGTCCAGCTTTCTCTAAGGCAGGGCAAAATTAGAGTCTAAGTGTTATGTGCCTGGCTAATAAACTGCATTGTAATTAGTACCTTGGGGAGGCAGGAACCAGGGAGAAGCTGAGTATAAAGAGAATTAACTTCATGTAGAAGCTGTCTGCAAAGGATGAGTGAAGAACTGGAAGGAGATGAAAACATGGGATTTGAAATGGCTGTGGAGGTTGAGGGAACCCAGATTGGAAAAGTTCAAGCAGAGAAGAGAGAGCACTCATGTTGGCTGCAGTAACCATTAGTTAGTGGATGTCCCGGCTTTGTGTTGAATGCTGAATCCAAAACCATTCCCACTCTCTAGTCCCTGGATGATGGATTCCTCCCAGAATTTGCCATATCATTAGGAGCATTGATCCTCTATGGGAACCCCTCTCCTGTTGTGCTTTGGCTCTTGTCAGACTCTGATAGATAAATAGAAGAGGTGAGAAGTTCTGTTTTCCTTGTGTGTGCTCATTAAAGTTTTTCAGGCTCTGGTGATTCTGCTGTAGATAGATTTAAGATCACCTTCAAGCTGTGACTTGCCTGCTTACTCCATGGCCCTCCTTGCTCACCCTTTGGTGGGGAGCTTGGCAGCAGCCAGCACATGGCTCCTGTTTGTACCCTTGGCACTGCACAGAGACAAGGTGAAAGGAGCAATGAGTGCCTTGTGAGCAGCCTGGGAGGAGGGTGTTAGTTAGCAAACAAGCAGGATGACAGGGACAGTGCTTGTGTGGGTGCAGGGTGTGAGCTGCGGATCAGCGAGCAGCACATGTGGCTCTGGGGCAAGCTTGGGGTGTTGCTGGTTAGGTGCTGGAGAGACCTCAATTCCACGAGCACAAGTGTAATTCAGTATTTCTTTTATGGGTTGTCCACAAGTGCTGTGGAATGGCACGTTGCAATGTGGCCATTTTGTTGTTTCCCTTTTAAATGGCTTCCTCTGTCCCAGAGCTTACTAAATTAAAGCATTTGATGCACTGGTTGATGGGAAAAGCCTCAAACTTCTCCCTAAGCTGAGTTCCCATTTGCTGCAGCCAGGCATCCTTTTTGCTGGATAGGAATAGAGCAGGAGAGATATCAGCAGAGCCAGAGCAGAAGAGGAGAAAAGTCGTAGGACTTGTCAGAAAAGCTCCTCTCCCAGTATACAGCCTTTATATAATCACTGCTGTCTTCCAACCGTGAAAACTGAATCCAGCTTCCTTCAGAGCTTTTATTAATGCTGCCTCAGAGTGTCCTGCCCATGTCACTTCTGCCCTGGTTCATGCCTGGCAGCTGGGAATGCTCCAGCAGCCAGCTCCACAGCCTCGCTTCTTCATCTGCACTGTGGCACAGCTCAGGTGCACCCTTAGCCCTGAGTTCAGCTCCTGGTCATAAATTTAAGCTAACATGAAGCCCTATGTGTGATTGATTCCCTGGGCATTATGGTTTCTGTGTTATAGTAGGAAGCCTTCTCTGCAGGCAGGGAAGTGTTGTGTTAGGAAGTGTTTTATGGGATGAACAAGCAAACCTGCATTCAGTTGTGGAGGTGGGGAAGGGAGGGCGTTGCAGTGTGACAGCTTGGGATTGTGCCTCTCCACTGGTAGTACATGGGATACTATATAGGAAGGGTTTTTTCCCTGTTAGGAATCTTCCAGCAACATGAATTCCATCTCCTCCTCTCAGCTGGAGTCCAGCATGATGGTGCCCAGTTTGCAGAGTTCCAGACCTGCATTCAGTTGTGGAGGTGGAGAAGGGAGGGTGTTGCAGTGTGACAGCTTGGGATTGTGCCTCTCCAGTGGTAGTACACAGTCTATGGGATGCTACATAGGAAGGGTTTTTTCCTGTAAAGAATCTTCCAGTGACATGAAATTCATCCTCTCTCAGCTGGAGCCCAGCATGATGGTGCCCAGTTTGCAGAGCTCCTGACCCATGTATGAATCTTGCTGCCAGTTCTGTATGTGGCCAGGAGTGCTGCAGGAACCTACATTTAAATTTTGCACTTTGAATTCCTCTTCATCTGGCTTTCTACACCTACTTGCTGCCCATGGAGAAAAAAAAAATCCATCTCTGAATGTGTCAAAAGATGTTCCAGCAGCTTTCCCTTGGCTGTTTACTCTGACAGAGAGATTGGCTGCCCCTGCTCACCAGCCCCTGCTGCTGTGCATTTATTCCACATGGAATTCTTCATCCTCCAGGTCTGAAATGTGCCAGCAGCACTGTTCTGTGCTACAGTTTTTAAAGCATGCAGAAATGCAGCTACAGGGTTGAGGTTTGTGCCTCTTTGCATGTTTATGATGTGTTATTTCGCTGCCAGGGAAGATGACATAACATTTAAAAATAAGCAAGGATTCAAATACCTACTGGCTTTGTTGTAAGTGTGCTACTCAAGGAAAGTTTGTGCTAAAAATGGATTCTGGCACTGGGTGATTTTATGTAGATACCTTGTCAGGGACTAAAATACCACCTGCTTTCACTCAGTGAGGTCAGTGTTGAGCAGCAGACTTGTGTGGACACTAAGTCAATGGTTGTGATTATAATATCACTGTAGGTTGGGGCTTAAAAAGATTAAAAAGTAGATTTTGGCTGTGGTGTGCATCTCTGTCAGAGCAACAGAAAAGCCTTTCAAGTTCTGCTGAGGCAGTTCTGTGTGGCCTGGCTCTGTACCTGGCTCTGCTCTGAGCTCCTGGTGAGTCAGGCTGACTCTCCACCATGGATGTGAGGGGGTAGCTGCAAACAACACCCCAGTGATCTTTGTGTTCACGCTGCTGTAAATGGGGCACAGCCCTCCCTTGCTCGGGGAGCTGGGAAAGGGGTCAGCCCATTGTGTCCCGTGCAGGATCTGCAGGAAGCCAATGAGGGAGGTACTGACAGCCCTGCCTGCCTTGCTGCTTGCTGCAGTGGGTGCCTGGGTTAGGGGTGAGGGTTTTGTACAGCATGTTTGGATCCTAGTTTCACTAGAGTAGTGGAAAGTGCACGTTTACCTTTGAGAGGCGCGTGGCTTTTTTCTATTTTGGAACAAATTGTGGTTTTTTGATATATCAGCTTCTGATCAAAACAGGATATGTTCCATGGGTGCTGAGTACTCTCTGCTCTGTTTTCAATGTGCAACAGCCTGGAGCATCTCTGTGTTTGTGGCACAGCTGTGAAACCCTGCCGAAGGTGCCCAGGTACACTTGCTTTGTGCCCTGTGTGTTGGCCAAGGGCCAGGGGCAGAGGATGCTGTGGCTGCTGAAATGTGGTGAGGAGATGCACAGTGGGCTACAGGAGATGACAGGAAAGTTTTCTGCTTGATGCCAGAGAGAAGAAGGTTGCCAAAAATGTGTGCCTTGCCTCAGCTAGGAGTGTGATGTGCTTTTTCTCTTGCTGCATGGTGCAGTACCCTCTCTCTTCTCAGGCCCTGAAAATCCTGACGTGTGATGAATTTGGACTGTGTCAGTAACCTCAGAGCTGGTCACTAGAATATAAAATGAATTTTTCACACCAGTGAGGCACAGATCCAATCTGCAAACTCCATGGCACCAGTACAGTAACTTGCAGGTTTGTCGAGTGCTGGCCTAGAAACGGCACAGGCACATGCAGCAAGAGCCAAGCTAATAACACCCTACTTCCAGCAGGGGTTCAGCTGTGGCATCTATTATCCCTGTCATGTGAATGCAGACTTCTATGCAGAGATGATTTGCAGACCTTGAGCAGAGCCAGCTTGGGTGTGTCCATATCAGCACGTTTTTTTGCTTTCCTTTATGTGCGTGTGCCCAAAGCCAGCACAGGTGTTGGCATCTGCAGTGGAAATGTATTTTAGGTTTTGACTGATTTTGCTGGACCAGGAAAGGTCTTCAACAGCCTGGTCCTGATGCCCTCACTACTTTGGTGGGGTGAGGAGTAGCAAGAAGAGCTGTTGCCTGGGTTTGGACAAAGGCTATTAAACTTGTTGCTCTCTTCCCACCATGCGATGGAGAAGGAGTGTGCAGAATGCCAAGGACGTGGCTGCCTTTTTTAAAGTTTGGCTCAACCACAAGTGATCTATGTAATGCTGGAATTGTGGAGCAGGAAGATGTCAGAGCAGAGGATCAGCATCATTCCCTTTGAAGCCTGAGCCTGGTGGCTGTGGAAGGAGGGTGACCAAGCCCTGGGGACCAGCTCTACACAAGGAGAGTTGTTCAGACTCTCTTAGTGATGGGATCAGGTCTGCCCCATCCTGCACAGCTGCTGGACGAGAGGATGAGGTGACACCTGAAGAGGTGGGTGGAGGCACCTGGAAGGAGTGGCACTTCTGGCATGGTCCCTTTGGCTCTGCAAGGAACCCTGTGTTTCCCAGCTCTGTATTGGAGACTCCATTTGTTTTCCTTTGGGAACGTAGTTGCCAGGTAATTATTTTACACCCCGTAGCACTGCAGACATGTCTCTTCAAGTCCAATCTCTTACCACATAACTGAGAAAATGTATTTTACATTAAAAAGGAGCCTTCTGAAAAAGCCCTTCAGGCATAAAGTCAGTGTGTTTTCTATATATAACCCAGTATTATTAATACAATGAACTTAAACTGGAGACTCTGTGGGTGAATGACTTGGTCATTGGAGAGACGAACAATATGATATTCATTTTCAATATACTGTGGCTCTGCCTCCATAATGGTGCTCCCAGCCTTCAGTTAATTTCTTAGTGATAAAGTGGTCCAATAGGGTGAAGCAGGTCTGTGGATTGTATTTTTGCTGAGCACTAATATAAAATAAACAGCCTATAGAGAAAACAAATTTACTTTGGTTCAGAAAGGCCGAGCTCTGTAGATTCGGGACAGGCAGGGATGATGAATGTGAGCATGTATTACTGAAATAAGTCCAGAATGGCATGGCATAAGCTTCCCTGGATTTAGTTACAAAAGTTGCAATACAAATTGCTTTGGCTGGATAATTTTAAGGTGGTGATTGATTATTTCTTTTTTTTTTTCCTTTGATGTGGGTCATTTATCACCGTGTGCGTTACGTGAGACATTTTCCTTTTTCAATCATTGAAGAGTGTTTTAGAGTGCTGTTAGGAGGCCCCTTCAGCCCAGGCCTGTTTGATGTCAGTCATCTGATCCAAACCTGTGTGTGCAGCCTGCTGTGGCTCAGTAAGGGGAGACAGTGCAAGCATGCTACAAGTTTTAATCGCTTCTAGCTCCCGTATGTTGCAGTGTGATCACAGAAAGCCACCAGGCTGGGTTACATGGTCTTTTCTAGATGCCCAGCCTGCTTTCTGCATGAGCAGGGTGTGCAGGTGCCAAGCTGGTGTCATTTTCAGTGGTCCATTTGCTGTTCTGGTGTAGAGCCAGTCTGGAGGAGCAGGAACCTGTGGAGTAGCAGCAGCCACACAGCTGATCTGTCTCAGAGCTGCATCTCAGTGGAGCTGCTGTCAGAAATGGAGTGGGAGATGTCTGGGGTGGGTGAAATGGGAGCCATGCAAGAGGCAGCAAAGCTGGCTCAACAGAAGGCTGAGTCCAGTGCTGCAGTTAAAGACTGGCTGGTCAGAGCCCCAGTGACCTGCTGAGGGACAGATGTGAGCACAGATGTGCACAGATGTGAGATAAGGGTGGCAGGCAGGCACACTGCCACGGGAAGCTGCAGTTCCAGTGCTGTTCCCATTTTCCTGGGTGGATAGAGCGCTGGCCCTGCCTCTGTCCTTGAGCCTGCTCTGGACCTCTCTGTTCCTGTGGGTGGTTTCACACCAATGACTTCTTGGGCTCAGACTGCGTCATCTGCTCCACCTTGTCTGCATGGGTTTTGCTGGGTGCTGTCTTTGCTTCCTGGAAAAAGCTTTTTTTAACTAAATCCCCTCTTATTCGATTCTTCCCATCCCTGGCTGAGCAGCTGTGTGAGCTGACAGGAGTCAGGAAGCAGCAGCCTCACAGCTGTGGGCTCCTGGTGCTTCCCTGCTGTATTTGAGCAGGAGTTTGTCCATCTGAAGCTGCTGTGAGGCTGCCCCATCCCATGGCCCACATCCCTGCTCTCAAACAGCATCCACGTGGGCTGTGCTCTGGAGTGACTGACCTGGCATCAGCACACAGGGACTTTTTATAATCCTCACAGCCTTTCCACATGACATCAGTATTTTACAGGGACCTGTGGTGTCTTTTACAACATTTTATGTAACTCTGGATAAACAGAGTTAGTGTCTGTGAGTGGTGATGGCTGGTCTGCTGGGGAACAGGATTGTGAAAAGAAATACAGGCAATGCAGTGTGTTTATCCCACAGTTACAAGGGCACTGGGAACATCCCACACAGAAACGACAAGTTCAGTCAGGCTAAACCTTACGTACAGAAAGTCCCATAAAAGTGGAGCATGGAGGGTGGGGAGATGATTTTAGCCATGGGCAGGGGTTTATTTTGCATAAATGCAGGTAACATCTGTGCTGTGCTATTGCTGATTTTGTAGTTGGTCTTTGTAAGGTCACAGCCAATGTCACAGTAAGAGTTTGGGCTGTGCTGTCCAGGCTGCAACCATCCTGGATAAAATGCAGTTGTGTTCTTGTTGTTCTCTGGCTAAGAATCTGCATGTTGACAGTTTATTTCCCAGCCCTATTTTTATTTTTGGAATTTTTTTTCCCCTCTCACTGTGACTGTCAGTTTTGGAGGCTATTCTGCTGATGCTGGTCTCAGCATTTTGTACTTGGATGCTATTTTCCTCTGGATGCTCAAGGCTGCTATGATGGATTTGTTCTTTCACCGTAGCCCCTTTCATCATAACCCACTTAGCACTGGGTAGCAGTGCTGCAGCCAGAAGGAGCAGACTGGGAAATGCAGTGTGGTCTGGCCAGAGGAATAAGGAGAACTGCCAGCTTTTATCAAGAGAGTTGGAATTTGCCCTGTGTTGTTGTCCTCCTCCTGCCTTTGTTTCAGTCTTTTCCTCAAAGTAAAGCAGGAAAGTATTAGGGGATGGTGAGGCTCTTTTTCCCTCCTGTGAGTGGGTTAGTGTTTGTGAAAAGGAAAAGAATGGCTGAAGTCCCACAGAAATAAGAGTGGAATGAGAATTGGAACTCTGGTTTTAGTTCCCTGATTTGTCACCAGTTTACTGTCTCTATCACTGTGAATTGCACCTGGAAATGGTGCAGTTTTCTGTATCAGAAATCCAGCTGTCCAAAATCTGACCCTTTTGAGATCTGGCACCCACATGTATCTAAACACCATCCTGCTTTCTAGCCACTTGTATATATGTATGATAAAAGCCTAAAATGAGGCAGCCAGGTTAAAATATGGGAGGCTTCCAAAGCTAGTTAATACCAGTTGGCCTTGGGAAATCACTTCTGTTGGCTTTCAATCTTCCAGCCTAAATTATTCCATCAGAAATTAATTTTGTTGACTGCACTTGTCTCATTAATAGTTGGCTCTCTACCTCAGTTTACACAGCTGTAATGAGCAATCATGAGTTTCCCATCCAGGTACAGCTCAGAAATGAGCACCACAGACATAATTTTGCATGCTCAGAGTTACATATTGATCTTGGAGAGATTCCCCAGTCTGTCAGAGTTGGTGTTCACGGGACCCCAGCGCCAGCCCTGTTAGACCACACCTTGCAATAAAACCATGGATGATAGATCTTTATCCATGGTGGAAGGTTTGGAACTATAGATGGTCTTTAAGGTCTTTGCAATCCAAACTATTCTGTGCTTGTCTCTGCCATGGGTGCCTGGTGGATCTGCCTCTGGCTGTGGGATGTTTGTATCCCCCTCCTTGTCATGCCTTGCTCTGGGAGCACCAGCATGATGTTTTACAGCAGTGTCTGTGCTCTCTTGCTCTGCTCCCACAGAGAGAGGGCTGGGAGCAGCAGTGTCCCTTAGAATGTGAGCTCCAGCCCTGCCAAGGCCACTGGAGCAGGACAGGCTGTGCTGTCCCCTCTCTCAGAGGACACCCTGGTCCCTCGTGAGTCACGGGGCTGTTCCATCCCACCAGGGACCTGCACCTGGTGCTGCAGGCACAGTGGTGATCTCCTCTCCACTGACACACACACCTGGCTCTGGCATGGGAGGAATTACTGCTCTGGCACTGCCTTGATTCATAAGATTTGATTTTTAGGTTTCTTTCTCCTTGCCTTCCTCAGCTCTTTAGTCGGGGAGGATTACACTGGTGGCAGTATAAAATGAGAGCTGCCTGTATGAGAAGAGGGCTGGATTTTCAGAAAACATTAACACAGCCCAGTTTTGGAGATCTGACTTGGACATCACAGTCAGGTTTGGGAGCTTTTGCTTATGCAAAGCAGCAGAAGTGGGTTGTTTCCATTTTCCATGTTGTTGCCAGTGGGGCTGTCTTTGTCCAACTGTGCCCTGGTGTACCCTGGCAGAGGCAAACTGCCCCCGGAGAAGAACTGCTGTCAGAATCCTTTAAAGTCGGTCAGGCAGGCTCCTGCTTCGAGAGGTTTATCAGCAAAGATTTTCAGTGCCTCCAGTGGGAGGCTATTTTTATTCTATCCAGGGGCTACCTTCTGCTCTGAGGTCTTTATCACGTTTTTTTTGGAATCGAGAAACCTGCCTCTTTTAGGACAACCTTAAATACCTTCATCTTTTGCAGTCCAAAAAACTAGATAGTTTTTTATTCAAGGTAAAAGTTTTTGGCATTTCTGTGACACATTCAAGATTTCTTTTGTTGCTTTTTTACTGTAGAAGGGGGACACTGCTGTAGACATGAGAATACTCTGTTTTCTCCATTGAGCACAGCTGACAGCAAGTGGGGTACTTAATAGTTCATCATTCATACTCTGATCAGTGCTTGACTGTTGCAGGAAATCCACTGCACCATGTAATCAAGATTGGAAGAGCTCTCCAGAGATGATCTTGTTCATTTTCCTGCCCCATGGCAAGATCTGTCATACCTGTGTCTTTCCTGACCTGTGTTCTCTTAAGGCCTCTGCAGCCTTTCCAGGCAACATATTTCAGTGCCTCACAATCCCTACCAGTAAAATCTGGTTTCTCCCCACCTTGTATCTAACCTGAATCATCTCTGCTGCAGATTAAACTTGTCACTTCTTGTCCCATCCATTTTGAATTCAAAGAACAGGTCATTCCTTCTTGCAGCAATGTTAAATATTTGAAGACTATTCATGTGCTTCTCTCTTCCTAGTGTTAAATACCCACAATTTGTTAAATCATCCCTTCTTCATGGTGGATTTAAATCTTCTATGTAAACCTTAATTGGCCTGTCTTCTCAAAAATACTCTGTGACAATCCCAGTCATTAACTAATCCACAAACAGTTTAAACCCTTTGATCAGCATTTTATTTATATACTTGAGTAAAAGCATTCAATGCCAGCTAAACTGCCTGTTTGTACATCACTGTCTCTGATAGCCTTGTGCTGGTGTGCAGGCAAAGAACCTGCAGGGTTTTCTGCTGCTCCCTAACTGCATTTCATTCCAAGGGAAAGGTTGGGTGCCTGGCAGGGTGTGAAGCTCGGCGTGGTTTGTGCCTTGGTTCTGTGGGACAGTGCCCCGTGAAGGTTGTGCCTTCAAAACAGAAAGGGAGCCCAGAGACAGAATCATGGAATCATGGGTGTCTGCAGGCATCCAAAATACACACTGATGGGCACGGGAATTCGGAAGTGACATGTGCTCAGACAGGTGGTAGGCTGTGAAATGTCACTTGGTATTAGGGCCTTCTGGGGTGGCTGTGTTTGAACAGTCAGGTCATGCTTGGAGCTCAGCAACTGTACTTTGACTTGGATGTCCTTGATGGGTATGGTTTCAGCTCCAAGGAAAAGTCAAGGAAATTTGTATTTTAGCAGTACATATGGGGGAAGAATGGGAGGCATGGAATGTAATTCTCTCTGGATTTCTCTGTTGTAGGTGAGTGTTTTAACCACCTTGGAGCGGCGGTTCAACCTGCAGAGCGCCGACGTGGGCGTCATTGCCAGCAGCTTTGAGATTGGCAACCTGGCCCTCATCCTCTTTGTCAGCTACTTCGGGGCCCGAGGACACCGGCCACGCTTGATAGGATGTGGAGGGATAGTCATGGCCTTGGGTGCCCTCCTTTCTGCCTTGCCTGAGTTTCTCACCCACCAGTACGAGTACGAGTCGGGGGAGATCCGCTGGGGAGCCGAAGGGAGGGATGTGTGTGCTGTCAACGGGTCCAGCAGCGATGAGGGACCAGACCCGGACCTTATCTGCAGGAATAGGACTGCCACCAACATGATGTACTTGCTGCTCATCGGGGCACAGGTTCTCCTGGGCATTGGTGCTACCCCTGTCCAGCCCCTGGGAGTTTCCTACATCGATGACCACGTGAGGCGGAAAGATTCCTCCCTGTACATAGGTAAGGCTCTCTGAATTTCTCCTCCTGGAAGGCTTTCCTTGTGGGCTGGCATCTGGCTCTTCTTGCCTGTTTGATGCCAGTGGAAGTGCCTCAAGGCCTCTTCTCCATGTGCTGCTGGGCTGTGAAAGTAACTTGGCATGGGTGTCTCCATCAAGCAGCAGGGGAGCACAGTAGTGCTTGCTTGTGTTGTAGCAGTGGTAAAGGTTGACAGCTGTGATGATTGGGCAGATGCTCATTCCTTCTCTTGTGTTTGCCCAGATTGCTTTAAGTTCTTATATTGATGGCTCGTGGCTCAGTTTTAGCTGAAGAATTTTCAAGTGGTGTGTGTGATGATGGTTGACTTTTTTATTTTGGTTTTTTTTTCCCCCACACGATACCCTAGTTCTCATCCTGTTCCAAAGTATCTGAGTGATCACTGCAGTGTGAGGAGACTGAGAGGACACACGTGTTGTCACTACCACGGTTTTAGCAAGGAAGTGCCAGTTACAGAGTGGGTGCTGTGGCCCAGGATGCTGTGGCAGGACCCTTGATAATGTGATCCCTGTAACGGAATGGGATGTGGAAACTGGTGAGGTCTATTTTCAGATACAGTGAGCCTCAAGTAGAACTCATGGTGCTGGTGATCATGTTGCAAAATTCTTTCATATGGTTATGCTGTGAAATTTGCCTTTGATTCCCCAGGGAAGCATCTCAGTTATTGGGGTAAAGTGCTTATGGGTTTCAGCAGTAGTTGCCCCTCCCAGCAGGTTTAAAAAGGATGTTATTGGCGAAGTTTTCTTTGAAAAAATGTACCAGCTTGGCACATTCCTCTTTCTGCAGGATTTGTCACTAGGTGAGCTGCTCCAATGGAATAAATCAGTGGAGTGTGTGCTGCCATTGTTGGTATAATCCTGATAACCAAAAGTGTGCACTTGTCCCATCATCCCCACCTCATTCAGATGAATGAGTGATCCTTTTCCTGTTTGGATTTTTTTCCCAAAGACATTTTTATCAAGTTTCCAAGCTGAGTGTGGCCATTGAGAGCACAGCTGAGCATTCCTGCTGACTTTCAGAGTGCTTTTTAATGTCCTGGGTAGTGCAGAAGCCTGGTGGAAGGTCACTGCATAGCGTGGCACTCATGGATGTATTGCTGCTTCACTCAGAGCTTCGTCTGTGTATTCAAAACATGTCCCTGCTTTTCTGTAGCTGGCCATAAAATCATAGTATTTCAGCATTTAGCTTTGTCCTTGGGTCATTACTCATCCTCACTTGGTTCTGTAAGTGTTTGTGAGGGATCCACTGGACAAAGAAGGATGATGTATAAAATACAAGATAATGTACAACCCAAAGGTGAATAATGAGACTGAATTCACTGGAGCAACTGTGCCAACACCATAAATGATGAGCTGGAATTAAGAGTGATTCTAAGATTATCTATTATAAATAACTGTATGGAGGAGCAGCAACTTCTTTCAGTCTGTTCCGTGGGCATTTTTTAAGCAATGCTTCATATCTTGAGAACAGGCTGGAGGAGGGTGCATGAGAGGAGGATTAGGAAGAGTGATTCTTCTTCTTCCTGAGCTACATTCATCTTGTATGCTAAAATAACGTGTTTAAAGTTGGCAGTTCAACTGTAGCTGGGAAAATGCTTCCAGAAAATTATTTCTGCTTACTATGTGCTGCTTTTTTATTTTTTCTGCAGAGATAAGGATGTTGTCTAACCGTATTTGTTACTACATGTGGAGTTTAAAAACAAAGAAAGAGAAAAAGCCACACCAAAAAAAGCTCACCACAAAACCCCAAGCATTTTGGGGTTGTTTGCTTTCTGGTTTTAGCTATGGAAATCATAACCTGAATTTCTACATCTGAATTGTGGATTACAGGGGAGTGCCTGTGTATGCACACTCAACCAGCAATGAAGTTTAATTTCTGCCCTGTCCTAGCCTATAAATCACAGGTAGGGTTTCAGATACTGGATGATTAATTCATCTATCAACTTGCAATCAATTTTGCTAGTGAAAATAAAAGCTACCAGGAAAAAAAATCTATTCCATGAATGAATATAAATGGAGAAGTAACAAGTGGAAGTGTCATCTTACAATTGGTGGAAACTTGTGACAGAGTCAGATTGCTCAGTTTAAATGTTGTTTGAGAATTATTTGCTCAGATTTGCCTTTAACTGATTATTTTTGTTGATGTCATCAATGCAGTTTTTAGTGGCCTTAGAAGAAAGCTGGCTGAGCAGCTTACCCACTTCATTCTGCTCTGTTTCACAGAGGAAATAACTGCAGAGTGGATACTGTCACTGTGCTATATTTATATCAGTTTGCTTTCTCATAATAGCGCAGTCACTCAGTGGGGGCCGTGTGTGACCAGAGGAAATGTTTTTGGGTAAGTTCCCTTAGTTGAAATTAGGGGCAAATCTGGCATAGATGGTTCTCTCAGGACAGGAACTAATTAATAGCAGTGACAATAGTCTGGCTGAACTTTGTAGAATGATTGGATGCTGCTGAGAAATGATCAGATTGACCAGTTTGGGCTGTCCTTAGTGTGCTGCTTATGTTGGGTCTGGGTTTGCTGCATTGGGCTGGACTGCAGCTGAGGGTTAGAAGCAGTCTCTCAACCTGACAGCTAAGCACTACTCATAAATAAAAATCCTCATGTCCCAAGGCAGTGAATTAGATAGAAATAACTGTGTGCACCAAGAGTGGTTTTTTTTTCTCCTTCTGAATTCTATCAAAGTTAAGTGTGGTAATAATATAATATCTAACACAGTCACTTTGCAGTGAAATAACAATACAGTTCAGCTTCTCTGGTTATTTAAAAAAAAAAGTCCAAACCCCAAGAACCCCCCCAAACCTTCTTTTTTGTGTGTTAATGCTCATGTGGATGCAGAGGAATGCAGATGTGATACCATATGGAGTTTAAAGTGGTGCTTTGGCTTTAATCATTAGTGGAACTAATAGCATCTGTGGAGTGTAATATTTTTCAGAACACTGAAGCCCATCAGATTTCTCCTGTGGTTTCTCTGCAGTGACAGGCACACAGAAGGTTGTGGGCAGTGCACCTCTGCTGAGCATCCTTTGAAGTCAGGGGCTGCTCAGGCTTGTGCTCTGCCAAGGAGGTGGAGATTCTTGGAGTTTCTTAATTAGCGAGGCAGGGGTGAGATACTACAGGAATATTTCTCTTCATGGGCTGCTGATTTGCAGCTTTATGTTTCTTTCTTGCACTAATGGCAGATTTTTTAATTATTTTTCTTTTTGCTGCCTGCAATGTGTTGCTACCAAACTCAAAAAGATTCTGTTGCTGTAGTAACCAGGCCTAGGAAAAAGGGGCTGTTTTGGTAACCCAGGGCAAAGTGAACCAAAGAGATGAGTGTGTGAAAAGTCTACACTGAAGTATGTTCCAAAGGAAACACATCTGAGCTGTAGCAGGGTTAGAAAGATCATGGCAGCATGCCTGCTGTGGTTAATCATAGAACAGTTTTCAGAGATCATCCAGTTCCCACCCCTGCCATGGGTAGGGACACCTTCCACTGGTCAGGAAGAAACTCTCCTCCTGTTTTCAGCATCTGACTCAGAGGTCATAATGCTGGCAGTAGCAGACAGAAGATGGAAAAAAATAAAGGAATTTTCTTAGCAGTTTGAAATTGGAGAAAATATTCTGGTTTGGTGCTGGTTTGCTTGCTTCTGAGTCTGAGCTTGTATTTAATATTGGAACTCCCATCTAGTGGTTTCCAAACTAACAGATTAATTTTACCTGTGTGCTTATTGGCATCTGACATAAGTAACTCCTTTGAGTGGAGGAATTCATCATTCCTACAGACTATGCAGAGCTTGTTACTGCTCCATCTTCACTAGTGTCAAAGGATTCCTTCAATTTGTGGCACTGTTTATTTTAAAGGAGTAAAGACTACTTACTCTACGCTTCTTTCCTCCACCCACTAATGACTCACTTGGCATTTTCTTTTTTAGTTCTTTCTCTGCTCAGTCTTGCTGAGTTCTCTTGAAATCAGTGAGGACTTTGTCATTGGGAGGGAGATCAGAGCTGATACAAAGAGGGGAAAAAACCCTGATCTGACAGTGGTTGTATGGATTTGCTGCCTCTCAGATAAGCTTACAAGAGTTTTTTTGGTCACTGGAGTGCCCGTGCTGCTCCCAGCAGTGCTTTGTGAGTTCCATTAGAGCCAGTGCACTGATGTGGTTGGTTAATGTTTTTAGCAGCCTGAGACACACCTTCTGGCCTTCCTGCTGCATTTAACATTTGCTGATAAAAGTTCTTGCATCTTGTCTGGGACACAGTTACCTACAGAGCAGAATGAATAGCCTCTGGGAGCCAGTATTTGATCTGGGACAATTAAGGGCTGTATTAAACAGAGGAAGTTGCTATTATTCTGTCTCCAGTTGATGGAGGAAATTGATATTGATGTTGGAAGGAGCCCTGCCAGACTGTGAGACTCATTCAGAAGAATGCTGTGCTGATCTTTAATGCATTTCAGAGTTTCTCTTTGCATTTGTTGAAGCTGTCTGTGTGTTTGGCATTGTGGGCACACACCCCACATGTTCAGGCCCCATGACTTGGGGGCCTCACTGAATTGCAGTAATGTGAAGAATGGCTTAAAGGAAACCCCAGAAGGGACAAGTCTTGAGTCAAGAAATGTGTGCTGTGGAGTGATGAGTGCTCCTGAGTTATTGCTGTGCACAATCTGAGCACAGCATCCTCTGGGGCACAGAGCTGTCCTTGGCCTGCTTCATGACAGGGCAGAGGAATGCAAAAATGGGTAACTCAGCTCTGCTTAGCTGCTTTCTTCTGTCTTACCTATTTGGCTTTTCTGTGTGTATTTTGGTTTTATCATATGGCTGTTCCAGCTCTTACCCTTGGTGTGAGAGGAGAACTCAACAGAATGGTGTGTTCCAACCACATCTGTCCTAACTAACCCTGTGAGAGGGATGGGACCCTGCATTGCATCTGCTGGCTTTGACCTTTGTATTAGTGTGGGGATATTTTGCATGGAATTTGTAGAAGCACTTTTTGTTTTGTGATGACAGAGAGAAAGCTCACTCTGGCTTCTGGTGCCTTCTGTCTTGCTTTAAGCACCAGCTCAAGATTTGCTGCAGTGGAAGACAAACATGCCCTAATTGGGATCTTGCTGTCTCCAGGGATAAATTTGTCCATTTGAAAAATCATTTATGGTAGCTTACGTCAGTCAAAATGATAGCAGCCATTGTGCTTTGGAGAAGGAAAAGCGTTTTCTCAACTGACAATTAAATCTGAGTTAGTATCTATGCTGGTGAGTTAATGGCAAGTTATCAGCATTTTGTGTGTTTGAGGTTTGCTGGTTTTGTCTCTACCTGATGAAAAGCCTCTTACAAGGAGGATGAACATATTTTGATCAGTCTTATTCTTTCCGAAGCTCTCAAATGTCTTGCCCTGTATGTCTGAACCTACATGTCTAAACCATAGGAAGTGGAATAAGTGTGTTTATAGCATACAGGTCATATCATCAGCCTTTTGAGCCATCTGTTGATGTGTATTGACTGGAAGGCCTTTAGGACCCACCTGAGAGGTCTGTACAGCTCTGCCCATCCTGGCTGCTCATCCTTTCACTCCTCACAGCATTTCCCCCTCTCCTTCCTGTTGTGCTCATTTGTGGTCTTGCAAGCAACATGGGTGCTTGATTCACATGAGCCCTTCCTGCTGGAACACGCTTCTCTGAGCTCACCACCCAAGGCCCTGCCAGCCTTGAGCATTTTTCCTTTTAAAGCCTGTTTCATGAGCTCTTTTGTAGTGGATTGTGGCTGACTCCTATCTGTTGTATTTGCTGTGTGCCCACTCCGTGCCCATCAGCTGCCTGGTGATTTTGTCCACCCCCACGTGGGCACAGCAGCCAGAATTGCTTTTCTCCTTGCTGCTACAGGCAGCTTTATAGGTGTGGAATATTTTTAGCCCGAAGACGGGATTCTGCAACGCTTTTGTTCAGTGAATGCATCCTCCTACGGGTGATTTGGAGAGCCTTTCCTTCCTGTCACAGCCTCCCCTGGGCTGGGAAAGGCTCGGGATTAGCTCTGAGAGCTGCTGCCAGCACCAGGGATGTGATGCCTGCTCATTACTGAAGGTGTCTGTGTGAAGGATTCTCTGATTGTCTCCCCCATGGACTGCCTGTGATCAGGTGAAATTACACAGCAGATATCCTGGTATTAACCCACTGATCCATCCACAGCCTGCAGCCCTTTATAATTACAGCCCTTTGGGGAGAGATGGGTGTTCTCATTTGCTGTGTGTCAGCAGGGCTGGCTCCCTTACACATGTCCCCTTTGACAGTGCTGGTGGTAATACCCTGGAAAATTAAATGGAAACACCAACAAGCGTGTAGGGTGTATTAGAGCACTAACAATAATCAATTAATGGGAATAACCTTTCCCACTACAGGCAGGAAGGCTGATGCAAAAAGCAGTAGCTGAATGGATGTATTTATTCAATTAAATAAATATATGCACTAAGTCATAACTATTGTGGGCTCCATTATTCTACAGCAATTGTTTCAGTTACCTTAACCTTCTGCTAATAGCTTTTTTTTCCCCTGTTGTTATGAGCTGAGTAAATAAAGCTTGAGCCCAACCAAATGACTTTGTGTGAAAGCATATTGAGGGTGGGAGCTGTTTCCATGTTACTTTGTGCTCTGTGGGCACTCTGCAGCTGGTTTTTGCCTTAATTGGGATTTGCTGACTCTGATGTCTTGTAAAAATCACTCCATTTGTTGAGTTTGCTGGGTTTTTTCTGTGGAGTACTTTAAACAGTCATCAGCTGGGAGAACCTAGTGAGGTACATCATTCCTGGGGCAGCACGCCTAGTGCAGTGCCCTTGTCAGTTAAATGGCATGTCTGCAGAGTCCTGAGGCTCATAAAATTAATTAAATAGATTGGAAGGTGCTGAGTTGCCCCTGTCAGAAGCTGAGGGCTGTATTGTGCCTTGTTGATGGCACAGGCAGGAGTGGTGTGTGCCAGTCTTGGCCCTTCCTCTGGGAACTTGACCGAGACTCCCCAACCTACTGCACATAAATTGGGGCATCCGTGTTGCCCCAGATGTGCCCAGATGTTTTGGCTGCAGTTTACAGGCTGGCACTGAGGACAGCTGGGGCTCTGTTTCCTATGGTGGGACAAGACACAGAATTTTCCTCTTTACCAGCACAATTCAGGGCACTGGCTGGGTGTTACTCACTTATCTGCAGGACATGGTGCTTGTGTGAGTGTGTAGGAGAATGCAGAGAAGTTCCTGCAAACTCTTTCACATCAGCCTCTCCTGTGCCTGGCTGAGGTGCTCAACCAAGTTTTCTTGCACTTGGAGAAGTTGCTGCAGGTCTGAGCTGGGTTCTGGGAGAGCTGGCACTTACACTATTTGTGCGCCAAAAAAGTGCTGTTTGAGTAACCTCCTAAAGGTGTTTGCTTTTGCAAAGTCCCAGGCAGTGCCATGGCACAGACATGCAGCTCTGCTGACCCACAGGCCTGGCAGCACTCAGCTGCCAAAGCTGTTAAAGTGTGGTTTTATCCTGGCTTTGCTGGGCACTGGGGACTGTGCAGGGCACTCCACCACCCCTCTGTCAATGACATGTGTGCCACTGTTTCATGACCCTCCTCATAATACATTTCTTCTCTATATCTGGTTGGAGTTGACCCTGTAGTAGTGTAAAATCTTTATCTTTGTCCTACTACCACAGACCCTGTTAGGATGTGACATGGCCCAGCAGTGTGGGACTTGTGGCAGAGCTGCTGTGGGGACATCAGTGCAGCCTCACTAACTACAAGTATCTGATTACCCCTCAGGCACCAGCCTGGAGGAAAAAATGTGGCCAAAAGTGATGGGTACCGTGTAAAACAAAAATAAAATTCCTCTGCATCCTTTGTGGTCATTTTAGTGGCCACTGGAGTGGAAGCTCTTCCTTGGTTTGGTGAACGTTGAAGGTTTATAACTTTATGGATTTATTTGTTTTGCATGAATTATAAGTTTCCATACATCCGAGGTTATTAAGCACTTTCTCCTTGGGTTTGGAGAAATTCTGGCTTTGCTTTCTCAAATTTGGTTGTTTGGTTCAAAGTTGATGTCTGCTCCCAAAATTGCTTCTTCGAACTTTGCTCTTCTGAAAGGACTCAGTGTTTTCTCAGATTTCTTTTTGCTAGGGTATGGCCATTCCATTAACTATGCTGCTAATGAGGTATTTGGCTTTTCCTAAGAGGGAGGCCTGCTCCTGCTAAGCCCCCTTTTGATTTCAGTAATAGGGATTTTGTATGGAGGAGACTATCCAAATTTGGCCCTTTATTTACCAGTTAAAATGTGAGATTTAGTTTCTTGGATAGAAGTTAACAACATGTGACTTTGCTCTTTGACTTAATACCTCAGAGCTCTTGAGTGCAGCCAAACAAAGCTGTGTCTGTGACAGGGAGCAGGATCTGGCTGAAGGCAGCAGATCAAAGCAATAGTGAACATTCAAGTGTTCAAACTGGTAGAAGAGCAAGATGCTCTGTGCAACAGAGTCCCTCTGCTTACCTCACTTTTTCCCTGTGGTATTCTGTGCATTCCTGCCCTCCGTGTTAGACAAACCAGTCCCTCTGTGACTGTTTGTACATATTGATGTGATACTGCTTATTAAAGTTTGAAAGAAATAATATTAGGGGGCAGAAAAAGACAACTGGGACAACTTTGCTGTGTTAGTAATTGCTGCAGAGACCAATTACCCATGTGATGAAAAACCACCTCTATCTTGTTAGCCATCAGCTACAACATATGGATGTCCTAATCCAATCAGGCTGATCATCAAAAGAATAAGACTTGTTAGAGAGAGCTTTTTCTCTCAGACAGTTATAAACTGTGGGCTGGGGTTAGAGACTGAAGGGGTGGTAGCATGCAAGAAGTGAGCTAGAAAGTCCCCTGGTTGTGTTTTTGAGGTGTCTTGAGCGCTGATTAATGCTTTACTGGCCTGAGCTGTCATGTTTCTGTGAGCTTTCTGGTTATTCTGGGCACTTGTGGTTTTGTGTGTGCGTGTGTTTTCAGTGTTCCCCCTCCTCATTTTATATAAAAACTCACACTCCTGGAATGCAAGCCACAGATGTTTAACTGCATTTCTGTTATCACATCCCCTGTAAATGTGCTGCTGGGAGACAAGCACACTGTGTTGTAAACCACAGGAAGCAGCATTGCAGAAAACAAAATTATTTGCCGTGGTTCTGGGTGAGAGTTCTGTGAAGAGTTTCCCACAAGTGCCAGAGGGTAAGAGGTTTGTAGGGAGAGATAACACCTATTTAATACACACATGTTCATGCTTGGTGGAGCTTGTTCTGATCAGTGTGACTAATCATGCTCAGGAATATTTACATTTTGTTTCAGTTGTCACCTGATCTGGTAAAATAACATCTTATCGCTTCAAACTTTGCTTTACTTGATGTGTTGGTGCAACTTCCCTAGGAAATGGAAACACTCTCTTCTGTAATTGTATACCCCCCTCATTGGGAGCTTAGAGTCCTGGAGGTACTTGATTTACAAGTAGGAGCAAAACTTAAATTAAGCTTAGGTTAAGCAAATACTCCTACTCAGCAACGTCTCAAGGGTTATAAAGCAAGTTAGTAAGAGGGTGAGAATAGACCCCAGGAATTCTGACTCCTGTGCTCTGCAATTGCTCTGAGAACTAAAGCATTTCACTACATTCCTGCAAAGCAATGCATCTTCCATGGGTGCAGACATTTCTTTCTTTTCAGTGTCAGAGGGGTTACAGATCCTGCCTTTTTGTCTGCTAGCACTAGCCTGCTCCACCTCTGCAAACTATGTTTAACTTGCCTCCAAGAGCTGGGTGATTAAACCGAGACCAGCTCTGTCTCTGCAGAGTGGAGAGAGACTATTTACAAGAGCGTGTAGTGACAGGACAGGGCTTCAAACTGAGAGTAGGCTTAGATCAGATATTAGGAGAAATCTTG
The DNA here is from genome assembly GCF_027579445.1 of Ammospiza nelsoni. Classification (NCBI taxonomy): domain Eukaryota; kingdom Metazoa; phylum Chordata; class Aves; order Passeriformes; family Passerellidae; genus Ammospiza; species Ammospiza nelsoni. Next base: position 6,312,220 of record NC_080646.1, on the reverse strand, counting down.
ATTGTGAGGGTGGTGAGTCACTGAGAACTGGTGGATTCCCAGTCCCTGGAAGTCTTCAGGGCCAGGCTGGATGGGGCTGTGAGCACCCTGGTCTAGTGGAAGGTGTGTTGGAATTTAAGGTCCTTTCCAGCCCAAACCATCCTGTGATTGGGGTTTGGTGAGCTGTAAGTAGCATTTTGAGGACAGTCAGACCCCTCACTCTCCTGTAACTCATTCCCAGGAGCCAGCAGCACAGGGACGAACATCCCAAACTTGTCCAGTCCCCTCTGAAGCTCACTTGCACCCTGCACAACAAAAATGGGAGCAAATTCCACAGTTCCCTGTGGCTTTTCTCATCTATGAGTTAGGCTGTGCATTTTTTCTTCCCAAGATTGTTGCTTTCTTCAGTGGATGTGTAGGATTTTGGCTTTAAGGCTGTGAAGGTGGTGAAGTGGGCACAAAACTTCTCTTGGAGTAGAGATATTTTAAAACTGCACCTGCCTATCAAAAATCTGCTGAATTGGCAGTTGTGCCATCGCCCTGGTCTTGCAACATCCCACCACAGATAGGACAGGAGTGCACATGGAATTCCTTGGGCTGGTGAGAAAGTGCACTGGGGCTGGGAGATAAGGCACAGGCTGGCACAGCTGGCAAAAATCACGACAGGCAATCCCATTAGGTGGAAAATACAGTCTTTAATGGGTTTTGCCGATGCATAAAAGACCTGTTGAAGTGAAAATTTCACATAAACAAGAGAAGTGAAAATGCAGCTGTGCTGCTCTCCAGATTGCTGTGCAAAATGCTCCCACGTGTAGCTCCCCTGAGTTCATCTCACATTCTGCACCCCCCAAAACTGTGGTAGCACGGAGATGAGAGCAGCTGAGTGAAGCTTTCTGAATAAATTAGCCTTGCTGTCCTGTGCTATTCCAAGTCTGGGTAAACAGAAGAGACACTCTGTGCCTTGAAATCAGCAAGTTTGGGTTTTATTAGCCCTGGAGGGGCAGTAAATTCTAGAGCTGAGCCAGAGGAATGAGAGTCAAGTAAGGAGGTGTAGGGCTCACTAAGGATATGCTGAGAAAGTCCTTGCTGCTTACTGCAGCCCAGGAAGGCAATTGGAAATTCAATCTACAGTGCACTGGGGAGCTCTTGGAGGTGGCTTAGGATGGGGTAAGGATTTGGGAAATCTGCTTGAGCAGAGGCAAGAATAAGGATGGTGGTGAAAGGGAGGTGGAGTGCTGATGTGAGCAGCAGCATATTAAACATATTAAAACTGGGGATGGGGGGGATCATGTATTGAAGCCACCAGAGTTTTAAGACAGGGGCTCAGCCAGTACAGCAGAACATGGTATGGGCCATCTCCATTAATCTACAGAAATCTGGATCTGCACATCCAAAGACTCGCATTTTTTATTAAAATTCAAGCTCTTCAAATAATCAACACCCACCTGGGAACCAGGTGTCCTAGTGGAATCTGTGCTGAACGTGTCCTTTCTGGGCCACAGCTGGCTCAGGAGGGTGTTGGGGTGTGCCTCTCCTGGACCACAGGGTGCTCACATCTCGCTCCTCTCACGAGGCAGGCTGGTTTTGTGAATAAACAGTGTGGTTTGATGGGGAGGGTGGGTGGTGTCAGGAAGCCAGTGTGCCAGAAGCCTTGTTCCCAGAGAGATGCAGTGTTTACTGAAGATGCTAATTGCTGCCTCCAGCCCAGCATTATTTGTCTTCTGCCCGCAGCACAGCCATCAAAGGCGCTGATGGTGCTTTTGCTGGGTAAAAGGGTTGTAAGAAGGAAAAGAGATGCTCCTGAATTTCAGGAGTGCCACTGGCTGCTGCTTTACCTTCCTTCCTTCCTTCCTTCCTTCCTTCCTTCCTTCCTTCCTTCCTTCCTTCCTTCCTTCCTTCCTTCCTTCCTTCCTTCCTTCCTTCCTTCCTTCCTTCCTTCCTTCCGACACTTCCTTCCTTCCTTCCTTCCTTCCTTCCGACACTTCCTTCCTTCCGACACTTCCTTCCTTCCGACACTTCCTTCCGACACTTCCTTCCGACACTTCCTTCCGACACTTCCTTCCGACACTTCCTTCCTTCCTTCCGACACTTCCTTCCTTCCTTCCTTCCTTTTTCCCCCTTTCCCTTTTTTCTTTTCCCCTGCTTTTTTTTTCTTTTTTTTTCTTTTTCCTCTTTTATTCCTTTTTGTCCATGTTTATCCTTTTTTCCCTCTTTTTCCCTCTTTTCCTATTTTTCCTATTTTTTCTTTTTTTCCCTTTTTTCCTATTTTTTCTTTTTTTTCCTTTTTTTCTCTTTTGCCTTTTCTTTTTTTCCTTTCTCCCTTCTTTTCCTTTTTTCCTTTCTCCCTTCTTTTCCTTTTTTCCTTTCTCCCTTCTTTTCCTTTTCTCCTTTTTTTCCTTTTTGTCCATTTTCTTCCTTTTTTCCCTTTTTTCCCTTTTTTCCTTTTTTTTTCCTTTTTTTTCCTTTTTTTCCTTTTTTTTTCCTTTTTTTCCCTTTTTTTTTCCTTTTTTTTCCTTTTTTTTCCTTTTTTTTCCTTTTTTTTCCTTTTTTTTCCTTTTTTTTTTCCTTTTTTTTTCTTTTTTTAAATTTTTTCCCTTTTTTTTTTGGAGAGATTTTTGAGCCTGAAGGTTGCAAAGGAAGGAAATTCTTCTTGGGTTTTTTGGTTTTGTTTTTTTTAATGCCCCATATGGCCGTTTTATTAACTGGAAAACCTCCAGCTGAGAATTGGATGATGCTACAGAGAGCTACAGAGCAAAACTCATTCCCAGCCTGTGGCAGAGAGTGCTCATGCCTTTGAATGTGAGCCACATCTCCCAGCTAGGGTTAGGGTGAAAAATAAAAGCTGCCTTTGCCCTGTTTTGCTGACCCGAGGAAAACGTTGTTTTTCATGCTGGGGATGTTGAGCTTTTCAAACTAAATGCAAACCTTGAACAAGTGAGTTGTCAGCAGATCATCAAAGAGCACTTTGAGTTGAGGCTGTGGGAGTGACAGGTACAGCAAACCCCTAAGTTTGGGGGTTTTATGAGTTTATCCACACAAAGTTAGTAGTAGAACAGGTACATTTTGACATTATTCCCTGTTTGTATGAGTGGGTTTTTCTACATCATACGAAAGAAGCATTGCGAACCAGACTTGTGTAACAGTGATCTGCACTTCCCAAGGATTGGCTCTTTGATTCCTGCCTGAGCAGCATCTCTTCACTTTGTCTACAGATTTCTGTCCTGTCTCTCCTGCTGAGACGGAGAAATTATTTGCTGTCTGTAGCTTCTCAGTTGGCAAATGAGACTGAGACTTTAGAAATAGCTTGTAGATGTGTTTATCATCTTCTGTGACTGTGTCTGTTGAAGTTGCTACCTCAGTTTTCTGTCCAGGAGACTTGGAAACAGAGCACTTCTCCAGATCTGCATTTTCACTTGTCATTTTCTGTTGTGTGAAGTGGGGAAAAGGAGGGTTGGGACCTCAGCCTTTGTTGTAAGAGTATCTTGATTTTTCCACAGTATCCTGCAGACTTTCTGTCTCAGAGGGATGCAGGAGAGAGGAATGGAATTTAAGTGGATCTCTTTAGATTTAAGGATTTGCTTCCCTGTCAGTTGTGAGTGTAGAAATGGTTTTGATGTTTGGAAGCAGACCTTTCCCACTGCACATCCCACAGGTTGTGCCTGTGGTTCTGCTGCTCACAGCCTCCAGGGCTGGATCCAGCTCAGCAGAGTCCACACTCACGCCATCACAAGTTAAAGTTCAGCGGATGATTCGTTGTTTTTGCTGCCAGCTTCCCTCTGGAGCTGTGCTAGGTAGCACAGAGCTGCTGCCTGCTTGCCAAAGGTGATGTCCAGGAGTGAAAGGGCTGGAGGAGGTTCCTCAGTGGGTAGGCTGAGCTCCCTGTGAGCAGTGACTTGTGGCTTTTGCTTCTTTTCCCTGGAGATGCCTCTGGATGGGAGACAGCCTGCCAGAGACAGAGTGAATAAATAAGCTGTGCTCTGGTTACAGCAGGTGGATAGTATATCAGCAGGGTCCTCCCAGCAGTGTCTGGGGTGTGCTGCCAGAAGCTGAGATAACCTTTTGCTGCAGGAGCAGGGTCAGGGCTTGTGGTGGCGTTCACAGGGGTCCCAGGATGAGGGAAGAGAGAGAATGTTGACTCCACGTTTCAGAAGGCTTGATTTATTATTTTATGATATATATGATATTAAAACTATACTAAAAGAATAGAAGAAAGGATTTCATCAGAAGGCTGGCTAAGAGTAGAAAAGGAATGATAACAAAGGCTTGTGACTGACCGAGACAGTCCGGACTGCGATTGGTGATTAATTAGAAACAACCACATGAGACCAATCACAGATGCACCTGTTGCATTTCACAGCAGCAGATAATCAATGCTTACATTTTGTTCCTGAGGCCTCTCAGCTTCTCAGGAGAAAAAAATCCCAAGGAAAGGATTTTCCATAAAACATGTGTTTGACAAGGGCTGTGTCACACCAGGTGCCACCATCACTGCCTCTGGGGACAGTGTGTATGCTGGGTGGCATCACTGGGGCACTGCTGCCATGGGGAGCTGGCACAGAGCAGGCACAGGCTCAGTTCTGCAGGGTCTGCACCTTCTGCTCCTTGTCAAACCCATGGCAGGATGGCAATGGAAGAGAAGCAGGAGGTCAGAGAGAAGCAGTGGAAGGCTCTGGAAGAGAAGCAGGAGGTCCAGTATTGACCACTGAGGCTCTCTGCCTCCAGCCCACGTTATGGGCACCTTAGTCACAGCCTGTTGCTCAGCACAAAGTGGCTTCAGTTGCCTGAAGGGACCTGTCCTTTCCTGCTGGTCACAAACATGTGATGTGAGGCTGTGTGTTGTGTAGCTGTGTGTTGCCCCAGGCTGTGTTGCTGCACGGAATCAGCATCCCTTTTTCAGCCAGTTGTGTTCATAACAGCTGAAAGGAAGGGGAGATCTGGAGGTGACACTTCAATTGTTGTTTAACAGGCTGCTCTGTGCAGCAGGAGGATGAGGCACCTCCTGTACACAGATTTCTCTCTGTTAGAGTTCAGATCTAACCTCGAATGACTGCGTGGAGGGTCCATGGAGCTGAGTCTTCCTCCCCCATCAGGTGCACAGCAAACAGCTGCATGTTAGGGTTTGGCACCAGGTTTGTTTCTGTGTCTCTTTCTGCTTTTCCTTAACGAGGCTTTTGGGGTTTAATTACAGTTTCTGCCTAACTCAAGCCCCCAGTGTCTGTAGGTTCACAGTAGTCAGGGGAGAGAGAGGCTGCTCTGGAGCTGAGCTTGGGGGCTTGGGGCTGATCTCTGGAGATGCTGCTCTCCAGGAACTGCTCCTGCATCCAGGGCTGCCATCGCCTACCCAAGTCACTGGCGTTGATTCTGAGTATAGATGGTTGGAGTACACTCCTTACACACACTTCAAACCCAGATTGTGCAGGATTACTGCTGGATAACAGCCAAATCCCAGGCAGTAGAGACTGTTTAATCACACTCCTCTGTCTCTGCTGGATTAACATAATTAATGTAAGCCCTTTTGGATGGGCGACCTGTTATTTGTCTGGTGCAGCTCTTAATTTGTGCAATGCTGTGCATATACCCAGCATGCTCTAGAAATGGTGATGAAGGTCTAATTCCACTTGCATGCAACTGTTAACCAAGTAAATCTCCACTGACAGACAAGAAGTTTACTATCCCTTCAGAGGAAGTTGTAGACTACTTGAAAAAAAAAAAAAGAATGCCAAAGTTATATTGGAATGATAATTTTCCAAGTTTATTCAAGGGAAATTAAAATGCTCTTTTTACTTTTAGTAATTTCTCTAGAGAGCAGAAAAAAAAAAATTAGTAAACCAAAGAAAGGTTCATCAGTGCCTCCTGATCCTGACCAATTTCAAGGGGGACACAGAGCTAAATGTGCAGGGGAGGTAATAGTGATTGTGTCCTTGCACATCCAGCCTGAGCACATGGGGCAGGAGCTGTGCCTTTATCTTCTGCCTTCTGTGGTATCTGGAATCATGGCAAGAAGGCAAAAAGTGTTTCTCAAACATATGACATCCATCCTATGGGCCCAAAATCCTGTTGGCTGAGTTGCTACCTCCTGTTCATCTGTGCTTCTTATGCAGGTGGACATTATCTAAACCTTAACAGGATACACTGGCTGCCTTTTATTTCCACAATTTCAAGGTTTTCTACCACCAAATTGGAGGGAGTTTATTTAAGAAAGGAAGAAAACCCAATAAACCAAGCCTTGCAAAAAACAAATCTAACTAGTCAAATATTTAACTTGAATAATAATTTCTGAATTCCAGTAGGCTTTTTGTGTGGCAGAAGTAATTGCAACAGTCTGGGTTAGTTTGGTTTTTTTTTTAATGAAAGTTAGCTTCTGCTTTTGTTGTCCCAGGTTTTAACTGTAACCTTTTATATTCAGAAAAATCTCAGATATAATAATATATTTTATTATATAATAAAATTATATATATAATAATACATAATATATACTATATAATATATATATTCTATATTATCTATTATATATTATGTATTATATATTATATTATTATATTATATATAATATTTTCCTGATAAGGAGGAAAACCAAGTCTCATCAGTTCTGGTGGATTGTTTTCTAGATCTCGGCTGTACCCATCTGTGCAGAAGGCGAAAGCTTTCTGGAGCGTTCCCTGAAAAACAAACACTTGTGTCCAAGCTTGAAAATTAGTATGAAAGTGACATTTACTATTTGGCCATGAGCTACAAAGGCCATGTTATTTTCAGTGGGGCTCAGAGGACCATTGGTTGGGCAGCTCTGCCCCGGGGTGCCCAGGTCCCCATTCCAGCCGTGGGAATTGGCAGTGTTCCTGCTGGGAGCTCTGCAGCATGTCCTGGGCTGCCCTTCTGTGTCCTGCTTCTTCCACGTGCCCTTCCAGAAGCAAGAAGCCCTTTGCAGGGAGTGCAGAACGGGAGCTGATCTCTTCACAGGCACTCCATGCTTGTGTGCTGCCTCTGATTTGTATTCAGCGCTAGTAGAACGCTCTCGTCACCCAGCCTGTGCTCACAAGCCTTATTATAACTAATGTCAAGGCATTTTCCTATAATTTTTCTCCCTGGAGCACGTGGTGTAAGGAATTTAGGATCCTGTGCAAGTCCCAAATGCTCTGTGAGGGAGCACAGACAGCAGGAGCATCATTACACCTGGGCCAAAACCTGTGTGTGTGTGTGTGTGGGGAGGATGGGGTGTCTTATTTTTGAGGCCATGTTACTAAATATGAGACAAGTTTGATTTTGGGACTATTATATTTAAACTTTGTGACATCATTTGGTCCTTAGGCACTTCCCTATATATTGTAGCTGCCTTTCCTTTTCTAGCTGCATGTTGGATGGTGGGACTTGCCTTTCATCTAGGAAAAAATATGAGCACAGATGGCAGGAGCATCATTACACCTGGGCCAAAACCTGTGTGTGTGGGGGGGGAGGATGGGGTGTCTTATTTTCAGCTGCAAGAAGCCCAGTCTTTCAAGGTTCATGTGGAGCATCATTTGCAACAGAATAAATAGCCTGGCATGTCACGTTTTACACAGCAGAAATGCTTCTGACTTTCCAGCCCTTGGTATCTGTAACTCACTTGAAAGAATTGCTGACGTCTGCCCAAATGCCAATATCTTCTCAGCTGCATGAACCTTAATATCACAGCTTAAGCTTTAGTCTTGGAGTTGTGCAGCACAGCTAAAATCAAACTGTGTTCCTAGCACTGAAAGAGATCCTGACTTTTAACCCACTGGCTTTTTTATTTGTCTTCCTTCTGTGCTTGCTGTTGAATTGCAAAGTCAGTTTAATTCCAGGGTTTCTAAATGGCATATGATTTCTACACCATGATGGCAGATCTCCTTTGGGCTGTTTATACCATCTGATGCTGGTGGCCTAAGCAGGGGCAGGTCAGCACAGCACGAAGCAGGGCACTGGTGTTGTATTTCCTTGTACCCTTTCTTTATTCATAATAAAACAGGCAGGTCACAGCAGTGCTTAATCTCCACCTTCCTGTTAATCTTTACATTGCTTTGCTTCAGTCTTTTTTTCCTTTGCAGTTCCCTGCTGCTAAACTCTCTCCTTTTTCACCCCAAGTGTGTTTTGTGTTCAGCCCCATAGGCTTGGTGGCTTTGTCTTTGCCTTCCTGGGAGATGCTCCTGATCAAGGCTCTGGCTCTGTGTTTTTGTGCCTGGGGGTGACTAATGGGGGATGTCCTATCCCACCAGGAATCCCACCAGGACCTGCTGTGTCACCATTCAGTCAAAAACACCCAGATTCAGAAGTTTAAAGTTGTTGAAAGGATTAAAGCTGGTATGGATTGGTTTGGCAGAGGGCTCTCACAGGCTCTGAATGCTGTAACCATTGCATTGACACCTGTACTGGGGGGATGTGATGGTCAGCCCTTTTTTCTTTTTTTCTTGCTTATGGTCATCAGAGATGCAGCTTTTAGGACCCAACCTTTGAGACTGGGCATATAATGGGAGATGTCACCTTCACTTAGTGAGAGCAGAGGGAGCTGATACCAATCACTGCAATTTATCCTCATTTTCCCCTTTTTTAAGTGGACAGTTTGTTTCTTGTGTTTTGTTTCTAATGACTAAAGTACTTTTTAACTTAGTAATTAACCTCATTAAATTCCTAAGCATTTTTAAGACTTCCTCAAGTCTTCTGCCAACACCCTCACATGTTGTGAAGGCCACTCACAGAAGGCTCCTGGATGTGACTTAGAGCTATTCAGGATTTTGGGATTTGGGGGCTGGCCAGTGTGGACCAGTTCACCCCAAAGTCCTTTGCCTGCCCTGGAGGAGAGGTCAGAAGTGGTCTGTGAGGTTTTTTTTTTTTGTTTTTAATGAAAGTTAACTTCTGCTTTTGTTGTCCCAGGTTTTAACTGTAACCTTTTGAGGTTTGGTCCTGGTGCCTGAGGTGTAATTCCCCTTGAGCCATGCAAGGAATTGTTACTGCTGTTCCTTCCCATCCCACGCACTTTGTTCAGTGTCAAAAGTAAGGTCTCAGAAAATGAAATTAATTTCATCTTGGTGCAGCTATTGATGTTACACACTGCAGGAAAGCTCTTTAAGGAGGCCGTCGACCTTCATCCATGTGGAATAAGTGCTGAATAATGGAGAGCTTTCATATTTCCACAAAAAGAAAACAGCTTTTTAAGTCAACTAGAGATGTTACAGACATGGAGGAGGGAAAAAAAAAAAGCCAAACTACATTAGGAAACAGTGGGCAGAGTGTGCATGAGGACAGAGCAGCATCTCCCTCCCTCTGGCAGGTGCTGCTGTTTGCAGAGGCCTCTTGTGAGCACGTGAGACTGCACTGACCTGTCTCCCATAGCACCTGCAGACTTTTACAAGTCAGTGTGTTCAGCTTTCCCTCCTCTCCAGCCCAGAGACCTGCTTGGTGTCTGCACTGCCAAGCCCTGCCCCAGGTTTTTCTCTCTTTCCTTGGACTGCGTCACATTTCGTGCTTCTCTGATGTCCTCTGGTAACCTGTGGTGTGCTTCAGCCGTTTATTTAAGGAAAGAAATGCACCCTGAACAATTTATAGATGGCCTGTTTTGTCTCCCCACCTGTTCTTGCTTTGAAGAAACATCATGTTCTGCGAGCAAAGCAAAAAGCTCTTGTTTCCTGATGGTCTCTTAGTGAGGCTGTTTAGAATGGCCACTCAGGAGAAGGGTCCTTCTTCCTCACCCTGTCTGTTTTGTGGGGTTTGCCTAAACTTCACCACCCTGTTGATAAGTGGGGTGCTCAAAGCCTGAGCTGCTCACAGAGAGTTTTCCAGATTCAATCCCTGCCTAATGCATCATCAGCTAAATAACTGGAAATATCCATTTATTTCTCCATGTCACCCCATGAGATAGGAACCTGTAAAAACTTAAGATCTTAGATGGAAGTGGTAGTTTTGAAGTGACTACACAGAAGAAGCAAAATCCACTAAGAAAGGATGGAAATTAAGACTCCCACCCATCCCTTTGAAACCATGTTACTGAATATGAGACAAGTTTGATTTTGGGATTGTTATATTGAAACTTTGTGACATCATTTGGTCCTTAGGCACTTCCCTATATATTGTAGTTGCCTTTCCTTTTTTCTAGCTGCATGTTGGATGGTGGGACTTGCCTTTAGTCTAGGAAAAAATATGAAAGCCAGCAAACAAAAGGCAGTTGTGGTTTCTTCTGTGTGGCCTTTTGTAGTATTTGCATGCTCCTGGCAGTGTGACAAGAGAACAAACAGCTTCCTTAGCACACAGTTGTGCTGGAAAAGGTCTGAGAGAACATGAGAGGCTAACAGGCTTCCTTGAGAATGCTGAGTGAAGGTACAAGCAGAGGTTCTCATCACATGAGAAGAGGAGCTGATGTTTGGACCTTGGACAAAAGAAGCTAATAAAATTTTGGCTTTCTGACAAAGCAGCAACAGCTCCTGTGTCTTTGCAGTTCTTGAGGACTAAGCAGCCATGTCCCAGTGCTTCAGGGGGACACTTGTCAGTGTGGCCGTCCCCGAGCATGGGGGACTGGTACATGTGGGGTAGAACAGGGGTGTCACAGATTAGGAGGCCATGGATGGACAGACAGATTCTGCACCCCCAGCAAGGTAAGCAGGAGCCATTCCTGTGACTCTGCTTGCTTGCAGCAGCAGCAGAGCTGGGTTTGGCTCGCTTCCCACAAGTCACTGAACTTCACTTTGCATCTGTTTCCACAACGTGCAGAAAGGAAAGGCAATAAATATTTATTACTCTCTAGCCTGGATCCAGGTTTTATTCCTCTTACTGTTCTTCCCCTGCTCCTGTGACAGTTTATCTTGTGGCTTTGGAGCTCTCCAGCTTGGGGAGCATTAAAGAAGGGTTTGCAGGAGGTGTTGAAAGAGGCCAGTGCCACCCCAAGAAGCATTGCTCAATAAACCTCTCTAATGTTTGTCTCCTGGAAGAGAGGCAATTATTTGCCTCTGCCTTTCCCCTTTGCTGGTAATTACAAGCTCTCCTCTGGCATGTCAGATGCTAATCTGCCATTTATCATTGCACAGCTCTGCAGAGCACCTGGAAGGGGTTTGTGAGATGTCCAGCTGTGGCCCCTGTGCCCTCTGCAGTGAGTCACCCTGATCACGCTCCTGAAAAACCCTCCATTGCAGGAGTTCAGGGAGGGGGAAGAAAAACTTAATCTTTCATTGCTTAGATAATGAGTCATTCTTATGAAATTCATGGTGCATTAGGAGCATCAATGTTCTCAGGAGAGAAAACCAAGAGAAGTGAGACTTTTTATGCAGTATTGACCTTCTGTCTTTTGGAGGTTTTTTTTCTCATGGAATTAAAATGCACTTTCTTTATATCACATGAAAAATTAAAAAATTAAATCGATTGCAGTGAAAAGAAAAATGGAGAGTGCCATATACCTACCTACCCTTCCTCTGTGTATACCAGTGGGACTTATTACTTTGGGTGCAGATCTCTGCTCTTGGTTTGAAGGCTTACACTTTTCTTTCTAAGTTTAAAGAGAAAGGGCAGTATCTTTTGCTGAGTCCACAGAAGCTGCTGCACACCAGTGTTTTGTGGAAAAGCAGTCATAGATTCTTGGCTCATCTTGTTCTTTTTTCCCTCTGGACGGCATCAGCAGCAAGGAAAATGTTAAATGGTGATTTTATTCCTTTAAATTGAGGGGAGTTTGTGTCCATCTTTCTCTGATGCTTCTGAACTGCCCTTCCTCTCACACACATTTGTGCCATGGGTGCTGGCCATAATTCAAGGGTTTCTGTGCTACATTAAATGTGGGGACAGCTGGGGCCAGAGTCCCTCTTAGCCTGTCTCACATAGTAACCAGCAGCAAATGCTCAAGTGTGGAAAAATGCAAGGATGATCCTCTCCTGGGTGTTTGAAACCAGTTCTGGCTGGTCAGTGGTTTGGTTTTGGAGGCTCCATCTGGACCATTGCCATATTAAGTGAGTCAAATTCATCTAACCTGACTATAGGCTGATTTGTATTTCAGGCCTTGAAATATCTCGCAGCAGCAAGTTCCACAAACTAAATTCTTGTTTTTAGATCTCTTTGATGGCTTCTGCCTGGGTACCCACAAGCCCTGACAGAATAGGAATGTTTTGTTCATCTCTTCCACACAATTTGGTAATCTTAAGTTCCCAAAGCAGTGGTTCTGTCCTTCCATACTTCCATTCCATATTTCTAGTTTCCTTGTCTTGTCTGTCTTTTCTAGTTGTTTTCTATTGTTTCTAAAGCTGGATGGCCAGATGTTCACATTTGATATGATACAGGTTTGCTCTGGAGTTGGACAGTGACATCACAATGACTTCTTTCCTTTTTAATTGCCCTCCTCGTCCCTCAAGTTCGGCAGAACACATTCTGAGAGACTTTTTGGTGTCAGGATGGATTTGTTTGTTTATTTGTTTCCTATGAGAGTGTAATTAGCAGCCTGAGCATTGTCTAGCACTGAGACATCCTGGCACATCTTCACAGCCCCTCACTGGGTGGGGTTGGTTGACAGGATTCCAGGAATGTTGTCCTTTCTTGTTGGACCCAAGGCCTTCTACAGCATGACTCATTTCTTACTGAGATTGTGATAAGTACTTAAGGGTTGCTAAACTGGGATTTTTGAACAAAGGAAACAGAGAGGGAGAAGAATGCTGTAGGCAGAGGCATGGTCTGTGTGGAGGTGTGTCTCTGAATGAAGGTATTAAAGCTTTGTACAGTACGAAATTGGTTATGATTTTGAAATCAATGCACTGAAGAGACAGAGCCTCAAAACTTAGCCTTACACCTGTATTCCTGCTGCAGTAAATATTTTTTGTAAAAATCAATGGAGGGAGCCTACTCAGCAGTGTAAATTCTGTGTAGTTATTGAGCAGAGAATTATGGTTGTCACATATTGATTCCCCCCCTGCTTTGTAAGAGCTTCCTCTATTTTCCAGGCCTGAATTGCAGTCAGTGTTGGCATTAAGGAACTGGGGGAAGGACAGAACGTGCTGCTGCTGATCAATATGTGGGCAAGGGGCTGCGTGTGAAAATGCACGTGTGTGTACACAGATTGCTTCAGGAGCATCTGACGCACATAAACAAAACTGCCCAAGGACTGGAATTTCCTTCTCTGACCCCAGAAAGCTCAGCTGCTCCAGCAGTTCGTGTGAGCTCATCTTGAGCCATTGCTTCGGGGACAGCCCTGGAGGTGGGCACTTGTGCAGTTCTCCTCCTCTGCCACCCCCCTGTCAGAAATGTTAGAGCTGTGTTTGTTCTCAGAGTCACGCTAGGATGCTTATATGGGATTTTAGTCTGCTGCTTCCTTTCTTCTCAGAGGTGTTTGCAGTGCACAAAGTGAGTAAAACATTTCCTGGACTGGGTGTGCAGGAACCTGAAGGAGGACGTTCCCTTTGTGCTTCAGTTTGCTTTTGTTTTAGAGCCAGAGGATTACATCTGTCATCTTGGGATGGGTTGTTAACATCACAGAATCACAGCTCCCAGTGATCCATCCTGAGGAGCTACACAGGATTATTCTGCTTTTAAACAAGCAACTGCAGCTGCTCAGGGAAGCGTTTTTCCTTCAGCTGCGTTGTGTGCCAGAGCAATTTGAGTCCACTAAAATGAAATGCTGGCTAGGGATTTGTGACAGCGTAGCAAAGTCATCCTTATTTTCAAATTATCAGGAAAGGCAGGTGTAGCTTGCTCAGAGAGCATCCTGTCCTGAGATTCAGGTCACAATGTGGTTTTACACTGTTTCTTTGGAACACCACAGAAACACTGGTGGAGTTTCAAACTGAAATTCTACACAGTGGTTGGGGATAAGGAAGGGCTACAGCTGGGGATATGTGCAAGATCAAGCATTCTTACAGAGCAGAAAGTCAGTATTTCAAGGGTTAAAAAAAAAGAAGGGGAGGAAAAAAACTTTAAAAGGAAATATGTCAAAGTTCTGTTTGCTTGGAACATTCCAAGGCAGCAGCAAGTGTTTTTCTGGAGTTTGTTTCAAAATTAAAGATAGAAAGAAAAGGGACAATCTCAGTTCACTGCACACCTGTTAATCTTCAGTCATGGGATGGAAGGGCTGCTGTGCTGATGCTGTTCCTCTCACCTGCACCATCCTTCATTTTGCAGGAATGTCACCATCTCCCAGCCCCGTGGTGCTGCAGCCTCACAAAGCTGCCCTAGTGCCCCCTTTTATTCTGACTGCATAAGTTTGCTGTGCCTGGTGAGATGGGGACCTCAAAGTCTCCCTGGGGTTCCAAACAGGTGCTGAGGTGCCCTATTGCAGAACACAGCAGCACTGGGGTTGCTCCAACCTTACCCTGCTGGGATGCTGAGCCAGCATGGGATTGGGATGGGGAAAGGAAAAGGAGTGCTGGTGAGGCTCTCTTGTATGCCACAGCTTTTTAAAAAAAACCCAAAGCTATCACTTGACCTTGCAAGTTTAACCTATTCTGAAGAAGTTTTGAAGTAGCTGCTGTCTCTGAGGCACTCGAAGCAAAACTGGTTTGTAGTTGAGAAGATCCACAGCTATTTTGGGCAAGCTTTGCTGGTGCAGGCTGGCAGCACAGGGTGGGCTGCAGGCTCTGCTGCCAGGATAAATGCATTGAACACTGGATGGGGGTTTAACTGAAAGGCAGCTCCTGCCCACAGTGTCTCATCCTGGAGTGCAGGATGGACTGGTTATTGATGCAGCTTCTGCCTCTGAAAAGGCTGGGGAAGGGAAAGCCTCCTGTTGTGAATGAAAGGATGGCAGCAAACTTCCTGGGGCTCGCTTCTGATTCATGTGAGTGGTTCTGAAGTGGCTGAGAGGAGGAGAATCCTTCTTCATAGCACTTTCTGCAGCTTTTGGTTTCAAATGTAAATCTTGCATTTGAAATCTTGGATTTGGGGAGGATGTGAATTTAAAAAGAGAAAAAAAGAGAAATTTGTTTGGTTTCCTCTTTATTCCTGAGGAAGTGGAAGAAAACTTGTACAAGACTTGTTATTGCTGCACTGAGCACTGCTAGGTGTTTCTGGGAAAGAATGAAGGGCAAGCTTTTCTGTAACTGCAGGAAATAATGTGTACCTTGTGTACAGTAAAGCATGGATAACTTCCTTCCTTCCTCTGATTGTGCCAGAGCAAAAACCTATCACTTGTCTGCCGGTATCTGTTTAGCCAATGTGTTTGGGTGTTAGCTGTCTGCAAGAGAGAAAGCCAGGTCAAGGATAAAAATCCCACACTAATCCACTGTCTATTTAATTTCAGCTAAACCCTCCTGCTTTTCTGCCTTTTTACCTCTGTGGGGTCAGCAGGGTGGCTGCTGATTTACTGTTGTGTGCTGCCTTCTGCATGTTTTAACCTGATAAAATGCCCAGCATTTCTGTGACAATCTGGCCACAGCATCTCCCCATAACCCTCATTGCTGCTTTACTGTCACGTGCTGCCTTCTGCATGTTTTAACCTGATAAAATACCCTGCATTTCTGTTACAATCTGGCCACAGCATCTCCCCACAACCCTCATTGCTGCTGGGCTCCTTCTGTGGGGTCACTCCAGGTAACTCCAGTGTTGCTGCACAGGCAAATCAAAGCAACATTTGTTGGGTATTTTTGCTTTGGCTCCACATTTAAGTCCCTTTCTCCTTCTGTCTCCTGGCCTCAGCCTCAGGCTGCTTTGCAAACCTACTGCAGTCTCACCTGTGGCAAGAGGGACACTTAGTCCTTTTTTAATTCCAATTCCTTTTTCTTCTGCAAATGTTATTTAGAGATCTTGTTCCAGTTTTTGAAATTACAGCCCTTATATAAGGTCACACAGTTTCCAATCTTGTCTGTGTTTTGTACAGACCAGTGGGACTTGCCACCTAAAAATCATTTATGCCCTATTAGCCCTTTCAGTTCTTAATGCACCTTTTACTGACTGGTAGAGAATACGGATTTTAATTGTGTCCAAGTCTGGAAACCTCCGTTGCTGTTTGATCAGAGGAAAAAAATAAAGATGAGAGGGTTTTGTTGTTACAGTAATTGAGCAAAGCAAGCCACTATATACACTGAGCATTAAGGGTTATTGCAAGAAATACCTTATTTCAGGTACAATACTTAAATGGCAAGAAATTCAGCTTTATGAGAGCAGAACAGGCTGAAGCAGAGCTTTGCTGCCAGGTTCCCATCTCAGAGGACTCTGAGGCTCTGTCCAAACTGCTCAGCGAGAAAAGTGAAAACGTGCTGATCTCCATGTGCCACCTTGCTACAAAAATGTAAAGGAAAAGAATCTGAGAATAACACACTTGGTGCTCATTTACTGAGCTCTGCTTCCCACGCAGCCAGCCATAATGAGCTGAAACAAAAGGAACAGGTGAGTGGGAACAGGCTGCCAGGGAAGGAGCTGCTTCTCCATGGCCAGGGAGAATTGGAGGGAGGAAAATTAAATAGCCAAGCTAATGTGTTTGGAGGACTGAAAGGCTGCACTCCAGTTAAGGGAGAGGCAGGGAATTGGGAATGCAGGCTCTCCTCCTGCCTGGTAGCTGTTTTCTAGGGCCTCTGTAGCCTCAGGGCTCAGGGAGAATTTTTGCTTGTCTGTCAGGGCTGCTCTGTGGTGCTTTTACAACTGCAGGAAACTGCAGAGCCACAGGAAAGGTGCTCCCTGCATCCCTGACACATCATCCCTCCACCTGGGCAGGGGAGCAGAACTCATCCAGGTCCTTCTTGCTCACACAGTGAACAGCAAAGCTTTTTCCCTGGCATCCATCAGTGCCCCAGGGAGGCTTTCCTCACGCAGGGACTATGAAGCTCTTGCTGTTTTCTCTCACTCCAAGGTTCCCATCCCTGCTTGCAGCAAGTAAACTGAGTCAGAGATGCCCCAGGCTGGGCTTGTGGAAATGCTCCCTGCATGGAAGCTGTTTAAAAGTGGCTGTTGCCTGAGCAACAGCTGAGATTTATGAAAATCTAGGTCTTGCTCTGTGTGCTTCTGACAGCAAATCGGTGTTTGTTGCTTTGTGTCTTGGCTCTCAAGATAAATGTCATTGTCATCAATTTAATATATCTAATCTGTTTCTATTTCAGCAGGAAAAGCCTGTAAGGTGCTAGGTTCTTGCTTAGTAAAAATCAACCACAATTAATTTATTCTTCTCCTCCCTGTCACTGCCGTATAAAACTCTGGACAAACTCAAAGCTTTGTGTACTTGAAATGCAGGGTTTTTCTCTGTTGAAGATGTTTAACCTTTGGCTCTTCACCTGTGATTTTCTGCACTCACACCTGTGCCCTTGTGCTATAATGCAAAGTCATGCTGGATAATCACACACCAGCCCAGGAAACACAACTTGGCCCATGATCAAACCTGTTTCACAGCTCTGTATACTCTGTACAAAAGGTTTTTGGCTCATAGAAATTAGCCTGTGCTGCCTCTGGGGTACTGTTTATTTTGGGGTTTTATCCTTCCAGGCATTAAGGACTTTTGGACATGTTTTGAGGTCTTAAAAAAAAAGTAAATTCTTGTTTGCTCATGTTTGTGTTTTTTAATAACTAAACCATTTTCTAGTGGGTGTGGTGTTTATTTGGATTTATAAGAGCAAGACAGTAAAATGCCCAGCTCAATTACTTCAGTGCCCTTACAAATATATTCAGAATAAACCAGATAGGAAAACAAGACTGGTGACCACCTGGGGAAGAAGGAACCACTGGAGTCTGTCCTGAAGAGCCCTGCTGGGTGAGATTCAAACACCCCAGCCCAGCCATAACTGGTGTTATCAACAGATGGGAGCTTTGGGTATTGAGGTCCAAGGATATTTGAGGTGGTGCTTGTTGGAATAATTTTCAATATTTCCTGGAAGCAAGACCCACTTTTTGCTGTACTCACCAAGCAGCTTCTTGGTTAATGCCATCAAATCCAAGCAGAATTTACCTCCCACATGAAGATGAGTGTCAGGTACCACCCTCTGCATGAAGGTGTGCATGCCCTGCTCCTTCAAGAACATGAATATCTAACCACACTTGCAATCGATATGATTGTTTGCAGGAAGGGATCCCTTTTGAACTTTCAGCATGCTTGTTCACTCATTCACTCATTCATTCATTCATTCTGTTCACCTGCTCGTTTAGAAATAGTGGTTTTAACTTCCTTTACGTGTTTTAGCTTTGTCATCCATGGGATGCAAATGGTAATACCCATTTGCTTACCTCACAAATTTGTTAAGAGGATTAGCTGATGTTTGGACAGAGTTTTGAAACCTTATGCAAATATTAAGTTTACTCTTAATAGGCCACGTGGAACAACAGAACTGTCAAAAAAAAAAAAAAAAAGAAAAGAAAAAAAAAAAAAAGCAGCTTGAAGTTGAACTGTCTTCATGCTTTCTGGGTTTGCAGGTTCTCACTGTGTGTGCTGCTCTGGAGCTGGGATTTGTAGGGCTCCCATGCTCCTGTTCAAAGGTGTGCACCATGGGAGGCTCCTGTGCTTTAAAATACCCTTCACAACCCATTTCTCATGTCTGTTGCCCAGCCTGTCAGCTTGCAAACAGCTGAGCTTTAGGCATTTTAAGGAGCTTCAGAAGTGTTTTGAAAATCCTCAGTTACAAGATTGTTTTCAGTTTTCCTAAATGAAATCTCAGACTGTACTTTTTAGGGATTTTCTTTCTAAGTATAGGTTCGAGGGGGTGAGTTTCCATTTCAGAATTCGAGTTAGCTTGAAATGTGGTGGCTTTTTAGAGAAGCCTTTCTATTTTTTCTCTCTAGCTCTGGTAATCTAGATGTGCCAGCCTTGAACCACTGGCAGTGTCTATAATTTTCTGTAAGGTGTTTCTCAAACCCAAGATTTGTTTTCAGCTTCCATGCTTTTATCTTGGTGTGGTCCTTTATCCTAAAGGATAAAGTTGTTTATCCTAAAGGAAGGAGCAGGTCAACATCTCTTCTGAAAATTACTTTATTGTCCTGTTGCAATGCTTTAAAAAGTAATTTGAAGATGCATTTCAGGTCCCTGAAATGAGGCAGAGAACACATATGCCATATCTCTTCCCCTTCCAAAATGCATGGGGAAAATTTTTTTTCTGGTTTTCTGTCTTTCTTGCTACTCTTGGCCTATTAAAATAGAAGTTGCTTCCACCCACCATGTTCTGGAAAAAGCTGTTGCTGTTCTAACCATAAGGCTCTCATTAGAGTCAATGGGAGGTATATGACTAACCCTTCATGTGAGCCACTTAAGGAAAAAATTGTAATTAATAACATGGCTTTTGTGTGGAAAACATTTCTGGTGCTAAAAAAGGACTCAGTTTTGTCCTTGATCTATAGCATATTTATGGAGGAGTTTGCATGTTCCAGCGTTCTCTGTAAGGAATATACACAGATCTCCTCTTGAAACAGTGATGGAGTTTGGCCAAAGTGTGACAGCTCTGCAGCCTCCCATTCAGTGTGTTCCAAAAGGAGCTTCCCCTGGGCACCACCTGGCTCCTGAGGGGATGGGGTTTGGTGGTTTCCTTGTCCTGCTTGGGAACATGGGTTTGGTTGTTCTTCATGTCCTCTGCTCCTGGTTTGGTGCCCCCAGGGAGAAACCCTCCCCTCGCCTGCAGGGTGTGAGTGCTGGTTGTGGCTTTATGTGACTTCTCAAATTTCTGTCTCTGTATTACCCAGGCAGGCTGATGATCTGTGAACAGACTCTGCAGATGTTGGGATTTTAGTACTGCTGCTTTTTTGCTGGTTTCTCGTGGAAGTTGGTGGCTGACTGGCTTTTTAAATATCTCAGTGCATCAGTATCTGGCACTGTGGAGGAATGAAATAAGGCTTTCTGTGAATGTGAAGTGTGCTGAACTAAAGCCAGCAATCTTCAGAGTCTTTAATTACCAAGCCATTCAAAACCTGCCACTTTTGAGAGAGATATTTTGACACCACTTGAAGGTTTTAACATCTGCTCTTTGTACAGAGCTGAAGGCATTTGGTAGAATCTGTTTAATTTTTCACTGGATATTTTCCTTTGCATTCCTAGCACAAAAGTAAAGTGTGCAGAATGGGAGCTCTGTCAGCAAAGACAGCTAGGTTTTTGTGGTGCAAAAATTAATTGTTATTGTGAATCCTCCGTAATCAAGTATGAGCTCATGTTTGGGGAGGAGGGTTAGAGAAGAATTGCTTGGATTGTAGTCCAATTGAGGCACTGCTCCTCCAAAGCCATGGCTGAATTATTTCAATTAGGCTTTCCCTGTTTATTTTACAGGGAAAAGCCTAATTGAAAAAATTACTCAAAACCTGTAGCACACTTTACAGCATGCTACAGGTTTTGAGTAATATTTTCAAAGAAGTAAAATCAGGGGTTGCTACGAGGATGGAAATGTCTGTCAATGATTGTCATGGGCTGTGCTGGACATTTCCTGTGTTCAGTGAAGGTTTTATTTGTGGTGGTGCAATGCTCTCATTTAGGATACTGCCAGGTGCTTTAATGGGCATGGCAATGATATTCATGGCAATGATAAATGGTATTCAGTTTATCCATGTGGTTTCTACTTTGTAGCCAATGCAAAAATCCTGAAGTGCTTCAACATGTGGCACTTCCTTGAGACCAGAGATGTGCCACTTGATGTGATTTGGATGACTTGTAAAAGAGGGAGAAAGTCCCAAAAGTTCTTATTGAGGTCCATGTTCTAAACCTGATTCTTCAGCTGATTTGATGGAGGAAGCAGAAGGGAGATGCTCTGCTTTCTGCTGGGCTGTCCATGGTCCTACAGCTGCACCCTGCCCTGGGGAGGAGGGAGCAGAGCAGTCAGTGCCTTCCCTGCTGTCATCTGCCCAAGAGTCACATTCCCTGCTGCCAAATGAGTTAGTGGCACAGTCTGGGCATCCTTCATGCCAAAGAGGCAGAGCTGTCATATTTACTGCTTTGAATTCTGTCTTTGTAGCACTGGCACAGAGGATGAGATGGGAGCAGAATTCCTGCGTCCTGCCTGGGCTTAATCAGCTCCTCTGTGAATCTGTACTATGCTGTCGCTCTCCCCAAACAGGGTGTTTTATAAATGGCTTTTTTCCTCTCCTTGGCTTCCTACAACTCTACCCAGAGCTGCCAGCCAGTTTGGTTTCACACGTGGGAGGTCCAGCTGGGCTGTGGGGTGGGATCTGGGGGGATTCTGCCATCCAGGCTGGAGCCTTCCCGTGGAGCTGCCTCTCTGTGGTGTCACAGTGATCCTCTGAAAGCTGCTCTTTCATTCTGCTGTGGAAAAATGCTATGGAAAGGTGTGGGAAAAGATGCTGTGGGAGATGATATTCTCCAAAGTTCTGCAGAGCCAAGCTGTGTCTCAACTCCTCAGGCTGATTTCTAGGAGGAAAATGCAGCCATTGCTTCTTCAGCTGTCTTATTTTTGTATGCAGGCTGCTTGCCTGCATGTGCTGTCCTCCAGCTCTGTCAGTTTGAGAGTGGCTTACTGTTTGATTTCGTTCTAATCTTTTCAGTTAAATGAAGGCTGGCCTTGAAAAGAAGCTTGTAGCATTTTTCCCAGCTGTTGCACAGAAAAAAACAGCCCCTCCTTGCTTCATTTCCAGCACCTCTGCTGTGCTCAAGCTTTTGCAGAGACTGCCAGCTTAATTCTGACCAGGTTTCCTTGGTGTCATGACAGGACTTCAGTGTTGGTGTGTGTTTCCTTTCCTGCTGTAAATTATCACTAGATAATCACTAGATATCATTAGCTTGCTTTTCCCAGGGATCTAGTGATAAATGAGGGAATAAATTAGGGTAGTTGTCCACACTTGTGCCATAAACAGCTGATAATCAGTATTTTATAGCCAAAACTAACATAATCCTCCCCTAAAAATACAGGGTCAGTCAGGATATAAAAGTAAATTCTCTAATTGTCAAAACTGAACTTGAGGAACATCTAAATTGAATTTTGTATATACGGCCAAAAATACTTCAGCTATGCAAGCAGCCACGCTCCAGAACAGAAAAGCTGATGTTTATTTTCCTTTTTTTCAACTGCATTCTTCTCTGGACAACTCTGTACAGCTGGGGAGGCCATGAGAGTAAGGCTGAGTGCCTTCTGTGTAGATGAAGGTGATGACTTCTCATTCCATAACAGGAATTCCCAAATGCTGTTCCCATTGGCAGGGACAGAATGTGCAGCTGCTCAGGGTCTTCCTTGGTATCAGATACTCACTGGGCTTCCCTGAATGCTCCAGTGGCACCAGCATGGCTGGGGTTGCTCCTTGGATGTGATGGCTTATCTGTTCCTTTTCCCTATGCTTTGTCTTTCCTTCTTGTCTTTATCTCCTGCGTTGGCTCTATCATCCCTCTAAAGCTTTTTGAATAAAACTGTTGCCTGTTGTCTTACTCCTACATAGGGCTTTATACCAGCTGGACAAATGTAGGACAGAGGTTTAGAGCTCTGGAAAGGCTATTTTACCCTGTTATGGAGCCTCTGTTTTCACTACACTTATTTCCAGAGATAATTTTTACCAAGTTTTATCAAGCCTGGCCCTGATAGCAGTTTTGTAGACTGTTCCCTGTTTCCTGCAACTCATGGATAATAATCACATTTAGGCATGAGCTGGTTATTAGATTTAACTTGGAGTTGGTCAGGGAGGCTGCAGTTAGGGATGGGCATGTGGTGAATTTCTGCGGAAGGCAAGGATGTGCAAAGTCAGGAGGGTATGAAGCTTCCAGAAGAATAAGGGGGGCTCATGGCGCCTGCTGTCTGCACAGCATTGTGCTCAAATGTCACCTCCCTTTGGGCATGGTGTCCATGAAAGCCAGGCCACATCTATTTACATCTTTAGATGTCAATAGAAGAATGTCAAAACGTGTCAGTGAATGCAGTAACTTCTCGAACACCATTCAGAAACATCCGCATGTAGGACACAAATGTGACTGCTGGACAAATGCTGCACAGCTCTGCAATTCCTCCTGATCCCAGGGAGCACCTTGTAAAATCCTTACTATGGGCTGGGGATGGGTGTGTGAAAAGAGGAGAATCCACCAATACTGTCAGCAATTAAAGTATTGCTGTAGAGGCTGGAGAGGAGAAGCAGATGCTCAGGGCTGTCACTGCAGCTGTGGGAGAGAACTGCTGGGGATGTGTATCTGGAGGGAGGGATAAATCTTCAGTGCTGGGCAGAACGTGGGGAGGTAAAAGAGCTGCTTGCACATATCCCTGCCATGACATGCAGGCACTGCCTTTCAGTTGTGGCAGTAAAAGGAAATCTCCTTTCCCTGGGTCTGCAGGTAGTCCTGCAGTTTAACTAACCTTTCCTTTGAAGTCTTGGCACACTGCAGTGGTTCTAAGAGGCTTTCAATTTTGATTAGGCACAGAGCTGAGCTCTCAGCACAGCTCCCCAGTGTATTGGGCAGAGATGTGACCACAGGGGTAGAGCTGGTGCAGGAGCTGGAACAGTCTGGGGTTGCATAGCAGTCCCTATAAAGCCTTATTGCAACAGCACATGCTGTGTTTGCATTGCTTAGTCTCAGTCATTACTTCTGTTGCAGATTTGACCCTTTGTTGTTTAAATGCCAAACCTGATGCAGGGAAGTTCCATCGTCACCTTCAGCAGCCCTCTCCTTCTCCTGGATGTGGAGATGGAAGGGCAGGAGTGAGCTGTGCTCACTGCAGCCATTAATGCTTCTAGCTGGTCTTTGTCAGAGCACCAGAATAGGCCACTCTGCTTAATCTTGTATTCTCTTAGATTCAACCAAAAGGTGAATTGATGAGGCTGGGCTGAAATTCTACAAGTGAGTATGTCCCAGGCTTAAGGAGAATTGTCAAAACCAAGCCAGTGGGTCAGAGGGATCCATGTCCTAATTGTATGCTTGATCTGCAAGTGATGAAACTGCTGGAAATGTCCATTCTGCACCAAAATCAGTGGTGATGAGGAGGCTTCAGATTGTCAGTGGTCAGGCACAAGGGGAGGATATTCTGGCTGGGCTCTGGGCTGCTGTGCAGCTGCTGTGCTCCTCCCTGCACATCACACTCCAGTGACCTGTAAGCGATGGCTGCACAGTTATCCTAGTCAGAAATAGGTCATGTGAAGCCAAGTATTTGGGTCAACTTGAAATGCTGCTTATTCTCCTTTTGAGCTTAAAAAACCAAACTGAAACTATTGTTTCTGCCTCTGGTGGGACACCCTGCAAAGCACAATAGACTTTTATCTTCTGGGTCGAGATCAGCTGTAACATATGAGTGCTTAAATATAACTTCAGTGTTAGAAACAGGCTTAGAAATATGCTCAACTGACATTACCTTTCTGGGCCATAAACCAGCTTTCATCTGCCTTTAGAGGCCATCATATTTTCCAGCTGAGTCAGTGTAGATGAAGTTATTAATAAATCAGAAAGAGCAGAGTCACTGCGAGTGCCCCTTGGCAAACCACCTCACCTCCGTGGTTTCTCAGGTTTCCAAGCCCCCAAACTGGGAAATGATACAATTTCCCCTGAAGATCCGCTACTGAGAGACATCTGTTGTTAATAACAGCCCATCAGCTTCTCCCTTTGGCTCTTCAGGCTCATCTCAGTGAAAGGTTTTCCTCAAAGCATTGCTGAGCTGTGGCTGTGAGGATGAAGAGGAGAGGGGTCCTTGTGCCTTCGCCAGCCCAGGTTCCTCTCCCATCTGGAATGTGTGAAACCATGATGTACTGGAGCTTTATGGGGAGATGGGTCCTGGAGAGCCAGCCCTATTTTAGGGGAAGAGAACAGAGGTGAAGCAATCATAAATTCAGATGTAATAGTTACCAGAAGGGTTTGTGCAGGTCATTCTGCTGATCAGATCCCGTGACCAGTTAGTAATTCTTTAACGTGGCTGTTTCTTCTTTGCAGGGCTACAAAACTTTCGTATTTTTCAAAGTGATATCCAGCTTCAAATATAAAAATTGGTCAAGCTGTCTCTTCTTTGCAGGGCTACAAAACTTTTGTATTTTTCAAAGTGATATCCAACTTCAACTATAAAAAATTGGTTAAAATTGGCCAAAAAACAATATTCTGTGAGAAATACTAGATAAATAATTCATAAAAATATGCTGTGTCTCTGGTTCTTATGAAATTCCAAGAAATAAAGTAACTTTGGTTGCTTTGCAGGCAAGTATGTAGTGCTACTGCTCTTCAAGATTGCTTATTTCAAAAACAGCTTGTAACTGAAACCAACTTCTGGGATGAATTTTAAGATTTAGGTGGCATCTCCAGATATATGCAAGGAGTTTCTGTGTTTCTGAGAAGATATATAAACCAAGAATGCCATTTTTGTTCATTCATACTACAGAAGGGGAAAGAACAAAAGAAAATTCATGTCCTGGAGGTGAAACAAAAAGGTAAATTATTTTTTTTAGCTGAGGATAAAAATTTGCCTCTGTGTCCTGACCGGGACAGAGATGCCCAGCATCTGATTTTAATTGGTTGTGGGTGCATTGTGCACATTTAAAACTCTGTTTTACGGCTCTCCTGATGTACTGCATTTGAAAAAAGCCTTACTCACATGCATTTGCCTAGGGTCAATTTTGGCTTATATGTCTCTTCCAAATCCCTATTTTCTCTTTCTCTCCAAGCTGGTAATAAGATTTCTTATTATCTTCTTGCTTATGACTCCTTCAAGGCTGCTGACAAAGGGGCCTCAGCTGCTCTCTTGATATTATCTGGGCAGATATCAGTTGAATTTGAAAGGGTGGATTAAATAAGTGCTTCACTAATGTTGCCAGGCCTAACTTCATTACTGTGATCCTGCAGAGGAGGAGAGGAGAGAAATGAGCTGTCTGTAGAAATCCCAGTGCCAGGATAGCAGAGTGTGGTGTGTGCAGATATATTTCTATACATAAATATGTGTATGGAGGCATATGGTACCTAAATTTGTAAGACCTTGCCTTCTTTCTTTCAGACATATAAATTATTTATAGATGCAAGTAATATACATGACATTCTCCTTTGGGAGAAAACCCTGAAATGGAAAAGAGAAGTGGCTGTTATTCACATATATGCTTCTCCACACATTTCTTCCTGGCATTTATGGTGGAGCTGTCTCTGTGCATGTATTTGAGCCTTGGCTTATCCAAAGATATCTGGGCACTTTCCTTAGGAGCCAGGGAAATAAATGTCTGTTCTTTGACTCCCTGTGCTTCCTGGAGACCAGAGTTCCTTTTCCTCTCCTGTGTGTTTTATGGGGATATTCTGCCTCTGGAGTGGGGAGCTTGGCTGTGATGTTCAGTCTGATCCAGTGAGTAAGACTGAGGCTCAGGGCAGCAGAATTGGCTCCCTAATCATCTCAGTGGGTAATTGTATACAGGTTCCTTTGCCTTCATTTCCTCTGATGCCCCTGGTCTGTCCAGCCTGGTCAGACCACAGTCTTCAGCACAGGGATGATGCTGCTTTGTCTGTATCAATTTCCTAATGAGGCCTCCACTCTCCTGGGCCCTCTAAACATTAACAAAACAAATGCTCAGTGTTGAGTGCTTTGAAAATCTCAGATGAAAGGCAAAGTATTACTAGGAAGAATTAACATCTCCTCTCCCCCTACATTTGTCGATGGGGGAAGTGGTCCCTGTGGAGGCTGGAGAATGGAGGCAGCCTTGTGGATGTACTGATTTTGTTCTGCATGATGATTTCTCTTGGAGTAAGCTCACTGTCAGAGTGTTTATCAGCTAATGAAAACCTACTTCAATAATACAAAAAAAAACCCAGCAGGCTAAGTGAGCCTTGGCTTGGTTTTCTGGTGTTTTCTCCCCTCTCCTGAGTGTCTGTTACTCATGTGCCAGTTCTGTTCCCCACTCCAGCAGGTCGCAGAGGAAGAGGAAACCTCATCCACCAGCCTGCTGAAACCCCATGTAGAAATGGGTATCTAGATAAGAAGAATTGCACTTACCCAGAAGCACATGGGGTGGAGGGAGAAGCCACAAGAGGAAGTTTAGACTTGAACAGAGTTCCCATTGTGAAAACTTTGAATTTGCCCATTACTGTGCCAGGGTCTGCTGTGGGGTCTGGGCTCTCCTTTGTCCCAGCCCACATTTATGCACATGGCAATTCTACCTGGCCAGCAGTGTGTGAGTCCAGCTCTGTGGCACAGGCAATTCTTGGGTGCTCAGGAAACTTGGGTGCTTTTTGCAGTTCTTGGGCTGAGACTGAGCCATGATCCGTCTCCACATCCACATGGGCTGTTCCTGATCTGCATTGTTACACTGCAGACTAATGATAGTGCTGCAGATCCAAACAGCTAATTATGTTATTTAATGATCAGGGTGCTCTGGATCCCACAAACACACAGAGCAGTTCAACAACAAAGAAGAAAGCCAAGCAGGATGATGCTCTGCAGGTTGTGTGTTGTCTGCTGACTGGGTTTTCATGGGGAAGGGTGAGAGTGGTTTGCATGGATCCAAAAAGCCACAGCAGGTAAAAGAAATAGTGTGGATGTGTTTGGAGAGAGAAAGGCACTGTAAGACTAACAAGGTAAACAGCTCCAGCACAGAAACCATGTTGGTTAATAAAATATTTTCTAGATGTGCATTTGGGCTAGGCAGGGCCATCCAGCATTTCTGTCTGCTCCTTGAGCACTGGCCCCTTGTGCTGCAGGGGGAACAGGGGGGAAGGAGGCTGAATGGTGCCTGGACTCAAACATGCACCAATCCCACAAAAACTGAAGATACTGCAACCAAATGGATAAAGCAGGGAGCCAGCAGGAGGATGGTGTTTCTGGCTTGCTTTGCTTTCATCCTCCGAAATGAATCTGTGACTTGGTGGGAGATGAGATGAAAAAAGCAGGTTCCTAACACTAAACCAAAGGTTATAATTTTGAATGTTTATTTACTTTTTAATTTTTATTTTTTGTTTGAAATTTCTGTGCAGAACATTGTTTCAGACTGGAAGAGATGGTATTGCTTGTTTTGAAGGCTTCTTGGAGAAAGTATAGGAGAGATTAAAAAATATTTCCAAACTGTGTTTGGAAAGAGAAGGGACTTGAAACCTTGAAACCATCCCTTTCAGTTTGCACTATTAGAAACCAAGTTTTCTCATGTGGAAATGGCTCAAATAAATCATTAGCTGCTAATGACCTGACCAAGGTTCGAAGCTACATGAAGAGTTTGTGTTATTGGAAATCCTGTTTTCTGCCTGTGGATCATACCATAAATGTTAAGAAATTGGTGTAAAGGGAACAAGTTTGTAGTTAAAATTACAGACTCTTGAGCTAGAAAAAAACTTACTGTGCTATGAAGAAAAGTATTATTCACTTTAGGAGAGAGTTTATTTCCATGTAGAGCTAATTTGGAGGTGATACAGCACAGGGTGGAAAAGATAGTGGGATGTCAGCCCATTTCCTCCTCTGCTGGGGGGAAATATGCCATGAAACATCACTGCTGGGGCACTAGTAATCCATGCAAATTAGAAAGGAGGTATTTTATCTTCTCTCCTGGTTCTCTGCTCACCTCCTGTCTCTGCAAGTGTTCAGGTACTGATCTGCTAGAACACACAGATGATGAAAAACCATATTGTCAGAGATGGGATTTCATTTTTGTACCCATGGTTTTCTCAGTGCTGGGCTGAAGGGAACACTGTCTTATTTAGAATGGTTTATTTTGCCTAAAAAAAGCAAATAAGCCCTACAAATGCAATTACTATTACATGCACAACTGCTCCCATATTGAGGCATGTGCCTGGCTGAGCAGGATGCCCCTCCAAGCACCGCAGGCAAGGGAGAGCAGTGAACTTCCAGCACAGGCAAACCCTTAAATTGGATTGTCTGATCCGTGAAATGCTCGTGCTCTGTCTAAAATTTCCCTTGAAAGCCTTAAAGCCCTGTACAGGTTTCATCGGGGTCTTAACAAGGCGGATTAGCTTTTAAACCATAGTTAAGGTTTCCTGACTTTTCTGGGAATCTCAGGGGTTTTTTTCCCACATTCATGCTGTCCTGTCAGTAATTGGACCTTCAGAGCATGGGTATTTCTTTCCCCATGAAAATGTGATGGAAATAGGATGCTTAAATCAAAGTTCACACTTCTAAATTTCTTGTCCTTAGTTGGGCAGCTTATGCCTAAGTGTACACTTCCTTCCTCCCTTGAGCTTCCTCCTCCTCTTTCCATGCTGCTGACTGGTATTTGCATGTCCTGTTATACATGTGGGACTAAACAGAGTGTCTAATTAAGATGTCTAAATAAATTTTCTTAGTCTGAGGACTGTTTGATCACTGCCTGGTGTGAGGCAGGACTGATTAAGCCATGTGGTGCTGCATCCATTTGTACACGTTTTGAGCAGTCAGTATTCTGCCAGCACCTCTGGAATACAGCTCAAGATCCTGTTTTAGCTCATTAAGATGTTTCTACATGTTCCTAGTGAAGAAGATGTTGTGGAAAAGCAACTTTTCTTTATACTTTTCTGCAATTGGGGATTTTGGTTACTTTGACTTTTGGCATGAAGGAGCGCTATTATCAGAGCAGCAGGGAAAGGGAGGATTTGTGTGTTTGGGTCTCTTATGTCAAGATAATGCTGAATCCAAAGGGTGTTCTACTCATACTTCTTAGTCTTCCAGTGATGTGTCATCTTCCAGTGCTGAAATTTATAGTAAGAAAAGAGTCTGAGGTGGCAAATGCTACAAAGTTGGGTACAAATTCAAACTAGAAAACTTGCAGTACATAGTGTCACAGAGATCTCATTTTAGCACACAAAATTCAGGCAAATACTTAGGATTAGGACCTGACTCAGCCTCATCTCCCTTGTAATCCTCCAAATCTTCAAGTTTTTAGGCCTTTCATTTAGCTGTGAGCAGCCTGCCTCTGTGGCTGGGCTGGTTGATGTAGGTCATGCACAGCACTGGACTTCAGAGTGTGTCCTGGGGTCTGGACACGTCCCTTCTGTCATGTCTGAGCTCAGGCAGCAGCTTCATCTCTGGCTGGTGTGGACAGGAAATACCACCCTGCCAATTCTGGGAAGCTGCTCAGGAAGTGGAAACTCTTACAGCAGATGTGGAGCTCGAGATATGAATGGATCAGAGCTGTCTGGCATGGCCTGTGGGCTTCTCTGCTGCTCCTGCAACACCTGACAGAACATAAATCCCTGACCCTTCATCTCTGTCGTCATCTGTGCATCACCACCTATTTATATAATCACTGGTGCTGTAATCTTAGAGCTGTAATTTTATACACACACGTGATTCTGGTGGCACTGGTGCATCAATGTGGACACAAAGCTACAAGTTCTGCCTGGGATTTTTGTGAGCAGCAGCCCATTTTAATGTGCTGTTCACTCCTTTCCCAGTCAAGGGGGTGAAGCTTTGTCCTGGAGAATTGCAAGGTGGGAATAACATTTCCTCTGTGCATGAGAAGCAGTGATGTATTCCCCACTGACTTGCTGCAAATATTTTTCTTCACATACTGAACTTGCTTTTTGAGTCAATAGTATTTTTTAATGATACACAAGTTGTGCAGTGGGTTTAATCTGGGATTTTTACTTTCATGTCAGCCCAAATTTGTGTGCATCAAGGCAAGAGCCCTTATTCTGTTGTACATAGTACTAGAGGCTGAGTTTGGCCTTGGGTGTGATAAGGCAGGACAAAATAATGGTATTTCTGTGTCACAGATCCTGTTGTTTGGGGGAAGTTGTTGTGACCCTGTATGTACAGCTGTGTAAGTTTGGTCCGACTGGACCATTTCTGCAGTTATTCCTCAGATCACAGTGACTTAAGACTCAAACAAGTGTTTTACTGTAACCTCCAAAAAATTCAGTATGAAGGTCACCAGACACATCTGCCTCTGACTGCCAGTGCTTAAGGCAGTTATTTTAGGCTGCCTGGATCATGCCATGCTTGTATTTACAGATGTATGGAGGGAAACCTTTCCCATCCATAGGAACCAGGCACCTGGCTTCTCACTGAGGCGTTTGGCAGAGTCTATAGAATACCAGAATCACCAGGGAAAGTTTCCAAATGGCTTATTTAGATCTAAACTGCAAGACAAACATTTTATCTGTGGGTGGCTGAGAGCCTCCCCTCCCCTGGCCACTGCAGCAGCTGGGCTTGTGGCACCAGTGTGAGAGGACCAGGGTGCAAATATTCATCAACAAGACCCTGAACAAGAGTGGATTTTGCACTGACACTGGAGCTGCTCACAGGGCAATGCTGTTATCCACAGCAGAAAGCAAAACTTTGCTGTGTAACCATCTGGCACTCCCATCAGTCCCCACTGATGCTCTCCACAACCTTTCTGTGTGACCGTGTTCACAGGGGTCTCAGGTTGAGGGAAGAGACGAGGATCTGACTCCGTGTTTCAGAAGACTTGATTTATTATTTTATGCTATATATTACATTAAAACTATTCTAAAAGAATAGAAGAAAGGATTTCTTCAGAAGGCCAGCTAAGAGTAGAAAAAGAAGGAATGATAACAAAGGTTTGTGGCTCGGCTCTCTGTCCAAGCCAGCTGGACTGTGATTGGCCATTAATTAGAAACAACCAGCATGGGCCAATCAAAGATCCATCTGTTGCATTCCACAGCAGCAGGTTTGGTTTACATTTGGTTCCTGAGGCCTCTCAGCTTCTCAGGAGGAAAAATCCTAAGGAAAAGATTTTTCATAAAAGATGTCTGCAACATTTCTGTCCGTCTGTCTTCACCTCAGTGCTTGTGGTTGCTGCTCTTTGTCCTGCTCCTGATGCTGGGTGTTGAGCTGCATGCTCCCATCCCATGATGGAATTCTGAAGAATTCCCTGCTTAGGAAATGTGGACATCTTGTTGGGGCACAGCAGAGATGGGATATTGGTGATATCAAGCTGAGAGATGAGGGGCTGGCATCTGAGAGAGATGTTTCTGCAGATGGGGCTGTGGGGAAGGCTGAGCTGGGGTATTCCTGTCAGTGCTCTGCAAGCAGTCACTGGTGGTTTTTCCATCATGGCAGTTCTTGGTGTGCACAGTTTCCAGGAGATGAAAGCCCTCTAGTTTATGATCTCTGTAGATAAGCTGCTGTTTTCCATTTTGCCAGGGAACAGAGGACTAGCAGAAGTGGCCAGGTGTTACCACAACACTAAAAGGCAGGGACTGGACCTTTGCACCTAGGCTGTTTTTATTGTTTTTACCTCTAAAAGGGATGCCATGGAGGTTATAGCTGTGGGTTGCCCCTTCCCATCTGCAATTGCTAATACAGTTAATTTCTCTTGGCAAGCTTCAGAAGGAGCCAGAGCAATAGCTGGAGGTAATGCTTCAATATGTCCTAGGCCAAGGCTAGGCAGAAATAACCCAAAAACAGGAGACCAAGGACCCACTTAACAACAAAGCCCTGCAAGGAGGTTGTAAATTCCTTTTTAGCAAGAATCAATCAGGGGAGAGGAGAAGGAAGGAGCAAGCATGGCAGTTAGAAGCCTTGGTGATCTTTACCCAAGCGTAAATTTGTAGATATTTCTGACCTTGTGTTTTTCTGTGCTACAAAACCATCGATACATTTCCCCTTTCCATTTCTAAGTGATGCTTATTCCCCTCCCCTGCCATAGCTCCTCAGACAATGCAGTGCATGCTAGGGTTGTTCTGCCTGGCTTGGTGGTCACTGCTTGGCTGGTCTTGCTAAGCCATTCTGTTAATGGTGTGTCTCTGAATATCTGAATAAATTATTCTGCTTGTGAGACCCTATTTTATTTAGTTCCTATTTTCCTTTCTTTTTCTTGTGCCGTTAAGATAATACGGGAAAAATACCAATTTATAAACTTTTGATACAAGTATTAATTTACCCTTAAGCTGATTCTTGTAATAAGATACTGAGTAATTTCCTCCAAAAGGACCAAGCTGGTTCCTGCACTGTATGTTCTGATGCTGTGCTACTACAAAATCACCCCAGTGCAGCCACTTTGGGGAGCCTGGAGCTCACAGGTGGGAGCAAAATGCCTCTGTGCTGCATAGTTTGCAGCATCAGTTATTGTAAAAGACCCAGTGTTGCTGTACCTGCTGATTGGGCCCAAAGTGTACCCATCAAAAGCAGAGCAAGTATATTTTTATTAATGTTCTTTGGAAATCTGTGTTATTCCTTTGAATTATACCTATGTCAGGAGGGCTTTACCCTTAAACATGAACTGGACTCACTGAGTGTGTGTTCAGCTGCTGCAGTTTTGCAGGTCTGTGGTCATAATTTAACATTTGGTGTTGCCCTGAACCAGTCCATTGGTGAAGAGGCTGTAATAAGTTTGTTGGTGCAGTTGTCATAGCTTTAAATTAAAATAAACACAAATGCCATATTCAAATTGATTTTTCCCAGCTTTTAAACAATAATGATTTATTTTCATTATTCTTTGTTTTTTTGGCTTTCAGTACATGTTAGCACTCCATCTGGGCCTGTGGCAGCCAAAATACCACCAAAATGTGCTTTTACAGTGAAGTCTACTGCAGCACTGCCTACAAACTTGAGCAGAGAGGAGAGCTCCACTCTACTGCCTTCACTCCTTTTTGTGTGGTTTGCTCCCACTTTTGACTTCACAAAGAAAAAAAATAAATGTTCTTTTAGGTTTATGGAAAAGTAAAATTCTGGTGAATTTTTGAACTGTAGCTGTTGAGCTGTTACAGCAGCTGGGTCTCCAGAGCTATTTTTGCTTAGAGTGAGAGTTCCTGAAGTGCTCTTTGTCTGCTTGTAGTTTGAAAAGACTTTGTGACCTGCCGGGGGACTCTGTGAGCGTGATCCATGTTCCTGCTCTCGTGGAGGTTTGGCACGTGAATTCAGTCAGTTCCCTTGCCTGCAGAGAGCACTTCTTGTGTGAACAAAACATGGGACCCCAAGGCTGTGCATAATAAGGATGAGAAGCAGAGAAATGTGTTGTCTGTTCATAAATGGCAGGAGGAGGAAAATCCTTTTTGTCAAGATGTTGAAGTGTGAGGTAAGAGGAAAGAGAAAGAGGGGAATGACAAGGTTTGCTGGCAGGTTGCAGCCAGGCTTGCTGACACCAAGGGCTGGGCGAAGTTCCCTGCCTGAGCAGAGGTGCTGTGACAGCCTCACGAGGTTTCCTCAAATCCTGGCTGTGGGCTTGACCAGCTGGCCAGCATCGGGGATGCACATCCCCCCTGTGCCTTCAGAGTGCTGCCAGGCTGGTGTCACCTGCTCTGTGAACTGTGAGATGCTGATACAAGCTGGATAACACTAATGCTTTGCATTAATTTGGCCTCTTGGAGAAATCAATCCATCACACTAATTGAGTGCAGCGCTTTGGTGCCAGGTGGCTGTCTTGAGTCCAGAAAGTTGGATCACATATGGTCTGCACTGACTTCTAATAAAGAAAAGAATTAGTGCTGCACTCTCTTTCTTATTTTTTTCCACATGCAGAAGTTTAAGATAATATGCTGAGCCACAGCTCCTCTGATGTGCATCCTTTGCAGTGGTTTGAATTTGGGATGGAGGTTCAGGCTGTCTCATACAGTCCACATCTCAAAAGAAAGGTTTCATTTGTGCCAGCTGCCAGCACTAATTGCTTGCCCTGATTTCTTTGTCCACTGAACAGCTGGAACAAAGACATCTATCCAGATCTTTGTGCGTCAGCTTCATCCTCTGTGGTGGAAGGAGCACTTGAAAGAAGAACCTTGAGCTTGGACATTCTTAATAGTGGTTGTGAGCAGCCAGTCTGTGGGACTGAGGCCTCCCATTGAATTGCATTGTGCTCCCACAATGGCAGTAGGAAGGGCGTAATCTGAGTTTTCTTTCTGCCCTTTAAACAGCTTTTTGACAGTCCCCCTTCCCCACTCAAATTTCATGATAATTACTTTTTGTCTCTTAAGAAGTTTTTATTAGGAAAAAAAAATTGAAATTATTTTTTACCCTTTTATAGAAAAAACTTAAATAAGATGTGGGAAAGTTTTGGCCAACTTGTAGCCTGGTTTTCACCCACTTTGTTGTCAGTTGTGGTGTCTGAGTCTGTGGCTGTGACTGGGTGCAAGAAGAGGCTGCTCCAGCATCTTGTGCAGGTGGTGACAGGAGAGGATGAAAGTCAAAAATAGCCTATACACAACAGTGTGGGACAACTGGGAATGTATGGGAAAGTCACTTGGAGAAATCCTGTTTGTTGTGAATAACAGACCCCTAAGCCAGCCATTCCTTGGTGTGTGGAAAGAAGTCAGGCAATTGCAAGAGCTTGATGTATTTGAAAGATGAATCACCCCTTGTGTTATTTGACCATCAGCATTTTAAACCTGACAGAAGAGTGTTGATTGCTTGGTCACAGCAGTTCCTGAGTAAATAAAAGCTAGGAATGTAATTTGTCTCTGCAAAGTAAAACATTTGATTAGAGGGGAATGACAAAGAAAAGAGCTTCTGAGCACGGTGGCTGCAGCCAGAATGCACTTCAAGGGCTTTCATGCTGGTATGTCTAAATTACTGGATTGAGCATCCTTGGACTGGGATCCAGGTTGTTGTTGTGGTGCTACTGCTTTGTTTGTGACCATGTAGCTCACCCTATGTATGTTTGTGCACAGTTATTAATGCTTTATTCCCCAAAGCTGTCTGGGGCTTGCTGGGGTTCTCCAGTGCCTATTAGAATCAATGTCAGCAAACCTGTGACTCAATGCCATCAATACAGACTTGGTCACCAGGAGGAGCACACCTTGTGTGTGCTGTCACGTTTCTGTGGCTGCTCAAGGGCTTCTCCATGATGGAAAATCCATGGGCCAAATGTTGAGCAAATATAAAGGAAAAGAGTACACTTGGGTTGTATAAACTGAGTGTCTGTCTCTTCAGATTCCTGTACTGACCAGCGCTGGGATTCTGAATGCTGGTGGTTTGATGTGATGTTAACTCCTCCTTGAATTGCATTTGCCCCGTCTCACAGTGGGGGAAGTGAAACCCTGCTCTCTCCTGTCTGCTGTGTTACTTGGCAGGGAGAGAGATTTCTTATTTTGTCCAATTGCTTTCTTAATCCATCTTAACTTTTGGTGCTCATTACTTGAGTTATGAGTTCCCCAACTTCAAAATTAATTGGGGCAAAAAGGTAATTTCTTCCATTTGCTTAAGCTCTTTGGAAATACATGGTAGTATTATATATACAGTAAATATTAGGATTGGCTGAGGTGTTCCCTTTGAGCTATCTGCAAGCAGCAGCTGACTCATCCCTGCTTGATTACTTGGTTTTTGGTTTTCCTCTTAGTTAAGTGGCCTGTAATGCATTGCCAGGTACATACCTGGGGTTTCTGTTCTTGGGAAGGCATCACCTTCGTTGGCACCATGAGGGGGTAGCAGGCTGTGTGATCACAGATGGGGTGATCATCTCCAAAGCATCACTTCAGCAGATGAAAACATTTGGCAATTGTCTTTGCTGGTCTCTCCTCCTGAATAACTTCTCTGATGAGGGAATAGGCATGAGAAAAGCGCAGACTTGTAGATCCGAGATTAAATTCAATGGATTCACTCAAAGGCTGCTTCTGCTAATTGAGGGCACTGCATATCCAGGGCTTACCTAAAGGCAGTTCTCCTAGGAGAGAAAGACACACTTGAAAACAATAAATTCCATTATTCTGTAGCCTCTGTTGTATTGTATTTATGCTCCAGGATCCTTGACCTGGATGGATAATGTAGGCATTGCCTGCAAGTGGCTATTTTAACTCCACTTGTTCTCTTACCTTTTATCTTCTTAACAGAAGTACATGGAATGGAACCACAGAAATGAGAGTTTGGAAATATTTATTACAACTGTCCTCTCAGGGTTGAATGCAAGATGATTTTCAAGAGTATGTATTCATTCTCATGGCATTCACAGTCCAGTAAATGACTCGTGTGCTGAGGTTCTCTAGGGAAACTGGGGCTGCAGAATGATATATTGTGATTGACAAAGTGTATTTGTCCTGCCTTTCTCCTGGGAGCTGAAGAAGGGGATTACTCATTTTAGTAGTCAATGAAGAAGAAAATGGATGCTAACTTACAGCTGTCATTTTAAACTATTTGAAATGAGTTTAATGCTCATGGGTGCCAGATTGTCTGACCTGAAGAGTGTCCTTCTCCATCGTGCAGCTGCTGATGTTCCTCTCTGTGCTCCTTCAGGGGCCATCCCAGGGAAAACTCAAACTTTGCATTTCTTCACATTTATTCTGGCATTGACACCATTCTGGCATTGGTGGGATTGGCACACAGGGCTGTGACAGGAGCCCTTCATAGACATTTTAACATAAATCCATTAATAGCCATGGGATGAACATGATCCCTGGTGTTTATTCATGATCAGGTTGTGAAATCTGAAACTGTCCATCTTCTGTGATTTTCTGAGGCTCTAAGCTGTCTTTTCCCCTCATATTTTATGTACTCATAATTGTTTGTCAAGGGACACATTCTTGCTCCATTTGCAGATTATTTCTCTTTTACAGTGAGGTTACATCAGGCACTTCACACAATGAATGGCTGAAGTTAATTGTTGAATCCCAGCACTGTCTAATTGGAGAAACTTCAGCCAACTTGCTTCACAGTGCTCATGCATCACTTGAGATGTTTCTGTCTCTTGTCATTGATTGAAATACATGAGTGAGTACCAATTTATCCTGAAGGGTTTAACAAGTATCTTTTCTACCTTTTTAGAATAATATTTCTAGCAGTGACACTGTAGGTTCTATATTGGATTTTGGTTCAAGAAAATAAAATAGACTTTGCAAGTCTTGAATGCTCATCAAATTCTTTGTAGTTCTGTCTTTGCTAGCTAAGAAAATACTCTAACTTTCATCTTATCCCCATAGAAGATATGTGATTTGATGTTTGCATCTTTTTCTAAAGTTTTTGTTTTATCTCTGAGGAGATAAAATGATCAAAATAAATACATCTTTTCTCAGCAGTGCAAAACCATCAGCTTAACTTTACTGAAGAATTTTTTTGTGCTACCAATAAAATTTCATGGTCAAAGTCAGCTCATGAAACACAAAATCAGGACTGACAAAGCTCAGTGTGCACACTCCAGAGCAAGATATCAGTTGCTGCCATTCCAGCTGAAAGGGTTTCATGGATCTCTGGTGTGTAAAATAATTTTGGTATTGTATCACAGACAGAGTCATCTTCAGGGAGGAATGAGAGTATATTGTTTCTGACATCTTTTTTTTTCTGACAGTTTTACTCTTTGACATTTCGCTATCCCAACTTGTTTTCCTACTCACTGACCCAAAATATCGTAATGGTCTGGTTCAAAGGCTCCAACTAGCCTCAAATTTTGTGCTCTGCTGAGCCTTCATTTCAGTTTAGTTTACTGAATTGTCAAGTTTCTACCTATGAATGTTGGAGAGAGATGGAAAGACACCTTTAGAATTCTGATGATTGAGAAACCATGATGGGGGCAGAAGGCACAATGTAATACTGCTGCCATTGCATTATTCATGGAAAAATTAAACATAAAAGATTTCAAGGTCAAAATGTTTTTTTCTTTAACTCTTTTTTTTTCTTTTTTTTTTTTTTCTCTTCTTCCTGCATTTAGAGTTAGATATACAGACTGTAGTCAAGGAGACATGAATGGGATTTGAGGAACTGGATAAAGCTCATTTTCCCAGGCAAAAACTTGGCATAATTTTGGAGTTGTCAGTTTTACTGAGTTCTAGGGCCTCCCCTGAACTTGGAGAGGGGGGCACAGCTCTTCCAGCCCCTTTAAAGAGGAGTTTGAAGATCACAGTAGCCAGTCCTGCAGGTCATAACTGGCTCTGCAGACAGTAGGACTGAAATATCCCTCTGTCATGGTCTTCTGGTTGTTTTAATAGACTTCCTATAAAAATGAGCCCTAGGTTCAAGCAGAGGCCTGCAGTAGTAGAGATATTGAAAAATGATACCTGTCCATTGCATTTTTCCCCTGGAATACATCAGCATGAGATGCTGTTGCATTTAAAATCCCTTCAGAAAACAATAAATGTGTTTTGAACCACATCCTATGAGGCCACAGTCACAAGTACAAGCATTGAGGTGTAGAGTAGAACCACCCTATTACCCTCAGGGCTGCAAGGTGGCCCCTTGGAAAGAGCAAAAGTGACACTTGTGGCTTAGAGAGATGCTGGAATTTGTGATGGAAGCACATTACACTGTATGAAGGATATGAGATAAATGGAACACTTTATCACAGACCTGTACCTCGCTGCCCTTACACACTAAATGCCTTGACTGCTAAATGTATTGTTTTTTTTCCAATGAAATGCAGGGACTGTGGCCCAAAAATGTGACGCTGTGATGGTTGAGCTCAGTTTGCAAGGAAACCAGGCTGAGGAGAGCCCAGGAGCACGCACCCACAGCCATGGGGTGCGTGTCAGTCAGCAGTGATCATCTGTATTTCTGTCCCTCTGATGAAGCACAACTCATCTCCAAGTGTTGTGGAGCAGCACAGGGAATGGAGCTCTCTGCAGAAGCCTCACAGGTGGGTGTGAGGGAGCTCCCCATGCCCACCCATGGGCAGGGTCAGCCCAGCGATGGGAGACACGTAGGCAGCCAGCAAAAGGAATCCTGGCAGGGGTGGGAGGGAGCTTTCCTCAGCTCTGCTCCGCTCTGCTGCTGGCAGGGAAATGTGCTTTCAAAGCACACAGCTTACAAAAGAGGCACAAGAAAACAAGATGCAAATTAGAGGAGAAATAAACTTCAGAAGAGTTTCCTTTGTGATGATGACTCAGTTGTTCAGAGGCAGACAGAGTGGCTTTGGAAGCATCAAAGGCATGTCAATGTATCCTTTAATGAATTCCTTTCTTTCAGTTCCTTTGGACATATGGGGAGGCCACAGATTTGCACGGCACCAGACCTGCTTGCCCAGGCTCTTGCCTGTTGCTGTAACCAAGGCAAATAAAATTCAGAAATCTTCTTGCTGCTTTTTCCAGTCTGCTGGGTATTGGTGCCTTGTGTCTCAGTGGTGGATCTGATGAGATGCAGTAGGTGTTTGTGCCCACAGGTACTGTACAACCTGTACACTACACCTGTTTTTCAGTCTCAAAATACAAACATGGGCCCTCGGTTACACCCCTATCTCAGGAACAAGCAATTACTTTTGCTTGTTTTGGCCAATGAAAATTCCCTCTGATTCTTCCAGCTTATTATACAGGACAAAGGAATTGCTAAATGTCTCCTCCCACGTGGAGCTGATAGCTCTGGGGGTTTTTCCAACATAATGCAATAATCAAGCTCAGTTGCAGGTGTCTTCCTCAGACCTCCACTGTTTGTTGTTCCTGAACAATCTCTCAGCTCTTGGAGAAAGTAGCAAGATGAAGTGTTAGAAAGTGCTTTGCCAGACTGGTCACTGGGGAGCCAGGACATTGAATAGAAGGAAATCTGCCCATCATGCATCAGCTTTGCCACTGCTTTTCCTTTCAGTGCTCTGTCATTACCATGTAGACTGACTTGTGTCTGAAGTTGCTCCCAGGCCGTTCCACCCTGTAAAACGTTAAAAAACTGAAACGAAAACCCCTGAGGCAACTTCTACCTGGTGAGCTTTTCCTGAGCTACCTCCTAGAGCTCATGTGGGAGGAACAAACAGTGCCACTGCCCCTCTTGTCTGCCATGAGTGCAAAACTGGAGCCTTGGTTGCACAGCAGCTCTATCACTGTGTGCAGTTTATCTTCATTTGTCGCTCAAAGGCGGCTGTTGAGAAAATTGAGGCTTTTTCAGGTTATTCCTATGAAGACATTTGAACCAACCTGTCAGCAATCTGTGTGGCAGTATAAATATAGCCAGCCCAGGAGGTAGGAGAGACAGAAATGCTTATATTTGTCTTTCCTTCCTATTCTGCCAAAGGCTAAGTCAGAGCACCTATAAAAAGAGTCTTTGGAGCTATGTTTTGAAAGGCACTAATTCTGGTATCCTTTATACCCTGTGTTTTCTGCAGTTCCACCTGTTTTGTTGTCAGGGATGTGGAGCCCACTGAGACAAAGCCAAAATCCTCTGGGCAGTGCAGACTGAGGCAGCTTTTGCTTTTGGAAATCATTGGTGCCCAGCACTTTTTGTCAGATGTTGCTGGTTACTGCACTGGTTTTAAAATACATCAATACATTCAGTGCTCTTATTTCATTATGCCCAAATGGAGGAAAAACCAAACCCATAATTTTTAGTGGTTGCTGTCAGAGTCCTGTGGCAGCCTGCCAGCATCATGGCTCATTGGGTACTGGGGACAGATGAACAACTGGAGGAATTCCACTGACTCATGCATTTTCCTTGTGTGGTCCCTGCCTTTTTATTGGCCCTGAGGCTTTGCTGCCCTCATTTTAGAAACCAGTCTAGCTCTTGATCATGCACAGATCTGAAAGATCTTAACAGAGAAGGCTGGCTTTGGAGATTGGGAAATTAGAGCACAAAAAGGCAGGTTTCCTTGCACAGGGATGGGAGCAGCAGCCCAATTGCTAATTCCATGCTGTGTCTGCTGGATAACATTCTCTTCCCTTTCTCCCTGCCCAGCTCTTCCCTGGGCTTCCCTTGCTCCTATGGAATAACAGCTCTGATGCTATGCATTAACATCAACTTCAGCAGGGATGCTGGCAGAGCAATAGAAGGCAGGAATTGGGAGAATAATTTCTTTTAATCCTGCTCATCCCAGTCTGATTTAGCTGAGGTACTCCACAGCAGAATCAGCCCCATGTAAAGAGTGTCGCCCAGTGATCTGTGCTTTCCATAAATACCCAGCCCTGCGTTAGTGGCTCTGCCCTGCAGACCTGCTGTCAGATGAGCCAGCTTTGTACATGCTTTTAAGCACTATGTGTGTATTTTAAATGTTAGCTGCGTATTTTGGTGGCATAACAGCTGGAGACCATTATGGTGTGACAACACTGCTCTCCTGCACCTCGTAGGAAATTCAGTTTGGTCGACCTACATTTATCCCAGCCTCCACACAAATGTGCTCTGTAATCTCTCACTTCTGCTGTTGCAAATTTGAAGCACTGAATCAGGAAACAGAGGCTGGCCAAAATTGTTAAATAAGCTGAGGCTGTGTTGTTTGGAGACTGCCACTGTGTTTCCTTGCTCACATGGTCCTGGAATGTGTCTCCTGCTGGGGGGAAGGGAGCATTTGTGAATGCAGCTCTCAGAATGAGTCATTAAGGCAAATATTTTATTTTTTGTAATATTCGTGAGTTAGGATTTCATGTTTCTGAAGTAATAAGTTAGGACCAGGCAAAAATCCTGACATAATAGCTGGTACTCGCTGAGAGGTCTGATACACATGTGATGTGTGAGCAAGGTAAAGAGGAAAGACTATTTTTAGAAGTTACAAATCCTACCTCCACCGTCCTATTTTTAACCAGGAGTGCTTCTGAGCTCTCAGCCCTGCTCCCAGCTGTGATCTGCAGGAGCCTTCTGCACAGCATCACTTTGTTAAGAGCTTGTTGCCTGTTATGGAACACGAGCGTTGCGGTAATTGCTCTGTGTTAACCACTGACAAAATGGCTACACGTGAATTTCATCTTCCTTTGAATACCCCTTAGTACTGGTCTTGGAGGAGGTGGCCAACCTGTGAGCAGTGAGCAAATTTGGATTAGCAGGTAGTCAGCACAGAGCAGCCTGGCAGGAGCTGTGAGATGTTTGCAGAGGAATAGAAAGGAGGAGATCCTTCACAGCCCTCCCTGCTTCTTCCCTACCTTCAAGAGCTTTCAGCTTCAGAAGCAGCTTTGATATTTCTGCTTTTTAGGCCCTGGAAGGAGCATCCCTCAGACTATAAGGGCAAGTTTTTGGTAAGGAATGAGGTGTGGGACAGGACAGCCCATGGGCATGAAGAGCTGCAGTGACAAGTGATGCGAATTCCTTGACTTTTGGCAAAGGAAGGCAGGCAGAGATTAGCAAAATCCATCCAAGCTGTAGAAAGATTTCTGACCAAAAGGGGAGCTTTTTGTACATAATAACTCCTTTTTTACACATACAAGATGCACATTTTTGCAGGCAGACAGATGCTGCCTGTTGAGAACTGGGTCAGAAAAGGTTGCATCTGTAATGAATATGTGATTAGTAATTACCCTGAATTGGGCCTGTGTGAAACACTCACTGATTCCCCACAACTCCCTATGTGCTGGGTGCTATTGAATCCCTCTTGTAAGCTCTTGAAAGTCTGGCTAACCCTGCAAGTGTGAGGTAATGAGCATCTTTGTGCTGTTGGATCTGAAGAGATGGGATGAGCACAGAGCAGGGTGTGATACAGGGATGGGTGAACAGGGTGTGTAAGAGCTATGTGTCAGAAGGAGGTGGAGAAGGAGGAGTTCCACTAAAAGCAAGAGAGGGAGGATGTAAGATAATGATCCTCTAAATGCAGCTTTTAAGCTTGCACTCCTTCAGGTGTGCAAGAACTGCCCCGTCAGTCCATGATGCCCCAGCAGTGTTGATGCTGTTCTGCTCTTCCTGATGTGTTTGCTGCCCCTCCTTCAGCTGGACTGGGTCTCTCCCTCTTGTGCTCCCTGCCCTTTC
Organism: Ammospiza nelsoni; assembly: GCF_027579445.1. NCBI lineage: Eukaryota > Metazoa > Chordata > Aves > Passeriformes > Passerellidae > Ammospiza > Ammospiza nelsoni. The sequence goes on along the minus strand of NC_080646.1, from coordinate 6,269,054 downwards.
TCTTGGGTTTGCACTGATAAATTGCATCCACACTTTTCTGGAGGAGAGATGGGGTATCCACTCCCACATGGATGAATTTCTCAAATCTGATTTCACTTTTTTAGGTCCTCTCTGTGAAATTGTCCTCAGGAGAAGTTCTCTGAGGATAAAATGGGTGTAAAAAACTTTCAAATGGCACACTAGGAAAAGAAAAAAGATGTTTCTGAGGGTGATAATGCCAAAGTGTTATGCTTTTTTCTGCTCCATTCACTTGTGCTTTTCCGTTGTGGCACGGCCTGGGAATACAATATGCTGCTCTGTGATGGCAGAGGCTGTTCTTGCAGAGTTTCCATCACACTCAGAAATAGGAAGAACAAGATGTACCACCAAGAAGATTATTTTTGTGAGACTTCAATCCAGCTTTGCAATTCCAAGTGCTTCAAATCTACGTCTGATCTCTGGCATGTTTGCATATATCAAACCAGCTTTGAGGCTCTGCCTGTTGCTGGCTGTGCAATCTTGCACCCTCTTTTCCACCTTCTTGTTCTGAACATGTTTTGCTCCTGATTTCCATCAGGAAGTTTGGCTTGGCAGTGTCCACTTAGGTTGGTATATAGGGTGGCTTTGAGACATCCTCCTCTGGAGGGACAGTGGCACTTTTTTCAGATCTTGAAGTCTGAGCGTTTTTGCTATAGGACACAAAAGAACACAAGCTCACGCTGCTGTTCTCAAGGTGAAGGAAAAAAGGGAAGTTTATTTTCTGACTCCAACATTTATGGTTTTCCAAGAGTGACAGTGGATTGGAGGGTGACAGTGCCACCTCTCCAGTGACACTGGTCAAACTAACAGTTTATCAATTTTCTCTTCCTCTATAAAGGAATGCAAAACAATGAGTTATTTACAGAAAGTGTGTGAGAAAGTTCACTACAAGAATGTTAACATCAGAAGGCTTAGAAAATCTTAAAAAACCAGGGTGACAGAGTGTGGAGCCTGTGGGACGACTCAGGCATTGCCAGAGGGTGATTTGTGTTTCAGGTGTACTCATTTGCTTCTGAGTTTGTTGGTCCTTGGAGGATGGAGTATTTAGGGATGTATTGTTTACATGTCTAAATGGAGGGGATGCTGGAGAGAGATAACAGATATTTGATCAATCCTTGGGTTAGTTATACCAGTGAATTCAAAGCAGACAAGTTCTGTTCAGCAGCAGTAATTACCAAAGTGCTGTGAGTTCTCTGTTTCCAGTCTCCAAGACTGAGGTTCCATATAGTGGTGTCACCCCTCAGGAGCTGTGGCTGCTGTCCTTTGCATGCAATTCCCACATTAGGGGTACATTTCAGTGACACCTCAGCAGAGATGCAGACTCAACTTATTGGGGAAGGTGGCCTCTTCCATTTGATTGTGAATTATCTGCCTTTAATATAGGCACACAAAGCTTTATTTTTAGATGCTGATTCCTTTTTGTAATTAGGTATAATAGCAGAAATAGCTCTTCTTCAATGACCCAGTTCTCTCTTCAATGACCCAGTGGAGTGACACTGACACCAAAAGAAATGTTCTGATCCTCCTTTGTGTTTCTGTGTTCCTTTTTCTAAAAGTCTGGGCTGAACAGGCACGTGAACGTTGTCCAAAATCTGCAGTGCTCCAAGGAGCTGGAGCCACTTCTCTTGGGCTGCTGCTGTGCCAGGCCAAGGCAAGAGCAGAGCCTTGACCCAGCCTTGGCAGCCCAAGTGCATGGTCATTGTCATCATCACCATCATCATCCTCATCAGAGCTGGCCCTTCAGTGCTCCCCTCCAGGCAAAGCATTGCTCCTGCTGCCCACTTGCATTGTGCTAATATTCTCCTTAATTAAAGTGTTGTGAAACTCATGACTCAAAGATGAAGTCTAAGAAGGAGTTTGTCAGCCCTAATGTTTTCTGACTCTGTCTGGTGACCTAATCCCTAAGTGGGAACCTGGCCTCCTTGGCTATAAAACATTGCAAATAATGATGCCAGGAGCTAAGCTTTATCAGCCGCCTCTTCTTAAAAAAGATTTGTTGTGTAATGGTGTGTCAGGTGTTCTTTTGCTGTGATTTAAGGGTCTGGGTCTGCTGGTTGATTTAAATATTTTCCAAGAGCATTATAAACCTGGATATTGGGTCAAATTTCTGGCTTGGAAACCTTAATGGTTCAGTAACTCACAGGCTCTTTTTAATAAAAGCCCTCAGGAGAAGAGACGTGCCAGGGTGCAGTGAAATATATGCTCTGTTCACAGAGAAGGCAGCAGCTGCATCAGATGATTAATATTTTGTACATCCTGACACTGAAATGCAGGCTTTGGCTGAAGGATCCAGGTATTGTTGTGTCACAGCCATATTTTATTACATTTTAAGATACAGCCGCTGAAACGGTGCCGTTGCTTCCACATGATAAATAATGGAAATAAAAGCTGATTAAATAACAGCCCTCCAAGAGGGGAGAAGCTGCTAGGAGCTGGTTTGCTTTGTCTTGGCCTTCTTTTTTCTTGAGGTAGTTTATAGTGTATGGTAAAATGTTCCCTGGGAGCTGAATTATATAACTTTAAGCAGTGTTAATGTGTGATGAAATGAACACTCAGCCATTCAATTAACACTGTGCTATTACTTACACTGATAGACATATTAATGGCATCTGCATTGATGGGGGACGACCATAAAAATACTGCCATTGTCAGCAGTAGGAATTGCTGGGTGGATGTGGAAAAGGATCAACATAAGATAGAATAAAATCCTGGTGGTGCTGGTGCGTTCCCTGCCTGCCTGGGGACCTGCTGCACGTTCACAGTTCTGCCAGCAGAATAAACCTTGGATGGGAACTTTCTGTGCTGCTCAGTAGCTACTTTAGCAAATACAGAGTTCTTCTGGGTTTTTGTTTTGTTTTGTTTTGTTTTTTAAAGGAGGGATCAAGCCCATCATCAGTCAGGTGGTCCATCTCTAAAGGCTCCACTGCTCAGACTTCAGAGAAGGCATAGGGACAGCTCAGCATTTGTATTAGAGAAAGCACAGGCTGAACATGTAAAAAGAAATCTTTGATTCAGCAGAAAGAGAACCTCAAATTGCCTGTTCCTCTCCAAGTTTTTATGTATATAAGGAAGGAATGAGATCTTTGGTAAATACACATGGGATAACTTGACCCTGATACTTGCTTCCCTAGAACACACAAGGGTTTGAGGACAGTTTGAGTTAAGTAACCTTTGCAGATTTTTCATTTAACATTAAATTCTAATACAAATTTTGTCATGTCTTCAAGTTCCATCTTCCTGACAGCAAGGGACAAGCTGCCCTTCTGCAGTAAAGTACAAAATCCCAACACCACAGACGTCTGAAACTCCATCACAGAGGTCTTGTAAGGCACAAAGTAATATGCTCCCAGTGGCTGGGTGGTTGTGCTGGCTGAAATCACGAGTGCTTGGCAGATGGAGCAGCTCTGAAACAGCTTTAAAAAAACATACCAGCAGCACTAGGAGATGAACAAAAGGTAGGCTCCCTCCAGACTCCCCACTGCATGTGTTGTGTTTGCACAGCTCCCACCAGCAGTTTATGTTAGCAGATTTATGGAGCTGGCTGAGATTTATGGCAGGGAAGCAGAGCATGGAAGCCCTGGAGGACAGCATCAGTTCCTGCCCCTGAGCAAAGTCCTGCCCTTATCAGCAAGCTCCGAGCCAGGTGTGGGCTGCAGAGAGCTCATGGGGGCAGCTGCTGTTTGTGACCCCTTCCAACAGGAGCTTGGGGTGCTGCTGCCCAAACCCTGCTGAGTTACCTGGGGTGCATCCCAGCAGGAGGATCCATCCCTGCCAGGGATTGTTGTGCTTCTCTCACAGCCTCACCTGCAATGAGCCTTGAAGCATTATATGAAAACTCTGTGGTTTTGTTGAGGCTTTTTTTTTTTTTTTTTACTTTTACTTTCTTTTGAAAGTGTTGCAAAACAAGAAAAAGGGAGAGGTTTTCAAGGCAGAGGTGAGTTAATGTCCACAGTGCTGGCTTTCATCCCCTCTGATCTATTGAGGGGTGGTTAGTTTTATCTGTTGATTGTTGGGCTAGCCTGTTAGTGTTTTATGTTGATACCCATCACCTCAGTTCCACGGGTTAGGTATTTTTTTAACCCATGCAGTGCATGGATGTTCAGCACAGTGCTTGTCTCAGCAGTGCAGCACCAAGTGCCCACCACATAAATCAAAGAATCCATGCTGGGAAATGAGTCCCCAGCAGTTCAGACACCTTCCCCATGTGCATTGATCATCTCTCTGTTTGAGGACTGAGCTTAAAAACACCATTAGGTACCTCAGGCTTTGCAGGAGCTTGGGTGTCTACCTGATGTGCTGTTAAATGTTGGCTCTACAGTGTTGGAGGTGGATCAAGCAGCATTACAACTGATTGCGTACCTTTGCACTGTGTTGGTTTTAGTGCTTACAGCTTTTCCAGCTTGCAGAGCTTGACCTGAGGTTTTCCATGCAGAGCATCCACCTCAGGGTGAGATTTTAGGAAGAAATTCAATTTTCAGTGCAAACAGCTGCGGCTCAGTGTTTTTGGTTGAACACATTGTTATTTTACCGTGTTCAAATAGAAATATAATTCTTATAGTAATCATGTACTGCCAAGCCTTGCAGTCTGGGGATGGAGAGAGTTTGGTCGCCTTAGAAGAGCATTATTGAATCACTTAAGTATGCTGAACTTTATGGTCTGAAAGACTTTATTTTTTGATGAACCTCTGAAAGATTTTATATTTTATATGCTTGGTGAGGGTCTGGGTAATGCATCTTCTCCAGAAGCTTCGTCTGTGATGGGCATGCACATGCCATGGCTGCAGGAGATAATGCAGAGGTTTCTTGTTCTTGGTCTTTCCACTTCTTTCTCGATGGCTTAGGGACCAGGACTTGAGTCAAAACCCCATTCATCTCCTTCTACAATTCCTTTAATTTCTAGTTTGCATTTTGACCTAAAAAGAACTTTTCTTTCAGGTGTTCTTCATGGTAGGATCAACTCTTTAGAGTGCTGATTTTTGAACCCAAACTTATCTTGTTTAACATCAAGTTTCCTGACATAACCTAGTTCTGACTAAGCTACATGGTTTTTTTTGTTTTTTTTTTTGCTGCTGAGAACAGAGAAAGGTGAATTTATTTGGTTTTTTTCCTGGTAAAAGAATGAACAGTAAGCTGATGTGTTTGTGTGGACATTGTCTCTGCCATACTGTATTTTTTCTTCCAGTACCACCTTGGCATTGTGCCCATGTAATTAAGTCGAAATGAGTAAGCAACACGTGCTTTGACTGTGCCATGTGGCTCCCTATTGTGTGTGTTACAATGGAGCTCCTCAGAACATGAGGGTTAATTAACATCTTTTAGGGACCTGAATAATAGATAATGGTGCACAGGGCTTTTAACGTGTTGGGCTCTAATCAGTTTATTAGAAGACAGATGAAGACAACACAGCAAGGCTGTATTATTCTTGTCTCTGGCCTTGCAAATTAAATTGCATAGCATTTATTTGAAATTAACCAAATGTGATCTGTTTAAAAATGCACTAGGACCCGTTTTGTTCAGGTCTATACTTTACTTGTTTGTTTGTTTTCCCTGTTTCTGGAGGGGAAAGACAACCATGCTCAGCCCTTCCAGCACAGTGTAGCACTCACCAGTATTGCTTTTGAAAAGTCCCCCTTAGCTTAATTAACAGGCAGCATTAATTAATCACTTGCAAATGGCAGTGGCGACTTCTGTTAGCAGTCTGCAATCAGCTTTTGCTGCCCACACCACAGGGATGGCCCAGAGGAGCTGGGAGCAAGCAGCAGGCTTTTTGCTCTTTTTCTTTCTGTAATGTCAGAGGTGAAACTCCAGCTTTGTTCTGTGCTCACAGATCTCTGTCTCCACAGGCAGAACCCAGTGGTGGCAAGGACAGGCTCTGATGGTCTGACACTCTTGCATGCTGCTGATGAGTGAATCTCCTTTTCTTTTTTCCTCTGCTACCTTGCAGCATCCTCTGCACAAACCAGAGAGCTGTCACACTGCCTGCTCTCCCACATCTGCAGAGCATTTTCCAACCAGATGGAGGTACCTGAGCACTGACCCACGTCACCTGTCATTTCAGGACAGAGGCTGCTCTGCCATGTGACAGCTAGCTGAACTGCCTTTAAACTTTCCTGATGCAAGCCGGGACTCATGAGCTGAGAATCAGGTTTTGCTTTCATCACTTATGTAGCTTTGGAGATCAGTTCTCTGACCCGTGGCAGGCTGCAGGTGCAGGGGTATGAGTGCTGGCAGGCTGGAAGCCAGCTGGAGTGACTGTGCTCTAGTCAAAACTCTGTCACAGCCCTGTCTGTGCTGGCAATCCTGAACTTGTGCCTTTGTCACCGAGATGACTTGCAGAACCTGTGAAGTACGTGGTGGTGCCCAATGTGTCCTCATTTACAGTGGCAGCACTGAAACATGAATCTTTATATTCCTGAGGATAAGAAGGAAAAGTGCTTTTCCTGCGGTTCTTTGAAGGGCTTTACTAACTGACAGTCCATTTTTAGGCCTTTTCTATTGGTACAGAGCCTCTGTGGATGCCCCTCTCTCTTCCTCACCCTGCTGATGCCTTAGATGGTGAACTCAAAGCTTCTGCTCAAAACCCAGGTGCTTGCTGGCTTTATCAGAATGCAGCAGCCTCCATTCTTGAAGGGCTTTAATGGTTTGAGTGGAAGTGAAATGCCTTCCTGGTAGTGGGATGAAACAGGAGCTTTCATCCTGGGGAGAAAGAGAGGAAAGCATGGCTGAAGGGTAAGGAATCTGTGTGATGGGGGCAGATGGACCCTCAGCTTGGCTGCTGCCCTCAGGTCCTTGTAGAAATAGAGGGAAGATAAAGCACAGCACCTTCCCCACAGGAAGACAAACATGACATAGGATGGTACCCAGCACAAAGTGTGTGAGATGTTTGGTGATAGAATGCTGGGAACACCCCAAAAATCTTGGCTTGTGTCTTCTCCTCTGCTGTTGGCCAGCAGTGGAAAGCTGTAGGTATTTTGCTCTCAGTTTGTTCTCTCTTCAGAGGGGAGAAAGGAAATATTTTGACCTTTTTTTCCCCCAAAACAATCTGAGATCAAGGACTGTGGAATGTGCAGTCCCTGAAACGAGTCTTGTTACTAAACCAAGGCCACAGAGATGTGACCTTTCTAGCCTCTACTGTGTCAGCTGCAGTTTATTTCTCTAGCTGGTGTTTAAGAGATGCTGACCCTTGATCCCAGCAGGCAGGGCTGCTCCTCTGATCCATCCCTAAACCAAAATGAGCAAGGTTACTGAGCATATGAACAGGTCTTTGCTAATCTGGCTCCTCTTGCCTGGAAGGAGGTAGGGTGTGTTTGCACTGATGGCTCGGCCAGCTGCCCTGACTGCTAGCAAAAAACATAATGAGAAGTAGAAAAGAGAGCATGGCTGCACTGGAGAGGGAATATCTATCTGTGGCTCAAGTCTTAGAGCAACATTTATTGCTGGTGGTGGTGTAGGAATGGAGAACCCCCCACCAAACTTGTTAAATAGTCCAGGAAGTTTGGATGCGACTCGTCCGCTGTAAATACAGCAGGCAGCTGCAAGCAGAATGTGATGGAGCTGTCTGCTCCCTTCTTTATTCATGCCAGCTCTAATTTCTCTTACAGTGACAGGTAAAGGGAGAGGAGTTTGCATTGCCTCTGCCCACAAAGATTACACGGAGCCAAAAGGCAGCACAGAATCACTTCTCAGAAATGACAGTGCCCTGTTCACATACATCAACTTCTTTTGCCTTCTGCCTCTGGATTATTCAGGAGGCAGACAGTATGCTGCCTAAATACCAATAGTGAGTAATGAGGATTAAGTGTTACCTCTAATTCCATCGTTATGAATATTTCAGAACTTCCTGTTCAGGCTTAACTGCTATTTTGGTGCAAAAAAGGCAAGTCTTGGGAATTGAGCTGCTGCTGCCTGTGACATCACAGCACTGTGATTTGGGTCTGCTGTGACACATATTCCAGAGAGCTAAGCTCAGTCAAGCTTCTTATGTAGATGTGCCTGAGAACCTCTGTGGAGAGAGAAGCTCTCGTTAGTGAAAGGGTGGATTTCTAGTGTGTAACAAATGAGATTTTTTTTTTTTTTTTACTGTTCCTGCCACTTTTTTTTATTTCCCCCCACCCTGGTTTGCTTTCTGAGCAATAAAATTCAGACCCTAAAATAAAATTTCTGAGCAATAAAATTCAGACCCTAAGCCAGAATATGAGTTAGGGAGAAACCTTTGGCTTGGTTCCAATTCAGGAATGTGGAATCTGGGATCAGACAGAGAGTGGGGCAGGTACTTCCCTGGCAAGGGAAACAACTGAGATGTCATCTCCTGGAGGCAAATGAGGGAGAAATACTCTAAAACCTGGGATAATAATGGTAAAGTGGCCTCTTCATTCTTTGGCAGGTTATAAAATAGTCCTCACTGGCACTTTTTCTGGAAGGGCTGAGTGAGCAGCGCCCAGGAGGTTTGGAAGTGGAGTTGCTCAGTCTGGAGAGTTTTTCAGGTCTCATAATCACCCATGGCAAAAGCTGTGAGAGCAGTGAAACAAAAGCAAGTTCCCCCATGCAAAGAGATGGACTTTCTGTGCCCATCTCAGGGGCAGGTGAGATCTGTAAGTGCTGTATCTGGGATGTGCAGCATGGCTCTCATCAAGCTCCTTTTCCCCCTTTCAAACACGTTAAAACCCCTCTTCAACTCCAGCCCTTCTGTGCAAGCCCAGAGTTGCTTCAAATGCCACTATTAAAGTGCTGTAAAGGTTTGTGGAACAGCTTGTCTCCTCTGTGTACCAGGAGGTGACCTGGTTTCCTCCACATTATCTTTCCTGGCTGTGACAGGACCACAAGCACTTTGCTCTGAGAGCTGGGGAGGAGGAGCAGTGGCACAAAGTGGTGGTTTGTGGGGACAGGGCTCTGTTCACTGCCTGCCATGGCCAGATGGGGAGGATGCAGCACATTTCTGACCCAGCAGTGTGCAGAAAGCAGGATCAGTGCTAGAGAGCTCAAAAGGCAGGATTAAACACACTGTTGTCACTTCAGGATGGATGAAGGGTCCTTTATAAACAGCATCATAGATCTCTGTGTGAGCAGAAGGGTTTTTGAATTTCAGACTGTGTCAGTCAGCCCCTCTTTGTGTGTTACAGCTGCTACTGAAAGGAATAGTGGTTTTCACATGTAGCATTTTTTCCCTATCTTCATTTTCTCCCTTTGTTCAGTAATCCAGTGTTAACAATGAGCATGAATGTGAAATTGTACATCTGGACACCTGAAAATAATCCCCTTGCAAAAGCCAGGAAAAGCAGTCCTACTTTGACTGCTCTTGTGGTGATAAAGTAGATGTGACCCAACAGCTTTTCCACAATACTGCAGAGCAGTGATACACTTACTGAAGTCATGAACTAGATGGATTCTAACCTATTTAGACTATGAAAATTGCTTATTTCCTAACTGTCCTTCATGGCACACACTTCAATTACCATTCTGAATGGCTACTGCCCCTATTAGTATTACATGCCTAATGGTCATTTAGTGTCAAAGAAAACTTTTATCTTTCCTAAGTGGAGAGGTGTAATAATTTGCCTGAAGGCCTCAGTTAGTCACTGGAGATGAAAACACTCCATGACTTCAGTGCCCAGGTAATTTTCCTTTAAAGAAATGCCCTGCTACACTCTTGTGCATAGTCGTGCAAAGATGCAGTGATTAGAATTCTGCTGGATAAGATTTCTGCTACAACCTCCATATTTAAGGATATTCATAAAGGTCATATCTAGATCAGAAACCCCTTGTAATCCTTGTACCTTACTGCTGGGAAAACAAGGCACATCAGGTTTGCAGAGGGATTGCTGGGTCGTGTCTGCTGGACACTTCTTACTGTGGCATTTTTTAAGGTAAATTCATTCAAATTGAAGTGTTTTGCATCAAATTTATCCAAATATTCAACAGAAGGTTGTCAACATTACGTATTTGAGTGGAGACAAAAGATCTCTTTATATAATGTAGTACTGAGATGAAACAAACTCTTGGCAGTTACTTTTCCCCTCTATCAACACATAATGTTTCAATAATTTCAGTGAAGTGTCTTGGGAATGTTTCTTTTGGCAAAATAAATCGCAAGGGCCGATGATTTGTCTCGACATTGGACTAAAGGAATTATTTTCACAGAGATGGAAAAATCTTTTACTTCTACTGTGTTGCTTTGCCAAACCTTCCACAGAACAATCTAAGCCCCTAAATCTGTGAGTGGTGGTGTGCTTTCCTTCTCTTGGCAACTCCTCATGCACTGAGGAACCTCCAAGGTGTCTGTAGATGTTTATCTCCTTATTAAATCATGGATTTGATCAGGTAAAGGAAAAAAATGAAGAGAAAAAATAACTTTAAATGCTTTTAGTGTTGAGAAAAGGAGCAAAACCTGGATAATGTGAAAAATTAAGTCCCTTTCTCCTCCCCACTGGCTCAGGTTACACTGGCAGGAGCAGAGCAGGGAGCTTTCTGGCAGACATATGGCTGCTTTGCAAAGCAGAAATCATCACAATAAATGCTGAGTGCCTTCTGTGTGTCTGCTCTGGATCCTTATAGTGCTGGCTTTATTACTAAAAACCTCCTGGAGATGATAAAACAATAGAGTGTAAGTGAAAGTGGAACGTTCCCCTGAGATGGTCATTCCATTGGTGAGGCTTTATCACAAAACCAAGTCAGTAGTTTTCCTGTGGCCCCAGCAGGATGCAGATCTGGTGGCATAAGGCAGAGTTTCACATTAATTTTTATCAAGCTCCTGTGGGCAGCTTTATTGAGATCTGCTCAGAGGGAAGCTGCAAACCAGCCCTGGCAGGCTGCAGCTGGGAGGGATGCCATGGAAAGCCTGTCTGGAGAAATCCTGATGGCTTTGAAGGAGTGAGAGAATTGTCAAAGAGCTTGATACACCCTGGACAGTACATACTCATGACCAAGTCTACAAAGAAGTCTGCCATTTAATTGGGCCTAAATCAGGTTAATGGGGATTTTTCTTGAGTTTTAGATGCTATGCACGACATGAGCAATGTTATTGATCACGTTTCCTTTAAAATTTGGTACCTGTGAAGAATAGAAATTCCTGTTGAGTATAATTATGGTTACTCCCTTTTGACTGGTGCCAGGCAGCTGTGTCCATTGTGCCTGTGATGTTTGCCACCCCCTTGACTTGTTTCTGTGCCCAATGAGTGAAAATAAAATTAAGTCTTGATTATTAAAAGGAGAAGGACATTAACTTCAATGGGTGACAGCACAGACTGTGAGAAGGGATTCATCACGGCAGATTTTAAAGTATCTAACGTGGAATCTGGGCATTTCTGGGTACCAGCTCAGGAGAAAAGAGGTGGAAGATTAGGATCCTCATTCCCTGAAGCCCTGGGAATATCCTTGGTCATGTGCCTTTGCCTCTTGGTGCCTCAATCCTCTGTGGTTTAAGGAAGAAAATACCTGAAATGTGTGATATGCAATGACAAGAACCTCTTACTTCCCCTCAGCAAGGGACAGTGTGACTTGTCCTCATGCAAGGCTTGATCCCCATGTGCCACTGAACCATCATTTCTTTTTCTGGAAACAATGGGATGGTAAAAATTAGATGGTAGAAATTAAAAGGTGGAGGAAATTAGAGCTTTTCTTTAGACTGAAAAACCAGTTTTCCTGCCAGGGTGAACTTGCTACATCCTACCAAACCACAGATGAACTTCTGTGCTTTGAGATCTCTCTGTGATACCCCATAATAAGCATCTTCAATATCTGTAAATATAGACAACATTTGTGGCCAGGCTGTTGCTACTTGGGAGCTAGCAAAGGCCTATTCCAGGATGACATATTCATGCCAGTCATAAGAATTTAGTGTGGTTAAGACCCCTGCTCTCTGTCAAATATGAATGAGCCCATGAAGCTGATGTTTGTTGGGTGGAGACAGTCAGAAGTTGCCCAACACCTGCAGAAACCCAATGCTTTCAAGCCTCCTATTCCCCAGAGTCAGCTAAAATACAAGAAGAAATGGGAGCCTGGTATTTGTTGGGTGAAAAAGACCCCAGATTTTTACAAGGAATTTTGTTTCTATTTTAGCTATCATCAGCATTGGGTTGCTCATATCATATCACAGCTGCTCAAACACAGCTGATGTGGGAACAGTGGGGAAAAAGCCATTTAAAAACTGGACCCACTCATGTACCATTTACAAAATCTCTATGGTTTCTCTACAACCTTCAAAATTTCTGTCTTTGTTGCTTATGGTATTTCCCTGTTCTCCTTTCAAGCCTCCCTCTCCCTGAAGCCAGCCTGGTAAGATACCCAGAAAGGGTGGTTCTTGCAGTGGGTTTCCACAGCACATTAATAACTAATCAAGCCTGGAATCGTAGCAGGTGGTTAAAAAGGGCCTGTTGGTCATCGTTGCGAGCTCTGGCAGGAAGCCTGCCCTGAAAAATGTAATTACTGTCCAAAAGAATGCGGCAAACTCTGCCAAAAATAATGAAAGTAGATCACGGTTCCAAAGCCACACCAGCTGAAACATGTGGCAGTTTGCGGGGGCCGGCCAAGCGCGGCCTGGCAGCGGCGGCTCCGCGCACCGCGGCTCTGCTCCTCTGCTGCAGGGAAAGGGGCACGCTTTGGAACTTCCCACACAGAGCATTTTGGGAACAAAGTGTCTGAAAGCTCCATGGTTTTTGTTAACTCTTTAGTTTTGGGGTTTGTTTTTTTTTTGGCTCTGTATCACGCACTCTGTGAAGTGACTGGTTTTTCGACCGCAAATTAAATAGCGTGATCCGTTTTGAATTCATGGGGAGAATTTTCAACATCCCGTCCTGGTTGTTTGTTTTTTTTTTTCCCCCTCACAAAAATTGAAGTTAGGATAAGCAGCCACAGTCTCATAAAGCTGATTTCTTCCCCTGCATTTTTCCAAAGGTGCACTGGTCCATCGAAGGCTTTTTGACCAATTCCACGTACCAGGACTTGGCAGCAGAGATAAACCTTGTGAAATGATGATAAAAGAGGCAGCTCTATTTGCTGGTTTGGAAATTGCTGTTTCCAGCTTCCTGTCACAGACTCTCTAGGATTCCTCGCTGCAGTGGTTTTTTTAGCTGGATTATTTTAAAAGTATGAGTATCTTAACTTGGATTGCTTCACAGGATTGGGCTTGGAAATGGCAGCACTGGCAGTTCAGCTGGCAGGATGTGCAGCATGTGGGTGCTAACAAGTTCTATAAACCTCTGAGTCCAGCTCAGAATAGCATGGTTGTCTGAAATTATGTTTCATTTTCTGAGCAATTCATTTGCCTATGCAGTCCTAAGGGGTTAACACCTTCCAGGAGGTGAATGCTGGAAGAGGGGTAATGAACAGAGAAATGAGAGAATCGACATGAATTCATTAAAAGAGCCTCATTGGAGATGAGCAGGATTGACAGCACCAAAAAGACTCTTAGAAATACTATTCAGAGATATTTGCAGTTACTTGGTTGAAACTCCATTTTTGTCTAATCAGGATGAAGGGATGCCTGCAAAGATAAAAAAAGGGATGCTTGCGAAGAGAGCTACTTGAAGCCAAAAGTTTGGAAATTAAAAGGCTTGGGGGGTTTTTTGTTTGGTTTTTTTTTTTTAACCCAACCAACAAATAAAAGAAAAAAAGGCAGAACAAATCCACACCTTCACCCATTTGAAAACATAAAGCCCATCAAAAATTTGCAAATTCAGAGAGGTGGACCTCTCTGAACAAAGTGGAAATTGGGTATTTATGATTAAAGCCGTTACTCCCAGAAGAGTGACTTTGCAGATTCAGACTAGCTCCTGAAAGGTCATTGAGGAGGAGTAATATGAAGAATTTTGATTAATCTGTTTCAGTGATAAGAGGCCATCATGGACCTTCCTATGTTCCTCCCACTTGGCCAACTAGGGTTGCTTCCCTCAGGCAAGAGCAACATCCCACTAAACACCCTTAACCAGGGCATTCTGATGTGATTGATTTTAGATGGGATATTCAGCAGCTTTTAATTCACTCCTCAACTTAAAACACAATTCCTGGTCTGCTGTGGGAGAATTGCTGTCTTCTCCCGGAGCCTCCATCCAGCCCCTTTCCTGGAGGGCTGGAAAAGGGCTTTGTTTCATCTCTCAGCTGTGGCTGTGGATGTTTAATTGAGGGAGACAAGCCCATAATGATAGCAGCAGCTGTTCTCTCCCCTGGGCAGAGAGAGACTCTTCAGGGACAGGGTCCTCCTTGGCACAAAAGAAAATATTCTCATGAAAGCAGCACTGAAGAGGCTGGCAGCTCCCCACAGAGTTGGTAAGAAACCTCAGGAAAACAGCCATGTGGCCTGCAGTTTTGGCAAGAGGAGGGAGGGCCGTGCACCAGGGATGAAATGCTGAATAACACTCTCTGAGGAGCACAGTCCTCTGCATCCAGCCTGCAGGGTTTGTGCTGATGGTGCGAGCAACTGCTAAACAATTACATTGGAAGTAATCTTAGACTGGAGGATTATCCTGCATCCAGTCAGCCTCCTCATCCCCAAGAACAGACTGGCATCTGGCATCACTCAGATTCCCCACATGGGGTAATTGGAGGGGATATTTGGAGGGGGTTGTCAGACTGGATCTACCCCCATTGCCTGCCTGGAAGGTTTTGTGGGAGCATGGTGCTGTCCCACTCATAAAGAGTAAAATATTAAACTTTGGAATTTTTTCTTGCTGATAAGTTTACATAGAGTTTGTTGAGAAGTAGCATTGCCATGAAGCAAAGCACAGCTAGACTCTCAGCCCTACAGTGACCCCACAGATGCTTTGGGACACCTTGGCCTATTCCTGACAAAGGAAGCAGCTGGAGCTGCCGCCTCTGCAGTGGGGTACCTCAGAGGGAGGAGATGGGTGGCAAGGAGGTGTGAGATACCTATGTCAACCAAGTATGGAAGGTCCCAAGCCAGCACCCTCAATGTCTGTAAGAACAAATATTTATCTGCTCTAAGAAGCAAACGGTGGATTTGATCCAAAGCCTGTTAAGATCAGTGCAAGAGTTCCCCTAAAGCTCAGTGAGATTTGGGTCAGGGCACAGAATGACTATTGTCAAGAGCAAATGCTTTTTTCTGATGGCGTTTGCAATATGAGGAAGCAGAACAACACAAGTTTTGTTTTCAATTTCCTTTCCTTCCTGACAGCTCAGCCATTACCAGAGCAGATTTAATCTATTGTGCAGAGGAAAGCACCACGGCACTTTCTTAAATGGTGGGTACAGATAACTGTTATCAGCACTGGCTTCCCAGCAGCCTGCCTGACGTCACTGGTGATTCCCAGGCCTCTCCTTGCCTCAGAAATTTAGGATGGGCTTACCCAGTGCCAGCTGCCTGTGAGTCATCCTCCACCCTGCAGCAGTCTGTACCTGCACAGCAGCCAAGCAGAGGAGATTTGAACAGACATCTCAAAATGTGTGAAAACTGCTCTTGCTAAAAGTGAACGTTTTGCTGATGGCTTTTGGGAGGGCAGGAGCTGCCCTGGCAGTTCTTAGGGAACTGTTGCTTTTTGGATGCTCTTTTCTTCCTGCTTTCCTCCACAGATGAGCAAACCCTACAGTGCGCTTTTAATTGTTCCGAGTTTTTCCTCACAAGACCTTTTGAGAAAACACAAAACAAAAGGAGAAAAATAAATTAGAATTGCTTATGTTCCCAGGGAGCCATCAGCTGGGCTGGAAGCACTGGAGCAGGGGTGATGTGGGGCAGTGGGAGAGTTTCCTTGGCACGGAAATGCCTGAACAGCAGGAATATGAACTTCTCATCCATTGTTCAGAGTGACACATTCTGCAGCAGGTGCTGTGTTTGGGATGGAGGATTACTCATGTGTGTGTGTGTGTGTAACAGCTTGATCAGCTGGGAGGGAAGCAGATTTGGGGAGCTGTGGGCTGTTGGGGTATCCAGCACCATACCTGACCTGACTGGATGAGTCTGTGTCATCCAGCCCTGGAAAATCCTTCCTCTGGATGATGCTAAGAGGAAAGGTCTTGAAATCCCAGGTGCTGTCAGCTCGGGAAAGAAATGGCAAATGCTTTTAGAGGCATGAAAAAGACTGGAAATGTAGCAGTGGCTCTCTGCTGCAGTCAGGAGAGAAGCAGGAAGGAGGAAAGGGGAATTTTGCAGGGAAGAGTTTTCAAATGATGAGGCAGACATGTCAGAGGTCCAGTAGGGATAAAAGAGCTGAACTTTTCTTCCTGACTAATCGTTGCTTAGAAAAGCAGCAAGCTGCCTTTATTGACTTAAAACCTCAGTTAGAGATTGAACATGTTCTCATTTAAGGTATGTGGGATGAGAAGGGATACCCCCAAGACTGAGGTTAGAGAGGGAGGGCGGCAGTTCTGGCAGCTCTTTCCTCAGAAGAACATGTTGTGTCTGTTCTGAACTCAGTACACAGCTGAAAATAAATAAATAAAAAGGGAAGGTGGTGTTGCAGCAACCTCCAAATGCCAAAACTCTCATTTTACAGGCTGTGAGAACCATGTGGGAATAGCTCATTGTACTCTCAGTTGCATGAGCTGTTGGGGGCTTTTCTTCCAGTGTATTTTAGAGTATAAGGAGATGACTTGTGCAGAATTCAAATGATGGAGGTTAAAATGTGCAAGAGCCTCAAAAGGGTGTCTCTGTTGAGCAAACACAGGCTGTGCTTGCAGGTGGGGTGGACAGCTCATCCAAGCAGGGGAGAGAGGGCTGGGAAGAATTTTGTGCAGATCTTTAATGCATCCCTAGACTCTTCTGTAGGATCAAAACCACCCAGTACTAAAGGGGACACCAGCCAGCAAACTCAGAGCAGACTTGCAGTCCTGTAGAGAGAGAGAGAGAGAAAAGTGCCCTAGAAGTATATTTCCATACAAACCTACAGCTTGGTAATAATTGAAAATGCAGGGTGGTTCACCAGGCAAAATGCCTCCATACAAACCTACAGTTGGCACAATTCCTGGGCAATAGCACAAGGAAATCTGCCCATCTGTGGCTGCAGAGGCATGGTGGGTTTGGTGAAACAGGTGTTTGTGTTTAAGGGCTGGGGGGAGACGAGCGCGGCTCGAAGGCGTGCGGTTCCAGCCCTTCAGAAAAAACCATACTTGGCGTTGGAGCATGTGGCTCTTTTCCTTCCAAAGCCTCTTTGGTGGCTGCCTCCCAAGGTAATTAGCACAAGGGAAAAGTTGCTTACAAGGTGGAAATTGCTGGTTGAAGCCCACGGCTACGGCTGGTGTGTTTGCGCCGTGTGTTGGAGGTGCGGGATCCGCGGCTCGTGCGTCAGGGTGGAAATAGCCTGCCCTGGATTTGCACACTATAGTTAGGAACGTGCTTGTACCCACCTCTTAAACTGAGCTGGCTCCTTCTGGAGTGATAACAAGCAAGTTTCAGGGACAGGAATGTGAGCCAGCAGGGTAGGTGGAACAAGTGGCTTGTCCTTATTTTTCAGAGATCGCGCAGCATCGGCTTTTTGTGACGCACCTGACTGGACAGGACATGGGTTCACACTTTATTTCTTTGTTTCATTTTTGCAGAAAGTGGCAGAAAATTTGACTATTGAGCTTCTTTTTCTGGACTTCTAGCTCAGCCTGAGTCTCTAATCCCTTGCAATGCGTGTCCAACTACCTGTAAAAGCTTTGCAGGAGACAAATCTTTGTGAGGATTAAGCAGTACGCCTATCTTAAGAGATGCTGGTTTATAGAAATAGCCAGCATGAAAATGAGCATTTTGGAAGAGGGTGGAGACAGCACTAGGTGCAGGGAGATATATTAAATCACTGTGTGGTGTGTGTGTTTTTGTGGGCACCTTGCTTGCATGCACTGATGTGATCCTTCACGCTGTTTGTGCATAGAGTGTGTGTAAATATTAAGAGACAGGGCATCAGAGTGATTGCAGCTCAAGTAGGAAAACACTGCTACAACAATGCCACTGCGTCCGTAATCCTCTGTGAGTGTTCCCTGCTTTGGTTAAATATGCAGAGACTGATGGAGATTGCCAGTGGATTAGCTCTCGTGTGGCTGGTGCCAGGGATTGATTAGCATAAGCAAATTTCTTTTCCAGCTTCACATCGGTGAGGAGAGAAATGCACCAAGAGGTCCCTCCACTGCCTGGGAGGGGACTGAGATGGTAGGGAGGAAAACTGGAGTGGGAACAGTTTGTTCCCAGTGTTAACTGGTGTGACCAAATAAATCCCAAGACTTCTGTAGTGAGCACATCCCCACAGTTTACCTTGCAGATCTCACAAATCGGCTGCTTTAATTTTTGTTTTGCTTGCAAACACGGTTTTGAGGGTTGAGGAGCTTTTCCCATGGTGTGATTTGTTTCTCTGCCATCTTTTTCGTGATCCTGTTTCAGCAGCTGAATAAAGGAGGAGCCTAAAAGCCAATATGCATAGTGCTCTGGGTTGGGTTTTTTTGGTTGATTTGGGGTTATATTTTGGGGTTTTTTTTCTGTTGGTTTTGTTTGGCTTGGGTTTTCCTTATTTCTGTGCTCATCAGAATGAGGGCACAAACCAGGTAATTAATGTGTTTTGAGCTGCTGCAAATGCACCTAGTCATTATGGAAAATCTGGGGCTGGATGCTGAGCTTGTGCTCCTAAAGCAAAAATCCCCTCCTGTGCCACTCCACAAACATTCTGTGTGTGCATCAGGATCCCCTGGGACTGTCAGTTGTTGATATAACACTGATCCTTTCACATGTAGCCTTGATAGTGCTGAGGACAGGGATTTGCTGATAAAACAACCCTAAGGCTTGGTAGTAATTGAAAATGCAGGGTGGTTCACCAGGCAAAATGCCTGCTTACAGAAAATAGATTTCATCTCTAAGTCAGCAGACATTTCTTTAGGGAAATCCCGAATTCTGATGGAAATCAATATTTAAAGGAACCCTGATAGTCTGGGGAGAAACCTCCATGTAACATGCTTTCAAGGCCAAGCAACCCCTTTAGGTATTAGCATCTGAATGTTAAATATAGGCTAGAACAAAAACTGTACTGGAGTAACAGTCTTTTCTAGCAGGCAGGAGAAAGGCCACTGCCATGGGCTCTCTCCAGCCTTGGAAGAATCATATTACAAGTTTCTTAAATCTGTAGCATGGGTGCATGTTTTTATTGCCTCTTGTAAGTAAATGAAACTTCCCAACCAGCTTTAACTACAGTTATTAAGTCTTATTAAACACAGGAGTAAATAAGTAATTCTGCAATATTTGCATGCAGTGGTTTGTTTTTTTTTTTTTTTTTGCTGTAAAAACCCAAATATTCAAGAAGCAAGAGCAAATTTTACAGGCTGCTGAAACTGATTTGGTATATTGATAAAAGGCTTGATCAGAGAAGAGGGGAGGATGGGAGATGTCCAAGGCTGCCTGATTTCAAACTCTCTAATAATTTCTTTCACTGGCTGAAAGAACTAAACCCCCATATGGCTTTCCCGTCACAAGTGGTTGCATGGAAATGGGAGAAGTCAGATTCAATCCCATGCTTTTGCTTTGCAGGCTTTCTGGAGCTGCTCTGCTGGCCCAAAAGCAGCTGCAGGTCTGTCAGTGAGAAATAGGATGCCTTGGGACAGCACTGTCAGATCTTTCTCCAAGGGCTGTGTTGCACACACAGATGCAGTGAGCTGTAACAGTGGAATCAATGAGAAGAGCTCCGAGCTAAAACTCAGTTTGCTCTGACACATTTGGTGTTCCTGATTACAAAAACACTGCATTGTATTTGTGCATCTTGCAATGCATCACAAGGAGGGACTGGATTTAGTTAAAAGGTAGGAAGGTAACAAGATGCAGAGGATGGTCCATGGAAGGGGATGGCTGAGCAGGGATTTCAGCCTCACTGCCAGGACATCTGTGCCTGTCTTTGGCATCACTTGAGCAGCCATAAATAGGTGTCTGAGGAGGGGTCTGCTGGTGTTGAGTTCTTGAAGGCAGAACTAAAAATCATGTGTGTGCTACTGTACAGATGGGATGAACCCCCAGCCTCTCCACTCCTCCCCACCTCATGCCAATACAGGGCTGGAGCTGCTTTGATCCCCACCAGAACAAAGTCTAAACATTCAAGTGAATTGTCCCAAAGTTGTTCCTCATTAATCAGCAGCTGCAGGCACTTGGAAACATCTGTCCAGCCTGTTTGAACATTCCCTCTGCTTCGGTGGGTGCACTGAGGAGGCAGAACAAATCCAAACACGCCATGGGGCCAGCACCACCTCTTCACCTTTCCTACAGCTGTGTGAGTGAGCAGGAGTGGTGATGGGCAGCTGGCTGTGTGAACAGGGAGCTGAGTGGCAGGGAAAATTGTGTCTTTCCATGGCAAATGAGCAGAGCTGGGAATGAGAGACCAAGGGCTGAGCAGGGATGAAGGCATCCCTCCACTCCTGTCTGCCACAGAGCATGGGCAGTGCTGGGTGGCTCCAGCAGGTTTTGCTGTACAAATCAGCCATCTGGGTAGGAAACAGTCTTCTTCTACCCTTACTGTGTGTTTCT
Source organism: Ammospiza nelsoni (assembly GCF_027579445.1). Taxonomy (NCBI): domain Eukaryota; kingdom Metazoa; phylum Chordata; class Aves; order Passeriformes; family Passerellidae; genus Ammospiza; species Ammospiza nelsoni. Next base: position 6,248,617 of record NC_080646.1, on the reverse strand, counting down.
GAGGTTACATCAACTGGTAGAAGTCAGAGAAAACCCACTGAACAAGGAGCTTTGCCCACTGGATGTGAATGTGGAACCTTTATCCCTTTATCCCTTGAGAGCCATTCCCTGGTGTGCAGGAGGATGCAGCATCCCCAGTCTGCACCAGGATGCCTCTGGTTTCCACAGGCCGTGCTGGGTTCGTGTCTCTTTAAAGGCAGGTCACAGAGCCCCTGAATTGCAATATTCCAGTAATCCCTTTACACTGGCCTGCTCCACGCAGCAGGAAATGTGGGACAAGCAGGGTTTTGAGATTATCTCGTGCTTTGCAAAGCCAGTTCCTTTTGTGCTTTTAGAAAGAGCCTGCTCCTGCACAGGCAGGGGGCTGAGGGTGATGTTCCTGGCCAGATGCTGTGCCATGACCACAGAGCGCTCCCAGGACCATGGCAGGGGGGTCTGTGCTGTGCCTTCCCCAACACACCCCAAAACCTCTGGTTTGTGATGGTCACTGAAACACCCAGTTGCTGACAGAGATCACACTGAGCTCCTCGATCCCTTCCTCCTCAGGGATGGAGTTATTTGGTGCAAGGACAAAGTTTTTCAGCAATTTTCCACACCTTGCAAACTGATCAGCTTTCTGCCCACCAAAGCTGTCCCTTGGGATGGTGCAAGGGGGAGGAGGTGTTTCTCTGACCATGTGCTTTGCTCCTTAGGAGCACAGTGAATAATCTTCCACTTAATTTCATTGAAATGCCAAGGCTGGAACAACCTGGCTCCAGAGGACCCAGCAGACAGCAGTGACAGCTCCATGGCCAAATAAAGCAGTATCCTCTGCTGCACCAGGGGTTTGCCCCTGTTGGGAAGGGCTGTGTGAGTCACTGCTGATGGTTGCTGCTTTGATAGCCAGCCCTGCTGGGGGAGATGCTGCTTTCCCTCCTCCTGTCTCACCTGCCCAGCTCACCTTTGCCTGGAGTGTGTTGGCAGCTCTCCAGAATAAATCTCCTCATGTATCCAGCCCCTGGTGAGGCTGAGGCTTTGAAGTGAAATGACTTGGTGTTCTTTAGCTGCCCACAGTTCTTTTCCTCAGCCTGTGACTGTGCTAAACCTGTGTGAGGGTGTTCACAGGGGTTTTCGGATTGGGGAAGAGCCGAGGATCTGACTCCATATTTCAGGTTTGATTTATTATTTTATGATATATATTACATTAAAACTATACTAAAAGAATAGAAGAAAAGGTTTCGTCAGAAGGCTGGCTAAGAATAGAATAGGAAAGAATGATAACAAAGGTTTGTGGCTCAGCTCTCTGTCTGAGCCAGCTGGGCTGTGATTGGCCATTAATTAGAAACAACCAACATGGGCCAATCACAGATGCACCTGTTGCATTCCACAGCAGCAGATAACCATTGTTTACATTTTGTTCCTGAGGCCTCTCAGCTTCTCAGGAGGAAAAATTCTAAGGAAAGGATTTTCCATAAAAGATGTCTGCGACAAACCTGCTCTTATTGCTCACTGAACTGCACCTGAGGTGCCTCTGGCTGCACCTTGGTGAGGCTGGCAGGGATCGCAGTGTCCCCTCCATGCCTTATTTCCAGCCAGGAGGGCTTTCCCTGGGAATTACTGTCCCCAGTTAATTCATCACAGGGATTGAGTCCATGCTTCACCTGTTTCACCCTGTGAGCAGCACAGCTTTGCTCATATTTCAGGATGCTGTTGCTACTGGAAAGCAGCTTGAAACACCAAGGAACAGCTCTTTATTACTGAAATACTGACAGCCTTTATCCCTGTCTGCAATTTGGTTCCAGCGCACTTTGTGTGACTCAGAGCATCTCTGTGCCCCTCCACAGATGTGGGACCTGCTGCTCCTTCCCTTGGCTCTAATGGAAAACTGCATTGTCAGGCTTGGGCCTTACTGGTGATGAAGTCTCATCACAAAATGTCAGATCTAATAATAGCCCCTGTCCCAATACTTTCCTCAGCTCTGGGAAAATGTTACCTGACAGGACAAAGTAGGATTTGGCAAATTGCTCCATTTGAAAAGATGAGGAGGAAAACATTTCTGATTTCTCAGTGCAGCCTGTTTTGCTGCCTTTTTTCTTTCCTGCCTTTTTGGGAGGCAGGAAGACTGATGAAGGAAGTAGAGCAGGTAAACTGAGAATTATGAGCTGTTTTCAAGCTAAGATCTAATTGTGCTCTAAAAGAACACAAACTGGAAAGAAGTGTTTGAGAGGTACCAAACAAATTATTTGAATTGTCCCAAGACAGAGTTGCTTCTTTTTTTTTTAAATTCTCTTCTCTGAAGTATTTCTAAGAACTGCCATAATTTAGTAAGAATTAAAAAAAAAATAAACTCAGAGATTAAAAAGTGTCCTCTGGCTCCATCAAATCAGACCGATCTAAAAGTTAGGGGGAAGCATGGGAAAAGACCAAGCAAGTGGTATTAAATCTAGCCACAAAGTTAGCACATTTTAATTCTTAGCAGCAGCCCCAGCACTGGGAAAATGGCTTTTGCAAGGCCTCCTTCTCTGCTAAGCAGCAACTTTGTGGTTGCATGGCGAGGTGGGGTGATGTGAAAAGTGTTCTCCTAATAGGGGCGGTTGCATGGAAATGGCACTTGTGCAGGATTTCTCAAAAGAGGAAGGATGTCTTAAGCTAATTCAAACTTGCCTAATTTCCCCTTGTGTCCTCAATTCTGCATAGATGTCCAACCACAGGCTCTAGCCTGGTTTTTGTGCCCAGCAGCATGCTCCATTGATCCTTGAGCATGGTCCTGCTCTGTGCAGATCCTGGACTATCCATTGTGACAGTCCATGCCTTGGGTTTTTCCACAATCTGCTTGATTTGTGAATTAAAGTGTGAAATGCTATTATTGCAACCCCAGGATTTTGTTGGAGTCTCAGAAAAAGATAAGAAAGGCCATGGGGTGAAGCAGTTGTTTTCTTCTTGATTTTAGAAAAAACTACAGTAAAAGAGAAAACACAATTAACATGGTTTTTTAAAGCTAGCCTAGAGGTGAATAATAATTTAATAGCTTTGGTGAGACGTTAGATAGGTGTTTCAGTGGATGCTCTATCCCACATTGCCCTCTAGTGAGGACATGGCAGAGCAAACCTTCCTGCAGCCACCAGGATATGAAATGAGGTGATTTAATACTGAGGACAGGGCTGGTTTCTGACATATTTGAGATGCAGTAGTGTGAGGAGGGGCAGTGTTCATCTGTCACCTGTGCCTGCACTGGCCACAGCTTTCTCAATGTTTGCCTTTTTCTGAGATAATTCTCTCTGCAAGCATCTCCCTGCTGCTGCTGGATCACCTGCCACATGTCCCTGCTTTTGGAAAAGAGTAAAATATTTCCTTTTTGCTTTTGGTGAAGGATCATTTTCCATGTTCTTTGTCTTGGGCTTTGCTCCATGAAGCAAACACTAGTTCTGTGGTTTTTCCTGCACACACATGGTCACACAGCTCTGTGGTTTGGACAGCATCACAGGACAAACTTCCATCCCTCCTCAGCCCAGCACTGATGATCCAGAGGTGTTGCCCAGAGGGTAGAACTGGCTGGTCTCTGTCCCTCTGCCTCCATTTGTCTTTGCTGCAGCTGATATGGAGCCCAGAGTGTCCTTATGTGCTTGGCCATATTTACATAGAAATTCATAATTAATGTTCAGTTTTCAAAGGTATTTGAATGCTGTCTCATTCATCACAGCCATGGCAGTCTCTGCTACATGCCTCATTCAACCGTGTGCTTGAAAACTTAACACTTAGAGAAAAGTTTGTCCCGAAACCTGTGATTTTCAGCACGCAGACAGGGAAGGGGCACGGCCTGAGTGTGTCTGTGGCAGATGTGAGGGTGCTGACAGTGCTCTGTGCCAGTGCCACCCTCCATGGTGTTCCATGTCCTGAACACCATCGTGTTTTGGGAACAAGGCTGATCAGCACTGTCACCCACATGGCACATGCGGGCTGAATGACAAACACTGATGCCATCTAGTGACCACAAAAAACGTGACACGGATATTTTAAAAAATCCTGGTGGAAGCCACAAGTGGGGCTGGGAAGGAGGGGAAAGGGGCTGAGGTGTGCTGGGGGTGAAATCCCCTTTTTTCTGCTCTCCCAGCCTGTCTGTTCCCTCATTTCACACCCATGGAGTGCTTCTGCAGGTGGGCAGGGATCTCCCCTGTGAGGCTTTACAGGAGCAAGGCACAGCGTGGAGCACAAACCAGCACCCAGGACAAGGTGATTGCAGGAGGGGTCCTCCTGTGACGTGGGACAGCACAGGCAGAGACCCTGGGGATTAATTTAAGCTGACAGCACGGGCTGAGTGGCCATTCCTGCAGCTTTGAGCTTGGCAGAGATGGGCAGGGGTGGCAGCTCCTGGTGCTGCCCTGACTGCAGTGACCCCTTGTGATGGTGTTCTCAGGGGTCCCAGGATGAGGGAAGAGATGAGAATGTAGACTCCATGTTTCAGAAGGCTTGATTTATTATTTTGTGGTATATATTATATTAAAACTATACTAAAAGAATAGAAGAAAGGATTTAATCAGAAGGCTGGCTAAGAACAGAAAAGGAATGATAACAAAGGTTTGGGACTGACCGAGACAGTCTGGACAGCTGGGCTGTGGTTGGCCATTAATTAGAAACAACCACATGAGACCAATCACAGATGCACCTGTTGCATTCCACAGCAGCAGATAACCATTGTTTACATTTTGTTCCTGAGGCCTCTCAGCTTCTCAGGAGGAAAAATCCTAAGGAAAGGATTTTTCATAAAACGTGTCTGTGACAACCCCTCACTGCAGCTCACACAACCTGTCACTTCTCTTTCTACCACCTTCCTTTGTCCCTTGTGCTGCTCCAGGTGAGAGCCTTGAAGGCTTTAATGCCCTGGTTTGTGTGAGCAGCTGCCTGGGGGCACCTCTGCTTTGTCCCTGGTTATTAATCCAGCCAGGTCCCAGTGCCAGCAGCCTGGAGGAATTAGTTTGCACCCTGCATTTTAAAAATGAAGGTGAAGTTGCTTCTGACCATACCAGTTTATTCTGCTTGGCTAAGCTGTTCTTGGCAGGTGTGGTTTGCCTTGCCTGGGGATGGGAGGGTCTCTGGGAATTTTTCTGCAGCTCTGATAATTTCTCCAGCTCCTGAGAAATGCACAGAGAGGGAGCTTGGGAATTAAAAAGTTTCCAGATAAGGAACTTGAGGGCTGAGACAGCTGTGATGGAGTGCATTATAAATGCACTGAGATGCCAGGCTACACCCCCAGAGAGATCAGGAGAGTGAGCAAAGCACCCAGATGCAAATAAACTCCTTTGTGGGCCATCTCTGCAGTGCAGTGACACAGGACTGGTGCTGGCACATCCCTGCTGAGGTGCCCCCCTCACCTGGCACAGGGGTCCATCAGCAAGGCCTTCCCTCAGAGGGAACAAATATCTCTTGCTCTGCTCCACACTGCTCAGTCTGTCCCTGCTCCCTTCAGAAAACCATTTACAAGGGTCCTTGGGGGGATTTTTGTTGGTTTTTCCCAAATGTTGTTGTTATCCCAAATGTGAAAGTACCTAATATGTTCTTATTGTCTAATTTACAAATGTTTTGTGTTGTCTTTGGTGCTTCTTTTTCTGGATTATCCTTGTGTCCCCCTGCCTTTCTGCCCTGGATAATTGAGAGCTGGCGCTGTGCCTGTAGCATTCTTGTTTCAGGGCCAAAATGGGAGTGAAAATAAATGCTTCTAAATACTGTATTGAAACAAATAAGTAATTTACTCATAATAGCTCTTCTCCTGGTGTTACACTGGCAATTTCATGCAGGTTTTTTAGAAGGAACAAGCAGTTGTGAGGGGCTGGAAGATCCACGCAGCATGAATATTTGTCATGTGTGTCTGATGGGAAGAGGGGCTTCACAGATGTGGAAAAATACTCCTACTTCTGCAAAGGGACTTCATCCAGCAGTCTGTGACAACACTCATTTCATAGATTTTCTGTCCCTAATGTCTGAAAATCCTGTCTACCAGGATTTTAGCTGGAAGTGCCAAAGACAGAGTTGCCCATGAGGGGAAGGCAGGGCTGCTTTACCTGGTGCTGTTGAGTAAGACATCTTTCAGAGCAGCCAGCCGACCAAAACACAGCATATGTCCACACTGTCTCCTCAGCTCCACAGAAATCCTTCAGCATTATCACACCTCCATCTGTTCACTTTCCTGAAGAGATACGGAAAAGCAAAACACATTTAGGGTGCTCTTTTGCTTGGAGCATTCAGCACAGACTGTCCCTATCTATTTGGCATCACTAAGGTAATACCATCTTACAGCAGACAAGCAGAACAACTTGCAATGAATAACCAGAGCCTGGTGCTAATCTTCTCTTTTCTCTCTCCTTGTAGGGATCCTGTTTACCATGCTGGTATTTGGGCCAGCCTGTGGATTTATCTTGGGCTCCTTCTGTACCAAAATCTATGTGGATGCTGTCTTCATTGACACAAGTAAGGAGAACTGGGTTTGCTTTCAAATCAAATACGCTAAATTTTTATCATCAGGACAAAAATGTTGATGCTCACAAGCAGGAAGCTGTGATTCCATCTTCAGAGCCTCTTGCATGTATGAGTGTCACTTTTAGAAGGGTTTTAAGACTGGGATTCTAAAGATTTCAGCTCTGTTCTGATAACTAACAGATTTTTAATGGTTAAATTTGTTCCTTTCTGTGTTTTTTTCTGAGATGAGTTTTATCCCAGCTCTTAAAGGACACCTTGTAATGGCACTGTGGCATTGTCATGCCAGGGGAGCTGTGTCCAGAGCACAGTGAAATCAGATTTCACTGCCACCCCAAGGTGTGGGGAAGCAGCCAGGTTCTGATGGAGGCACACCAGTTAGATCCATGTCCAGCACCTTCTGCCCATGGCCCTGGAGGGGATGGATGGACAGCATCAGTCCCACAGCATTACTGCTTTTCTCCAAAGCATTAAATAATTATTACTCACCTTGACTTCACTCGGGTTAAAGCAGATTGTTTGCAAATCGTCCTTTTGTTCATTTAGACCAAATTCTGCTTTTTTTGGTGCCTGCACTGTGTGTTCTTCCCCATGAGAGGGCAACATGAAACCGGCTGTTCTCTGCCGCTCCCCTGCCCTCTGCTACGCACAGCAAACCGGGTGCTTCATTCCTTTCCCTCAATTGTTCAGGTGCTTTTTCCACAGTTCTCAGCTCCATCGGGTCTCACAGACCCTTATGCAGGGTTTTTTCCTTTAGAGAAGGATGTATTTCAGCCCTGTGATGTTGTAAATGTGTTGTCAAAGAACACATTTGGATGGAGTTGAACCTTGTGGGACTCAGAACAGAATTGTGCAAATCTGCAAAATTGTTACTGCCTTTTTTTTGATCTCACATGCACATGGCAGCTGAAGAAATGTAAATAACATCAACTGAGAAAGAAGTATCTTTTGGGATGGCTGAGGCATTTGGCTGCATTTTGGTCAAACACCACATGGCCCTTTTTCATTCCTTGGCTTTACCAAAGCCTCATTTGGCAGAGGAGCTGTTTGAAACCTGTTTGATATTTTACCATTCAGTATCATTTACACTAAAATACGAATGTACAGAAGAAAATATTTTATCTCCCAGTAGGTGAAGCTGTGGAACTCCACACCATAAGGTGCTAAAAATCTCCAAATGGATTTTAAAGCAATTGGACAAGTGTATATATCTGAAAAAAATGAACATGACACTGAATCTAGCTTAGAAAGCCCCCAAGCCACAAGAATAATACATGCTGACTTTATTCTTGTAGGCTTTCTGGGCAGCTGCAGTTGGTTGCCATCAGAAGCAAGATGCTGACCTAGCTAAAAAAATTAATTTGGTATCTTCTGGCCATTTTTAACATAAGAAATTGCTCAGTATCTGCAGCTCAAAAAGCCCCAGAGAAATACTGAGCCACAGAGAAGAACTGTGGAACATTACTGCTAAGAAGCCTGGAAGGGCTGTGGGTCAGACACTTTCCAAGGAGGGTGCAGTGCTCCAAACTCCAGCTGGCTTTGGCCACGGTCAGTCCCTCTCATGCAAAAGCTGAGGCACACATGGCCTCTGTTTGTTTTTGTAAGGGAAAGAGTTTCCATTTGCAGCTGGCTCTGCCTTGGAATTTGAGGTCCCATAAGGAGAACCAGCTCCAGGGGGCTGAGCCTTGTCCTGCTCCCTGTTTTGGGCAGGTGTGGGATGCCACAGGTGGTCAGGGTTTGGGCAGGTTTTGGACAGGCTGCTGCATTGCCCACCACCCAGCTGCTATTTTAGGAGGGGAATATGAAGAAAACTCTGATTTGCCTGACTCTTGACGCTGTTGTGTTCCCAAGAACCTGTAAAAAAATGCACGTCAGGCAGGAGGAAATGACAGCAGAAGAATCCAGTCCCTCCACCACACTATTTTTCAAACTTTATCTGTATTTGAGAGCTACGTGTTATTTTCCCTAAGGAGAAAATAGTTTCCTTCTGTCTCTGCTTGAGAGACAACTTGATTGCCTCACTTGAGACAGATTTTTCAGAGTGGCAGTAACCAGACAGTCACCATGAACACAGCAGCTTGTTATTCCAGCCATGTGGGCCTGGGTCTCCCCCAGGAATCAGCACTGGGCACCCTTGTGGCCGTGGCAGCAAGGCAACTGTTAGGAAAACAGTTTTTCCTCTCCTGCTGTTTATTTGTATTTCCTCACACTGACTCCAGACCCTTCTTGGGCCTTACCTCTGCTGAGTGATGGCATACAGGACACTCTGGCCTTTTATTTAGCTTTTCTTCCTTTTCTGATTATTTCTGTACTTTTCTGAGCCCATTTGATGCTGCGGTGTCCTTCTCACCTGTGCCAGTACGTGTCAGGTGAGCGTGACACAGACTCCATGTATTACAGAATAATTATTGATCAACAATAATCTTTATTAAGAAACCCATCGCTCTTTTATAGACAATTACAATATAGGTGTACTTGATTGGTCTTTTAATTAAAACACCATCACCATTGGCTGATTCGGAAACCACACTTTGGTAAACAAGTCTCCATAACACATGTTCACAACATCAGGTGTAGCAAGTGGAGGTAAGAACTGTTTTTCATTCTTTTCTCTGATCTTGACTGGTTTTTTAATTAAAACACCATCACCATTGGCTGATTCGGAAACCACCCTTTGGTAAACAAATCTCTATAACTATACAAAAACTTGACAGCTGGCCTGCAAGCAAAGCTGAGTTAATAGAAGAAGTAACAACTGATGATTTTCGAGTGTATTCATAGCAAAAAAGAAGACAAAGCCGTCAGCATAGAAACAGATTAGAAAAGATACGTGAAAATTTTTGTGAGCTAGACTACGTGCATAAGTAGATGTGTATAGATGCCTTATTAAATTTCTGTAAAACCTTTGCCAATTATATTGACGTTAATTGCTTTGCACCAACGAATATAATAAGTTACTGTGATGTAGTTAATGACTTAAGATCACACTCTGTTAAGAATATATAAGCTAGAGAACACACAAAATAAAAAACTTTTTTCTTCTTCGACCCTGATCATGTGTGTATGTCACCTCCAGCCTAACAGTGACACATAACACATTCTACATGTTATGTGTTCACAATATCAGGTGTAGCAAGAGGAGATAAGAATTGTTTCTCATTCTTCTCTCTAATCTTGATTGGTTTTTTAATTAAAACACCATCACCATTGGCTGATTAGGAAACCACCCTTTGGTAAACAAATCTCCATTCCACATGGCCACAATACCAGGTGTAGCAAGTGGCGGTAAGAATTTTTTCTCATTCTTTTCTGTGATCTTGATTGGTCTTTTAATTAAAATACCTTTGCAAAACAAAGTTCCATAACGCATTCCACATGTTCACAGTATCAGGTGTAGCAAGTGGAGATAGAATTTTTTCTTTTCTCTGAGTTTCTCACAGCTTTTCCCAGCACCATGCCTGGGTAGGTCACCTGTGGCGCTCTGTGCCCAGACAGGAACCAGGCCCCTGACTGGTGTTTTCTCCCCTCACAGGCAAGCTGGACATCACCCCGGACGACCCTCGGTGGATCGGAGCGTGGTGGGGAGGCTTCCTGCTCTGCGGTGCCTTACTCTTCTTCTCGTCGCTGCCCATGTTCGGCTTCCCGCAGGCGCTGGGGCCGCGGCCGGAGCGCGCCGGGGACAGCGAGCAGGCCATGCTGCCCGACAGGGACTGCCAGCGCCACAAGCCCAGCAACGGCGTCCTGCGGCACCCGCTCGACGGGGACAGCACCACCACCTCCTGCTTCCAGCAGCTGCGAGGTGAGGCGAGATCAGCAGCAGCTCCTCTGTCCCGGCAAATTCACCCCAGAAATCAGCAGCCTCGAGTTTCAGTCCTTAACTTCTATTTCATTATCTCTGGCGTTGCTCGTACCTGAAAGAGAGGCTTCATTCCACTTGAAAGCTGTGGGTTTTTTGGTTTTTTTTTAACCTTAAAAAAAGGTGGGAGTTGTTCAGCGTGGAGAAAAGGAGTCTCGAGTGACCTTTTTACTCTCTACAGCTCCCTGAAAGATGGTTGTAGTCAGGTGGGGTTGGGCTCTTTTCCAGGCAGCACTGACAGAACCAGAGGATTCAGTCTCAAGCTGTGCCAAGGGAAATGTAGGTTGGAAATATATTAGGAAAATATATTTTGATATATAAAAATACAGTTTTAATAGATGAAAATATATTCTGAAATTTTTAATTTTTATATATATAAATATATTTATATATAAAATTTAATTCTTATATAAAATATATAAAATGTAAATATATATTATATATAATATATATTTTATATATATAAGTATATAGAATATATCTAAAAATAGAAAATATTCATATATATAAAAATATATTTTTATATATAAAACATATTTCCTAATATATTACAAAAATGTTTTTGACAGAAAGAGTGATAAAGTTCTGGAATGGTCTACCTGGGGAAGTCATAGAGTCAGCAGCCTTGGATGTGTTAAAAAAAAAGACTGGATGTGGCCCTCAGTGCCATGGTTTAGTTGAGGTGTTTGGGGCATGGGTTGGACTTGATGATCTTAAAGGTCTCTTCCAACCTGGTGATTCTGTGAATTCTGTGAGAAATGCATGATAGTCCTATAGAGTTGCTAAAAAAATATGAACTTTGAAGTTTGTGAACTTCTCTCCAGTGTATTGTCCCACTCCCCTCTGCCTCCCAAAATGGAGAGTGAGCCAGCAAGGGCACTTAAAAGAAATTGGGAGCTCCCAGCAGCTGAACTTCAGCTTAGTGCAATCCCAGATACAAAGCAATGAATGCATTGAGTGCTGGGCATCACCACAGCTCTTAAACTGAAATGGGAACAGGGAGATGCCAGCCCAGAATAGCAGCAAAATGGCAGGGCAGAGCATAATTTGTAGCAAATTAGAGAGAAAACCTCACATCATGTCCTGCAGTGATGGAAATGGAGGTGACTCTAATTAAAGTCAGCTGAGGATCCAGCATTTCGTGGGAGAGTATGGGCAGATATCCTTTCTCTAGGCTGTACTGGAAAATCCTTCATCTGAGAGGGTGTTTCTGTAGCACTGGTGGCTGCTTCCCACTCCCTGTTGCCGTGGCAGAGCAGGTTTCATTACTGCCTGATGCATTTAGATAAATGAGGAGAAAATCACTTACTCCCTGTGCAGTCACCTTAATTGGGAGTTGAACGAAGTGCGGGTGGGAAGGAAAAAGAGACTTTGGGGAAAAATGTGTTGTCTAAATATATAAAAATGCCTTGAATACTAGATGTGGTTGTTCATTAAGGGAAGGTCAAAGATGTGAAATTTTGACTTGATGAGTAAATTCAGAAGAAAGGTAAAGGGATAAATTGTTTGAAACTGAGTAAAATTCATTTCTTCATAGTTTCATCCTCGTTGCAAGGATTTTCTCTTGAATGGGCTTTTCCCATGATATGTCCATATGGATAGTTCTGTGGCTTTTGTTGTGTACACATCAGAGTGGCTGCTTCTGGCCACTGAGCTTTTGGAGTGGGCACTGGAAACGTTTGCAGGTTTTCATATAGAAAAATGAAAGGATATGACGTATCCCTGCTGCATGGAGGGGCAGCAGTTCAGCCTGAGGATGGTGCTGAGCATCTTGCACACAGGGAGTCCATGGGGGGTTCACTGAGCATCTGTTGCTCGTTGAAGTAGAGAAATTAAACTGCCACATCCATATGCTTCAAGTATTGATTACATCAGGAGGCACCACAGGCCTCCACGTTAGCCCTCTCACTGCAGGTAACCCCATTTCAGATCAGTCAGTATTTCAGGAGCCTCTTTGGAGATGGACTTTGAAATAAAATTTACATGACATCAAATAAGACAAGGAATGACCTTTTTAGTTGTTCCTTTGAGGCTATCACAGATTACATGGTAGCTGACATCTCCTTTCAAATCCCTTGCCACTGTTGTCATAGTCAGAATGTGGTCAAGAGTCATGTTACTGAAGTGAGGCAAACACACCTCATCATTCCTGATGAGGTTAAATCTTTCTGTGGGTCTACATTACTTTGGTGGCGGCTGAATTATCTGTATTCATTTCTTTGTGGCAGATCTTAGTCTCCCTAATTTATTTGTTGATTCTCCTTTGGAGAAAGTTAAGACTGTTCAGGGAGAAAGTTAAGACTGCTTGGAGAAAGTTAAGACTGCTTTTTTCTAGGGTAAAAAAGACTCTTAATTATATACAGAGGTTAAAAATATGTATGTGCATGCATAGTTGTGTCTTCTGTCCTAATATGACCTTGGATTTTGCATGAATTTGTGATGCTGAAGAGAATCCATGGAATCATAAAACGACATGAGTTGGAAGGGACCTTAAAGGTCATCTAGTTCCAGCCCCCCTGCCATGGACAGGGACACCTTTCACTAGGCCAGCTTGTTCAGAGCTCCATCCATTCTGGCCCTGAACTCTTCCAGGGATGGGACAAGCACAGATTCTCTGGGCAGCAGCAGAGGATTTACCTGCACAGGGGATTGGGACCAGAGATGCTCCTTGGGGTTTGTTTGGCCACAATTCTGCCTCACTTTTAGCCAGTGGTGTCTCTGCAGCTGGTCCTGGACAGAGCTGCTCCTGCTGTGTGTCCATGCCTGCATGGAGGTGTGGATCATGTGCAAGTGTGGGGAGGAAGAGCTGTTTCTCTGGATTGATTATGCAAACACCCTCTGTATCAACAGCACATCCTTAGAGGATGAACTGCACCTCCTTTTTGGATACTGAAGGAGCTTTATTTTTTTTTTACATTTTTTTTTTACATTTTTTTTTTTACATTTTTTTCCAAGCCTTGCAGTGGCTGCCACAAGAGAAAGGTCATGGTAGGAGAGGGAGCAGGACAGTGTCAGCTGGGGACATGCTCTGAGCCTGGGTCACGGCTGTCAGCTAGAGACATGGCACGGCTGGCCCGTGGGAGGATGCTCCAGACACCACAAGATCTGCTGGAAGGCAGTGAGATGGAGGGCTGGCTGAGATTCCTTGGCTTTCTCCAGCCTTAGCACGCAAAAAAAGCCAGGACTAATATAAAAGGAACATGCTCAAAGTATTGATCTTTTACATCTCCGTCAAAGTCTTAAGCAGGAGGGAGGGCCCAGCTTTTGGGAAGCCCTGGCATCTCTTCCTGTGGGGTATTTTCATGCCAGGAAAGAAGCAGCCTTAAGAGGAGCTCTAAACTTGAAATGGAAGTGGTACCTTTGAAGAGCAGGAGGTGAAGAGGCAATCAAAGGCAGTGGAGGCAGCAGGGGGCTCAGCACAGGGGCATGGCAGCGCCGGCAGGAGAGCTTTGGGACAGTCCTGGGAGCTGCTTCCCGTGGCTAAACTGGCACGGGGATGCTGCACCGCTTTGCCTGATTAGTATTTCATTTCAGCAAAGCAAATCCATTTGGGAGTGCAGAGAAGTGAAGGATTAACAGCAGTGGAAGTGTGAATAAACGCTGCCATTGCTCTTTGCTCCTGCCTGGCAGTGTGTTCCAGCCCTGTGCTCTTGGTGTGGTCTGTGAGAGCGCCTCAGCCATGGGCTGGGCAGTCCCTGCTCTTCTGGGGGGCACAGCTTTGCTTTCCTGCCTCTGCTCTGCCTTGGGCACCTCTCTGCTCCTCGGGCCAGAGAAGATGCTCAGCTCTGTCAGTGCCCTCTGCTCGAGTCTGTCCACATATCTGCCCTCTCACTCGCTGCCTCTGACACACCACCTGCTCTGGGACGTGCTTGGAAATAGTTCATTAAAAACCTTCCCTTTTTTTTCACGCAGAAATGTCACATCTATCGAATTGAGCGTCCGGTTCTGATGAAATTTGATTTCAGAATGCTTCCCCTGCATGATCTTTAACACCTCTGAAGCACTCTGCCCTAAATGCATTCTGTTTTGCAGTGATTTAAACCAGAAATTCGTTATGTTCTGCCGCTCTGTCTAGCAGGAGAGATTAAAACCCTAAAAGGATTGAAATTGATATGGAATCCTCCAGGTTTGGAAAGGGAAGCTCATTCACGAGGAATTAAAAGAAAACTCACTGTGGAATTAAATGAATTTCAAAACTGCAAATTCCCTAGATTTGGAAACGTTTTGGTCTCTTTCCAGCTTCATTTTCAAGAGTGTAGGAGAGCTGGGACGTACAGCTGACAGCTGCCTTGTCTTCTGTTCAGTTCTGTCCTGCTCCGTGTACCAATCTGCTGAATTACCTTGGGAGGGAGCTGCTCTGAATCTGGGATTTCTCTCCCAAAAAGTGCTCACTGGGAGCACAGTGCTGGGCCAGAAGCTCCCAGCTGTGCAGGGAGGACCTGGACCATGGGGAGCCTGTAATCCTCAGTGGGAGTTCAAGGGATTGGGCAAGATTAAAGGCTAACAAGGGTAGTTTTTAATTCCTGGCTTCTCATGACTGATAGGGACAAGCTTTTGGAGAGGGCTCCATCTATACCTTCATTCACAGCTGCAGAGGTGAGGCTTTGACCCAGGTTTAGATTTTAATGCCTTTTTGGATTTGGGTCTTGTCCCCCTACAAACACTTCAAAGGCTTGCTGAGAAGTCCAAGTCTTAGGTGAGAAGGTGGTGATCATAAAAGGCATCAGGTTCTGTCAGTCTTTGAGTTTTCTTTGGCTTGTGTTTCATGAGGGTGTAGATTTTGTTGTCAGGTTTTTCTCAGCTGTTTCCAAGCCAGCATCTTGTTGTCAGCACCATTAAAAAATTCAGAAAGGCCTTCAGCCTGCACACCTCAGGGCCAAAGCTGAGCAGCAGCTGAAGGCAGGCAGAGCCTGTCTCCAAAAAAATGCTTTTCCATGACTTCTGTGTCACAGGTGAGGGAGGTTTGTGTCCTCCTCTCAAGTAAAGTAAAGGTGGTTCCTGCAGGGAAGATGATGGACTAGAAGGACCTGCTTTCCATCCTTGAAAACTTTCCATCAAGCTTGCATCTTGTCTGAGAGGCTTTTTTGATTTATGTGTCATGCTTTTCACTCATATCCATTATGATAATATTGCCAAGGCCACGTGGAACTTCAGCATGCTAACTTCACCTGAGATATCTTCAGCAGCTCTTGCCTTACTCCATCTTCTCTTTTACAGAAGCCACCTCTTTCCAGAATGTGTTTCATTCTTGCTGCCTGTGCTGTTTTCTTCATCCCTTTTTCCTCAAGCCAGGTGGAGGTTTTGCCTTTTGCTTTCTCTTCAGACCTGAGGCTTGGGTAGTAGAAAGTCATATTTTGGCTCAGTACTACATTTTGCCTTTCCCTCACCACTCTGTCCTAGGTGGACTGGGCTGTAAACCTCCCTCTAATTTATTACTTTGCTTTCTGTGTTCCTCATCTTTACTGCAAATTGAAAACATGTCTCTGTAGGGTGCTCCAACCAGAAACAGGGGCCTTGGTGATTGTAATGTTCCAAACAATTCATTTCAAGCACCAACGTGATGATTATAGTTTGTCGTTTCTGGAGAGTAGTTAAACCTCGTGTAATGAGGTTGCCAATTATCCCCGCTACTCCCCGATGTGCAGTGACAAATCAAAGCTACTTGGTGTACATAAGTGTATGCATTTGTCAAGGCCCTGGCCTGTCATCCACAGAGCACCCACGGAGGGAGACAGGGAGGGGGTTTGGATGCTTTGGAACCGGTGTTGTTTGAGTGGGAAAAGGTGGGAATTCAAGGGATTTGTGGGGGATATTGGAGAGCTTTGGGACATCCACACAGATCCCTCCCAGCCTATGGGTGATCCTGTGACCAGCACTGCACGTGGATGGTCTGAAGAGTTGGGATTAAAGTACTTTTAACTACGTTTCAGCAGTGAAAAGAGGTGTTGTGTTCTCCTCAGTGCATCTTGCCAGGGCGGTGGGAATCGCTTTTCTGGGAATCCTGGAGCGTGTCGAGTCTGTCAGGATGAGGATGGGAAATGAGCTCGTCCTTCTGGGAGTGGGAGGCTCAGTCTGTCTGTGTGCCCTGTCTACTGCACCTTGTGAGTTTTCTCCAAGTAGATTTTTGAGACTCTTTGGACTCCAAAAGACTTTTCCCACTTTGGAAAAGGACTTCATTTGAGCTTGTAGCTGCAAAGGGCTGCTCCAAAGTGTTCAGGTGACCTTTGGGCCTGTGAAATTGCAGGGTAACATTCGCCATGACACCCTGCTGGGTTGGCTCCAGTGGAGAAACACCATCCATAGCTCTTGTGTTCCCCAGGGCTTCACTGTCCCCCATCAGGCATTTCCATTCCTATTCCATACCCAGCACCATATGCCAAGCAGCTGTAAGCATGTCACTCTAGTCCATTGAGAGATTTTTAAACTTTGCTGCTGACTTTTTACCTTTTTCCCAGAGGTATTTCACCCCAAGAACTGAGACAGATGAGGCAGCAGCCGGTGTCAAATGATTGATCTTAGCAAATGGCAGTAGCAAGATGAAAGGATATTGAATTCTATAGGGAAACCTCCCTTTATTTCCCTTAGAAGATGAAAGAGAATGAGTTGGCCCTGGCTGAGGAGATAGTGGAGGCTGCCAGACTCTGCTTGAGTTGTCTTTGCACTCTTTGCACTGGGTTTTGTGTCACACATGATGGTACAGAGTTGTAGCAGACAGTCAGACATTCAGCAGAGGACAGGATCTGTCCTAGAAAACTCACAGGAAGGAGAAGCAATGATCATGGAATCAAGGAATCACAGAAAGATTGGGTGGGAAAGGACTTTAGAGACTTTTATCTTGTTGACACCTCACCATGGACAGGGACACCTTCCACTATACCAGGTTGCTCACAGCTTCATCCTGCCTGGCCTTGAACACTTCCAGTGGCATCCACAGCTTCTCTGGGCAACCTGTTCCAGTGTCTCACACCCTCACAGTAAAGAATTTCTTCCTTATATCTAATGTAATCCCTCCCTCTTTCAGTTTAAAGCCATTTCTTGTTGTCCTGTCACTACACATCCTTGTCAAAAGTCCCTCTCCAGCTCTCCTGTAGCCCCTTTAGGGGATGAAGTGCTGTGACTTGGAGCCCTGCAGAGCCAGACAAGGCACTTGTGAGGGGTTCCTGTCCTGTGTGAGATGCTGCAATAGCTCTGCAAATTTTTCTGTTGTCCAGAAAATGGATTTTGACCTTGGTAGCGCACGATGGTTGGGTGCCAACTTCAGAAATAAATGTCCATCATCTTTAGCTCCCTCCTGCAAAAGGCAGGCTGTCATCACTATTGTCTGGTGGATAAAGTTAGAGCTAGACCTTAGTGTCTTTAGATTTAAATTGGCACAAAGCTACATCTCAAGGAATCCATTAATCTTGAACAAACTGAACTCCCGAGGCACAACAGTCATTAATACCTTAAATATGGCTTTTCAAGCTCAGTACTGCCAAGTCCACCTTTTCATTTTCTATATTTTTCCTGGCAAGAAGGGGAAATTCTGTAGGTGGCCACCAAAGAACTAAAGGAAGCAGCAGGTGGCTTCTGAAATTTATCCATGTCTGAATTCCCCCATCCCCATTCCTCCCACACAGTATTTTCCCCCCTTTTTTCTTTTCTTTTTTCACTCATTCTGCTAAAAATTGCTATGCCTCTTGCACCTTAATTATGTTCAGTAAATCTTTAGGAAGCAGAAATTTTATACAGCTTGGAAAAATGTTTCTGATTTAAAGAGACCAGAAGCTGTGAAGTGACCTCTTCCAAAAAGGTTAGATCAAACCTAATTATAACCCTTTTTCCCACTGTCCCCAAGAAAGAGCCAAGGGCACCCAAGCAGAGCCTTGACAAAGAGCTGTGCATTCTCTGCTGAGGCCAGTGCAAAAAAATCCCTGAGGGAAAACATAAGCCAGCACCAGAGAAACATCATCTGCCAGCCCCTGGTACACCACAGGGGATCTGGGGGATGGATTTTCAAAATGCAAATGGGGGTCCATTGAGGCTTCACTACACTACTTCAAGGTAATTTTCAAACTTAATGATTTTCACATTTAATTCAGGCAGAAATTAGTCATCAGGTATGGAACAAAGCAAGGCTATCTTCTGTACTGGGATGCTCTCCTCTTCAAGCTGTGTTATCTCTACAATAATTAAAATGCTCGCTGGAGTAGAAAACGTGCAATCTGATTCATTAGACAGATTTCCCTTTGTAGGGTAACTCTTGTTTGCCTATGAGAAATTGAGATGGGCTTGGAGGAGAGAGGGCTCTAGACAATGATGATTTGGAAGGGGAGAGCCAAGGGATCATGAAAGCAGAGCCACATGTGTGTGTCTCACACAGAGAACAGCTCATCACGTCCTCTTGCACCCTCTTAAGGATGGCAGGGTCTGCATGGAAGGCTGGAGAAGCTTTAGGTTGTGGGAACACACAGCCTGTCCCAGGCAGGAGGACCCTTGTGCCATGGGTATCCATGGCCTAGGCTAAGCCTGAGAGTTTCAGCTTGCTGAATACACTTACATGTGCTGCAAGAAGGTGACCATCAGTGAGTGAGCCAGTTTGGAATAGGAAAGTGAATCAAATCTGGATTGGCAGGAGAAGGAAAGGCCAGATGCGAGCTGGGTTAGTTTGTGTCTGAAAGCTTGCAAGGATTTATGCTGAATACAGCACTGATGGCACCTGTCAGCTGGCTCAGCTTTGTTCATGGGGAGCAGGTACAAAAAGGAGAAGGGGAAGAAAGAGCACACCCAGTTTTGATTGACTTCCCTATGGGGAAAACAGGAAGCAATGTTGGAAATTTTTCTCATTCTTCCAGTTTTCTATAAGAGTAAATAATCACTGATTATTTCTTTTTGCACCTCTTGGTTCTTGAATCTTTAAGTGGCACTGTTTGGGTGTTTCACTTTGTTCTGGTGTTCCCATATTTCAAGCAGCTTGTCTGTGCACAACAGGAAATTACTCCTGATGTGAAATGAGTGTACCCTACAGAAGAGGAGAGGAGAGAGGCACCTCCAGCACCTCAAGTCTACACAAAAACACTTCTGTCACAGACATATTTTATGAAAAATCATTTTGCTAGGATTTTTTCTCCTGAGAAGCTGAGGGAAAGAAAAACTATCATTATCTGCTGCTGTGGAATGCAACAGGTGGATCTTTGATTGGTCCATGTTGGTTGTTTCTAATTAATGGCAAATCACAGTCCAGATGTCTTGAACTCTCTGAGAGTCACCAGATTTTGTTATCATTCCATTTTCCCTTCTATTCCTAGCAAGCTTTCTGATTAAATCCTTTCTTCTATTCTTTTAGTATAGTTTCAATATAATATATATATCATAAAATAATAAATCAGTCTTCTGAAACATGGAGTCAACATTCTCGTCTCTCATCTCTTTCCCCGTCCCGGGACCCCTGTGTGTCACCACAATTGGTGACGAAAACTCCACATCCCTCTCCATTTTTCCTCTCTTGCAGTGATCCCCAAAGTGACCAAGCACCTGCTGTCCAACCCCGTGTTCACCTGCATCATCCTGGCAGCCTGCATGGAGATCGCCGTGGTGGCCGGCTTCGCCGCCTTCCTGGGCAAGTACCTGGAGCAGCAGTTCAACCTCACCACCTCCTCTGCCAACCAGCTCCTGGGTGAGTAACCACGGGGACACCAAACCTCCGAAGGGATTTAGGAGTGTTCAGTGTGGCTGGTAACTGCTGCTGGTTAGGCTGCCCAAAAAGTGATGTGTTTGAGATGTGTCTGTGAGTGGAAGCGTTGGCCTTCAGCTGTGCTATGGCTGCAGGGCCCAAAGCAGACCTCCAGCATCCTTTCTCCACTGCATCCTGCTGCCATCACTTCCCCTGGGAGGCTGTATGGGACAGCCGGGATGGGAGAGTCTGTGAGAGCCTTGGAAGCAGCAGAAATGGGCTGTCTGGTTGCCCAAGACTGCATTGTCTCATGGTTGTCTTGGTTCATGGGTATCTCTGGTTCTGTCTTGCTTGTCTCATGGTTCCGGTGCCCCACAGTTCTGCAGCCCATCTCAGTCTGGTTAGGAAGCCCAGTGTCTCCTGTTAGTCACTACAGCCTTCCCCTTGGCCTGGAAATTACAAGATTGCAATGAGCACTTCAAGTACCTGAGTTAGTGCAGCTTGGTCGTCTTTCAAATGTCCCTTCTCTCTGACCATTCCATGCTGCTGTGATTTCACATTCTACATTCCTCAGTGTTCATTTGTTCCCTGTCAGGACACTGGTGGCAGAATATTCATTTATTTGCTGCTGCTGCTCATCCCAGGCAGGCCCAGCCATTTGTTTATGACAGCCCTCCTCTCAGCAGCACCCAATTAAGATATCTGCAAGTTGATCTTGGATGATCTGCGGCCACAGCCTGCCAGATGGGCAGCTGGCAGTGATCTGTCAAAAATGGGACATCAGGAAATGGGTGGATCTCATATCACTAACAAGGAGTTTGCAAGCTGCTCTCCTGACAGTTGTTTATTTCCCTATTAAACTCATTGATGTCTTCTGGTTTTGGCCTGGATTTCCAAAAGAAACAATCCCCTGCAGTCAGCCTTGCCTCCCCCCGCAACCCAGGAATTTGCTAGTGAATTTTAATATGATTTGACAGAAGGCCAGAGGTCTCAAAGTTGTTAGGCAATTCCATCTTTCCTGAAAATTAAAGGCTTGGCAAAGGAAAGTAACTTCACTTTGACCCAGTGGGAGAAGGGAAAAAACAAAGAGGAGATCACCCATGAGCCAGAGCACATCCTGCTCCTGACCTGACAGGGGGAAAGGAGACTCAGATACCTCCATGTTTCTCACAGCAACTTGCTTAAACAAAGTTGTAATCAGATTTCTCACATGGTGTTTAAGAGAGTCTAGGAATGCCAGGACTGGGATTCTCTCCTAAGCACAGTTCAGGCAGTGAGATCTGCAGTGTAACTGGCAGCAAAGGGATAAAAGCAATCCCAAACAAGCATAGTGTGGTAATTTCTGTCTGTGCTGGAAACGGAGTCACTTCTGGCAGTGATTTTGCATTTCACAGTTAAAGAAAATTCTTTTAGGGAGATTTCGTATTTTCAAATGCTGCTCCTGCCTAGTCTCTGAAGATCAGACTCCTGTGAGCTGCACCAGCAGGGCTCATCCAAAGCCTCCAGACACCTCAGAAAATTCCTGACTTTATTTGCTGCTGCTTAGGTCAGGCTGGGCCAAGCTCAGCAAGCCTGGCATTGCCTCCAGCCTGGATGAGAACTGGCAGAAGGTCCTGGTTCCTCCATGCAAAGCAGCATGCCTGTTTGCATCTGTTCTTTTTTTGGGGCAGCCCCAGCTTGGTGCTACTCCAGCAGTTGGGCATTGCAAGGTTTCCTCATGCCAGTGCACAGCTCTGGCTGCTGGAGAGTTCTTGGCCTTGCTAACTGCTTTTTCCTCTTGCAGGGATGACAGCAATCCCGTGTGCATGTCTGGGCATATTCCTGGGTGGCCTCCTGGTGAAGAAGCTCAGCCTGTCTGCTCTGGGAGCCATCAGGATGGCCATGCTGGTGAACCTGGTGTCCACAGCTTGCTACGTGTCCTTCCTGTTCCTGGGCTGTGACACAGGACCTGTGGCAGGGGTTACTGTTCCCTATGGAAACAAGTGAGTGGACAGAGAGTTTCAGGGAGCTCTACCAGCGTAAATCCATGTTAGTATCCTCAACAGGCAGTGCAGACAGCCACAGAGCAAGCACAGAGTGTGGTGTGGGCTCCTAGTCTGGCATGTTTCCCTGCCACTCACCACTGAGAGACCTGAGCACCTGCAGATGACAACTAAAATCTGAAATTCAGTCAAACTGAATCCAAAGGCGCCAGACCTGAGTCTGTACCCACAGGCACCTCTGTAGCATTGGGTCTGGTTTGTCCTGGCAGTAAGGGACATGCACTGCTCTGTACATTGATTTCAGTGCCTGAGGGGAATTTGTTGAACTAGGTTTTAGATGCCTGGAAATACAGATATGGTGAAGAGAGAGTGTTTTTGGCTGCAGGCCCATTTTAATGTGAGAAGTGAGGCCCACATAACCCTGTTTTGTCCTGCACTCACAGGCCTTGGAGAGAGTTATGTGGTATTTTCTTCCTGAGTGCTCCTGTATGCAGTGGCAGCTCTTTAGATGACAACATCAGCCTGTCAGCTCCTTGCAGAAAAGCACAGAGCAATCTCCACAGCATCTCTCAGTGTTTCCTTGAGGCTTCTTGTTGAGTTAACAGGGCAGCCCAAGCCTTGCATTAGATTCTCTCTTGCAGGGGAGATAGTGGCCATGACATTTCAGTCTCCAAGGAGAGGCTGTAGCCTGGATTTCTTAGAGCTGTAACCCAGCTAGCCTGGCCACTGCTTTTTTAAAT
The DNA here is from genome assembly GCF_027579445.1 of Ammospiza nelsoni. Taxonomy (NCBI): domain Eukaryota; kingdom Metazoa; phylum Chordata; class Aves; order Passeriformes; family Passerellidae; genus Ammospiza; species Ammospiza nelsoni. Next base: position 6,225,940 of record NC_080646.1, on the reverse strand, counting down.
GTGTTTGCCTTAACTATCCCCCTCAAAGGCATCTTTGTGAGGCAACAGTGTGGCTGATACCACACTGTCCACTAATTTCTTTCTCTCTTTGTCTTACAGCTCAACTCCAACCTCATCTCTGGACCCATATTCCCCGTGCAATAACAACTGTGAATGCCAAACTGATTCCTTCACTCCAGTGTGTGGGGCAGACGGGGTCACATACTTATCTGCCTGCTTTGCTGGCTGCAGCAGCACGGTGAGTGGCCTTTCCTGGGGACCTCTCACCTGTAGGAACAGTTCTGGGAGCTCAAGTGGATGAGGTTCCTGCGTGTCTGGTGGGGTAGCTCACCCACAGCCAGTGGCTGCACCCCCAAAAGCTGAGCTCAAAGCTCTGGTGGGGCTGAGCCCCTGTTGTTGTTCACTTTGTTCCATAAATGCCCACTCTGTGCAGGGTCACCCATGGAGCAGGATGGGATCTCACAACCTCCCACCCTGGTTTTCCTCCTCAGCAGGGAAGCAAGGAACGTAATGAGAGATCTGCATATGGCAGAACACATCCTCTGCAGGAGATCCCTAGCCCAGAAGGGAGAGCTGAGGAACCTGCTCCTCTTTTATCCTGTTATTCCTCATCTCCCCTCTTCTCCACCTGCCCATGTTTGCCCTGCCCAACCCTTTCAGTCTTTTTCCTCTTGCTCTTTCCCTCAATCTGGTTCCTAGACAGTGGTGAGCAGCTGCTGGTTTTATTCACTCTTGTTTAAGCTTTCCTTTAACTCTGCTTGCTTATTTCTCTTTCCTTGCTTTGCTCTGAGGCAGCAGCACAAGCAGTTGTCAGGGGAGCAGAGTTTCCATCCAAAGACATTCTGCATTTTTCAGTTCTCTCTAAGAGTTTTTTTCCCTTAGAAAAGTCGTAAAGACCAAACTATCTCGGTATAAAGGAAATGTGGGGAATTTTTAACAATATCTTAAAAACCAGCTTTTTCATTTTTTGCTGCTGAAATGTTAATGTCTTCTGGGTTACACTAAAAATGAGTGCTCCTGTGGGTGGGGACTGGTGGGATTCCTGCATCCTTGCTCACTGCCTGGGGCTGTGTGGAGTCTGTGGGAGGTCAGCCTGGTCACAGGCACTGTTTGTGCCTACATATCAGTGCTCACCATGTGCAATTATCCCCCCAAGGCGTCATCCTTTCTCTCTGAGGAGATACCAGGCATCCCTTTGACACACCACAGCTTTGAGCTTTCAGCAGCCCTACAAGGATCCACATCAATGTGAAGGTGTTACCTCCCTGCCCTCTTCTTCCTCCTCCTCCTCCTCCTCCCAATAAGCCAACACCTGAGATGGCAGCAGGATGATTTTAAGAGGAAACCAGCTTGTTTCAGGCACACAGAATCGTGTCTCACCAGCTCACCAAGCCTTCAGCAGGTGTTCAGCTGGTGGTGGTGTGTGGCTGGAGCATGGCAGAGATCTGTGCAGTGCAGGGCAAAGCCCTGGCTCCTCTGGAAGGAGCATGGTAATGAAAATTCAGCTCTGCCCCTTCAGTCTGCAGCTGCCCGACCTTGTGCTCTGCAAGAACAAACCTCTCAGCAAAAAACTCACTCTCCCTCATGCTCTCTCTTACTTGCTCCTTCTCATTTTGCCTTTTTGTTGTCATCCTTGGGGTTCTTCTCATCTCTTTGTTTTGTGGGGGTTTTTTGCAGTAACATTTTGAACACAAATTGGTGAAGCAATAGCACCTGCTGGGAAGGGCATTATCAAGAATTATGGACCAGTTTGGCCATGCAATGGCCTTGAGGCAAAGCCAAATTGCCAAACCAAGTTTTAAACCCATAATCCAGGTAATGACCTGTCTGGAGGGTCTTGTGAATGTTATGTGCTTGTGATGAGGCAAGGGTTGCTTTTTACTGGGACATAAAATTCTCTGAATGCTTTATTTAACTTTACTACATTTTACCTTTCTGACTGCTTCTCTTCACTTTTCCTCTGTGAACAATTTCTAAAAGCAATGTGTAGCTCAGGTATTTCTTTCTTTTTCACTCCTTCTCTCTTACTGAGCTGATTTCAGAGGTGCATTTGTCCAAAAAGCCATAGGAATATCAGTGCTGGTAGGCAGAGCTCTGGCACCCCAAGGACTTTTCTTTCCAGCCATTCCTGGGAGTGACCCTTGCATACCACATGTTGGGTTGTGCATCCTGTTTGTTTGATGCCACTGACTCTCTCAGCATTTTGGCTGGAGACACGTGAATTCCAGCCTGGAGTTACTGTGCTGGCACCTCACATTGAGATACTAGCCTGTCCCTTCCCTGTCAAAGCCAGAGCTTAAAAAATGAGTAATTAAAAACATGGGTAATTTGCATGGATAATCACAGCAAAGTCAGGATGCTGTTAAAGGTGTAAACTCTGCATCTGTGTGCACATAAATCTGGGTGTGGAGGTTGGTGGGCAGCAGAAGGTTCTGATAACAAGTGGTTGGATGCAGTGAGGTTGCAGACCAGGAGATCTACAGAAGTTTGGCACTGGTAGCAAAAAATTTCCTCTCCACAGGACAAAGTCATAACTCCATCTTTGATGTTTCCCTGTTTGATGTCTGTGAGTTGCATACTGTGTCAGTAATAAAAGATCAAAGATCTGCCAGGTAAGGATGAGGTGCAGTGCTAAGCAAGCTGAGGTGGTTGCTACAAACCACTCACACTGCTTCGGGCCAGCACCTTGAAGCAAAGTGGTCAAAAAAGCAGATTGAGGGGCAAATTTTCAGGCAGTGAAGGTAGAATCTGCCTTGTGCTTTGTAAAAAAATTGCACCAGTGGGAGGACAGTGTGCCCCATCACTGCCCAAAACAGGTACTTTCTGTCCCTTGAAGAGATCCCAAGGGAAATAAACACCCAATTCTGCATGTTTGCTGTGATGGGAATTTTGCCCAAGGGTTATTCAGTGCAGGTATATAGTTTTCCAGACTTACAAGGGGTTTGATCCACAGGGCCTTGTCCATGCTGGTGGCTGGCAATGCACTGCAGTAAGAGCCAGCAGCTACAAATTCCCATTGTCTGTGCAAACACCACCTCAGTGGTGATAATTGTCACCATTCTGGAGCCTTCAGGTGTCAGCTTCTAACTCACAGCACAGGAATTTGTTATTTTAATTACTGCTTGCCAGCAGAAAGGCACCTGCATGTCTGCTCCAGCTCTCCTAGAGTGCTGCACCACAGTCTCTCTTGTCCTCTGTGCACTTAATTGGAAAAAAAATGATTTGACTCCTGTGCAGGAGAAAGAGATTGGTGTCAGAAAGGTTGGAGTGGTATCCCTGCTGATCCTTATCTTTGGAGGCAGTGAACCACAAAGTGTGCTTTTGTATGGTCCTAAGGGGACCCCTTTGGCAGGAAAGCAAAGGAATTTCTGCTTGCACATGGTAGGGGAGAAGGGGAGGAGATTGAGCTGCTTTTCAATATGTTATATTTTATGACGTTGCTCCTCATCCAGACACGTGACCTGCAAACCCAGCGGGCCTGTGAAGACAAGCCATGAATCATTAATGACTGTTTCTTTCTGTGTTCGTTAAGGGATTTCTTGGTAGTATTGTGTGCCTTAATTGCACTGACATCCCCCACTCAGAAATTCAGGAGGGAGAGTTGGAAAATAAGGGGGAAAAAAAAAATCCTTAAATCTGTGACTGGCAAACAAAGCTTCTTTTCACATCCTGCACTTGCTGGAGAGATCAAAGCAAAATGCAGTCATTCCACCCTCCTTCTGATCACATATTGATAAAGTTTATCTTGCTTGACTTGAGCTTTTAGCGCAACACAAATCCCTCTGAACCAGATGTCATTTATTAGCCCTGGAGTGCACTGAGGTCCAGCAGCCTCCCTGCTGCCAGGCTGTGGTGGTTCAGCTCTGGGTGAGCTGCAGCACCCATCGTGGGTGGCTCCTGCCCAGGGTTTGAGGTGCTGCAAGCAGTCCCCAAACCTGCAGCTGAGAGCAGGGCTGCAGATATACCTGCATTTAATGTGCTTCAGTTTAATTGCAGCAGCCAAGAGGACGGAGGTAAATAAGAAAGTAATTAGAACCATAATGGGGGGAATCTTCCTTGTCACAGAGACACAGATTGTTTCTTTATTCTCCTCCAAAGAGGTAGAACTGGGTAATAATTCTGTCACCGTGACATTTATGGGAGAGACTTGAAAGGAGCAGAAGAAAAGAAACAAGCCAAGGGACAGCTTTCCCTTGCTGGCAGCATGCGTCAGCTCTGATGCTCCTGAAACTCTTTCCAAATCCCCCTCCAACAAGCACTTAGGAGTTATTTAATTGACCATTAGAGGATTAGGCATTGCTGCTGACAAGCCCTGTTACAAAGGGCAGTGCTGGGATCAGAGCTCTCCCCTCTCCTGACTCCTTGTGCTCCTCTGCAGAACCTCAGTGGCTGCTCGTGCCTCACCTCGGTCCCTCCCGAAAACGCCACCGTGGTTCCTGGCAAGTGCCCCAGCCCTGGGTGTGAAGAGGCCTTCCTGACATTCCTGTGTGTGATGTGTGTCTGCAGCATGATCGGGGCCATGGCGCAGACACCGTCCGTCATCATCCTCATCAGGTGAGGCTTTGGTCATCATCCTCATCAGGTGAGGCTTTGGTCATCATCCTCATCAGGGCTTTGGTCATCATCCTCATCAGGTGAGGCTTTCGTCATCATCTTCATCAGGTGGGGCTTTGGTCACCTTCCTCATCATGTGGGGCTTCATTCACCATCCTCATCAGGTGGGGCTTTGGTTATCATCCTCATCAGGTGGGCCATCAGTCATCATCCTCATCAGGTGGTACTTTGGTCACCATCTTCATCAGGTGGGCATCAGTCATTCTCACCAAGTTGGGCCATCAGTCACCATCCTCATCAGATGGGGCTGCTCTTGGCATGGGATCATGGCTGGAGGGACCCTAGGGCACAGGGAGGAGCTGAGGGTCCCACACAGCTCCTGGCCTTTGCCTTTTACACCAAGCTCACTGTCCCCAGACCCGTGACTTTGAACTGAACCTCCATTCAAGCCATTTTCTCTCTAAGCTATTTTTTTTCACTTGTTAGTGCCTGGTTTAGCCAGGCATGGCCCCAGTTCAGGGCCTGCAGTATGGAGCTGCTGGAGAGAAAACAGAAACTACTCAAGCTCTCCTGTGGTGGAGAGAGTGAGGTGGGACTGGGCCCCCAAAAGGACAAGATTCCTGCAGGCATGTTGCAGAGAATGGTGGCAGGGTTGTTCTTCTGGGACTAACATGGAAATACAGATGTGCAGTTTCCAATCCAGCTAGTAAGAAGGTTACAGCTGCATTGGGAGAGGGGCAGAATTGCCACCCCATGTTCTCAGCATGTAATGACTTAGAGAGAGGCTTAGGCTCACCTTTTGAGATCATCTGGAGACCACAGAAACCACAGAAAAATTTAAAGCTAGCTTTGGTGAGTACCTCCCTGACTGGAGTTTAACTTCTCTCACCCTGGACCAAGTCCAAGAACATAAGGAACTCGGAAGTCTGAAGGACATGTCTGAGTTAAGCCAATGTGAATAGGTGGGCAAAAGTAGCTTATTCAAATAACTGACCTTGTGTTATTTCCAGACATATGAAACACTTCACCTTATGATATACATAGATATCTAAGCACACATTTATCCAAAATTACTTAGCTGTCCAAGCTGTCACTTACTGAGACTAATAACCAGAGGCATAAATAGCAGATCCATTCTGCTGCCTGGAAAATTCCAATAAAATTCAATCAATAAGGTCTGTATTAGAAACACACTCTTGAGTGGATTTTGGACAGAACAGCTCTGTGAGGGCATGTCTCCCTGCAGGATACAAAATGAGTTATTCCACCTACTAGTTCATTTCTCTCTTTGCATCTCCGGTAGCTAAAGGGAAATCAAATTTCCTCATGATAAATATTGTGACAAAAGCAATTTAGAGTTTGAAGAGTTCTTTGTTCAAGGAAGCTGCCAGCACCTTTAGGATACAACATGGAGACATCTTAGTGTTGCCTTCAAATGAGATAAGCCAGGAAGAAGAATACCAGGGAATAAGAAAAGCAAAGGGAAGATGAAACATACTCAGTTCGGAGCTGTAGGAAATAAACAATTCACACATCCAGATTTGTAACTTCACTCAGAATCACTGATAGCTGACAAAATGTACCAAATGTACAGCAGAGAGCTCTGAGCCAGGTAGCACCTCATGCTCTCTTGCAACTGCCATCTTCCATTACTTAAAGAAAGTTGTGGCATATGAATGTGTCCTTGGTGTCCAGAGCAGTGACAAGTGACACTGGCAGCTCCCATGGTTATTTAAAAATGGACTCAGTGTCTACAAATTAAACGTCTTGTCTTAGCAAGTCATTTGGTCACTGCTGTAGTCAGTGAGAAAAGGAGATGTCTCCAAGTGGCAATTCTTACTCCAGCCTAAGGTATGGGGATTGACTTTGGTCTTAAATATAGAAAAGTGGATGGAAGGACACCACCACCAGTTAAAAGCCCACTGTGAATATTCCATGTGATAATCTATTTTTTCATTAAAACAAACTTTTAATGCTCTGTTTCCTTCATTTCTCACCCAACTGCAGAATCCTATTTGAGCCAACCCATTAACCATTGGAACATTTTTCCAAGGTCATATAATTTCTGGCATAAAGGCTTTGGATATAAAGTCTGAGGGTCTGCCTGGAAACTGCTGAAATTCATCCCTAGGTCACAGGCTTCACACAGAAGTCATGGTGTGATATTGCATGGCCCATGAATGTGTGAGAGGAGGGCAGATGATCAGAAGGATCTTCTCCTAACTTAAAAGCTGTCTTAAAAACTGGTTCTGTTTTATCAGTTTTTGGCTGGTGCTCCTCCAGTGTATTTATACAGAGAACCACCCCTGCCATGAGTGTTTTTTTAAAGCACCTTTGAAGGATAACTCTTAATGCAGCAGTGGTTGTGTTCATAGCAGAAAGCACTGCAAACTGCATGAAAACTGGTGTTGAGCACTTCCTCTCTGAATCACCAAGCTGACTGAACCTTTTGGTCCACCCTTCTCCCTCCCTCTCTTGTTCCCAGTAGTCTGGGGAGTTTCAGAACCAAAAGTTTTCTCTCCCTCCAGTCCTTGAAAATTTGATGGGGAGCTTATAAACATCCGATGTCAACATTAGCTGTTGTTATTAATGACTTGGCTAATTCCTGAGCCTATCACCAATGCAATTATTTTTGGGGCTGTAGGCAGTTCAGGAGAAGGCAGAAGAAAAACCCCATTAATGACTTTTTGAAGAGGTGCTGGTGGCATCCTGGCTGACAGCACAGAATGGCCACAGGGTGTGTTAATCAAAGCAGAACAACAGGAATTGATTTCTCTCTCCCTCCTCCCTGCAGGACTGTGAGCCCTGAACTCAAGTCTTACGCTCTGGGGGTGCTTTTCCTGCTGCTCCGGTTGCTTGGTAGGTACAAAAGTTGTGTGTCCTTCTCTCCCACCCTTTGTTCCCTCTTGGAACACTCCATTTTTAACATGCAGAAGTTGATTTCTACTCTGTTGCAGAAGTTGATTTCTAGTCTCTGATTTCTACTCTGTAGTGCTGTCCTTGTCGTGAGAGGGGTCTGGCACACAGGTGTCCAAGCCCTCTCCATGAGGGATGTCAACCAAGGCTCCTGAAGCACTTTTCCTGCCATTTGTGTTGTGCTGATATTTTTTTCCAGAACAATTTCTCCCCGTGTCGTGAGAGGGGTCTGGCACACTGGGGTCCCTCTCCATGAGGGATGTCACACCAAGGCTCCTGAAGCACTTTTCCTGCCATTTGTGTGGTGGTAATGGAAGAAAATGCAGTGTTGGGTGAGAAATGGCTGTTTCTCCCATGGTCCCACACAACCAGTTTCTCTTCTGTAGCTGTTAATAACGTGTCAGCAGCTTGCAGAATTACTGCTGCACTGCATATTGCTGAAGGAGAGGGATATGGATTTTCACCCTCCTTTGAGGGACAGGACCTGTGCTACATGGTGAGTTTGCGCCTTCCTTTGGGTGCCTCAGAAATGAAACCAGGAAAATGAGAGAAGCTGAGTCCTTGTTTCCTCCTGTGAGTTAATATCCCATTAAAATGCTTATGGCTCCTCCTCTGCACCAGTATGTTCTCCTCATGTATGAATTAAAGGGAACATACCAGGCTGCTGCTGGTTTCTGGCTGGGTTTTTTGTCCCCTCTGGAAGAGGTGGCTCCTATTTTAAAGCTCTTCTATTTCAGCTCTTTAGTCTCAGTGCTTCAGGGCAAAATCCTCTGATCCATTGTTGTGTGGGACCATCTCATGCCCAGGGTTTCTGCATGTTGGGAGTGGAACTTATTTTTTTAGCAGGGCACAGAGAGCACCTTCCCTGCATGGCTCCCTTGGTCCCAAAGGAATGAGCTGGGGACTAAAGTGCCATTTTTTAGGCTACAGCAAGACACTGGGAAGTACAGGATTGAAAATCCAGCAGTACCAGACATCACTTTGAATAAGTGACTTCATTTTTTTACTTATTGTTTTAACACCTTAATCCCCATAAGCTGAACAGGAAATTGTGCTCCCAGGCCAGTTTACAATTAAGCCAATTAGATGTCCATTGGTTTTGGTGAAGTAACTGCGGCCATACAAAAAGCTCCCTCAAGTTAACATGCCCAGAGCTCAGATAACTCAAAGGGAAGTTTCTGGGATGACCCAGGTCAGCTGTGGTTCAAGCCTTGCAAACACAGCATTCTCTTTAGCTGCTGGTGCTGCTCGTGGGTTTTGGCCTGACTTCAGCTGTGACTGGCTGAATGTGGAGTCTCAGCAGACAAGTGTGCAAGGAAGACAGCTGTGGGCTGTTATTTCCAAATGAAAAATACTTAGAGGGGGGAGATTTTTAGCTTTTCATTTTTCCTTTCAAAAGAGAGAAGCCTCCTGAGATAGTAGCATCCTGGATTCCTCTAAAACCAGGCTCAGACATGTATACTTAAGTTGAACAGATTTCTTTTTTTTCATTCCAGTAAAGAAGCCATAGTGAGAATTTAAATCCAAATCTTTATGTGTTGCTCTGTCACTAAGGGATTCCCATGAAATAAGACAATACATCCTGAAGCATATCAGCAATGTAGCTGGAACGCACAGAAAATGAAGAGAAAGATACTTTTCAGTATGAGCAAGGGTATCCAAATTGTGCCTCTATCAACCTGAGGTTTGAGAATAGCTTTACTGATTTATTTTAAAAGCTTTTCAGTTCACCTTTAAGCTTTGACTTAAGAAGACAGCGATAATAGCTGCTTCTTACACCAAAGGAGAGAATTAAATGCAGGAGGTATGAGACCCGAAGGTGCAATCCTAGCTAATAGATTTCAGTAAGACAGAAGCACCTTTTTTTATGCAGCCCTACAGTTTCTGCTGTGAAATATATATAAATATATAGAGAGAGCAGAAATTTTTGCAACACTTTGCAGTAAGAGGTAGTACATGATTGACTCTCTTTAATATTCACTGTAATAACATGAAACATGACTGAATTCTCCCGGTATCCTCCTGCATATATTGTCTCATTTCATAGGAATCTGCTGTGAGAGGGCAGCCTAACAGTGTCTTCATATAAAAACATTACTGCAGTTTCCCAGAGAAGAGAGTAAAGCAGTGCCATTGGAGCCAAAGGTTCGGAATGGATTTGTCTGGAATGGCAAAGAATTTCAGACCTTTAAGATCCTGGATGCATTTTTTCTGGGTGGTGTTCACCATGCATCCTAGAAGAGCCTCTGCTTACCAGGGCACTTCCTTAGATTTTTTTCCTCCAAGCTTATGTTGTTTGCCTCTTACTCTAACATGACAAAACCCTACAGTGTTTCACTCTCAGAAGGAGTTTCTGGTGTGCAGTGCAACTGCTCAGCCCCCTTGTCTCAGGGGTTCTGAGCACCAAACTTGCTCCTGCGTGTCTCTCATCCTCTCTTCTGCTCAAAACAACCTGAAATACTCACTGGTTGCTAAAGGTTTTTCCACATGACTGCATTCACATGAGAGTAGCTTTGGAGTTCAAGGGAAACAGATCCTTCTTCAGGTTTTACAAGGAGCACTTTCCAGGCCAAATTGTGGCGGACACCAGGCTGGAGCCAGCAGGTGGGGATGGCAGCTCTCCCTGAAGCTCAGCCTGCGCATCTCCAAAGCTTTGTGTCAGCATCTCTCAGCATGTTAACAAGCAGAGACTCACCTCAAAATTATGATGCACATGTTATTTTCTGTTATTACAGAAAGAATGTGGCTCCTCAGTTGCTGCCAGATCTGGATATTACCCCTGAGGTGCCATCCAGCAGCACTGGGCACACAAACTGCAGTCAGCAGCAGAGCCTCTTGCTTCTTTGTGGCAGGAGCCCAGCTGAATTTTTAAAATCCAGGTTGAGTGTGTGGTTGTTCACAGGTTTCAACTAAAAAAGTGTCTTTGAACTTAGAAGCAGAACCAGCCCAGCCTGGATTTTCCAGTCATTGAAATGATGAACACAGAGCTGGTGCTGATATTTTTTCCAGAACATAGATAGGTTTTTAGATATGATGACTGGAACGAGTATTTCTAACAAACAGATTGTCTTGCCTTTTTATCATCTGGTTTTACTTACTACATTTGTGCTATTAATGACTGGTTCAAATGAGAACCAAAAGCCCGTATAACCTCTCTTAATTCCTGCATTTACCAACATATAAGGAAGATCAAACAAAATCTGCAGAGCTCCAGTCATCAAGAAAATAAAATAAAGAGATCTCAGTTACCACAGAGAACAGTGAAGACAACCAATTTATTTGTAGTCTTAGGATACATGTCATGAATGTCACTACTTTGCTCGTGACAAGCTGAAGGAAGGTAGCTTTTTTAAGCCTGGAAATCCAGGTTAATGATGAAACTAGATCCAAGATTAAACACTTTCCTGTCTAAAAACTGCACTCCTTGTGTCTGCTGTCACAGGTATTTATAGAGTCTCAGGCATCAGAGCACCTACGGATGCATTGATACTGTCAGGGGGGTGTTGTGCCTGCCTGCTGTTGGATTTCAGTAGATGCAATGCTGTCTTTGCTCACTGCCTTAACCCACAGCAGTGACTTCATCCATCAGGGCTTTTTTCAGGGTTTTTCTGCTTCTAGCCTCTGCCCATAAATACAGCAGAAGGTAGAGAAATGGTTGCATTATGTAGAATGTTCACATTTTCTTCCCAGTGCTGCACAGGCTGGCTGGGGAGCGCAGAGCTGGAGCGTGGATGTCCTAATCACCATCAGGCTAATGGGAAATGGGGGGTTGCTGCAGTGTCCCTGCAGGATGAGGGAAAGGAGACAAGAAAAGCATTTCTTTTATTAGTTAAATGAGATTGGAGTGATTACTTTGCTTGAAGATTGCAGCTCTTCTGCAAACCATGATTGAGAAACACTCATCGGTAGTTAGCTGCAGTGGCTGTGGGAGAATCCTGCTGTGATATTTCATTTAATGGCACTCTGAAATTTTCCCTTCTTTTCTGATGGCATCTTTGACATCTATTATGGGCTATTGTTTCTTTTCCTTTGATCCAGAGAAAACCTTTTGCTATGTTTTGATATCAGGGTACAGTCCAAAACGGGATCTCAATGCTGAGGCTGATTTTAGGTGCTGAACCTGGAATGCTATGAGATCCTTCAGGGCAACACTCTAAAGTGCAGAATTGCCAGTTTCGAGATGGTGAGCTGCAAGGCTGTCCTCCTCCTCTTTCATTTATCCCTCCACTTAGTCTCATTAGGCAAACAAGAAGCTTAATAAAAGCCACTCAGACTTGAATAAGATTCTTGCTGCATGTTGATATCAGCAGGATATAACGTCTCTTCCACAGATGTTAAGTCCAAGCTAAAGGCTCATCTACAAACTTCATTCAGGTTGATTTAGAACTTCAAAAATTAAAATCGCAGGCTGCATCTGGGACTGTTAGCCTTGATAAAGTACCCTCTTTCCACTCACTGCAGTCACGTCCTCTCTTTTTATAGAAGCATGACTTGTCTCTCTTATTTTGGCAGGTTTTATCCCACCTCCTCTGATCTTCGGGGCCGGGATTGACTCCACGTGTCTGTTCTGGAGCACGTTCTGTGGGGAGCAAGGAGCCTGTGCACTGTATGACAACGTGGTCTACAGATACCTGTATGTCAGCATTGCCATCGCCCTCAAGTCCTTTGCATTCATCCTGTACACAACCACCTGGCAGTGCTTGAGGAAAAACTATAAAAGATACATCAAGAACCACGAAGGTGGTCTCAGCACTAGTGAGTTTTTTGCCTCTACTCTCACCCTAGACAATCTGGGGCGGGACTCGGTGCCCCAAAATCAACCACATAGGACAAAATTTATCTATAACCTTGAAGATCATGAGTGGTGTGAAAATATGGAGTCTGTTTTATAGTGACTGTGGAGGAGTGAACTATATTAATAATACAAGGGTCCTTTTTAATAAAAACAAGGAGAGAGCACGAACGGAAGAAGAAACAACTGCAAAACAGCAACGGCAACACAGGAAACTTTTGTCTTTTTCTCAAAGCCAGACCCAGCCAGGATTCTTGAGAACAGAGTGTTTTGATGGGATCACTTGTGACATCCTGCAGGGTGCTGGAGAAAGCAGGGAGCCCTTGTGGCTGGGCACCAGCCCCTTTGGTGACAGCACGAGCTTCCAAGGAGGGCACCTGCAGAGGTTTCGCGGAGAGTTTGGCACAGGGTGTAGAGAAAGCAAGGTGATAACAGCAAGCTGATAACAGCAGGGTGATAACAGCAAGGTGATAACAGCAATAGGTCCTTTCTCAGTTGGGATGGGCTGTGTGGGGCCATGCAGGGCTGGCCAGGCTGGGTGCTGCTCCAACCTGCTGCATCCACGATGGCAAAGAGGGAGCGGTGCTGGAGCCCTTCCACCAGTCACACTCTGTCACCAGCCATGAGCCCAGGATGAATTCCTTGAAAGCTGCTGGAAACCTTCCCAGTGGCCAGCAATGCTGTCAGGGGTATCCAAGTCCTTCCAGGCCTGGCTTATTCACAGATTGCAGCTCCTGTGGCTGTCTGTGAATAACCAGGCTCAGATCTCAAAACCCAGTAGAGTTTGCTCACACTTGCCAAACGTGCTGTCATTTTTAAAGGGGGATGAGTTCCAAATACTTATCTGTGTAGTCCTCTAATAAGATGGTTTTTTTGGAATTATTTTTGAGTATGTGTTAACCCTTAAATTGCTGACACTTTTCCATGAGGAGGATTTATTTATGCTAGTTTGGGAAAGGATCCTGTTTAATTCACCCAAACGTAATGTGACTCAAGGGGTTTGTTTAATCCTCTGCATTTTTTATCCATACGCCTTCATTCTAATATGCTACCAAGCCAATGAAGACACATAATATGTTTTTAAAGAAGAGAATGAATGCACTGTGTCTCTATAAAAAACAATTGTCTGTTGGAGAATTATAGATAATATGATGATTTACATAATATAGTTTTTTCATATTCTATGTGACTCAGTGAACACATATATATGTGGAGAGGCTGTTGATGTTCTCTCCAGTTTTTAAAGATATATATATATAATTTGCAATCTAGAAATTGTGTGGTGGATGTTTTCTTTAAAGTGTGTCTGTGTGTGTGTGTGTGTGTACAAGATGAGAGGAATACTGACCTTAATCCTTCAGCCCTCACAACTGGTGTTTTATTTTTCACCTGAGAAATTCCACTGACTCTCAGTGGGAGCCATGTGAGGAAGATGGAATCATCTCTCCTGGATGCCACATTTTGTTTGTACATGGGAATAGTACAAACAATAGTCCCTCTGGAAGGCTGGGTTATGGGAGCAGAGGCTGGCCAGCACTGAGCAGCTCAAATTTCCATTCAGCTCCCCACAAAGCATCCATGCAGGAGCACATTTGGCTTGGCTCCTGCAGTGCAGTCCTACCTAAACCTGCAAAAACCATGGGGAAACTTTCATCTGATTACAAGAAACGTGGGGGTCAGGCTTATTTTGTATGCACATTTTTGTTTTCCAAAACATTCCTGCTGGGAAGCAATGCAAATTGGTGGCATTTGATGAGGTTTCTTTTCCCAGGAACCAGAATTGTTTCTGATGGACTAAATGTCAGAAGGGCTTTAAGGGTTAGCATCGTAATTTAAGAGTTCCTTTTTTTGTGTGAATTTTGAAGCTGTTGTGAACTTGAGGATGTTTAGAGGAGTAACCTGGCATGTTGAGTCAAATGCTGGATGTCACTTCCATGCAGGTGGCAGAGGGGCTGATCTTCCCCAAGTCCTTGTGCATTGCTGCAGTGGGCACCCCAGAGCTGGCACAATTACAGAGGGTTGATAACTTGTCACTCATGTTCAGCACATTTTTAGCAGACTTTTCTCTTATCCAGCTTTCCAACATGGGCGTGGAGTATCAAACTGCTTCCACTTGATTGAATTTATATGTGTGCTTGCAGTTTATGCACAGAATTACATATTCAGCAACAATAAGGGCAGGAGAAAAGGATGTATCCAATAAACTCCGTTGTGCCAAATACTCAACAGATATTGTAATTGCAGATATTTAATTCTTGGGTTTCAGCCATATTAAGAATCAGTCAATTGATGAAGGAGTTTAAGGAAAAAAAAATATTAAGCTATGCAGTGCCATTGTTATGTTGGGTAGTAAATGATGCTTTTTAGACCATTATGCTGGTTTAGTATATCTGATCTGCTAAAGTAGAGAAACTGCATCCATAAAACAATGAATTCAAAAAAGTCACAGGGTGCATAACTGTCTCATAAAATACATATAATTGTCAAGAACGAGCCTTTGAAATCATTCTGTACAGTTCTCTCCATTCTGCAGATTTATTACTTAGACTGCTGTCTTTCCAAATGTTAGCTCATAATTTTATACTATACACACACTTTCAGACTCCAACACAAATGTCACACAATAGAACCTTTCTAAAAGCCTGATTGCTTGAAAATTTCATAACCCCTTTCACAATTTCATGATTTTCCCCTCTGAAAGTCCAAGGTGAAGGAGAATAGCATGCTGATTGATATGATGTAAAACAAACTCCCAGTGTTCACGAGCTGTGGTTTGTTGCTGCAGTCAAAAGTCTCCCTTGACCGGAGTTATAGAAACAGGATTCCAGGGCACATAACATTTTCATTTTTATTTTTCTTTACTTTTTTCATTTGATCTCTTCTCTTAGTATGTGTGGGAGATGCAGTTGAATGGGGTTACTTATGTTATTTTTAAGCTGTAACTTGAAATTCCTGCATGATTGTTTTTTTATTTCTTTTGATAATGGAACTCTTGAAAATCTTTTCCCCCATCCCCCTCTTTTCTTTTTTTTTTTCCCCAGGGTTAGGTCTGATGTCTGCAATGTGAAGGGCTTTGCTGTCAGTGCTTTGGTACAGATTTAAGAACAGATCTTTAGTTGAAAGAAAATACACAGACCAAACCCTTCATCCACACCAGCAGGCATTTTGGGGTTTTTTTTCTGATTTCAGAACCACAAGCCATTTTTGCCTGCAACCCATTTTTTTTTGTTATAGAATAACAAAGGAAGAGTGTCAGACATCCCCCCCTTTTCCCAAACTGTGTTCTGGGCCTTGACCTGTCAGCACTTCACCTCCATCCTGCAACTGCCTTAACCATGCAGGAAACTCAAAAAACAAGGATGGAGTTAGAAAATCACCCATTAACAGGAACAGGGGCATGCTCTGAGCTGTGTGGTCCAGATCCGGTGGTGGAAATTGTTTCTTCATATTCAAGGGCATTGAAATTCAGGGGTTTGTTGAGGCCTCGGTCTCAGCAGAATTGTTCTTTTGGCGTTTCCAAGCACTGTGTTCCCCACATGACTGTCTGCTAAGGGATGGGATGTTTGGAAAAACAAATTACTTGAGATTCTGCAGTCTCTCTGGGATTGACCAGTTGCCTTGCATGACTGCAGGTTGGGGTTTCCTTTCCCTTGCTCAGATGCCACTCTGGAATGGCCCCGGTGGAATCAAAAGGGGACCCCAATCTAAAATTGGTGCAGATGACACTGGAATAGTTTTCATTGCATCCTTGTTAACAAGGTGATGCATTTCCAGAACATGCTTTTAATACCTATAGAAATCATCCATTTTTCTGACTTTACCCAGCACATCTTGGATGTAGAGTGGGACTGAGAAGTCCATCACTTGAATTACCACTTGAATATCACAAACCTTCCATTCTTGGCAATTCAGCTCAATAATGGGGACCTCCCTCTGCCATTCCTCTCTGAGATGCACTAAACTCCTCAGTGCTGCTGCTCTTCATTGTGGTTGGCTCTCACCTTGCTCAGAAGGTGAGAAGGGAAAGATGCAGAGAGGAATTAACTTCCATTATCTGACTTAGCTACACTTCAAAATGCTTCCAAATTGAACTAATGGTCTGCAGACATTTGGAAAGTGATTGGAGTATTTCCAAATGGCTGAGATACATTTACTTCTTTTGCCTTGCAAAACAGAAAAAATTAAAATTAAGGGAATGAATGTGATTTGAACCCCCCTCCTATCCCCATAAGAGTTTTATGTTCATCACATTGCAGTGGAGGCAATGTGCTGAAGGTTCACCTTTGTGTCTCAGACAGACTGACATTTTTTCTCAGTAAATGGGGTTTTGGGACACAGAAACTCCATCTCACAAGCAGCAGTTTGACTCCACAGCCAGCCCACAACAACCTGAAGCCTACCAGCACTGTGAAGCTTTAGCCCCCAGGCCAGCCACAGCTGTTGCTGCCATATGAGAGTTTGTCACAGCTGGGTGTGCTTGGCTTGGTGTTTTCTTCAGACTTTGGCATTCTTGGTGTGATGCTTGCTTTATTCTTGGCAGGTGATGTGGGGAATTGTCAGTATAAAAGACACATGCAAATGCTTCACTGGACTGATGTGATAACAGCTTTGTTTCTTTATTCACAAGGGTTCCCAGACTTACTCCTGCTCTGCCTTTAAATGCAGCTGTGCTCATCTATCCCCCTAATTTCATGTGAACTGTGTTTGCAGACAGCAGCAGGTTTGTTGTTGTTCTTTCTCCAGATCTGATTAATATGTGCAGAGCTCACAAGCCTCCTGTGCACAGGGCAGAGCACCCCTGATTACAAGCAATAATACTGACCTGCTCTGGTTTGCAATAGGGCTTCTGGCTTTTCCTACTAAATGTGTGTTCACCTCTCCAAGCATCCCACCCTGCTGCTGTGCCTCACCTGTTTTGTTGGCAGCCAATTTAGAATTGGTGGAATATAGGCAGCAGTTTAAGATGGGAACCTGTGGTGTGAGCCAGGTTCAGCCCTGCTTATCTGATGGTTGAGACTGATCCAAGGAGGAAAGTAACTGAGCCACTCAGCATCTCTGAAAGGATTATCCACCCTTCTGTGCTCCTGGACAGCCCTTCCTCCACCATACCCATGGTTTGTGGGTGTTTCCTTCCAAACTGACCATCAGCTCCCTTTCTCAAGCCACAGTTCTTCCTTCCCCCAGTGGCAAAGCACAGCTTGGCTCTACCAAGTCAGTACAAGGTATCCAGAGAGGTATCCTGGCATGCAAATATTACTGAGAGGCATTTAAATTTGCCTGGCATGCCAGCAGGTCTCGCTCAGTTTTACATATGTTCAAAATGTTACAGTTTGTTCTGCTTATATCCCCTAAATCTACAACCTCCAGGCTGCAAATGATGTTCTCTATCATTCCATTGACATTTCTAGCCAATCTGAGTCTTAATACAATTGCTTTGCTGAAAAATGGCCTTTCAGCAGTTCTTAGACATGAGGTACTTCTTTATTAACTAGTGATGCCAAGTGAAATCTTTGGCCATTGTCTGTTCCCTGAATCCAGGGGAGCAGAGGGAGGCTGTGCCTGCCCAGCAGCAATACTGATGTTTCCTGGGGCAGAGTGTGAACATGGGCTGCTTTTCCTTCAGCTTCAGGCTTGCCTTGGCTGCTTGGCTCTGAGCATCTCTCAGTCCCAAAAGGACACAGGGAATTCAGGAGAAGCCTTGTGGACAGAGCAATCCATTTGGAGTAGGACTTGAGGATGTTTGTAGTGTTTATGTTGTTTTGCTTGTCAAAGCTTTGCTTCAATCTCTCTTTCTTTGATGAATGGAGTGACCCCAGGGATGGGGTCTTTGGGATGGGATAAGTTTGTGATCTTTCCCCCATTTATTCAGGTTTAAGTGTGGCAGAGCAGGGTGTCCAACCCTAAGAAGGAAAAGCTTTGTCCTACCGTGAACAGTTTGTGGTGCTGGACTTGTTCTGCACAAAGTTGGTGTCTGCATATGGCAAGAAGCAATAAGAAACTTGTCAGCTGCAACTTGGCAAATAATTTATAGCAACTTCATACATGAATTTTCCCCTTTATTTCTTCCTTGTAAATTGCTGAGAAAACCAAGAAAAGACCTCCACTGTATTTAGAAGGTCATTTCTGCATATCATCTGTGGTCTGGAGAAGTTGGAAAAGCTTTCTTGTAATCCATACACAGGGATTTGTTCTGGATGGACTTAAAACTCACAGGGGTTATTTCTGCTCCCTGAGTTCCCTAAGCTGGAATTTTCTCATCAGTAAGAATACTTAGTTCAAAAGTCTGTGATTAGGAATTGAGTAAGAGGATCCTTGCTCAGTGTCAGCAGGCTGAGCACTGCTGGACACACCATGCTCCAGGACAGCCAAAGTTTCCAACTCACAGTCCTCTTCCCAGGAATATTCGCTCACAGATGCTTGAAATTCTCAGTATCTCTACTGGTTAAAGCACTCATTTGAGTAATTGCTGACAGCAAACACCAAAAGGGTATGAACCCAGGCAACAGCGAATCGGTATTGAGGTGAAGCAGGTGGTGTAAATTTCATTTGCGATGTTTGCACAGCTCCTGGATCAGAAGCAGAAACCTCTGGGGCATCAAGAGAGTTGCATATAGCCTAGCATGTCTTAGTTCTTCCCAAGTGAATTGCCCATGGGTGGGACAGCAAAAGGCATCTTTCTCTGCCACGGATACCTGAGCCCCCCAAACCCATTTTCTCTTGCAGTATGGCATCGCACAAACAGCAGTGCATTTACCCCTCAGAGCAAACAGTGCTGTGCTTTTGGTGCCTCACAACTCTAACTGTGAATTTGAAAGGAAGAAACGACCCCTGCTCTTCACCTGTGACACTTCCTGCCTGACCAGAGGAGGAGGAGGAGGATGATCCCTCATGGAGACTCACAGCTGTTCTCCTAAAGTCTTACTGCAGCAGGACCAAATGGTGCTCTGTGATCACCATGGGTGGCCTATTCCCTGTGCTAGGGCTCTGTAGCTCAGCTGCAGCCCCACGTTGCCTTCACTTGGTGTTCTGGTGCAAAGCATGGTGAGGAGGCTGCACATGACTGCCCCTGAGGTCTGCCAGTGCTCTGTGACCACCAAAGCTTTGGAGTCTCCACGTTAGCCCATGAAAGCAGCTTCCCTCACCTGGTTTTGGGGAAGAGCCATCCCAGAGCAGCTTCCCTCACCTGGTTTTGGGGAAGAGCCATCCCAGAGCAGGTTCAGGGGGAAGCTGGAGCAGCGCACAACAGGGAGCTCACATCCATGGGGAGGAGGGGGTGGGACGGAGCAGAGGAAGAGCTGTGACATTTTAAAACCCATAGTGCCTACCACTGCAAATGGAACGCTGTATTGTATTATATTACACATGACTACCATGTAAATAAAGTACAATAAATGTGGTGTTCGTTGGGATTTTGATACAAGTCAAATGCAGTCTGCAGAAATGGTTTTTTTTGCCTGCTGTGTGTACTTATATCCCATTCCAGGCACGGGGGCATTTGGAGTTGCGGGAGCTAACAATGCATAAATGGCATTAGATGGGGCATGGTTGCTGTAGGGCTGTTCTGAAATTCCTTTTGCCCCGTGCAGGTGAGACACGAGCACCATCTGAAATCAGTTTACACAGGCAGGAGGAGAGCAGCTCTGGATGTGGTTCATGGGCAGAAGAGATGCCCAGCCAGTGCTTGGCCATGCCTCATTCATGGTGGAGAAACAACCAGGTTTCAGTGGCTGATCTCTCTTTGTTTCCCTGCTGCAGAGGTTGACCAGCAGCCCATGCCCTGCCTGTGTAACCTGGTTATTCCCCACCCCTGACAGCCCTCAGTGGCAGCTACACATGAGCAAACTCAAGAGCTTAAAATTCAAAGCATATTGGGAAAAAAGTTCTTGACCAGCTGGCTCCTCTGTGTCTCTGACAGAGATTGAGGAGCCTGGGGTTTTGGCTAGTAAGAATATTAGGAACCTACTTTGTTCCTTAACTCACTCCCTTATCCATCATTCTCTTTCTCCACAGTGTAAATAAAGAAAATGATACATTTTCACGAGGCAGGCCTGCCATGTGCCCTCCAAATCATGATGCATCTCTTGACTGGGTTGTTGGTGGGAGTTCCTCTGGGCTTCAGAAGCTCAGGGCTTCTCTGACAAGTGTTTGCAGCTGGTGTGTGGGTGCAATCTCCCATCAGTGCATGGAGAGTGCTTCCACACTGATTGTCTCGTTGGAGAACAACACCCCCCCATGCAGTTTGTCACACCTGTGCTTGGAACTCACCTGCAGAGGAGCTCTGTGCAGGGTGCACAGCATGGAGGAGTGTTTACCTGCCTCTGTACCAGAGCAGTCCATGGTGTTTGTCCCTCCAACCATTGCTCTCCTCCACAGTCACCTGGGCAGAGCAGCATTTGTGGGTTCTGGAGAAGAGAAGGTCCGTCCTTCCTGCACAGAACATCTCCACAAATGGTCTGTAGCACCTGGATGAGCCCACATGCCACTGCCCCTTCTCAGGCTGGGAGTTTCTGTTTTCCTTCCTGTTTTCCTTTCCCGCCCAAGGAAAAGTGGTCCTCAGAAAGGTCTTTGAACTTTGCTGGTAATTTGACTGCTGGTAATTTTTCAGACTTCCAAAATAAACCAAAACCTGGTTTGGAAAAGGAAATGTTTCACTGTACAATTGACTTTAAAAAAAAAAAGAAAAAAAGAGAAGCCACATGCTCGATATATTTTGAGTACTGTGTTCTGTATTTTTGCAGCTTATATTTTCCAGATGAGCAGTTTAGAAATATGTGATGTGAAAAACATACTGTAAGTTTGCTGTAAATGATATTAAAAACACTATTTTCATTCTTGTCCTGTCTCACTGGATCATCTCTTTGGTTCACCCTGGCTGGCTGGTTGGGATGGTGCTCTGACTGTTCCAGAAGGTTCTCAGCCTCAGTAAAAGCAGGGTTGAGAGTTCAGGTTGGAGGTTTGCTAGAAATTACAGTGGGAGTGAATTCTTTGCATCTGCAGTGCCTTCAGAGTGAAGCAGTGACTGTGGCAGAGAAGGTGAGGCAGGTTTTGGTGAAGGGCAAAATGAATGGGGAAAGGAAAGAGAGAACAAGGGCATCCTAAATTCTTGCATAACAGAGGAACTTGAACACCTGGAAGACACTAAAACGAGGAAGAGATCAGAGAAAACATGATTGGAGCAGGAAAATGCTGGATGTGTCAGTGGTGATGAATATGTCTCACACTCTTTGTGTCAGTTCAGCTGTGGAGGGGAAAAAAAAAAGAGCTTTTAGCTGAAATAGCAACAGCTGAGTGAAGTGGCTGAGCCCTGCCATGCACCCTGAGCCCCTGCAGCTGCAGAAGCTTCTCCATCTCCATCAGTGGGATCAGGCCCAGAGGGTGACACATTCCTGAGGATTCAGTGACACACACTTCCTCCTGTTCCAGCTGCTGTACTGGTCAGAATAAAAGCAATCACTTCTTTGACCCTTTGTTTTCAAATGCTTCAAATCTGGTGTATCAAAGTTTTCTCCTGAAGCTTCTACAAAATTATGCTAAATGAGGCAATTGCATTCCAAATGAGTTGAATATTCACTTAGTCCTTGTTTGTTCCATTTTTTATCTTCCCCTGTTCCAGTTCCCTCTTCTGAAAGGCAGTGAGCAAAACAAAGATTATAAGTCAGAAAACAAACAAAAAAAAAAAAAAAAAAACAATTTTGTTGCACAGGAGTTGAATCCAACCACAGTTGCTTTGAATTCACTTTCCAGCAACAGGGGCTTTGGAGAATAGTTCAGGAGGAATGAGGGAGGAAGTCTGGGGAAAAAATGTTTTGTTAAACGTTGACAGCGAAGAATCTTTTTATTTATTTCACTTCATTGCTTTTCCTGGTAGTGTTGAGGTTTGTGCAAGCTCATTTTGAAGACAGCATTCCTGCTTGCTCCTCTGGCCATTCCTGGCAGGTCCTCTGTCCCCCACAGTGGGTGGACACATCACACCCAGCATTCCAGAGCCTCCTGTAGCTTTAGCCAGCCTGGACCTTTACTTTTTGCTGCTGCCTCCAACAGAATCTGGTTAATTGGGTATTTACCGAGCTGAATTCTGTTGTGGGTGCAGACTATTAACCTTTATGTCACCTAGAAGAGATTACACCTGGTAAAGTTAATGTTTTGAGACTGGGAGGTTAACGTGTCACTCAGTGCTCAGCCCTCCCTCAATTAGCAGCAGGGCCCATGTGTGGCTGTGCTGTGAGCCCTGCTTTAATTAGAAAGGACTCACAGTTGGGTCACATCAACAGCATCAGTTTACTGTCCCTTCCAGCCTTCTCTGATCCTTCTCCTCCTTGGGTGAGTTTTGATGTTGTGGTGCCCAGCCCAGGGATGCTGGAACCCCTCCTAAGGCACCCTGAGCTGGGTCTAAGGCAGTGCCTATCACTGGCTGGGGTCTGTGTATAAATCAAAAATGGGATGGGGCTGCTGTGGAACGTGCCTTGAGCTGGTTTATTTTTCAGCATCAGTCTCATTACATGGTTATGACAATGGGAAGATGCCACCAGCTCACATCCCAGGCAGCGGACAAAGAACTTAATGTTACAACTCACTTTATAAGTTTCTGGACCAATCACACAAAGCAAAAGCACATTGACAGTAGTTCTATCCAACCACTATAAGCACAGGTGCCTTTGGTTAAAACAATGCTTGCTTATTTCAAATACAATACCTGCTTGTAAGCCTTAAAACACAATGCACACAGCTCCATTATTAAGCTTCAAACTTCCTAATATCTTGCCAGATAAACTTTTCTGTAACTTAGAGGGTTGTTCTAGACAAGCGTTAATACACAGACCATTGTTCTATTTGTCCTTGCTTTTCTACTTTTTAAATAATTTTTTGCTAACCTATCTCATGGCTGCTGCTTAGCTCTAATCACAGTTCTGCTGCCTCTGAGGCCTGCCTTTTGCAGCTTTCCCAAAACCCTCTGATTTTGTGGATTCCCCCAGTGCCTGGTGATGAAGCCTGGGGAGCTCCAAGTGGAGAAGGTTGTGGTGTTCCAGGCAGAAGCTCTTAGCCCTGCACCAGCTTTGCTCAGCTCCTGAAGCATCCTTTAGATGATCTGTGCACTCCTGAGCTGGCTGAGTGCTCTGGAGGGCTTGGGAGAACCTGGTTTGGTTTTGTGTTTTGTGCCCAGGCTGTGTATGACTGCAGAGAACACTCTGGTGCTCTGAAATGGGGAATGTTGGAAGAATAAAACACAACATTAGAATTGTGACTCAACCACAAACCCTCTTTGAAGAGCCTTTCTCAGCCAGACAAGAGGGACAGATCCCATGTTCATGGCAGGGCAAAGTTGGGTGTTTATCTCATTTCTGTTTTCCTGTCACTCCTGTGACAAATGTCCTTCCACACAAATGCCTTTGGCTCTGCAGGCAAAATGCAAAATCCAACTGCTACATACAGCCAGTCAGAATATTCCCTGTGAGGGCGAAAAAATGTAATTTCCTCCAAATTATGACTTTTTGTGGGAATATCTCCGTTTCAGTGCTATTTCATTCAAACAAAAGCTGATGAGCTCGCAGTATCTTGTTGAAATTGGAGCATTTAGAGTTTTCTTTGGGAAACTGTAGCTTGAATTTTTTTTCAGCATATAAAATAAATTGGAGTATTTGGGCTTTTATCAAAATGAAATGTTTTGATTGCCTTCAGGCAATATTTTCTGCTTAACATTACACTTCTGTGGAAAGTCTGAAATTCAGTGTTTCGTTCTATTTTGAGACACAAGTGCACATAAACCTTCTGGAACTTTTCACAGATGCTTTTTTCCAATCCAGACCCCACCAGAAAAATACTTTGAGAGCCTGGTGGTCGCTTGGGACATGGGAGCAGGCACAGCTGCTGTGAGGGAATGCAGGAGCACACAGCCACCATGCTCTGCTCAGGCAGAATGAGGATGAATCCTCCTTCTAAGCAATTAAAGGTTTATCCATTGCTCAGCTCCCTTTTCCCATTGATCCAGCCTTTGAGAGAATAACTATTTAAAAATCAAAGCTAATGGTGCATTTATTTTTTTTTTTCCTGTTAGCTTGAGGCCAGCGTTGGTTTTAAAATTGGCTTTGTGTCTGCTCTTTTGTAAATTTGCATCTTCCCTCCCTGGCAGGGGAAGGTGCTTGGGCAGGGCTCATCCTCACACTGGGAGCTCCACATTCAGGGGATGAACCTGCAGAACCCCAGCCTGTATTTTTTGGAATGCAGAGCTCCCAGTAGGAAACTCCTCTGCTCTTCTGCAGAGCCTTTCCCCCACCTCTCAGGCTGTTCAGTCCATTAGTCACCTCACTGGCCTTAAATAAAGGAATTTGAGGTTTTCATTAAAGGTCTTGAGCCTGGGAAGCTGATGCTCAGCAGAGGGCCCATTTTCACCTCACCTTTAGGAGATGGCCAGAAAAAATGAAAATGGTCTCATTATACAGCAGGTTAGGAAAATTTCTGCTGAGAGGCAGGAGAGCAAAGGGGATGGAGATTTTTATCTTATTCTCAGGTGGGCTCAGGATGGCAGTGAGGAGTGAATGTGCCCCAAAGGCTGCAGAGCAAAGGGATCCTCAGGTTGCTGCCAGCAGATGAATGCAGAAATTCAGCAAGCAGAAATGTAAGTCTAAGAAATGCTTGGGATTAAGTGGACTCTCCTCCTGATTTTCTCTCTTACACACGGTTTCTGGAATTAAACTTGCCTCTCCAACCCTCCATGTGCAGGAGGAAAGGGACTGCTGAGGCAATAATATGAATGACTGATATGATGATGTTTTTGTGGCAACCCTTAGAGCATGCTGGAGCTACCCTTCCCCTCAGATTAATTAGGAATGCTTTCACCTGAAATCCTGGAGACCTTCTCCTGCAAGCCTTGGGTGTGTACAGAGCATCTTCTCCATTCAGGACATGTACAAATTCCCCACTGAAATCAGCACTCATCCAGTGCTAACACCCACACAACTTCCAAATGTGTCTGGAAAAGAGCAGAGCAGCTTGAGAGACATCTGCATGAAGCCAGAACATAACCCAGCCTTTGTTGAAATGACACAGAGCTGTTTGACTTATTTTATTTTATTTTTTTCCAATATTGTGGAAACATGCTGCTGGACCATAAATGCCTCTGGAGGTACAGAAGAGGGTGCTGAGCTGCAAACCAAAACCTGCTCAGCACAAGAACACTCTTTGTAGCTAAAGATAAGGTTTTAGGGGGCTCTCTTTGCCTTTGTATCACTCCTAATCTGTTTCACTGCGGGTCATAAAGCCTGGTGTGCTGAGTTTCCCAAGTGCCATCAGTTTATGGACTTGTTAACAGAAAGGATTTTGTTGGTCTTTCATGGTCTGAATCTCATTGAACCGCAGATCCCTTGGTGTAATTTTGATGACAGAGGAGAATCAGGTTAATAACATTTAGGATCACCTTTCAGAAAGTATTATTTGAGCTGGTTCCCTCCTTTCCCTGCTCTCTTGCTGCCATTGCTGGTGTTTGCTACCTGGTACCTCTGGAGCTGTGATTATGTGGTCACAGCTTGGGTTGAAGCTTTAGAAACATGCAGGGCAGCCACATTTGGGGGCTGCATGCAGGAGAAGGTGAAGGAGTCTGCAAAAAGCATGTTGTTTGTTTGTTTGTTTGTTTGTTTGTTTGTTTTTACATGTGTATCTCTATACAAAGCTGTGGATGGGAATGCCAGGGTGTTTAAAACCAGGGGACAAAAACCAAGTTAGACTTTTTAAAGCATTGTTAGAGCACAGCAGGCCCAGTGATGGCAGAGATGTGAGGCAGTAAAAGGGTGAATCAGTTAATTAGGATGTTTGGTTAATATACTGCTGCAGTCAAAACTCCTCTGCTGGCAATGCTGCCTGCCAGTGTGAGCAGAGGAATTGTGAGACCTGAAGAGGACAAGTGTGATGTGGGGGCTGGAAATAGAACTGTGTGTTTCAGCAAGGGCAGGAAAAAATACCCAGAGGAAAGTCTTCAACAAAGAACTTCCAGAAGTTTGTAAGTAGCTCTTGATCCACATCATACATTCTGTCTTGGACTTCTCATAATGCTGCTGCTGCTGAAGGAGCCTTTTGATGGTTAAAACGCAGAGACAGCCTGGCCTGCCATCCTGCACCTTTTAGTTCTTCTCCAGCTTTCTAGTTAAGTGCAAACAAGTGCAATGCACCAGGAAGAAAAGTTTTGGGTTATTTCTGGGGAAAGCAGTCTTAGAACCTACTGCCTGCTTTCATTCATCTCCTTTCTCATAGGAGAGAGCAGAGACCTTGCTGATTTCTGTAAGACATTTCTCTAGAAAGGCAACAACCTTTGCAGCAGCCTGTGTTTTGATGGGACATTCTTAAGATCTAATGCTCAGACACCCGAGACCTTTCCTTCTTTAGAGAGGTGAAAATGAGGTTTTTGCCTTCTGGAAGCTCTGTATAACTAAACAACCTATTGACTTGCCTGCTCCAAGGTGTCTGCTTTCTCAGGATGTATTAAACATGACAGACACTCCTCTAGTCCCAGGCAGTGCAGCATTAACCATGTCTGTGCTCTTCCCAATGACCAAACTGACATGAAGGAGCAGAGGGACACTTGTAGCTACACACACTACATAAATAGGTCAAAAATAAATGCTTTAGAGAGCAGAGTAAATGACTTTGCTCTCATCCACGCTGCCTCACACACCACCATCTCATCAATATCTTCCTCTCTATGACAACCCTGAGAAAAACAAGGCAATTGAGGAGTGAAAGAGGTTATTTAAACAAGAATGCTGAGTGCCTTGCTGAAGTAACTCTTGTTCATTATTGATCTGCTGGGATGTTTTTGGATGCACTTTGTAGAGCAACAGGTTAAAAAAAAATAAAAAAGAAAGAAAAAAAATAATGAAACCTAGAAACAAAAGACCACACTGAAATCCTGAGCAGCTGAGCTGAGGATGCACAGAGCTGCTTGTCACCATGGAGGAGCTGCCTCAGGTGTGGGGCAGGTGTGGAAGGGTGTAGCCAGAATGCAGAAAAATGTCTTTTAGACTTGGTACAGTGTAGATTTTATTCCATCTTTAACAACTGGCTGTGAAGGAGCTGTGTTTTTAAGAGCTGCTCTCTCATCAGACTGGCTTTGTCAGACAGGTCTCCATCCCACTGTGCAGGACCAAAGAAGTTCCTCTTCAGCTTAATCAACTTTTCCTATTTTTTATTTAATGGGCTGTGTTTCAAATGCTGCAACAAGTCCGGACGGGTGGCCATTTCATAGTTACAGTAAATTATTTACATGACAAATTCAGACCTGTCCCTTGGTCCTGTATTATTCATGAAAGAACAGGCTTGTTTTTTATGACAGTGTTGCTTATTCAAACACAGCCTGTGATGTATCTCAGTCCTCGAGTTCATTTCTCTGGCACCTGGCTGTTTGCCAGCCTTTTGTTGCTATTTTCTGGTTTGCAAAATGTATTACCTAGATTGTATTTCTACAATTCGCTCTCTGAGGGACCGAAACTTTTATACACCACAAAGATTTCTTTGTAGTGAAACTCAAATGCATATTTCTGAGCATTTTCCTTTGTACAATTGGTCTCGAACACAAAAGTATCATTTGTATGAAGATTCGTGGCAAAGGACAGGAATATCCCCAAGGAAAACACTCGAGCACCATTTATATAAATCCTCACAAACACTTCACTGCTGTTTGCTCCTTTTGGCTTGTGCAGATCTCACCCATGGGGTTTGGAGATGTGAGGGTTGGGCTCCCTGGTGACCTCTGTTATCTCTGAGCATCTCTAATCCCGTTCATTTTGTGGGAGGTGGGGAGGACACTGCTGCATATCCCAGCTGCTCACTGAATTTCTGAGGTGTTGACCTTTTTGGGCTGTGGCTGGAGCACAGGAGTCACCTCTCAGTCCTTCACACACTTCCACTGAGCCTTGTTTCCCCACACCTTCACTCTTCACCCATAAAATGGGGAAATAACAATTCCTTTCTTCCAATACCCCTTGTCCTGTCAGCTCACCCTGCAAATGCTACAAGACACAGATCCAGGGTCATCTTTGCACCCATTTGTACAAATGAACCCTCATCCCAACAATGACAAATAAACATTCAATATCTGTGTGACACCAGGCAATGTGAGAGCACTGAAACACAAACCCAGCCTTTTGTATTAATTTATACACTGCAGAAATGTCGTATACAGGGGGATAATTGACCCTGGTTGCTTATACCCAGCTGATTTGCTGCCTCCATGCTTGATTGAGTAATTGATGGTGCTCTCTGTTTGCATTCATCCCCTGAAATAAAGTGTGTATAGAAATAAATTATATCTGCTCCATCCCCTGAAAATAAGCCCATTGTAAATTAGTGAGAAATTAAAGATAACATTATCTATTTCTTCTTCTGGGAATGTGTGGTCACAGCCTTGAAAAAGTTAAAATTCGAGTGAGAAAACTGCCCAAGCATGTTATTAATGCCCTCTATGTCTTGAGAAAAGCATTGATTAATTTGCTACCAAGATCCCTTTGGATGAAAAGGGTCATGGGTTATTTACAAACAAGTGTTATTTCTCCAGCTGTCATTATTCAAAATTGTGATGGAGGAAGATCTTTATTTTCCTTACATTTCTTTCTGTGTTTGAGAAAGCTCCAATTTGTTGGATCTCTGCTTTTGATACAGAATTCCTTTAAAAGCCAGAGGATTCACCAAGCCCTCTCAGGGGGTGATGAGACTGCTGATCTAATTAGGAAAGGATTGGAGCATTGCAGTCTCCTCAGACGACTTCAGTAGAAATTGTGGGAGCAGAGATGTTTTTGAAATTCAGTCTGTGCATCCTTTATGTGTCTCTGGTCCACAGACCTCCAAGGAAGCCCCAGGACACCACAGAAAGTGGCAACATCAGCACAGGATTAGCAGAATTTATGGTTTCTGAAGATAGTTTCAGCTTTCACATGAGACCAAAGCAAGTGCTTTGATCATTTAACATCATGAGCCATCCTCTGCCATTTCTGACAAATGCCAGGTGCTAATTTTGCCTTAAAATGCCCTCCAGTGGAATCTGAATATTTTATCTCTGTGTACACATTCTTCTTTATACTTTTAGGCAGTGAAGCTACTTTGGTTACATTGATGGCATCTTTTTTCTTTTCCCCCATGGAGCTACTCCCCAAGAGTGACCCCAAGAAGAAATTTGGGATTGTAATGTCTGGGTTCTTGAAGGAAACCTGATTTTCTGAGAACATCAGCTGCAAGAGTCAGGGCATCCTATACATTTAGATATATTGCATATCAGGGGAGCTGAGCTCAGCAGCACTCTCCTTTTGGGCTGTGAGG
This sequence comes from Ammospiza nelsoni, assembly GCF_027579445.1. NCBI lineage: Eukaryota > Metazoa > Chordata > Aves > Passeriformes > Passerellidae > Ammospiza > Ammospiza nelsoni. The sequence continues at coordinate 6,196,380 of NC_080646.1, read as the reverse complement.
GATGGGAAGGATAAAATAGATCATTCAAGTCAGGACTGAAGAGTATCAGTAGGGACTTGCAGAATCAGGTCTGGAGCAAACCTAAGGTGTGTTGATATAGGTTTTTTGGGAGTCTTGGAGTAAAATGAATGCAGCAAATAATTTTGCTTTGAAGTAGGGATTGACCAGTGTAGAAGCATCAGGGGGTAGCACGGTGGGGACAGACGGAGACCAGAGATCTCTGCAGCCAGGTCATGGAACTTGGGGTTCATTGCAAAGGGCCTGGGTGCAGGGCCCTGCTGGGATTTGGGGTTTATTGCAAAGGGCCTGGGTGCAGGGCCCTGCTGGGATTTGGGGTTTATTGCACAGGGCCTGGGTGCAGGGCCCTGCTGGGATTTGGGGTTTATTGCAAAGGGCTTGGGTGCAGGGCCCTGCTGGGATTTGGGGTTTATTGCAAAGGGCCTGGGTGCAGGGCCCTGCTGGGATTTGGGGTTCATTGCAAAGGGCCTGGGTGCAGGGCCCTGCTGGGAGCTGCCAGCCACAGCTCGGAGCAGGCCTGAGAGAAGAGAGGGGGAGAGAGGATGAGAGAGTAAGAGAGTAAAAGGGGAAGAGAGTAAAAGCCTAAGAGAGTGAGGTTCCCATTACAATACAAAAAAATCATCTTCTGTGTTGAATATTCTGATTCTCACTAACCAATCTAGTACAAGATACAAATCCTACAGCATTTCCATACCGCCTATAAGAATCACTACATAACCATACTGTGTTACATTTTAAACCCTAAAAACTCCTCTTTGGGCCCCTTCTGCCAAGCTGTAGGTTCTGCTCTGACCCTTGGAGCTGCCTGCAAGCAGACTGTGTTGTTCCATCAAAAGGGGATTACCTTCAGCTGGCCATACCATTGTTTTCCAGTTGTTCAGTAACTGAGGTATCTCCAAGCTTGCTTTCATTTCAATCTCACTTATAGTTTCCATATTCTCAAAATCTTTTACCAGGCACTCATATTTATAAGGCTTTCCTGTTTCATCTTCCCCAACAGACCAGAGTTCCTGCAGTGCTGCAGGAGTGGAGGAGAGAGGCACCCCAGGCCCTCCCAGAGCTGAGAGAGGATGAGGGCAGGGACAGCCAGAGGTGCCTGTGAGGAGCCGATTACCTCTGCAAGCTGTGCCAGGGGGTGAATTTACACAGAACTTTATAAATTCCAGCCTGTGCCATCTCTCCCTTCATCCACAGCATCCAAGCAGCAAGATCAGCAGGAAGGTGTGTTTGCCCAGGGCCAAATCCAGCTCTGCTCTCATCACCAGCACTGAGGACTGCCTGCTGAATTCATACCCAACTGTTTATCCACAAAAGCAATGCTCCTGTGGATTCAGCACAGGAAATGACAACCCAGCCCTGTACTCAGGCATCTTGTGCTTTCTGCTGCTGCTCTGCTAACCAGATTAGGTTCCCCTGCTGTCTTATTCATTTTGCACTCATTAAATCTAAATTTAGAAATGAAGGCAACTCTTCTCCCCTCTGGGAAAGGTAGTAGGGAGAGTCCTTGTTGCAACAAGCCGTGAGGAGGAAAAAATAGCATCTAGATTCTCTCTCCTGTGAGATGGAAATGGAAGTGTTTCTGCTGAGGCAGAGAAAGAAACTTGTGTCCACTTCCCTTCTGCACAGAGCACTTGTTGGACCCTGGATCTAAAGAGATTTGTGCCAATGGTTGCAAGCATGCAGCAAAAGGTTTATTTGACCCAAATCACAGGCATGTAGCAGTGGCAGGAGATGTTATTTGCTCTGGCCAGATCTAGAGGAGTTTGGAGTTTGGGCTTATCTCCAGCACTAGCCTGGCAGATGGGCAGCAGCTCACAGATTTCAGCTGAAGAGGCAAATGCAAAGATATTTCTTCCTCTCACTGACCTTTAATAATCAATGATGTCAGCATTTTATGAAAAAAAAAAATTAATTGTGGTGTAAAATTTGCCTTCAGGTTCTCAGAAGCAAGAAGTGGTGTGCAAGAGGGCTGAGCTCTCCCAGTGCCCATCCCAGCTGGGCACTCCTCCAGCTGTGCCTTTGCTCACAGCACAGCTGGAGTCAGGGGGAAGACTCAGGTCCTCAAATGCCATCACAACAGCAGGGAACCTCTGAAGGAGGTCAGAAACCTGTGGGAATAGGTAAATGTGAGAAGCAGTGTAACTGAATAATGAATGTGGGGAGAAACAATCTGGGCCAGCTCTGCACATGCTGAGTTGGATTCAGTTCCGACACTTCTCCAACATCATCAGCTCAATGGTTAGTGGCAGCCAAAAAAAGCTTGTGAAATACCAGGGATTCCATGGCAAATGAGAGAGTTGTTTTGCCTGCATGTAAAATCTTGGGATACCCCCATTCTGGGGTGGGATGGACTCCAGATTTTTAGCTGTGCCTTGCAGATGTGGACAGCTGCTGAGCACTGCTTCCACATGGAAAATTGAGAAAAGGATGGGTTAACTCTGGCTGTAGGAGGGAGGGCAGCCAAGTCTGAGGTGGTAGCACAGCTCACAGCACTCACAGGGGCTCTGACCAGCAGCCATGGGCTGTCAGTAGCTGTTAAACACAGAAGGTGGAAGAAGATTGTCAAAAGACAAGATTGCCAGAAGACAAGCTCTGTCTCTGCATCTGCAGAGATCCCTGCTGGGTGTTGGGGAGCACTGCTCCCCTCCCAAAGGTACAGACTGAGCTCCAGACCCTCTGCCCCTGCTGGGGCTGTGTGATGCAGTTGTGCCCTGTAGGATTGCAGGCAATGTCTTTCAGGAGCAAAAATGATGTGTTTGACCATCATGTGGGGAAAAAAAAAAAAAAAAAACAGTGAGAAGAACTGTCAGCTCTAGATTAATGAAGTGTTCCCCTGTGGAAGGATCTGTGCACAGCTTTCTGCAAGGGGCCCTGGCAATGCCAAGAATGAGGCATGGGATCAGCACCTCTTCCAGAGCTGAGAAATACAAACCCAGCACACAGACAGAGCCAGCTTCACTGAAAACTGCCAAGGGAAGCTGCACTTCCCAGCACAGCTTCTTAGGCAGCAAAAGTTAGAGCAAAGAATATTGCAGGGTGAAGAGTGTTCTTAAGGTTTTAATAATTCCCAGTTTGTTTCATGGCTGTGGTGAGGAGGCTTGTGCAGACCATCTTGTTGAAGTTATTGCAGCTCAGCCTGAAGGTGCAGGTTTTGGCTGGAGTGTAACAGCAGATTTAAAGCAAAGGCAGCAGCTGGGACCCCTGAGCCTTGTGCTTGTCCTCCCTGGAAGGCTGTGTCTCTGCAGGCAGGGACAGCAGCTCCATGTGTCTCATCTCCCAGCACACAATGGTGTTTGCCCACGTGCTGGTCACAGCTCCAGCTCACTCTCAGTGAGGCAGAAAGTTTCCATGGCTCAAAACAGGATGGGAATCCCTGGCTTTGCTCTTGATGGAGAAGTAGCAGCTTCCACCCATCTGGCTTAGATCTCCTGCCTGCAGCCTCTCAGCAGCCTGAAATTTCCTCTCTATGCCATGAATTTCCTCCCCTTGGTTCATTTACACTTGGTTGGCACTGGGCTGCACGATGGGCTGAGAGTGCCAGTGCAATTCCTTTAGGGGAAAAAAAAAATCTGCTCTGACTTTCAGGAAGAGATAGTGATTTTATTTCTAGAAAATAGAGCTATAAATTCGGCTGATGCCAAACAAACACTATGCAATGTCTGTATTAAGGTGGGGTGGGGGAGTTCTGTCAGAAAAGGATGATATTTGTCACTCACCTGTCTGAGTGCTGAAAATGCTCTTGTCTTTATGTACTGGCTGCTTGATTTTCACCCTGCCTGCATCCTGGCCTCGCTTTTTGCTCAGATGAATTCTGATCTTAAGACTGCAAAGCTCAGTAGAAAAACATTTCCTTTTCAGCTCAGCACATAAGTTTGTAGCAAGGAAGAGCTGTGGGCAAAATTGCCAAACAGGCAAATAAAGGAAGGTGCTTGGGGTGGTTTGTGGCCTCAATAAAGCATGTATGGCAAAAAAGAGAAAGATTAAAAATCACATTTTTAACTGTCCATCTACCTGACAGACACCTGGATGGGGGCATTAGAGACCTGACGGATAAAATAGGCAAGGCAGGAGTAACAGGCTGCTAAATTACATAAAGCACAGACACAAATTGCAAGCACAGAAATAAAAAGGAAGGACAGCTCAAAAATTGTAGCTGAAGTATCCATTTCTGGACCAGTAGTTGTGGTGCTAGGAAACAGATCTATCATTTGGGTCTGAAGGAGATGAACTATTTATTTAGCTTGAAGATTGCCCCCAGCAATTGTGAATCGAAGGTTATCTAATGTCTTTGCCATGGGCACTAAGTGTCTGGACAGTTAGCATATGCAAGGGAATTACTCACAGATAAGCATCCAGTAATTTATACAGAGCATTCCAGATAGAAACTTCTCCTGTATCAATTCCTGCCTGCTCTGTAAACTGCTCCCATTTATCAAGCTGGATAAATTCGCAGGCGGGCTGTGAGGGGTTGCTGAGACCTGTGCATGCTTTATCAGTTAATGCTCACTGAGGTCCCTTTGACATGATTGGAGTAAATCTTTCTCTCCTTTTCTTTGGTTATGACCAGTCTATAATCTTCCTGGCTAAACACCTTTCCCATGAATGAAGAATAATACTGAGAAGTAGGGGGAAAAATAATATGTAGAGAGAATGCATTTCATCTCACTTTGGACGTAATGAGGCAGTTTAGTGTGACATGTCATTTTAAACCAGACTTTTCTTTTTATAGATTCCATATCCCTGAAGAAGTGACTGACAGATCAGTGCACAACATATTTTTCCCAAGGGAAAAAAAAAAAAATTGAGGCTGACACAAAGGGGAGTCAGCAGAGTCGTGATGATCTTCAGGAAGACAAAGGGATGAGTCTTTCTCCATCAGATAAATAACACAGACCTGAGGTTATGCAAATTAAGCTAAAAGCTTCAAAAGCAGAGTTTGTTGGATCAGGATGGGGCTGTGGTATTTCTGTCCTTTAGCTGTCACCTCTAAGAAGTTCCCTGACCAGCTCTGCCATGGAAGCAGCCCCAGAAATGAGCCCTGAGCAGTAAAATCACAAATCCACAGGATGGGTAAGGCTGGAAGGGACTTGGAGATCACCTGGTCCAACCTCCCTGCTCGAGCAGGATCCCTGAGAGCACTTTACTCAGGATTGTGTCCACACAGCTTTTGAGTATCACCAAGGAAGGAGACTCCAGGCTCCATTTGCCCTTTCCTTGGGCTTTTCTGGCCACTTGCTGCTGTTTGCCAGAAAATTCCTACTCCGTGCCCCGTGTTCCCTGTGCCACGGGAACATCAGCTGAGGGAGCATTTGAGGTTTTCTTTGGCTGGGAAGATCTACTGAGGCCTGGATGGATCCCAGCAGCTGCATTTTGTGTTGGCTGCCAGCAGCTCACTCCAGGCTACCCAAAAAGAATGCACAGCTGTTTACTCCAGCCAGACAGATGCTTCCCTCCCTTCGAGTGTGAGTGAGGACTGTGGAGCACATCACACAGGAGACACACCTTTGTTATACAAGAAAGGAGCTATCACCGTGACCCCCAGATGTGAGAGATGTTGCCACATACTTGGACAGAGTCCACAGACAGCTCTTAAAAAATAAGGAGAAAAAAAAGAGGTGTATAATGAGTCCTGGCACGCGTGTACTCGAGGCCATCTGTTAATGTGATCCTGTGCCAATTTGTGGAGCTAGGAACCAGTCCCTGCAGGTGATGGATGCCAAGAAGAGATGGGCTTAGAAAAGGCACTTGCAGGATGTGCTAATGGCCAGTGTTTATCAGAAAAATCTTGCTAGCAGTGATTGCCATCAAAGGAGACAGTGCTGCTCTTTGGTGTCCGGGAGCACAGCAGCCCATACAGATGGAGTGCTCCTGCCATGTCCTGATGTCTCTGTCCCTGCTGTGAAAACAGGAAAGTTTTAACCTTTGTATACACAGCAAAAAGTGGACTTTTAACCAACCTGCTCTATAAGTTGTTTCAGTATTTATCCCTCTGCTGCATGACTAGGTGCACGGGGGGAGGCTGGAGAGGAATTGATGTGTGTGTGAGCATCCTTAGGAGCAGGAACACAGATTACAGGATGCATAAAGAGCCATTTCCCCTGTGGCAAGCACAAAACCTACCCTGGCCTGTTCATCAGCCATGCCTGGAGCCTCACTTGCAGGACACCCTGAGAGCAGGAGCCTTCCTTCCTCTGCTAATTTCCAAATGTCTGGACCTCACCTCAGGGGACAGCCAAATACGGAGGAATGAGCCAAGGTTACAGCCACCAGACACCTTTTAAAAAACAGTGGATTGTTGATAAAAAGGGCCCTAAGCAAATCAGATTTATTTTCTAATCAGCACCTGGTAATGTCATCATCATACATTTGCATAAGCAGGATGTTTTATGCATTGTTTTCCTTTGAGCAGATACCTTCTCATTTGTGTGCGTTTGCTGATGTGCTCTCTTAACCTGCCACAGGCTTCCCCAAAGCTACTGTCTGTGAATGCTGCTCAGATAATAATTAGGAAAATTCACCCTCTCTACATCCTTTTTCCAACAAAGACTTGAAAAACACAACATGATTTTTTTTTTTTATTATTTTATTTTTTCAGCTTTCTCTCTCTTTGTCCTTGTTCAGGAGGTGGCTGCATGGAGGGCAGATTCCTTTTATCAAAAGACAAGGAGTCATCTTCTCCTTAGGAAATGTTTATGTGCCTTCCACAGCACCAAATTGAGAAAACAGATTACCTCTCAGAAAGCCATCTGTTTCAGCACCATGTGAGCTCTCAGGTTGGTTCTTGCCTTTTATGAGACGTGTGAATCCTCCTGTGATTTCTCCCTCTCACCTGTCTGCCTGTTACAGAAATTGTGCTGAAGGCTCAGTGCACCCATTCAGACACGTCAGCGCCTGATTTCCAAATGTTGTTTTAGGGCTGCATTGTAAAAATGCCAAACCCCACCCAAAAGAACCTTTCCTATTGTGCTTTAATATGGATGAGCACAGACTAACAGGAACTGGATGAAAAAGTGAGAAGAGGTGGAATTTAGGTGGGTTTTATTATTACTTTAGAGCAAATCAACCTTTCCCCACCCCTAAACAACAAATTATGAGAAAAAAATTCATTTCCATAAGCAAAACTGTGGCTTCCCAATGAAGACTGGAAATCTTGAGAGGATGGCTGATGCTTTGTGTGGAAGGAGATGTTTACTGAGAACACAAAGGATTTTCCAGAGAAGGGCTTCAGGCTGACACAGCTGCCATGTGCTGCTTGTGTACCCATCACTAGCTGCAGACCAAGCATTTTTCTTGGTGTATGGTGTTGTTGGGAAATGTGAGGATTTTCCAAACTTTAGAGTGGTTCTTCTTACAGTCCTCTTTGACTCTTGGAAAGTTCATCTACTCTAATTATGCTTTCTTCCATTTGCTCATCCTCCTCTACTCATGTCAGAGCCACTTAGTCTCTCCTTAAAATCCAAGTGGGCATAAGATGGACTAATTCCAGAAAAGCACTCATTGCATACCAAAAATACCCAATAAAAAGCTCTCCAAGCTTTAACACAGTACCTTTTCTGCATAAAAATAGGAAGTGTATAAGGATTGTATGCTGGACAGAGAGTTGTCACAAAGGACAAATAGAAATTACTATTAATTTAAACATGTTTATCTTTGGAGTCATTAGTTGATGCAAGAGATATGGTAATGGGGTACAAAACATTTCCCCTCTGGGTTGTGAGTTATACTGTGATACAGAGAGTTAGTGGCTAAAGTAATTAACAGCCACTGTCTGTTTGGTAGCAAAAGTGAAATCAGGTGAAGTTTGTCCATCCCACTCCAAACAGATCAGTGCCTCCATTGCCAGGGCCACCAGCACATTTAGCATTAATGGATACCTCCACCTGAGGAGATATGGCACATCTGCAGCAATTTCCTCTGTAGAAAAGTTGTTTAATTGGTAAATTTTCATCCTGGGACATAATTGGGTCACTTTTCACTGCACAAGAGGCTCAGAGTAATGCTCTGTAGTGCTGTGAGGATGACTGTGGATGGGGGAGATATTTGAGAGGTTTGTGATCTGGGTTGGTCTGTCCTCCCAGCAGAGATGCACATTGTTCCTACCTGTGGGGCTGTTGAAGATTGCAATGCAAGATATTTTCAATTACCATTTGTATGGCAGATTACCTTTGTCAAGTGGGCAGCTTGCTTTATCTCTCTCTTTGAGTGACCACATTCACACCTCGCTGGGGAGGGGACATCTGCTGAAAACAGCTATTGAATGTCACTGCATGACTGATGAAAACTATAACATCCCATTGTGAGATGCTCCGCCCAGAGGGAGGAGCCAAGCATTCCTACCTGGATATAATCCAGAGGTGTTTGAGACACCAACACGGCTTTCTCCACGGGATTCCCCAGAGGAACAGCAGCTGTCTCTTCTTCCACTGGATCTTCAGAGGAAGAATACATCCTTCTCTACAGGACCCCCTTGCTCCAACAGAACCACACCTGACACTGCAGGAGGACTGCAGCCACAATTCCAATGGGACTGCCACCAACACCCTGACCCACAGGGTGTCAGGTTGGGTTCTGACTCTGACAGTGTTGTTCTAGTGTACTCCATTGTTTATTTTATGCTTTTTTTTTTTTCTCTATTAAAAAACTGTTATTTCCTGCTCCCATATTTTTGCCTGAGAGCCCCTTAATTTAAAATTTATAGCAATTCGGAGGGATGGGGAGGGTTTACATTCTCCATTTCAGGGGAGGCTCCTGCCTTCCTTAGCAGACTCCTGTCTTTCCAAACCAAGACAGGTGCACCACCCTGGGCAAGCCCCATCATCACTCTGGGGCTGTTTCCCTTTGTGGCCTTGCTCTTCTCACATCACACTGGCACTTTTTGCACTCCCAACACAAGGACTTTGCAGTTCACTTCCTTCCTGCCCGATCCAGCAGTGACCACCTAACGGAGCCATTATTTTCATCCCTAATTGAACAGTTCCTTCCTCTCCCTCCCTCATTTTTTCTTTCCTCCTCAAAAGAAATGTCAGTAAAATCAGCTCTTTAAAAAAGACAAATAGACGAGCTGCAGCATCCAGAGCAGAAGTGCCAGCACTGCTATTTTCAGCAGGGTCTCCCAGGGCTCAGAGCCACAGAAGGCAGGAGTTGCTGGGAGGTGACCCAGCAAATCCCAGTGGTGGGCAGAGGCTGTTGGAGCTTTGGCAGGTGTCAGACAGCAGCATTTTGCCTGCTTCAGAGAAAGGATCCACAGCACCTGTGCGGCCAGGGGAGATGCCAGCACTTCAATTAAGCCATGCTGGGTGGTGCCCACATGATTATCTGTTCCACAGGCAGGGAAGTTGAGATGCAGGGAGATTAATTGACTTGCTCAGATGAGGTGAGGCGAGAGAGAAACCCCAGAAGTGTAATTGTCTGTCCTAAGTCTAATTGCCAGCACATACATTTCTGTCTGGGAGATGCATCCCCAGAACAAAGCACAAAGCCATGACTGAGGGTACCAGTGAGGCAGGAAAAGAGGCTCCTCTTTCTGTATCATGCCATAAGTTCAGGGACTGCCTGGTATCCTGAGCTCTGTTTAAAGTATGGAATTAGCAAAAAACAGATTGATTTATTTATTCATTATAACTAAACCCCATGGAAACCATTCTCCCTCCCCCCCCCTTCCCTCTTTCCTTTCACTGTTTTCATACTGGGTATTGTCCCTGTTACCTTTCCACTGATTTTTACAGTTCCTGCTTTTCAGTCATCATTTTTTAACTTAAAAGAAAGTGAGCCATCAGAGGAGCAAGCAGCCCTCACCCCATCCTGAGCCTGTGCTCTCCAGGCTGGATGCATCCCCTCTTCCCCTCTGGAGCAGCTTCTGAGCCATATCAGAGTTAATCTTTTGACTCGAGTGTTTTGCCTCCTCCCAGGTAAAAGAGACCAGATATTGTTCCAGTGGCAGCATCCCACTGAGCCAAAAGCAGTGTGAAAAACCCGCTGGCCTTGTGCAGACAGCACAGCAGATTCCAGGTGTCCTTTAGGGAGAGACCCTGAGCCCCCCAGCACTGCCCCTGCCCCCAGCCCTGTGTGCAGGGCAGGGCTCAGAGCTGCTCTGGCAGGATGAGCAGCTTCCGTCACCATTATTCAACAAATTACAGCACTCCTGAGCATCAAACACGCCTGGGAAGCCATGGGGTATCCATGTTTACACCTCCACTTAGGGAAAGTTCTGTTCTTCACTGCTCAATTGAGGGAGGAAGAAAGGAGAGAGAGGTTTTCTCTTCCCATGCAGCAGCAGGTCATGGAAGAGGCAGAATTGAGCAGGAATGCCCTGTCTGTGGCTATCAGAAGTGATGGAGGGCAGCCCCTCAGTGTCCCAGGGGAGAGCTGGAGTCACTGGGGGGTTCACAGAGGTTTGTCCTCATCTCAGAACCTGAGTTTTGCTGTGCAAAATGGATTTGGCAGGAGCTCAGTTGCTGCAGGGGCTGTGGCAGTCCAGGAGTGCTGGTTCTCATTGTACAGTGTTACAATGAATGAATGAATAAATCGATAGCAATTAAGGCAGATAGTTTATTGATTGACATCCCAAGGCAAACACTACATTTATTGCTAGGAGTAAAACACATTCTACCATATACCCCAATAACCACAGAGCCATAATTTGATACTATTAATGTATGACACAGTAAATCATGGCCCTGTGTCCTGCTCCATCCAGCTCCATCCCAGCTGATACAAATATACAATATAAAACCTCTCAGAAGATGTTTGTTTATCTGAACACAGCAATTGAAACTCTGTGTGACGCTCCCCAGGGACTTTCCAAGAGGTTGAAACATTTAATTCGATCTTTGATTATGATTTTTTCAGTACAAAACTTTGCAGAGGAACTTCCTTTTCACCCTTGTCAGCAATTCTCCCTTCCACCTCTGCCAGCATTCTTTCTTTCTTTCTTTCTTTCTTTCTTTCTTCTTCTTTCTTTCTTTCTTTCTTTCTTTCTTCTTCTTTCTTTCTTTCTTTCTTTCTTTCTTTCTTTCTTTCTTTCTTTCTTTCTTTCTTTCTTTCTTTCTTTCTTTCTTTCTTTCTTTCTTTCTTTCTTTCTTTCTTTCTTTCTTTCTTTCTTTCTTTCTTTCTTTCTTTCTTTCTTTCTTTCTTTCTTTCTTTCTTTCTTCTTTCTTTCTTTCTTTCTCCCTTTCTCCCTTTCTCCCTTTCTCCCTTTCTCCCTTTCTCCCTTTCTCCCTTTCTCCCTTTCTCCCTTTCTCCCTTCCTCCCTTCCTCCCTTCCTCCCTTCCTCCCTTCCTCCCTTCCTCCCTTCCTCCCTTCCTCCCTTCCTCCCTTCCTCCCTTCCTCCCTTCCTCCCTTCCTCCCTTCCTCCCTTCCTCCCTTCCTCCCTTCCTCCCTTCCTCCCTTCCTCCCTTCCTCCCTTCCTCCCTTCCTCCCTTCCTCCCTTCCTCCCTTCCTCCCTTCCTCCCTTCCTCCCTTCCTCCCTTCCTCCCTTCCTCCCTTCCTCCCTTCCTCCCTTCCTCCCTTCCTCCCTTCCTCCCTTCCTCCCTTCCTCCCTTCCTCCCTTCCTCCCTTCCTCCCTTCCTCCCTTCCTCCCTTCCTCCCTTCCTCCCTTCCTCCCTTCCTCCCTTCCTCCCTTCCTCCCTTCCTCCCTTCCTCCCTTCCTCCCTTCCTCCCTTCCTCCCTTCCTCCCTTCCTCCCTTCCTCCCTTCCTTCCTTCCTTCCTTCCTTCCTTCCTTCCTTCCTTCCTTCCTTCCTTCCTTCCTTCCTTCCTTCCTTCCTTCCTTCCTTCCTTCCTTCCTTCCTTCCTTCCTTCCTTCCTTCCTTCCTTCCTTCCTTCCTTCCTTCCTTCCTTCCTTCCTTCCTTCCTTCCTTCCTTCCTTCCTTTTTCTTTCTTTTCTTTCTTTTCTTTCCCTGTTTGCCAAACAGGATTTTGTCCCTATTCCCCTCAGCTTCCCTTTCCACTGGTTTCAGTTCCTAATTTTCAGCCATCGGTTTGATTGGACAATTCTCATCTCTATGTCTCTATCTCCCCGGTTTCCCATTTATTCACTTCAAAAGCAAACACTCAAATGCGTTGTTTTTGTGGTGTAGCCCCTAGTCTATCCATCTGACACTTCACACTCAGTGAATGCTGTCTTCTTTTTTTATTTTCTGCCCACTCTTTTTCCTCACTGTCCATCCTACTTAGCCTGACAGGTCCACTTGACAAGAAAATGGAATCCTGACTGGCATTTATTAATTGGAATTAGCCATTCATGTAAACAAGCAGTTTTCAGCTCCAGATTTATCTGCAAGCATCTCTGCCACTCTGTCATATATCTTTTTGTTTGTTTTTTAAGCAGAGCATTTTAGTTTTTATCATTTACATTCTATTTAGTGAAACTCCCTTTTTCTACCTGCCAATACACTTCACTTAGCACAGAATTTTCTCCTCAAGACCATTCCTCAATCTGTTCTTCCACTGTCCTGCATCTTTCTTTCATTCCCTCTCCAGATTTCTGTCCTCCTCCATGGACAACAGTTTTGTTGATGGATGCTCCTTGGAGCCATAACTTCTTTATCATGTTGAAGCAGCTGGGTTTTTAAAATTGTTTCTTAATGGACACACTTTATTTCTAACTTACTTTTAAAGCCTGGTGACTCAGAGATCTTTTGGTAATTTCTTATGTTGTGGCCCCACAGCCTTGCACTTGAGATGGGTCCTTATTGGATGTACAGGAGGTCACTTGTGGTCCCACAGCAACTTGGAAAAGCTTTTTATTTAAATAATGTGCCAGCAAAAAACTGGCAGATAGGGCATGTACACCAGTGACACTCAGTTCTCCCTGCCCATCTTCTCTGCTCGCTGGGAATCCCAAACCCATCTGCTTCTGGCTATATTTTGGTTTACTCTCCCAGGTCAGGGATCCTCCTCACAAACCCATTTCAGCAATAAAAGTTTAGAATGTCTGCAGCATTTCCCTGTAATTCCCTGAGCTGGTTCTTGCTCAAAGCCACAGTGAAGGAAAAAGAAAGAAGCACAGTTCATAAGATTAATGCCAGATTTGATGTGCTCCAACAGCAAACCCCACCTTGAAATTTAATTCCAGTCTTCATCCAGGGTATCCTTTCAAGTCTTGGTTGAACAACTCAAGCTGTGAATTTGACTCCCTCTCTCCAACTCAGACTCACTTTGAGGCACTTGCTACATTACCTTAGATCAAAATAACAAGTTATTCATCTTATCCTTATGTCTAAACATTGCTCAGGTTGTAAAACAGATATTCTGAGAGTACTCAAAAACTCTGTTGGAATAGAAATGGGGCATCACAGTAGAAAACCATTCAAACACAAACCCTCAGCACAAAGCTGTAGCTAAAGGGACAAATATGAGCCATGAATGAATAAGGAGGGAGATTAAAAATAGTGCAGAGATGTTACATTAAATGAAATGTCAGTGAGATGAGTTTGGTTCTTTCTTCAGTCTGGGCATCTAAAACTCAAAGAAAGGTGCTGGGAAAATTGCAGAGAGTTCCCAGAATGATTTAAGACTTTGAAAACCTTCTTTATTGTGAGTGGCTTAAACCCTAATCTATTCAGTTTATCCAGCAGAATGCAAAGAGCTGCAGCCTTCCACTTGGGGTAGAGATTACTCACATTTGCAGCTCTTTAATCCCATCACAGTGGGAGCCCATGCCGGGTATGCTCAGACTGGCAATGTGGTGTGTGTTAGAGAGGCAGGTAAATAAACCTTTCAGCAGCAGACCTGCAGGTGTGATGAAGTCTCTGTCACTTGAGATGCCTAAGTCAAGACTCAGCATCTCTTTAGATGCACAGGTGGGACTCACAGGCATGCCTGCAGTGTAGATACTGCTGGAAGAGGTTCTGTGGTCTGGTTAACAAATGCTGTTTAAATAAATTAGCAGAGTCATTGCTTCAGGCCCTAAAAATTCTATTAATACTTTCAATTCCTGATTTTTTTAACCATCGCGCCTCCCTATTACAAACCACGTGCCCGAAACTGCGGTCAGATCATGAGTTAATTATGCTTGAGTACAGCTCTGGATTGCACAACCGAGAAATCCAAGGCAGCAGAACTTAATTGGCTTTTCCAAGGGCATCCAGCAAATCACTGGTCCAGCCAGCCACTGAACCCAGAGGAGCTGCTGCTTTCTCACTGCATCCAGCACTTCCAGCTGCTCATGGCAGTGACAGCATCAGGCAGGAGTGGAGGCCTGGAAGCCTCCTGAAGGCTGTGGTTTGACTCAGCATTACCTGATTCTGTGTCCAGGGGAATATCTCACCCCTGACAGCCCATCAGTGGCAACTGATGAGCCTGGCTCCTGACACAGATGTGCCAGCTGTGATGGCCCCATTCCTGAACTCCTTTTATCTGGATGGAGGAGAGAGGGTCACGTTCAGCCCCTCGTCCTCCATTTCAGCAGCTCAACAGGAGCTGCCATCGCATTCTGCTCCTTTCTGACCATATAATTTGTTGTGTTTAAGACTGTTCAATTTATTTCCCAGATCTGCTGCCATCAAAGGTTTAACAACCCTTGGTTTATCCACTGGAAGTGGCAGCAATTAGTTCCCCCATGCTGACTCTTAGTGAGAGCTGAGAGGGAGTGAGGTGACCTTGCCCCCAAAACCGCTGTGAGAGGATGGCACAAACACCCCAGAGCCTTTGTATAGCTCCACAGAGGGAGTGAGGTGACTTTGTCCCCAAAACTGATGTCAGAGGATGGCACAAACACCCCAAATACCCCAATGCCTTTGTACAGATCCACAGAGGGAGTGAGGTAACCCTGTCCCCAAACCTGCTGTGAGAGGATGGCACAAACACCCCATTGTACAGCTCCACAGTGATCACCCACCTTGGAGGAAGGGAATTTTTTTCCCAAAGTGCAAGCAGTGCAGTGAACATCCCCAAAGGCCCAGCTAAACATCTGCTTTGGATAAAAGCTGAGGGAAAACCTGCAAGTTTGGCAAACAGTGCTCAGCCCTGGTGAGTGCCTGGGGGCTGCTTTGTGCAGACAGTGCTGGGAGCTCAACTAGAGCTTGTTGTGTCACCTCTGCCTGGCAAACACAGCAAAGGAGAAATGTCAAAATGACAGAGCTGAGAAAGCTTCCACGAAGCCAGAGCTGTGCAGAAATTCAAGCTGTTGACAAAATGCTTGGAGGAGTCTGCTGGAACCAGAGCCCATGAGCAAAACCTGGGTGAGGAAAACACTGATCTCACCCACAGCACTTTGCCTGATCTGGCCAGGGAAGTGCCTCCCATGGATTTGGGGATTTGTTTGGGATGTGTTTCCAGAGTGATTATTACAGTGAGGGTGACATGTTGGCTCTTCTGACCCCTCTGGAGACCATTCCCCAGCACACCACAACTTCCCTGCTGAGAGGATAATTCTGCCAGTGGGCCCACACTGTCAAGCACCTACCTGAAACCTCCATCTTTGCCCTTTCTATTTTGTACTTTTTCAATTAGATATGCATTGATTTGAAATTAAACTTTTCCAGGAGGTTTAACCAAAAGCATGAAGCTCTCCAGAGAGTCTCCACAGCTTGGGGGTGGGATGGGATGCAATGAGAAAGGACAATATCAGTCATGCACAGAGAATTGAGGTGAGTGATGAAATGTCCCAATCTGTGTTGGGCTGGGTGATGCAAAGTTCCTGCCTGGCTTTAAGCACTACCCCTCTGCAAATCTGCAAAATGGAGCAAGCAACCATCCCTTCCCCACGGGGATCTGGGAAGAATGAAGACTGCCAGGCAATGGATGGCAAAGCAATCAGGGCTGCTGTAGATATGGGAGATGGTTGGATTGACTGCCCTCGTGAAAGCAGCAGAATCTTTCTGTGCAAGACTGGTGACAAATTGAATGAGAAGGCTCATGCAGCCCATCTATTAACAGCTGGCCTCTGCAAGGGCTCCAGCAAACAAATGCTGTTGCAAGATGATCTCTTTTCACAGGAAAAGAACTCATGTCTTTCTCTTTTTCCCCTCTTTACATCGTGAACCACCAAACAGCAAACGCACCATCAGCTTTTTATAATGGTTGTTTTTCAGAAACACCATTGGCTCACCTGTTGGCTCTCCAACTTGCTGGAAATGGGGTTAAATCTGAGGTGAAAAAAGAGAAAAACAACCTGAGAGTGCTGTGCATATGCTCCAGGATGAATGAGGAGAATCAGATGGCAGAACAGACGACATGCACTAGCTCTCCCATCCATCCTCCTTCCCAGCCAACCAATTCCCTCCAAATGACAAAAATACATGCTATTTTTGCCTTCCTGATTAGTTTGTTTCAGTAAATCCCACTTCACAGATAGACCCAGCTCACTTTAATTAGCTTTGGCACATTGACAAGGAGAGGAAAGAAAACACCACAGGACAGTGCTGTCTGGACACACATCGCCAAGCAGTGACAAAAATAAACCATTTTGCTACATAACAGCTAAATGCTTCCTGACTGCCTGCTTTTATCCTTCTAAGCTTCTACCTAGCTGGTGAAATCAGCCTAACCAATCCAATTCTTTACTGAACAATACCTATTTTTCATCTCTTACTAGTAAAAGGTTCTAAGCCCAGCAAAATCAGTGCCCATTTGGAGTTGGTTTTATTTTGATTCCTCCCCCCATCCCCAGCCCCTCCTTTCACAATCTCTCCCACAGTTCCCACATCCCATAGTATATTTCATCTCCTCCCTGTTCAGGGCAATCTGGTCATTGCTAGGCAACATGTCATCATAAATATTTCATTGGCAGAGGAGTGTTCAGAGATGCAGCCAAAAATCTTTGTCTGGAGCTGCCTCCGTGGTCTCCTCTGCTCCCATTCCTCAGGGGTGCAGCAGCTCTGGATCCCACACAGAGAAGGGATGACCAGGATCATGCAGGACAGAGGTGTGGGCCTCTCAAGCCAGCATCATGCCTTGACACAGTGCTCTGCAGTTTTTGCAGGCTGCCCTTTAGCTGGAGCTAAAGGAAAAAATTGCTGCACCCTGCCCTGTCCAACCTCCAGGGGTTTGGACTTAATACTCAGAAGCAGGCTTTGAAAATTTTTAGAAATGTTTATGTATGGTGGGGATAAATGGGATGGGAAGACAGAGGATGGGTGCTTGTAGATGAACACCCTGCTCCTGACCTCACTGAAAGTGCACTTGTCATCTTCCAACAAAGCAAAATACAACCCCTAACCAGATTTCACAGTGCCATGGGCATGCTCATCCTTGCTTCCAGGACCTGCAGAGCTCTCTACCCCAAAATAGCCACATCTCTCATGGATTCCATTCTCTGTATCCTTTTGCTTGGAGGAGGATCCCACCTGGCAGGTGTGAACTGAGGAACACCAGCAGATGAAGCTCTGGGGGTGACTGAGCAGCTCTTGCAGGGAAGTTGCAGCATTTTGTCAGTAAAGCCTTGGCTGTGTGAAGAGCTCTCCCTCGTGCAGTTGTCTGTCACACTGTCATTTTTCACAGTTCCCTTATCTAAAATGAACCTGGCCTGCCTGTCTTTCCAAGGTTTTGTGGCTGATTACTGCTGCTCTGAGAGCTACAGATTCACTGTTAGGAGCCTGACATAAAAGTGGAACCACTCTGCCTGGTGGGCTGCCTGTTTCCTAACCATGCATTCAGGATGGGCATCCAGATTTCCTGGTGACCCCCAACAGGGTTTGTGTTGGCTGGTCAGAGCTGTCTGGGACTGTGGCAATAGAAACTGATGTTTCTAGAAGAAAGCAGCCATGTAGTGAGCACTTCATGGCAGAAGTAACCTGCAAGTGCCCAAAAATGTCACACTAGGAGGGTGGCAAAGATCAGACAGGGAGTGAGAATTACAGCATCATGGAGAGCACTACAATAAAACTACAGCTGTTTTCTCCTACTGCTGATTTTTGCAAGCACTAAAAGGACCCAACTTGGGTCCCACTGGGCTATGACCCAGTGCTATACACAGACATATCCTTTATAAGTTTGTAAAGCAAGGTCTTGCTGCCCTGAAAAGCAACGTATCCATTTACACCAGCTTTAACTTCACCAGTGCTTCCACTCATGGTTTGGAGAAAGGTTTTGTGACCGTGGCACCCTGGAGCTCTGCTCCAGAGGAAAATGAGCTCTTTCCTCCCCTGCTTCCAGAGCAGTCCTGGCGTTGTCCGCCAACACCTTTCCTTGGGGCAAAGCCTCTGCCTCAGCTCCCTGCTTCGCCTTCCAGGCACCAGCTCATCCAAGATTTGCTCAGTGCATGGGAGAGCAATGGGAATTTGACAGATTAACTGAGTACTCCTCTGTCTAGACTCCCTGTCAAGCCAAATACAATCTTAAAACAAATGACCTCCTGCAACAGGCTACTGCTCACGCCTGGATGTTAACAAGGGGAAAGACAAGTGCAGGGAGGTGCTTTGAGTTTGTCTATTTGCTGGTTTTTAGCTCAGGGACGTGAACTTGTGGCTGTTTATGTAGATGTGATGGTGCAGAATTTTGCCTGCTAGAAGAGCAACCTCATCACTCGGTGCGTGCTGTGCCTCCTGTGGGCGTGGGAAACCCATTACTCAGGCACCAGTGTTGTGCCTCTGATTGGAATGCTTTCATCACGTCTGCCTGCAGATCATCAATCAGGATTTTTTATTTCTTTGCAAGCCAAGAAGTAGGTGATGTTGGAAGAACCCCTCTGGAGATACCATTAGCTGAAAGAAGCGAGCGAGAAAAATATGAATACGTTACTAAGCATGTGGGAATGTGATGATTTCAGATCAAAACCTCGGTGTTTTGTAACTCTGTGATGTTTTTTTATTTTAAATGCTTTAAGAGAATTTTATTGCCAGATGAAAGGGCCCAACTCTAGAAAGGTTCTGATGCAAGGCCATGTTTTAAGTAAAAGTTGTGGAGACAGGAAATTCAACTCTTTCCTAAGAAAAGTGCTGCTGGGTGTCCCAAGCTCAATGGCACCAGGTGTCCCAAGTGCCACTGGGTGTCCCAAGCTCAATGGCACCAGGTGATCTCAACCTTGGTAAGAAGAGTGAGAGTCCTAGTGAGAGACTTAGCGAGAGTTTTGGAGATGAGAAAGGGGAAGTTAGGCCTCATCACCATGAGATTTAAATCAAGCAAAGGTGCAAGAGACACCAAAGTGGGTAGAAATAGAGGTGGGGAGTGCCAGGGAGCTGCACGTGCCTGCAGCTCAGATGCCAGCAGTGTGGATGCTGCCTGGCTGGAGCTGGCTCACACAGCCCTGCTGAATTATGGTGCTCAGACACAGTGACAGCAGTGAAATGTCAGGGACCTGGGCAGCTGAGAGGCTGAGCCAGGCTCCTCTCAGTCTGCTGGAACAGGAGAGCCTGGGGAGAAGCAGGCACTGCCACCCTGGCCCTGGCAGGACATGGATGGCATTGCTAATTGTGGGGCTCATCTATCCTGGGAGAGCTCTGCTGGTAGCAGGTGACCTTTGGGAGTCCTGGCAATCCATTAGGCTCTGGAGGGACTCTTGGGATTAATTGCTACCAACCAAGAAGGTGCTCCTTGTCCAGCATCACTCAAAGGCATATTTGATTATCTGATTAGTTTCCAAAATTTGTCAAAAAAAGATATCTGCAGATCCTGACCTTCCCTGGAAAGGACAAATCCCATGAGCAGAACTTTTTACTTTTTTATAAGGGTATAAAAATGGCTGTACTCATCTGAAGCAGACATCAGCTTTGCTCTGGTTTCTGTCTAGCAGTGAACAGCAGCAGAAGATTTTTGTATTGGAAAAGAGGGAACATCTCTCTGTGTCCTTTCACCTTCAGGCTGTAGTACTGTATGCACTTCTTCAGGCAATGTTTAAGTCCTTCTTTTTAATGACTCTTGACAGGTTTTTCTGGCCATGAATATCTCCAGCCCCCACATTATCCTGTGGCAGTATATTTCAGTTTAACTATGTGTGCAAAATGCTCATTTGCTTGACTCTGCAATTTCAGAGTTTCACATAATGATCCCTTGTTCTTCTGCTGCAAGAACAGCAAATAATTGTTTCCTACTCACCTTCCCTCTGGCACACTTTGCTGCAGCTCCAGTTCTCCCCAGATTTTTTGGTGTAGCTGTGCTGTCGTGTGAGCAGGTTGATTTAGCTGTGCTTAATCTACCTGGTGCAGGTCCCAGTGAGCTGTGACAGTGGAGGGATGTGGAGGGTGCCATGGGTCAGTAGACTGAGAGTTTGTGCAGCAAACAGAGCTGTCTGTTCCATGGGACCTCCACTATGTGCATTAAACCTGGCGCAGATGTGTCTCCCAAGATTACAGCCTATCTGAGATGGGACAGCATTCCAGTTCAAGGAGTCACCCTTTCAGTGGTGGGGTCTGGCCTCTGAATGTCTATTAGTGTGACTAAAGGTGAGCTGAAGGCCCAGCTGATATTGGAAGGCTTGGGCTGGATATTGAGTGCAAACAGCATCTCAAGATGGGAATTGGATGCTTTGAAAACCCCTAATTTTCACAAGTCCCTGACAACTCTGAGCTGACCTCCAGCTTACTTTAAAAATGAATCCAGCCTGGAAGGACTCTGCCAGCACACAGCCTATTGTTGCCACCACTTTTCCTTCCTGTACAATACCAAGAAGAATTAAAGACCCTAGGTAGGTTTTTTTTTTTGCCCCAAACAATCATATATAATACATAGTGCAGCAGATTGAAATTCTGCTTGCCTGCTTTGGTATTGTCAGAAAGATCGCTGAAATCAACCCTTACTTTGCCACAGAGCAGAGGCAGCCTCAAAATACAGCAATTTGTGTTGTCACCCCTGGAGTTAAATGCCTTCAGAGAGTGAGGGTAGCTCAGGGCTGAACCCATCCTGAGTCTCAGCTGGAGAAGCCAGTCATGAATCATCAGGGCCTAATGAATGCTGTGCTGAGGATTATGCATGGATGCAAGAGGCAGCATCCAAATTCTCCACCAGAAATGAGCTGATTGCTTTCAATTTCTCATTCTTGTTTGTTGGTTTGGGGGTTTTTTTCCACCCTTGAAACATGCAAATTAAGGGAGTTTCCCCAGCCTCAGAGTTCAGAGAACAGCTTTTATGTTGGGACCTTGGTTATGACATTTGATTTGGCAGGGCAGCCTCACCTGATGCTAACTTTTTGTAACGGCAAAATACAGACTTACAATGAGGTCACTAAGCACTAAAATTTCTGTTCAACTTGTCACCTTTAATTAAATCATGTCATGTATTTGGAGGAATAGCCAGTTCCAGCACAGACCCTTTGCAGGGATTTTTTCCAAATACAAGACCATTAGACAAATGGTTTCATTTTATGCCAGCTGAGCTTTTTCCTCAGAAGAAACAAAGACAAGAGAGCTTTTTGTTTCTCCTAATTGTGGGCATGGGAAGGCACTGGAAATGACGTGGTACCACTGGGCAAGGCATGAAATGTGAGGCTGGCACCTCAGAGAGGATGCTGGAGAAGGACACGGTCTCTAATCATGTAGCACCTTTTCCCTTTGAATAGAGCAGGGAAATTGTGAGTGGAGAATTGCCCATTGTTTCTGTGGTTCATCTGATTCTGTCTGGTCTGGGTCATCCTGCTTTAATCTCCAGGGGTTTTGTTCCTTCCAGTTACAGGGTTATGTCCACTTCCATCAGGTATAAAACTATTCCTTCCTTGACTTCTCCCATTTGTCTCAGATACATTTGATTCCATCTAACCCTGACAGTGATTATTTCTCTTCCTTTCTCTAAAGGAAAATGCAAACAGAACCATCTAGGAGCCAATATAGGCAGAGAAGATGGGATAAGAAGGATATTAAAGCCCTGGAATAACAAAGGAGAGAGCTCAAAGCTAATGTCAGAGAGGCAGAGACATTATTCCTGTGACCTTCTCTCGCCATCTTTGCTTTGAGTACTTCCCAAATTCCTCTCAGCTGTGGTGGGCGAGTCCCTTGTCACTCCTCAAACATCAGCAGTGTTTACCAAGGACCACTGTGGCTCAGAGGGATGGCAGAAGGTCTTGGAAGTAAAGCAGCTGTCCTCTCATCACAGCAGCATCCTGGAAAAGGGGTGGCATCCTCGATGCTGAGGGGAAGTCAAACAACACCGACTTCCATCAGGAGCAGAACATCCTTATTTGTTACAAGGAAGAAAAAAATAAAATCCTCTTTAGCCACATCAGCGAAGTGATGGCCAAGTGTTCTCTTTAATCCTCCTTAATCATGGTGTTGCTGATTAACATTTGAATAGAGCTTCTAATTAGAAAGAAGACACACAGACAATCTCACCCTGCTGAGGAGGTGAATTCTCAGCTCCTACCACTCATTCCTGCATATGCTGCCCTGATTAGGGCTTGAATAGGACAATGATTAAAGAGGCCACTGCCACCGTGCAACCTCTCAGTAGCATCGCTGCGTTCAAGGATTTATTTTCAGCTGAGACTTGAATAAATGTTTTGCAAATTTGAGCCACTCCTTCGGAATGGGAAGAGCTTTTAAACACTTCTGAAGCACAATTCCATCTTATTCCTGGTTTTATCACACTGATCTCCACCTCTGTAGAACATGCCCTGTTTGACCATAATGTGTTTCAATTAGGATGGTGGTTTAAGCATATGTATTTTACTTGCTCATCTCTTTCATTATTCAAAAAGCAGTTGAAGCCTGGTGAAAACCTGGACAGTGTGCTATTGAAAAATCACTTCTACTTTCTTGAGTGAAGTGTTTTTTTCAAGTTCTTCCATCCATTATATAATTTATTTTGCTTGTTAATTTGCATTAGGGCTAACCAAAGTCAGGGCTGCTGTGTGAGGAACTATTTGCATTCAAAGAAGATGATACTCACAGTCTCCTAGGAATTTCTGATGCCTGCTTCTGTCAATTACATCAATCCACTTAGAAAGACAGCATTTCTGTGCCTAACCACATTACAGAGCTGGGCAACAACATGATCACAATTGACCTAAGTCTTGCTGGGCATGGGTGTACAGCCACCTGCTCACCAGGCCCTCCTGGTTACAGAGCAATGAATACATACAGGTGAATCCCTGTAATGTCCTAAGACATTACAGCCCCTGGCTGCTCTGCTGCCTCTCTGCTGCCAAAGCTCAGCACCTCAGCCTCCTCTGCTACAAACCTGCCTCACACATGGCAATGGTGGCTTTGGAGCCTGCCTGGGTGCAGCTGAGGTCCCTGTGTGAGGGTGTTCACAGGGGTCTCAGGATGAGGGAAGAGATGAGGATCTGACTCCGTGTTTCAGAAGGCTGATTTATTATTTTATGATATATATTACATTAAAACTATACTAAAAGAATAGAAGAAAGGATTTCATCAGAAGACTAGCTAAGAATAGAATAGGAAAGAATGATAACAAAGGCTTGTGGCTTGGCTCTCTGTCCGAGCCAGCTGACTGTGATTGGCCATTAATTAGAAACAACCCAATGACAACAATCACAGATGCACCTGTTGCATTCCACAGCAGCAGATAACCAATGTTTACATTTTGTTCCCAAGGCGTCTCAGCTTCTCAGGAGGAAAAATCTTAAGGAAAGGATTTTCCATAAAAGATGTGTGTGACACCTGTGCCCTTCAGAGGAGGGGCCAACACCCTGAACTACCACAGAAACATTCATATAAACCCATCTTCATATAAACCCATCTTTCAGGTGCCTTTCCCTCCCAGACATGCTGCTTTAGAAGGGTGGGAGACCTCCTGCAGCTCAATGCATTGTGAGCTTATTTTTTCCTCTAGACATTAAGTTAGATAAAGAAGATGGAGAGTGTTTTGTGGCCTGCAGCACGTGGAATGGATCTTTTTAGGCCCTTCTGCACTAAATTCCCTTTGTTGTCCTCATTTTTTTCCCAAAGAGAGCCACAAAAATCATCCTTCTTTCAGAATTAAAGGCATTGTCATTAATGGAATCAGGACAATATTTTCCATCCAGGTACCCAAAATTATGCTTTGTGACAGAAGTGGACTCATTATGAGGAAGGCAGTGAGCTTTTGTATCTTGGAATCATTACCAGGCTGTGTGGAACAGAGACAGGAACAGGTGAAAAGGGAGAGGCAAAGCTTGCAGTGTAAGATCAATGATGTGATTCAACTGTGGGGAAGAAGAAGAGAGATTTTACATAAAGCTATGGTGAAAAAAAACAATCTCAGAGAGATGCTTCACTTCAGAAAAGCCTTTTCTGTAGAGCTGGGCTATAGTCACCTAAATCTGCAAAAAGGCAATTAGCCAGGGTTTTTAAATTTATTAATTTATTTTTCATCTCATCACAAAAGTAGAAACTCTGCTCTGGTGCTCACCAGGACCTGCCAGGTACACACTTGTGTTTATCTGATAGAGAGACACTGGTCCCTTGGCCTGGTCCATCTCTTGGGGCCACAGGATCTCCAGATGGCCTTAAAGGCCTGCAGCTGTCAGGGCAAAATGGAAAATTGTTCAACTGATTGGGCATTTAATGTCCCACAGCAACAGTAAGGGAGTGGGGAAGAGAAGAGAAGAGAAGAGAAGAGAAGAGAAGAGAAGAGAAGAGAAGAGAAGAGAAGAGAAGAGAAGAGAAGAGAAGAGAAGAGAAGAGAAGAGAAGAGAAGAGAAGAGAAGAGAAGAGAAGAGAAGAGAAGAGAAGAGAAGAGAAGAGAAGAGAAGAGAAGAGAAGAGAAGAGAAGAGAAGAGAAGAGAAGAGAAGAGAGAAAAGAGAAAATAGAGACACAATTTGTTGTAAGACCCTTTCTGAAGGAAGAAGCAAAATGATGTGGCACCCTCCCACACTTAGAGCTTATCTGCAGGAGCTGAGTTCACACCCTCCAGTAATGATCATCGTATAAATGCAAAGCCATCTCTGTCATTCAGCAGCTGTTCCCTGGATTTCAGGATAGTTAGCTCCTATGGGCTAGAGAGTGACAGTTCCTGTACAAGTAGAGCAGGAAGACAAGTAAAAAGGCCTCTCCTCCATCCCTCTCTGTGCCCTGAGAGCTTCCCAGCTCTGCTAATTGTACCCAGGCTTCCAGCTCTGGGACTGCTCTTCTCAGTAGCCAAGATGAAATAGAGTTTAGAGAGACCACAATACACTGGAAACATTCTGACCCCTTCCAGAGCTGCTCTTGGGGAGATAACACTCATCAGCACCCCCTGCCCAGAGAGGTCCTAATAACCTCCCTGAGGCAGGTGAACCACCCTTGATGTGTGAGGGCAAGAGCTGCTGAGTCCTGCGCTCAATTCCTCAGCAATGTGGCTTTGGGAACCCTGGTGTCCCTTTTTGAAAGTCAAAATTCTCAGTGACTCCTTTCCCCTTCTGCTAAATTCCTGCCGTCCCAGCTATTCTGGGAGTGTGCCCTGTCAGGACCAGGGGCTATTCTTGGACCACTCTGCTGATCACGCCCAGCAGCAGCAGCAGCCTGCTCTGACAGCTCCTGCTGTTCCAGGGCATGGAAAGGCAGGCAGGAATAATTTCCCAAGCCAAGGCAACGTGAGGAGTGAGTGCTGTGGCTCTCTCTGCTCAGATGGTGTAGCTCCAGAGAGAGGCAGCTCAGATACGGCAGCAAGGCAGGGAGAGTGAGTCTGGAGTTTAATGCCTCTGAAGGAGAAAAACAGCAGTTGAAAAATTGATGTAGCAGTGAGAAGTTCCTTGCTTCCAAGCAGGAATTAGGAGTAGTAGAAATTAGGAGTTTTTCAGGCATGTGATGAGGTGCAAGGTCTCTGTCTTAACTCCTCTGCACCCACTATGCATGCAAAGATGTTTAATGACAAACTTGCTCACTTTAGACAGGAATATATTTCCAGCCCATGCTAGCAGGGAACCAAATTACTGCCCATGGTAGCAGGAGGAGGCATGAAATAAATTGGTCAAGGGAAACCTTACTTTTAAAAGCCAAAAATAACATGGTATATAATGTAAAGTTCAAAGTTGAGCATTGAGGCTAGGGACTCCTGTGCAGTATAAATTCAGTGTCATAAAAGAGCAAGAGTGGAGCAAATTGCTGCAAAATGCAAGACCTGGTAAGTAGCAGCAGGATATTGAAGACAAAGCTCACAAAGTGATTTTAACAGGTTTTGAAACCTGCTGCCATAGCTTGTTTTCAATTGCTGTGATTTTATTTGGGCTCGTTAGAGTGTCAGATGCTCGGGCTCTCTGCGGAGGTAAGGGTGTATTCAGCTTATGCTCATGCTACAACCAAATCAACAATAACCTAATAAATGATAACTAATAAAAACCAAGGTTTAATTATGTGAATCTGTGAGCATGTTATGAACAGAGCAATCCTCCCAGGAGCAGAGGCAGCCAGAGGAAAGATGAAAGTAGAGGATGTGCAACTAGTGTTAAAAAGCTGCTTTGCTGCCATTTCATTGAGCTCCTTGGGTATGTGTGTGTGCCACGATCCACTTGGCAAATTGCTCTGTACAAGACACTAAAAACACAATAAAATTCCTTATAATGTCTGGATCAGGATTATAGGTACCCAGAGAGACAGCAAATGTGTGCACCTCAACACAAGGGAGCATTTTTGGTTAAATCCAAGTGCAGTGAGTCCTCTTGTCTCAGAGCTCTGGTGCATAGAGGAGGATAAGATTCTCTCCAAGCTCTGGTTCATAGAGGAGAACAAGTTCTCTTGTCTCCAGGCTGGGTGCACAGAGGAGGATAAGATCATTTTGCTCCAAGACAGAGAAAGGCATGAGAGCCCATGCTTCCAAGTGCCAGCCATGGGAAGTGTGATTGCCAGGCTCTGGCATTTCAATGTACCCTTTTATGAAGAGAAAAGTGATTAGAGAAACCCCAGGAGGTCCTGGCAGTCATTAAAGCTGGATCTAATGGCAGGAAAAGATGGAACCAACATTATTGTGTCAGGTTTGTCTCTCTGAGCCCACTTGGGCCATAGGCTGAGCTTTACACAAGCAAGAAGCAGCAGCTCTGGTTGTTGCTTCACGGCAGCCAGGCTGGCCAAGTGGTCCAGGCTCTCCCAGGCCTGCCTGCTTGGCTTCCATCAGGGAAGGTGACGTTTTATTCCCCACCACTTTTCCAGGGATGCTTTCAAACCTAATTAAGCTTAGCGTTATCATTGTTTTTATCACATTAAGATCCCACTTGGCTCTCAGCAGCACAGACCACAAAGTCAACACTGCATCTTTAAACAGAAACAACAGATTTTGGTTCAATTAAAAATTCATTAAAATGTAAATTACTTTGTAGGGTTTTTTCCTTCTAATGCCTGTTCAGTGTGACACTCTAATGGCACAAAGCATTAAGGGGAGGTTAACTGGCAGCACAGAGACAAATTGCTCTCCATATACTCACCTGCTCAAGTGATCTTGGAAAAGAATTTAACCCTTTTCTCTTACCCACAGGGGTTTCTATCTTATCCCAATTGTTCATGATCTCTCTTTGTTGTAAAACTATCACAGAATGACAGAATGGGAAGGACCTTAAGGATCATCTCATTCCAGCCTCCCCACCATGGTCTGGAACACCTTCCACTAAACCAACTTGCTCAAAGCCCTGTCCAACCTGGAACTGTCATGCTTTCTTATATCTACACTGAATCACCTTATCCTGCAGCTCTGCTTTCCCTTTTCCTCTGCAGTTCTTCAACAGCTCTCAGGGAATTTTTTTCCCCAAGATGACCTATCCTAAAAGCCAACTGTTTCCTGCCAGACCCCTGCTAGATGTGCCAGAATAAACTTCCTGCCTGTTTCCCTTCCAGTGGCTGCACAAGATATGATGATTTAACCACATACTTATTAAATAATTTGTTGCTTCTAATGCTCTATGAAACCACGTGTGAGCATTATTATTATTATTAATATTATTATTATTATTTTCCTTATCACAGTAAACTCAGTCGCTAGTGCAAGTTCATTAGGTGTCGTTAATTGCTAACAACATATTCAGAACGTATGGTAAACGCAATTTAATTGAGAACTAATTAACTTGTTATAGTTATCTCATTACATGCCAATTAAACTTTTCAACATTCCTTTTCAGTAGATAAAGGAACAGTTAAAATCCCAGGGACCAGCTTCTGAGCTGGGGTAAGGGGGGCAGCTCTGCTGCCTTCATCTGTAATGCAGTTACTTTGCTTCTTGCATTTTTGTTAGATTAAGGGAAGCCAAGGGAGTTCAGGTTAATTTAGTGTGTCTCTGAAGAGACTGAGAACTTGGAATTAAAAAAAGAAGAAGCCTCTGATGGTGGGTTTGTGTTTTGTGAGAGGATCTGAAGGACTCCTCAGGAAATTCTGCTCTGTGGCTGAATCAGTCTGAGGTTTTTGGTAAACCAACCTCCAGCTTTAACACACCTGCAGACCAGAGGGGGGAACAGTGGCACACTGCACCAGACTCAGAGTCCATGCCAAGGCATCACAGCTTTGGACTGGCATCATTTCAAGGGGCTCTCCCCAAAGAAGCCCAGCTGATGGCACACAAGAGAGCTCATGGCAGTGTGATTGACTGCACCTGCCCCCCACCAGCTCTGTCATCAAATCACATTTGTCCACCTCAGGTTTCTGCCCTCTCTCTGCACGAAAGTGTCAAGCAAACAAAGGAGAGGGAAGTAATGGAGGAAAAAAGCAGAGCCATGTGAGTAAAAAGTGCTTCCCAAAGCCACAAAATAAGCAGCTGGGGAAAACTGGGAACTATATCGCCTTTAATCTCTAAGATAAACAGGTTCAGTCATTTTAGATATTACAGGAACATCTGTGGCTTTAAAAAAAAATACAAAAATCAACCTGTAGCTGAGCCATTAGGTCCACAGTATCACTGTAATGCTTCCGTCAAACTGAAATGAAAATCTTTGAAAGTGAGAAGATTTCAAGAGGCTCTTATTAAAGTGAGAGGTGACTATTCTGGCACTATTGAAAGTCACTGTGACAGGTTTGATGATTAATTTCTGGTTTATTCACTCACTGAGACAAATTTGTGAGAAATTTGGAAAATACGTGAAGGGACAAGTGGGCGAATCCACAAAGCTCTGACCTCAGCAGCTTCCCCACATAAAGGAGCTGCATCTATGGGGTGGGAGAGAATTCCAAGAGTGCTCCTGCCCTGCCACTGTGCCACATACTGAGAGCCACTGAAGTGAATCACAGCAGTTTGGGCTCAAAACCTTTTATCAGGGTGCAGAATCATCTCAGGGTGTTGGTTCCCCCACACTGAGCAAACCGCGCTCTGCTGGAGCAAGGATTTATGGAAAAGTGTCAGGGAAATGAAGAAAGAGCAGGGAGGCAGAACGAGCTGTTTTGCATCCTTCAAGTGAAGGAGGGAGCTGCCTGTGAAGATGAACTTTAATTTAAACCACAGGGAAGAAGAGTGCTAATGCAACACCCACCTCATGCAGCTTTTCCAATAAGGGCTATAATACAACAGAAGCAGCTGAAGAGGCTTTTCTCATAGAATCTTCTAACTAACTTTGTAAAGCCAGGAAAGCACAATTCTGGAGGTCTTTCATGTTCATAATGTGCTGAATCCAAATATTTACAGGCATCTTCTATAACCACTGCTGTTTAAATAAAGAGCACTCCTCAAGTGGGAAGGGTGAGTGTGATGTAGTGTAATGGAGGCTATTAGTACATACCAGAAGCCTCAAGAATTCTCCAGCATTTCTATCCAGGATGTGCTAAGACGGCAATACTTGCATGGTGGATGTGTTTTTACTGTGTGCTTTTATGATGTTTTCATTATATGCTTTTATTATGTGGTAATAAGCTGCTAGAATGGAAACAGGAGCTATAAAGTTTGATTGATTGTTATATTCCCATATATAAACGGAGATTATTTTTTTTTTCCACTAGAATCTATGAATGACAGATAAGTTTGATTGAGATGCAAGTCCAAGCATTAAGTCCACTCCTGGACTAATCAAATCCAGCTCCTGAAATCAAGTCAATGCTGATGGAATCACAGAATATGCTGAGCTGGGAGGAACCCACAGGGACCATCAAGGTCCACAGGGTAAGCCCAGTGATGCTTCTGAGCTTTCCTCAGGCCTGGAGAGGCAGCTGGGACACTTGGTGCTCTGTGTGTCCCCACAGATCTCCAGGAGCTCAGGCCACCAGGGTTCTGAAATCCCTGAGGCTGAAGCAGGAGCTAAATTCAGAAACCAAAGAGGGTGTAACAAGGCTCTTGTTTAAGATCCTATTTCTGATGAGGTTTAATTTAGACAACAGAGCCAAGAGCTCTAAAGTGACACTGTGTTCTCATTTAGGGATTAATATTTTTGTGATGAGCAAGGTTTGATGGATGCTGCAAACACCTCATGTTCCCCCTGCTCTCCCCATGCACTGAGCTGCTCCAGGACCCACTGACTGCACCATCCTGGTGGAATCAGGCTTCACTCCAGTGGGATGTGAAGGAGAACCCCTTTGATAACTTCTATTTACAGTGGCCACAGTGATGGGCTCTTCCCCAGGGTAAATCCTCGTGCAGTCCCCTCCTGTGATACTGTGCTTTATAAACCTTCCAGAGCAGGGATTTGTCAGGCTGATGAACATTGCATCTGGTTGCAGCTGACACAGATTCTTCTTTTTTTCTGCTGTACTGGAGGCCTATTCCCTGCAATGCTCCTTTGGTTGTTCACCTACCCTGGACAGAGCAGCTCACTGTGAAACACCTCTCAGGCACCTCATCCCACACAGAGCCTTTTCTTTTACGCACCTGAGAGGGCTGTCAGCATCCAAAATTCCCTGCTGAGGCTTTTGAAGTTGCTGTTCAGCCCAGGAGTGAGGCATGGTGAGGTGTTTGCAGGGAGAGGAAACACCCTTTGCTTTCAAGGAAGCAAACCCAAGAATCATCCTGTAATTTATTTATAGGAAGAAACAAGGGAAATCTTTGGTGTTCCTCCAATAAACCTCTCCTCTTGCTTGTCTCAAACCATTCAAAAGCCTTGCAAGGACTGGAAGCATTTCCCCATCCTCTGTAGGTTCTGTGCTTTGTACTCCTGCTTGCTAAATATATGCCAGCACATATCCACCACTTACTGCAGCATGCAGGCTCATGATCTTTGCATGGCTCCTTCCCCTCTAGGACTGCCATAAATAAATCACTAGGTCAGGGAGGCTGCTACATGCCTGTGGTCTCTCTCCCCCACACTGGTTCTTTTTCTCTCTGTTCCCTCCTCCTGCATTTGTGCAGAGCATTTCATCCTGCAAGGAGTGCTCCCTGCAGCCCCCTCTCCAGAGGCTGTTCTGTGCTAGGTGTGATCTGGCAGCAGATCATTCACATTCCTCATCACACCGGACACTAATGATCCCAGATCAGAGCAAAAATCACATTTTGGCACGAGCTTCACTAAAGTTTTCCCTCCCAGGGAATGTGCTCGCTGAGCTGACAAATCAGATTCCCAACAGAGGAGGGTTTTGGAGCGCGTGGTGCTGCACAGCCAGGAGCAGGTATTCAAAAATCCCAGTTTGGAACCCAGAAGGGAAGTATGATCTTGAAAATATCCTCTCCTGGCTGCTCCTAATGTGATTCGGGTGTTTAAGAGGTTTTTGGATCGATATAAGTGCTCCTTTCTTGGTGTTGGTCACCAAGAGATGAGTTCTAGCCAAGAAGTTCTGTTCTTGCTTCACAGGAGGACCTAACCTGGGGGCCATGCTCTCCGTGTCCCTTCTGGCTGGAGCTCTCCAGGGGAAATCCTTCTGCCCTACTTTGCTCTTTCAAAATTCCCTTCATTTCAAAGCCCGAGCAATTCCCTCGGCAGCTCTGCCCACCACAAAGGACAAGAAGGATGAGAAATATTAGCAGAAAAGAGAAGGAAAAAAAAGCATTTATTATTGATGGGGGGCAGAACGACAGTCACTGCAGTTACAGAAATCAAGCGCCTTTCTAGAGCTGAAATGAGGCTTCACATTAAAGGCCTTTTGCACAGCAGTTTTTTAGCTGTTAGCAAAAGGTGGAGAGAAGAAAAAGTTACATTCTTAATGTTTCCCTTTTAGGTTTTGTCATCTTTGCTAAATGGAACATATTGTCAGATCTCGTGTTTTCCTGGCAGAAGAGATCTCATTTGCAAAGGACCATGTGTGCATGAGAATTTTTTTGTTCCTTTTCTTTTTTTGGTCGTTTTAATTGCTGTTGTAACCTGCACATTTTGCAAATATTTCAATCAACATTTTTTCCAAAGCACCCTAAGAGGGTGAGGGAAAAGCAAGAGAGCCTTCCTGTACGTTTTTTCAGGTGTGCTCATCATTAAGGTGATAGATTTTTGAGTGGTTAACAGTGCTGTCTTGGATGGCCCAAAGGAGGGTTATAAAGATTTCTCCTTCTTTATCTATTCCTTTGTTGTCACTCTTTTACACCCTGACTTCTCACAGGTGGGAACAATCTGAAATCTCAAATTATTCTTGCAAGAAACCCCTTCTCACACCTTGCAGTGCCCATACACAGCTTGTTCCTTCATCCTACATGTGACATTGTTTATCCAAACTAGGTAGATTTACCCCCTCAACATGGCTGTAGAGAGTAATTGGTTTTCTGTCAGGTATAGAACAAGACTAATCAAACCTGTCAGTCTGAAACAGGTCAAAACTAGAGTCAAATATGACCTGTGCTTCAAGGGCCAAGAAATGCAGGAATACCGTGCTGGAGGTGCTGCAGAAACAAACCTTAAAGAAATGTCATGTCTTAGCAGCTTTAATCAGAGATAAAACACAAAATGTGAAATTCGCTGAGGTCTCCGTTTGGCATCTGAACCCTGCATCTGTTTATCAGCCACTTCAAATCTACAATTATAAGTGAGAATTACATATCACATTGGACTTATCTCAGGGGGATGTGTTGTTAGGTTCAAACCATTGCTGGTTGTGTGCAAAAAATGTGCATCTTTCATACACACAGAGAACATGGGCATCTTCTGAGTCACTGAAAATATGGCCTGGCTGGGTTAATTATTCCTCTGTGAGGTGGGGAAAAAGGGGTGAAGCATGGGGGTTAGGGTAGAAGCAGGGAACAGGGAGGAGTCCTGCGTCATTTCTGTTCCATGGCTGTCAGCACATGGTTTCTTTGTTCCTCTGGTGACCGTACAAGACAAACACTGCAAGTGCAAGTTTGAGGAAAAGGCTGGGACAGCTTGGATAGTGTGGAATGCCAGCACTGGGGTGTCATTTGGGCACTCACACCTGCTTGAGCTGTGGAGCTGTGCACAGGTCCATGGAGATGCAATTGTCCACGTTCTTCAAAGCTGAAACTCCTTTCTCTTCCTGCCTTCTGCCCTGAGCATCACAGTGGCTTCACACAGTGGGCAAAACACACCCAGGCTCACAACACCCTCAAAAAGAGGGGCCCCCATTATGTGTGTGTACATAAACACCCGTGCACACACAGCACTGCCACCCAGTGGCTTGCTGACCACAAAGGGAGGGCTGCAAACTTGGTTTAGGGTGGGCTTTTCTCCCCTAAATGCCATTAACATGGTGTACAAATTTAATACAAACACATAGCTCTGCCTTCCCAACCTGGAGGTGCCCAGCTTGGCAGGCACGCAGGGCCAGGCTGTGGGAGTGAGCCAGCTGTGCAGCTGCAGGTGGAAATATCAATTCCTTGGCATCAGGTTCAGGTAACAGGCAATTTGCAATTGTCACACATATTCTGCCTTTTCCCTTTTTCCTCCCTTTTCCGTTTTTTGTGTGTCAGTGGTTAATTGCAAGGGGGAGGACGGCAGACCTTATCTCTCCTGACTAGTGGTGGCAAAACTGAAAAATTGTTTTCATTACCAGGTGGAAGGCTTTTCACATGCAAATTATCGATATCATTGTGAATGTGGCATTTTTATTAATCCAAACCAGCTTATCTGACCAAAAAGAAAAGAAATATCATTCTTGTTTTATATCAAACATTTTGCTCTGACAACGGCGAGTCATATTTGATGAAATATTGCACGGATCGCACCATTTTTACAATTTAGTGCAAGAGAGAAAGAAATAAAAAGGACTAATGGATGGGGTGGAGTTTGGGGATTTTTTGATGGATTTGGGGTTGGGATTTTTTGGTTTTGCTCTTTTTATCTTTAAGACGCTTCTCCTAAATGCCAGTCAAGTGATGCAAGTTCACATAAACATTTTAACTTCTTTTCTTCAACATCAAAGAAACTGATCTGGTTTTATAGATGTATTTTTATCTCTCTATTGTGTGCACTTCCCCTTCAGACACTGGGAAAATAAGGTCACATTCCCTACTGAGTCCATCCTTTTCTATTGATTTTACTTTCTTAAAATCCTAATAGAGCTTGAAATTAATACCATTTAATTTTCTTTTCCCTTTCTTGTGACTCAACAAAGCTTTCTTATTGCTGCCACACAAGTCTGGGTACAAAGAAGACGACAGACTTGGCATCCTCCTTCCAATGGCCAAAATCCTTGAAAAGAGAAAATCAGGAGGGTTTTGGCTCTTTATCCAAGGATGTGAAGGCTCTCCTTGTCTAGAAAATGAGGAAAGGGATACTTCTTTACCCATATCAATAGGGAATGGTTCACAGAAAGTTATGGAGCCCTGTAATGTGGCAAAATTCAGGTTCACTGGCTTTAGGACAGGTCTAAATTCCTCTGCTTGGGCTGCAACTCAGTGCTCTCTGAGACAAACTGCTTGTCCTTCAGGAGCCAGGTGAATGCACTTCAGTAATGGACATAGCCACTTCAGGATCCAGCTGGAAACCACTTACCCAAGGGTAGATGAAGCCAGGTGAGGAGACTGGCAGCTCTGGAAGCTGCTGGGCTGCCACCAGCACCCTCCATCCATGAGCAGAGCTGCTGGGGTGGTGCTGTCCTATCCCTTGCTCAGCGTGGAGACCAGCAAGGGCATTCAGGAGAAGATGAAGGGCATCAAACCCACTGAATCAGCATCCTTCCCTCCTGCCAGTGAACCTGCTGGGGAGGAAAAGACACTTCATGGTCCCTGGGAGTCACCTCTCCTTCATGGGAGGGTTTTGCTGGCGAGAGCAGCGAGAGGCAGGTTGGGCGTCAGCAGTGACACGACGGAACACGACAACCCCGGCTAGCCCAGGCTCCTGTGCCCCCCTGTCACATCAGAGCAGTGCTCAGCTGTATAAAATGGGCTGTAAACTTTGCTCATTTTGGCTGACAGATACGATAAAGGTTATGTGTGCTTTACAGCATTACGAATTTGATGGAGAAAGGTCCCCTGAGACCTCTCCCTGCACCAGGTCCCAGCATTTGGCACAGCATAGCAGGGACCCCATGGGTCATGTTCCCTGCCCCTCCTGTGCTTGCTCAGGAGTCACCACCCACCTCAGTGATGCTTCTCACATAGATTAGAAGCATTTTAATTATGTATTATTTTTGCACTCTTTGTGTATCTGTGCCTTTCATACGCACATCTTAAATTCATCACCTCTCTGCCAGTTGTTTGTAAATGTCCCCAGGTGTTTAACTCTTATTCTCTGAATCCTCTGAGCTACTGCTGCTGAGTGTGGCTATTACATATTCCTGATATTTCTCAAAGGTCAAAAGAAAATGTAAAAATGCCATTTCTTTTCTCTTCTCCTTACAAAGCAGAAAATGCAATATTGTTCTGGTGTAGTTACTTTAGCTGCAATGCTAACATTTTATTTTTTTTTAAGTAGACCTTATTGTATTTACTGCAAATGTTCCGGATACAGAATTACTTCCTCAAATTATTAGGAACTAGAAGATATAATCAGCTTTTATTCGGTTTTAGAAGATATTACTCTACCACAACAGTCTATTTGCGACAGTTTGCTCTCATCTTCCTGCAACCCATCTTACAAATGAGACATAAAATTGAGGCTGTGGGTGCTTATGGACCCAATCCTGCAACATTTATGCACCTGTTTAAGCTGAATCATGTAAAGATTCATGGTGGATTGAATTTGCAGAATGACTAACACTTGAGGAACTATGGCAGTTGCTCCAAAGCAGTCTGCAGTTCTTCAGGATAATGAGCAATGCATGAAACTGGTGCATTATCAAGGGTGGGTTATCTGCTCCTCCCTCAAATCTGGCCAGGATGCTGTAAAGGATGGACTTGGGGTGAATGCAGAGTAAACTGTCCTCTCTGTAGTCAGTATTATTATATTAATTTCCTCTTATCACTGCAGTAAGACTCCTGACCGTGCAGAATTCAGCCCTCAGCAGTGCACCGAGATCTCGAGGTTTTCATCGCAGAGTCACACTTGGTGGTGTTACACAGCTTTGTTAATTGATTACAAAATAATTCTGCAAGCTGCACTGTTCCTGCATTTTCTATCCAGCTTGCTCCCTCCTCACCTCAAACTAGCTGCACTTCAAGGTCCTGGTCCCTGTGTCTGAAGCCCAATCAGCCAAAGAATGACCTTTTTTTTTGACCTACATGTTTCAGAGGAAGAAAGCAACAGATGACACCAAGTAGAGGATTCACAGAGCTCTTTGTGTGAGCCCCTAGCAATGGAGCTCTCCAGTGAAGGGCATCAAGCTTAACTCTCAGCTCACCCGACAAGGAGGATTTTTTTTCAATTTCATTTAATAGCAGCATTTCCATTGACTTACACAGGAGCAGAGCCAAATCCCAGCGTGTCTTTTAAGAAAAGCTACTCCTCAGCAGAAGCAGCATCTCAGCAGATAGGATGCCCTTGCCCCTGAGAGTCCTTGTCCAGGCAAACCAACTCCCACTGTGCACTGAATGACTCCCCCCTCTTATTCCTGAGCCTCCATCGAGATATCTCCTCTTGCACATTGACACTGTGATTGGCAACTGAAACACAAAGATCAGACAAAAGAGGCTGGAACACCACCTGGGATGGAGCTGAAAAAGATGCAGGAGCAGATATCTCCATCTGCATTCTGGAGGATGTGCAGGAGGAGAAGGCAGCTGCGGTGTGGTGCTCCCGAGTCACAGGGGACCGGTGCTGTGCCCGCTGCATCTCGGGAAACCCCAATGTCATCCCTGCAAGGTCACCTCAGAGCCTGTTCCTCATCCTCAGGCCAGTCACACTGCTGGGGAACTCCAGAGCAGGGTGAGCAAAAGGAGTCCAAGATGAATAAAACAGGAGGGAAATTGGGCTTTTCTCAGATTTACGCAGAAGGTAAATTATGGGGCTACTTATGCCACCTAAAATCACTTTTTCCCCAGGGTCCTGGATATGCTCCATTATGAAAGCTGTATACTGGAGTGTAAATTTGCCATATACACACTACAATATAATTGTACCAGACTCACCTGTGTCGTATTTTTTACCTATAAATGTAATGGTGATTTGTTTGTCTCCTCTTTCTACAAGAGTTTCAGAATCCCCAGGAAAGCATGTGGGCCATAACACGCTCGTTCCACCATTTAATCCAGATAAAAGAGAGAAGTCTTGTGCTGAGTGTGCCTCTCCATACAACACAGTGGTGTTAGCATCCCTGTACATATGGACAGCTTTATCCTGGTGCAAGGCACCTCGGCAGGAATCACACAACACTGACAGTGTACCACACTGTACTTCTGAATTGATGCAAAAAGCCGTGCACAGAAGGGAAAATGGCAGCTTTCCAAGTGGCCCCAGTTAATAGCTCTGTTTTGCTTAATGGTGCCTCCCATTCAGACTAAAGATGCTGTTTTAAATATGTAAGCAATTAGTATCTCTCGCTCTCAACACATCTGTGCTGCTTCTCTCTGCTGCATTATAAATCTATCGCGTGCCTCTCCAGCTCGGCAGTGCATATATCACCAGATATTCTGATTTTCAGCAACTTTCTGGTCTGAAAGAGTTGTGCTTGGATTTGGTGAGGCTGTGCCAGGCTGGCATTGCCTAAGCCTCTCTTCTCCCTGTCTGTCACTGGACTAACAGGGATATAGGGAAAGCACCTCTGGGTGGTTTTTTGCCGGTTCTTTGGTCCAGCCAGTACTTCTGTGTTTTCCCCGGCTTTCACACACTTTCTGTGTAGAAACTGCAGTTTTTTCTCTCCGTAACAAAACCCAAGGGCGCCTGTAGCCTGCAGGAGGATGTTTGCAGGGGTTGCAAGGTGGTTGAGATGCAGCCAAGCATCTCTGAAGCAGAACACCTACCTTGCAGTTTTGTTCTTAAATAAATTCTGCCCGCACAAACTCCAGCGGGATCCAGAGTCATGGCAGGACTAGCGCGGTTACGACGGTCAGTATTTATAGGAGCGCAAGAAATCATTGTTGCTAAAATAACAACTGATAGTAATAGAACCGGGTGTGATAAGTTATCCGGGGTTTTTTTGTTGTTGTTTTTAAGGAGGAGAAGGCACCGCGCGCGGGAGTTCCCGCTGTCTGATTTTATTACAGTTTTTTGTCCTTTCGCGGAGCAGCCGCCCCGCCTGCGCGGTGCCCACCCCCCCCTCCCCGGCCAGGAGCGACCCCGCCGCACCGCGCGGTGGGCGCAGGGGAGGAGACGGCGGAGCGGCGAGGGGCGCAGCCCGCTGCCAGGGGCTGGAGGGGCTGGAGAGGCTGACAGGGGCTGACAGGGGCTGACAGGAGCCGGCCGGGGCTGCGGGGGGCTCGCAGGGCGCGGCGGAGGCGGCGGCTCCCGCCTCAGCCCGGGCCGCGGTGAGGGACGCGCGGGCCGCGGCGCCGCGCCTCAAACTTTAGCGGCGGGGGGCGGCGGGGCCGAGCCCGCCCCGAGCGCCCCCTCCCCGCCCCTCCGCAGCCTCCCCGCGCCGGCGGGGCGGGCCGGGGGCGCCGAGGGGCGGAGCGGCCCCGCCGGGCGGCGGCGGCGCCGAGCCGGGACGCGGCGCCGGGCTCCGCACCCCGCGGAGCGGCGCGGAGCGGCCCAGCCCGGCCCAGCCCCGGAGCCATGCCGCTGCCGTGCCGGGGCTGGACGCTGGCGCTGCTCACGCTGCTCGTCGGTTTCCTCATCTTCGCCGATATCTCGGAGATCGAGGAGGAGAGCGGGTAAATCCCCCCGGCCCCGCGCGGGGAAGGGGCGCGGAGCGGTGCTGGGCACCGGGGAGGAGGCGGCGGCGGCGGCGGAGGAGGGGGCGGGCGCCCGGACAGTTTCTTTGTCTCCGGCTCTCCCGGGTTTCGCCGTGCCCAAGTGGGAACGGAGCGCGCTGCGCTCCCGCGCGGCTCCGCGGGGCCGGGGACAGCCCCGGGCGGGACCGGCCCGCCGGGCAGGACGGGGCTGGATGGGGCACGGGGCCGGGCAGGGCTGCGGGAGCAGGTACATCTCCCGCTAGAGACGCGGTGGTACCGGTCCGAGTAGGGATGCCGGAGCAGGTACCGGTCCCTTTAGGGATGCTGAGATACCTGTCCGGATAGGGATGCCGGAGCAGGTTACAGACACTGAGGTACCGGTCCGGGTGGGGATGCTGGAGCAGGTACCACTCCCTGTACAGACACTGAGGTACCGGTCCGGGCAGAGATGCTGGAGCAGGTACCACTCCCGTTAGAGATGTGGTAGAGCAGGTACCTCTCCTTTTAGAGAGGCTGAGGTACCGGTCCAGGGATGTTCTATCAGGTACAGGTCTGGGTAAGGATGCTGGAATGGGTACCAGTCTGATTAGAAATGTTGGAGCAGATCCTGGTCTGGGGAGAGGGATTTTGGCACGGGCACTGCTCAGGGGCTGATGGAGGGATGGAGCAGGTCCCTTAGTGGGATATTGGTGTGAGTGGTCTGCTGGACAGGGATGCTGGGGCAAATTGCAGCCCAGGGGGCTTAGGTGCCACTGCTGGTCCAGATGGGTGTGGTGGAGAGGGCACCAGCTGATGGGAGTGGTGGATAACGGAGCAGTCTGCAGGTGGATAAGGGACCAGTCTGTGGGACAGGAGGGATGGAGCAGGGATCAGTTGGGTGGGGGTGATGGAGCAGAGAGCTTAGCCCACTGGTGTGTCCCTGTGGGATGCATTAGGGGCTTCATGATCACCCCTCACTGATCACTGTCATGGTTGGTGTTTACCTGCAGGTGCCATGAATGGCAGGGGCTAAAGCAGCCCCTCAGTCTGAGGAGCAACACCCTTCCCACCCCATAAACCCCATCTCTGAGGTCTGCTTGGAAATTTAGGGTATAAGAGGAACAAATGCAAAGAGGAAGGTTTGCATTAACTTGAGGAACTTGCTACAGCAATGTGGAAAACCAAGTAATTTTAATAATGAGGTGTGCACTCGGGGGGCCCAAATGACACAAAGGTCCTTCTGTTTGGGACCAGCTGGCTTTGTCAGCTTTTACACTGAAACAAGCACCTTTATGAGATGATAAATGAAATGCAGTGATGTTTGTTTATTGTTTCATTGTTGTGTTATGCTGGGTGCCACGGGCAAGAAGTGCTTAAAGGTCACTAGCCTTGTCCAGAAACATCCAGCACCAGACTGTGGGTTACCAGGGTAGATGAATTGTTGCTCTGCAATGAGCTGGCACTATCTATATAATAATAAAGGAAATTAATATCTTCTGATACATCCTCCCCATTGGACAGGCTGCTCTGATCCCCTTGCTTTCTTCCCATCTCCTTTTCCGGCTTCTGTTCTTTCTTCTCTCTCCTCCCCTATCTGCTAAATCTACCCACTAGAACTTGCTGTGCCCTTATTGAAAATCTATTCTGTTTTGTTACTTACTTGTCCTGTTTTTCACCCTGGTTCATTAGGGATTCCCAGTATTGTGTATTTTTTCTCCCCTCTTTTCTATACATTGTATGGAAATTGGCTGTTTGCTGGCTGCTTATCTCCAAACCCTGGCATCTGAGTTTGTTGCTGTAGTTCCTCCAAGGAAGTTCTGCCAAGCTGTGCGGCGGCAGGGGCGGCAGCAGGGTCAGATGAGTTCTGTAGGAACAGCGAGCAGCTCGTCCCACACAGCCTCAGGAAGGGCAGGGCAGCAGGGACTGGCACAGGAGAGGAGCACCCTGCACCCAGGGGGTGAAGGAGGGTCCTGGGTCCCAAGCCCTGTGATGCACATCACCAAACCTTTCACAGGTCAGTGCCCACATCAGCTGTGCTTCCCATAGGGGATAAACAGAGCAAAGGTGGGACCCTGCTGCATTAATTATATATTATTTAATCATTAACTCGGACAAACTGAACCTTTCTCTTGCTTTGTCCTCTCCCACCCACTCTTGCCCATTGCATCTC
Organism: Ammospiza nelsoni; assembly: GCF_027579445.1. Taxonomy (NCBI): domain Eukaryota; kingdom Metazoa; phylum Chordata; class Aves; order Passeriformes; family Passerellidae; genus Ammospiza; species Ammospiza nelsoni. The sequence goes on along the minus strand of NC_080646.1, from coordinate 6,155,448 downwards.
TGGAGTGTTTAGGGTTTGGTGAGCTCCTGCGTCCCAAACACAGTAAGGGAAGCACAGAAGCCTGGCACAATGGGCACTCCATCCCTGCGTGCTGCACAAACGTACAGCACGTCACCCTGCCATGGTGCCAGGAAGGGTGAGCACAGTGCTCTGACCTGGCTGAAATGTATTGCTGTGGTGAGATGGAAAAGCAGAGTGCCTGGTCTGCAGCAGGTCGGGGGATGATAGAGGGTTTTCAACTGTGGGAGCCACATAATAGCAATTTTTATTAACAGGTCCTGTAGGTAAATGGAACTGTGTGACAGCAAAAGTGCACAGCAGTGTAGAGAAGAGACCCTTGCAAAGTTTTCCAGGAGCTCTCAGTGTGTCCAGGAGGGAGCAGCTCCTCTCTGTGAGAGGTTTGGGAGGTGCTGTACATTTGTGCAGCCTTCCAGCACATCGGGAATGTTTGGCTGTAGGATTGTGTGGCTCAGCATCCTCCTTCACACCCCCCAGACCACCCTTGCTGTGGTCAGTGCCCAGGGAAGGAAGGAGCTGCCCAGCTGTCCCCTGGCAGGCTGGTGGCACTGGGGGAAACACAGGCAGGTGTAACTCTTTTCTTCTTTTCCTTGGCATGGAAACACTCTCTAATTATTGTGAGGAGCGAACAGCTTGCCCACTTTTGCACGTACCCTGCCCCCTGCCTGTGATTTGGATTGTCTTTGGAAGAGCGTTCCTCGCACGGGTGGGAGTGGGGGGAACAGATTTCTCTCACCTGCAAACACTGAGAAATTTCAGAAAGAAAGCACAAAACGTTCGTTAGGTTAAAAGTAAGGGAGAATATAATACTACTAATTCTACAAAAGGACAAAAAGCCCAAAGCCATGCTGTTTCTCTGGACAATAAGTTTCCCGGTCGCAGGTGAAGATAGGAGCCGAGGGCAGCTGGAGCTGCTCTGCCTGTCACAGGCTTCTGAGAAAGATGTTTGTGCCTTAAGCAGTCCCATCTCACTCCTCTAGACATCCTTAGACCGCCTCCCCCAGCCGGGCGATGCTGAAACAAAGAGGTGTTGGGGCAAGGATGAGAATTCAGCAGTTTCTCGCTCCTGATGCTGCGTCGCTCTTGCTTGGCCCGTTCCTCCCATCCCTGTGCGGGTTTTCCCCGTGCTACATCCTTGTCACTGGCTGGACGTGTCACCTACGGCTGTGTGGCGGGGCTGTGGGATGCTGTGGGATGCTGTGGGATGCAGGCGGGATGCTGGTGGGATGCAGGCGGGATTCAGGCGGGATGCTGGCGGGCAGGGACACGCTGGCCGGTGTGTGCTGCTCCGTGAGGTATTGCTGTGCTGAGCGGTCTGGGCACTTTGTTTCCGAGCAGGCAGCTGGTTCCGGGCTGCTGAACTTTTCCTGCAGCCCGGTGGCGCCTGCGTTTCCATGCAGCGCTCCCGCTCTTTGTTTGGCTGGCAGGGAACAAAAGACGCGCTCCGTGTGCCTTGGGGAGCGCGGATGGCATCGCAGCCATTCCTCCATCCGCGCCGGGATGGGGCAGCGCCGCACACCTGGCCCCGCAGAGCAAAACAAAGGATTTGGCATCCACTGGGGTCACTATTGTCGCTGGTGAGGAGGAGAATTCCGCTCCGGTTTAAGGGGACTCTCTTTGTTAGTGTGCGCCTGCTGTTGCAGTTCTGCAGGGGTCCGGCTGTGTCCTGGTTGTCTGTAGAGGGAGCTGGTGACCCGCTGCCACCAGGTGACTTCTCGAATTAGCGTCTGAGCCATCTTAGTGAGCACTTGACACTTGGTCTTAATACGAGCCAACCTTTTCCCTGCTAGCCCAGACCACACGCCTTTCCATCCTGATTACAGGAGGAATTATGTTCTGCTCGCTCCGAGTGACGGATGGGAGTCTCTGATATTGCTGGCCTGCCTGACTGGGAGCTTGTCAGTAAATTGCCACTTTTTCCTCATGTGCCCTTTTCTAACACCTGCCTTTATAAGGCTCAGGAAGAGATTTTGTGTCCTTTATGGAGGGTTTGTGTCCTTTACGCACTTGCTGTGAGCAGGCTGCAGTCGTGACATTTCTTGTCAGGGTTGGTCCATGGTGTATAAATGTCCTGCTTGCATCTTCCAGGCTGTGATTCACTGCACCCAGCCCAGAGTTAGTTTAAGACTTGCCTTCCACCAGAAAGTTTTGCTGGAGAAAGTGCTGCATTCTACCAACAAGTGCTTTTGTGCCCTCACACAGTGGGGAACAATTATCCAGGTTGGGCTGGAGGAGGAATAGCTCTGGGCAGGATAGGAGCTCATAGACATCCTGGAAGTGTTCATGTGTATGGAGCCAGAGGAGAGCTTTGTGCTCCTTGGGCATGGCAGGGCTCTAATAAAAGCTCCGTGACACATCAGGCTGGAAAATAAAAGCAATGTTGGAGCACTGATTTGAGTAAGGAAATACTCAGGGCAGGCTTTGATTGCAGCTCTTGTGACAAGAACCTGAAGTACAAGCAGCCGGTTCCAGGCTGGCTGCAGAGCTCCCTCTCCTCCCTCTCCTCTCCCTCACCTCCTGCCACAAAAACACCTCCAAACCCCTGTGCTCCTGCCTGGAGCAGGCTTGGGAAATGAATGTCCACACTAAGCTGAGCTCTGAGGGAATGCTGGAATAGTGGAGGGCTGGGATCAGCAGGATGGAAAGCACTTGCAGACCCCCAAGTGAAACAAAAAGGAAAAGCCAAAAGTGCTAAGGGATTTCCAGTCAGTTGAAAAGTTACTCCTCAGCCCAGCATTGGTTGTCAGCAGCTTACAAGACCCCCAAAGAGGAAATTTCTGACCTTGCTGGTGAGGAGAGCTGTGGTAGGAGCATGCAAATCACCAGCCAGCCTTTCTCGGATGCCCTATTGCTGTAGCCAGGCCAGTTCATGCAACCAGAGCAATGGAGACAATAAAGCAGTTCCCAGGTTTCCTTTTTGCCCAGGTGAGCTTTTTGGGTGGGCTTCACATTTCCTTTTTGCCCAGGTGGGCTTTTTGTGTCCCACCTCTGACCCTGCAAGTGCAGAATTGCAGTTGGGAGTGCAGAGGAAGCCTTTCTGTCCCACAGAGAACACGGAGCTGTGAGTGCTGGCTCACTTAGGGAGGGTTTGCTGAATGACTTCAGAGACTCAGCCTCCTCTGGGACCAGGGCCAGCAGTGACACAGCAGATCCTGCTGCTGCCACCACCCCTCCCAGCCTTTCCCAGGCATCTCCAGCCCTCCCAGCCTTCCCCCAGCACGGATGGACTCAAGGGGTTGCTTTTCTTTCACGTGGCAGATGGGCTTTTGATCTTCCAGGAAAAGCATTTAGCAGCAGTGCCTTTATCTTTCCTTGGGCTTGCAGGCTGTCCTAATGATAAGATGAGGAAATGGCCTTAACTGGCACCAGAGGAGCTTTAGATTGGATTGTAGGAAAAAGTTCTTCACTGAGAGGTCTGACAAGCAATTGGCACAGGCTGCCCAGGGAAGTGGTAGAGTATTTTATATATATATATATATATATATATATATATATATATATATATATATATATATATATATGATCCCTGGATGTATTTAAAATATGTGTAGATGTGGCTCTTAGGACATGGTTTCATGCTGGACTTTGTGGTCTTGGGATGACTGTCGGACTCAGTGATCTTAAAGGATATTTTTAATCTGTATGATTCTGTGATTCTGCAGGTATTTTGCTTTTTCATCCTTGAGAATAGCACTGCTGAAATACATCAGGCACAGTTCCTGTAAAAACCAGTTGTTCCAAAACCAAACTAAAATTGGACTACTTCAAATTGCCTCCCACATTTGTTTCCCCTGGGCCTGGGTCATCCTCAGCAGCAAGAAATAAGCCCAAAGTACAAGATTAGACAATAATTATTTTGCTGTTTCTCTGGCTTCCATCCCCAGTGGCATCAGGAAACAAGCAAGTTCCCTGGCAAAGTAAATTCACTGGAGGTGCAGAGTTTTAGATGTCCTTCAACAAACACCACTGCAGAGCAGACAGGTGTCAGCTTCAGTCCCTTGCAATGCAATAGGAAAAGAAAGAAAAAAGAAAGAGGAAAAAAAAGGAGAGTATCTTTACAGCTCCTTTTTCTTCACATTTCCGCTGTAAATCCTTGTGATGGCTGGCAGCAGCCTTGATGGTGGTGGTGGCCTTGGGAGATGAATCTTCATCAACAGCAGCAGAATTGGCTCTGATTGGGAAGTGCAAGGGCTGATCCAAGGAAATGGGCACAGCACTGCTGAAAGCTGCCAGAGCAGTGCAGTGGTGTGGGGTGAGAGTTCTTTCCAAACTTAGGGCTGAATACTTCTTGCCATTGCAGACCAGGCCTTGTTATTGCATGCAGAAACACCCTGGGACTGTCCCAAACAAGCACAAACCCCAGCCCAGGCTTGCTGTCTTTGTGCTGAGCACTTTGTCCTTCCCATGCAGTGCTCCTCATGGACAGGGCTGCCTTGAAAAGCACATTTTGTCCCAGTTTTGGGGTGCTCTCTCAAGGCATCCTCAGCTGCAGGTATCACCCATGTGTCTGGCAGTAAGGAATTCAATGATGGTTCTTACAGCCAGGCTTTGCCAGCACCCTCAGGGATATCAGCCAGCTCTTGGCCAGCAGCTACAACAGTGGCCATGTTTCTCCTGCAAAGTTAAACATCCTCATGAGGCATCTCCAGCACCTTTTCAGACACCCAGAAACACACTCAACTGGCAAACAGCAGCTGCTCAGTGGTTAATTAAACTTCTTACTGCTGCCTAAGTTTCCATGGGAGCTTTGTGAGCAGGGGTGGTGAGAGGAGGTCCAGCTCTGAAACCACCATGGACTGTTCAGTAGTTGGCAGCTCAGCATTTTGATCTGGGATCTACATCACTGTGAAGTTCCTGGCATGGCCCAGTTGCTGGTTGTGGGGTGCAGCTCTCACCCAAGCACTCCCAGCCCGCTCTGTGTAGGCACCAGATGTTATTTATGTTATTTTGGGGATGCTCATACAGAAGAGCTGCCCCAGGAGGGTGTCTCTGCTCAGGAGAGGTCCCTCAGCATCTGCATCAACAGGGAAAGAAGAAACCCCTGAGACCTTCAGTATTCCAGAGCACTGGGAAAAGGGATGAGAGGGGTGTGGGAGGATGAGCCCAAGGGCCCCCAGCCCCACATGAGAATGTTTCATGTTGTACCATCTCCCAGGGTATGTGGCACCCAAGATGCTGCAGAAGCCATCAGGAGTTCTGGTTTCTGGGGCATGGATGCTCAGGGTGACAGGTTCTGCTGCAAGCCTGATGCTCTGCTGTTTGTGCTCCTGAGAGCTCTGCTCTGTTAGCAGGAAAAATGATCTCAGGACAAATGGATGGTGTAGACATGTTTTGTAAGCAGGGAGGCTTTTGTCTCAGCTATTTTCTAGATCTTGTCTGAACTTTTTTTTACCTTCTCCCTTCCAGAAGGAAAAAAACAGAGAAAGAAAGTAAATTACACAAACATATATGAAATACAGAAACACCCTGCCCAGTCCTAAGCCCCTCTGGATGTTTTTTGCCTGTTTCAAATGTCTGTTTCTTTGCTAGCTGTTTCATTAACACAGCCAGAGAAAAAGAGCTGATGCCAGGAATAATGTTTTAAAGATGAGGAAGAGAATAAGGTCCTGCCAGTATGCAGGATGGGGAGGGGAGAAGTGTCTGCCTTTAGAACAGTGATAAAACAAGAACATCTTGAAGTGATTGAGTCAGGCCATGCTGATGTTGTGGCAAATGCATGTGACAGATGACACTCCACAGGTGAAAGAGACAATTTTGTGGCTCAGGAGAAGCTCATACTGGGTTGGGCCCTGAGCTGAAGGCAGGGACAGGGGTTTCAGCATGTTTCTGAAAGCCATAATACAGGCACACTTTCCCAAATGTGATTGTATGACTTTGCTAGAACTAAGCTTGGAACACTAAAAGTAGCACCTGATATTTAGGAAATTTTTGACACTTGGGCTGCCAAGCTGTGACAATATAATCAAGTGAGATTTTTTAAACACATGGAAGTGTGATTTCAAATATCTCATCAAGAGTTATTGCAGGATCTTCTCTCCTAAAAGACAGCTGCTTTGGAAATATCTTTCCAATTAATCCCTTGCTTGCCTGGGGAGTGTGGGTGCCACAGCTACCACCCAGCAATGACCACTTCTCTCCATCACAGTCTCCTCCACATCCCAGGGTGAGAGAGACTCCAAAACAACTGGTAAAATAGCACAGGAATGGCCTGCAAGTGTCTGATGTGCCAGCTCCCCCAGTATTCAATGGGATGGGTTGCAGGAAGGGGAGATGATGCTGGAGTCTGGAAGAGCAGCATTCCTGGAGGGGAACAGTGCCAGGAAAGTGCGCGAAATATAAAATACAAAATAGGTACAGACTGCCTTAATGGGCACAGTCTGCAGCCATCTCAGGAGACTGCTGGCTGCTTTTTGGGCCGGTGAAATCTTTGCAGATCAATTCCTGTGGCCCTCTGGGCCCTCTCACCCAGCAAGAGCCATATCCAGCATTTCCAAGAGGACAGGTCTGCTGGAAGCTCACAGTGCCTGCTCCTGGCTTGTGGAACTCGTTTTTTGGTGTTAAGGGCCAAGCCACTTCACCCCCAGTGTCCCAGCTGTAAAACAAGGATCATAAAATGCACCTAACATAAAAGCAGGTTGTGAAAACCTAATTAGTAGGTGTTAGTCTTTTGAACCCCTCAGATAAAAATTGTGGCACTCTGAACTCTCCTCCTGGGGAATTCAGGTGGATAAATTCAGTTTAATAATCCTCCAAGGGACTATTATCTTTTATATGGAGGAGGGAGAAGAGGAGGACTTGGGTTGCCCAAAGAAGAGGCAGGGGTTTTGTTCCACCAGGAATGAGCTCCACAAATGTGGTGAAATGCAGGAGGGTTGAAATGAGATGATCCTTAAGGTCCTTTCCAAACCCAAATAATTCTGTGAGCTATGAAATGTAGTTGGGTGTGGCTGAAATTTCCAGTTATAGTTCCTGTTTTTCATGCCCACTTCCCATGTGTAAGGCCTGCCACAAATGCTGGGGGGAGCAGGACTTGGGGGTGGGCATTGTAAAACAGCCATGGAAAACCCAATTTCTAGTTAGTGAGCCTGGGAACGTGGACATGTGGAGGCTGCTGGTGTAGATCTGCTCTCCCAACCAGGCTCTGTGACCTACTTGTTCAGTCAAAGCAGCTTTGAGTTCACGTGTCCAAGCGGCTCCAAGCGAGACCAAACTCACCTAGCAACAATTAAGAGAAGCATTTAAGAAGCAGGAAACGATGAAAAGGGAATTAAAAACCCCGAAACAGGCCCATTCACAGGGGGTGAATAGAAGGGTCTTTGCATACCTGATTTTGTCACAAATTATTCATCCAGGAAAATTAGGACCTGAACCATATGACAATTTTTCTTTGACATCCTCTGATATATGAATCAGTGTCACTTTAGATCTGAGCACAGAACGTTTTGACCTATATAATATCCTAGATAGTGGCAATGCAGCTTGAAAATCTCAGAGAAAATGAGAAAAGATGGCATAAGTCAGTAAGATGGCATTAGCACATATAGATGCAACTTATCACTGGAAAACATCCCAACAGAAGCCCAAAGAAAAATGTTTTGTAAATAATAGGATTAGGAAGCAGGTTGGTACTTTGTGGAGCTGGCTATACAATGAAACTGATAACAACTAGATTAATAAGGCAATTCAGTCCAAACACAGTGTAGCACTAGAAAGCTTTTCAAAATCAATGCTATCTGTGCTATTTTAATCGAGGTTGGTCTTTGCCTTTTGAAGCAAAGAGATTTGAAACTCCAGGTCAGGGAGGTGGAATAAAATGGACTGGGGTTTTTTTGGTTTTTTTTGTTGTGCTTTGTTTGGGGTTTTTTTGACATGTGCTTCCTAATTAGTACCCTCCATTTCTGAATGTTTTCCTCCTCCCAGGAGGGGAAAATGAGGGTATACAGGGGTGCTGGCTTGCCTGTGTTGGCAGTGAAGTGTGGCAGAACTTGGAGAATACTGTGCTTGGCTCAGTTTCAGTGTTTTGGGCAGCTGGTTTGTCTGGCTGGGACCCACCAGTGGGCTGGGCAGGGTAGCTGGAAGGGCCAGAGACCCCACAGCATCCTACAGCGCACGTTGCCTTCCACTGTACAAAGGGAGATTGCAGGGAAAACACCCTGAAGTTATGTTGTGGCACACCAAGCACCAAGAACTGACAGTTTGGGGCCTTTTAAGATCCATAAACCAGCTCAGACCTTCAGGCAAGTATCATGTCTCAGCTTTGGGCAGTGTCCCTGTCCTGGAGAGAGAAGCCAAGCCTGGCACAGGGAGCAGCATCTCAGGTGTCCAAAAGAGCATCGTGGCCAGCAGAGCAGTGATCCCAGTGCCATGGAAGGTGGTTAGCAGAGCCTTGCTCTCCTCCACCAGTGAGCTGCCCCCTCCCTGTTCATTTATGACAGCAGAACCCTTTGTGCCTCTGTCTGCATTGCAATATTTTTGCTTTTCACAGTGTGTGAGGAGGAGAGGGGAACCCCTGACACTGTCCTTGAGGCACTCAGCTGGCAGCCAGTCCCCTTCCCCACTGCTGCACACAGGCAGAGGTGCTCTCAACTTGTCTCCTCACATGCAGCATCTCCAGCCCCTACACCTGCCTAAATTCCAGGAGGAAGCACACAGAGCTGTCACTGGGGGCATGTGAAGCCAGGCTGGGTAAATGCATTTGAATAATACGTTGTGATGCTCTGAATCCTTCCTGCTGTAGCCACAAAACATGGATGAGGTAGGAACTAACACCTAGGGAACAGTCTTCTCTACTTCATAATTTACCTTTTTTCCTTTCACATGTGAATCAGCATGTATTCAGGGGAAAAAAAAAAAAAAACACATTTATTTCTCTAAGCTTTGTCTGTCCTACAGCGAGTGTGAAGGAGTGTGAATCCCATTTGGAAGCTCCTTCAGAGGAGATGTCTCAGAGCAGGTGCGTGGTTTGCACACTAATCCAGCCTTCTCCCACACCCTGCAGTGAACCCCATTAATGTGGAGACTTGTTAAATTCCACGAGGTTCCAGGAATGAGCCAGCCCTGCTGTTCCCTTGATGCACCAAAAAATGAAACAGCTCGCAGGCTCTCGGGTCTGCCAAAGGACAGAGGAGAGCAGGAATCGCTCTGACTTGGCCATGGATGGTCTCTGGCAGGAGGGAGGAGAGCGAAAACCATGGTGGCATTTCCAAGGGTTTGATGTTACGTGGTGCTGAGGGCTGTGCTCAGCCTAATGAGGGGATTTATGTGGCATCCTGCAAGTTTGAAAATCCTTTTTAATGGCACCAAGCACACTCGCACGCGCTTTTCCTCTTTCGTTTTTGTCTAATGCATTTGGGATTTTTTTTTCAGAACTGGTAGAAATACATTCTCCTGAGATACATTTTCATTAAGGTGTATATTTCTGGATAGCAATATTTCTGCTGGAAGAGAGTTTGGTTCTCTTTATGAGTGTGCTCATTGGGATATCTGTGCAACGGGAACAATAAAACAGAGCAATGAGTACATGGAGGTTAAAATGTGTCTGAATGGGAGCCCAGCTCCCTTGAACATCACAAGGTGGGTGGCTTGTTCTTTGTGACCCCTCTGAAAACAGCAAGCTAAGGCAAGAAGGAGCTCTGAAACCAGCTAGATGTAGGTATTTAAGTGAGGATTCACAGCTCCTGTGGATGGTGTGGTTCTCTGAAGGGGCTTGGTCCTGTTATTCAGTATAGCTTCATGGAGGTGCTGGAAACTTTGGCTGCTCATTCCCACAGGTCTTGGTCAGCCTGGTCTGACACCTGTCCTTGTGTGGTGGTGTCAGGCCATGGGAGTGACACTGCTGTCACTTCAGGTCTCAGCTCCAGCGTCTGAATGACTGTGGTGAGTTGGCCTTGGAGCTTCAGCCAAGTCACACCAGAGGTGGGGAGAAGGGGCTTGAAGGAACTCACAGGATTGGAGTGGAGCTCTGGGTCTGGCCTGGGTCCCTGGGAGCTGGAAGAGGGTACACTGAGGATATGAGGTCTCCACAAGTCATTAAATCTGTGTAAAATAGAGATATTGGATGTCCTCAGCTAAAAGCCCAGGTGAAGACAACGGTGGGATCTGTCCAGATCATTCAGTCCCCACCTGAAAAGGACAGGGCAAGTCCATTGACAGCTGGAGATGGAGGAGATCTTCTGAGTGCACTGCTAACACCTGGCTGGTAAAGAGAGGCAGAGATGTATTTAATGCAGCTGTAGGGCGCACTCTGCCGTGGCAGCAGGACCAGATGTCTGTGATGGCTGGTTAGATCACACAGGAATTATTAATTGGGGTGGCTCGGGGCGTTCTTTGCCAGAATGGCTTCATGGTCACAGCAGGGCAGTGGTGACAAGGGATGAAAAGCCCTTCAGAGGCATCAGGACATGGCCCTTCTGCATGGGGTGGGACATGGGCAGCATGGCAGTGTCTCTGCTCGGAGCCCTTCAGAGCAGGATCTCTTGACTGTTGAACAATGCTTGGCAGAAAGGAGCTGGAATTATAAATAATGCATTTCCTTTGTCTTGCAGGAGTTCTGGAGGCAGAGGTACAATCAGATCAGCTGTGAACAGCTTACATAGCAAATCTAATAGGTTTGTAAATTAGATTTTGTGTTCATTTGTTTTTGCTGTAAGGCAGCTATTAATCTGCTTCTCCTCTTCGCTGGATAGTGCTGTTCTTATTTAGCAAATGTATCTGTTCCTTTTCACTTCTGCTTTGCATTTTCTTAATCATTCCCCCCCCTCCTTCTTCCAGCTCAGTGCAATAATCATTTGCAAATAACCAAGGATCTGGAAGTTGTGGTGATTGAGAGAATGAGAAAGAGTTTACTTATTGTGAAAATAAGTCAGTGATAGAGTTGCTATTTTCCATAGTTCTAAGTGCTATTAGAGGAGCAATCACTGTGTTTGGGATCAGAGCTCCAGTTTTGTTGCAGTGCACTCCCATCACATCCCTTTGTGGCAGAGTCATTCCCAGCCCCATTCAGTGCCTCTGTGTGTCATTTTTACAAAGATTCCCTGTCAGCCCAGCCTTGCCAAGTGGCATGTTTGCAAAGGTTTGCATGACAGCATGCAAGGAAGAGTGATATCATTCTGTGGTGATGTCACCACCCGTAACCAAAACACAGAAAATGGATAAAAGAAAAAACCCAGAGTTATTCCCTGGATTGCTTTACCCTACTTCAGTCATGGTTTTTGACACCTTCTAGGTAAGGTTTCCAAGACATGAGTGATGCAGCAAAATGCAAGAAGCAAACAAATCCAACAGACTGGCAGCCTCTGGAGAGGAACTGTACACACACACATCAGGACACTGGCAGCCAGCATTTATAAACACATTTCCCTGCCTTTTCGACACATTATACAGTGTGAGCCGCAGTGTGTCCTGGGGAGCTCTTTCCCTGAGCTGGAGATACCTTCCCAGGAGCTGGATGTTTGTCCATGAGCCTGGGCCACCACCTCTGCCCCATCTCTCACTCTGCTGCCTCCTTGGGGTTTATGTGCTTTATATAAATGCATTTATTTACAAAGCATTTCCCAGCTGGAAGAAGCCCTTTGCCGTGGAGAGGGAGATTCCCTTTAGCTGATAGCAAGTGCTTTGGCTGTGTATTTTTCAGAGTGCTCTGAAGTGTGAGGGCTTTTTTGGGTCTGCAGATACACACGCAGCTTCTTGATGAGATGCTTGGCTTTTCTTTTTGGAGGGCAGCTGGCTGGAACCAAATATTTGGAAGCTCCTTCAATTCATGCAGTTTGATTTTAATGTCACAGAAGTGCTGGGGTTGATTTGCTTCTTTGAGCAGGGATTACACACTGGGGTCTCCCAGTGATCTCTGGCTGCTGCTCATTTCTTGATCTGGAACAGGGGATATGGGTACTGAAATCCTTGTGCTCAATTCTAAAAAGGAAAAAGTTTCCAATGAGCCAGCCAGTCCCTCTTAGTACAGGATGCTCACAGCCCAGTCACACAAGCAGCACCCAGCAGCTCTGCTGAATTAATTTAATTTCTCCATTGGGTAAGAGAGGGTTGCTCCTCTCTAGTGAGGATTTTAATCTTCTCCAGGAGCTGAGCTGCCTCCACTTTGGGATGTTCCTGTGTGACCACGAGGTAACAGGGCAGCCGCCTTGGCTAGGAAGATTCTTAGTGAATTTTGGGGGCTTTGGGGTGTCTTGTCTGCAAGTGCCCATCTGCCAGCCTGTCACAGTGTGTTTTTCTGTGCATGCCTGCCTGCAGCTCAGTGTGTAATGGTGTGTTTGCTGTGGAGCTGTGCCTGCCTGTCAGTCTGTGCTCGTGGAAGCGAGTGGTATTTAAGGATCACTGTCTGTCTGCTTGAGTGCAGCAGAATAGGAACAGGCTTTCACTTCTTGTTTAGCTAATAACTACAATTTGGCTTTTCTGATGAAGTTTGAATTCCAGCAGCCAGAGCTGAAGATGGTGATTAGAAGTGCCATTGGGATGCTAACGGATTCTGTCTCCCTCTCCCTGACTTTCTTTTCTCTAGAGCTGAAGTAGTAATAAATGACTCCTCATCTCCAGCTGTTGTTGACAGAAGTAATGAAAGCATTAAGCACAACATTAAACCAGCCTCATCCAAATGGAGACACAACCAGACACTCTCTTTGAAGATCAGGTACTGGTAATTACCTGTAGGACAAGAGACAGATTTGGTGCTCTCCAGTGCAAGCTGGCAAATTGTGTATCATCTAAAGAAGTCAAGGAAGAAATAAAAAGACTTAACCTCCTGCTGAGATAGGCTTCATATCTGTAAACGATTGCTTGGAAATGAGTTCTCAGCTAAGCCAGCTGGCCTGGCAACAACAAAACAAGGAACACTTGAGCCCCTGGTTTTCAGGGCAAGTGGAATTTTTGTGTGCAGGTGATGGGTCACAGAGGGAAGGAGACCCTGAGTCAACTTAGGGACCCTCACTGATGGTGGGTTGACTGTGGTACCTGGCCTGGGCAGGGATGAGTGGAGAGGGAGCAGGCAGTGAGATGGAGATATCCTTTAGTGAGCTGTGCCTGGAGAGCACGGTCAGATGGACTGGCCACAGAGTGAGGGCAGCCAGGAGGCAAGAGCTCATCTCACACCTGACCAGCTTATCTCTGCACCTCACCTGACAAAGCTCTTTTCTTCCCTGTGCTCAGAAAACAGATCTTGAAGTTCCTGGATGCCGAGAAGGACATTTCAGTGCTGAAGGGGACGCTGAAGCCGGGGGACATCATCCACTACGTCTTTGACAGGGACAGCACCATGAACGTGTCCCAGAACCTGTACGAGCTGCTGCCCCGCACCTCTCCCCTCAAGGGCAAGCAGTTCCCCAGCTGTGCCATCGTGGGCAACTCGGGGGTGCTGCTCAGCAGTGGCTGTGGCCCTGAGATTGATGCTCACAGCTTCGTCATAAGGTAGGCAGGGCACTGCTCCTAAAGCTCAGGGCTGTGGTGTTTGTGGGGTCCCCTGTGGCAGGAAGGAAATGAATCTGACTTCATGTTCTGAGAAGGCTAATTTATTTTTACATATTATTTGTTTTATTTTATTTCATTTCATTTTATTTTATTCTTACATGTTATTTATATTTTTATTTATTTATTTACTTACTTACTATATTATATATTTATATTATATTGATATAATCATTAATTATATTATCTATAATCAATAACTTATAATTGATATAATTTATATATAATTATTGATATAATTTTATATATAACCATAATATTTATATCAATAACTTACATTGATGTAATTATTAATTATGTTATTTATAATCAATACTTATAACAATCAATTTAATAATTAAATAATTAATTGTGTTGATAAATTGATATAATATATTTATATATTATTTATTATTTCTATATTTATTTATATTATTATATAATATTAATTATATCATCTCATATATTACATTATATTACATTACATTACACTACATTACATTACATTATACTGTACTAAAACTATACTAAAGAATAGAAAAAGGATACTTACAGAAGGCTTAACAAGATACTAATTAAAACTCCTGACTGCTTCCAGTCCCAACACAGCTGGACAATGATTGGTCATTAAGTAAAAAGAAATCACATGAAACCAATCAAACAACCAGCTGTTGGATAAACAATCTCCAACTGCATTCCAAAGCAGCAAAACACAGGAGAAGCAACCAGATAATTGTTGTTTTCATTTCTCTCTGAGGCTTCAAAGCTTCCCAGAAGAAATCCTGGCGAAGGGATTTTTCAGAGAATATGATGGTGACACAGAGGGGCTTTGGGAGCAGTGCAGGGGGCTGGAGTCCAGGTCAGCTGGGGCAGCACAGCCTCACGTCCCCATGTGCACTCAGAGTTCTGCTGGAAACCTTTCCACACATCCCCAAGTGCTCCCCATGTATTCTTGTAAGTGCACCTTGTCTCTTCTCATGGTGCACCATTTACCCCCTGAGCCTCCTCTTCTCTCAGACAAACCCCATCCTGGGCTCTCAGAATCCTGATTCCCTTCTGCCCTTGAGCACAAGAGTGTACCACACGATACCCTGGCACCACATGCCCAGGTGTGACACTCCCTGTGTCCCCTCTGTCCCCAGTGCTGCACTGCCCCAGGAACCTGCAGCAGACATCCTGAGCCCTGCTGGGACACACCAAATTCACTTCTGGAGGTGTCTGAAGTGGAGAGGAGGAGCTCCTGCCCTCCAAGCCCCATGCCCCTGTTAGCTGAGAGGCTGTGGAATCCACAGATGATTTATGTACATGCAGACATTTGTTTTCTGGTGAGTCTATTACAGGGACAGCCCAATCCATCAGCGGCTCACAGAGGCGGTGCTGGTGAGACGTGGGAATGAGGATAATGTCACCTCTGTCCCCCTCTCAAGCCCTGCTGCTCCAGCTGCCTGGCTGCTGGCAGCTCCAGCCTGCCCACAGGGGACAGAGCATCATCCTCAACTGGAACACAATGAGCAGAGGGAAAAACTGCTTACTGTGGTTCTGGCAAAGTTCAGCGAGGGGCATTCGTGTCGGGCAGCAAAATTGCAGGATAAAAGCTTTTCTGGATGTGAGGATGGGGATTTTGAGCAGTTTCTCTCCAGCTATGTGCTAGTGCAGGTCTGGCACAGACACACTTCCCATTGTAGGTTGTCTGAGCCACTGCTGGAGCCTGCAGCTTCCTGAGGAAGGTTTGCTCCATCCATGCAGCCTTTTCAGCAGGGCTGGCAGTGACCAGTGACTGGGTCTGTGTCCAGGATACAGCTCCAATGTTTATTTTTACTGAATTCACTCCTGTGATGAGTCAATCAAAAGGCCCCCATGCCAGTAGCTGGATTTTCCTTTAGTTTTCCCATCTGTAAGTAGGGAAAACAGTAATAATATCTGATTATCAAGGCAGATGCTTAGGATGCAATTCCTGCTCATTAAATACTGTAACTTCACTGTCAAACACCACAGCAGAGCATTCGGTGTGCAAACACATGGGTAGCCTCTGGTTTTTAGGATGCTGGGGGAGCATCTCCTGCATCTCCCCATCAGCTGGTTCCCAGTGCCATTTGCACTGTGCCATGGGCATGGCACAGACACAGATGATCCCCCTGAAGGAGCTGTAGGAAACCACTCTATAACCAGGGTGATTTGTTGGCACTTTGTCCCACGGGCCCTCAGCCCTCACGCTGCTGTGGCACAGGAGATCAAGATACATGGCCCGTAACCCACATGTACAATCTGAGAGGAGGCGCCAATGAACACTACAGAAAAAGGGTTTTTTGAGGGTCACAACCTCCAGACAGCCAGACCCTGTGGAGACCACATCCTGGCATCCCCCTCCTGCTGGTGTCAATGTCACCATGGTGCCACCAGGTCTGCTGTTTGCAGAGACTCACCAGGGGAGAAAAGGCCTTCGGGATAATGTTACTCCAGCAGGGCTGGAAGTAAGAGGCAAGTGCTTTCCTTGTGTGGAAAAGGCTGTTTTGTCTAAAATCTGCCATGAGAGCAGAGACAGGAGCTTTGTTGCTGATGTTATTTTTGAGAGGCACCAGAAGAGCCGCCACTCCCTGCAAACCACCGAGGTGACACCACAGTGGCTGACACTAGCCTTGTCCCAGGGGGACATGTGTGCACATGGGGATGGTGGCTGAGATGGAGATGGCTCATCATCACTAATTTACTGCAGAGGGTCATTCTCCCTCCTCTTCCTCCCAAAAGCGCGGGCGAACGGGCACGATGTCACCAGCCCTGGCTTTTGGCACCACTCCCCCCTCACGCCTGTCACTGCCCTCTCTCAGTGCATTAAACAGAGCTGCTGGGTGTTCTCCTTTGCAGGTGCAACCTGGCCCCCGTGCAGGAGTACTCCCAGGACGTGGGCATGAAGACAGACCTGGTGACCATGAACCCCTCGGTGATCCAGCGCGCCTTCGAGGACCTGGTGAACGAGACGTGGCGGGAGAAGCTGCTGCAGCGCCTGCACAGCCTCAACGGCAGCATCCTCTGGATCCCTGCCTTCATGGCCAAGGGGGGCAAGGAGAGGGTGGAGTGGGTCAACGAGCTCATCCTGAAGCACCACATCAACGTCAGGACTGCCTACCCCTCGCTGCGCCTGCTGCACGCGGTCCGAGGGTGAGCGCTGCTCTGCTGAGCTCCAGCCTGCATCCCCTGGGCTGGAGAGGGATCCCCGGGCTTGAGGGATTCACAGATTGTTTTCCTGCAGGAAAACAGCACCAGTTGTTCCCTTCTGCAGACGATGAGGGAGGATGGGGTGGTGGATGGTCCCTAGATAAGTGTGGTATTTGTGAGGTCCTCAGGACGGAGAGGGAATTGAGAATCTGACTTTGTGTTCTCAGAAGGCTGGTATGGTATGGTATAATAAAATATAATATAACAATATAATATAATATCATATCATATCATATCATGTTAATATTAATATGTTAACATCTTCATTAAAAATTCTATTTTATATTACTTATTATAATTTATACTTAATATTGGTATTTATATTTAGCATTAATATAATTAGTATATAATATATTATATATAATATAATATATAATTTATATTATATAATATGAGATATAATATAATATAATATAATATAATATAATATAATATAATATAATATAATATAATATAATATAATATAATATGCTATACTAAAACTATACCAAAGAATAGAGAAAAGATACTTACAGAAGGCTTAACAAGAATGAATAATAAAAACTGGTCACTGCTTCCAAAGTCCCAACACAGCTGGACCATGATAGGTCATTAAGTTAAAACAATTCTCATGTTGGATAAACAATCTCCAGCCACATTCCAAAGCAGCAAAACACAGGAGAAAAATCAGATAATTATTGTTTTCATCCCTCTCTGAGTCTTCTCAGCTTCCCAGGAGAAGAATCCTAGTTAAAGAGGATTTTTCAGAAAATGTGACAGTGGCAGATAAGAACTTGTGAGCAGGGGCTCCCCACTGTGCTCTTTGAGGGCTTTTGGCAATATCCAAACCTCCAGGGCTTTCCTGGGGCATCACCAGAACTCCCAAGGCTGTGGTTAGGGCTTTCCTTGGAGAAATGGGTGTGCACTGAGCTGGCCATGAGATTTGTCACCTTGTGCTTCAGTGACACAGGTCTGACACAGCTCCTCAAGTCACGGAGCTGCTGTGTGAGCCTGGCTGGGAGGGCAGTGACGTGGTCTGGTCCTGCTGGTCACATGAACAGGGCCAGGTGCTGGTGACTGGGTTTGCTCTGAGGGAAGGAAAGGCTCTTTCTGTTCTCTGCCTGATCTTCAGGAGACACAGCTGTGGTGGGAATGAGAAAAGAAAGAAAATGAAAGAAAGAGAGCCCCAGGGGTGAGATTTTCATGTAAATGACTTGGGAATGGGGTAGGCTCTTGCTTTTGTTCTTCATTTCTCTAGGAAGATCATGATTTTTTAGGCATTTAGGGAGTTGAGGCAGAAGTGACTTTTGCTAGAGATGACTTATGGCAGCAGTTGTCCTCTGATCCTGACCAGACCCTGTTAATCTCACAGGATGGCAATTTCCTGGTGTAGCTGGTGCTCCCACCATTAAAAAGCCTCAGCAGTAGTGTTCCTTGATTTCTTTGAGCTCTTCTCCTGCACATCTCTGAGTCTCAGCTGGTCCCTGCTGGTGTTTCCTGTCCCAGCTCAGGCTGTGTCAGTGCTGGGGGTGGGTTGGGGACAGGTTTTGGGGTCGTTTCAGCCAGGAGCAAGCCCAAGGAGGGGCTCTAGGGCAGCCTGGGAGGAGTGGAGTGGCTCCATGGTGCCTCACAGGCAGCAATAATCAGCAAGTACCACTTCTGCCCCAAGTGTTAGAGGCTGCCCTGGGCCAGAGAGGGAAGTTCTCTCACAGAAAACACTGGCTTTGAGGTAAAGAAAGGGAAGGAAATGATGCCACAACTCACAGAAGGGGAAGACAGGAAGGAAAAAAAAATCCCACAACCCAAATTCAGAGCTATTTCTAGCCATAATTGACTTACTTTCATCTGTCAAAATAGAATTAAGCTGCTGTAATAAGCCCTCTAAATCAACAGGCTGCTAATCCTGTGCTGGCAACCATTCCCAGTGCCAGAAAGTTCCCATAGGAAGCTTTGCAGAGGAGTTGGCAAGGGTTAGGCATCCCTTTCCCATGGGAGAGGAGGATGCCTCCACAGGCTCAGCTGCTGGGCTTATCTTCCAGCTCACAGCATCTCGCTGGCCCCTCTGTGTCCCTGTGGTCCAGCTGGGCTGGCTGTCCCTGGTTGGAGCCACCACCTGTGGCTGGCAGGAGCTGCCTGGCTGCAGGAGGTGCAGGGATTTTGGGAGAAGCCCTGGGGCTCAGTGCTGTGTCGTGCACGGAGCAATGCAGACATGGCTTGGAGCAGGGACTTCCTGGAATCCTGGAATCTTTCCTTTCTTCCTGGAATCCTGGAATCTTTCCTGGAATCCTTCCTTGCTGGAATCCTGGAATCCTTCCTGGAATTTTTCCTGGAATCCTTCCTTCCTGGAATCCTGGAATCTTCCTGGAATCCTTCCTTCCTTCCAGGAATCCTGGAATCTTCCTGAAATCCTTCCTTCCTTCCTGGAATCCCTCCTTCCTTCCTGGAAACCTTCCTGGAATCCATCCTTCCTTCCTGGAATCCTTCCTTCCAGGAATCCTGGAATCTTCCTGAAATCCTTTCTTCCTTCCTGGAATCCTCCCTTCCTTCTCTCTTGGAATCCTTCCTGGAATTCTTCCTTCCTTCCTTCCCTCTTGGAATCCTTCCTGGAATCCTTCCTTCCTTCTTGGAGTCCTTCCTTCCTCTTGGAATCCTTTCTGGAATCCTTCCTTCCTGGAATCCTCTCTTCCTTCCTTCAGTGTAACTCCACTGGGCTCTCATGCAGGGAATGGGGTTTTGTGCTTCTCAGAACCCCCAGGGGCTCAGAGAGGTGCAGCCAGTGAGGGCAGCAGGCACCTGAGGTGAGCTGGGGGTGCTGCAGGTGGCTGGTGCTGGTGTCAGACCCCAGGGTCCTGGTTGGAAACACATCCAAGCCCTCCCTGGGCTGCTCACCGTGCTGGGGCAGGGCCAGGAGGCTCCTGGCAGCACAGGGCAGCACTAATTCGATTATAACCACAGGGGCCAGTGCTGATCCTCGTCAGGGATTGCCCTCCAAGCCACGGGAGCTGCTGCCTGACCTGCCCTGATGCTCTCACACTCATCAGCAGCAAAACAAGGATGCCCACTGATTAGCAATTAGTCTAATGAGAAGTGCAGCCCCCTCGGAAAGGCAGAGCTGATGGGAGCACTGCAGCACTGACCCAGGAGTTCACAGAGGGCTCACCCAGGGCTGGGGGTGAGGGGCTGGGCTGTTCTCAGTCACTGTTAACCCTTTCCTTGGTGCAAGCTTGGAACTTGTGTGGATTTGAGTGACTGAGGCAGAACTGAATGAACTGGGCACAGCTCAGGGAGGTGGGCGATGAGCTTGGTGCTGTGTAGGAAATCTCTCAGGTACCAATTGACCATCTGCTCAGGGTAATTGATGTGATGTGGTTTGGGGTGAGGGAGGCCTTCCTCAGGACCAGAATCACCAGGAGTTTGCTTATCCATCTTCTGTGTCACTGTCCAGTTCCTAGGATCATATTTTTGCTTATGAAAGGTATGGTCTCCTCTGTCTCTGCAGCTCTCTCTGTGCTGGTTCATAGCACTGTGGTTTTATTTGACAGATCTGAGATTTGTGAAGCAAATACATTTTGTGGCTTGTGGTGTGCAGCAGAGAATGAAAAACCCACAAATCCCCTCAGCACATCCCTCTGTGCTGCAGTGGGCTGCTGCTGCAGAGAGGTCCCATCTTCTCCCTTTTTGGATAAAACTACTTTTTACCATCTAACTTGAGTTGATTTTGAACTCACAAAGAAATAAGAAATGGGGGAAGTTTTCCAGACAAGGCACCCCTATTTTTTTTTTCCAAGGAATAACACTTTCTACAAAGGCTGACATCTCAGCCAACTTCAATTTGGCCACAAAAGTGTTGCCTTTTCTTTCTCCACTACCAGCAAAACACATTTGTGAGCCCTTGACTTCTCCTTGAACCACGGTATTTATTGTCCTGCTCTGCTTTCCCTCAAACCAAAACTCATTTCAAGTGGCAATTGAGCCTTTTTCCTATAATTTTCAGTGCATTTTGGGGCATTTGTAGAGGGTGCATTGCCGAGATAAGTAAAAAGCATTTGGTTTTGTTGTCCTTAACAGCATCATTTGAGACATCACCTTTCAAGCTGTGAGGGTGCTTTAAATGTTTGCTGATAGTGGCAGGCTTTTCTCACAGTTCAGCTCTCACCAGGAGGGGAGAGAGCCTTCAGCATTGCAGTGCAGGAGCTCAGAAAGGAGCCAGGTCACCCCCAGGGATGGAGAGGGGACAGTTTAGTGGCAGCTGCTGTTTGTTTCAGGGTGTGTGGATGCTTTGCTTTGCAGTGGTTCCATGAAATGTCCCCTGAGCAATTCCTCTGGCAAGAGGAGCCAGCAAACCCCTTACAAGGTGCCTGTTAGTGTCTCCAAAAATCCTTGTAATCCCCATTGCCAAGCAGCTTTTGTTAGAGAAATAACATGGAATGCAGGCAGAGAGGGAAATAATTGTGTTGGGAGGTTTGTCTGTCACTCCTTGCAGGGAATTCAGGGCCGTGTTTCACTTTGTCTGATCTGCTCTAGCATTTCTCTCTGTGTCTATCACAAGGGGCTCTTGGCAGTAACCAATTCCAGCCCCATAAGATTTTGTTAAGGGCTTCTTGAGGGAGAAAAAAAAAAATTAAAAATCAATAAACCTTCCAGCTCCTTGGCTTGGTCTCCCATTAGGTTTAAATCCAAGCAGCTGTGACAGCTGTTGTGTGCTCTTCAGGACAATCATGCACTCAGAATCATCAGTTTCTCCCGACCTGTTCCTTCCACTGCATCCCTCCACAGCCTCTGCTTTTCTCTAACACATCACTCAGCTCCTGCTTTTCCTTTTCTCTTTTCCTTTTTTTCTCCCAGCTCTGTTTTTCTCACCCTCTGTCTCAGGGTTGTTTCTGCTGTGCCCAGCAGTGTCAGGCCAGCATCAATCACTTGTGTGTTTTCCAAAGCAGCTCCTTCATGCTTCCTCCCTGATGGAGTTTCATGCTTACAGAGGCTCCTCTGAAATACCTGCTCTGGGGTCTTGTGCCTTAAAGCCCTTCCCCTAAACATTAAATAAATGGTTTAAGAATTGTTGTCCTGCACTCAGATAAAGCAAAAGGATGTCCAAAGGGTGCAGGGAGAGAAAACAGCCATTCACAAGTGTGTGAGTGGAGTGGGGTGTGAGGGGGAGCTGTGAACACCCATAAAGCCATGTGTGGGTTAGATCAGTGGAAATCCTGCAGAAAAAGCCCTTGTGTGAGCTGTTATCCTCTCCTCTTCTGCACTTGAGGCACCTTGAACCCGAGCTGTGGTGTGTCTGCACTGGGGGCCCGAGAGAGTCAATTTGTTCCTGTTAATCTGGAAGATTCAGTCTTTTCTTTTTCAAAAGAAGTGAAGGGGCATAGAAAGGAAAGGTGAAATAAAGAAGGTTATTCTCAATTATTTTCCCTTTTTGTCTGTTTAGAAAAGCTTTAACTTGAGGGTATTGAGTACCATAGTGTTTGAAAAAACATCACAGCTCAAGATCTGGAGGAGAGGAGAGTTTTTTATCTGTGGCTCATTTGCTTGTGCAAAGTCACCAAAGGCAGAACCAGGCTACATGGTCTGGATCCAGTCTAGACAAGGGGGCTGGGTTTGGTGTTTGGGCTTTGCCCAGCCTGTGGATAAAGCCCAGCTGACACCAGAGGCAGTTTTTGGAGTCAGTGTTAGCATTGGATGGGACATTGGATGGGGACATGCCTATTCCTGCTTGTCCAGCACAGCTCTCATCACTGCTTGTGGCTGTTCTGGTGGAGGTGACAGAGGAAACTCCATACTTGGACAGGAAGAGGGCTGGGAAAATGCTGAATGGGGGATATCAGCTGCTCCCTGAACTCCAGCACTTCATCTCCATCCACCCAGCTCTGGGTTCTGTCCCCCCTGCACCAGCCTCAGTCAGGGCACTCACTCTGGTTATCTGTGCCTGGTTTCCCTGGCTGTTCCTGGAGCAGGGTGTGTGTGGCAGCCTGATAAAACACTGCTGCCACTCAAGGGGCAGCACCTCCACAACAGCCTGTGTTTATATCACCCTTTTATGAATTAGCTTTTTTAAAAGAGTCCCAAATTCCATTATTTCAGCTCTTCTGATTTGTATCATGAAATAATGCAGCTGATAACTGCTGAAATTTGATTTCTTCGTTGACCCATGTCTTTTATTAATTTCATCAGGGCAATGGATTTTCTGTTAATTTTCTCCTGTGGGCTAACCCTTACCAGGAGGTTTAGGTTTTTCTCAGGCATGTCAGGTTGGTGAGCAGGGAGAAGACCCCTGCCCCCTCTAGCATGAATGCTGCATGCAGGGAGGAGTTCTGCATTCCAGCCCAGATCCAGGCCAGGCTCTTCTGCTCACATTCAGTGATGCTGGGGAGGATGAGCACTCTCGGGGTGGTGTGGCACCTGCTCCAGGTGTGCAGTGGGGAAGTGCCACCTTCCCTGGCTCATGTGGCAGCTGTGACACTGCCTAGGGCAGTGCCAGTGTTGCCTCCTGCACGATTCCCACCGGGCTCTGAGGTCCCAGCACAGCAGTTTCCTTCCCTGAGAAAAGGCCCCTGGCAGAGGTTCTGCCTTAGGAACCTTCTGATCATCTCCATTGAGGATGAGGAGATGAGGAGCAGCCAGAACCATCTCCCAGCTGGAGGATGAGACTCTCTGAGCTGCTCTTGTTCAGTCTCAGTTCAAGAACGTGTCAGGGCTTGTGTCTAGGCAGCCTCCTTACAGAAGATGGCCTTGAAGATCTGATGGCATTTTCCATCTGTCACCACCATGATCTGAAACCAGAGCTGTCTCAGGCAGTGTTTCTCTGACAGAATCATGGTTCCTGTTCTGATCCTAATCCTTCTCAGGCTCCTGCCTATCTCCTGCATCCACCCCTGAGGGTTTATTTACAGACACAGCACCAGCTCCTCACTGGGAGAACGGCTCTTAGAACACAGGTATTGGGCTTCAGGACTGCTCTTTGCTCTTCTCTTTTAATTGCTGTCTCTTTCCATAAAATGTTGCAGTTAATAGTTATGGTGATTGGTGTAGCCAGTTTGAAAAATAATTACTGCCTGCTTCGAGATTATCTTTCCTCCTAATTAAAATCCTGGACCTCACATATTAAAGGTGTGCTGTTGACACAGCATCCCATGTGCGCCCAGACAACCTCATTTGGATTTACAGAATTAATTAGGTTTTATTTCCATCCCCAGCTGTTCTCTCCTGCACCAGGGTTGTGGCTGCTGTCTCAGCTGGACAGTGGTGGGAGAGATAAGAGGAAGGTCTTGCATATTTCCCATCACAAACCAGTCATTAAAAAGTATTTCCCAGACCTCAGCAGAGGATTTCCCACCTTCACTGTGCAGGAAACAAATTGCAGGAGCTGTGGCATGGCCTGTTTTGTGGATTGGGCATTATGTGTTATGTTCTGTCATCCCTGTGGGTGGTTTGGGACAGCCTGGAGTCCCTCACCCCCTCTCAGAGCTGCACTGAGAATTTATAATGCTGCATGAGTGAGGTTTTTGAAATGCCCTGCCTGCAACAAAGGGAAACACAGACAAAAGAGCCAGGTTTTAATTTTCATTATTAAAAACTGACCTGTCAGTGTATTATCAAGTGAGTGCTCACTAGCTGCATTTGGTGACATGGATACACTGGGCTGGTTGTGTTAGGGATGTTTTAGGGTGGTGGTTTATGCACACTTGTTGGGATTGGTGAGGATTTTGTGTGTGCTGGGCTGCAGAGGTCAGCATGTGTCTGTAGGGTGCTTCAGTGCCTGACCCAGGTCATTTTTCTCATTGTTAATATGCATGAAACTGCATGGTCACATGCATGGCCTGTGCCTCTGTACAATGATGTGCCTCTGTACATCATTTCATCCTGCTGCCAGGGTCCTTGGATGTTCATGGAGTGTTTACAGCCTCTCAGCAGAACACAAAAGTCAGTGTTTTGGGAGGGCAAAAGGTCACCAGTATTTTTCTGTGTTAGAAATGAGAGTTTTGAGGCTAAAGCAGCTGCAGGACAAACCCAGACAGTTGTCCTTCCCTCAAAGCCAGCTGCTTAATATGACTTGACGGTTCCTCCCAGGTGGCTTCCCTGCTGCATGAGGAGACCCTAATTCACTGTGTTAAATGGTTGTGATAATCTCCCATTTCCCTCTGCACACTGGGGGGCTAATGTGCTTACCCATAAACTCATCAAGGAGGCTGCT
Source organism: Ammospiza nelsoni (assembly GCF_027579445.1). Taxonomy (NCBI): domain Eukaryota; kingdom Metazoa; phylum Chordata; class Aves; order Passeriformes; family Passerellidae; genus Ammospiza; species Ammospiza nelsoni. The sequence continues at coordinate 6,130,592 of NC_080646.1, read as the reverse complement.
TTATGGATACCTGTGGGAGCAGGTGGCTGTGGCACTGCAGAGAGCTCTGCTGGCTCCCCCAGCACAGCCCCGTGGCTGGGCAAGCACAGGAAATGCTGATTCTACTGCTTTTCCCCCAGTTTCTTGCTCTGTTTTTGTGCTGGATGCCAGCATGAGCCAGGCAAACATCTCCTTCCCAAAACATCATATTCATCCTTTACTTGAACCCCTGGGTGTGCCACCCCAAAAAACTGTCTCTGCGCCCTTCCTGCATATGCTGAGGAGGTCACTCTGCTTCCAGAATTTGATTCACCAGAAAAGTCAATTTTTTTTCTCTTATCTGGCTGAGAACAAGCAAGCACGTTTTGTGCCTGTGTTGCTAAATTTTAATGGCTTTCTTGAAAAGCTAATTTGCAGGATTAAGGCTCAGCTCTCCCAAGGGTTCCTGCTGTCTGAGCACCAGACCCTCAGGAGCCCAGCAGAAAGTGCAAATGAGAAGCAAGGCACTTCCTGGGGCTTCACTGCCCTGCAGGACCTGCCTCAGGATCCCAAACACCTGGAGAGGGCACAGAAGTGCCACGTGCTCTGTTTGTCCAAGGCTGCCAGTCACTCACCTTTAAAAGTAATCCAAGGGCTCAGAGAGGCTGGGGCACAGCAGGATGTGCTGCCTGATCCAGCCCTGCCTGCTCTGGGGCAGTTTTGGCATCACACATGCTGGGGGAGGAGGGACTGTGCCTGATGGGGATCTTTTCTACCTCCCCAAACCGTTTCCTTTCTCATTTTGCTCCTCTGACAGTGTTTTCCTGAGCAAAGCAGATAAGTTGCTTTTGCAATAAATACGGGGCGTTGGAAACATCATCTTACAGGATGTTGATTCTGCAATAATTTTTATCAGCAGCCCAAAATGCCACAGCTGATACCATTTCTGCTGCTGCATCACTCCATCCCTCCATGCTTCCGCTGTTCTTTTTACCATCCCTCATAAAAACTAACGTGTTTCCCAGCAGTGAGCGCAGCTGACCTCCATATCTCACATTTTCTGTTGCAGCGTGCCATATTGTGTGTCTGATGGGCTCGTGCTGCCGAGGGTGGTGATGAATCTTGGTCCAGGATCACAGCAGCAGTGACTGGGTGTAATGGGAACTCAGCAGTGCATTTTAGCTCTTTCAGCCTGGTGACCCTTTGTTCCGAGGCAGATGTTTTTCTAGCCCTGTCGTGTTTGCTGTCAGAGCAAAATCTCCATTCATCAATGAAAGCCATCAGCATGTGTTTGACTGTGTCTGCTTTGAGGGCTTGTTGGAGTCTACTTGACATGTGGATGCTTTGGTCTGTGGTATTGATCTCCAGGGTTGATTGGAAGATAATTGTAGGCTGAAGTACCCAGAGCCACTGTTGCAAGCAATTTGTTTTTCATAAAGTATTGTCGAGGCACGAGATGCTTCAGTGCCATGGCAACAAGTGAGATGTAACCAGCAGGCAGAGAGCAGGAGCATGCAGTCCCTGGAGAGGCTTTTCCTTGGCATGGAGAGCCCTGCCAGTCAGAATCCTCTCACTTTGCATCACCAATACACCTCAGTGAGGGGCTGGAGAGGGAGAAGGTGCAGGGCAGGGTGTGCTGTGTGAATAACAGGTTCCAGGGTGTGCTGTGTGAATACCAGCTCCATGTGCTGTGTGACCAACAGGCTCCGTGTCCCTTTGCAGGTACTGGCTGACCAACAAGGTGCACATCAAGCGCCCCACCACCGGCCTCCTCATGTACACCCTGGCCACCCGCTTCTGCAACCAGATCTATCTCTATGGCTTCTGGCCCTTCCCCCTGGACCAGAACCAGAACCCAGTCAAGTACCACTACTACGACAGCCTCAAGTACGGCTACACCTCGCAGGCCAGCCCGCACACCATGCCCCTGGAGTTCAAAGCCTTAAAGACGCTGCACCAGCAAGGAGCCTTGAAGCTGACTGTGGGGGAGTGTGATGGGGCCACGTAGGCTGGTCCCCAGGCACGTTCCTGCACAGCCACAGGAGGAGGGAGGGGGCAGAAAGGACGAGTGGTGCCTGGCGGGGTTGGTCATCTTCGTTTGGGCGACACAAATATATCTACGTGGTACCTATATATATTGACCTGAGTGTTATAACTGTTTGGTGTTCACCAAGGGAGGGGCAGGAGAGATGCAGGGGCGTCTCACAGGACTGGCCTGGGCAAGACCCCCCTTGCTGTGGGGCTTGCTGGACTCGAGGGGTGTTTGCCTTGCACGGGAGAGGTGTGGAGGTGGCCTTGGTTCCTGCGGGGTGTTGGGGATGGTAACCGTGAGCCGTTTGTCGTGACTGGTGCCAGGTTGGTAGTTAGTTTGTTTGGCCAAGGGCAGCGAGGTGTGTCCTTGGCCCCATGCTCGTGGCGGGGAGGGGAAGGGGCAGGGAGGGGGGGTGGGCAGGGAAGGTTTGTTGGTGGCTCTCACAGCCCAGGGTCCTGTGGCACCGAGCGGGAGCCGGGTCCTGCCCTGCAGGGATCAGTGCCCAGATCCATCCAAACACAGGGTGGGCACAGCCTTGGGAGCAGGGGAAGCCTCTGGGGCTGCAGGAGGTGGCAGGGAGCAGAGCTGAGCTGATCCCAGTGACACTCACATGTGTGTGAGGGGCTGCAGAGAGGCGCTGGGCAGGGGGATGGAGAGGAGGATGCTGAATGTGGTGAGGAGGATGCTGAATGTGGTGAGGAGGATGCTGAAGGTGTATTTCTTGTCCTTTTCTGAGGAGCAGAGATGCTGGAATGTCACAGGAAGGAGCTTTGCTGCCACAAAGCAGCACCATTAGTATTGAGCAGTCTCACCGTGTCACAAGGACATCCAGCATCTGTCAGGGCTTGTGAAAACCATAAGTATATCCAGCTCTAATTCCTCAAATTCCCAACTGTTCCCTCTAAGCAGCCTGCCTTCTTTCCTCCTCCAAAAACTGCCAAAATATGGATGATAGGCCTAGACCCAGCCAAGCAGAAAGACCACAGGACTTCAAGGGACTTTTTCAAGTCTAAATAATTTATTTTCAGTTTCTCCCCGAAGAGCCAGCACACTGTGCTGAATTCCTGGAGTCCCACTCTGTCAGTCCTTTCAAGCCCTAATTATCTCTCACTCCCAACAGTTAAATAGGATGTCAGATGGATCTTGATGGGATGCTTGCCTAGTGATGAACATCATAGAAATAATCTTTTCCTTTTTTTTTTTTTTTCCTGCCAGACACAACCCAAAATACAAAGAATTTTTTTATAACCACATTTGCTTTTCTCTGATTTTCGGGGGGTTTTGAAGGAAGCAACTAGATTGATCTGATGATTCTGTTTTATTTTCTGCCTCTGTGGCCTATTCTGTTTGTCTCCTAATTAGCACTCAGTGCCAGAATGCAGGTGAGTGCAGGGTTCAGCAAGGGCTGTTTGGGTGTAATTGGTGGAAGAGTAAATAACGCTGCCCAGGCAGACCTCAGGCGTGCCCTCCACTGCTGCCATGGCTGGCTATCATCACCTTTGGGCCTCCTCCTGCTGCTGTGTTTTTTAAGTTAAAAAGTGTACAGTTTGGGGCTGAAATACTTGACATTGTCTCTTTAAAATCTGAGTGCTTCAAGTGGTAAAAAGAAGAGCTCACTTTCATGTTTTGGGCCGTAAAAGCTACTGTACCCACAGGAGCCTCCAGCCTGCTAATTAGTGTCAGATGAAGATGGCTAAGATTAAGGTATAAGCAACATTATAGTGGATAAATGTGGGCTAATCTGCCACTGAGGGGATGTTTCTTTCCGGCACCAGAAAATCGTTTCTTTCATGTCTTTTTTTTTTTATTTTTTTAAACCTGGTGCCTTTTTTTTTTTCTCCCCGCATATTATTTTTACTTGACTTTAATTTCACAATAAAGCTAAACCTGGCTGTGAACCTCAGCTTAAGCTGAGACAGAGAGTGAAACTGCAGGATGGAAGTAATCTGCAATCCCAGGGAGCTTCCCACTATTCAGGAGTGGTTCTTAAAGCCAGATAATTGCCAGGTTTGTCCCCAGCACAGGGGGAGGGACAGAGCAGGGCTGGAGCTGCAGGGACTGCTAAAGCCAACTGTTGTATGGAGGGGCCTGGGCTGTGGTACTGATTGCTGTTAGCAAACCTTCTTTTTAAATAAAAGTAGAGGAAATGATATCAATGTGCAGAGGTTTTATTTTTAGTCTGTGTTTTCATGGAATGTGCAGGGGTTTTATTTCTATTCTGTATTTTCATCGAATGTGCAGGGGTTTCATTTTTATTCTGTATTTTCACTGAAGGGTGAGAGGGGAGCCAAGACCATGAAGTGCCATGGGATCAGTTCCAGGAGAGACCCTGGAACCCCTTTGGCTGGTGAAGAAGAGGGGAAGGCTGGGCTGGTTTGCCCACATGGGTGGATGTCAGGGCTGTGCCAGGGAGACGTCCAGAGCCATCAGGATGTTCTCATTGTGCCTGCAGGGATTTTTGAGCTGAAGCTGCAGCAGCACAACACGGGTGTGCCGGGGGGTGAAAAGGGGATGGGAGAAGGGATTTTTCTTTCTGGTGCTCTTGAAGCAGCTGCTGCATCAAAGCACAGGCAAGTTATAAGCAAATTATTCAGGGGGATGAAATTGCTGGTGATGTTTCTGTTCCCAGAATGGGTCCTGTTCCACCCCCGTTGTAAAAATGCATTAAACCATGAGCAAGGCCCTGCAGCTATTGAAATCCCTGGCTGAGCTCCCATTTCACCTTGCTGCCATGCAGGCTGGTCTCTGCTGTGTTTATATGCACAAAAAAACAACTAAAAATTTCCCCTTGCCTTAGTGTTTTGTGTCAAGCCCTTTGGTCTGGTTCTCTGAGCTTCTCCTCAGGTTGAAAACACAATTTATCATCTCAGTTTCCAGCAAATAGGTGGGACCTGGCTCCACCAAGCCCCAGAGTGCCATAAAGCCCCTGTGCTGTTGATGAGCAGCAGGAGCAGAGATCCAGATTCACCTCCTGCAGCAGTGCTTGGGGTGGGTGGATGATTTTGGGGCTATTTTGGGGCAGCCCTGGAGCAGCTGCCAGATGCTGTGGGGACCCAGCGGCTGCACCAAGCTGCTGCTTGATGGATTTCTTCATGGCAAATTAAGGCTCTTGTGTCATCAGGAGTGAAGCAGGAGAGCATTGATGCTGCTTAGCAGAGATGCAGGTGCACCTATTGCACCATGGATGTGTTTGGCTGCCCTAAAGGCAGCAGCAGCTCCCCTTGCTCTTCCCTCCTCCATCCCAGCACTGCCTCCAAACTGGTGCTGCTCCAAACTGGTGCTGCTGGTGGCTCTGGGATGGGGAGCTCCCTGCCATGGGTTTGTGCCAAAAGGCCCCTGGGTGGTAAGAAGTGACCGAAACTTGAAAAACAGAGGAAAACTAGACTCTCCAACTGGCTAAGCCCAGATTTTGGGGCTTTCTGGGGCAATGCTCTAAAAGATGCTGCTGGCCAAGTGATCTCCTCACCCTGTGCCCCTGGGGCATCTTCCAGGTCCAACAGCTTGGGGATAAGGGCTGTGTGTTCCCTGCTCCTCACACCACAGGGAGAAACCCACGTCTTTTAATTTTATTCATGTTTTGCTGGGTTAAATCCCACCCTTGGAGTCTGCCACAGCTTTGGCATATATATATATATATATATATATGTATGTATGTATATATATGTATGTATATATATGTATATATAATTTAAATTATATATGCATATAAAATATACTATATACTATATAATATAAAATATATAAAATATATACTATATACTATAATATAATATATAATATATTATATTATATATATTCTATATTATATAGCCATGAAAAAATTTTATATATATATATATATATATAGGGCCATGGCTCTTGCTCTCCTGGGGGAGATCATGCCATACCTGCCCTGACACCAAGCCCATCTCCTCTGGTCAATCTGCAGAGTCTGCAGGCTCCACTGCCAACATTAATTTATTATCATTAATACCTGCACTGCCTCCTTTAGAGCTGACTGGGGTGGTTTGAGTTGCAGCAGCTCCCCTGAATGCAGCACAGCATCCCCTGGCTGCTCCCCACTGTGCCCAGCCCCTCCCAGCCCCACAGGACAGGGATGGAGTTTGTCCCCTTCCCCCAAGCTCTCCTCCAGCCAGGACTTGCTGCAGGTCAATAACCAACCCTCTGCTTCACTCCCAGCCCAGATAATTAGTGAGCAAAGTGCAAATAGTCACTGTGATTCAAATTACCTTTTAATTTCTTTTCTAGGTGCCTGAGGGGTTTCTTTAGTCCTATGAAAAACCCGATTTTTTAATTTTTTTTTTTTTTTTTTTTGTTGAGACACCAATCTTGCAAACCAGGAAGATACAATATTTTGTATTCAAGGTGTAATGAAAGTTGTTGGCATTTTTACACTGCATTTTGGATACTTCTTGGGAATAACACTGAGCACTTCAGACAGTCTCAAATGACACAAATTATTTATGTTGATCCCAAAACAAATTCATTTTTAATTTTGTGCAAAATAGTCTCAAAAAGGTTGCACCATCTACAAATCATAACATAGATATTGGGTTTGTGGTTTTTTTATCCACCACTCCTTTTCAAAATTTAAACAATCCAATTTCATGCTAGAGAGGCTTGAAACTATGGAGATTAAAGCTTAAAGCTTTGAGAGACCCACAGGGGACAGCAGGACAGTGGATTGGTTTCCTCCAGAGTGCCCCCCAATGTCAGGAGGTAAAACCAGGCACATAACCATGGTCTCCAATGTAATGCTTTGTCAAACCATACATTTTTCAGCTATTTTGGTTGCTTCAATTTTTAGGTTTCTCATGTTTATGAATGTTTCATTAGCATATATTTTCATTTCTCTGGGTTACTCTATCACCCTCAGCACCAGACAGCAGAACTTCATTTTGGGGTCCACCTTTTAACCACATCAAATGCCTTCTAGCCTTCCTCTTCTTCACTACTACTTAATCTTATTTTTCTCTGTGAAAACAACTGAGCACCCCTGAGCTGGCCAATCTTGTCTGCAGCTCCAGCAGTGCTCATGTCCAGGTTCTACATTGGGAAATCTTCCCACTGTGGACACCACCAGCAGCAGGGAAGGGACTCCGTCTCTCACCTGTGCCCCCCAGAGGGTTCCACATCACCCAGGTAGGAAATTACTGAGAAAGGAAAGGAAATTACTGAGAAAGGCCTTGGACAGGGGCCTGAATGACAGCCAAAAAAACCATCATCCACCCCAGAGGATGGACTTCTCTCCCAGTATTGGCAACATTCAGCAGTGAGCTCCTTTTCCAGCTGGAATAACTCCTGTTTGAGGAACTCCTGCTCAACAAACCTACCCAGTGCATGAGCAAAGCTGTCACAGGCTGGTTCCCTTCACAGCCCAGCTGCAGGCAGATGCATTTGGCTGCTTAACATCATCCCCAAGCAAATCCACCCATGGCCCTACAAAAACCAAGGTCAGCACTCACTGATCCTTGAGATGCCCTCAAGACCTCGTGCATGAGCTGAGAGCAAATGTGAAGCAACAACATGGATGGAAATATCTTGTGCTTGGTTAATGAAGGAATCTTCAGCCATCTCCAACTCCTAAAGAGAGGAGGACAGACCCCGGGGATAGCCAGGGAGATGTCATCCTAAAGGAGATACCAAACTCTACCAGGGATGGTCAGGATGTCATCCTAAAGGAGATACCAGACTCTCCAGGCTGAAGGCTGCACAAGGCAGGCACTAAATTTACTGCTCTCATGTTCAAAATAGAAGTGAGCAGTATCTGTTAATTGTATCCAGGAGAAAAGCACAGGGTTTGAGCATGGGTTAGGAAAAAACACTGTCCTTGAATGCCAAAAAGCAGCTGTGCCCGTTGTCCCCTCTCAGAGTGCCCAGCCAGAACAAACCCATGGCTCTGCTGGAGGAACACTGCCAGCAATAAAAGCTAAGTCCCCCTGTGCTGAGATGGTGGCAGGCCATCTGACACTAATCCTGTGCCTCCAGCAAACAAAGCCTCTGAGGCACTGTGAAATATCCTCAGCTATCTGCTGGCTTGGTTGCCTGGAGAAGCTGCTGGAGGAGCGCTCGGTGTTCTCACACAACCCAGGCAGCAGAGGTTAAAGCACATTAGAGCATCATAATGAGCTTTTTAACCAGTGCTCTGGAAAGCCTCACGTGCCACTCTCTAGAAAATGTTGCAATTTAGGCTTTAGAGGAAGCACAGAGCAAGGAAAATGTTGTGCTTGGACCGCCAGTCCTGTGGTGTCCTCTTCCAGATGAGCTTGCTTAACTCGGCTTGTGCCTGGAACAACTTTGGATGGAGATTGCTAGGAAGAGGAGAAGAGGCATGCTCTATTCCTGGACTGCACATTAGTGTTCCATATGGGTGCAGAGCCAAAGCATATGGACCTCCATCTGTCAGGCAGGCCTGCTCTGGCCCCATGGATGGTTTGTAATGCGCGTAGATTCATCCAGATTTGGGATTCCTCCAAAGCAAGGCGAGAGCCAATGACTCAAATATTGTGCAAAGCCATTGAAACTGATGGCACTAAACAACAATCATTTGTCTCCTGTTTGATTTTACTTGCTGTAAAATAATGAATTAGTTATGGGGGTGGGTGAGTATTGTGCTGCGGATGGAAGCTTTGAAGGAAACATGGCTAAAGGAAAACAAAACAAGAATCATCCCAGTAATTCTGTGTCAGCTTCCTCCTGTGTATTATTCCCCAGAAAGTAAGCTGTGTCCTTCACCTTCAATAACATGGCATTTATGCTTCATCTGTGATCATATTTAAAGATGTTTGCGGGCATAATTCAGGCAACTTTCAATGACAAACTCAAGGAAGCTGAAGAAAGAACCCTTGAAGTTCTTCCACGACTAAAACAACTCTAGGGAAAATGAACTTTGCTCCTACAAGCTCTTTATTAACCGCAAGCTCCAGACTTGGATGTTTTCTTTTCTTTTAAAACAAATAATTAGCCCCAAAAGGCTCCAAGTCTTAGCATGCTGTGCTGTTTCTTGCAGTGTGTGGTGGGACTGGTCCTGACCTCGCTGAAATCAGGAGGCATTGCAGCCCAGCAGCACCACCACTTCATCCTTCTTCGGGTCACATTCCTGCTCTGAAAGATGGGCCTCAGAGGCTGAATTTCAGGCCCCATGCTGGAAACATTTCTGCTGGATTTTCCTGCAGAGCTGTGTGGGACACACGATTAAAGCCATGGGATGACCGCCAAGGAGATGGGCTATTGTGGCAGCCCCTGGGAGAGCTCATAGCAGGGAAAAAAACCCTCTCTCCACTAAATTAATTAATTGCCATGCATGTTAGCTCTGGGGTTTGGGGAAATTACCGTGGCCTGATTTCCTTCAGCACTTTTATTCCTGGCTGGAGACCAGGGGAGTTGTTGAGGTTGCTGACTTAAGACACCATAACAAATGGCTGGAAATGACCGGGCAGGAGCTGTGATTTGTAACCTGTGCGTCTCACCTGCCTCCAGCACGGCTTTCACGGCTCCTTTTCTGGGGATTTCATGGAAGGGGCAGGTTTACAAGCATGCCAGCCTCCTCCTGGGCTCCCCAGGAGACACCAGGAGGGCACAGATTTCTTGGCCAAAAACCCATCTGAGAAGCCAGGCAGCTCTGAACATTCTGTGGTTTATTTTTGGAAGAAGCAATTTTGGTAATTGCATGAGTTAAATGAAAGGCAATTAGGGATGGAGGGAAGGTGTTGCATGTGTGTTGGAGCAGGAGCCAGCTCCAAGCCAAAGGGCCTGTTAAAAATGTGGAGCCCTGAATGTGCCACAGGCCAAAGGGGGCAGGGAGGGGTGTTTAATGTGAAACAGGGCATGGAAACACTCACATCTGTGATGTGTCTTTTATGGCCTTCCCAAGGTTTTAATTAAAAAGGCAATAAAAGCACGACAGGCAGAAACCAGGATGTTTTAACAATCAGCTGTTATAAATTGTTTTGTAGGAGGGGAAAGAAAGTCAAAGAACAATTGTTCGTGTAAAGGAGTTCGGGACACTGAGTTCACAGGGAGAGATTAATCCCCTGGGAAAGGTTTTGCTGTCAGGAAGCACGTGCTGCACAGACAATAAAGTGCAGGGGGGGATGCTGCTGTGGGGCTCTGCCAGTTGGCTGTGTCCCCATCAGGTACATCAGCCTGCCAGGAACATGGCACATGCCAGAGGATTGGGAGCAGGATCACACGCCAGGAGGTGGGATGAGGAGGATGTTGGATTTGGGCTGGCATGATCTCTGGATGGCTCTGAGGAGTTTCAGCTCTAATTTCTGAGATTGCAGAGCACGGTGCATTTTGTGCTTGGCGACAGGCATGCTACAATCATTTTGTGCAGCACCTGTTGCCTCTGACAGAGGTGACAACAGGGAAACACTGGGACAGGATGGAAGGGAGTTAATGAGGCCCAGAGAGGCGGCTGCAGGCCATGCAGGCATCATCTCTGGGTGTTTTTGAGGATTATGAGGGTTTGGGTTTGTCCATGGCCTTGGATAGGATCAGGAGTTTGCTGGGGTGCCCAATCCATATGGAGATGAATCCATCTGGATGTGCCTGTGATCTGGTCCCCTTCCTTGTGTGTCTGTGTTCACATTCTCAGTGGAAAAGAGAACCCTGGGCCAGCCCCCACAGCACTCCTGGGCTCCTTCTCCATCTCTTCCATGACCTTGATGCCTTCAGACTCTTTTCTCCATGTGTGTTACTTCATTTATTTGCAAGAAGAGCCCTGCCTGTGCCCCCAGCTGGTCCTTGCAGCTCCCACAGAACCATTCTGGATGGGTTTTCTCTCTGCCTTCCAGAATCCAATGAAAGTCCCCAACATCCATGGCTCCCAGCAGCCCCCAAGGACCACAGTTCCCTGAGCTTGTACTTTAAATGGAGACTAGCTTCTAAAATTTAACGAGGATCTCTGTGAAAACAGCGTCCCAAGGATAAAACAACAACCAAAAAAAAAAAAAAAGGAAGCCCATTGAATACCCATCCAATTAAGTCTTCCAACTGATCCTCATTAAACACCCAATCCTGACATTTGACAGAGTGGGTTTAGATTAGAGCAGTGAAAAATCCCCTCGAAAAGGCAGATTGACATTTTGCAGAGGAGTGTTTTCATAGTAATACTAATGGCTTCAACCCCCCAGCTTATAACCTAGCATGAAAAGAAAAACAAAAAAAAAAAAAAAAAAACACCCCAAACCCAAAACAATCCATTTGGCTTGGCAAAGGGGTAAGGAGCAGCCAGGCTGGCTGGCAGGGAAATTCCTGGTGACCAAACTCCTGGCTGTAGTGAATGCAGACAAGCCCTGGCACTGGCTCTCCATGCGCAGGGCCCTCCAAAGGCAGCATTTAATAAGATACAGAAGCTGGGGTTTTTTGGCTGAGCTGAATATGAAATCGCCATGGCAACCTTTCTTCCAAGGTGATCTGAGTCAGGTAGCAACAGCAGGGATGAGTTAAAGGTCATCCCTGCAGAGGAAGATGGGCACTGATAGAGCACTTTAACAAGTCCCAGGGGAGGTGGCATTTAAAAGCCACTCAAAGGGCTCAGGAGATCCACGAGGGGAACAGAAATCCAGGAGCAGCAGTGATTGGAAAGCTGCTGGCTGAGCAGGCAGCTGCATCAGCAGAGCTCAGAGGGCCCTGGACCCATGAGATGTCCAACATCAGATCTCCAGGACCTGGAGAAGGGCTTGTTTGCAGCTGGGTAGGAACTGGGCAAAACCTTTGCAAGAAAAGCTCCTGTTGTGGAGTGAAAGCAGCAACTCCGCGTAAGGGATGAGACCTCACCCTCCAGCAGAGAAATAATAATTTCAAAAATCATCTAAGACTAATTGCAAACCGATTTTCACCAGGACTTAAGCTTCCAAAATGCCTGAGGGCCTTTGAGAAACATCCCCTCCCACCTCAGAGGAAGGGCTCAGTGTGATTTGTGACAATGAGCCAGTGCTGTTATCCTCACCCCACAGAGAAGGAGAACACAGGCATGGAGGAGGGTGCTGTCATCTCCACAGCCAAATCCAGGCATTTAAAAATGCAGCTTGGAGTCCAGGGATAGCAGCTGCTCTGTAGTTTGGCCAAGTGCTGGCACATGACATTTTGGGCATTACAGGGTTGGGGTGGCTTGGTCTGAGTGACCCAACACAGATCAGGCAGCAAGGGAATGCTTTTGGAGTAATCCCTGTGGGAATCTTCCTGTATGCCATCTATTTTTAATTTTACTGTGTTTTTTTCTGGTTCTCAGGGTCTCTTTTCAAGTTTTCCTCCTGTAACCCTGAAGGCCATAAACTCACAGATTTTGTTGCATTAATGAAAGCCAAGCATCCCAAATAATCTCAGGTTCACGGGCTGTGACTTCAAAAACCCCACAGATAGCCCTGTGGGGAAAAAAAAAAAAAAAATAAATAAAAAAATAAAGTAAAAAAAAAGTAGTTCAAGCTCACAGCACCCTTTCCCTTATTCTTTTACCTGGAGCTCACATCCCACTCTCACCCAGAGCTCATTTTCCTCTCCTGCAAGGCTGAAGCTCCTGGGTCAGGACTTTCCCTGTTTGAAGCCAGGGGCTAAGGCTGATGGCTGGGAGAGAAACCAGAGGTTCAGGAGATCTTAGGAGCTTGTTCTTGCTGCTGTGCTGGTGGGAGCCTGACAGCCAGAGCCTCCCACACTGTTTTGAGCAAGACCCAAATGGGAACTTGTGCCCCTCCCTGCCCTGTGGTCTCTAAGCTGGATGCTCTCATTGCAAACTCTGCCGCACACATCACACCACTGGAAACCAGGAAAAATGTCTCTCTAGGTTTGTTTTGGAAGGGGAAGGTGAGGAAAAGGTGGATTTGAAGCCCAAAGAGAGGGCACAGTGGGACCATGGTCTGCAGAACACGTGGGAGCTCCAGCCCTGTCCAGATGCCAGGGGTTTGTCGGCTCCTGATGAAATTTCTGCTTCTCTGACCAAAGCCACGCGCTCAGTGCTGGCCCCAGCCCTCCTGGCTGCCAACCCATCTGGGCACAGAGTTACACAAGTGCTTTGTGCCCTTCCCCTGCTCAGAAATGGGGACAGAATGAACCGTTCTGCTCTGCTCCCAAGGAGGGTCAGCCTGCACCTTGCTCAGCCTCTGGAGTTGCCATGGGCTCGTCATCAGAGCTGCTCTAATTTGGGCTAATGACTGGGGAGCTCAGTGCTGATGACAGGGCACTGCCAGGCTCTGGCTGCCAGCACACAGAATTCCAAAAGCCTGCTAGGATAACATCTCACAGCAGTGCCAAAATGGACTTCAGACGTTTATTTTGACAGCTGTAGTTTTAATTATTCATGTTCAGGTTTTACAGTGTGCTGGTAAAAGGACCACAGGGTATTTCATAAAGAAAACAAAACAAAAAAATATTTAAAAAAAAAAAAAAAGAGCCTTTTAGACCTTGTCTCAGGGCTGTGATAAACCAGGAGGGAGAAATGGGGAAAGGCTGTGCCAAAGGACTAAGACTGGGAATCTTCTACAGGCCACAAGGAAAAGCTATTTCTCTATGGACAGCTCAGTAATTACCATAAATTGAGTGAATGGACAGTTCAAAACTTTGAGACAGGGCACAAATTTGCAGTTTTTTGGAGCACAGACTTGTTGCAGGAGGCGGGGGACCTGTGAGCAGGAAAATCCATGTGTCCCATCCTTTTAACAATTTCATCCCATCCACCAGGCAGAAGGGCATTTCCACTGCAGCATCTCAGCAATTGCCTTTTTGGGGAATGGAGACAAAAGCCACACATTTCCAAGACGAGAAAGTGACACAATTACACACAAGGGAGGGGGAATTTGGAATCCATCCTGTCCAAAATCCACCCACATGTTGAAGAAAAGCCCCACTGGCATCACAGTTTAGATTAAACATACCCTGGGTTCTCCTCTCCTGCTCTGTGGGGTCCACAAGACACCTCACAGGTTGGATAAACGTGCCTGAAATGTGCAGCTTGGGTCATCTTGATTTTTTTTCCCCAGTCAAGAACATCTGCAAAATATCATATAATTCCCATGGAAAACTCCAGGCACGCAGAACTGAAAATTTCATCAGAAGTCTATTTAATGGGAATTATTTCCCTGGTGGTGCTGGGCAGCCCTTAAAATGTGTGAACTTGAGGACATAATTTAGTATCTGCTGCAGCTCTTGATTTTCCAAAGGGAGAGAGAAACAGTAGCCCACCTTGTTAAAGCTCTTGGAGGCAGATTGTTGAACATTAAATAAAAGCTCCCCGTTACCCTTGTACAAGGGAGGATTTGAGGTCCTGCTGCTCTCGTGTGAGGCTGAATTTGCACCAAAACTGGTGCTTGATGGATGTGAGGCCGTGTCCCAGAGATCTGCAATCACCACTTCAAGTGCTGCTCTGAGGGGACCCATCACTCCAGAGGTGATTTTAAAGGGGAGCATGAAATGAGCTGAGGCTTTACACCTGCACATCGAGAGGAGATGGATGTAAAAAATAAATGGGTTTCTCAGGCAGGGGGTCAGGCTAATCACCTGCAGGTTCTGTTTGCTGGGGTGTGTTTCTGACACGGCAGCCGGACTCGATTTCTGCCCATGTTAAAAATAAAAGCAAGTTAGGGACACCTGGAACTTTGGGATGGGGCTCAGGGAAACCCTTGCCCTGGGTTTTCTGCCGTGGTTCTCCTCACATGAGGAGCAGGATGTGGTAAGAGCCAAAATGAGAGATGTGGGACTCCAGGGGCTCTCAAAATGCAGTTTATTTATCCAAGAGGTTACAGCAGTCCAGGGTTGTGGGTGACAGAGCCTGAGCCTACAGCTGTCAGCTCCAGCTGCAGGCCGGCCTGGAGACCCTTTGGTTTTGGTAACATTGCATTATAAACTTTTCTTTTGGGTACAATGCATTCTATACTTTCCTTTGCTGAGCATCTTAATACAGTAGAACCAATCTATACCTTAACTATTATCTATAGCCTATCATAACTACTGTAATTACCATATTCATGTCACTATTCTCCAATCACTAAAAGTCAGTACATTACAGTTTAAGCTAGAAGTTGTTTCTCAGTTTTCTTGCCGTGGAAAATTCTGAGATCTTTTTTTTGCTTGCAACTTTGCTGACTTGTTTGCCTGTGCTCTCTTTCTGCTTGGTAAAACCATCTTCTTGTTTGAGGTGGGTTTATCCTTTGCTCTAAATCATAAAAACCCCTTCTAACTAACACACCCTTTGCCTCCTTGGTTATTCAGTAAGACTGGCTCAGCAATTCTTTTCTTCTGTATCAAAACTTGCTTCTATCTCTATTCCTTCCTCAGACTCTACATTCAAAAATCTTTCCACCAAGCACAAATATCTGTGAGAGTTTCTTGCCAAACTTCCATCCTTCCCAACAGGACGTGGCTGTGCCCTCCCACCCTGAAGGAGCTCCAGGAGCTGGTTCAGCCATCCCTGACCCCTGAGTGCTCATCCCTGCTGCCCTCCATCTCCATGGCCCTCTCCATCAGCCTCAAGTCCCACCAGGTCGTTTCCATGGTCGTATCAAACGGGTACAAATGACTGCAGAATACGCAGGGCAGAAGAGCCTCAGCTCAGCTCTCAGCAGAGCGTTCTGCAAAGAGGATTAGCAGCTGTGGGGGATGATTATTATCATTAATGATGTCAGAAGGGAGGCAAGCAGAGAATTCAGTGTTCGGTATTTTGACAGAAGCCACGGGGTCTGGATTTGCAGTCAAATTCTGCAAAATGTTCCGCACCAAAGGCTTAAAAAAACAAGTTAAATGTTTATTATGCTAATAATTCTTCAGTTAACATCAAGCTAGGTGAGCGGGGGATCTAACAGTTGATCCCCTGCTAAGGCTTTGGCCATTGCAAATGCTGAAAAACCCTGTGACACTACACAGGATGCCCAGAGGAGCTGCTGGGGCCTCAGGAAGGGCTCTAATTGACCAAATCTGCCAGCACACTGTTTGTGCCCTGGCTCCTGACCCCCACACAGCCTGAAATGCAGCGTGCTCCTGCTCTCCAGCATCAAACACAGCCCAGGAGGATGCATCTGCAGCAGGCACGATAGCTCTGGCTCTCGTGTGATGCCCTTACAATCTGAGCACACCTCTTCAGAAGGCTGTGATCCTCCTCTGAGCCTCACTTGCCTTCAAAGAGGGCTTTTTTTCTGCAGCTCCAGCTACAGCTCCTGAGCCCATGCTCATTTTTCACTTCCAAACCCCAAACCAGAAGACCTTGCAGGTGACAGGCTGTGCAGAGAAGTGTGTAAATAGCTGCCCACTGAGATGCTCGAGTTAATTAGGAGACAACATAACATAAAACACAATAAAGGACTAATGAATAAACAAACAAGCCTCATTTGGGATCTTTTCAAATCCTTTCAAGTTTTGACTATTGGACGCTTGAGAGCCTGAGGAGAGGCAGCACCAGCACTGGTTGTGGAATCCCAGAATCACAGGATGGCTTGGGCTGGGCTGGGTTGGGTTGGGCTGGGTTGGGTTGGATTGGGAAGGACTCACAGATCATCTCATTCCAACCCCCTGCCATGGGCAGAGACACCTTCCACTACACCAGGTTGCTCAGAGCCCCATCCAACCTGCCTTGGACACTTCCATGGAATGGCACAACCCTGTGCCAGGGCCTCAGCAGCCTCACAATAAAGAATTTGTTCCTAATATCTGATCTATACCTCTCCTCTTAAAGTTTGAAACTGCTCCCCTGTGGGAACTCAGCACATCCCTTTGGATGTCCAGAGTTGCTGAAAACCCTGTCAGGGGGCTCAGAGACCCTGGCATGCTGCCTGGAACACCTGGTGGCTTGATTTTGATCCCTCCAATGAATTTCCAGCTTGGCATGGGGATGTGAAAGCCACACAGGTTTGAATGGTGTAATAATAAAGTATTCACAAGGTGAAAATGTAGATTTTGGGATTTTTTGGTATAAGGGTTATGGGGACAAGATGAGGGAATCAGGGCATGTCTAGTCCTTCTTCTTTCTTTTTCTTGTTCTCCATTTTCTGCAGTGATGTTGGCACTTGGGGATTGGTTTAGAGTAGAAGTGCACTGTCTAACACAGGTGATAGGTATTGGGAATTAAGTGTAAATATGTTATATGTAGTTTGTAGTATAAAAGGACAACACAGAGTGCCTGTGGCTGCCCTGCTGAACAGAGAGAAAATTTTGTGGATAAGAATTAATAAACAACCTCAAGACCGAAAAGTGAAGAGTCCAGATTCATTCTTCAGGTGCACGGGGTGCAGCAGAGACATCCTGCACATCTCGGGACACAGAACAAAACAGAGATTCCCCCTTGTCCTATCACTATCTGCTTCTGTAAAAGTCTTGCTGTTTTTTGGAAGCCCCTGTTGGGTATGGAAGGTCACAATGAGGTCTCCATGGAGCCTTCTCTTCTCCAGGCTGAACAAGCCCAGATCTCTCAGCCCATATTCATAGGAGAGTTACTCCAACCCTCAGATCATCTGTGCACCCAAAAATGTCCTATCTTGGTTGCCACTGGCAGCATTCCTGCTGTTGTCATCACTGGAGGCAAGTTTTTCATCCAGGTTTCTTCTTTCTTCACATAGGTGAGGGAAAAAAAAAACCTGTCGTGCTTTTTGTGCGTAAGGGAATTCTTGATGTGCTTCATCTGTCTTTTACACAAGTGCCACTTCCACTGATCTTTTCAGACCTCGTCACCATCCATCACATCCCCTTTGCACCCAGGACACCCAGGAAATGTGAGTCAGACTGACTGGATCTTGGGCACAGAGAGCAAGGGAAATGCCTGCTACTTTCTCTAAGTTTGGGGGGATATTTAAAATGGTGCTAGATTATTATTAGCAATTCCTTCCACAGGCTAAAGATGAAAGACAAAACAATCTGAAGGAGGAGGAATGGCATGAGAAAAGAGGGAAAGAAGAAGCAGCAGCATCCTTGTATGCTCTGGAGACAAGGAATGGAAGAACCCCATTATTCCTGATGCCTACATGCCCTGGGGAAGGCTTGTGATAGCTCACAGCAGCCTCCAGGTCACCTAGCTGTGCTTGGTGGCCTTTCAGTGACACAAAAGCATCTGAAAGGGCAATGATGCTCTCCCTGGGAATGCCTCCAAATCCTGGACAGCCTGCCATCAAGGACACAGCACAGCTTGAACAGCTGGGGGGGACAGAAATAGCCCAAATTCTCTTCTGAACTGTTTATTTCAAGACTGAGGTGCTTTGCACAAATCGCTATCGATGCTCCTCTCCTCTCCCTGCCTCCCACAGCAGCTTCCTGAGGCTGCCCAGGGAGAGCCAAGGCTGGCTCTGCTTCCAGGCTGGTTTTGGCTGATGGAAAACAGGGCAGGCTTGGGTCAAGCCCAGCACACTCGGTGCAGATCCCAAACCTGAGGGGCTGGGTCAAAAGAGCCTTCCCAGAGCCACACACCCCTGCTGCCCTTGCCCAGCTCCTCCACCATGCCCTGTGCATGTTTGCATCCACCTGCTGCCCTTCCATCACACCCTGTGCATGTTTGCATCCCCCTGCTGCCCTTCCCCAGCCTTTCCATCATGCTCTGTGCATGTTTGCATCCCCTATTTCATGCACAAATGTAGGTCATTGCTAAGACCATGTCTCAGCACACTGTGGATTCTCAGCTTGGCCTCCTGCCTTATGTGCAGAGGATTTTCTCACCTCCCATGGCCCCAGGCTGCTGCCACACTGAGCTCTTCCTCCTCAGCGAGTCCCTGCTGCCCAGCCAGGGCCAGGAAATCTGCTGGCAGCAGCAGTGGCAAATGCCCCGTGACAGAGTGAAAAGAGGGTGAGGTGTGACAAACTCCAGCCTCTCACCTGAATATCTTCAGTGCAGCCACCCATCCACCACGCCCAGTGCCACTGAGACCTCCCCTCTGTGCGCTGGGGTGAAAGGAAATTCAGTTTTGTACACACAAGGCACTGAATTCTTGCAAGCTCCACATTTGTGTTGGTGGCAGCAGGAGCAGGGTCCACACTTCTGGCTTTTTACTGCTGGGTGGGCAAAGTCAGAAAACAAAAACAAGATGTCCATGTACTGAGAACAAAATAAGAATCAGGGCTTGCTGGCTGGGAGCTGGCAGCACAGGAAATCCACCTTTGTCCCATCTCAGCTGCATTTCTGGCAGGAACCCTTCCTCCTTCTCCCACTCATGGTCAGCGTGTGCTGCACCAAAGGCTAATGCAGGCTGAGTGACACCAAGCTGTGAC
This sequence comes from Ammospiza nelsoni, assembly GCF_027579445.1. Taxonomy (NCBI): domain Eukaryota; kingdom Metazoa; phylum Chordata; class Aves; order Passeriformes; family Passerellidae; genus Ammospiza; species Ammospiza nelsoni. The sequence goes on along the minus strand of NC_080646.1, from coordinate 6,111,424 downwards.
ATCCTCTGTGTGCTTGGAGGTGCCACAGCACATCTCCAGAGATCCCAGTGACGGGAGCCAGCCAGTGGAGTGTGCTGGGGAGGGAGCTGGGGCCATTGAGGCAGATGATTCAATGTATTGGCCGTGTTACACACGGGGCTGAGCTGATCTCCTGCACAGCAGCAATCCCAGATTCTTCCCCCAGTGCTTCAAGCCAGGCTGTTTCCCCTGCACCTTCCCCTCCACCCCAGCAAGGCTTCTAAGCCAGCAGAATTATTACTGTTAAATAAAGGCAGCTCCAAACAAGGGCTCCTGGTGTCTGACCTAGCAGTTCATGGTGTTTTTGGAGGGTCACAGACATGGTGTACAAAAGCTCAGTGCAGCACCTGCACCACTGACTAACCCCACCCCTGCTGAACGCTCCGTATTTGCGAGCTCCATAAATGTTTTCTCTGTTTGCACACATTTTTATTAGCCCTCAATAGGCTGAAATAAAGTGTTTTCAGGTCCTGCACAAAAACAAAATGCCAAAGGAACCTAAAATTCCACATTCCTCATGTCCTTCCTCAGATTTCACCTTTTCAGACAGCACATCAAAACAGGAACATAATGGAGCTGCTATTACTGCTAATGCTTTTCCCATTATTCGAGGTGCAGGGAACAATTAGGTGGCATTAATGAAATGTTGCTCCACTCAGATCTGCCAAGCTGCAGCTCCATTCACCTTCTCCCCTCCCCTCCTGCTCTTCCCCACCTGCTCCCCATCAGAGGCCGAGGCACAGCCAGTTTGCTCTGCTCTGAAAATCCCATCAAAGAGAGCTCCAAATGCCCTAAGCTCCTTTCAGAAAAATGAAATGAGGTGAGGAAACGTTGCCTGCCAGAGGCTGGTGCCCCAGAGCAGCAGCAGCACCTTGATGCTGTGGCACAGGGCAGGTTGCACAGCAGCTCCCATGGCAGGGGCAGACCCAGCCCGTGCCCTGCTCTGCTGATGGAGAGCCTGGCACGTCTCCTCAGTTCTCCTTCCCAGCTTTCACGAGCCAGACTCATTAATCACCTCTCCCTCACCAGGACAGACCTCACTGCACACTCCCTGCCTGCCAGCTTTGGAGGGAAAGAGGCAGATGGGGCTCACAGGATTTTGACCTGAGGCTGTGGGAGCTTCAGGTTCTGCAGCCCTCTGAGCATGGTGGTGATGGCCCAGCTGACTTGTGAAGCCCTGGTTAAGGGCTGGAGCTCTGAGAGGTCTTTCCTGGGGCTCAGGCTGCAAGCCCAGCCTGATGGAAAGCCAGCCAGCCAGCCATGCAGTGATTCCAAGCACAGCCACACAGTTAAACAGCTGAATAACCCTGCCCTGGCACTGGGGAAGGGAGTGTCATTCATTTCATGGCTGCAAGGAGCCAGGAGAAAGCATCTTTGAGGGGTAAGAAAAGCACACAGCACCACTGAAGCTGGTGGAGGATTTTGTATTGTGAAGTTCTGCGCACAGGGGTTCCAAAAATGACATTTCCTCAGAAGCACAGCCATGGTGCCACAGGGCAAGCACTGGGGCAGCCTCAGCATCCCTGCACTTGGAGGGATGTGATTTGGTGAATCTGAATAGAATTCAGATTCTAGAACTCTAGAAATTTTCAAGAAACTTTCAGCCCAAGGCTGTGTCTTTACACGAGCTGCCAGCTCTGTTTGGATCTTCACTGGGCTTCCTCCTCCACCCAGGCCTCATGGACAGTGACTGCGGTGTGAGCAGCAGCTTTCGAGGGGACAGAACTTGGCGGGTGCTTGGTTGCTTGATGAGACTGAAGGGAGGAAGGGCCAGGACCAGAAAATGATAAAGGGCACAAGTGGAGCAATCACTGCACGTGGTACAAGGTGGTTGGTGAGTGATTTGTTAGCTACAAGCTCGTGGAGACCAGCAGAGCTCCACACCTCACCAGAGAGATCTCCAGGGGCTTCCTAGAGACAGGTAAGGCAGAAAAAGTAGCTCAGAGGATTTGTTCTGAGCACACAGAGGTGTTTTGGTTTAAAGTGAAGTAATGCTGGTTTCAGAAACTGTATTTGTCCATCAGCTTGTTTCCTCCTGGCACCCCTCTCCTAGTGTTTGATAATGCTCAGGGTGAAGAGGGGATGCCTGAGACATCCAGATTTGAGCCTGGAAAAGGGTGAGGGATCTGTGACTTCCTTCCAGCAGCAATGAGGTGTTTGGCCATCTGTACCTGACCTTCAGGCTCGGAGCCACCAGAGGGGACATCAGGACTCTTCAAAATCCTACAGCTTTAAATGCCTGGAGCTGGCGTGGCCAAGGGCGGCAATGCCAGCTTGGAGAGCGAGCACTGGGTGTACTGAGCCTGTGCTTTCACAAGACTGAAGAGTTCTGCTGTGTTCTTGTGGGTGTAGAGCAAACAGAGCAGGGATTGATACATCTGGAGTGCTGTGTTCTGCGTTTGACACCGTGCGTGCACCTCGTGTGCGTGAATTCCTCCTCCAAACAGGCTCCTGCCTCTCTGCTCTCACACTAATGAGATATTCTCACTCATTTCTTTGTTATGCCAGCTCTAATTTCCAGCTCTTTGACACCAGCAACCATTTTTCTCTAAAAGGCTGAGATCACATGGCAGGATTATAAATTTACTCCTGAAACGCACCATTAATAAATAATAAAGTGTTTATAAATATGCAAAATAGATTATTAGTCAATTCTATAAAATCTTGGCTACGGGAGCATAAAAGTGTGCCCTGCAGCTTGTATATCTATTATAAAAAAAAGAGGAAGAAGAAATTCAGATTCCCTTTTTAACTTCCAAGCAGTAAACGCTGAATAACTTATTTCTGATAACGATTATGTTAAAAGCAAATCATTTGTTTCCTTGAAGAGCAATGAACAATGCACTGCAAATATGTGATTTTAAAAATATTATGTACAAGCAGAGGGACAAAGTATGTCCTCCATTTGAGCAGCTCATTAAACAGAAGCTCCTCAGTGAGAGCACCCTGTTTGTGAGCACCCTGAGCAGGACCATTTTATTAGTTAAGCTTGGCAAGCTTCAGGAGTGCTAAGAGCATCTAAATCTCCCATGGAGTCAGACATGGGAAAGTTCCTGAGGATCTCAGCATTGCTCTGGGTAACTCCTGCCCTTCTAGCAGCACCCATCCTCATCAGGAGGTTGTTGCAGCAATGTTTTGCCTCGTTAGTCCAAAATAAAGAGATTTATTTCTCCTTGGCCACAGCTTTACCCACAAGGGTGTAGTTAATCTGTAGCACAGAGTGGTTGGAGGTGGGAGTCAGGAAATTGGGAATTTGGTGGCAGAAATACCTTGGGAAGCTGGATGGCAAAAGGGGCAGGAGGGGAAGAAGGGCAGGGAGCGCTGCATTCACTGCTGAGCTCCGACAGCATTGCTGCACCATCAGCAGGAGGAGCTGCTCTGACCCAGAAAAGGTTATACACAGAAGAGGAAACAGGAGACATTGCCCAAACAGACTGGTTTGGGGTTTTTTTCTGTTTACCTGAGAATCATCTCAGTGCCAGTGGGATCTGTGCTGAGTCCTTATGCAAGGAGATGGAGAGAGCCAGGTAATTTCAGGCGCTGTCCAAAAGGCAGCACTGAGACGGCTCTGCTGACAGCCAGGCAAAAATGAAGTGGGGAAATGTCAAATGTTCTTGACCTGAGCTTAAACTTTTATGAATTGAGGGCAGAGGGAGAGAAATGTGTCTGTAAAGAAGAGCTTCTCTTCAGATAAATATGTTTGTATCAAGGCACAGACAGTCTGGAAATCTGTGGAGGGGAAACATCTGGGGGAGGCAAAGGATTTGGAAGTGATGCTTGAAGGAATTGATGACAAAGAGTTTATTTTTGCAGTGGTTATTCTGGGCTGGCATCAGAGCTGAGGAGGACCAGCTACATCAACACAGGCCCCTTTAACAGACTTATTCCCTGGCAAGAAATGCACATCTGAAACTCACAGCTGAGGATTCACTATGAGCAGAGCCAGAAAATCTGGAGGGGAGGTTGGCTTCTGTGGTCCCATAGCCAAGGAAAGTCTCTTTCCAGTCTGGATGTAAGAAGAAATTGTGCCACAGTTATTTCACTGGCAGTTAGACTTGACAGAGGAGCCCCCTAGGGATGTTCTGTGCTGTTCAACACAGGTCAGAGATGCTTAAATTGGTTTATTTGGCTTTTGGAATTGGTAAAGGTCCTGAGCAGGTATCTAGTGCTAGACTGTTGATAAAACAGAAAAACAGCATGTACATTGAATTAAATTATCTCCAAAGAGCCACTCCAAGAAGCTCAGAGGAGATAGGCTGAGCTTTAAGCAGGTGATGGGTTACCCTTCACAGAAATGCCTTCAAATAAATTGTCCTGGCTGAAGTGCTGCAGCAGGTCATCTAATCCTTATCCCTCCTCATCCTTCAAACAACAGTTCCCCATCTGCACAGGACAGAGCTGAAAGCCTGGCCAGGGAATCTGAGTCCTTGTCCTTGCTTCACACTCAGATCAGTGGGTTCCCTCCACCACTGGGCAGACAGCCCACAGCCAGGAGTGTGTTCTCAAGCCAGGGCTGGCAGCCTTTGAAGGCTGGCAATTAGGATTGTAACATCTTCCAAGACAGAGATTAAAGATGCTGGTTGAGGCTTTGAAGCAGCTGCTCCAGCTCCTCAGGACCTGCCTTCTCCTTCCTTGTCCTTCTGCAGCCTAAATGGGCTCTCCCCATGGAGCTGGAGGGAGCTGGGCTACCCTGTGCTGCTGGTCCCTAATGTGGAGACAAGTGAGGGAACAAGGGGGCTGGAGACACCAGCATGAGGGGAGAGAGAAGCTCAGAAACCAGCCTTATGTCTCCTGAGCCATCAAAAACAGCATCTGGATTTTTAACACCCTTTGCCTCTTAGCTTTAAAAGCAATGGCCACGCCTTCCATGCTGCTTTCTTCAGCTCAAGAGTTGTTTTCCATGAATTAGAAGTGCTGTTTTGAAATTTATTTGGCTCATCTAACATGCTGTGAGCAAAGGCCAGGGAAGGAGTGAGCCAGCCTGGAGTGGGTGTCTGTCTGGAACCAGAGCTAGAAGAGTTTCTGGCCTCTTCAAAATTGGTAATTGCCAGCTGATAGGGAGATTAACTATCCTCAAGGCCTCTGTGCAGCCTAGTTACAGACTACTGAGTCTTAAGCAATTAGAGCTGTTCCTGTTTCACACTCTTAATAGAGCTTGTTGTCAGGCATGATTCCAATCATCTCAGGGCTCAGCTCCTGTCTCTGATAGCGTTTGCCACACATCACTGACAATTTTGCAGTTATCAGTATCAAGGCATCCAAAGATCACTGACACTGAGACACAGGGAAGACACCACCCCCACACCTTTTCCAGGGTTGTAAATGTGAATTAGCTCTGTTCACTTAACCTCACTCCTGCACACAGACTCAGCAAGAAGAGCAGCAGCTTGTACGAGGGTGGCAACAGCCACCCACAGCAGAGGGGAAGCTGTGCTGTACTCTGGCCCATGCAGAACTCTTCTAGATACTGCAGAGACATCCCCTTAACAGGATCCATTTAGGAAAAAAATGTATTAAGACATGCCTGAGAAAATCTTTGTTGCAGCTTTGGGCTTTCCCATGTTCAAAATTCAGGAAGGGCTGAGCTGAGCCTTGCCCTTTCCTCACACAGCCTCAGCTGCAATCACCTCCATCAAACTCAGCTCTTACTCAGGTAATAATTTCCAGAGGTCATTTGCTCATCTTCCACTTGAGACCCCTTCAGAGAGGTAAATACACCAGCACTGCAGCCTCTGCCTTTTGTTCTGTCCCATCCTCACTCCTGCAGCCTGTCCTGCTTAGCCAGAGTCAGGCTAGGGCTTACCTTGAGGGGTTTTACACCTTCCTACACAAACCAGCTGAGCTGCTCAGCAGCTGGCTCAAGGCTGACAGCAGGTTTTTGGGTATTCTGAATGAGATTGAGCTTCAATCTGCTGGCAGGATGTAATTCAAAAAGCAGAGGCGGGACAGCAGCTGCCTCTTGTCTGCAGCACTGAATTACTCTCAAACTGTTCCTGAGGAGATGAAGACATCAAGGCACAGAAATCATGGCAGAGAGGCAGAGCTGATCCATGCACAGGGTGCTGGACCAGTCTGTCCCGTAGCTGCTCCAGAGCCCAGGAGTGTCTGCTCTCCATATCCAGGAGGAAAATATGCCCTGAGAGCTGCCAAAAGTGTGGAACAAGCAGCCTCAGACTGCCCTGATCCTCATCACCAGCACTGAATGCCCTGAAAGTCTAAGGCAAAACTGCCTCAGAGATGGGCAAGCTCATCAAGCAGGTCTGGAGGGGAAGGAAGCTGCTGAACAGCTGTGGTGTGACATGGCCACCCCAGCGAGGGGACAGGGCTTGGCCCAGTGTGCTCAGAGTCTGGGACAACAAATGTGGCTACACTTTGTGGGCTCTGAGGTACCAAACACCAAAGGCACGGAGATCCCTTCCCTATTGCAGAGGATTTTGCCTTTGGATCCCAGCAGTAAGCCCAGCTTCCTGATGGTTGATGGGGACCTCTTGTATTTAAAGGTCCCCATCAACCGTGGTGCTAAAACCAGTTTTCCCCCTTGTTAGGCCCTGAATCAGAGTCACAGGACAAAGGGACCTGGAACCCTTTAATAATAGAGCACACTGGAGCTCTGACTCCACCTCATTCCAAAAGGCATCAGCCCTTTCCCTCTCCTGCCTTAAACATAACACACAGCACAGGGGTTTCAAGAACATGTTTAATGATGGCAGTTTCTACTGAAACACGTGAAGTCCATTCAAACACAACCAATTTTTCCTTAAAAAGAAGCTTTGGTCACCATGACAAATTCTTTTTAAAAAAACTTCAAAGCAATTGCACAAAATTGAACACATGGTCCTGATACCTCCTCACACACAAACTGCAGCAGCAGAAACTCATCTAACAAGGAAAAAATCTTTAACAAAAACCACAGCCCTCCACCCTGCAGAGATTATACCATGTACATGGAATTAGAGGGAACAGTTATGAACAAAATGTTTGACTTAATTAGTGTCTAAGTTTTCAAGCTTCATTAGTGCCTGTAGACTGTTACAAGTAAGTTTGGTCTTAAGATAAACACCAGGGGATCACAGAGTCAGTGTGCTAAACAAGTGTTTGCAGTCATCTCTGCAACTTACAGGGAACAAAAGAGGAGAAAAATACACATACAAAGCTATCTGTGTACTTAGTTCTGCAGGTAAGCATGGCACACTGATTTCTGGCTTCTCAAGTGTAATCTCTGGTGACAGGGCTGTGGCTGGAGCAAAGCAGCTGCAATTCTGTGCAGGGTTTTCCCTCCACATGCACAAAGGGAAAAGCCTCTGACTCACAAACTCGGTTTGCCTCAGCCAGGAGTTGGAGGATTCTGTAAGCAGTAAGTGAGCTACAGACAAGACAGCTGTAATAACATTTCTGCTTCCATTTTCTGTAACAAAAAAATATGCCTTTTAAAATGCTCTTGAACAAAGCAAGTTTGACTACGCAACACAAAATAGCAGCAGATACTAAGACATGTTACAGTCACAATCAGATTAAATCTGCAGTGTAAGATACACAGGACATTAAGGTAAAAAACTCATGTAGTGGTTAATGGCTATTTCTTCTCTGATGAACTCCTAGAACTACCTGAACCAAACAGTTAAAATTACTAAAACTATGTTTTAAACTGATTTCTACAATTAAAAAAATATTCATATATATACTATTAGATGAGTCACGTCAAGTGCTCTTAAAATCTTAACTAAATATAGCTATAGAATATTTAACCAGACACTTTAAATCACATACAGCAAGTTTTGTAGAGGTAAACATTGCCTCACATTTGCAACAGCAACTGAGTATCAGACAAAGCATTTGGATTACTTTAATGACTGTGAGCAACTGGTCAGGTTGACCTTTTATTTCCAGCAAGCAGCTGCTGCTTCCCTATAAGCACTTTTTAGCTTATGGCACACAGTTTGGGACTTCCTCAAGGAGCCAGGAAATCCCAGCTGCTGTTGAGCACCTCCACCTTCAATACCTGGTCCCTGTCCACCATTGAGATTTGGCCATGTTGTGCAAATAGTGAGATTTTTTTTGTTTTTTGAGCTACAAGCAAGGGGAGCAGAAGGCCTTTGCTAGCCTAACTCAGCAAGTGACCTGAGGCTGCTGGAAAAACTGATTTCAAGAACCAGCTTGCTCAGAAGGCAGAAGTGCCCTTCATGCTTATTTTCTCCTCATCTCTCTCCTACACAACTTGGTCTTGCCTTTTTTTTGTGCAAAGGGATGGTTTCATTCCCTGTCTCCACTCTGAGAGTGCCTGATGCTCAGCCTAATGAGTGTGGCAGGAGAGTGGGCATGAACACGTTGCCATGGTGCCTGCACAGACAGGGCATCCACCTCATCCCCTCCCCTCCTTGCACAAATGCCAACAGAAGCTTTTAACCTCCCTCTCTCCTCTCAGCATTGCCACTTCTCTGACTCCAAAAGGGCTTGGTCTGCCCACAAAGTTCAATTGCCAGCCTTCACTCTTGCAGCCCTGAATAAACTCAGTATTTCCTTCTGGAGCATCCAGCCTAGAGCCTGAAACCTGTTTTGGTGAGGTGAGGAAAGAGCTCCAGACCTCACCTGAACCTGCAGCATCGTTCCACTCTCTGCTCCCTGTGGATCCTGCCAGCCAGAACAACCTGCCCAGCCCATCCTCACCTCACAGCTGACATGTCAAATATTGCTTGGTAACAGAGGCACAGAATGACTCAAACTATTCCATGAATGAAAATAACAGAGCATTTTATAGTGCCTTGATGACTAATATTAACACAACAGTCTGCTTTGGGATTTTTCCATCCAGGCTGAGTTGGCTGTCTGCAAAGCCTTTGCTGAGTCACAGCTAGGGGAAAGCAAGCTGTGCTATGGCAGCTGCTGGGATGAATGCACAGGGCTGCTGGAAAGGAAGAAAAATTCCCCTTCACCTCCTTTTATTGACTGAAGGGCCAAGGGGAACCACACAGAACTGGCGCAGGTCGTGGTATCATGACAAAGCAGTTTGGTTTCTCAACAAGCCTCAAATCTCAATAGGGCTCTAAAAAACAGATAAAAATCCCAAAAGTGGCAGCCTGCTGCAAGGCTGGTGCTTTGCCAGGAACTGCAGTCTCCTTGAGGGACTGCAACTGCAAGGCTGGGAGAGGGTCAAGCAAACAGTGGGACAATCCTAAAACAATTGGAAAATATGCATTGCCCAAGAAAAGCAAGGTTTCAGCCACCTTAAAAACCCAAAATAGAAGGTGTTAAGGAGTGCAGTAAACAGTAAAATCTGAACTTCATCTGTGGTTACTCTGAAGGAAAACCACAAATGAAGAAAGTAACCCAGTTAGGTTTGTCCTTTCTGCCGCTGGCCTGGAATGCCTGGATGCCTGTGGTCTCCCAAACCCAAGCTTTCCAGAGCTGCAACCCAATTCCCACAGTGTCATCCCACAGCTCTGACCTCTGCAGCACAAAGCACAGCAGGGAACAACAGCTAAAAATCGTCCTTGAGTTAAATGAGCTTTGTCAAGCAGGTAGTAAAGGAAAACTTCCAGTTTGACAGAATAGGATCATTTACATGAAGCTTCCATGAAAAATAAGACATGTTCTCTCTGCAATCCAATCATTCCACATGAGGACTTAACTTTGCTTAGAAAAAGGTAATGAATTGTAGACAAGTTACAGTCAGCACAGGACAGTACAAAACACTGGTTTTACTCCCAGTGGAAGGGCAGAAAATTACAAAAATATATCTTCTTTAATCCAAGATTGTTGTAGTTTAGAGCATGCCTGATTCTTCCTATTTCCCTGTGGTCTCACTTACTGAAGTTGATCTGATCAGAGCTCCTTGGGACAATGAGTGTCATCATGAAAACTTAGTGCAATTGTTGTTTAAAAAAAAAATCAGTAGCAAGTCAAGAAAATTTCCTACATGAGTCGGCCTCCCCACCCCTTCCCACCCAAACCCTACACCAAGCACAGTGTGGCATTTCAGCATGGCTTACATTTTTACCATCTTAAGTCCTAAGTCACCTCTGTAAGGCCCAAAAATACTTCTTGATTTTTTTTAAACACATGATCCGTTTAACAGTGACTGAAGTGTTGAATTAGGATTTTAGAAAATAAAATCCTTGGGGCAGCTTGCTTTAATCTTCCTTGTCTTCCTCCTTCTGCAGAATTTATTTAGAGTGTAAGGAGCTGCACCTTGTAATGCTTTGGTGACACTGCAGCCCTCCTAAAGCAAGAGAGCCCAGTTTGCAAAGAGGAACTCTGGTCATTCCAACGCAGGAGCTGGGACACCAGGGAACCAGATGGTGCTGTTTGAGTCAGAAGATCCACAGCCTGCTGTACAAACAGCACCTCGAGGAGGTGCAGAGATGAAAGCCTCCCCTTTCACAGTTATGGGTTCAGCAGGTCCCTCGACAGCAGAGTGACGTCTGGCAGGGCACTGACGCTCCACGGAGCTGCTTTACCTGGAAAGCAGAAGAATTAATACAGCTGGAGATTTGCAATTAAAATTACTCACAGGCAGAGATGAGAACCCACGTGTGAAGTGGAGAAATAAAATCCCAACGGGCACAAAGGAAAAGGCAGCATCATTCACTGGGATTGCCACCGATTCCAGCAGTTTGTGTATCTGGTGGCAGTGATGGGATGTTAGTGCCATGGCAGAGAAGAGATACCAAGGGAAGACAAAAGCAGAGTTAGATGAGGGAAAAGCCAGATGCTGAAAGATCCTGTGGTCACTCACTGTGCAGAGCAGAGAAGGGAATGTGCACAGGGAGGCACATGAAACCACATTCTGCACCTCACAGCTTTTACACACCAGTGCACCCCTTACCCATCAACACACACGGACCATCCTCCTTGCTGTGGATGCTCCTCCTGACACCCTAACTGCTTCAGGGTTCAAAAAAAATCTTAACAGGAACCTGTTACACTGCAGGAATAAGGCAAGAGCCCTCCCATAGGACTGCAAGAGCAGCAGAACATGGTGTGCTCTGCAACAACTGTCAAATAGCATCAGGAAAGAACTGGCCTTCAAAACCCAGCCAAAATTGCTTTTTGACTATCTCTTTTTCTCCCCTGCTGTAGACCTATGGGAAATCCTTAACAACAGCACCAAAGCTTTGGCAATTTGTTATATTTATAGTGAGCTGCTGCCTGTGTTGGTGATTTGCACCCCCTTCAGATGAGGATAAATGATACCCCTCCATTTACACACAACTTGTCACTGCTGCCTGCTGGGGAAAAAAAAATAAGCTGCTATAAACCCCAGTACAATTCACCTGGCATCATCCAGAATTGCCTGCAGCTTTCACTGGAAAAAAAATCCATTAGAGCTGCTCCCTTGAGAGTGAACACCTCTCAGTAACAAACAGAACAATTCCATGCTCCATTCAGAGCTGCACACACAGCCAGGATCTGGAAAGGATGCAATCCTAGAGAAGGCACCAGGAGTGTAACCCATTTTTACAGATACTCCCAAGGCTTGGGTACATCAAAGGCTGAGCCCTGCAACTGTGCTGAAGATGTTTCTCTACAGTTCAATGCTATCAGTGCCTGGAAAAGGGATGAATCCAGGATCCAGCCCTTACATGTGGTGTATCTTTCCTCTAAAACATCCTGCAAGCTCTCAAAAGCCCTTTAGACCCACAATGGTCGAATAAATATTCCTATCCTCTTCCCTCAGCCTGCCACTTCTCCTTACACATAAATCCTTCTACTTTCAAGAGCACTTTGGAAGATGCATTCCTAAACCACTTCTGCGTTCGGCCGGTGCTGCTGCTGCTGTTAGAGGAAAAATGACAATCCACAGGGAAAACAAACTGAGGAATTTTACTCAGCCGACAGGAAGGACAGAGGCTTCAGTCTGCCCCAAGAAAAACTTTCTATCAGTATTTATTTAGGAGCCTGACACCAAAACTGGCATTTAAATTCCAGGTTCTTTCCCCAGCTCTGGGCTGTCACATGGCACATGTGGCCCTGGACAGTTGTGAAATTCACCCAGCTGGGCCCAGCAAGCGAAGCAGGAGCAGAACTCGCTGCCTCCAACAGCTGCAAGTCAGCAGGGAGAGGAGTCACTGCTGATATCCCAGATTACTGAAGTGCTTCCAAAGCCTTTCATGTGCAAGGCGCCGCAGAATTTATTCAGAACCTGTTTTCAGTTTCCTATTGAAGCTGACAAGAAATCCCCCAATGAGCCTCGCTAGAGTTAATAAGCTTAACAAGCTAACAATTTTATTTACCTTTTCAGAAACTGGTTCTTTTTGCAGCTGTTTTAATCTCTTTTATTACAGAAAATAAGCAGAGTGCTCTGTGGTGGGGGATGGACACCAGTTTGCTGGGGATGTTTGCCTGTAACCTACTTTACTTTACTGCTCTCTACTCAAGTGTCCCTGAGTGCCAAATGCCTGATGAATCCATGGCTGAGCTCCATCACAGAGATCACAGAACCCGTGCAAATTCCCCCTGCCCTCCTGAAAGAAAGAGCTAAAGGAGCAAAGAGGAGACGGAAATCTTCAAATCAAAATCTATTTGTAGGATGAGAAAAAGCACATATGGAGAGTGGGATCTAGCTTTCCACTAACTCATTTTTGAAGATGTGCACCAAATCCCATCATAAAACTTGAAAAACTATCTGACATCTGGGAAATTATGACCAATATAGTTCATATGGTCCAGGAATCAACTGGACAAGAATACTTTTTGGCCTTCAGCACAGACTGAATCAGTGATCAAGAAGCAAACACTCTTTCCATTGCTCTGTTTGCTTTCCTGGTGTAGCTTTATAGCAATTTCAGAACAATTCTGGAGCTATTTATCCAAATGCCTCTCTCAACAGCAGAGCAAATATATAGAGAAACATACATATTAAAACAGTGGTTTCCACAAAGCTTTTTAAGGAGGTATCAATGTCCAAGTGATCTGGCATCTTAAGTCTGTGACAGTCTTTGTTTCATACTTTCCACCTCTTTTCACACAGAAATGGTGCCTGCAGGATTAGAGGCCATGGACAGAGCTGCTTCCCTGCTACTGGAATGAGGTTGCAAAGAGGGGATCTGATCCAGCACACATTTGACAGAGGAAGCAGTGGGTGGCTTTTGCATCCACAGAAAGGACTCTGTTTGGGCAAGATTTTGAAGTGCTCTCATTAGTCTGCCTTACTGGAGAAAGGTGGTTATTTCTTGTTGCTCCACTGCCCAAGGGAAGCCGGGGGGGAACTACTGGGAGCCTAAAACTTTAAAGCTTCCTGAAAAAAAAATGGAAAAAAATAGCAATGACCTTCATCCAACAGCCCAATTTACACTGTCTGCTGTTCTTTGATGCCTCGTGTAAGACTGGAAACAAATCTGCACAAGGACAGAGCATTAAAGGAAAGAAAATTAACTGCACGAGAACCAATTGGAGAGGTAAATGTCGCTTCTCCCCTGTTGCTGCTCCACACCAACTGTCTTTTAATTAGAGAGCTGTTTGCATTACATGGGGAGAGAGCACAGAATCTCAATTACACCCCCAAATACAGATGCAAGTGCCAGCACAGATCTTTCAGCAATGGGAGGGGATCTCAAATAAATCAGCTCAGAGCCTCCCACACCATGAATACCAGCTTGGGGGGCAAGGACTGAGGCAGATATACCAAGAGAAAACCTGTTAGAAGTTTATCCCGTGACTCCCTGTGGGCAAGTGTGAGCTGCTCTTTCTGCAGCTCTATCTTCCCCTTCCCATCTGAACACAAGCACCTATGAAAAAAATCCTGAATAGTTCAATGGTCAAACTCAGCAACTCCAATTTGCAAAGGAGTCTCTTTACTGGTGACAGGATTTGTGAACTGTTTGGGATACACTCTCCAAGCTGCACAAAGGAACCAGAGAGCTTGACACCTTCCACAGCAAATGTATCCTCAAAGAAGCTTTCCCAAAACCAGCACTGCTAAGGGGCTGTCTGTAAGATGATCTTCCCCTCCAAAATGAGTAGCTCTGTTTGAGCTAAACAAAAGAATTCCTGAAACAGCAAGGACTGCAAAAATCGTGCAATTTAATAGCTGCTGCACTATGGCAGAAAGGAGGAATTCCCACAGCTGAAAAGAGGACTGCTTGGCCAAGAGCAGGGACCCAGGATGAGCTGATACCTTCAGTGATAGCAGCAGAATTCCTGCTCCAGGGAAGCAACACCAGACAACACAAACACAGCTCTCAAGAGACAAATGGTCTCCAGCAAGCTCTCTTTGTTCATCCAGTACTTCACTTTTAAACATCTTGTCCTGAAGCACTGCCATGATTGAGATTCTTCTGTTCTCACTCTTTGGGGAAAAACCCTCAGATCGCATTTCCAAAAGTTCACAGAGAAAGTATGGAGTTAAAAGGAAAAGGATGGGACATGGGGGCTGTTTAAACTCAGATCTCTGCACTCTGGGTTTAACAAAGCTTGATCACAAAAGACAAACTGCACAAGCTGAAATTATTAGAGTAAACCCAGGGCAGCTACAGGGAATGGCAAAAGTCAGGTAAGGACTGATAGGAGTCTTCTAAATCATGAACTAATTGTTTACACTAAGGCTTGACTCACACCCTTCATTGTTTCATGGCTCTCAACTATTTCCTGATTTTTATAGAGAACTAATGCAATGATTTGGGAAACAACCAGTGGAGCATATGGTGGGGTGTGGTTCAGATGTTAGCACACGTGCTCAGAGCAGATGTGGCGTTCCCCCTTTCCAAAGTTAGTAGATGGGCACTGTGAGTAAAGTCTGTAAAATCACCAGTTAGAAGTTGTCAAGATCTGCATTTTTATAATTAGGAGAGCTTATTTCAGCCAAAGTAGGACAGATTTTAGAGTAGGCCTTATTTGGATGAGAACACAACTTGAATAGTGTGGATGACTTGATGCAAACAAAAATAAAAGATGCAGATACCCTGATGCCATAAATCAACAAGCAGCATCTTTATGTGCTGAGTTGTTGCCATAAATCTTCAGGCCCAGAATAGGCAGCAGAACTTTGGGGTTGTCACACCACTTCCATCTCAAAAAGACAAACATATTTAAGGAAAGTTTGTTGCTAAGGGGTAACTGCTAACAGCATCACTGAGGGCACACAGTCCTCTGTGCCACAGACCAATCTGACACAAATCTTATGGAGATTCATTCTGATTTCCCTGCCAGGCTCACAGCCTGGGAAAGAAGCCCTGGATCCACAACCCTTGATCCACAGCCCTCCATCCAGTGTGAGCACACAGGAATGACTGCCAGCAGCTGCCCGAGAGGGGAAGCTCAGTCTGTCAGACCCTGTCAGCTATTTGGGACACGTGTATCCCGTTGTGCTGCTCTGCAGGGGAAAGAGGAGTTCAGACAGCCTGGGCAGTGACAGGGTTATTGCAGGAGCAGGGGAGGACAGAGCCCTGCTGGGAATAGCCCTAGGAGTGTAAAGGAAAGGGATAATACTTGGGCAAAGAGGGAGACTGTGACTGCGTCATCCCTGCCAAGTTAGCCCAGCAGAGAAATAAAAGAGCTGTTTTCACTAACAGGAGCTCAGTGAGCAAGCCTAACTGGATGGATGGCAGCAGTACCTGTATTTCACATCAAACACTGTTGAGTCTTCATCCTCGTCGTCTTCTTCGTTCAGAGGAGCCATTTCCACCCTCTCGGCCGGGGTGGTGATAATGTCATACTTCCTGGTCTTCTTAATCCTCTTGCCAGACCTGAAACACAGAGGGGGAAAACACTCTGTATAAAATGCATTATACAGCATTCCTTGGAGAGGTGAAGCTGCTCTCAGCAGCTCTGTTGGATTCAGACCCCCTAACAGGAACGCTTCAGAACCAGCCCCTGTCCCCTCCTGCTGCCTTTCCAATGCTCCTCTTGGTGCCTGTGTGTGGAGCAGTTCCTGGTCAGCTGCAATCCAGGTCAATGTCAGCCCTTCCACTGCTGACAAACCAGAGGTGCTCTGGCACCCAGGGCAGGCACACGAACGCTGCAGCCACCACGTGCTCCTGCTGCCACCCTCAATAAGTGAGACATGGGCTTAATCAGCTCAAGCAGCCACTGGTTTAGTGAACATGTTCAGATGAGAAAGCACAGGTTAAGCCCTGCTGAGCCATGGGAATGTTCTAGGCAGGATTAGGAGCAAGGAGGTGATGCTGTCTGGGTACAAAATTGCCTGCTTTCCTTGCAGTCAGGCCAAGCTCAGGACTCTCACAGCAACAACCCTGAGTCTCACTGAAGCAGTTTCAGGCTCCATCTGTGCAGGTGCTATGAAAAATAATCAACCATTGTTCAAAGCTAACTGTGCCTACTGCCTCTCCTCCCACAAATGCCAGCCTTACCTTCCTTTGTAAATGGACATACACACCTGCAAATCCCACAGTTTTGACAGATCTATTTTCTAACACTTACTTTCAATTAATAAACACTTTGTGTGTGGCTTTTCAATGTATTCTCTGCCTCTAGCTTGAATTGTGAGGGTCCTTTTTTTTTACTTCACCTACTGTTTTCATGTATACTAGGAAGGTCACACTGCTCATGCATGAATGCATTTTTGTGATTATGCATTCAAGAACATGTTGATGTGTACTCGGCCAGCCTTCAGGGAGAAAAGTGGATGGTTTTGGTTAACAAAATGCAGAACTTTCCCCTACACCTCTTAGCAAACAAAACTGCTACCTGCCAAGCATGACAAGGGAGCTGGTGCAGGCACAAGCAAGCAGCCCAGCAGAGTTTTGGTAATCACAGCTCTGAGCACATCCCGAGTGCACTTTCACCATCAAGAAGCCGTGCCCTGGCACATCATGCAAGGTGTGCCAGATTCAAAAGCACAGCTTTGCCTCAAGAAGACTTTAAAACAGTTCCACAGCACTGCAGAGACACTGGGACTCCAGCCCTGAGCGTGCATCTCCACCACAGTGGTCCCTTCCAAGCTTAAAGTTAAGGAAATTTAAATCAGTGACTATCTCTGATGTGGAAATCTCAGTACCTCTGCCAAGCACTGCTTTTGGGCAGTAGTCCAAGGCTGAACAAACAGGTCCCAGCCCTTGGGATGAAGCAGTTTGCATTTCCTCCCTGTTCTAAAGGCTGGGGTTGCATCAGGAGTGAGGAGAAAGTCACCTCCTGGTCTTATCTTTAGAGCTATCTGTGCTGCTGTGTCACGCAGAGCACGGGGTGGTTTGCTCTTTTACTGCTGTTGTTGAAACAAATGATTTTATATCCAGTACAGGAGGACTCTTAACCCAAACACTTCAAAATCCTTTTGAAACCACTTCTCTGTTACTCTGCTTCCCTGCTAAACTAGCAGCAAAGTGACGCAGGGAGGTCTCTTCTCACAAGTAAAACATTGTTTTTACATGAAATATTTACTCATGCTGGGAAGCCTAAACATAGACCAAGACTAAGCTGTCAGAACTAACCAAGCACAGCCTTACCACTCTGCACTCACAGGCTGCAGGGGGTTTCCATGGGTTCCATTTAAGATCCTGCCCAAGTATCAGGCCCACTTTACTGAGACCCCTCCTCCCACATTCCCTCCATTAGAAAATGTAACTTGTTCCACAGAGTTCATCTTAAAACTGTTAATAATGTAGTGGCTGAAGAAATTACTGCAGAACAGATATTTTTAGAAATAGGAAACTAGAATCCTTGTGCCTCCAGCCATTAATTAGTCTATTTGGGCTACATTTTCAAGAGGACCTGGAGAAGAACTCACTGTACAGTGACCTATTAATCCTCACAACCTCACTTAATGATGGTGCTCATCTAGGATAGGGAAGAAGCTCATTTGGCTGCTGGATTTTGGCTAAACTGTTACAAGCAGTTGTTTGCCATTGATAAGGCAGAAAGGTCTTTCTTTCCCTCCCACCCCTTTCTCAATCCATTCCAGCCCAGATTATCTAGCTAATTTGCCATTAATCTGCTTTCCAGCAGTCCGTTTTCTCATTTGCTCAGCTCCCCCAGGCTTCATAAATACCAGAATTACCCGAGCTAACTTTGCAGGAAAGCCTTGGGAGTTTCCCTACATGCCTGTCAGGAAACTGTTTCCCATTAAAACTCCTGAACCTCAGTGGGATCCCTGTAACCATCAGCAATGACAGCACAAAAAGGAAAAGCACTTTATTCAGCAGGTGGGACCAGGCAGCAGAGTCAGCAGAGCAGCACAGGGCAGGAACTACAGAACACAAATGTTTCATGAACTCTGGAGACCTCCTGGACAGGATCAGGACACATCAGATCATGGGCAAACAGAGCATCTCCTTTCCAGCCACATTCATTTTGTGGGGTTTTTTTTAAAGCAAAAAAGAAGCATGCTGGAAGCTGTGGGCAGAGTGTGGCCCTTGCACAATGACAATGCACTCCCTAGGGTAGAAGTGGTTCCGAGTAGTTTAGCACAGAAAACCATCTTCCACTTAAAAAATCCTGTTGCTTCTGCTGATTCAGCCACCCCCTGTAATTAGGAGGGAATGCTACAGGTCTTGCCCAGAATTATGAGGAGGAAAGAAAACCTCCTCAGAAAGGCTAACTGGGGGCATGGATATGAACCTTTCACTGCAGACCCAGGGCTGAGGCACCACACATCACACCAGGGTCTGCCTGCTCCACCCCACATCGCTCTCCAGACAGCAGGGAATGACACACAGAGAGCAGAACGCTGCCTTTGTGGCTGTACTTTGACCAGGGGCTATTTTGATCAAGCACCAGTCATATGCAGCACTTCATCCTCCTTTCTGAGGCATCATGTGGTGGGCTAAGTGCTCGAATCAACTCACTGGTTCATTGTATTATTTACGCCTCTAATCTATTTTAGTCCACAACCCTGACATTCAAAGATTATTCTTTTCCTGACCCAGAGAGAGAGAGGTCTCCACATTTTTTACCTCCTGCTAAGAGATGTAGAGAGAAAGGACCATCCCCTAGCAAGAAAGAAAGAAAAAAACAACAAAAAAACCCCAAATAACTAAAAAAAAACCCTTATCCCTTCTAAGTAGAGTGCTTACTGAAAGTCTTACTAAGCCAGTCCCTCCTAGAACTGCAGCAATGTTCTATGCAGAATGGAATCAGGACCAGTTTATTTCATGTTAATGGACTCCCTTAGAAGTTAAAAAAAAAATGGAATTAAAAACCTCAGGAAACTCCAGGCTTCCTACCAGCTGATGAATTAGATCAGCAATATTGCATTCCTGTTGATCTCTCTGGCTATCTCTGCTCTCTGGATGGTGCTGTACACAACAAAGTTGAAGCACTAAGCCAAGTCCTCATGTGTTTTCTGGAGATGGCACATTTCTGGACTGACAGGACAAGGAGGAATGGTTTCCAACTAAAAGACAGCAGGTTTAAATTAGATATTAGGAAGAAATTTTTTTACTGTGAGGTGATCTTTGAGGTCCCTTCCAACCCAACTGTGATTCTGTGATTCCATGATCAGTGCTGCTGCCTGCCCATGGCTTTCAACATAGGTCACATACATATATATATATTTTAAGGCTGGATATTTGGTTGATTTGGGTTTTTTTTTTCCTCTTCATTTAACATAATTTAATTTGAGCTTTTCTTCCCTGTTGCTAGCAGGAACATAAAGCCTTTTCTTTGCTGGAGTACTGTAACTGGTTATAATGCAATTATTTTAAATCAGTAAAACTCTCTGGGGTTAAGCCTTGGATGGCCTGGAGCAACTGTCCAGCTCACAGAACAAAGGGTCTTGTATCTTATGATCATATGCTTGAACCTCTCTCCTCAATCTCATTTATACCAGTTTTGCTATTACTGGAAAACTAAGCTTAAAGTGGTATTTGATGAAGAAATCAAAATTGAACAAGAAGAAAAAAGCCAACGCAACAAGATGCAAAATAAGCAGGTAGCTTTTCTCTAAAAATCTAGATATACAGCAGCCTTTCCAGCCTGGATTCTGTTTGTTCAAGACATGATGCAAACACTTACAGAGTTTTCTGCAAGTAAAGCTTTGGGTTGCTCTCAGCTGGCCCACTGGAGCAAAAGTAACTTATCAGCTTTCCCTAGAAGGCACACGGTCCACCAGCACAGTTGGCCACATCTGAAAAATTGTGTTTCTTGTGAGCTGATCCCAAAAATTGCATTGAAATGGAATGAACTGAGCTGCACCAGGGGAGAGCAACAGGGCAGAACACGGAGGTAAAAAAGCAAAATCCAAAACTCAGATCAAAGAGTGCATTTAGCCACACACAATCTGTTGCTGTGTGTCTTGGTAATGCAAACTACCTAACTATGTGCTTGAGAATAACACGGAATTTGGTTTGTTGTGGAAATGGTTTTGGGTTGGGAGCATGCAGAGCCCACGGCTGTAGGAAAGAAAGCAAACCCTGGACTGAGCTTGCAAAAAAGAATAAATAAATAAATACTATAGCAAATTAGAGCTTGCCACATGCAGACAAACAGCAAAGTCTTGGCTGGCCTTCACAGACCCCAGCAGCCACAGAGAGAAAGGAAATTCAGACCACTTCGGGTGACACCACATTCTGAACCACACAACCATCAGATGAATTCAGGGCATAGCATTTCCAAAAGGGATGAAAAGGAATCTCTGAGTGCTGCCTTAAGAACTAAGCTGAAAGCGGGAGACAAATCTATTCCTACTCAAACAAAAAAGGGAAATAATATCAACAGAAAAATATGTAAAAATGAGATGTAAATAAAAAATAAAATGTATAAAATATTAATCTGATGCCTGTGACGAGTATCTGGCCAATCACTGGTTTACTTAATCTCTACAACTCATACAAAAGGACAATTTACTTCCAGCAACACAGAATTATTTCACAGTGAAAGTTTAATCAAAGATTGGATTTCAGCAAAATCTCTTTAATAGGAATCCATGACTCTTCAGAAAAAAAAATCAGAATGTTTTTGACTAAGTGTGAACAAAGCTTGTATTCTGATGGAGAAAAGCTTTACATTTATTGAGGGTAAATCCCTTATCTCTTCTGCAACAGAATCTCCACTGATCTGTGTTGTCAGCTACAAGTGTGACGCTGTACAAACATACCTGTTGGTATTCTTGCCTCGTTTGCAACTGGGATAACTGTTTACAAACAAGTGCTCTGTCAGATAAAGAAACATTCTCAGAAGCCAATAGCTTCATTTTCCACTTCCCCAGCAGGTTCTACCAAAGATACACATGACATCTCAGAGGGTGTTTAACATATCTTTAATGCTGCATTAACTCTGATCAGCTGTATAATGACGACTCTGGCATGGGAGAATAAATCCATCCTTCCCAAGGTGACTTTAACTTGGACTTGTTTATGCTGATAATGGTATAGGGAAGGCCTTTAAAGGTTATCAGTTTGCCTTCTTTGACTACCAATATTCAGCCAGGTCTCCTTGACACAAGATATTGGTTCATACTCAGAAGAAACTGTAGCAAAGAAAATAAACTCCCCAAGATCACACGGAACTAGGAGTAGAAACTTAGTGCAGAATGAAAAGCCTTAGTTATAGACTTCCTAATTCTAGCTCATATAATCTCTACCAATTCTGCTGTTTGTATGTGACAACTCTGTACAGCTGCAAAGCAGACATATTGATTTTAAAAAAAACCAAAAAACACCTCTTCAACATTTTATTGGGCTCTCCCAAACCACATCACTTTATGAGCACATTTATTTGCATTGCCTGTGCCAGCTGCTGCACACACTTAAGCAGAATACAGTTAAATGTCAATTTCTTCAGAAAGTAGCAGCCCTGATAATTTCGGTTTATAGACCACACTTTGGAATACTACCATCGTCAACGCTGCCCTTCCTACACGGAATTAGGTCAAAGCAGGGGATGCAGAGCATTCAGCCACGCACAAAGGAGCTGCCTGAAGACAGAACAAGGAAGAATGGGCCAGCTCCACTTGTTTAACTGCTTCTGTCACTTGAGCCATGGCTTCGGCGCCGAGCGCCAGCTGTTCCCGTCTCTTTCCGGCTGGCCCTGCCCAGCAGCCGGACACCGAGCTGTGACACCGAGCTGTGACACTTGGCCATTGGGCCCCATCTCCGGCTGGGCTTTGTGTGTCCCCATGGCCAGGCTCCCCATGGCTCCCTGGGCACCAGTGTCCCACCACCATCCCCGCGTATTCCCCGCTGTTCCGGCGGAGTCTCCCGCGCTCCGCTCCGTGCCCAGCCCAGCCCCACACAGCGGGTGCAGCCCCGCTGGAGAATCCCATCGGGAGCCCAGCTCCGGTCCCGATTTCCTGCGGGAGCGGAGCGAGGCGAGGCCGTGCCAGGCCGGCAGCCCCGCACGGCTCCCCAGGGACCAGCCACACACACCGGGCTTTGAGCACATCACTAGCAGGTTATATAATACATGTCTATCTGTAAGATACGTATGATATTTATCAATAATAAAGCAATAATACAGGAGGGGTTTCCCCCCTGCGGCCCCTCGGCGGGTGCCGCCGATGGCGGGTCGCGGCTGCCGCGGGCGGTGCCCACCTGAAGACGCGGAGCAGGAGGCAGGCGATGAGCGCGGCCGTGAGCGCGCAGGCCCCGATGACGGCGGCTTTGAGCGCGGAGAGGTCGCGGAGCATCGCGGGCACGGGGCTCAGGCGGGCCCCGCTGTGGTTGCCGGGGCCCGGCGCGGCGGGCGGGCGGCTGCCGTTGCCCGCCGGCGGCTCCAGGCTGCCGCGGGCGGCGGGCGCGGCGGGCAGGAGCAGCGGCAGCAGCAGCGAGGCCGCGAGCAGCGGCAGCGGGGCGGCGGCGGAGCGCATCCTGCCCGCTCCGGCTGCCCCGGCTACGGCCGCGCTGCACCGAGCCCCGGAAGGCAGCGCCGGCCGGCCCGGCCCGGCCCCCGCCCCCCGAGAGGCGCCGCCTCCCGCCGCAGCCGCCGCCGGGGCCCCGCGGCCGGGCAGAGCCGGGGCCGGGCCGGGGCCTCCGCAGGCTCCGCTCCCGGAGCTCCCGCGGCCTCGCCGCCGCCTCGGGCCCCGCTGCTGCCGGGCCCGGCGCTGCTCCCTCGCTCAGCACGAACAGCTCTTATCAGAGAGGATGCAAGGAGAATGCGATGGTGGGGAAGGGTCTGGAGGGGCCATACGAGGGCATTTGGTTGTTCAGCCTGGAGGAGAGTGAAGACAGAGCCCACCGCGGGCTGCAGCTTCTCAGGAGGGGCAGCTCCGATCTCTGCGCTGTGTGACCAGCGACAGCGCCCAAGAGAACCTGGGGGTCCGGGGAGGCTTAGGATGGGTATTGGGAAAAGGTTCTTAACCCAGAGGGTGGTGAGCACTGGAACAGGCTGCCCAGAGAAGGGATCACATCACCGAGCCTGACAGAGCTGAAGCAGCATTTGGACAACAGTCTGAGGCACAGGATGGAAAAGTTTGCATCTCCTGTGCATAGCCAGGAGTTGGACTTCGATGATCATAGTGGGTCCCCTCCCCAAAACTCTCTGTTTCTGTGATTCTGTGGCCACTTTTAATTGCAACACACAACATCTGCCCAGCTGCAAAACAATGGCAGGGTTCATGCTGCCATCAAACGGGGCACAGACCTCCCGAGCTGCTGGGTCAGCACGGCCCAGCTGCTACATCAACAATTCCTACATCAGATTTATGTCTTTTTGCCTTTTCACTGATCACCAGGGCTCTGCTTCCAGGGTAAGGTATTTACAGATCTTTCATATCTTTAAAAATGTAAGATGTGAGAAAATCTCAGCCATGGTTCTGCAAACCATCCTGGGGCACTGAGCATGTGAGTGGTGCCATCAGCCAAGCCAGGCAGGGAGCATAAATCATAGAATTATAGGAATCAGAGAACATCCTGGGCTGGAAGGGAATCACAAGGATCACCCAATTCCTGGCCCTGCAGAGGACAGCTCCCAAAATCCCACCTGGTGTCTGAGAGCATTGTCCAAATGCTACAGGCTTGGTGATGTGACCACTGCCCTGTTCCAGTGACCAACCACCCTTCTCTAGATCATCCACCATCTTCATAACTCTTCTTTGAACACTCTCTAATATCTAATAAAGATATCTAAAATATCTTTAAATAGCTAAAATTCTAAATATCTAAAATGTCTTTAAATATCCGGATTAATAAAACACTCTCTAATATCTAATAAAGGCTTTATATCCTTCTTGTATTGTAGCACCCAAAACTGCAGTGTTTGAGGTGAGAGGTAAATGAGGGAGCAAAGAGCCTATGCCATAATACAGCCAAAACCAACTTTTGCTTTCAGTGTTCAGTATTAGCAAGAGCATCATTGCTGCTAAATAATTGTATGTGGAGAGAAGGGCACGTTGGCACTGAAATGATGTGAAACAAAGGGGGAAGATGAAAGAGCTGATTTCTGTCCTATTAAGCTCTGCACTTCACGGCTGGCAGGGCAGGGTATGATCAATATTATATGTGTGACTAAGCCGTGCAGGACATGACAGAGGTATTTCTGCAGGCAGTGTCCCCCCAGAGAGGTAGCAGTGGAATAATGCCTGGTTCATTGGCCTCCCTGGCCAATTGGGATGCTGTATCAAATGCCACCCACTCGGTAATAAAAGCATCCTGTGTGTTTTGCAGGAAATTCTTTGCATGAGGAAATTTTGACATGGACACTGTGCAGAAGGCCCCCTAGACCGTCTGAATTGGGCATTGTTCCGAGTTTATTTCACTGCTGACTTTTGTGCAGTTTCCCAGTTTCCAACACGCGGCCTTGGTTTATTTCTGTTCAGAAAAAAAAATAAAATAAATAAATCAGTAAAAATTCCATCTGGGCAGGAGGTCAGATTGGTGGTGCGGGCTATTTCCCAAACGCTGGTGTGAGCGCTGCTCACATGAGTTATCATTTGTAAACACTGACCCTGTTGCTGGCCCTGCCTGTTCTGAGATGTTTGCCAGCTGCTGCTGGCCTCTGGCAGATCCCTCTGGCATTCATCCTGGCAGAGCAGGAGGGGGAAGATGAGGATGAGGGAAGATGTGTAAAGGACTTCCAAAACAAGAACGACCTCCTGCAGTTTGAGTGAATATATTGGAGGTGAAGAGCCATTAACAACACGATTTTGGAGAGCATAATTTGTTTCAAGTGGCTTCAGGATTTCTTGTTTTGGTTTGGCCTTTTTGTAGGTTTATTTTTATTTTTTTTTCTCCTCAGATCTTTACTGATATTTCCCATGTAATTTGCCTAATTTGGGAATCATTCCTGGGTCCCAGTCTGGAATGTGGGATTTCGCAACTCTGTTCTTCAATGACATCATGTGGTTTGTTCTGAACACAGCAGTAATAAATGAGAGCAAGGGGAGCTTACCAGCCCTTCTCTAATAAACATTTTATCTGAACAGTCATCTTTTGGGGATCTGAACTAATTTGTGGGGTTTAGATTTTACCCAGTAAGTCATGTTTTCCATGTATGTAGGACAAAGGGTCCCACTTGGATAACAAGGAAGGATCTTGGTTTCATCTCCCCCTTAGCAGTGGTGGCTGTGAAAGCCAGAGCTCCCGAGAGCTTTGGTAGAAGAACACGACTTTGAGAAATCCAGAGGAAGTTCAGACAGTAAAAAATGCAGAAAGTATTTGGTTTCCCCTCTGATGAAGCTTGTGTTTCATTCCTGACACAAACACTCTCCTGGAGGAGAAGGCTCTGCGGGTTGCAGGGCTGGGAGTTGGTGCAGCTTTTCTCCCTGCTGAGTTTTCTTCCCGTTTACACCTGCTCGGTGTCATTACAAGTTGGAGCTCACAGTAGCAATTGCACTTTCTGCAGAAGAGCCTGTGCTGGCTAAATAGGAGTGAGCATTTCTGTATGCAATTGCTGCTGGGAATGGCAGATTTCTGTATTTATGGATGCCTGATACAGGAGCAGCCCTGTTTGTGGGGAAGGCTCTTCATGCACTGCTTAGCAATGCATATGAAGCTCGGGCTGTCCCTTCCTTTGTGCTCTCAGATGGCCTCCAGGCAGCACCCAGATGTATTTTTAGCTCTCAGAATAGGGGGAAATTTGCAAGAAATTGTGCAGAGAAGAAATAAGCAAAGGAGTGGAAGCTGGCTCAGTCGTCAGATTTGGGCATGCTGGATTTGCAGGAATAAATAAGTGTTGCTGTGAGAGAAATGAAATGTGTGCAAAATGAGGCAAACTACATTCCCAAGGATTTTCTGCAGAAGTAATACACCTCCTGGAAAAGACCAGGGTCCAGTAAGGAAGGAAATAAAATGGAGCTGGTAAGATATCTGTGCTCCATGAGCCCACCTCTGACATCTCAAAGCCAAAAAGCCAGGCTACCAGCAGAGATATAAATTCAAGGAGCAATCACCTCTCCATCAGAGAGTGTTTGAGCTTGGATGTCAGACAAGAGAGCACAGGGTAATTGCAAGATTTAATCATTCTTCCAGTGACTATTTCTAGATAACCTCAACCAGCAGTGCAGTAAAACTGCAATGCCTCATCTATCAAGTGTGGTCCAAGGGCTGCAAATATGTCCTATTGCTAAGTGAAGAGCAGTGGTGTAGAGCAAGCAGGAGCTTCAGATATACTTGGACAAGTCTTTGCACATTCCTAGTTAGCACATTACATTAGCCTGTTATTTCTATAACCCTCTAAAACATTTATGGCTTTTTCAGACATTAAAATCCAGTGTTACTGCTGCAAAAGGCTTGTAATTTAAGTCTTGATAAGCAGCAGATTCCTTTTAAATTAGGTTGGTGCAGTCATTAAGCTGGGGTGCAGAGATTATCTCTTGAGCAGGTTCTACAATATTGCTAATACACAGAATGTTGCAGTGCAGCAGTTAATCTAAAGAAAACAGGGAAAGGAAGGACAGCAGTAAACCACAAATCTTTGTTTAGTTTGGATAACAATAATCAAAGAACACAAAAGCCGATTAGGACTTTGCCTCCCACTGCTTCACTGCCTATTCATGCAGTCTGTCCTGGCTGGCCTGCTGAAGTGCAACCTGAAGGAAACTGACAAATAATGCAAGCCTTTTTTTTTTTTTTTTTTTTTTAAAGCTAACTTGCAAATGATGTCCTTAGACTGGTTTTCTTCATTTCAGCTGCATGGAATAAACTTGTCAGGGTGGTAGTGGCTAATCTTGCAGCCTCAGATATGGTTTTAGAGGTTCATTGATGATACTGAAGTGATTGCCAAGTAGCAGGACTCCATCCAGAATTGCAAGTGACTGGGATATGGAATAAACAGAATTGGATTTAACCTCTACACTATCTCCCAGTGCAGCTGAACCATGGTCAGACACGGCACTTATTCTGTCATTGCAGGAAAATCAGTCAGACCAACTCAAAGGGGAAATATCTGTGCTGTGATAGTGCTTCTCATCCATCAGAACCTACTTACCCACGTCTCAGAGGTCTGCACTGGCAGAAGAAGCAGGGAATCCAGCTGTGCCCTTGCAGGATGCTGCTCTAACACGTGGTGGTCATTGCTGCAGCGAGAGCAGCCTGGGCTGTCTGTGGAGCCCTCACCAGCACACATCCCTGTGCAGAGTGCACAGCTGGTCTCCAGAAGGGCTGGAGGGCACAGAGGTGCCCTGTCACACTTGTGTCCATCCCACGTGGAGCACTGTAGCCATGATATTTTCTGAAATATCCTTTCCTTAGGATTTTTTTCTCCTGAGAAGCTGAGAGGCCTCAGGAATAAAATGTAAACAATGATTATCTGCTGCTGTGGGATGCAACAGGTGGGTCTGTGATTGGTCTCATGTGGTTGTTTCTAATTAATGGCCAATCACAGTCCAGCTGTCTGGACTGTCTCAGTCAGTCACAAGCCTTTGTTATCATTCTTTTTCTATTCTTAGCTAGCCTTCTGATGAAATCCTTTCTTCTATTTTTTTTAGTATAGTTTTAATATAATATATGTAATAAAATAATAAATCAAGCCTTCTGAAACATGGAGTCGGATCCTCATCTCTTCCCTCATCCTAAGACCCCTGTGACCACGGTCACAGAGCCCCTCACCCTGGCAGTGCCTCTGGAGAGGGGATCACTCTCCCTGTCCCACACCGTGCTGTGATTTGGAGCTGCTGCTCCTGGGTGCTCTTCTGTAAGAGATGAACCACCCCAAAGGGCTACAGAAGAGGGAGTTGTTGGGAGTCACACACCTGGCCAAACATCTGTTTGCAGGTCCCAGGAATGCCAACACCCAGCAGAGCAGGGAGCAGGGGTGAGGCACAATATATCCCCCTTTATCCTCCAATACATCCCCCTTTAAATCCTGGTTTAACTGAGCACTGCCTGTAATTGTCATCCCAGCACAGCCTTCTCCCTGGAATGACAGTGATCTTGAGTTGCCTGGAATAATTCTCTGTGTGAAGCAGCTCCCCTGGAAGCTGTGAGATTAAATCCTTGTGGCATCTTGTTACAGGGATCAGCTCGTAGAGGATTATGGATGTGCAAGTGGCACCAGCTCTCAGGGAAAGTAGGAAAACATCTGTTAACATCTGCAGCCAGGCTTCCAAATCCCCAGTGTGAGCCAGCCCTCAGACTGCCCTGTGGCAAGATGGATATCAGGAGGAAGGTGTGCTGACCAAAAGGTGTGCTGACAGCAGGAAATCTGTGAGCTCTCACTGCAGTTTGTTGCTTTCTAAAAGGGCTGAACCCTGTGGTTTGTTGGTGGGGTTTTTGTTTAGTTGTTTCTGTGATTTCCAGAGAAGGATTTTTCTGGTTTTACTTTAGCATCATGAAGCCTTATCTTTGTGTGGCTGGAGGGTCTCTATGGATGAGTGAAGAAATAGTAGGATTATGACTTTACTAGATCCAAAAATAAAAGATAAGCAATCAGGAAAGGAAGGATTATTTCTTAAATTGCCAAAAATTTACTGTTGCTTGTTATAATCTATTTAATTAAAATATCAGAAAGACACCTGGGATAGGAATTGAGCTGCTCAGAAGATTCAGGTATCTCATCACTGTGAAAAAAACCTTACACCTATTTTCCACTCTCTTTAAAAAGCAAAGCAGAAAGGGAAAATGTCTTGCTAGTTCTTCAGCAGCAAACCTGTTTTTTTCAACTGAATTTTGACACAAGAGGAGTGGGTGTAAAAATGTATTTGTTTCCCTTCAAACCAACCAAATAAATGTCGCTTCCTACCACACAAATTGTCACTTAAAGCAGCCTTTGTGAGCTGCAATTTCTACCCATCTCTTGTTTTGCTTCCTGAAACACCATTTAAAATATTTTCAGCATCACCCCAAATACAGCTGATGATTTTTGGAAACAGCGCTTCAAATGATGTTGGCTGTGAAGAATTTGCCTGGCACTAAACATCTGCTGTCAGTGCTGTTATCAGCTGAGTGCCACAAACCCTTCCTCACCTGTGGGATGCTAAGAGGTTTTCTGCAGTTCAGATGAAAGATGTCTAGTCCATCAGCCTATCCTGTTTCTCCCAATTTTCTTTCCCCAGCCCAAACACCTGTGAAAGAATGTGGTGTTTATGAAGCTGGAGTCTGATAGCACTATTTGGAGTCAAAAAGAACATATAATCCTCCCTTAGGATGCACTGGGGTTCTAGCTAGGAAGATTTGCTAATTTAGTCCCTGCTCCAACTCCTGTCCCTGCCAAATCTGCCATGTCTCTAAATCCTGAGCACCAAAAGCCCTATGAGCCCTTCCCCTGAGCCAGATGTACTTACTGTCCTCCAGTGTACCATAAACTTCATTTCAAATCAAACCCCTTAAAACTTCAGTCCAAAATTCAAATCCTTACTGGTAGAGTGAACCTTGCTAGAGCATGAAGCCTCATCCAGAGCAGGGAACGGCATACCCATTTTCTAGGAGAAGGGCTGATAGAAAAATCAACTCATTTGAATTCAGCTCAGAAAAATTTTCCACTTTATGTCATGCTTCCTGCCAGCAGAATGCAAAGTCTTTTTAATCAGACTAAACATTCTCCAAATCCCTGGGCAGTGAGTAATAATGTCTACTTCTATAGTGTACTTCAAAGCCTCTCTTCAAAGCCTTCACTACCCGCAGAACACCAAAATGACCTTTATTTCACAGAGATAAAGGCACACTGGGCAGCAGTGCCAGCCAGGGGAGGATGGAGAGATGCCACAGGATGCTCTGCACATGGATTTGTACCAGCTTCAGTCAGGGGCAAGGTGGGACAGGCCTGTATGTCACAGAACAGTGAAATCATGCAGACAGCCTTTCCACAGGCAAGAGGACTTTAGCTAATGCCAGGCAGGGTGGTGTGACCCTACAGGCAATCATCATTCCTCTGCTCCCACCTACTCCAAACCCTTTAGCACTGGCTGTTCTGGAGCCATCTCAAGCAGTCTGGCAGTGGATGCTCTTGTCTCAGCTCCCTGCACTGCTCCATCCTGCCTCTCCTCCAGAATGTCCTTCCCTGGCTGCTGGCAGTGTCCTGAAGGGAAGGATGCCACAGCAAGGCAGGGACCCTCGCACAGAAGAGCTGCTCCAACTGGTTAAATCTGCCCAGTTTCCCCAGGGCTTACAGATCAATGATTCATTTTCAGTTCAGAGTGTCCCCAGGAGTCCTGTGCCTGTCCTAGCCCCCTGCTCTTCCAACCAAGAGCTGCTGGGAGATGGTTTAAGGGAACTCAACACTGCCTGCACACCACGGCAGGTTCCAAGGTTCTAAACCCTGTTTGGAATCTCTAGAATCCCTCCTTAAATCCAACTCCAAGCACCTAAACCAAAGGAAACACAGTAGAATTTTTAACTTGTAAATTTTCATCTGCCAGCAGAGGAGCTGAGTGTAGATTTCAGGGAAATAAGAGAGAGTTAGTTACGCTCCCCTGAATAATCCACTCCTGTCAACAGAGGTGGTTAATAGAGGTTCTGCCTGGGCATTTGGATGGAAATTAATGCATGGAGGAGACAAAGCTGTGTGCAGTTTGCAGGCATGACACCATCTCGGTGAATGGAAATGACACATGGAGTTTTATTAGAGAAGATTCTTGGTGGACATGTTTATTAAATGACCTGCCTGCCAGAAACGCTAAAGGACTCTCTGTTTTCCTTCTGGCTCGCTGTATCACATCTCTAGGGCTTCACATGGAGCATCTCCCCACACACTGCACTTTTTAGGCTTTTCACCCCATGGCATGATCCTAATGAGCATCCCCTTTAAAGCTAATAGACGTCTGCAGAGATGAAACTTTCAATCTGCTCAGGTCTGAGGTTCACTGCACTGGGATATTTTTGCCCCAAGTGTCTAGTCTATCCAGATTCCTTTGCATTATCCTTCAGCTTACCCTGGTGTTTTTGATCCTTTTCAACTTCCTGTCACTGTGTGAATGCCTGTCATCCTTTTGTTTAATCCTTTCTTAGAGTCATCAATAAAAATGTCAGTAAAGACCAAAGACCTGATCTCTGTGATGCTCTAATAAACATAATTCTGTAACAGAATCACTCCCTGTTTAGTATTCTTCTTTGCAGCCACTCAGCTGTGATTTGGTCCATGGATTATTGTATTCAGATCATCCAAAGAGCTAAGTTTTGTGATATGTTATCAAGTGCTTTGCCAAATCCAAAAAGGCTCACTGATTTTTAAGATCAGAAAGAAGCATGAGAACATCAAACCTTCTCCTTTCAACCATTGAGTGAGCTAAAGCATCTCTTCCAGAATGTCCAGAGTTGAAGACCCCATGAGATGAAAAATCAAACACTTTGCTTCATTAATCACACATATTGCCCTTTTGTTTTGTTTTGTTTTAAAAGACTTATTGTTAAATTTAATGTTAAATTTAATCAGTCTTTGCTTTCTAGACATTTGGTTTGTGTCTTTTTTTCTCTCAGATTAAAAATTGCATGTTATCCTGTTGTTTCTTGCTGTGCTTGTTGATGTTTCATGCAGTGATCTTTGGGTTTTTTTCTTTTTTTTTTTTTTATTAACACTGCTCTTGATTCTACAAACTCTTCTTTTCACATGTGCCTTTGTGGAGAATTCAGTCTCTGTGATGAGGAAGCCCTGCTTTCATGGAGCAATTTGCAGGCTTTGAACTAGAGCTTCTAATTCTCCCCATAAATACCTGTCAGCTCTGGCAAGGCTCCCTGTCCTGCACATCTTGCTATTGCCTGTGGGTTCCTGATATACTTTAATTTTCATGTGTCCATGCATAACTCATTTTCAAGCATTTCAAAGCTTAGGTAAGTTTCAAGACTATCTTTAAACAATGGTCCAGATTCTCATCTTGTTCAAATGTGGGCAAATGCAGAGCAAATGCTTTGAAGTCAGCATTGGAATACAGGTATAACTGTCAGGGGACACAGCCACAATCTCTTTTGATATCTCTGGAGCAGGTCATGCAGAAATAGAATCCCAAAGAATATCTGTGACCAGCTGTTCTGTTCATCCTGTGCCTCCAGTCATTCTCCACATACAGCAGATCTCATCTCCCAGCTGACAAGAAAACCAACTAATCCAAAAAATGGAATTACCTAATTTTCTTCCCCATTATCTGAGGCTCATAATAGAAATGTGAAAAGACCTGCTCTATTTCAGCAGCAAAAGCAAAGATGCCAGTTGACTCTCAGCTCTCAATTCTCACTACATCATATTTCCATTTGCAAAGGTCAGGGTCAAGCCTGGTGGGGATTTTTGTTCAGGAAAAGCTCCCTACAGATTAAATGGGATTCTTTCAGATTTAAAGAGGGAAGGGGAGAAAGAGAAAGACAGGGCTGCAAGGTTTTATTTAATGGAAAAATCCTGCTTCTCAGGTGGGGACAGGCTGCTGACTTAACACCAGCTGCAGACTGGGAGCATGCTGTGCCTGTGCTCCACTGTCTCATGCCATAAATTGTGGCCAGAATCACATAGGCTTCCCTGTGTCCCCTCATTTCAGCCATGCCTTTCTCCATGGGAAGGACAGGGACTCACCCACCATGCTGTGGATTCAGGGATTCTCTGGAGCCATCAGTGAAGGAGAGATGAGAGCTCCATCCTCACACTCGTACCTGTGATGGACAGTCATCCACAGGCAGGGAATCAAGAGGGAGAGATATTTAAACATTTCCTTTACTTGCTCAACCTCTGAGCACAAATATATGGGTGCCCAGGTCTGGGTTTCATCCTGTGAGCTGTAAATAAGGACCTGTAAGCTATCTTAAGCTTGCAAATCTCCCTGTCAGCCTGAGAAATCAACTGACGTCGTCTGCCAGAGCCGGCAGAATTCATTTCATAACCCTCATTCCTCAGGGCTGAGAGCAAAACCAGCACTGCCTGCAGAGCTGGGACATCACAGAGCACATGCAACAGGGACAGCACAGAGCTGCTGTCACCACCAAGGCCACCAGCAGGGCTGGGCTGCTTCCTCTCCAGGGCTGGAGCACTGGATGAACGTGCCTGGACGCATTCAGAGCCATGTTCAGGCTCCTGGCACCGAGGCTGCCAAGGAAGCAAAGTCACAGGATCTCCTCCATGACATCTGCATTGTCTCATAAGGCATCAAATCTCCCAAGG
Source organism: Ammospiza nelsoni (assembly GCF_027579445.1). Classification (NCBI taxonomy): domain Eukaryota; kingdom Metazoa; phylum Chordata; class Aves; order Passeriformes; family Passerellidae; genus Ammospiza; species Ammospiza nelsoni. The sequence continues at coordinate 6,078,070 of NC_080646.1, read as the reverse complement.
AGATTCCTCTCCTAGGCCATCATCTAGATTGGTGACACGTTTGACTTGCGTGGTAGAGAAGGTGAGAGGTCTGTGCTATGAGCTCAGTGCCACAGCAGTAAGGAATGATTTTGCTCTTGGGTTTGAGTTTCACAGTGTCAGAAAGGCCCACACCTTCTGTCTGAGCTCTACATCCCCATTTGTGTGCTAAAGGAGTGTTAGCCTCAGGCTGTGAATTCAGGCCAGGTGGTTTGGCAGGGCCCTGCAGCAGCTTTTTGTAACATGCTGCTCTCAGATCAGCTTCCTCAGCTGCAGGGCTCCAGGGAGGTGATGGAGGGCACAGTACCTGCCAGCAGTGCTAAAGTTATCCTTTTTCTCCTTTTCCCCTGACTATCCTCCCTTCCTTCCCTGGCCACCCTTCCACAGCAGAGGCTGCAGTGGGACTGTGGAGGCTCAGGTTTATCCAGAACTGTGAAGCCACAGGGGTGAAAGGGAGCAGCTCCCACAGCTCCTAAGTGAGGAAGGGGGCAGTGAGTCAGGCAGGAGCACTGACCCAGGTCCTGCAGGGTGAAGCTGCTGTACAGCACATCAGGGGCTTTTTGGAGAGAGAGGCCAAGCCCTGGCTGGCAGAGCTACATCCAGACAGTAGCAGTGATGAATGGGACGTGATTCATGTAGCAAATGTGCTCCTGTGATGGAAATCACTTTGCTGGAGGATTGATGATGCTCAGCATGGGTCAGTTCATCTCTCCCAGTTCCCTGTCCTAGATCCTGCCAGAAACAGAGAGCACAGCTCACACTGCACAGCCCTGAGCATCGCTCACACTGTGGGACTCACCAAGGGGATTGGCTTTTTGCATGGAAGATTTTCCAGAGCCATTTGTTGGGAGCTTGGGCAGCACAGCTGAAAACAGCTTTGCAGCCCAACCTGAAAGCTGCCCAGGGCTGCAGGGAGGCTGCAGAGACTATGACACAGGCTATGTAGTCTGGGGGAGACAAGCAGAGTCTGAGGGATCAAAGTGGTCTAAAAGAGGGTGTTTCTCACTTTGCAAATAAGAGTGGAAGTTACAATAGGGGAAATCCTTGCTGGGAAACATTAGGAAGAATGAAAGCTTGAGATTGTGCTACCAATTGAAAAGGTGTTTGGAACCCAGGCATCAGTTGTTCCTGTACCAGGACTGCACTCAAGAAACAGCTTAAGAACAGTGATATCACCTGGGATGGGACCCCAGTTCCCCATGAGTAAGTAGTTAAACCCATGCAATTTTGTGACTTTCTTTTCCCAAGGTCAGGACCATCTTGCAGAACCTCTGGGGATAACAGAAGGAATTTTTCCTGCTCATTGGAGGCACCATTGCCATGTGATGCAGGCCAGCTGGGGAAAACTGAGGAGCCACATGCAGTGGAAGAACAATGCCAGTCTGCCTCTGGGACTGGGGCTGCTGCAGCTTTCTCTCCTGCTGTATGTCAAGAGGGTTTTAGTAACTCTTAGGACCTCTTAAAACAGATTGTCTGATTCCTGGCAGCGTATTTTGAGCGCCCAATTTGTTTCATGGCACAGAAGCATTTGTGGACCATGATGTTTCTATGTCAACATGTGCTTGAGGAGGGTTTTCTTTCACCAGAAGTGGCAGGTGTTAGAATCCAGATCAGAGCTCTCTCCACATCATTATTTTTAGAAAAGGATTTCTTTTTTTAATAAGACATGTTGATATGTTTTCTCTATGTGGGATTAAAAGCACTTCAGGCTCATGCACAGAATTTTGCTTTATAAATCTGTGGGAGTGCAGATTTCCTCCACTCTTGTCCACTCTTGTTATATTGCCTTTGTGAAATGGGAATAATAAACCTTGTCTGCCTCCTGAAGGGGGAGAGAATTAACTCTTTGAAGTTTGTCAGACCATATAAATGCCTTCCTATTATTAAACTTACTACTGCTCAGGGCTTTTAAACAGCTGCCACATTTCACTTCAGAGGAGGTTGCCTTGAACTGGTAGGTGAAGTGAACACAGTATATCAGGGTGTTATGCTTGAAAAAAAACTTTGGGATCTGTTAGATTGAAAGGCCCTATATAAATATGAGTTATGTGCAGAAATAGATTTTATAACCCTATCATTCTCCTCTGGTGTACCTCTTAACCTAAGGGTTTCACTGTCTTTTATGAACACTTAACAAGACCTGTATTAAGGTTCAAGCCTCTTCAGAGCACATATTTTACAGGAAGTCAATGCAGAGGGGACAGACCCATTTTTTTGCCCAGCTTTCACAGCAGGGCAGCGAGACAGACCCACCTGGCCTGCTCTGGTAATTAGTAATTCATAATGATCTGCTGCACAGAAAATGCTGAGAGAAATACAGGAGCTTCAGGAAAAGATGGCCTCTAATGCTGTCATGTTTTGAAAGATTCACTGCCTTTTCCTCTCCTTTCAGCTTTTCTAGGAATAGCTGAAGACTGATGGTCTCATTTAACAAATGCAGGCTCGTGCTAAGTGGTTTTGGATTACAGGTTCAAGGTCCCTGAGCCTGGTGTCTCTGTGTTTGATCTGCATACACCCATTCCCATCCTGTTCAAGAATGCTGGGACAAAATAATAAGTAAAAGCTTGTGATTGTCCCAATTAATGCTGTTCTGGAGACACAATGGGGAAACTGAGGCAATTCCAGACCATTCTACATCAAGAGTACCAGAGTTTGCATTGATAGAAGATGAAGGAGAACAGCATATAAGCATTTATTGAAGAAAGATGCATGAGGATTTTAATGCTCTTATTTATTTTATAATATGCATTTCTTGCTTTGTGTCTTCAAACTACTCAATGAGCATTAGCTAATTGATCTTTCTAGTGTGGCCTGTAAAATTGGTAAGTATTATTCTTGCTCTGGAGCCAGAGAAGTGAAAACAAGAAGACACAGTGTCTCCATGGAGCTTACCCAGAAAATTGGTGTTAAGGCCAGAAGTGAGGGCTCCTGACTGTGGATGGCCATCATCATCTGTGCTGCCATGGGCATGCCTGGATGTTGCACCTTTCCTAGAGGAATTCACAGCACAGGACTCATTTGTCAGCATGGAGATGTGCTGAGGGGCAGCATGAATTCTCATTTCCAGCCTTGTCAGCCACACATGTTTCCCCGAGCATGGGGCTGCTAGAAGGGACAAAGCAGAACATGGTCCCACTGTGCGTTCAATGCTCAGCACCCTGTGTCAGCTGCATTTACAGGTGCCATGTGAGTTAGAAATTAAATACTGTGAGACAGCGCCTTCTTTTATAGACACTTTATTTACAGCTTCCAAGTAAATTTGTTTTAGAAAAGGCATCTGAATTTAGGATGTTTCTTTCCACTAAACCACTGAAATTCCCAGGCAGGTGAAGTGTGAAGTATGAGGGTACCCTGGATGTGAAACATAAACCAGTTTCCTATAACTGCTCTCAGTTTGAGCTAAAGTTTCCCTATTAAAAATAAGCAGCCAGCACTACAGATGGAAATTATTTGCCTTTTGTGGGTAACATAAGTCTTAATAATAAAAAAAAATAAATAAAAGCAAAGCCTAAGAGCTTCACACCATTTCTCCCAGTTTGATGATCAAAGGTGCTTTTTGTTGTTTCTGCTGCCCCTGTTGTTTTACACGGAGAAGATTCAGCAAACAGGGAGCATGGGGAGCGTGCGGGGAGGAGGATTAAACTCCAGGAGCGAGCACAGACGGTACCTGGAGGGGACACATTTTGTGCTGAACATTTCATTAGCTCCCACAAGGCTGACGCCTGTTCATTAGGCACAGACATCCCAGCCCAATTGCCCATGCAGCTCTGCGAGGGATCCCATCGCTTTATCCCAACGGTGCCGCATACAAAGCAGGAAGGCTCCAGATTTCAAGCCAGCTCCTCAGTAGGAGATGTAATTAGGGATCCTGGTCCATCAATATTTCACCACATCTGCTCCTGATCTTGCTGTGGGATGTTTCTCTGTAGCTCGTGTAGCTGCTTAAACTTATCTCCTTGACAACTCTTTAGTTTAAACAAAGATTATTTTGGAACAGGAGCTGTCAAAAAAAACCAGCAGCTCCGGGAAGTTTTCTTGTTAAAATATGTTGGCTCGGCAGCACCATCTTCTGTCCTGCCCTTCAAACAGCCTGGGATGTCACGCTGCGAACGGGAGCGGGTGCCTGGGCTAGCTCGGGGCTAAAGAACAGTTTGAAGAAGATTGAGTTAATGTTTTCCGTGCCATAAAGCAGCGATAGCACAGCAGATGGGAAGCCCGATCCAGCTCTGCAGGGACCGGCCAGCCCTGGAATCCACTTGCAGATCTCTCCCAGTCCAGGCTTTGGGGTGAGGCACCTTGGTTCTGGGGTTGTTCTCCTGCTCACAGGATTTATCACGGGCTGTGACCTCTTTCTGCTTTGGAGGGAGCAGGGGCTCGGTGCTGCTCAGCACAATCCATCCCACACTCACTGAGCCACGCTTTCCCTGGGTTTTCACTGCTTATCTCTGTTTTTTGCTGTTTTCCCTGGGTTTGCTCATCTTTGAGGTCATGAAGTTGCTGTATGGTTGCTCGTTGCTTGTGCTGCTTGACTGCCAGGTCCCACTCAGCAAAGCCCAGAGACAGGAGAGGAGGGAGGACTCAAAGGAGCCAAGGCAGACTGTGAAAAATCAGCAAGGGTGAGAAATCGGGAATTACAGAGAGAGCTGCTCCTTGTCCCGCTCCCCCACAGCACATTGGGATTCAGGCAGAGATTTGTGGCATGAAGGTTAAATTAGGAGGGCAGCTACAGTCATTTCTCATATGTTCCAGCTGGCTGCTGTCCCCTCAGCATCCTGCACACATCTTCTGGGCTGGCAGCTCACTTTACCTCCAAAATCAGCTCTGCTTCCTCATCCCACCACTCAGGCAACACCCATGTATATCTCTACAGTGTGTACAGGAGAAGGAGAGGCAATATCTGTATTTACCTTTAACTTTAGTGTGTTGTGGCAGGCCTTAAGTAATTAATACCTGAGCAGCTCAGATCCTCCTGTGACAACCATCACACAAGAGAAAAACATTCGTATGAAAAAGACAACAAAGCCCTTAAATCTAAACCACAGCAGCTCCCTTGTAAGAGAGACTCTGTGGCAGGATTGTGCAGCACAGCAATCAGTCTCGCTTTAATATACAGATCAGGGGAATGTAAGAAATACTTGGAGACCAGCCACAGCTTTCACAGCAGCTGCTGCTACGTTTTTGTCAGGATTAAGTTCATTTCAATTATAGAAAGGCTTGTGATCACCTGCTAGGAGGAGGGTTTCAGCCTTTCAGGAGGCCGGGGGTGTGTATACAGCTATATTTAAATGGCAAATGCACAGAACACTCTGGTGCCATCCCATTTGCAGAGCACTCTACACACATCCCCTAATGAAGTGTTTAACTATAGGTTCCTTCTTCCTTTACAGTGTGGTATGAATGGACTTTTTAAAAGGAGGAAATTTAAAGAACGTGGGGAGAGGGACTAAAATGGACATCATTTGTGCTGCTGCATTGCTCAGGCTGTGTCAGGAGAGGGCTAAGCACCATCCCTTCTGGTGCTGCTGCAGCCCTTCACTTCCTACAAGGCAGCCATGGAATGTCCTGTCCCAGTGTAAGCACATCAAACACTCAAAATGGCAATTTTATTTTGCACAGACATTGATGGACAAGATGCTGAGAAACCCATGTGGATGCCTGGAGGGAGAAGAGGAGAGACTGGAAGCTGGGACAGAAAATGGGTATCCAAGAAAAGGTCTCTGGTGAGAGGATGTGCAGTTTGACACAGCCCTTCTGCCAAGCACTGAGCCCAAAGGGCTCTGTAACTGTGCCCAAGCAGCCAGAGCCTCATGGCTGCAGTGTGAAAGGGAAGAGGCTTACAGGGATTGTTCCAAGTTAAAGTGTGTTTTCCACAGTACTTCCAGCCTGTACCAGTCCCTTCCTCACTCCAAACCAGGTGCAGCCACAGACCTCTGCAGCTCCTGGAGTTTAATCATATTAAGACTTTGCCCTCCTGGGCCCTTATGTGTAGGAGGTTTGCAGAATTAGCAGCAGATGGTCCCACAAGAAATTGTGATATCCAGTGTGACTGCAGGAGAAGGCAGAGAGGGACCCATTCACCTCCCACTCCCCATCAGCTGGCTGTGAGGGATGTCACCTTGCAGAACTGGCCAGCAAGGTCACCACTGATGCTCCTCTTCCTCCTGTGTCTGTCTTGTCATCATCAGAACCCACAATCACAGTGTCAAAAAAGGGACAGGAGGACTTGACCACTCAGGCAGAAGGAAAACCTTTCAGGGTGACAACAGCTGTGGGAAGTGACTTTTGGTGAGGAGGTCTGGCACCTCATGTTCTCATAGCACTCTTGCCAGGCAAGTCACAGCTCCCATTTGACCTGGGAAGCAATGTGGCTTGATTGTCCTTTCAAAAATAAATTAGGAAATGGCTAATGCCAATTTTAACAAGTGTCAGAACAAAAGAAGCTTCCTAGCACTTTCCAAAATGATGCCAGAAGGTTGCTCTCAAAAGAATTAATTTTGTCTAATTAAATATCTTCACAGAGCTCTCCAAGTAACAAACCACAGCATCAACATGCAGCACTCTGCAGACTAATGGGAATCACACTGGAATTGGCATCGTGTGCTGAAGTGTCAACAGATGGAGAGGGTGGTCATGATGGAGGAGTGGGACAACAAACCTCCCTTTGCACTTCTGCCCCCAATGACACTTCACCCCCATCTCAGCTCACCCATCTGTTACATCCATGGAAAATACTTCCTAAAATATGGATTTACCCAGAGGGCAAGCTGGCTATGGGCACAGAGCAGGGTGGCAGAGGCCTTGAGGGAGCTGAGAACTTTGGATTTTTTAAATGAGGTTCAGATGAGAGGGGATAGATGGATCTGGGGGATTGCATCTCACTCTGCACTACAGCAATGGGATCCTCACTGTTTGCACCCCCTGAGCATTCAGGCCTGCCCAGGACTCTCAAATATCTGGTTTGTTGTACATTGCAGCAGAGACAGCCTGAGGGTTGAGCTGCATCCTGGAGGCAGAGGGCTGCTGCCAGCTCTGCCCTGGAGCATCCTCTTCTTGGATTGCTGATTCACACCAAAAAACAGACCCATTTTCCTTCCAGCCTGATTCAGTTACTGTCACTGGCTCCTTCTTTTCCTTATTAATGTCCCTAGGAAGTGAAAACCTTGTAATTACAATCAGCTCTGTTGCTACCCCCAAGTTGCTGTTCTGAAATCCTCCTCCTCTTTATTGAGGAGCATTTACACCCATGGCTATGTTTTGGCAAGCTGGAGGGGTTTCTGACACTTGGAAATGAGAGCTTTTTAAAATGTACCATACATCAACACATCCTGTTTTATAAAACGAGGATTATTAGTTACAAATCAGGTAAAATAAAAAAGAAAAAAAAAGTGAGAAATAGCAAAGTCTTCAGAGGAGTATAAATAGCCAGTGGAAATTGCTAGTGCAGCCTGGTGTAACACAGCCATTCCATGCAGGCTCAATTATTTCTCCAGCTACTCTGAAATCCCCCTCACTTTGCTACCTATTAGGAGCATTTGCCCTATTTTAGGAGACACTGTAACAGTGAAACTCTGGATGAGATTGGACATGGATGCTCCTGGAAAATCCTCCCTGTGTCAGCTGCAGCTGGCAGGGCAAACCTGGTGCCTCAGCATTGCTTGGGGTCACCTGCCTGTGGACAGGAGCATCTCACCTGCTAAAAACTGTCAAATCACTGATCCCTTGCAGCAGACAATGCGATTATTCCAGGCTATTCTGGCTTTTTTAGTGAAGTGACAGGCTCTCAGATGAATTGTTTGCAGGCTGGATGATTTCTGTTGACAGGGATAGTCCTTCTGCAGTAGGAAAAAACATCAGAAACTGACTTTTTCTCTTGCAAATAATACAGGATATGAACAAAATTTTCAGTGCTGTGTCTATGTCGGTTTAAATGTGTTTTTTTAATGGTATCTCCCATTGCCACGGGTCTGTTCCCTGCAAATGCTGGATAATAGAACGTCTCCCACGGGTGGACAGGGGCTAAAGAGAATTTTCAGCAGGAGAGGGAGCTCTCTCTGCACCAACTGCTGGGGAACCAACGCCTGCTGCAGGCATTAAAAATGCCAGGGAAAAGCTGTGCTCACCATTTTGTCCTCATGTGTTCTCTCATATGCTTGCAGGAATTTCACAGGCTGTTTAACTGCAGTGATTTGGGGTTATATATCTAGTGATGCTCTATAAATCTAATACTTAAAAGAGCTTCCATGTGGGGTGTGCATTCATTTGGTCCAAGAAGAAATAACACACACACACACACACACACACACACGCGCAAAAGATTTTGGAGGAGCTTGGCATTGGACAGGGAGAGCACACTTGTCACATCCCTTAGGGAGCTGCAGGTGGGAAAATTTCCCTTATTTCAAGAAGTTTACAGAATGGTGAAATCTGTGTAAGACAAAGCCACGGTGATACTGAAATTCCAATTAAAAAATAAAAGATCAGATGAAAATATTGTTGTCCTTCTGAGGGAAGGGAAGGGAAGGGAAGGGAAGGGAAGGGAAGGGAAGGGAAGGGAAGGGAAGGGAAGGGAAGGGAAGGGAAGGGAAGGGAAGGGAAGGGAAGGGAAGGGAAGGGAAGGGAAGGGAAGGGAAGGGAAGGGAAGGGAAGGGAAGGGAAGGGAAGGGAAGGGAAGGGAAGGGAAGGGAAGGGAAGGGAAGGCCCACAATGCCTGGCATCCTGCTCTGGTAGTCAGGAGGCAGGAAATAAATAGGTAACTGGATAGAGAGTTGGATAGATAGCTCGATAGATGGCTGGATGGATAGATCCTTACACCCTTGAGCTCTCTGAGGCCGGAGCTTACAGGCACAGCTCTCAGGCAGGGTCAGACCCCGCACTGGGCTCTGCTCTGGCCCCATCGGTCCCGGAGGGGAGCGGGGGTGCTCGGCTCTCCAGTCCCGGAGGGGAGCGGGGGTGCTCGGCTCTCCGGTCGGTGCCGGTCGGTCCCGCCGCGCGGGGGCAGCAGCAGCCGGGTTCCAGCCGGGTTCCAGCCGGGTTCCAGCCGGGTTCCAGCCGGGTTCCAGCCGGTTTCCAGCCGGGTTCCAGTCGGTTTCCAGCCGGTTTCCAGCCGGGTTCCAGCCGGTTTCCAGCCGGGTTCCAGTCGGTTTCCAGACGGTTTCCAGCCGGGTTCCAGCCGGGTTCCAGCCAGTTTCCAGCCGGGTTCCAGCGGGACGGGAGAGGGAGGCGCCGCATCCCGGGAATGCCGCGGCTCCCGCGGAGCTGCCCTTGCTCTGAACTAGGGGATCACGGGTGGTTTGCGTTGGAAGGAACCTTTCATGGGCTGGGACACCTTCCACTACACCAGGTTGCTCAAAACCACATCCAACCTGGCCTTTCATGTTTCCAAGGATGGGGCATGCACCACCTCTGCGCCAGTTTTTCCACCCTCATTATAAAAAAACCGCTTCCTTGTATCTAATGTAAATCGACCTTCCTACAGCTGAAAACCATTGTCCCTTGTCCCATCCCTGCTGAAAGGTTGGTTCCCATGTCTCTTGTGAGCCCCTTTAGGTACTGCAAGGGGCTCTAAGGTCTCCCTGAAGCTCCTCCAGGCTGAACATCCCCAACTCTTCAGAGCAGAGGTACTTCATCCCTGTCAGCATCTCTGTTCCCTCCTCTGGACTCGGCCCAGCAGCTCCATCCCCTCCTGTGCTGAGCCCACGGGGCTGGAGGCAGCTCTGCAGGTGGGGACTGCAGAGAGGGGCAGAATCCCCTCCTTCCCTCCATCCCCTGCTGCCCACGCTCCTCTGGATGCAGACTGAGGTACATTTGGCTCTGTGGGCTGCCAGCACACATGGCCAGGTCATGTCCAGCCTGCCATATCCAGTCTCACACCCACCAGCACCCCCAAGCAGAGCTGCTCTCCAGCCACTCCAGAGTGCTGCCCTTTATCACCCCCAAAGTGCTCCATGAGGCCCCTGGGATGAGCTTTGCTGGGAATGGGTGTGGGTGGGATTTACTCCAGTCACCGATAAGGGCAATGCCAGGCAACTGGCAGGGTGTTAAAGTGGATTAGAGTTTCATTTAGGGTCATTAGAGTGGATTAGGGTTTGATTTAGGGGTGTTAAAATAGATTAGGGTTCGATGTAGCAGGCCCCAGATTTAAGGACTTCATGCTGCTGCTGCTGGGTGGTAAAATAAGGCTCTCCTGCCTTTGTCCTCTGGGATCCCCAAATGGATCTGTGGGAGCTTAGCTGGATTTTCTCTCATATTTTTTGCTTTATTTCATCCTGAATATTTAATTTAAATATCTGATGTAGTTCAATTCTCCTGGCTGTTAACACATTGAATAAGGCAGATTTTAGCAGCCCTTTCATTACTTTATTTTTCTTGTGGTTTTTTTCTGGTTTTTAATTGTTTTTTCTTTGCAATAGGAAAGTCTCGTTTCCAATTTACTGCTGTGGACAAAGCAGTACATGACAAAGATGTATTTCCTTTTCACACTCTGTGTTGGTTTTGGCTGGGTTTCAGGTGTGACCTCTCCCTATATACCAGATGTTTGTGCCCTGTTGTGGTTGGTGCTGGACAGAAAACATTGCCAGACAAGTAGATCTTCTTTTTTCTCCTTTTTAAGAAGAAAATCCTTGAAAAAATCCTTATCCTTGGCTCAAAACAGGAGGGATTTAAGTCTATTGGTATCGATTTGATTAAGAAAACAACATTTTTTATTTTCTGTTGTTTCTTCCCTGTTGGGATATCCTCAAACACCAGGAAATTGCACAATCAGAATGACTGCTTAACTCAAATTGCAACAACTCAGAATTGCAACAGCCTTTGGAGTGAGCTCATGCCTGACTGCTGAAACAGAATATTCACTGATAAAATATTTATGTGTTAAAAGAAGAAAGCCTGCAATACATACCTTAAAGCCATGACTTACATTTCAATCTCATAAACAGATTTGGAAAACCATTGGGTTTGTTTTGTTTCTCAGCGTGGCAGAGCCATATTCACCTCTCAGCTCTGGGCACAAAGTTCATGGCAGAGAAATAGCATTTCATTTTGATTTAATCCCTCTGTATTTCATAGGTATTTCCATGGGGCACACAGGGGACATCAGCATTTCACAGTGACAACAGGACTGAGGTGTGGACCTGCCTGTGCAAATCTCCCCAGCCAGCAGCTGGTAAAGGTTCAGGGACTGGAGCAGTCCCAGACCCAGCTAGAAGAAAGAAATGGGACCAGTGGGCCACATATTAACCAGTTCTTTAATGGAAACTCTAACAGAAGCTGCAACAGCTGGCATGAAAACTGATGCAACTCTCCCAGGAGGTCACTGGTCTCATTAGGTACATATTTAACAGGAATAAATTCCAGTGCTGAGCCAAACCACAGCATCAGAGGTGAAATCAAAGTCCCCAGGGAAAGCCAGTATCCTCTGAGTACTATTTTAATCACTCAACCACCTTTGATATTGACATTTATTTCTCCATGAAAGGGTTTTTGTTTACTTGGGATAATGTGGCATTCTTCCCCGGGGAGCTGGAATTTTAGCCAGGTGCAAGTCATAGCAAAGCTTTGCCAAATGTCCCATGCACTGCAGTGGGTGGCACAGGGAAAACTGCAGCTCCTGGGTGGAAAAGGACAAGCCCTGGTGCTGCCATTCACCAGCACAGCCTGCTGGGGGCTCGAGATGCAGCACAGCAGCCAAAATAGCAGTTTTCCCTTTCAAATGTTCTCAGGGGTTCTAGTTTGGCATTATGTGTGTCCTGCAGTGGAATGTGCGCCCGTTAGCACATTCCTCCAGAATTAATCAGACACATGGGACATGAGTCTCCATGAGCAGGAAGTGAAGGCTCATTTCCTGTAAATCTGTGTCCTGTATTACTAGAATCCCTCCCCACAGCAAGCACAGAGTGTGTGATGTGTTGACATGCACACTAATGAGCAGGCTGAAAGACAGCTGCCTCTGAGCAGGATGGCAGATGGCCGCGCTCACAGGCTTCCCACCCCGACTGTCTGGGGGTCAAGTGGGAAATGGAGTTTTCAGGAGACACGTAGAAACTTCTCTGCAGTTCTAAAACACGTCTTTCAGGGGCAGTTGGATGTGGCATTGGAGCTTGAAGTGTTTCAGCAGGCACTGGCAGAACGTGCAGCACAGCACTCCCCTCCCAGGAAAGCAGGATGGCTGGGCCGACCCGGGCCGGGCTGGGCCGGGCTGGGCTGGGCCGGGCTGGGCCGGGCCGGGCTGGGCTGGGCCGGGCTGGGCTGGGCCGGGCTGGGCCGGGCTGGGCCGGGCTGGGCTGGGCTGGGCCGGGCTGGGCTGGGCCGGGCCGGGCTGGGCTGGGCCGGGCTGGGCTGGGCCGGGCTGGCTGCTGTCTCACCTGACTCCACAGAACCTCAACCTTCTACATCTCCCAAACATCCTCAGCAGGGCTGGAGCTGCAGATGTCATCACACCAGAACAAGCTCCTGTTGGCTGGAGCCTGAGCTGTTTCCAGCTTTGTCTTTTTGGGGGTAACACAGGAATACTGTGCTTAGAAAATGTGTAAATACTGAAACCAGAAGTGGGGTAACTTCTTTCCAAGAGTGAAAGAGTGGGTAGGCTCCCTCTTACAGGTTATCTTCCTGCAGTTTCTCTAACATCTGGGGTGGCAATGCAGAGAAGGCCAGGGGCTCTTTCTCTTTGCCTGCTGATTTCATGGTGCACGTGCTGTGTGCTGGGCTCAGAGAGACAAACTTCCCCCAGTCCTTGGTGTGCTGGCTGCAGGCATCTTGCACTCCTCTGGCTCACTCCCCTATGTCCACTCTGTGTGTGCTGGCTCTAGTGCTCATGGAACTGATCCAGCTGAAAAGTCAAGGGAAAAGGAAAAAGATGAAGTTTGAGCCTGGATGAATCTGGCTGACAGCACGGCCACTCGATAGCAAGCATTTCCACAAGAGAAGGGGCTGCTTTGTCCTTGAGCAGCAGCTGATCTAGAAGCCAGCTATTGAAAAACATGTTCCATGAGCACTCCTGCTTCCCTCCAGCCCCATCTGCTGTGTCCCAACCCAGCAGTGCCCCTGCTCAGGGTGGTTTCAGCCTGGGCTGAGCTGGCTGGTGAGTTGTTAGCTAAATTAATTCCTGCCCCAGCACCCTGGGTGGCTGTGTGTCACCAAGGGTGATGAGAAGGACATCAGTCTCTTTTCTTAACACTACAATGGATTTGTGCCCAATTAAAATGACTATTAACTGTGGCCTTCATTAGTAGGACTGACAATGGAAACTTTTAATCAAGTGTTTGGCTTGCAAAGAGGTGGAGGAGGGAAAGGATCACTTCTCCATTTATCACGGGTAAGTTACGAGAAAAAAAAAAACCCAACCTAAAAAAAAATTCCCCGTGAGTAATCTGAGTGCAATACAGCTGGATTTTAAAATTCATGATTTAGGCGTGGGAGGGAGAAGATATATTTTAAACCCCTGCTTTCTCCGCCCAGCCAGATAAGTTTAGCAAGGATCAGGTTAAAGTGGTGACTGTTTTCCTTGTTGGCTCGAGTGTTTCTGCCAAAAGTGGATTTTTATGTCCACTTATAAGGGAGCTGGAGCAGGGGAAAGGTGCTGTAATGGAAGTGCTGACATCACTTCAGCACAGGGCAGCCCTGCTAATGGTGCCCACAGGGCTGGAGGAGCTCACTTGGCAGCTCACACTTGGCTAAGCCTGACAGAAAGGCTCTTTGAAAATAACTTACTGCTCCAAAAATAAACGCAGAAAGCCCAACCTTCTCCACACTGAACGGGTGGCAGAACTGCTCTCAGCTTTATGGGACTCCCAGGACATTGTCCAGGGCTTTCCCCAGCCAGCACTGCCTTGGGATAGGGTTAATTGCTGGAGGTGTGGTGGGAATTGTTGGGTGTGATTTAATAACACTCTATATCTAAAATAGCAGGGAGGAAAAACCAGCCAAGCCAGAACAGCCCTGGCCTTGCTGAGGGTGGAGGCCAAGAAGGGTGCAAGGGTAAAGGTGTCTTATCTATGCCGTGTCCTTCTGTCCCCAAGGAAAACTGCTGGCCACCCAATGTCCTCCCAGCCCCACAGCCCACCCACCCAGGACCGTCCCAGGCTGCTGTGGTCCCACTCTTGGCTTCCTCATATATTTTTCATGACAGTGATCCCTTTTCCTTGTGTGGAATGGGAGGAGGAAAAAAGGCTGGGTGCTTTAAACCTTCTCTTTCCTCCTGTTGGAGTGCATGTTATGCCACAAACCACAGGCAGAGCAACCCCACTGCAGGTGTGGGCAGCAACCACCCTGCTTCACACAGCACAAACCCAGGAGAGCTGGGCTGCAGAAAAGAAGGTGCTGTGCACACACATGTGAAAGTGCTTCAGCTGGGGACACCATTTATCTGATTTTTCAGGAAAGCAAGTCACTGAGTTAAAAAACTGAGTTAAAAAACTGAGTTAGAGGCAGTCAGCTTTTTGCAGAGGGGAGAACTGCAGAAATCAGGAAGTTCTCAGGGTTGTTGAAGCAGACATACTCATTCAAACCACAGAATCTGCAGCGAAATTTAAGGGAGCCTGGGCCTTTTAACGAGAAATTGTCCTTTTTACACAATGAGTGTTTCAGTAGGGAGGTGACACTTCGCCAGCAGGACTCAAGAGCACTGGGAATGCAAGGGATGCTCAGGAGGTGGGAGACCAGTGGGGCTATCACAGGAGCTGGGAAAATGAATTGAAAATGTGTATTTCAATGTGTATTTCAAGTGAACTTCCATATTTGGAAAAGTGATGAGGTTACTTGCAAAGCAAGTGAAGAGATGTTTTAAACTCAAGCTGAAGAGGTGAACAGCCCCAACACAGGGTTGTGCTCAGAGAGGCCCCAGCACAGTGCAGCACAGAACATCATTCACTGCCTTGCCCTCCCTTTCTGTGGAAAATGTGTTTATTTAGTGATGGCCAGTGCTGTGTTTACCCATTATGCAGTGACAACAGTGTCCACTGTGTGGAAACCCAGGTTGCATTAGCAAACCTAACAAAGCAGGGGCATTTTTGCATTCCCTCCCTTGTCTGTGTTGACTGAGATGAAACCCCCTTTGCTTTCTTTGTCTGAGAGCACAGCCTTGGAACTGCAGTAGAACATTCCCTTGATTCCCTCCAGCCGAGCAGAGGCTGCCACGGGGGCAGGTCCATGCCTGACCACGGGTCCTCTGTGCCTCTGTGCAAGATGTCTTTATGTAACCCCAGCCTCTGACCCAGATCAGCTTTCACCGAAATGCAGGTTTGCAGCTATTCCAGGGAGGCTCTGCAGGAAGCCTTGTGTGCTGCTGGAGGGTTTTATTTCACTTCTCTGTACAGCTTGTAAAAAGCTTCTTGGAAACCAGATCTTTGCTTTTTACTTGGAGTTCGCTTATCTGCCAAAAGCTGTTTCAAGTTACTCTTTCCAAACCATATTAAATTAATCCTTAGGTAAGAAGGCAACAGCAACAAGTACTGTGTATCTTTGTTGAGAACTCGCCGCTTCTAATTATGTGTCCCTCTTCTAAGGTTTAATATCGAGGACTACAAAATGAGGTCAACCTCTATTAAATATAATGACTTTCCCTGTGGAGCCTGCAATGAAAACAGCTTCACAACAAAGGCTTCTATTTAAGGGAGAGGAAGTTTCTATTACAAAGTAGTCCCCTAACTTGGTGCAGGGGCTTTGTTTTCATTTACTGGCTACAACAGAGTGAAAAAAAGATTTGGGTTGAGGCTGTAACCAGTGCTTATCTGAGAAAAAACAGGCAAATTAATACATGAAGATAAGGAAGAACAAAAGCGCTGTTGCTGCAGGAGCTGACCTAGAACCAGTCTGGCATGCAACATGTGATCCTGAGTCACACCAGGGCCACCACGAGCTGCGTGCAGTGGGCAAAAAAGGAAAAACAAGAGCAGCACGTCTGCGTTTCTATTTTTGCTGCGGGCTGGACACAGTTCCCCATAGGTACCCCAAGAACAGGCAGCGTGGTCTGCTCCTGCAGGAGACAAAATGAAACTTGTAAGGGACACAGGAGCTATTTTGGAAGACTTCTGGGAAAGCACCTTTTGGTGCTGTGCTGTCTTGCTGGGCAGCTCCCATGTGCTCCGGGGGCAGATCCTGCCCTGCCCAACCAGTAAGTCTGCATATCTCTGGTTTTCAGAGGTGCAGTGCCTCGAGCTGGCTGTTGGGTGCTTCTGTAGCTATTTGCGTGGCTTTTTGGCTTGGTATTAAAAGCTAGGTGAGCACAATGCTGTCTTATTAACTAAATTCTCTTTTACACCAGAAATGGAGGTAAACATGGCCATTATTATTATTATTATTATTATTATTATTATTATTATTATTATTATTATTGCTGTTGTCCTGATAGCAGCTTAACCACTGCCAAAGTTATCTCTTTCTTTAAGGATATTTTTTTTCTTCCTGCAGCCTTGCAGGAATGTGCCAGGCAGTTGTTATAACGCTGCTCCTGCCAAGCGCGGGAGGGTTATTTTGGCATCAGCCCGCAGCCCGTACGAACTGCACCGCACCAAGGTTGCCGTGTTCGAGAGAGCACCCCGAGAAGGGCAGCCCTCGGCTGTTCAGCTCCGGCTGCTCCGTCCCCCTTCCCTCGCTGCTTTACGCTCCCGATGGCCGCAGCCGGCTGGAATGGCATGTAAATGGTATTTCAGTGCATTAATGCCCCGGTGCGCGGTGACGCGCTGCAGCCTCCCGCAGGAAACACGGGCCGACCCCGGGGCGCGCTGGCGAGCGCCGTGCGGATCAGCCTGCTCCGCCAGCGGCGGTGCTCGCCCTTTAAGAAACAGCCTGCAGTAATTTTCCATTACCCTGCACGCTCCTGTCTACGTGGCAAGAATTGTTTGTGGAGGCTGGAGCATCGCGGGTGAGGCGCAAGCCCCAATCCGGCTGCCGTTGCCTGGCTACGCGCTCGGCATGCCGGCAGCACGCCAGGCTCCTGGGAAGCACCTTTGTTCCCGAAAAGGGATTTGAGTTGTGTTTCCATGCCCAAAGCTGGGGACAAATGCTGCTTTTCTCAAGCAGCCTGGCAGAACTGGGCTTTTCAAACAGCGCAGGCCAGCCAAAATGCTCAATAGTAGCAGTAATAATAATAATAATAATAATAATAATAATAATAATAATAATAATAATAATAATAAAACATGGAGTCCATATCTTGCGGCAGTTTCTCTTCCTCTGCACAAGGAAATATCTTGTAATGTTTGTTTGCTGTTGCTCTGATCATAGCAGTCACTTAAGGTAGAAATACTGTTAGCAAAATCCTCCCCCGCTCTTGTCCTTTCCATCAAATAAACCAGACGGATCGCTGTTGTTCTGCAACTTGATAAACAGGTTTTTTGGTTTGTTTCTTTTTTATGTAAGCTCTGGAGTCCTTATAGGACAGTAGTCTGAAATGCCTAAAATATTTCAAATGCTGCCAGCAGAATCTGCAGCAGCAGGAGGAGCTGGTCTGTGTGCTGTCCCTGCTTGCTGGGGCTTAGTTTTAAGTATGGCAGCAGCGTCAGTGCAACAGGCGTTTCCGTGATGCCTCAAGCATGGCTTCAGCTCCAGGATAGCTTATTTTATCTGTTTGAGGCTTGATACTTGTCATTAACAAGAGTTCTGTGGTCCTGCCAGCAGCCCATGCTGCCAGGGTCTCTCATAGCCGCAGCAGACAAAACTACACTGGCAGTTGTCACACAAACAAGTGTGCCCCCTCACAAGTCCCCCCACTGAGGTAATGCTGCCACTTCCCTTCTGCAGCAGCTCCAAGAACCCTCAGGAGCTGCTCCCGAGGAGGAAGGAATGAAAATTACTTTGGAGTGTCTGTCTACCACTGGAAACCTGAGAATTTAAAAATTTGATATAAAGTGGAACACACTGAGCATCAGCCTTAATTCTGCTTCATGGAGCATGCAGCCAGAGGGGAATTGTGTGCTGGCGTTTTGGCATCCTGCACTGCACAGAGGAACAAACCTCACCCTACAGAGCCCTGGCACAGCTACACAGGGGACACCTACCCAGCCCCACTCCTTGGGGAGCTCCACTTGCATTGTGACTTTGAGGCATCTCTCCTGGGCACAGACAAAGCCTGTCCTGCAGCCCTGTCACCCTGTCACCTGTCTCCTAACCACAACCTTTCTGAGGTTTACAGTTAAGAAATGTTGCTTTCCTGCAGTTTCTCTCGCAAATTAGCAACGTTCTGTGCTTTTTGAGCTCCTTTTTGGTCCTGTTTCCTCACAACCAGCCTTTGCACCACCTCCTCCTCATCCCTGCTGCTGAGGGCTCTGTTGGTACCACCCAGCAGCTCCATTGATGCCCCGGCCATCTAGGGACCTGCAGAGTGTTCCCCACCTCTGGGAGAGCCATGCAGGAAGGGTGGAGCAGGGCATGTTTAGCAGCCTGGCTACATGCCATCCATCATCTGGAATATGCTGGTCCTCCATCAGTGAAGTGTGCCTTGTCTGATGGAAACAACTGAGCAGACATTTGGGAAGGTGAGTTTCCACATCCCTAGGTCAAAATTTCCCACATGGGTAAATTGATAGTTAGAATCAGCACCTTATCCATGTTACACACTGCTTGGCTCTCTGCTCAGTGAACTTTTGGATTTGTTTTTTCTGTCCTTGATGGGTTTTGTTTGTTTGTTCAGATTTTTTAAAGTAAACTACTGCCTCAGTATTAAAAAGAAATGTATGTGAGAAAAGATGGGTTTGGATCTTAAAAACCAGTTGTTAGTAGTAGCCCTTTTTCCGTGTGTTTTCAGAAGTGAAAAGCAGTACTTGGGAACTCTTTATTTTTTCAAGAAGGTAGAGGTGTGCAAAAGAGGCTCCCTTTCCAAAATACATCTGCCCTGTGCTGTGTCTGCTCTAACACACCACCACAGTCACCTTTGCTTGGGATTTGCTCCACACAGGAAAATGTGGAGGATCCTGACTGCCAGAGGAGGGTTTGCCTCCCTTGTTTGTGCAGTTAGGAATGTGGGTGAGTCACTGCTTTCTTTGAGGGATGAAACCTTCCATCCCAACCCCTTATGCCTTTGTTTGCTTTTGGAACTGCAGTGCTGTTGAAGGTAACTCACGCTCCTGTGGCTTCTCTGGGGCTCAGGTTTAACATCTGGTTTCACGCTTTGTATTCCCTTTTTAAAAGCACAGAGATGGGACTACATCTTCCCATGTGTGATCCAAAATCCACGGGATCCTGAGGACCACAGGAGATCAGAGATCAGAGCAGGCAGACCCCCAGGCTGTCCCCAGTGAGCGAGGCTGGTTTCCAGCACCACCAGGGCAGCAGGGTGTGGCTCTTGAATAGAAATATCCCCAATTAAAAGAGGCAATTTACAACGACAAAATTAGAACAGTCTTTGAGGTCATTTCATTTCAGGAAGGCAAGAAAAGCAGAGAAAGAAAAACCGTGCTAGAAAGACACAAACCCCAGAGCACAGTTTTCTAACTTCTCTAGCTTTAAGCTTAGAGACCTGTGGCCATTTTGTGAATGAATTATCTGATTTCAAAGGTTTTTAAATGCCTTGAATGATATTCCTGCTTTAGAAAATGAGGTCCTTGCTTTATGGAGAGGCTTAAGTATCAGTTTGAGCTCTTTCTTTTATGTTTTGCAGATTGAAAAAAAATATATATAAGACTTCATAATTGGGCCGTTTTCCTCGGCTGAAATTTGACATCTAAACCTGATCTTTTTTCCATATATAATAGATGGTTTCATTCTTGTGTTGGTTTTGGTTGTTTTTTTTTTTTTTTAACACTGTAAATCTGCAAGTCATTCCCAAAAGCCCAGTATTTATATTTATTCCATAGCAAGCATGTGACTGGTGTGACTGCATAATTATATCAAAATGAATTTGAGTTTCTTTTGTTGCAAAATGTTCTGAGGCTACAGATACGTTTTGAATGCGTAATAAGCTCTGGGTATTGAGATTACAAGAGAAACTATCTGCAAAATCCTATGGATTAAGGTCATGCATGAGATATTTAATTCTCCCTCCTGTGAGGTTTGATTGCAAGATAGTGTGCTCCCACTGACTTCTTAAAATGAGAAAGCTTGAAAAATTGACCAGATTCTGTCAAATTTGCTGCACTGCTAGTGGAACTGGAGGTGTTGAAGAAATGGGAACTGTGAGGAAAGGAAGAAGCAGAGACCAGGAGGGTCAAAATCCCTGCTGGTTCACAGCTTGGAAGTGAGGAAAGATAACTTTTTTTTTCTGCCACGATTTGATCTACTATGGAATTCACTATATGAGAGGGGGCAGCTCTTCCCTCTGTTGCTGTGACTGCAGCAGTGTCTCAAGCTGCAGTTGGTACCAAGGTTCTGCTGTGCCAGGCCAAAGGATGTGTCCTTGAGGGAAAAGAATGCAAAGTGTGGATGGGAGAAATGCGAGGAGCAGAATGGAGGTTGTGGAGGGAGCACCTCAGTGCTATGAGAATTCAGTGATATCTCTTCCCCCCACCCCAATGTATATATTATCAGTCAATACACCACAGAGACTTGATGGAAGGTAAAACTGGGTAAAACTCTCTGGGGGACAGCCAGTCCCCAAGACTATTGCTCTCCTCCACATTTGCCAGGAGGTGGATTGAGTGAATTCTTTTTTTATGCAGGTGGCTATTCTGCCACTGAAAATCATCTGATGGGAATAATAACTTCCAGTAACTGATTCTGTCATACAAATGGGGTGTATCCTTATAGAGAACAAACCACCCTGGGTTTAAGTTAAATATAGATCAGCTGCATGGACTCCCTCTCCAAAAAAGGTGTGGATGTAACAATTTCACCCTGTTGCAGACACGATTAGTCACTGGTGCTCTTCATGCCGCCTGTAACTAGGGCATCGCTGCTGCCTCACTGCCTGTCCGAAGGGACCTGGGTGGTGTTTGTGCAAACGCGATTGGGCTGAGGAAGGGGTGGAGAAATGCAGCTCTCAGCCCGGGATATATTTAGTGAATGCAGCTGTGGGAGGCAGCAGGAACAAGAGAGCTTTTGTATTGCTTGTGCTCTCACAGTTCACATGCCTAAATAATCTGCTAGTTTCTTACCCATATGTTTCCTCCCCCTGGTCCCCAGTGTTTTTAATTTGAATCTAAAATTATACTTTAGACGGAATCTTTCCTAGAGCTTAAAAGTGGGATGTGTTAGCCTTGGTACAGCACTTCAGACGGGGCAACCTGCTACTTTCAAGGACACTGGACTTTCTCCATGGCAACTAGGAAAATTTAACTTCATCTTTTAGAGAAGATAGTGATGTTCGAATATGCCTTTCGTGTGCACTGCAGAGCTTGCCTGAGGTGGGAGCAGACTTGCAGCGCTGCTGCAGCCCCTCCCAAGCAAATAAATTCTGCTTCTTGCCAGGGCTGCTGAGCTGCGGTGCAGAGCCTGCTTTTGGCACCCTGGACACTTCAGTGAGCTGTACAAACTCTGCTGCTCCTCCTGGCATCCCTGGGAGTCTGATCCAATATTCGCTGCTACGTCATGGGATAAAAAGGAGGACAAAAATAGGTTTACTGACCCGCTGGGTCCAGCGGGAGCAGGTTACTGTGGCTGTGCTTTAGGACTAATTTGTCTGTGCTCTCTGGCAATGTTCAGACTTGCCCCCAGAGAAAAAGATTGAGGCTGAGAATTCCCTGTGCAGCTTCTTCCCTGGCTTGTTCAGTGACACATAACAAGCCACGAGCTGGCCTGCCTCAGGCTTTAAAGGTTTATAACAAATCACACTGCAGCATGTAAAAAGAATTTTATTTTATTTTTGGTCTTGTTCTGATGTGGTTAAGGGGTTGAAAAAACAAGACTAGTGCAGAGTAGTGCTGTCTGGATGGTGGAGACATCACATTTAGAGGGAGACAGACTCTGCCATTGCTTTCCTAGAGCTGGTCCCACCTTATGGTGTTTTTCCACCCACAGCAGCATTGCTGGGAGATGTTGCAGTGACACATCTGTTCTTGGGCAGAGCAGCACTCTAACCCTTCCCAGCCCGCCATGGACAGCATGAATTTGCTATTCCTGTGGCAGGGACCTGATATCCGTATCGGAAATGCACCTCCTGTGGGTGGCTTTTATCGTTCCACCACAGGCCAGCACATCCAGCTTCCATTAAAACTGTGTGGTGTACGTGTGCAGGATATAGCTGTGCCACCTTTGCATGCTGTGATCTAACGGAGTTTCAGTGGCCAGTTTGTCTATCGAAAGTATTTATTATTAAAGTATAGGAAAAACGCATTTATGAAAAGATCTGTACAAACACGATACCCTGGGAACCCCCACGGTCTTTTCTGTCTCGAATCCCGCGGACTGCGTGCCCAGACTGGCTTTGTTTCCGCAGTTAAATGGTTAACAGGAGCACTAATTGGCTCTGAGCGCTCCAGCCCTTTGCAACAGATTATTGGCATGCTGGTAGGAGCAGCTCCCTTCCTTCCCTTCCCCCTTCATTATAAAAACATGTACTGTAGAGAAACCAAATACCACATGGCGCCCTGCGCCGAGCCCGTCACCGCTCCCGCTCCGTGTTCAGCACAAAAACTCCTTTTATATTTGGGAAGCGGAGGGAGAAAATTCTGGAAAGGCAAGATCGTGGCAATAGCGGCTGAATCGGCACATTTATTTACAGTGTGCAGGGGCTGGAGCCCACAGCCCCACACACCCAGGCCCGTGCGGGGAGCAGTCCCGGGGGGGCTCCGAAAGCGGAGGGGAAAGGCCGTTTTATGAAGGAGAACTCTCCCCGTCAGGTTTCGGCTTTGCGGGGGAGCCGAGAGGCTGAATGTGAAGAGAGAAAAATAAATGCTTTGCGAGGAAAATAACAAACAGAAAAAGAAGTTGCATTTCTGTTTTCCCGAGGAGCCGTGGGCGTTTTGAGGCAGCTGTCTGCAGAGGCAGGCGCCATTTCGTGAGGCGGCATTAATGCAGCGAGAGCAGACATGTTGTGTTCGTGCAGTTCGGGTTTAAAGTTTTTCCCCTTGGTTTGAAGCGAGAGGCTTATTCATCCTCGTTCAGTCCATAGGGTTTTGTTTTTTAAACTTAAAGGAAAAAAGTTACGACAAGCGAGGAAAACCAGGGAAAAGGGGGAAAGTTCTGAGGGTATCACAGTGTACAAGCAAAATCAGATCTCTCTCCAGCAGACAAAAAAATCTTAGAGGCGTACATGGTTCCAAAAATGCCACGAACTGTGTGGGGAGGATAACCAGGCTGTATACCCAGCCCAGGTGTGGGGTACATCAGGAATGTTTTAAATAGAGGATTTTTTTCTGCTAAAAAAAAAAAAAAAAAAAAAAAAAAAAGGTCTGACTGGTCTGTGCAGACACGAAACTGGCCTTTTGTGATTTACACGAGCTGACTTGACTTGCAGGTTTTGAGATGCCAGTTTTGATCTAAAAGCCCAGACTATTGCTAGTGCTGCAGAAGTGCTCTTTTGATCAAAGGAGAGAACAGGAGTCGTGGCAGGAGCGAGCTCAGGCTGATGCCCTTCAGTGCAGAACTCCTGGAATAAGCTGCAGCATTTTCATTAAGGGCTTTTGGTATGGGAGTTGACTTTTTACCACTCCGGGACCTTTCACTTGCAAAATGCATTATAAGGCTCATTTGTTTAACAAGTCTCTGAGAGCTGGAAGAGGGAGAATTAATGCTGGCATTTGGGAATACAACTGATAGTGCTGCATTTGATTTTGGTTTCATGTCATTATTTTCTGCTTTCAGAGTCGGGAAAAGCTGCTCATTTATTTTTCATGTAGTTGTATTTTTTTCTCCTGGCTTCTTAAGTAGGCAGAGCTCATGAAATGGTGCTGTTAAAGGCCTGGAGCTTTTGATCTGACCTTCAGTTTCAACAAATTTCTGTTCTAGAGGTTCTGCACTTTGGGGAAGGCTGCATGCTATAGAGATAAATCAGTGCATCTTCTAAAGGAAGAGCTGCACAATGAGTGCAGAGGGTCTCTGTTTATTTTCCTTGCTGATCCATCAATGACCATCTCGTGGCCAGCTGACCAGTCCGTAATGTGTAGATCAGAAATGTTGCAGCCTCTGTGGGAATATGGTGTGGGATTGGGGATGCTGCAGTAGTGCAGCACACTTGGGTGTGGGGCTGCTGACTCCCAGGAACGCAGCCGTCGTTATTTCAGCTGCTCACAAAAGACTTGAAAACTTCCAGCCACAGTATTCAAATCCCAGCCAGGTTTTCAAGGAGTATTAGTCATATTTAAGACTCCTCCATGTTATGTGCAGCTGAATTTTGCAAGGTCTTTGATCTCCTTGCTCTGGGTCTGAAGGTTCCTTTTTAAGCTTATCACCTGCAAAGATTTCTTTCAGACGATGATTCCTTTATTACAGAAAAGCCTCTTTACCATCTCACAACTATTATTTTTCTTGAGTGCCCTTTTTTACTCTTCTAAGGTTACATTCCATCTGCAGTTCAAACATAACCTGGGTGCAGTGCACTGATGACCAGCAATAAATGTAGACCTCTAGCATGACCTTTGTGTATATCCTTGGTTTGTTTGTCTAAGACTGTGCCTTATAATGATAACATAAAGCATAAAATAGTTTCCATATCTAAAAACCACTTTTTGCGCATATATTAATGTGCCTTTTGGAACCTCTTAATTAGGTTGTTTTCCCCTAAACTTAATTCCACATTATTAACAGCACTTGAGTAGACTTCAACATTCCAATTTTGGTTACAATTTTAATTCTGCTCAGTGCGTGTGTGTGTGTATATATATGTATATATGTATATACACGAAGATAATCCTTTATTAATCTTTTGAGTGGAACAATTTTCGTTTGTGCAGGAGAAGTCTTGTGCCTGAATGTTCATTATCAGCACCTGATATGCTAGCCTGGAGCACAATAGCTTAATAATGGGAGTTTAAGAAGGGGGGAAAAAAAGCTAGTTATTAAAGTCACAGTGTTTCATTTTCATGCATGTTATGATTGTAAATTATTCAAGCATTTGCCTTTAGCTCCTACACATACGAACTTATGCTCTCCACACATTTTTTTCCCCAAAGTGTTCTATGGTTTCCTTTGTATTGCACCCCAGGTTGGAGAATATAAATGCACTGTTTAATATCAGCAGCATGTGTGCCTCGTTACAAGAAAATCTGAGATAGTTTCTAAATTAAAAGCATTTTATTTTGACCTGTTTGTTTCTATTTCTGTCTCATGTCTGGTCTCTTCATAGCCAATACTCTGTTTTAGGGAAGGTTTTTAAAGGCATACTGAAGGAGAGGAATAAGAGGTGAAGTACCTAGCACAATTTATATTCTTTGTTTTGCCATTATTAATAAAAATATGAATAAAAAAGAAGTGTTGGGAAAAATTAAAATAATGGTGTTGCAATTATATCTGTATGTGCAAAGCTACAACGTGCTTGCTCTTACTCTTGAAATTTAGACCTCTGCTTCAGGTTTTCTTTCCCTTCTACTGACTGGATTAGTTCACTTCAGTTGCATTTTCCAAGTACTGCCGTACATGTTCATCCCTAATTCACTTCATGTGCTTCCAAATCCTTAGGACAACATTCATTTTAGACACCAAGAAAAAACTGGAGTGATTCCACGTGCCTAAATGTAATTACTCAGCCCTGAATTAAAGACACGGGCACATAACTTATGTTCCATGGGTTTAGAGTAACAAGAAGATATCAAATTCTCAGCTTTTGTCATTAAAGTAAATGTTTCTACACTTAAGACACATTTGTAGAGAGAAGTGATAGATTCTGGTTAGATGCATGATTAAATCTTGAAGAAAACAAATCTTGTTTTGGGCACATAAATCACAACAACACCTTGTTGGGATCTTCCTCTGGGTGAAATGGCAATGAAGGTGACAGTCAGATTTTTCAGGTGGCGATCAAGCACTGTGCATGTCTCAGCCAAGATGTCTTGTGTTTGCTCTGCTGCTTTAATTGCACAAAAAGCCATTGACCTAATTTTGTGACAGGATTGTACCAGCAGTGTTTTCTAGGGCTGCTTAATGTTTTGTCACAGCTCACCACCTAATATAAAACTTTGACTATTAAAAAATAAAGTGCACTGTGAATGTTTTTAAGCTGAGACAAGATTGTCACCCTTACTGGTTGGTCAGCGAGAAGGGGAGTATTTGTTTCAGGGTGAAAATCTCTCGTCTGCAACAGTTAGGGCTGGTAATTCTGGAGTTTATGTGCCTGACATGCCCAGAGCTGCTCTAGTCCCTGGGCTGATGAGCTTTCTGAGTTGGGTAAAGTTCTGGCAGGAGCCAGTTTATAATGAATTGACTGTAAAAAGAAAATATAAAAGCTCATAGGAAACATCAGCCTGACACGAGCTGTTTCTGTTCAGGTAACATTCTAATCCAAGTGTGTTGGTGCCTCACTACAGCAAAAATTGAACTCCACATCTAGCAAGTATTGACAAATACGAAGAAGTTTGTTTTGAGCTACTACATAAGTGGTCTTATATATATGGTACACTACAACAGGGTGATTCAGTGCTTTGTCACACTGTCCATGAAATAAAAAAAGTATATGCTTGTAAGATTACAGAAAAAAAGGTACCATTTCTTTTCCCTGCATGTGGCAATTTACTGAATAATGCATCATTTTGTCAACTTTTATATACCAATCAATAAATGCCCTATGGTGCCAGCTGCACACGGGAGATGAGAATGAAGATCATTATAGAAACGGGCTTGAAACTTGCTTGAAATAAAAATCCCAGTTCTACACTCGCGGTTTTGGAGACCTGGGCTGTTTTTCTTTTCATTCTAGAGTAGCTGTAATTTATCTTGTTCAGTCTGAGTGAAATTCCTCATGTTTGCAAGGCTGGTATGAAACCTTTTGCCTCCAAAACTCCAAGGAGATGTACCAAGAAAATATAGTTGTTGTTACAATCATCATCATAACTTTCCAAAGTCTCCACTAGAACTGAAATAGAGAGTGTGTAAAAATAAAAATTAGAGCTCATAGTTGGAATTTTATTTTGTCCTAGATTTTGATGTGTAAACATTTTGTGCTAATCCTGTTTTTCCCTTTCTGATCGTATTCCTTAAACACTTAAGCAATCAAGCTTTACTGGCTTTTGCAGGAAATAAGTTTCAAGGATGGTCAGGTAAATGCCTTTGGAAAATGAGCTTTAAATGTGCATAAGGAAGTAATCATGCTAGAATTTCAAAATATCTGAACTTACAAAAAAATTAATTTCATTGTCTAGATCTTCTAAAAATTTTGCAGCTACATTTAAAGTCAGATATTCTGAAGATTTGGCTTAAAAGTTATAAAATGTTCTGACTAATTATGTAACAATTCCATAACATATTGGAAAATGGGAGAACAGTATCTATTTTGAAATGTAAGATGGAATTAGGCTCCCTTAATTGTGCTGATTTTTTTTTTTTTAAACAAACTCTTGATAAAACAATGACTACAAAACACTCCCGTGACTCTGCAGACTGTTTCCAGCCGGAATGGTGAGATAAAGAACACTACTTGCAGCTTCTACCATTTAAAGTGATTTTAAACCCTATCAACACATTTAATCCTTGTATGGTTCCAGTCCTGCAAGTTTGCAGGGAACTTGATCAGTTCAAGTGTGTAAGCCAGGTCACAGCACCTGCCTTGGTGTGCTGTGCCTCTGGCATTACAGTCCCTGAGAAAGGTGCACTTTAATTTCTTATTTGCTTTCAAAGGTGATGTCAGCAGTAAGCAATAATTTTTTCATGTAAGGAAACATGTAATACCTTGTTAACAGTTTTATAAATGCCAGTGTCTAAGTGGAGACAAGTAAAATGGTCAGTATTTTTCTACCATGTCCCAGTCCTCTTATAAAAGTTTTCCAAGCCAAGCAGAATAGTTTGTTACCTAAAAAGTGACCTTGAAGAAACAGAACATTCCATACAAGAAATAGGGGCTAAAAAGGGGGGGAAGGAAAACAGATTTGTTGTTCCAAGCTCCAATGGTTTACTTTAAGAAGCAATTAAACATATTATTATCCTATCACCCACATTATTTAAGTTTGAAACAGTCTAGAGTTTTAAACTCTCTTAAGATTTCACCAGAATAAGGACTACTGCTTCTTTCTGACTTTCTTATATCTCTAAGGCTGCCATTTAAGGCAATAGCTGTGTGTTAGACAATGACCAAATACAGCATAAATACCTTGACTGAGATGGTCTCTATTTCTTACCTCCAGTTAAGATGGCAACAAGGGTTAGTTTTGAAGATGATCTGTAATAAAAACGAAGAACTAAAAGTCTCAAACCCCCTTAAGAAAAGTGGATTTGATTTCCCAAGAAAAATGTGTGTATACTCCCTAGTAGAGTTAATATAAAGCATAATAATTAATCCTCTCACTAGACAATAGTTGCTGGTCTGCAATTTGCTTTATTGTACACAGGAACTCATGCAAAACTGAAACAGCGAGGTGTGTCGGTTGTTAAGGAGCTCTTAGATCTAAACTTTGAGCTCAGGCCACAAGATCATGTGTACAGTAACGGTACTGACTTTGATACATTGCGACCAACAAGCTAAAAATTTGCTTCAGAGAGACCATTAAGTCCCAAAAAATATGTTGAATCCATTTCTGACTTCCATTTCATCTTTCTACTTTTTATTAATAACTTACTTTTCTTTGAAAGCAGGAATAGACAGAGCTGAATCTTGGTTAAAATGGCTTCATTCTGAATAAATTGAAAAAACACTGGGGTTTGGCTTAGATTGAATGATTTTTTTTCTTTACCATATGTTTATAACACTGATAAGAATTTGTTTCTAATTATTCATAGTAATAAATCTTTTTTTTGCTGCTCACAAGGTTCATCGTTCTGAACATGAGCCCCACAGAAGTGCCAGCAAACCCCCCATATTAACATAATCTCAGTTTTCGGTGTTAAAGCCCAGGAACAAAAAGGGCATATGTAAAAGTTCTCTTGATGTGTGTCGATGTGTTTGCAATTATTCATTACCGGCTGGAGCAAAAAT
Source organism: Ammospiza nelsoni (assembly GCF_027579445.1). Lineage (NCBI taxonomy): Eukaryota > Metazoa > Chordata > Aves > Passeriformes > Passerellidae > Ammospiza > Ammospiza nelsoni. The sequence goes on along the minus strand of NC_080646.1, from coordinate 6,049,131 downwards.
CTGGATTTCAGCTCCAGTTCCAGACTTGGAGCAGAATGAGCAGCATGAGTTCATTGCTACAACTGAGTTTTATCCTTGCTGCTGCAGGGTTTATTGCTTGTGACATTAGCAAAAAGCTTTAGCTGGGATCAATACAGTGGAATCATCTTCACCAGTCACACAGGGAATGTGGTTCCATGCTTAGAAGGTGAACTTGTACCTACTTGAGCGGTTACTGTGATTTTAATAGTCAATTACTGAGGAAGGAAACAGAATGGGGGAGGAAAAAAAAAGCAGATTGACCAACATATTACAGGTTATATACAAAATCTGAAAATAGAGCCCCTGCCTGATACAGGACAAAGTGATAACTTCAATAAACACCCAGTTCACAGGAAGTTAAATGCCTCCCACAAACAGCTCGCTGTGCTCAAAGGGCATTCCATATCCTGTTTGCATATTCTCTGTGCAAGTAATCTAAACTATTCTGTTTGGCCTAGGGCCTAGGAAATTGGCATTGATTTCTTCTGAAAAGTGAGAGGTTTGGTTGAAGAAAAGTTTGGTGACTTTTCTTCAGTTCAGACTCCTGTTTTCTACTTCAAAAGGCAGATATAACACTTAACCATTTTGTCCAATATTTGCCTTTCCAACCATTTTGTCCAATATTTGTCTTTCCATTATATTTGTGTCTCCAAAGATCTGTGGGCCATGCTGTATAACAAAGAATAAACTGCTTCACCAACCTTTTGGTGTCCTCTTGTACAGAGGGCAGGTTGGGACAGGGACACTGCCCTGTGGGATCACAGTGTGCCTTTCTATGTTGTCCCTAAGGGATAATAACATGGGGCTGGGGGAAGGAAGGAAGGTTGTAGAAGAAAATAAAGTACCAGAAAGTCAGGTTCTGTGCCTCCATCTGGAATTCCAGCCACAGACGCAATCTCAGAAAATAGTTCCCAAATTAGTAATGGAAACATTAACTTGTGTCATTATTTTAGACGTGGTTCATAAAATATGGCTGAAGTGTTTGGTCTAATGATACACAAAGGAAGAAAATGTGTTATCTGAAAAAGAAGGAATGAACTTCATAGAGGAAATGGCAGTGTAGAATTTCCTCTATGCTGAATTTAGGAGGGAAAAAATGGGGTAACTGCAGAGGCAGTAGGAATGAGAATTTTGTTCCACTGTTTCATTAGGAAGAAGAATGCAAACAGTCTGTTCCTGGTAAGGAACAGCAACACCATGGCTCTGCAGAGTGACTGCGCTTGTGTTCACCTCCATGCAACTGCTCAGGGCAAGGAATGGAGGAGCTCATGGATACATGGAAGGATTTTCAGAGCTGCTTCAGGTCTTGGTGCCCAGGAAGCAAAAGAGCAGTGCTGCACATATTTAATGAAGATATTAGACTTTGAGTAATTTTTTGGTTACACATAGCAGCAATAGAGTAACAGACTTCCAGAAACATTTATCTATAAATTTGCATAGGGTTGTTATGTTGGGTTTTTTTAAGAGGAACAGTCTATTAGACTAGACAGTCTGGTACAGCTAGAGAAAATCAGATAACAGTCTGAGCACACAGGTTAGATCTTGTTCAGGCACAATCTCAACTCTCCTGGCTGGAATCATACTACTCTTACAAGGCACTATTATGTCTAGAATCTCTGATCTCTTTTCTCCCTTTCATCTGGTTATTGCAAGCGGTCTTGCATATATTCTGCTAGAAACATTCTTGTGTTTTGGGAAGAAACTAGAGAAAGGCTGGAAATTTTACATGGAATTTCTAATCTTGGTCTTTGCTGTGAAGTTTTACCATGCAGGACTGGCTGAAAATGCTGACATAAGGAGAAGTGCTGTTGCTACACCCTGCGTTCACCTGGATCCTGCCTCATCCTTCCCTCTTTTTTCACTTCTGGTGGTTTTCCAAGGAGGAAAACCTCTGAGTTCTGTTTGTGCAGGCACCTTTAGATACAGTTATAGCTGAGCAGTTCCACTGAGAGCAAGGGGATTGGCCTTTGCAGGAATCTAAATGGGAAACAAGTATGGATAGCAGAATAGGCTTTCTGCTATCCAGTCACGGTAGACTAGAACTTCAATTAAAAAAAGGCATTCAAAAAAACTTTTAAAAAATTGGCATTTTGCCCCTTTTCAGTGAGAAGCTGCATCAGCTCTTTTGCACCACCACTGATTCCTTGACTGGAGGTTCCCATGCTGTGGCACCTTTATGTGGGACATCACCATCCCTTCTCTAAAGATGGTAACACCACTGTCTACAAGTAGTAGATATCCCCAGCTGTCTTATACACGAGGTCATCTTTGCTCTGTATTTTGAAAGGAAATACAACTCTTGGCTCAAAATCATAGGGATTCATTCTTTTCAGCTGGTCACTTCCTCGTGGTTTTTCCAGGACTCAGCTCAGGAGAGAGCTGCCAAAGTCCAACTGTGTGATCTCTAGTGCCAGACTGGATCCTGAGGCCTTCCATAATAATTTGAAGTATTGTTAATTTAATCCTGTCATAATTACCCAGGTTCATTCATATGAAAAAGGAAGACGTAGACAATTTCTTTCTGCTTTTAATGGAGCCATCTGGATAAATGAAAGAAGGTGAAAGGTGTGCATGTTATTCAAAGTGACTGCTGAAGTGAAACTTTCTATCAGTAAAACTGATATAAATATCAGTTCTGTCATGTTTGCTGTGTGTGCTTCTTGCAGAGGGCACCATAACTGGGGCTGGTACAGGATTCATGACAGTGACCAGGAATGTGAGGGATGCCTTTCCATCTTGTTGATATCTGAAATGGTTTCCATGGCTCTAGTCAAAACAGGAGACAGTGTCCTGGTGAGGCTGGCACACTATGAGTTTCTATGGTGTTGGCTGAGAAAGGCAGGATACTTAGTTTTATTTGCGCGTCTGTTTCTGAGCAGCATTAATGGGGATTGATGTGGCAGACGGGCAGGTGACTGGGTTGTGCTCGCTCTGTGCCCCAGCCGGGCTCTGGAGCTGAGGGTGCACGACATCGGGGTGTATCCCATCAGAACAGAGGGGTTCGAGGCCCCCCTTCTCCGTGGGGACCCTGCCGGGTGAGCTGTCCCTGGCTCATGTCAAGGGCAGATAACAGAGGTGGTGTTTGTGGAATGGCGGCAAACGGGGCCGTGAGATGCGGGGCGCCAGCAGCCAGCTCAGGGGGCTGAGCCCCGCTGTGTGTCAGTGCAGGCCGGCAGCGGCAGCATGAGCAGTGTCTGCAGTGGGGTCTGGCAGCGCTCGGGCCCGGCGGGGTCAGGGCTGTGCTGGCCAGTTCAGGTGGGACGGCCCGGCCAGGTGGGGCTGGGAGGGGGCGGCGGCCGCTCCTGCTCCCGCTCCCGCCTCCCCCTGAGGGGCGGCTGCTGCGGCCGGCGCGCGAGGAGGCGGCGGGAGCCAATGGGGGGCGGCCGAGGCGGGGAGCGCGGGCCAATGGGAGGCCGCGGCGCCGGAGCGCGCGGGGCCCGGGCGGGGGGAGGCCAATGGGGAGCGGCGCGCGGCGCGCGCGCAACCGAGGGCGGGGAGGGGCGGGGCGCGCGCGCGGTGCCGCCCCTTCCCCGCCGCAGTGAGGAGCGACCGGGCGGCCATGTTGTGCGGGGGGAGGGGAGCAACGAGTTGAGAGGAGACGGCGGAGGCTCCCTCACACACACGGCACAAGATGGCCGGGGAGCAGCCGCAGCTCCCGCCCGTCTCCCGGCGCTGTCCCCGCCGCTCGAGCCGGAGACGCCCGGCGGGCGCCCTCGGTGCCGCTCCGGGGCGCCAAATCGGGCCCGGCGCTCTGTGGGCTCCGGGGCTTCGGAGGGCGGCGAGCCGGGCTGCCGAGCGGGGCTGCCGACGGTCGGGCAGCAATGGCGCCGGGCTGCCGAGCGCTGCCCGCGCCGCTCCCTCGCCGGGCGGGCGCGGGGCCGCCCTTGGCCGCGAGCAGGGAGAGCCGGGAGCAGCGCCCCGTCCTCGGGGCCCCGGGTGTCTGTCAGCGGGCTGCTCTTCGCCGGGTAAGTGCCGGAGTCTCCGGGCTCCTCATTGTCCTTTGTCCTTGGGAGGAAAAACAAAATGTCCTTGGAGCCGGGAGGGGGAGGGGGCGCTGGCTCCCCCTGCCCCCTCCTTCCCCCCCCGCCGCTCGCTGAGGGGACCTGCGGGTACCCTCGGGGACCCCCGTCCGTGCCCGACACCCGGCTGGGCTGAGGGGCAGCGGCGGGACACGGGGAGCCCCGGTGACCCTCGGCGGCTGCGGGCGCTGCCTTCGCTCTCCTGCAGCGCCCGGGAGGCTCCGCACGCCCTGTCCCTGATGCAGCCCCGGGGGCAGCCCCGGCGGGTTTTGGCTCCCCTGTGCAGCACCGAGCACAGCGGGGGCTGCAGACCGGTTCCCCCCAGCGCAGCGTGCGAGGGGGGTATCTGCAAACCAGCCTGGAACTCCAATGCAGCAGTGCGGGGAGGGGGGAGAGGTGAAGGCTGTACGACAGCATCACTGAAATGTTTAGCCCCGTGTCTGTGTAAAGAGCGTTTCTTGCCCGTCGCTGGTCGGATGGGGATATGTTTTCGTAGTTTCTAAGAACAAAGACGCCATGTCCTTTTCTCTTAAAAATAAAACTTGGAGTGGTTTTTCTGTGGGGTGTTGGCTTTTAACTCTTTGTAAACCAGTAAGAGAAACGGGCTGCAGATGAGACCGATCGGTACTTTATGAAACAATAGAGAGAAATTGATTTCACTGGAGAAACAACAATTCAGGTGCAGAAGTTTAAAAGAAAACTCCTAGGAATTACGTGCAAATTTGATTTTGCAATTAAAACGGCAGTGTAGAAACTTAAAAGCTTGAGAAAAACAAAGCTCGGTCATGCCAAGTCTACCGTTTCAAGTTGGCAAAATACTATAGTTGTGATTTAGGCGACACTACTAAAAGAAAAGAGTTACTTAAATACGAATTACACGATAAGGAAACGGATGAGTTTGTGTCTGACATGGAAAGCTTTTAAAAAGCATTTAATGGGTATCACGTTTGTTTTTATTATTCAGTTTGTAGGGTTTTCAGAGATCTCACAGTTACTTCTCTTTACAAAACATTTTAATCGTCCTTTCGGTGTTCTGATAATTTAGAAGTTATACAAGACCTATTGCAAGACTTTCTAAAAATGCAAGTTTAAATGTAATGGCTGACGTTTGTTTTGGGTTGGCTTGCGTTCAGCAATTACCAATTTAAGGGTAAAATTGTAATTTTAAATGTATAAAAAGTCCCTGTAGAAGAGCAAAAGGTAAATACTAAAAACTTTCGTTTTAATTGGAGGTTGTGTATAGCCATATTTGTTGGCTTTAATGGTGTATGCTTGTGCAAGGTTATAAAACTCTCGTGCAGATTTTAAATACTGCAGTTGGAGGTAAATCTACATTTTTCGGTACTTCCTCTGCAAATAAGAATCTGTCATTGCAACAATTGAATTTAGCCCTTTTTTTGGAAATAGAGATAGAAGTTTTAGCAACCACTGGACTTGTGTCACCTTTATGCCAAGTGTTCGGTGGCTTTATTTTCGATTTGGATCATGGTGGTTTTATAACCCCAGCAACAGTTCTGCAGTGTAGAACAGGTTCTGGCATACACACTTTGCCCTAAAGAAAGTTCTAGCTTTAGGTGGGTGTCTGCTGGATTTGTCTTAAGTATATTACAGGATAATTTTTAAACAGTTTTGACTGGTTTATTTTAATAAAATAAAAATAAATTAGCAGGTAATTGTCCAGAAAATAAATTACTTGTAATTCATAATGTGTTTTATTTAATACTTCTGCGGCGGGTTTTTTATGTTTAAGGTGTAGGTGTTTGAATTTATACATCTTTTAATCCAGCATAAAAATGGTTTTTAGAATTGTATATTTACAGAATGATTCTCCACTTCTAGAGTATGAAGTAATGCTGGTGATAGATATAATTGCTGCAAAATAAAATGTTATGGCTTTTCACAAAAGGCAAGAAAAGTTGGCTAGAGGTTGTGCAAATATGGTGTTCCTTGTGTTAAAAGAACGTAGTTTGAGATCTGATTAAAGGTTAAAGAAGCTGAAGGCTTTAAAACCGTATTCTAAAGGGCAAAAAAGATGTTTTTCTGGGGAGGTGAAATAACTTAGGACTTAAAATTCAGAGAAGCTGATGACAGAAGCCATTTTAAAATAACCTTGCTATCAGCAAAGGTTTTATTTAATTTTGTATAGTGTACTGCTAAAGATTTTAATGTGGAAAAGAAAGTAAAAGGGCTGAGGGATATTGTGTGATAAATTACTCAGTAAAAAAAAATCTTAAATTGGAATTTTAGTTATAAGTCTTTCAAAATTAAAGTAATGGGAGACAGAAGAGCTGACTGCAGTTCTTCATGAAAAACACAGATCATGCATGTTGTGTGTCAGTCACTCATCTCCAGTGGGTTTTTCTTCATCCAGGAATGTACAGCCCCTCATACTTTTATTTTTCACAGTTCAGTTCAAAAGGCAGTTACTGTGATCATAAGTTTTTCTCAACTTAATTATTATCTAAGGATTGGTAGATTTCAGACATACGACTAACGCTGCTTTTCTAAAGCAAATACTGAAAATTTCCATACTTTGTTTTTCAGGTAGGATTTCGTGAACAGAACCGTATTTCCTGATAAGCTTCCAGAGGATTCGTTCATGCCTTATTTTCCTTAGGTAAGAATGCTTATACCTTGGGTTAGTATATTCATTTCCTTGTTTTATTTTTTTTGAAAGTGGAAATTGCCTTTTTGCTGCTGTGCAGATGTGAAGAAGAAAGAAATCTCATTTTTATATGGAGGGGACACATTTTATAAATTGTCTTGACTTCTAAAAAGCTTTTCTTTGCAGTTACAGGTAGATTGTCTTCATATAATGTCACTCTTACGTGCTGCTTGGGTATCAATTTCAGTTTACTAAGGCTATTTAATAAGTGGACTGTTTATTTTTATAATATATAGGTGCTGTATACATTTATTGTATTTGGTGGAAAAGGACAATATTTGCATATAAACTGAAGTTTTGTGTGTCCTGTTTCACCAGTGAAAACCTGCATTAAACTTGGGAATTATTTCGGTTTTTTACTTAATGAGTTTGTAGCATTAATATTTGGGGGAAATTGTGGAATTTGTATTTGAAGGTAGTAACCCAAGACTTCAGGAGTTCATAGAAAAGGAGATTTTGGGGGCCTGTTTTGTGTTTTTGGGGACTGATATTTAACAACGATAGGATATGGGTTTTGTACTGTTGGTAAAACTTTGGTTTATTCAAAGACATTTCCTTTACGTGTTTTCAGAAAGTTTGTCAGTCAAAAATGTTAAGACTTAAAGAACTTGTGTGTACCTTGTTTTCAGACAAACCTGGTTTTGTTGTTTTTTATCTTTAAGGGTTATTACTGGATATGGTTCTTCCAAAGATTCAGATGACTGGTTGGGCAAAAGACCTTGAGCAAAAATCTGTACTGTGCATGCCAGGTATGTTACACTGTTGTGGGGTTTTGTTTATTTTATGTTTTTTGTTTTTTAATCATCCTGGAAACAGTTTTTTCAAAATAAACATTAAGCATTTAAGTTTAAGTGTTTTACCTTGTTGAATTTATTTTCTTTTGAGCTTGGTGGATTTGGAAATGGTTAGTATGTACGTACTACAGCAATGTTAATGTCTCCTGCATCATTGAAGATTTTATGTTCACTCACAAGTACAACTTTTTAACAATCTGCTATGACCATGTTGACATGTGGTGAAGCCAGAGGATTGTCATCTCCTAAGGATATTGTCTAATCAAACTTCAGGAATGCTTTTCCTTAGTTCAAGGTATTGGTTTATTAGCAAGGGTCGCTCATAAGCTTTTCCTTTTCGAGAAATTGCTTACACAATAAACTTTAAAATTCTGCTTTTGGTGTAAATTTTATTCTAAAAGCCTAAAGTGGTACCCAGTTGTTACGAGCTTTCTTGCTCTCCTTGCAGTGTAAACAAAGCATCTTTTCAATGTTTATTTTTTGTTTTTACGCTTCAGATTCTGCATTTAGGATCAGAGTAACCTTTGAGTTAGGCTTTTACCACTCTGTAATTAAAAGTGGGGGATCCTGTTTGCCTGTCTTAACTGGTTCCTTTTCACAGCTTCCCGTGCTCGTGTACTTCTGTGCATACTCAGGACCTCAAAGCGTAAGGCGTCTTCACGAGGACACATGTATCAGGATTCCCAAAAATACTTTTCATGATTTGCTTTTACAAGTTACATAATGCATCATGATAACCAAATAATACAATTGTGAGTCCCCACCTGAGTGCAGCTGTGGTTTTGTTGTTTTTTTTTTGCTTGGCTGAAGCCTTCAGTCTGTTCACAGAAAAGAGATTGTACACAGTTTTCCATAAGCTTTACAAAAATGTCTCTTCAGGTTGTAATAAACCTTTATCTGCAGTGAGTCACTGCTGATGTTCAAGGTAGAGTTCAAATTATATTTATAGATACTGGACATGTGCCACCATCATGGATGTCCTGCAGCAAACACAGCTATCGAGCAAGGTGATATGTCAGAATGTTCCTGCAACTTCATCGTGTGACTGTGTGATGGCAAGTGTGAGAACTAGAAGTTTGTGTTAGAAATTATCTCATACCTTAAGAACAACCGGGCATATCTAAAATCCCACGTAAATTTTCAGTTTAGAGGGTCAAAAATCACAGATACTGCACAGTCTAGTACGATAAAGGCAAGCCCAGCCTGGGTCACACAATAGTCTGATAATGCTGATGGGATTGAACCCGTCACACTTGACTTGTATTCCTGGTATTAAATTCTGAAATGTCTGAATCTGCAATTTCTAACTGATCTGCTCTTAACAAAAAAAGAGTAGCAAAGTAAAAATTAGAAAACCACAGTGCTCAAGAGCAGATCTTGCCTGACCTGGGTGTTTTATGATAACGATGGAATTCAGCACTTTGATCTTAATGGTCTTGCATCTTTCCAGTATTGTCCTAATGCTGAATAGACATTACAATAAAAACAGCTTTAACTTCTGTGAGCTCTTCAGAGCTGCCTTTTCTTGCAAGAACAACTTGTTTTCAGCTCACAGTGGCTTCCCCTCTATGAAAAGTAGACCTCAGTGTGTTAGATGCACACTAGTGGGACTTGAGAGAAGTTCCAGGTTCATGGCTATGCTACAGCGTGCTCGTGAGGATTGGCGGGGCTCAAGGAAAATCTCTCAGCTTGAGCCCAAACCTCCTTGGTAGAGGAAGCTGTGTCTCTGTGGGGACACAAACCCCTGTTAAATATTCTCATAGAACAGATTCTGGTAGCAGTGACAGCATACATGGAAGAACATTGGTGGGGTGATACACGTCGTCTTTGCCAAAATACTTCGTGAATTAAATAATACAAGAGAAAGTAGAAAATGTGATACCAGCTCATAGCTTTTGGGTGTCTGACCTCACCTCTTGCTGAAAAAGGAGATGCACTGTGTGATGGTTAGTGCCAGTCTTAGGGGGAAGGAGCCATGCACCTATGATGCCGGGCATGTTTTGTGTGATAGGCTGTACTGTACTTGGAGTGTCTGTAATTTAATACAAAAATAAACCACAGCTGTTAGATAACCTAGAAAAAGTAAATTCACATTTATTTTTAAATAGGGGATGGATTTTTTGAATCATCCAGACTACAACAATTATAGTAGGTAGTCTGATTAAAAAAATTTGACATTAGGTACATGAAATAGAGCGGTTAACATGAAAAGTTGTTTTCTTTCAGCCATGACTTGTATTTCCAAGCTCTGGTTTCTGGCTTGTGACATAAACCTGTCGCTTTGCTGATTTATTCTGTAGTTTAAGAGTGAATGTGTTTCGGATGTAAAAATTAAAGACTCAAAATACAGGGGCTATATTCTACAGTCGTGAAAAAATAACTAATGTGAATGAAATTTAACATATTATCAACATCCTCATGCTGTTTTTACAAAACTCATTGTTTGGTTTATCCACTCACTTCCAAGAAGAGAAATGTCACTACTACTCATGATACCACTCTGACACACCAAAGATTCCTTTTGCACAAGTGTGCTGAGGTCAGAAGAGCAAAACTCCGGTGGAGTCTTCATAACACTGCCATTAGAGGAAGGTGCTTTGTGGTGACAGCCATGTTAAATATTACCCTTGTTAAAATTTCTGTCAAACTACCATAGCTGTGTGCCTGCTCTAGAACTAAAGAAAACAAAAGCCGACTGTGAAGCAGTGATGGATGTGTGGCTGTGCCAAGAATTATTAAAAATGGCTGAGAGCTGTAAACTGAGAGTCCTCCAGTCATTAATTTTACCTGCCTTGATATAGATTGTAGTTTCTAAGTGGCCTTTTTGGAGTGAAATGATTCAAAGGGCCCAAGTAACACTTGTTTTCCTGGTTCATTTTCCATGCCTTGGATGACTGTTGGGTGCCTCACGGCTGATCAGGGTCCAGCAGCCATGTTGTGTTCCTTCTGAAATGGTGGATGGGCACTTCCCAGAAGTTCTGTGCTTCCATTTAGTAGGAGCTGCTTGTGCACATTCAAATACATACATTTAAAAATACCATTAATACATTTTAAACCTCTAAATTTCACATGCATTAGGATGTTCTACATCTTTTTGCCAGCCTACTGCTCTTTTTTTCGTCATTTCCCTTTTTAAAAAGAGAACTTTTTCCATAATAAGAGTTTCAAGTAAATTACATCAACAAAGAAATTGCTATCTTCCTCATCCCATATTTCTTTCTCTACCTCTGAGTAGCTGTCAAGTGGAAGAGAAGAATTTAGAGGATTGCACAGTACGCTGTCACTGGATAGGTTCATTAATTTTTATGCATTTGAGGCTGTATTTCAATATAAGTAGATTCTGAAAGATGACAAGGGAAGTGGTTTGCTTGTATGTGTCAGGAGGATAAACTTGAATGCCTTGCTTCATGTAGTTGAAATTCACCCTGAAAAGGGGGTTCATGAGTTGTTTAAGAGTTTTAGGTCTTTCTACCTTTGCTTAAAGTAACTATGATTAGGAATTTATTGATGCAGATTGCCAGTAGGCATTTTCAGGGTCAAATTCCCACATTTGAACCTTGCCCATGCATGAGTAACTTTGAGATAGCGTAGATAGTTTGTTCTACATAAATGTTACATAATTGCCCTCCATCCAGCTGATACCTCCTCTCAATAAAAAGAGCATTTTATTTTTTATTGTGAAGGGCCAGTTAGTTTGCTTAAGCATACTTCTACATGATGCCTGGTTGATCTTTTTGAAAAACTTAAAGAATATATTTTTTGTTGTTTTTTTCTCAATGAATTTGTGGATTGGGTCTGAATTTCTTGGGTTGTTTCCAGGTTCTTTAATAACAGGTTCCTTAGTGATACTTTAATTTTTTTATAAAAATAGCTCCAGTAGCACATGCTGTGAGCTAGGAATGGTTGGGTTTTTTTCTGGTTGAGGGGGCTTTTTTTGTTTGTTTTTTTATGAGGGTTTTTGTAATAAAAGCTAATGCTTGGTCTTATAGACCTCAAGGTCTAGATCTCTTTTCGTTTTTAATTTATATTAATTCAAGTGTTTTAATATCCCATTTTCCCTACAGATGTGTTGAGGAGCTGAATTACTCACTGTAAGCAAAATAGCTGCTCTTGGTTGAAGCACTGGTAAGTTGTTATTCCTAATAACATTTACTTTTTAGCTTTAATAAAGGCCCAGCAAGCACACATGGCTGTAATGTTAAAGTGGCTGAAGGCTTTGGCTGAATACATTCTGAAGGTCATTAGTGTGTGGCCATGTGTGCATGTGTGTTTCAGAAAAGCTGAAAAGGAGCCTGGGTCATTCCTGCTGGCCCTGGGGAAGTGAGCAGTGCTTGGATAGTGCTCTCTCCCTGGCTGCCTGCAGAACAGCTTTCAGAGCTGATTGTAGTTCTGGGGGCTTCCATGATTTGACTCCAGATTGCACTGAGAACTTTAATATCATAGTTGTGCTTGTTCAGAAGGGTTTTTGGTATGCAGATGTCTGTCTCTAGAGAGGTACTACACACAATTTGGATAACAAATGGTGTGGAAAGTATAGCAGGAAGAACTTGCTGTACAAGCATCTTGTGTTGTCCTTATGCTTCTGTCAGGATCAGTGGGAGCCTTTGAGCAGGCAGTGACTGTCTCCTGTTCTACGATTGTTCTGTTTCTGTTCTTCATTCATAAAACTTTGGCTTTGCACAAAATGATAAATGCCAGTACAGTTTCCTGTATTTTTTTTAAATTAAACTTCTAGCTGATAGACTTGAAATCGTTCCTCATATAGTCAAAACATAAAGTTGGCAGGCTTGAGTAGGTAAATTAATTCAGTTCTATACTGGATGAATATAGGGACAGAATTTTTTTCCATTTCCTTAAAGGGATTTGGTATTGACCTTTTGTTGTCTCTGGCACATTTGTGACTTTTTCTTAAGAGTTGCTTGTGGAAAGACCTGAGTAGTTTTGTCTTTCTCGCTGCTTCAAATTCAGAGTCCTTGATTCTGCATATTTAATTAGGGCATCCATTGCATTTTGTGTACATGGGTTAACTTTTTTTTATGTGAAGCTCTATTCCTGTAGCACTGTGCTTTGGAATATATGCTTTTCTTTAAGAGACAATTTATTTTAGTCTGACATGCTACCTGATTGAGCAAGGCCTTCCTTAGGCTTCAGATAGCTTGGGAAAATATTCCAAGATGCAGATCCACTATTTTAGTGGCTGGATGGCAGTGAATTTTAGCTGTGCCATGGCTGTGTTTGTTAGCAGAGCCCTCCAGCAGCCCCTGCCTTTGCACTGCCTCAGGTGCTGGGAGAGAAGCTGGCTTTGTGCTCCAAAGTCCTGTGCTTCTCTTCACTCCGTGGTGTGGAGCCTAACATGGAGCCCTTCTGAAAAGGAAAAGCAATTTGTGGGAGATGCTGCAAGCCTTGCCAAGCTGTCAGTCTGGCCTCCTGCTGCTTCTGGGCCCATTTTATTTTGGACCAATTTTATCATTTGGGTTTTCGGTCCTGAAGCAAAAGAAGTAGAAAAAGATGTAGTGAAAGAAATCATGGACTTTAAAGAATTAAGTTTTAATGTGTGTACACAAACTCATTTTTGATAAGTATTTAATTTCTTCTACTACTATTGTCTGTATGTTTTATTACTTTGTTCTTTCAGAAATCTTAAGCTGTTTTTCCCACTGCAGGTGTGTGTTGAGCAGTATATTTCTTGATATGTTTCTTCTCCAGCTGTTCCTCAAAACTCTTCCTATGCTATCCAGTGATGCCTTCCTAGCCCCAGTCACCTGCTAGAATCTCTAAACATGTGACTCATGTTCCATTTTAATATTAATCTTTGTGTGATTGCTACATCTTCCTGTGTGCATTTTTGTTTTTTCATTGGGTTGTAAATTAGCTATTGTCAGATCTGGCTCTTTGAGTAGAACTTGGCTTTTCAGTTACACACTGAGTAATTATTCCATCCTTTTCTGGTTTACAATCCTTACCTAAAAGGAAGAGGTGAATGTGAAACCCTTAAATGACTTTATTGAAATAGTTGTATACAAATAAGTTGTTTCAAAAAGCAGTTGTTGAAAGTATTGCAGTGTGAAAGGTCTAATGTTGCATTCTCTGGTTAACATGGTGTTTAGTTGAAGCACTGATTTTTATTTTTAGCTCTCTTTTTTAAGAGAAGAGAGGAAATACTTGAAAACAGCAGGGGCTTTATTAAAGCTGGCATACTTTGGTTCATGCAATAAAATTTATTATTTAAAAACAATACCCACAAAAGAGTGCATTTGTGAATAAAGCCACATGTTATCTGGAATTAACCTTGAAATCTGACAAACCTGGCAAATAGCCTTTCTTACCTAAAAATACCCAAACCTACATGAGTGGTGCTTTTACTGCTCTGCTTAAGGAACATCTGATGGTGGTAAAAGCAGATTTAGGGCTGTCCAGAGCACTTAGTCCTTGCTAAAGATGGTACAGAATAAAATAATGGACTTAGCTGCCAATAGAGAACACTCCTTCAGTGTAAAAGTTACCAGGGGTGTTGTTGAGAGTAAAACCTTGCTTTAATGAACTTTGAAGCGCAGAACTTGAGGTTTGGTTTGCTCAGAACCTCCTTTTGTCCATTCAGCTCCCTCTGTTGGAGTGAATTCCCTTTCCCAAGTAGGTCACCTGGGTTAAGAGTCTAAACCTCAGGTTTCATTCTGGAATAGTTTATAAATGTATTGGTGTCTTAATGCGTGGCAATTGTACCTGCTGGGCTTCAGGCTCACCCTTTAAGGAATGCAGGGTCACAGGGGACCTGAAATGGCTGAAGCCATGGGTTTGGCCATAAGCAATGTCTATTGTTGCTGTGATCTTTTAATACAGCAACAAATTATTGCAAAAAAAACTGAAGAGAAAAACTTTGTAAACTCAGATGTTTCGTAATTGTTGCCTTGAACCTTTAGGCAGGTTTGGAATGGATGGCATGGAGTGCCAACATGTTACCAGTGGTTTGAAGGAAACTTTGTCAGGATTACAGGACTACCCAGGTCCCTGATTTATCATCACCAAAATAACAGTGCTTGGAAACCAAACCAGTAACTAGTAGATAACAGAACCTTGAAAAATGGGCAGATGCCTAATTAATTTTACAGAAGGAATGGTAGACTCATGTCATCTAGAGAAAAATGGGTTTTTTCAGTATCTACCTCAAGTGTAGGGTCACTGCATATGTCTTCATGGAGGAGTGTGTTTTTGTAACATTATTGACATTTCTTAGTAAAATATGCTTTAATTTATAAGTAAACAAACACTGAAATCTTTTCAAGCAAATGTAAATTTCACAAGTGTAGAGGCTGCTGTTAATATTTTGGCCATTCCTGTGGCATCTTTTTGATGTAGAATATCTTGGAGAACAAGAATGTGTTCTTAATTATAATACCTCATCGGTTCTGTTTACTGCTAATTATTTTACAAGGTTTAGAGAAGCATTTAAGATGAAGGTCATGGGGTTACTTGTGAAGTTCTTGGTCCAAGCCAACGTAGGTGAACCGAGCAGGGAAATTTGCCCTGAGATTGCTTTTGGCAGGTCCTGTGAGTGTCTGAGGCACAGGGCTGACCCAACTGGAAAGAGCCTTTTAAAGGGTGACTAATACATAACTAAATTACCTTTTTTAGAGGTGGGGAAAGTTGATTCAGTAATTGCATTTCTATATTTTAAGCTTATTAAAAATAACTTAAAATAATTTGAATGATCTTATTTTTGGGGTTTCTACTGTATGTATGTTAGTACTTCAGAGTGTTTGATTGTGTCAACAATGGATGACTTTGTGGGGGTTTTTTTCATGTTTTGATAGTTCGGTCAAGGCATTACCGTGAAAAAACATTCAAAATTTTAATTAATCTTCAAATGCCTAAATAGATTTGAAATTAATTTGGTGAGAACTGGGAAAAAACCCCAAACCAAACCTAAAACAACCCCAAAACCAGCTTAGTGTGAGGGAAAAACACCTTTACTTAACACATTGTCTTAACTGAGGATGAGTTGAATGTTTGAAACAGAGCATTTCTTTACACTTGGAAGTTCTGTTTCTGAAAGCATGAGTGTCCTGGGCTTGAATACTCCTGCAGCTATGCATGTTTTACAATGCAAAGTGAAATTACCAGATGCCATATTGCACTTCTATGTGCAAGACTTTCCCTTTATATTTGAAACAAGGAAGTCTATAGAGGAGCATAAAACAGGACACATGGGCCCTTGTGAAAGTCAGACTGGGGCTTCTTGCACCGCTTCCAGTGCCTTTGCTTTGCTGTAACTGGTTGTTTTGAGGTGAGACTGGGCAAGCTGGGATGCTGAGGCAGAGACCACTAGATGGCCCCACTGGTTTCTGCTGGGCTGTGGGTAATTTCTGCATCCCTTGGCAGAATCTGCCCAGGATTAGCAGGGAGCAGAGTGGTGGTGAAGTTGGTTTTCAGACTAAAATGAGGTTAAACCTATACGTATCCAAAACCAGAAATTGATGTTGGAGTGCAGATACTCAAAATCATGAAGGCATCCTAAAACCCTTTTTGCATGTCAGCCTACAGTCAGTATTGGTTTCAAAATGATGTTCTTAACACTTAGTAACTTCTGTACCTGTTTTGCATGTGAGGAGGAGTAAGGTTTTACTTGAAGCAAATTGAGCTTATATTTCTTGGAAGAAGATAGGAAGATGGGAACGTTGGGTTTGTATTTATCCATGTGGATGCTGTTTGTTCAGTTTGGTTTGTCACTCACCTGTGGGCTTGGTTGCAGTTCCATGATGAGTGCAGTTGGAATATGGCTCTGGAGCCTTGCTGAAGGTAGCTAGGGTGACTTGTGACCATTTTTGTCTGATTTCTGGTGTGTCCTTTCCCACCAGTAACTAAACCAGCCATTCCATTTGCCTGTGTGTGTGCTGTTGCACTGTACATCTTTCATGAGCTGGAAAACTGGGTTAAGATGGTGGAATGTCTTGTGTCCAGTCACCATCTGTCTATAAGAAACCAGTTTTCATTGGTTTTGATGGATCTTTGTCTTTGAAGAAAGGAGCTTGAATAGTACTTAGTTAAAAATTTTGGTTTGTTACAAGAACCTTGTGTTCTGCTAAGCAGTGTCAGTTCCAGGGGATGGGCCAGTGCCATGAAAATGGTTGCAAGAGCAAATTTCTTTGATTTCCCACCACGGATTTCTCTAGTGGTTTAAAAATGTCAAATGGAATTCATGGATCCTGAAAGGGTTCTTGGACTTGTAATATTTTCTCCCACTTTTTTATAGTTTTGGTTAAATTTTCTTTTTTTTAATTCTTGAATTGATTATTTTATATTGTTTCTGGTGAAAATAGATATTGTGGACTGTGTAACACGGAATGAAGCATCAGTTACATGTTTAAATTATCTTCAAGGTACAGTAGTTGAATGTCTTAGTTTAAAGCAATGATGTGTATTCCAACAGCATTTTTCTTCTAATTTTTCATAAAGAATCCATTGAGATGAAGAGTGTCAAAAGGAGTCTGCGAATGAGACACCAAGATGGCAGTTCCACTGGGGAATGAGAGGTTGAGGAAATGGACTAATGCATGAGTGCTGGGATGTCTGTCCAAGAAAAGGATGTTAAAACGTGGACTCTCATGTTATTAAACCAGAGAAGATCTGGGTTGTGATCATCCTATCAAAATGGACTTTGCATTTGAATTAATCAGTGATATCCAATGATGGATCTGTTTGAGAACTGGGTGGCAAAATTTTCCTTTTGGGTTGTTTTTGCATGACAGGCAAATTAATTTGGTAAAAGATCTGTTGCTATTGCTTTTGAGAAAATGTAATTTATAAAGTGACTTTAAATAAAAGGTTTTGGTTTATTTCACACTTTGTGTTTGTCCTTTCTGGCTGAATATTTTTTATTGAGTTGATACTGAAGTGGGTTACATTTTTGGTTGCTATTAAACTGAGAAATACTTTAGCTAAGTACTGGAGGCAAGGTAAAATTTTGTGCTATACTTGGTATCAAATGTGGTTTTCATTTGCAAATTATGTTCACTTTGCCATGACTTCCAATGAATTTTTATTCGCTGGCTTGTTCATTCAGGTGCTTAATATGAGGGGTTTTCAGTACTTGGCCTATTGTCAGGGCACTGCTGCTGAACTTTGTGAAGTTATTTTAAGATGGAATTGATACCAATTGAAGGCTGAGAAAATACGACAATAAAAGAGTACTTGAATGTTTTGTGTAACTTTTTTAGGTATGTTCTTGGGTTGTGTGTGGGTACAGAAACTTTTCAACAGATTTCCTGGACTACAGACTTCCTGAGCAGTCTCTTTGGTCTTAAAATTGTTCTGTGCAAGTGTCCAATGTGCTTCACTGCTCTTGCATGTAGCCTTAGTGTCACAATACTCTGCCATGTTGGTGAGAGAAAATGAGTTATTTTTGATATGGCTACAGATGACATATTTACCTTTGCAAATTAATTCTAAAATGGTTCTAATATTCAAAGTCACTATTTCTTTACAGGTGTCTGGGTGGATCTAATAATTTAACTATAGGCATTTATTTTCTGTATGTTTCACCTGAAACTCAAAGTTGTCTTTGTTTTGTGCTGGAGGGTCAAGATGGTAAACCTGGTGCTGAGAGAACCTTGAAATTGTATTTGAAAAGCCAAACAAAATCCTGTTCATTGTCTGTGTTTAACCATTTGCCTTGCTCAGACTTTTTTGGAAATACCCATTTTTGCCATGATGAGTTGCTCATACCTGTTCCATCCGGCCATTTTGGTGGTGCATGCTTGCCCCAGTTTGGTTTTGCCATGTGTTTTTATGGTGGAGTTGGATTCTGGACCACCATGAAGGGTTCTCATTCAAATGAGTGGATTTCTTTAGTCTTACCAGAAAATGTTTGGAATGGTCTTGCATTGTGGTTTTTAATTCTTGCAGTTTAGATGCAAGGAGTCTTTTGTGAATAATTGGTAAAGTGGAATTTTTTAAAATGGCTTGTGGCATTGGGGAGTTCCTAATGAAGCCCCTTGTGGAAAGAGGATGGATGGTTGTAGGAGATAAATGGCAGATCCCTGGAGGAATTAAAGGGGATGTGTTGCTTCTGCTGGTCGAAGCCAATGGTTTTGGGCTGTTGGGATGCTGAGCCATGGGTGTCCCCATAGAACCCCAAACTAGCCCATTGCCCCTTTGTCCTCCAGTGGTCCCCCAGTGGCTGGTGGCTCTTGTCTTGTTGTGATGCTTATGAATATGCAAGATGTTCTTGTGCTTTGAGGGGTTGGTTTTGGTCGTGGAAGACAACTGGTAGTCATAATCAGGTGGTCAGGGGATACTTGGATCACCTCCATTCCCATGGTGATACATCCTCTCAATTCCAGGATGTCGTGTTGGAGATGTCCATTGATTGATTTGCAGTTGTGCAGCTTGGCTATTGTGCAGCTTTAAAATTAATTTGTTGTGTTAAAATCTGTTAATGAGCATGAATGGGTTAAGAAAGTGCATTGGAAACGAGCAGTTTGGTGGTGTTGGACTGCCTTGGGTGCAGTGCCTTGGTGTAGCTGGTGGCAGTGCTGTGGCTGCTGCATTTGAGTTGTTGGGGGAACCACTAGGGAGGCGCTGTGGAGCTGCAGGGCAATCTCAGCTCTGTGGGCTTGGCTTGGGAGCTGCTGATGCTGCTGTCCCCCCCTGCCAGTGCAGCACTGGGGGGCAGAGGGAAGAGCTCTTGTCTGGGGGTTCTGCCTCCAAACTGGGGGGAAGCTGCCCCTTGGGTGGGGTGACCCCCAGGGTTGGGCTGCTGCTGCCTGCATGGCTGTGAGCTCCACTTCCATGCCTTCAAAATGGCTTGTAACAGCACCACTTCCTGTCCAGGGAGGAAGTAATTTTAGCCCAGGCACTGAAATATTTAACAAATCTTTAAAACAAAAGGCACAAATTCCATTTCTTTCTGGCTTCCAAAGGGTGCCTGAGCCACATGGGGTTAAGGTGCCCCTTGAGCTGGGGTAGTTGGAAGGAGCCAGGGCTGTGGGGTAGCAGGCACCCTTTAGGTGGAGGCTCTCTCTTTTTTTGGTAGAAATGAAGGGGTGGGTCTATGGTACATCACCTGAGTTGTGGGGTAAATGTAGAGAGTGTCAATCAAAGGCAGAGCTCAGAGCTGGGAAGGAGCTCTAGATGGCGGCTGTGCCTTAGAGAGAGCGCGCTCAGCTCCGTGCCTTCCCCAACACTTTACGCAACTTTCCCTAACTTTCAGGCAGCCTCAGGGGGCCCCCACAGCCCCTTGCCTCTCCTAGGCACTAATCGGGGGCCGAGCGGACCTTTTTCGGGCAGAAAAGCAGCTTTTGAGGGCTCCCTTTTCGTGCCTTGCTGGAAAGAAGAAGCCGTGGAGAGAGCCCAGGTCGTTGTTTTTCCAGCTTAGAAGCCATGGCGTACCTCCATTTTTGTGCGCTCTCCTAATGAGCTTTTTCCCCCGGACATTTTTGTACTAATTACCGCTTCTTTTGCTTTATCGGCAGCATATTTTTGGGATTAGAATATATATTTTTTTTTCATTTTCTGAAATTTGTATTTTATCGGTATAATTACAAATATTTTGGATCCGATGTTTTTCCACTACCCGAAACTAATATCGACTTGGTCCTGGCGGCGGTGCATGGATCAGGTAGGTGAGCAATTAATAATAATAATTTTTAGATTTCTGCCGTTTTTAATACTTTGATTTTCGACCGATTTGTGCTGTATTGGGATGACGCAATAAGATACAGAGATTATTTGCATCCAGTGTTACTTTGGGAAAGTTTGCAGGATGCTCCTCTCCTGTGTTTATTCTCGGATTTTTCTTGTAAAAATGGTTATTTGTTTTAAATCTCCGGTTTGCCGTGTTGATCAGTGCTGTGTATTGTTATAACAATATCATTGCAGCGTCAGGACTTTGTTCCTGATAATGAAAGCCAGTGAAACGAACTGGGACCTTACCTTTCTTTCAACTTTTGACAGTAAATACCTGGGCACAGGACTTCAAAGCAAACAGACACCCCTGACCCCCTTTTAATATTTAAGAATAAAAAGATGATGAGAAATAAGGACAAAAGCCAAGGAGAGGAGGGTTCAGTCCACAGCAATGCATCGAGGTATGACCTATCAACTTTCTTTTTTTTTTTTTTTTTTGTAAAACCTGTGAATACCCTGTTTACTTTGACAGCCTTGGGTTACTGTCAGTGCTTAATAGAAAACATTTTAGTGATTTTGCTTCCTTTTTAAGGAATGACCTTGAGATTGTTAGCATGCCACACCCTAATTTTTTTTGGTAGCAATTTCTGAAACTTGTGTTGTGACTTAAGGGCCCATGTCCTAGGCAAAAGGTACTGTACCTTTATTCAGGGCAGCCCTTGCCCCTGTATGATGTTTTTCCAGCTTTTGAATTTCAGTTTTTGGGTTTTTTGTGCTGTGAAAAATGACCTTGTCGGTTTAGCCATTGCTGCATTGCACCATTTTACATACAAGGCAAATTTTTCTTTGAAGAATCTCAGAAGTCTAAACTTTAACTGAGGGCCATACAGAAGCCTGGTGTAGTAGTAAATTATAGTAAATAGGCACAAGAAAAAGTTACATGAATGAAAAAAAGCTTATTTTAAAATATAAACTGGAAAGTGCCTGTTTGTCGGATACCTCTTACTTCAAATTTTATTTGGGCTTGTAGAACTTTGATTCTGTGGAGGTATTTTAGAATATTTTTATACAATTTAACCAGACTTTGTCCTGCTGGTGATGGCATTTTGTTTCATAAAATATACACTGGGATTGTTAACAAGAGGCACCAAATGATTTGCTTGTTTTGTTTAACGTATTTTTGCTCAGAGTATTTTTATTTACTTTTGTCAAGTAATGAGATTCTTTACAGATTTTTAGAAACTTAACCTTGATGTGGGAAAAGTATGAAATACTGAAAATGTTTGTTTGCTGGGAATGCAGAAGTACAATTACCAAATCGCTCATTTTATATTTAAAAGGTCGGCTCTTCCAAAAATTGGAAATTAAACTACATGCATTTTTGGTTTTGGTTTGTAAATATCACTGAGTTTTGCATTTTGTTAATTTCAGTTGAATCTTGGTCTGTTTCTTTTTCTCTGGTGTTGTCTTCCTGCATTTTTAACCGACATTAATAAAAAAGAACTCTGAACTGTCTGGTGTATCACATGTGCTCTATGTGATGTTCAGGTGTTTGAATAGTATTCTTGATGTCCAGTATTTAACCTTCCTTAAGCACATGAACTTGAAATAGTGTGGCTATATATATTATTAAATTATTGTAACCTTCTAATATAAACTTGGATGGTATTCTGGGTGTATTAAAAATGCAGTCAAATTTTAAATTCTAAAATAAATGTGGGTAAGATTGTTTAATTTGAAATTATTAATAACTAAATTAGCCTCAGGGATTGTTGAAGCACTTAAACAGAGCTTTTCTAACAATGCAGTTGAAAAACACATCAGATTTTCATACTGAGCTTTTTTTACTGTAAATGCTGCACACAAAATATTATGTAAAAAGTCACCATGTATAAAAATTATTTTGCAGATTATGTATTTTTTTTATGCTTTTTTGAAGTGGATATTATCAACAAGAGCAGCAATTGACATAATTTGTTGAGGAAATTGGAAGTATTTTACCAGTGTTGGAAAGGAATAGGAGCTAAAATCTGAGCCATGTAGCAGGAGTCCCACAGGGGGTTTTGTCCTTAGGGGTATGAGATTTGCATAGTGTCTCGTGTGCTTTTGGGGTTTTCATTGAAAAGTTATTTATCATAATTGATGATTTACATTTAACACCTGTTGTGTCAGGTTCCCCTTCTCCCCCTTCACATCTTTTTTTTCCTCTGAATAAACCTGCTGTGTGTGACACCAGCACACCTGAAGTGTGGGAACAATTGAGCACAGGATATTTGCAAGTGAACCCTGTTGAGCTTATTTGTGAGGTGTGAGTCAGCTCAATGTCATAAAATGGGCTTTACTTCCTGAGGTTGACCTGAAGTAGGGGAAATGATTTCTAGGAAGTAAAGCCACCACTTTGCTGTGTGGTAACCCCAAAATGCACCGGTGTCTGCGCTTCTCATGCTGCTGAGACCAGCTTGGGATCCATGGAAGTACCTGGACATGGAAGCTGCACGGTCCTGGTGGGAACCCTGGGTGGTGGAGGAGGTGGATGTGGCCGGTGCCATTCACCTGGGCTGGAGAAGGGTGTTAGAGTGGAAGAAAATACAATTCTTGCACACCACTGTAGTGCCCTAACTGAGGAATTGACTCCTCCTTTTCCAGTTCTAAGGGAATACAAAGGCCTGTGTGGAATAAACAGAAATGTCTGAGAATTGTCCCAAAGCAGATGATTTATTCTTGGAGAGAGTGATGGTGTTAACTCTTTACAGTTTGTAAGCTGAGGCTTGTACTCCTGCCTCTCCAGGTGCCCAGCAACACCTGTTCTTTGTGCTTGGACAGTAAGTCCAACTTGGAGCTGAGGGATTTTATGCAACTTTGCCCAAGGTAAAAGTTGCTCTGGGTCTGCTGCAGTTCCTGCTGACCCCCACCTGTATGCCTGAGATTTGCATCAGTAATTGAACACAATCTGCTGTATTTTCTAGCATCTTCTGTGCTGCATGTGTGAAAGGCAGGCAGCGTGAAGGTACCTCATCCATGGTCGGCCCCCATGGGAAGTGCCGAGGCCAGGGGCAGGCTGGGGCCCCCCTGAAGCCCAGAGTGAGTTTTGCAGGGATAGCAAGTAACAGGCATGGGATAGATACGTAGTTTTCCTTTCCCTTGGCCTGTATCTGTTGCAGTTGCTCTCCCACCTCAGAAATACCCCGCGTGGGAATGGTTTGAGCTGCAGACCCTGCAAGGCTGGGCCAGCCCTTGTGTCTGTATCCAGCTCTGGGCTTCTCTAGCATTAAAACATCTTTTTTGGGCGGAAAAATTGCTTGTAGTGGATTAGCTCCTGGGCCATTTTCTGTGCAGGGCTGGAGCTCCGAGGTCTGAAATGGCTGTTTTTGCTCAGCAGCCACCTCCCAGCGCAGGGCTTTGCGCAGCACAACACCCTCGCCTGACGTGGCAGCCATTTTATGGAGATGTCGGTGCACACGAACCGGCGTTTGGCCGAGGGGGGGGGAGAGGAGGGAAACGATCGCGTTAGGCACAAACTGCCCCCGGTGTGTGGCGCGGGGAGCAGGGGGCAGCCCGTTGTGGCCGGGGCAGCGGCGGGCCCGGGGCGGGCGGCTGAGGCGGGCGGCGTTGGCTGGCGCTGTCACAAAATGGCTGTTCTTTGTGCCGCACCGCTCGGGCGCCGCGGGAAGCGGCCGCGGGGTTCAAAGGCCGCCCTGCGCCGGCCGCGCCGCCATTGGCTGCGTGCGCCGCGCGGGCCCCCGGGAGCGGAGCGGGCCGGGAGCGGCGGCTGCCGCGGCCTCCCCCCGCTTCCGCTGCTCTGCCGGGCGTGGGCTCGCTCTGCTTCATTTTAACGGGCTTTCATTTTAATACTGCCGGCTATTTTCAGCAGGCACTTGAAAAGAAGCAGGGCTATTTTTTGCTGCGGATTTTTTCTTTTTTTTTTTTTTCTTTTTTTTTTAAACTTCAAAAGGAATTGTAGAATGCCATAGTATTCCCGGAACATCTGTCGTCTTTTTTTTTTTTTTTTTTTTTTTTTTTTTTTTGTCTTTTTTTTCCCTTTTATTTTTTAAAGAGATGTACAGCTTTCAATATCCTTAAATCACCAAAATTCACTGTTTGCTTTCAGTGTGTATTTTGCCACTGATTTTCTCTCAGCTGAGTAGAAACATTGAACGCATTTGTTAAAATGCCTCAAACTGTGGGTTTCAAGGTTTTATCCGGGTGACGAGTTATTTTTTAGCTGTTGTGGCCATTTGCATGTGCCGAGACTTTCAGTTTCATTTGCACCGCCGCATTCTTCAACAAGGATTTTTTTTCCTCTCTCCCTTTTTAAGCTTTAACCCTTTGTGAAACTGTCCAGAGCCTTTTTTGAAAGGGAAAAATGCTTGATCAGTGCGGGACACAAAAGGAATAATGTGCAAGGAATTCATATGAATCATGATGTAATCTGCAGCACAAAGGAGATTGTTCTTGTTTTGCTTTGTTACTTCTGTTTCACATTACCCTCGTGAAGGAAGTGTCTAATCTAATTACGCATGCACAATCCTGAGGCTTTCAACTCCTCTGTTCCCTGTTTTGTGATTGCTGCCAGAGATGGATACAGTATATACAGTGCTATAAAAAGAGCTCACCAACTGCAAGAGGCTACATTTAGCTGTAGTTCATTGTCTTCTGGATTGTTCTTTTTTTTTTTTTTTTAGTTAAACATCTTAAATTGCAGAGATTCTCTAAAATGCATGACTTTTGCTGAATAAAAATTGGAAAATGGGAATGAAGAGCTCACCTGGGTAATTGTGTGACCCAGTTTGTGTGGCACAGCCTGTGCTGGGGCTGGGGCGTTGCCATGGCCGGGTGCACGTGTGTGCAGGCATGTTCCGAACTCCAGCCAAGGCAGGGTGGTTCAGATGGCACACTGGAGCCTGTTCCCCTTTCTCTCGGGTTGATGTTTCACCTGCCGCACTCTGAGGGCAGAAGTTGCCCTTATCTGCACCTTCCCCACTTCCTGCAGCGCTGGTGCCAGCTGTGGCTCGGTGGTGGCGTTTCCCAGAACGCGGATCCTGGCTGTGCCTCGGGAGCAGCGCTGGGGCTGCCATAACCACATTTCTGTGTTCAAACAAACACTGCCACTGGCAGCCTTGACAGGGCTTGGAAGGAGGGCCAGGAAGGCCCCGATGTTTCATTTCAATCTCCCTAACTCGGTATAGGGATAATCCAATTCCTGTCTTGGGGTGTTTCACCCCACAGAGAGTTGCTCATAGCACTGGCAGGTTACTGAGCTGCCAGACTTGTCTCTGAGGAGTTTTTATACTGGGACATCTCTTAATTGAGATTTATCAGTGCTGGTGTTGAGGAGCAGGTGAAGTACCTGAGACAGCAAGCAGGAGTCTTAGGGACTGAACTGAAGCTTCCCATGCCACGGACTGGGTGCTTTTGAACTCGAGACAGCCCAAGTAAACCTGCTTTGGGTGGGTTTGGCAGCTTACATTGTTATTGCATTTCCTGATACATAACCTGGAGGTGTGTGTATCCACTTCATCTTGTTTCAGGTTGCACACGACGGTCCCAGCAGGAATTGCAATGTTAAATTAGGCTGCTAAGTTCTGGAGATGGAAAAGGCTTCTAAATCTCTCCTTGCCCCTAGCTGAAATCCAGCTCAGGAAGGAGCTGATAATGGCTGGAGAAAGCTTGTGTTCTGCTTTATCTCTCCTCTCCTTCAAGGAAAATAAATACAAACAGCACAGCACTGGGGGAGGGGAAGGCCTGGATTACCATAATTAGACAGAAGCAGCCTTCCAGCAAAGGATGTGCTGTTCTACTGACATGGTGTCTTACATCAATCTTTCTGGTGTGCTTTTATTAATAGACATGTGCTAAAATGCCACGTGAAGATGCTCTTTCAGTAGGTGCTGGTGTGTATGTAAAGCCCCTTTCACATCCTGTAGAGGAGAATTGAAATAAAAGAAAAAAAGCCCAGAGAAAAAGTTTACCCCTCGTGACTTGCAGAGAAGCTTTTGTAAGTCTGTCACACTGTTAATGCCTCATTTTCTTAGAGCAGGGAGTATCTTTTGGATATAATGAGACAAATGTTGCTGATTCTTTCCAAATGTGCAGCAGCTCATTTTACATTACAGCTTGTGTAGCACTGCTGCTAAATTACAATTTTCAGTCTTCATCTTCCTTTATATTTACCTGTGGGCTGAGATAACCTACTCTGTACTAGATGTGCTTTTCTTACCTTGACTGATAAGGGTTAAAAATTAAAAAGTTTTTAACAGTGATCTCAGATTCCTTTCTGGTATTGTGCTGGAAGTGCTGGCATGGCGTTTGATCTTGGCAGGGTTCAGTGCAGTGTGTGTGCCAAGCTCCGCAGACGGGATGGGACGCTTAACACTTCATTGCTCACCAACCTTTACCCCAGCTATGAACAAGGGTGTTGCAATGTCAAGAATCCACTGACTCCAGAACACTCGACTCCTTAGGAAAAAGCTGTGTTGCAACTATTTATGTTTCTTGCAAGTGTTATTGTTAGGTATAGATGACTTAATAGAATTGTTAATACGTTAATTATAGGAGTCGTTTGCATCTCTCTCATGGGGAGGAATCTCTGTACTTCACTGCAGAGTTGTCACCAGTAGAGATTTGAACGCAATGTGCTGCCTGTAAAACTTTAGGCTTACATCTCTTGTTTAAAAACAGCTTTTAAGAGTCACTAGGAATAACCCCCTCAGGCCAGGTCAGGCTCCCTTATTCTGAATTGCAGGTCACCTGGAACCATAAAGGAATTTCTGCACCGTCATGGTCCTAAATTTCCATATACACTCCATGTCTTTGATCTGAGAGGTTGTAAAGAAGTTTACAAATGTTAAGGGAGAAAAAGTACCCACTTTTTCAGTGTGCACACTCCTGCCCTCTCACGCATCCACATGTCCTTTGCCAATGGGCTGCACCAGTGTGCAGAGTCCCCCTTTGCTGCCGCTGGGCTCAGCCTGGCTGTCCCTGGCGGCCATGGCGCAGCGGGGCTGGAACGGGAAGGGCGGAGGGCACAGGGACAGCCCTGCCCGCTGTCTGAGGAAGGGCTGCACCCCCGGCTCCTGCTCCTCTCCTTGGCTGGGCGTGAGGAGGAGCTGGGAGCTGCCAGCAGCAGCCCGGGCTCCGCCCGCTGCTGTGGGATGTGGAGCCCGGAAACGCTTCGGAAATGCTTGGCTGCCTCCCGGCGAGGGAGAGATGGGCCCTTTCAAACCCTGGAAACTGCAATTGTTCTCTCCTTTCTGGGCAGGGAAAGGGAAGGATGCTGCCTTGGAGATTATCAATGGTGCTCCTTAATCAACCAGGCAGGTTTTGACTCCTTTTGTCCCTCTGCTGTTTTTTTTTTTTTTTTCTTTCTTTTTTTTCTCTGTCCCCACTAGACATCCCAAGCATTTTTAGCCTCTGGCTTAAAGATCAGAGGGCGAGAGAGCCAGCTCTCCCCGTCATGAATGAATTGCTCTTTTTGCTTGCTTATGCAAACACAGCATAGTGTCTTTCTAGTGGAGGAAAAAACCCCACCAGCTTTTGGAAAGTCTGTATCATTCAGGATAGCCCTTTGCTGAGCTGTTGCAGAGCAATGAGGGATATATTTAGCTCTGCCTTTGGCATTTGGGAGTCCTGTGCTGAGGTAAGTAGCAGTGGCCAGAATAGGCTGGAAGTTTGCAGACACAGGTGGATTCTCCATGAGAGCTTCTCACGTGCCTGTTTAAGGGGAGAAAAAAAAGTTGCTGATCATAAAAGGAGGTTAAGGAAATATTTTTATGCTGCTTTGAAGAACTTGTTGGTAATCTGGAAGGGCCAGCCCTATCACCATGGGAGTTTGTTGTGCCCATTTAAGGCTGGCCCAGATTTATACAAACCGTATTTTGAGTATTCAGAGTTTGAGACTCACTCCTAAACAGTATGAGGAGCCTGGTTGTGTTTAGAATATTCTAGTTTAAGTTCTTGCTTGAAGATCAATGGTTAAAAATACCATTCATAGGTATGGAGAGTAGAGGAGCAGGACTATTTTTCTTCCTTCCCTTCCCCCCATTTCTACTTTTCCCTGCAGGTAATAAACTGGGAAAAGCTCTTTCACCAAATGACCCATCTCAAGGCTTCTCACTCAGAAAATCTTTGCCTTGAGAGACAAGCAAGCACCAATCACTTTTTAGCAGACTTTCAGAATAAAATCAAGGGAACTGAAAAAGCTAGGAATGCATTTATTTATATTCAGTGTCACAATCTGTCCTTTGCTTGGCTCTCCTGCACACTCCATGTGCAGTGTCTGTATGGCTTTGTCTGTGATTACTGTGGTATTTGCTCAGTCCTCTGTGCTGAGCAAATACCACAGTATTATCTTCTCTTTATCTAGTGATCTGTAACTAGAACCCATCTTGTGTTCTTCTCCCTGGCTTGTTTAGCCTAAAGGTTAAATTTAGTTTAGTGCCTTTTTACAGTTACCCTGTGACTTGAGTGCACATATCAACATTGATGGTGCTTGTTTGTATTTGCAATATATGTAGCCATTTCATATATGTTTATATAGAAACATAGAATGGTTTGGGTTGGAAGGGAACTCAAAGATCATCTCATTCCAACCTCCCTGCCATAGGCAGGGACACCTTCCCCTAGACCAGGCTGCTCAACAGCCCCATCCAACCTGCCTCAAATGCTTCCAGGGAATGGGGCATTCACAGCCTGTCTGGGCAACCTACTCCAGTGCCTCAGCAAGCTTACAGCAAGGAATTTTTCCCTAATATTTAATCTAAACCTACTTCCTTTCAGCTTGAAGCCATTCCCATCTGTCCTGTCACTACATGTTCTTTTAAATAGTTTCTTTTCATAATAGGGAACATCACATTTATAGATCAGATATTAAAAGGAAATGTTTAACAGCAGCCAGTCCTCATCTCAGTCGATATGTTTGCCCTTTCTGTGGTTTGTCACCATGCTTCTGTGTCCCACAGTTTGTACAGGTCACTTTAGGAAGACAGATCTGTTTAAATAATTTTAAGTTGGTGGCTTGCACAGGCCTTGCTGCTCTATGCTTTGGAGTAAATCTCAGGTTGGTTCTGCTGGTGGATGGGAATGGCAGCTGGCAGCCTGAGCTGAAGAGCTGTGGGGGCTCAGGAGCCCCTCTTGGGTAGAGTTGGCTCTGCCAGACATCCTTGGGCTGACCCAGCAGCTCCTCCAACCCTGGGCTGCTCACCCTCTTCTCAGGATCGATGAGATTGGAAAAGACCTCTGAGATCACTGAGTCCAAGCTATTGTTACATTGTCCATCTGCAACTCACCTGCACTGCCAAGTGCAGTTTATTTCCACTGTTCCTGTTACTGTAAAGGCCTGGTCCTGCCTGGGCTTAAGCTGGCAGTGAGCTGCTGTTTCTCTGGGCTGTCCAGGTGTGGTATCAGGAAGCCCAGCAGGTCCAGCCAGTGCTGGGAACACGGTGAGCAGGCAGGGGCTGTGTCCCAGCCACGTGCTGGGGCGTTCTGGTGCCAGTGAGCTGCTGGTGTGCACCTGGGTGTCACTTACCCACAGCACTCTGACGCTGTGGCCAGCAATGCACAGGAGTTAAATATAACGGTTCCTGCTGTCATCCAGCCCCTGATGTTATCCAGCCATGGGATAATCTGCCAAGGTCCTTCTCCAGCCTTCACAGGGTGGTTTTGCTGCTGCCGAATCCCTGCAGAGATTGCGAAGCTCAGTGGAATGTTGCTGTTGGGATTCAAACTTGTTTAGATTCAAAACATTCACAACAGTTCTTAAAGCTGGGAGGAGCTTTGCTTGTGGGAGGGTGTTGGGTTATTAATCCTCCTTTATTCCCCTGTCTGAATTCAAGTTCTGTCCCTCAAAAGCCACATTTTAAACTCTGGGGCAGAATGGTCCCAGTTAGAGCCATTCCCCAGTCAGTTCTTGGTTTCACAAATGCATACTGGGGACATTTTTTCAGCTGTCTCACACCTTCTGGAAGCAGATCTACTGTTAGTTCTTGCTGAGAACTTATAAAATGATTTGCTGTTTGCAAAGATGATCCCCTATAAAAGGAAGTCATATGTGAAATATTAAATGCAAAATCTGGAGGGTTCAAGCGTGTGGTAATTGCCTTTTAAACTCAGATACCTCACTGTAAAGGGTCTTATCGCTGCCTTTCAGCTACTTATTTCTTGGAAGGATCATGTTCTTCTTGGTAAGGAATGATTTAGTTTTGCTCCCCTTCAAGTCAGGAGCAAGCTCTTAATTAAAGCAGACTTACAGCCTGAAGTATTTCTTAGAAACCAGAGGAATGTATTTGGCTGAGTCTTTGCAGATCTCAGCTTTTTTTTCAGAGTTTCTTCAAAGAAATTACCAATGGTCCATCTGTTGCTTTCTTTTCATGTTCATGGGTGTTTTTGGAGGAGGGTGGTCTGGCTGAATTGTGATTTTTGTGATAAATAATTACAGCTTATTTCTTACTTTTAGTTCAATTGGAAGTAGGTCTTGTTTGGATGCTAACTCAGGGATATTAAACCAGGACAAATTCCAGAAATAACTTCTGAAAAGAGGACTTGGGTCTCTAGGTATATACAGTGTTAGACCAGATTTGACATCTCATGTTGCTAATATATTCTGTTGGCAGGTAGAAATGCTTCCTGATTGTCCCAGTGACAGTTAGAAAGGATTCTTTTATGAAAACAGGCCTTTCAGTTATTTTTTATCTGATCAACATAGAAAAGAAGATAAACACATATTTCGCCTCAATAACAGGTTGTTCCTTAATAAAAAAAATAAATTATTTGCAACAGCCTTCAAAAGGACATAAACACTTCTCATCTGTGTTTCTTTCCTTAGTAGGGGAAGCAGGTGTGCAGGCAAATATCTGCACATACAGATGTGTATGCCATCAGAGAAGTCTCCCTCTTTTCAGATGGCACAGTTCACAGTCTGAAAAAAAGAATTAGTGTTCAGACAATGTTGTGGATAAAGCACATGAATTATGGCTCTTGATGTGCAGAGAGCCTGTCTCCCTCTGTCCTTGAAATAAAGCTTAAGGCTTTGAGGAACAAAGAGCTCCAGAGCAGGAGGAGGACAGCAATTACTGTTCTGCCTCTAAACAAACACTGTCAGAGCTGTCTGGCCTCAGTCTTGCCTGGGCTGTTAAAATTTCTATTCCAGCTGTTGCTCAGAAATCTGACTGAAGGAAAAACTGTCTTCCTCTTCCATGCGTCCCAGTGGGACACGAGACACTAAAATGCCTCGAGCAGAGCCTGATGCTGCCACTTATGTTGTGACAGCAGAGTTTGGATGCCTCCAGATCCCATTCTTTCGTAGAGGCCCGGTGGGATGGTGTCCTTCTGAGCCCTGCCCATGGACACCATCTGTCCCCAGAGCTGCTGGAGTGCCATTGCCAGGAGCAGTGTGGCATCACCATGGGTTATGGCTGTGGCAGCACCATCGATTGTGGATGTGGTCCCACAGGATATAGCCATGGCCCCATTGCAGGTCATGTGTGTAGCACCACCACTGATCATGGCTGTGGCAATGGAGGGCTATGGTGGACAAGCAGGGGAACTGTTGTAGAGCCCACACAACAAGGGGTGTAGTGGCACACTGTGCCTTTGCTTCTCGTGGATAACCTCCATCCATGGACAGGGGCTGGGTAGCCTGGGATGGCCATGGTTTAACTTGAATTTCCAGCCCTGCTTGTAGGACACAATGTGATAACCCAGCTCCCTCAAACCCAGGCTGGGACGGTGAAACAGCAGCCACGGGTGATGGCTGCCCCCGCTCCTTGTGGAAGGGGCTCTGTTTGTGCCCCCTCAGGCTCGGAGGGCTCCCCACGGTTCCCCTTCTCCGGGGCAGTGCCAGGGACCCATCCCAGGGATCCATCCCCGGGATCGGGCTCAGCCCCGCGGTCGCAAGATGGCGGCGGAGGGGCGGTCACGAAATGGCGGCGGCGGCGGCGCCTGAGGGCGCGCGGGTGCTGCCCCCTGCCCGCCTCCCGGCCCACAGCCGCCATCCCGGGATTTGCCCGGCCGGGAGCGGGACGGGCCGCGCTCCCTCCGGGCATCCCCACGTGGTAACCCCTGCGGAGCCGGATGGAAATGTACATGTGCACATGCGTGCTTTGGGTTGGCTTTTGTTTATGTTGTTCTTTTTTTTTTTTTTTTTTTTTTTTTGTAATTTTTCTTTCTATTGTTTCTCCCTTGAATCATGAAATCTGAGCAAAGCCTTTCATGTGCTTTATCACTTTTGTACAAAAGCAGAAAAAAATAAAAAATCTGTTTAATTCCTCTGCAAACTTTTCCTGACTCTTCTTTCATTAGTGTTATACTTAAGTGAATATTTTAATATCACAAACACATCCGGTTGCCAGTGGAAAGCTGACTGGGAAAGGGGTGCTCCTTGTTCCAAAAGTTTGTGGCATCATCATTGTGTTTTTATTTGTGGCAGTGGGGTTTGAATGCTGCGTTGCAGCCCACATATGGTAAGGTGTCCTGAGATTTCAGTTTGGTTTTTTGGATCTTAAAATAAAAGATATATATGTTGGGGGTGATTGGGCAAAAGTATTTTAATATTTTGGCCACCGAAAATAGTTTGGCCTCTCATTGTTTTGTTGAGGAGCTTTTATTTAAGGGGATACTTTGGGTGTTAGCCCATTTTTATATAAAGATACAAAAAAAAAGAAAAAAAAAAGCAGGGGAACTACACCTACTTAGTGTTCTGCTCTCCCATTATTGGCTTGAGAAATGCAGCCTGCACAGCACTGGTGTAATCCTTTAAAGAGAAGCTGCTCCAGCCACAAGCCCGTATAAGCTTCTTTCTTCTCCCCTGTTGCTGAATTAATCATTTTTGCAAAGAACATAACATTTAGCATCATTCATGGTGTTATGGGCATAGTGTTTTTGATACTGGTCTCTTCCAGAAAGTGGATATCAGTTTTATTTGGAACCACTGGCCACACAGGGATGCAGTGGAGAGCCGTGCTGGAACAACTGCTCATCTTTAATATTAGAGAGTGGTCTGTGGATGCTGCAGCCCCTGCTGTGCCTTTCTCTGCCTCGCTCCAAGACACCCAGACCCTCCCAGGAGAACCTGTGCTGCTGGTACTGCTGATGCTTCTCCTCACCTACCTCCACTGCTTTTGTTCTGGTGATGAGCAGGAGATCCTGGACAGGGATTTTTGGGGCTGCACTCTCACCCGTGTTCACTGCCAGTCTGGGAAGGAATTGCCTCTGCTGCAGAATGCCAGTGAGGGGTGTACACACAGGGTCCACACTTGCATTCAGGCTTTTCCAAACCTGTTGTTGTGGCTCAGGATGTGTCTCAAGTTTGCTCCCTGCGTATTTCACAGCTGTGTCAGTGCAGTTAAAATGTAACCTCTTCTTTCTCTACCATTAGTCACTCGGCATCCGAAGAAGCCTCTGGCTCTGACTCTGCAAGCCAGTCTGAAAGTGAGCAGGGCAGCGAGTCAAACAGCAGCTCCGAGTCCTCTGAGAGTCAGTCTGAATCCGAAAGTGAATCAACGGGTTCCAAATCCCAGCAGACCCCTCCTGAAACCAAAGAAAAACCAGCCTCTAAGAAGGAAAGGATAGCAGATGTTAAAAAGGTATTGCCCCTGCTGCTCTGCACGGACACGTTACTCACGTTATGGAAGGTCAGGCAGCAGGACCTCAGTGAAGCTGTGCCCAGATTCCTGGCCACTTTGCACATGGACCAAACAGCCTGTGACCTCCAGTGTCCCCAGGGGCTGTTTGGGCTGTGTGCTGGAGCCCTGCTGCTGTCACCCTGGAGAGCAGGAGCTGCTGTGTTTGTGGAACAACCCCTGGGGCACCTGGTGCCAATGAGGGGCAGGTGCCTGTCATCGGTACATGATCCTGTCATTTCATCCTCTCCCTCTGTCTTTCCACTCCTCTATTCTGTCTCTCAGAAGCAGTAAAGCCTTCCCCATGTGATAAATACGCAGAAAGAAGGTTTGAGGTTTGTCTAGGGTTTGAAGTTTGAACCACTTTGGGTTTTTACATCACTCTTCCTCTCAAAAAAGCATAGGAAAAAAAAAAAAAGAACTTCCATTCTTTATTAAGTCCGGAACAGAACAGTGCTTCTTTGTTGTGGGTTTTTTCCCCCTGTACCTTCCCAGCTCCTCCCTAGCAATACGCCTCAGATAGTCAGGTTTTCCCTCCACTTGCTGTTCAGCAGGAAAGGGGATTGTGGATGTTACTGCTCATGGTATCCCTCTGCACACCCCAGGGCAGAAGCTGCACCTCAGGTACCTGCTTTACCTGAGGCATGGAGGCACCTGACTAACGCAGGGCAGTGTGAGGTGAGAAAGAGGAGCCCAAATACCATTTGGAGACAGTGAACTGAGTTCACTTGGAAGGAGAAAATTCTGGTTAGGTCAGCTTTGTTTGTTTGTTTTTTTGTGGTGTGTAACCATCCTGTTGTTCTTAGCCGTGGGTTGCACTGGACACAGCTTGCTCCTGAGAGTGAGTTTTATGGAGAAAGGTGCTGTGTGTGTAAAGCATAAGGAGGAAGGGCAGTGCTTCCAGCCTGTGCTCCCCACGGACCTGCCAGGAAGAAATAAGGGATTTTGTTACCACCTTCTCCCTCCCCAAAGCTCCAGGCTGCTGGCTCAGGTAGTGGTTAAATCCTCCAGTGTTTAGACTGACAAGGGAGGATGAGTTTATAAGGCAGTTGTGGTAACACCATATTAAAATCTGTGGTCTGTTGTTGATAAGTGGGCACCAAAGGAAGTCTTCTCTCCCTCTGAAGGATTCTAAGAGTATGTCCTTAACAATAAATGTTAACATTATCCTGTGAGGAAGTGCATCCATACCCAGGGTGATAATTAGCACGGGTGAAACATGAAAAGGTCAGGACACCCTTTAATAAGAAAGCCTCTCCCTTCCTTAATTTCTCTGTTAATGGGTGTCTTCCTTAGCTAGGTCTAACCTAGGCATGTTGATACATCTTCCCCTTGAATAACCAATGCAATTAATTATTATTGTTTATTTGGTATTTGCCTAGATACACCCATAAAGGCGAGGTTAATCTGTGCTATTAAGATTTGTCATGGAAGTTGCTCCCACATTCAAAACCCATGCCATTTAATAGATGAAAAAACAAGTTCTTCAAATGGTTTGGGGAGGGAGCATTAAATTTAAATTTGAGAGTTTATTCTTTCATGAGAATGTACCTCAGTGCTTGCATGCCCAACAGATACACATTGTCACAGTCTGTCCCTTATCCCATTACTCCTTTAACAGAGGCAGAAAAATTGCTGGGCTGCAGCCTTGTATCCATCATACTCTCAATCCCATCACTGCTGCACCTGGCAGTGTAGTTTGATTTCCTTTTCCTGCCAGTGGCATGCAGAGCTATTTGAGGATTGGAGAGAGAGAGAATCAGAAGGAAATTAATCAATGTAGAGAACTATGAGCTCTGCTGAGGGAGAGAGGAGTTGCTGGTGTAGGAATTTGAGGGGCATGGTGGTGGTTTGTGTCTGCCCTGTAACTCTTGTGTCCTGTGTCACCAGCACAGCTCTGCATTCATCCCCCTCAGGGCATCCTTTTTTTGTGTCTCCTTCTCCTGCCCATCCACAAGAACAATTGCATGCTCTTCTACTCAGTGTATTGAACTGGTGAGGGCCTCGTTTTACAGCAGAGAGCACAACCATTGCCAGCAGTCACCTCTGCAACATCCATGTGTCCTGCACTGCCAAACCACATTCCCATCAGTGCATTCAGGAAAGGAACCAGCAGCCACTGCCTTGCCTTGCCAAATGACAGGGTATCTTGCTCCATTTGCCATCCAGGCTGGGCCACAGAATTCACCTTTGAAGATGCAGCTGGCCATGTCTCCAGGCAGCTGGTGGGGCTTTCCACTAGGAAAGGAATTGTGCTGGAAGCTGTTAGTGACAGGGAGTTGCCCTGCTGAGTTGTTAGGTCTGTTCAGTCCACATCCAAGGTATTGCCTCCATTCCTTTGGCACCAGTGCTGCAGAGAGCTGGTTACCTCAACACTCTGTCCTTCAGCCTGAGGGAGCTGGAGAGTGATTTGTGCCTCAGTGGAAAGATGGACCACTGTAAAGATAACACTGAGATAACACATGCCGCTTTAGAAAGGTGTCAAATATCCCAAAATAATAATACTAATCTTTCCAGCCAGTTTTTAAACTGTCCATCTGCTGGTTGCTAATTCCCTAATGGTTTTTTGGTTGATTTTTTTTAAGCCACCATCAAACTTCTCTAAAATGTCAAAAATAATTGGGGTGAAGCAGGCCTTCTGATGGTCTGTTTATTTTGCAGATGTGGGAAGAATATCCTGATGTTTATGGGGTTAGGAGGTCAAACCGAAGCAGACAAGAACCGTCACGATTTAATATAAAAGATGAGGTAAGGAAAAAAAAAAGGATGAGAGATTACTGAACATATAAAACCAACCAAACCCAAAGAGGAAAGGGAGGTCTCAACTGCATTGCCTTGTAAACACTGAGTCCCAGTTTGGTGCATGGATGTTGGATCTCACAGATCCTGCAGCTGGATCCTTGGCCTGAGACCTCTGGAATGAGCTGGACACTGCCTGGGCTGACATCTGCATGCACTGATCTGATTGCTGCAATGGGGCATAATGCAAGTCTGCTCTGCTGTAGGAATATCCTGGAGAGGAGTCTGTGTAATTAAAAAACCAGAATGAGACCAAAATGCAACACAAATCCAACCAGGAATAAAAGAGAGTTCCCAGAAACACCTCATAGCAACAAAACAGTCATTATTGCCCGTCCTGGAATGGATCCCACTAATAAATGCATTTGTGTGTGTGCAGCTTTATGACCCATCACTTTTCTTTGGTTGAACACTGGGGAGTCTTTTATGCTTCAGTTGAAGGTGACAGTGGTCAGAGCTTGGTCAAACCTTCTAATTGTTCCTGTTTCAGAACACTGTTGGGTTTTTTCTGAAGATGCAGAAATCAGGTTCTGCTTCATTTACATCTGACAGGTTTTCTACATGCAGCATTTCACCTGCAGGTCTGCAGGAAGGTCAGGTAGCTATAGCATAGGGGAAGGAGAACCAGAGAGAGGCATCTGTGGGGAGCTTGGGGCTGGGAATCTGGAGATAAGCAGCAGACTTTGAGCAGAGCAGGGGCCCAGTGGTGCTGTCTGACTCAGGCTGTGCTTTGCCACCAAGATGTGTTCGGATGCTCTAGGGGTGACACGTAGGTCTCCAGCTCCTTGCTCTGGTGTGTTATTGCTGAGCCTTGGTGGCACCCCAGTGCCAGCAGCTGCCCCCCAGACTCCTGTGCTGGCTGTCCCACAGAGCAGAGCTCAGGAGGGGGCTTGGGGTGCTCCATTGACGTAGCTTTTGTTTTCCTTTTCACGTTGGCAGAGGCTGGGCCCCTCTGTGCGATGCCCCAGCATGCACTGTGCCAGCAACCTCACACCCACCCCAGAGCTCCACTCACCCCCTCTTAGGGGCCCAGGTAAGTCCCTTCTTTTTTTGTTTTACAATATTAAGTGGTTTTGCAAATGTTGTTTTCTTTTTCAATACCTTTATCTCCTACTACTTAAGGTAAAATTTAAAAAAAAAAAAAAAACAGATCTGAGATGCAAAAACTTTGCTATACCACAAAATATTGTAAAAAACAAAAAATTTCCCAAAGGTCCTTCAAATGACCCTCATCACTGCAACTTCTGTGAAACAGTCAAAATAAAAAAAAATTGGAGCATGCCCTCTCCCCTCTCTCCCCAAAGAAACACTGACTGGTCCCCACAGGGCAGCTCCCATCTGCAGCAGAGTCTGTTGGAGGGTGTGAGCTGTCAGGAGCACAGTGCTGGGGCCTCACAGAGGGCAGGAGGAGATGGAAAGCCTTGCTTTTGGAAGACACCAAGAGAGAGGAGATAGCACAGCTCAAGCCTGTGTGGTGCTGAGAACTCCTTGTTGCTGCTGGAGGGGGCAGAAACCCAAGGCACATCTGAAGATGCTTTTTGCCTTCACAGGGTTAATCCTGTCTCCAGTGACCTGCAACTCTCTCTTGCTGCTTGGGACTTCCAGCACAGTGTGTGGGGGCTTGTAATTGCCTTCTTCTCTAATGCTTCTCAAAGAGCATGGTGCAGGCAGGGTGTGTGGCTCAGAGACCAGAGCAAGGGTGGATGAACAATCTCCTGTGCTGCCCCGTGATTCACCTGCACAGAGGTGGAGGTGATTCAGGTTTTGGGGCCCTGCTCAATCACTGTGTCCTCTGAGAGCAGCACTCTGGGTAGGGTCATTTGTGTTTTAGACATGGTTACCTTCTGAGGATTTCTGGGCTCGTTGTGTCGGTGTCTGAGGTGTGATCAGGGAGGGTGATAACTCATGGTCAATATCCAGGCATGGGCTGAGCCATTGGGGAAGCGAAAGTTCAGCTTTGCATAGGAGCACAGATCTGCTCAGAAGCCCAGAGCTGTCTCCAGGAACAAGAGAAGGTGTGAGGTTTTTAGTAAAAACACTACTTCCCCAGGCATTTTCTTTGCAGTTCATAAATCAGCTTCAGGTTGCAGCCAGGGGATGTGAGGTGTGCAGAACCAGGTGCCTTTCAGAGTATTTAAATTGAAATGGGGGAGATTTCGGTTAGATATATATAGGAAATTCTGCCCTGTGAGGGTGGTGAGACCCTGACACTGGGTGCCCACTTCCACATTTCTGAAAGTGTCCAAGGCCAGGTTGGATGGGGCTCTGAGCAACCTGATCAAGTGGAAGGTGTCCCTGCCCATGGTGGGGGGTTGGAACTGAATGACCTTTAAGATCCCTTCCAACTCAAATCCTTTTATCATTCCATGATTCTATGATTATGGGCTGGTTGAGAAATCAATGTGCCCCAACCAGACACAGTCTTTTTACTATAAAAAGAATAGTTTCAGATTGAAATTGGTGACAAATGTCAGCGTATTTTTTTCTGTCAGAGAGAGGCCAGAAGTCACGCACCAGTGTGTTCTAAAAATACAGCTGGTTTTCTTATTGGAAAAAAATCTGCTCATTTGCATTTTGGTCAATGCTTTGCCTCATGTATTTGCTGAAAATTCAAACACTACTGGTCTCACTGGGAAAGAAGCTCAGCAGGCATAAAACTAACCTGGTTAGCTGAGATTCTCCAGCTTTTCTTCTTCCAGTTTGGCCTCTGTTAAGCCTGCAATGAGCAAATTCTCACTTTTACTTTAGTATAAAATACTTCTGGCTCTGTTTAAGCAAGTCATTATCTTTCCTAGTATGAGCTCCAGAGGCTCACCTGGACCTCCTCTCCAATGGCCTGGAATTTCCATTTCTCCCAGCCTGGGCTAGTGGCAAGGACACTCCTGGATAATTTATAGGAGCAGAACTTTGAATTGCTCTGTGTTGCTCTGCTTGGTGCTACATGCAAACAGCATTATGTTTGTTCAGTGTTGCTCCATGGCAAAATACAGTGCAGTTAATCTGGTAAAAGTGTGTGCACTTTATGTGCTGGGAAAGAATTGATGGGAGGAGTCAGTGAGGCATGGAGAGGGAAGGCTGATCCCTTCAGCTGGAGATGAGGAAATTGTAAGAGGCCAGCTCCTAGTCCAGCAGGAATAAGTTGGGCACATTTTGATAAGGGGGAGCCAGGTTTGTCTTTCCCCTTGGCCACAGCAGCAGCACCCAGCAGGGCAGCACTGGCACTTGGGCTCTGGAGCGAGCAGTGTGACCCCAGCATCTCATGCTGGGCTGACAAAAGCCCGACTGGGACTGGGGATGGACTTTGCCAGTCTAGCTTGTGTCATTCAGGGAGGTGACATTACAAAAATTCAAGTTGCAATGTGATTTCCCAACCAGTGTGTTCTGGTGGTGGTGGTGAGCAGACAGAACCTCAGTGGCATGCTCTGCACCTGGCATAGCCTGGCTCTCTGGCTGTCCTCTGTGCTTTTAAACAAGGAATTTACTCCATTCTGGGATGGGGAGGATGTGGGAACACAAGGCAGGCACATGACTCAAGCTGGGGACTGGCTGTGTCAGAGGAGATAGGACTGGGCTTGACACATCCAAAACAGACAATGCTGTCTTTGAAATATGTAAGAGAAGGTGGCTGAGCTGCAGTCACAAGTTAGATTTTTCAAGGTGGAAGAGGGGAGGAAAAGTCATTTAGAGGTAATCATCAGCTTTGTAGAGACAAGTGACAGAGCAGCGGGAGAGTACAGACATTAGACACGAGGAACTTGGAAAATGGCATTTTGGCACAGAGGTGGAGTTAATTTCAAAGAGCTAAAGGTTGTATTTGGTTTTCTCCCAGTGTGATCTCTGACGCAGAGCAGAAGAGAAATCCACCTCTCTTTACCTCTGGCTTGCCAAAAGACAGCAAAAGTAAACGAGCACTGAGGGGCAGCTGTTAAAATCATGCCCAGTGGCCCAGTGATTTGAGTGGAAAAGCTTCAGAAAGTGGTTAAGAGATTAAAAGGGAAAGGGAAAACTGAGGGCTTTTAAATTTTGTGTGTCAAAACTGAAACCTGTGGAATGCTTGGGTTGTGTTGCAAGGGTGGGTAGGGCTCTCCATGGTGTTTGCCAGGCACTTGCTTCATGGCTGGTAAATGAGACAGGGATTTCATGCAGGGCTGTGAAACAGGTGGATGAACACGTGTTTGTAGTAAGATATTGTGCAAAAGCTGTTATTGTGCCGCATGCAACTCTGACACCACATCCAGGAAAGCTCATGGTCAGACATGGCATCCAGTATTTTAGTGAATACACTGATGCAAGTGAGGCAGAAGTTTCTGTGGGTGGAAGGAAAGCTGGAAAATGGGAATGAAGGGTGCATGTTACAGCTCACACTATTCCTCAATGTGTGCACAGCTGTGTGAGCTCTGTCCAGGAGGGCAGTGGGGATGTCAGGGGATGCAAACGATGCAAACTGTGCTACCCATAGTGATGGACAGACAGTGCCTGAGGCCAAAGCTGAATACTGTGGCAAAAAGCAGCCACAAGTGGAAGATTTCCAGTAAGTGTGTGGAGCAAGTAATCTTGGAGGCTACTTCTGTCATTTTAATACTTCTTTCGAAATCTCATGTGGGTTTCTTCAGTTTTGTCCCTGCCTATTTGTGTTTTCTGGGGGAGGCTAAGGAGAAGTCACGTTATCTGTGTGGTGATCTGTTTCATGGTTGACTAGTTTTTAT
This sequence comes from Ammospiza nelsoni, assembly GCF_027579445.1. NCBI lineage: Eukaryota > Metazoa > Chordata > Aves > Passeriformes > Passerellidae > Ammospiza > Ammospiza nelsoni. Next base: position 6,007,893 of record NC_080646.1, on the reverse strand, counting down.
GAAAATGGGGTTGTGTGCAACCAGCATAAAGAGATTATTTTAGCTATCCTGGTCTGTGGGAATTCGTGATGCCCACTTTTAGAATAGTACAGCAAGCAGTTAGAATAGCTCTAGATATATTTAACTAAAGAGAATTCACTGGTGGAGACTGTAGAACTGGGAGGAAGGAGAGCAGCAGGACACAGCGCTGACCCAGTGAGGCCCTTGGTGACTTGCTGTGGGAGAAAAAACCCAACAGCAAGACAAGGATAATTCTGATGAGATTATTGCCTTTTTACAACATTTTTATTTCAGTCCTTGTAGGAAGTTTGTGCAATGAAGGCAGAGATCTCAATGCAATTGTTGGGGTAAATTCACCCGTGGGTTTGCAATCCCTGGGGTGTTGCACACACTGCCGGTCTGCCTGATGCCATGGTGTCTGCTGGGCACTGGGGGCTGGTGCTGAGGGGTGGATGGCTCCTGAGCTCAGGCACTTCAAGATAGGTGATGTTGTGGAGCTCTCCAGGCTTCCTGCAGGGTTTTCTTCTTCACACTGAGAGCAGAGCAGCAGGGCTGAGCAGCTGAGGTGGCTGTGCTGGGAGGCAGCTGCTCTGCACCAGTGTCCTTCAGGCTGCAGGGAAAGGACCCACCAGCACGTGTTTCACTTGCATCCTTCAGGAGCCAGCCCACACTGAAGGCTACAACTTGATTTTCTTTCTTTTCAATTAAAGGCAAGTAGCGAGTCTGAAAATGAGAGCCCAAAAAGAAGACGCCAGAAGCAGTTGAAAAGAAAGTAAGTTTCTAGGGAAAGGGTTTTGAGTGGTGATGCTTTGGTTTGTTTCTCAGAACAGTAGTGCATTGGATTGTGTGATGGGAGTTGTCAACATGGTAAGCTTGTAAAATAAATATTTTAATAATACTTTGGATTATTAAAATATGAATCTATAGGTGGATGCAATTTCCAACCCTTGTTTGTACGTTCCTACTGTGCCTGTGATGGAATCTGAATGAGTCAGGTTTACTTTCTGTTGTCAGTCTTTCACTTTTCCATCAGATTACTGATTCTCCTTCAGAGACACTTAAAACAGTTTAATGCCTTCTCCTCCCACCTTTTTGATTAACTGAGAATAAAGTACCAAATTATTATCTTCTTTTATCTTTTATAACCCCCTGTTAAAACAAAAGAACTTCCATAAAGAATGCTTTGGATGTCTAAGCACCATAACTTGAGTTCACTTACAGTCATATTCTATTACCATCTAATAGGTACCTTCTAGTTTTTCCATACACTAAAGTGGAGTAGGGAACTATGAGCTGTCTGATGGAGAAAATTTAAACAGAGCCACATCATCCTGCTTGCTTTCTCCTGCATCTTGTCTTTTAACTCTTCATTTAGTTGTTCCCATCAGTGCAGGAAGGAAGGTGATAAAGCACAGGGAGGACTGTGGTAGTATGGACCTGTCCTGGGCAAGGGCAGTGATCCTTGTGGAGCCTCCATGTATTCTTGGAGAGAGGAGAGGCTCCTCCAAAAGGCGTTTTGGAGCTGCAGCTTTGTTCCTAGTTGTCCCCAGAGAATGAGTTTCCTTCCACCGATGCACAGTGTGACTTGGCTTCACACTTGGAAACTTGAATTGGCAGGAGAATTTCCATGGCAGGAGTCTTGTTCCATTTTCTGGGCTCCAAGGAGCTCATGTAACTCTGCATGTTGTGGCTCATGCTCTGTGACAGTGAGCTCTTCAGATCCTTCCAGCCCATCTCAAAAAATGCAGAAGTAGAGGAAAAAATAATCATCAATCAAAGCCCTTGCCCACCCAGGTTTGAGCAGTACAGCTCTGCCACCAGCACGTGTGGTATGAGCTGCTCTCACTCAAGGCAATCCTGCCACTATGTGAGCAAAGCTCCAGGTGACTGAGACCCCCTCCTAAAAGCACAGAATCACAACACAACATGCCCCCTGCATTGCCCTGAACAGCCAAGGATAGAATTTTGAAGGAGGATAGAATCCTGTAATAATGGACCTGATGGTTTGTTCAGCCAAGTATTTGTGTAGAAATTTTGTTGCCCTTCATGACCTACATTTCTGACCACAGAATTAAATGGAAAAGAGAGGTGTCTGCTGGAGAAGAGGATGAAGATGGAGGGGACCAAGGCACCAGTGGAGAGAGTGAGCCTGAGCCGAAGAAAATTAAAGCAAGAAGACCTGTCCAGAGGAGGTAAGGAATGGTTGGTTCAGTCTCTTTCTGCCTGTGCTGTGTGGAGAGGAAATCCCTATTTGTCACTAATGAATTTTCCCTGCAATATTACCTGTGTTTGTGACCTAATAAATCTATGGCCTTGTTATTCCCTCATCTCTCCATCTCATGCTCCAGTGAGCACTGGAGTGGTTTTCATGATAGTTAGCGCAGATTAAATCCCTTAGGAGTCTAATATTTGAGATCCGTGCTTCCTTAAAGACTTATTAAAGTGGATATTTACATAAACCATGCTGTATTATGGCTTTATCAACTCTTATTTTAGAACAGTGGCCAAAACTGGTGTTAAAAAGCCCCACAAAATCCAGCGTGGGAAGAGGAAGAAACCAGACTCATCTGAAGATGACGACGATGATGAAGACGATGAGACCCCCAAGAGACAAACTCGGCGAAGAGCAGCCAAAAATGTCAGGTGTGAACAAGTGTGGGGCTGGTTTGGGGTGAGAGCTGGCTGGGGAAGGGGGCTCTGACTCCTGTGGGGTCCTGCAGGGACCTGTGGCTGAGGTGTGGCTCTTTGGGCAGGTTCCTGCTGGGCACATCCAGGGTTTGTCTCATTTTGCCATCTGTGAAGGAAGGAATGTTTACCAGTCCCTCCTAAGAGAAACATGAGGATGGTTTGCATAATATTTCTAAAGCACTCTCAGATGAGATTGATAATTGCAAATAATAGATGAAAATGAGCAAAAAGGAGCAGCTGTGCTGGACTGGACCAGTTGTCTGAGAGTGGCTGGGGACAGTGTGTTGAGCCAGGGTGGAATAAAGCTTTATCCATTCCCCAGTGTAGCTTCTCACCTTTCAGGCAGTCCCAATAAGGGACTTGCAAAGAGCCATCCAAATGATGTTTGGTGGTGGTTAAACATGCACCAAAGATGAGAAGTGCAGTCCCATGCAGCCTTTTGATGCTCTGCAACCTCCATAGAATAATCTTTCCCTCAGTAGTGGAGACCTTCTCTGTTATGGCCTTGCTTCTGCTGCAGGGATTGTTCCACCTTATGAATCGCCTGATGTTGGCCATGATCAGAAAAGCCATATGGGCAAGATAGAGGATTAGTCTGGTAAAGTGCAGCTATCTGAGTGTCTTGGGGAAAAATATCGAGTGGATGACCTAAGACATGTGCTGAACATGCACTGAACCACAGCATAAATGCTGGAGAAGCTGCTCCAGTCTGAGCCATTCTGTGTGTTGGTGGGCTTGGAAGAGTCAAAGGGTTTATATCAGTTTGGTTTTGATCTTACTCAGCTACAAAGAGGATGATGATTTTGAGACGGATTCTGATGACCTGATAGAGATGACTGGGGAAGGAGCTGATGAACAGCAAGACAACAGTGAAACTATTGAGAAAGTCTTGGACATCAGGCTTGGAAAAAAGGGAGGTGCGTGGCTCTGGAAGAAGCCTTTATTTCTCTTGAACCGGTGCAGTGCTTTTGCAACTTTAAAGTGGGGTCAAGTGCTTCAGTGCTTTTTGTCTTTTCCTCTATGTCTCTTAGTTACATCTTGTAATATGTTATAGCTTCTGTAACATATAATATTTAAAATCCTAAAATCTCTATAGTTTATGTGGTCAGCGGCTTTCATTTAGCCTGCACATTTTTAAAGATGCAGCCATTGTTCTGCAATTCCTGCTTTTCTCTGCTTTGAAATATAAAACAGATCTAAGAGAGTCAGTTTTCATAGTCCCATTGGCTGAGCCATAATGAAAATAAAGCCAATGTTTTCTTCTCAAAGCCTTACAAAAATGTTTTTTGTAAAACTGAATGGTTGTGAACACTTTCAAGAGGCCTTTGAATTATACTTAAAGAAAAGCTGTTTATGACAGATTTAAAAATACTCTGTTGCACGGAGAACTTCTGTGTGCCTGCCTTACAGGTTTGCAGAATCTTTTGGGTGTTCTTTGTGCACCCACAAAAGATGTATTAGACGGGTAATGCAGCTGATGCCCAGTGGTGGGTCAGCAGGGTGCCAAATGCAGGCTGGTGTCTCTTGCAGCCATCGGAGCTTCCACCACCGTGTACGTGACCGAGGCCAACGGGAACCCCAGCGCCGACTTCGACCCCGAGAAGGACGAGGGGGAGGTTCAGTACCTCATCAAGTGGAAGGGCTGGTCATACATCCACAGCACGTGGGAGAGCGAGGAGTCCCTGCAGCAGCAGAAAGTGAAGGGCCTCAAAAAGCTGGAGAACTTCAAGAAAAAAGAGGAGGAGATCAAGCAATGGTAGGCTTCGCTTCAAGCAGTGATTCTGCCTTGGGCGCTTTGTGTTTAGCCTGAGGTTTGAGGAGTCATGACTGAAAATGTTTGATTTCTTCTTAGAAAGTGTGTTTCATGTGCACTCTGGTCTCTTTTCGCCTGCTGAGGAACATCCCCCCACACAGAAATGATATTTGTGGTGTGGATGGCTGGAAAATGGAGAGGACAAGGCATGAAATCCACACTATTGCCACTTCCTAGCCTTAAGAATTGGGGAGGCTGATAACAAATAATTGGTGCACAGACTCACCTGGCCCAGGAGGTGCCATGAGGGCTTACAGCCTTATTAACCCTTGTTAATTATGGGCTTCTCTGTGTGCAAGAATTTGCATCAGTTTATATCCAGCTTCCCCAGGAGCTATAAAGGGAGCTACAGTGCTTTCCAAAGTGCTAAAGCTGGAGTAGCAGCTTCCATCTCCATTTGGTTCCTGTTTTGAGATTGATTTCTTGCATCAGAATAAGGCAGCATTTAACAGGGAGACAATCTGAATAAGGCAGCAATAATTTACAATTTTAGGAAATTTAAGAAACATGTCATATTACAGTAATTTGCCCTTGCGACTTGTCTGAATGACAGAATCATATAGGAAAGTAGATTTTCTATATGCAACATCTATGAGCACTATGACAGAAACATTATAGTGGTTTTTTGTTTTGTTTTGAATTATTTTGCATCTAGGCTGGGCAAGGTATCACCTGAAGATGTAGAATATTTCAACTGCCAACAAGAGCTGGCTTCAGAGCTAAACAAACAGTATCAAATAGTGGAGAGGGTAATAGGTAAGTGGAGCCAAGACTTTGGTAAAGGGTTGAAGTAGGAATGGGAACTTTATTCCACATGAGAGCAGAATGAGTGTGCAGCTCTCTCTTCTTCCCTGTCCTCCAGTATATCTGAAGAAAACCCCATGGTGTTTACTGTAATTCATTGTGTGAAATTTAGGAATTTGGACAGTAGAAATGCAGGTTTACACATTTGTATTTGTGCTTGCAAACAAGCAATACAAATCAGGGACTTTCCTTGCCTGGAGTATGGGATGACACACTAGTTTCCAACAGGTTGCTGAAATTGTTGCTGCTGAATTTCTTTGTCTCCAGCCCTTTGGATGCAGGATGTTTGTTTCCAAAGCAGCAGCATGGGCCTGGCTTTTGTGAAGTCCCTTTTCTGTGGTGTGGTTGAGGATGTGGTTAGGCTGCAAGGCAGCTCAGGGGCGAGATTTTCATGATTAATTAATAAAAATAAAACCAGAACTTACTGAGCACTTTAGTAATATCACAGCAATGTCAGTCAGAGGTGCCAACGCCCAGTTGCTTTGGGAATTGGCTTGGAGAGCTGTGTAAGCTATTTCCAGTACAATTCCTGTAAAACCGTGGGTGTGAGGCAGTGGTGGCCTGCCCTGCTCCCTCTGCTGGCTGCCAGCATTCCAACCCTCCCTTCCCTTCTCTCTCCAAACACAGCTGTGAAGACCAGCAAGTCTGCCACGGGACATTCTGATTTCCCAGGTAAAGGCACATTTTTTTTGGTCTCTCTACACTTTTGCTGTGAGCCAAGACCTGTTTTGTGGCTGTCTGGGCAGTTCAGCCTGTGAACCATGCTTGTGGTTCAGCTGCTCAGCTACAGGTGCTGATGTTTGGGCTTTTTGTTTTTGCATATTTTTCAGCAAACAGTCGCAAAACATCCTCGAATGACCCCGAATACCTGTGCAAGTGGATGGGGCTGCCCTATGCTGAGTGCAGCTGGGAGGATGAGGCTCTGATCAGCAAGAAATTCCAGCACTGCATCGACAGCTTCAACAGCAGGAACAACTCCAAGACCATTCCCACCCGTGACTGCAAGGTTTGCTGGCTTCTCTCCTTTGCTGGGGGAACATGCAAGCAGTGGGAATGTGAAGTTTTGTCAGGATAAATGTCAGGGAACATTTTTCCCATCCTCCCACCTGCCTTTGAAGGGTTGTTTGCTGTTCTTGTATTGCGCTTCAAGCAGAGATGTGAAGCCCTTTGAGTTTCATTTACTCTGTGCACAGTGAGAACGTTATGTCCCCCTGGGGAGTGGGAGGCTTAATTAATCCTTGCAAAGTGCTTCCTCCTCAGAAGGAGCTGCAGCAGTTTTAATATCAGTTGGATGAAAAAACAGCACACCTGGGAAATGAGGAAGCCTGCAAGATGCTGATACAGTGAAGGAGAGGGACAGAAATAATGGGAGAAAAACCAAAAGAGGACAAAGAAGGAAGTGGAGCTTGTTCTGACTCCTGGGTATTTTGTGCCGCTTATTACACTCCTGGGGGACTCAGAGCCCTGATCATAAACCAGAGGGCAGCAGGCAAATCACCAGAAATACAGACACAAGCACTAGCTAGGAAAATGTGGATGGAGGTGAAGTTCTCTTCACTTGAACCAGTGAATAGATACACACTCTTTGCTGAATTCATCAATTTCATTGCTGAATTTTCAGCCTTTCAGCCACTGAGAGTTCTGTCCTTCTCTTCAGTGGACTTCAGGCAGGTTTTCTTCCAGGTGCTGAAGCAGAGGCCGAGGTTTGTTGCCTTGAAGAAGCAGCCCTCGTACATCGGTGGGGAGAACCTGGAGCTGCGCGATTACCAGCTGGAGGGCCTCAACTGGCTGGCTCACTCCTGGTGCAAGTATGTGCACAGTCTGGCATGTTCATTCTGTGCCTTTTTGTCCCTGAAGGATTTAGCACACCTCCCTTTCAAGTGAGGTTTTTACCCACCTTCCTTCTGCAGCTTGGAGAATTTCAAATGTTGTCATACCCAGCTGCATTGCAGACACTGCAAGCAGGAACTACCTAAAGCATGAACTTAAGAAACCTTGTGTGAAAACAAAAAGCATTTTCCCTGTCTGGGCCTGTTCACATGATGGATTTGGCTGAGCCTGGTACATATAAGCTCTAGATTTCCATTGACTTAATGGGAAAAAGTGGTTTCTGGCTCAGTGTGCTTATACACTCATTGAAGTCTTTGAGAGATGTCCTTCTAAAATTAGGCCACTGATTCCCCTCTGCCTGTTTTCCTCCAGTTTGGAGTAATCATAGTTAATTTTTGCACATTATTGTGCCATGTTCAGTCTGGCTGTCCCTGAGATCCACTTAGAAGTGTTCAAATTACTGTTTTTGCACTGCCCCTCTCTGTCCTTGTTGTGGATTGTTGTTCATGTGGAGCACAGTAAATTAGTAGTTATAGCTGTGCTGTGAGACCCAGCTAGGGGAGAGAGAAATGATTGCATCTGACTCCATCTTATCAGAAGGCTAATTAATTACTTTATTATACTATATTATTCTATAGTTTATTACATTACATCTAAACTGAATCTGCCAAGCACTCAGCTCTGCACACACTGCTCTGAATCTCATGACTGTCAGCCCACAGTCCTGACACACACACATACACACTTGGCCCTGATAGGGCAAGGAAACAAAATACCATCATTCTAGGTAAACAATCTCCATATTGCATTCTACTTTTGCACAAACACAGGCACAGCAAATGATAAGAATTATTTTTCCTTTCTCTGAGGTTCAGAGAGCATGAATCCCAGAAATATTCTTGGGAAGAATTGTGCCTTGCTTTTCTCTGTGAAGAGAAACGTGGGGCTACAAGCAGTGGCAGAAACATGCACTCAGACAGCATTTCTGTTTGTTCTCCTCTTCCTCAGGAACAACAGCGTGATCCTGGCTGATGAAATGGGACTGGGCAAGACCATTCAGACAATATCATTCCTGTCATACCTGTTCCATCAGCACCAGCTCTATGGCCCTTTCCTGGTGGTGGTGCCCCTGTCCACCCTCACCTCCTGGCAGAGGGAGTTTGAAGTGTGGGCACCCGAGATAAACGTGGTGGTTTACATTGGAGACCTCATGAGCAGGAACATGGTGTGTAATCAGAGAGCAAAGGGTGAGGGCTCAGGGAGAAGCACTGGGTGCACAGCAGCAGCTCGTGTGTGGTGTGTGTGACACACAGTCAGCTGGAGAGGCTGGTGGATAGTGCTGGCAGCGTGCAGGCAGCTGGAGCTGGTGTGGCTGAGTGTGTGGGTGTAGCTCCCTGCTACAGGGGATTTTGTGCTTTATTTTGCCTCTTGGAGTGAGTGCAGGAGCACTGGCTTCTCTCAGAGCCAGCACTGATCTGGAGTGAAACATGCAGTGAGAAGTCCAGCAGTGTAAAATGCTTTTCTTCAATATTTGGGATTATTCAGACAATGGAGCACACAAGTGTGGGGACTCCAGTGGTGTCTGCAGTATGGTGATGTGTTCATTAATGTCACAACAGCAAGGTAACCTCATTTTGTTACCTGTGCAAGCTGAACTATGTGTGCACTAAAACGAATTTTTCCTTAGGCACTTGAGCTCATGAAATGGCACCTTAGAACAACAGGGGTTTGGACTTGGTTGGAGTCTCTGGCTTACAGTTACACTAAAATAACAACTGTTAACTCTTTCCTTCTGATAAGGTGTTCAAGTTAAATTTGTTTCCCTTCACAGATACGTGAATATGAGTGGATCCATTCTCAGTCTAAAAGATTGAAATTCAATGCACTTATCACAACCTACGAGATCCTCCTGAAGGATAAGGTGAGTCATTACTCCAAGAATGTTTTTATTTAGACTTACTCTCATTTTCAAAGGAGAAAGCCAGTTCTCAGCTAGTGGGTTTCACCTCTTCCCTCTGTGGTGCTGGATAACTACAGCCACTATTTGCTTTTCCTTCCCCATTTTCATTTCCTTCTACATTTGCAAGCGAATGTGGGAATGTGGGACACATTTTTCAGTGTCTTCACTCTTGTACTGCACAGTTGTGCTATTTTTTTTTACATGTAAGACATCTGGCAGGATCCAGCAGTACCTGGGTTTTTACCTGGTTTAATTTAGGCTTGTTAAGAGGACAAAACATTAGACTGAACTGCTGGACACAGTGTTAACAGTATTTACATTTTTACATCTACAAGAAATCTGTCTGTTTAGGAAATATGCATCAGCCCTGTCAGTGTATCACTGAGTCCTACAAAAAACTGAAAGCTTAAAAAAAAAAGAAAAATAATTTAAATCAGAATCCTTGGATTATTTGAACTTTTTAGGTTTGTTCATCTGCTCTCCTGTTCTTGCTCCAGTGGGACCAGTGCTACCCAGGGCCCCAAGGGCATGGAGAAAGGGGGGAATAAGGAGCTGGGGAAGGACTGTGCTTCCCCAGGATAGGTGTACTTGCTGCAGAGCTATTGAGATACAGCAGGAGTGTTGTACAGCATGGCTGATTTTCACCTTTTCCTTTCTTGGAAGACACCCTGGTCCCCAAATTTTGTTAGCAAGAAGATCCTGTGAGGGTGCAGCCACAGGGACACACACAGTGCAGGGTTTCCTGCCTTGGAGAGAGACACATGTGCAAGGTGGTGGGGCCTGTCTGACCCAGCATATCCTCAGCATCTGTGTTTTTTCCTTCTTTTCCTCCAGACTGTCTTGGGAAGCATTAACTGGGCCTTTCTGGGCGTGGACGAAGCCCATCGGCTGAAAAACGATGACTCCTTGCTGTACAAAACCTTGATTGATTTCAAGTCCAACCACAGGCTGCTGATCACTGGCACCCCCCTTCAGAACTCACTCAAGGAGCTCTGGTCCCTGCTGCACTTCATCATGCCAGAGAAGTCAGTCTCCTTCCAGGCCATCCAAGAAGTGTCTCTGTTCCATTCTTGTCTGTTAAGTAGGCTCAAGGGAGTGCAGGATGGCAGAAATCCCTGAATGAAACTCAGTGGTGTGACAGCAATGATAGGAGAACAGACATTAGAGGGGAAAATCAAAGGTTAAATAACTAACATGAGGAGTATTTCTGGCAGCAAACTGAATGGGGAAACCTGATACATGCCTTTCAAATCTGTCTGCTGTCTTCCAGCCTTCTCTAAAAAGCTAAAGTTGTTTGAAGCAATTGTTTCAGCCATTTCTGAGCTTTCCAGTACACTGTGGTTCAGGCACCTCTGCCAACCATTTCATGGCAGCTCTGGGGGTGCTGTCTGGCTGATTGTGTGTCCACAGTGTAACAAATGTTTTGTTTCCTTTAAAATAAAGTGAGCTATGGGCATCTCTAAGGCTAAGGCAGGCATGCCTCAAAGCTCACTGAAATTATGTTTGACTGCAAGGAGAGCTGTGCCGCAAAATCTTGTTTTTTGGATGAAATAAAGAGTGAAGGAGAGGCTTGAGGTCTCCCAAGTGGAGGAGAGCAGATCTCCACGTTTCAAAGGAGCTGTCAGAGGAAGCAACAATCCCAAAAGAGCCTTCAGAGCAGGGTAAATCAGTCCAGTTGTCAAAGCTGTGCCTGGGGGAGGCACCGTGGAAAATTCAGAAACTGCTGCCAGGTAAATGCCAGCAGAGTGAAATAGTGGGAAACTTGGGATTTTGGGTCCTGGGAATCAGTGTGGAGCTCAAATATAAGATGTTAGGAAGGTGTCTAAGCCCAGACATCTTCTAGCTTTGCCAGCAATCTGCTCAGTTAACCAGAGCAGAGTGAATCTGTTATCTTCCACTGTGTTTCCATTAAAGTGCTGCTCTCCTGTCTGTGGTGCAGCAGGAGTGCATCCAACAGCTGCTGTTTGGTGCCATAGGACAAGAGGCATTCTGACACCTCCCTTCTCCTGCTTTCTGTTGCCAGGTTTGAGTTCTGGGAGGATTTTGAGGAGGATCACGGGAAAGGAAGGGAGAATGGCTACCAGAGCCTTCACAAAGTCCTGGAGCCGTTCCTGCTGCGCAGGGTGAAGAAGGATGTGGAGAAATCCCTGCCAGCCAAAGTGGAGCAGATCCTGCGGGTGGAAATGTCTGCTCTGCAGAAGCAGTACTACAAGTGAGTCACTGAATGGGCTACTGGCAGTGCCAGTGGAAATGGGCACATCTCTCTGAGGGCATTGGACGAGTGTTCCAGTGTTCTGTGCATCCTGTGGCCTTCAGAGTGCAGTGAGACACCATCACCTGTAGTACTGGGAGCTCCCCAGCAGGAATATGAGGTAGAGGAGCTGATATCTTTCCTTCTGGAGGATGGTTTTGTAGAGTGATCCAGTTCAACTGGCCAGTTTTGCAAGACAAAATGTTATGTCTTTCCTGGGGGAGTGACAATATGCACAAAGTTGGGATTCAAAAAATATTAAACAGTGATAATATCAATAGGAAAGTCAGGTCAGGGTTTTTAGAGAGGAAAGAGGATCCTGTAAGAGAAATGAGAAGAAATGGAGGCAGGCAAGTAGACTGGTGCCTGAATGAGCTGTTCCTGAAGGTTTTGTTCCTCCAAGGCTCTGCTCTGCAATGAGTAATGATGACGACTTTAATTTTCCTGCCTGCAGGTGGATTTTGACAAGAAACTACAAAGCTCTTTCAAAGGGAACAAGGGGAAGCACATCTGGTTTCCTGAATATTGTGATGGAATTGAAAAAGTGCTGCAACCATTGCTACCTTATCAAACCTCCTGAGGAAAATGAGAGAGAGAATGGCATTGAGACCCTGCAGGTGAGTGGTGTCCTTGGTCACCACGTTTTTCCTTAAATTTCATTATTTTGTCCTCCCAACAAAATTACATCTGGTGAAGCTTTATATTCTGTGGCTTCTTCTTCAAAAATAGTTCTCTCAGCTAAGCCATTTGAACCCCCAGCCCTCCACTGCTACTGCAGGCAACATTTTATGGCCTTCTAGAGCAGGAGCTGTGGGCAGTGTACAATGAATCACAATGGTGTGATTCATTGTGAGTGTGGGCTCTGCTGTGTAAATCCAGATGATTAGATTAGAGATGTACAAGAGATGAATGACCCCAAAAGGAGCAGGTCTGTGCAGGTCTCTGTGTGATGTACGTAAGGGTAAGATTGGAAATGATGGTTATTTCTTCAGTCTTTGATCAGGAGCAGTGGAAAGCTGATTCTCTTGGACAAGCTGCTGACCAGGCTGCGCGAGAGAGGCAACAGAGTGCTGATCTTCTCCCAGATGGTGAGGATGCTGGACATCTTGGCAGAGTACCTGACTATCAAACACTACCCTTTTCAGGTGAGAAACATCAGCATGGAAAACAGTGGGGTCCCCTTGAAAATGTGGGAAAAAGTGGAGGGAGCTTGAGCAGTGGGATTCACTGAGTTCCCCCGAGGCTGGTGGCTGGGATTACAGGTGGCACTTACTGGAAGGAGCTGGGATGTCCCTTCCTTTCAGCGTGGCCCCATCTCTGCAGAACTCCTCTGACAGGCCCTGTTTGGGCTGTGTCATGTGATAAACCCCGAGGACAGTGAGCACAGGGAGCCTGGCTGGCAGCCTGTAACGGGAGCTGCGGTGTCACCCGCCCTGTGCCTGCTCCCCGAGCATCCCCCAGCCCTTGTGACACAGCACAGATATTTTTAATTGGTGGCTATTTTTAACAATTAAACGCTGCAGGCAGCACAGGGGGCTGCAGGGCTGGCAGCACTCGGCTGCAGCAGTGCCTCAGGGCTCCTTTACCTTCTCTCTTTTCTCACTGTTGTTGGTTTTTGCAGCGCTTGGACGGCTCGATCAAGGGGGAGATCCGAAAGCAGGCGCTGGATCACTTCAACGCCGACGGCTCCGAGGTACCACAGGCTGGGCAGAGGGTTTGTGGCTGAGCCACAGCTTGGCACTGACTCCAGGGGCTTAGCTCAGAACAGTTCTTTCCACAGGAGCCCAGGTGCTTTTAAAGACACGGATATGGCAGGCTTTTCATATTTCATATTACTTGAAATATCTCACATCCAAGGAGCAGGGCAGCAAGTCACATTTCCAGAAAGTTCTGAAGAGGCTGGGAACAGCCAAAATTTAGTCATTCTCTCCCAATTGGTCTGGAGAATGAGATGGTTGCTGAGTGATTCCAGTCTGAAGCTGTTTTGAATATGAAATGACAGAGGCAAAAGAAGGATTTTAAGTGTTGGCAAGCAATGGATTCCAGTGCTGGAGGTGAAAGTCTCCAGTGTAATAGGAGAGGGCATCTGAAACCTCTCATCTGGGCTTGCTGACTCACAGTGACTGGTGCAGGACACTTGTTTTTGTGTCAGTCAGCCCAGCTGTGAGAAATACCTTTCCTCACTCCAGGAGCCTGGGCTGGAGCAGGATTCTTGGCTCACACAGGGATTCTGAGGAATTGTGGTCGTAGGAAAGTTAACAAAAGGAAGTGTGAGGGGCAAAGAGAAAGAAAGGCCACAGAACCTGCCCTTTTCCCTGTCCTGAGGACATCTATGGGGGCTCAGGCATCTTGGCACTAAGATGGAACAGTCTGTTCATTGCTGATCTCACTCCTAACAGGATTCAGGCAGCAAAAAGCAGGTGTTTGCCTGCTGCCTTTGTAGGAGCCTGGTGAGCAACAGGGTGTGACCTTCAGAAGTAACAATAAGGTGCTCCTGCCTTGAGCTGCTTGTGTTGCTCTCCCAAATTGATTCATCCCTTCAGCTGGGCCAGCACTGCCTCACCCTGGGTCTGGGCTTAAAGACTGGTGCTGCTCAGCCTGCATGAACAGGAAAGGGAAGGAAATATGAGAAGGAAATCCTTTTTCTGCTTTAAGAAGCATGAGTGCAACAGAGCCTTCCCTTTTACAGCTTTTGAGTCACCACTGCTATTTTATGCCCACAGTTACAAGCTGGTTAACTCATGTTTTTTATTTATTCCTTCTCAGGACTTCTGTTTCTTGTTGTCTACAAGAGCTGGAGGGCTGGGAATTAATTTGGCCTCTGCTGATACTGTTGTTATCTTTGACTCGGACTGGAACCCCCAGAATGATCTTCAGGCTCAGGCCCGAGCCCATCGGATCGGACAGAAGAAGCAGGTCAGGAGAGCTGCTGGGTTATTTCACTCTGGCTTCAGTGTGTGCACCTAAACACCCTCTCACCTCACCAAAGCTTCTGAAAACATGGGCTTGTTGTCCCAGTCCTTGCTCCAGGGAATCTCATTTAGAAAGTAGGAGACAAAAAGCAGCCCGGATTTGCCAGGTGCCAAGTCTTTCTCTTGGTTTTGAGCATACCCAGAACCCAACCCATGGCATTGCACTTCTCAGCCTAGTCCTAGTGGACTCTGTTCTTTCTTGCCCTGAAAAACTTAAAAAGTAGAACATCCACCTTTTCTAGGGGTTATTGGATATGTGAAAAGCTAGTTTGGTGCTAGTTTGAATTTAGAGTGATTGTTTCAGAAGATTTTTGCTCTGTGCTTAGGCACACTACAGGATCTGTGTTAACCATCCTGATTTTAACTGGATTTCCTGAGATACAGAGTGAATGTATTTTTTTTTCTTCTGAAAAAGCACATCTGTACATGAAGAGACAATGTCAGCAGCCCAGTGAAAGCAGCTGAGGGATGCATTGCTGTATCAGCAGAGCCTGTTCAGGAAATAGCTGTGGTCTCTTTTTGCCTCTCAGGTGAACATTTACCGCCTGGTCACCAAGGGGACAGTGGAGGAGGAGATCATTGAGAGAGCCAAGAAGAAAATGGTGCTGGATCATTTGGTTATCCAGCGTATGGACACCACTGGCAGGACTGTTCTGGACAACAACTCTGGGAGATCCAAGTACGTGGCTGTGTCAGGAGGCAGAAATGTCTGGAGTACGTGGCATAACCAGCCTTCCCTGTTGGCATTTCCCAGGATTTATTTGATAGGGTTCAGGGCAGAAGGCTAATAAATCATGGCAGCTTCCACTGATTTGGCTTCTGCAGCCATTTATTTGGATACATAGGATAAAGATAATCAGAAATTCAAGATAGTTTTAGGGCACAACTTGTTTTTGCTTCTTTCTCTCACCCAGAGATCATCCTGGTCTGAGGGAACCTGGCTGTGGAACGGCTGCATTTTGGCAGTGACCTCAGATTCTCTTCATTTTCCCCAGTAGATGGAGGTGGTTCCCATTGCAGACTTTGTCTGTGCTGGAGCAGGAAAGAGAATAATAACAAAGCTTTTTATAGCGCTGGGTAGAAAACTTACTCCTTGCTTCAATTGGGAAAAACTTTGGTATGGTTTTGTGCTGTAGGAGTTCTGACTGAACAGCTCAAAACACCTTTTCCTTCTTTTCCTCTTGCAGCTCAAATCCCTTCAACAAAGAGGAGCTGACAGCTATTTTGAAGTTTGGAGCTGAAGATCTTTTCAAGGAGCTTGAAGGGGAAGAGTCAGAGCCTCAGGTAGTTTGAAATTGAAATCACATAGCAGTTTGTAGTGCTCTCCAGGTCTGCAAGAAGGACTGTGTGTGGTTGCTCCTGCTTTGTTCTTGCCCTGTGCATGAGAGGAGGTTGGTGAATAGGACATGTGGGAGTCTGGAGAAGCTGGAAGCAGAGTCTGGGATTGTGGGATCAGGGTTTGAGGAGAGCCTTGTTGTTGGGAATTAAATGGTAATGGTCACCCAGGGAGTCCCTTGCCTTCTGAGGATTATTAGCTAGTGACAGCACAGCCTGCTGAAGGCTCCTCTCCCTGCCTCTTCTGAGCACTTGCTCAGCACCTTTTTTGGTGGTTCTGAGCGAGGCAGGAGTCAGCACAGTGCAGTGAACAGGTCGCTCTCTCCTGCCTCAGTGCAACATCGCTTGACAGTTTAGCATTGAGTGTTTTGACCAATTCTCTTAATGGTCCAAGCAGCAGAGCTTCTCCCCAGGGAGACGGTCTACAGTTCATACATCTCACTGCCTGGAAATTTTCCCCACTGTTCAGCCCTGATGGTCCTTTCCTTCTGTTCTGTCACCTTATTTGTACTTTGCTGTCCCACTTGAGACAGTTCATCCCTGCCCTCTGGGATGACACCCTGCAGACATTTGCACTTTATTTAGCTCATATCAGCACACCAGCCTGTTCTCAAAGCCTCTTACATCCTGCTGTGCCTGGCACCCTCTGCTTTATCCCTCCTTCTTCTCCCTGACTGGCAGGAGATGGACATCGACGAGATTCTGCGTCTGGCTGAAACCCGGGAGAATGAGGTGTCCACCAGTGCCACCGACGAGCTGCTCTCACAGTTCAAGGTATGGACACCCCCAGGCTCTGTGCTGGGTTTGGGAATGTGGCTCCCCACGCCCTGAGGCCAGTAACAGGCAGGAACACCTCGCACAGATCCCAGAATCACAGAACGGTTTGGGTTGGAAGGGAACTTAGAGATAATCCAGTTCCAACCCCCCCCAAGGTAGGTATTAATTTAATTTCAGGAAAGTGGTTTTGAAGGCTGTGAATAAAATGCAGAATTTACCAAATTTGGAAACAAACCCAATAATTTACAAATACTCAGCAGTACTCCTTAAACTGCACGTACTTCCTCAAAAGCTGTTAGTCCAAAGAAGGGCAAGGAGCCAGGAATGCAGTGGCATAGGGATCAATTATGGAGTAGTTATGGAAGTGTTGGCAGAATTCCTGTGGAGAAGGAGTTGAGGCTTAGCAGACAGCTCTGGGGTGTTCCTGCCAGGGGAGGGAATTGCTAAAACTTCTCCTTTGCTGGTAAAAGGTTGCCAACTTTGCAACCATGGAGGAGGAAGAGACAGAGCTGGATGAGCGGTCCCAGAAGGACTGGGATGATATCATTCCAGAAGAGCAGAGGAAAAAGGTGGAGGAGGAAGAAAGGCAGAAAGAATTGGAGGAAATCTACATGCTGCCTCGAATCCGGAGCTCAACGAAAAAGGTACAACCCATCATGAGGCTGAAGGAGAGAGCTGCCAAAGAGAATGCTCAGGGGAGGCCTCCCTGCCATCTGAGCATCTTTCTTTCTCCAAAGTTGGTTGGGATAAAGCACAGAGGTAGCACAGTGACCTCTTGTTGGCACTGTGCATTGCACCAATGGTTTGGGATGCAGCCTGAGGGCCCAGACCGGACTTGGTGTGACTCATCTCACCTTAGCAGACAAAATCAAAAGAATCTGCAGTGACCACAAAGCAAAGCACCCAATTGTATTGGATTTTGCTGCAGATTTTGCCATTTTTTGGCTGTCTCTTTTCCTTGGGCTCTCTAGCTCCCTGGGTGGCTCTTGCCTAAATCTGGATCCTGAGGAGCAAAAGAGATGGTGTCTTCCCAAGTTCTTCTTTATGTAATGGGATCTATCCCAATCCAAAAGAAAGCTGACTGTGCAAGGATGCTCTGCTGGGATGTGAGACTTGAAGGGGTTAGAACTGTTCTGTGGGCTGAGCTGGAGAAAAACATTGATGTGAAAAACACAGAGAAGGATAATTCATGTTGGATGAATCCAGATTAATTTCTGAGGTGTCCTGGCTTTCAAAATAGTCTAAGGGATCGTGGCATAAACTCATGGAAATCAATATTTTAACATCTCTTAGTAGATCAAAATTCAATTGTGAAACTGGTGGCTGTAAAAGGAGGATGACCACCACTGTGCAGCCTCTCTGGGCTGGCCACAGGGGCTCCTGCATCTTCAGGAACGGATGCTCACGTGGTTTACAGTCCATTAAATAGTGCCAGTGCACTGGGGACAGAAAAGGTTGCTAGCTGATGAGATGAGCAGTTGATAACTGTCCTGCTGTTTCTCTGGTACCTGCAGGCTCAGACAAATGACAGTGAATCTGATGCAGAGACCAAGAGGAGGCTTCAGAGATCATCTGGGTCAGAAAGCGAGACCGACGACACCGACGACGAGAAGAGACCCAAGCGCCGGGGACGCCCTCGGAGTGTCAGGAAAGACACTGTGGAAGGATTTACTGATGCTGAAATCAGGAGGTCAGTGCTGGGCACAAGGGACGGTTCAGAAAACAAATATAGAAACCCCATGCAGGTGGGGAAAATCCCAGATTAATCCAGGATGTGTTCACCTGTAAGCACGTCAGTGGTCGGGCAGAGCTGGTTCACTGGCACAGCTTCTGCACCTTTATATAGCTCAGTTTGATCCCAGCTGATGGCCTTTGCATTCAGGTCAGTGCAGAATGGACTGGATTGTCTTTGGCCAGGCTACAGTGAAGCTGGTGCCTTCCTAAAATTAATCCATGCTGTAAGTGCCCCTTGTGGGCCAAGTGGATGGAGCTCATGCTGTATAACATGTGAAGAGGTCTTAGGTGCCATGAACTGCAGAGCTGGAGAAGCCAAGGTCTCTGGCCTTCCTGACATTTTTCTGGCAGTCATCCTGCTGATTTAAGCTCTCAGTGAAAGGCAGGCTCTGGCAAAATGACCTCATGAGAAGCACTGGTCCTGTTGATCTGAATGTGTCAGTGTCTGATGTCAGCTGGAGACTGCATTTCAGAACATTGTTTTCTTCTCCTATCTTCTGATTCTTGAGTCTTTCCCAGAGATCTTTGTCTTAACAGCTCTACCCAGATGTTCGGCCAAAGATGGAAGAGAGGGAGTTATGAGTTTTCCTTAACTCTCTATCTCTGAGCTGGTATATTTTTAAGCAGGAGATAACAGAATTTTTGGGCTGTGATAGCTGCCTCATAACTATCTTGAAACCATGGAGCAGGAGGACATGTTACAATATGCAATATAACAGCCATTTAGGTTATTGTGATGTAGCAGAAAGGGGCTGAAAGAATACAAAATGAAAATAAGAAGGCAGAAAATTAATTCATTTAAAAAATAACCTGTAGTTGTAGCCATTGTGTCTATTCCAGCTCAAGGCAATGTTTGATTGCAGCAACTCTTGCTCTAAAGATGTGTTAGCCACAGCAGGGATTTTCACAATAAAAATAAGACATGAAAATAAATAGCAAACCTCATCTGCAAACCTCTGTGATGGATGGAGCCACATTTGGCTCTTCTGTGATGAGTTGCTGCATTTACAGCCCAAGCTTTAAAATTACTAATGACATTGATTTAATGCCTCTTTTCTTCCTGGAAAAATGAAGTTAATAATTACCAACATGGTGTGAGCCAATGCTTTCTTCTATTTTTTTTTTTTTTTTTTTGCCCTACAGTAACCACTCTCCTTTTCTTTTTTACCCCTCATCTGTCAAACTCTCAACATTCATAACAATGTTGTGTTCTTCTCCAGCCAAGGTCACAAAACTCTCTGTGGGGGCTAATGGATGAGGCTTCCCAGTGCTGAGCTGCTCAGTGGGGAATGCAAGGGTGATAATGTGACAGGCTGTAATTAATATATTCAAGCACATTTGTGATATAGGACCTACTTTTTATGGCAGCTAGTTTAGTTTGTTATTTTTTTTTTTCTCCTTAGGTTTATCAAGGCTTACAAGAAGTTTGGATTGCCTCTTGAAAGGTGAGTCCCGACCTGGCCCTGCTCCAGAGGTGACCATGGAGGCACATTGTGCTCCTGGGCACTGCAGGCACTCATTGCTCTGGGTGTGTGACACAGCCTGCACAGACAGCACAAGCCTTGCTGCCCTGCCACAGACCCCAGGCACTGCTGGGCACTCCCTGGTGCCTCTGTTGATGGGCACTGATGAATGCTGGCTGAAAACCAGCTGGAGCAGTGGTGGTGCCAGGCTGTGACACAGCAGGGTCCTGCTGGCACAGTCCTGCCCTTGGGGCATTCCCACTCTGCCCAGAGAGGAGAGGGAGCAGCTGTCAGGACAACAAATGCTGCCCAAAACACTTGCCAAGCTCCTCTGTGCACGTTAGCCTCAGGATTGAATTTGGAGTGTCTTTCCATGCTCTGTCCCTCCTGAAGGGAAACAAAGAGAGGCACCATCCTCAAACATGGATCTGCAGGGCCCTGGCTTTAGAAAGGTCTCAGGGCTGAGGCAGAGTTCCCTGAATGTATTATAGGAGAAATTCAGTGCATTTTTAGCTGGTTCTGCTCTCCTGGTATGAAACACAAGGCTTGCGTGTGAGTCTTGATGTTACTGACTTCAGGCAGGCAAAAGGGACAGCAGATGGCAGCTTTGGACCATCAAATTGAGTTAATGTGGAACTGGGAAAGCCTGAGGGAATACTGGACAGTCACAGAGGGTCCCTGTTGTCCCCAAGAGAGACAGTTCTCACCTTTGCTTTGGTACTAAAAAATCCACATGATTGGATCAGTTTTACTACATCTGCACTGCAGCTGTTAGACCCAAAAAAAAGACAAAACCTGGATTGTTTCCTGCACAAACCCAACTCATGCATGTTTTATACATTCACATGTGTACAGCACTGAGCTGTGAAACAATGGAATAGGAAATGATTGAGAGAGGAACTGCTGTATCTCACACAAAGCTGTCCCTGTTCCCCAGGCTGGAGTGCATTGCCCGGGATGCTGAGCTGGTGGACAAGTCTGTGGCTGACCTGAAGCGTTTGGGGGAGCTCATCCACAACAGCTGTGTGTCAGCAATGCAGGAATATGAGGAGCAGCTGAAGGAAAATCCAGCAGAAGGTAGGCAAGGGTGTTGTTAGGGTGGTTTTGGGAGTGTTCCATGGAGCTTGTGCGGAAACCATTCCAGTGCTGGACAGGGAGGCCACATTGTGACTTGGAAGCAAAGAACAAGAACACACTTAAACCACCCCAGCTCTGCCAGGCAGCTCTCACCCTCAGAGAGGAGCCCCTGAGCTTTCTGCTCAGACTGGACAGTGCCTCTTGGGTCTGTTGGCTTCTGCTGGACATGAGTTTTTGTGGGGAGAGGCTGAAGTGACCAACTCATGGAATGCTGGGCCACAAAGCAAGGCAGATCTTATTTTTAACTGGAAATCAAACTGGTGCTGTGTACTCCACAGTAAAGCTGGGTGCACAGCAATTCCCAGAGCTGGAATCACCACCCACTCTCTGTCTGGCTGCTCTTTGCTGTTTGTTTGGACATACAGAGTCAGGGATGGATTTCCTGCTGGGTCTCTGCCTGCTGCAGCTGACCAAGACTGCAGAATCAACAGCTCCAGTGTACTTAGAAGTATTTTTAAGAAAATGGTACTGGGAGGTGTTTAAATTGCAGATCTAAGCGAGTTAGTGGAAGAAAACTTATATTTTGGGCCTTATGTTTAAATAAGAGGTTGCAGGCAAGGTCTTGATCACTGTCTGTGGAGCCATTTTACAGAGACACTTCCTTCTGTAAGAGTTCCCTTAATTAATGCTGTGTTTTATTGCTGAGCAGGGAAAGGACCTGGAAAGAGACGAGGTCCTACCATCAAGATTTCTGGTGTCCAAGTCAATGTGAAATCCATCATCCAGCACGAGGAGGAGTTTGAAATGCTGCACAAATCCATTCCCTCGGACCCAGAGGAAAGGAAGAAGTGAGTTTGGCTAAGTAGGCAACGCAGAAAGAGGCTGAGGGAGTTTGGGTTTTGTAGTGGGAAGAGAACAGCCTGGATGTGTGGATTTGCTTTGTCCTCCACAGCACTAAAAGCAGTGTTTGCAATGCCTTTAGGTACCGCCTGACGTGCCGTGTCAAAGCTGCTCATTTTGATGTAGACTGGGGAGTGGAGGAGGATTCTCGCTTGTTGGTGGGAATTTACGAGCATGGCTATGGAAACTGGGAGCTGATTAAAACAGACCCAGAGCTGAAGCTGTCTGATAAGGTAGGTGGCTTTGCTTGCTGCTTCCACTGGGTCCATTGCTCATAGCAAACACACCTCATGTACTCCAAAACCAGATGTTTATGTTTGTAACTACTCCAAAAACCATGATCAATGATAATGAGGAAGACAGTGGCCTTCATGGAATGTTGCATGCTGGGTGGAAGGCAGAGTTGTGTTGTTTGGTGGGCAGTACCAGGTGAACCACACTCAATTGATGCAGTGCTGACATGTGTGCTTCCATGCACAGGATGGAAGAGGCTGTGACTTGATGTTTCCTTGAGCATCTCACAAGAAGCTGAGTGTGAATTTCTGAGTGGAAATAATTTCTCACAGATTTGACACTGCTTATGTTAAGGCTGGTCTGTGTTAGCTTCGAGGGTATGGTTACACGACTGGGACTGGGAATGGCAGCACAGCCAGCTGGAAAGCCTACATCTAGTTCCTCTGTTCCTCAGTCATCCCCACAAGAACAGTTTACAGGCACCATGTTGAAATGATCTGGGTTAAAAATAATCCACCATCCGTTGTGTCAGTGTGGTGCAAAGAGTGTGGAAACTGCAGCACAGGGCTGAGGA
Organism: Ammospiza nelsoni; assembly: GCF_027579445.1. Lineage (NCBI taxonomy): Eukaryota > Metazoa > Chordata > Aves > Passeriformes > Passerellidae > Ammospiza > Ammospiza nelsoni. Next base: position 5,985,481 of record NC_080646.1, on the reverse strand, counting down.
GCACTGGGAGTCTGCACACCAGCTTTGCTGCCAGCCTGCAGCATTCCCCTGACATCCCTGCTGGTGCTTTTAGCTGAGATCAGGCTCTGCCTGAGAGCCCTCCATGTGTGGAGCTCAGAAAGGCATTTTGCAATGGAAACAGCTGCCTGAAACACGCCACCCATTTTCCAGTGAAGTATGAAGCAAACCTAGCTGGCAAGCTGAGCTATTTCCTCCACAAAGTGTCACCTTTCAGCCTTGTTTTCCACTAAAAATTGTGCATCTGTGCCCCTGCTGTAGCAGTGTCTCAGGTTACCAGAGTGACTGGGCTGCTGTGACCAAGCTGCCACAAACAAATCCGAGGTGTCAAGGCCAGTGGACTCAGTTTTGCAACTCAAAGTCCCAAATATAGCTTGTAAAGGATTTTTTCCTTCAAGAGACCTTAGCAAGCTTGCAAGGCTTAGCAAGCCTTGGGATCCTTTAACTTGTGCAGGATTCCAAGGGGAGGGATGCTTGCTGGGTAGGAGCTTTGCCTTTGGCCACACAGGGACAGTCTGAGAGGGGAAGGAAGGCTTGAGCCTTCTTGTTCCCCCAGAAGGTGCAGCATCTTCTGCTCTTTGCTGGGCCTGGAAGGGCTGCTGCTAATGTGTAAATCTTTTGTCAAGCTTTGTGCATATGGGTGTATATATATATATTTTTTTTTTTCTGCTTTATCAAAGATCCTACCAGTTGAGACAGATAAGAAACCTCAGGGAAAACAGCTCCAGACCCGAGTTGATTATCTACTGAAACTGCTGAAAAAAGATCTGGACAAGAAAGAAAACATGAAAGATGGGGAAGAGGTGAGATGTGGCCTCTTGATTCTGGGGTTTTCAGCGGGAGTGGTTGGCTGATGGCAGGAGACACTAATAATAATAAGGGGCAGGTTATTTCTGCTCTTACTGAAGGATTTGGGCTCATGAGGCTTCCTGCCAGCCTGCAGGACCTGCAGCTGTTTGCAAAATGTTCAGGAGATGGGAAATGTCCCCAGGAAGCAGCTACAGCTATTTGCTTTCCCTGACTTGTTCTGTTTTTACCAGGGCAAGCTAAAGAAGAGGAAACCCCGAGTGAAGAAGGAGAACAAGGCTCCCAAAGTCAAAGATGAGCATGGGAATGAGCTCTCCTCTCCTCGGCACTCAGACAACCAGTCAGAAGAGGGTGAAGTGAAGGTGAGTCAGCCTTGGTGGCTTTTCCAGGTTTCCTTGGGCTCTGCTGTGACTGCCCAACCTCACCTTGGAAAGCATTCCCAGCAAAGCCCCCAGGAATCAGAGGCACTAAAAGTGAATTCTCACAGGATTGGCAAACTCACTAAACCACCCATACAGCTGTTGGTGTGAAAGAAGGACCTTTTCCACCTATTCTTTCAGCTCAGTGCTTTAAGGGATTTGGGGCATCCCAGAATGGCCACAAACATCCACACATTGACTTGGGGGAAAGGTTGTCTCAGGACAAAGCCTGTTGCCCTTATAAAGGAGAGAAAGAAGAATTGTTTCCCTCTCCTTTTGGGCACGTCAGCCCGTGGTGAAGCTGGAGTTTACCAAGGTCATGCTGTTGCTTAGAAAATGTTCAGACTTTGAGTGGTTTGGCTTGCAGTCTGAGGCTTTTTGTTCGTGTGCTGATCAGTATCTACCTCAGGGGCTGATCGTTCTGGAGTGCAGCTGGCACAGGAGAGCAGGGCTGCTCTGCAGCTTGCCAGCTTGTCACAGAGTGGGGCTGCTCTGCTTTTCATACCCTTTTGTCACCTCTGGGGGGATGGCAGCTGCGTGAGCAGGGCTCGATGTCTGCCCAAAGAGGTGTGAGGGTAAATCTGGATGGACCTCAAAAGTTGCCTGTGTTTTAAGGATGTTTTATGGAAGAAAATGTACATGAGGTGAGGGACTCCAGCTTTGTGCTGTGACTGATATTCTAGGAGGATGGCTTGGACAAGAGCCCAGTGAAAAAGAAACAGAAGAAGAAAGAGAACAAAGAGAACAAGGAAAAACAGACATCCTCTAAGAAAGAAAAGGAAAGCGATAAGGAGAAAAAGAAGACAAAAGACAAGAAGGAGAAGGTATGTGATACTTTCAGGAGCAGCATGATAGGGAAGGCCCTGAGCTGGACAAACTGTGAGACTTAGGATTAAAGGCCTTGTGGGATGAGGGGTATCCCTATTTCAGCCCTTCTGAATCGCCATAAAAAGTAGAAAAGGCACTATGTCCTAAAGCTTCATGGAATGTGACCAAAACGGAAGAGATTTTGTCAGGCTGCCTTTAAAGTACAGCTGTCCCCGTGACATGGATGTGGCCACAGAGCTGATGCTAAGGAAAGAGCCTGGAGCACTCAGATCAAAGTTCTGTCCAGCTGTGATTTATCACAGGGCTGGCAGGTCCTCGTATGTATTCCCCTTTAATTTAAACTCACCCAAATGACCCAAGTGTCCACACCATCAAGACTGTAAGTTGTCATTGTCACTGTTCAGGACTCAACAGAATGAGTGTTTCAACATCACTGGTATGCTGGAGACTCAAATATCTCCTGAATTTTGGGTACAACTGCCCTGAGGCTGGGTGCAAATTGGAAGGGGGGTAAAAGCTTCCATAATAATGACCTGAAGTACCTGTCCAAGGAACAGGTATGTACTACATGCCCAGTGTGTTTTGACACTGAGGTCATAAGTGCAAACTAAGAAGTTTTGTTGCCTATGTAGGGGAAAGTTTGCTTTCCAGAGATTTTGGGTGTGGCTTTGATTGCAAGTAAGTCATAGAAGTAAAAATATACATGAACAGGCCATGATTTGAGAACTAGTGATATCACATAAAGTTGCAGATGCTGGTAGAGATGAGACTACCCTGAGCTCTGTCCTTTGCAAGGGAGAGATACTCTTTATTTTAACCTCTCTTCCAAGTCTTCAACTTTGGTTTCTTCCCATGAGTGTGAATATCGTGTTCATGTCCAAATTGTTGGCTCTGACTTCTCCCTTTTCCCTCATGGATGACATAAAGTTAAACAGAGCCATTGCAGCTCAACAGTTGGAGATTTTGGGAGGAAAGTTGTAGGAACAGTGCCCAGGTTTAGTAGCTGCCAGTAACAATAGTGTGGAGGTTGTTAGCTGGGTCACTGGGGATCCTCCATCCTGGCTCATTGTGTGATGTTTGTAATTTGTCCTTGTAAAGCCTAAAGGTGCAGAGGCCAAATCTGGAAGTAAAGGGAAGAGATCACAGGGTCCTGTCCACATCACTGCAGGGAGCGAGCCAATCCCCATTGGAGAAGATGAGGATGATGATCTGGACCAAGAAACATTCAGCATAGTGAGTATTTTGTATTTTCCTTGGGAAATGGGAGGGCAGTGCTGAGAGCCCAGTGAAGTTACAGAACACCCTGCAGCCTTACATTCCCTCTCTTGTAGAAGCCAAGGAGCCACAGAAGTTCTTTCAGGCAAGGAAATGCAGGGGAGTTTTGAGGGTGACCTTGTTGGAGGTGCAGAGCTGTGTAAATGCTCTCACAGCAAACATGCCCACAAGGCTCATTGTAAAAATTGCCTTTTAGTAAAATTATCATGGCAGATTCTCCTTGGCTGAAATACCACTTAAAAGCAGTTCTCTCAATGCAAATCTCTGTATTGTTGAAAGTCCTGTGGGGTTTTTGTCTTTTTCTTTAACTTTCCTTCTGTGATGTACAAAAGATCCAGGCAGGCAGTCAAAAAACCTGTCTGATTCCTTATCTGTGCATAGCGTTGATGAGCCCAGTCCGAAAAATGCAGTGCTTTCATCTCATGTCTGCTAGTTTTGGTAAAAGCAAGCATTAAAGTGACCAAAGATGGGATTGGACAGGATTGAATTGAGCAGTTTTTCAGCTGGGGTGGCTGGTTCAGTGTGTGGAGGCTTGGATACACTTCCCTGCGTGCCATGGGATCCATGCAGGGGCAGACCATGTGTGGTTACTGCTTGCAAAGCAAATTGTTCCCTCCTAAAAGGCAGGGGCAGTGGAGGTGGGGAAAATCTTGTCTTTTATTGATGATTGTCTGCAGCTTGTCTAACAATTTGCTATTTTATAGCTGATTTCTCCTTGCCTAATGGCCAGATAAAGCTAAACGAGGTTCTTTTCGATTAGCAGGGCAATGATGTAGAGCCCTCTGCCAAATTAATCACTGTCTCCTCTCTGTTGTTCTTTCAAGTGCAAGGAAAGGATGAGACCAGTCAAAAAAGCACTGAAGCAACTTGATAAGCCTGATAAGGGATTGACAGTCCAAGAACAGCTGGAGCACACACGAAACTGTCTCCTGAAAATCGGTGATCGCATCTCTGAGTGCCTTAAAGCCTACACTGACCAGGATCACATCAAGCTGTGGAGAAGGTGAGGGATCATTTTGTTTTCCTTAGCTGATCTAGGATATTTTGAAATAATAGTCAGAGGCTGCTGGGGTTTTTTTGTGGATGGATGTGCCATTTGCCTCTTACTTAACCTGTGAAGTGTTGTGTTTTCTGGTCCACTCAGTCTACAGAATCACAGAGTCATGGAATGGTTTATGTTGGGAGGGACCTTAAAAATCACCCAGTTCCAACCCTGTGCCATGGGCAGGGACACAGTTCACTAGACCAGGTTGTTCAGAGCTCCATTTAGCCTGAACCTTGAACAGGGATGGTCTTCCATCACCAGTCCCGGGCAAATGTTTTGTCTTCAAGTTGTCCTGGTTTCATTAAAACTGATTTCAAAGCTAAATCATACAAACCACTCCAAACCTCTTTATTTTACTTTGAAGAATACGGTTCCAGCCCTCCTGATCATCCTGTTCTGAGATGAGACTGTTTTCCAGAAAGAGTAGAAGGAATTTGATGTTGGTTTGGAAGTCATTGGCAGTTAAACTGCTGCTGTAGCACTTAACAGAAAATGTTTGTGTCCTTCTAGGAACCTATGGATATTTGTGTCAAAATTCACAGAATTTGATGCCAGAAAACTACACAAACTCTACAAGATGGCTCATAAGAAAAGATCACAGGAAGAGGAGGTGAGACCTGAAGTGCTTTTCCTTTAATTTCTGTCCTTAAAAGTTGCTGCACTGGAAGTGCCAATTCTTTCTGCCTCTTACCGTGGGTGTTCTTTGTTATTGGCCCTGTGATTTTCTCAACATCTGAACAGTCTGATTGCATTTGCCTTCTTTTCTATGTGGTATTTCTGGTCACTTTGTCCTGGCTGTCCTGACCAAGCAAAAGCATTGTTTGGTGTGGCATGTGATGTTCAGTTGCTCTGTGGAGTGAAAAGCCGGGGCATGCTGCCCTGTAGAGATCAGGTGTAGAAGCAGAACTGCGAAATTCTGCCTGTCCTCCACCACGTTTGTGCCGTTCTTGAGTACAGATTTGGCTCACCTCAAAGAGGCAGGAAAATCCAAAGCCTGGCAGACAAGCTTGGCTCACAGTCCTGCTCTTCTGGTGGGAGAGCAGCTGAGCTGTATCCATCCCTCTGTTCCCCCTTGCAGGAGCAGAAGAAGAAGGAGGACATGTCCAGCATGAAGAAGCCGTTCCGCCCAGAGCCGTCAGGCTCCAGCCGCGATTCCGTGATGTCCCAGTCCCACGTGCCTCACAATCCCCACTCCCAGAAGATCCACATGCCCCCTTCCCACACCCAGCAGCAGATGCACGGCCACCCCCGGGACAACTACAGCCACCCAAACAAGAGACATTTCAGCAACACAGGTGAGCCAGGCTGGCAGGCCGGGAGAAACCTTCCCTTCTGACCTAATGCTCCTGGACACAAATCCTTCTGGGACTTGTGGCTGCTCAGGTTTAAAGGGGATGGGATAGAACATCTGTACTTACTGCTGGGCTAGAAAACATGGTGATGTAGTGAGGAAAAGAATGTGAGTAAGATTTGTGAGGATGATAAAAAAATAGTGATAAAGAAATTTGTGACCGTGTTCACTGGGGTCTTAGGATGAGGGAAGAGACAAGAATCTGACTTCATGTTTCAGAAGGCTTGATTTATTATTTTATGATATATTAAAACTATACTAAAAGAATAGAAGAAAAGATTTCATCAGAAGGCTAGCTAAGAATAGAAAAAGAAGGAATCATAACAAAGGCTTGTGGTTCGGACTCTGTCTGAGCCAGCTGACTGTGATTGGCCATTAATTAGAAATAACCAAGATTGGCCAATCACAGATCCACCTGTAGCATTCCACAGCAGCAGATAACCATTGTTTACATTTTGTTCCTGAGGCCTCTCAGCTTCTCAGGAGGAAAAATCTGAAGGAAAGGATTTTTCATAAAAGATGTCTGTGACAGAAATTCAAAGAATAAAATGGGCCCACGTTGTTTAGGGAGGAGAAAGTTAGAGTGTCAATAGCTATTATTTCTTGGAGAATTCAGGGAAGCAAATGGGCTTAAAACCAAATCACAACAGAGACTCAGAGGTGCTTTTTGCCCACGGCAGACCGAGGAGACTGGCAGAGGGATCGAAAGTTCAACTACGGTGGCAACAGCAACCAGATGTGGGGCGGGGAGCGGCACCACCAGTACGAGCAGCACTGGTACAAGGACCACCACTACGGGGAGCGGCGCTCGCGGGGGGACCCCCACCGCAGCTCCGGCAACTACCGACCAAACAACCTGTCCCGCAAGAGGCCCTACGAGCAGTACAACAGCGACCGCGACCACCGCGGCCACCGCGACTACTACGACAGGTGAGCGATGGTCTGACTGCGTCTGGACACACAGGGGTCTGCTGAGCAAGGCAGAGCCTCCCCTGAAGTGGAAAATGTAAACACCCTCCCTCTGAATTGGTGTAATTTTGGAATTACGGCAAAGATACGGGAGCAGGAACTAACAGTTTTTTGTTAGGGAAGAAAATATAAAATAAAATAAACAGTGCAGTAATACAAAATAACACTGACAGAGTCAGAATAGAGCTGACACGCTGTGGATGTCAGCAGTCCCATTAAATGGTGGCTGCAGCCCTCCTGCAGTGCCAGGTGTGGTTCTGTTGGAGAAGTGGTCCTGTAGAACAGTGTAGTCTTCCTCTGAAGGAAGGTAGTAGTACCTCCAGTGTAGTGTAAATGAGCCTGATCTTCCTCTGGGAATCCAGTGGAAAAGGCTGCTCCTCTGGGAATCCAGTGGAAAAGGCTGCTCCTCTGGGAATCCAGTGGGAAAAGGCTGCCTGTGGTCTTCCAAACCTCTGAGTAGATCCAGGTAGGAATGCTTGGCTCCTCCCTCTGGGCGGAGCTTCTCCCAATGGGATTATGTAATTTTATCAGTCATACAGTGACACTTATTGGCCATTAACAGAAGGGTATTTCCCAGAGGGAGGATTGGTTGTGGAAGAGATAAAGGAAAAGTAAGAAGGTAACTAAGAAGGTAACTGCTTCACAGATAGGAATAGAATACACACACCCATTTCCAACCTAAGACATTGCCCTCACCTCAGTGGGCTTGGGGAGCTGATCTCCATCCATTTCTCTCTGCACAGGCACCACCATGATTCCAAACGCCGGCGGTCCGAGGACTTCAGGCCTCAGAACTACCACCAGCAGGATTTCAGGAGGATGTCTGACCACAGGCCACCCATGGGCTACCACGGGCAAGGACCCTCGGACCACTACCGGTCCTTCCACACAGACAAACTGGGCGATTACAAACAGCCCCTCCCTCCATCCCACCCTCCCGTGTCGGACCCTCGCTCGCCCCCCTCGCAGAAATCCCCCCACGATTCCAAGTCACCTCTCGATCACAGGTCACCTCTGGATAGGTCATTGGAACAGAAAAACAATCCAGATTATAACTGGAACATTCGGAAAGCGTAGAGCGACGGAGAGGGCGAAGGGCACGTCCGAGATCCTGGGATTGGTGCGACGGTGGCTGCTTTCTCCAAGCCAGCAACCAGAAACTCTGAACATGCTGCTATCATCTGGCTGGGTCAAGGAGGAATTTGGGGGAGTGGGTGGAGGAAGATTTTCCCTATTTCTTGATTCTGGTTTAGATTCCCATTTCCTTTCCCCTTTTTTACCATTGAACTGTTCTGTCATGGAACCAGCCTTGCTGCCTCGTTTGTTGTTTTGTTTTTGTTTTCCTCAGTCCAATGGACCCAAGGGAGTTTTTCCCCAGCCAGTGTTTCCTCAGAAGGAGAAGGCAGATTGATGCTGCTTAGGATGGTGCAGAAGGCTGTGTGCCTGCTCTGAACTTGATGTTACGTGACAGATGCTGCTTTGGGGTTGGCGATAAACTGGTTGGGCTGGGATTTGTGTGTCACCAGCATGGGGCAATATATTCAAGGAAGGACAGGGAAGTCCCTCAGCAGCCAAACTTGGTTGAAAGAGGGCCTTGATGTCCCTGCAGAATGACTCCAAACGAGCTGGAGCCATGCTGGTGACAATTCATCACTTTCCTGGCCATGTTATCATTTTCATGTCTTTATCCATTTCAAGAAACTGGCTCTGCTTTGATTGCTGTTGTGTCACCTGCAACAGAAGAGGTGGGGGGGATCTTCCTCCCTTCTCCAGAGCTGGAACTGGCAAATCTTGACTCTGGGGGTAAGTGTGAGCTGGGAAAAAAAGGCCAACAAAAGACTTAGTTCACTTCTAACCATCAGGAAAGAAATTGGGGTGAGAACAGTATTTCCCAGTGGACAGGGCTCAGGAGTTCATAACAAAACTCTTCTCTTCTGGCATGGGCAGCTTGGGTGGTCCAGGAACTAACAGATGCTGGCTGGGAGGTGCAAGATCAAAAGATGGCTCTGGGGATACTGGAGCTCCTAATCTTCCTGCCTCTGGTCTTTGGGCAAATCATTTCTCTCTGTGCTTCACAAAGCAGTGATCACAAACCTTTACTGTGACTGAAGGATAGGGGATGGTAGAGCAAAGTGAAATAGGAATCCAGTGGAGTGATCACTGCTCAGGGAATGGTCACCTTCCAGCAGTCAGCAGTGACTCTGAATTGCTAAAAGTACCTGCACTTCTAGACCTTTTGTTTGTCTAAATTGGAAATGAACCTGAGGACTTGGCACCTCAGTGAGCAGGGACAGAATGAGGAATTCCTTGGAGCAAATGTCTTAGAGCCCAGCGTAGCAGAGGGAAAAGAGGAATGTGCAGCCCAGCTCAGTGAACTTCAGGGCAAACACTCCAAGTATTCAAACCACAGTATTTGATGCAGACCAGCATCCATCCTGGACACTGGTGTGGTGAGGGGTTGGTTGTGCACATCCTGCTGGCCAGAAGCACCTTGGGTGATCATTTTTCAGGTTGGAGTTCCCTGGAGACCACAAAGGCTGCCCTGAGCGTGGTGTCTGGGGCTGCATCACCATCACCACCCAGAGCTCAGTATTAAAGACCAGGCTGTTCCAGACTCCTGTTTGGCAGGGCACAGAAGCTGGGCCTCCTATTAAGATGCCAGTATTTGACTCTAATAAGCTGTGATGTCCCTTCCCCAAAGGACTGAGGGCAGATGAGTGTTCAGGGCTGGCTTCCTGACTCCAGGCAGTGCCTTGGAAGGTGCATGCAAACTGACACTAAAACTCCTCCATGCAGTGTATCCCTGGAAATCTGCTGCCATCACTCCTCCCCATCCCGCTGCTCCACGGGGACACACGGGAAGTGTTTTGTTCCCCTTTTGTTTTTATGTTGCAAGATTTCCACCGAATTCAGGGCAGTTTTGTTTCCTTAGGGGCACCTGCTGCCCTGATAAAGTGTTACACTTGTGTTTACCTGTGCAGCGTGAGGTGAAGGCAAGTCTTCCACAGTCCCCCTCGAGGGGTGGGAGGTGTGGAGAGAGCACCTTTCCGTGGTGTTTCCCACTAAGCTGTGATTGCAGGCTGTGGTATTCAACAAAGAGGTCCTTTCTTTTCAGAGGTATTAGCTTTTAATGTGAAAATGGAGGTGGCCTCAGAGGGGCAAAGAGAATTGCTGTTTTTGTCACGGTGGGAAGTTTGTGCCATACTCGTGTAGCAAAGGCAGTACTGGCAACCAGTGTGAGGGCTGGTGCAGGAGAGCTTTGGATCCCAGCAAGAGGCATTTTCTGTGTTGAGATGTGGGGGTTTCTGCTAATCTGAGGTTGGTTGGGATTTCCTTCTTGTGCAACAGCAAAAGCTTTACCCATATCCACTGGAGAGCTGTCCCCACTGTCACTTTAGCCTGATGTTGGAGTCACATCATGTCCACTCATGATGGGTGAATGTTTGCTGGGTTTGGCTTTAGTGAAGCTGGAGAAGGAGATTTGGGAGAAAGTCTTCCCTGAGCACACACACACACTTATGCATTTTATGTCCCCTCAGCATAGGGACCACAACCAAACACAGTCACGGGGACAGGAGTGGGATCAGAGGGGACACATCCACAGCCATAAACTTCCCTGTGGTGTTTGTGACAGCTTTGGTACAGCTCTTCCTTCCTAACCAGCTGTGGGATTCCCTCCAACCTCTTTGCAGAAAATAGCAGTAACTTGCTGGGGTTCAATTTAAATTAAAAAAAAAAAAAAAGAGTTTTTCAGCCTGCCCTCTTTGGAAATGGTGTAAAGTTACGAGTTCACATGGTGGAAATCCTGCAGACCAAAACTTGCTGTGGGGACAGGCGATGTGGTCCCAACCAAAATGGACACGGAACCGAGTGCTGAAGTCCTTGTGTGAATGGTTTGTGATCCACACAAAGATATTTTTCTGCTTTCACCCGTTTCCTCCCCACCTCTGCCTCCCTTCTGGGGAGAGAAGGACTCTTACTGTAAAAATACGGACTTTTAAACCTGTTGACTAAAAACAGTAATTAATATTAATTTATATTTGTGAAAGAAATGCCACTGTCCTAGTGATTTCTGATGTAAATATGTTGTTTATATAGTATGTATGAAATTTTCCTACATTGTAAAACTGCTGTACTTTTGATTCTTGTATATTAAAAAGTGTTACTGAGATTTTCAGAAGGGCCCCAGTGTGGTGTCTCTGGGGGCTGGTTTGGGATCACAGGGCCCTTTCCTGCCAGCCACAGCCAAGCCACCATGGATATTTTCACTGTGCAGGAATAAGCATGTTCTGCTTGGCTGTTTTTACATAGTTTCACAGTCTGTGCTGATAGAGACTTGGAAGCTTCTTCAGATGGGAATTTCCACCTCATCAGAAGGAGCTGTACATTCTCTAACCCAGATCCACCAGGATTTCACTGGGATGATACTGGTGATTATGTTTATCCCACCTCCAGGTTTTATGGATTTCTGAAGATGTGTAACTTTTCTTTTTTGCCTTTTCTGGGGAGAATTCCTCTTTCTCTAGAAGAAGTGTTACTGCTGCTGTATCAGTGAGTTCTCCTGTCTGTCCCCAGCCCCTCCTGGGCAGGACGTGCCTCTCCAGGTGGGATGTGATGGCATCAGTGGCTGCTGTGGTTTGGTCTTCACCCTGCACTGCTCACACTGAGGCCCACACAGAGCAGGGATTTTGGAGCCGTTCCTCCCAAGTTATAAAAGCTCATTGTAAAAAGCACTTTTCACACCTGTAGCCACTGGGTCCAGCCCTTCCCAGTCTCTCTGCTGCTGAGCCAAGTTTCAGCCAAGAGTGAAATTTCACAGCTGAGTTATATGCTCCTGAAAAATGGATTTCCTAATGGAAAGAGTGACTGGCTGTTGGCCATGGGGCTCAGCTGCAGGGAGGCACAGGGGCTCAGGGAGCTGGGCTGGCTGTACGTGCCTGGGTCAATCTACCTGAAGTCTACCAGTGACTTTTTAAACGTTTTTATTTTTATTTTAGCAGGCAGGTAAGGTTGTGAGCACCCTGATGCTGCCAGGTGTCTCCCCCAGCCCTACCTTGCACCCACCCCAGGGAGGGGACAGGGCTGTGCTTTACAGAGGGGCAGACCCTCTAGAGGGAGCTGGTTCCTAGCAAAAAGCTCATTTTTGGTGAGCAACATCACTCTGCAGTTGTGGCTGCTCCTGCACAGCTGGTCCTGCCTCACCCCAAGCACTCAGAGCCCAGGACAGTGGCCAAAGGCCAGGGCATGGGCAGGCACAGCCAAAGTGGGGCTCAGGCCCCAGGTGGTGGCACTTGAGCTGCTGCCCATCACAGAGTGATGATATGGGACCCTGGATCCCGCAGGGGCTGCCCCCTCACCAGCCCTCAACATGGTCTGGAGAGCAATCTGAACCTCTCCCAGGTGCCACCAGGCCACCACTGCCACCACCAATGTCCCTGCACATCCCCACTTAGCTCCTGGGGATGCTCTGATGCCTTGTGTGGTTAATGGGGACAGAGTATTGGTGTGCATCAGGGGTCACATCAGCACTTGGTCCCACTGGAACATGCAGGGGCTGCCTGCTCACTGTCCCAGGCTGGACAGCAGGGCACAATTGGTGACCTCCTAGCAGAACAGTAAGGGAGACACCTGGCCCCTGCACTCTGGGCACTTTGTAGATGAATTTTCAGATTTAGCCATTTCTCCCATGCAAGGATGGGCAGAGAGAGCAGATTTGGCTCTTCCCAAACACTGCCAGTTCTCTGGGCTTTGAAGGAGGGGAAAGCCAGATGTCAGTCACATCTCTGGTGCTGGGTATCACTGCATGGATTCATCCATATCCATGTGTTCTCAGCTGGTGTGGGTGTCCCACCTGCCCTCAGCATCTCCCTGTCCCCAGCTGCTGGGACAATGAGTCCCTTCAGATTTCAAAACCAAAAAATTTAACAGGAGAAAAAAAATGCAATTTTGTTTTTCCTCATTAGAGGGCAGCAACAAACCCAGCTGGGACAGGAGAGCTGCCCAACAAAGGGAAGAATTACCATTACTGGGATGCACACCCCAATCTGCTGTGGTGAGCAGGGGAGGCGTGGTGATACCCACTGGGACCCCATTGCTGCACATTTCCCTTCCCAGAGAGGCGGGGCTCTAATGGTTTATTACCTATATTTTCACCTCCATCCCCTTTTTAATTTTCTCATAAATTGAACTCCAGAGTGAAATTCTCAGTAGGATTCAGGACAGAAATGAGCTGTCAGAGGGTCCTTCTGGTGGAAGAGATCTGCTTTCTGAGTACAGAAATGGGGCAACTGAGTGGGGAACAGCACCAGGCAACACACACGGGGAACAAAGCGAGACCCACGCGTTTATTGTCAAAAAAACCTCAAACTTTACTTGTGTTTCTCTCAATAAATAATTTACAGTATTTACAGGCGGTGACACTCCCGTGGGTCTCAGCACAGGGAGGAGCTGGGGGGGCATTTTCAGCATGTCCCCCCTTTGCCTATGTATTTTTTTTTTTTGTTTGTTTTATTTGTTTCCAAGTATCGGGTCCTTCTTGGCCACACTTCACCTTTAACCAGAACTGGGTCAAACACAACCAAAATAAAGTGCTTCACTGTTTGCTTCTAAAACAGGGATACCCCAACAACCACCTCACACCACCAGCCACCACTGGAGCACCCACCTGGACAGAGGGAATGAGCCAAGCCATAACCAGACTTTCCCTGCATGGAAAATGTCCCTAAACCACAGCGTGCCATGCTGTGGGGTGATTGCTTTATAGGAAGGGGAGCTCTTAAGGGAATAATTGACCTGTTGGCACGCTGTGGCTGGGCCAGCTCAGGCAGCTTTCATGCAGCACTGTGTGCTCAGAGGGAGGCTGTGCACAGCTGCATTGAGCTGTGGGGTAAACCTTTGCCCAGAGAGAGATTTTGTATTTTAAAAGGTGAGTTTTAAACTTCTAGGGAATATAAAAATTTGTTTTCTCCAGAACAAAGGGAACAGAAAGTCCAAATCAGCCTGGCTGAGCATTAGTGCATTGGGAAATGAAACTGTCCAGTGCTGTGGTCCAGTGGCTGCTCCCCTCAGCACCCCCAACTGTGATATCCTTATTTCAAAATCTCCCTAAACAGAGTATCTGGGGCATCAGCAAACAAAGCAAGGAGCAAAGTAGTAAACACATCTTTTTGTTTCTTTTCTTTCCTTAAACATTTAAAAACCAATTACATCTTTTCATCTGTACAGTCACACGAAATCAATGCCAGGGCTCTATATATTAAAGAGACAATATAAATTACATCAATTGACACAAGTTTGCATTTCTCTGCTGCTTTACAAATGGAGCTCTAGAGCTGTAAGGACACAATGAATAGTCATGTTCAGTATTTACACCAGGCTGCCTCTTGGCACCAGTTCAGACTGCCAAACCAAGCCTGTTCCCACCTCTTTTGGTGCTAGCTTGTCTCATCACACCCAGAGATCTCCCTTCTGAGAGCAGGAGGTGCCCCCAAGTGTGATGTGTGTTTTGGGGCTTGTTTCTGGGAACTTCCCCCTGAGGAAAGGTGGGGGAAACCCACCAGGAGGTCTTGAAGGCGCAGACCAAAGGTGGTCCTGATGTTTGTTCAGTGAGCCATGGGGTGAACCACAGAGGAACACGGAGTGGAGGAGATGGGCAGCACTACGTGGTGGGGGAAGGAGATTATGGATGGTTTTGAGGCAGGGAACAGACATCAGGAGGCAGCTGGGGGGGTCCTCTGCTGCATCCCATCTCCTGGCTGAATTCTGACATCGCCCCATTTCTGATTCAAGCCCTCAAGGGCTTAAGGTGCAACTGGTCTGCAATGGGGTTGCAAGTCGCGGCCCCAGGATGGGGAGCAGAGCAGAGACCTAGCAGCAAAAATAAAGAGCACCACGCTCCTGCTCCATCCCAGGGCTGAGCCACAGGCAGGGAGGGGCTGGAGGGAGGTGCAGTTGGGTCTCCCACTGAGCAGCCACCGTGCTGCCAGTGTCAGGGGACCAGGGAGTGACCAGGGTGTGAGGAACTCATCCAATGCTGGGCAGAAGTTGCAGAAACCCCTTGAATACTGGCCAGGTTTCTCCTGTTCCCATCAAGAGTCCACGGTGGGTCCAGGCAGAGACAAGGGAGACAGGAGTCAAACTACTGAGTGAAATCAGCCAGGTGAACTGGCTAAAACAGGGGAGGCCTTTGAACCACAAAAAATGCAGGCCAAGGCTTGAGGAACGTGTCCTCCTTCCACCCAGAAGGTGCCTGGCACCAGCAGCCAAGCAAGCGTGGGATCACTGCCCACCATTCGGGCCCCTTGCAGCAGGGCTGTGGGCAAAGCAGGAAAAGCAGAGCCCAGCCCCGGTGAGCAGGACATCCTGCCCTGCTGTGCTGGTCCTGTCTCACTGCTCCGTGCCCTCCTCGTGGGCTCTGCTCTCTGCAGACAAAGCCACGTTCACACATGCCAGTGTCACAGTCACCATGGGCATGGCTGGGACCAGGGGAGTGCTACAAGGCTCCCCAGCACCCCCTCGAATGGCAGCAGGAGGAGCGGGAAGTGAGCAAGGTCCAGACAAGGTACAGTCCAGCAAAAACTCCTGTCTGGTCCCACTGGCAGCACATTCCTCCCAGGCAAGAGCTGGGAAGGTGGAGGACTTGCACCAAGAGAGAGACTGAGTTGAGGACAACCCACGTGGCTCTGATGTCCAACCTCTCGTTTTCCAACACCTGCATCTCATCTCTGGCTGCCTCCTGCTCCCCTTTCCCTTCTCTCCAAGGTGTGAAGGAGCAAACCTCTATAACAAGCACAGCCAACACAAACACAGCAGTGCTACCCAGAGGGCGGGATGCGTTCCCGTGGGCGCCGTGTTGCCCGGGCTCAGCACCCGTGTCCTTTCATAGAGGTGCAGCTTGTCCTTGTTGGAGTGAAGCATCTTCACGTCCTCAAAGGCATAGTAAGCAGCCAGCATGAAGTTGACATCCCCCGTGGTGAGGAGGTCAAAGACACAGGACTGGAAGTAGAGGTCCTCCACGGGCAGCTTCTCCCTGCACTTGGCCGTGGCCGTCTCGTAGGTGAAGGCCTCGGGCGGGGCGGGCAGGCTGGGCCCCTTCCTGCGGGCCCGGCCCTCCGTGGCCTGGGCCGAGCGCACGGCCTGGAAGTCAATCTGCTGGTTGGCTGGGCAGCCACGGAGGCACAGGTAGAGGCCCTGGCTGTCCCTGTCCTCCACGGCGTTGACCACCTCCTCCGGCATGCGCACGGCGAAGGTGAGGTAGCGGCCCACCTGCCTCACCACGATGGTGGTGCCGATGTACTTGGCCTGGATCTCGATGTGCTGGCCCGACACCTTCTCCGTGATCTTCAGGCTGTTGGCCCCATGCTTGTCCCCTCCGTTCTTGGAGCCGTCGACAAAGGCGGCGGGGAGCTCGTCCATCTCTGCCTGGTACACTTTCTGCTCCACACACTCCTGGAAGCTCTTGAAGATGATGGTGAGCTGTGGGGAAGGAAAATGAGCATGGTTACAGCCAGTGATGACCACCTGAGAGCAGCCAGCAGTGGGGTGGGAGCTGGAAGGGCTGGATGCAGTCCAGACAGAAACATGACCGTCTTTCTCACAGTCCTTCACCCTAAGAAGTGGCCCTGACTTTCAGCCCCCCAGACATGGTGATCCTGCTCCAGCCAAAGGGTGAGAACACTGTGTAGAGATCCAAGACCCAGAGGCTTGACTGAATGCACCACCTGGATCTGCCTGTTATCTCCAGGCCCAGCAGAGGAGCTTCCTTGCAGCTGGAGCTGGGTGGAGTATCCCAGCTCACAGGCCTGTGGCAGCATGCCCGTGCACGCAGCACTGCCTTGCCTCCGGGCTGGCAGATGGCAGCAGGGATGAGCCCTGACTCCCTTGGAGGTGGTGGAGCTTCTCTTCTGACTCCCATGGCATTTACATCCCAAGGGCTGGACCAATTTGTTTCCCTAACCAAGTGCAGACCAACAGGATTTCTCCCATGGGCCCTCAAACACGTCCTGCTCCATCTCAGCCCCACAGGCACACATGTGCTCAGCCTGCTCCTGTGGGGTGGCCCTTCTAGGGGTGACTTCAGGGTGGCCTTGGCACTGCTGGGTTAATGGTTGGACTCGATCTTAAGAGGTTTTTCCCAGCCTTAATGAATCTGTGATTCTATGACACAAACATAGCCCAACATGCCTCCTCACCCCTGGCTGGGCTCAAACACAGGCCACTTCCAGAGAAGGACCTCACAGTGCTTGCTCTTCCCTTGCTGGCCTGGCTTTTGGAGGGAAGACCTGGGGAGGAAAATGAGTAGAATTTGCATGTACAAACAGTACAAACTACGTTTCCTCTTCCAGCTCTTGCAGATTTGCTCTAGCACCTTTCTGCCTGTGAGGGAGAAGAGGCAAAGGGGATCTCCTGCCATGTGGGCCCTGTGAATGGGGAGACTGAGACCTCGCCAGAGTGGGGTGGGGCTGGAGAAGAGAGCAGAGAACACACAGAGCCCCAAGGACTGAGTGCTCCCATGGTTTCCAGCAGCACAGTGCCCACAGCAGTGCTTCCCACACTCACACTGCAGATCTCATGACTGATCCCTCCTCATCACAAGCCTCTGAGGCAGATAAGAAGAGAAAAGCTCAATTAAGATGGTGATCCTGCAATCCCAGCAGGTCCTAGGATCCTTAAGACCACTTTCCTCAAGGCAGACTTCCTTGCAACCTTCAGCAGGTTTTGATGTGTTTTAGCAGGTAAGGACATCAGATAAGTATCTTTTAGGGGGTTTATCTGGGACAGGTCAGAACCTCA
Organism: Ammospiza nelsoni; assembly: GCF_027579445.1. NCBI lineage: Eukaryota > Metazoa > Chordata > Aves > Passeriformes > Passerellidae > Ammospiza > Ammospiza nelsoni. The sequence continues at coordinate 5,967,978 of NC_080646.1, read as the reverse complement.
CTGCCAGTTCCAGCTCAGCATAAAGGGGTGACATGAGAGCAGAGAAGCAGCCCTTGTCCTACACGTGCTTCTCTCCTCTCCCCACACACAGGGAGAAGCAGAATTCCCAGACATGGTGGGACAGGACATTTTCCAAAAGCAAGAGCATGCCTCCTGCTGAGCCTCCCTCCTTCTTTAGCACAAAAAGTGCCCTGTTAGCTTTAGAGCTTTAGCATGACAGGCAGCACACCAGCTCCTCAGCTCCAGGTCCCTCCTGAAGCTGAGCCTGTGACACACAAGTCCTGCTGTATCACAGCAGCACACTTTCCCTTGGGCTCTCTGTGTTTGCCTTGTACCTTCAGGATGTTTATTTAGTCTGTCAAAGCACCTCCAGTACAGACTGTTCCCCACAATATGTCTTGAGTTGGCTGCAAACCACAGAGACAATTACAAGCCTGACTAGAGGGGAAGGCAGTGTGAGGAGCTCAGCTCCCTCCAGGCTTTTCCTGCAAGCTGGAGCCTCCCTGGAGGGCAGTCCAGGGTCTGCTTGGGCCTTGGGGGTCCCCCAAGAGATGCCAGCATCATTCCTGATGTGGCTGTTCACAGCAATCCCAAGGTGGGAGTCCTCTTAATTTGCAATACCTGGCTTGGCCACGGAGGCCCCCTGAGGTGCAACACCTCAGCCTGCTTGCTGTGACAGGGCTGGATGTGCTCAACAAGAACCACATTTCAATGAATGCTGGGGACAAAAAAAGGATGGATATTGAGGGACAGACATTCAAATTCAGAGGAGCTCATGCTCTGTCTTCCCCTTCCCAAGGAGATGTGGAAACGGAGGAAGACACAAAGGAAAGAAAGGCTGCTCTGAAGCCTCTCTGCCCTCGCCCACCTCTGCCCAGGGGGACAAGGCTCACCTTGCTGGTGGCGGTGGCCGAGGAGCCAGGCAGCACAGGCGTGTTGGTGACCTGCACATTCAGGTAGTTATTGTCTATGAGTGGCCAAGCCCCCTGCACCTTGCAGGTCTGGAAAGTGTCCGTGAAAGTCCTGAGGTGGGGGTCCCCAAAGAGCCCGCAGTGGGTGTAGTTGGGGGCGGCCGAGTGCTTGTGGAAGCTCTTCTCGTAGTGGCAGATCTCGGGGCTGTCGGAGCGCTCCTGGCTGTCCCCGGGAGGCAATGTCCGGAGGCGGGGCTGGGACGTGGGGCCATCCTTGGAGCAGTTGTGCTGCACCATGAGATCATCTATGCCATGCACGGCCGAGTGGTAGGCCAGGTCTCCCCTGCAGGTGCGGGCGGTGCGGCGCGTGCAGTGCGCGTAGGCCCGCAGCGCCGTGCAGAACTCGGGCGCCTCCTCCACGCCCAGGTGGTGCGACCCCGACGTGGCCGCCCAGAACTCAGAGTTGCACTTGAGGATCTTGCATGGAGATGTCACTGTGGGAGGGCAACAGAAACAAGGGGATCAGTGCTGGTTTGCCAAACTCTAGCCCATCCTGAGGCTGCGTCCTCCTCCCGCTGCCTAAACTCATGACACCGGCCCGGCCGCGTGACGGGGTCTCGCTCACCAGATGTGACCCTCTCACATGACCCAACTCTCATGCATCAAAGCCGAAGAAACCAACAGGATCTGCCCCAATTGAAGCCAAAAAGGGAAAGAACATGCAGCCTTTAGATGAATGATAATGGGGGGAAACCATGGTGTGGAAGAATGGGATATATTCATAGCAGTGATAAGGGAACATCATTAATGCAATGGGGTTTTTAATGCCCTTTTAGGGTTTGACATTCTAAGCTCTGTGCTGCTTGAGTTACTGTGGCACTGTGTTCCAGACTGATCTCTACCAGCACAAAGTTCTCTCCCTTTTCCTCCTTTATGAGCTTGGGAAAACAGAGCAGCATCACAAGCACTGTGCCCAGGTTAGAGCAGGACCAGTGCCACAACCCACCCTGCAGCACAGCCAGAAGCCATCCATCATCACCAGAGCGGTGACGCTGCAGCGCTCATCCCTGTGCCTCTGTAAAGAAACAGGAGCCAAAAACCCTCTTTCCTGACATCCGTGCGGCTCTGCCCAGCCCTGGGAGCCCGTTCCCCACCACGGCCCGCTGAGAGAGAACAAGAGGTGGAGGAGAAAAACCGGCACAGCAGGTGCAGGGATGCCAGCGAGCCCCTGCCTTGCCTTCCCTTCCCACCCGCCGTGCGCTGCCCAGGCGGAGCAAAGCCAGAGGCTGCAGGGCCTTTGCCGGGCTCAGCCGCAGCCCTGGTGCTTCCTGGCAAGGCAGAGGAAGGCAAAGAAAATTCAGATCCTGCTTCTTCCCCCCCAAACACAATGTCTGTTCCCTGGGGCAGTGTGGCTTCCCCAGAGCAGACTTGAAAGCAGCTGTGCGAAAAGCACATGGCCATCGCTGAATGTCGCAGACGCTGCTCTGGCCCTGCCAATTTGGACTCTTGCTGGGTGAACCCAGGCTCACACTACTTAAAATTCATGGCATTTTCCTTCCTCTCCTCTTAATCGACTCCCTCGGAGCGCTTGGGAACAGGATGGGTTCAGGCAGAAAAGGCAGCAGGAGGAGGAGTAGACAAGCCCCACCATTTCCAGATGCTTTCATGGTGCCTTTTGCAGGCGTACCCATACATTCCTGTCTTGGGGCTTGTTTAGAAGGAGCTTGGCAGGGCATCCGTGCCAAAAGTATCTCAGATTTGTTTAGAAAGAAAGTTACAAAACCCAGTATTGTTTCAGAGAAAACAGTATGTTTGAGTTTTAAACATCACAGTGCTGGAAACCTAAACAGAGTTGGTGCTGGAAAATCAGAAAGGGAGACTTAAGACTATAAAACACTGAGCAGTTCGGCTGTGAGAAACAAGCCAGTCTCCTCTCTGTTTTGAAGAAGACTGAAGTGCAAATAGGAAATGGTGACAGGTTCCTCACAGTTTTAAAATTCATGTTTAATAAACTCAGATGCTAGCAACAGCACCGAGAACCCGGGAGCTGTTTGGTCTTGGCAGCATCCCACTTAAACCTGCAAGCAGCTCTGTGGAAAGCCTTTAACTCATCATTGACCAGAGGTGACTCAACAACAAGGTTCTGACCTGGGACATGGGCTCATATTTCTGCATGTCGGGGTCAAATTTAAAGATATTTATTATTTCACATCCCTCTCTTGTTCATGCCAGGAGTGTGGTTTTCCAGGACTGTCATAATGGAAGGCAGGAGTCAAAACAGCACGGCAGGAGTGTGACCAGTGCCACCACTGCTGGTTATCCCAAGCCCTTGTGGCATCAGGCAATTAAAGTCATTGCTCTCCTAGTTGTTATGTTAATGTGCAGCTTGAGGATGCCTTGGGGTTCCGTGTGGCAGAAGGTGCTGTCACTGCAGCCCGACCTGCCCGCACAGCCCCAGGAGAAGCTGGAGGACACATCCCTGGACACGCAGGAGCCACACACCCCACAGCCCAGCAAGGCACCACGATGCACTACACAAAGCATCCCGTCATCCCGGGAGCAGCTTGCAGAGCACTTTGCCTGCTCCAGCCCTTCAGCTGCTGTGGATTTTTTTAGTACGAACAAACCCACAGCCTCTCATTCTTTAAGGGCTTACTTCACTTGCTTGGATGAGGAGATGCAGACCGAACAGAGAGGACCCTACTGAACAGCCCCCCACATCCAGCTGAGCATCCCCCACTGCTGCCCTGCCCGGGGTCACACATGACTTTATAAGGTCCTGCATTAAAAAGCCCCAAGCGAAGGGAAGCCCATCTCCTTCCTCCCTGAGCCTGCAGGGGGAGCGTTCTGCCCTGCGATGTTATCGCTGCACTTTTGGCACCGAGCCCCTTCTGGCTGTTTCGCTCAGGGCCCCATATAAGGCCAGATCTCCCAATCCAGGTGCCCCGGCGCTGTGTGAGCGGGGCCTGTGTGTGCCTGGCCTTTCCATGGACACCTCCCCAGCCACCCTCATGATGTGCAAACCCCTCACGCTGCTGGGGAGGGAGCACAGCTGACAAAGGCTGTGGAGGAAAGCGAACACGACCCTCACCCCTCCCAAGCAGCCTTGCCTCGTCCCCTCTGGCAGCAGCTTTGGCACAGTGGTGCAGGCTCATTTGTACCCTGGCCAAGAAACGATGTTTATTCAATTTCGCATAATCTATTTTCCATCGACTCACAATGGTTCTGTTTTTCAACCACAGATGACTTAGCATGGAAACAAATCCCTCTCAAGCAGGAACCTAGCAAGGCTCTCCTGGGGTCTGTGAGACACCCCCAGGTCTGGGTGATTTCTTGTCCATGGCAGAGCAGCCTTCACCTCACACACAGGTGATTTCAACCCCTCCAAGCCACCTCCCAACCCTCCCCATGATCTTCTTTTAAGGCTTTGAAAGGTGCCACTCAAACCAGAGAACAAAATTTCCTTTGTTGTCTGTAAACCGACGGTTTCAGAAAGCTAAAGCCAGAAAAAAAAATCAGAAAACCACCTGGACTAGGACAGCCCTCTCCCATTTCCCCCATCTGTTCAGGGACATTTCCCGTAAGGTCTGTGCCCACTGAAAAGCCACCCCGTTCCCGGGCAGGCTGTTTCAGGAATTTATCACCTCCACAAAACACGGGTCTTGGTTCTAAGTGGATTTTATCTGACTTCATTGTAAGGACATAAAAAGAACCAGCGATTTTCTCCAAAGCAGTAAAAGGTCCGTTAGTGACTAGTGTGTTTCCCACAAAGATATTTACACACTGCAATCAAGTCCCTTGTCAATCCCCAAGATAAGCTAAACGGTTTGCACTTTTAAGTTCTCGCTGGAAGGTGTTTGCCCAGCCCCACCATCAGATCTCCCTCCAGCAGCCTTGTTTCCTGCACAACCTGTCACCCCGACAGGACACGGGGATAAAAACATGCTCACAACTCTGCCGAGGTCAGCCCTTTAACCAGGACATCCCACTGAGCAGGCAATGAATGAATTGTGACCTTTTCCTGAGCTCCTGGTTTGGAAAGCCCTGGTCCTCCATTCAAAAACATGCCATGGACCACCAAACACACACTCAGGGCTCTGGGGTATTAGATGCCCTCATCATCAGTACATTGCATTACCTGATGTCAAATTAAGTGTTTCAACATATGCACACATCTAACTTTAACAGCATTTAATTATCAGTGTCCCCCTATTCTCCTTTCAGTGGGTGTCAAGTAACCTGGGTTTCATTTACCCAAATCAAGCTCTTATAGAAAACTAGCACAAAACCAACATTTCATCTATTCTCCTGTAATTCCTGTAACAAAGAGAATTACTGGAAATTAATTTCTGTAAGGAAAAGCCAATTCTTTTAAGACTCCTGAATGCACATTCACCAGACCTGTTAATTTTAAAGTGTTCACTGCTAAGCAATGTTTTTTAATATCCTCTTGGTTCCTAACGGGCTGGAAAGTATTTCATCACCCACATGTGATGCAAATACATCATCCCGCGTTTTTCCAAATACATGGATTGAAGTGTAGATGTGCAAGCCTCACACAGGCAGTAAAGGGCCTTTTTGGAGAACACAGTAAAACGTAATTACCTTTGGCCTCAGATCTGAGCACCCTGACTTAGGCTCCTAAACACATATTTATTTAAGTAATCTAAATAAACATATTTATGCTGACACCTCAATAGGAAAGGCACGATTCTCCAAGGTGCTAAATACCAGCAACATCTGCCAGCTTCAAGGAGATGTGGGCTGCTCTGCTCACAGGCAGAGAGCAGTCACCACCAGCATGAAAACGACCCCAAAAGTGTTAAAAAAAAAATATAAATCACAGTGCTCCTTAAAAACACGGCACAAGAGACTGCTTCCAGAAAGGTATCAGGAGTCCCCAGCAAAAACTGAGGGAATGAACATTGTGCTTTGTATGTAGCCCCTCGTGCTGCTCCTGTCCCAGGGGTTGTCCCCATGAGCCACTCCTCATGGTGGCCATGCTGGACCCACATTTGATGCCCATGAGGGTTGTGAGATTAGATACAAAGAAGGAATTTTTTTACAATTAGGGTGCTGAGACACTGGCAGCTTGCGCAGAGAGGTGGTGGGTGTCCCATGCCTGGAGATGGAAGACGTCCTTGCCCATGGAAGGGGGGTTGGACGGGGTGACCTTTAAAGGCCCCTTCCAACTCAAATCATTGTGCGATTCTATTTTATGACACGGATCAGCCGGCGCCTTGTCACACCAGGGAGAGAAAGGAGCGATTCGGGGCAGCCCTGATGGATGGGATGTCACGGGCAGGGACAGCTCTGCCGCACCCCACGGGGCACCGCGGGGCGAGCAAGACCCAAGGGCCACCTGACCCAGCCTCGGTGAAAGGATTTGTGCGGGAAGGCAGCGCCGGGCTCTTCCAGCGACCTCCTTTGAACTGTTAATCAAGCACAATCTTGCAGAATAATAGCCTGGTTATTATTGCCTTGTTTGCATAACAAAGAGGCCCAATAAAACTGATTTGACTGTGCTCAGAGGGGGTGTGAAAGATCAGCCCTGAGAAAAGAGCTGCAGGAATGCAGCAAACTGCTCCAAAGCCTCAACCCAGGAAGAAAGACAATGCAATTTGCCATCAAGAAAAGCCCAATAGACCAATAAATTACCCATGTGCAAAGGGATTAGATCAGGTTTCAGTTGCACTGAAATGGGGGAAGGACCAGGAGGAGGGGACTGGAGGAGAAAAATAAACCTGAGCTCTTAAAGAGCTGGGGCTCCTATTTTGCAAGGCTGTGCGTTGGGAGGTTGGGGTGGAGGGGCCACCTTCCACGCTGGGGCCGGGGATATGTGCTCATTTCCACTGGCAAAAGCAGCAAATGCACTAAATCCAGGCAAAGGCCCTACTTTGTGTACGATAAAGTAATTTTAGAAGTACCCCAGAGCACACTTCAAACCATGCAGCTTCCTTAAACCCAGTCCTTTTCTTGCTCAAGAGGATGCTGGAGGAAGGAGAAACCAGCTCCTTTAAGTTAGAAGAGGGACACAGAAGGATTTTTCTCGTTTCAGCCCGTGTCAATCACTCAATCATCCAGAGGACCCGCCATGGCCACCTCCTTTCTGTCCTCAGCACTGAGTTCACGGCCCCCCATCTCTCCTCTGCAGGCATCACAGAGACACGGGGCAAGTACAGGCAGGAAACCAGCAGAGTCAGTGTCTTCAGCAGCTCCAGCACAAACTGCTGCACGCCGCCGAAGGAGCCCTTGATCGCTGCTGTCACTTAGTCAGCTCTTTTGGCTCCAGACTCGGCTTTCGGCTGACCCGGCATGCTCCGCGCCAGCCAGGGCAGCTCTCCCAGCCCCCAGCCAGCAATGCTCCTCCAGGCTCACCTCAGCATCCATGAGAAGGGAGAAGGGTGAGCAGACACCCATGGAGCTGCCAGCCAGGGCCGTGCTGCTCTGAGAACTACCAGCAAACCTTGGGCAGTTCAGTGGGCACGATGGGCTGAGAGGCGGAACTAGCACAGCCACAGAATCACAGACTTTGTTCTTGAATCTTCCTCCTGGGATTTGGGCCTTAGTGCTGCCTTTGCGTCAGCTGTTGAGCTTTTGCCTGCTCAGAGGAAGCTGTGCCATAAGGTGGTTCAGGAGATGCAGGTTTTACTCTTCCGTGAGCTGGTGGATGGAGGATGAGCAGGGAGGGAAGGATAAGGCAGTGATCTCCGACTCCTCCTCTGCAGAAGGGCACTAACAAAGCTGGCTCTCAGCAGCACAGGGTGCTGCAGGCTAGGAAGCCTTTCTGGAGCTGCACACCTGACTTTCCTCATTGGGAGCACACCCGGGCACTTTCACCAACAGTTCCCAAGAGCTGGTAAATTTCCTCAGGCAAATGGTCCAGTTTAGAGATGAGGACACTGAAGGATGTTAAGGCTTTCACCCAAGATGAGCATCGTGGGAAGAGAGGTCAATTTGCACTCTCATGCCCTGCATGAAGCATCACCCTCACCTTCCTCCTCAGCCATTCATGTCCCCATCCCTCTGGAGCAGCGGTCCCTGGATAAGGTCACCTCTGCCAGCCACCCCCACTGCCGAGTGTTTCAGGTTTCCAGCAGACATCTCTCTCCCCACGCCAAAGCTGTTTTCCCAGGGAGTCTTTGAAGGCAGCGCTGCCACCCACCAGTGCCCGGGGGCCCCCCAGGTGTGGCAGCGGGTCCTTCACCCTCCTCCCCCTCGCCCGGGCCGTGGTGGGGCTGGCAGGGAAACGCTTTCTGCTCACAGGTGTGGATTCCCTCTAGGAATAATCATCCCCGCTGTGCTCTTGTGAAATTTCAACCCTTCAAACGCAGAGGTAAATGAGATACAAAACGAGGAGATGGAGAAAAGCCCGGAGCACATAAATCTGGATGAGGCAAATTTATACAATTAGATGTCTGCCAAAAAATTGCGGCATCTCAATCGGAGGCGTTGGCTTGCGCAGGGCGTGGGGTGGCAGCTGCCCGGCTGGAAGGCAGCAGCCCCACCAGCCCATCAAGACACCTGACTGATGCTGGAGCCCCACCTGGGGATGAAGGGGACCCTGTGGATCCATTCCTGCAGACTGGGCTCCCACCCAGCACCAGATTCCGTCCCCATCACTCATACCCCATGGAAGCCACAAGAGCCTGTTCATCTTTCACAGCCACAGACCTTCAGAGGTTTATTTGCTTTTTAAATGCTGCCTCTCCTGGATTCAGGTTTTAAATTTAAGAAGAAAAACTAACTTTCCAACTGGAACCCACTCCACCAGTCCCACTGCTCCCCCACTTGTATCCCAGCACAGCGATGCTTTCTCATCACTGTGGGCTGGCAAAGTTTGGAGTCATGTCCTGCCACATGCCCTTGTCATCTCAGAAAGGGCCAGCTGGAGTGTGTCACACAGCAGGAGAAAAAGGTAGCTTGTCCAAAACCCAGAATGCCATAGATCATTCCTAAGGCTTTGGGGACCAAAGTCAACAGCTGTCCAGGAAGGAAAGGAAACCAAGGGAGGAGAAAATTCTTTGGCCTCAAGTGAAGCTTGCTCTCTGCCTGACCCATAAAACCTGTACATCAGGGACAGCTCTGCTTGCTGGGAACTGAATGGCAAAACACTTCTGGATGCTCATGCAGTACAAAGTGGGACTCGACACCCTTCTGAAGGACCTGCTGTCCCAGCAGCTGTGGGGACATGAGACCCTGGCCACCCCACACACCACGGCAGAGTCAGACAGGGCGGCTCAGTCTGTGTCTACCAGGGCTGTGTGTGTGTGTCGGAGCCAGCTTCTTCTCTGCAGTGAGAGCCCGATGACTTCATCAAGGGGATGGCATCTGGTTTTGCAGTTGGCTATAATTCAATTCTCCCCCTTGCTGCAGGAATTTCAGCTGGTGGAGCAGTGATTTACTCAGCCGGGCTGCACTTGAGTGCAAAGCAATCTTGAGGCTACAATCGAACGCACTGTTATTTTGAGAGCTCACAGACAAGGGAATAAATATCCTCCTCTTTTCATCCCAGTAGCTGCCAAGTGCAGGCTACAGAGCTTTTTAAAGGCATTTAGGAGCTCTCCTCTAACAAGTGCACTCTGGACGCTGTGCACGGTCAGGCAGGACTTTGCCTGCACAGCTCACTCCTGATCTGTGGCATCAGGATGGGATTTGCAAGGACAGCCAGACACAGGTCAGGGCACCCCTCATCTGCCCACCACAGCTGCATCTCCATGCAACCCCCATTTTCCCCAAAACCCTTTCTCCATCACCCCAGCACACATCACTCCTGGATTCCAGCAGCCCTGAGCTCACCTCAGCCCTCTTCCAACCACCTGAGACCCTGAGGCTCTTTTGGTCCTGGCTTCCTACACTCCCCCTTACTCCAAGTCTGGTGTCTGCTCCAACAGGAAAAGCAAATCAGACCAAATCGAACTCATCCAGATGGATCAAAAGCCTTCATCTTTGACTTCTTTCACTGTCTCACCAACACTTATCCCTTGGGAGCAGTAGGACTTGGCTGTGGGATCCCCTGAAGGACTGAGGGGCTGAGGAGGGGCTTGCTTGCGCCACACACTGCCGCGCCAGAGCCTTCAGATGCTTTATGGGCTGTGCCCATCAGGGAGCCAGAAGAGAGACCACAAAGCTCATTGTCACTGGGGCCGCAGCCTGGCTCTCCAGGGACAGCAGGTCAGGGCACAGCCCAAGAAGAGCCCCCAGGTCAGGAAGTTTTTATGGTTGCCCAGCCCTGTGAGCACTTTCATGTGCACATCCGACTCAGCACAGCTGTCCATGCCACAGAGAAAGAAACCTCCACTGTTCCCATGATAAACCCAAAGTCACTCTTACACTGCCTTGTGCCCAGCAACCAAGGGCCAGGAATTCCACGATTTTCTGTGGAAAAAAGCAACATATCCACCCCATCTACAACAAAAACAAGGCGCCTCCTTCCAGCCCCACAACGTGCCTTGCTGGCAATGGCAGAGAACTTCCTGTTCCAAGTACGAGACCAGCTCCAAGCTTGCAACAAAACAGGGAAGCCAAAATATTTCCAGGTTTACGTTTGAATCCCTCCCTTCTTCTCTGCCCTGACAACATCCCGCACAGGCGAATTCCTCCCCTGCCTCCACCTTCCCCAGGATGGGCTCCATGTTCACAGCACTCTGGGGGCTATTTTAGCCTCTAAACCATCTCAATTTTGGCTTAATGCTGCCATCAGCTCCCTGCTGCTGAGACAAAAGCCATTTATTGACAACCCTTCAATAAGGTTGGATCCTTATCTGGAAACCACTGCACTGTCTGGATGGACCAACAGCAGAAAACTCCAAATTTTTATGGAGGCAGAAGTGTATTACAGCCAAAACAGCCAAGCTGGAAACAAACAGGGAAAGCCAAAGCAAACCTGAGCCTGCCACACCTGGGGCAAAAACACCCAGGGCCAGATTCTGGAAGTACAAAAGGATTTGCAAGAAAACGAAGCACAGCCTGTACTGGGAGGCACAGGTTTGGTTCACCCAGGAGGATCAGGGTCTCAGCTGGGAGAGCACCCATGAGCATCCAACACTGGGACATGGCACAAGCTCCAAGGAGAATTTCTGCCAAGGAAACAATGAGCCAGTGGCGTGCTCTGCCCAGACCTCCTTCCCCAGCTGCCTCACGGTCACCCTGACCTACGGCCAGAGCACCCAGCCCAAGGGCACGGGATGCTGGGGCTGCCCAGGAGGCAGCAGGGCGAAGCCACCAGTGTGAGAGCAGCACAAGTGGGAATCCAGCCCGGGCTGCGAACGTAGGGGGGGTTAAGCAAATAAATAAATAGGGCAGGACTCGGCGAGGCACTGATCTGACACGCCAAGCGCCCGCTTGGGCAGCCTCCAGCGGCCCTGCTCACCTGGGGCTCCCAGGAGGGCTGCGAGGCCTCCTTGGTGCTGCTGGGAACCCACAAATTCCCAGGAACCACAGGGAAAAAGGAAAAGGCAGGGAATAAATCCCCCTTTTCCCCTAAAAGCTTTTAAAAAAGCCCCCAGCCTCCTTGCTGCTGCGAACCTGCTGGGAACCCACAAATTCCCAGGAAACATAGGGAAAAAGGATATGGCAGGGAATAAACGCCCCTTTTCCCCTACCTTCCCACCCATTAAGCAGCTCCTTGGTGCTGGGAACCCACAAATTCCCAGGAAGCATAGGGAAAAAGGGGCAACAAGGATATGGCAGGGAATAAATCCCCCTTTTTCCCTACCTTCCCACCCCACAAAGGTTTTTTAAAAGCTCCCAGCCTCCTTGGTGCTGCGAACCTGCTGGGAACCCACAAATTCCCAGGAAGCATAGGGAAAAAGGGGCAAAAAGGACATGGCAGGGAATAAATCTCCCTTTTTCCCTACCTTCCCACCAACAAAGGTTTTTAAAAAGCCCCCAGCCTGCTCGCAGCCCACGGCACGGGGAGCCCCGACTCCGCCTGCGCCCCGCTCCCGCGGGCTCTGGATCGCCTCGTTCTGCCAGTTCTTTGCACCTTATTTGACTGCTGAAGGGAGAATCAAACAAAGCAGCCAGCCAGATCTCCTATCAAGTTCTTTCTTGCACCGTAAATCTCACAGCCTCGACGCTCTGCAACTCAACCGCTCCAAAAAGGGCGTTAAGCAACACATAAGGGAGCAGCTCCAGAATTTCCAGAAAAAAAAACCAAAAAACCAGGGGGTTCAGCTTCCAGCCTGCTGGGAAGGTTCATGGGAAGAGTGGGGTCCAGAGAGACACCTCAGTGCTAAGGGCAGCGTTGAAAAGGTCTTCCTGGAAGAGGGCGAAGAGGGCAAAGATGGGAGGAAGGGCGTAAAGCAGTTATTTATTTCCTACATGTGTGTGCAAGACTACTTCACCTACGGTTATGCAAAAGAAAGGCAGAGGAGATTTTAAAATTAATAAATTAGATTTTTTTTTTTTTTTTACAAATGAAAGTTTTAGAAAAACAAAAAGGGAGATAGGGAGATTTAAGCCTTCGAGTTTTTCTTTCGCCCTCCTGCTTTCTCTCAATTTTTATCCCCCTTGCAAGTGAAAAAAAAAAAAAAAAAAAGAGGTAAAGAAACTGGAGAGTTTTGGAAGGAACAAATCCGCCTCTGTGGACTGGGTTTCCCCTCCCCCAACAAAAACAAGCACTCAGGGCTTGAAGGAATTTGCAGGCAGAGATCTGCCAAAAACATTGTGAAAAACTATGGGGGATTCATTGGAAACAGATGGCGTTTTCAGCTGTAATTCTGAAATTCTCCCCTTTTCTGACACAATACAAACATCGGGGCCGGGGGCGGCGGGGGGGCCGAGCCCCGCGGCGGGTGCGAGCGGCCGGCCCGGGGGTGCCGATGCTCGCGGGACCATTTGGTTGCCATCCCGCCCTCGGACAGCACAACAGCTCCCGGCCCAGGCAGGGACAAGTTTTCCGAGCAAACGAGGCTGCCGAACCCCCGGAGCCGTGCGGCGGTGAGCGAGAAGGGGCGGCCGCCCCGAGCGCCCGCGCATCCTCCGCCCGCCCAGGTGCGCCCCGCGGCCGCGCTCCCCCCGCGCTCTGTGGGGTGCGACCCCCGGGCCCCCATCGATCCCAAACCACACCGCAAACACCCCCCGAGCCCCTCCGACACCGCTCCCCGCCTCTGCCCGCCGCGGGGGCTCGCAGCGTGGAGCACACACCGCTCCCACGGTAGAAATTTCCAGTGGGGGTGCTCATACGTGGGTCACCCCACCGGTGTCCCCCCTTCCCTTCGCGGCAGCCGGGAAGGGCAGAACGAGGTAACCTGGCGCTGTCAGGAACACCTCCCTCCTCCCGGCTGCCTTCGTCGCTTTGATTTCCACCATCTCCTTCCTTGTGGGATGAGGAGCGGGGAGACAAAGAAGATGAGGTCAAGGAGAAACACCCACCGCGACTGCTTGGGGAGCGGGGAATTGGGGGTGCACGCACCAAAACCGAGCCCCGCTTGCTTATTTTAAACATGTGGCAAACTGCTGCGAGGAGAGGGAGAGGGAAAGAGGCCCAGGGACAGGGGAACGGGGGCGGCGATCCAAGGGCTGCCAGAAACACAAGGAAAAAGTCTGCAAAATAAAGAGGCTGTTCCTTACCTGAAGGGAAGATGCAGAGAAAGACAGGGAGGATTTGGAAAAGTCCCAGGGCTGTGGATCCTGCCCCTCTCCCCATACCCATCCATCCAGCTCGAGCTTTAACCACTATCCTCTCCCTGGAAGAAGAGTTTAAAAAGGAAAAAAAAAAAAAAAAAAGACAAGGGGAGAGAGGAAAGGGGAGAAAAAAAGGGAAAAATAAATCAATCGAAAGAACTTGGGGAAAAAAATGAAATCAAAAGCCCCGCATGGCTCCGCGGAGCGCGGCAGGCACGGGCGGCCCCAGCTCCGGGCTCTGCACTGAAAGATTACACAGACTTTTTCTCCTTCTCCTCCTCCTCCTCCTCCTCCTCTCCGTCCCCTCCCATTCCAACCCAGCCCCAGCCATCAATCATCCCGCTGCCTCCCAATGCCTGCATCCTGCGCTGCGCCTCCTCCTCCGAGCGCGCCCGCCTCCCCGGCCATGCTGCGGGAAGGGGCGGGAGCGGCCGCGGCCATGGGAGCCCGGCTGGGAGGAGCGGCCAGAAAGAGCCGGGGAGGGACCCCAACAGGGGCTGGAGATGGGGATGGGGCCACCGAGATCTGCTGTGTGTGCCCCCTGGGAAGGGGGTGGCGGTGGTCTCACACAGGATGGGTAACGGGATGTGTGCCAGCATCGCAGCTCGGTGGCACTTTGGGAGAGGGGCTTCCTCCCACCCCATCGGGTCTCAACACACACTGTGCCTTCCCTGCCCCTCTCTCATGGTCTTTCCAAGAGTCCTTTGATCTAAGTAAGGTAACCTGGCCCTGGGATCCTGCGCCCAAAAATTAAGCAGTTTGGAGTAAAGGGGCTGTGGTACAGCACAGGAGGGAAAACTGAGGCAGGGAGGCTTTAGGCAGCTGGTGCAGGGTAGGGGTTGTGACAGCATCACTGAGGTCTCCAGCCTGCTGGGGGATGGTGTTCCCCCAGCACATGGAGCTCCTCCATATCTTCCCAGCCCTGGCACCACGGTAGGTGAGAGTTTCACAACAGTTCCAGGTCATTCACCCGCACCTGCACTGGCAGCGGTGAAGTAACCCCAGGTGACTCAGAAACAGCAACTCTCATAGATCCTTATCACTAGACTGGCACTCCTTACATAGGGGCATGGCTGTCAGGTGCCCAAATCCAGCTGCGAGCCCACCAAGGACTGATGGAGATGAGTAACAATACCTAAACTCACTAAGGGCCACCACCACTGCCTCCTCTGCACTTACAGACTTGGATGTTCACTGGGGGAAAGTCTCACTCATTATCTTGGTAGGGTTGTCCCAGGGTCTCACTTTTAAGCCTCCCTTAGAGACCCTCCGGGCGGTCCCAGGCAGGCACCAACCCTGGGATTGCCCTGCCTGCTCACAGGCCATCAGATGGAACAGCAGCTTGGAGCACACAGGCGTTTGCCTGCTGGGTTTCAAGATCCTGCTCTTTTCTCCCTCCTGCAATGCCACATTGTGTGGAGGTGAGCAGACTGGATCTGCATCCCCACCATCCCAGGGGTCTGTGCCACCCATGAGAGGGCTAGGCTGGGAGGAAGGCATCCACTTAGCTTGGATCTCTTAACAATTCCCCTTGAGGGATGTTTTAGGCACAGTGAACTAAGACCACTTCTGAATGAGGGTGCCCACGGGTGTAGGCTTTAATGACTTCCCTGTTTTGGATCATTAGCTCCCCTTTGATGGCGTGTCCCCTTGCCATCCGGATGTTTCATCTCCTTTCTTTTGGGGTTCTTATGCAAAGAATAAAAGGATGCTGGTTGTTTCACACCACCCTTCTCCCAGCTCTGTAAGACCATGCTTCTTTCCTCCTGCGGGTTGGGATAGGTTGGGATACTCCTTGACATTTCTTCTAATTATTCTTGGAAACCTCCTCTTCTAGCTCATAAACATCCTTAAGGATGCTTTTTTGAGTGACTGTGGCTTAAAATTTTTAATAGCAGTTTGTGATCTCCTTCCTATCATGGATTGAATCTGCAATCCAATACAACAAATATCCCATAGAAAGAGGAAGAGGAGATGGGAATAAATATCCAAGAAGCAAAGATATCTTTTAACACCTATCTATTTCTCCATAGAAAGAGGAAGAGGAGATGGGAATAAATATCCAAGAAGCAAAGATATCTTTTAACACCTATCTATTTCTCCATAGAAAGAGGAAGAGGAGATGGGAATAAATATCCAAGAAGCAAAGATATCTTTTAACACCTATCTATTTCTCCATGAGGGGAGTGAGCCCCGATGCCTCCAGAGAACGAGGAGCTTCTCTGGGGCTTTATCCAAGCTGCAACAGGAATTAAAACACTGCAGCTTTTCCATCTGGGACCCAGATGGGATCCAAAAATCCTGTGGCCCTGCCTGCCTAACGGAATATCTGCTTTGGTCCTGCTGGTCCTAGATCTGTGCTCAGATGGTGTCCACTAAAGGCAGAGGGAGCTCTGTGTGCAGAGGAGCTGCCAGAGTGGGCAGAGCTGGGCAGGAGATGAAAGCTGGCAGGCCGGATCCAGACCTGTAGCAGAGGCAGTGTGGGAGGAACGCCGACTCGAAGCACCTCTTTGTGGGGGATGTCAAACAGGGGCAAGTATGTCCAAACCCTGCCAGCTGCTCCTACCACCCAAGAAGAAATGCCTGCTGATGGGATGTGTAGGCAGCTGGAGCTGGAAGGGGCCTAGGGGAGGAGAGAGAGGGTCTGTGAGCTGGGGAGAGCCCAGGGAAGGGGGGGAGATCCAGGGGATGGCGTTCCAGACCTCAAACCCCTTCCTCTTGCTCCCACCCTCTCCTCTTGCAATGCGACTTTTGCTTTCATTTCAAAATAAAAAGCATAATTTCTGCTGTTATCCTGGCTGATGACATCTAACACGATCTGTTTAACTAAAAAATCACATCTGAATTACGAACTTTTAAAACCCAGCTGTTAAATAGCTGCTGCGAGGCTGCTTTGATGGTTTGACCTAAAGCACCACTTTGGTATTGCCGTTTTGGGGCAGGCTGACACATTGCAGTGATAGCCTGGAATCCAGTCTGAGGCATTACAGTTAAAATAAGACCCTTGATGGAAATTCTGCCTTTGGTGTAGGGAAAACGGTGCTGCCATAAAGCAACGGTCGGATGCCCCTGGCTCCAGTTTGTAAAAATTTCTCCTTGATTTTGCTCCGTTGCATCATGCATTGCAAATGGGATTGCTGTTCTTGGCACTGATCAAAGCAGCGGATTTTGCTGGAGAAAACAACAGATGTGTCCAAACCGTAACTTCGGGGAGGAAAAGGCCCCAAATAAGGTGTGTTTCTGAAATCCTGCTCCCCCTTACACGGTTTTGAAATAAACTTCACCTTTCTGTTTAGCTGAATCAAATCTTTGGACTTTAAATCACTTCTGAATCAGACGCTGTGTGAAATTCAAATCTGTGCCCTGCTTTATGGGGATGGCTAGGCTTGGAAATGTGGAGTTACTGCCTTTCCCCCAACTTCTTTCCTTCTCAAAGCCCATGCAGGACTCCCTGTTCAGGCAGGGTTGAGCCTGATGCTCCTTGCAAACAGAATGTGGGAAACCACCCACCGCTGACATGCAGCCACGGCAGCGGCTCAGCTCCGGGGCGCAGGCACCTCCGTGGTCATCTGCACCTTGTTGTCGTGTTTGCTGTCACTGTGGAGGGCTGACATGCAAATCACAGCCTTCTCCGAGGCATTTGCAGGATGCTGGAGGAGTCTCAGATCCCATGGGGCACCCAGCTGGGCTGAACTTTCCTTTTCTCTGCCCTGCGTGGCTGTGGGCTTCAGTGGGGCTGAGTGAATGTGGCTGATTTGAAGCCAGAGGTTTGCAGATGAGGGCTGCCCTCACAGCCTTCCTAATGGAATCATTCACTACCTGTAATTATATGGCTAAAATAGTAAACATGGGTATTTCTGAGGGCTGCAACTGGTAGTTAGAGGAGTGGATGTCGGGGCTCCTGGTCTGCTCCTGACTCTCCCGTGAACTTTCTGTGCGGCCACTTTTCACACCACTATCTCCACACTCCTGCTCTGCCTCAGGACACCGTGTTCAACTTGTGGCTTGTCTGGGATAAGCCATAATCACTCCTGCAGGAAGCTAATCCTGAAATGCTCTGCAGGGATATGTGTGTGTTTGGGGTGAGCAGCAAAAAAGCAAGCTGCTCCTTAAAGGAGGAAGAAAGGAAGTCTGGAACGGAAACCCCCAAGTTGTTGCCTGGAGAGGTTTGATGACTGATCCCAAAATGTTTGTGAAAATAAAAGCAAACACTTATGCATTGAACAATTCTCTTACTAAAGAAAAACACCCCCTGAATAAGAAGACCAAAAAATCCCCCAACATCTTTCTGCAGTAACAGCCACATCTAATATCTGCAATTAAATTTAAATACCTTCCTTTTATTAATCTTTCCAAACTGCCAAATGCGCCTCTAAACTTCTTCCCTACCAATATTTCCTTGCAGGTAGAGCAGGAAAATGTCCCCCTGAGATCTCCTTAGTGCCCTGCATTGAACTTTGGCATCAGCAGGATGGGGCAGGCAGAGGGGATGGCACAGAGCTGGGCTTTGAAGGGTGACCCACTCCTGCATAGCAAAGTGCAGAGAGGAGTTTGTTGGTTTATCTAAATCCTCCTTTCCATCAGCCTCACCAACCTGGCTGTGTAAAAAGAGGCCGGTTGTGAAAGGTGGAAAAAAAATTACATCTTTGTGCCACCAGTAAATGAAATGTAAGAACTCTTTGTTGACCTGCATCCTCGCATCTGCAGATTAACTGATTATCAGCAACCCCCACTGAAGTCACAGTGGGTAACCTTCTCTCCTCAAATTGCCTGCTCCAAGCCCACAGCCATAAAAATCACCTCTAAATGCTGAGAAACAGCCAGGCTGTATAAGGGGAAGGGAAGATGGGCTGGTGGAAAACTTCCAGTCTTACCCATGACAGAAAACAAAACAAGCAGGGTTATTTTAAGGCAAATAGAGTTCATCACATTGACTTTTTTTTTTTTTTTTTGAACTTGTTAACACTCATTTGTGTCTCTCCCTTTCCCTCACTGGCAAAGCCCTGGGGGGGCAAGGCCTAATTCCTACACATGGGAACATGTAACTATCCCTTGTTCGGCAGTGTTTGGAGGGCTGGCTGGAATTCACCAGCTGTGTATTTCATTCTCTGCAGGGAGCTGGTCTGCCTGGCCCAGTCTCCTCTTTGGGGTAGATATCAAGCAGTATCTCTGTAGTGTGTCTTCTTCACATCTGGGCTCCCTTCTAAGCAAAAATAGAAGATGGGCTGGGAGGTTCCCTAGAGCAAGTTCAAATGGCCAAATGTCAGCTCAGCAGAAAAGATGGGTAAGTCTGAACTGCCAAAAAATGATCAGAATCACAGAATCACAGAATGGTTGGAGTTGGAAGGGCCCTTAAAGAACATCTAGTTCTGACTCCCCTGCCATGGGCAGGGACACCAGGAGAATTGCAGAGAACAGGGTGCTTATCAGCAGAGACAGAAGCCAGTCTGTGTGATGGGACAGTCTTTCTTTTAAAAGCTCCTGACATGTCGAGAAAGTGCAAACATAGTTCACCAATTCCCCTCCTCTGACTGCCAGGTCAGCTAAGGACATCTCCTCCATCCTATTTAAAGGTGGGAGATGGCATTGAATGTTTGCAAGCCAACATCTGCAGCCCTTTGAGCAAGGGCTGTTTGAAGGATCCTCTGGAAAAAGCTCTGTGAAACCCAATCAGCCTTGCCAGGTCTCCTTCTGTCAATTTGCAGCAGCAGTGGCCAGAAATACAACCCAACACAGGATGCCTTTCCTGCATTCTCAGTTGTGAGGCACTGAGTGACAGTGACCTCAGCTGATTTAAAACTTTGTCCTGAATATCTGAGAAAGAGACATTCCTTCTTATGGGGGGAAAACCTCCAAACCCAAACAACTTTAATCCAGCACTTCTGTGGGTATTTTGGCAAACAAAAATGGGAGTTTTTGTGAAGAGGGAGCATCGTGGAGTTGGCACCAGGAGTCCTCCCGGGCGTGCCTGGCTCGGGGCTGGGCTGGGTTAGGGTTGGGCTGGGATTAAGGCAGGGCTAGAGCTGAGCTGGGACTGGGATAAACTGGGCTGGTACTGGCCTGTACTGGGATTGGGCTGGGCCGGGGCTGCGGCCCCACTGGGTGGTGCTGTTATCCCTGCGCCGCCTGCAAAAGTATCCAGTTTATAAAATAAACGCAATCCAACGCCGCCTTAAACCACATGACATAACAGCAGTTTGCGAGCTCCCATTAAAATCTCAATTTGGGGAAATTGATTCTACCTCTGAGCAATTGCGATGCAATTACTGCAACAGGCAGCAATCAAGAATCACATCAAAACAACACCAAACTTTCATCTCCTGCCTCACAACCACCACCACAACAAAAAGCACCTGTCTTGCAAACGCAGCCCGGTTTCCATAAATATATGGAATTTTTAGGAAGGGCAACGTGCATGTCCCAGAGGGGAAGCTCGGACAGGGGCTGCTCTGCCTGGTGCATTTGACCTGTCCTGTCTGGGGGCTTTATTCTGACCCCTCCGTCTGCGGGAAGAGATTTTTGGGCGATTTACGGGCTCAGGACATCAGGAACGGAGTCGCTCCCGCTGCCCTGGCGCACTCCAGCTGCCCATCCTCTCCCTGCGCACAGATGTGCCCGTCCCAGCCGTGTCCCACATCTGTCCAGCTGTCGCCCCCCGCCCTCCTCCCCTCGGGGCTCCTAAACCCCCCAGGCACTTCGGAACCAGGGGAGAGCTTTGTGTCCCCGCTCCGGTCTCGATAACCGCGATCAGCCCCGGGATGAGCAATCCGAGGGAAAGGGGGAAATATTGGGGAGGATGTTTACAGTTCTCATCAGTGGTCTGCAAGGAATTACTCGACTGACTTAGCGCAGCAGGGAGCAGCTTAAGTGGCAACCATCAGAAGGGAGGATAAATGAATAACCTCATGCATGCCAGCTAGCGCCGAGCCGGGCAGGGGGAAGCGGGAATAATCCAGGTTCTTCATAAAAACGGCCAGGAAAGGGGGAGCCAGGAGGGGACCGGGAGCCTCAACAGGTCCGGAGGAGGAAGGGCCATGCAGGGAACCGGGGGACATGCGGCCGGGGGGTCCCCAGCCCCCTCCCCGCTTACCTTGGCGGCCGCATCAGCCTCTCCAGCCCCGCGGGGGTCGGTGCAGGCAGCGGCGGTTTTTTTTTTTTTTTAATATTCTTGTTTCCAAGAGGGGTAAATAAAACAAAAATAAAAAACGAAATAAAATAAAACCCAAATGAAATAAAAGAGTAAAAGCCCCCACGGGTGTCAGCGGGGGTGGCGGGGCGCTGGAGGCCGAGGGGCGCGGGCAGCCCCCCGCCCTGCGGGCAGCCCCGGCGGGGTGCAGGCGGCCTCGCTCAGCGGGACGCGGGGAGCCGCATCGCCCTCCCGGAGCATGTGAGAGGCAGCCGAGGAGATAGAGCCAGATAGGGAGGTCCCCTCCCTCCTCCCTCCTTCCCTTCTCCCTCCTCCCTCCTCCCTCCTTCCCTCCGCGCACGCTGGGCAGCGTCGTTCGCGAGGAGCGGCGGAGGGAGGGAGCGAGCGAGGGAGGCGCAGCCCCGCGAAAGGTGGGGGCCGGGGGTCTCCGCTGTTACACCCCCGACCCCCAGCACCCCCTCTCCGTGTGCAGGCAGACAGGGCTGGGCGACGTGGAGGAGGATTTCAGGGTTTTCCCGGAGTGGTGGGGATGCTCCACCTGCAGCAGGAGGGGATGAAGGGGAAGTGGGGTTTGGGGAGCACACCCCTCTTCAGCCCCTGAGAGCATCTTTACATTGACGGGGGATGGTGACAAAGACTGGCACTGGGGGCGGGAGGAGGACCCCAGCAGGACTGTGTGATGGGGAAGGGATGGAGACCCTAGGCTGCTCTCAGAGCCCCTCAGTGTCGCTGCCCACCCCAGCTGCCCCACACCCAGCATTGCCGAGAGCTGGGCAGTGTGGCAGCTCGCCCTCCAGTGCCCCCAGCACTCCTGGGGAGAGGCCTGTGGGGGCTGGTTTTGGCAGGCACGGGTGCCAGGGCGATGGGAAAGCTCTGGGTGCCGGGCTGTGCCAACCCAAGTGTCAGACACACAATTAATTACTGCAGCCCTAGAGCCACAAACACTAAATATGCCGTCGCCGTAGCGCGTGGATAATAGCAGCTCTTTGCAAAGTGTTTCTTTCTCCCCTTTCTCCTCTGTGTGCAAGAGACAGCGACTGCAGAGAGCACACAGCAGCTCTCCACTGCTTGATTAAGTCAGCAGTGAAGACAAAATGTGCCTGTACAGCTCGGGCTTAAGGAGGGATTTGAGTGTGTGTAAGGTACAAATTAGAAAATGGATGTGATTTAATCACAACAAATCTAAACAGCCCTGCTACAGAAACCTTGCCATCAAAGAGGGCTTTCTCTTAAATGTGGGCACAGTGAGTGTATAGTCCTGACAAAGGAACAATGTGTTTGGGGATGAGTTATTAAAGCAGGAACAGAGAGAAGACTGGGGAAAGCCTGATGTATACCAGATAAGTTATCAGTTATAGAAGGAACGGCTTCCTTCCGTAATAATTATTTGCAAATCAGTCCTCAGCTCTGGACACTGTGGTGTCTGGACACCACAGCAGAGACAGAGCAGCTTCTGTCAGGCTTGGGATGCTGCACAGACAGGAAACCAGGCACAGCCCCTGCCTGGGAGAAGGTAAACTGCTTGTTCAGAGGAGCCCAAGTGAATGCAGCAGACAAAGAGGAGGGGGGAGAAGCGATGGCAAGGCCAGGCCTTCCTGCAGGTGTGCACAGTGGGTCGGGCGCGAGTCCCAGGCTGTAAAATACTGTACACTGGAGCGTTACTAATCCCAGCTCTGGAGGACTGTGCCCCTGCTGGCTGGGGGGCACCGCCACCGCCACCACAGCGGCCCTGGCTGGGCTGGGGAAGGGCTTCCCTGAGAAGACAAAGCACAAGACAGAAGAATGCTAATGCACGGGGCGCTGAGGTGCCTTGGTAACAGCAGCAGAGCATTGCGGCGGCAGCAAATTGGTGCTGGGCCCGGATCCTGTTGGGAACCAGGAGCCCCAGAGTGGGGAGGCTCCACCAAGGCACAGCTGCATTCGTGGGAACTCTCAGAAGTCTCCGCTGGCCTCTTCCCCCGGCTCTTATCGGCGCGCCCGTTAATGTTTGGCATCACAACAGGAGTTGGCACCTCCAGTTCCAGGTGCAAGGTGCGTGTCTTTGACCTTGCCATTTCCTCCATAAACTCCCTGCGAGGTGTAAGAGCAGCAACGGCCCTGCATGGGCACCTTGTGGGGAGCTCAGCCCCGGTGGTGACAGCAGCACCCAGCTGGCAGGGCAGTGGTGAGGATCACTGCGGGTCCTGGGGCAAGAGAAGGCCTTCATTGTCCTTGCAGGGAAACTCCAGGAGTACTGATGTAAAATTTGGTCCCCAAGGTTTAAATCAGGTTAAAATTAGATCCAGCATATTCAGATTTCCCATTTCTTTGCTTGTCTGGTGAATCCCCAGTTTAGGGCCTGTGAGCAGCTTATTAGCCCTGGAGATGAATTTGCCGCTCTGCCTGTGCAGGGACCTTCCTGGTCACAAACCAAACAAAGCAAACAGCACCAGTAGAGTTTGTCCTTCCAAGTATGATTAAGACAACGTGAGTGAACAGGCAGTTAAAGGAGGAGCTTGGCCATGGGAGGAGAGGAGCATGAGACCCATTATCAGGAGGCAGGTGGCTGTCCTGAGAAGCAGGAGGACTCAGGTGACCCAGGGAATATTGATGGGTTGGGATATGTCGTAGAATCATAGAATGGTTTGGGCTGGAAGGGACCTTAAAGATCATCCAGTTCCAGCCCCCGTGCCATGAAATATGTGGCAGAGATCACAGCTCACTGACACTGATGGAAATCATCTTCAGTAGTTTTTGGGCATTACCAGGCTGACATGCAGGTGCAACTGAGGCCATGAGACACACGAGCTTTTCGTCTGCCATTTCCATCCATGCATGAGGATTGCCTAAACCTATTATTTTGAAGACATTTTCCATGCTGCAGCTATCTTCCTTGACCTCTAAAAGATCTGGCTGATCCTGATCTCGAGATGAAAGATTGCCACCTCACGGGCTGTGAACACCCGTCTGTGAGATTAGGCCCTGAATTATTAATACAATCAATGACTACCTCTTTTCATCCTGGAAGAGGCACAAAGGAAAGCTACGGGGGCCCTGAAAGGGAGGGAGGATTCTCGAGCAAGGGGGGAAGAAGTCACCAGTGGAAACTGGTTTTCTTTGGGTGGAAACGCCTCCTGTGTCTGTTTTATTTTGGAGGCAGGAACAATGGCACCATTCAGGAGGTGACAACCTAGCTGTGTTGGTAGGGCTGAGGGTGGCACTGGGAAACCTGTGTCCCCAAGGGAGGGCATTCTTCCTTCCAGCCCCTCTCCTGCATTCAGTGCACTAAAATGGGGGCCCAAAGAGCCTGAGCTGCAGAGCTAAAGCTGGAGCTGCTGAGGAGAGGAGGAGCTGGGGAGCAGGGGAGGTGTTCATCCTTCCAGTGCACAAAGCTACCAACACCTACACTCACAGGTCACACCTGTGGGGTGTCTGGTGGGGTTTCTTCACCATGGGAAGGATGTGGACATCACCAGACTGGAGTGAGGGATGGACTGTCAGGCCAAGCTTTTGCTTCCTGGAGCACAGTAACCTTTCCTTTCCCCTTTTCCCTGTGGAAGTTTCAGTGTGGGGGTGTTGTGACCATGTGCTGCTGGGTCTCTGTCCTGATCTTTACATTTTTCCTTCGCTTGAGCCTGACTGACCTATTTTGGACATTTTGGTGATACTTATTCCTTTCTCCTTTCCCTGTTGCATTTAGGAGGAAGGTACCACGGCCCCATCCTCATCCAGAACCAGAGAAAATTCCCCAGTTCTGAGCCCCACATAGAAAATTAAGCTAGTTGGAAGCCAAAAATAAAATACTATCTTTGCTCCGTTTTTCAAGAGGTTAAAAAAAATTTATTGTGCTAGTGAAGCTATTCTTTCTGGGTAGATAATGTAAAGCATTGCTTCAGTGCTGGCCAAAATGTCTGAGAAACATTTTTTCCCCCTCTTTTTAATTAAAGTTCATATTAACATTGCAAATAAGATAAGAAAAGAAGTGTTCAGTTACAATTATGTAGCACTTTGTGATCACAAACAGATTCTGTAATCCCTACTCAGGGGGTTTCAGAGCTGAATTTAGCTTATTTCAGAGTACTAAGTTGAGCTCAGCCAAGACTGCTCTCCTACCCTGTATGATCCTCATCTGTGCTCTGGTCACACAAGGGACCCATGGCAAGCCAGGCTGCACAGCCAACAACATCCCACAGATGCATCAGCTGCCCGGGCTGGGGACCAAACCTCCTTTTTGCCTAGGCAGCTATTTATTAATATTCTTCTACCTATTACTTTTAAACTGATGCTTGCTTCGAGCATCAAAACCTGGTATTGGTTCAGTTGCAGCTGCTGATTGTCTCATTCCTAGAGATGTGAAGCTCTTCACTGTGGCTGAAAGTGAGCATTTATGGGCTCTGACCTGGGCAGTGTTGTCCTCTCCTAAGCAGGGCCATGGCCCGTGGGCAAAGGCAGGATCCTGAGCAGGTGGAAATATTTCTCCTCCCTCACCTGTGCTTCTAAACTGTCTGACCTTAAAGAATTTGCAGCAGGCATGGGAGTAGTCCCCTGGGTTCAGCATGGCCATGCTGTGTTTAAATTTAGGCACGAGTTGAAATACCTGACTGAGAGCCTTGGGGTGACATTTACAGTAGAGCAACCCCTGGCACTTAATGGACTTAACAGAGCAACGCAATCCACAGCAAATGTGAGACTCAGTGCCAGGCTGTGCACGGATAAAGCTGCAGAGACAGGGAGATGGACAGGAGTCAAGTGCATCTGGGCTTCTGGAGAGCAGCCCCAGCTGCTCACGGCTTCTGCTGTCACTCCTTGACTCCATGTCACGAGATGGAAAGAGCAGAGGATGGAAGGTCAGTGGCAAGAGGATGCCCTCTCCACAAAAATAGTCCTTTGCTGTGCTGCAGAGCTCCACCTCCGTTTCCAGGCAGCTGTTAGAGAAACATTTTGACATCGTTATGTCTCCTTGAGCGATCCACCAAGAGGAGCTTAGGGAGGCATTAGGGTTTTATGTGAGTTTAGGTTGCAGTTTGCACAAGTGCTTTGTTCCTAAAGTGCTGATTAGGTTTGCTGCAGACACTGGTGCGTTAGAGGCAAGTCTGGCTACAAGGTGAGGAAAAAGTCACCTGCCAAGCAATCTGGAGAGCTTAGGCCTCCCCAGATAATTCAGTTCCATCAGGTGACTCATGCAGGACACCACCACAAGAGTCTCCAGTTTGGAAGGCCACATCTGGAGAGTGAGTGGTGAGGTAAAATTAAATTAAATTGAAAAGTTCAGCCAAGGATTTCGGGATTGTTCTGGAAAGATAGTGTTCAACATCAATCACTAGAAATAAAGATTAATGAAGATCTGAGCTCCAAAAGCAAAGGAGCAGTGTGGAGGGTCTCAATACCACCAAAATGGCGTGAGGACTCCGAAGGAACATTAAATAATAAATACAAATATCTGGAGGCACCTTAGACCTTTCTCCCCGTTTCAGGCCAAGTTTGAAATTACACAAACCCTTCTGCCCCACAGTGCAGGGCTGATGTCCCCCCATCCCTGGGACATCACCCTCCCCTGTGCCACTGCCACTGACCCCCTCTCACTCCCTGCTCTGCTCCAGTGCCTCCTCACCGAGGGAATACAACGGGGAATACAAATTGGGCAGCACTGGAGCATATGGAGGGGAAGAATGCTCAGCTGTGAGTTTCAGGGATGGGTATTATACAAACCCAGCCACCAGCACGTCACCTTTTCAAAGGCTTCAAATCCGCTACAAATTGCTTCTGAATGACAATGGGAATTTCTCGCCCTTCACAAAGCCCCCGGTATTAGCATCTTTATTGGAATAAACTAGCTAATTTCTGCAGTCCAAGGGCTGGTCTGGAGAATCCCTAATTCTAATTAGATGGATATTCATCAGCACCCTGATGCTTGCAGGGTGTCTAGTCCAGCCAGGGGCTGCCACCTGCCCAAGTTTGGATCAGACAAAGGCAAGGGGAGCCTTCAGTCCCCAGGGCCAGCAGCAGAGCAGGACACTGCAGGGACTGAGGGGTCCTTGTAATCCTCAATTTGTTCTTTGTGCCATGTGTTAATTCCCAGGCACAGGGTGGGGAGCCTGTGCTTGCAGGAATAATGATCAATCTGTGCCCTTCACCATCCCTGTATGGCAAATAAACCTACAGCTAAGCCAGGCTGGCTGACTGTGGCCTGGCTGAAACACTTTAGGAGTAGAAGGAGATTCAGTCTGTCTGTCTGTCCATCCTGAAGAACTGCGTGACAGCTTGTCATTAAAATCAGCATTTATCTTGGAGAGTGGTTGTGGGGTTTCTCCAAACCAAGGGCTGATGCCCTGCAGTTGGCAGTGGTGCACAGATGAAATTTCTTCTTTGTTGCTACCAATAGATTCCATAAAGAGAAAGGGAAAAGAGAAGAGAAGCAAAAATCGATAAACATAAATACCCCAAAACTAAACCTCAATGATTTTGCAGGGAAGCAGAGCTTATTTCTCACTATGCACTGAAAATTTGAAGACTTGGGAGGGCTTTTCCTGGACATGTGATCCCTGGAACATTAATAAATCGGGCATTCACTGGTCTGGCTCATAGCCAGGATGGCCCAGGACTGTCCCAGGACTGTCCCCACAAAAAATCCTGATCTATAACCCAGGTACCAGCCATGCTGTGGTAACTGCAGTGTTATCAAGAGGGAGAGTGAGTGATGTGCCTTCCTCCCTGTAGCAGCTAACTTTAATCTCGGATCTGTTTGGCCAGAAGTGGCTCAGATCAGTTGCGTTCAGTGGCTCTCAGTGTCAGCACGGCAATATTTTCCCTTTGTTTTTCTGTTAAATTCTTGGATTTAACCCATGGGGCATGGCTGCTCAGGAGCATTGAAGTCTCCACGGTGTCATTTGCGAGGGACAGATCCTTCAGATTTTATTCTCTTACAAGGTCAAGCTTGGTGGAGGAATGCTGGAAATGTCTCATCTCTGTGCTGAATAAACACAGCCTGAGGGCAAAGCAGGGCTGGTTTTGACACTGTCTGTCTAATTGTCAGAAGAGTGAAGCCCCCCAGATGTGCAGCATCACAGGCAGAGCTGGTGGCTCCAGAGCCCTCAGAACTGCTGTGCCTCTCCCAGCGTGCTGTGGACCAGGCAAAGCAGAAATCCCATGCCAGGGTGCTGTCCCTGTGCTTCCCCCATGGATAAATCTGTGCCTGTGTTGTGTCCTGAGGGCAGCTCACTGCCCTTCACACTGAGCACCAACCACCCCATGTGCAAACCCATTCCTTTCTGTGCCTCCCACCTCTCCGAGGGTTAATGGAAACAGGAGATGGGCTGCTGAAATGCCAGTAAACAAGGCTCAGCTGCTGAGGGGAGAAGGTCAAAGGACAAAAATGAGAACAAGTCTGTGCTCAGCCCGGCTGCTGCTGCTGCCACCTGCCCCGGCCCCGGGATGGAAATTGCTGCTTGACTCTCCCTTCCTCCTGTTGAAGGTCTCACCCTTCATCCAGGCTCTCTTTGTATTTCAATGGATTTGCCAGAGGCTTTCTTCTCCCCCAGACCAGTGGCTGAGAGTCCCACGGATGCAAATTGTCTTGTTCTGGATTTTTCTGAGATGGACACACAAGGGTTCATGCTGAGGAGGGGATTTGACCCAAAATAGAGCAGAGCAGTGAGGTTTGCCTCCCATCACCCAAAAACCCAGTGAGGTTTGCTTCCCATCATCTAAAAAACCCAGTGAGGTTTGCTTCCCATCACCCAAAAAACCCAGTGAGGTTTGCTTCCCATCACCCAAAAACTGCCAGGCCATCCCTTGCCTGATGCAACACCTTACACAGGCAGATTGCAGAGCCTGCTGCCTGCTTTGTGAGCCTTGCTGCAGACTTATTTATGCTGAAAAAAATTATATTTGAGAATATTTTCCCCATCCACTGATAGGCAGCCACTGCTGGGGTGGGATGTGGGAGCCTTGATATGGGCTTTCCTATCCCTTGCTCCTGTCCCAAGTATCAGTCATCTTTCAGCAGTGCTCTGGTGATGGGATTAACGTGCATTAGGAGGTTTTGTTCTCATCCCTCCCTGGGAGGATCAGATGCAGTGAAATATCTCATTTTGCTGGTTGCTTTTTGAAAAATGTGTGGTATGTGTTAATGTTAGAAAGGCAAGGTCAAAGGAACAGGACCGCAGGACACAGGGCTGGAAAAACCCTTTTAGGGCAAGGATTTTGGCCCATGTTTGCACTGTTTTAGAAGCAGTGCAGTTGTTTACCCCCAGCACATGTGCTGCAAGGCTGTTCCTGGAGCCCAACTGTTTCCTGTGAAGAAATGTGGAAGAAAAGCTGCAGATCTGGTGTCACTTGTCCTTCAACAAGAGAGCAAGCCCTGTGCCAGCTCAGCACAAGCTCCATCTGCTGCACCCACAGGCATGTAGGTTATCCTGCCTTGGGAGGTTTCTGCTCTACCCAAGAAATACAAGTTGCTACTGATATTTATCCCAAAGTTTTTCATTGGCCATTTTGGCTAGAAGAATGTGAATTTGAGTTTGAGCAGTTTTGGCAGAAATAAGCCCTGAAAGGAGACTGTTTCTTCAGTTTGTAGAGAGCACTGATGACATGGTTTAGGAAGGATGTTGAGAGTAACAAATCCAGCTGAAAGAAGCATCCATCAAAAGCCCAAAAGCCATTTAGGCAGCATTGTTACATTGCTGCTGGCAGCAGGTACAGCTGTTAACTGAGCCCTTTGATGGACAAAGTGTCAGTGACATCCCCACCTCAAACCTCCTGCATGTTTGATCTGTGACCCATTTCCCTTGTGGGGCCAGTGCCCCCAGCTTGACCTGCTCGAGTCAGTCATCTCAGCCTGAAACTGTTCCTCATGTGGGAGTAGAAGTGCTTTTAGATCAGCTGCTTGGGGACAATTTATACCTCTAGTACACCAGAAGTGTGAAGCACACATCTATATTTCTAGGCACTTCAAATTTTGTGGGTATGGTACCAAGAGCTCTGGAGAGTTCCCTAATAATGATGCCTCACATTTTGCTTTTCTTGGCTTCTCCATCCTGAAGGTCATCCTCCTTCCTGCTCACAGTAATGGAGAGGTGTCCAAAGAGGGTTGCACCTTCCTCCAAGCAGACGTGACACAGCCACAACCAGAGATGACCACTTAGTGCACCTGGGCCACACACCTGGAGTGAGTCCCACACTGAATGGTACAAATGGGAGGCTTATGAACCCTTTCAGGAAACAGATTTACAAAGACAGGAGTGTTTTCCCAGAGCTGGAGTGAAATTAGTGGTAGCAGTGGCAGGAACATTGTTTTTGTGGTGAAGAAAACATTGTGTGGCCAATGCCAAT
This sequence comes from Ammospiza nelsoni, assembly GCF_027579445.1. Classification (NCBI taxonomy): domain Eukaryota; kingdom Metazoa; phylum Chordata; class Aves; order Passeriformes; family Passerellidae; genus Ammospiza; species Ammospiza nelsoni. Next base: position 5,937,981 of record NC_080646.1, on the reverse strand, counting down.
AGAGCGTGATCCAGCTTCCTGGAAGAGCCTTTGAGCAATTTGTTTCCCTTTGGCTGTTGGCACCCTTCTCCATTCTGTTCCCTAGGGATTTCAGCTGAGCTTTTTTCAAAAGCCAGGTCTCCAAACCCAGTGTAGCTGTTGAATCAGAGGTGCATTTGCCAGAAATGCCTGGACCCAAACCTGGCTGGGAGCTCTGTCCAAGCCATCCTGGACCAGAGCTGTTGGCCCATCAAAGCAGCAGCCTTGGATGGAGTGGGTGAGGTGCTGAAGTGGTTCTGGCTGATATTTTGGCTGCCAGGATGGGGTGGGAAGGCACAGGTTATGTTTTAGGGGCGATGAGTCTTCTCTCTCCAAGGCATGAGTGTTGCTGGCTCCAGCTCCCCCATGCTGGCAGTTTTGAAGGTTTGAGTGCACATAGAATATTAGAATGTCCTGAGCTGGAAAGGACCCACAAGGATCATTTAGTCTATGGGATACTTGAACAGGCACTCCTGGACATGAATATTGAACAGACCCTTCTCCAACATTTCTTATAAAAGGAACATATTTGTGTGGTTTTTATGTTCTTCATCCCTGCAGATCCCCAGCTACACCATGGGACCAGAATTACCTGGGGTAAACAGTCCTTGAGGGGATGTGACTGGATCTGGAGCAACCCAGCAAACCACACAGTGCTTTAGGGGATGAAAAGGAGCTGGTGTTCTTGTGGGGATGGAGTACAGTCCCTCCCAAAACCCTCTGGGGCACTAAAGGGCATTTATCACCATGCCGTGACTCTGCTCCTGGGAGATTTCCATTTACAAAGTTAATAATGCACTGGTAGGAGGCAGAAGGCAACCAAGGGCTGATACTTTCAACTGTTAATTAGCAAGGTCACACACATTTATGTTGGATTTTCCTGCTGTTGTGTTTTAATTTCATTACAGTTATGTTTGTTAGGATAGAATCACAGAATGATTTGAGTTGGAAGGGACCTTAAAGACCATCCACTTCCAGCCCCACCACCATGGGCAGGGCCACCTTCCATGAGATCAGGTTGCTCAGAATATAGCTGGGATGGGCATGGATGAGCATTGAGAGAATTCCTCATGCAGAACAGGAATTTTTTTTCCTTCCCCCCAACAGGCAGTTCATGCACTGCTTGTTCATAGCAGCATATTTCTGGAAGACAAGTCATTTTCTACCCTTTAAAAGGACTTGGGGAAAAGGACCATCATTTCCAGGCAGAAATTCTTCTGAGGAGGATATTTTTGTGCCTGGCTAAGGAGAGACGTAAAAAGGTCATAGAAAATTAAAATCACATGCTCAGAACATTTTGGGGCAGGTGTTTTTCCTAAGCCAGAACTCAATATTTGAAGGGTGTATCCCGGGATTTACATTCCTCCTGATATTTCACCTGTTGCAGCAGTACAACTGAAAGGCTAATGATTTCATCCCCCAAGCAGCCTGGTTCCTCTGGACCCAGCTCCACAGCAGTGCTCTAAACCACTGCAATTTCTACAGCTCTCCCAACCCTCAGACGAGCACTCCGTGGCTGCATTTCACTTGGCATGTAGGCTCTGGATGAGGAATGCACAGAATTTCCTTTTCCACCCCGTCAGATCCTCTGTCTCGAGCCTGGCCCAGCCCCAAGAGCACAACGGATGCAGCTGGAGAAGGGCAGGTCCCATCTTGCTGCTGAGCCCCAGTGACTCTTCCCCTCCTGTGCCGAGCCAGCCGCCCGCAGCTGGAGGTGCCTGGGTCCGTGCTGAGCATCAGCTGCTGCCTGGGGAAAAGCTCCTTTGTGAGCCAACAGGGGCTTGTTCCCAGCCTGGAGGGGGTGATGGAGCCTGTGGGAGAAGAAGGAGGTGGCCTTGAATCTGGTTGAAGGTGTTTTCCTGATTTTGCACCTTGATTTCTCTGTTGGTGTATGGCCGTGTGAGCTGGAGGTGCCTGGGTCTGTGCTGAGCATCAGCTGCTGCCTGGGGAAAAGCTCCTTTGTGAGCCAACAGGGGCTTGTTCCCAGCCTGGAGCCCAGGGCTGCTGTGGGAGAAGAAGGAGGTGGCCTTGAATCTGGTTGAAGGTGTTTTCCTGATTTGGCATCTTGATTTCTCTGTTGGTGTCAGGCTGTGTGAGCTGGAGGTGCCTGAGTCCGTGCTGAGCATCAGCTGCTGCCTCTGGAAACAGCTCCTTTGTGAGCCAACAGGGGTTTGTTCCCAGCCTGAAGCCCAGGGCTCCTATGGGAGAAAACAGAGATGGCCTTGAATCTGGTTGAAGGTGTTTTCCTGATTTTGCACCTTGATTTCTCTGTTGGTGTCAGGCTGTGTGAGCAGGTGATGGGAGCGCAGCTCTGCCTGCAGCTTTGTCCCAGCAGGAAAACTGACCACAGTTAATTGTGATTCCTTAGTGTCAGCAGTAGTTGGGAATCAATAGGGAGCTTTGAGCTATCAAATAATGAGACTGGTTAATCCCTTGTGCTGCTCCAGAAAGGTGTTTGGGAGGATCATTGCTCTGGGGCAAACATTTCTTGGTGCCACTGATGCTCTGTGAGACTGAGAGGCTTTCCCACAGGTCTGCTGCCTGGGCCTTTGTTGCAATGGGGGCTGTAAATACAGGATCAAATTCTGTCTTATCTCATCCTTAAAAATTATTTTTCTTGGCCTGGGATGGAACATTAACTGGCTTCTTTCCTAAAGCAGCTGTACAGCAAAGATGGGATTGAATAAACCTCTTTCCCTTGAGCTTAGGAACAACTCAAGATGGGTAGAAAGCTGCTATTGCATCACTGCTACAGAAATAACTATAATTCACACCATGTACACAGATACCAGAGTCTGATTACTACCAGCAATGGCTGTATTGGGCACAACTCTCTTTATTGCATCAGGAAAGCAAGTTATATCCCAAGGATGTTGCTGAGAAATGAAAAAGAGGTTTTAGTTTTGTTTGGTTTTTCCTTTTCATTTTTTTTTTTTCCAGTGGAATTGTCCCAGCGAACAGTGTACAAATTGCTGGAAGAAAGTCAGACTTCAAAAGACATTAGAAAGTATTCCTCTTCCTCCCCAGACTATAGATTTCCTTTATTGGAAGAACAGTGCCTTGAAAATAGCCTGTAATAAAATTTGCTGTTTAATTAGACTTCATTTAATTTATGTATTTAATTTTGCTGGGATGGTTAAAGACTACTGATGTTGAGGGAATTTCCTTTTTGTTTTTCCTGTGTATTTCCTTATCTTAGAATTTCTAGGACTGTTAAATCTTCTCTTCTGGTTTTGCTAGGAGGTCTTCCTTAGCTGTGTAGAGGCAAGTTTGCCTAATAATGTTTATTAACTTAATCAAAATATTAACAAAGACCTCTTTTAAACAAAGTGCTGGCCAGACACTGGAATGAAATAACTGTTAACAAAACCTATGAGTTTAAACTAGAAAGGAACTTTCTGCATTCAGCTTTGTGTTCCTAATGGTGTCATTATTTTGCTATTTAGTAACCGTATAAAGCGCAACTCTCACTTGAATTTTTCACATCAAAAATTGAAGAGAAATGAAAGGTAATTTCTACAGAGAAGTTTTCCAGGCTTCTCTCACCAGCAAAAAGAAATCTAAGCTTAATCCTACATATTGATGTCTGTGGCCTCTTAGCCAATTGGGTTGGATTTAGTTTAACCCAAAGCAATCATCGGGTCATGGTGACTCTGGAAACAATTTTTTTTTTTTTTTTAAACCGAACTACTTTGTTCTTGTCTCTTCCTTCCAGTTGCTATGAAGCAAAAGGCTTCAGTTGTGTGTTCTCCAGAGATTGCAGCAGCAGCAGAACAAGTGCCGTGCTAATGAAATCCTGCCTTGCTTCAATCTAAGCAGGGATTTGGGATAAACTCTGTTTGCTCAGTGATCCCCCAGCACAGAGGTGCCCTGGGCATGGCTCAGGCTGTGGCACAGACCTTTGGAGAGCCAGGCTGGGGGCTGAACGCAGGCAGGGCAGTGTTATCCCCAGCTCCTGGTGCTCTGCTGGCCATCCCAGGGATAGAGAACACGGGGAAAGGTAACTCTGGTCTCCTCTGCATCACTGGGGATTTCTTTGTAAGGTGGTCAGTGCCTTGTCACCCTTCTCACTGTGCTGGGGATGCCAAGCACTGATGGTGAGAGGGAAGAATGCTCCCATCCTGCTGCTTGGCAGAGCCCCCCAGGCTGCACATGATGTACCAAACTGTCTGCAGCAGGCAGGTAAGGGCACCTGAGCAGTGTGGGGTGTGGAAAACTCCCTGCCAGCCTCTGAAGCACGTTGCAGTGATGCAGGATGTAGAAAATGGACAGCATTTGAAGTGTTTCCTTACAGGATAATCAGAGGAAGTCATTGTATTAAATATCCATTTGTGTCATTAGCCTTTTATTTGGTGCTTTGTCCAGACATCCTGTTTGCTTCCCCTTGGAAGTAATGAATATATTTCCCCTGTGCTGGGTCCGATGGAGAAGTGAAGGGAGCTGAGTCCAGTGGTGTCCTCAGTGTGTAAGGACACCTCCAGAGTCACCTCGTGTGAGCAGTTTTGGATAAACACACAGCAGTGTTTATTGGTTGTCCTTAAACCACACCCCAGCCCTGCCCAGAGGTCACACTTACCTGCTCCCTGTGCTACAGGGAGGGAGTTTCTGGCATTTGGGACCTCGTGCTGCTGTGGTGGGACATTGCAGCAACATCTCTGGGTCACCTTGGCTGGCCCAGGGATCTGCTCCAGCTCCCAGGGTGCACAGAGCAAAGGCTGAACCATAATTCTGTGCATTAGGAGGTGCCAGGTGCAAAGAGTTTTGACCTGTCAGTTTGTAAACTCGGAAAGTCACAAAACTACTCTACATTCTAGCTGAGGGAGCTCCCACCACCTTTCAGGCAGGCAGCATCAGTGTCCAGCTACCTGTCTGCAGTAATTGCTTCATACCTGCTGCCTTAGCCATCCTCAGGGCTTCAACCTGGGATCTCAATTGCTAGAATTGAATTCTAGCTAGAATTCTAGCAATTCAACTAGAAATTGCTAGAAACAACTTAGCCACTGTTTCTAAATTGGTGTCTGGGCAAAGATATTGAGGTTTTGTATGTGGGGCCTCAAGGAGGGGCATGATCTATGCTGATGAGTGGAGTACAGTCACATTTAAGGTGCACCTTAAATACCATGAGGAATGTTGTGCCAGCACCTGGGATCCTGCCTAAAAAACAGCTGGAGCAGCTGCAGAACCCCTGAACGGAGTGGGGAGAGCAAGAGGGAGGGAAGCAGCTCTTTGTGTCTGTCTTTTGTGCCAGGTTGGGAAGGGTTAACAGGCAGGCACAGCCCCTGAGGACCGGGGCTGCTGTTCCATGCAGATTGGCTCGCTCTTGTTTCTTCTATTGATCGCAATCACTCAGAGCTGTGCCTGTAACAAACTGCCTTAAATCACTGCAATCATAATAAGCACCCCTCGGTAAATAATGCATGAGATGTCCCTAAGCCTGGATTCATTAGAAGGAAGGTGCATATGGACCTTGGTAACAGTCAGGGCTTGGGATGGGGCTGGGCTGCTTGGATTGAGATGTAGTGGCTGCCAAGGATGAGCCCTGAACTGAGCTGGGCTTCAGGAAGGCTCCCCAGCCCCTCAAGATGTTGGAAGCATCGACAGGCTCCTTTTCACATTCATGAATTTTGCAGGAGATGTTTAAAATGCCTCCAAGGTTCACAGCATAATACAGGTTGGGCGGAAGAGGGCTTGTGGCAAGTCTCCAAACAGCATAATAGCAAGGCAGCACAATTAATAGTGTTTAATACACCTTAGTGACAACAAAGCACACACTGGGTAACAAGTTTTGCAGTGAAAGCCTCACTGCCAAGTTAATGGTCTGGATATTAGCAGCCTTTGTTTTAAAATGCAAATTAAAAATGCTTAGTATTCCATTTGTCTTGAGGAGAGTGGAGCTTCTTTAGGGCAATTTTGCTTGGGCTGGGGGTCAGTGTAATGCTTTGGCCAGACCCTAGGGCAGGGCAGGCTCGAGTGCTGCAGCCTTCATTAGAAGGTTCACAGGGCAATCTGCAGGAAAAATTGGTTGTGCAGCAATTTCCACCTCCTTTTCATTCTAGGAAGATGACTTTTTTGTTTGTGCTTAGTGGCAATAAGATAAGTTTGGCTTTTGTGTGGTTGGAGGAGGCTGAGGAGGAGGCAGAAACATTCCTGGCTGTATCAGACAGCTGTGGATGGTGATGGGTCATTTCACTCCATTATGGTTTCTGGCAAGTGAGTATTGAAGGGGGTGTGAGGGCATCGTGTCTCAGCGATGACTTCATTTGGCTGTCTAAACAAACAGCCCTTCCTCGCCAGGTGCAAAAGGTCTTGTATTTGTTTTTTTCCTTCCATGGAGGGAAAAGAAATACCTAAAGTTAAAATAGCACCAGTGGGTCGTGTCTGCTGGACAGCCATGGTGGTCCCTGCTTTCTGCAGAGCAGGAAAATCTCACTGAGCCCCTGTGGGGTGCCTGCATGGACAGATGGGTGGGTTCAAAAGCCCAGAGCCCCAAATTCAGATCTGTGTTCACACTGTATGGCTCCAGGCTGTCTGTATCCATCGTGCAGGTCTGCTGGGAGCACCCACAGTGGGATGTGTAAGGTCTGAGCTGGCACAGGACGTCAAGGCAGGGTCACCAAGCCCATGGAGGTTTGTGCTGGTGGAGGGATGAGCCTCTGGTGTGTTTGGTCTACCTGAGATTAACTGTCTTCTCCTGGAACACAAATGTGGGGACTGATTTTGTGCATGGTCAATGAGTCTGGCCTTGAAAATGGATGAATTTCTCTGGTAGCTCTCCTGAGAATCACTTGTGTATGGAGCAAACCTGAAAGCGTGGGGGTCCTTCACCCACTGCTGGGATCCAACGTTCACCAAGTGCAAGAGTAAAAGAGATCATTTCTATATGACCAAATGTGACTTTCTGTCTAGCTCTGCTGAAATGACAGATTTGTTCTCTGTCTGAGCATTGTCCTGGCTCCTGGGACTGCTCACCCTCTCACAGAACCACATCCCTTGGACGGCTCATCCACCTGCTGGATCAGGATTCAAATTCTGATGGACATTCAAAATGTTCTGATCCCACTCTGGATCTTACGTTTCTTTCTTTATGCTGTTTGACTGCTAAATTACTTCACTTTACTTCCAAATAGCTTTATTTCTAAGCAGCTGTTACTTTCTGGAGCTCAAATTCTCTGCTGATCTCAGACTCCCCTTCAGTTTTGCCCACAGTCTTGCTGTGCTTTGCAATGAGGCAGTGAGTCAAGTCAGGTATCAAAGGCATGGAGAGGTTCAGATGTTGGGATGGATATTTTTTCCTTGCTGGCCATGCTTTTCTTGCAGGACCAGGTTGCAAACAGTGAGAGATAAATAAGACAAAGAGTTCCTTCCTTCCAATGCAAGCATTGGAGCTGGGAGTGACCAGCACTCTTGTTAAAATGATTTTGAATGTTTCTCCCTGACTCTTTGAGATATTTGGGTTTACCCCAGTCAGTGGAAATAAGCAGTCAGATCCCAGCTGAGACTTGACGTGAGCTGAGGCATTAAAAACAAATCAAACTGGATGAACATTTGGCTTACATGGAGCATTTTTACATACTGGCTCCTCATCTTCACTGGATTCAGACAAGTTAATTCAGTGTGTGAATGATTAAGGGCTCTTGCCTGTCATAAACTGAGAGTCCTGAGTCCAGGAAAACCTCGAATGGCAAAGAGGGGAATCCAGGGGGGTTAAATGCACCAGTGCTGCTTTGTGCACAGGGACAATTTAAATCTGGGTACATGTTTTATAGAGAAAGTAAAGAGTCAGCTGATCACAACTGTCATACAAGGATGTCTTGGGCTGCAAAGGACACAGGTACTTTTCCTGTGAGCAGGCAGGGATGCTGGCAGGGACCAACAGAGATCCTTTACCCTTGTGCTTGAATTTAGCAGCAGTGACTGTGTCCTTCCCCCCATGTGGAGAAAGGTGAGCTGCTGGTGGGTGTGGGTAGATTAGGGGGCAGAGATGGCATCTGCCTGCTTCCAGAGGGCCAAGCCAAGGCAGGATGGCCGGGTATGGCTGCAATGGAATCTGGTGATAAGTGCATTAAAATGCTCTCCTGCAGATGCAGAGGTCAGGTGTGACTACAAAGGCTGAGAGAATTCTCAGCATCTCAGGATTAATTAACACATTCTGCCAGTCCCTGCAAACACAAGCTGCTCTCGTGTTTGCAGAGTAGAAGGAGCTGTAAATGAAACAACAAACGAAGAGATTGTTGTCTTAATCAAAGTCTCAAAAAGATTGTCTTGAGAATGAGTTCCAGGCCAACCTGAAGAATGAGTTCCAGACCAATGCCAGTCCCGTGTGGTGGCACAGGTGCTGGACAATCCCACCAGCTGCTCTCACCTTTCCAAGATGCCCTGTGCTGTGTCCTTGTGGGCATAATTTCCTAGCTCACATGATAGTTTGAAGCCCACAGGAGCTGTTGATGTCTGCTCAGGTGTTCAGCAGAGGCTGACGTGTGTGGGGAGAGGAGGACTGTGTGTTCCGTGCATCCCTCCCGCCCAAAAGCCATTGTTTTTATCCTCAGATCTATTTTATTCTCCCCACTAGACACTTGGGGAGGACAGATATAAATTAAAAGCAAATTTGCAGCCTGATACCATCAGTCAACAGACACCTATCTCTGCCCACACACCCCAAATAAATGAAACAACCATCATATCTGACTGCAGACTGTGGAAAAGCTGAGGGAGAGGTTTGAAGGTCAAAACACTCAGGCACTGTATCCATCATGTGTTTGGGCATATTTTGAACAGTGCTGCATCAAGCAAGTGTCTCTCTCTTTGTGGCTGTGCTTGGCATCACTGGCTGTTTCAGGTGACAGCCACTGGATCAAAAAGCAGGAGTGGTGGCATGAAATTCCCTTCAGAGGGAAGATGGATGGTATGCATTTCTGTTCAATGCATGGAGCAGCTGAGGCACTCCAGGAGCTGCTCCTGCTGTGGGGAATTGTCTCTGCAGGTGCACAGAGCTGTGGAGAGTGCTGGCAGCCAGGTGAGGGGCGCAGTCTCGGGTTTTGGTTGATAATTGCTGCCCTGAGATGTGCAGCGTGTCTCTGCTTTGGCCCGCGCAACTGAAGAACGAGTCTGGACTCTTCACTTTTCGGTCTTGAGGTTGTTTATTCATTCTTATCTATAAAATTTTCTTTCTGCCCAGCCGAGGTCTGCTCAGCAGGGCAGCCACAGGCACTCTGTGTTGTCCTTTTATACTACAAACTACATATAACATATTTACCCTTAATTCCCAATACCTATCACCTATGTTAGACAGTGCACTTCTACTCTAAACCAATCCCCAAGTGCCAACATCACTGCAGAAAATGGAGAACAAGAAGAAGAAGAAAGGCTGGACATGCCCAGATTCCTCCATCTTGTCCCCATAACCCCTATACCAAGAATCCTAAAATCTACATTTTCACCCTGTGATCATTTTATTATTACACTATTCAAACGTCTGTGACTTTCATGTCCTCATACAAAGCTGGCAACTTGCTCCAGGGGTCAAAATCAAATCCCTGGGTGTTCTGGGCTGCCTGCCAGGGTCTCCAAGCTCCCCAGTGGGGTCCTGGGCAACTCTGGATATCCGGAGGGATGCACTGAGTTCCAACAGTGCAGGACACCCAGCACCCCTTTATTGTGGGGAAGGGATACAGGATGCCACTTTTCTTTGCACTGTAGCCCTCCTGCTCCCCAGGAGCTCAATTACAGCTGAGATAGAAATTAGGGTTGGCAGCATTTTGATCATGAGAGATCCAGTGTCCCTGCATCCATCCCACTCTGTCCATCCAGCCATCCACCACTTCCTCCCACCTGCAGCTCAACTTCACCTGTGCAAATGTGTTTCCCCATTAAATCCCTGCTTGCAAAGCTTGCAGAGGCTCCAGACATGGAAACCCAAGTGCTCTGGGCTGTGCTGCAACCAGCTGGGTGCTGTTTATGGCCCCCAAAGCTCTCTGTAATTGCAGGAGCAGGGCAGGGCTGGGCTGCAGGCTCCGGTTTCAGTTTTGCTCTCACGCTTTCTTCCACACGAGGGTTTTGTGTCCCTGCATGAGATGCAGGTCTGGCTGCTCAGTGTGAGCTCACAGAGCTTAGCAAAAGCCCCTGTCCCCTCTTCATCTCTGCCCAGCCTTTCCTCATGGGTAGTGAAGGGGTAACCCCTGCGTTGGAGGGAGGCTCCAGCTGGTGTCCACAAAAGAGATCCCACATTTTGTATTCCTGTCCTGCTCTCTGCAGAGCTGAAGAGGTAAATTTTCCTCTGCATATCCACTGTTCTGCTGGAGAAGGGTAAGGCCAGGCTTGTCCTGATGAACTCTGCTCTCCCATGGTGGAAAAGGCATAAAATGAGGCATTTGGAAGGGGCTGATGGAAGATGGGGGTGACCCCAGAGGTGCAGCTTGAGGGGCCCACGGAGCAAAGACCTTGAAAACTGCATCCTTGGCACTGAGGACAGCCTTCTCCATGGTCTGCTCTCCATTGGTACCTTCCAAACTTCTCCATTCCTGATTTAGCTGGTTACAAGGAGCTGTCATTGTCACAGTTTCTGGAGATGGCATTTTCTCCCTCACATTTGCTCCTGGGGCTGTGCAGTGGGAGCACGAGGGTATTTCTTCTGCTTGGTTGAGAAAAGCATCCAAGCTGTTTCCTTGCTATTTCTGCATTTCCCAGGAGCATCCAGCTTGTGAAATGCCATTTTCCCCTGGCGTTGGGAGCTCTGGAAGATGCAGGCAGCCAGAAGATCAGTATCTTAATATCATGAGGACTTCTTTTGGGAAAAGGCAACTGCATAAGGAATTGTTGTGGATGCATGAATGAAGTGTTGAAAATCAGATGAGGGGCAGAGCTTACGGGGAAAGGTGTGTCTCTGGGCGTGCTGAAAGGAAATGTTATCTCCAAATTGCTCATTAAAAACCTCATTTAAATGTCCTGATTCAGATCCTGTTTATTCCAGGGCAATCAGGAGGAGCACAGCTCGTGCCAGGGATGTGGCAGTACCCAGGTGGTGCAGCAGGAGGAATTTGGGAGCAGAGGCAATCCCTGCCCCGGGACTCCTCACTGTGCTGGAGCACACAGCAGCTACAACCCACCCCAAAATCTGCCCCATTTGGGGGAATTTTGCTGTCAGAATTGAACAGAACCCCCAGCTGCTGAATCTTTGGTCTGCCTGGCTCTGTCCATCAGTGAGTCAGTCCTTGGTGTGCTGCTCTGCAGATCCTGTGATGCTGTGTTAGCAGATTCTCCAGGCAGTTCATGGGTAGTCATTCAGACCCTGTTCAAAGCCTCATGTAATAAGTTAGTAGCAAGGCAGCTTCCAGAGCTCTGCTCTATTCCAGCCAGCTAGAAATTACACTATTTTCCAACTTCATTATTACCTCTGTTTTTTATTATAGCATCATTATGGTGAGAAAGCTGGAAAGGAAGTGGGGATTGTATAATGCAGGAAATAGTGAATTAATACCTGTACCATATGATGGAACGGTGCAGAGCTGTGACTGTGTCAGGAAAATATAAAGCAAATAAAGATCATGTTGGCTGGGTGAGGATGGGACTTTTCCACTTGCTCAGAGGAGTATTAAGTTCCAAAAAGAATTATTTCTCAGAAATGCAAGATCTGCATTTTCTCTCCTCATGCACGTGCTCTTGCCTTTGATTAAAGCCATCGTCGGGATATTGAATGTGGAGGGGAAAAAGAAGCTTTTATGGGATGTAGATGGGCTTTAGCACATCAGCAGAAGAAAGCTGATTTATTGCCTGAGAAATCGTGTCAGGGCATTTTAAGGAGGGGGCTACGTATGGGAATAACAAAGAATTGTCTATTCCTTATCATAGGGCTTCTCCAGGGCTAAACCCTGAGCAGTGTTTATTGGCTCTTGAGCATTTATAACTACTGGCTTTGGTGGGCAGGGATCTGAATAGGAAAGTGCAGCTTGTGACAGCCAGGAATGTGGAGGGGTTTGTCTTTTTTATTCTGAAAGAACAGGGAACGCTAAACAGTGCAAAACATCTTTTTATTCTTTTCCCTGACACTTTTTGAATCACATTTGTATTTTCAGGCTCAGTGACCTTACAGTGACACACACAAATCAGACAAACAACCTGCTATTTGCTGTTTCCCCCTGAAATTTCTGTTGGAACATGGAAATTCCACTGCTATAATACATGGAAATGGCTTTGCCCGCACTTTCTGGGGATGCTCAGCTAAAAGCCTTTGTAAAATGTATCCCTTAAAAAACCCATTTTGTTTATAGCAACATCAGCAGGTAATTAAATCTGCACGTGCATCATTTTTATTTTGACACTGTCTTTGGAGAAATGCAGGGATTACTTGGGGTGAACCAGCCCTGCACACAAACCATGTGTATTCTGTGGTGCAGTTGTCAGACCTCAGCAAATGTGCTTTTATAAAATGTGCTTGTTACTCCCCTCACCGGGCTGCAAAGAGATGCAGCTTTTAGAAACAATTTCTTATTTATGTGTCTTATAATCATTCCAAAAACCTGACAGCAACAGGATGAAGATGCCACTCAGCTGAGCAAACACCTCGGGAAGAGCTGCAGGCCAGGAGGGGAGAGCACAAATATCGGTCGGGAAGCATCAGTGGGCGAGCAACTATGAATTTTAAAGGACAAAATCCGGATTACACGTTTCTAGAGGCTCTTGAAGGTTTAAAACTCTTTACAGCCTGTTGAGAGCAGAATGATCTCTGACTTCCTGCGGGGAGGCCAGCGCAGGGGTGGAGGGATGCAGCTGTGTTACCGGCCTGCAGCAGCAGCTGGACAGGGATGGGAGGGATGCAAGGAGGGATTTTACATCACCTGAACACCAGGGAGGAGTGGGAAGGAGTCACCCAACCTGCAGGGAGGCCCTGGAAATGCAGCACCTGGAAATGCAGCAGCTCTTGGTCTCATTCCTGATGCCAGCAGGACCAGCGTGGAGAGCTGGGGCAACCCCGGCGATGGTTTCAAAGTCATAGAGTTATATAGGAAAATTATGGGATGTGAAATAAAATACTAGGTGATCGATGAAAAACATACGTTTATTGAGATGTAACAGTCAATTGCATGGCTGTTAAAACAGCTATAACTGGGTACTAAATAATCAGTTCAGCTGGTATTTATTTAATATAATCACAGCCTATTAAACCTGAATTAAGTACAGAGTTAAGTGTCTCTGGGACACACGGCTGAAAATGGTGCCAGGAACATTTTATGTTGCCTGAAACCCTTTGTGGAAAAGTCCCACAAACACAGACTCTGATGAACTATCCTTTGCTTGATGGGGAAAATAAAAGATGAGATTTTAAATTTTGACCTGGGCTGCAGGAGAAATATCTGCAGCTGTCACCTAGACTGAGACTTAATGTAGATACTTAATTTCTTCAGATCAAAAATATTTGAGTGACTTTTTGGAACTGTTCCTTTCCAGATTTTTGTACGGTTTATTTTGATTACGTGCACATCTTTGCTCCCCTGATTGCCTGACACTTATGCAGTTATTCACACCAGCACAACGTGAGTCCAAAGTAAATGTAAAATGCTGCTAAATCAACACGGGATTTGCTCTGACCTGGCTGGGCTTACAGATGGGAGGTGTGGATAAGGAGCAGCTCACACCCTGGAAATGAGGTCGGAGGACCCGAGGGGATGTGGAGTCCTCAACTCCCAACAAGTTCCCTTTTTGTTTCCAGCAGCTCCCGGGGGTTTGTGCCCCTCTCCTGGGCTCGGGCCATCGCTGGGTTTGTGCCATGAGTGTTCCAGGGCTGCTCTGGAGGCAGCTGGTGCCAAACAGCTCGCAGCAAGCACACAGCCATACCTGGGATGAAACTTGTATCTGCTGCTTTGTGGAATTGCTGCTAAACCTCTCCTGGGTTTGGGTCAACGTTTTCCCATTTTTGCTTGTTTTACGCCTCTTCTTTCTCTTTTTAGTGACAAGTGAAACCAAGTAAAGACTCTTGTCTTTCAAAATAAATATCCAGACCGAATGCCACGTAAACTGCATATGGTGTGCATTATAGATTTATTTTCACGAGAGCTTGCAAAGAAAAACTGCAAGCAGAGAGTCAGGGCAGACCCTCACTCATTAACCCTTGATGCCAGCACTGTCTGTGGTGTTTTATGTGCAGGTTGTGTTTCTTTTACAGGACTTTCCTGAGCCAATATGTCCTTTCACCATTCCCAGGGTATGGAAGAGCTGATGGCAATTTATCATTCCCACCAGAGATGTGGCAAACACAAGCGGAGAGGAGGTGATGGAACCACGCCGGGTGTGATGCTGCCTCTGAAAACCCCTCCTGTTTTACAACAGGGGCAGAAATCAGCCAGGATGGGGCAGATCCTGGATCCTGCAGAACCTGAACAGGACTTTGCTGAGCCAATATGTCATTTCACCATTCCCAGGGTGTGGAAGTGCTGTGGAGAGCTGATGGCAATTTACCCTTCCCACCAGAGATGTGTTCCACAACTGTGGCAAGCACAAGCGGAGAGGAGGCGATGGAACCACACCGGGTGTGATGCTGCCTCCCAAAACCTCTCCTGTTTTACAACAGGGGCAGAAATCATCCAGGATGGGGCAGATCCCAGATCCTGCAGAACCTGAACAGGATTTTCCTGAGCCAATATGTCATTTCACCATTCCTGGAGTGTGGAAGAGCTGATGGCAATTTACCCTTCCCACCAGAGATATGTTCTCCAATTGTGGCAAACATATGCAGAGAGGAGGTGATGGAACCCATGCCAGGCGTGATGCTGCCTCTGAAAACCTCTCCTGTTTTACAACAAGGGCAGAAATCAGCCAGAACGGGGCAGATCCTGGATCCTGCAGAACCTGAACAGGACTTTGCTGAGCCAATATGTTATTTCACCATTCCCAGGGTGTGGAAGTGCTGTGGAGAGCTGATGGCAATTTACCCTTCCCACCAGAGATATGTTCTCCAATTGTGGCAAACATATGCAGAGAGGAGGTGATGGAACCCATGCCGGCCGTGGTGCTGCCTCCCAAAACCTCTCCTGTTTTACAACAGGGGCAGAAATCAGCCAGGATGGGGCAGATCCCGGATCCTGCAGAACCTGAATGTCTCAGTGTAATGAATGGCACCGCTGCAATGCCCCTTCCCCTCCCTCTGGCTAATTATCCCGTGTTTAACAGCCGGACAAAACCCCCTGCACCTGCACAGCCCCGGCCAGCACAATGCCAACAAAGCGGCCAGGCAGGGACCCCAGGGCTCTGAAAGAACACTTAGAAAAAGGATAAGAGAAAAGGGAGGGGAAAAAAAAAAAAAAAAAAAAAAGAAAAAGGAAAAAAAAAGAGGAGGAGGAGATTCGCTCGCTTGGACTTTTTCACTATTGGAGAGAATGGGTGAAAGCCCCACAAAAGCGGCTTAATAAAGAGGAGAGGGAGAACAAGGCGAGAGGGGAAGTGCAGGGCAGGCTGAAAGGAAGGAGGGCTTTCCAGGTTGTATTGTTCCCTCCGGAGATCCTTGCTCAGCCTCTCAAAAGCCGTGGATGACATCAAGTTGATTGGTTTTGCCGCAGCCTTAAAAGTGGGCTGGAGAATCAGAGTGAGCCTCTTCCACACGGGACCCACTTGTGAGGAGCACAAAATTGGTCTCATTCATGGCACTACAAAGGGGGGAGCTCTGCTTTGATGTGGTGCTGGATGGCCCCTTCACCTGTTCCTTCCCTTGGGAAGAGACGTTCCTTCCCTGAATGAGATATTTTTGCCTGCCTTTTTGGCCAAGTTCTTCCTAAAAATCGCTGAAGTTCAGCAATAGGTGAAGCTATTACTTTTTTTTTTTTAATACAAAAAATTATTTAATGAGAAGAATAGAAATATTTTTTTAAAATACAAAAATTATCTAATGAGTAGAATATAAACATTTTTTTACTTTCCATCCAAAAGTGTCGACTTGTTCCTCCCCGGTCCATACTCATACAAAAGGAAACCTTATGTAGAACCTGTGTTTTTATGGATGGGTCAGATGACTTTTTGGCTCAATTTTAGGGCACAACTCTTAGAAAATGCTGCTGCCTTGCCATAAATTGTGGTTTATGTGCCCTGTGGGGAGATTCAGGCTCCCAGGCTGATGTAGGGCAGCTCAGAGGGAGCAAAGTGAGGTGCATTGCTCGCAGCCACCCGAGGCACAACCTGAACTGCCACAATTTTTTTGTGTGATAGATGAGCTGTGCTGCAGGAGGGAAACCAGAGAAGGCATGGTTAAATATCTTTCCTGAGATTGCTGAAAGAGTGAGTGTTGAGGATGGCCATAGATCTCCAGAGATTCTTACTTCCAGGCCAGTGCAGCTGGGATGGTGTTCACAGGGGTCTTAAGATGAAGGAAGAGATGAGAATGTTCACTCCACGTTTCAGAAGGCTTGATTTATTATTTTATGATAGATATTATATTAAAACTATACCAAAAGAATAGAAGAAAGGATTTCACCAGAAGGCTGACTAAGAATAGAAAAAGAATGAATAACAAAGGTTTGTGTCTGACTGAGACAGTCTGGAGAGCTGGACTGTAGTTGGCCATTAATTAGAAACAGCCAACATGGGCCAATCAAAAATCCACCTGTTGCATTCCACAGCAGCAGATAATGTTTACATTTTGTTCCTGAGGCTGCTCAGCTTCTCAGGAGAAAAAATCCTAAGAAAGGATTTTTCAGAAAATATCATGGCTACTTTAGCCATCTCTTTAGTCATCCTTTCTTGCTATTATCTGTATGGGGTGGAAATAATGGAACCCACACAGCCCAGATGAGGTCCCACATCTGTTGTGCATTTCTCCTCAGCTGAGTTAGCACTCCCTGACCCACAGTTTGGTGCAGAATTCCTCAGAGAGCTCTTACAGGGGAGGGTCTGTTCCCTGTGAAGGAGCTCACTGATGTAAGGACTGACTGCTGTGTGTGCTGGGGAGGTCTGGGACACCCTGAGCTCACCCACGTCCCCTTCCCAGCACCCCCAGCAATGCCAGGCATGGTGCCCACAGGAGGATTGTGTGACTGAGCGGTCCTGGGTGGTGCTGTCAGTGGGCTCTGGCATTGGGACTGCAGGGCAGCCAATTAGGAGATTGCTCACAAGAGCAGCAGCACGGTCATTAAGGGCTTCAGGCATCACATGGCTGGCCTCAAAACACGAGCAGAATACAGTCAGGCTTAAATAGCAGAGTGATCAGCAGGTCAGTCCCAACAAGAATCCCTAGGAGTCTAATATGCTGGACATAAATTAGTATCATTAGCTCAAACACCTCAAAATGGGAAGTAAATTACTTCAGACACTCCAGACAGATGGTATCCACACACCAGGCAGAGAGCCCATCTCCCAGAGCAGTGCCAGTCCCTCCCTCTCCCGTGGGCTGGACAGCAGCAGGGAGATGGGACTATTGCTCGATGTGAAACAGCAGAGAAGGGAAGGGGCAAAGAAAAACGATTTTTGCCTGGGAACAGATAATTTTTCTGCAAGTACTGCTTCAATTCATCCAGAACATGAGCAGCAGAGACAAAAACTCATACACTAACCCAGTCCCCTGCTGCGTTCTCCTACAGTGATAAAAATATGGCTGGGAAATGTCTGTGCTGTTTATTGCTTTGAAGTCAAATGTGCGCCGGTTATTTTCAGAAACAAGGGAGCAGAAATGCGTTCTGGCTGCCTCTGAGCTGCAAGGCCATGTGACAAATTTCCCTTTCCCTGTCCCCCTGCTTTTGTACACACATGGATATTTTCACTGTATGTATTCAAAGTAGACCAGACCTTGGTGTGCTGTTTGGAGATGTGTGGCACGGGAATAAATCACAGAGGAGAGCAAGGGTTTTCTCAAGACAAGGCTCTGGAAGAGACAGGTGGATGCAAACAGATGTAATTAAACATTTTTACAAGCATTTGCATCTCTAGGCATTCTTTAAGAAGCTAAACCAGACAATAGACTAGCTTATGCTTCTAACAAACTACAAGAGTTTTTTAAAACCTAAAGTATCAAACACACTGCACGTATTCTACATTCCTCTACAAGTCAATCTATTGTAGAAAGAGCACACAAAATCACTAAATCACTAAAAATAATTCTTGAAAGGCAAAATATAGTTTTGTAACTCCTTCAACAAAAAGCACATTCCTACAGCAGATCAAGCTATGTGAGCCCGTGGGTTTGAGAGGAGATTTAAAGGGTGTTCAGGGAGAAGCTGGGGGGTTCAGCACAATGCTGACAGCTTCAAGTGAGGTTTCATGGCAAGGAGAGGGGAGAAGAAAGCAGTTTTCTCTGGTTTTCATGGCTATAAGGTTTAAGAGAGGCTGCAGCCTTGGGGACTCTATGGGAGTGGTGGACAGAGGACACAGAAAACACCTGGGCCAGCCCTCTGCCTCCTACAAACCATTTGAAAGTGTCCCAGGACATCAGCTCCAAACAGCCAAGCAAAGCAAATCCAGACTTTAAAGAAAGCACAAGGTTAAAGAAAATTATGGAGCTCTTTTGTTTCCTGTAGCTGCTATTTGCTTTCTGACTCTTGTGATTAGATAAAAGGAAGAAAGCCCTTGAAAAGGTGACTTAGGTGTGCTCAGGGCACGGAAATTAGAGCTGCTGTTCTGACAAGCATCAGATACTGGACCTGGAGCTTAGCGGAGGGCAGCAGGGACTGATCCCCCACCTGATGCCACCAAGAGCAAGTCAGCCCTGCCTTGGGCACCCCACAATTCCCAGATCTCCACCTTCCCCTCGAAAAGCCGGTGCTGTCCTGCGTGTGACACGGGGGCAAGGCTAATTGCATGGCCCTGGTGCTGAGAACAGAGGAGCACAGCTCTGCCTGCTCATCACACTCATTATCATCATCCTGCCCTTCCAGAGGGATGGAGGGATGGATGGATGGATGGACAGCCCCAGTGCCTCGAGAGGGCTTTGTGCACAGAGCTGGGCGCTGACAGAGGGGAGCAGGGCCTGGGCTGGCCTTGATTGAGTGTTAATGGGTCCCAGCTGGGAGATAGGCTCAGCTGGGTGCCAATTACCCTAATTGATAAGAAGCTCTGATGGGAGCCTTGGAGGAAGCTGCCTCCTCACCGAACTTACTAAAGGGAGGCTGGAAGAGGAAATAGCTGCTGTTGGAAAGGTTTTGGTTATTGATTTTTTTTTTCTGTTGTTGTTTGTTTTGGGTTTTTTGATCATGGTTTGGAAATGTGCTATTAGGCAAGTGGAAGAATTGGAAAACAGAACCAAGAGAGCTGTGTTGTGGGTTGAGGTTGCACTGAAACAAGCAAAAATACCCAGAAGAAGGTTTCCCAAGAGCAGGTAAGAGAAGGGAGCCTTGGCAGGGCTTCCTGATGGGTATTTGCTTGTTCAACTACTTGTAAGGAAAAACCAGAGCTGCATCTTTCTTCTTCTGCTCTGGTTCTTTCCTATTGCCAGCCGGGCATCTGTGCACAAATCACAAACGGGACAGGACTGCTGAGGAACGTGCCTTGAGCTGGTTTGTTTTCCAACATCAGTCTCATTACATGGTTATGACAATGGGAAGATGCCACCAGCTCACATCTCAGGCAGCAGACGAAGAACTTAAGGTTATAACTTACTTTATAAGTTTTTTGACTAATCACACAAAGCAAAAGCACATTGACAGTAGTTCTATCTAATCACTATAAGCAGAGGTGCCTTTGGTTAAAGCAATGCTTGCTTATTTTGAATACAATACCTGCTTGTAAGCCTTAAAACACAATGCACAGAGCTCCATTATTAAGCTTCAAACATCCTAATATCTTGCTAGATAAACTTTCCTGTAGCTTAGAGAGTTGTTCTAGACAAGCGTTAATACACAGACCATTGTTCTATTTGTCCTTGCTTTTCTACAGTTTAAATAATTTTTCTGCTGACCTATCTCATGGCTGCTGCTTGGCTCTAATCACAGTTCTGCTGCCTCTGAGGCCTGCCTTTTGCAGCTTTCCCAAAACCCTCTGATTTTGTGGATTCCCAACAAGTGAGTGGGGCTGGGAGAGGGGTGTGTGGAAGCTCAGGAGATGGTTCTGTGTTCTCCCCCATTGCTGTGGCAGCTGTGAGATGCAGAGCTGTGTGCAGGGGCTGAGGGGCTGCTCTGATGGAAGGTGGGGCCCTGGGGGCCTGCAGGAGGATCTGGTTCATCCCTGTGCTGGGTTAGGGTGCCTCTTGGAGCCTGGGATGGCTCTGTACTCGCTGCTGTATCAGATTCTGTGTCAGTGCAGTGTGGGGAGAAGGGGTCAGGGAGAGCAGCTTTTTGTGCTGTGTCTGCTGGCAATGCTGATGTGAGTGATGGCTTTTGCCTGATGGTTTCCTTCCTCCTGGGACCTGCTTATTACCGTTGGAATAGATGGAAACAGGAGGAAATAGGAACTTCTGGCTGTCTTGGAGTCAGAGTTAACCCTTTGTAAATGAGGAGGAAACTGAGGCACGGAGAGGCTCTGCACCAAATGCAACCCAACAAGCCTAAATTAGCTCTAGGTAAATTCAGACTGTAAACACACAAGCACATCTGGTGCTGAAGACTCTTTGCTGTTTATTTTGCTACTGGTTTGCTGAGAATACCCAAAACTTTTCCTTTGCCTGCCAAACTGCTCCATGGCCCTCTCTTCTGAGAGGAGGAACCTTTGGTGTCTCAGTCAGAGCCCTTTAAATCCTTCCCACAAAGGGTTTTCCTTTCCTGTAGGAGGAAGGAGTGCAGCAGGCATTGCACAGCCCTGCTGCAGTGCCAGACACTGGTAATAACCTCATTAGAGGATCCCCTCTTCATCTTTCTTCCTCTCTAGGACCATAAAGCAGATGTGAAGGCAGCTTCCAAGCATGGCTCACCTGCCCTTTGCAGTGCTTGGGCTCAATGCAGCTCCAGGGAGCTCTTTAGAAAGCCCTGTAAAAGTATGAAAGGGATGACTGCATGTTTAAAAACCCTTTGGATAGGGTTTTCTGGCGCAGGCTTTGTGAAAGTTCTGTTTTTCTGCGATCAGTCAAGGTACCTGGGCAGACCAAAGGTGTGTGTCTGCCTCTGAGGCTGAGTTTTGTACTAATTAGTGCTGGCTTTGTGCATTGCACTGGCCAGTGGGGCACCTGAGCTGCATCACCTTTGCCACATGCAGGACTTGCACTGGTTTCACCCTTGTGTGCTGGGGAGGCAGGCGCAGAGGGAGCTGGATGCTATTTAACACAGCATAGACATCTAAACTCTCAAAATTAACCTGCCAAATGAATATTTTTGGAGCAGAATTAACTTGCCAAATGAATATTTTTTGAGCTGGAAAAATGCATTTGTGTTGAAATAGTGTCTGACACTATTTTTTTAAATTGTGTTTTTGAGCTATACCTGCACAACAAATTTTGGACTTAAGGCGGCTTTTTTGAATCCCAGCTTTAGATGATCAATAACAGCGGCTTTTGGAAAGAGGGTGAGAAGTGAGCAAGCAAGGAGTGATTCTCCTCATTTTATTCTCTCAGGTGCTGTCAAGCAAACAATGCTGGCCATAACCATGTGAATTTTATCTGTCTCTGCTGGTGAAAAAGGAAAAGCACAACAGACACCAAGGAAAGCAGCACAGCCTCATCCCCCAGTGCCTGCTGCTGACTTATCAGCTTTTAAATTGCTGACAAATGACAAGCTCCTGTAATGATCCAGTTCAGAGGGTACCTTCTTGGAGAAACACAGGGATGCTCCTGGCAGGGTCATTACTGGGAGTCGTTAATCACTGATTTGATATTCAAAGCTGATGGCGAAGTCAAAGCGGGTCAGCATGCTAATGGCCATCAGCGGTGGCAATGACCAATTTCCACGGAGTTATTGTCAGAGCAGGCAGCAATAAGCAGCTCAGAAAAGGCAATCTTTTATTTTTAAATGGGAGCCCGTATGGGCTGCAGGGGCAGGATGGGCTGCTGCTGACAGGAGGCAGATTTGCTCCTAATTGGGAGAGGCAGCGGCCAGGAGAGGAACAGCTGGAGCTCCAGGGGCAGGGAACATTTCCCAGCTGAGACCTCTGCCGTCATTTTGGACAGAGGAATTAGGGATGGTGATGGCTCTGGGTAGCATGAGGGAGCTGGACTGTGTCATGGGGGAGCTTCAGCTGGGGGTGACTGAACTGGGGACTGAGGGCAGCCCTGTCCTGGTGTGGGAGGTGATCAGAGGTGTGAGTTTAAAGGTGGAGAACAAATGCTGGGAGTGCTTGAAGTCATTGCTCAGAAATTGAAAACAAAAATGTAATTTTTTTTAATGTTCAACTGCTTTTGGCAACCCTAAAGACACTCCAGAAACAGCCAAGGCAGGTTTTGGTGTGTTTCCCCCCAGTCCCAAGTGGAGGAACCATCTAGAACACAATTGCTGTGATCTGCTGGTTTTGCCAAACATGGAGAATTTGTTTTCATTTGTGTCTGATAGTTTCCTGCTCTGTCAAAACAGCTGAGTCATTTTTTCCATGAATGTGATTTTTTTTTTCAAGTATTTTGATATTTCACTTTCTGTTTTAAACATCTTGGTGAGTGGCTCTCCCTCAGAAGTTTTAGTTTGCTTTCTTTGAAGGAGAGCACTGGCTTTCACTGGGAGCACAGAGGTGCTGCCTGGCCATGCTTCAGAGCAGTGATGGGTTCTTAGTCCTGTGCTCATTGGAAGGGAATTTTGTGCCAATGGCAGTGAAAAATTGGAGCAAAAAGTCTGTCCCTGCCCTATACATCTCCATGTCTAACTCCATCCTGTTATCTCAAGCATTTTTCCTCGTAAAAGAAAGAGTGCAGCATCATGATGGGCATGCTCATGGCTCTGAATTATTGACTTGATGTGTGTGAATCTGAGAAATCTCAGAGTTATTTCTCTGCAAAAGCACGTGAGGTGTGAGAACAATGGCTCTGGAGTGCAGAGAGCAGGACAGGCCCTGTTTGATTGCCCTGACCTTCACCAAAGGGGGGTTCCCACCTGGGAGTGAGGCAGGAGCTCCCCACCCTCACTCCTCTGCCCTTGTGCTCCTTCAGCTGGTGCAAGTGGACACACAAGTACTAGGAACTGAATGTGAGAGCAGCAATTAATTTCACATCATACCTTTGCTGTCCCTGCTGTGGGCCAGATTTGAATTACTGACCTGGAGCTGAAAGCCACCACAGTCCCCCAACAGCCCCCCAGTTTTCTGTCTGGCTGTGCTAAAACCCCATGCTGCTCCCTGCCTCCCTCAGGTTTAACCCTCTCCCAGCCCTCTTCCTTCTCCTCCATCCCTCTGCCTGCTGGGCATGACCAGGATAAAAGGAGGAGCAATGAGAGCCATATGTGGAGCCTTTTCACCCCTCTGCTGTGGTGAGCCTGGCTGGGGGTGAGTTGTGCAAATCCTGGGATGTTTGAGCCTCCAGACATGGCTTTCAGGGCACAGCATCAAGTGGAAATGCGTTTGCTGGGGGAGAAATGGGAGTGTTCAGGAGTATGAGATCTGTAACTGGCATCCAGTTGAAGGGCCCAAGGCTGCATCTGATTCCTTTTATCTCCATGTGATGCTCATGCATCTTTACCCTGTATTTCCCCGTGTGGTGACAATGACTGGTGGGATGTACTGCAAAGCAAATTCCCAGCATCTCTGGTGCTGCAGACAAATGGAATTACCCTTTCCCATAACACCATCTCCAATCCTCTTCCTGATGCAGACTGGGAAAACCCCTCTGACCTTGGGTCTTCCAGCTAAGATGCAAGATCATCCATTTTCCTGTCCTTTGTGCTGCTGAGCCACAAACCTGAAACTCCAGGAGCCAGTCCAAGGCTGACATGCCCTCGGGTGGGGAGGTAAATTGAGCGTGGTTAAGTTTCACTCTGTAGCCAGAGGTTGAGGGCTGGAGCTGTCTTGCCTCAAGGACCTTCAGAAACAGAGCTTGAGATGTTATTTCTAAAAGGGGATTAGCCAAACCTGAGAGTATTCCTGAACAGCTCCTCCTTAGCAGAGCAGCCAGGGAGTGCCTGTCTCTCGTGTCTCTCACCTTGTCTCTGGCCAGGCTCCTTTTGGTGTCCTTTTGGCCTGGGATGGGATCCAGGCTGGGTGAGGAGCAGAAAAGAAAGCAGTTCCCGTTTATGGACAAGCACTGTGAATTATCAGCAGCTTCCATCCATTCCCAGTGATCTCCAGCAGCCCCTGGGATGAGCAGGAGTCCCTCAGCACTGGGGACTGCTCTTGTTCCCAACAACAGCAGAGGTGCCACAATTTGGGCTGGATCTGCACAGTGCCAAGTCTTGTTGCTGTGGTAGCATGGAGGGGAGAGGGGCTTCTCTGAGGTGTTTTATGAGGCCTAAAAGCCATGTGAGAGGAAGGAAAAGTGAAATATCCTGATTTGGTGCTACGCTGAAGTGCTGTGGTCTGGTGAGCACCAAGGAGTGACAGGCGTGCTCTGGCAGCAGTGAGATCTGTGCTGCAGAGAGCTCCCACCCTGGAATGCGAGAGCTTTTATGGGCACTAATAAATTAAACCTCATGTGTTGACTCTAAAAATGTGGTGGTAATGAACCAGCTTGGATTTACAGATAAGGGGAGCAAGGCACAGAGCACTGTGCTCATTTCCCTGTGCTTGCAGGGCCTTCCAGCAGCGTGGGTGGGATGACACCCAGGAGTCCATCTCTCCTGCACAATGGGCTTTCCTTCAGGCTCTTGCTCCTTCCCAAATATTCTCTTCCAAAATCCTCCCTCTGATTTTCACCTAGCAGCACGTGGGGTACTTGTGACTAGCCTTGGATAGGCTCCTCAGAAAAACAGGCTTGTTGTTAACCTGGAGTTCTCTGTCCAGGAATTCCTCTCTGTCCAGTGGAGGAAAAAAAAGAGTTCTGGAAATCAGAAAAATGCTGATGACTCCATAGGTCCCACTGTGTCTGTTTTCCAGAGCTGTGGCTGCTTGGCCATCCCCCTTCTGAGGGCTGGCTGCCAGATCAGTGACAGTTCCTGAGGAGGGGAACACGTTCCTGCAGGTCCCACGCTGAGCAGGAGCTCTGAGCCTTCCTCACCATCTGACACAGAAACACAAGAGGCACACTTTCCCCAGATAATATTTCTTTTTTCCCCTCTGTCCTCTCCCTCTTTCACAGATGTCTTAAGGACCTTGCAAAGTCTCACATTCAGGCTCTTGGCCCCGATGAAGCAGAAGCTGCCTGCAGGCAGCTTTTGGACAGCTGGATGAAGATATCACTCGTCAAGCAGCGTCAGCCCTCTCCAGGTAACAAATCTTTTGCTGCTGCTCTGCAGGAATGTCTCAGTCACAGGCTCACACCTGAGGCTGTCAGCCTTCAAAGCCCCTCTCCTGGGACAGGGGGGTGAGTGGTGCACACACCTGCTGCTGCTCTGGGGCTTGGGCCCTCCAGTCCCAGCCAAGCAGCTCCCAGTTCACCCAGGGCATTGGGGAATCTCAGTGCAGGCCAGAAGGAATCTCATCCCTTAGGAAGGGAAAAAGCTGCTGCTTCCACGTTGGAAAAACTCATTGGGATCCAGCACTGTCCCGCTCTGCAATCTCCCTGCAGACCCCTAATCCCCCCTGCCACCTCCCATCCACCCAGCTGGGATGTCCCACTCAGCCCCCACTGCTGCCTCAGTCTTCTCCTCTCCCCTGCTGTACAGTAAGTATATTAATAATAAACACTTTAAACCAACCTTTGTGTTCCTCAGGGTCAGGGACTGAAGTGGGAGAGCACAAGGAAGGATTTATGTGAATGTGAAGGACGTTGGTTCAGGAGGTTGGCCCTGCTCAGTGAATTAGTGCCCCTTGGTGTCCTGCTACAGCGAGGTGATGAGATGACAACTCGGTCATCCTGCTGTCATATGGGAGAAAAATTAGTGTATTTGGGGCAGGAGTGAAGGCTGGCAGTCCTGGGAGGGTCCGTGCCTTCCCTAAACTGCTTGGCAGCCAGCTATGGATGCTGTGACTGAACTTCTCTTCAGGTACAAGTGTGGGCTTTAGGTCCATGCCCAGTGAATTTTGGCTACTGTGCTCCCTGAGAAATCAGGAAGGTCATATTCCTCTTTTGTAGCAGCATGGATGTGGCAACAAGGGGAGTATTTTGCCTTGGAAATTGTGTTGCAGAGGATATGGTGACCTTGTTCTGCTTTCTGGGTCTCCACAGGGCTTTTGGTTTGTGTAGTTTGTCAAAAGCAAGCTCTGAGTGCTGCATGTGCTGTGGGGAATGGGCTCTTTGAAGCACTGCAATGTGTTTGTGGTAGGGAAGCCTCTCCCAGGACCAACAGGAAATATTTCTGCAGTCTTTGCCATGTGTCCCAAAGCATGAATTGCCTCCAGCACATGGGGAGGGTGCTGAAAATAGCAGCATCCAGACTTTCTTTGGGGAAAAAAAGTAATTATATGTATATAAAGAAATGGACACATGGTAGGCAGCAGGAGAAAGACAGTGATGGAGTCCTTCCAGGGAAAACAACTCTGTTATGGGTCGTGGAGTAAACACAGATGTCTGGAATTGCAAGGAGCAGAGGAGCAGAACCATCCTGGTGTGCTGGGGAGGGTTTGCCTGGGGGATGCTGCAGGGTGAGACAGCAAATCCCTGCAGTGATGAGCTCTGGACAGGCATGGCAGCCCTGCCTGGGTCTCTCCAGCTGTCCTGGCCATGTGGGCTTGAGTTTGGGTTAGGGGCAGGGAATTTATGGAATGGGGAAAAAAGCCGCCAACTTGACCAGAGTCATTGTTGGGTGTTTTTATCAGAGTGAAGAGTCAAGGTTTGATCCCCCGTGTGTCACTGGGCAATCTCACTTTTGCTCACAGCTTTAAACAAGAAAGAGGACCCTGAAAATCAAATGCATTGTGGGTGAGAACTGGCAATGTGCCCTGAGAAGGGAACAGAGAGGAATATCCTTCCCAGACAGATCTGGGTGCTGCCACTGAGCTAACCTCTGCTGGAGGAAAAATTATTTATATTTCAGTTACCTAGATATGGGAAACAAAAGGAAGGAAAAAACAGCAATTGTTTAAAAAGAAAAATAACAAAGCTGTGACAAATAGCTGATCTACTTGTTCCTGTCTGGGAGGAGCACCATAATGGGCTGTAAGGACATGGCATAGTTCTGCTTCCTCTGCTCTGTGAGCTCCCAGCTCTTTGGCCAGCAGAATTCTGTCTATCACTTTTTTGCCATTATGATTTTTTGCCATTATGATTTTTTGCCATTATGATTTTTTGCCATTATGATTTTTTGCCTTTTTTTTTCCTTTTCTTTCTTGCATTCATTGTAGTGGCTGGAAAGAAAGGGAAATTAAGTCTTGAAAAATGCAGATGGGAAATGTTAAAAATTATGTCCTTGTAACATTTCTCATCTGTATTTTTGGTTAGGTGTGTACTTTGGTCAGGTGTGTATTCATCTGTATTTTTGGTTAGGTTTTTTTTTTGTTAGGTGTGTACTTGGAGATATTTTAGCAAGGATTCCTTTTGAAACTGGATTTGATTGCATTTCTCAGGGAAGGGAAGCCAGAGCTGTGCAAGGAGACCTGGAGCAGCCCAGCTCCCTGCAGTGCAAATGGACCTGGATTCTGACCTCACCCGGGCTGCAGGCAGTTGCAGGAGGAATAAAAAAAGTAAATCTGGGCTTGTTGCCATGAATAATATGATGTCTTTACATCCTGACCTAATTGTATTAATTCTTCATGGCAAATATCATATGGAAGTGGCTGATTAGTAGCTAGCAATGAGAGGGGTATTGGCCATCTGGTGTGCTTGGCTTGGAAGGGGAAAAAAAAAAGATCAGGATGAAACAAAACTGAAACACATGAGTCTTTCAGATAATGAATTAGCCAGATTCATTAAATTTCAGTTCAGATTTGTCTCTGCTGACACTTGTGTATGGGCAGGGCAGGAGGCAGTGGTGTCTGGGAGGAAAGTGATCCCTTCAAGCTGATGGTGTGCAGTGAATTGTGGTTATTTTTCAATAAGAGCCCATAAGAAAAAATGGTGTCAGCTCTGTTGTACTTGAGCTACTCACAAGCTTGCTTCTGTTAACCTTATGATAAGTTTCTATGAGCTTTACCCAGGGAGTGCAGCTCATTCATGAACAAAAATAATTAAAATCAATTAAAATCAACTGATTTTTCTTCCATGAGTAAAAACAGAGCAGAAAAGCTGATCTCTTTCTTATGTCTTACCTTGACAAAAGTATCTCAGCTTTGTCTGGCAAGGCAGTCATAGAAATCCTTCTCTTTAAACTCTGCTCACCTCTGGCAGCTCAGAGACACAAGACCTGTCTGAGATTTTGCTCTTGTTGATTTTTAAATTATTTTTTCCTTTCCCTGCAGCCCTGGGAGAAGGTGTTATGATGGAAAGGCACTCTGCACTGCCCTGAGGAATGCTGCAGCTCCTCCTGGGCTTGGGCAGTAAAGATCTCTCTGAGGTGTGCACATGCACTGAGTGAGATTTGGCTTCACACACCACGATATTGGGACTTGTGCTGAAGAATTCTGCTGCTGTTGTTTTGGAATTAGCCAGGAGGATCCCATCTCAGTGCGGAGAACAGGGTGGGAAGCCTGAAATGAGGGCTCCAGGGGGATGACAGAGTGGCTGGGCTGGGGAGAGCAGCCAAGGAACCTGGGGCTGAGTCAGAGGCTCCCATCTGTGCAGGGGTTGTCCAGAGGTGAGCTTGAACTCATCTTTGGCCAAATGTCCTTGCTGGACTGGTCACTGAAAGGCCCTGGGCGTGCCAGAAGTCTGCTGTGCTCTGCAGTGCTTCCTCCTGGGAGGCTTTGGGGGGAAAAAAAAGTTTAATTTGTTTTTGTTACCAGGGGATTTCCTGCATTGCACCTGTGCAGGCTGGGAAGAGGTGAGTGAGTGGTAGGCTTGTTTGGATGAGAGGGTGGAGGAAAGGGGATGAGACCTCTTGGCTTAGGCTCCAGAGACCATGCCAAGCCCAGAACTCTGCTAATCCCATGCTAAATCTCTGGAATCAAGGAGATCTTGAAGGCAACATTAAGGATGGTAAAAAGGGGTGGGTGAATTTCTCAAGCAACTGAATTTTGAATACTATTCCAAGACAGCAGCACTGTGAATTGGCAGGGGAGCCCTGATCCCTTGGTGCCAGGTATGGTTACAGGGAGGAGCTGTGTGCTGTTGTCTTTATTCCGTGTTTATTCTGTACCTAATGAGCTCTGGTTCTGCTTTTAATTTAAGCCAGCCCTTCTTCCCCCCTCTCCTCCCCAATAATTCATGATCAACACCATAATCCAACCTGATTGCCTGACAGACAAGGAGTGCTCTGTGACTGTGGCCTTTCTAACAGGCTCCTTATTAAATGTTCCTGCTGGATAAACAAGCTGGGGGGAGGCTGCTGGGGGTGATTCCCAAACACTCCAGAGTTGCCAAAGCCCTGGAGCAGAGTGTGTGTGCTGAGGGCTGTGAGAGTCATTTTTTACTGACAGATGCTCCTAATTGTGTGTGTGTCTTTCTCTGAGGGATGAGTCATGGGCTGCTGGGAGCAGCAAGAGGTTCCAGAGTGGCTTTGATGGACATGATTATTGCAAGAAACCCTAAATTTAGGATGCTCTTGGATGAGCCAGGTTCCTGGGACATGGCTATTACCTTACCTCCCTTTTTAAAGATTGGACTTAATGATGTTAAAGGTCTTTTCCAGCTGCAGTGATTCATTTAGGCAGGTGCTGGAGGAGCTGACCTGGGGATGTGCAGGATAAAGGCTGATGTGCTGTGGGCTGGGAGTGTGCAAACATCCCATTCCCACCAGGAAGGACCTTCCCAGTGCTGCTCCAGCTTGACTAAATGGGGTCTTTCCCAGGATTTATTTCAATTATGATTTTAATGGTGGATTTCAGACTTGTGTAGATACCAGGGTTGGTTCCAGGGAAGTATTTCATGGCTGTGGCTGCTGGCAGAGAGCTGGGTATGGTGACCCCAGTATGTCTCACTTGGACTGCAGGATCTGTTCTTCTGCAAGGTGCAGGGCTGCTGCTGGAGATCCTGCAGCTGAGCACTGAGGGGTGGCTGTTGTCAGCTAAGAGTGTAATTTCCTATTTATTTTACTTAAAGACACAGATGGGAATCACTCTGGATCATTCGCGAAACCTGTCTGGGTTTGGAGGCAGCGACCTGCAGGTCAAAGGCTTTGTGTCCTGTGCAGTCCCTGGGGATTTGGGGACACTGAGCTGCAGCCTCACCAATTTTACAGTCACTGCTTTGGGAGCCAAATGTGCAGCTCCTCTGTGTGCCCTCCTTGTCACACTTCAGCTTTTCACACTGTGGTTTTGAGGCTGACAAAGTGGCATCTGTGGTTCTTTCCTCCCTCACCCTCTTCCCAATTTGTTGTGGCCTGTGTGAAGCTCTACCCAGTGGTGGATCAGCCCATGACCTCCTGCAATCCCTCTCAGAGATCCTCATGAAATACAGACCATGGAGCCTCTCCTTTCCCTGCCAGCCTTTTCTTGTGTAGCTCCTATCTATGAATCTCTGATTTTGTGCCCTGAGGAAGAATCCTGGTGACACCATGCCCAAAGGGGGATGGCAGTGAGGCCAAACCTGTATGTAATTCCATTTTTTGGCTGGATGGTGGGATGTAGTGAGCGGGTGTTGTGCCCACACTGCTGCTTCCAGGATCACTCTCTTTCCCAGAGAAGTGGCTCTTTATTTCCCCTATAGACTCCTGGTGTTTGTTCATTACTAACCTAAAAATAAACAGCATCTTGCTTAGAAGCAAGCCTTTGCCAGCTGATTATGGGGAACCTAAAATATACTAAACTCTGATTCATCAGGGCATTATAAGATTTGATCCTTTTATAACTGGTATGTGGAGGACTGCTTTATAAATAATAACATCACGTGATTAATATGACAGAGAAGTTATAATTAATAGCAACATCCCATGTGATGGGAACGGTGAAGGCAGGCAGACACCTTTCCCACCCTCTCTGAAACACATTGAGGCAATAAAGCAAGTGTTAAAAATACACCTAGCATGGCACTGCATTTAACAGCTGCTGCAGAATGAATCACAAATAAAAATACAAGCTTCCATTGATGAAAAAACTGGGATAATGATGATAAGCAAGTGACCTCAGCTGCAATGGATGGCACTGTGCAAGCACACATAATTATGCAAGTGATTTGCTTAGCATTGATGGTGTCTGTGTCGCAGACATCCTTTAAGAAAAATCCTTTCCTTAGGATTTTTCCTTCTGAGAAGCTGAGAGGCCTCAGGAACAAAATGCAAACAATGGTTATCTGCTGCTGTGGAATGCAACAGGTGCATCTGTGATTGGTCTCATGTGGTTGTTTCTAATTAATGGCCAATCACAGTCAGCTGGCTCAGACAGAGAGCCCGAGCCACAAATCTTTGTTATCATTCTTTCCTTTCTATTCTTAGCCAGCCCCCAGAGGAAATACTTTCTTTGATTCTTTTAGTATAGTTTTAATATAATATATTCTATTAATTTATATATATCAATATATATATAAAATATATATTATATATAATATATATAAATTAATATCATATGTTATGTTAATATCTAGATAATATATTAATATATACTAATATAATATATAAATCAAGCCTTCTGAAACATGGAGTCAGATCCTAAGACTCCTGTGAACACCATCACAGGTCTGTGCAAAGCAGAACAGGGCCAGCACTTGCTCACTTGATCCAGAGCTTCACTGAGCTTTGGAAAACGTCTGCAACTGCTCAGCCTCTGGGGGCTGGGATGTTTCTGCTCCTGCATTTCCACAGGTTTGCTGAGACCAAGGCACAGAGAGCTCCCCCCTCCAGGGACCACCAGAATATACAAATATATGCTTGAAACCACCTCACAGCTGCCTCAATGTATGTTTGCTCATTTGTTCCAGCGTTAGCAGGACCCAAATGCATTGTTTTCAAAACATCCTTGCTTTTCTCTCCAGCAGTTTTACTGCTTCCAAATACGTTCTGTGCCCCTGCTCAGCAGTAGGTAGTTATTTAAAACAATACATTTCTCTTCTGTGCAGTGCTTTCTCAGAGGTCTTGGCTTGTTCAGCCTTTAACTAGGTTTCAGCATGCAAATTTAATGTGTCACTGTGGCATACTTAGGAATAATTAATATAGAGGGGTTACTTGTGAATTGGTGCTGGGGACAGATTTGTCAGGCCAACCCCAGCAGTGCTTTTCTTTAAATGCTCAAGCTGATGACAGGTTTGATGTGAGAGTGACATTTACTAGTGGGAGGAGGCCAGGAATATTTATATTTTTGATGTGTGTGGTGGGAATTTTTAGGGGATTTTTTTGGGGTTTTTTCCCATCTTCGCTTTTTTTTCTGTTCCCAAATTTTGCAGCTGTGATTTGATTTACACAAAGCACAGTGCTGAATATTTAGGAATTATTTGTAAAATGCAAAAAAAAAAAAAAAAAAAAAAAAATTGGAAAGCTGCAAATTCCCTTTTAAACCTCAAAGAAGAGGGAAGCCCTCCTGTTTGGGGACTGTTTGGGGATGCAAACTGGTTTGTTACAGAAAGGGATTGGGAACAAACTTTCCCTGAAACATCTGGGGCTGATCCACATCAGGGTCAGGATGCAGGAGCAGATGGTCAGCTCTCCTGTGAAAATTGTATTTTTTATTTACATGAAACCACACTTTTAGCTGTGGGGAAAAAACGTAGCCAATTCTGCTGTGAAGAAATGTAACAAAAATGAAAAATTTCTCTATTCTGAGAAGCTCCTTGCCTGTTTGAATGCTGTTTCAATAGGAGTATCAAATGAGGAGTAAGGAGATCAAGAAGGAAAAGCGTCAGCTCTTTTTTGGCTTTCAGGGACCAGCAGAAATACAGAGGAAAAAGTGCTGGTAGCTGATATATTGACCAGTTTTCATTATAACTTCAGTGTTTCTTTCAGCTGAAAGAGAAGATATGATATGTCTTGATTAAATGAAATGTCATCTCAGCGTTGAATTAATTACGTAGAACACGGGCAAGGGCTTGGTATTGTATTAATTTGGCTGCTCTGGAGAAAACATCAATAGGCTGTTTGTGGATGACAGCTTCATACTCTGTCAGCTCCTGCCTCGGATCTCACAGCTCCTTGCAAGTTCTGGTCTGTTAAACTTGGGTAGAGGCACTGAAATCATTAAAATTTCCCTTTTGTGCAAGCTAGAGCAGCACTAAGAAAACTCTCAGGCTTTTCCTCTGCAGTTCAAAGCAATGGGAATTTGTTAGAGGTGTGGAGGACTGGACCCTAAATAAGCCCCTGAAAACCTTTCTGGTCCCCACCAGCTTGCACAGGATTGGCCTCAGAGATGGAAAGAAAAGGCCAGATTTCCATGTTATTCAGCACTGAAGATTTTAGATGAAAGTTGAATTTCTCCCTGCTTGGTGGCTGATTAAGAACCAGCCACAGCCAGGGGTTGGCAAGGATCAAGATTGGTTTTACAAGCAGAGATTGCCTCCAGTGAGTTGTCACAGTCTGCTTTTCTGGGAAAAGGCAATTGTAACTCAGGAAGTTCTGATGTGAAAATTATTTTGGCAGATATGCTCTTTTTTTAATAGTTTATGCATGCAAAAGCAATAGGGGAGATAAGGTGATGGGAAAGGTGAATCAAAGCAAAAAAATCTCTTTGTGTGGGGTCATGTATTCTTTCAGAGATGTGCTCAAAGAAAATGCAGAGATATTCCCTGGATTTGCCACCACATTTAATAGGTCATTTCAGGCTTGAGGAGAGGATTCCTGGAACTTTGTAGAAAGGCTTAAAAACCTGCTTTTATGAAAGACTCCATGGGCAGAGATACAATGGCCGATCCACCCAGAGCATCCCAGCCCTGATTTGGGTTATTTTTGGGGCAAAGCAAGATAATAGTGGGGTTCATTGCCTGCTCAACCCCTCACCCTCCCACAGAATGGCCAGAAACGTTCTGGTCCCCATCAAGGTGCAGAGCTCTCCCTTCCAGGTAGAGTCCCAAGTCACCATGGTTGTTATGGCAGTCGCCCTGGGAGGTTTTACAGCAGTTTTATGGTTATTATTTATTTTTATGGTTCATTGGATCGAGGCCCCCAGTTCGCTTCATAGCTCTCCAATGTCAACAATTATCAGGCAGCTGCTAATTGGGGGCTGGATCAGAAAATCAGCAGCCTCCTATCACTGGAAATCTCCGTGGGTGATGTTTGTGACACCTCCAAAATCAATGGCAACGAGCCCAGCTTGGAGGAAATTTAGACACTGAGGAAACCAGGAACACACCCTGCTCTCCTGTGCCCAACTCCAGTGACAGCTCTGAAACCTGATTTCCACACTGGTAAAAGCTAATGAAGCATGGAAGAGCATCATTAACCCATAAGCAGTTTTTGCGTTAGAGACTGGATGCAAAGAAGAATCCATTGGGGGTTTTATTTGGCTTTTTTTGTGTAACTGAGTGACTGTGCTGGAGAATTCAACCTTTGGATGAGTGAAAAGGAGAGACAGAGAAAAGGTAAGAGGAGAAGAAAAAGGACAGCATTCTTAGAAGGAAAAGGGTAAAAGGATTAACTTTTTGGACAACAGTTCTTAAATTTCAAGTTCTTGCAAAAGTAGCAAAAAATGGAAAATAAAATGTAGACTAGTCATAATTTAGTTCCAAACCTCCACCCCCTCAATGACAAAAAAAAAAAAGGTCAGACATAATTTTTGGTCTCAAAACCTTAAGACTTTTAAGTTTTGGTTGAGTTTAAGCCTCTAAGTGAAGTTAACCTTTTAAGCTGAATTTAGTTTTCTATCAATTTCTAGGAGGCAAAAATCTTTAAAAATATCATTTTGCACCTGCTCTAGCAGTGGCAGAGACCAAACTGTGCTCCGTGATCCTTGCTGTCCTTGCTGCCACCTGTGCCATGGTTTCCAGGTGGCAGATCCTGCAAACCTCGTGACAGCTGCAGTGCAGGAGGGGCAGGATTGGATCCATCCAGCCTGATTATTCCGCAGGTCACGGGCATTTCTCTGAGCTGAGCAAACAACTGACATATGTGCACTGAGAACAATTTGAAAATGCGCATTTGATAGATTTTAAATTATAAGACACTGATGTTGGTGCTGTTTTTCTGAGAAACCACTAAATCTGTCGTGCTCTGCCCACGAGCCATGCAGGGATGTTGTAACTCCCCACCCAAGCTGATTCCCCAGCCCTATATTTCACCTTCCTTTTGATGGCTCTGTCATTTAAGCCTTCAGATAATAGGCCATTATTCTCGGAGTTGCTATTATATTTTATTAATAGGAAGAAGGAGGGAGGGGGGGAATTATTGTCACAAACTCTGAAGGATTTGCACTTGGAGCACTCAGAGCTCTCGAGAAGGGCAGTTCATCCATCTCATCCCTTCCTCCCTGCTTTTCCAGGTCCTGCCAGCAATGGGGACAGGTGCCACCCCAGGCTGGTGGCAGGACCAGCAGTTTGGTGTCCCAGGGATTATCCAGAGAGGGATCTGTGCCAGCTGCAGTGGTGGGTGATGGATGGATGGATGGATGGAGGCTGGGTTAGTGCAGCTGAGCTCTCCTCGCACATCTGTGCGTGTGGGTGTGTGTACACGTAGAGACAGCCAGAACAAGTCTGTTCCTGTTTGGGAGATCAGTGTCAAAAGTGGATTTTGTAAGAGCTGGCCAGGCTCCTGTTTCCACATTACTAGCCAAAAGCAGTTAGATGGTTTTTTTGGGTGCCTCTGCTTTTCCAAATCACTGCATGGCTGTGTCTCTTCCTTCAGAAAGGGGAAGGACGTGCTCCAGAGATTCCATGGAGGTGTCACAGCAGCTCATCCCAGTTTGGTGGGGCTGGGCATCACAAAATAGGGTGGCCAAGGTGTGACTGCAGCAAGGAGGGAAGGAAAAAGCTGTGCTGGGGGGTGGGGACCAGCCTGCAGAAAGGTTTCTGCTCCCCTTACAAGAAAGGGATGAGTAGAGACACGTTGGATCCAGCTGTGGCTCCCTTTGTGTCTGTACAAATTGTACCTTCTCCAACCTTTCAGAAACACAGGGCAAGGATGGTTTGTTGGTTTTTTTGTTGTATTTTTTTTACCCTGAAGTGCCTGAACACCTGAGCCTGAAAATCCTCTTCTCTCTTCTTTTTCTCCTTCATTCATTACCCTTGGTGGGGAGCCAGCTGCTAATTGCAGTGTCCTGCATGTGTCCGTCAGTGCCCAGTGAACAGCATCTTCTGGGGGTGTTTTAAGCACCATTTTACAGCTGGGATGGGGAAAGGAGTGAGGTGTGGTGGGGGAAAGTGGCCGCTCTGCCTCTGCTAGCAGGAGGAGGAGGAGGGGGAGAGGAAGGGGAGCATGGCTTGCTCCAGTGTGTGCATCATCCACCCTGCTGCCTTTGGGGCTGTAGCATCTGGGGAGAGGGGGACACAACCAGCAAGAGCTGGCCCTGAGGGGAAATAAAACACCTGTGTTGGGAATCAGCTTTTAGCTTCCAGCCATTGCCTGACTGGTTTGGGTTTTTCCTTGTCTTTGAAACATTTTTCTGCAGCTCGCTTTTCTGTCAGGCCCAGAACAAATGGTGTTTAATGTGCAGATGCAGCCCACAGCTGGGATAAATGTATGCATTCCTGCACCTTTGACTGGCTTTAGGTATTTGTCTGGGGGAGCGAAAGTGCTTCCATGTTCTTGGAGAAGGGTCGTGCATTTTATGCAAAGGAGGAATATAAATTCATAGCTGCAGTAGCAGCTGGTTTTATTAGACTTGCTTGTATCCTAAATGGTTTGGTGCAGTCACCAAGGTGCTGGTTTAGAGTCTGAGAGAGGATGCTGGCAGCAGGAGCACAGGTGGGCTGTGAAAATCCCCTGTGGCCAAGCTCTGGGGTGGTGGGGCTGGAAAATTCCTGTGTGTGACCGTGTTCCCAGGGGCCTCAGGTTGAGGGAAGAGACGAGGATCTGACTCCATGCTTCAGAAGGCTTGATTTATTATTTTATGATATATATTACATTAAAACTATACTACAAGAGTAGAAGAAAGGATTTCCTCAGAAGGCTGGCTAAGAATAGAATAAGAAGGAATAATAACAAAGGTTTGTGGCTTGGATTCTCTGTCCGAGCCAGCGCACTGTGATTGGCCATTAATTACAAACAACCAACATGGGCCAATCACAGATGCACCTGTTGCATCCCACAGCAGCAGATAATCATTGTTTACATTTTGTTCTTGAGGCCTCTCAGATTCTCAGGAGGAAAAATCCTAAGGAAAGGATTTTCCATAAAAGATGTCTGTGACATCTGTCCCTACACCCATCCATGCTCTGAGCTCCAGGGGTTGGTTCTGCCTTTACCTTAGGGTGAGCTGGGGGAATCACCATCCCTGGAAATGTGCAAAAACTGTGTAGATGTGGTGCTTGGGTGAGATGTGAGTGGTGAGAGCTGGTTGGACTTGGTGATCCCGGAGGTCTTTCCCAGCCTAAATGATTCCATGATTGTCAATGCAAAGGCTTCGCTGCCACAAACCAGCACTGACCAATTGATATCCACCATGGAAGGATTTGAAGATGATCTTTGCTAAAAGAAACACTGCCAAACATCATTACTGACAGAGCTGGAAATAGAAATGGGATTTCTTGACTCCCTGTTCAATCTGCAACCAACAGATTTCAACTGCTGAAAGAAATCAGTTGGGATGTCAGCGGGTGCTTTGATATTTTAGCTGTTCATTTTCAGTGCTTTTTGTCATGTCCTTTTAAATCACGAACTTCAAAAATTCCTGCTTGGCTACGAACAGTATGGTCTGGTTTTCAAAGCTGCTGAGTTGTTAAGAACATTTTGAAAATTAAAATAAGGACTTTGGGTTCCCAAATATATCCTCAGGATCTCAAGTTTAAGCACTTGGGTTTGCATACTTTGTTTTTTATTATCTGCACCTTTAAGATAGGAAAACAAATACAATTGCTGCTCAGCACTATCATTAACCCAAGCAATTTGAAAATAGTTTATTTTGTAATGAATTAGTCAATTAATTGTTTGTTAATTCGCTCTGTTGCAAAATATCAGGCTGAAGAAATTTTCTGTACATTAACACAATAAATCTTAATTTGTTACTGCTGTTTTCTGAGTAACCCACAGCCAGCAGAAGTCAGATTTATTTATTTTTTCCATTTTCTCTGGTTAAGTCTAATTCTTGTGCAGTTTCTTCTGTCTCTCTGCTGATTCTTCAATTTTCAAGATCCCAAGGTTCAAAAGGTCTTTGGGGAGACCTTGTTTGTATCCTGAACTCAGGAGCAAGTGTTGCAGGTCCCAGTTTGAAAAAAGGAGCTGCTGACACTAATTATTTTTTGTTGCTTGTTTATCTCTTGATAGTTCCTCCAATCCAATTAAAATCATTGCTGTTCCTTGCAGGTGGCATGGATCTTCATTTGGATTTCAGGAGCCATAAACAACCAGCAGCTTGTGAAGGCAACGCTTCTGTGAAGGGTAAATTCACTTCTGAAAATTCACCATGAAATTCACTTTTGTTCCAAAGAAATAAAATGAAAAGAAATGCAGAGACTGTGGAGCTATCACAAGCCTCCAGCAGTGAAGATTTAGGATGGTAAATATTGCAAAGCTGTTAATAACCCTTATATGATGACTCTGTTTTAATGATATTGAAGGAATTTGGTCTTGAATTACCAATAATTCCTGAGAAAGCTGTCAAGAAAAAAAAAAACAAAACGGGCTCTAGAAAAAATACAGTTAAAAAAAGAAAAAAATCACTATTCAATTTCAAACGATTCCCTGAGAAAATTATCTTTAAATGGCTGAGGGCAATTGGAATAATGGTTTAAATTTGGGCTGGAGGGTTGCAGGCTGCTGTGGGTGCTGGCAGTGAATTGAGGGGCTGGGCTGAGACACAGATCGCTCCAATGAAAGGCTCTCGGTGACACTGCATGAAATTCTTATTTAACAGTGACGTTTGCACTCCATGGGGACCCAAGGGAGGCAATTAGGAGGGCTGGAGAGGGAGGGAATAATTTTACCTGTCAGGTTTGGAAGTGGGCAGCTCTGGGAGTGTGTGTGTGTGAGGGATCCAGAAATTAATGAAATAGAGAGGCTTGGCGGGGACTGTCAAGCCTGTGGTTAGAGGTGGGGAAAGAGCTGTTTCCAAACCCACAAGATTTATTTCTGGAGCTGGTGGGTAGGTGGGAGGCAAAGTTAGCAGGCTTTACCCTTCAGGGCTTTCATCTGCTTTAAGTTGAGCTGAAATTATTGCTAATTGTAGCAGCAAGCAGGCAAGGTATCCATGTACATCTTACAGGTGGCTTCTTTACATTTTTGTTTAAATTTTTTTCTCTGGGGTTTTTTTTTTTTTTTTTTTTTTTTTTTTTTTTTTTTTTTTTTTCTTCCACTCTTTGATTTCTCAGTGTGTGAATAAGGAGCCATAGGGAGAGGAGGCTCCAAATTCAGTTCTGGCAGCTCACAGGCCTCCCAATGGTGCAGCACTGCCCAGAACTAACCTGGCAAACCTGAGCTTTCCCTTTTGGGATGGAAAATTGAACGGGGCTAAGCTGGTGTTAAAAGCTGGTGTTAAAATGGCCCTTGCTCCAGGGGTTGCTGATACCTGCCCTGGTGCAGTGCATGAATGTTCCTGTGCCCACAGGAGGGTTTGGCTGAAGTCAGATCTCAGCTTTGTGATCAGTGTGGTCCTCAGTGAGAGATGAGCCCCACATCTTTCACCTCGTTGCTTTTAGGAGTTGTGGATCTACAGTATTTCATATCCAGGGCAGATAAAGCTGATGAGTGTCACAAGAACTCAAAATATCTGGGGTCTTTTTATTGTCAAATTCGTAATGATTTTCAATTTGGATATGTGGGGGTGATTTTTCCTTTTTATTCCTTTTTGTTCCCCTCCCCCCCCCATTTTTTCTGGTTTTTTTTTTTTTTTTTCATTTCACCCCCCTTCCCCCCCTTTTTCCCCCTTTTTCCATTTTTCCTTTTTTTCCCCATTTTTCCTTTTTAATTTTTTCCTTAATTTTCCTTTTTTCCTTTTATTTCCTTTTTTCTTTTTTCCTTTTATTTCCTTTTATTTCCTTTTTTCCTGCCTTTTTTTGCCTTTTATTTCCTTTTTTCCTTTTATTTCCTTTTTTCTTTTTTCCTTTTATTTCCTTTTTTCTTTTTTCCCTTTTTTGCCTTTATTTCCTTTATTTTATTTCCTTTTATTTCCTTTTTTCCTTTATTTTATTTCCTTTTATTCCCTTTTTTCTTTTTTCCTTTTTTCCTTTTTTCTTTTTTCCTTTTTTCCCTTTTTTTCCCTTTTTTTCCCTTTTTTTCCCTTTTCCCCCTTTTTCCCCCTTTTTCCCCCTTTTTCCCCCTTTTTCCCCCTTTTTCCCCCTTTTTCCCCCTTTTTCCCCCTTTTTCCCCCCTTTTCCCCCCTTTTCCCCCCTTTTCCCCCCTTTTCCCCCCTTTTCCCCCCTTTTCCCCCCCTTTTCCCCCCCTTTTCCCCCCCTTTTCCCCCCCTTTTCCCCCCCTTTTTCCCCCTTTTTTCCCACCTTTTTCCCACCTTTTTCCCACCTTTTTCCCACCTTTTTCCCCCCTTTTCCCCCCTTTTCCCCCCTTTTCCCCCCTTTTTTTCCCTTTTTTTTCCCTTTTTTTTCCCCCTTTTTTCCCTTTTTTTTCCCCCTTTTTTTCCCTTTTTTTTCCCTTTTTTTTCCCTTTTTTTCCCTTTTTTCCCTTTTTTTTTCCCTTTTTTTCCCTTTTTTTCCTTTTTTTCCCTTTTCTTTTTCCCCCAAACAAACCCTTCACACCCTATTCCAGTGCTTTCTCCAGGCGTGTCTCTGTTCCTTGCTGCGGACAGAGGTCAGTGGGGACAGGACCTTGGACACAAACAAGATTTCAAACAGCCTGAGCCATCTGAGGTCCCTCCCTGATTGTTCCTGGGACAAAGCCCCGCTGCAGGCGCTGCAAGGGATTCCAAATCAGCAGCCAAACATCTCAGGAGCTTGGTGCTGGTGCCCTGGATCAGCCAGCAGTGATGGTGCAGGTGTCGTTGCCTCTCCTCAGGGCCCACACAGGCACCTGCCCTTCCTCTGCCAGAAATTATTGGCCAAAACCTCAGAATATCCTGAGCTGGAAGGGACCCCCAAGCTCTGGGTGTGAATGTGAAGGCATGGATCAGCTGCTGCAGCAAAGCAAATTTATCATCACGCAGTGCTTTGAGCTGACACACTTGTGTGTGTCTGAGGCAGTTATTTTGGGGGCAATATATATATATATATATATATATATATATATATATGAACTGGGGCTTAAAAACTTGGCTGGAGCTGAGGGCAGAGAGGCAGCTCACTTAGCCTGAGGAATGCTTTTGACAGAGACTCCTTGTCGCCACATCTCTTGGCTGGGAATGAGTTGTACCTTTCCTGCAAATGGAAATATTTCTCTGAAGCCCAACAGCTGCAGGAACAGCAACTTGTCTCTTGATCACGTTTTCAGTTTTAAAACCCATTTCCAGTCCAGCAGCGAGGAGAAAAAACCCCAAAGCTCATTCAAATGAGCTTTTTAATGGAAAAAGTCACATTAAATCTAAACCAATTCCATGATCTCGTCTGAGTCATGGCTTTTTAAAGACTGGGGGCTGAGGCTGCAGTTAACATTGCCTTAGCAATGCTCAGTACTTATCTGTGAGCAGATAGGTGATGGTGGGGAAGGGCTGCTGGTGTTATTTTTCTAAGGGCCTGATCATTTAGCTATCTAATTTGGGAAGCAGGACTATCTCTGGCTGACTCTTATCACCCTTTCAGCGAGGCAGATAGCAGCCAGCACATTACTCAGCCTTACCCCGTGGATATCTGGTGTCTGAGTGTGTGTTACAGAGCAGAGCACTGAAACCTCTCAGTGCTGGGCACACAAAAGTGGCTTCAGCCCACCTGGTAAGGGATGGATGGATTTGTCCTCTGGGCTTGTCCTCAGCGCCTGAATTGAGA
Source organism: Ammospiza nelsoni (assembly GCF_027579445.1). Classification (NCBI taxonomy): domain Eukaryota; kingdom Metazoa; phylum Chordata; class Aves; order Passeriformes; family Passerellidae; genus Ammospiza; species Ammospiza nelsoni. The sequence continues at coordinate 5,896,151 of NC_080646.1, read as the reverse complement.
GACCCTCAGTGGCTCTGCTCTGTTGTCACTCAATTATTTCCTACATTTATGATATAGGAAACTTTCCTAACTTGCCTTATAACTGTAATAATGATATGGGAAAGTTTTTATTTATAGTTAGAGAAGGACTTTCATTTTTTCCTATCTCCTGCTGTCTTCTCCCTGACAGCTGGTGGTGAGGAGAAATTTAACCTCTTACTGGTGCTTTGCAGCTTTGTCTTCCCCACAGGGTTTCAATGTGGGTAGCTTCTGTGGGAATTTGGTATTTATTTTTTTTTTCTGTTTTGCAGATGGAAAATAGAGACCTGCAGCTCAGAGGTGTTTGCAGGGAGTCTTCTGCCTTGAAACAAACTGCTCCAAAATAACTTGTCAAGTTCTCTCCATGCCTTCTGATGGACCTTATGGATTGTTTTTATGGGTGCTTGTGATGCATAAAAGTGCAAATGGTCACTGCAGAGGTTGGAGAGCCATGAGGCTGGTAGGAAGAATGCCCAGGTTGTCCTTGCTCACTGGGATATGACACATCCCACACTGACCAGGGTGGCTGAGGAGCACCCATGGCTTTGTTCCATCACCCTTAAACCTGCCCCAGTGCAAGCTGGCCCTTTAACAGGAACCCACTGCTGTGTGTCCAGAGGGGAGCAGAGACAGAAAGGAAGTAACATTGAGTCACAGCAGTCAAGAAGGATCAAAGATTGGCTATTTTTGACACACAAAAGGGTAAGTGATGCTGAACTCTCTCTAGACTGATTACAGCTGAACACAAAGCATTTTAACCTCTTAATCCTCACTTCTGAGTTATAGCCCCGACATTGAGGGCTTTGTGGCTTTTTGGAGATCCTCTGCTGTGCGTGACCCTTGTCCCAAGCAAGTAAAAACACACCCCTGGCTGCTGCACAGCATGTGCTGAGTGCTGAGCGTGGTGCTAATCCTGCCAACTCTGGGGTTTTTTGCCTCCATAACTGGAATCCATGGGAATTCTGACAGAGAAAAGCAACCAGGTTGGATGGGGCTTGGAGCAACCTGGAATGGTGGAAAGTGCCTCTGCCTATGGCAGAGAGGTTGGAACAAGAGGAGCTTGAAGGTCACTTCCAACCCAAAGCATTTTCTGTGATCTGTGAACTGTGGATGTAATCTCTCATTTCCCATTTGGATTTATGGCAGCAGAACCCCAGTTTCACCTCACTGTCCTGAGGATAGCCCTAAAATCCCTGAGTTCCCCCTCAGAGAAGCTGTTCCTGGGCTCTCCTCTGTTGTCTTCCCTCCCTGGCTGTCACAGACATCTTTTATGGAAAATCCTTTCCTTGGGATTTTTTCTTCCTGAGAAGCTGAGAGGCCTCAGGAACAAACTGTAAACAATGGTTATCTGCTGCTGTGGAATGCAACAGGTGCATCTGTGATTGGTCTCATGTGGTTGTTTCTAATTAATGGCCAATCACAGTCAGCTGGCTCGGACTCTCTGTCTGAGACAGAAGCTTTGTTTTCATTCCTTCTTATTCTATTCTTAGCCAGCCTTCTGATGAAATCCTTTTTTCTATTCTTTTAGTATAGTTTTAATGTAATATATATCATAAAATAATAAAGCAAGCCTTCTGAACCATGGAGTCAGATCCTCACCTCTTCCCTCATCCTGGGACCCCTGTGAACACGGTCACACCTGGCCATTCAGGTATCCCCTCTCCAGATCCTGAAAGGTTCCTCTGTTCTTCCTAGCACATGGACTGGTGTTCTCTATGAATCCACATCCATTGATTGTAGATGTGAGAGCCTTGTTTTGGTTAGGGCCTCATTTGTATTATTTTTGGTTTGCATATTTGGGCTTGACATGAAACCCAGCAGAGAGACTCTTACTCAGCCAAGGCCATTGCTGCATTCACTGCAGATGAGCGTGGTGCTCCAGGGAACCAGTTTCATTCCAGGCTTTGCCAGTGATTCATTTCTGGATGCTGCCTGCGTGATTCCCTCTGGGCCTCAGTTTCCTGTTCTGTAAAATTGAGATAATACCCTTTCATGGCACGGGGCTGCTTTGAAGCCTGTGCAGAATTACTCTGATGTGTTTGGATGAAAGTTTCTGTAAAGCAGATTTAAAAAAGCATGCAGCTCTCATTGAGGGGTTTGTATGGAGTGATCAGGACCCCAGAATTACTTCCCAGGATGAATGTGTCTGTGTTGAACCCTCAGACAATGCTGAACACTGAAACTATATTCATGTAACTCTTCTAAAAGCATCCACTGTTGGTGCCCATGGCAGCGTTTGCTGCTATTCATTCTTTTTGTTTGTTTTATGTAAATCCTTTTTCCTTCTCATTGAAAACACAAACAAAAAAAGGGATGACCAAAAGAAAGAAAAAAAGAAAGAAAAAATTTTTGCTCTGTAAGCCCCATAAAATTGATTCATCTTGAAGAAGTTTTTAGCAGGACCAACCCTCTGTGCCTATCTGTGCGATTTTAGAACAAACTCTCCTCTTTCTCCTGGCTGTCATGTTATAGAAGAAATACCCTGAGAGCAGAAATGAAAGGGAAAATGCAGAATTTTTGTCTCCTTGCCTTTCTCACTCCGGTCCCTTTATGCGCTGTCCCGCTGCCCCCTCCTCCGTGCCCTCCCTCCTGCTCTGCCTCAGTTCCCATTGAAATGTCAAATGCAGCAGTTGTCTGCGAGTGAAAGAGGGACTCCCTGGTGGGAACGGGCTGCCCTTCTAACCTGAAGGCCTCGGCTGTTCTCTTCTCCCCTTTTTGGTGTTTCCCATCCCACTTTCTCAGCAGATGTTGTGTGGGGCAGCACAGGCTGTAAAGGAATGGGTTTCTTTTCACCTGGCCATGTGAATGGGCTGGCACAGAAACCCTGGCTTATTCTCTCAGACTCTGGCAACACAGAAAGAGATTGTTTCGAAGAGCTGTCTCTTTTCTTTTTTCTTTTTTTTTTTTTTTTAGACTAAGATAGGGAAAAAAGGCTGAGAGATGCTGGCTGTATTTTAAGCTCCCTCCTTGGGTGCCAAAGGAGTCCTTGGAGTTTTGTTGCTGCTACTTTTGTTCCTTTTATAGTTTCCATTCAAGCCCCAGGCTTTCAGCTCCCCTTTGTCTTAGTCCTACTTTTCCCAAGCAGTTGACATGAGAATTAGTTCAGAAGGATGGTGGAGGTTCATCCAGGAGCATTGCCCCATTTTAGTCCAGGGCTGTAGTTTTTGACTCTTTGGTGGAAGTTTGGAAAAGAGTGACTTTTCCCATGCTTCTGCGAGGAAATTATTTAGTTTCGGATGAGCTCTGTCTGAAAACACGTAACAACAGTGTGCAAAATGCACAAATTCAATCCTAATGCTGAGTTTTGTCACTTAAGATTGGAGAGGCACCTTAAAGGTGGAGGAAATAAGGAGTGCATGAGTTTTCAACTTTTTTCCCTTTTTTGGCTCCCTGTTTATCTGTTTTTCTGTAGCTTTCTGTCCCTTACCAGGACCTTGGGCATCTTAGAGCTGGTCAATTGAACCGCAGCAGAAAGGTACCCAGAAGAGACATTCCCTCCCTTGTGTTGGATGCCTTTGCTTGGCTCCTTCAGAGCATTGTCACTCATCCAGCTCACTTTTGGCCATGTCTCTGTGCCCAACTCATTATATCTAAAGTTTATATATATTCAAGAGCAAATTATGCACATGGCTTGTGAATGATTGGATTGCCAGCGTGAGAAACGCACACACTGCTGATCCTGAGGAATGGACCTGTCGCTTGCTGATTTAATGAGTAAATAATGAATTATTCTGAAATGCTGTAGGGATATTATGCCAGTGGTTCTCTTTTGGTCTTTATACACATTTTAACTCCAGTTGGTTTTTTGTTGTGTGTGCGTGTGGTTTTTTAAAAATCTGAAGTTTATTTTCGCAGTGGTGCTTGGAAAGCTGTAAATGATCCACAAGGAATTAACAGACAAAAATCCCTGGCTCTGCTCCACCCTATTGAAGTCGATGGCAAAACTCCCATTGAATTCAGTGGAAGTAACAACTAGGCCCTGTGAGAGAGTAAACAATAAATCAGTTTTATAATCACAATATTTCTCTATGTCCTGTTCTCAGTGCCTTATGTGGCAGAGGTGTTAGGTGTTTGTATGAAGATGAAAGGCACAGACAAATCACAAACATCTCAGGTGAAATACTTCACAGGCTTGTAAAGGTGAAATTTCTAAATTTGAAAGCTTTGGGTAAGCTTCACTTTTCAGGCAGTATTTTGGAAACCCGCACTCCAGTTCTGTTAATGGCAATTCATTCTGAGAGGCTGAACTGCCTCTCCATCCATCATGTAGCCAGCAGGTGTAGGAGAACATTTCCTCTTTCTAGTTTGTAAAAAGTGCAGTTTTTTGACACTTGGGAGTGTAAGAAACAGCAAACTGATTCTCCTGCCTGGACGAGTGGACATGTCACAAATCCCATTCCAAAACTGATCAGGAGGAGCTGGATCATGTCCTGTCAGATATCCTGCAAATGTGGTGCCTGCAGTTAGAAGTTTGCAGAAACTTTTATCCCTGTGTCTGCTCTGGCACATCTCAGCATTAAAGCTATTCTGTTAAATAATAGGGAGGTATAAATAGCTCAGAGGTTTAGTTCTTATTAACCCTATTCTGTCAGTGGACTCCAAATCATTTTGATTAAGGAAACAAATATCGAAATCTTACATTTTGCATGGGGGAACCCATGGCACGGCCAGATACTCAAGGATGGAGTTCAGTCTTTTCCTAAGTCCTAGTCTAGCATCTTATCCCCTGCCTTTTAAAGGCTTTATCCCTAAAATGTGTCTTGAGTTAAGGGCTCTGTATTGTAAAGTTTTCCTATTGATTCCTTCCCTGGAGTTTGTTCCTTTTGGAGGAGATGGGGCATTGATAATTCAGCTGTTCTTGACTGTTACAGGGCCCTTCAGCAGAACTGTGTAGCCTGAGTGCTTGTGCTTTGTAAAATAACCCTTTGGTCCTGCAGAATGGCAGGATTTACAGGTTTAGCCTTCTTGATTTGTTTTGAATTATTCTGTTTGAGCTATTCATGGAGGGTACAACAGAGCTGAAGGTAAGGCAAGGTTGTTACCAGACTACCCAAAGATGAGTGCCATGGAAATAAAGTGCTATTGTTGCTCCTCAGACAATGACACTGACTGAAATAAAAGACATCTGGGTAGGAAATAGCAGCCTGCTTGCAGGGAGCATCCATGGTGTACCTCAGCTTGCCATGAATGCTAGCCCTGCTAGGCAACCAGGAAAGGGATCTGCAGGCAGCCGTGAGCCAGGCCAGAGAAAGAAAAAGGCAAAAAAAAGCCTAACCCTGAGAAAAAGGGGTGCATTCTTCCTAATTGTGCTTTGGAATGGAAATCTTCTTATTCTTGCCTTTTGTTGCATTTTTCCTCTTCCTTTTCACGCCCCAGCAGCAGCAGCCTGGGTGTCTCTGGGAAGGGCTGGGGGGCCATGTCCCACCCTTCCAGCTCTGCCTGGCCTCCAGGTGCCTTTGGGGGAGAACTGCAGCATCTCTGCATGCTCATCTCACACTCTCTGCCCTGGGAAATGGAGCTGCAGTGCTGGCCCTTAGGAAGGGAGGGTGAAACCTGCCCCAGTCTGGCTGCGGGTGATGGCAGAACTGCAGTTTCACCTAAGGATAAGCATCCAGCCAAAATTGACAGGATTTAAAATTTTTTTTTAAGTGGCTGGTGGCCAACATCAAGTTCAGAGTGTTTGGAATGTTTAATAGATGTTCATAAATAAAACATAAATATCTCTGAGCAGTGCTTTGAAGAAGGCAGTGGTGGACAGAAGGAGGTGTGAAATAGGATGCCCAGGGTTAGGGGAGGAGTCAGTGGCAGGGAGAACTGAATGTGGCTCTCCCCTGCCAGGCTGTCACCCTCACTTCTGGGCCACCTTTTCTTGTGCAAGTAGACTAAACCTCACTCAAAATCAAAGAGTGAAGGACAGCAGAAAGGAGGAGGTGTTGCTCAGGGCAATTTGGGCAAGAGCTGAGAGAAGCTGGGACAGCAGGGCAAGAGCAGTGGCAGCATCAGTGGAAAATGCTCTGAGGTTGTAAGGAATCAGGACCAGGAGCTGTCTGGGTGAGGAGAGAATTTCCCCATGGTGATGGTCTCACCTCGCACACACATTTCTTGTCGTCTGTTTTGCCTTTCGTGCTTCCCTGTTCTCCCTTTATTATTAGATGTGCACTGGCAGCAAATGGGTTCTCAAACATCAAAATTCTTGACTTGATTAATGAAAATTTATTATATATGCCTCCCATTTTTAAACAATGAAGCTGTGATACTCTCTGGCTACCCAGAGCTGCTGGAAGTGACCTAAGGCATCCCCTCCTTTCGGCACAGGCTCAGGTTGAAGTGCAGGGGAGGCTGCAGGCAGGACCAGCTGTAGCTCAGGCAGCAGCCTCAAGAGGGAGAGAAGGCTTTCTCAGAGGCTGTTATGACCAATGTTCAAAGGGAAATGCCTTTAGAGAGGAAAAGGCTGGGCTTTCTGGCTGCACAAAACTCAGACCTGCAAATCTGTTCTGTGCCTTTGTTTTCCCTGATGCTTCTCTTCTGCCTAATCCTTCCCTTTGCTGCTGCTGATGTTTGGGGACCTCTTTTCTCAACCTGGGGGCTTTAAAGCTTAGCCTGGGATGAGGGGCCTCACCTAAACAGATTCAAGCCTTTTCTCCTTGGTCAGAGACTCTTCATCCCTGTGTATGACAGGACAAATAGCCTGGACAGGAGGGGAACAAACTGATTATTTCCCTTGAACTGAAGGATGCCCTGGCCCTGCGTGGCTGATCACTGGACAAGAGCAGCACGATTGGACAAATGACCAATATAATAGCTAACAAATGGAAAGCACTGCTGGCAGCAAAGGAGCAGGCTATTTAAAGGCAGCAAGAGGTTTGCAGCACCAGCCCTAGCAACAAGGACAAAAGTTATTCCAAACACATGAGGCAAAGCCACCATGAACCCACTGCAGCATGCTATTAATAGGAAAGGGGCCTTCATTAATTTCTTAAATGGTGATGCCAAAACATCAGAAGAAATTTGTGGTGCACATAAAGGAGCAGCACGTTGCACTGTATCTAATTGCCAGAGTAATTATTTTCTGCTATGCAAATTACCAGGAGCAAATCCACTGCAGTACATCTATGTGTATTTAATTATCATCAAGAGCTGGAGTTGAGGGACTAGGTTTAATATGTTCATAATGAAATAGCTAGAATTTGTGTGTGCATTTGCAGAGAACTCGTTATTTTGCCACAGCTGGATTTGTTTATTTTAAATAAATCATTGTGGCAGATACAGTTTCTGCGTGCTTGCCCATCTGCTGATTTATCGTAAAAATTGTGGTTTCACTTCTATGGGTGGTTTCTATCAAACACACATAACCCCTCTTGCTTACAAGCTGCATGTTTCTGTAGGATTTGAGGAGTAACTCAATGCAAAATAAAAGCCATTTTGTCCATGGATAAACAAAAGCTGGAGGAATAGGAGGAATCAGGACCACCTGGGTGGGTTAAGATTTTGTAAGGCTTTGGGTCTTCATACTTACAAGCATGTTGTGGTTTAAAACCAGGACAAGGATGAAAACTGGAATTCTAGCAGCACCCGTTTGCAAGCCAAACCTCTTACTGTTCAATGTCTATTTGATGGTGTGCAGAGGCAAGTTAATGCTTTTGGTTTCTAGGAAATAATTTGTATTTTCTCATCATAGCAAGAAACAATAGAAGTGTACACAGGATACAGGATTACCACTCTCAACCTGACATGGTTCTTCCCCTCTTAAGCTTCAGACTTTCTGGGCCAGAGCTTTACGAAAGATATTGGGATATCATTGCAAGGCTCAGGTTATAAGAAAAACATTAAAACTGGGAAGAAATACTTTTTCCACTTTGTCATATTTTGGTGGTTTTCTGTTAATGCAACTCTTGGAAAAAAGAGATCTGAAATCCAGCAGTGTAGGTGGCTGTTCAGCCAAGAAAAATCATGTTGTGCAGTCCCCAGGAGCAGCGTGTGTGACATGATCCTGTTAAGAACTTGGAATCTGCAGCTCTGGAGGAGATGCTCCAGTCAGGAGAAATGATCAGTAAGGACAGATTTATTTCCTGTGTAGCTTTGCTTACCTGGATGAGGCTGGCTTCCATTTAACACCTAACAGTTTGTTGTGGTCACTGTTTCAGAAAGCTCCAGGCTGTCCATGCCAGGTGAAATCGTGGCTGCAGTGCAATCAGAAACACAAACCTCTGCCAAGCCTTTGTGTCCCTTTGTTTCTTCGTGTGGATGCCAGCTCGAGTTGCACAGCACAATGAGGCAGGGGTGACCAAGGGTCACCAAGGTACTGCTGTGTCACCTGGGGCCAGCTCCTGGTGACATTTCCCTGACGGTGCCCACAGGACCCTTTTCCACAGTGCCCCTGAGCTGGTTTGTGCATAATTGATGGGAACCCTGAGGTTCTGCCTCCCCCTCCTCCCCAGGACGTCCTTTTCTGTGTTCGTTTATTTTTTAAATAATTAAGAGGCTGTGTGACTGCCTGTCTATCTGTCCCACTGGAATTCCTCTCCAGCTGCTCTCATCCCTTTCCACAGCCCCTCCTTTTCCTCCCCAACACGATTTTCCTTTCACTGTACTTTAAAGGGTGCCTTTTATTTTTGCTTTGTGCAACGAAACCCCTGAGCACTTTTTGAGTGAGATGCCCTTTGCGGCTTGCTGGAGTCCTGAAATCTTTCCCTCTCTCCTTCCCATTGAAGGAACCCTTTGATGCAAGGGCATGATTTCCTCTTGCCTGATGGGCACCTCCTCTCCCTCCAAAACACAGTGATAAATTTCCTGTCCCTGCAGCTGGGGATGGCCAGGGGACACCATTCCCACCCTGTTTGTCCCCTCCTGTGGCTGCTGTGGATATGAGGTTATTCCAGCAACATCCATGCATCTTCTGGAGGTATTGGGAGCAGGGATAAAAGTCTGCTCCCTCTCCCTTCCCAGAGCATCCATTTCACTGTGGTGCCAAGCAGCAGAGAAGCTGTGGCACATCTTAATGCTCAGCTCTTGAAGGGGTTGGCTTCCCTTCTGCTACCATCATTGCCTCTGTTCCCAGAGGAAAGTCCTCCAAGTAGAAGAAGAGAAACCTCAAAGCACAGAGGGGCTGCTGGAGATATTTGCTCCATGTTTTGGGCTTTGTAAAAGTGGTTGCATTGAAGGTGGGTGGTGTGGCCCTGGTGGAAATGGTGATTTTTGTGTAAAAGCCTGAGATCTCAGGGCAATGCTGGTTTCTGGGCATGGATTTGGGAGTGAGAAATGCAATTCTCTTTTCATTGTCAACAGAGGATTTTGCCAGGTTGTTCCTCTTGACCTCATATGAAGACCATCTACCTATTTCAATCCCTTCATAAATAAACTTGCTCCCCATCTCTGCTTGCCTGGGCTTGCTGCTCTCCAGATCCCCTTTTTAATTGACACACAGCCTGTGGTGTGGCTGGGGGCTGTGCCAATAACTCCCATATTCCAGGCACGGCAGGCAGATAGGCCCCCTCCCTCCAACACCATCATTCCAAGCAAACATCAGACAAACACCCAGCTTTGATGTGGCTCCTGGGCCTGCAGCCTCAAAAGAGGAATCTCTGGAACCCCCTTTGCACCGTTCCCCGTGCCAGAAATTGCAGCAGTGTCACAGCAGCCAAGCAATTGGGTGCTCAGCGCGGCACAGGGGGGGTTTTGCAGCTCCTCAGCAGACAGGGCTGTGCTGGAGAATAATCAAGAGCAGCAGCCCGAGGTCGGCAGGGGTTTGGGCTGTGAAAATCATAATAATCAGGGATGGGGAATGGGTGATAGGGCTGTTGTTGGACCATCTGAGGCACTTGTCAGAGGACATTAGCCCTGCAATTAGGAGAAGCTGGGGAGGAGGGAAGGGAAAGCAGCAGGAGCAGCGCTGCAGCAGGGAGGGCTTTGTGTCAGCACACAAAGCTTTTTTCTCAGCAGGGCTGCTGGGATTTGCTCAGGTCCCCTCCCAGATAAATTAACTCAGTACAACACCTGCTCCTTTAATATGGCCAGGCTAACTCCACTGAAGACCTGGCCTTTCTCTCTCCCTTTCTCTTCCTTTCCTTTCCTTTCCTTTCCTTTCCTTTCCTTTCCTTTCCTTTCCTTTCCTTTCCTTTCCTTTCCTTTCCCTTTCCCTTTCCCTTTCCCTTTCCCTTTCCCTTTCCCTTTCCCTTTCCCTTTTCCTTTCCTTTCCTTTCCTTTCCTTTCCTTTCCTTTCCTTTCCTTTCCTTTCCTTTCCTTTCCTTTCCTTTCCTTTCCTTTCCTTTCCTTTCCTTTCCTTTCCTTTCCTTTCCTTTCCTTTCCTTTTTCTTTCCTTTCCTTTTCTTTCCTTTTTCTTTCCTTTCCTTTTCTTTCCTTTTTCTTTCCTTTCTTCCATTTTCTCTCTTATTTGTTAAATGACATTGAAGCAGCCTGTGAACTCCCTCCTCTTGTTTTCTTCCACCTCTAAACCACCCTTCCTCATGAAGGGTGAGAATGTTTCCCCCCATAAGAAGGGCTGGGAAAAAAAACCCAACCAAACAAAAACAGTTGAAAGATTTAGAACAAAATACCCCCCACCCCCCAAAAAAACCCCCAAAAAACAACAAAAAAAAACAAACAAAAAAAACCAAACCATAAACAAAGAGCCCAAGCTGGCAAGAGGTGAAGGGGATGTAATTGCTATTCCTTCTGCAGCCCACTAAAGCTGCATGCTTTAACCATCTGAGGACTGCAGGAAATTTTCTCTTCCAAGAGAGTCAAATGTGGGGTTTGCATTTTCTCTCTTTTCAGGAGGGGTGTGGGGTGAAAGCGGTGGTCTTCATTTTCCTTGGGATTAGCTGAAGCTCCTTCCACTTTTATGCTGGCAACGTGAGGTTTCATCAGACCTCTGATCCTGCCCTGAATAAAAATACAGCATTGCTGTCAAGCAGAGCAGAGGGCTTGAACTTAACTGGATTGAAGCACTGGCTTTGAGGCAGAGTTCTTGGCTCATGGAGGGAGTTGTGGGGGCTCCCAAATTCAGCTCAGGCCTAGGGGAGTCCTGTCTGTGCTGCTGACTGAAAAACTTCACCCTGAATTTCCTTCCAGGACGCTTTGTGTGATGCTCAGCTGTCCCCTGGCTGCAGCTCCATGGATTTATCCCTGACAATGCCCCACTGGCAGCAGGCTCCCTGTCAGTGGGGTTGCACCTCCAATTCATGGAGATGTATGCATGAGCTTAACTGCAGATAAATGCCACATTTGCTTATAGCTTGGTGTTTGCCTTTCCCATATGAATAAACATCCCTGGCTGCTCCTCTCTGTCCTGCCCACACCCTTGAGAAAACGTTCACAGCCTGTTTGCTGCCCTTGGCTCTCAGTTTGCTCTTTGGACACTTTTCCTGCCAGAGTTTGCAGGTTTTTTCTGACCTCTGCTGCTGGTCCAACGCGCTGTGGTTTAATGGTGTGTTTTACAAGGCAGCAGAAGCCTCAGAGCATCTCCTCTTGCCTCGTTGTGTGTCGTGCCTCCCATCTTGGTGAGCTTGGATGTATCCCCACATGTCCAGTAATGAGCACGGGCTAATTGCCTAGGCAGATAGAAAAATAGATAGGTAATTTGTAGCTATTTAATTTTACATTAGGTGGAGGGATGTAGGGGCAGAGGCTAATGTTGTTGGCATTTCTTTTCAGGGTTGTTAACCAGATATGCTGCCTCTGGGGCATAACAATGCTTCCCTCGGTAGAGCTCTAATACTTTTATTACATTCTTATTAATTTAGCAATGGCCCTAAAGTCTGTGAGGCACCTTCCAAGGCATGATCCCTGCCCTGAGGACCTTGCAGACTAATTCCAAAGCATGATACAACCGGGGATTACTCAGTGAGAGCAAGGACCTAATGGAGTAAGGAATGGTTTGTGTTAGATAAATGGATAAGGATGAATCAGTGCAAGAGTTAATCAAGTTGTTCCTCACAGGCACGTGGGGATAAAGCAGCTCCTCAGGAGATCCGTGGTGCCTTTCAAGCAGGGGCCAGAGCTGGAGGTGTCTCCTGTGTCCCACATCCACAGGGATGGATGGCAGCTCTGGGAAGCAAAGTGCAAGGAGCTATGTGAGCAAATGCTCTGTCAACAAAAACCTTGGCTGTCACCTCCAAAATTGGCCATGTCCTGTCCCCCAGCAACACCAACAGCTCTCACTCCACCTCCCCTCTTAGCCCTTTGTGGGGCAGAGAGCTGGAGGAGGTTTTTTATTTGCAGTGAAATCCTAAAGCTGCGTCTTTTTGCCACAGATTTCAGTTCTTGGGGAGCCACAAAGTGATGGCCCCAAACAAAGAGCCATGTGGGAAGCTGGGAAAGGGCTTAAGCTCAGGGGTGGCCCAAGGGTCCCCCCACCCCCCCAGCACCTGTCCTCCCTGTCTGAAGCCTGGAGCTGCCCAGTGTGGGACAGATGGGTCTGCAACAGCTGAGGGAGCTCAGGGAGGAAAGCGAGAGCAGGAGCCCTCCCCTCGCAGCACCACGGGCTGGGGGGAGCCAGTGGGGAACATTTGGTGTCCATGTGGCATCTGGCAGCAGAGTTTGCTTCTCTGGCATTTCCTTTGGTGAAAGGAAGAGCAAAGCAGTTCCTTTCCAAGCAGCTGCTCTGCTCCTCTGGGAGGGAACAGCATCCTCCTCCTCCTCCTCCTCCTCCTCCTCCTTGCCCTGGCCCTTTGGCAGGGTGCTGCATCCCAGCCCCCTAAATTAACACCCCCAGCCCCAGGTAAACATCCTTTACACTCATTTGCTCACTCATATTTTTCTACTACTGGGAAAAGAAAGCCTCCCTGCATCACTTTAAGAGCGAGTTGCTGTGGCAACTGGACGCTGCACTCCAAGTGCTTGGCTCTGTCTTCTTGACATCATTGTTTGACTTCCAGTTGCTGGAGCAACACATCTCTGGGAAGAACCAGTGAGGCTGAGGTTTCTCTTTCTTTCTTCCTTTCTCCAGGTTTTCTTTGGGGCCCTGGAGCAGCAGCAGTGGCTTGCTTTTCACTGAAGACACACACACTGTGAACATATGATGGGAAGATGTCAGGCGGTAGCAGAAGGAATGGGGGTAAGGTCAAGGGCTCCTTACAATGGGGGAATTCCTGCAAAACTGAAAAAAAAGAGAGGCAGAATGAATGAGCTGTTATGTGTCCCAAGATCAGAGGGTTAGAGAAGTGCCTCCAGCACACTCAGTGTCAGGCATTTGCCATGCAATGCTTTTCTCTTGGTGGTTCTGAGCCCCAGATTTTCCCAAAGCAGAGACACAGCTGGGGTGACAAGCAGAGAATGTGAAATGCCATCAGATATAAGTCAATACCACAATGCAGCTCCTTCATTTCCTCTCAAGGAAATATTAGACTTACAGCTTCCTTCCAAAAACCCTTTCTTGCTGTCCCTGTTGTCTCCCATGGGTTACACAGCCAAGGAGCAGCTGTGTAACCCATGCCAGATAACTTTCTGCTGAAGTGGGATGCAGGAGGGCCATGTGGGACAGCTGCTCGCTCAATTATTGCTCTCTAAAAGCTGCCTGTGCTCCTTGGTAATTGTTCAGGGCTCTGGCTGTAGCCACACAAGGTGGTTGGGGTGCTGCCCATTGCACCAATGTCACCATTGTCACCATGTCCCCATTGCCACAGGGGTATCTTGGTGATGCACTGGGAGTTCAAGAACCAGAATGATGCTCTTTGTCAAAATGCTTAGAGCCAGCAATGCTCAGCTCCATCTTCTAATGACAGCAACTGTCATTAAAAGGTATTTAGATTTATAGAAACATTAAGGCTGGAAAAGACTTCTAGGGTCATCAAGGCCCACTGTTAACCCAGCACTGCCAAGCCTACCACTACTAAACCATGTCCCTCAGTGCCACAAAATTACTTAAAAACCTGAGATATTTCTTCTGAGAATTCTTGCTATGATATCTGGCTGTCCAGCTCATACCACATTTCCATATATATACAAAAGTGCAAACTTTTTCACAATGAAGTTATGGTTTCAGTATTACACCCTCAATGCCCACAAAATACAAGGAATTCAAATTAACAAATACACATGCCTCAAAGTCTACACAATGTCAGCCACAAATATGCAGGCAGGAATGCTGGTTGCTAGAGCTTGGAGTTAGCTGTTAGTGAAACATTTGTATGGTGCTCAGATAATTTGTTCTTTAAATGCCACACATGTACCACATGGTTCAGATGTGGTTTGAGGAGCTATAAAATGGGATTTCAAACTGGTTCTGTCCCTGCTCTTAAAGCCATGGCTCAATTAGGGCTCAGATGCATCTCAGCCCTAGGGCTGGCACCCTGAGTCAGGGATTTGTGACTGGCTGGGGTTTGTGGGAGCTGAAAGGCAGGGATGCAGCTGCTTATTAGTGAATTTGTGCACGTGCCAGTCTGCAGTGAAATGTACTTGAAATAACCTATCCTGGATGCCTCCATGAGGATGATGGCCCTGATGATTTAGCTATTTCGGTTCCAGCCTGAATTATTCATGTATTTGAAAACACTCATGAATTATTTGTGTTTTCGCTAAATATATAATTTAAAACCCCAAATCCTTCCGACAAAATAGAATATTTATTCATTTCTCACTGCTCTGATGTGCTGCCCCTTCCCTGAGACAGCCCTTCAGCCAGAGGCTCGTGGGGAGATGCACAGTGAAGGCAGCAGCATCCCTGCCCTGACCTGAGCCCACAGGGAACCAGCTCCTGTTGCAGCAAGGAAAAGAAAAAGGAATACTTATAAAACTTAGATCTAGCCCCAGTTTGTTTTCTCTAACTTCTGGGCTCTGGGTTTTGGGGAGTGGTGACTATCTCACACTCATGGGTTTGGGATTTGGAGGCTGCTCTCACAAGCTGACGCACCTGGATTTAAGGCGCCCAGCAGCGGATCAAAGGAGCTTGATCCCTGTGATGGGAACTCCTGATCTGGTAGAAATTGAGCACCTGGTTCAAATGCATTTGACAGCTTTGTGGCATACCTTGATCCTGGGAACCTTTTTGCCAAGCCCAGCGCTGTGTGTCAGCTTCAGATTGCCATAACGTGGCCAGCTAACTCAAAGCTGCAGCACATCCCATCATGTGCTCAGGCTCATTCAGCAAAAATGTGTTTGTGCTTGATCCAGATCGAATCTGCCCTGCCACGAAACCTCAGAGCACAGCAGATGTGATATTAATAGATGTGCAACCACAGCCTGAGCCTCTCCCCCTCCCCAAACATCTGCAGAGAGGGGGAACAGCAGGGCTGGGAGGAGGCATCCTGCAGGGACAGCACTTCTGCTCTCCTTCAACTCTGTGAACTTCCCAGGGCTTACATTCATTTTAAAGAAAGCACTTTGGCAAAACTGACCAAAAAAATCTGGTCCCTTCACCTCGGGGGATTTGTTTCTTCCAGGGAGAGTTTGAGTACCTGCTCTCTAATGAAGCATCTTAATACATCATGTGGTTTTTCTCTTTTTGCTTTTCCCTCACAGCTCTTTCACTGCAGTAAAACTGCCACAGTAATAGTAGTTTTTTAACCTCTTTGGGCTTCATATTATCTTAATGATCTTGATTTCACCTGAACATAATATTGGCCTGAACCGCCCTGTGTCCTTGAAAAATGTCCTTTCCATTTGGTTGCTTCTGAAAGACCAAGGTCTGTGTTCTTCCCTAGTTAAAAAAAAAAGAAAAAAAAGAAAAAAAAAAAAGAAAAAAAGCTTCATACTTTTCCATGAGATTCCCTGGTCTTTTTGCTTTTACATTGACACTACATTCCAGCAGAAATCTTTCATTTTTGATGCTTCTGTCATAAGACTTTAGATTTTTACCCCCCCCCCCCTATTAGCTGATTAATGTGCTTTCATTTTGTCTAAAGTGTGTGTGTGAGTGTGTGTGCGTGTCCTCAACAAAAGCCTTTTCTCTCTTCATCTCTGTGTTCTGGGACCGAGGCCAAGTTGTGATTGTAATAATGTAATCTCTCCTGAATACTTGAAGTGATGGGAAAAAATGAGATTTTGAAAATGAAATAGATTAATCTATACAGCTAGAGGGGGGAAATAATGCATTTTAATTAGCTCTTGAGAGTAATTTTCCTTAAAGTAGTACAAGCCAGGTGTGCAAAAGTATTCTCCTGCCTTAAGAGTCTTGTTTCTCCTTCTGGAGTCCTTGGAAGAGATGGTGACAAGTGACAAGTTCATTTGGGATGCTTCTGTTGAACACAAGGTAACTTGATGTGACCTGATTTTTTAGAGGCTGCACTTAAGGATCCATCTGAAAATCAAGCTCCTCTCCCCCTAAAAATGCCTCAAACCCTGGAGCAGCTGTTCACTTCAGCTCGCAGGAGGACTCTGCTTTTTTGTGTGCTGGTGCACACAGGGGAAGGGTGATTTATCAAGTTGTTTTATTTAACTTTTGTTCGGGATGAGATCATTCCCTGAAAGGTGTTCACAGTTTATTCCCTCGCTGGCTGGGGCTGCAGGCTGCTCTGCAGGCAGCAGGGCAGGGGGGAATGAGGGTGTTTTCCACCAGGCAGGGGCTCGGGGCTGGGCTGGAAGGGAAAAGCTGTAACTCACTGTGTGCCTGCTCCTGCTCTGCCTGAAAATTCCCAATTTTCGTTTGGGAAATGAAAATCGAATGGCTGTGCCCATTCTCACAGTCTGGGCAGTGGCTGGTGAGCACCTTCTATACAGCCAGCATGCTCCAGTGACTTCTGATTGTCAAACAATGCTCATTACAACCCTTAGTTATGAAACCACCTCAAATATTCACCCTAATTTTTTTTTTTGCTTTAATGGTGGAGGAGCAGTTTTCTGATGGTACAGCAAATAAAGTGTGTAGGGTTGTTGCATTGAGCAGTGTTTGATTCATCGATAAAGATGTTTATTCAGAGAATCATGGAATGGTTTTGTTTGGAAGAGATTTTAAAGACCATCCAGTTCCAACCCTTGTGCCATGGACAGGGGCACCTAACACTAGATCAGGTTGCTCAGAGCCCCATCCAACTTGGCCTTTTCCAAGGATTAAAAAGTTCTGGCAATTTTGGGCTGATTGAGTCTGGTCTTTTCCCAGAACCACCTCCACTTCTCCTGTTCCATCTGCATAACAAAAATCTCCCATCCTGGAGTGCTAACAAGCCCCTCAGCCTCCTCTCTCAGCCCTGGTCTACAACCAGCTGCAAAGGACACATGATTTTAGAGAATGTGCTGTTTTACCTCAGTCTGAGTTTTATATCCCAGCCAGGCATACTGAAATTTTTCAAACTTCCTTTTCAATCAGTCACTTTGGCATGGTAATGGCTTGGGTTGCTCTTTCCTTAAGTCTGCTTTAATTCTTTACCTTTGTGTTTTAGCAGCAAGTTGCCTTGAATTTACAGTTCCTGTTGAATTCCTCTATGAATAGCACCTAGGTTTCCTACTCTGCAGCTGCAAACAAGGTTTAAAAGCTTTTGGGATTTCTTGGCAGCTAATAACTCCCAGACTCCAGCATAGTTCATTTTCAAAATGTTTCTCATGCTTCAATCTGGACAGCGTTATGCAGGTCAGGGAATCCTGTCAGACTGGGGGCCAGGGGAGGATGTTCCATCAAAAGCTTTTTTGGCAAATTAAAAGGGGAAAAAAAATGCTAAAAGGACCTTTAGGAATACTGCTTAATATCCTTTCCATCCAAAATAGGAAAAGCACCTGTAACTGATGCCAAGCACAGGACAAAATAAATAAATAAATTAAAAAAAAAAATCCCCAAGCAAAGACCTCCAACTGGAAATATTTCCTGAATGATCTCACTGAGAATCCCGTAAGTGGCTGGATCAGTTTTTGGGAAAAGGGAACATGGGCTCGAGCTCCACATTGAAAGACAAGAAAAAGCTTCAGGAAAAAAAGAATGAGCCAAACCCAGATGCAAGCTGTCAGAGGTGCTGGCAATTTTTAAATTCCTGATTGGGACCTTTTGACATTTGCACCTAAAATGTCACAGGAGTACAGCAAGGCTTGAGGGGAGGAAACAGGTCTGAAAATTGAAATAAAATGATGCTTGTAGCTTTCAGCTCGTGCCCACCCTGGCACAGAGGCAGGGCAGAGCTTGAAGGGTGAATTTTGTATTTCCAGAGCTGTATCAGTGTGCGAGGGATGTGACAGATTGAGCAGCAGAGGACTTGTTTAGTGTCACCTTGGGCTTGAGCAGTTCCTTCAGCTGTGCTGTGTGGTTTGGTGACAGAACATTTCCAGGCTCATGCCCTCAGCTAAATTTCAGGCTTCTCATCATTACAGACTGTCACTTTTAGAAAGAACATCAAGCTCATCACCAAGCTGGGGTTTGTTCTTAACTCAGAGTGGATCTTTGCTTGTGTCTGACCTAGAGTCAGATACTGGCTCTCCTTTTTAATGATGTGTCTGCAATTAGTATTTATTTTAGATTTTATCAGTCAGTGCCTGTCAGCTAAAACCTCAATAATTATGATCTTGTTGTCAGGGAGAAAGGAAATTAAACCTCATGAGGTCACACCAAGGCTGTGAGTCTGTTCTCAGTAAATCTGGGATCCTGGGCAGGACTGAGTGTATTCAGGGTCATGACCCAGAGAAAAATGCAACAAGGTTTTTTTCTGTATATTTGTGCCAAATTGATGCACTAAGGCACATTTGGATGACTATTTTCACTTAGCAAAAACACCTGCTCAGAGCTGGATTTCACTGTTCTGAATTTTTGTGACTCATGCTCGGTTTTGCTTCTGCTCTTCTTCATTTGTCCCTCCAAAGAAGTTAAACTGGATTTATCCCGAGATCCTGGATGTATCCTGAGATCCAAAGTCCACCAGTCTTTGCTCCAGCTGCACTGGAAATGTTGCAAGGCGTGTTCTTTTCCAGGTTAAGAAATAAAAGATGACTGGATCGCACAGATCAGACCCTTTCAACCTGTGAATTGCAAGGGAATAGAAGAGGCCTCCATCCTATTTTAACTGCCAGGAAAAAGAATCTTGAAATCTTTCTTTTCCATTGCAACACAGGCTTATGAGATAGAAGAGACTGAGAGCTGCCAAAGTAAATCCTCACTGAGAGCCTGCATGGAGCTTTAGAAAAGATCTGAGGAACTTATCTGAGTTGAATTAGTTTGCCTAATCCTAGTGATAATTTGGCTGGAGGTGTTCACTCCCCTCAGACACAGTGCAGGCTGCATGCTGCAGTGCTCAGGCACAGATTTTACAAGAGCAGAGAGTTTCAGGGAGCTTCCAGAGCTCCATGTGAGCACCTCCAGCTTGCCAGACTGATGCACTCCATCAAAGTGGACTTTTCTGTCACAGTGTGATGGCTGGATGTGAGCTACAAGCCTTGCAACTGCAGGTCTGCTTAGCAGGAGAAGTAATGCATGTGCCATATGGTAGGAATTGATGTCTGGTAATAGATGTTTCATATATTCCAAGAACAACATTTGCTCCAAATGAAAATTCATACTCTTTAACCCTTTTTTTAACCCACAGCTCGATTTTAAGTTGAGCCTTCTGCTCAGCTTTAAGGTTCTGATTTCTCTGAGATTCCACAGCATCCATAACAAGCATTTCATCCTTCCTCCACAAATACTCTCTGTGGGCTCTTCTTTACATGTCCCTCCATCCCTGGTGCCCTGCTGGGAGGGCTGCAGGTGCTGACAGCTTTTAATGAGCTGCAGAAACCCAGGGCAGAGAGGGATGCTTTCCAGGGGGGAGGGCAAGCTTATCTCTTCATTTCCAATCTCAAAAATACTCTGGGCTCCTGGGAGATGAAGGGCCTGTGTCTGTAAATGTAGAAGATAATTCCAGCAGTGTTTCTGGCAAGTGGAGATGATGGAAACACCATGACAGAACCACCCCATGGTGAAGATGTGGTTGGAGAGGGCATTTCTGTCCCAGGCTCAGTGTGCTCCACGACTGTGCCCATCTCATTGAATGCTTATTTAGGAGAATCAGAGAGAAGAGGCTCCAGCATTACAGAATTTTATTTATTATAGAATTATTACTGAATTTAGTATATAGAATATATTACAGAATTTTATTCTATTATACAGTATTTTATTGCATTTGGGGTTTCATGGTCAGATATTTCATTTTAGAAAACCCAAACTACTTTTTTAAAAAATTTTTTTTATAACTTACAGTATTTAGTTGTAAACCACTAAGTTACTTATTGGAGAAATTAGAGGAACCAAAAGGAAAAATTACTAAACAATTTGTAAGCCTCAGAGTAAGGCTGTATCTTATTTTCCAGCATTACTGAATAGCTCAGTATTTTATTGCATTTGGGGTTTCATGGTCAGATATTTCATTTAAAAAAACCCAAACAAACAACTTTTTTTCATTTTTTTTTTATACATAACTTACAGTATTTAGCTGTAAAACAGTAAGTTACTTATCGGGGGAATTAAAGGAATCAAAAAAGAAAAATTACTAAACAGTTTGTAAGCCTCAGAGTAAGGCTGAATCTTATTTTCAGGAGAGATGTGATCCTTAAGTACGTCATAAGAATGACCCTGCTAAGTTCTTTCTGCATAATTTAAACCTGACTTGGTTCAGCAATAGCAATGCTTCACTCTCTTTGGGTATCTTCAATGAAAATCACCTCTAAATCATCCTTTAGGAACAAATGTGGAAATGCAGTAATGTCTGGAGTGGAGGATGAAGTGTTCAAACAATGCTGGCGCTGCTCAGCACTGAGCTTTCCTGCCCTGGAAATTCACAAAAATACCAATTTCTCTGAAGCTTTTAGGGGCATGCAAGGTACCAGAATATGCTCAGTGGGTTTAGGAATCACCATGCAAACCCGGACTGCTGGACTGACTTTGGGGTCTCCTCAGAGCTGATTTATCACGAGGAAAGTGCTCCCCACTGCCCCCTGATCTCCCCAAGCTGGTCCAGGAGAAAAGGGCATTGACCAAACCCCCATGCTTGGATCTGCAGGACACATGGAGAAATGGATATCTTCAAAAACAGCTGGGCTTTGGGTATAAGACAGGCAAGTAAAGGTCTTCACCTAGGCACAACAGTCCTTCAGCTGCTCCACATGTGATATTGAAAATATATCTAGAATCTAGACCACTAATATGAAATATATCTAGAATCTAATATAATACATAAAATACAAATCAATAATATATATAGTATGTATATGTCCTGGACACAGTTATACTTTTCCCTCTGGCACCTTTCCTTTTCTTCCTCCCTGTACATGACTCTGTTCAAGCTGTGCCACTTAAAGTGCATTCTTTTGGTTTTTGTGAGGCCTTTCATTCCAGTGGGGCAAAGGCAGAGTCCCATCAGACCGAGTGGCAAAAGCTGTGTCTGGTGAAATCAAGGGGTCACAGCATCAGTTCAAAACAAAGGAACAAAAACAGAGCAGAGAATTGCAGACAATATGTTGGGAAAGTCTCCAAGAAATTAGCAAAGCTGCCTTTTTGTGTGGACAAGATGTGTTAACTGGACAATGGAGTGAGGAAACGCCAGGAAGAGACCTTCATTTGCAGAGGCAGACTTTATCCAGTGCTGTCTCCTTCCTCCTGGGCTGGCACAGAGTGTTTGGGTGCCAGGGGAAGATGCAGGGCAGGTCCTGGTCTTCTGTGACAACCCTGAAGGCTGTCACTCTCTGTATTTGCGATACACAAATCATATGTGGCAGCAGAGGGAGGTTTTCAAATCTCCTTTTCCACCATTTAATGGGACTCTGAGTAAAGGGCACAGAGTCCTGGAGCCTCCTCCCATGTCTGGATGTTTTGCTGGAACAATATTTGGGATGCACAGACCCATTTTTTACCCAGCTATAAGGGGAAGAGAAATGTAAAGAGAGAGAGAACTGCTGGTAGGAAGGAGAAAGCCTGAATATTCTTCCTGCATGATCACACAAGCAGCCCACCTTATACAGGTTATAGGTGTTGGCTTCTCAATTTTGATGTGATGGGAAGGTGCCTAGAATGATGAATGACCTCCTTTAGTGGAAGAATGCTTTCTGTAACTGTAGCCATAAATTCATATCTAAACCTCCAGCAAACTGAAAGGCACTTCCATCTGCCTGAGGAAGATGGTGTTGGTTTAAGTATTGTTTTTCCTGAACCATACTGTTTCCTATCAATATAAAATCTCTGCAGAGAAGGGGCCTGTGAAGAGAATTGCTTGTGATGAAATAGAGTTTTGTGGAAGCTATTTAATATTCTTCTGAAACGAGACACGACTACCATCCAGAAATGCTGGAAAATACCCACTCCCCAAAAAAACAGCACTTGGTGTGTCCTCCTGCAGTCACTCTGATTTCCACCTTGACTTAACCAGTCAGTCCAGTCAAGGCTGGCAGGCTGCATTGTCCTGTCCCTCTTCCCAGCCCTGGGATGAGATGAGGATCTGCCTGGCAGTGGCGCAGGGAAGAGCAGGTTCCAGAGCCTACAGATGCGCAGATAAAGACGAGAGGACATCTGGCAGAGGTTTCTGAAGTGGCTCCAAGAGGGGAGGAGGGAGGGGCAGGGGATCATCCTCCCCTCTTTTGAAAACTCCTGGGTCCTGGGCAGGGGAAGCCGCCAGATGTGAAGGGATGCTCAGCCAAAGGAAAACTTCCAAAGGCTCAACCTGATTTTCAGGGGTGTTCCCATGCAAAGCTTTCAGACTGGTCTCTCTCTTCAGCCTTGCTCCCAATCAGAATTATTTTCAGGCTGGTGGTACACTGCCCCACCCTCAGCCCCCACAGCTTGCACGTATCCACCAAAGATATACAAGTTTTGGCTTTTTTTCTGGTTCTTGTTATTTAAAGAAAGAATAATCTCAAATAAGCACAATCTGTGATCGACCCATGAAGACGCTTCAAGGTTGTGCTGTCTGATAAGCACAAATAGAGATTGAATATCTAAAAATTCATATATCCCCCCTGAAGCCCCCCAGCTCAGAAGTACAAATATCTCTCACACACAGAATCACCCAGGGTCAAATTCTCTGCTGGTGTAAACTGGCAGAAATCCACTGACTTCTCCCATAAATCAATTTAATTAAAAATGTCTTGTGATGTGTCTTTGTTTAGCAATAATGTTCATTTGAGAAGGTGTGATAGCAAGAATACAAATCCCTTTACATCCCCTCCCTCCAGCCCTCTGGCTAAATTTTGTTTGTAAAGAAAATATTTGTTTTTTGAAACCGGAACAATAAATGCATTGTTCACAAGGACTCTTTTGTTCTGCCAATGCATCCACTCAGAAGAAGCTTATCTGAGGTTGTGGATTGGAGAGGGAGGAGAGAAAGGGCTAATTCACAGGTAGAAATTGCCCATAAACGCAGGGACAATGAGTGCACCTGATAAAATCAGACCACCCTCCCTGCAAAACTATACCTGAAGCATAAAAAAATTAGTACTTTTTGAACTTCTGCAACGCTGCGATTTATTTAAGAACGTTTTTCTTTTATCTATTCTACAAATCTGACTATTCCACCGGGACTACCCCATTAGGCTCAATTCAGCAAAATAAACTCACCGGCAAATCACTTAAACACATGCTTAATTTTAGGCAGGAGCTTAAGTCTCAGGCATTCGAACCATTCCTGTGTGATTTATTCCTGTCCTTCTGGAGAGCACAAGGAATGCAACTTGGCCAATCCGATAAGGAGGCAAAACCAAAGTGACAGACCGAGGTGTTGGGAAATATTTGCTTGGCTCTGAACTTGTGTATTGGCTGGAAAGGGTTCAGATGTTTCCTTGAGCTCTGTAGGGAATCCTCATGGGTTTTTCCCCGTTTTTCACATGGGCTTTAGGCAACGCGAGGGCTCCTAAGCCCCAGGTGCTCTCGCTCAGCCCTTGACAGCATGAAACACATCAGGGCTGCTTTGGGAAAAAAATCGGCACAGATGGTCAATGCTGGATTGCTATGGCTGTCAAGGGTCAGCTCTCGACCAGGGCTCTCTCAGCCTTCAGTGCATCTGTGATTTCAGATGACTTAAACTGTATGGAACATTTGCCACAAGTGCTTTCTCACATTTAGGTCCTCCCAAAACCTTGAAATGTGAGGTGTCACCATGAAACTGTTATTTGGTGTACCAGGACCAAGAGCATGTCGTGCTGGAGGCTGTCACCCCAGTCACTCCTTGAACACCCTTTATTGGAACTCAGCACATCCCTCTGGGTGCCCAGAGCTGCCGGGGGGCTCGGAGACCCTGGCACACAGCCCAGAACACCTGGGGATTTGATTATGACCCGTGGAGCAAATTATCAGCTTTGTATGAGGACCTGAAAGTCACAGAAGTATAAATAATGTAATAGTAACATTATCACTGGGTGAAAAGGTAGATTTTTGGGTTTTTAGAACGGGGGTTTTTGGGGACAAGATGGAGGGACTTGGGTGTGTCCAGTCCTTCTTCTTCTTCTTCTCTACCTCCATCTTCTGCTGTGATGTTGGCACTTTGGGATTGGTTTAGAGTAGAAGTTCACTGTCTAACAAAGGTGATATGTTAGACAGTGCACTTTTGGTATAGGAAAGTAATTGTAAATCTGCTATTGGAAAGTGATTGCAAACATGTTATACGTAGTTTGTAGTACAAACAGACAACACTGCCCCGGTCAGAGTGCCACTGGCTGCCCTGCTGAGCAGATCTCGGCTGGGCAGGAGGAACATCTTATAGATAAGGTATTATAACTTTAAGAATGAAAACTGAAGAAATCCGGCTCGTTCTTCAGACACGTGGGCCGAAACAGAGACTTTTCACATGTCTCGGGTCTGCAATTAAAAAGAAAACTCCCGGGAACCCTTGTGATCATCTCATTCCCCCTGGTGAAGGAGCCATCCAAGCTGTGCCCTCGGGTACCAGGTTAGAGCACTCCTAGAATGACACAGGATCTTTGCACTGCACTTTCTCTGGTTTTAGCCCAGCCTGGCTCTCTCCCTCCTCAGGAGGAACTGCTTCTCAGCCTTTCTTTCTCTGCAGGGCATCCCACGGTTTCCAGGTGGGATCATCCAATGGTTTCCAGCAAGAAAGTCCTGGGGACTAAAGGAGAAGCTTGGGGGGAAATCCTGACATTGAATATTGACTTTGTCCAGGAGACTAAAGGTGTAGAGAGCTCATGCAAGGATTTCCTTGGAAGTGCAGGAGGTGCAGTTCTTCCATGCATGAAAAAGAATCCTACAGTGCTGCTACAGTGAGGCCATCCACTGAAACCATAATGGCTTTATTAAATCTGTTTTTTTTTCTCGGAGATTTCCCCACATTTTTGCTGGATGTGTTGAGCTGATGAGTCCAGTTCACTTCCTGAGATGTTTATAGGCTTTAATAAAGAATTTGATGGATAATTTTGTCCTTTGTTTTTAAATTTTAGCCTGTATTAACTGAGGATGTATTGGGGGGATAAATGAATATTTCTTACAGACAAGTCTTTTATTTGATCCAAAGCACCCTATTTTACAGAGTTAAACATTACTGCTGGAAATAATTTCAAATTTGCACAACACTGAATCCTTAGAATAGTTCTGAATTGAGCTTAAATCTTGTGTGGACAGAAAACTTTTGGGGACTGAAAGAGGGAAAAGAATCAGAAAGGGATAAAAGAGGAAAGACCGCAGGAGCTGAGATAAAGAAAGACAATCCCTTCATCACCTGAATAAAACCCCACTAAGTGTTGAAATGAGGTCCAAAGATACTCGCTGAGGCTGTGAAGTAGAAAAGCAGCAATTATTTCTTTGGAAAGCCTCTCTCCAGGATTTAAGCAGAAGCCTGGAGGGGGCTGCCTCCAGCCAGAAGGAATTGCCCCTGGCTTCACCAGGAGAGAGGGAAAGAAAGGAAGCAATTACCCACCGAACAATGGCGAGTTAAGGAGCTCCTTTGGCTTCCAAACCCAAGCTCCCTCCCCAGTGGGATTTCCAGCTGGGAGAGAGGAGGAGGAGGAGGAGGAGAGGGCCCCAGGGAGGCAGCAGCTGCAGGCTGGAGCCCCTCTGTGCCTGGGATGTCCCCATGGACAGGGAGGGGATGGAAATCCTCTGAGGATGCTCAGGGATGGGCAGCTGGAGTAGGGTTATGCTGTGGACCCACTTTTCCTTCGTCAGATGGTAGCAGAGGAGGTTTAGGTTGGAAATTAGGAAAGGGTTATTCACAGGAAGGGCTGTCAGGGTGCCCAGGGAAGGAGTGGAGTCACCATCCCTGCAGGGGTTTAAATGACATGATGACATGTAGATGTGGCACCTGGGGATGTGATTTTGTGGTGGGATTGGCTGTGCAGAGATGATCTTAGAGGGCTTTTCCAACCTGAATGATTCTGTAATTCCTGTTCCTCTCTGTACTGTCTCCTCCAAAAAACTCATCCCTCTGCTCCTCTGGAATTGAGGAGGAATAGAGGAGGATTGGTCAAACAAAAAAGTGGAAATCCTGGGCCCATTTCTTTTTTAAACTAGAACCCAAATCAAACCATTGCAGGCCCCCTCTCAAGCCTGCCTTGCCATCAGGGCACATTGCAGAGCATCTTGCAAGCAGCAGAAAGCTGCTGAGGTTTAAGGCACTGCTACAGAGAGATCCCTGGTGGATGAAATGAATCAGCAGCACACACAACCCAGTGGGAAGGGCAGAGAGAGGAGTCAGAGACAGGAGGGCCTTCCAAGCTCCATCACCCTTCCAGGGCAGGGGGAAGGAGGGACTGCTCCTCATTGCCTACACTGAGGGGGTTTAAACACACACAGACACACACACACAAACACACATTCTCCTGGTGGCTGTGCTGCACCAGGGCATTCACCCATCTCCATGATCCCCCAGCCCCTGGCTGTGCAGGAGCAGCCCATGGCATGTGTGTGCCAGGCTGAGCACAGGGAACAGCTGGAGCCTGCTCTGTTTTATGAGGTCAGTAAAGCTCTGGTAGGTGCTGGCAGCCCCTGTGCCCCTCCTCTCCCTCCTCCCCCAGCCAGGCACCCAGCCCTGGCCTCTGGCCCCAGGGCTGTGCACAGCTGGACAATATTTCTGGGCTGCCTGAAGCAGCCAATTCCCACTGTCTTTCTCAGCCAGCCTGGTTCGTCTCTGTGCATGACCTTAAACCCTTCTTCCTGTTCTTCCCCTTGCTGCCTTTTCTTTATGCTTTGCCTTCCCTGACTCGGTTCTGCATTTTTCCTCTCCCCATCCTTTTGCAATTAGGTCAGAGGGATGATTTCCCATCTCTAGGGCACTTATTTCTGGTTGTCATCTGTCAGTAGTGTTCTGCCTCCCTCACTATTCATATTTCTGTCAGGGTTCCAGAGGCATTCCTGCAGCCACAGGTTGTGACAGTGTTCACAGGGGTCTCAGGCTGAGGGAAGAAACAAGGATCTGACTCCATGTTTCAGAACGCTTGATTTATTATTTTATTATATATATTACATTAAAACTATACTAAAAAAAAATAGAAAAAAAAAATTTCATCAGAAGGCTAGCTAAGAACAGAATAAGAAAAAATGATAACAAAAGCTTCTGTCTCGCACAGAGAGTCTGAGCCACCTGACTGTGATTGGCCATTAATTAAAAACAACTAACATAAACCAATCAAACCTGTTGCATTCCACAACAGCAGATAACTATGGTTATTGGTGTGGCTGCAGCCACTGCTGGGCATCAGTACTGCAGGTCCTTGATGTTTTCATATCCATTATAGCAGGAGTCTATTCACCCCTGTGGAACAATGGGCCAGACCTTCTCTGGAGTCCCATTTTTGAGCAGATTTCTCCTCCATTCGTGCTGCGAAGCCTGAAGTTGGCACTGTTTGTCACTATTTGGTGGAGAGGTTCTGAAGGCAGTGAGGGGTTTGGGTAGGTGTGGGGAGGGTGAGAACAGGTCACAGGTGAACCTGCCCACAGGTGGCTCCTCTCTGCTGTCTGTTGGGAAGGGTGATTGCAATAATTAAAGCCCCAGAGCTCAGGTGTTGAGCTGATGCCCGTGCTCAGAGAGCACAAATACCCACCCAGCCCTGGGCAGGGCTGGTTTGTCTGCTGGGACCTGCAAGCTGTGGTTCATCCTCCAGGGCTTCACCAAGGTAGGATTGTGGTTTTGCTCATAGGTCTTTTTTCTCACTTGGGGACAGGGCTGTTGCTCTGTTGCCCTGCCCATAGCTGAGCTTGTGTGTGGCTCCCTCTGCAAGCTCCTCTGCCTGGCAATCCATAATCCTGATAAAGCACCATCTGGGCTGGAACTGTGTGAATATCCAACTCGACAGCACCTCACATTCTTTCTTTATGCTTATTAACAACAAGCTGTAACAATAGCAGTCAGACAAGATGAGATCATGAGGCTGATGGTGGGATGCCATATGCTGTCTGTTTTACTGGGGAGGACACAGAGGAGACCTGTGCTCTCCTGCCAGAGCAGGGTGGGGCTGGGGGGCATCAAGGGGGCTGTGGGCTCTATCCTTTCTAGGATAAATCATCTAGGATAAATTGTTGAAAAGCTCTGAGTCTGAGGAGCAGCAGGTCTGTGAGCAGGACAACTATTCCATGGGTTTGTGGTGGCTTTATCTGGTTGTGAGTCTAGCTGCTCTGTCCTGACTATATATCTCTATTTCTTTGATGTCATGATACCCTAACAGAAACCAAAGATTTTTCCTTTTCTTTTTTTTTTTTAATTTTTTTTTAATTGACTCTCATTGCTGTTAAGAGTTGAAAAAGCACAGCTAGAAAATGCTGGGCCCGTTTATGTTTGTATATTCTTCAAAAAGATAATGTGTATCTTGGCCAGCTGCGGAACAGCAACATTTTCTGTGCTTAAAGGAATGATATTTCCAGCACCTAGAAGTGTCCTGTTTGTCTTTAATAATCCTCTGGCTGGGCAGTGTTAGTGCAGATTAGGGCTCTTCAGATTTGATAGCTCACAGACAACAATGCTGCGTTAGTGAAGTGTGAAGGGCAAGAACCTGCTCTGAGCTGAGCCAGGCCAGGGGGTTGTGACTCCTTTTGCCTTGGGGATTTCTGCCTGCGTTACATCTGGGCTGTGGCTCATGGCAAACAGCAGAAACAAATTTTCTGACTCTTTCCTCTATTTAAGGAATTAATTTTCTAACTCGGAGTGTTGGTAATACCCTGGGCTGTGGAGCTGCATGTTCTGCAGCCCCTCGTGCTGGTGCATCTCTGCCTTGCCTGGAGAGCTGTTTTTTGGGGGGTTACTCTGATCCCCAAACCAACCTCGGCGAGGCTCAGGTGCCAATTAAACCTTGCACAACCAAGAGCACGTGGGGCCTTTGGAAATATCCCTTCTGCTGTCCCAGGATGTGTGCATGAGTCATTGTCTGGAAATCCAGGTGGCCAGATGTCCTCCAGATCCTGCTGGGCTGCTGCGGCAGAGGGGGCTCCTTGCAGAGGCTCCTTAGAAGTGTTATTCAGGCTCCTTACAAGTGTTATTCAGGCTCTTTAGAAGTGTTATTTCTAGTTCTGGCTTAATCCATGATTTTGGAGAATTTATTCAGAATTCTTTGTGCTCACAGCAGAAAAATCCCTGCTCTTTGGCTCTGACAGACAATGCAAGTGTGCACCTGAGAGTGGAGAGCCAGTGCTCTGTGAGAGTGGTCAGGACTGAGGCTGGTGGTGCATGAGGATGAGAAAAATGAGAATCCTTAAGGAAAAGCAATCTTATAGGGGTAAGAGGGCCACAAAAACCCACCCCAAGCAACCTGCTAGAAGTCTGTAGGATTTTTGGTGATCTCTGCGGAACTTGGCGCATCTGGAGCAAAGCGCGACCTTTGCTATCCAGGTGCAGGTGAGGAGCTCACACATCCCCCAGCAGAGAGCCAGGCTTGTGGGGCCAGCCCTGGGGGAGGCATCTGCAGCAGCTGGGTCCCTCTCTGCCCCCCACCCCGCAGGGAGGGACAGGGCTGTTGTCACAGCTGCCCCCAGCACTCCTCTCCAGCTGCTTTTGGCTGCTGCGCTGGTGGCTTGCAGGGAGCAGAACCAGGGACCCCCACAGACAGCTGGGGAAAGGCTCCTTTTGAGTTTTCTGTGTGCCAAAGGCCCTTATTAAATTTTATTTATTTTATTAATTATTTTAAAATTAATTATTAATTAATAAAATTTTATTAGATTTTATTAATGCTTAGCGCAGCATTAATCTGAGGGCTCTGCCCCTCGCTGTTCCCCTCCAGCCCATGGGCTGCAGGCTCCATGAGAAGCACACGTGGATGATGTTGCTGGAGAGTTTGTCTGGAGTTTCAGGAGGGAGGCACAGTCCTGCCTCATGCTCTGGGTTGTGTTGGCTTTGCAACCAAGATGGTATTCTTTAATTAAAAAAAAAAAAAAAAAGGTTATTTTTTTCATGGCTTTTCAAATTGTTCCAAAGCCTGGTGGCAATAAGAAATGAGGACATTATATTGCTTTTAGATGGTGACACATGAGCTTATGATGAAAAATCAGTAAAATAGCTAGTGTTGGACTTAATAAACTCTTTTAAAAGCTGTGAA
Source organism: Ammospiza nelsoni (assembly GCF_027579445.1). Classification (NCBI taxonomy): domain Eukaryota; kingdom Metazoa; phylum Chordata; class Aves; order Passeriformes; family Passerellidae; genus Ammospiza; species Ammospiza nelsoni. Next base: position 5,865,791 of record NC_080646.1, on the reverse strand, counting down.
ACACCAGGGAGTCCTTTTTTTGAAGAAGATCATTGTCTTTCCAGAAGGAAAATCAGATTTCTGAGGAAAAAGTGTGGCTAAGGATGACTAGATCTAGTTGGTAACTTGTTGGCCATGAGTAGAGGTTTCTCTCTCTGCCTCAGATCCTCCTCCAGCCTTCCCCACAGCCCTGGGCTGAGCTGTGCCATCAGTGTGCACAACTAAATTCCATCAGCCTTCATAGGTCAGGCAATTCTCTTCCTTCTTGAAGAGGCAAAATCAGCCAAAGCCCTCAAATTCTGTTGCTGTGAGGACACTGCAAGAAGCAGCTTTGCTTTAGGGCAGCTCCTCCTCATCAGTGCTGTTATCCCATGGGCATCGTTCCTGCCTGTGCCCACCTTGGGGGATCTATAGGGCTCCATAAAGCACTGCCATGCTCCAGGAGCAGGGGAGAAAATCCCTTTTGTATCTGTCCCTGAAGGAATCCTGCTGGAAGGTGGATCAGGGCAATGGCTCTGCAGGAGCCTGTTGTAATTGCCAGATTTAAGATGTTGGGCTCCGAATAAATCTCAGCTTTTACTTTGCTGGGCTAATTCAGGCTTGAAAACTGAAGTGACAGCTTATAGCCAGGCTTCTCTGTTTGGCTTGTCCATGATTGTGGATGTGTGTTGCTGCGGCTAAATGCAAATAAGCTGCTCCCAGAAAACACAGTCACAAGTGCTAAACTTATTATCTGCATGGGCTGATGGACTGGAGACCACAAAAATCACCTTTTTTTTCTGCTCAGAGTGAAAGTGATACCGGTGCTGCAGTCCCTGACAGTAAGGAATGGCTCTTTCTGGTCGGACAGGTTTGATTGGCTGCTAATTTACTCTCCCTCCTCTCATAATTCAAGCACAGCTTTCTTGATGCGCTCTGCCAGCTCCCCCCCCAGTTTGCTGCTAGGAGGATTTTCATGCAGGGGAATTGTGGATTCCAGTTAAAACATGCACTGAGCAGGCTCCTGCTTGATGGCTCCGTGCTCAGATGTCGCAGGAAGAGACAGTGTTTTGTATAACTGCAAGAAAAATACCATGTTCTAATTAGTGTAATTTATAGTCCCTTGCAGGCTAAAACAACAGCTGATGAGTCATAGAAGTTCCTTCTTCTGACACTTGCTGAAAGAAATGTTATTTTAGCTCCCATGGTTTTTTGGGGAGGGGGGAGGAACGGGGTGTGGAGGGTCTGAAATGCCTCAGACCTTCTCCAGCACCTTCCTCCTGCAAGGTGTTTCCTCTTTAAGGATTTCTGGGGTGGTGACGGGGCACTGATTATGGCCATGTCTAATTATCAGTCGTGGTGGATCCCAGTTTGACTGTTTGTGTCTGAGCTGGAGCTCCTGAGCCCACTGTGGCTGCTGGGACAGGAGGGTTCAGCAGCTGCAGTGGTGCCAGTGTTGAGTTTGAGGCTGAGCAGGCAGAAGGATGAGCACTGAAGGCCCCCTGTGCTCTACCTGGGTGTGCTGTGAGCTCACTGTGGGCAGATGAGGGCTGAGAGAAAGATGGGACTTCCAATTCCATTCTCAAGGATGGTCTTGCCGCTGAGCGTCAACCTTGTCCTACCCCTCTGGCCCAAGACTTTGCTCAAACCAGTCTCTGACTGACTTGGATTGAAGCAAAGTTTTACTCCTCAGTTGGTTTTTCCACCCTGAACTTGTCCCTGATGGTTGGGACAGCAGAGACAAAAAGCTCAGGAACTGACTGAAGTACAGGAGTGGGGGACCCTCCCACCATGTCCTGGGGTCTGTCCCTGGCCATGTAAGTCTGTCTGTGACCATGAGAGGTCAGCAATGGCACTGCAAAGCCCCTCCATTGTTCAGAGGATGCCACCTGGATGTTTTGCTCAGCAGGTGCTGGCCATGCACGTTTGGCGTGGTTAGTGACATCAGATAAGCTCCCTGGAACCTTGGTGTCTAAAGCAAGCTGTGTCAAAGAAAAAAGATTTCTTCACTGAACATTTTTTTCATCCTGGTTGCTTGGTTGGCCACCATTTCTGTGGTTTGTGCTGTTGGAAGACAGACTATTCTCCAATAGCAAACATCTTACCTGCCTCCAATAGTAGGTAACATGTGATTACCTTGCACCATTGTCTATGAACTTCAAGAACTTATGGAGGCTTTTGGAGGGGAAAAAAAGCATTCTACAAATCTGAATCTTTGAATGAAAATGAAGTTGCAGAGAGTTCACCATGACATGTCAGTGATGGAGGGTCCTCAGCAAATGAAGTGGCCATGGCTAGTTCTGCTGAAAATGTGCCAAGGACACTGTTGGACCTCAGGCTACTCAGAATACTCAGTGTTATTTCTAGTTCTGGCTTAATCCATGATTTTGGGGAATTTCTTCAGAATTCTTTGTGCTCACAGCAGAAAAATCATTGCTGTTTGGCTCTGACAGACAGTACAAAATATGCCCCTGAGAGTGGAGAGCAATGCTCTGTGAGAGTGGTCAGGACTGGGGCTGGTGGTGCATGAGGATGAGAAAAATGAGACTCCTCAATGAAAAGCAATCTTACAGGGGTAAGAGGGCCACAAAAACCCCACCCCAAGCAACCTGCCAGAACTCTAGGATTTTTGGTGATCTCTGTGTAACTTGGTGCATCTGTGTGGCCTTTGCTATCCAGGTTTACCAAGGTGCCACCAGCTCCCTCCTCAGCTTGGGTGCCCTGGTGGATTCTGGTCTAGACTAGCCCAGCTCCAGGAAAAATGAAGCTAATTAATGTTCTAGTGCTGAAATTTGCTTTCCAATGTGTTATCTCAGAGATGTCTCCTGAAAGAGCCCAAGCCTTGGCTTGGATGTCTGAGGGGTTGGTCTGGACCTGTTTATCCCTCCTATCACAGGGATGGGAGAGGTCAGTGCCCTGGACAGATACTAGAAATACGGGTGGTATTTCTGCCTCTGAGGCAATTCCTGTGTGATCCTATGGTCCAGACTTGTCATCCCCGAGTGCCTTGGCAGGATTTGAGCCCTTTATTTTAGGGAGCAATATCTGAAGTTGGTCTTTCACATCCTGTGCCTTTGTTTCTCTGAGTTAGTGGTGCCCAGCTGTGTGCCAGGGCAGTTTTAGGGCACCATTCATGGTGCCAGGCTTGAGCCCTTGAGCTTCTGGTGGAACTTGCTGTCCAATTGCAAAGATAAAATTCCTCAGAGAGCTTTGAAACTCAAACTCACAGAGCATTCCTGAAATAGCTGTGAAATCATATTGAGTAAATACCTAAGGCAATGTTCAGATGTGGCAAGCAAAGATGCCCTGAAGCTGTTGAGGCTTGCCAGGTGCATTCTGGAGCATCTGAAAATCACTTTGCTTTTGACATAAGTGACCATGCAAGGCATGTGAAATGCCCAGGTAAGGTGGCAATCTGCTGCTTGAGGTGGAACCTGGCAAATGAACTCCAGGCAGTGAGCAAAAACATTCCTGATGCTCTCAGAAGTGAATTTTTACCACCTGCCATATATCATACTTGGTGTGACTGGGGAGGCAATGTCTCCTTTGCTCTGCTCCTTTGTGTTAAAATAAAATCTTATCTGAAAGGCTTTAAATCTTTCCAGGAAGATAACCCTCCATCAGAAAAGCTGAAATAAGTCTGGGCTTTAGACATATAACAAGTGAAAGTCATTTTAAAATCCCCTATTAATAAATTGTCATGCTCATACCTGGTCTTGTTCTGCTGAGTGTAATTTACAGAGGAGCTCCAGCGTCTAAACACAGCACAGGGAGGGATAAATTCAGCAACTTGTAAACACTGTTTGTGTTCCTCTCTCAGGATGTTTGAAGGCATAACAAGAAAAAATTCATTGCTTAGACCATAATTTATTTAGGAGTGTCCAGATCCTGGTCAGCAGAGTCAGGTTTGTGGAGGAGCTGATCAAGAATCTGAGCAAAGCCTGGAGATGAATCCAAGCAAGGCAGATCTTTCTCTGAAGTGTCTACAGAGCCTTGCTGGTGACTGCATTTTCCAAGTCTTGTCTCTAAAGCTCCCTCAAACCTGACCAGGAGCTTTGATTCTCTTGTTTGGGTGTTTTTCCTGCAAACCATCAAAGCTCTCCTTCCAGCTCAGGAGAAACTGGGTTTGGTTTCAGCAAAGATGGGCAACATGGGCGAGCAACATGTGTGTCTTGACCTTCATGCAGCTGGGGAACAACTCCTCAATCAAGCCAGAGGCTGCCATGCTTTGTCAGGCAGTTCTGAGCTGGTGTTCACATGGCTTAGGAGTCAAATCTATTGTGATCAATTATGCAGGGAATTCAGAGTTGCTGCACACGTTGTTGTGCTCCAACAGTGCATCTGAGCACAGGGAAAAGCTTGACTGTGTGCTTTTGACTTTATTGCTTTATTTACTTTGACTGTTGCTTTATTGACTTTGTACCATGGCAGAGGTTTCTTAAGTAAGAAGGTTAAAATTCAACACATAATTCTACACTTTGAATGCTTAATTCATATTGCTAACTCAAGTGGACTCCAAAAATCTCTATTTCATGCTGACCCTGTTAGGTTGCCAGTCTGTGTCCTGGGATAGTTGTGGGGTCTGCACTGCCAGGCTGAAAACGGGGGCACAGCTCAGGTTGGCTTCACCCTGCCAGCTGTGGGCAGAAAAAGGCAAAAGGGAGGAGAAGATCTCAAGGGAAAGGATGTGGTTACTTGTGGGATTGATTGCACAAAGCTGCGAGCTGGGGATGGGGCAGAAAGCTGCTGGAGTTTCTAGGAAAGGCAGTGTGACAGAGGAAGATGGGCTGCTTTTAATAATCTGTTCAGAGCTATTTCTGCAAGAACAATGAATCTCTGTGCCTCAGCCATTCCCCATCTGTTTTCAGAACTCATCTGAAAACTCATCTTTCCTTCCTTTCCTCTCCCCTTCCGCTCTCTCCACTGTCATTTTTATTTTAATTTTGCCTCTCTGCTCTCCAAAGTTTTTGTGGGGATGGAGCTTGAATGAGGCAATAGGCAAGGTAACACGCATTAACCAGCGAAGCAAGAGCTGATTTATTTTTATTGCACGCATTTATTTTCTTCACACCCCAAACATCTTCATAAAGGAAATGATTTAACCTTTCGAGTAGGAGGTATATGCCAAGGGCTTGTGTTGTAAAGTACTGTGAAATGTAAATGGAGAGAGGAAAGGCATAAATCCCTCCCCAGTTTGATGCAGCTTTTGTGAGGTGCTCCAGGTGATATTGTTTGCGGTGGGAAGGGTTCCTGCCTTCACTCCCTTAGCAAATATGAAACGTAGCCTTTGTGTTTATATACAGATGTAAAAAGGATCAAGGAAGGGAAAGACGTTTTTACCTCCAAAGGCAGAATTCCTCCCTCTCTTCCTTAGCTCGTGGTGGAATTCAGGTGCTTTGGGCACTTTGGGAGAGGCAGAACATGAGCGAAATGGGGATATGAGGTGTTAATGGGTAGAAATCTCTTAATGCATTAAACACAGGCTTAGACATTCTCTCATTACGCTTTTCCAGTTCCCCCCACCCAAACTGCTCTCCAGGGTATGCTTCCCCTGGGTCAGAATAATCACCTCTCTGCTCTGCCATCACAAAACCTCTGCTCAGCCACTATTTCCAATCTTTCATTAGGATAATTTTACTGCCTAGGTATTTTTTTCCCCCCCTCCTGCCAAAATACCCGGCCATATGCTCTTATTTTCCTGCTGTAAACTGCCACCACTTCCCTTTGCTGAGCCGGTGGATGTCAGGGAGAAGCTCTGACATCTCCTCCTCTCCTGAGAAATGATGGAAGCCCAAAGGGCAGTGTCTCAGTGGATCCTGTGCCTTGGCAGGGGGAATTCGGGAGTTCTTCTTTTTGGGGCAAGTTTACACTAAAGGTCACAACCAGATTCATCCTGCATAATTTTTTTCCTTTTTTTTTTTTTTTTTTTTTTTTTTTTTTTTTTTCTTATAACAACAGTACTGAAAAGAGCTGCGTGCCAGGAATGGATATTGGTGGTGATAAGGAATAGCAGTTTGCCTAAGCTGTGAAGGGATTGCACTTGCAGTGGTGTGAAGTCCTTGCTGGGGGAATGACCACAGGTTTGGAGCCTGTCAGCTTAAAATAAAGTTAGAGAACATTGATTGTGGATGGTCCTCCTTTTTTTATTTCCTCCTTTTTTTATTTCCTCCTTTTTTTATTTCCTCCTTTTTTTATTTCCTCCTTTTTTATTTCCTCCTTTTTTTATTTCCTCCTTTTTTTATTTCCTCCTTTTTTTATTTCCTCCTTTTTTTATTTCCTCCTTTTTTTTTCCCTCCTGGTTTTTTTTCCCTCCTGGTTTTTTTTTCCCTCCTGGTTTTTTTTTCCCTCCTGGTTTTTTTTTCCCTCCTGGTTTTTTTTTTTCCCTCCTTTTTTAATTTCCTCCTTTTTTTTCCCCTCCTTTTTTTTTTTCCTTCCTTTTTTTTTTTCCCTCCTTTTTTTTTTTTCCCTCCTTTTTTTTTTTCCCTCCTTTTTTTTTTCCCCTCCTTTTTTTTTTTCCTCCTTTTTTTTCCTCCTCATTATTTCTAAATAAAATCCCCATTAGCAGCAGCTTTGCTATGGCTCATGCCATTTCCTTGCTGTAGTTAGCTTGAAATATTTTATCCTCCCTTTCCTACAGATCTCCTGACTGTTTTGAAAATGAGACCTTGTGTTTTTCCCTTCAGCATCCACTTTATTCTCTGCTTGTGTCCACAGACCTTAGGATGCAGTGCATGGCAAGGAGGAAAAACAGCGTTAATTTGCTGGTATCTGTTCAGAGCATGATTGCTGTTAATTGTCAAGCTTGTCCTCTCCTGACTGCAAAAATAAGCTGATTGAAAATAATCCCGTGTGCTTCTGTATTTTGCTGACAACCTGCCAGCTACCAGCCAGGGGTGTGATAAATGCCCAAATGGCCAAAATTTCCAACCAGCTTTCCAAGCTGTGCTTTTAGTGTCAGGTTTGCCATCCATGTGCCTGTTGCCTCCTGCACGTAAGAAAATTCAGCAATATATCCAAACCAGCTGGAATTTCGGACTTTGGGCAGCCTGTGCAGCCCCTGAAGCTGCACCACTGATGCATGGTGATGCCAAAGCTCCTTTTCTAGCAAAATTCTCCTGAGCAAGCTCATGCTGCTGCTGAGCCAGTTACAAGCAGGTTTACATTTTGGGGGACTGTGGGGAGGGATGGTGTGTGTGTGTTTAAAGCTGTTAGACTTGAGAGATCGTGCTAGAACACCATGTTTACTGCCTGACTGGAATGATGCAATGCAAATCTCTGCCCACCTCGTACAGCCAGAGAAGATTTGGGCTTGGCACTTCAGGCACATCCAGATAAAGGTCCCCAGGGTTTATAATTCTAGGTCTGATCCTTTTTGAAGGTGTAATAAACCTCAGAGGTGGCTTTTTGGAATGGGGAGAGGTCTGCCCAGTGCATAAACTGGTGCTGGCTGTAAATATTCCTTTTCTGTTGTGCTGCTGCCGTGAGCACGCAGTGCTGTCAGTGCTCTGCTGGAAGAGCACACTTGGTGTGATTTTGCTCCCCCTCAGGCTTTAAAATGATTGACCACTTATTGTGTGGGAAGTGAGTGGCCTTGTCTCCTGCCTCTTTGGGAAGGGGTGGACAAATATTGAGGCTGTGCACTTAATAACTTTCACTTGTGTCATTCTCCCTGGAGATCCATAAGCAATATATTTCTTGACTCCGAGGTAACTCTTCAAATGAAACTGTGATGCCCTGAGAAATACCTGCAAAAAAAAAAAAAAAAAAAAAAAAAAAAAAAAAAAAAAAAAAAAAAAAGACAGTGCAAGGATCTACTCACCTTAACCCAGAGATCTTGTTTGAAGCTGAGATGTAAAATCCAGATGGGAATCTGATGTTTCTTTGAAGCCAGATGCAGCTGAAATTAAAGATGTAATTCATGAAAGCTGAAAGCATCTTGACTGTCAGTTTGAGCTCAGTGGTTTTCTACCTGCTGAAGCAGAGAAACTAAGAGAGGGCAGCACAGGTGGATAATGTGGATTTTTTTTTTTTAATTATGATTTTTTTATTGTTCATTTCTTGTTGAAGTGAAGGCTTTCTTTAGAGTTTAATTGTGCTCAGAGGAAAGAGTGAGAAGAATATAGCTGTGATGGTTCCAAATAATAAAATGAAGGATAATAGGGCAAAGGGAAAAGCTAATTATGAACATTTCAAAGGAAAGTCCTGAAGTGGGTCAGTTCTCTGCCCTCTGAGGTTTTTCTAATCCTGCTTGCTTTAATACCTCATGCAGCTTGATTTAAAATGTTCATAGTGATGGGAAATCCACTGGTCCATAAGCAAGGAGACCTCCCCATCCTGAACTCTGGCCTAATCCTGACTCTCATGTCCCCACCTTTATTTCATCCTTGTGCTCTCATTTCTTCATCCCCTGTAATGCTGGGACACATTCTATCTCATTTTTAACCACAAAAATGATCTTTTCTTTAAAAATCTGCAACCTTTGTAGACCAGTTTTCTACACAATTTTGGAAGTGGATCCATGGCAGAATGTTACACACTTCTCTCACTTCAGATTAAGGTTTGATGGAAATGCCAGGGTTCTGATTTAATATAATAAACCCAGTATTGGGCATTTTAAAGAACTTTATTTTGAATCAGGGCAAGGGCCATCATTATTTCTGGATATTCCTCATTGTGTGGATTTCAGGACAGGTCAGCCCACCCTTTGAAAACAAAAAAACCTTTGTGTATCAGCATGGTACAGAGCAGCAGTTGATCACAGATAATATAAATAACAGGACAGGCTCGTGGAGTAACATGAGGAATAAAGCTGACACAAGGGCTCAAAGATAAACGAAACTAAGAATGAAATCCATGCCATGAGAGCAAAATGTCGCAGCTGGAGAACATCAGGGCTCCCAGCTCCCAACAATGGTGCGGCATTAGACACATGGGTGAATGCATTTTCCTTTTTTAATGGGAAGAAAAAACAGATTAACAGACCAGAAGGGAACTGCAGTGTGAACTGGTTAGATCTCTGACAAACAGCACAGGAGCTTTTTTTTTTTTTTTCCCCTTAATGATTTGAGCATTTGATGTGGTATTTCTGAAAGCACATTGGGACCTTTGTCTGAACAACCAGTCCTGAGTCACTGGGTGGAGAGAGAGGTCCAGAAGGCAAAAGGACATGACTGGGGTCACACAGAGCCTGGCTTTAAAGGGAAGAAAAGCTTCCTGCTCTCCAGGCTTGCTCCATCTGGGTGACTGAGGAGGGCGGAAGAATTCTCCTAGACAATTCTTGCTACCATTCACCACTTGCCTTAAAAAAAGAAATAGTATTGTGATTGTTTACAGGGTGAAATCTTGGTTGTTTTCTTCTTGCTGATTTTTGTTTGTTTGTTTTTGGCACTATGGTAATGAAAGGAGGTTCTACGCAAGTTTATTTCTGTGGGGAGAATGGGGCAGGGTGACTCAATGGGTTAATCCCTACTTTATTCCACTGTAACTGCTTTTTTTCCAATTAAAACTGCTGGCTGGCAGTTTGCATTATCAGCAGAACGGTGGGAGCTGGGCTGTGCTGGGGGCTTGCAGGCAGGATTTCTCCTGTGCTCTGAGAGCCACCATGGAAATTCCATCGTGGCCCTGCAGGTGGATGCAAATGTTCAGCCCTTTCCCGGCCAGTGTGAGCAAACTGATAGCAATTCCCAGGAGCCAGCTCCTAATTACATCTCTGCTTGGGGATCATTTGAACCTTTAATGAGAGGTTGGTAAGGAGAGAGGGAGAGGTGGATTTTTGTTACAGCTGAGGGGAGAGGAAGGGTTTGCTGCCAGGGAATGTGGGCTCCTTCCAGTGCCATGCTGAACTAGATGTCTGTCCCACTCACCATAGAGACAGTAGCTGCTTCCTTTGGCTCATTTTGTGGTTCATTTTCCCCCCCATGTTCCCTCCTGGTAGCAGGATTTTGCTTTGCAGAGATGGATTTGACACAGTTGTAAAATTTGGTGGCATTTCTTTCGCTTTTTGGGGGACAGGAAGGAGGGGGGGAAGATTTTTTTTTTTAACCAGTATTTCCAATTTGGGAATGTCATAGGTGGATCCACTGGTGTACAGAGAGTGGTAGGGTCAGGGTTAGAAATGATTGTTTTCTATTTCCCACTGACTGCTGGGCACAATTTCTGGCTGATGGCCCCAGATCAGACAATTGATGCTCAGACATCAGTTTGCAGGGACAGAGATGCCACAGAAACTTTACCAGGATTAGCTCAGAGGTTGCTCTCACAGTTTTCTTTAGCCACTATCCCTTGACATTGAAGACTTTTCATGGGATTGTTGGTGCAAAGTCATGGAATGGCTTTTTGGAGTCCACCATGTCCCTGTAAACTTCTGAACTGTGTGCCCTGGGAACTGAGCCAGTATCAGACAGTCTAAATCAACCAGACAGAGAAAAATGCCTGAATAAACTGTTACAGCAAAGACAGGAGGGAGTGCTGGGATGTCCCTGACAAAACAGCTTAAAAGGCCTATAGTGGTTTTATTGAAGTCTCTTCAGCTTGAAGAATAACAAATTGGAAGACCTAGCCTACTTTTAAGTCCTGGTGTGGTTGGAAGCCTTTTGATGGTCACTTTGTTTTCTGATTACTTAAAAAACCTAATTCAGTTCTATTGCTGCTATCAGCATTTTGAGACTTTGGCCATCTATGATTTGTCAATATTGTTCTTGCCATTCTGCACTAATTTATTGTAGTTTGCCTTTTGCTAACTGTGAGTTTTGCAGATAGAAGGTTTTGTAGCTTCAGTGAGCAAATGCTGACCACAGCATATGAGCAGAAATAAACTCAGCTGTGACCAGGAAAAATGTAATTTGAGGATTTCTTTTGGATCCCATCTTTTGTGATGCTAAACAAGAGGCTGAGGACCAATGTGAGAAACTTTGGATAGTACAGGCTGCTCCTAAAAGGAGTCGTCACTACATTCTTATAGTATCATAAAAAGTTCTACAAGAATATCACTGAATTTTTCACAGGGGGGCAATATGAAGATACTGCCTCTGCTTCCTCTTTGAGGTGTTTAAAGTCTAAATGTCTTTGCTGTGGTGCCACCATAGGAATGAACACACTAAATCCTCAGCATGCTCCTGGGACAAGATCTCTCTGCTTTTCCAGACTTTGGGATGAGGAAATGTTCCACTGTACTACTGAGTTAGTGGTGAGGATGGTGTAGTTTAAGCTGCTCATCTTCCACTGCCCTCTTTGTTCTCATCTTTACCTTCTTTCATAAGCTTCCCACATGAGCAGCTTTTTAAACGACCTCAGCAGGCTTGAGAAGGATAATTTCACAAGTAGCTGCTCTCTGAATTTCACAAGTAACTGCTCTCTGAATGGATACTAAAAGGAGTAGGCAGGGATGTTTTCTTCCAAGTCCCTTGTGCAATGCCTGTGGGTGTTGGAGGAATCTGCTGAGGAAGGGATCACACAGGCTTCATATTCTGTCAACAGCATCTTCTATGGTTGCTGCTGGAGAAATGAACCACTGAGCTAACAGGGACTTCTCAGGCCCTTCAAGCAGTCATATCTGTCCTTTTCTGAGCATAAATTGGAGCCCTGGAAGGCAGTCATCACTCTAAAAAGGCTGGATGTGTCCTGTGTGTATATCTGGCTCACTAACACAACTGAATTTCCAGCTGAGACCCTGGCAGAGCTTGCAGCCAGGTGCAATACTAACTGAGCTAAAATAAAGCCTCTTAAGTCAATCCAGCTGGCATCCTGCTGGGTGTCTCACCTTTTGGCATCGTCTTCTCATTTTCTCATGCTCCTTATTGTGATAGAGCTCTTGCTGTTGCCACAGTTCCTTCAGCTATCATAATTCATGCTGATGCCTGGCACCCAAATGGTTAAATGCATTTGGCTCCGCTGTCCTGCTCAGTCCCTGTAGATTGTGTTGGAAGAATTGAATGAAATTGATAGAGCTAGCATTACAGTGAGCAAAACCCCCTGAAGAAAGAGTAGATGGGTGGATAGAGAGAATGACCCCAAAGAAAACAGCTGTCAAGGGCAGCCATTGGTTTATCTTTCATTGAAAGAGAGACGTAATGAATTCTAAATTAAGAGAAACTAGAAGCAAGGCTGTTTATCAGCTCTCTGCTGCAGCATAAACAGGCACTTTAGAGGTATTGACTGCAGTCTCACTTAATGTGCCACTAGGAGCATTTCCTCAGTGCCTGGGAGCACCATGAACCTCAGGCTGGACTAAAACTCTGATATTTGAAATATGCCAGGTCAGGGCAAGAACTGCTTTGCATCTAGGTCTCCTTTCAGAGGGTCTTTGAACTTGTTTTTCTTCTGTTTGGCAGCTGCAAGAGCACATGAGCACGTGCAGTCCAAATGGCCTTTTGCACAAGGAAGACAAAAGGTACTGACTTAGGTGAAATCCCCAGGGACAGCGCTTTGCAAGGGTCTCCTTGAAATTACTGGAGGTTCTGAGAGCCAAACAGCTCCTCAGTAGATCTGCTCTGAGAATTTTCAAGGAAAATGTTATCCCACATACTTCTCTCTTCCCATTGTGGGAATACTTGCCTCTTTGTAGCCCCACTGTGCAGAGCCTGGATGAGTATTTATCAACTGAACCTCCAAGGGTGGCAAACAATCTGACAACTGACTCCAAATAATGTAATAAGGCAGACTGATGAGTTGTTCTTGCCATTCTTGACTGTTTTGCTCCACAGCCTGTCTCTGAGATACAGGACAGGAAGGTTGTGTCTGCCCAAAGGGGGTGCCATGAGCATAGATTCCCATGGACTCCTAATTCAAAGGAATTCTTGATGCTGGAAAGCATCATCACCTAGACAGGATCCTCAATTATTTACAGAAACATATATTTCACAGAACATATTTCAGATATTGTCCACAGAAATTCTATGTGAAGCTTGCCTTTGAAAGAAACTCATGCTCTCAGCAGCCAGTTCATGGTACAATGACTGACACCTCAACTTGTGCTTGTGAACAGTGTTCCCAGAAGCAAACTTCTCAGAGCTGATATGATATATCCAATTAACTTGTTTGATATTTCAAAGTATGTCTCATCAGAACTAGCGAGCATTTAGTAAAACATTACTTTTTGCTTAGATTTGATGGAAATTTTGATTCTGATGTGTTTCTTCTGATTTTGTCTCAAGCTCTGGTGTTTTTTTGTGTTATATTTTGAGAGATGGCAACAAGAGTTTTCTGCAGCCTGCCTAATAACTTGCTGGTTCTCTGGATTTTCCATATCTTCATAATTGAGCTGTAGGTCTTGGAAGGGGTTGAATATAAATGGCTGAGCCACAGAGCCCAAGATGCTGGAATGGCTCCTCCATTCCTTCATCAACACCACTTTCCCTTGGCTGAAGTGCTGAAGATGAATTTGTCTCAATGTGCCAGCTTAATCATGTCCAAATCCAGATGCCAGGGATGAAAATGGCTCATTACATTATCTCCTTGTGAAAACAATCCTCACCATCCTCTGCCGTGCTTTCACTCTTGTCCTTACTTGGCCGCGTGCTCTTTTGTCATTTTTGCACATTTTCATGTCTTTAATTAAAAAGAAAAGGCCTTCCCCATGGAAGATTAATTAGGATAAGTGTGCCACCATTAATATCTGCCATGTTTGGAAAGAGATGATTCACCCTGTGATTAAAGCCAAACGGAATCTGGAATCTGAGGAGTAATTAGCCCTCAGCGGCTCGTAAGTCTGGAGGAAGCACTATTTATCAGTGGCAGTGCTAATGCAATTACTTCTCCACTGCAGCCTCCTGGACTGATAAATCATGGCCTGAGCTTTGGGAGAAGCTATCAATTCAGGATTATGCTTCTCTGAGTCTACAAAGAGAAAAAGGGAGGAAACAAAGGGGGCGAGCAGCTTCTCAGCAGCTCTGATGGTATCAAAACTATGGAGGCCAAAGGAATCTCAGGGTCTTTTATAAATCCATTTCCTGATGCACAAAGCTGCGAAACTTTGCAGAAATCATAGCAACTGATTGAGATTGACTTTTTTTGGGGGTGGGGGGGGGGGGAGAACTGAATCCAGGCAAAGCTTATGTTCAAACTGTGAAATTCAGGCAGAACAGCTTATCTCTCCTGAAGCTGAACTTGTGATCCATCTTTCCTCAGAACATTTTTTGCACATTTTTCCTATGTTGTATCTTTTTAGGAGTAGATGGTATGCAGTGGGTGTTAAGATGCTGCTCCTCTTTTCTCTGTTGCTGGATTTTTTTTTTGTTTTTTGGGACTATTTGGCAAAAATCTGGATGACCTTTACTGTGGGATTTAAAAGACTACGAATACATTAATCAACAACAACAAAAATTTTTCTTCTTTCATGGATATTACATTCAGTCTCTGAGTTGAGGCAGAAAGTGATAAAATGTTATCTGATCCCCTTTGAGAAGCCAGGTGCATCCTTGATGATGCTCTTCTTGCTTGGAGAGAAGTGTGTGCCTCTCTCCATGAAGGATTTATCCTCCAAACTTCCAATTTCCAGTCCCTGACAAAAAGCTCATAAAATGGTTTGTCTTTCAGAGTGAGTAACCCCTGTCTCTTCATCCTGGTGTTTCATAGGTGCCATTTTCCAAACCTGAATCACACAGCATTTCACCACATTGAAAATAAGCTCCGAGAACCTGGGCCACTCATGGAGACTTTCCAATGAATTCCACAAAACTCTGCCATGTGCCTTTCATTTACATTGCATTTCTCAATCCCTTCCATTTCCTGTAATTCCTAAGGTGGGACCAACCTGCCAATAAAATATCTGGAGGTTATGGATGAGAGTATAATGGGCTAGGAACTGATTGCTGGCCTGGCCCATGGGGAAATACCTTGGTCCTTTGTGTTATGGTTATATAGAAAGAGTCTGGATTTAAACTTGACTTCTTATCTCTGACTGGTGCCCAAATAAACAAGTGCAGCTGGGAGAGGTCTAGTGGGGTTCAGAATGGATTAAATCTTCCTTCTCACAGCTGCAGCCTGCTGATAGAGTTGTTCTGGGATCATTCTGTCTTCTCTGACACAGAAGCATTTGGGCCAGGACCAAACTGGTACTCATAATCAATTTCTTGCACTGGTGGAAACAGTGACCCTGTTTTAGGTGTGCAGGAGAAGCCTTGCTGGAGCTGAAGTCTGTGTAGGGTGGAAGACACATCCAGTGGCTTTTTTCATTCACTTATGTGAGGACTTTCCGTTGTTTCTGATCTGCTGCTTGAAGCAGAAAAAGGAATAGGGTTAATTGTGGAGTAGCAATGCAAAAGTGGAGCTTGTCCTTCAAATCCCAGGCAGATCTTCCTTCAGGAACATGGAAAATTAACAGCATTTGGGATGCTCTTGTCGTAGGTGTTAGTTGTGTTGGGTTTCTTTTTTAAGCAGATGGGCAAACAAAGAATTTTATGTTCTCCTTTCCTTGAAGGAAAAGATAACATAAAATTACATTAGCAGCTGCTGTGTTGTATTTGTTGACATGTTGGCTGAGTATGGTACGTGTCACAGTGAAACAGCTCCAGTATCAGTGAAAGAACACCATTCCTTTAGGAGCTAAAGGAAAAAAAAAAAATCTGATGTCCCCTTTGACTGCTGGAAAAAAGAAGCCTTAATTACCTACTGGTCCTCTTATAGAAAAGATCTGGCATGAGATAAACATTTTTCTGAGATGATTTTCTTTAACAAGTGTGTCCTTGACCTAGCTAGTGAATTATAGATGCTGTTTGTCTTGTATCAAACACTTTGATTCTTTTTATTTTCACAGTGCAAATATAAGGTAGTTTTGAGCACTGAAGAGTGGTTTGCCTTTCTGGGTCCTGTTCTCTCAAGTCAAATTTTTGGGCTGCTATGTTGCTCCACAGGCAGCTTGTTAGGTGTGACATTGGCCCACAGACCCTTATGAAGATCAAAGGGATTAAGCTCAGAATTCAGGGAAAATATGGAGAAAAGGTAAAAGAAAAAAATTAGTATTTAAAATTTAGTATTAAAAAATTAGTATTTAAACAAGTAGCTCTGTCTTAGTGCCATAATAGCACTTTTGGCACTTTAATGGAGCTTGGAGCCATGTGGTGAAATAAAGCATGGGCTTATATAGTGGACCTGGTAATTCTAAACCTCTGTGTACCTCTTTTTATATATGTTGCCTACAAGAACACTTGGCTTGGGTGGAGAAAGGTGGTATTAAGAAATTCCCAGTACCTGTTGTTACTGTGTGATATAAAATTAACTCCAGAAATGAAATGGAGGCCAAGAAGTGATGGGTTGATATGACCCCTTGCCTTCCCTGTTCTGCACTGCCTCAGGTAAGGTCAAGTGCATCAGTTTTCTGTCTGGGAGGTCAGTAGTGGGAGCTGTTGGGTTGCCAAGGAGGTGGATTTCAAGGGACTTCTGAAATGTGACTGCTTGCCTGGTTCTGGTTACCCCAACGTTAAATTTATGAAAAGGCTGCAGTGGGGGGAAAAAGTAGCCAAGACAAGTGAAAAGTGACTAAATTTAAAACAGAAAAGTAATATTTTTTTTTTTTTTTTCACTTGTGAGAGAACAAGGAGCTTCTGGCTCCTAGTGCTTCTGTTAGGGGCTCAGTGGGACAAAGGAAGAGATTTACAAGGAGAAGTTGGCAGGAAGGTTCCCTGTTATGGGTTCTTGCTGCATAAACCCCAAGTCTGCACTGCATCCCAAGCATTTCTTTTCCCTGGCTGTAGGAATGGTGGATAGAGAGAGATGCTGGGGATGGAAAGGAAAGGACTCCACCCAGCCCTTAAGATGATCTGCTAGTTGATTATTTATGGTCTGTGGTTTGAGCTGGTGTTAAAGCCCTTGCTGACTTTGCAGTGGTCAATAACACTGAAGAGCTGGATTGTCAATACCTCATAAAACTGGGGATGGTTCAGTAATACACAGTGGGAAGTGAGGTGAGACTGGCTTTAGATGTAATTCAAACACTCAAGCTTCTTTCATAAAGGATATTTTTAGGTTTTTTTTTGGTTTTTTTTTGGGTTTTTTTTTCCCTTTTTCTCCCTGAACCTCCTTTGTTATTTGGCATGGCTGAATGGATTGAAACAGAGACATCAAATATCTCACTCATTCTTCATTCCATGAAAAGGCTTCTTAAGAAGGAGTGGGCTCCCATTTTAACTGGAGTCAGTTGTTTCCCACAGATTTGGTTAAACACTTAAAGATTCCAACCCAAAGTGAGTTCTGAAGAGGTGCTGAAGCAGAATTTTGTCCCTGAAAGCAGTTTAGATGTGTGGCTGCAGAAACTCTGAGGAACCTGAATGTTATCAGCAGTCATGGGCCGTTTCTGCTGGCCCTGGAGGCAATGACCTCACCTGTTCCCATTCCCAGCACAGGAATCCCAGAATATCCACATTACCCCTGCCTGGAAAAAGCAGGGTTAATGTGGATATAAGTTAACATTGCTGGCTTGCTCAATTTTTAAAGAATGTTCTAGGTCTTGTTCAATTCTTTACTACTAGTGATTAATTGTAGTTCTTTCAGGAAGCAGGAATTGGGGCTTTTTGCTCACTTCTGGTTTTGTTCTTGAGGTCTCTGAAAACCTCAGCCAATGTGTTGATTTTTTTTTTTTTTTCCTCCTCTTTGTTTCTTAATGCCTTGAATACTGCCTGTTTTGTTAAATTCTGGCTGGGCTTGGACTTGGAAGTATTAAAACAGCATTTAACAGAACTACCTGAGAAGTCTGAAACAGCTGGGGAGAGAACTTCCTCTTAGGAGATTTAAAGCCTTTTCCTGGAGCTGCAGGAAATTTTTCAACATGGTAGAAAGTTCCTTTTGCTTTCCTCTGTATCAGCCTGGAGTTTATTCACCTCCTAGTGTTTTTTTTTTCTGTGTTATGTTTTCCTCACACCTGCAGAACAGATCAAAATTCACCACTAATTTTCTAAACTTGCCTGTTTGCCTAGTTTCTTCAGAGGAACTCGAGATATTAACAATATTAAGGTCCCATGCCAAAAGCCTGATGTGGGTGTGCAGTTTGGAAGTAATCTGTGGAGCTGCAGGCAACTGTTGGGGCTTTAGGGCCATTGTTAGCCAGTCGTAAGAACACAGGACCAGTTCTGAGAGGGGTTTTCCCCTCTCTTTACACTTGTGCCCCTCAGCAGCTCACACAAAATTAGTTGTACACTGGACATACACGTGGCAGCTGCAGCCGAGCAGCCCCTGTGACCAGAGGGACTGGGTTATTGGCTAAAGTGGAAATTATATTTCATGTTCTTTGCCCTGAAGTTATTTCTGGGCTTCCAAGGGCCTGCTGCAGTTTGGTTTTGTTGACAACCAGAGGTATCCATCAGCTCTGCCCTTCTTTACTGTTCTGTTTGGGGTTCCATTCCTTGGTATTAACACATCAAGTTGATGAACTAAATGTATTGCTTAAGGAAATGTTGTGCAGGGGCTTCAAGCCATGCAGAAGGTGGATTGCATTGCTCAGCCCCTGGTGTCCAAAGAGCTCATGGCAGCTGCAGGTTGGGTTCCTTGGACCTCTCTGAAATGAGTGGTGTCATCCTGACCTTACAATCAGCTGGAGGCACAGGAAGATGCACCTGGAGTGCAACAGATCCTGATGCTCTTTTCCTTCCCTCCCTTCTCTGGGCACCCCCAGCTCAGCAGGGCCTTTCAGCACCCAGCACACCCTGGGAGGCTGTGGCAGGGAGGGATTGTGTGCTCGGCTCAGCCTGACAGGAGCCCCAGGAGGATGCTCTGCTCCTTCTTCAGCTGCAGACAGCGTGGTGGAGCCTGGCTCCCGTTCAGGAGGCAGCCAGCCATCCCCACTCAGCAGCTCTGCAGGCACAGCCAGCCCTGCAGATGCCTTCCAGCAGTGCCACAGAGAGGGGCTTACAGTCCAAAAACCCTTTGCTGTTTTCTCTTGGAGCAGTTCTGGTTGTCAGCCCTGCTGACAACAATAAAATATATATTTTATAATAATATATATTAAAAAAAAAAAATAGATTAGCAACTGCCCTTTCAGCAGGAGGAACAAGGCAGACAGCTCAGGAAGAATATGATCTGAGTGGGCTAGAAAGCTCAGGCCTGAAGCATCACTGTAAATATCAGAATTCCCTACTGGTCAAATGACAGGCCTGGGTAGCGTTTCACCCCTGGGTCTGTTTAATCTTTTTTTTTCCTGTGCCATTGGAAAATAGAGAGCTGTGAATTTCCTGCTCAATGCCTCATTTTTGTGCAGATGGAATCACAAAAATGTCTTTTAGGACCTAATGTTATCCATCGTTGTTTTTAAATTTGGTATGTGTGCAGGTGTAACAAGCCTGGGGGGGAAAGATGATGTTTTTACCATCTGTGCTACTCCAGTGTTTCTGCAGCCAGTGGAATTTATTATTCTTTATTATTACACTTAGTGATAAATGTTCTGCTTTAGTGAGGAATGGAGGAGGAGTTAACACTGCTGGCTTGCTCATTACTTGGAGCTGAATGGAGCTGTTCGTGTCCTTATCAGAGATCACCTCTGCTGATCTCTGACCCTTCAGTGTTTACATCCATTTCTTCCTTCTATGAAGGAATTAGTGGAGAGATTATGCCCCAGTATTTTTGGGCATCATCACAGGAATTTTCCAGGTCTGCACTTGAGGTGTAAATTGGGAGTGTAGGAACCAAGGGTGAGGAGGCCAGAGGCAATGCACATTGTGCTTTTCCTGGCTGAAGGAAGCTGCCTCAGCTGCTCTTGCAGGATTTTGGCCACTTCTCTCCCCTCCTGGGCTGCCCAACATGAGGTCATCCCAAAAAGTGCACCCTGATCACTTGGGAGATTATGGCCAAAGGGATTTATCAGAAAGAATCCATTGGGAAGCGATAAGACATGTCAGGGATTTCTGCTTCTCCATCTTCTATTCTTACCCTATTTTTGTTTTGTATGCTATTTATGTATATTTTTGTATGCCATTTCCTGTTACCCTCCTAAATGAATCTTTTCAGCAGAAATCTCCTAACACCATATGTGCTGGTGATGAACTCTTTCCTCACTACCCATTTGCATTAAAGGCTATTAAGGTAATTACACTTGCTCTGGGAGACAAATAATTTCAAGAATCTGTCCTGCAGCTGCAGAGCAGTGAAATTCTGTTGTGCCAGCCATGCCAAAGGATCTGCTGACATTTGTGTCCAGCACAGCAGGGGAAATAAATTCTGACCTTAGCCTGTGTGGATCAAAGTGAGCATTGAGGGCTGTGATCTTCTTGCCCCACCTTTTCTCCTGGCCCATGGATTTTGTCAATAATTCCAGCTTGCTCTGGTGGCTTTGCCTGAGGCTGGGGATGTGAAAGCTTTCTCTCTCTGCGTGGCTCCAGTAGAAACAGGAGTTTATGAATTTCCACACCTCGCTGGAAAATAACAGAAATGAGGCATCTTGAGGAGTTTACATTTAAATGTTTGGCTGGTTTCAGTCTGGCTGGGAGACTGAGAGCTAAAATCACAAGTGGAAATAATGCAGGTTAGGGGAATTTTGAGACTTGGAAAACTGCTCTTGTTGACTCTTTGACAGAAGTACAAAATGAAAATACCGATAGCATCTCTGCTCAAGAACCTGCAGATAGTAGAGAAAAGATAGATAAGCATTTACATTAACCTAAAATATGTGGGTTTATTATGCTATGAGACTATAGTCAACAATCTAAATATTTATCACAGCATTTGCGAATGTTTGTAGGTCCTTCTTTATCTGCTTAGTGATTTTTCCTTCTATTATACTTTATGGCATGACTCATGAGTTAAATACAGTCAGTTCACCAAAGGGATGCCAATGGGAGTGGATGCTCCTAAAATTTATGTCCCTCATTGCACCAACAGACTGTGTTTCAGATAAGATAGTTTGATTACAATTGGTTTATTATTTTTCAATTTGCTTGAATTGCAAATTCTGTGCATTGGGAGAAATCAATTTTTTCCCCCTGTATCAGTGTTATAGCATGTAAATTTCTGGGTGAGCAGGGCTGCTTGGCTTTCTTGTGATACAGGGAAGAAGCATTGAGAATTTAACTAAGTTTTCTGTCCCTGGGAATTTGAAGATGGTTCAATTACAGGTCAAAAGCAATTCTGTGCAAACTTCTAATTTGAAAAATGTTACAAGAAGGAAATATACATCATTAACTCATTTCTGTTACAGAGATGACTATTTTTCCTCTTCATCTTTCTTTCAGCAGTAGTTTGGGGAGCCTGTCCACATAATTAATGATATCTGATTTATGTTAATCACTTATGATGTCTTTCTTGCTATGAAAAATGACTGTATTAAGCACACATGCACCTACTTTTCACATAAAACCTCCAAAACACACTCACTGGAGTAAGACAAAGGAGTGCTGTACTTTAATGCCTGTGCTTGACAAACAGCAGATATGCTCAGGAAGGAGCTGGAAATTGAAAAGTCAGTTCCTCCAGCCTCTGGGGATGAGAGGATGGGAAGAAAGGAGCAGAACAGGGGCCAGACAAAGAGAGGTTACAAAGAAGGCTAAAAGGGCATTTCTCCTGTCCTTGCCCCTTAATGGACACTCTGGCCACTGGCCTCTGAGGGATGTCCAAGGACTGCATTAAATGGATCTTCTCATTGTTTGGAACAATATGGTTTATGGGTAGGTTTGGAGAGGGCCAGGGAGGAGGTAAGAATTTAATGACTCTGAGCTCTTTCATTGCCTGTGCTGAATATTTCCCGGAGGCTGCCAGCCCAGAATGTTTCAGTGGAGCTAAATACATTTCAATTACTGCTATTTTTAATTAAAAATAGATGTCACAACTCATTTGACACTCTGCTCTGACTCGTGCCTTGTTTAATCTACACTTATTTAGAAGAGTGCCTAAGACAGGCTACTGAGATGGGGAGTCTTTGCAAATTGAAGTATGAATCTAATTTCAAATGACGTTTTGGCAGCCCCAGTAAGAACTTTTTTTTTTTTTTTTTAATTCTGCTTCATCTTCCATTCACATAGAAGACAACAAAAAGCAGAGACAATGCCATGGCATGGATTAAAACCATGGGATGGGTGCAGGGACTCTACTCACCGCCTTGTGCTGGCAGGTGTTACCTGTGTAAGTGAGGACAACTTGTCATTCCCATGTGGTCTGCAGCTTCTTGGGGTGGTTGAGGTGAGATAAAGTGAAATAAAGAGAAAAGAAGAGACCTGGTTGAACCTGAGGCTTGACCTGAGCTCTTGTTCAATAGCTCTGTCTTATCAGCTGGATTCTTCTTGAGTGAAGGCTTTGCCAAGCTTTGCCTTCTTGGTGTGCCTTAAAATTTCTGTCCCGTTTAACATGGGGAAGCTGCTTATTAAGAATCTCAGCTAAAATGTAGCATCTGGGGTTTTTTTTGTTTTTTGGTTTTTTTTTTCTTTTTTGTGGGATTAATATTTCTCACTCAGTTTTCCAGCTTATGCCATGAAGGGGTGAACTGTTTTGCTGAAGGCCACACCGTGAGTGGCTGTGCCAGGAGGAATGTCTTACATAGTTTTTTATTCCTGTGAATGTCCTTTATAACAATGATATTGTGCCACCACCAAGGCAGGTGTTCAGTGGCACAAAGTGTCAGCAACTCCTACAGGTTTAAAGAAGTAGGGTAGGGGAAGAAATGGCCTTTCAGATGTGGCTTGTCTTATATTACAAGGAAAAGAAAAAAGAGGTTTATTTGTTCATTATTTCTTCATTGGAAGCAAACGCTTCTTACAACACAGAAAATAGAATTAAGGAAGAGATGGTTGGTTGGATCAGTCTTTGGTGATGTGGCTGCCAGCAGTGGGCTCATTGATGTCCCCTCACTGTCCCTCCCTCCCGTCTTGGTCTGCTCCCCAGGCTGTGACACATCACAGTGCTGCCACATCTTCAGCCAGGTCTGGTCCTCTGCAAACTTCTTCCAGACCACTGGGCATCCTTCTCAGTGGTCAGTCCTGCTGTATTTTTGCAGCCTATGTGGAGTGGTGGAGAATTTGGCTGACTGACCAAAGCCTGCAGAATGTATCTCAAACTTTCAGCTACAATCCTGCACCTCCCCTTTGGCAGGACTTTTTGTAAGACTTCTGCATTCCCCCAGCCTTGTTCCTCTTGAAAACCTCCTTTCCCCACTAACACCTTAGGCTGGCTGGGATCCTGGAGTCTCTCCTTTCCAAATGAAGGGTCTGGCAGGAGGAGGGATTGTCCCCCAGAGTCAGCTTGGTGGTGGTTTCAGCCATTAGGAGAGCCCTAAATTAAGAAATTTTGCTTGGTGTTAAGGCCAGGATTTCATAATTTTCTGCTTTTATTAGTTTGTTTGTACTTCCTTAGCCCCTGGATTATAGATTTTAAACCACAGACCTTGATGCAATCCATCTCTGTTCTTTCTTAACTGTGCTGTTTGGCTCGCTCTGATCCCACTAGACATTCAGCAGAATGTCTAAAAAGCTGCAAAAACTAGGGAAAAAAAACCACAGAGAGGAAAAAAAGAGGGAAGAAAACCTTCTTTTCTCCCTTTCACCTTCCAGAAATGTTGGCCATGCACAGCCCAGAAATGAGGACTTTCCAAGACAAACGGGCTGCATTATCACACCAGACTCCCCTGGCAAGGAATGGATTTTGACAGCCTAAAACCATATTTTTTCTGTGGATGGGGGAACAAATAGTTGCAAAGCAAACACTGAGCGTGTTTGCAGGTGCTGTGCTCCATTGTGTTTGCCAACCAGATGTTCTGTGCTGGGACTCTGCCCTGGCCTTTTCTGGGATGAAATGTCACTCTGGATGAAATAGAGCAAAAACCCTGCACAGTCTCTCAGAATGAGCTGAGCTTTTAATTTGTCAGCCATTAATATAGCTGTGTCTTTGTACTGCACAGGGCACCCGGCAAAATAATCATGTAAAATCTGACCTTCAGAAAATTAACTGCCATTGGACCATGGAAACCTGCCTTGCTGCAGCAGGCTGTGGTGTGCTTAGGTACTATGGCAGAGCTTTAAAATCCCTTGCCATGTGTCACAGGACTGGAAAGATTTCAGGGAGCTTTCTCTGCATCAAGTACCTTGACCTGCTGTAGCTGAGTGCTGCCATGTGCATCTCATGGTGTTCCAGGGAAAGGTGACAGAGTGTGGACTTCCAAAAGGCAAATATTAAGGATGTCTGTGAGTAACTCTCCAGAGCTGTGTTTTCTCTATTGCTCCTGCAACAGGTTAGATTTGGGAGAAAATATTCCAGAATGTTAGGATAGTGGTGCTGGGTCTTGTAGCCAGAGATCCAAGGGGGAATTATTTGACAAAGAGCAGGATTTGAGCAGCTGAGCTTTGCTAACACAGAGTTTTGCTGTGAAGGTGGGTCCTTTCTCTGCTGGAATGACTGAATACAGTTATTAACTGCTGTTTTGGATCAGTAAATCCACTGGTGCTTCCACCTCTGCTTGAGTGATGTCCTACATGTGTTCTTTTCCTTTTCTAGCTCTGTTCTTACTGGAGAACAGCAGCAAAATTTGTGATGGAAATGAAGGAGACCATGTTAGCCTTTACCAAAAGGGCTTTGAGGAAGGGGTTGGGATATTGACTCTCAAGATGTCATTCCCTCTCAAGGCCAGTGGATGGATGTTTTTCTCAGTTACTTGGTTCATCCAACATCATCTTGATTTACCGGTTTTCTCTAAATGAGCAGAAATTGGTTTTCACTCCAAGGAACCTTTTATGGTGTCAACTTTTCCTGCACATCAAGGATCAACTTTCTTCTCCCTATTGCCCAAAATGAGGCTCCCTTTTTTTTGGTTGCATCTATCACAAGGGCCACAAGACTAGCTTTGTTTTCCCTGTTTTTTTTTTGACCTTATTTCACACACACATAAAACACTCCCCTTGTGCTTGAAGCAGCCCTGCTAATTGACAGGGATTTGGAGGAGGCATACCCATGTCAGCTACTGTCTGCTCTGGGATCTCTGGAGAGTATTAATAATGGAATCACAGAGTTGTTTGGGTTGGAAAAGACCTTTAGGATCATACAGTCCAACTGTTAACCCAGCACTGCCAAGTCCACCACTAAGCTATGTCCCTAAGCATGAAGGAGCTCTTCTCTTTCATCCTGGCAGCTCCTCTTAAAGGTTTTCTTTGTTAAAATATCACAGGCTGCATTGTTATGTACACAAAAGCCACATTTCACCTCTCTAGCAATGCACAGCATTCTAGGGTAGATAGAAATAAAAAATGGCCTTCAGAGTTCACTTTGTGCTCCCACAGAAGAATGTAAAACAGCCCAAAATGAGAAATCAGGGCTGTGTGAGAGGGAGGATGCTCAGATTGTTAATGAAGTGCTGTCCCCAAACACTTGAGCACTGTTGATTCCTTTCCAGTTAATAAACCATTTATATGTGGCCTGCTTTTAGCATGGAACCAAATGCCTTTTTCACTCAAGCTGTGATGTATAATTATATAGCTGACATCAAACATGAGCAGATACCAAGTCAAAGGAATGAATTTGGTCCTGTTCCTGTAATTCCATTTCCATGTTAACAATTTTTCTCCCCCTCTTTAAATTATATTTTTATTGAAAGCTTCAAAGGTCAGCTTAGACATTCAGAGAAAATTTGTAACTCAGATTGTTTAGTATTCTCTCACATAGCACAGCCCTCCATTACCCTGTGTCAGCAAATTAAGGAAATGAAAGTTGTGGCCAAGGATTACAATAGTGCTGGTGCTAACCTTTTACAGCACATGGCATACCATCAATTTTAGCCACGGGAGAAATGTGCTGTTCACACACAGCACAAGTGGGTGTTGAAGTTTTTAATCTAAAAATGAAATCTTGCCTCTAGGAGAGACAAGTAAAGGCCATAGATCTTCCTTGCTGCTGGATAAACCTCTTGAGCGGCTGAGATCTTTTCAGCCACAGGTTTTTTTCCTTTATCCATTTTTCCTTCCTTTCTTCCTCATCTGCAGACAGAGGGACATCCATTCCACTTGGCTGGAAGGGCAATACTGTAGCACAGAGATATGTGGGTGCCCATATATTCACAAGATGGAGGGCCAGGGGACATGGATGGATAATCTGCAGACTTTTCCTTAGCTGCAAAACCCTCACAAGGTCTAGCAGCAAACATTCACCCAGCATCAATCTTCTGTGCAGTCCTAGGGAGGTTAATGGGATTGCTCAGCTGTTTAAGTACCTTGCTGAATGAAGGTGATAATTAATCAGGCTGCAAATTATTCTGGAGAACCCAATTTTAATGTGAGGTTTGCTTTACTCAATAGTTGCTATATAGTTGTTCAGGGCACACTTGATTTAGCTGGGCCAAGAAAAAACTGATAGACCAGTTTCACCTAATTGCTATTCAGTGCTGGGTTTTGATTTCTCTGGGAGTGTTTCTTTTCCCTTTCAGACATGGGATTTTTGACCTGCTTTTCTGTCTTCACTCCAAATCACAGCAGCCTATACCCTGTAGTCTTAGGTTTCAGTTTGGTCTCTAAACTTAAAAGGCTAAAGGCAATACATAGATGGCTGTAAACTGTTGTCAGAAATAAATTTCCCTGCAGTGCAGTGTAATAGGGTCAGAGTTTATTGGGTAATGCTTAGTTAGTAGATGGCCCAAAGATTAGGAGTTATTTTAGCTGGGGCATGAATAATTGAGCTGAAGGCAAACTAAACTCAGAGATGCCCCTTATCAGGTTGTGTCACTGTGGGATATGATCACTCAGGCTTTCATGTTCCACACAACTGGTGTTCAGTTCAAAGAGGTGCTGCCAGCAGGGCAGGTGGGGAGCAGCCAGGGAGCCCATTCATGTTGAAATGCCTGAAAATGCTCTTTTGGAGAGAGAGGTGGCCCCTCAGGCAGGATTTCACAGCCCCTGATTTCATCTCCTGCTTTTATTTGGGTTTAGAAGGGGTTGCTTGTGGCTGCTGTTGCCTGCACAGCATCACCCCAGCAGTGGGTGGGAGAACCAGCTCGTTGCTGGGCCGGGTTTAACACCCCTTCCCAGTCCTGGAGAGGTTTAAGAGTTATGTGGACATGCCCTTTCCTACCCATTCTTTAAATGAGTCTTGCTGTGAGGATGGGCTGGTGGGAGCAGAGGTTGGCTTGGGAGGCTGTGATGGAATGGGAAAGATCCCCTGCAAGCAGAGGGTGGAACTGGGAGGTGAATCATGCTCCAAGACCCCCATAAAACCATATTTTATGCTCTAAGACCTCCACAAAACTACCAATTTTCTATGTTTTTCTGCTGGAGTCTGTGAGCTGAAGATGTGTCTATCCCCTGCTATTTTCCATAGAGCCCCTCGTGGGGCTGTTCCTGATTTTTAACTCACTTGAACAAAGATGATCCAGTTTGCTCAAACTCTTATGAGCTCATTTTGACAGGAAAGACTCTGTAACAAAGGGGCTAATAATATCCCAGAGAAGGAGAATTGGAATGCACTGAGGATCATAAACTTGTCATCTCACACAACTGCAGCCAAAGGAAGATGGAGACTCATAAGAAGGAGGTTGAGTTAGCCTTGAAAAACAGGTCTGCTTTTGGATTTAGCAATTATAAAATCTGTAAATAGAAGGTGTATTGTTTTTCTGGTAAAAAATGCTGAAGGAAATGGAGTTAATGTATTTTAACTATTTTATAATCTCTTCAGATATGCATAGAAAGACCTAATCCTATTACTGCACATGTAAGGGATAGTAATATTTCACACAAACCATTTTCAAAACTGTTGCATTCAGCAGAAAATGGATAGAATTTCCCCAGGGCTGATAAACTGGCAGGCATTAATTTGGGAGTCCATCAACCAGTACTGCACTCAGAGATCTGAAACAACTGGAAAATGAACAGGCAGGGAACTGTGCTGCTGCTGGAGACCATTTCAGGGGTGGATTAATGGCACAACAATTCAGAAATGGATCCCTGATGCTTGGATGGCCAACCTGCTCCAAAGGTTCACCCCCAAATAGCAATAGGGGTGTTGAGGGGTGCATCAGAAGACATCAGTGCCATACACAGAACTCAGCACAGTCTAAGTTAAACACAACCCACAGCTGCCAAAGTCAGGGACATGGAAGTTGTGTCCCAGCTCAGACTTTTGGGATGTTATCTTTCTCCCTAAAACACAATATGGGGGTCTGGCATGTTGTTTTTAGCATTACTTTCCTTTTAATTGGGAGAAGTAAGGCTTGTTGGCATAAGAAATACTGCAACTTTATGCTGGGCAGGAATGGCAGAAGTGAAGCTGACAGGAGGCAGCCGGACTACAAATTAAAATTGAAGCAGACCAGTCTTTTCTCATTCCACTAGCTCAGGAAAATATTGAAAGTAAACCCCTGGCAAGTCAGCAGTGAAAAGCAAATTAAATTTGGGACCAGATGGTGTAGATCAGTATAATACAAGTTGATGTCAATAATGCAGTGTGATTAATGCTGCCAAGAATATCACTCAAGATCTCTCCCAATTTCAGGTGTTATTTGTAGCGCAGGTGAGGTGCACACAGATGAGTGCACAGAGCATTTTGGAAAGTGGGATTTAATTGAATCTCTGTTCCAAAAGAAAGTCTGTGTCCAGATTTATCTGGCAATGTGCAGCCACTAGAGACTGTCCTGGAGGGGGGAATCTGGGGTTAAGAAGAAAAAGAGCAGAACATAGGGTTGTATGAGCCATGTCTGACGATGAAACTCAGTGCAGGACTGGATCCTGACACTGAAGCTTGTGTGTGTGATAATTGGGCATATCAGGTTTATGGATGTGATTTTAGCTTGCTTTATATAATTCCAATAATTATAAATATTGTTATTTCTCAGTAAATATGAGTGTATCTAGGTAGTGTTACCTCACCAATATTGCCTTATTCTTGTCAAACTCTTCAGTGGTGGTGGGTATGGTCTGACCATAACACATCCTTGAGACTCTTCATTTTCAGAGTGCTCTGTGAATTAATTATGAAGAATATTTCATACAGTTAATAGTCTCAGTGTCCTAGTTCATCTTCTGATGGCACACTGAAATTCTATGTGAATATCTGATAGAGAAATGAGGTCTATGCAAAATAAAGGCCTTGCTGTTGGATTAGATACCAATCTGCAAAACAGAGTTGTAAAAGATGAGTTTGATGATAGAATGAAGAATAACTTTAAAAGTGACTCACATTGTTTTGAGTGATGTAGTTGTTTTCCAGGAAAAATTTGTTTCCAAGGATCAGGGCATCCCTGGCAAGCTTGAATGTGCAATAACATCCCTTCTTAGTGCTGAACTCTTTTCTTTTGAATGTTTTTTTGGTGAGGAACTTGCTAAGAGACTTCAGCTTTTCTCAGGGGATGAGTATCAGTCAAAATTGACTTTTTGCCACCTTTGCCCCTAGGCAGACATGAAATAGGCCATCTCTGAGGGTATATAGACACTTATTCTTATACCCTATGCACAGGGATTTAGACATTCAGATAGAAAATCTGACCTTTATGGAAGAATATTTCGTTCTCTGACTCTTGCCTTTTGGAATACATTCTCAGTGACTTGATATGCAGCTCCTTCATTCTCTGGATGTGCCTTTTTCAGTGCTTCTTGTGCTCATTAATCACATTAGCCATTCCCAGTCTTTGCAGCAGGCTGGGAGTTAATATATTCACTCCCTTTTGTGTGTGTTTATAAGCATGTGTCTTCCCTTTGGTTTGTATTGGCTCTGAAGGCTGAAGTGAGGATCAATGGCTCAGATTATTTCCTTGCTGTCAGCTATTGACTTTCTCTCAGCCTGATAGCAGAGCTCCTTTCCCAGGGCAGGGATGGGAGGGGGAGCTGAGCAAATGCTCCACAGAAATCTCACACTTTATCTCAAGGCATCTTTAACTGAATGCGCAGGAAAATGAGAGAAATTGCCAGAAACCTGCAATTGAGGGTGGAAAATTAGAGAGGCTGGAATTCTCTATCAGTGATGCTAAAACTGGGATAGCTTTTGCCTCAAGAGGTTTATTTATTTATATGATGATTGTTGTTCTGCTCAGATGGTTTTGAAGCTGAAAGTGATTTCTTTGGCTAAACTGCTGTGCAGGTTGGGCGGTGTGGATTCCCTTCACTGCAGCAGAAATAATCAAGATCAGTATGTGTGCATACAAAATCCTCCAGCTTCTGAAGAAAGGCTTTTCCTCCCTTCATCTATTATACTGTGGGTTCTTGATTCATAATTCTCTGCTAGATCTGTAATTATCTACATCAGAGTACAGAAGTCACAATTTAATTCCTAATTAGAACAGCAGCATTTTCCCTTTTCTGCCAAAGATGATGCTCAAGTGTCAAAATAGAGAGAAAGGGTAGATATTTTCAAGGGAAAGTGAATTTATTGGAATATTAATAGCTCCATCTTCTATTATAACTATGGTCCATCTTCCAGAGTTCTTTTTTTTTTTTTTTTTAATAGGGAAGTAAACATTTTTTATCTGGAAGAATTCTTTAGGCTTTGAATTAAAAATTATAAGTTTTTAGTTGACAGTATAGATGGGGAGGAAAAAATGATGGAGTAGCAGGGAAAGAGAAGCTGGGCATGAGTGAGCCTCTGAAGGACTGGCAGCTGATTCTGGGAGAAGAGAAGGTCCTGTGTTGGTCAGCATCTCTCCAGCTTGGCTTCTTTGCCCACCTCCACCCCTGAGGATTAGGAGACTCCTTCAAGCCAAAAGGAAAATTTCCACTGACCTCAGTGGAGTCCCTGGCATTGCCCAGGGCTGGAGTTGTCAGTGGCAGAATGTGTGAGGCAGCCCTGACCAAAGCCTGGGTGCCAGGGTGGGAAGCTGGAGAGGCAGGTGGGGATGTCTGGTGTTCCTGGGTGTGAGCTGGGATGCACTGCCCTGCTGGGTGCTGTGGGCATGGGGCTGATGGGGAAAAAGCTGGATGAGTGTGTCCATGGGCTGAGAAACACCTTGGGTTTGGATCTGCCTTGGGTTAGCTTTAGATACTGAGTCTGTCTGATCTGTCAAAGCTGGAGCTGTAATTGGGCAGCTCAAGGTGTCAGGGGAATTTGAAATAAATGCTTTGATTAAAGGCAGAGTATGGTTTAGCTGACCACAAAGTTGGCACAATCTCTGTTTTGCACAAGGGAGATCCTCACAGATCTTCCTGGGCTGGGATCCAAGCCTGCCCTCCTCTCCCCATGCTTATTTTGTTGGTCAGCTCAACCCCACATTTTAATCAACAGAGCCCATCATTAATGTACATACCTAGCTATGTGTAAACACAAATATGTAAACTAACTTCAACCAGGATGGAAAGATAAACAAGTGCCTTTAGCAGAATTTCCCCCCTTGGATCTGCCTGAAAGCAGACAGTGGAGTTAGCTGTTTAGCCCAATTTAGTTTTCATTTAACCAGACCAGAGAGTCTATATTACAAATGACACGTGGCCACCACAGTAGCACGGTTGCTGTTTACCTAATCAAACATGATTAATGCATTGGTTTTATTTTAGGATCTGCTTTTCTCCACTGTGAGAGTAGTCCAGGGATTCTCTTTGTCTGCTAGCAAGGGAGAACAGGTTTTTTATCCTATTCTGCTTATTGTGCAGTCATGTCAGCAGTAAAAAATGTCTTTTAACATGCCTTCTTTTATCAGTAGAGAGATCAATACAGCAACTTTCTGAAAGCATAATTCAGTTACATATGTTGTGGGAGACTCACACAACTCTCCTGGCGAGGATGCTTTTCAGAGAGGCAGGGAAAGACATCATGGACTTTATTTCAGAGCAGGGTAAGATTAAAGGGATTTCAAGTGTGCTTTGAAAATATCTTTTAAAGGAGGATGGTTCAGGCTTGCAGAGGAAACTGTGTTCCAGAATGGAAATCAAGCATTGCTGCAGATAAAGATTGCCTTTGCATCAGTGGTGGAACCAACAGAAAATCTCTGCTGCTGAATTGGATCTGAACCTGAAAACGACAGTGGTGGATGGTGAGGACAGCAGCTAGATGGACCTTCAGGGGAAAGCCACCCCTGAAATGGAAAGTTTTCATCCAGGAAATAACTGTAAGGACTAAACTCTACCCTGAGATGAGCTGAGAGATCTTAAGGTGCTTTGAGAGGCATTGGACAGACACATCCTCAGTGAACTTGGTGAGGGAGGGGTGCTGAAGCCATTAAAGGAGGCACTGAGCTGCACCATGTTCTGCTATTTTATCTTGGGCAGGACATGCTGTTAAAGGAAACACAGCAGCACTATGGGATGGCTTTTCCTGGGAGGAAAATGAGGAGCTGAGTTAGAAAGTGGGCAACCACTTAGAGTTTGGCTGGGGCATCACTACAAAGGGCTTGAAAAACATCCACTCAGTGTGGTGTAGAGGATTTTGGAGCACCACCTGCCATAGTTCTGGATTTTATTTTCTCATTTATAAACACCAAGGAGGTTTTCTTCTTCCCTTGAAAGTGCATTAGTCCTTGACTCCAAAAAATTTTGGGCCAGTACCTTTCCTTGATTGTCATTCAGAGTCCTTCATAACCAGTCAGGATAAATTTAATAACTCATGACTGCTTTTTTATAGCATGCTCACAAAATCTCATCTTGAATCAGGAGAGACATCCATAAACGCTACTGAAATCCAGAATATTCACCACATAAGTGACTGTAACACGTTTCTTCATATTTTTCTGATGACTTTGCTGGCCTTAACACATTGTCAGCCTTGTTGGACCTCACTACCTCTCTACAGGAATGTTTTAATTTTCAGGGAGATTCCTGTACTTGTCATAGTCATTAACATGTAAATACATCTCATAAAGCACTGAAATGAACTAACAGTTACAGCTTTTCCAGCCATTAACACGTGTGATAGTTAAGCCTGATTATGAACTTCACCTCATTGGCAACACATTTCTGTGGCTCTCTGTATTTCTCTGCCTGCTCTAAGCTGGGCTAACTTGGGAGTCCATAAAGCTAAAATCTAATTAATTAAATAGCAGCACTAGTTCTTGCACTGGGCTTAAGTGTACCAGGGAGCATTTTTTTCCAATTCTCAAATAAATCTGCTTATTGAAAATACCATCCTGGAAATAGGAGTCTCTGACTTTGAGAGATGCCCTGGAATTTAACAGCCCATTATTTTTATATGGGCAATTTATTGCAGTCAGAAGTGATAGAGTTCATGGAAAGCTGGTGGATGGATGGCTGAATCATTCCATCACCTGTCATGACTCATTCCCATCATTTCCGTCTCCTCACCAAGGGTGCATAAACATGTCTGCAAACTTAACCATGGCCCAGAGCATCTCATTAAAACATTGCCTTGCTCAGGGTCAGAAAAAAGGTTATATAGCCCCATGACTAGATTAGAAGAGGAGAGGGACTGAGATCTTGACTTCTTCATTCAGAGAAGGGTGTCCAAACCAAAAGCACACCAAGGGACTTCTGCTTGTGCTTTTTCCTGAGATTCTCACCTTTGCAGGCAATTTCACAGAGATGATTCCTTCAGGAGTTTTATAGAGCAGTTTGGTTTGCCTGCTCTTGAGTTCTGCCTGCTTTTCAAGGGTCCTCGCATTCTCTGGATGGTACTGGATCTGGTGACCTTGTTGCTGGTAGTTCTTTGTCAAAATAGGCTGATGTATCCTCTTCTCTAGATACAACCAGATGTTTTGGTGATAGCGAGCCAGATGACTCCTGTTGGAGCTGCCAGACAGTGAAGGAAGCACACACTTCATGTATATTCTGTACATTCTGTTCTCTTTCCTCAACAGCCTCCCATAGGGTGAACGGTGCAAACCCTTTTGTGGCACAGCTTAATCCACCCTCGAAGTGTGCTCCGAGGGTTTACCCAGCCTGTTGCTCCCAGCAAGAGCTCTGTGGACCCAGGCTCGGAGCTGACCTGCTGTGAGCTGACCTGGCCACACGCCACGTGGCCAGAGTTAACTCGAGCAGAATTTATTAGCGCACAGAGGGCACTGCATAATCCAGTTACACAACTTCATTCTGGAGCTGGCCTTGCGTCTGGCCAGGTTGGAAGATGGTAAACGTCTCTGGAAAATTATTTATTATTGTTTCTCAACAATGAAATCTTGTTATTTGCTTGCTGTAATGGCTGAGAAATCTAATCACTGATTAGGCTTGCACTAGGGTAGGGATGCTCCAAACAGAGCAGCAGAAGTACAGTGTGTGTCCAAAGGAATTCATACTCAATAGCAAGGGAGCTCTAGGCTGAGTCCAGCAGTGATAAGCTCATGCATCTGTGTGCTTTGTGAAAGAAACACAGTGCCAGTGGGGACATGAAGGCATTTTGTGGCTCACAGAGGGTTGGGACACTCAGCAGGTGCTCCCTGATGGATACAGACTGGCACTGCATCCCTGGAGCGTGGTGAGGCACGAGCAGGTTTGGGTTTGCAAGCCCTTGGCTGTGATGGTGTTGACAGGGGTCTCAGGATGAGGGAAGAGACAAGGATTTGACTCTGTTTCAGAAGGCTTGATTTATTATTTTATGAGATATATATGTATATTAAAATAAAATTATATGCTAAAACTCTACTAAAAGAATAGAAGAAAGGATTTCATTAGAAGGCTAGCTAAGAATAGAATAGGAAAGAATTATAAGGGTTTGTGGCTCGGACTCTGTCTGAGCCAGCTGGGCGGTGATTGGCCATTAGTTACAAACATCCAACATGGGCCAATCCCAGATGCACCTGTTGCATTCCACAGCAGCAGATAATCATTGTTTACATTTTGTTCCTGAGGCCTCTCAGCTTCTCAGGAGAAAAAATCCTAAGGAAAGGATTTTTCATAAAAGATGTTTGTGACACTTGGTCTCTGGTGGGGCTCACAAAACAAGAGCAATCTCTGTCCTGTGCCTTCCCCAGGTCTGTGCCTTGCAGACATCACCTCAGCAATTGTTGCTGCCTCCTCCTGAGCTGGATCCTTGGCTTCCTGAGCTCGGTCCTTGGCTCTGTTGGCGATGTGATCTAATCCTGCCAGCGTGGCCCCATTACTGCACCGAGAGCATAATGCCCCATTATTCTCTAGACAAGGGCAGGGGGAAACAGCTGTTTTACTGATTAGGTAAACAAAAGCATGGCTCTCCTGTCCTCCTCCCTCATCCAGCATGCAGAACTCTGCCCAGGCTCTGTGCACCATCACCATCCACTCAGCTCCTTGCCCCCGAGTGCCGTGAGAGCAGCAGTGCCTGCAGCTGGAGGGCTGCCCTCACCTCTGCTCGCTCTGCTCCAAGTGGTTTTGTGAGTCAGGCTCTTTGCTTTTGCACAGAAACCCATATTCCAGCCTGCCTTTCCATTTGCTCATGCCCCTCTGCTGCCAAAGTAACCATGGCAGGGCTGGGGTGGAGGGAGGGGAGCTGCCTTGCCAATCTCTCATTAATTTCTAGATGCAGAACGATGGGGGTGATGCATGTGAGAGCCTAATAATAATGACCTGAGGTCCCAGGCATGGTGAGCAAGGCAAACTTCTTTAACTAACAACTTAATTATAATAAATTTGAGTCTAAGAGCACCAGGCAAGTAAATCAATCAACCCTTGCAGGCGGGCTCATTAAAACCAGCAAAGTACAGACCATAAAGGTCATCTTATTAAAAGGGATTAGCATTTTCCAGTTAAATCCTCTGCTTGCCCATAGGTGCTGGGGGAGAATGTGCATTCTGAGGTGCTCTGTGGTTGCAGTGGTAAAGCCTGGCCCTGCACAGCAGTAAATGCCTACAGTCCCCATGGTCAGAGCCAGTGGGCAAGGCTGGATAAATGCTGGTGGAGCTCTGCCAGCCTTGCCCAGCTGTGGGCTGCCAACTGTCCCGTGGAGCAAGTGAAACACGATCAGGGCTGAGGTCTTTCTTGCAAAATAGGAGTCAGCCCGCTCTCGAGGCTTTTCTCTAGTCCTCTCTCACAGACTGAGACATCACCTCAGTAATTGTTGTTGGCTCTTCTTCCAGTGACTTCTCTGGCTGTGTGGGATGTCTCTTCTCCTGTCAGGTCTTAATATATTGTAGCCCTCAAGCAGCATTTTTTATCTTTGCCTTTCTTTCCTGGCTGAGTGGTATACAGTGCTTTGGGTTTTCTAGTGCTTTGAGAGGCAAATTTTCACAGGCCCAATTATGATCTTGTTCCTTTAGGAGAGTATATTTACCTTGGAGGAAACATTAGATTGAGAACAGCTATCAAAACAGCTGGCATCCTTCTTCCTGTTTTCCTCTCCTGTCAGATACAGCGTTGATGGCAGGAGAGCCATTTTTTCCAAACTTTCTTCTGCCCACACTTGCATTCCAGTGATGACCCTCTGCCTGCTGTTGTGGAAATGTGGAATGAAAATTCTGTGTTTTCTGTGGATCCTGGGGCCGTGGGGCTTGCAGGGGATGGTGCTGGAGGGGTCTTTCCTGCTCCTGCGTTGCATTTTGGATGGAACTGATTTTTTGGAGGTGAAGAGAAGTGTCTCACAGAAGTCTGTCACTGGTTGAGCAAAATATCTGAAGTTAAGAGGATATTTTCCAGATAGGAAGGTGGGCTCCATACCACCCTATGCTCACTCCCACACCTCTAACCCCCTTCTTGATGAGGCTGTTCTCTCCCATTTGGGGGACACAACCCAGTGCTAGCAGCTCAATCAGCTGCCGAGGAGAGTGACTGTAGCAGGCACAGCTCATGGCAGGCTTCCCTCGTTCCCTGCTGTGCCCAGGCAGCACTTTGATTGCACACCAGTTTACAAATAACTGCGCTTCACAGGATGGAAGTTCCCCTGCTCTATACTTGATCATTTCCAAAGGTTTTTTTTTTTTTTTTTCTTTCAAGCCCTGGGAGGCCTCGGGGGCATGTAGGAAATTAAGCAGAGCCTTGCAGCAGTTCAGGAGTTCATTCAGAACAAGGAGTTTTATGTGTTGGAAAATAAGGTGGGAGAGGAAAGGATGGGAAAAAGAGGAGCATCTCTTTTATCCCACTAGGCCTCCCTTTGCATAGGAAGTACTGAGGGTCTTTCCTGCTCTGCTTGACCCATCAGCAGAGAATATCACAGAGAGCTACAGGCTGCCTGGGGGAGGGAAAAAAAAAAAGAAGAAAACACTTATTTTCTACTGTGTTTCCAGTCAGCTGTCACTGTGCTGCTCGATGATCCTGTGCCATCTCTCTGTAATAGCAAAAAACTGCTGAGCAGAAGGAATGGGCTTTGAGATTGCCCTTGATAGGGAGGTGCTGGCAAGTGTAGGTGTCCACCAGCCTGTGCTCCCTCAAGAGCTTGCTGGGGAACCTTTGGGTAATTGTCACTTAGTTCTTCTGCATCAGGCTTGTGATTTGGAGTGTGTAGCACTTAACACTGTGCGCATCAGCCAAGTTGCTTAGATGAAAGGCACTGCTGAGTACACTGTTTCAGCTCAGTTCAAGAGCTCAGCCGTCCCTGCTGCAGGTGAGTGCAGAGTTTGGAGCCATTTTAATGCTTTTGCCTTCAGGCACCTTCAGCTTCACACATCCCTTGAACTGAGCTCTGACTGCACTAGCTTTGCACGGTTTGGACTCAGTGAAGGAGCTTCCACAGAAAAGGAGGAGCCCCTTGTGCTCCCCATCCCCAGCAATCTTTCCTACTGCCACAGGGGCAGGGACAAATCCAGGACAGACCCAGTGCCATCATCACTGTATGAGTTCTGGCTGCCAGTGTGATCAATGCAGGATCCAAAACAGTACCGTTTAATTGGAATACTGCAGAAAATACCTATTCTTGGTTCTCTTGTTTCCTCATATTTTCCACTCACCACCTCCCCTTCACATCCCTTCAGCCTTTGCCTGGAATTCACCTCAACCCACAGCATTCTTCTATTTTTTCTCCTATTTTTTTTCTGGGAGGTGAGGGGTTAAAACAATAAATATATTGGTTCCTGTTTTTCCTCTCTGCAGCTCCTGAGCTCCAGCTGGGCGCAGACATGGAGTAGTAACGAGTCCATGAGAAAGGCTCATCTTCTCACAGCCCTTGCAGCAGCACTCTGAGCTCAGTGTGAGCTTCCCCGAGCACAGAGGCAGAGCTGAAACCCTCCCTGATGCTGCCAGGAACTTTCTGCAGGGATTAAAGCAGCAGGGTGGAGATGAAGTGTGTGTGAACCCAAGCTGGATTCCAGGTGTCTGTGAGGAACAGTGCGCTTGGTCTTCAGCTGGATTTAAGATATGTGTATCCACTTACATAATCTGTGGCCGTTGGCACTTAGCTCTTTATCATCCAGAGGCACAGCAGAACCTTCCAGACCCTGAAGGAAAGCACATTTCTGGTGGAAGAGACAAACAGGAGGCAGCAGGAGCCAGACACTTAATGATAACTTTGTTTTGCTTTTGCCCTTTCATGGCAGGTGCTCTGCTTCCATGGACTGTAGCTATAAACACTTTCTGTTCCTCAGTAATTCCTGATGGGACAGAGGGAATTCTGCACCCTGGCAGTTGGATGGGTTTGCTTGCATTGAATGGAGAATGGCAGGAGGGGACAGACCAAGACTGGCATGGTGCAGGCAGCCTGGGTGGTCTCAGCTGGATGCAATCCCATTTCCATTTCCCTCTGGCTCTGTGTGTGCTCACGGAGACTTGCTGGGGCTCAGTTGTCATTGCTGTTTCCTTATAATAACCCAAGTGCTGTCTCAAAGCCCAGTTCTAATCTGGGGCTAGGGAATGCCAGTTCCTGGGAGGTCTCCAGTGTGCTGAGCATGGATTATCTCCTGGGGGTGCAGCAGGAAGGAACATCCAGGTGGTGCTAAAGGTGTGGCAGGGGGACTCACCGGGTTGGCACAGGTGTATTGGCACTCCACATGTAGAGTTGTTAGGCTTTTGTTTGCTAAAACTCAGTCAAAAGTACTGAAAGTGGAGCAGGTAGAGATGAGAAAGCACTGATGGATGTTTGTTGTGTCAGCTTAACTGGGGTGGAAGTGCCAGGAAGGCAAATGAAATGAAATCAGGCCCCAAATTGTGCCTGATGTCACTAAACACTGCACTCCTTGCAGTCACTTTGGATAAACACAAGGCGTTTCTTTATTTTCGTGCATTCTTGGTGGAGAAAAATAAAGGGGAAAAAAAAATAGCAGCAAGACAGTCTGTACTTCCCCTGTCCCTTGCCAAGCAGTAGAGAGCAGTGGGAAACAGTTAGCAAAGGTGTCAGATTTTCTCTTAGGGCAGTCACAAGGCTCTTGTGCCAAACACTATTTGACATTTAATTTAAGACCCATGTAAAGTAACAGCCAGGGCAGGCAGCAGGCAGAGCGTTCCAGTTGACAGACTGGCTCTATTTGCTTTAATTTCCTTAGTGCCACGGCCAAGTTTATCTGTGAGCAAGAAATACTCAGAGTATTATTATTATTTTTTCTGTTAGCCCATGATGAAAAGAGAGCTCTGTGTTGTGCTCAGACACTGTTCTGGGTTTCAGGTGGCCCTCATTAGGGAGCATAATGCAAAAGAGCCGTGCGTCAGCGCCAGGGCAGCCAAAGAAACTTGTGCCTCTTTGATTAAATTGTGCTGAAGTCAAACACCCTGCTCCTGGGCTGAACTGAGCCATTCAGCAGGTTTAAAGGTGCAGGGAGGGGATCTGGGTGTGGAGGTTTGCAGCTCACAGGGCAGGGAGAGCTCCCTCCTTCCTTAGGGGCTGGGTCAGGACTGGTTGGGGCAGAGGGGTTTGTGTGAGGATGTGACCTGGACATGGCAGAGGGACCATCCACAGCTCCTCCAGGTGCTGGTCTAGGAAAAGATGCCCCTGCTCAGAATGAGATGATCTCTAAGGTTCCTTCCAACCCAAACCATCCTGCGGTTGTGCTCTGTGTGGTTTGTCCTAGAAGCCCGTGGATAGGGAAGGTCAAGGATGCCGCGGGGAAGGTTGCAAAAGGGTTTTTTGCATTCTAGTTTCTTCAGCTGGAGCTGAGAAAACTGATCTGGTGTGCTGTTGAGGAGGTGAGATGGGACTAAAACCTACCTGCTGAGTGGTGGGAGTTGGCTGTGTGGGGAAGGGAGCAGTAGTGGAAGTTGTGCTGGCTGAGTAGCTAATATTGGCAAAGGGGAAATATGTGGCCATGATATTTTCTGAAAAAACCTTTCCTTAGGATTTTTCCTCCTGAGAAGCTGAGAGGCCTCAGGAACAAAATGTAAACAATGGTTATCTGCTGCTGTGGAATGCAACAGGTGCATCTGTGATTGGTCTCATGTGGTTGTTTCTAATTAATGGCCAATCACAGTCAGCTGGCTTGGGCTCTGTCTGAGACAGAAGCTTTTGTTATCTTCTTGCTTTTCTATTCTTAGCTAGCCTTCTGATGAAATCCTTTTTTTCTATTCTTTTACTATAATTTTAATATTATATATATAATAAAATAATAAATCAAGCCTTCTAGAACATGGAGTCAGATCCTCACCTCTTCCTTCTTCCTCAGACCTCTGTGAACACTGTCACAGAAATGGTGCAGGTAGAAACGAGTCAGGAAATGTATTAGTTACTTGAATTTATATTTTTTTAAAGAAAATAAATGTGTTTAGTCAACAGCATGAAGTGTGGTACCTCCAAGGGTACCTGTTTGGTGATGGAGATATGGAATTATGATGTTAACCACGGAGATAAGGAGTA
Organism: Ammospiza nelsoni; assembly: GCF_027579445.1. NCBI lineage: Eukaryota > Metazoa > Chordata > Aves > Passeriformes > Passerellidae > Ammospiza > Ammospiza nelsoni. The sequence continues at coordinate 5,825,405 of NC_080646.1, read as the reverse complement.
TCAGGGGAGGAAAGTCTGTGAAAAAAGTGATTTGTCGCATTGAAGAGCAAAAGCAGCTGCAGAATATGAAGCAGTGGGGGGAGAAGGGTTCCCCAGGCAGTGGGACAGAGACAGCAGCCTGCAGGCAGCACTGGCTGCGTGGAGGAGCACTTGGCTGCTTTGCCAAGGTCATTAGGAAGTCTAGACTTTCCCATAAAAGGGTCCCATTTGCTGGAGAATCCTTGGGCTACCACTGCCCTGAGGGCTTCACAGAGAACTCAAAGGCATCCAGAACAGCCTGGCTAGACTGAGGCACCTTCCCTGAGTTTTTCTGTGTGTATGGGCCTTGGAAGACAACTTTGGGGCAGCCTGGCAGGGATGATTTCCATGGGACATGCAGCCTGCCCCAGCAGAAGGCAGCTCTGGGGCTGGGACACTGCTGCTCCAGACTGGGTGGGTTTAGCTCCTCTTCAGGTTCCTCGCCCAGCACACAGAGCAGAGGAGCCAAACCCAGCTGCATTCCTCTCAGAAAGCCAGAAATTAAAAAAAACCAAACTGTTTCTGTGTGCTGATGGAGGCATTTGAGGCATAACTCTGTATTTGCAGTTATTCCCAAAACTCAGCAAGTAGACTTCCACCTTTGCTGCAAACCTCTCTTGGGTTGTTTGACCAGCTGGTTGGTGCCATCCTATGGCTTTAAGCACTTTAAATACCAGCTGTCCTCCCTCTCTTAGAGAGCATCTCTGTCCAGCACAACCCACCTGGAGAGAGCTTCTCCATAGCAGTGCTCAGAGTAAATCACAAGTCCAAACCCCTCTAGGATAACAGAGTGTGCTCTTTTTCCTGTTAACAGGGGCTGCCAGCTCATGCTGCAACTTACCTTGGAAGGAGAAACCAAAGGGAGATGCTAAAGGCAGGGAAAAAATGAGTGCAGCTTTCTAATTGAGTGAGGGGAAAAAGAATTCCAGAATTTGTTCAAGAAAGGGTTTGAATTGTTGGATGATATTCTTTTTGCAAGCCCAGCTATGTTATCCTTGTCTTGGGGTCCCCTTGAAAGCCAGTGTCAGGAAGACTGGCCTGGTGGACTGAATCAATATTTGTCAATATGAAGGGTCCCTGGGGACAGGCAATGGTGCCCACCCCAAAAGAACCAACCCTGGGGGCTGCAGTGGTGGGTAAAGAGCATGGCCAGGCTTCTGCCCAAGGGAAACAGCTTGCTGAATGTGAGAAACCTTCTGGCATCTGCACAAGCCTGGATGATGTGGATTCAAGCCTTGAGGAGTTTGCTGTCCAGCTGGGACCAGCAGAGTGATTGGGACAACCATAACACAGCTGGGGATGATTCCATCCTGGGAAGGTGTGACTAACCTGGGGCCACTGTAAAATGGTTTCTGTGTGCATTTACTGGATATTTTTGTGGCAGATTTTCCTTTTCATAATTGGGCCTTCCTGAACAGCAGTTGGATGTTTCAGCAAAGAGAAGAATGTGTACTAAAAATCAACGAACACTTGGTGGCTCCTCCCCTAAGTGGAGAGGAATCCTGGAATAGCACAAGGCCAGCTTCCAAAACTGGTGTTTACCTTTGCTTTGAGCAATCCAATTTCTCTTTGTGAGCTGTGTGTGCAGAAGGGAGAATATAAACTGAGTTTATCACAGCAGCAGAGCTGGAGCAACTCCAAGTATGTTGGTCTATACCCTGGAAATAGGAGACTGCTTATCCAATTATTTGCAGCTTGTTTTCAAGGGAAAAACGATTGACTTGAGTCCTGCACAGCTTAAATCCTGTTAGAGTGTGTAATTTTGTCCTTTGGAGTGGGATGTAGTCCCAGGTCTCATGAGATGTTGTTTTGCCTCCTGGGATTGTGGAAAAGCTGCTGTGTCAGGCTGGGAATCTTTAGTCTTCAGATGAGAAAGTAGCTCTCTGTTGGAATGAGAGATGAGGCTTAAGATATACATGATGAGCTTTATCTTCCTGTCCCAACCCTTTTCACCTACTGCCATGATTAAATTTGTGAAAAGAGTCACAGTAATAAATAAACTATACATTATTGCTGGTAAAACCTCCCAGGAGGGAGGCATTGAGTGGTAGAGAGGTACAGGCACACTTAACAATGAAACAAAGAGACAGACCTTGGCTGAACATCAGGAAAAACATACTGAGAGTGAAATAAATTTGGCTATAGGACTGCAACAACAGTAGCAGCAGTCCTGTTACCCAGATTAATTGTAAACACTCCTGTGGGCATCACTCCCATCTGGGTCTGGTAAGAGAAGATGTCAGTCTCATGCACAGTTTGAAGATGTCACCTTTTCTTTGGCCCAAGGTTTTCAGTGATTTTTTTTAAAATCAGAATGGAGATAATTTCTTTCCATCTGAAGCATTCTCTTTGTTTGTAGCAAATTTTAAAAGAAAAAATTATTTTGGTAAGGTGAGGATAAGGGAAATTTTCAGCTGTTTTAATGTAGCCCTTCCTTTAAAGGGGTTTGGAATCAGCTATAATCAGACCAGATTTTTGCACTCGGTAGCAGAAACAAAATGAGCTGGAGGAAGATATTAAAAAACAATTTTCTCTGCAGTCCCTACCACAAACCTGCATCTTCTGAGGTATAGGTGTGTCTGCATCAGATTCTCCTTGTCCTCACACAAACCAACCAGAAAGGAGAAAGGAGTGAGGAACAATGTTTGGCCAGTGATGCGGACACTCCACATCAGCCACAGCCTTCTCCAAACTCTTGAATCTTCCTCCCTGCGTGTTTTATTTCTTGTGGGCAGAGTGAATCCAGTATGGAAGCCCTGTCACTCACTGGGATTAAGCATTGATGAGAAGAGGTGTGAGAGGCAAGGAAAAGATGGTGCAAATGATGAAGCCCTCCCCAGAGCCTGTGTGGGCAGCCTGAGGGCATCCCAGGCTGCTGGCTGGGAGGGCATGGAGCTCCTCCCAGGGCTCCTGGCCATCTGGATGGTGCTGGATGGTTTTGTGTTTGCTCCCTGGCTCAGTCTCCCATACCATGGTTTGCAGAGCATATTTTGTGATGTGAGAATGTGCTCTCTGTTCGCTTCTAATGCACCTGTCGGTCCCACAAACAGGCCTGCCAATTAAACACAAAATTCAAATCCCACAAGGAGCTGGGTTGCCTATGCTGGAAGATGTATGTGTGTAATAAATGGTGTTATGAGGTATACACCCAAGCCTATTTATGAGTTAGCATATGAGAGAGAAAGCAGGGTCAGAGTACTGAATAGGCTCAAATAACATGTGGATTTATATGCTAGATCCACCTTCCAACCCTTTATTTCATCTCAGGCAAGTTATTTAGCTTCTCTGGGCCTCAGATCCTCTACTGAGTACATCTGGGACAAAAAAGAAATCCTTTTTATCTGTTTTTTTTGCTCTGGTTCTTCGTGTTCAGAAAGAGGAATTGTGTCTTTGTGCACATGCTTGATTTTGTCAGGGTTTTTAGCCACGCTCAGGTGTTGCTGTTGCATTTCTCCTTTGTACTCTTGCAGACCAGACATGATTCAAGAGCAAAAGCAGAAATACTCCTTCAAGTCCCCTTTTTTATGTTTCATCTTTGGTACCTCCTCTCACAAGGAAGCGAGCTGCATTTTACTCATCAGAGCAGAGCTAAACTTTGGTTTCCATGGGAATCAGGTACCTCTGTGCTCAGCAAACTCCTGTTATTACTCACCAGGAGAAGGGCAGCCAACACCGTACTTCAGCTGTAGCTGACAGGCAATTTATATGGGACAAATCCCTGAGCAGAGGAGTCCAGCCTTTCCTGAAATCTTATCCCTTGCCTCTCCACGCTGCTCGTTCCAGACAGATGCTGACAACTGGAGCTGAGTGGTGCTGAGGGAACGTGACACAGAGCTGCAGCAAATGTATTAATTGCACTGCTTGGGGAGAGCTGGATTCTTTCCCCTGCCCCTCCTTCCTCCCTGCCAAAGCTTTGTGTGTGCTGGGAGCCTTGCTGGGTTTTTCTCATGTATGGTAATTAACTAGCACAGCCCCGAGTTTTGGGCATCTGCTTCCCATCCCGGGAAGGTGCGTTATTAACCCGAAAGGATTTGATACCCTCCTGCTGTGCCCCATTTTCTCTGCTCTTGCCTGCTCCTTCTATTTGATTCAGCCTCCCAGGTCCATTAAGATCTTCACAGTTGCCCATGCACAAACCTGACAGGCTCATGGGGAGACTCTAAAACGATGCTGGTTCAATTAGCAGGATATAATTTGCCCTTTGGTGAAACCCTGGGCTCCCCTGCCAGGCTAAGCACTCGCTGCCAGAGCACTTAGCACAAGGAGGACTGTTCCCATCACATCTTTCTCAGTGGCAGGTCACACAAACCATGAACCCGAGTAGCTGCCATAAGAAAGGAATTTTATTTTTATCCCTATTTTATTTTTCCTCACAAAATGAGTCTTAGAGAAACCAGAAAGCCCAGTTTGGATATTTGATGTGCACGAACCAGCTGGCAGCTGTAGTTTTTATTTTAGCCTGGGAATCCTGCCGGCTGTATTTTTTTTCCTCTTTCCCCATGAGCCCCTGAGCCCCTCTTGCAATTTGAGTTGTTCTGCCCTATAGGTCACAGACCAGTTTGCTGTACAATCTTCTATCTCTGTGTTGATCAAACACTTTTCTGAATGATTTGCTGTTTGCTGTGGATGTCAACCTTCTGAGTACTCAGTCTTGCTTCTCTCTCTTAGCTCTGAGATGTGCTGAAATACCTGAAGAGGTACCAATATCAGATCATGCATATTCATAGTGGTTGCTCTGCATTCAGCTGCATAGACAATTTTCACCAAAAGCAGATATGAGCCAAACCTTGAGCAAAAGTGATATTTGGGATGGGGGGAGGGAAGGAGAGTTGAGATGTAATTTGGGGTTTTTTCTCAGCCACTTTGGACAGTAGCTGTTCCCATGAGATCCTTTGTGCATCAGCAATGGTATGGAATTGTGTGCTTTGATGGTGGAGCTTCTCACACTGGAGGAGTCCTTCTGGAGAGATGGTGTGGAAAAGGCTGGTGGCATCTGTCCCTGCTGGGGCAGGGAGGAAGTTTGGCCAGAACTGCTCTGACAGTGGTGCCAGAGTTTGGTCTGCTTGCTCTGGCTCTCTCACACGGTGGGAAAAACCTGCCCTTAGCTCTAGCCTTGAGGAATGCTTTTTCTTTTTTTTTATGTTACTTCTCTTTCCCAGGAGACTTCCTTGGGTTTATAAAATGACTGCATTTCCCTTCGGCATGACAGCTGCAGCTTCACCTCTTCTCGTGTGAACCTGGAGTCAGGTCAGGCTAAAATGCTGAATCCTTCCTTTCTCCTTCCCCTGCTTCTCTGGCCCCCTCCTTCCATCCCCATATCAGCTGCCTGCATTGCCATAACTCGAGGATTAGCTTTTCCCCTGCAGGACTGAGCTGAAATTCAAGTGCTTTACCGAGCAAAACAAATCTCTTCAATATTAGCAAGGCAAAGCAAAATGCTTGAGCACATGTGGTTTTTGTTAGCTGACTTCTCCCCCAGCCTCATGTTCAGTCACAGCGTCAAATTCCCTCTTAAATATGCTTAGGAGGTCACAGAAAGCAGGTGAATAGTCATACAATAAAAATCACATCACACCTCTTAAAAAAAATTAAATAAAAAAATTACATCCCCTCTTTCAGTCTTCCTCCCACTCCACCCATCCCTATACACAGCAGAGGAAAAGACCTGATTATGCACTTAGTGGGAAAGAACTAAAAATGAGTTTTCCTAGCAGAACACAGGGATGTAATTAACAGATCAGGCTGTTGCAAATGAAGACACATAGTTATAGGGTGCCCAAAGTTAAGCAGGTACATCTAGGTCAGGCTCTCAGCAGATACAAGCTCTTCCCTGGAGTGATTCCACGTGGCAGCACGGTCTGGCTTCCAAAGGAGCGTGCTGGTGCCAGCTGGGTACTTTTGGGAAACGTGTGTTGAGTAAGATGCTGAGGAGATGGCAAAGGTATGTGTGCAGAACGCACCTGTGAGTGCTCGGTGCAGGTGTGAGCAGTAAAGCTTGGATGGGGCTTTTGAAACCATGACTCAGTTCCTTTAGGAAGATCAGATACTGGGTTTCTGTTGCGTTAGCAAGGGGAGCTGAGCCAGGGCCACAACACCCCCAGTGCTGCTCAGTGAAACTCACACAAATCTCTCTGATTGATTTGACCTTATGAAAGAAATTCTAATAAATCCTCGCAGTCCTGGTAATGAACTTTGAGTCTCCCCAGCAAAGGCAATACCTGTGCTTTGGCTGATATATGAACTAACTCAAAGCTGGCTTGAGCACCAGAGGCAGCGTGAGAAATGTTTGTGAGTGAAGTCTCTCAGTGAACCCAGTAGCATTGCCTGAAGAATATTCATTTTTACAGCTTAGATAGACACTTGAAACACCAAAGAAGCTGTGGTTGCCTCATCCCTGGAAGTGTTCAGGGCCAGGTTGGATGGGGCTTGGAGCAGCCTGGTCTGGTGGCACCCATGGCAGGGGATCTGGAAACAGAGCTTTGCTCCTGTGGTTTTTATTAAGGTTGTTTGTGTATATACACTGATTTTAATGGCCGAAAGGTGACATAGTGAAAAATAGAATTATTGAGGAAACTTCATTGTGTTCAACTCTGTGCTTGGGTATTTACTTCTCTCAGCAGGGCACTAACAGGTGAAAAGGTTTTTGACAAAAGGCTGTCATAGCTCAAAGCCAAGACCTGCCTCTTGTTTTACTGAGCACTGTGTTTGACTCATATTTGAGGCACCTTTTGTAAGAAAAGCTGTCATGGTGTGTGCAGGTGTGTAAGCTATGAACCTTTGTACAAAGCAATGAATTTATTTGAGCTGAGATTTGTTCTCGGAAGTTTGTCTTTGGGCTGTGAAAACAATTCTCCTCATAATTCTACGAGAGATTTTCCTGGCAATAGATATCCTGGTTTTTATCTTGATTACTTATTTCGTTCTCGCAGCCCTGAACTCTGCTCCTGAGTCTTTGGTGCTCTGTAATTTCCACTTTTTCCTGATGTAAAATAGAGGATGAAGACAGCAATTGAAACAATTTCAGTAGAGAAGGTTTTCAACCTTTGCCTCTGCTTGCTGGCATACTGTGAGTCTTAAATAACATGTTTATAAGGTGGTCTGATGTGTGACATTCAGATGAATGCAAGTGTCGTTCAGAAGTGCACAGACCTGCAATTTATACAGTAAATACACCTTTCATGTTCAGTAAAGTCAAAGTCAATCACCACAGTCTCAGGGTGACAGTATTTTAAGCCATAGCTGTGCAATTCTACTAATTAAAAAGTTGGGAGGCAGAAAGGTCACAATAATTCAGCCTGTTTCTCTCTGGGATTCTTTTGGCTATGGAAAAAGAAAGAAGCAAACTTTTGGTGCAAAAAGGTTTGACTTCTAGGGTTTTTTTTACTCTTTCATGTGCTCTAAAATCCATGTAATTACTTATAAGGACTCTTGGTGATTGAAATGATAGTGTTTCGAAGTAATTAATTTGGAGCTTTAGTCTCATAAATAGTAGATGGCAGTTACTGAACTCCTGTTAAACAGCAAAGGAAGCAGCTCTGGACCATTGGGCTCTTTAGGGTGTTCAGCTGAGACTGGAAATAAGCAATCTGTGGTGGGTGAGAGGGTAGATGTGCTTGCATGACATGTAAGCAAAGAGGTACTGGAAATATGTTTGCCTCTGCATCACATGGATGAAGTGCTTTCCTCCTCTTTAAAGGAAGCTGCAGCAGTAAAAAAATGGAAGTGACAAGAATGAGTCTTAAGATTTCATCCCCTAGTGAGAAATCTGAGATTATTACTAACATCAACTTTTTGAAGAAAATCAATAAGCCAGAGCTATCTGTCTGAAAGCATAACAGAAAACTGCCTATAAGGGTAAAAAACCCCAAAATACTCATGGGTAGCAGCTGAAGAGGGTGGTTTTAAAAATCATTATTATTTTTGCAACTTTTACCAGTGGTTGAAGTTTGCTATTAGAGCAAATTGGTTACAGTGGCAATATCCTCACAGGGAAACATTGCTTATACCTCATGTGTTTGTTTTTCCTAAGAATCTAATTTTCTGTTTCAACCAGGAGCAGAGTGCAGGGATCTGCACAACATTATGGCAGCAAGTGTTACCCATGAGAAACACCCTCTGCAGCCACCTCATGCTTTAAACATCTGAGAGGATGAAGCACAGCTCAGCTGCCTGCTGTAACAAGCTGCAAAATAAATAAATAAAGATAGATAAATTGCCAAGAAAAAGTGAAATGCTCCCTACATACCAGGAGTAAAAATGTAATGGTGTTCTGTCCCTTCTGGGCTGCCCCAGAAGGAGAATTAGGGAAGACTAAGTTGTGCATTTTGGATTTGCACTGCAGAAGAAGATAGACCCATTCCAGCTCAGGTCCTCTGAGGGCCTGGGACATTCACCAGTGATGGGGACAGTCATCATGCTGAAATGTACCATCGTGGTGATGGAAGTGTTGATGCCTTTGATCTGCTTGGGACTGGTCACAAGGGATGATGCCCATGTGTTGTTTATTCCTGACAGGACAGGAGCTTGGCAGCAGCAATGGGATGGAGGCTGTGCTGAGGTGGAGAGGCTGGGCATGATGAAAGCCAGATCTGCCCACTCAGCTTGGGAGCATGGGTTGCTTTGGGAGACAGTCCTGTTTCTCTCAGCACAGCTGCTCAGTTTGGATCCTCTACTGCTGTTGCAGGCATCTTTTATGAAAAATCCTTTCTTTAAGATTTTTCCTCCTGAGAAGCTGAAAGGCCTCAAGAACAAAATGTAAACATTGATTATCTGCTGCTGTGGAATGCAACAGGTGCATCTGTGATTAGCCCATGTTGGTTGTTTCTAATTAATGGCCAATCACAGTCAGCTGGCTCAGACAGAGAGTCCAAGCCAAAAACCTTTGTTATCATTCTTTCCTATTCTATTCTTAGCCAGCCTTCTGATGAAATCCTTTCTTCTATTCTTTTAGTATAGTTTTAATGTAATATATATCATAAAATAATAAATCAAGCCTTCTGAAACATGGAGTCAGATCCTCATCTCTTCCCTCAACCTGAGACCCCTGTGAACACCCTCACACAACTGCCTTACTTTATAATGAGGTTTTGGATTTTTGGACCTTTTTGTCTCGTTGTCACATGTCTTTCACTCGTCTTTGTGTCTTGGGAGCTTGGTCAGTGAGGCTGGCTCTGGAGCAGGACCTGCTGTGGTGATAAATAAGGTGCAGCCAAAGCCATGGGCCCCAGATAATAGATGTTCCATTCTGCAGGACACTCCAGTTTGGGCAGTTTAATTTCTTACCAGTTAAAGATCCTCCTTGTGAAAAATGACTTCCCATTCCCAACCTTATAATGAAAGTAAAATAGTGGGAAGACAGATGAGTTAGCACTCCTAGAAATCTATAATGTAGCTGGGTGAGAAATAAAACAATTTGTCTCCCCCTTGACTGACTTTTCTTACACCAAATAACTGTGTAATTGTCTTAAACCCCAGATAGAGAGCCCAGTCTGGAGGGGAGAGGTTCTTATATTTCAGCTGGCTCCCAGCTGTTCAGCTGGGGAGAGAGCAAGGCTGTGTGTGTGAAGGGAATGCACTGGGAACCCATTTCTCAGAGCTGTGACCCTTTTCCTGTTTGTCAGATGCACTGATTAGCTGGAATAAGTTTTCTTGCTAAGCATTGTGTGAGATTCTGGCAGTCCAGCTGCCTCTGAGCCCAAAAGGAGTCCTCAGCTGGCTGGACAGTGTGGGATTGTGCACTCTGTGAACAGCAAGGGGAGCTGGCTGTGGCCATGGGGACTCAGAGCTGCACCTTGGGTGTCATGGGGCAAATGCACTCAAAAATAACCCAAGTAGTTACTAATATTTTAACATTTTCATTATTTAAATTTTTATTATCTTTTAAAGTTGCTGAAACAATGCAAAGGAGTTTTGTGGGAGTGAGACTACATTTTTCTGGGTTTATTGTAGCTGAATATGTGTGACCGTGTTCACAGGGGTTTTTGGATTGGGGAAGAAACGAGGATCTGACTCCATGTTTCAGAAGGCTTGATTTATTATTTTATGATATATATTACATTAAAACTATACTAAAAGAATAGAAGAAAGGATTTCATCAGAAGGCTGGCTAAGAATAGAATAGGAAAGAATGATAACAGGTTTTTGGCTTGGACTCTCTGTCTGAGCCAGCTGTGATTGGCCATTAATTAGAAACAACCAACATGGGCTAATCACAGATGCACCTGTTGCATTCCACAGCAGCAGATAATCAATGTTTACATTTTGTTCTTGAGGCCTTTCAGCTTCTCAGGAGGAAGAATCCTAAAGAAAGGATTTTTCATAAAAAAATGTCTGCGACAGATATTTTGTTGTTCCTTCCTTACATCACATTTTGAAGTGCAGATTCTGAATGCTCTCCTTTTTTACCGTGCATTATATAGGCTCCATTTCAGAGCTAGGCTTGGCAATGGCTTCCCCTTAATGAGAGAGATGGGGATCCCTTCTGATGGAGCTGGAACTGATGGAGTTTGGATCAGGAAGTGGAAGAGACTTCAGGAAATATCAAGAAGCCAGTTTTTCAGCACGTGGCTTGAATCTTACCCTCTCTGTTTGTATCTTTGTAAACTGTTTTCTAAAAAATGACCAGTTTTATTTGAAAAAGTGTATTTTTTTTCTCAGTATGAGGCATGTGAAATTCAGAGACTATTAGGTCTCTAAGTTTTGTCCTGGGGCTAGCAGTGCTATATCTTTCAACTCCAGCTTTCAAAACAATCAGTAGTTTATTGTGTTAGGACAGATTTCTCCTCTTCTGAGAGCAGAAACGGTGTTTTAATAGCAATGCTGATAGTAATCTTTATAAAAGTTTGAAGTTGTGGTATGGAGAAATTCAGAGCTCTCAGCACAGTGTAAACTTTTGTAGTTAAATCAATGGGCTCTCCTGTTGAGAAATGAATGACCAAAGGCTCTGCATCATCCCTGCCCCCTTTACATAATCCCAGTGGTGTGGAAAGTGGGGCTGCTGCCCAGAAATCAGCAAACAATTCACAACAATGAAGGCACAATGACACACACTGAACACACAGCCAGGCAGGAAGTTCAGGTCTGTGTAATCTGAAAGGAGAGGAGTCACACCAGGAACAAACACGCCCTTGAACAACCCAGGGGTGTGAAGGGGATTTCTGTGCTATTCTGTGCTTTTCTCTCTGCTGCAGGGATGAGCTGATGGCCAAGAGAGGCGTTGTCCTGCTGTGGCTATTGTGTGTGTAAAACCTGCCCAATATCCTTCTTGGACTTGGCTTTCAGGGAATCTTGAGTATTTTTTGTCTCTGGAACGCAGCTGAAGTCACATCCCAGCTGTGAGCCATGAGAGCTGCTCTCTGCCCAAACCCATGGCAGAACAAGTTTGCTTTCAGGAGCACCCAAGGATGGTTTGGGCAGAATTCTGTTGACGCTTTGGCATTGCTCTGGTGAGGGCTGTTCTGTTTGCTTGCATTTGCCCTTTTTGTGGATGGATTTCCTCCTGCTCTGTGTCTTCATGCCTGAACCTGTCCTGTCAAGATTTGATTATGGCTTAACTATGTGAGGCTAAGCAGGTGAAGCTGTCCCCAGAGCATGAGGCAGCAGGGCACAAATTCATCCTTTACTTGACCTGTAGATGATCCAGCTCCTGTTTCAGTGAAATCTCACCAAATGAGTTTGGGCAAAGCATAGAGGTGTGTGTGGAGACTCTTCTGAGGGTTTTTTCTCAGGTTTGCTCCCATCCCTGGTGCAGGAAGGAATGGAATGGGCTCCTTGGCAGCCTCTCCTGCTTGGCTCTGGCCTTGGTGCTCCTCCACACACCTGCAAGGTGCACAGTAAATGACTGCTTGAATGAGAAGGAACTAAAAACTGCACGTGGTTTGGAGCCTGGTTGTATTAAAGAAAAGCTAATGACAGATATTTACATGGAAGTGTCAATAAACATTTTCTACATGCTTTTTGACTGGCCCACTGGTAATGTACTCCTAATGGAAACAAATTGGATCATCAGTCAGCCCAGTGCCTTTGTCAGTCCTGAACTCTGTTTAAAAATAACATTACTTTAACATGTTTTTAAAGCACCTTTTCCTAACATGATCCAGAAGGCTGTGTAAAAAACAACTTGGAATAATCTTGAAACCCATAGAGGGCCAAGCCAGAGAAAAGGAGCCAACACCTTTGGGCAAAGAAAACCAGAAAATCTGAGGAGAAGAGCCAGGAAGAAGGGAAGGAATATATTTTCATGGAAAAATCTACCTCTAAAACAACATGCTCTCCAGAAAAGGTACTTTTTTTTCCTTGAAAAATCTCCATGTAAAATGAATACAATGCTGTATATATTTATTTAGTTTTCTCTATATATCCATTCAGTTTTCTCAGTGAAATAATATCCATTAGCACCTAGAGCCAGCAAGCTTTTGTCTTTGGAGCTTCCTCAAATGATGGTCTTTGTTATTCTATTAATGGAATATGAGATTAGGGAGTTTTGGGTTACAGTTTCATTTTTCTGTGACTGGTTAATCTGTGAACTGGGGAGACCAGGTGTTTAAATTCCACATTATTGATATTCCCCTAGCAGTGTCTCCCAGTCTGTGGCAAAACAGAATCATTTGAGGCCACTCTGGAGGAACGCTAAAATGTAAAGCACAGCTCGAGAAAGACTCTCTTCTCTTTTAAGAAAATGGCAACTCTGCAGTTTGTGTCAGTCCTGTTCCTGCAAACTGACACCTGAATGAGTGGCAGCAGCACAGATAAATAGAGCAGCAGGGGAGCTGAGGTGAACAGAGGCACATCCCAGTGACAGACTCTGCGACATCCTGAACTGATGTCACTGATGAACATCCTGATCACTGAAAAAGTCCCAGCATTTGGATTCAAAGACACTGATGGAGTCTGAGGGAAGTTCCAGGGCACAGATTTCACTTGAAGCCTGTTACCCCCGGGCTCAAGTCCTTCCTGAAGGTTTTCAGGTGTGGTCATGCGGGATCAGGAACTCCTTGTGAAGTTGGTCTGTTCCTCTTTTGGTGCTAATATCTGTTTGAAAATAGGAGTGTTGAGCTCTGCTCTGTGATGGTGTTCACAGGGGTTCTTGGATGAGGGAAGAGATGAGCATCTGACTCCGTGTTTCAGAAGGTTTGATTTATTATTTTGTTATATATATTACATTAAAACTATATTGAAAGAATAGAAGAAAAAGTTTCATCAGAAGGCTAGCTAAGAATAGAATGGATTGATAGAAAAGGTTTGTGGCTCGGACAGAGAGCCCAAGCCAGCTGACTGTGATTGGCCATTAATTATAAACAACCACATGAGCCAATCCCAGATGCACCTGTTGCATTCCACAGCAGCAGATAACCATTGTTTACATTTTGTTCCTGAGGCCTCTCAGCTTCTCAGGAGGAAAAATCCTAAGGAAAGGATTTTTCATAAAAGCTGTCTGTGACACTGCTCCACTTCTCCAGTGAGATCTGGAGCAGCCCATTCTTGCAAAATAGATGCAAAACAATGAACAGTCAAGAAAAAAAAAAAGCCAGCCAAGAGTTGGAAGCATTTTATTGTGCTTAATGGTCCACCAATAGTAGGTAGAACCCACTGTGCAAGGGTGAGAATGTAGTTTCCTGCCTTTCACTGACCAACACCTATTTAGTGAGTTTAGTCTGTAATTTTGGGATGGTGAGAATGATGTAGTTTCAGGCATAACTCCAATTTCTGCACCTAGTAGAGGCCCCTATTCTGCTGAGTCCTAAAGGTGCCTGTTCTACTCCTCTAGGTAAGGATCTGTAAAGGAGTATGAATGATTACTGAGGATTTAAGAAGGAAAAACTTTTATTTCTTTTTGCTTTTCTCTGCTTGTTTAGCCATAAACCCATGATTGTTATAAATTAGGTTGTATCTGATCCCATTCCTTTATGGATTTTCTGTGCATTCCAGACAGACTAAGGCAAACCACATACCTGAGAACAAAACTTCTCCCTCAGAGAGAATTTTATGATGTATATTTGTATGATATTATGTCAAAGCAGAGAAAACATTTATGGGGAGAGTTTCCCAAGCAGTGTGTGTATATATGTGCTCAGCCATGAATGCATGTGGACTCTCTCTGCAGGGTAAAAAGCTTTTGTGATGGTTTAAGAAAAATATTGAGCTACCAAGGGGACTGGATAAGCAGCACTTTTCTGAATACTTGTGCTTTTCCCAGACAGCATTCAGAAATAATCTTTGGCTGTTGAAGCAAGAAATAAATAAAAAAGCAGCAAATTTGCTCTGATGGGGATTTTTTGCTTCTCTATGAACCTGGATCATGTGAATGGACTGGGTTGATTTACGAGCAATGCACTGCAAATCTTTTTGAGGGTGCTGAATTCAGAGACTACTGGGCACTGCAATTAGAGAGTGCTTGTAGGATAGGGGGATTAGAAAAAATGGTCACGTTACAGCTGCCCTGTGTCTCAGAGCTTGTTTGGAAACACTTTTAATTGGTCTATCTGTCATGCCTTTCGTTTGGGTTAAGAATGGCTGGTGCTCTGTGCTGCCCAGAAGCAATAATCTCAGCAAGACCATGTTCTCTTCACAGCTTCATTAACCTCTACAATAAACAGCCAAGGCTTTACAGCATAAATGTTCACAGAGAAAGTGTTTTGCAGCTCTTGTATGGGCCATCTGTCTTTTGACGTAGCCATGGGTGAGTGCTAGATAGTTATTTCCTAAAGAGTTCACTACAAAAATCAAATTTTCAGTTCCCTGCAGATATTTTCAGTGGACTCCAGCTCTTCTTGTGTACATCCATTCCCAGAACCCTCTTGTGGGCTCCTTCAGCAGAGTTCAGTGCAGCTGGAAATGCATGATTTGGTGCTTGGGGTGTCTGTAGCCTTTAGGAGGGTGGAAATGAGGAGACAGGTTGCAGTTATTCCCCTAGAAAATAATCAGTGCTTTCACACATGCTGCATCTTGCTGGTTTTGGCACCAGACTGCAGTTTGCCCTAGCTGGAGGGAAGAGCTGGGTGGAGGGACCTCATGGAAAGATCTCCTGGATAAGCTTCTCTTCTCATCTGGGAAGTGCTTGGAGAGAGGAGCAGAAAAGGGGAGAATAACCCAACGATGCAGGGAACTTGGGTTTGTGGCCAAAACTTGGCTGAGTGACCTGCAAAACAGGGAGCTGGCTTTGGGAAATTGCATATTCAGATGGCCCTCTCAGGCAGTAGCTAAAGTGGTAATTAAGACAGCAAATTCCAGATAAGAATAAAAAAAAAAAAAAAGAGAAACAACACAACAAAACCAAAAAAGAAAACCCCAAACTGACAAACCCTGCCAAAATTTAGCAACGATAAATGTATTAATGGTAATTGGACAAAAATCTGCATGCCCAAATCCTGGAATAGTGTGGAGTGATGCAGGGAGAGAATGTGTGGCACTGCTTCTTTGGCTGTCTTTGGCTTATGAGGTCAGGTTGAAAGTGGAGCTGAGAGAAGGAATTTATGGTGTTCCACACTGGGATTTGGGTGTGAAGTAGTCCCTCAAGCTTTTAGGGTTATTTCTTTGAAAGTAATCCCAAGACAGTCCTGTAAACCTGCCCTATTGCTTGCTCTGCTCAGGCTGTCTGGGTGATCTCTCTGTGATGGTCTGTCTTATAAAATATGCAATATCTGATTGAGCTGAGATTGGTTCAGGCTGTAATGAGGTTGTGTATGTGTTAATAAAACCCTGATAGGCTGTTGATATAACAATGCTGCTTCTGTCACAAATTGTTTTAACTTCAGCTTGTGGCAAAAAACTCCGGGCTCACAAAACAGATTTCACTGTTGGCCTTTGAGTCATTCAATAATGATTGGAAACAACATTTTCAGGGAGAAACTGCAAGACAAATTCCAGTTCCTTCTTGGATGAAACTCCTTTTAAAATCCATCTTCTCTGTGTCTTGTGTCCAGGTACTCACAAGAGTTTTTATCATTAAACCTTGACTCAGCTGCCTCATTGACTCTCAACAGCAGGGAATGGGCACCTACCAAGTACTTTTTTGGATGGCATGGGATTTTATTTGAACTATGTATGCTTTTTAAATCTCTTTTTTCCTTTCCAGAAATGCTTTAGGGTTTGATCAGTCTTGAGAGGAGCAAGTCCATGGAGTAGCAACTACTTGTTTTATACGCAAGCTACTGGAAAAAACAGACAGGATCTCTTCATTTAGCTGAGATGGCATCTCCTGCATTCTCTGGGGCTCTAGCCAAATTCATCCCAAAGATAATGGGTACCACAGGTAATTTAGGGAACAAAGAGCCTCTCCCTGCAGCTATGTGCAACTGCTGGTGGTTACCTAATCCTGCACCTGCACACAATTGCTGATGGTTTCATGATCCTGTCTCCTGCTATCTCACACAGTCCACTAGCCTCTTTGACTCTGTAAAATGTCTTGTGTTGTGGACTCTCTTGTGGCTGGACACATCTCCCTTTGCTCCAGTTCTAATTTAATTTCTCTTCATTTGATTCCCCTCTGGTTATATGGTTTTTTTTTTTAATGTACTGAGCAAACTCTCTTGTGCAAACCAGAGTGGTTGGTGAGGCAGCTGAACCTGATTAGTATTTCTGAGCACCTCCAAGAGATAATCTGCAGTCATCCTTCCTCCCTGTTCCCTCTCCCTCCCTCTATTGCAAGATCATTTTATAGCAGTGAGATCATGCATTCAGAGATGTTGTCTTGATGCAAACCTGTATCTGCTAACACATCTGTGTGAACCATTTCACATCAGCTTTCTGTAGCAAACTGAGGTGTTCCCATTCCTTCATGAGTGCTGAGCCTCTTTCCTTGTGGAATTTTCCAATGATGAAACAAAGGATCTATCAGTCAGGAATTACATCTAGGTTTTAAATCTCTTTATGAATCATCTCACAATTTTCCCAGCTATTCCGTGGTCTCAGACTATTTAGTTTTCCTTATGTCTTGTCTACTTTCAGGAAGATTTTACTGAGCTATTTGTTACTTACTGGTTCCACTTTCTACCTCTCTCTTAAAACTCTGGATCATGTTAAGTTGTATGTGTGGAAACCAGCAAATATGAGTGGTTTGCCAGAGGTCATTAGCAGCTGTTTTACATCTTAGAAACTCTTGGAACCCTTTGCTCTAATTATGAGAAATAACAACATGCACCTGTATTGTAATTTTTATCTGAAGATCTTAAAATTATTCATAAATATCTGTCAAATATTCAACACTTCTTCATGGGAAGGTAAAAGTCTGAGTAAATGGAAGGGGCGAGTCACCAAAGGAACTAAAATAACGAACTGTCCCTTTAATCCCTGCTGAGATGCTCTGGATGCACAGCTCTGAAGGAGATACCTGAACTTGCAGGACAATGCACAGGGAGAGCCTGGGATGTCATTGCAGCACATGAAAGCCAGAACATGGGGTGGAAAGCAATGCAGATTCACAAAGAATTAAGGGTTTACACAGATGTTTTTCTGGGTGTGGGTGCTTTGAGGGTGTCTTATTTGCTTCTCTTGGAAAGGAATTCTTGTTGCTCTTTTCATGCTTGAGCTGCTTTTTTTGCATTCTCAGAGCAGATGGCAAGAGAGACAGTTACATTTTTGGCTTGGCAATTCCTCCAGAAGCTAACTCTGCCTCTCTGATTCCCTCCTCTTTGGCTTAAACCCTTGCAACATAATTAAAGTAGGTTCATTAAATATTAAGTTAATTAAAAATAGGTTGGAGAGGGCATTAAAAATAATCTGGTTCTACCTCCCCTGCCATGAGCAGAGACATCTTCCACTAACCCAGGCTGCTCAGAGCCCCATCCAGGGAGACCTTGAGCACTTCCAGGGATGGGGCACCCAAAATGTGTGATCAAAAAACTAAAGCTCTGGGATCATCTGACTTTTCCATGTGGATGTGGACATAAACCCTCAAAGAAAAGACGATTTCAGACCCAATGGGAGAGTTACTGCACGTGTAATTACTGTGTGTGCAGCAAACCACACGAGCATAACTCTCCATGTTGAACTGGAGTGCAGAAATGCTCATTTGGAGGAGCCGGATTCATACATTACTTCATGTCAGGAACAATTTTCATATCGAGGAGAGATTATTTGCATATGATTACTAAAAGCTGATGTTTAGTCAACAACTATTTATATTTCTGAGGGAGATAAGTAATTTCACTTATTAGCAGGCAGATATATACAGACCTTAATGAGAAAGCTGCAAGGATTTCTGTGATGAATTTTACATGAAAGCACAGTGCTGTATCTGACACCAGTTGTCCAAACTGGAAATCAATATTTCTGGGTTTGATGACACTTATAAAGAAGGAAATCAAGCTTGTTAGTGCCTGTCATGAAATGAAACGGGTATTTAGTTTTCAGCAAAAATCTGCAAGATTTCTGGAAGTCTTGAGGACTGAGGATTTTTTTTTAGCCAGTTTATCCAAGGTACTCTTTTCCTATATAAAAAAAAGTTATTATTTTTATGGATATTTCCTGTGGGGTGGGTGGATGTAGGGAACCATGTTTACTGTGGAATCTCATTTTTCTCCATAGTTTTTTTTGATACATAATTACTCTGTTTTGGTCACATACAACTCTATTATCTTATGATTAAACTCATGCATGAATTATTGTCTCAGAGAGTGCAATGCTGAAATAAAGACGTGGTTTATTTTCATTTGGCCAATTACAGAACTTAAAATCTGATTGAACGCTGGAGGTATTACTCTTAGAGGGATTTTCTCAACTACAGGTCTATTTATTTTAATACTACTACTAATAATAATAATAATTAAAAACCTTAAAGAATGGTTTGAAATTGAAAGCCTTTAGAATGTAATATAGAAATATCAAAAATAGAGAGGTTTATAATAATTCAGCCATGTCTTCACCCATGCAAGACAAACTGGTAACTCTCACCAGGCTTTATTCTGCCAATTTCTCATCTTTTTTTAGTCATCTTTTTATAACCCTTTCTGGCTACTAGAACTGGAAGGATGAACAGCATCTGTCAGTCATGAAACAAAATCCAGGGGAATGCCATTTTTAGATTTAACAGCATGTATGTTTTGGGCCTCCATGGGAGGAATATTTTTGAGCTGTTCCTCGGCCAGGTTAAATATTGAATTACGGACTTAGATTTTTAGATACACCCCAGCCAAATCACTGCTTGGCAAGTCCCCTGTAGATATTTGTGAGTCAATGGCATGGTTCATTCCATGTTTCTTCAGTCAGAAGAGTAAGCCATGGTTCAGTGTGAGACTCTTTTGGTCCCTTCTGCTGAGGAGGTGAAGGTGGGAAGGGTTGGATCTGTCTGTGGGTGAGAAATTAAATGCTTCAGCTCTGCAGTGCTGAGCATCCATCCCATTTGAGGGATACTGTGATTTGCTGCTCACATCTACCCATGCCCATACCCATTAGCCATGCAGGGCAGAGTGAATGGAGTAGTTGGTGTTCAGGCTTTCGGAGAAACAGGAGTGAAATTTTAATTTGTTCAGAAAACACAGTGTAATGTTTCCATTTCTTCCTGTCTGGCTTAGCCAGAGTTCAATATGGGCCTGTCTTGCTGAGTTACTGCCAGGAGAAGGTGAGAGTGTGTTGCTGTGAGGGGTGAGTGAGCAAGGACAGCCACCCCATAATCCAGCAGAGCAAAACTGTGTCCTTGCAGGACAATATAACAGTGTCCTGCAAATTAATTTTTTTTTTAAAGCAAATCCTTTGTTGATTGAGTAGCTGAGGCAGATATTGGAAGACCTCTATTTGCTCCCAGTGTAAGCTGATGAACTGTGTGCTTCTGGGTTTTTCCATCCATGCAGTGCTTGGTAATGAACCTTCCCTGTGTCTCTGCAGTATCTTTCATGGTGGTGAGAGGAGCAGCAGATGAGCAATGTGGTTTGTGATGCTGTGCATCTGAACTGCATTGTTTTCACCTTTTTATTTCTATGGGGGAGCAGGTTCATATCACAGGGCCCTGGTCACTGCAGGCTGGGCATCTCCAGCCTCAACATTGCTGGAAGAATATGGGAAAAGCTATTGCACAAGAAACTAAAGAGCAATCACAGGCAACATTATTAATGATGAATTTCTTCCTGAGCTGGATCTAGCAACTGTCAGCTGGGAAAAATATTGATAGAAGTAGCTGGCCATAGGTTTCAGAGGTAGCAGAAGAAAATGTTGATGTGAGGGCTGTTCTGGGCAGAGGATTCTGATAATCTTGCCAAATAGTGGCACAGATTTTCGCCTCCTGTTATCTGTCTTCACAAGGCCTTTCTTTCTGCTCCTATCTTCGTCTGCAGGCTGAAATTCTGCGATACTCTGAAATGTAAATACCTAATTGTGCTTGCAAATCAGGTACTTAAACTTCCAAATCCTCATCATCTTAATATCTTTGTTTTCCAGATTATGTGAATCTTAAGGGTCAGAAAAGGAGATTTCCATCTGTGAAGCTGTCATTCTGACACATTTCATCCAGGACTTGTGGCATTTTGTAAATGCCACCTTAACAATCAGGGATGAGATATTGCTCAGAAATGTTTTTGGTAAATGAATAGAGGCACAAATGGAGACTGTCACAGCAAACATCCCCAGGGCAATGTATTTTCTAGGCTGGACACTGTCACCCATTGGATCTGTGATGGAACACAGAATTTTTCTCTTCTGCTTCACTTAACCTGCCCAAGCAGCTCCTGATTAATGAGAATTTCTCACTTAAGAAGCTGACTCATGTAGAAACAGTGGTGGGCTCTTACCTGTCCTGCTGTAGAGCAAATGTCAACTTTTATATTTTGCTTTCAACTTCAGGAAACACCACAAGGACCAAGTAGTTATTTCAGTGTGGTTTAAAATATGTCTACCCTCAGGTAACAGCAGTTTAGCAAAATGAATCACTGCCGAGTTAAGTGGGATTTGGATCTTCAGATTCTTATTTATAACATAATTTTAGTGTTGAGGGGAGGGTGAACCAGGAGTTTTGTGATAAATAGAGGCTTAATTAGGGCAATAAACTGTGGCTTCTTTCTCAGAACGGCAACCTCATTTATTTACTTTTAAAATAGTGTGAAATTATTAGACCCCAGGAAAAAACCCCAACATTTTATCATCCAGAGTAGTTCTCCTCCTTTTATGAGCCATAATTAATAACACTCTTACTGCAGTTGATGTCCTCTCCAAAAGGAGCCCAAACACTGCAGTGGAGCTTTGTATTTCATTTTTTTTCTAAGGCACTTCACAGATGATTGCAGTTATTCTTCCTGTGAGACACCGTGATGCTATCCCCACTGGAATGTTTGTCAAAGTGAAGCCCTGACAGCTTGAAAACATGATGGGGAGAAGAGCAGCTCAGGCTGCTTCAGTCTGGGCACAGGCAGCTCTGTGGCCACGCAAGGGAAGCGAGGACAGGATGGTGCTGCTGTCTCTGTGTGACAGCTCCTCCAAATGCCTTCTGCAGCCCTCCCTGCCAAGCTCAAACATGGGCCTCCAACAACTCCTTGGGAATGTCTAGACATCAGATCAGTGTTGCTGAAGTTTTCTGAACTCGCAGTCCCAAACGCCTTTATGGTTGAAGCATCACCATCGTGCTTTTGCTCATTGCAGATGTCGCCCATCCAGGCAGTGTTTAGATTCCTGCAGCTCTGAAAGTCTTACATCCACTTCTTGTCTAGGTCCTGTGTAATATTTGAGTCAGCAGCCTGTTCTATCTGCTGATTTAAATAAAACTCATGTCCAGGTGGTAGCTGTTATTTCATTTCAGCAACATCATTTTTCCTCTGGCTTTGACAGGTGCCGTGTGGCTCAGCTATAGGACCTGAATATATCACAGTGACTGTGCTACCTGTGCACTCATTCCTCCCTCTCTAATCCTCTAAATGGCTTTTCTTCATTTCCCAGAGCTTTCACAGACTCTTCCCCACTTATCTTGCAGTCTGTATCAAACAGGAGCAAAGTTCCTGCCTCCAATCAGCCCATAATGCTGCCCTTCATCACCTGATCATTACATTTTCAATCACACTTTTCTGCTCCTTTCTCTCAGGCAATCCTTCACTCCTGGAGGAAAGCCACCATCAGCCCCCCCCTCAAGAAGTGCCATTATCAGCCTTGGAGTCCATTCTTTTTACCCCATTGCCTGATGATAATCATTGGGTCTGTGGAAGGTGCCTGCCACAGTCCTCATCTTGATATCACCACTTCCTTGCAATTTTTCCTCTTTCTGCACATTCCTGTCATCTCTTGCCTTTGGATGGTGACCTCATTCAGGCCAGGGTGGGCTCAGTACATTGTGTGATGGTGACACAAAATTAGTAATGATAATATCTGAATAATTTTATATTCTAGATAAAGAATATTCATATTCATTATTTTAACATCATAAATTTGGTCCAAATAAGAATTCAGAAATAAGCTACTTATTGAGCACATTTTTGCTGTCCTATGAGATAATGAGCTAGGTATATATGTCTTTTATTCAGTTTTTTAGGAGATGTGGGAGTACATTCAGCCACAAGAACTGCTCCACAGCTATCCTCTTCCTCACTAGCAGCATCAGAGCAAATTTAAAGGCATGGTAACATTCTGAAAAGGATACAGAGAAAATGGTTCAAATTAACTAAGTAACTACATTAGTGGATTATTCAAACCTTCTGGGGGGAAGCATTCATGCAAAGTTAAAATTGCCTTAATTCACTTTGGAATAAATATTCAGTTTTAAAATATTCACACAGCATTTGGGGACATTATCTCCTCTTATTAATTTTTTTTCTGGCTTCCTGGGCTGGGAAGGCCAACACTGGGCTGGGAACTGAGTTCTCTCTCTGACCTCTCTTGAGCTGATCTTTGGGATGCACCTCAGAGATTTGCTTGACTTGGTGCCCAGATCCATCTCTGGGAGCCTTGTGCTCACCCAGCCGTGTTTGGAGACAGCTCCCAGGGGTTTTCTGGGTGCAGCTGATGCCGGGGTGTCCGTGTGAGCAGCAGGAGCTTTCTCAGATGGCTCTGGATGTGCTGCAGGCAGACCTGGCACTGGCCCCATTCAAACTCGTGGTGGAGAACAGGGATTGCAGCTTGCAGAGCTCATTGTCTGAATCCAGCCCTGCAATTCTTTGTCCTTCCAGAGGAAGACACGTGTGCTACATTTAGCAGGAGAGCTGGTAAATTGAGTCATTCTTTTGACCGCCTTTTAGCACCATCAGAGCTGTTCTTCAGTCAAAAACCCACTCGAATTGCACTTGTTTAGGTTTAGTTGTCAGACTGTGTGGGAGACTTCTAACACCATCTCTACTGCTTGAATATATGTGCTATGAATATTTCAAATTAAAGCCTCCTTACCCCCCCACATTAATTTTATAGATGGATAATTAATTATCCTCCCTATGGCAACTGGCTGTGGTTTTTATTATCTTGCAAATCAAAAGAAGAGCCTGAAAAATGACAAGCTAATTTTTTAATAAGGTATGTCTTCTGTGTTTATTCGTATTTTATTACCCAGCAGTCTGTAAAGTTATCTCTTTTATTTGGAAAAACGCATTATCGCGGTTTGAGCAATCTCCCATGAAAAAAAATAAAGATTATTTTGCAACCACAGTGTTGAAATATACTGTACTGCAGTCAGGAGTATGCTAACCAGATAGAGATCTTTGCCTGATTTCAGTAAATCAGAATCTCCCTCTCTCATTATAATGATCGTGACAGTAATGTTCATATTTGTAGTACCCTTGGATGGTTTTCTCCTGATATGTGATGTTCCCAGACATGAGATTTCTGCCTGCCATAATTTTAATTTATTTTAACTTTTGAGATAGGCCCAGGATTTATTTCAGCAACAAGTGTTTTGCAATTAGTTTTGATGGAGTCAAGATTTCACTGGTTCTCTCTGGTCCGCAAAGCCCGGGATTGTTCCACCAATGTGTAATGCAGTTTGTACAAGCAGCTCTTCCACATGAAGGGAATGAAAAAGTACAGAGGAGCTCCTGCCAATGCTTGCTTCACATCAAAACTATTCTGAGGAAGATTCTGAGAAATGAGGATGAAAATAATGGAAAGAGAGAAAGGAATAAAAACACAACAAAAAAACTGCTACAGTATTTTCATAGCTGTTTGTACCCTTTCCACAGAGTCATGTTTACCACTTGTGGTCCTGCTGTTTCTGTGGCTGATCAGGAAATAACGAGCTCTGCAATCCTGGCCAAGTTTAGCAAAGTCACTAATTGCTGATTGCTTTGATTTCACTTTTCAGCTTCTTGCTTGTCCCATCGAGTGCCTGGGTCGGTGCCTGAAGGTGGTGACAGATTCCTGCTGCCTGGGGCTGCTGTGTCCTTCCCCTCTGGAGAAAGGCAGCTCAGCTCTCTATCCTGCCCTTCCACCCCTGCTGCCAACAGGAATAATCACACCTGTGCTCACGTGGATCCATCTGCTGCTTCATTCTGCCTCAGCCATGGGAAGTCCCAGATGTGCTCGTGGATGGTGTTGGGTGCCCACGAGGGAAGAGGGGATTTCTCCCTCACCCCAAGGCCAGCTTTTTGAGATGAGCTCACGTCCCCTTTGAAGCTCTGAAACAAATTGCTCTGTTTGTTGCCCTGTTGAAAACTTGGCCAGAAGTCATTGGCTTTCCTTCTGAAGTACAATGGTTTATCATCTCCATATTGCTTTTGTTCTGCTGGCATAGTTTAGAGTTTTTTTTTTATTATTCATATTTATGCATTGCTTCTTGGAAGCCTGTGGGGAGGACAAGATAGAGAAATCATACTTGAAAGAAAAAGCTGTCAAGCTTAATCTGCTGCATTTCTCATTTTCTGGAATGGTGGGAAGAAATCTTTGTGAGGCAGTTGTTTGGACAGTCTGATCCAGCTTTAGAAACCCTGGCACGTTTATGTCCGACTATATAAAAGGTATGGGTGCATGTGAGGGCTATAAATCCAGGTAAGTGGGGAATTCAGACCCATGGTTTGCCAGGTGACAGCAACAGAGGACACCAAATAAGCCTGAGGTGAGGGGGCTGCACCCTCAGGTGCCCCAACAGGCAGGAGCTGGCTCCTCACAGCAGCTGGGAGCAGACACAGCATCATTGATCATCATCATATTTACAGGTTTAATATAGCTGGTTTGTGTCTACAGTGAGAAAAACACGATTTTGGATAGCAGTAGTGTTTTGTCTGCCTGAGTGATTAGTGTTTCTCTTAGCACTCTGTTAAACTGCCTGCCAGATCCATAAAGGATGCAAGCTGGTGTGTCAAATCTCTCTCCAAGACCCGTTAGGATATTTATTTAATCAGAGGGCGAGGGAAATGTTGTGCTAAGCACCTCAATGAGCAATGTGGTCATACTGGGGAAGCAGGAACGTGCTTTGATGTCTGCGGGGGTGAGTTGGTTTGTTTCAATCTTCATCATGGGGTGAATCTGAGTTTGTTGGACTCTTAGAGCATCCAAAGCGTTGCAATGGGAGCAGGCTCATGCAGGGCTTGGCTGACTTGCTGGAATTGAGCTCTTCCCTTCCCAGTGAAGGGAATCATTTGAGTCTAGGTTGGCATCCACCTGCAGTGGCCTTGGCCAGCAGGAATTGCTGATCTCCCAGTGCATCCCATGGGATGAGCTCTCTCTTTCACTGCTGCTCACACCCAGAAATAAAACTCCACGCACTCTTGCAAAGTTCTTCTCAATTCAGAAACTAGTATCTGGCACCAATAATGAATTTTGAATTCCCTGAGCTAATTAGGTGTAGTCTGAAAAAGCCAGAAAGGACTTTGCCTTTAATTAGAATTTATGTTTCATGGAGGTAATAAATCTTGCTGGGGTTTAGGGCAATCCATGCACTTCTTTTGCTTTTTATTGACTCAAACTTTGGTTTCCCTCCTTGGAGTGTCACTGATCAATGTCTTGCCTTCCCATATCATGCTGTTTAAGTAACATTTTTTCCCATGCTATCCAAAACTAGATCCTCACCATTAGTAAGCAATATGCAAAACACTTGATTTCTCTCCAAGCTCAGGGTAATGCAGGATAATCCCCACCCTACCAGCTTCCCTGGAAAAATGCAGCAGTCACATTTCCTTTTTCTTTCTTCAAATTTTGTTCATAACCTTGCTGTACTGCAAATTAAAGAGAGTATTCTTTTCAGCCCTGGCACCAAATTAATTTAATTTCCATATTTTCATTATCTTCCTATTAACAACCAGCACTCTGCAACAAAGAAGCTATTTGAAATATATAAAGCTACAGCCATTCCCTGCTGCAAGCTCTCAGGGGTGCTTCGATAAATTACATCCTCATAATGAAGAAGTAGGGGAAAGAGTGGCAACAATAGATTTTTTTTCACAATGAAATGAAATCGGGATTTGATCTGATGCAACATGACTTGCTCACAGCGCAGATAGAATATCAAATTATCCCTGTGAAATTTAAACCTTGCTGTATTCCTCCCCTTGCATCCATTGTTCTCCTGAAACCTTAAAGACTGCATGCAATCATTTGCAAATGGGGATTTAGTTGATACAGTTTATTTTTGTCAACTTTCTCAATTTAATTATCTTCAGCCTACAGTCTAATTTATGTGTTTGATGTCACTATTCATTAGCAGTGCAGATGCAGCCTGGAAAGGGATTGTAAAAAAGCCCAACAATGCAGCTGGGTTCCCTCCTTAAACACAGAGCACCAGTTAAACACTGGAGCTGGTAACAGAACGGGTTTGAAACAACAGCATCAGAAAAATTACTACCTCAAGAAGCATGGGAATGTGAATTTGTATAAGTAATGTCTGTAAAAGTTGTAATATAAAAAGGATGTAATTCTAATTCTGTGCCAGGACACATATCTGATTCATTGGCTGTCACTTAGAGGAGAGACAGACAGACACTAAACTGGAGTTATGATTTTCAAGGTCACTGGCCAAATGAAAAACTGGCAATACATTTCACTGTGGGTTACCTTGAAATGGATTTGTTTGGGTTTTCTGTTCCTTCCCTTATATAAAAATGCCTTACACTGTTTTTAAACAAGTCTAATGTTTTATATATTCAAAATGAAATATTTGGGATTTTTTTTTTTGTTTTAAGCACAAACTACAAAATGAAGGTCACTTCCATCTGAAAAAAAAGCTTATTTAAAAAAAGCTTATTTAAAAATCCACTTGTGTGGATTTAAAATTTGGTTTTAAAACCAAATATTTCCACAATCAAAACAACGTACTGACACTGACAGAAACACGCAGCTTAATTTTGATTAACTGAAATACACATTTTTAAGGAAGTTTCAGATATTGGTTTGGCTGACTCTGCCAAATACAGTCTTTGAGTTGGTCAGAGACCAAATCAAGGTGCTGGCTCTGCAGGTGAAACCCAGGATTATTTTATACCTGCCATTGGCGTAAAGGAAGGAGTTTTTCCAGTTCAGGCTCTTCTAGCTGGCAGGAAGACACCTGCTCATGAAAATCTTTTCATCACAGCTTCCTCCCCCCATCCATCTTGTCCCTGGGGAATTAGTGGATCCCTGGAAACAGGAACCCTTTGCTGGGATCTCTCTGTCTCTTGATGCTCCCTGGGTTACAGGACAAACCAAGCAGGCACACTGGAGATGCTTTGGGAGGTCTGGTTACCCTGCAAAGCTGATTGGCTCTGTGCTTTTGGCTCTGTGTCTTTGCCACCAGAATGACAAAGCAGTTATTGGGAAATTAGGAAATAACTCATTAAAACCCAAAACCCCCCATCCCTCCTCCCCAAACCCAAACTCCCTGCTGGTGCAGAGCACGCAGCCCGCTGTGGGAGGTCTTGCTTGGGCTCAGAATCCTCTGGGTTTTGCTGAAATCTCAGGTTTCAGGAGTGTGGCCCTTGTTTCCCTGGCCGTGGGGCTGAGGAGGAATTGCTCAGGGCCTGACACTTCCCAGCTGGATTTTGGGGCATCCCATGGGCTGGCAAGCAGGTGCCAGAGGCTGCAGGGACTGTCTGAGTGGGTTTTGGGGTGTTTGGGGTCTGAAGCTCATGAACCTTTGTATGTCGCTCTGGTGATTGCTCCCAGTTATCTGGGTTAAACCCCACCTCTTCTTACTGTGAAAAATCCAGCCCACATTGCTTTAAAACATTTAAAGCCATCGGGTGAATCGTTATGTGTATCAATTAAGTCAGCCCTTCCAGTGACAAGTGGATATTTGATTTTCAACCCCCAAAGGACAGTACATACTGTATTACACTATGGTGATATTTTCTAATAAATTATCTAGCTGACATCTTGCCTCTGAGGGGGAGAGGCAGATTGTTAACAAAGAAGACAAACCTGTCTTTTTCCTATTCATGCCTCATTTCCATTATGCATAAGGACACTGCTCTCAGTGCTCTGTACTTTGTGTACTTTGTGAACGATGAGAGGTGGGACAGGAAGAGTTCCAGAGCTGCTTATACAAATATAAAATTATTTTTTAAAAATATAGAATCTTAGAATTGTTTAGGCTTAAAGAAATCTTTAAAGGACATTTAGTCCAAGCTCTCTGCTGTCACTAGGGGCATCTTCCACCAGACGAAGTTGCTCAGAGCCCCATCCAATCTGACCCTGAATACTTCCAGGAAAGGGGCATCCATCACCTCTCTGGGCAGCCTGAGTCAGTGCCTCACCAGCCTCATTGTAAAAAACTTTTTCCTTATATCTGCTCTAAACTGACCTCCTTTAAATTAAAAACAATTGCCCCTTGTCCTATCACAGCAGGCTCTGCTAAAACATGTACAAAGCAGTCACAGAGTCAACCCCATCTTTGCCTTTTCCTCCTCCTTTCCCTACCCAGAATCAAGCTATTATCTCACTCACAGTAATGGAATCAGACCTGGAATTTAAATCAGATCTTCCAGTAGTTTTGTATCAGTATTGCTTCACCTCCACATTCACAGAGCCTCCCCTAGGGTGGGAAATCACACAAGGAGACCATGTGAAGTTTGCTGGCTTGGGACAGACCCTGGCTCTGTACAGAGGCTGGAATAAAGGGCAAGGCTGGGTTTGCTTTCTTTTGGTCTCAGGGACAGGCTGGATTTGTTCCTCAGCATCTCCTTCCTCACTTGTGTGGAGATGCTGACCCCAAATATCCCCACTGGGGCTAAGGTCTGGTGAGGAGCCAGAAGAAAGATGGTGTGAGGAGAATTTGTTGGACCCAAGGGAATGTTTGTGAGGTTTCAGTGGTTTTGCAGTGTTTGAGAGAATCACTGAAATTGTTAAATTTGAAATAATGAATTCTCAATTAATTCAACATTTTGACCATGTAGGCTGGGGGCGAGGGAGGGAGATGACAGCTGGTGGAACCAAGTTTTGCAAACTTCCATGAGTTTTCAAAAAAATCTTTTGTTAATTCCCAAGTTGTTTCAAAAGCATAATGGCATTGCTGAGGGATCAAGAACCACACAGTGAGGCACCTGTAAATAAACAAACAAAGCAGAATTTAGGAGGCAGTTTTGAATGAATCTACATTGAAAACACTCCTCTGATTCACTTTTCACATATTAAGGAAAGTGCTTCTGGGGACTCAGTTTCACTTGAAAACAAGACATTAGCTCATTGTCTTTACTGGGAGCTTGTTGTGTATTAATATCTATTTATTAGCATTTGATTCAACAAGTTACATGAATTTGGTTCCAGTAATTTTTTTTTTTTTAACAAATTTTCATGCAGCTTTATCCCATCAATATGTGACAGAACAACTGGTTTGCTGGGCTGTGTTTTCCCTAGTTCTGCCTCCAAAAGGGTTTTCACAGCTTTTAAATAGGAGTTGTTGTGGTTTAGTGTCTCAGAGCTGCAAGTAAATGGCAGTTCTCCACAGGGAAGGACGTGTCTGAAAAAGGCTCAGCCTTCTGTAGACAGTGGAATAACTGCAGGAGAAGCCTTAATTGGGTGCAGGAGGGAGGAAGGGAAGAAAGCCCTTGACAGGTTGAAATATTTTTCTGTAGCAGCAGCATTTTAGAGGCACTTGTTAATGAAAATGATTGATTAGAAAATGAGTCAAAGCTTTTAAATCTTAAAAAATGATTTTTTTTTTCCTCTCCTCCTAGAAAGTGGATTCCTCATCTGATCAGGAAGACAAGAGAATTTTCCTCTCCACCTCCAAAGAATGAAAAGTTCCTTCAGGCTCAGTGTTTCTGAGCAGCACTGCATAATTATGCACGGGACACCTGGTGCATGTGTGTGACAGGCAGGATGAGCTCGCTGGCTTGCTTTTGAGACAGAGAATAGCGAGAATAAAAGGTGAAATACCTTTTGTACTAAGTGTTTAATAATGTCTTTTGTCAAACAAATTAACACCAGACACCCTCCCCAAAAATCCAACCTCAGCTAATGAACAGCTGGAATATTACCTGACATACCACCAAAA
Organism: Ammospiza nelsoni; assembly: GCF_027579445.1. Lineage (NCBI taxonomy): Eukaryota > Metazoa > Chordata > Aves > Passeriformes > Passerellidae > Ammospiza > Ammospiza nelsoni. Next base: position 5,795,092 of record NC_080646.1, on the reverse strand, counting down.
TTTTTAGATAATGTGTATTGTTGGTTCTGAAGTAAAATAATGAAAATAAAATAAATGACAGGCTGTTTTCAAATGGCTTTATTGTCTGTTCTGTTCTAGTGGAAGTGGTAGTATTCACTATGAGTAGGGAAGGTAGAAATAATGGTAGGAATTTTAATATCCATCTTCCACTTATGTCACACTTCCAAGCCCATGAAGTATATGCTGAGATGATACATGACATCAATGTAGCATTAATAAGAGCTCAAATATAAAAAAAAATTCCCAAAGTGAGAGATTTTCTCTCAGCTAATTCAGATTTGCTGCCTATTTATATTTCATAAATAAAATATATCTTTTTGCCACCTGCTTATATAGCTGGCACTCATAAATAAAATAGTGACCCAGTAGAGTTTGAACATTAGGAAAGGGAGTGAATATAATTTTAAAATGTTGAGATTAGGTGAGGTGGAACAAAAGTAGCTGGCAGGCTGCATTGCTTTCTGTGTATTCAGCTTGCATGCAGGGTTTATATGCCTTCAAATTGTTTGAGCTTTAATGGTCATAAAGATTAGAAAAAATTAAAATCCAGTGAAGTAGAAAGCAGGGCTCTCCCCACACACATTTTCTTAATTTAATTTTTTTTTTTTAAATGGGTCTGCTTCCAGCAAAATATTCGGTTCAGAAGTTCTGACCTCAGATAAATAATGTGTTCTGCCATTGTTTCAAACCAGTGGGTATTGTCCATGTGCTGAGGGCTGGCTGGGTGTGCGAACACCCTGCTGATCAAGGTCTCTCCTGGCAGCAGCTCTGAGGTCTCTGCACCCCCAGGAGTGAAGCTGCTCACCTTGGGAAAGCTCATTTAATGGAGAACCTGTGCTAAATACCCCTTTTTGAGGACCCAGGGTGAAAATGAAGCCATTCCTTGCTGGGAAGTGCGTGTAACTGGCCAGTTTTGGCTGTTTTGTGAGGGGTGGGAGGCATTGCAGGTATGGCTGGACTCAGATTTGTCACTGCAGCTCTGGTGCCTTGCAGCCACAGCTGTGGCTCATTTCCCAGGTTCACTTGTGTGGGTTTTGTCTTTAAATCATGGCAGGAGGGGCTGAAATTATTTATTCCTCTGCTGGGCTGAGGAAAAAACACTTTATCCTTTGAGCACACACAACACAGCTCCGGGCTGCATGCCTGGGTGCTGCTGAGCCTTGGATCTCTTCACAAGACCTGCATGGACAGAGATAGGGAACGTGTTTCAGTCCAGCTCCTGGGCTCTTGTTTGCAGTCCTCTGTGATGCTTCAGTAATCCTAGGAGCTAACAATAATAATATCAAGTGTCATTACCAATGGCTTTTTTAATCATCATTATAATTCTTATTCTGAATAGCACTTAAAGCACATTTTTATCTTTCGTCGACAATAACGTGCAGCCTCATAAATATTTAAATTGTCTGATTAAATTATCCATGCTGAAACAGATAACTGGGCACTTTAATAAGCTTAAACTAAAATCTTGGCTGTTATTATCTCCCTGGAGAAGAAAGTGATAAATGTTCCCTTGGCCCAGGTGACCCTCATACCATTCTGACCAGCAGTGGGCAGTTCTTGTCAAACCTGAAAGATGCCTCAGAAATGAACACAAAATTGTTGATAATTAAATAGCAACCATCACAGTCTGTCTTTATATCTCTCCAGCTGATGAATATGAAGAGAGGACAGAAAGCCTGCATGGCTCCTCTGCTCCAGAGCCAGAAAACCAAAGTGGGGGGAGATGCTGGATGGGCTCAGGCTGGATGGGGCTTGAGCAACCTGGCCCTGGTGGCAGGTGTCCCTGCCCATGGCAAAGGGGTGGAACTGGATGATGTTCAAGACCCCAAACCTGGATGATCTTTAAGACCCCAAACCATTCTGTGGTGGTGCTCGTGCTGGTGAAGGTGTCCCACTGGAGAAGGGAAAGGGCTGTGATGCCTTAGAGGTTGATTCTTCTGTTTAAAGTCCCTGTCAGACACTCAGAGACACTTTCCTTGGGTCTGTGCTGAGATTTTCAGAGCCAGGGAGGACTGCTGTGCTGTTCTCTTGAGGCACATGCCAGCCATGGGATGTCACCCAACTCCTTGTTCAAGTCCTGTGGCTTGCAGCTGGATCGATGCAAGCATTTCTTAATTGAAAAATGAAATTGTTATGGCAGCTGCTGTTTTTCTCTCTTTGTGTTCCTGGAAAATGTTGAAACAGTCTCTGAGTCACCTGCTGCTGACTCCTGAGGTCATTGCCCTCGCTCCAACAGAGGAATCTTTTGTACCTTGCCAGCCTGAGTCAGTGAAAGCTCTGTAAAGCACCTGCGCTGGGTCCTAACTCTCCTCCAGAATCTCCCAGAGCCACTTTCAGTCCAGAATTGTAATATATTTGATTTCTTCATTTCATATAAGATATACACAAAATACACTCTGGGGTCTGCTGGAGCCTCAAGGCCTTGGTGGAGAGAGAGAGGAACCAGATGAGTAAATGGGGAGAGCAGGGAAGTTTCAGAGGAGGGAAACATGAAGGTAAGGGGGAATCATGTTTAAAGCAGAACTTGGGACAAATCTACCCTGTGTGGATATAAGAGAGCATCATGGAGGGGGGAAGGGAAAGAGGAATGAAGGTTTGGAGCCAGGCTCAAAGCTGGAGCTGGAGAATCTCTGCAAAACCCTCTGTACCATTGGGGCCTCCTGCGCAGGAGTGGGTCAAGCTGGCTTTGTGTGATCCCAGCCCCCAGACCCCTTTGCTGCTGCCTTGCAGTGGGTTACCCAGCCTTTGGCTGCCTGCTCAGCTATTTCACGTCCTGTCCAAAATTCTTGTGCCCCTCCTTTTTTTTTTTTCTTAATAATTTCTGCTACCCACTCCAGTGGCTCTGCCAAGCAGCTGCAGCGAGCAGGGCTGGGAGCCAGGGCCTGCTCTCCCTCACCTCAAACAGCAAAATTGTTTTGTGCTTGCTTTTTGTGCTCAGGGGAGCAGCTCTGAGCAAGGGTGGACTGGGTCAAAGCAGAGAGGAAGAGAGACAGAACATTCCTACTGCAACCTGTTAGATTGGACAGAGTCAGCATAGAAAATGCAGGAGGCACAATCTGATTTTGCTTTTAGTCCCTTTGGTACTTCACAAGAAATTAAGCAAAATGTTCTCAACATCCTTCAGCAGCAAAAAAAACCAAAACAATAAAACCAAAACCAATAAACCCTCCACTTCACACACATCTGAAGAAAAAGAAAAACCAGATTAGTCTGAAAATAAAAAGGAAAAGCAGGACAAGAAATATAATTAAAAGACTTATTACCTCAGGGGAGAAGAAGGGTTTGTTTTGCAACTTCACAGGATGGGAAGGATTTAAATGTTAAGTGAGTGCCTGTATATCCCTGTGCACATGAATTTCTAGCTCTGTCTATGCTTTTGTGTCTGAGTATACAGATGGAGAGTTGGCAGGGCTTGTGTTACTCCATTTATATATAAAATGTATATACTTTATTTATACATTTGATAGGAAACATGGAACAAGCTGTCAGGAGCAGGTGTGGGGTATGTGTGTGTGAGAAATGCCTAATATATACTTTCTCCCTCCTTCCAACTTACACAAACACACCCAGCTCTTCAGACCACATTTCCACTCCATTTTAGGCCAAATGCTCCCAAAGTCACTGAGCACTCTGCACCTTTCCCTGCAAATGAGGCACTGGCAAATAACAGCTGAAAATCCCCTAACCTCCCATTCCTTTTTTTAAATTTTCTTTTTTTTCTTCAAACCATTTTCCACGATTTTGCTGCACTCTAGTTTTTCAAAAGAGAAACTTCAAGCAGAACTGCAGGTCTTTCTTGCTTAGGACAGAACACATAACACCACACACAATTGTCAGTCTGGCAGGTAGTGCACGGTCCCTCCCCGTTAATTAATCTTTAATGCCATTAATTGGTTGTCTGCTTGGTGGCGAGGAAAAAGGGTAAACATTGCTCACAAATCAATTTCATTCTGCTCCTAACCAGGTTGTTTTCAAGGGGATAAAAACAATTATGAGCACTGCAGTGACTGGACACTCAGGCTTTGCTGATAACACCCCTGGAACAGCAATATGCACGAGCCACACTCACTGGTGCATGGCTGCTTATTGAGTTTTTTCCTCTCAGATTGACTCATTTGTTTGTTGTGGACCCAGGTATATGAAAAAAGATGGATATAATTGGATTTAATTCCTTCTTTGCAGCTGACTCCTTTATTTTAAACCCTTTTAGGCCTGGCCTAAAAGGGACCTTTTGGAGTCTGCTGCAGCACCCAAAAATAAAAGCAGTTGTTCCTTGCTTACAGGGCAAACTTTTGGGTGTTTTCTCCATTCCACAGCAGGATTTTGGATTTTTCATTCTGTTAATCACTGTGACAATCCAGCACCTGGGCACAGAGCTGGCATGACACAGTGGAGCTTAGTTTGAGCATGAGGGCTGGGTGTGACAGCATTGGGACAGAGCAGGAGTGGTAGTGTGGAACTTCCCATCAATTAACCAGATTGCACCAGAGGTGTGCAGTGATGTGCCAAAATGAGCAGGTGTCAGGGCGAGGCATGTGAGTTCTGTACAGTCACTGTCACAGATGTCGTGGGTGTTATATTATAGATATTATAATCTGTATTATGTAATAATATAATCTATATTATAGATTATCCCTGCCCATAGCAGGAGGGCCAGAACTGGATGATCTTTAAGGGCCTTTCAAACCTAAACCATTCTGGTGACATCCCTCTGGTAGAGAGCTGTGCTGGGCTCTTCACAGCCCCCAGCTTCTCTGAAAGATCCAGGGAAAGGTCTGTGTGTGTATGTCTATAAACTCTTATTCCACAGTGTCTCCCAAGCTCCATCTTCTATTTTAAAACCTTTCTTCCTGCCAGAATTGGCCTACATGGATTAGTTCCATGTCAATACTCCAAAATACCCTCTAGTTAGCTGATGGCCCTTTTTCATGTTCTAAATAGTCTTTAGTAAAGCTCAGCCAGGGGTGTCATAATGTGACCATCTCCCACACCAGCTCTGGTTGAGCTCAAAGAAAGCTGCAGGGAAAAGGTTCTATTGAAGCTTCAAAATGATACTCTGGCCAAAACAAAAACATCAGCCTTTGCTGCCCTGAGCTTCAGAGCAACTCCAACCACCTGGTGAATGTGCTGGTAACTCAGGAAAGCTGGGATCAGGGCAGCAGGGAGGTTTATAAATTACCTGTGAGCAGCAAAGGAGAAGGTTGTTCCTCTGGTTCAGGGCAGGAGCTGAAGTGCTCACAAGTAAAATTTGTTTTAGGGACGAAAGCACCTCTTCACAGAAATGGCTTTAGGAGAGGTGAGGCCTTTTGGTTTACGTGCTGTGCACATGGCAAGGGCTGTGGGCTGGCAGCAGAGTCAGGAATGACACAAAACAGCAGCCCTGGTAGAGGAAGAGGCATTTGAAAAGCTCTGAAGAAGGATGATTTCACGGTGACATTGGATTCCCTGCTTGGCTCCACACAGACCTGCTGGTGTGACCTGGGGTAAGTCTTTCCGTGAGAATTATGGTGTGATAGCCTTGCCCTGCTCTGGCTGCTGGTGCACAGTGAGCAGGGAGCACAAGAACTTGGAGATGCTCTGCAGGTGGTGGCACAGAGGAGCTGTGGTGGCACTGAATGGGCAGCAAGCCACGGATCCAAACGTCTGGTCGTGCGGTTTCTCACCAGTGTGCCAATTCTATCTTTTACTAAGAAGTTGCTAATTTAAAATAGTCTGTATTTATTGCCCTTCCTGAAGGACTCTGAAGGCTTTTTCTGTGGCTTGTAGGAGTCAGGAAGGGCTTTGGATTGTAACCATGAGTATTTAACCCTGGATGAAGTGATGGTTTGGTTGTATGTGGTGCTTTGGCTCATGCAAGAGTAGAGGTGGGACCTGGCTGCTCCAAGTGAGGCACACTTTGGCAAACCCTAATTCCTTCAGCAGAACTCAGATTAGAGCTTTGTCCAAAATCCTTGTGGCATTTTCTGTTCAGTGGTGACAGCTCTGAATGCTCTGCTTGCAGCATTTTCTTATTTAATGTGATGGTATTTATGAAACCTTTGTGCTGTCTTTCAGGGGGGTTCATTGTGCCCTTTTAATCTTAAAATTCTTTTATATGGAGAATATTCTTTGTACTTCAGATATTTCCGCAGAAACCCACAGGTGACTTTACGCTATTGAATTTTTTATGCTGTTGAATTTTTACTTTTTTCTGTTGGTGAAAAGTGAATAGAAACCCCGTTCTCAATCTATGTTCAAATGGCACATTCACCTTCCCCAAGCATTTGAACTGACATTTCCTGTGTGTCCCTCTCAGCAACTGAAGCTCTTGCCAGGATAACTCCTTCTCCCACATAATCCATCAGCTGCTGTTGGGGTATTCAAAGATTATCTGAAGCTTATATTACTTTTCTTTTGAAAATTGCTTTAACTTAATTACTCATAGCAATTCAAGAGTGTAATACTCTCACTGGTTGGGGTAATTAGGAAGTCTTAATTAGCCCTTTAAAAAATATCAAAATGTAGCTGTGTCATTGCTATAACATCCTCATTATTTCAATCTGGCAGCTTTAACTGGTGCATTTATGTTTCTGATTTACATATTCTTTCCCTTGGTGCTGAACAATATGACTTGGAATAATAATAAAAAAAGGTAAATTACTCCAGAGAACCATTACATGAGAGATGTGGGTATAGACAATATGTGAAGAATATTCCAGTATCTTACAGTTAAACTTGATTTATTCCTACAGTACTTAAAATGCAATTCAATTGTGTTTGTGGATGTTACTTTGTTGTATCACTATCCTTGCCTTTCCTTAAATTCAGTGGGTGTGCAAGAACACATTATTGCTCTAAAACCCCCTTATTTTTGGAGGGTGAAAATGCCAAATGTAAGCTCCTCTCAAATACTATGCTAAAGCTTCCAGAATGCTAAAAAATCTTTTTGTTGGATGCAACTGAAGGTTTTGTTCATGATCATGAGTCTAGCAGAAGGTGATTTTTTTCCCTTTTTCTCTTTCAGTCTTAATTAGAATAGAAATTTTTGAACACTGCTTTGTTCTTGAGGAGTTATAAATTCTTTATATAGAAGTATATTGTACATTTGTCAGTATAAAAAAAAATTACACTGCTTATGGTGAAGAAAAAAATAAACATTTCAAACAATCTTTTAATGAGTAAATAAATATAATTTAACCTTTAGCCATCATGTGCTTCACTGTGATTAGAAGTGATTCTTTAGGTAGAGACTGAGGGGTACTAGAGGAAATTATACTTCCTTGGATATACACTTTTTACCTATCCAGGAGATGCTTCCAGAAGTGGAACAGGAATTCGAGGAAAAAAAATAAGTGAATTAAAAAAAAAAAATTGTACTTCCTATTTAAAAAAAAATATTAAAATTTATTTCATTGTATTTTGTATAGAAAAGTCAGGATGGAATTGCACAGGTGGCCTGAGAAGGCTGCAGCAAATGGAGGTGAAGGTCTAGGGCTGGAGAGGTGGTTTTAGGACAATCAGAACATTTGGAACATTATTTTGTAGATAAATCTATAAATAGCCCAGTCAATGTTTCCATTCTAATTTCCTATTATGTCTCTTATAGAGTTCTGTATGTATTAAAAAAGGGAAGATCATAGGGAATAAGTTTGTGTCTGAAAATGCAGGGAGCTGGGAAGTAATTTAGAAGTCAGTAATCTGATATATATTAACCGATACATGAAATTGAAGGAAGGCAGATGAGTGGCCTCTTGGAGCTGATTTCATCATGTTGAAGGATGGATTTCTCACATTTGAATGCAACAGTTATTCCAGGATGGTTTTCACTCTTAAAATGAATACTCAGAACAGAAGTTTTATTTTTTTTTCTGCATCAAAGCAAAATCATACCTTATTCTTAATGCAACTCGGTGTGACTGTTGTGTAGGAATTCACTCAATAATTCACAGTGGTTGTCTCCCTGCTCTCCTCATCCACTTGTGGTCATTGAGGCTGCTGGCCCTGCTCTGATCTCCTGGTGCTGTGCTGACCAGTGGATCCTGGACCTCAACAACTCATTAGCAGAACCACCACAACCTTTATCTCCTCTCTCCAGGGAGTTCTCTTTGAGAAAATCTGTCCAAACCACTTTGATCCCCCATTAGTCCTGCACTTCACTCCCCAGGTTTGATGGCACTGGAAGGTCTTGAAAGATGCTTTTCCCCCACCTTTAATTTCTGCTGTCTGCAGAAATGAGCTCAGCCTTTCTTTTCTGACATTTTCCTTTGCCATAGCTCCCTCAGAAGCAGGATGCTGCTACAGATATTTGATGTAAACAACATCAGCTTGCTTGAATAAAAACCATGCCACTGGATGGGAAAAATGACCAGTAAGTAGCAAATCCAATAGGTTTTCCAACAACATAGCATCTAAATTAAGAGACAGCCTCTGGCAATGATGTAGTCCAGCTCCAGTTTATTGAGATGCTGGGGATTTGGGAAGTTTGTAGATAAATCTGCAAGCCTTGCTGAAACAAACCAGATGAATCTCTCCGTTCGAGCGCTTTTTTCCTTTAACGCAGCATTTACCTTCTCACAATGGCTAAGCAAGCACGTTCCTGTGAAATCAGCTGGTTTGTTCTTCTCCAGCCATGCTTACCCTCTGCAAAGCCACAGGATAAACTAATTAGGGATTTGCTGTTTGGAGAAAGTTGTGATAAGTTTGCCGACAAGGGCATCGCCTAATCTCACTGCGCACACGTCAGTGGCCATACATGTGTGAAATTAAGTGGGTTTTCTCTGATTCCCACAGACTGCCTGTTTTTATCTTGAGACAACATTCCCAATCATAAAATGCATTAACATCTGCTATCAGGGGCTTACTGTAATATGTGTAACACCAGCAGCAATTCTTTGATATCACCTTCAAATGCATTGTTGAGGGAGATCACAGAAATGGCTTTGATAGGCTACATGATTTACCTAGAAGAAGGAAAAGCTGATAGGGAAAATAATCCTGCAAGGTTATTGCTCCAAATAGAAATGGTATAGATGGAGCTGGTCTACCTGAGGGTATTTTGTTCTTTTAAGCTAGTTTTAAGTGAAACAATTGGCCTGCTAAGACCTTGGTATCAAACACACACCTGCATTTGGGAGGATGATGGGAGGTTTGAAGTGATAATAATGCAGAGCAGGGAATCCAAAAGAAAAAAAAAAGGCAAAACCAACTACCTTCTATGCAGTAGAAAAGGATCATCTTCAGTTCTAAAACCTAAGCCTAATTTTTCTCTAGGTTACAATAAAACAATACTTAGCCTCCACAAGATTTGCTGCAGGCAAAATGTGATTGTTGTTAAAGCACCAGATAAACGAGGCCAAGAAAACAGCATTCCATTTATTCAGTTATTTTGTAGTGTGATTATTCAGTACTTGTCAAGAGATTTCCAGCTGGTTGAAGCTTTCTGGGCTTTCAGCTGAAGCACAGTTTTGGAGGCAGTAATGTCCCAGTGGGGAATAGGGTAAGAATACTAAAATGCAGGGTTTATCACACATGCCTGAAGTTAACCGCAGGTAGGCTCAATAAAACAGCTCCCCTGGCAGCCAGCAATTACTTCATCCCTTCTCACTGGGGATGCTCCAGGACATCATTTCCTCTGTCCTTGTCTTGAGCTGCTCCAGTTCCACATACAGTGGCTGCAGGATACCATCACACCCAAAATGTGGGGCATAGGGAGGGGGGAAAACAAGGAAAAATAAAGAGGAACACCAGTTTTTTCTTGCTCTTGAAGCATCTCATCTCACAGCTTTTTTAGGTCCTTGTGCTTTCTGTGCTGTTAAGTAGAGCTCAGCATTCAATTTGCAGGGAGTAGAAAATGTTTGGAACTGTAAAACCTTGGCTATGAAACAGCTGTGGGTGTAGGAAAGGGTGTAAAATGGAGGGAACTTGTTATTATCTGATTGCATATAAGGATTGATTGTTTTTGATCTATTTTAATTCCGTGGAAATACAAGCAGTGAGGATCTGCAAACTAAGAGTTGCTTGATAGTATGCAAAGGGAAATCTTTCCTTTTGCTTTTTCCCTTTTTCCCCCCCAACCTCAGAGAAAATTCCCACTTTTCTTCCCAACTGGAACCTGCAATCTGTCTCTGTGATTAAGCTGAACCTCTGTTTTCAGCAAATGGAAGGAGATGGTGAAAACCTCTAGTGGAGGCTGGACTGACTGGACTTGTGATTTACACAATTAACCTTAGGGATGTTAATGAATGTGTAGCTTGTGGGGAACAAAACTAAATGGCTGCTTACAAATGCACTAATTGGGATTGCTGAGGCTGCTGCACACCAAGTGAAATAACCAGGATGCATTTGGGATATTTGCCCCATGGTATTCAAAGCACGGAAGAAAAGCCAGGGAAATTGCAGGAGAGCCTGACTTAATCAGAAGTCCCTGCTGCAGCAATCAGGATCAAATGAACAGTAATTGTGTTAATCAGCTTGTGAACTTTTGTGCCATGTTCATAATTTCAAGTATCATCAAATCCTGTGCAGTGGGCCAGTTGCTGCTGCAGTAATGAAATATTGTCTGTGGGAGGAGGGAATTTATTCTGTTGTGAGCCAGTTGCTGTTTTCCCTCTAGCAGTTTTTGTAGAAGCCTGGGATATTTTTATTTTATTGTTTTTATGATTTGAACTAGAAGAAATATTCCAAAGTACAGCTGTGGAGTCTCTGCCGTATTTTTCAGGAAAGAGATTAGTTTTTGGTATATCTGCTGAAGGATTGCTCCCCTCTAACTGAGCAGGATGTTGTCTTCTCTGGGAAAAAAACTCAGGAAAATTCTTCTTTTACCTTCAGGTCAGGTTATGGCTGGCCCTGAGAGAACTTGCTCCCCCAGCTGTGCTGATATCCTCGGGTGACTCTGCGTGGAGATGAGGTTCCAGCCTTTAACCCATCTGTGTCTTCCAGGAAGTCACTAGAAAAATCAGGAGAACCTCCAGAATCCTGCTAAATATTTACTCCCTTAAAGCTGGAGCTGAATGCGCAGGAGTTTGCTGCAGGCTGGGCCCTGCTTTGCTGCCCCAGTCAATCACACCTCACAAATAAGGAAGGTTGTTTTGGCAGTGGTGGTGAAGGCATCAAATTCACCTTGCACCTGGGGGAGCAGCATGGCCCAGGTGGCAGCTCAGGTGTGGGAATCCCTGGCCTGGGCTGTTATTTCCCAGTGCTGCTGCTTTTATTTCCCAAAATGGATGTTTTCCCCCATCTTGTCTGTTGAAAGTGTTTTACGGAGATAATCAAAACTCCACAACTCTTGTGAAAGTTGTACAGCCGGTATGTTTATCATTACAGCGCTGGATGCATGTGGGAATCGTTCCCCTAAAATGACATGTGTACCTCTGGGAACTTCAGGTCCCTTTTTATCCACCTCTCAAATACATATGCATACAATTTCACCATAGGTTCATACATGTTCGTTTTTACGAATTTCGCGTGACATTTGCCCCTAGATCCGAAAGAATTCCTATTTCAGGTTGACCTGCTCTCACAGCACTCTCTGTCTCTCTCTATCACCTTCTGTCTCCCTCACCTCATCTCTGTTCTTCACTGAAGCAGTTTCTCTGAGCCTAGGTTCTGCAGTCAGGCTAAATAGCTATGTTTTCTAACCACAGACTCAACTCAAAAATGTACATTTCACCTAAATCAAAATGGATTTCTACCCTGGAAAATTTCCACTCTGCCTCAAAAGTGTGAACTCTGCAGGGTTCTGAGCCCTAACCCAGGAGCAGCTGGACTTGGGAGCAGCTGTGCTGTGATGCTTTGGCTCTCCTGTGTGTATTTGCATGTTTGTGCTTTCCTTTTGGTATGACTCTTTCATGGGTAACATTTTCATTGCAAATAACCATAAAAAGGAGCAATAAATGTCCTGCCTCAAAGGACTGAATGGGGTTGTAGTGATTGGAAGTGCATTATGCCACGATGCAGCACACAAAACTTCTCCATGCTCTCATTAAATTAAAACGTCACTTATTTATGGGCCCAAATCTTCCTTGCAGAAGTCAATACAGGTCCACTCCTCATCTGGGATCCCTTCCTCTCTCCTGAAAAATCACCAAAAGCCAAATATGACAAAAGAAACATTAAAAATACTCTTTACCTTCCTGGAGCCAGAGAGAAAAACAGAGACTGGTGCCTCTTTAAAGTCAGGTTCTGTTGAAGCCAAAGGGAATTTTGCTTCAGCGAAAATGGAGTTGGTCCAAATGCAGAATGGGAATGTAGGAAAAAAGTGGGTGCAGAAAGTGCAAAGCAGGAAAACTTCTTGAAAAGCTAAAGTAAATTAAGATTTGAAGTAGCCTGTATTCAGTTTTGCCCACCACTGTTTCCTTTGGCAATTTAAATTAATTAAGCTGTTAATTAAGGCACAGTCAGGTTATAAGACATGTATCTTAGAAAGCCAGAAAAGTATGCTCTGTTTTGGTTTGGTTTATTTCCCCCTAAATGAGCCTGTGCCTTGCAGCACAGGGCTTGGATTCCTTGGGAGCTCTCAAGTGTATCCCAAACACAAAAGCAAGCCTGTGTGTTGGCTTTTATTTTCTTTTTTTTTTTTTTTTAATTAAGGTCAGGTGTGATCTGTGCCACAAGCAGGGAAAGGGTCAGAAACAGGAGCAGAGGGAGGTGAGGGGGCAGCAGTGATCACATCCCCACCTCAGCACATCAGTTAAAGCCTCTCTTGTCAGCAGGGATGGGTGAGTGGCACCAGCTCCCTCAGAGCAAGGCTGACAAAGCCATTTTATTGCTCATGTCTCATCTTCATGGGGAGATGTCTACAGGAATGTTCTCACATCCAAATTCCTGTCTAGAAGTGTAGGAAAGAAAATAGCTTCTCTCTTACCCTATTTTGATTAATACTTATGAATGATGCAGTTCTTTCTGCCTGCTGCCATAGTTAAATTTCAAAATGCTTCTCTTGGTCCTGGTGTTGGTGTAAAACACAGGGGTTGTGCACAGGGAGAAGGCACAGTTTGGCTTTCCAGTTTCCTGACCCCTCGCATGGGGAAATCATATTCCCTTCCTTTTCCTGACAGGAGAACAGGGCACTTCTGAGGTCTTCCTGGAATCACCGCAGCAAGTTGTGATGTGAATAATAGATGACATGAAAATCCCTGCCCAGCTCAGACAGAGCAGTGCAGCGTGGTGCAGTTTTCCTATTACACTGAGCTGAAAGCATCCAAGCTGTCATCTGCAATTAGAAACAAAATAAAGGCACCTGATAAGAAATAAAAGCTCTCATCCATTGCTATGCTCTGGCTGGAGATTGTGATGTACCAGGCCTTTGTTCTGAGCACAAATCCTCTCCTAGGGAATTTTTTCTGTCCCTATATTGCAGAGAAAGCAGCTGCCTCCCTTTTACCTCTTGCCTTTCCCCTCCAGCTCCCAAGGAAACCTGTTTGCAGCACACAGCCAGACTGTGGGGTGCCAGTCCCAGCTTTTGGGGCTGTCCCCAGCCTTGTCCCACTGTCCCTCTGCCCCGTGGGGTCTCTGCCTTGAGCAGAGCTTGAATTGCCATCACCCTTATGGGTTTTGCTCCCTCCCTCACAGTAAGATGCTTTAACCCCCTTTCTCCTTGGGCGATGCTCATATCAAAGCCCCCAGAGCTCCCTGCAGGTGTGGTGGCAGTGGCAGAGGGGGTGAGGATGCACAGACAGGCTCTGATCCCCCATGGATCCCTTCCCTCCTGCCCCTTGGGAATGGGGCTCAAGAGGCTTCCCCTGCCATTTCCCAGGCTTGGCTGCATTAGCTATTGTGGCATCTTCCTGGAAATTTCAGAGCCCTCCTGAATACCCTCATTTTTTTAGTCATCAATTTAATGATGCAATCATCCTTGCCAGGTGGGAGACCCTTTGCTGTCACTCTATCAGATTTTCTTCTGATCTTCCTGAAGCCTTTTCCCCCCACCTCCTTTCTGGCTTATTCTTTTCACATTGACATGGGTTGTTTGTTTTTTTCATGCTCCTTTTCCCCTCAGGGTAGTCTGTGACCCTACTATTTATCTTTCTGTATTTTCATTTTTCTTTGTGTTTTTCCTCCTTTGGCATCTTTGCTTCATTGCACACCCTGCTCATGTTCCCTCTGTGCCTGATATCCCCTTCATACTCTTCGTGCTCTTTCATCTTTTACTTATAGATCACCTATGCCTGCTCAGTAATTTATTTCAGGATTTATAATTTCAAAAATATACCTATTTCACTTTATCTTTTTAATTAATTTTAATGTGCCTCGTTAGGTGACAGCTTGAACCCATCAAATATAAACCCCTCAGCAGGAAAGAGTCGGTGAAATTACTAAATTAAATTCAGTAGAGAATGGGCAAGAAGTAGCTCCACATCTTAAACACAGGCATAGCCTTAGTGCCTTAGTAAAAGTTGTATTATTAAGTAAGATTTCTAGCTTGATCTTTGTTCTTTTCTCTTCCCTTTTTTTTTTTTTTTTTTGGGAAGACAAATGGGAAAAGGGAATGTGTAAATGAAATCAGTATTTTCTACCTCTCTTGGTTAGGGAAGGTTTTTTTCCTTGTCAGCCCAGAAGGTCACAAGGATAGAGTGGAATATAAATGACTCTGAAAATGTTTAGATTTCATAAAATTCAAGCATGTGCACTTAACATGCTGTCTTTGATTGGACTGTGCAGTCCCAAACTTCCTGAGCAAATTAGGTGCTCTGTGCTGCAGACTTGACAAAGATTAGTGACATTTAAAAAGTGGCTATTTGGAGGGAAATACATCCTAATGATGACCATAAGTCTTTTGTGTCTATTCATGAATTCATGAGGTTGGCCTGGTGGATCAGGAATGAACTCTAGGGACAGTAAACAGAAACTCAGAAATGCTGAAATATGAATTGCTAATGAGGTTCTTCAACCCAGGGTTTCTCCTGGAGCCTCTTGGCTTACCTGGTTGGTGGGTCAGGGAAGGCAGTGCAAAGGATTTCACTTGGTGGAGATAAAATAGGTTAAATAGGTCTGGGGTTTTCATTTCAGCTTGATAGTTGTCATTTCAAATTCAGGCAAAGCATGCTTCAGCACACAGGAAAGTTAATTTGCTGGGTCTCTCTGAATAAGTAGTTTCCTCTTTCTAATTTGTACCTCAATATCTACTCATGTTTTTCTTCAGAATTTGATATTACTTTTAATAGGTTGAATTTTCTTAGGGTAATTCGGAGTGAAGCTGAGAAGATTCAGCTCTGCAGAATTTAAGTGGCTGCAATTATGAACATAACTAATCCATCAGCCAAAAGTTGAGCGTGGATCATCAGAGGAAGGACTTATGATCTGCTCTGTCTTCTGTAATTTGCTTTTTCCAATTACACAATGTCATTGTTGCAATGAATAGCATTAAACATTGATTCCTGTTCTGTCATTGCCATTTTCCCTGCTTCACCGTTCCAAATGAGGTTTGGAGTTATTGCAGCAGTGAGCAGAACTGTGAGGAACCAGAGGTGCATTAATTAATGTGTCAGCAGCTGCAAACGTGGCTCACCCCTGCTGATGTGTGCCTCTAGAGCTGGGATGTGGTGTCTTGGAGGGCAAAATTCTGCAGAAATTTGGAATTATTCTCCCAAACTCGCTTGTTGAAGTCTGTAGCAAAGCTGGGAACAGAAACAAGTCGGTGCAGACAGTTCATCTGTGGTTTGAGAAAGCTCCTTCACTTGTTTGCATATTAGCTCTAGAAAGATGCGTTGCAAGTAGCCACATTTGGCCTCTTTTTATGAGAGCAGAATTCCTTCTCCCATCCTGTCTCATGCCTGCAGGCTTTGTTTGCAGAGCACCTTGCACCCCACCTCCTGCAGACCTCTGGGGAGACCCAGGCCACTTTGCATGCTCCTGGGCTAAAACTCGCTGCCTTTTACAGAAAATACATGATGGTGCCACATAATTAATTCTAGAAGCGGTTTAATTGCTTTCCCCTTCAGAGTTCTTGCTCTATTTGGGCCTTATTTCTTGAGCCAACAGGTCTGATAGTCACAGCTCCTACAGCTGGTGTGGGATTTGTGTATTGAAGTCCAGCTCTGCTGCTGGCAGTGGGCAGAGCCCAGAGGAAAAGGGCTGGAAGGTGAGAAAAGTGTTCCTGTTTCACGGGTATTACAGCCATGGAGCAAGGGTCTCACATGTGCAACTGGATCCTATGTGTGAATTGCAAGCCCTTTTTTTAAATTCTGAAAAAGAACCAGTGAAAATTTAAAGATGGATGAAAGGGGGCAAGTGGAGAGAGGATTATTTATATATATATATATATATATATATATATATATATATATATGTATATATGTATATATATATGTATATGTATCTATGTGTATATGTATTACATATATAAAATATATATAATAAATATATATAAATATATATTTTATATATATAGAATATATATTATAGAATATATATTATATCATTTATAATACTTTTTTATTTTTATAAGTGAATGTATTCTTAACTCTGCTGTGGAATGGTCTGGTGATCCTAGCAAGTTCATAGCTCAGGTGGACACAGGTGAGCCATTGTTTAAGAAGCTTGGGATGATATTACCTGGAAAATGAGAATATATTAACTGTGTGAAGAATCCAAATGAAATTACTGAAATTGGTCTACCCGCCTAGGGATGACTTAGGGTGAGGAAAAGATGTGTCTGCCATCAAAATAAGTTAGTTTGTTGGATTGGCAATGGGAGAGAGGGAACTCTGCCTTCAAAACTGCAGAGCAGCAGTTTGATGCTGCAGCTGTGACACATCCTCCCTGGTACACGTTCTGGTGAGATGCTCCAGCCCTGATGAATAATTCAGGCCCCTGAGAGGAGGCCATTAGACACTGACCCAGCACAGGTCTGGGCCCATCAATCTCTGCTCCTGGAGGAAGCTCAGGCTGCTGCAGCATCCCTTTGAAAGCACCAACACAAGACACTTTTGATTTGCAAGCTAAAGCGGCCCTCAAGTAAGAAAATCAATTTCAACACAAAATGACACGTGAGTTTTATTAAGTCAGCATCGTCTAGCCTGCATTATTTAATAGCATGAGCTCCTCTGACCTCTGGGAAGAGTTAAGCTGCACGAGCAGAATAATGGATGCTTCAGTTTAGCTCCAGGAGTCAGTCAAGAGTTAAGGTACAAGGAGTCTGGCAAAGTGGATTTACCTTCTGTTTATGTCCTGGAATAACAAGTAGGTGAAATGTAAAATCTCAGGTCCAACTAAAGTGTTGTAAAGAAGATCAGGTGCTTCCTTTCAGTACATTTGGTTGACATCAGCTCTGTTTTCTTTGACCCACCCTCCTTTTTCCCCTCTCCAAACCCCCTATTCTGGTAGCCTTTTGGCTCTGATGAGAGTAGGAAGTTTGCCAAAATCCATTTTTTCCTGATATTTTGGGACTGGTCCATGACATGAGTATAAAGGCTGCAGTTTGGAAAGCAAAACAATGTACATAAACACAAGGAGGAAATAGATTTTTTTTTTCCTTCAAACAACTATCATTTGAAGATTGCAAAGTTTATTATGAGTCCAGAAGATATTTAGAATTTTCAGAGTTCAGGAAAAGAAGAGGGGGTGTCATGCTGGGGAATGGCCAATAGCTGGGAGATAAAGATTTTAATGTCTGCTATTGGTTGTGTAGGATGTGTTTCCAAACTCTCTGGATTTGACTGGAAATCTTGTGGTTGATAATGCATCCTTGACAAGAGTGTCATCAAAACTATTGAAAAACAATAGTTTTAGCATCTGGTTTTTTTTTCTGCAGAGGAAAAAAAAATGAATGTTTGAGTGAATGTTTGGTTTTGTTATCCTGAATTAAAGATGTGTGAAACTTCTCAGTCCAAAGCTTTTTCCCCTAAAAATATTAATTTTGCTGGCTTATTTTGGCTGCAAATATGTTACCTTCAAAATGAAATGCTTCAGTATATTGTTTCAAACAGGCATTTAGTTTTAACATTTTCTGTACATTCAGGTGGTTTTGAATATATTTTTGTCATAGATTAGAAAATCTGTTCTTGCTGATGAACTTTGTTTTTTCATATTATTTGTTCAGCCAGGAATGTGGAAAATCAATTATTCACACAATTCTATTTGAGTGAAGGCTTAGGTCAGGTTAGTTCTTACTTTACCCCCACCATTCCAATTATTTTCTAATATATGCAAATTCCCTTTGGCTCTCTGATAGTCTAGTCTGTCAAACCTTGGCTGCCTAATTGCATTAAAAATGAGACTCATCAGGCAAATAAGATACAATTCTACCCTTAACAGTTCTAATTGTTAAGAAGGCTGGAACCATTGTTAAAGAGACCCATCTTTTGATAATTTTTTAATTTTTTTTCCCTACAGATAATAACATTACAGTGCACCTCATCTGCTAGGAGTAGAGGGTGATGTTTTCTTTTGAACTTTCCCTACCAGAAATGTGTGAGGCTCCCAGTCCTGTGCATGGGCAATCCCTGCCATGACCAGAAAAGCTTGGGGCCTGAGGATGGGGCTCTGAGTCACTTGTTTCCTTCAGTAGTGAAGCCATTTCCCCAGGGACTTTGGTTTTGCAAGCCCAGCTCCATCCCCTTGATTAAGGAATCCCATGACTTGCACCACAACAAGTTTTTCATTTATTTCGGATACAATTAAAAGCACAGAAATTCAGTGTGTAATTTGCTGGCAAGCTGCCCCCCCTCCTCCCAGCCCCCCACCATTACCCCCTAACCCTTTTGCTTGTTTTCCAAATTTGGGTAATGATGAGACTCAGGGGAGATGTGAATTATAACTTGTCTGTGGCTTGGCTAATGAAGAAGGAACAGACTTTGTTTCCATCTGGACTGTGTTTTTATTTGTTTTCTCTGCTTTATTTAAAGGAAGCTGAATAAAAAAAAAAATATATATATATATAAAAGCAAATTAACCTGAGCTTGCTGGTAGAGGAGTGTGACTCCCAGGCCGTCCTTGTCCACACAAATACTTGTTGCTTGCACATTGCAATAGGAGAATATCTGCAAGATGTACAGGGTTGTGAGGGTTTGCTCACAGGCTTTTACATTCAGACTTTCTCTGTGATGTTTTTGCTAAATGGAGGGCTCAAAAATTCCTTCTGCAGGGGAAAGAAAAGCTGGTAAGGCAGGCCTGGCTTTGGAGCTGAAAGAACAGGAGATAAAGTGTGTGGATACCCAGTGCTGCAGCTGGGGAAGCTGATCATTTAGCTTACCCCCATGAGCTGAGAGCAAGAGCTGAGTGCCCTTTGCAGGCTTTCCAAAAAGATACAGGGGTCTGGAGAAACCAACATCTGATAAATGAGAATGGAAGCAGAGTTTGAGGGGCTGACACAGTGAGGACACACACAGTTAGCAGCAGCTCAGCAGTTTACACTGTTTCAGGATTAGTTTCGGACTGTGGAATACTATTCCACATATATATATATATATATATATATATATGTATATATACACCCACACACATATATATACATACATTATAAACACACACACACACACATATTTTTTTCCCCCATATATTCCCTATATAAATGCATTCATTTGACATCATCCGCTTCCTTCTCAATCCACTGCTGTGTTCCCCTGGGTACTGAGGGGAGTCCCACATCTGCAGGGATTTCCCTGGTGGCTTTTGGAGCCCTGCAGTGAAGCGTGAGGGTCACTTCCACACTCCAAATCCTCAGCACCAGCTGTAGCATCTTGCTCATCTTCTGACAAAATCAATTTGCAGCTTTGTTGTAGGAGATACAAAAGAGAACTTGGATGGGTTTGTCGTGTTTTTCTTCTGCTTCAAAGTGACCATCAGTCTCCACAAAAGGTTTTGATATGTCCTGTCATCACGTTGGAGAAGATTCTCACAGTTGTAGGCTTGACAGGGATGGTGTCAGAATGGAGGTGGGCTAGGAAAAAGATACTGAAAAGGCTGTGTGGAAGAAACAATTTAATATTGTTATGTACCTAGCAACTTGTTTTCTTTTCTTGCATGAAATTTACCTCTGGAGGACAGAACCTACCAAAAACCCTGTGGAGGTCCCATTTTGAGAAATCAAAGGAGACCTCTCTGAGCAGAAAACCAGAACACAAATTTCTTCTTGTTCACATTATTCATCCCCATTAATATTATTAGAACCTGTTGAAGAAGGCTGTTTTTGCTTTTCTTTGGGCTTTACAGCCACTCTTCCCATTTGCCTTGCTGGAAGTGGAGGCCATTTAACCAACAGTTCCAAACTCACAGCACACATTAGTGTGCAATTTGTGTGTGAGGGGGCACTTTTGTTCTTTCTCAGATTGATTTTTCTTTAATCTGACACAAGATGTGCAGACAGGGAGGATGCAGCTGTTGGAGCAGCACAAAACCAAACACGTGCAGTGATGGAGAACAGCAACACATCCTGTCTGCTGTCAGGCCTTGGTGCACATTATCTCATATTTGCTGCCTGCTTCTCTTAGAGGAATTAAACAAAAATATTCAGGAAAGAGCCATTTTTAACACGCTGCCATGAGAAACAACTGTGCCTGACCCTTCATTGCTATCATGTCTATGAAGCCCCTCATGAATTAGATCACATGTGAAGCCTTTCCTTTCTCTGGGTGGTTTTTTTCCCATTTAATAAGGTGCCAAACAATTTGTCCCAATTCTGTTTTATACTGATTTATTTAAATGCCTTGTCTCAACTCCTGAAGCTTGCTAAAATATATAATCCAATCTTATCAGATTCTGTTACGCTGCTTCCTTCTTGACCATATGGTGACAAAGTTCTGAGAAAGGAAATAGATTTAGGAAAGAAACAATGAGAATTGTTCCTGGTTCTCAATGATATATGGGGTTTACTTAGTTCCTACTGTTTCCTGAAAGGGCACTCTGGAGAGTAAATTACTCTGTTAATGGTCTAAAGACGTGTGCCTAAAATAGCTTCTGTCCTACTGTTAATAAATAATCTGCAAACATGTCACACTTCTCAGCTTTTCATTATTTTAGGGAGAATTCAGGCTTTTCACAGTCCTGTCCCTTGGTGTACATTTACTTCTATCTATCTTCCCTCCTACACCAATAAATAGAACTTTTCTCCCATACTCTAATTCAATGAAAAGGTTTGTGTTGGTCATGTTCATAAGCTTTTCTTTTTTAAAAAAATCCAAACCTGTAATCAGTTGTTCCTTAAAGCAGCATGGGCCTCTGTTGGTTTTTTGTGTGTATGGGTTGGTTTGTTTGTTTGTTTTTAATTTATTTTGGTTAGCAAGCCTGAGAAGAATTTAAAAAAAAATTCTCTGGGTCACAGGACCATCTCAGACTCTCAGTTCCTGCACCTTAATGAAATGGATTGGTGTATGGGAGCCACATGTCCCATGACAAGCACGTACTGGCTGAACTAAGATCAAACTGCTGTCACTTTTTGGCTTATAAACAGTCTAGAATTTGCTGACAACTGACAAAAAGGACAGCCTGCAAGCACAAGCGAGAAAGGGGATTATCTTGATCTAAGGATGCTTCTCCTTGGAATGTACAAACAGTACAGATGACAACACCTTACAGCTAAAGGGGCTTTTTGACACTGGTGTGGACTGAGTGATGTTCCCCTGTTCCACTGTGGTCCTGACTGTGTAGCTACCCTAAAAAAATGGGGTTTGGCTTCAAAAAGCTGATTGATGTCTCTTTTCCTCTCATCTCTGGTCATTCCCCTTTCACATTCCTGGTTTGTTCCTCTTCCACTGTCCCAGCCCTTTGTGGCACCAGCAGACCTGGCAGGGAGATGAGACACAGGGATGGTTTCACTTCTTGGTGTTCTTTATTCCTGCCCCCTAGGCAAGTCACATCCATCCCCTGTGGGGTGTCAGAATGGGAAAAACCACTCTGGGATGGCCTTGGTGGCTCCGTGTGGTGAATTTTGGGGTGGTGAATCCCTGGCTGCATTTCCTCCCCATATCTCAAGGGCTGCACTATGTAATGCTCACGGGGAAAAAAATAAGTGTGTTTTCTCAACTTGTTATCCTTCAAAATATTTCTCATCTGGCAGCATTTAGGAGCTGATTGTCTCGAGCATTTTGAGGCACTGGGCACTGATTACTCACCGGTTGCAATTTGCTTCAAAGTTTCTTAATGGAGACAGAAAACCTTTTATCAGAAGAGACCTGAAAAGTGCTTTGCAAATAGCAATTAACCTCCGTGCCACTCCAGTCAGTTGTCAGCTGTTAACCTTGTGAGCTCTCTCCTGACTACTTTGCTGCGTGTTTTTGGTGCCTGAACCTTGGTTTAGCACAGGAGATATTACCACGGTGTTTGTTAAAATCTTTTCTTGACCCAGGGATAAGCTGGACCTTTGGAGGTTGTTTTGGTTTATGGTGTAAAGGGGAAAAGGAAAGTTTTGTGGATTCTGAGTGGAGAAGGGAAAGGATAAGTCACTATTTTACGTTCCTCACTCCCAGTTTCAGTATGTTAAAGGTTTTTTAGGGCTTTGCTGCGCAGAGCTGAGATTGATCTCTCAAATCTCTCAGGATGCCCTGGCTCAAAGCAAGCGTCTCTCCTGGCAAAAATATTTTAACCTGATCAATAACTGCTCCTTTTGTTTATAATTTAATTACACTGTGAGCAGTGGAAACAGGCAGCTGAGAGTTGATCTGATAGCTGCCGGTCCTTTCCTGCTGCTCTGCCTTTGAGCAATGAGGTCAGACCCTCAGAACTGCTGGGCTTTGGTCGTGTTTGCTGCCATCCTGTGTCCCACCAGCTCTATCAGCTGCACCAGGATAAAACCGGGTTCATCTGTGGCCAGCCAGCCAGCCTCCCAACATGCACATCTCCCGGACGTGCATTTATGAGCTGGAAGGGCTGCAATAACTCCGCTGCCTCAGTTTTATTAACACTAAAATGCTGTGTCATGTTGAGCAATCGCTGAGCTTCTCTGCACCTCGGTTTTTCAGTCCCAAAGGAGTGAAACAATATTAACCTGTTGTTCAGGGGCGATACAAAGGTGAATTACTACCTGCATAGTATTTATAGATTCACAGGTGGAAAGTGCTTTTTTTTTTTTCCTGTCACAACCTTAGCCACAGAATGCCCCGGTTTTTTAATCTCATTTAAACAAAAAAGTAGGTTTTACTCTGTAGTTCTCAGGCTGCAAGGAGATATTTATGCCATACTAAAGTAAATTAACTGGGTATTCACATAGTGAAGGGATATCAAGGGATATCCTTAACTCTGGACCTCTAATGTATTTTTATATTCCTCAGTACTCTAGAGACCTTTTCCTTCACTAAAGTACAACAGGAAAAGGAATAGTTTGGTGCTCATAGCGGATTTAGGAGAAATAATAAGTTAAAGTGGAAAGCTGATGTTTCTGAAATAGGATTACTAGAAATCAGGGTCACTTGTACTGTTTAGAGCACTCTGATGTGAGCAATTTAATTACTGCTGAGTGGCAAAGGTGAGAAGAAAAGCTGGTGATGCTGGTGACAGGTTAAATACCTGGGGATGGCACTTGCAGTGTTCACAAAGCCAGCCCTGCTCTAAGAAGCTCCTGTTTTCCTCCAAATATTTAAATGCAGGCTGTAACACTAATGGCTGTTTGTGCTCCGTTCCTGTTGCTGCTTATCCTGCAGGTAAAATACACAAGGTCACTGAGCTGGGCCTTTTGCCAAGGAAGTAAAATTGCAAAGTCTTTATTAAAGAAGAGGAAACACTGAGAGCAATGTGTCTCTGGGAACGGATTACATTTTCTTCTAATTACCCAGAAATATGAAAGCTGTGTGCGAGGGAATTACTGCAAGAATTAGCATGAGATTATGCATTCACCCATTTTAAAGAGGGCCAAATTTACACAGCAACTGTGATCTGCTTATGGATTGGTGCCACCAGGGTCTGAGCTGCAGCACAGTTGTTTGAGGGCTGGATCTGCCAAGGTCTGATTTAGCAGCCTGTCCTGTGTGCTGAGCTCAGCCTAAGAGGGTGAGCAGCGTCCTCTGTGGATGAGGGCTGCTCCTCCAGGGCTTCAGGTATCCTTACACAGGTGGTACAAGCTCATGCCTTTTGAACCAGAGAGAGCCTTTGATGCTGACAAGGTGCATGTTTTAGAGATTTCTGTTCTGTTCCGTCACGCACTCAGCAGATACCATGAAGGGCTGGTGAGGAAATTGGGCGCCCAGTATGGGTTGACTGCAAGTGAGAGCACTGATTGCAAACTTACTTAAAATAGATGCTTCACTTTAAAAACATCTCAAAAGGAGACAAATGTCCACAAAATTCACTTTCTACTTGTTTTCAAGGGGTGACAATGAGCTATTCCTTCAAGATTTTCCTACTTGTTTTCAAGGGGTGACAATGAGCTATCCCTTCAAGATTTTCCTACTTGTTTTCAAGGGGTGACAATGAGCTATCCCTTCAAGATTTTTTTAAATCATTATGTCCTTGCTCATTCTTGGTGTTTTCTGTATATAAACAGTGCAAAAATTCAGGAGCAGACCAGTTTGCAGACATCACCTTGTACCACTGTCACTCACTACCCTCTCATCACTATCAGCCTCTCATCAGCATTTGTTTTTTTGCTGTAGGTGCAGATATGGTTTGATTTTGCCATTCTTGTAAGGACTTTGTGTCAGCAGGAGGCCCTCAGAGGGAACATTGCTCTCCCAGCCTCACTGGAGTTTGCTCTCCCTTCATTGGGATGCTTGGAACACAGCTGCAGTTATATGGAAAATGGTTCTCTCTGCACAGATATTCATGATTTAAATCTTGCATATGCAATAACAAATTTTAACTTCTAGACAGGGTATTTCATTCCCCAGGGTTTCATAACCCTGTAGCACAGGTGCAAGAATTGGTTCATTTCTTAGGGAAATTCAGTCACCTCAGGGAAACATTATGTGTTACCTGCTAAATCCATCTCTCCAGTTTCTTATTCTGAGCTGACTCTGGGCTTTGCAAATGCACAAGCATTTCCTTCCTGTGTAGCTTTACATTATCCATTGAAAATGAATTATACCTTCAACCCCCTAATTCACTTACTCTACTTCCAAAGTTGCCTTATTGAATATTATGATCTTCTGTGCGTTCATGTTTTAATTTGCATTTGATTAAGATCCCCAGACCTTGTAGACTGACCTTGATCATCCTTGGAAGAAGAAAAAAAAATTGCAACCACAAAAGGACAGCAGTACACAAACTGTGTATTAAAACTTAAGCTGTGGGATTTTTTAAATCATTTGAAGAAGAAAAAGGTGTCCATGTTTTGACATCAACACACTTATGTATCTTGTTTTATAATGTGCTCCCATTTGAGGTTGTGCTTCTGCCAGAATCTTTGCCTCTCTAACATTCGGTTGCAAAGGCTTGAATTCTTCAGCCCACCTCATCTTTGACTCTCACTTTATCTGCTCTTTCCTGTGCTTCAGTATTTCTGTGCCTGTGGTTTAGAATTTCCCTCCAGTTCCAGCCCCAGTGAAATCAAACACAACTTTTCCTTTCCAAAAGGGAAAACGTGGTCACAATTTTACTTGTGATGGCAGAATAACAGTGCTTCAGCTCTTACTGGTGATGTCAATACTCCCAGAGTCACAACAGAGTATGGGAAGGACTGAGCAGTTTGTTTGGACTGCAAGCAACCTTTTCCCTCCATTTTCCCAAATGTACGTGCTCTGTCCATGGTATTGCAATGCTTGTGGTGAGCAAATGTAACTGTCCACAAACTGAAACAAATAAACAAATTTATTCCTCGAGGACTGTAGGATTGCCAGCTAAGGTTTTGCTGAGCACTTTACGGCCCAAATAACATCACCTGCTGATGAAGTAAGTACACCTGTGTGGCATTCATCCAGGCTTTTCTCGCTCCATGAGTTGCCTGTGATCGGATTGTGATTTAAGAACCCATTTTTTATGGATTGCTGCCTATCCAAAATTGCCAGGCAAGTGTGTTTGAGCAAGTTTCAAAGTTCTGCTTGTAAAATAATTCTGTGATTTCTTATTCACATAGCAGGTGTGAATTCCCTTATCCTTTCAACAGTAATTCAGTCAACCATTCCTTATACCTTATTTTTTTATTCTTCCTGCACAGCTTTTCTGAACTGCAGGTGAGCTTTCTTCTCTTGATAAAATAATTTCAGTTTTAAAATGAAGCCCAGCTAGCCCATGGATCTTGTTTTTTGCTTTTTGTTTAAATACTGCCTGGCTTGTATAAACACTTGCAGAACACATACAGTGACAAATGCTGGATCAAAACCTAGGTCAGAACACATGCAAGCAATGCTGGATGCCTTTCCTTCTGCAAAGACTCTGGTGGATTTGGGCCTGCCAAGGCACAAAAAGAAGAAAGAAAAAAAAAATCAACAAAATTTTTCCCCCCTGCAGAGGATGGATATCTGTGTATATAATTCTTGGAGAAAACCCAGCTCCACACAAAAGCCCAAGTTATTTCTTTCTTTCTTTCATGTTATTTTTCTGACAACTAAAAAATAACTGAACTGTGCCATCCATCCCAGACAATGGATAAACAACAGCTTTCCCTGAGATGAACCTCTTTGACTTGATGACTGAACACAGATTTTGAGATCCTGCAATGGCAGGAACACATCAATTCTTTGCTTGCTCATGGTTATTAATTTATCAGCAATTTATTTCAGGAGCATGAAAGACTTGCTGGTTTTTTTTCTGTCTCTTGTAGACACGTGACTGAGACAGGTTATAGATGGATTATGGAAAAGATGAGTTGTTTGGCTCCATTTTGACACCTTGCTGTGCTTTTTATTAAAACATATTTCTAATAAAATGCAAAGAGGCATTTACATCAGCTGAGAGTTTGACCCAGGGACCTCGTAGCTTTTTGTGGAGACACTGCCCTCATATAAATAGCTGTTTGTTCGTGCTCTTGCTCTATTCATTATGGTTGAAGTCTGAGCTCATGTCTGTTTCTTAACGCACACAAAGTCTATAAATTCAGCAGAGCTTGAGTCATCCGTGAGTTTCATTAAATCAGATGTTACATTATGATAAGCCTGGACAATATGAATGTTAGCTTTTTAAGATCCTATCTCAAGGAAAAAAAAGACTCTCCAGCTATTTTGAGCTTTGCAATTAACCACAAATGTAAATCCTCACTGTTAGAGAAAATACAATATATCCCATTACCAAAAAGCAGCAAATGGGATTTAGCTTGTGTTAGAGAAGACATGCTGTCGTTTTTGTTTTTCATTACCAGAATAATTGTAGCAGATTTATTTAACCAATCATTCATCAGCTAGTTTACAAAAGCTCCTGGGGCTGCTGCAGTTGTTGGACAGTTGACAGAATTATTTAGCTGATAAATACAAAAGATAATTTGATTCAAGTATGATTTCTTTGGGGCTGAGAAAAACACAGCGGTTGTTTTGTCTCCCTTTGGATTCGAAGAGGATGCAGAATTAGATCTTGGAAATACGAGTTGGTTTCACAGTTGGCCTCTGGAAATATCCTGCTCTTTTAAAAATAGTTTTAGTCATTAGTTGTGTTTGTAATTAAATAAATATAGCTACATTTTGCACTAATTATGCCCTCAGTCCAATAAAGCACTTAACAGGTGTATGACTTTAGAAGGTGAATAATCCTGCTGGCTCGATCTGTGCACAACAGCTTGGTTCATCAAAACACAATCACTGCTTTAGTCTCACTAGAAGCAGTAAGTTTTAGGTGTGTGCTTGAAATTAAGCATGTGTTCAACTGCTTTGCCTGGCTGGTGATGAAAAATAGCCTGTTAAAGGAGCTGCACATTGGAAAGCTTCACTGGATCTGGGGCTGTTGGAGTAAGGTTGGAGAGCCACTTATTTATAATTTACTCTGTTGACAAATGACCTGATATAAATGCTGCAATTTACTGATTGTTGTGGCGCTTGGGGTGCTCAGTAAGATTTTTGCTTGTGGACCTGGTGAATTGGAAAAAGGCAAGGAGATTGGTCAGAAATATGAATAATGTGAGAAATGATCAGGTGAGGAGCCCTTGCCAATGGAGGAGTGCAGGAGCAGGACAGTGTCCCCATGGGTGACAACCAAAATCAGCCCTGCTCTGGGGAGCTCTGAGACTTTGGCTTTTGATTCCTGAGCCCGCAAAAATTTTTACTGATGAATATCTGAGCAGTTCCCATGCCAGTTGTTCTATCATTAGACAAAGAGTGCAAATATTTCTGATCTCTTTTCTCCCTTTTTACAAAGGAAATCTCACTGGAAACAAATGAAATGTGACACGAGCAGAGTGTAGACTGATTTTCTTAGCCAGGCAAATGTTTAATATTTATTTTATTTGTCTTGTTGGAATCTTACCTCCCAATTGCAGAGGTGATCTGTTTTACACGGATTAAAATGAAAATTTATACTGACATGATTTCCTGATAAGGGTCAAACAACTCAAGGGCCACAATAATAGTGCAAAGTACTACTATTTTTTTGCTTCTCAAAAAGTCACAGTTCCCAAATGAGTTGGAATGTGCTGAATAGAAGAAAATGGTGCAAAACAATTTCCCTTTCCAAAGATGCTCTTTTGTAAGTTGCTGTGAAGGGGATCTGACAGGCATAATCCACTCTAGTGAAGTGAGCAATGAAAAATCCTTCTCTTAAAATCTCAAACTCTTACCTGGACTTTGAGTTCTCAAGTTCCCTGTGTGTTAAACCTCTTTATTTAGCAAGGACAGAACAAGTGTCATGTTTTCATGTAGGAATCAGCCATAGAAATCTAGCAAGGCTGTGGTAGAGGTGGAGCCAGAAGATCTGTTGTCATTCACCCTATGAATCTTTTTCCCACTGCTGCATTAACAAAAACCTGAGAAAACCATTCCAGGTTTTCCCATGCCTCCCTCCCTGCTCAGAGCAGAGATTTAATTACCTGTAATATCTTCCTTTGGCCTCTACATGTTTTCCTCTGCAAGATCTGCTGTTTGTCCAGCTCCGACCCAAATTTATCTTCCAGCATTTCACCCTTTGGGAGCAAGAATTGTTATTTTGTGTCTTTGTTTTGTTTAGTTTTGGGGTTTTTTCTTCCCCCTTCTCCTTTCCCCCCTGATGAGATGGAAAAGCCCGTGATGTGCAATCCAAGACACCAATATTTTCTGGGCTGGCTTACATCAGTACATCATTATTATTATCATTATTATGCTCCCCTTCTCCCCCTCCCCCTTATTAATTTATTTATTTTATTGCTGGTGTTAAATGGTTTTGTCAAAAGCAACTCTTTACAGACCATTAATGTCAGAGCAGATGATTGTTTTCCACCAGCCCTCATGAATAATTCAAGCTGCCAGCTCGCAGCCCCATCCTCAGCACCCAGGGCTCTTCTGAGGAATCAGGGTTATTAAAGGTAGCAGTGGTGATGAGTCTCATCCCTGGGCAGGATTTGCTCATTATTCCTCAGGAGCAACTCTGTCTTCAAGCAAATCAGGCACTGCTGAGGCTCCTTCCACCTCCTGCTTTCCTCTCCCCCTTCTGCTGCTTCTGATGATGCTATTACAGCTTTTGAGTTTCTCTTGTGCAGTTGAGGAATGTGACAAATACTTTGGTACAAGTGGAAGGAAAATGGTTACAGGAGTGCTCAACAAGCAAGCTGCTTTTATTTTTATCCCCTGTTCCTCTTTCTAAACTCATGTATTTCACCAGTTCTCATGCTCCTTGCATGCTGGCTCTCTGCAAGCACTTGAATGAGCATGTTTGCTGGCAGAAATATTCTGGGATTTGGGGAATGATAAGACTGGAGTATTAAAGCAATAAAAACTGCATGCATATTCATATACCAGGAACTTGATTATTAATTCTGATAATCTGTTCTCAGCTGTGTTTACAATGGTGGTGAAATCTTATAAGTAAATTGTGAGGTTAGTTCTGAAGCTGGCAATTGGTCTTACCCATGCCAATCACAGAAGAGAACTGGGAAAATACTTGGAAACCAGCCTATTCTCTTGGATTCACCAGTATTCAAAACAACCATGAAACATCTAGGCTCTCCAAAATGGTATTAATATCATACTACAGCAATAATATCATAGTTTTCTGTTTTCTTTGCCTTGAAAGGTGATTTCATATTAGATATTCTGAGGTTTGTGAATATATTTGTATAAAAATACAGTAACAGCCCCTAGGCTTGTGCACAGCTGAGCTGCAGGTGGCTCACAGTCCAGCCAACTGCTTGCAATTTTAGCAGGCAAGTGGAGTTTAGTCCCTCTCAAGTCCTGAGGGAAGCTGTTGCTCTGGGCTCTTTGGATGATAAACAGTGCATTTCTATTATAATGGGCATGGCATAATTACCAATTGCTTGATATGGTTCTATAGGTTACTGGAATGGACTGAAAAGATGGAAATTTTTGGTATAGATTTGTGATGTTAGTGTACTATTTTTGATTTTTTTTTTTTTAATGAGTGGAGATTGTTTAAAAAATCCCCAAAACCCTCCATTATTCCTGCATTTGGTGGAAAGCCTTTCAAAAACTGGGAAATATCAAAGGCAGTATTATCTAAGGAGCCAACTAAAGGGAGAAATCTTTAATAGCTGACCATAAATTTTCCAGTTCAACCCATATTTTTCTCAACTTCCCAACCTGATTAGGATGAATACATTGCCCCTGGGGACTGGTACAATGCCTGCCACTGATCACATCTCCTTCATCAGCCCTGTTCTGGTGATGAGGAGGGACTGGTGTCCTTTCACACCCTTCTGAGAAAGCTAAATGTCTCCTTTCCCTCAATCTATTCAGTTTATTGAGGAGGAGGTTAAGAGGTGATTTGATCCACTAATAGATAGTAGACAGCTCCATTAATCTCCAGGTGGGAAGGAAAGCTTGTGAGGAGATCCAGTGGTAGGAAGGTAAAGCTGCCTCAAGTGGAGCTCTGCTGTTTTTGTCACTGAAGGTAACCAACAACTCACCCAGGTCTGCTTGAGGATTGTCCCTCCTCCCTGTAAAATACACTGGCTTGAGCAGCACCTGTGATTTTGGTAGAGAAATGTCAGGGTGGAGTTTGCTGATTCTGTTCTGCAAGAGAACAAGAGAACAGAGGGCTGGAGAGAGACTTTTCACAAGGACATGTGGAGGTGGGACAAGGAGGAATGGTCTTAAGCTGAAACAGGGTAATTTAGATCCAAAATTAGGGAGAAATTCTTTACTGTGAAAGTGGTGAGGCACTGGAACAGGTTGTCCAGAGAAACTGTGAGTTCCTTATCAATGGAGGTGTCCAAGGCCAGGCTGGATGGGGCTCGAGCAGCCTGGCCTAGGGGAAGGTGTCTCTGCCCATGGTAGAGTGTTGGAACAAGATGATTTTTTAGGCTCCTTCCAACCCAAACCATTCTGTGACTCCATGATTCCATCAATGTATTTCCTTTTGGCCTAAGAATCTATGAAGGGAGAGAGAAACCCCCACACCCACCCATCTCCCAAGTTTTCAGTACTTAAATGTGAGGGAAAAGACATGGTGTTATGGTATTGTGGGTCCAAAGAACAACAAACGCAGTATACCACTACAACGTAACACTAACTCAAAAGATAAACATGGACCTAAAATATCTTTGTTTGTTTGTCCTAGTGATTCAGACCTCTGTAAGAAAGTAGAAAGCCTTTTTGTTTTGGTCTTGTCCTGTAATTTTCAGGCAGTGATGCTGTTTCACTAGGAGAGGGCATTGGGGAACCACATTAACGAAAGCAGAACTCCTTTTATGAACACAATAGTCAATATTTTTTTGCTTGTGATCAGGACCAACACTGCCTCTTGTTAATTTTCCTGGTGGTTCTGCTGCAGCAGAAAGTGTGGCTGATAACTGCTTATATAAATAAGTTATGATTATATGCTTTCTCTAATTATTTTTCCTCCTTCCAAGATAAACTGAGGCCTGAGTAGGAGGAGGCCACAGAAACAACAATTCTACCACTGTTCCACAAAGGTTCAACTCTTGCTTCTTTTGCTAAGCATATCAATGAGGAGGTGCCATTCAAGCCCATGTTCCTAATTACTGGGGCTTTAGCAACAAGGCTTACAGAACTAACTTTGGATAGCCAGAACTTGGAAGACAGGTTTTATTGATATGGATCTGCCCAACAAGCAGGTCGGGAACACATATGGGAAATGGTTCATTTCTCTTTTTAATCCCCCCAGGCTCCTGTTTCCTGAAAAAAACACCTTCAGATTCTTTGTTTGATACCTGTGACACAGCTGACTGCTCTTTCCCCTTCAAAGCATGCAGGACAGGGCACTTATTTCAGTGGTGTTATTCTGCACTGTGTCATGTTTTTAATGAAATTGGTTAGTAGGAGGTGGCTGAGGCTTCACCCTCCCCAGGCAGCCCCAGATAATCCTCTTTGGGTTTGATGTCTGTTTTCCTCGAGTACGAAACAAGTTGTTATGCTCCTCAAAATGGATTCTCTACATATTCTGATTCGTTTCAAGGTCACCTGGAGGATATTTGCAGCAGCATTTGATGGAGATTATGCTCTAAAGGCAGGACTGAAGAGCAGTTGATAAGGGTTGAAAAACATTAAATTTGTTCACTTGCTAAAAGCATAAAATCACAAGGTTAAACTTGATTGTGTTCTGTTAACTCGGGACAATGCTTCTGCACAAATGTCAAGTGATGTGAATATTAATAAACCTTTACTTTAGGAGTATTTTCATCCTCAAAGTGACTTTTTGTGATAACAAATGAAAGTATTTGTAAACTCTAGTAGCTGGGAATGATGGACAGATTACAAAGCAGCAGTTTGCTTAAGAAAAAACCCAAAAAACTATAAAGCCTGGATTTTAATTTTCAAGATTTAGCGCCTTAGAGGGCTTTCATGCCTTTAAGACACTTTGGCCATCTAACACGGTGAGAATCAATCCTTCTCAAAGATCTGTAACAGCTCTAATTAGAATTTCAGGAGTGCAGGTACTAATGAACAGTAAAATGGCATGTGCAGGAAAACCAGGATTTTAGGGTTGGGGCTTTCCTGTAAGATTTTTAATCTTTGAAGTATTCCTAAAAAATAGCTGTAATTCTTTAAAATGGGTTATCTGGTTTAATACTTGCATTCCCACTGTGAGTTGCACAGGAGTTGTATCCACATTCATCCATACTTATTCCATGCTGTGCTCTTGAACATGTACTGATTTGTCTCAGCCTGTTATAGGCAAAAAAGATTAATGGAAACAGTTCAAATATAGGCTGAGGTTTAAACTTGAAGTGTCCTCAAAAGCTGGCATTTTCAGGTCTGTTTTCCCCTTCTGAAAAACCCATCAGTGCTGCTGATGAGGATCATGTGAAATTGGTGTGAAAAAATCTGTGAAAAGCCTCAGTTTGTCCCAAGCAAGTCCTGAACCTTGGTGTAAACCTGGGGAGATTTATGGTTTCAAGATGAAACCAGGTAATGCTGAAATTCTCCTGGGGTTTCAATACCAGGTGAAATATGTTGTTTATTCTTAGGTTTTCCTTTGAACTTGGTGTTTGAACTCCTAAAAAGAGATTATTTTTGGGGGGGCGGGGGGGTGCAAATTACTGCCAGATGGCAAAGGATAAGTGTCTGACAACTCTTCCATCCTGTAAACATTTAGTCTAGGTGAGGTTCTGGAATTGGAGGGTGGAAAAGGCTGCAGGGAGGGCTGGAACTTTGCATGACATTCCTGTCATTGTTTTTCGAGATGGCTGAACTGGCTCAGGCTACCAAAGGGTTGATGAAAACTAAGAACATTCAGAAAATAAATAGTGTTTGATTTATGTCACAGCAAAGCGCCAAGAGTTGCAACCCGCGCTGCTTTTGCTCTGTGAAATGTTATGTGGCAACAAGTTCCACTCCAAAAATAAAGATTTGTGTAGAAATGTGCTCTTTTATAATACTTTAAATCTGTGGCTTGGTAAATTTAAGGGTCTTTAGCCACACTTGTTCCTAGAAAACGTCACAATTAGTGAAAATACAAGGACAGAATGGACTCAAGATGTTCTCTGTCGAGCATGGAACAGAACTTAATCCAGTTGTTTGAGTTGTGTGAGGATGGGGCTGTGCTTAATTTTGTTTGTGCTCAATGCTTGTGACTCTGCTGTCTTTAAGTGCTCACACTGGAACTGGTTTTATGGCTCAGATTAGACCTTCATATTTCTCTTTCCTTCCAAGTTATGAGGCATGAAAATGAGGAAGAAAAGGAAAAAATCAATGATTTCTCCTTTTTCTGTGCCACAGTCTTCCTCTCTGCATAGTTTTCCAGTGAATCATTGGCCTTTTTTGTGTCTACACAATTATAGAAATCCTGTGAAGGTCCTAGGTGAAATTATTTTAGTGTAATGGATGTTTGGAACTTCTTTTTGTGGAGTTCAGTCCCTTTTATGTCAAACTAGGCAGCACCTATTAGGATCCAAAGCTTATTCCAGCTGGACTTCTTCACTAGGTTGTGTGGCTTGCTGGAACAGAAGATGCTTTAGATAAGTGCATGAGTCCAGAAGTAAAAAGCATTGCAACATCCTAAAAAAAAAAAAAAAAAAAAGAAGAAGTTGTTCTCAAACTTCATGCTTCTGACCTGAGTGGAAAGGTATCTCATGGAAACCTGGACTGGGTTATTGGCTGGATTCAGTTCAGCAGATGTGCACAGCTCTTCTTCACCTGCCATCTGAACTAGTGCTTTCAAGGACTCTGATTAATCTCCCTTGCTAGATTGCTGCCTGAAGGAAAAGCCTTGGATGAGAATCCCTGGAGTCTGAGCAGCAATGAAAAATACCAGTCCAGATTGTACTTCTTCCACAATAACTCTATATTTTTTGCAGTATACAAAGACAATTTTAGACACACACACATTAATTTTCCATTTACAATTTCAAGATGAACTCCAACACCATGGGAACAATATCCTTTTTTTTTGTATTGTATGTAACACTGATGTACGGGACGTGACCAGTGTGGTTCCATCCGCATCATGGCGCAGTTTAAACCATAAAAATTTGGGCCACCTGCCACGAAAAACTTCAGGTTGTGGCCTCACTGCTGGGGAGAAATTTCACAGGTCCCATGGAAAGCAAGGCATGAAAATATACTGTGGGACTGCAGCAGCTTTTGGGAGGGAGGATGTGCCTTGCAAAGCCAGGGCTGCAGAGAGTATTTCGTGTCTTTGGCAAATGTGGTGTGCAGGATCTGAAGCATTAATCAAACCCTCACAGCCAGCTCGGGGAAGTGTCAGATGGAGGAGGGCTTGCAGAGCCCCATCCAAATGGCATCTGGGGGGAAAAAACAATGAAAGGAATGTTTATGGTGCTGGAATGATTTTGCTTACATTTATTTTAAAGGTTTGGAAAATTTATATTGATCTGAGTATGAGCTGGTGCTAGGGGTTGTTAAATCAGCGTTCCCTGTTGCCCTGTCAGGTTTGATTTATGCTGGGCATTTGACAACCACTCAGTTCAGAAACCTTTCAGAACCTTCTTTTCAACTTCCTAAGCAAAGCAAATGAGCTTTTTTTAATTTTTAAAAAAAAGGCAAAATAAGAAAAAAATAGCCCACCCCGAAAAAACAACAAAAACCCCCTTATCCTGAACTAAATTTAGATATTTCTGCACATCTGGTGATGCTAATGTCTCTGTGATGAGTGTCCAGATGTCTACTTAGAGAAGGTGGAAGTGTATTCAGCTTGTTTATGTATAATATTTGCTGACTTCAACTTTGGCAAATCTGTGTAATAGCTCCTTTTGTCAAAATAATGTGGCTTTGTCTCCAGTTTCCCCTCCTTTTTAATATTCTCTCTTTCATGGAATTCAAATATTGCATAAGGAAAGAAAGATTCTTTCATTGCATTTATTATATATGAAAATTGAAAAGATAATCTGGTTTATTGCCTTTATGAATTTATGTATATGATGGAAAATGCAGAGTTGACCCTTTTGAAATCCACGTTTTTTCTGCTCCATTTCTTTTGGGAGGAGTTCATCCTTGGTTTTCCCAGAGATGAGAGGTACATGCAGTCACTGATGTGAAAAAAGAGGTTTTAAATCTTGTGGTGTTACTGGAAATTAACAGAAAGTCATTAGCATCACTGGGGTTTTGTTTAATTTTCAGCAATGCCACAGAGGCAGGCTGATCATCAGTACAGTAATATTTACATAGCTCTGCTGGAGATCCACAGCTAAGAAATGTTCTGAGGTTTCTGGTGTTTTTTTTTTTCCTTTTTTTTCTTCTTTCTTCTGATTTACTACTGATTGCCTTCTATCACCAAAAATATTGCTTACCTCTTACCCATCTAAGATTTATTCTATATATCTAGAGATATATATCATTAGTATTGGGATTGTTGATCAGAACTACTTTTAGCATGTTCCCAAATCTGCAGGCACATGCAATACTCATTTTCATAGAGAACATTTGTTAGGGAAGTGAAATGTTGTCTGTATTTTGGGATGGAATCTTCAGGGAAGAGCTGTTGGACAGTACCATGAGGTGCCCTCTCTGAAGCCGAGTTCATGGGTGTTGCACTTAGCAGTTGCATTTTACAACCTATTTTGAAATCCCTTTCCAGGACAGAATGGTCTAAAATCCACCAATTTGGTGGTACAACAGCTTCAGTGACGCGAGTACAGTGAAAGGACTTGCCATGGACATTCAACCCTTTTAAAAACCTTTGGAGATTTCTGTGGGCTTGGTTTGTTGCTGTGGTTTTCAGTTCCACATGTGCAGTGTGGAAGCCTGTTGCCCTGAGTCACAGTCATTATCCTAAGGGCAGAATTGGAAAATTGCAGTGCAATCTGCAGCCCTGCTGCAGACACAGAGATTGCAACCAGGCTGCTGCTTCTCTGGAAAATTGGCTAAAAGATGGAAAAAAAAAAAGTCCTTTAGACCTCAACCACTTCTGTTCCCTGAGGAAATGAGTTCCTCTTGGTAAGACAACAGCAGAATATAAGATGTATAGAAAAATCTTTAACAAGCTAAACTCTGTCATAGACTATCTTTGAAACAGAGACAAAAGAGGAAAAAAATAAAAAAAAAAAAAAAAAAAGAGGCTGAACTTCCAGTTACCTCTTGTGTGAAAAACAGCCAACTTAGCCAAGTCAACAGTGAACTCTGCCTGCTCTTCCCCTGCTGAAAAATTCAGGCTTGTGTCAGGGATGTTTCTGGAGTGCAGTGCCTGTGCAGAGGGCTGCATTGGCAGGTAACACAATCCCTCAGCTACAACGGGCTCTTCCTTCCACGGCATTTTAATTTTTACAGCTCGAGCGCTCCGAGGGTGCCAAAATAATCAGGGCTTTGCATTTCATGCTCTTGCCATATACGGCCTGGGATCTGATTGCTAATCCCTCAAGGTGGCAGTAGCTTAATTAAAGCTATGCATTGGAGAGGAGATAATTGTAATGTCCTTTGAGTGGCTGCTCCTAATTTACGCCGTGTACAGCCTGATACAGTCATCTATAATGTATCAAAGGTCCACGCTAGATTTTAATGTAAAGCTGTGTAAGATAAATGAACAGTACATGTGGCAGGTGCTCAGTACATGCATTTAGATTAAGCCCTGCTCATTGAGGTGGTGATTAGATGAGTTATGTCAGGGAATTGTAGCTGCTTCAGTGGATGAGGAAAAGGTTGTTTCTGAGAGCTCATTTTAACGGTGTAGCTGGCACATAATTCAGATATCAAACAATAAATGAGAGCAGGAGGGGTGCAGAGTGCAGTGCTGAGCCCCGTGGACAATGCACACACAAACAGAACTTCTAGGACAGCTAAAAAGCTGTCTGAGTACTGCTCTCTCTGATTAGCTTTAAATACCTGGTAAAGATATTTAACTCCATCAAAAGTGAGCTGGGAGTGTTATTTGCTCAGAAATGGGGGCTCAGTCATAGTTCATTTGCTCTCCCTGTGTCTCTGTGGATGCAGGAGCACGGGGGTCAAATCCATGAGAGCAGAGGTGGGAGCACAAGGCTTGTCTTCCTCAAACACTTTTATTAGCAAGAGAATCATTGTGTTTATCAAACTGGCAGAGCTTCTGAAAGAGATAGCTGGGCCTTGCTTTTTCAGCACTGCAGCAAGATCATACGGAAAATATGCACTGGTGGGTTGATTATATTATAGTATGTTATAGTATAGTATATTATAGTATGTTATAGTATAGTATGGTATAATATAGTATAGTATATTGTAGTATAATATTATAGTATATTATAATATTATAGTATATTGTAGTATAATATTATAGTATGTTATTAATTATATATATTATCTCCAGTAATGGATGAGAGGTTTTTGTGCTGTTCCTCCACCTGGGCTGGGACAAGCACTGGCTCAGAGGATTTGGGGAGCACTGACAGACCATGCCCTTCTCTGTATGCCTTGGGGCTGGGGAGAGAAGGGGATGGAACAACTCTAAAGAGCAGAGAACTTGAGGGCAGAGAGAGGGCTCATAGCAAGGATTCCTAAAAGGAAAATAGGATAAAAGTGGAATGAGAACTGTGCATGTGTAATGAACAGCTGTTTAGATCTGTTCAGCATGTACTTTTGTTTTACATCTTCAAAGAAAACAGTACAGCCTGGAAATACCAGGGTCTGGCACTCGCTGCCCTCTGTGCTTGTGAACACACTCAAAATGTCAGGAACGTGCTGCTGGGTGTTCACAGGAGCCTCTCTTAGCAGAACCTGCTTCTTGAAGCTTTTTTCTTTTTACTCCAGCAAGTACAATAACACGCTGTGAGGTTTTGCAGCCACTCTTGCTGCATTAGCCATTTTCACCTTTATCTTTTCTCTTAAAGGTCAGTTGAGATCACAGCCCCTGTTATGCCAAGCACAGCAC
The DNA here is from genome assembly GCF_027579445.1 of Ammospiza nelsoni. NCBI lineage: Eukaryota > Metazoa > Chordata > Aves > Passeriformes > Passerellidae > Ammospiza > Ammospiza nelsoni. The sequence goes on along the minus strand of NC_080646.1, from coordinate 5,756,404 downwards.
AAGAAAAGGCAGAGTGGGAAAAGGGTGAGGTGTAATTCTGCAGGGTGACTCTCAGCAGGTAAAACTGGAGCCAGGCTGTGCTGTGAGGATCCAAGCTTTAAATCAGATGCACATGAGAGGGAATATGCTTCCAGCTTCTTCTGCTCAGGGATGAAAACTCCACAGAAAACACCCTCTAATAAGTTAATATTCCTGGGTGCATCCTGTGTGTAATGAGAACCATGAAATACTGGAGGGTCCCATCACATTCCCACCTTCACATCAGCAATACCTACTCTATCTCCCACTGTGCAGTCTATTAAACCTCACAAGCAAGACAAATACCCTGTGACAAGTGACCAATCTTCCATGTCTTGCTCCAACCTCTCAAAACAGAAGGCTCCCCTCAGCCAAGGCTCCTGGAGGGAGCACTGGAGTGGTTGTGTTCCCTTCCTGTTACACCAAGGCTTAGCAAACCGTGCCATCAAAGACATAACATTCAATTGACCTTTTGCTTATCTATAAGCGTAAAATGAGCTGCAGAGACCCCGATTCACCGAGGAGCTGTTTCTGAGGAATTTATTTCCTTCTGCCAGCCATAAAAATAAATTGCTGCACGCAAAGAATAGGCTCAAAAAAATAGCACTGCTCGCCTATAATAAGATTATTATGAAGGAGATGTTGTTCCCTGGGCAATCACAGCCAGCCAATGTGTTATCAAATTTTTATCTTGTCAAATTGCTAGGCACTGATTAGTGTTCTAGGGAGATTTTGTGTGTTAAGCTGGCCTTCTGTAACCTTCTAGGGCCTGAGTACCTAAAAGTGGCTGGATTCAGGGATTGACTTCTATTCTTTGAAGAATGGATTATTCTTTTCTGCCTCTGTCCTACTTTTAAGCCAGATTTACGGAGCAAATCTTTACACAAAGCATTCAAAGAATAAAAAAGTAATTCTTACATGTCATATCAGGCTATTTGGACAAAGCCAGGCAAAACTGTTCTGAAAGGCAATGGGAGGATCAGGCAATAAGTCAGGATTTATCCAGCCAGTTTCTCTTTATGGAGCCCAGGACAATGATGCTGGCTATCAATCTTGCTGGGACTGTAACTGGAGAATTTGGCTCACTCACTACCAACCTTTCATTCTGCTTTTTCAATGAAATTCATAGTGGAAAACACTCCTTCTAACGACAAATATTCCTCCTAAAAAGATAAACCCCAGCACATTGGCCCTGTGTGATTAGAAGTCGGGTATTGTCAGGATTATTTTTTTTTGTGTTCATTTGTGTCCTGATGTGTCATGTACTGATGGAGATGCTGGGCAGGGGGTTGGTGAATCCTAGAGTCAGAGAATGGGCTCTCTTTTTGGTGCTGTTATGTCCTGCTCTCTCTCCCTTTGCCCTCCCAGCCAGATCAGGTTCAGTCTCAGGCTTTGTACACGTCAAGTTTTATACCCAGATTATAAAACCCACCCTTGTTACACAAACAGCACATCCAGCATCTACTTGGGAAGGCCAAATCTGTCACATTTGGTGGCTGTTCCTCTGATGGGCAATGGGAAATGCAAAACTGGGGAGGTGAGGTGCTGTGTTTGCCTTGGGAGCCAACGTGCTTTGGTGCAGCTCTGTGTGGGGTCTCCTTTTGCTCCTGTCGTGACAGTGGAGCACTAAATGAAAATATATTTACTTTAGATCTAGGCCATCACTTTATGCTTTCTGAGTATTTATTGTTTGCAAATGTATTGGGAGTTTAAATCACTGTGTAATGGTGATTAATCTACCATACTGTGAAAGTTCAAAATGGCCTGCTCTGTTTTCACATGTTACTAATTAGGAAACAGTGGATTAGTAAAATCTGCATGAAATGTGTGTTTTAGAACCACGATTTTAAATTATTCCTTGGTTTCTCAGTTCCTACACATCTATTTCAGGATAAATAGTGCAAACCTCATTTCTTGTTTCAATGGCCCCTGAAAGTACAGACTACCCATGGTTCTGTGTCTCATGGTAGCAGTAATATACATATATATATATATATGTATATATATATATATATATATATATATCTACAAACACACACACAAACATATATATATACACACAGACATATACATATATATACACATATATAAACATATATAAATGCATAAATATACATACAGATATATACATTTATATACATATATAAATGCATATACACACACAAATATATGTATATATATGTGTGTGTATGTATATATATATGCATATATATATATATATATATGTATGTATATTTATGTATTTGGGTGTGTATAAATACATGTAAAATTCAGATCTATTTCTAGAGGGATTGAGTTTTCTAATTCTCTCCAAGATGAGCATCTTGAAAAGCACCATGCTGGGGTCAGAAGGGACCTGGGTGCTCTGAAATGAGCCTTTGACAAGTGCTTGGGGAGCTGGCTGTGATTTTAACAACCAGTTTGACTACACTGCCTCCAACAGATCTGGGTGAGGGGCCTGGATTTGGCAGGAAAGCTTTATAGTGGCATGGTTTAAGCTGGTGAGATGCTGAAGTAATTTTCCTATTAGGAATCTGGCTTTGCTTTGCATGAGTACAGCATGTCTGCACTTGGGGTTTCTGATGGGAGTGTTCTTAATATAGACCAAAGCTCATGCAGATCGATGGCTCTTCAGTTAACCACTTACTTTTATCAGAGTGATGCTGAAAGAGCAGGTCCTGTTGCTTTTAAATCACTCCTGAGTTCACACTGAAGAAATAAAATCAAAAAGATGATTAAAAGATCTCTGTTTGCTGCTAAATGGGGTCACCTCAGTGTGGGTGTTGAAGAGGGACCTGTGATCAGCTGGTGCTTTCAGTGTCACTCTCTTGCTCATGCATATTCAGCTCCAAAGGGATCAAAACCAGCTTAAACTCCTTTGCACAAGGATTCTTTTCCTCCCCTCTGTATTGATGGATCTCAGAGTGACACAGAGCTGTGCAAATGGGCTGTGATAGAACGAGGATCTGCTCTGGGGGGACCACAAATCCAGCTCCTTTCCTGCCTTTGCATCTCTCCTCCCTCCCCTCCTGTGGTAAATAGCCTCTAAAACAAACACATATTTTTAAACATTATGTCACTTCTGGGCAGCAGCCAGGGGATAAGATTAGCACCATTGTCATCAGAAAGAGTAAGGGCTGTCTCTTTGATAAATGATATTGGATCCTCAGGATTTGTTATTTTATGTGCCCGTGTATTTTTGGATATGAATGTCCTCAGATAGCCTCAGGATGGGGGGGCAGGGGAAGGAGAGGGGTGAAGAGAGTGATAAGGGAGCTTTGCTGTAGCCCATTTTCTCATGTCTTCATCTTTGTGAGGGGAAAAACCCCAAGGTATGAACAGAGGCCCCTTGCCCAGTTGGGTCAGTCCTGAACCCTCTGTGCCACAAGAAAGACCAAGACATATTGAACAGTTAACATCACTTGGCTCATCACTCTCTTCTCTCCCCTGGTGAATTTTTCATCCTTATTTAGCTGCCTGGCTCTTTGGAATACCAAAGGTAATGTCAGTCCTGACAAACTGGGAATCATGAATTTTGAGCTGGGCAGCTGCTGGTGCGTCGCCACGTGAGCCCAAGGGGCCTGAAGCCCCAAATATTTTCCTTCTCCCTTTGTCTGGTTTCCCTCTGTCCTCTTCTTTCCAGCCTTGGCTACAACCCCTGGGACAGGATGCCTATTTTATGTTCTCTGTTTTCACAGGACCTTTTTGCTATTTCTCACAACTGGGAATCTCAGATTTGGAGAAAGCAAGTCATGGCATTCACATATCCAATGACTTCCTCTTACAAATGTCAAGATGCCCCTTCAAAAAGGAGTTGGGAAAACAAATGAAAACAAATTCTATTTTTTTGACATATAAGTCAACTGTAGCTGAACTTGGTGTTTATTTTTTGTTAGGTCTTTTTTTGTTTTCCTCTTCAGACTCTTTACTTTCAAAAGAAATAATGTGTTTTAAATTGGGGAAACACTCCCATTCCCCACCCCCCAAACACCATCCAACAAAGAAATATTTGTTTCTTGGAAGTTATTTTAGCTGCCAATTTCATTGCTCAATCTAATGTAAAGTGAAGCAAAGACAAATGCTGTCAGTAGGAACAGCATGAGATTGCTTTGTGATCTTAACCCCCTGTACCCTTCAGATGGAGCATCTGTGGCTTCACCCAGTGTGATTCATTAAAGAGATTATGAATTAAAACAAACATGCTTTCCATTACCTGAAGAGCAGGGAGCCTCCTCACCACTGTGCCCTGATGGCAGCATATGCTGATTTCACCATTTCTTTGTCCCCATCAGTTGTGTCCACCTGATATCACTTACCCGGGGCTGGGGGCAAGGATCCTTATTTCCACCTGCATTTATATAATGCCCAGTGCAATGGGGTGCTGTTCATGGTGCCAGAACTGCAGCACTGGAAAAACCCCAACAGAAATCCAAAATGAAATTTGAGATAGTAGCCTTTCCTCAGCATAATTTCTTCAGTATAACCCCTGCATTCGCTGATATAGAAATTATCAATTCCCAGTGTTACTGGAGCTAGAGTGGAAATCAGCCTTGCTCTAATGAAACAATTTCCTTCCTTTCTCTCAATGGGGAAGCTCTTAAGATGTTCTTCTATTAAAGGGGGCCGTGTTTTTTGGAAAATGGAGAATCTGGTCCCTTAAAGCATTGAGGATGAGCTCACAGCACGTGGCAGCACTGGGATCACTGCAGCCTTCCCATTGTGTGACCATCCACCTGGGCCTCCTCATTCTCTCTTTCCAATTTATTTCCTTACATAGTAATGACCCAGAGGAGGGTCATCACTTTGCAAACACCATTTGGCTGAATTTTGATGAGGGATTTGAATCACTCTGACAAATGGGAGCCTTCTGCATGGCTGGCTCTGGAGGTGGGGGAATGAGAAACCTTTCACCAAGCCTGGCCTGTGCTTTGTCCTGAAGGTCTTTATATGTCCTGAAGGCCTTTATACCTGAGCAGACACATGCATGAAGGATTTAGCAATATTAAGGTTGGATGATGGAGGGGAGGACTACAGGGAATAGTAGCATTCAGCAAAGGGAAGTTCAGATAGTTCAAGCAATTACAAGCAGAAAATGAATTTATTTTTGTTCCTTCTCCCCTTTCCCTCCCCTTTTTTATCACCTTCTTTCCTACCTTGTGCCCATCTCCTGGTGCACCTGGGGTATTTGGGCTGGTGGGAGTAGTTAGGGTACAGTTGCAAGGTGCTATTTGTGCTTCCCATGGCGTTTGAAAAGCCAGCAGGTAATTTTACCTTCTGCTGAAGGTTGGTCAAGCCCCCGGTGAGCTTGTGGTGGGCTGGCAGTGCTGTTTTGAATCTGGTTCTGCCCCATAACACCTTGAGGTATCAGAGTGTTATCTGCACTCTTGGTGACCTCTCAGGCCACTTGGGATCCCCCAGTTCCAAAACGCAGCAGAAAAATTCTTATCTAGAAGTTGAAGGGATTAACAGTGCTGCTACAGAAGCAATTAGTACTACCTCGTGTCTTTTTATCAGCTGTGTGAGATGTGTCCTACCTTTGTTCTGGAAATGAAGGCCACCTGGGAATCCTTATGCAAAATGACATTGCCAGTTTTTGACCTTCCAGCCCTGAATTTGTGTGCATTCTCGCCAGGCTCTCAGCACGCTGGGCTCCTATCAGTATCCTGGGATGTGTTTTAAATTAGTGCCCGAGGGGGGAATGGGATTGAGCCGTGCACCACATGCCCAACTGGGCTGAACTTTCTTTTTATGCTTTTTATTAAAGTTGTATATCATCAGGAGAGTGTGAAAGTCACATTTAGGGAAGGGAAATCATCCCCCCAGCACCCTGGCTTGTCGGGCTATTTTGCATAATGACTTACGGAAATGAACCGGCCACTTGTGATGCTTGAGGACAGGCTGGGAGAGCAGGAGCCTTCTGAGGGTTTTATCACAAAAGAGCCTTATGTGGCACATCTGGTTTGTTTTAAGCATCTCTGTGTATTGGGGAGAGAGCAGCAGGGGATGGGGCGGGATTGCTTTATTTGAAATCTTTTGAGTCAACTGTTTATGATGGGAACAATGGCCTTGGGAAAACTGCAACCAGGAGACAGAGCAGCTGAGCACTTGAGCCACTAATGTGGAAAATTCTGTTGGGTTTCCTCACCTGCTTTACTTCCCTGCTGTCTCCAAAGAGCAAGTCCATGTGAATTTACCTTGTGGAATAGCCAGAAGAAGGCTGAAATTCAAATCAGCCCCCTTTGCTGCAGCACAGCCTCATTAAACATCCCTCTATGTGCAAAATCCAGCTGTCTAAATCACAGCTAATTATATAATTATTCAGCTATTGCCAGGGCTTGCTTGGCAATTTGGTGTAGTTGTGGTGAGCAGAAAATGGATGCAGGATGCTTCTATGGGGCAGGAGTCAGAGGAGTTCTGGGGATTTACTGCACCTGTGGCTTGGCCCAAGACTTCTCAAATTGCAGTGCACAAGGTTCCCATTTGTAGCTTGAATTACACACCTGCCCTGGCACGAGTTCAGGAAAAGACATTACTTTAGTCACCACCCATCTGTTTCTTGGCCTTAAACTGAAGAACAAAGCAGTGAGGGAGAGTAAAGCAATAAATGACTCTGGATTGCAAAGTGCTCCTTGGTCCTCAGTCCTGGAGCAACAGCCCAAACACTGGGCAGACTTTCTGGGTGTGCAATTATAAAAATTCATTTTAGTCTCTGTGTCAATATGCTCATCAGAAATATTTCAGAATTGTTTGGCTCTTCCCTGAGAGCACAGATTTATTACTGCCAAAAATCAAGTACAATGTAAATTTATTTTGCACACAATTAAATAACAAGCAGGGACAATTTCCCAACCAGACCAAATGCATTGAATTCTCCTTTAGTGTCCAAAGTCTCCCTGCTCTTACCAGCCATTGTTTTTTTCATGACACAGCGTTACAAACTGCTATTTTACATTGGAGATCTTAAGGAAAGAAAACAATTAATTACACCTCAGAGCTAATTGGAATCAATACTTAATGTTTTTAGCTCTCAGTTAATTGCCAAATGATGTATCACTAGTTTGATGATGAAAAATAGATGGATATCTCAGGTTCTTCCTCTAGGGTGTCATTCTGTTGGTGTAGTAGCTGGCTCCAATGTTTTCCTTTCCTCCTGCCTGCCCCTCTGTGTTCCAATTCTCTTGCTTTAAATCCCATGTCAAAGGTTTGATAATTTGATTATCAAAATATAGTGGTAAGTTATAAAAACTGCAAGGCAGAAGATGGTGGATATTTATTGGAAGATATAAGGAGTTTTAAACTGGAAAATGTTTCATGTTATTCTTTCTCTCCTGATTCAGCTGATGAAGCATTTGTTTCGTTTCTGGTCCATGGACGAAAGGGAAATACATCTTTACTTGGTTCTCACAGAATCACCCAGGAGTGTCTGCAGTAATTGAGCGCCTTAAATTGCAGCTGGGGGCTCTCCTGGGGGTTCCAGAGGTGCACAGGGAGGTCAGACCATGAGTACTTGTTGATGTCCTGCCGATTTCCTCAAATCACAATTCTCCCCCAACCCTCCAGAAGTCATAATGTGCCAAATGAGAGATGTGAGCACCTGCAGCTCTCGTTCCTGAGGGTCGTCCCCACACAACCACCGTGCCAAGCCCCAAACTCTCCAGCTCCATTGTCACAGATATATTTTATAAAAAATCCTTTCCTTAGCATTTTTCCTCCTGAGAAGCTGAGAAGCCTCAGGAACAAAATGTAAACAATGGTTGTCTGCTGCTGTGGAATGCAACAGGTGCATCTGGGATTGGCCCATGTTGGATGTTTCTAATTAATGGCCAATCACAGTCAGCTGGCTCAGACTCTCTGTCCGAGACACAAGCTTTGTTATCATTCTTTGCTGTTCTATTCTTAGACAGCCTTCTGATGAAACTTTTTTTTTTTGTTCTTTTAGTATAGCTTTAATGTAATATATATCATAAAATAATAAATCAAACCTTCTGAAACATGGAGTCAGATCCTCATCTCTTCCCTCATCCTGAGACCCCTGGGAACACCATCACACTCCATAAGCAGCAATTCAGTCTTTATGCAGCCAGTGGTGTGATACACCTAAATATTGCCATGCTCTCAGCAGGGCTGACTCACACTGCACAAACTACTTCCACCTATGAACTCTAATAACCTGCTGCCAAGTGTTAACTGCTGCCTCTGCTCATGGCAACGTGGACAGGCTCAAGTGTGGCTCTGGTCAGTGGAGGTGCCCAGCAGGTCTGACTCAAGTCTGACTAAAGGAAATCTGTTGGTGTTAATGTTATATAGAAATTAACACTTAGACGCGTTCTGGTGGTGCATTGACACCCACAACTTTCATTTGTGGTATCCAGCATTATATCACAGTTGGAATAGCCATTTTATAAGCATGGTAGGGACTCTAGAAAATGTTTTGTCATTTCCTTTCCACTCAACTTCTTCCTGGAGAAACAGGCATGCACAGAGCCCTGTTTATGATACCCGCATTAATAATCAAATGTGTGTGTGTGTAGGTGCGAGGATTGCAAATAAACACATCTTAAAACAAGATCTATCTCCCTTCCCTGAACTGGCCTGCTCCCAAATGAACTCAATTGCAAAATTCCCTCATGCTGAATTTGGATTTTTTGCATGTATGAAACGGATGACTTCACAAGCCTTCCACGTGGAGTTAGGGGAGTACTAAACCCCTCCAAATATTTGGTGGTGGTGTGAGCACTGAGCAAGACCCAATCAATGAGAAAGGCAGGCATGGGATGGACCCTTTGCCTGCGTGCTGGCTTTCCTTGTACTGTCTAAAGATGGCTATAAATGACTATGAAGAGCAGTGTTTTTCTGTATCTGTTCTCAATTTTTCTTTCTGCAGCTGACAGCCCTTGTGCGTGGCCAGTTGTTCTGTTTTCTGTCTCTACAGTCCTGCTGTTTCTCTTAGATGGCTGTGTGAGGGTGTTTTTAGACAAATCCTTGGGAAACAAGGATGAGACTTAAGGAAGAGCAAGCAGTGAGGTGCTCCCTCTTTTTTACCTGTTTTCATGATGCTGTGACCCAAAGCAACATCACTTTTTCAGTCCAAAAGCTGGAAGGAAATGTTATCAGTGCTGGTTGAGGACTGACTCCAGGGTGTAAGGGTACAATTTGAAGAAGGGTTAGTTAAGAACTCTGCATTATGTTGTATTTTTCTCCTTCTTATGGAGCTCTCATCCCTGTTGTGAAACTTTCTTGGTTGTGTGACCCCAGTGGCAAAGGGACATCTTTGGGTGACCCGTTGTCAGTGCTGGGTCTAATACTCAGTTTTTCAGTAAATATTTTCTTCCTTGAGCTGGTTGAAACACTTGTGACTTTTTTTTTAATAGAAAAAATTGAATTTCTCATTGAAAAATCAGACCTCTAAAGTATCCAGTTCTATGCACTGCAAAAAAGGACTCAAATTTAAGTACTGTTGGATAAAAACAAAATAAGACAAAAAAAAAGCTCTTCATCTCCTTCTTTTCCCTAGCATTATTAAAAAGAGATTTAAAAAAAAAAATTATGAGATAAATTTAAAATAATGTGTTTTCTATGGAGAAAATAGAATAGATGGATGACTTTCAGCCTAATTCAGTATCTGCCACTCAAGATACAACTTGGAAAGAACTTTCTAAAGCTGGAAAGTTATTCTAATGACATTTGTGGCTGGGGAAGCATATGATTTTTTTTTGTGCTTTGATTAATATTCTCTATTACATGAGGCAGCTTAAAAACTGAAGGAATAAATACTTTATCAGCATTGTTCTGCCATTCCTTTCATGCAAGCCAAGCTCCTTTGGTAAAATGAAAAAGCAAATAGGCCAGTGAAGCACTCTGGGTTTTTTTTGTGACCTGTCTGATGCAAAGCTGAATGTGGTAACTCTCCTCTGTGCAATCAGATGTGCATGCACACAGTAAAACCTGAGGCAGGACACATGTGGGAGAAGGGAGATGTGTTTCTGGGGTGAATGTGAAGCATTTCTCCATGTTTTATTCCTTTTCGCGGCAGTGGCGGAGCAGGGTGCGATCGTGGGTAAGCAATTGGGACAGAGCAAATGAAAGGGAGAGCAAACAAAGAGGAGGAGGTGAGGGAATTCATCAGGGGGCTTGCTTGCAGCCTGAGAGAGCTGCTAGCACAGGTCTGAGAGATGAAATAAGATTTAGCATAAGAGAAACCTGTCTCTCAATTGTATCCAAGCCCCCCAGGAGACTCAAAGGCACAGGAATCTGCTCATGGGTCTCTACATCTGGAAAAGAACACAGGGTGATGAATTATTCATGGATTATCTACTTGTGCTCAGGAATTTTCTCTTTATTCATAGTTCAGGAGCAGCAGAAGAAAAAATAAAAGGGATAAAAAGTTGTATCACACCTGCCTTTTAATTTAGGAAGTATTACTTGTACAGCTGTGGGCAAAGTCATCTGGACACGATGGCAGAGTTTGCAGGATGAGGTCTTGAATCATGGTAGGCTTTTATTCTATTTCTTGGGCAATCTGAAATAGAGCAGAGGAAATCTCTGTGAAAAAGACAAATGTCTGGTAATTGAAAAATAGCCCCACAGTTTTCCAAACATTTTAAAATAATGTGCAGTTTCATCAAGTCCACATAGAGCTGAAAAAGGGTTCTGAAGGATTCATTTGCAGGGCTCTCCAGGCATTGCCAGGGCCTTTGCTTTAATTTGGAGTTGAATTAATCTTAGTCTTGCAGGCTGATAAATGTAAAAAGTCCTTTGAGAAATCAAATGATTGTTTAGTATCTTTGCAACATCTTAATGTAGATGAGAGGGGAAGATTTGTGCTGACCAAAACAGAGTTGGCTGTAAGGGAAGAGGGCAACGAATTCTTTTCCATGTTCTTGCTAAAATAATCCCCAGTGCAATGGACTTTTTGCAAAAACTCTCTCTATCCTTCCCAGCTGATTGGTATGCCCATGGAGCCAAACCCATCCAAATTGAATTCTCTGAAAATAATGTTTTAACATATTACTTGGGAATTGAGGGCCCAGAGGTCCTGCGTGGCCTGAGAAAATGGCCCTTCCAGGACCATGTGTTTCAATAATGAGGAATTTTGGAGACTCAAGTTTCCTGTCCAGTTTGTGGCCAGTTGTCTCCTGTGCTGTTGCACAGATTTGTCTGTTAGCTCAAGAGCCCTTTTCCTTTGCCAGGGCTTCTTCCCTCCTGCCCTCTCTCCTACACTGCATTAATAGAAAGCAACCTCGTTACTCAATCTACTTGGGGACAAATCTCTTCAATTTTCTATTTCTTCACTGGCAGAAGGAATTGTGCTTTCACTTCCAAAGGTATGGAGCTGCTGTTCAGCTTAGAAGAGCTTTTCCAAATGAGCAAAAACTATTAAAGTCAGGCTGCAGATATGCTCATTGTGATTTTCCAAAGCATATTGATTGTTGGCATGGCTAGAAATTTTAACAATTTCTGGGCTCAGTTTCTGTATGAACAAGGGAGTGTCACGAAGTGTTCTCAGCTGAAGCCAGACACATTGGGTTAGAATAAGCCAATAGTTTAAGTGTTCACTAACCAGAGTCCCATCTTTGGTTAGCAGCTGGGAAAAGGTGTAGGAGTAAATGACCTTTTGGGCCTGAATTTGTACCTCATGATGGTGCTTCCCTTGGATTGCCTGCTCACCTCCCAAATCCTTGTAAAACCTAATGCAGGAAAGGTTTTGCTGTTTAGCAGGACAGGGTAAGACACAGGCTCCTCAAAAGGTTTATGGCTCATTTTATCTCCCTTCTAAAACTTCTGGCACACATCTGTATTCATGTTTTCATCCCTGATAGTACTGCCTTCATCTCCATGTGAAAGCAGAGCTGTGAGAGGCTGAATTCCCATTGTGGATGTAACATAACTGTACAAGTTCAGGCTTGGGCAAGGATATACACCCATGTTTATTCAAACCCTGCCTGTCTTGGAGGATGGTGTCTTTGGAAGGAAGTGATCTCATTCATCTCAGACTTTAGGCAGCACAAAACCTTTTCCAGACATCTCAAATGACCTGCAGTGTCCAATAGAGAGAAGATTTGCTGGCTGGTTGGACATCACCTGTGATGGTGGTCACAGGGGTCTTGTGAAGGAAGAGACGAGGATTTGACTCCATATTTCAGTAGGCTTGATTTATTATTTTATGATATGTATTACATTAAAACTATACTAAAAGAATAAAAGGAAAGGTTCTCCTCAGAAGGCTGGCTAAGAATAGAATAGAAAGGAATGAATAACAAAGGTTTGTGTCTCAGACAGAGAGTCTGAGCCAGCTGTGCCATGATTGGCCATTAATGAGAAACAACCATATGAGACCAATCACAGATGCACCTGTTGCATTGCACAGCAGCAGATAACCATTGTTTACATTTGTCCCTGAGGCCTCTCAGCTTCCCAGGAGGAAAAAATCCCAAGGAAAAGATTTTCATAAAAAGATGTCTGCGACACATCACCTGGCCTGGTGGCTCTCCTTGTTTTAGGGTGGTCAAGTAGGTGATGGTAAGGGAAAACTGATGGAGATGCTGCCAAGGTGATAGACATTTCTGGGAGCACTTTGACAGAAGGCAGTATTGCTGGCAATGACCTCCCCATGCTCCCCCTACACACTTCTCCAACTGGGGAAATCAGCTTTAGGCTGGGGAGTGGTTGGGAAAGTCACAGCCATGTTATATAGCCCCTAAAGAGACCTTATGGATTCAGTCCATAGGGATGGGCAGCCAAGGGGAAGGAAGGCAGATGTTCAGCCTTACCTTGCAGCACAAACCACCCTGGGCTTTTCTAAATGAACTGGCAAAGGCTGATCTGCCTCAGCCAATGTCAAAGTGCAGATTGGATTTTCTGAATGTTTCTGCTCTCAGCACAAATCAAAAGCACCGTTCCATGCCAATGCTCTCAGTAAAAGTGACACTTTAAAAGGTCATGGCTGTGGAGTTTGTGTTCGTTTCAATTTATCAGTCTTGTAAAATTGTTGCATTCTTCCCTTCTCCCTGCTAGACAGGCTATGGATTTGTTATTCCTTTTATTCCATTTCTTTTTTTGTCAATCAGCTCCTAATAAGGCATTGCAAAAATCCAAAGCAGATGACAGAGAAACAGTCATTCTTGGTTCTGTTTGAACTCCAGTTTTCCATCTTTACTTTATACCCTGGTTAAGATGAAAATCCTTGAGCTGTGCATTGGGAACTGGATTTTCTAGTGCTCATAACAGCCCTACTTTTTCTGGTAGATGTTAGAGATCCAGACTAGAAGTAAAAGTAGAGAGATTTCAGGATTGGGGCTTAGTTTTGACTTATTCTCATATGTTGAAATGTGCAGGAAAAATGCCTTGGTTCCTCCTTGTTGGCACTTGCTTTTCAAGGGAATTTTGTTCCTGCAGGAATCCCCCTCTGGGTGTCAGATGGAAAACCAGGTACTGCTGGAAAAGGAGGACATTTGGGTTCAGAGGGGCATCATTAATGCACACAAGTTGTTTTGCTCTTGGGAAGGTCAAGGAAAGACATGACTTAAGGAAAGGTTGGTTTATTCTCTGCTTTGGAATTGTTGGTCTCTGCAGAGTGAGGGTTATGTGCTTCGCTATGGCTTTTCCTGGCAGGGGAGCTGTAATGAACTGAAACAGATCTTCCCTGTAATTTTTTAATAGTAAACTAAAGAAAGCATAAAGATAAAATATTACCGAATCCTTGCAGCAAGCCATGCAGAAAGTGTCAAACATTGAAGTATTTGGAAAGGTAAAGCAACTTAATAGATCCTTTTATGCACATGCTCGGTTGTTCCTGAGCAATACTGGGATATGTACTGTTGTGTTATTTACCTTTCTACCCATAACCCTAAAAAAAGTACAGGTTTGGATATGTGCTTCACCTGTTTATATAGCACTAATTCAACCCTTTTTACTCTACCGTAGGGGAACATGCATTGGTTCAGTGCTGAAAGAGGTGAAAAGAAAGCTGTGTTTAGTGTTTTGCCAGGATTTTTTTCCCCTCCCCAATCCATTCTGCAGCTGATTTGTTTGTGCAGCCCTTGGCTGATATTTGTGCAGAGGTGGAAGGTGAAGCCTGCAGTCCATGGCTGGGTCTTTAGCCCTGAGGTGACCCCTGTGCTGTTTTGTGGTTTGCTGCTCTGGGGGGATAAAGCCCACATCAGGGACAGGGAAAATCCGAGGGAAATCTGCATCAAAGGCTTGGCACTCAGCAGTGTCAAGCTGAGCTGAGTGTGAGAGGCTTTTGTCTCCTAATGCAGAGACCTCAGAAAACTTCCCTGGGTTTGTTTTGGTTTCTTTTTCCCCCCCCTTTTTTATCTTTTTTTTTCCTTTTTTCCCTGCCATATTTCATTAGTTGTCAAGGAATCACTGAGGCTTGATTGCTTGGGCTGCTCTGAGCCCCTTCCTGAGAGATCATTGGGAGCTTTCACAGGCTATTCCCAGGGCAATATTTTGGGTGCTGCACTGTGATTTGCCTCAGTGGTCCAAAATGTGCAGCCTTTAATTAATGAGAAGACTGTGAGAGGAAGAGTGGCTGACAGGGAGATTGCTGGTGAGCAGTGATCTCACAGAAGAATTTATTTATTTATATTCCTGGAGTGATGCAATTCTTAACAGCAAGGCCCAGATTACCCATTTTAGGTGGGGAAGAAAGCTGAGTTTGGATTGAAAATTCCCTGATGGAGCTCAAGTGGGGGAGACAATTGGTCTGATTCCCAGGTTCTCTCTACCCCAGACGCATCCTGTGCTTATGCAGCCTCTCTGCATTTATTTGAGAAGGCAGAGCAGGGAGTTAGAACTGCAGGAACTTGAAATAATGAAAGGGTATTATTAATTTGGCCAAGTGCTTGAGAATGTAGCACTGATCACAGATGAAAGGGAAAAAATGGAAAGGAAAGGAAAAGAGAATAAAAAGGAAAACCAACACATTGGCAAGGGGAAAATCGATCTGCAGAGTGGATATATTTAGCTCATATTCTCTGCATTATGCCCTTCTCAGATTTTGAATCCTAATGTCTGCCTTACCAAAGAGAACAGCATCCTGCAAAGCTGGATTGCAGGAAAGCAACGCTCCTCCTCGCTGCCAGGCCATTATCACAGATGATGTTAAAAAAGAAACCACTGATTCATCTGCAGAGCCTGCCAGGAACTCATGCAGGCCCCACAAATCACTCTGCTGGGCAGGCTGCACTTCCAAAAGCAGCTATTAGAAGTGGCTGGTTTCTTGCTCTCTGAGTTAAGAATCGATTGGGAAATGGCAGAGAATATTCAATGCTTTCAGAAGTTGCTTTCTGATTAATTTCTCTCCGAGTCCAGCTGTCTCCCTGGAGTCTTGATTTTAAACTTGCAATGTATATTTATTTTTATAATCTGCTTTTCACCTGAAAAGAATAATAATCCCCATTTATTTTAAGCTTGGCTGAACATGCACTGGATTCAGAAATTAATTTCTCCCTGCTCTTAGCAGTTAAGCTTTGAAGGATAGATCCTCAGCTGCTATAAATTGTTTAGCTCCACTGAAGGATATTGCCTGGTGTCTTTAACCTCTGGAAGCAACTCTCAGCTTAGAAACCATATGAAAATTGATTTTACTTGTCATGTCATTATCTTCATTTGGGTAAATGGTGTAACTGATGAACTTTCAGCTCAGTCCTGTGAGGCTCTGAGTGCACCCAGGGACAGGGTGAGCCAGTGAAGCGTTTTAGAGCCAAGGTGAGGATGCTCAGCATCCTCCAGGGCAATAATTTATACCTCACCTTTTGGGCTCTGCTCTGGCACTGTCTCAATTCTGCCAGGCTCAGACCTTCAAATCTCAGACATTCACCCTGCAAAAATTCAGGTGCTGAGCTTTAAAGTTCTGAGATGATTAGAAGATTGGCTTGCATCTCATCTTCTGGCTCTGAAGCCTGGAGGGATGTTCTGATAACAGTTAAAGCTATTTTTAATTTATCCATTCAGGCTGTTACTTAGGCTCTCAACCCCACCAGTCTTTGTGTGAAGCAGCAAGAGCCCTTTTCAGGATTTAGCTGTGAATCTGGTGGATTTGAAAGAGGACAGTCCTAGACAGCAGTTTGGGATTGAGCTACTGCAGGTCCATGGAGCAGAGAGTGGACGGAGACCTTTGCCAGGCAGTAACCTGTGGGGCTGATAGAACCTTGGCAATTGGCAACATCTCTCTTGATAAAGGAAGAACCTCTAAAATTGGATTTGAGGGCCATTTAATAAACCAAGACTAAGAAAAAATAAGTCCAGCAGATTTTATAATATTTAAGGGGTTTTTTTTCCTGGTCAGGCAGCAGAAAATGTGGAATAAGGCTCAGAACTCTCAAAGCTGCTTCTGTCACCTGTGAAATCATAAAAACCACATTGGAAAGGACTTTGCTAGGGTTTTTTTGCTCCATCCCTGTGGCTGCAGGCAGGATGTCAAACCTGCTGTTAGAAATTGCTGCTGCTGCTGGTTCCATACCCTCCTCTGGCAATTTATTTTAGTGCTTTAACTGGCCCTGCAGGTCACACACTCACCCCAGTCTTAAATCACAGTGCTGCTGCTGATGGGCCCTGAGGAAGCATTTGGTGCAGGAGGGGAAGGTATCAAACAATCTGGCACATTATTGCAGAGGACTGCAGACATGGATAAATTGGCATCTCTGCCCAGCTCTGCCAGCTTTGGAGTTAAGGAGCTGCCCTTGCCTGCCCAGCACGTTGCAGGATAATTTATTAACATCTAATGGACTCTCTCGTTTCTTTCTGTCTCCTTGTGAAAAGCAAAGGGGATATCTTTCCCTTCCCCTTCCTCCACCTATTCTCTGAAATGCTAAAGCATCTGGCTGCCTCCAAGCAAGGACAAACTACAAACACCTGGGTGCTGGGGGCTTTTTTCCTCCTCCCCTCTCCTCCCTGAGCTGTGCAGCTGCAGGACAGAGCATTCTGAGGCTGTGAATGGCACCTTGGATCAGAAACAGCCTCTGGCTCTCGTGGCTTGATTTAGAGGGTCCTTACTCTGGTGCTGACCTGATTACCTCATGATGAAATGATGTGGGGCCACGACACCGAGGCATGATGTCATGGGCTTTGACGTGTCACCAGAAGAAATACAAGCTTCCTACTGCTGGCACTGCATTACAAGGTGATTTTTGTTCCCTGCACGCTGATTTAAGGGTAGGTAGGGCACTTGTGCCATTCGTTCCTCCCCACTGAGACCACCAGGACCACGGATCTGCTGTGGGGCTGGGTGCAATGTGGGTGTTGGCAGCACCACAGCCATGTGGGTTTGGGAGGTGTGGATGTGCCCTAAAGGGAGGGAGGTGCTGCCCACGGGGCTGTGGGTCTGTGCACAAAGCCCTGCTCAGCCAGCAGCTCTGTGCTGCTCCCAGCCTCATAATTAGATTGAAGCCTGGAGTCTCTGGATATCATCCCATACCTTTATTTGGAATGATTTATCATGCCATCTAAATCAATCCCTGCAGAGAGACTTTGGGAGGTTTTGTTCAAAATGCTGCACACACCCTGCTGTCCAGTGCAGTAAATGTTCCTGGCTACATGAAAACCAAAGGCTTGCAAACCAACCCTAGGAATATTTTCCTGCCTTTTCCTGCACACCAGCTGTGCTTTCAGTGGGGAGCAGGCTGACAGGTCTTTGTCTCCGTGGATGGACACATCTGGGGATGATGATTTTATCCCTCTTACCCCCACCCCAATGAAATTCTTGCTGTGCTCCCTCCTGCTCAGAACCTGAATCTGGCTCACACCAAAATCCTCAAGAGTTCAGAATTTTGGGTTCAAGGCAAGGGGAGTGCAATTGACACAAAATCTCTGACACAAAAAACCCACCCTGCTATTTTGTGTGTCTTGTGTGCTTCCCCAGGGAGCAGAGCAGGATTTTTGCTCCTGATTTCACTGGAAAAATTGGGATCTGAAATTAAAGGTGACACAATGTGCTGCCCAGGTCTATTACTGTCAGTTGGCTTGAGCTGGTAGATAATTCATGGCAAGTAATTTATATAGCACTTTTACTTATCCTGCCCTTTATCTCATCTGTGGTCAATTTGTTGGAAGTCCTTCTAATTAGAGTTGTCTTTGCCAATCACATGGTTTATTTGTATTAGCTCATTGGCTAAATGTAGCTCTTACAAGGCATTAATGATATATAACTGTTATGAGAATAGGAAGAACTCCTTTCAACTGGAAATAATTTTTGCATTATTTAAGAAAAATGGAAGTCAGATGAAAAAAGAGATTTTTTTTTAAACCAAAATTGATTTCTTTTCTAATTTCAGAGGCTTTAAAAGATCTGCTATATAAAACTGAAGAAAAAAAAAACCCTAAGTGCAGCTCAAAGCTAGTGTTTTATCCTCTAAATACTAAAACCAAACATTTTTATTCCCCACCACTACTCCCCATTTTCCTGACAAAGTAATTACATATTAATCAGACCAAATTTGTGAAATGTTTTGGATGGAAAAAAAAAAAAAGAAGAAAAATAAGTCAAGTCTCTAAAATATTTCCTAGCTCTATTTATGATGATAAATTTGAAAGCCATTTTCCTGCAGGATGGCAACATTATCCTTAAACGCCTTTGTTCCTTCCAGGGACCTCATTTGCTGGAGTATTTGCAGAAAAGGAAACACAAAAGAGAGGTGAACAAAGGGGAAGTGGTTGAAAGATTGGAGTGAATTGGAATATTTCAGACAGCTAATGGAGGGCAAGAGGGAAAACACAGATAACAGTGCCACCAAGCTTATGAGTGGATGTGTTCAGCCCTTGCTGGGCTGGGTAAGGAGCTGCTTTGATGTTTCCTTTCCCTGGTAAAATCAGCTGATGAGTTGTGGGTGGGTAAATGAGAAATACAACAGTATTTCCCTGTTCTGCTGGATATCCTGGTGAATTTTGTCTCAGAGCTACAACCTCAGAGCAAATCCTGCAAAGATTTGCTTTGTGTCTGTTTTGTGAGCAGTAGGTTTGGTTTCTGGGTGCTAACACAGGTCTTTGCCCACCAGCTCTGGGTTTGGTGCAGATTCCAGCTCTTGGGAGTCCATGTGCAGGGCTAAGCTTCAAAATCCCTGTGGAGAGCAGCCTTGTTGCACTCGGCTGGGGATCTGCCTGCTCAGATTATCCGTGTAATCCATGCAATGTGAGATTAGCATCCAGACCCTGAGAAAAAAATTTGGGCATGGGGTTTATTTATGCTTATTTCCCAATGATCAACTCCTCTCTACCAAACCCCCTCCAGCAGGTAACTTTGAACCTGATTTTCTTCCCTTCATTTCTGCCACGCTAAATAATTTAACCTCTGAGCGAATTTTGCCTCAGCAAAGCATGTAGGGGACCAACACTGCAAACAAATTGCAATTATGCAGATCTGCCTGCTAGGGAGGAAAACTGAGTGTTTTCCCCGATGCAGCATCCTCTTGCTACCCAGTCCCACTGCTCCAGACAGAATCATTTGACACACGCGCTCTTCATTCTGGGAACTGCCTGCTTCCCCTTCTCCTCCCCCCTCCCCACCTCGCCTGCATTTCTCTTTCTGCTGAATGTCAGGGTGTGTTGAAGAGGCAGCATTTAATTATTTATTTTGGGTGCTCTTTGGCATAAATATTCTGAGGGGCACAGACAGTGCCGGATCGATCCCGGAGCCGCTGGGCGGCGCGGCCGTTCGCGCCCTGAATTTAATTTGCCAAATTGATCTATGGGAGATGAAGACAGGTTGCAAAAGACAAACAGCCCTCTGTGCTCTGCTCTGCCATTCCTTGGCCCTCAGAGCAAGAAGGAAACCAAGCTTGCTGTGAAGATGTTGACTATTTCAGGCTTTGAATAAGCAACGGCATTAGGAAAACTAGATGTGAAATTCAGACTCGCTTGGGTGGAAGCCAGGTCTGGGTTTGGGTTTGGGTTCTGGCTAGCCACAAATCTCAGCCCCAGATTCAAGCCTCTGGTAGGTTTGGCAGTGTTTTGTATTGTTTGTTTAATAGGACACAAGGAGTCACATTCATCCATGCTGGTTTTTATTTAAATGGGTTAAAAACTCCAGGGATTCTCTTCACTTTCCTTTCTCTGACTGTGGGGCAAACCAGTGCAGTAACAAGCATCTGTGTCAGCAGAGACTGCAGCCCTATAGCTGGAACTGCTTCTTAGTCATGGAAAAGAGAGGGGAGAAATTTAATGTGCAAAGCCTAATCCAATTCCTATCTGTGACAGGGGGAATCTTCAGCCTTGGTCTGTAAAACAGGCTCTGGCTGCAAGTGCTCAGCCCAAGGGACAGCTGCATTTGGAGCCTTATCTAAATTCTTCAGTCACATTGTGCCTTCAAAAAGGGGTGAAAAAAATCTTTGCTGTGCAGGCTTCCTAGTGAGATTTCCCCCAGAGCTGCTGAGGCAGGGGGATGCTCCCTGGGACCTGCTGGTGCCAGCTGGAGCTCAAGGACAGCAGAGCATGACAAGGAGTAAATGGGATTTGGGGGTAGCATGGCTGGTGGGTTTTGTTTTACGTGTGCGCACGCTGGGAATGTCTGAATCATTCAAGCAAGGCTAACAAACTTTACTTGGAAGATCTGAGATGGTGTTTTCTCACTTTTAAGGTGCTTTCTACTAAACACCTTAAAATCAAATACGACAAGATCATCCCAAAAGCAAAGATATACTTGGAGCTTAGTCTAGACTTCACCTGCCTTTCTCATTGGAATTATTTCTTTAGGCCCGGGCAGGACCACTGTGAGCTCTTCTCCTTTTTCCTTTGTGTCAGCTTTTATTCTTCTCCTATATATTAAATAACCTTATAAATGCCCTTTTAGCCATGGGTTAAACACTGCAAAGAAGACTGAAATTTCCTGTGCCTGACTTTGATCTTCTAAATTTGGCAAAGATGTGGAATAGTCTAATTTTCCTTGTCTTTCAGTATTCAGTGCTACTTTCTAGTTTTTCCTTTGAGTGATGCTCCCAATAATCATGGCATGAACAAACACCTGGCAGTTTGCAGCCAGAGCAGTGGTTTCACTCTCCCTGTTACCTCTTTCCAAATATTCTCTTCCTTCCCTTATGGCTGGCTCTTTTCATTAGGTGACAGGTGCTGATTTTATTTTTCTGCTTGGCTGTTGCTGCCACTACCCTGTGATGCCCTTGTTCCCAGCTTTTCCAGCAATTTCCTCACATTTTTCATCCTTGGTTAGCACCAAACAGGAGAATCCTGAGTATTTTGGGTTTTGCCTTTTCCTTCTCCAGGGTGGGTTATGCTGTGAGCAATTTATGCACATGATTTGGAGGGAAACAAAATAGGAAATATTTTTTTCCTGTCTGCAGTGAGAAGTGTTGATGGAGCTGCGTGTAGAGAGAACTTTGCTATTTCTTGAGCTGGACTTAAGCACAGCCTGCTTCCTTACACTCTCCTTTTGAGACTTGGCTCCAAGGAATTGTCCTAGTAGAAAGGTTTCTGTATTTTAGAAAAAAAAATCATATCCCAAAAATATTCTTCTCACACATTTTTACATGTATCAGTATCAAATCTGTTGTGTCAGCACACATTTTTTTTGCAGGAATGTTTGCCACAATTCCCACTCTAGAAAATCTGCCCAGTGCACAGCTTTTGGTCTGAAAGAGGGGAAATAAGAGCAACTTGAATGTCTCACTCACCACCAAATTTTGTCTGAAAGTGCCTAATACAGGGCTTTCCTGTCACAGCACTAAGAAAACAGTAGGGGAAACTGTAAAATTGAGTAAATGTAGTAGGAAAATTGAGTTAGCCCCTTTTCCTGGGCAAGTCCTGCACCAGCAGCTCTGGGGTTCTGCTCCCAGGGCTCTCTTTTTAAAACACAGACACAGTGACCTGCACAAAATCTATCCTCAGTCTGCTCTGGCCAAATGCACGTCCCAGTGGCCAGAAGTGGCTTTGTAGCAGTTGCACAAACCCCAATGAGTCACAGGCTGTAAAAACAACATCGCAGTGGAGGTGAACACGACACACATCACAGCCTCTCCAGTGCCAATCAGATAGGTTTCACACCTCCTGGATCCTGTCCTTTATCGCTCCTGCCATCGTTTCAGCTACACTGAAAGGGCAGAAAAGCATGAACAAACTGTTACACTTGGCCTGACAGACATCTCTACTTTCAATTACTCCTCTGTAAACAGATTGGAGATAACAAGTGCAGCCATCTCGAATGGCTCTGCTGGCTGCTCAGGAGCTGCTTGCACCTGCCTGCTCATCCTCCCTGCAGAACATGATTGCATTTCACCTTCACCTCTTTTGTTTCCACCCTCCCTTCTGTTAGGGGTGAGATTAGAATTATTTACACTCCAGCTTTATGGCAGCAAAAACCTTCAAGGAATAATGTGAGATGCAATGACAGGTGCCAGTCACTATTTTTAAAGAATACATAAAATCATTCTTTCTTTCCAATGTCTTTATTTCAGAATTTTCCATTCAGCTCAGGTAGGACTGTGAGGATTGCATTTGATGCTTTCATTATCTGCTCCATCATTTTTTGAGTAACAGAGCCCACCACACCATGGCTTGCCTGGGTGTCAGTGGCCCATGAAGCAATGGCCATTTGTCCTTCAGCACCACCTCTGAGCCATCTCCTGCTGTGATTTACAGTGAACTCCTGTTCCTGCAGTGGCAACTGGATGTGTGGCAGCCTGTGAGCCTTGCTGCCCATCACCTTATTACTCTTCTGAATTTTGCAAGCAGCAGATCTGTGATGAAGTGCCTTCATCTGTTGTTACATCATCTTTCATTTCTGTGGCCTGTGCTGTCTGACACGGGGATGCCTTTTTTTAATGTGTCTACACACTGTCTCCAGATACGTTATCCAAATGCCTCGATAAATAGGGCATAAAGAACATCATCTTTTAACAGCCATGCATGGAGCTGAAATTGTCTGAGGTTATAAATGGTTTTTGCCCAACTTAGAACAAGTTTTGCTTGGGTGGCTCAGAAGGGAGGTTTTGCCTGAAGGCTGCCTTGGGAGAAGGCAGCATTTTCTGAACCATGTTTCTCTCTGCCTCATCTCTGTCCCCCTGAACTCTGGGACAGCATTCCTGCAGCTTTCCAAGGAGCTGAATCAAGCCCTTATCACACAGCACTTGCTCATCCTCCTCCAACACCACAACCTTTATTAGTGCATTCAGACATGATAAGATACTGATTTATTCATCAAAATTTTTCCAGCAGCAAATGGAAGTGCATCCCCATTTCACACTAATATGCCTGTACAATCACCCCTGCTGCTTAGATGAGGGGCTGATTTCCATGCCAGGAATCCTGCTTTGTGCCAGATTCCTTTATTCTTCTTGGAACTTTGAAGATACATTATGATGCTAATTAATTCCTTTCTCAAGAAGAGAATAATTGCAAGTATTGGAAGCAACTTCATCAATGTGGCAAATGAAGGCAAATAGATGCTCTTTTTATTTTTTCTTTGTTTCTTTTTTTAAAATTTCCCTTTTGAAGGCAAAACCCACAGATTGAGCTGACTTGTGGGTTCTGTCATTAACCCACTGGGAACTGGAACTGGCTGCCACTGGTGCCACTCACTGGGATTTTCCTACTGAGACAGAATCAAATGTTCATTAGTGGAGGACATTAATTCATTTTTGCTCAACAGGAGCTTCTTGGCGACATGAGGGGGAGAGCTGGAGCTCTGTGCATCTTGGGGGGAGGCATTAGGACGGCTGCAACACAAACTTTCTGTTCTTTATGGATCCTCCCATGGGAATCCCCTGACCTTTTATATGCCTGATTTATATAATCCTCTCAGAGGACAGACTAAAGGGGGGACATTATCAGCCAATTAAAAGATTCCCTCCTGAGGAGGATGGAAAATAGCAGGCAGATGATATATTTTTTATACAACATCAATCACCATTCTGCTGCTGGATGTTGCACTGGGGAAGATCTGTGCTGTCACCTCTCCCCATCTGAAACTCTGGGAGGAGAAACCCTGTGGTGGATTCCTAAAACTGTGTGGGTAATTGAACACTTGATGGGTGTGAAATGGCCCTTTATGACAAATCAACCATCAAAACTGCATTGGTTGATTGGTTGATATATCCTTATTTGCCCCTGGCTATTCCCTACCAGTTGAAATCTTTGTCTAGATGAATAAGTAAGTAATGTTTAAAGGCAAGGGCTGTTATTTTATTGCTCTTTTCTAGGAATCTCCCAGCTCACACCCACACTACACAATCTCTCTGGTATTTACTCACAGCTCCATCTGATCTGCCTCTTACTTCCCTACTTCCAGCTGCTCTTTGCATCCAGCAAAGCTGCCAGTTATCTTCAAAAGGAAATGTGTCAGTGTGTACTCATGAAGGTATGCAGCACCACGGTATTTACATCAGGGTTTTGGTCACACGGGTCATGTGGGAAATAAAAGATGCTGCAAATGGGAAACAGTTGCTGCAGGCTCCAGGGTGTTAAGGAAAATACTCTGCAAAGCATCTTGTGGAGAGGGAAAATGTTGCCTTTCACAGATAAAACTGGGTGTTTCTGAGGTTCCTGGGTAATTCTAGTTCAGGGAGATTTTTGAAAAGGGAGATTATTGCCGCAGCATGTGGAGATTGTTGATCCATGGCTGTAGGGCTTGAAGAGAGGACAGCAAGGCAGTTCAGAGAAGGAATGAGGCAGGGCTGGAGCAGATGTGAGCACGGTAACTGGGATCAGAGCCCAGCTTCAGGGAGCAGCTGCCTTAGGCTGTCCTTCCAGACAGACACCAACACACTAGAGGTGCTCTGCTCTTAGGCTTGAGATGCTGCTGAGTGTCTTTTGAGCCTCATTTTCCCCTGTGGTCCTGGGAACTGTCTCTGCTGCCTGCTTGTCACTTAAACTGTTTTTCAGAACAAGATCCAGCTATCACAGCTTCCACCCACCCTGCTCCTGGTGTCAACATCAGAGATATGTTACTATTTACTTACTGATATTTTACTATTTACTTATTGGTATTTTGCTACTTCACGGCATGCCCTGGTCCTCCCCCAAGGAGTGTGGGTGGGTTTGGACACCTCCAGAGAGGCTGAAATGTTCATTTAACTGCACATGGGGCAAGGACACTGCCCACACCTGCTGTCAGAAGCTGTGCAAGGTTCTGCATCCCAAACAGAGCAGAGGCTGCAGGGTTTGCAAGGCTGGACAAGGGCTGCAGTGCAGATGCATCCTGTGCAATGAAAGCTCCCATTATGCTGCCCTTTTAGCACGTGTCTGCCTCACCCCAGTGCTGCTCATTAGTTCATGTCCAGTCAGTCCTTGGCTAATCCATCAATGCCAATCGTGATGGATGTGGTTGTGAGGAAGGGCACTGGTGCCTGGGAGCTGCTGAGTGTTCAAAATCCAGGTGGGACAAAAATTCAACCCATCATTCACTGGCCTCAGTGGTGCCAATTCAGCAGCCATGGTGTCAGATAGCTTGGAAAGCAGCAAAACCTCAGTCCTGAGTTTATTTCCTCATTCCAGCGTGGTCCAGCCCACATCAATCAGGTCAGTAGGTGCTTCTCCAGGCTGTGCTTCTCACTGGATATTTCATTTTTGTTGCTCACGGTGACCCTGGGTCCAAGGGCTGGCCCAGGGCGGTCCCATTAAGGGCTGTGGGCAATGATGACATTGTAGATGTAGATCCCATTAAGGGCTGTCTGCAGTGATGTGCCGCAGGTGCTGAACCTCATTTCAAGGAAGCCAGCCCACCTGCCACACAGAGATCCCACCTTAGAGCCTGAAAGATGTGTGGATACATAAAATGTGTGAGAAAGTTCGTTACAAGAATGCAAACATCAGAAGGCTTAGAAAATCTAAAAAAATCAGAGTGACAATGTGATGAGGGTGGGATGTGACAGCTGCAGGCACTGCACTTATCTGT
This sequence comes from Ammospiza nelsoni, assembly GCF_027579445.1. Classification (NCBI taxonomy): domain Eukaryota; kingdom Metazoa; phylum Chordata; class Aves; order Passeriformes; family Passerellidae; genus Ammospiza; species Ammospiza nelsoni. Next base: position 5,730,549 of record NC_080646.1, on the reverse strand, counting down.
GTGCTGCTCTGGGTGCCAGTGCTGACAGCTGGAACCTCTGCAGAGACCAAGCAATCACCACAAATGACCCAAAGGCAGACAAATAAAAGTCATTTTGAGTCCCTGGTATATTCCATCAAGGAATCTTTATTGGAAAACCAAATGGGAAATCCCGAGTCCTTTTTTTATCACTGTGCTGCAGAGGAGAATGTGGTAAACTAATGAGCCAGTTTAGCTGGGGCAACAGAGGTGTTTGGTGATTTGGGGAGGGAGGAAATGTGCAGCTGTAGTGAGGGATTCCTGATTTAGGATGCACATGGAGTAACGTGGGCAGCAGGTGGCAAACTGAAGATGCAATATCTTGTTACAAAACGAGCAAAATATATTTGCTGCAATTAAAGTCTCAAGATGCCATGTTGTTACAAACCTGGAAAGGGCATCACGCTGTGAACTGGGAGATGATGTTTCATTTCTTAAATGTGTACAATCATTTATGCCTTTACAACCTTGCTGATGCTGCCCACCCTGTTGTTTGATGTTATATTTCAGGTCACACACTTGCAGGTAAATGTTCCAGCACTGAGCTCGTCGGGCCTGTGCTCTGCATCCTGGACAGCAACTCACCTTTGGAATAAGCCTCAGGTTTGTTAGAAAAGTCATGGATTTGGCCATTAGGACAGAGATCCAGCAGATGGGAGGGGAAGGAGAGCAATTTCCTCATTTCAGCACAGGGCTGAGCACTGTTTGCATAGTTTATGTGCCTTAAAGACTTTTGAGGAATGATTGTACAACAACATAAATGTTACAATTGACTCAGTCCTTTCCCTTGGAACTATAACTAGAGGGACAAGATTTTGAAATAGTCAGTATTCATGATGAATAATTAACACCCTTTCCTCTTTGTGTGTGCCTGTAGTCTTGGAACTGAGACACTGCCAGCTCTCTGAGTTCCACAATATCAGCATGTTAGGGGTAAAATTAATTTTGAGACCAAAGAGAGGAAGACAGGATGTAAAGGAGGTGGAAGGGAAACCAGAAGTGATGGGAGATTTCAAGAAATCCAGATGCTCTCGAGCTGAAATCATAACAAATAATCACCTAATATCTGGGTAATTTGAAAAATAGATGACAAGGATGGTAGAAAACAGCTGTTCCAAGGAGTCTAACCAGGTTATTTCTCAGGGAGAAGGAAAAAAAGTCCTGTCAAGTGAATGGAAGATTTCACTCCTCATGTTCTTGTGAGCCCCTGTTGCACTGTAATGACACTTGCAGATTCTAAGGCAATTTTCTTGTTCCTTGGGATAACATGGATCCTACTTGTTTCTATTCATCTCCCACCACAGCCAGCCCCCATTCCCTTTATTAATTACCACTGGAGCTCAGCACATGTGCAGCTTTCACACCAGCAGCCCCATCTATCCTCCATTTCCTTCATTTCCCTTAACCGTGCCAGTTCAGTTTACTGTGTTTGGCTTTTCTTGACATGAGATTTTCAACTTGCTCTGTACAGTTTACTCATCAGCTCTCACCCTATAAAATTTCCAGGAGCTGGAGAAATTTGGAGGGTGCTGGGGCATCCTTTTACAGCAGAGCATTCCCTGCTGAATTTGAACATCCTTATTCTCCAGATCCAGAGTTTTATTTCTCTTTTGTTTTGTTTGCATTACTCTAAATCGTGATGAATCCCAATAAATTCATTGTGAATGGTGAGTGAAAATTTGGTGTGGGAGAAAACAGCCTCATGTCCTTTTTATTGTTTAAAGTGGAGCATTCCCAGTGGGTAAATATCCTCTAGCACCACTGTGGAAGAGCAAATATATGAAAAACCACTTAGTACCACTAAGGATACTAATGCAGTTAGAGCATTAATCTTGCTGCAGCTGTTGTCAGAACTGTCACAGGGCTTAAGGTGGTTCCCTGGAGCTGCTGAGGAGAGAACAGCACCAGTGTCTGGGGCGGTCTTAATGGGAGGAGGAAACTGGATCCGGGGCATTTTTCATTTGGATGTACAGACGGACATGTGCTTCCTCCCCAGGATTCCTGCAGCCTGTTCTCATCTGCACAGGATCTGTGAGAGCTTGGGCTGGAGGCTGGAGGGAGCAGGTGGTGGGAGCTGCTGGGGACGCTAAGCTGTAGGATTTTGTCAGGATGTTTGCAGAAAATGGGGAAAAGTCCCATGAGAAGTGACCACAAATTTCTTACAGGATGCTCGAATGTTGCTGGGAGCAGCAACAGATGTGTCCTGTTGAGCTGCTACCTTCAGTCCTTTGTGTTGGTTTTTCCTTTTTTTTTTCCCTTCAGGATCCTCCTTTTGGGCTGATCCACAGCAATCAATACCTTCCCCTCAGTGTGAACCAGCGCAACGTGCATTTCTGTATTTCAGGCCTCGCTTTCCCCTGCCACTTAGTGGCTTTAAATGGCAAAATATTTTTGCAAAGACAAATTGCTGTGCAGGTAGCACGCTGAGCTGCTGGAAAGGCTCCAGATGCCCGGAGGGATGGGAATGACTCCCTGCATCCCCTCAACAAGGAGAGATGGCTCTGAGCGTTCGTTCTCCACAAATGAAAATTAGAGGAGTGTCAAATGCTGACAACAAATCGCAGCACTGGTTCAAATGCAAGGCAGTCACAGGCCCACAGCACCTCAGCTCATACTCAAACCCTGAGTATTTTTTCAGAGCAGCAGAATTAAGACCATTTTCAATATGTACAGGCTGATTCTGAGTAAGGAACTGCTAAAGCAGGAGCATTCCCCAGCAAATATCCTCTGTGCCAAAATGATGAAATTTGAATGAACCTGGGACTCTGTCTCAGGACAAGGCATTAGATTATCAAAGTGAAGAAGAGTTTTATGTTATAGGTTGCTTGGAAACAGGGATAAAAATCTGTCCCTGGCCCCTTTTGCCCAGTTGCAATTCCCCAGTGCTCCCAGTTTGTGAAAACACAGTTTGCAGTACTACAAAGCTGGCAGTAGAAAACCTGCATTTATTCTACAATTTCTCACATGGAGACAATGTGGTGACCCTCTAGATCCTGGAATAGCAAAAATCCAAGCTTCTTTCTGCAGCGCTTTCTTCCTTCCCCTCCTCCCTCCACCAGGTACCCTAAAGCAGAGGGGCATCTTCTGCTTCAGGTTTTTAACCCTTTTCTCCCCAGAAGAGCCCAGGAATCTGATTCACTACATGTGGGTTCAGCATGCATGTTATTTATTAGGATCAGCAGCTCTGTAAAGTTAGGCAAGAAGTTGCTTTTCAAGGCCCTGGGTGGCTCTAAACATTATTAAACATGGTCATTAGAACATGCTTTTCCAACCATTGAACAGCTGTGAACATTAAATATTTTTGTTTAATAAGTGCTTGCTTTTTCAGCTGCTGAGTGGCCTTAATCTTTTTTTTTTCCCCTCATTAAAAAATGTTGTTTTTCCAGCCCATGAGCCACTGAAAATACTGTTCTGTTTTTTTCTCTTCCTTTTTATTTCTTTTTTCCCTCTCTCTCTCTTTTTTTTTTTTAATTCACCGATCAGTTTATTTTTATTTTTTAAAAAAGGGTGAGAATTTTGGAGCCTTTGGCTAAAAGAACTTGTTTTCAGCTACTAGGACAAGTATGGGGCAAGGCTTAAGATAACATAATAATCAAACCTTGCTTGTGTGAACAAGTTCCACTGAGATAAGAACATGCAAACTATCCAAACATCAGCAGAGTGTCTTCTGTGTGTGCTCTGCAAGGATGGATGAATCACAGTGCTGCATGCCAGCTTCCCCACCTGCCAGTCAAGAATGTCCTGTTGTGTCATCCCTACAGATCCAGGGGGCAAGGTATGAAGCAGTGCTGGGGTCAGAGGTGAGGCCTGTGTGTTTTGGATTCAGAATGAAGATAGTGCTTTTTTTTGACTTAAATTTCATTTGTTCTCCAAGGCAGCCCAGGTTACATAAGAAGAAAGGTAATCAGGAAGGAACGTCTTTTAGCAAAGCATTAGACTGGAAAAGCAACTTCTGCTGCAGGCTCATTGTATGGCCATGGGAAAGTAATTTGTGTGCTATGGGTGTTGCCCAACCATCCCAAACTTCTTGGGCTTCACCTGAGCTCCAGCTGTGTTTCCAGGAAGGAGGGTCTCTCTGTAGGTCCAGTATTCTCTGTGCTAGGACTACAAACTCTTGAGAATCACATCCTAGGTGTCACAGACATCTTTTTATTAAAATCCTTTCCTTAGGATTTTTTCCTCCTGAGAAACTGAGGGGCCTCAAGAACAAAACATAAAAAAATTATTATCTGCTGCTGTGGAATGCAACTGGTGGATCTGTGATTGGTCTCATGTGGTTGTTTCTAATTAATGGCCAATTACAGTCAGCTAGTTCAGACTCTTTGTCCGAGCCACAAACCTTTGTGATCATTCCTTTCTATTCTTAGCTTAGCTAGCCTTCTGAGAACCTTTTCTTCTATTCTTTTAGTATAGTTTTAATGACATATATATCATAAAATAATAAATCAAGCCTTCTGAAACATGGAGTCAGATCTCCATCACTTCCCCCAACATAAGACCCCTGTGACAACCATCACACCTAGGGGACATTAATTGTCTCTGATTAGGCAAATAGATGGCAATCAGTCTTTCTGCCTGGCTTTCCCATAATATTGAATCCCAGGAATCTGCTGGATGCACAGGCTCACCCTTATGGTTGCTACCATTCCTGCTCCCCTGATTTTTAGGGTGGCCCTGCTGGAGGAGGGGACCCTGGCAGGATGGAAGGCAGGATGTGTCCAACACCTTGCTCATCTAGGGGAGCTCTCCTGGGGGGTGCTGAAAGTGGCAGCTTTCCCCCTGTGGCTGGGGCATTTGGCGTTCTGCAGCTCCTAAATCACCCACTTGGAATGCTCCGTGCATCAGCCTGGAAGGGAGTCAAACCCTTTTTATGAAAGCTGCAATTAGTGGCTTCCCACAAACAGCATCCAGCACTGACAAGTGGCTGCTATGTAATGCTGTTTATGGACTTGTTTCAGGTAATGGAATTTCATTGCCTTTCAGGTGCTCCTGCCACAGGAAGCACATATATTTTTTCAGCTCTGTGATTTTTTCCACTAAATTGCGCAAATCTTTATATTTGAGCAAGTGCATTGGAAACATTTTTACTCTGCATTTATTCTGCAGTTCAGGTCCTTCATGAAAGGAAGAATAAATATATTCTTCTAGGGAAACTGGGGGGAGAAAGCAAAGGGAGCAGAGATAGTGGGAAACAAAAGCTGGTCTTCACAGATCGGTGTACATGTATTGCCTCAGTGTGCCTGTGCTCTATTGGCTGGTGAGGGGATCCAAAATTCCTCTTGTTCTCCACCCCAAGCTGTGGCAGCTCCCCACAAACCCCTACCTGAACCCAAATCTGTCTGTGGCTTTCCTGGGAGACTGAGGATGTGATGTGGAAGCTTTTCTTGACTCTTCTGCACAGTTAGATGCTAATTGCTAGGCATGGAGCAAATCAACCTGAGACTCCAAATGGCCTCTTTAGCTGCAGCTGATTTAATGATATGGAATGATAGAATCTTTATGGTTGGAAAACACCTCTGAGGTCACCGAGTCCAGCTGTTAACCCAGCACCTCCAAACCATATCCCCAAGTGCCACATCCACCCCCAAAGTTTTGAACACTTCCAGCACAATTATGTTGTGTTTAATGTGGAAGCAGAGGGCAAGGGCAGGTTCCATTGGTTCTGCCTGGCTCATAACATCTTCCCTGGGATGATGCATTGCCTGCAGCCATCCACACTCCCTCCCAAGCTCAGCAGAGCCCTGCTGGGCTGCCTGCACTGGCATTTGGTAGGAAAAAGTATCCCCCATGGATGGGAGGGCACAGCAAGCCTGGAGATGTGATCACTTACAGGTCACCCTTAGAGGCATAAAGAGCATTTGTTAGGAAAGCTGAGCACCAAAGTGCACAGCATCCCCTTTTGTTAGTGAGCCCTGCTGAAATCATGAGCCTCAAAGGCAAGGGAAGGCTGTGAACCCAAGGAACAGGTGAATCAAAGGCAAAGGAGTTGCTCCAAGGGAGAAAATTTGAAATCGAGGTTGCAGAAAACCAAGGGATAATTAATGGGATAATGCAGGTAATACTATCACACAGCACTAAAACAATACAGGACTAATTAGCTCAAATATTTGCTGACAACGTGGGTTCTGAGGAGAGGGGGGCATGGGATTTCATAAAACTTAATTAACTCATAGAGTAAATCAGTTTCATTCATTGCCACAACAGAGCCAATCAAGATAGGCTTACTGTTTGCTCATTTGGAAAATGATTAGGATTCCCATTTAGACTTAATTACAGTGCAAAGGTTGACAATTATCATCTTTGTGGAAGCACTGGATACCACAGTATCTCAGCTGAACATGTGCCTGTAATTATAGACATCATTTTCTTAGCAGAAAATATAACCCACTTATTACCTGGATTTTGTGCCTGTAATTACAGATAGTAGAAATAAAAAAAAAAAAAAAATCAGAATCAGGCTGGTGCTGATCTTTTACTTTGGATCTTTTACCAGTAAATTACTTTGTGCAACTGTTTGTCACAAATTAAAATGTTGGTTTGTGCTTTATAGTCCCCATGGAGGGGAATTTGTGGACGTACCAAGGAATCAAGCCAGCCACATGGGTCGTATTTTGACACAGCCAAGAGCAGCCCTTCTCAGATTGGTTTGGTGTATAAAGCCCTCCTCAAACCTCCCTGAAGTTTCTCAGGTTACACAGGCATGTACTTATCACTGCAGAAGCAAACTACTGAGAGAAACTTGGTCAGATGTGGAAAATCACAGCTTGATCTGAGCCACTACCAAACAGAGTCACCCTGCTGACCAAAATAAGCCACATTAATATGAAAGATTGCCAGCAGTGCTTGGCCACGATCATTTTTAATCCTGCCAAACAAAAATGATAAGCAGGTAGAGATTCCTCCCTTTTGCCAGCCCAAATCCCTCCAAGAGGTTGCTTCAACTCGTCACATCCAGGGGCTGAGCCATGGCTGAGATAAGAGAAAAGGAAAAGTTCAAAACACTTTACAGATTTTAATTACAGATAAGGCAGGGGGTAAAAGGAGGACATGATGAACACAAGATTCAGTCTGATTTGTCACCATCCCTGGGCCTCTGCTCGTCCCATGGGCTTGTGAAGATGGAGGGAGAGCATCCTTTGGAGGGAGCAGAATGCTGAGCACTAAACAAACACCAACACATTTAACAATAAAGTGGAATCAGCTTCTTCCCTTAGTGTTAATTATATTTGTTTCCAAGCCATGGTTGGTGAGGTAGAAGTAGGTGAGACTCCAACTTTCCTGTATTGGTTTCACACAGGAGGTGTCTGACCTTAGATTAATGCCTGAACCTCCTGGGGAAAATGGCCCAAGTGACCTTGGCACCAGGGCATCACATTTTCATGGGCAGGTTCTTGCCTCAGCTGAAATGCTGATTTTGCAGCAGATAGAGATGATTTGCAAGGAAATAGAAGGTAAGAATGAGTTTCCACTTTTATATCCTGTTTATTTTCCATGCTCTGTAGGAAGGAATATACCATTCAAATTTTTTTCCTATCTTTGCTGTTCTTCTTTTGAAAAACTCTGTTTGCATCCAGAAATGAGCACTGCCCCACTAGGAGGAGAAGAAACCCAGCTTTATCAGGTCAGGTAATCCCTGTGCACCATAATCAGCAAACAGTGTCAGCAGGACTTCAGGGAGTACATTACATTTCTGTAGCTGTGTTGAAGGGCAGCTGGGAGTCTAGAGGCAGAAAAGCTTCTTTTTCTTTTTTTTTTTGGTTTTCCAGGAATATTAACTTGTGTTTTCATTCTGCTTTTTTTTTTTTTATTATTTTTTCATAGGTGTAGATAAAAGGGAAAGAAAAAAAGTTTCAAGTGTTGGCTGTGTCCTTTTGAATGTTTAATGTTCAGGTGCTTTTAATATTGCTCGAATGCTGAGCGTTTTGCAAGGAGAATAAAAACAGTCATAAAAATAATACAACAGGAAAAATAAGTCCTTACATTGTTTGAGGTGCTTTTAAAGCTGAAGGCCTTTGCTTTTATTTTGTTTCTTATCCCACATTCGCTGGAGCTTTATGTAGCTGCGGTATTACTGTGTTGCTTTGGAAAAGCTGAGAGGGTGGATTTTTTGATGCCTTGGCTCCCATCTGCCTGGCAGCACCAAGTTCCTTCAGATGTCAGCAGAGAATTCTGCTCCTCTGCAGGCTGGAGAGGAATGCCAGGCACTGCTGGTGTGACAGCAGGAGGATTCCAGATGCGAGCTCAGAGCTGGAGCATCTTGCTCACCGCAGGCAAGTCAGAACAGTGCGCGGTGAACCAGCTTCCCTTTGAACTGCTGAACTGCACATTCCCCTCCTGGCCCTGCTGCCACGGTGGGTGGGACGAGGGGGAGCAGAAAGGAGGGATAAGGCACCAATGGGGCCGTGCAGGTGTGGGTGGTGGGAGCAGCTGGGTTGCCAAACCCAGCACCGGAGCTCGCTCCACCCGGCTGAGCGCGGCTGGGAAACCTGGCAGGGTTTGGTTGCCTGGTACATGGAGAAGCTCATCTGGAATGCCTGGTATCTCCAGCCAGCCCACAATTAAGTGATTAGCTGCAGTGAGCAGAGGTTCAAAGAAATACAGAGGGTTGGAAGTATTTTTGCTTGTTTAAAAGTGAGGATAATAATTTAAAAAGCCTAAGGAAAGAGGAATCCTCTCAACAGAAGGAAGGAGGAGGAAATGAATGGAGCAGAGGTTTGTTAGCATACACCAAATCAGGCCTATTCACTGATTTCATGCAGAACTAGTTGTGCCACTTCAGTGTTTGTTTATCCACTAGAGGAGCCCCAGATACAGCAGACACAGGAGCTCATTGGCACACAGGTATTTGCCAGCTGGTGCTAGAGACTGGTGAGATCCAGGGCAGCAGCTGCACTGCTGTGCAGAGTTTCTGTCTTTGAAGTAAACAAGAACTAAAATCTTAAAAATGGGTTTTTGAGGTTCAAAGCCAACACTGTAATGTGGGGTTACAAATCACTGACCTTGAGGAGATGGGGGAAAAGGTTCAGGAGCAAAGGAACACATGCTGAAAACAACCTCCTGCAAGATTCACTGAGCTCCATTTATATCAAACTCCTTCAGCATCAGAAATCTTTGGTTTTGTTTACTTTCCTCCCTCACCTACCTTTAGTATCATCTTTGTCGTTTTTGGAAATCCCTGCCAAAATTGTATATTTCTGTCTGAACCTCCCTGTTGTTCTGAATTAATGTCATAAATGGAAGAAGTTTTGACTTGTCAATGTGAGTTTTGAAAAGCAAGTTGATTTTCATATCCTTATCTGAATTCAGCCTGTCTGTGTATGTTAAGTGATTAGTCTGTTTTTGACTTTTGGAGATGCTGCCAACAATAGTCATCACCTTGCAGAGGTGTAAACACCACAAGAAGTCAAGAACATTCCATTTCTTGTTATAAAGGTTTCTGGAGGTTAAGCTTGGAACAGAATGTAAAGCAGAGTTTTAAATTTCAAGGATAAGTAGCTGAGACAGCTAAAGTGTCACACAGATTAATAAAAAACATTGTTACTTTATTATTGCCATGCATCTGAGTATAAAACTGAGAGGAGAGGGACATTTTTTTTTCCCCTTTGGTTTTTACCAGAGGTATTTTATGCCAGAATTCTTAGCTGTGCTCTTCAGAGGTGAGAGTGATTTTAGTGTGGTGGTTGTGAATAACTCTTGGATGGAGCAGGGATTTGGTGACTAAGAGAGAAGGCCTTGGGTGCACACAGCTCTGAGATGTACCAGAGTTTGCATTAAGAAAGGATGAGAAGCAATGCCTGAGCTCATGCTAAGCTCCTCCACAGGATGACTGTAAAATTATTTTTGAGAGAGATCCAGGCAAAGCTTATGCATAAAAATTAATCCAAATGCTCAAACCCAAGCAACAGATTTTTGATGCAGAGCATGTTATCTTATTGAGGTGGAGAGACACAAAATTAAAGGTGAAGTGGCCCAGATCACCTTGGCTTTGGTGCCTGAGTCTTTTGAGTGCCTTACTTTGAAAGAAGAGTACAGAAACAAGTGCCTTCTGAATATGCTAATAACTTGAGAGTATTCAGAGGGGATGGAAGCTCCTTCCATGTGAAAAATATCCTTGGGAACCAGTGCTAGACATTATGCAAAGTGCACCTGGCAGAAGCGATGGGGAGCAGAACAGAACTGCTGAACAGGTTTGATGTGTGTGTCTTGTGCAGGAGGAAACCTTCAGTGCTGGGCAGCAGGGAGCCTGCAGAGGGCTTTGCATGGGAACACCTCATCCAAGGAGAGGATCCACAGAAAAACAGGGCAGGTGGTCCAGTGCTGAGCACTGCACGTGCATGGAGGGGTTTGCTCTTGGCTGTAGTCAATCAATAACTTCTCTTCAAAGCTTTCCAACCCTTCCTAAAGGAAACCCTGGGGGTGCCCACTCTTGAGTCACACCTGGTTTGGAGCACACAGCCCCTGGCAGGGCCAGAAGGAATGTCCAATTTGTTCGGGGAGGAAGCATGTTTTGAATCTCAGTGAAATCTGACTCCCTGGATCGGGAGAGATAGTGCAAGGGGTTTGAGACAGAAATCTATGCCGTTCTTGAAGTGGTTGGGAAAAAAGCAGAGATCTATGTGGGAAAGCTGGAGAAATGGCGGGAGAGAAAAGAAAAATTACATGCATTAGTGGTTTATGCCTTCCAGACATTTACAAACTCTGGGTAATGCAACTCAGAGGGAATTTTAGTCATTCCAAGGAGGCTGCATGATTTAAGAGGGCAGGAGGGTTGCAGTTTGTTCTATGGTTTAACCCACAAATAAAACTTCCATCACGCGGTTGAATATCTGGAAGGAATTTGGGGGTGCATTCATTTTTTAGGAGCAGAGACATTAATAAGGCATAGCTTTATTGCCTCAGTGACCTATCACCTCAGCATCATCTGGCCCTGTGCTGCCCATGGGATGGAGAGATTAATGTGTAAAACACACCACAGCTTCAGCAGATTTGGGGAAACAAAGACAGTCCAGCGGTTGTTGCACTCGTGATTTTTTTTACAGATGGCATTGCTCTCTCTGTTCTATGCCTTAAAGACAACCTACCCAATCCATTTTCCTTACTCTGCCTTCCAGAGAGAGCTAAAACCAAGGCACCATGCCGATGAAGGGCCAGTGCCCATCATCAGGCCATAATCTAATTAAATTAAAACTCTTAGATGCCCCTTTAATATATTCTCCTACCTGTTTCATTGAGTGATATCTTCCAGTCCATTTCCTAAATAGCTGATACCTTAGGAAAGATCCTAGAGCGTTCCTCATTGTATTACACTTGCAGAGGCCACTTCATTTTATTTAATATGTATTGTTATCTCAAGCTTAGGATGAGTTCTCTCAGCATTTTTCTTAATCAACTGTATTTCACATAGAAATTTCCCTTTGCCATTCCATTCCATTCCATTCCATTCCATTCCATTCCATTCCATTCCATTCCATTCCCTCTTTATATCTCTTGTATTTTCACATTCCAAAATGCTTTTCTGCCTTGCTTTCTGTCATGTAAAAATCAGACATATATCATTATCAATAAAATCCCTCAATCTGTTTTGTGATGAACAACAGATGAGAATGACAACAATGAAAAAAAACAAAAACCCAAGCATTCTCCTTTCTTGAAAGCCATTAAAAAAAAATGGAGGAAAAAATATTTGGAACTGGGATGAGAACTTCAGTTGACTGAGGGTTTAATTTTTATCCTTATTTTATTAGGAAAGGGAAACCGAGGCAGCAGAACTTGGCCAAATGAGTCAGTCATCCAGCCTAAGCAGATGTGCTGGCATGATCCTGGCATCTTTCAGAAGTACCAAGACTCATTTTGATTGTGAAATACTTGCAGAAGTGCATTATCAGAGAGCCTCAAAGGGGTTCATTTCAGAGCCAGTGGTTTGAGGCTCCTCTGATGGAAAGGAAGAGTAGATAATGCCTCATATTTCAATCAGACCATGAGCAAAGACCCAGAACAATCAAATTCAGCTTCTTTGCTCTTTATGCCATACTTCACGTATTTTACAGCACTAGGAGAAAGTTTGAGCCAGTGGAAGCTGGAGCAAACTTGAAGAGTTGCAGCAATGAATAGGACTGAAAGAAACTGGGTTTGGACTCATGGGCACATTTTAACAGCTCTTTATGATCTGCTGGGGGAATAGCAGCAGGATAATTTAATTCCCGTCACTTCAGGTGTAAAGTGATCTTGGTGACGATGGAAATTTCCAAAGTGATGTGCTCCTGATTTGCTTCCTTTCTTCTGCCCCTCTTGGGACAGCTCATCAGAGCAACTGGCTCATGGTCCGGGCTGTAATTAGGTTCATGATTAAAGTCCTCCCTCTCCCATGTGCTCAGCACTCATTCCAGGGGGGATCTGACTCAGGTAACTGGTGACCATTCCTAACCCTGAATTGCCCAGACAAAGCAGTGTCAGGTATTGAGGGTAATTATGCAGCTGATCACAGCCCCACTCCCAATCCAGGCATTTTGGAGAGCTAGAACAAAACGTGCTCTGTGTGGCACCAAAAGTCAAAGCACAGCTTCAAAATACACCAGGGGCTGCCCAGCCAAGGCAGCAGAGAAGGCATTGCTAAATTAGCTTGAGAAGCAGAGTGAGTGTTGGGTTGATGCCCCACAGCCATCTGCTGCTGCCTTGTGACTCCTGAAAGGGCTGGTTCAGGTGTGCTGCCTTCCTCCCGTGTCAAATGCACGGCCTCAGAAGAGCTCTGGAGGCTTTCAGGCCTTCCTTAGGCAGCAAAGGCTGAATATATTTTATATTCTGGTAAGATCTCATGGAGGAGAGAATATGTGTTGTGATGAATAATAAATGAGGCATGCAGAGGGTAGTCTAGAAAAGAATAATTTTAACCAGTTGTTTGGATTTTCCTTATGGATAAGGCTGCCGTTCTTATTTGAAAAATGTGAAAATCAGCTTTTTTAATATATATATATTTTTTAAGGAGGGGGTGGATGGAGGAGTCTAAATGGCAGGTATTTTCATTGTGACCCTTTTCAGAAAAATGCCGTGCAAACGTGTTTCTGTAGAGAGCACACAGGGCTTAGGCTGCTCTGACAGTAGCCAAAGCAAGCAGCAAAACATGTGAATGCCTCCAGACTGCTCCCAGGGTTTTGTTCCTCTGCCAAAAGCTGGGACTCACACTCACAGCATGAGGCAGCAAACTCCTCTGGCTTCATGTGCTCACACATGAGGTGGATTTAACACAGAGATTGTTTCACTCGCCTCACTTCTCCCCTTCTATTTCTCCCTTAAGGTCTTGGTCTAAGGAAATAATATGGAAGTAATTCTGGATGCAGTGATACTGAAGGCAGAGGAAGCAGCTTTGCCAGTTGCAGCACACATTTGTCAGAACATCTGTGCTTGTGCACCCTTTGGAAAGACCAGTTTGAGCTTGTTTCATCAGGATGCTTCTGTCTTGTGCCTGTGAAAGGCCGGATATTGGGAGATTTCTTAGATACTGTGTGTGCTTCCTGAGGCTGTTCAGAATTCAGGATTGAGATGCTGGAAGGACTTTTGGTGTCTGGATAGATACAAGTGTTTTCCTTTCTTTGTCTTTCAGGGAATTTGGGGTGAGCTCTGTGCATTGCTGGTGGGACATCGTGCCCTAAGAGACACATCAATCCCATCATCACAGCACAACCTTTCCTTTCAGCTTGCCTGTTCCCTGAGCTCCTGCTCAGCTAATGGGAGCTGACTGTCCCCAGGGTGAGGAAAACAGCTGTAATTCCTGGCTGCAGGGGTTTGGTTGCTTAAATATCTTCATTGGCACTGGGAGGCTCACATCAATTCAAAGCAGTTGGCCACTGTTTTGTGAATATAAACCTCTGCAGGCAACAGTTTGAGTTTGCTGTTCTGTTGTCTCAGACATCTTTTATGGAAAATCTTTTTTTTCAGGATTTTTCCTCCTGAGAAGCTGAGAGGCCTCAGGAACAAAATGTAAACATTGATTATCTGCTGCTGTGGAATGCAGGTGGATCTGTGATTGGCCCATGTTGGTTGTTTCTAATTAATGGCCAATCACAGTCAGCTGGCTCGGACAGAAAGTCTGAGCCACAAACTTTTGTTATCATTACTTCTTTTTCTATTCTTGGCTAGCCTTCTGGTGAAATCCTTTCTTCTATTCTTTTAGTATAGTTTTAATGTAATATATATAATAAAATAATAAATCAAGCCTTCTAAAACATGGAGTCAGATCCTCATCTCTTCCCTCAGCCTGAGAGGGAACAAGGTCACAATCCATCTCCCCGGAGGAGAAAATGCTGCACTTGCACCTTGAGCCCTTGTGTGACCATCAGAGTGGCTCTGGTTTGCATGGACACTTTGATGGACACGGTAGTGAAGCAAATGTGAGCCCTTCCCTCACCCAATCCAGTCCTGCTCCCCATTCCATGCAGCAGCAGCAGGAGGCTCAGGCCTGGAGTCTGCAGAGCATCTCTGCAGGATGGGCCTTGGGGAGTGTGCCCAGTGTGTGTGAGGAATGCATGTCTGCTGGCAAACGTAAAATCCTGAAATCTATAAATGTGGAAATAGATCATGTCAGAGAGAAACTTTGATCAGCCATGTGTAATTTTCTCATACGCAGATGTCAGCCTTCATAAGGCCTATGGGTTCAGTTTCAGATTAATGTGAGTTTTGCCCCCATTTATTTTGCATCACTTAAGAAAGGTTGACTGGGTCCTCAAAAGAGTGTCAGCCCTGATTAAATCAATCTTTAGGAGTCATCTGGTAGAACCTGGGCATGTCTCTGTATTTGGAAATCTTAACTTGAACTGTCTTTTGTTCCACTTCTGCTTATACACTAAAACAGGTGGATAGTAATCCTCTGTCATCTGCTGTTCTTGGATTATGTGGATCATAAGAGATTTTAATTAGATGAAGAAATGATTTCTGAGGGTTCATTTGGGGAATTGCTTCTGTGGGTCTCCTGCCTGTGCAGGAGTGGGAGCAAGTTATGAAAGCTTTGGAGCTGTATCAGTAAGTTTGAAGCCTCTTACCCAGATCTCTCCACTTTTCCCTCCTTTTTCTGCTTCTGAACAAAGGGCTGTAGATAGAGATCACAATCCTGTGCTAGGAAAAGCTGCCTTCTGAACACGTTCCTGCATGTAGAATATTTCCCAGAAGCAAATGCGTTTTTCTAATCTCAAGGCTTCGCTTTGTGCATTGAGATCAGATTTTGAGCAATAGGAATTCATTGCCAGACTTCCCCTCTGCTATGTACAAATTCCGCATATCAAAGGTGGCAGGATTCATCTGTGCAGAATTGATTTCTTGGAATTTGTGAGGCCAGGTTTTATCCAGCAGCACGGTGTGATGCCATCTCTGAAGGGCATTTCTCTTATTTAACATCTAAACAGAGTCAGAGAAGGGGAGAAACATCTTGAATATGATGACCAAAGTGGGGTGCAGGAATTTCTCCCAGGTATTTCAGCCATCAAACAACTCCTTGGCTCAGTCTGATCAGCTTTGAAAGTTACTATCCAAGATTAAAAATCTTCAGATGCTAAAATTTTATATTTTTGAGAGATCTGTTGTAGGTAGCACTGAGAGCCATCCTGCACAGCCTTGATTCTCCCACGTGGGCATTTTCCCACTGACAGCTGAGCTGGCCCCAGCACCTGTCTGTTAAATGTCCCCAAGGAGGAATCTCCAGGGTGGGTGATGCTGCGGGGTGACCCTGAGCATCACCTCTGTGCACTGGTGTTAAACCAAGTGCCTGCTTCTCTCTGAGCTGTCAAGTTGTCACCAGAAGCTTAAAGAGGCCTTATCTCCCCTTTGAGATGATGGAAATCACAAGATCTTAGTTTCTTATAGGCTGGCTTCTTTAATTTCTTCTTAAACTGAGACTGCCAGACTAAAATAATTATACACAAACATGCCCAGCCATCAGAACCCAAAGAATTTGAATTATCAGTGTATTTCAGATGCAAAATCCTTACTATTCAATCTTCTTTCCTGCTGTGTGATATTAAACTAGATAGCTAATCACACTCTCTGCTAGATTTGATTTATATTAAAATATTTCACTTGCTTTGCTGAATAAGCTGTTCCTGTGTCTGGTTCTGATCTCAGGATTTCAGTCACATAACCTTGAAGCAGATAGAGACCATTATAGAAACTTCTTTAAAAGTAGGATTAAACTTCTTTAGAACTGAAATTAAACTTCTTTAAAAGTGGGATGAATTCAGTTGGCATGAGCACAGAGAGCTGAACCATCCTCTCTGTGCGTTTGCATTCATGACTGTTAAGAGGAGATAAAAGGACTTTCAAAAAGGGATGAAGGAGAGATGGTCTATGAGGAAAATGGGGATAATGATAATGATATCTGTGGAAGTTTCTAATTTGATTTTTGGAGTGTAAAATATTAAGTTGGTCAGTGTTGGAATGCTACAGGCAGAATTATGGATCCTTGGGAATTTATATTGATTCAGAGGAAAATGAAATTTAGGATCTATCTGTATGGAAGGTGGCCTGAACATTTAAAGCAGGTCTAAGAGTCTGTAGATAATTTTGCATTCAAAGAAACGGATGAATTTTTCCCCCTTGCACCCAAAAATCTCTTTGGGATCTATGTGTGTAAATGTATGAATGATATCTTATTCACAGAATTGCTTTGAGCAGCCTGAGACCTTCACCACAATCAGTGATGTACAAAGGTAAAGGCCATGATTCTGCAGGTGTGATGGGGGACAATTGAAAAATCTCATTCACCTGGTGGCTGTGGAAGGAAAGCCCAGAAGATGAGGATTCCTGACCCAGAAGAAGCTCTTTTCTTGCTGCCAGTGTCCAGGAAGCCTTTGTGGTGCAGATGTGAAATGAATAGCAAAACCTGTTTCATTGTCCTGCCCTTGGCGAAGCTGTGAGTACCAGCAGCCACACTAAAGAGGTGGCGGGGGGCCAGGGAGGACTCCTGAAAATACCAAATTTCATCTGTTTTTCCTGGTGTAGTGTTCCAGTTACGTGTGGCTTCCACTGCCCAAACTCCAAAAGCTCAGTGCTGCTCTTTGTTGTCTGTCCTTAGATGTTGCAAGTGTAAGGTTGATCTGCTTGGAGTGGGATTTTTTTATTGTGAGAGGTTTTTTAGCTCCCTTTTTAAGCTAATTTTTCAAAGAACAGAAAAAACAATGGTTAATTTAGGCTGTAAAAATTAAGGGAGTTCTTCATCAACAGAAATGTTCTGCAGTAACCCCTGAACACCAACAGTGGTGACAAAACCTGGTCTGCTTTTGAAAGGCAGATGAATGAGTGAGGTGCTAGTGCTAAGGAGCTGTAATGACCCTAATTAGGGTTAATAATTTTACCAGAGATATTAAGCTTTATTAGTGCTGGAGGCAATTTCTCCCTGTGGTTCTTGTGTCTGACCTGTGTTGTCCTCTTGTAGAGCAGTACTGTGACTACACTGCTGTTACTCTTGGTTTGCACTGCTAGAGAAGAAGGAAGGAGCCAACACATTGCCAGGGTATATTTTGTAATACCTTATTCAGGTTTTATAGAACCCCACTGGTTTCCTCCCTCTTAAGCACTTTAAAGTTTTCTCACACAAAGTGTTGTTTGGAAGGCTGAGATAATTCAGGAGGGAGGAGGTGCTGAGGCAGCCAAAGGTGTGTGTGATAAATTAATGTAATTACTCAGGTTTGCACTATAGCACTGTGGGTGCACAGGAGTGCAGTAATAAAGGCAATATATCACCAGCACAAACAGAGATGGACACATAAACACCATCTGAGGCCCACACTATTTCTAGACATGTTGCCCTGCCACATCTGGCCCTGTGATAACAGAACAGAGCTTTCATGCTATTTTTACTCCAGACTTTCTTTTCATAGGACTTTTGTTTGATTTCCTACTGCCTCTCCCTCCTCCTCCCTGCCTCTGACTGCACTCCACATGTGCTTGGGCATGACAGTAAACATGCAAAATCACATCAGCAAGGCAGTCACAGAAGGAGGGAAAATTTAATTTTATTTTTTTCTATTTATCTTCTCAGATTGCTCTGACTGCTCATGCTGGCTGAAGGACTTGGTTTGGCTATTTCAATCTGCTAAAACTTCTTGCTCTGGTCCTATCTTTGGATCCTCTCTGCAGAACAAACTTCTCAATCAAATTGGTTTCCTTTAAATCCTCATCTAGCTCAGCAACTCATTCCCTCATCCCAAACTTACCCACCTAACTCTCATCCACTGCTCCTGTGCTGAAGTTTGTAGGACACAATTTAAAATGAGATATGCCCTTCTCCAGGTGTGGGAGTAATACCTAAAAAGGGGTTTTTAATAGATTTTTTTCTGACTGACTGGCTTCCCCTGTGGTGTAACAATAAGGAGTTATGAGCAATTTGCCAATGAAATATTTCCCTTCAAACCTCTGATTCAATATATGTGTGAGTCCATCTGCAGTGAACTACTTTAATATCCCTTGATCTGCAATAATAACTATAATTAAAGCCAAAATGAAGTTTCTATTGCTCATTTTCAAGTTATTTTTCCTCAAAGCAGCTCTGTGTAAATGTTCTCATGAAATATTATGAGCCTGAATGTTTTCAGGTGAGAACACCAGACCAAAATTGGAGTTTTTCTGAAAATACTCTCAACAAAACGCAGAACTGAATGTTTGATGTTTCCTGTGATTCCCAGTAATTTGAGCACTTTATGCAGCAGCTTCTTCACAAGTTGCTTTGATGTAAATATCCATGACAGAAGCAAAGTTGAACATCAAAAATATCAGTGAATAATGGATGGAACATGCTAGAGCATAATTCACATGCTTACATGTAGTTTCTCTTGCAATAAAAATGAGCACTGCTCTGCTTTTTACCTTATTACTAAGGTAATAACCACACACAGGTAGGAATTCAAAGTCCTGTAACATCTGGGTAGCCCATTTTTCCAGCTCAGATGTTGTTTCCTCTCTCTGTTGTTTTTATGCACTCTGACTAATGAGGACATTGCAAGTACTCAAGCCTTGGAAGTAAATCTTTTTCCTTTGGAATGAAAATAAACACCATTCACTCTCAATGGCTTCAACTTTTGTTCCCTCTTGTTTTGTCTTTTGCTTAAAACAACAACAATAATAATGTTAATAACAACAATAATAACAATAATAATAACAACAATAATAACAACAAAGCCCATTCTGACTTGTTTAGGCATTTCCTGAGTCAGTACTAAATTAAGCACAGAAATTACTTTCTATTGGCCACTGGAGATATTAGAAACACAGAAATGTTCATGTTCTTGGGGCATCTAGAATGGGGTACTGAGGATACAAAATGTACTGAGTTAAATGGATTTTGATTTTAGAGCACTCCAGCTCAACTGGGCGAATGTATTTATGGGGTCATCCAAGCACACATGCAAATTAGAAGTGATGCTCAGCAATTGGAAAGGAAATGTTTGCCAAATTCATGTTTTTCTGTGTCTCCCTGTAGATTAATGATTGCAAGAGGTTTGCTTTTTAATACAGGCAGGTGGACTGGCATAAAGTGGAATGTCCATGTTAGAAAAAGAGACAGCATCTTGATGTTATATTGATCTTTTAAAATTGCTTTTCAAAACGAAGACTGTTTCTGAATGATTCTATAAAATGATAAGTACCTGCAGTATAAGGGACTGGACACAGTGTTCAGAGAGATCCTGTCCACTGTTCTGACCACATTCTGTGTGTATGAGGAGGAAAACAAATATCTCTAAACACTAAGGCTTTAGTTATAAGTTTTGAACAAAACTTGAGTTCAGCTCCTTTATGCAAATCTGTTCCAAAGGGAGGGAACATAATCATTGCATACAGAACCCATTGGAAGTATATTTGAGTGATTTGCTTTCTTTTATTCTCTGCAAAGATTCCTAAGCTAAAACACGTGAATGGGCTAATTTGTTTAAAATGCCTTTTCTTCTTTCTCTTCATATTGCCTTTGGCAATTTTAAGCCTTCAAAGACAGCTTTGGTTTCTTAGCAGTCTGCCCTACTGAAGTAAGACTTTAATCAAGCTCACTAGCATCCAAATATGATGTGCAGCTGTACATTGTGCAGCTAACTGATTAATTTTTAGCCTCCCTGGGTATCTCAGAAAAAGTGCACATACTAGAAAGATGCAGATATTTTTCATTTAGCTATTTACTGTTCTTTCCCCAACCTTACCTCATTTGTTCTACTGTGATAAATAGGAAGAGGGTAAATGGACATCTAAAATCTTGATAGGGAATTTCATGCTAGTCAAAATAAGATTTTGGGTGTTTTTCCCTGAAGTCTTAAGGATTATGACCACAAAAAAAAAAAAATTTCTATCAAAGAAGCCATTTTATCAGAAAGTGGAAAAGAATGAGTTTTGCAGATCAGAGTGCTTTATAGTCATTATTAGATTTGTTTAATATAAACAAGGATCTTGAAACTGAATCTTCTGTCTTGAGTACAGGAAGGTGGCAAACCTTTTTTCAAATTTATCCCAACGTGGCTGTTCCAGTTTGCTGATCTTACCCACCCAGCAAGTTCATTACTCTGGCTTGCCTCTCTCCCCTGAAAGTTTCCATGAGAATTGTTGAAAGGTTTCATTTTGGTTCCACTGTGGAGTGAAAATCAAGTCTCAAGATCACGACAGCTGGGGTTCTCCTTGGGGCTCTCTTTTCCCTTTAAAGGAATGAGATTGCTGGTTTTAATCTGCTTCCATGGACTGAAACTACTCCTGTGTTCAAAGTGGCATTGCTGACAGGGAGACAACTGCAGTTTGGCAATCAGTTCTCTGGGACCTGCAACCTGCCTGGCAAGGAAGCCTCATCAGGTAGGTCTGAGCTCATTTAAATGCCATTATTCCAAGGGTTTGCTCAATCTGTGTACCCTGAAGTGGGAGAGACACCACAGAGAATGGAAAGATGGATGGCAGGCTTGGATGAATGCCCTAGTTAGACTCTCTCTATTAGATTGTCATGCTTTTTCTGGCCCAGATGCTAACATCTAACACATTTTTAATACTATTGCCTGTTGAGATCCTATTAGAAAATGATTCAGAGTCTGGAAAGTTATGGGGGAAAAAAAAGTTAATTCCCTAGAAATAATATGGTCATTATGTGTACACTGAATTCAATATGTAACTTGGGTTTTTTTATGGCCTCTCTACCATCCTGCACACCAGCTTTTTAAAATTGCAGTCACATTCATTATGAAGTAAATGCCTAGTGCAAGTGATTCTCAAAACAGTTTGTAATTTAAATTCCTGTTGGAAATAGAAGTAATGACCCACAATAGCTCATTAGTAGCTTTGCAAATGTTCATTATTTCCTTTCTCTTTGTCTTTCTCCTGGTTTTCTCCCCTTACTAAAAGACAGGGGAGTTTAAAGGTTTAGACTACCTTTAGAGCTATCCATCTCTAATGATCCATGAAAATGAACATTTGATTCCCGAATGAGGAAATCATCATTCCCTAGTGTTTTTGAGGGGATAAGTGTGTTCACTTAGCAATCTGTGAGGAAGCTGGGTATTCCAGATGATTTTAAGAAATTATTTTCTATTTATGCCTAGGGGAATTTTAAAAATTATTCTAAAATACCAAAAGAAATATGGAGAAAGCCAAGAAGTTCCTAAAAAGATGGATACAGACAGTTTGGATTTTGAATCCAGGCTGTTTTTAATGATACCCTGGATGCTGCTGCACTACCAAAGATTTGCCAGGCTGTCCATGCACAAGGAGAGATAATTCCATGGTTCTAAGGAGAGGCACACAGCCCATTTCCCTTGGCCTCTCTGTCAGATGAAGACCCAGCATCTGCCATGCAGATGATCCTTGGATTTCTGGGGAAAACAACACAGGAGAGAGGCAACATGGGGTGGCAGTGACATTCCGCATTTTCTGCTCCCATGAGCAGGATTTAAGGGCGCCTGCTCTGGAATGGTGTTATCATTAATAAGAGGGTCACCCATAAAAACACACCCTTAAAAATACTGTGATTCTCAGTGCCCTGAGGTCCCCAGCCCCTGAGCACCACTCCCTGTTTGTCTCCTTTGTGCTGGCTCGTGTGGCAGCATTTGCTGCTGCTCTGGAAATTCCAAAACGCTCCCTGCCCCAAAATCCTTGCAGCAAAAACTCAGTGGGATCAAACCTGTGTCCCACATGGCTCCAGCATGGAGGGTGTGCTTGGAGAAAAAATGAGGGCAAAATATCTTATTTATCTCCAGTTTCCCTCTTCCCCAGTGATTATTTTCTCCTCATTAGCAATCAGACTTTGGAGACTGTCAGCACGCTGCTGACTGCTGGTGGGGGCAGGCCTTAAGGCAAACCTCTTTAGAATATAAAATAACAGATTGCTTGCTTGTGGAAGGCTCTCATGAGTGCTCAGCAGAAGTGAAGTTTCACTGACTACTTTCTGTGTGTGCAAAGGGATTACTTTGGCAACATACACACGAAACAAAACCTGGTAACGTGCTTAAAAGCATTACCCATTGTTGGAATTTGGGTTATTCAGTGCAGTCATTAGATCACACCCAATAATTCTGTAAAAATTGATTTTTCCATCCTAAGGTCAATTCATTTTATTGCATTGCTTCAAGCAGGTTTCTCCCAAAGCACAATGCTCCTCTGTGAGCCACCAGCACCGTGACTGGTTTGCTGATGTTTACATTAGGTCATCTAAGATTTAGGTTTTACTGAGCTTGGACAAAACTAGCTCATTTGACCTATGATGCATTGCTTAAAAAAAAAAAAAAAATTAACAAGGAATGCTCTTTTTCAACCCTCTTATCTGCTCCTTGCCTGAATTCTGCCTGAATTTCTGACTGGTGAGGCTTACTGGAAGCAGCTTTTTCCCTGTGAGCAGGAGAGCAGCTGCTCTCTGCCTGTCTCTGCCTTTCAACAGAGAAGCAAAAGGTCAGTCCCTGGTTTCTCATAACTTGCATGCACTACATTGTTTTCTTTTTCAGGTTTTTAGCTCTATTCTTATTCAGATCTACTTACCACACCCACTGTGTGCTTGCCCCTCCTCTGGTGTGTACTCTGGTGTGTCACTCTTCAGTTTTGCCCTTCAGGGAGGTGTCAGATGTGATGCTAACCTTTCCAAATCCCAATTTAAAACAATATTATCCTTCTCACTTCGCTCACTATAAACTGACTACACAGTACCACCTGCTGATGGACCAGCATCACAAACCTGGATTTTATTACTGTTTTGGGTTTTTTTTTCTTTTCAAAGGCAGAGTTGTCTGAGACAGTATTGCCTTCTTGGGAAGGGGCCCTGTGTGAGAGGCAGGAATGCTCTCGTGTTTGTGCAGTGCTTTGGACTCTGTCATCTGCTACCACTTAGCAGAAGGATAATGTTGTGTCAGAAGGAGTCTTGTGCCTTAGAAGAAAGAGTGAATAGTGTCCATTTTTTTTCAGAGCCTAAAAAGGCAGAAGAAAAAAAATGAGAGCATAAGCCAGCAGGCCTGAGGCCATTCTGATTTGCATCAGGATCTGTACAGGCCCTGTATGGCCTACAAAGCCTAGGAATCATCTCCATCTACTTCTGTCACCCACCCCAAAGATCAGGAATGAAGTGTGTGAATATCAAGGTCATTATTCTTCATTAGTCTTCATTAATGTGAGAGCTGATATTGGTCTGATCTCTTATTTCAAAAGCTTTTACTACTGAGGCACCAAACCCCTTGCCCTCCCCAAAATTCAGGAAAGAAACTTGTGTCATTTCAGCAAGGAGCTTTTCCCCTTTGTCAATACAGAGAAATATTGATTGTAGTTTTGCAGTTGTTGATTCTGAGTCTGTCACTCACCCCGGAATATTCCAGTAACTTCTGGCCTAATGAAAGCTTGCAGAATCTGTCCCTTCTTAGGGAACAAACTCAGGGTAGTCACAGCCAGATAACTGTCAGAGAGAAACGGAGCAAAGCCAAGAAAAAGAGGCGACAGAGCCAGATCTTGGTATTTTGCAAATCCAGATTGTCTCTCCTTCAATTACCCATGGTGTGATTAAGAGCAGTCCATCTTATGGGCAATGCTGCTGCGTTCAAGAACTTCCTTTTCACCCACTTTGCATGGCTTTCTCTCTCTTTGTCTTCTCTTTTTCTTCTTCTAAGACATGAAATACTCTGGTGCATGGGTTTTGGTTTAGGAAGCCTTGCTTTTTTCTTTTCATTTCATCAAGACAGAGTTCCATTTGTTCAGCATCTGCACAGGACAACATCTGGAGCCCCAGGAAATTCAGCTGCTCTGGGTATGACGCTTAAATGAAATTACTTTTTCATGCACTTCAGAAGAGTATCAAGAGCATCTCTCTGACCAAACAGAGCCTTTTGTTCTCCTCCAGCAAGTGTTTCTCATTAAAAATGTCATCTCCCTAACAAATTGCTTCATTGCCTTTGCAGCTGGGGTTATTGTTTTCATGGTTTTGTACTTGTGTGATTCTCTAAGGGATCAGAAAGCTGGGAGAAGCAGGGCTTGGTTTCTTCTCCCTTTTCCCTGTGTGTACCACTTGGGCTTTTCACTTTTGGGGTGCAGTGTCATGTATTTTCCTCTGTGCCCTCTTGGCACAGCACTCAGAGGAAGAGCATGGGGCACAGGCAGCAGCATGAATCTGCGGGGATTGTCCTATTTCTGTTCATGGGGACTGTCCTATTTCTGTTCATGGGGACTGTCCCACTTCTGTTCATGGGGACTCTCCTGGGGGCTCTGAGCAACCAGGTCTTGTGCAAGTTGTGCTTGTCCATGCAGGGAGGTGGAACTCAATGATCTTTAAGGTCTCTTCCAACCCCAACCATTCTCTGATTCTCTTTCCTGGGTCTGTTGTGCTTGCACAGGGATGGAAGGTGAGGAAAAGGAGAAAAGGAAAGTGAGAAATATCCATTTAAAACTGGAATATAAAGGATGGTTTTTAATGAGATAAACATATTTTGTATGAAAGTCAAGGTTAGGTAAAATTCCCAGGTGGAGTCTGTGGGGCTGTTGAGTCTGCAAGAAAACCTAAGTTATCTTTGGGGACTTAGGAACTTTGTGGTGACTTTTCATGGGAAGTCTGATCAGAAATAAAACTAGAAATTAAGGGAAGGAACTGTAGGAATTCAAAGGGAGAGATCATCAGTCTGTTCATACTGCACCAAGTCTAATAGTGCAGAATGTGTGAAATCCCTCACAGTAGTGACAACACTGTGCTGCACCTCACCCAGCAGCACAGAACTGAAGGGTCTGTATAATTTCCTCGGAGAACCACTTAGAAAATGCCAAAACTTCAAAACACATTTTGCAGGAAGGACTTTAAATGAAGCCCAAGCATAAACCCCTCATTTTTCTCACCTCTGACTTTTCAACTAGGATTGCCACTTTCCTGCATTTTGAAGAACCTTCCTCCTCATCCCACCTGAAGAGAGATACATGCCAAAATCTTAAACTCCCAGAATGTCCCAGGTTGGAAGAGACCTGTAGAAGTGTGGTCATCTTTGAAGTCTAATTTAAATGGTAAGTTGTAAATAATGTAGAAGCTCCATCTAACTGGCTTAAGTGTTCCCTGCATGTTAACACACCATCTGCTTAACCTGAGATCTCTTTTTTGGAGGTGACTACAAATTACTCCTTAATAATTTCACAGGCTCTATAAACTTGCTGGGTAATCAATTTACACAGGCTTCCTGCCCACTTTCACAGTTCTAGTGCTGGTCCCACAGTGTTTGCAGTTTTTCTTAAAGTGTTGATTTCCTGAGTCATGTATTTCCCTGAGAATGCAGGTTTTCAGTTTTTCAAGTGGCAGGAGCTGCAGAGAAATGTTGAAAGGCTCATGCTTAAAGAATCATAAATGAGAATGCACTATTCCACCATTTCTATAATTCTTCACAAATCTTATTGCTATTTAGACATTCTGCTGTTTAAAACTTCAGCTTGTTATTCCAAATTCTTCTTTATTTAAGGAAATATAGGGATACTTGCAAACAATTTTTTTTTTTTTCTGTTTGAGTGAGTCATTTCTTAATGGGATGGTTTCCTAGGTTTGTTTCTCTATTTCATGTGGGACACGAGCAGCCATTCAGCTCACAAACCACAACAGTTACCTTTGCTTGTCTCGGGCACAACTGATTTAACCAAGTTACCTCTCCTCCTCCCACTTGTAAGCAATGAAAACAGTTCTTGTGTGTTAAATATAGCACCAGGCACTGCCTGCCTGTGAGGCAGCTCCTTCCAGGCTGCAGCAGAAACATTGGGCACCACACTGTGGAAAATAAGTATGCAGCAGCTGTAAATATACATGTGTATTTATATACACAAAACGGTGCTAGAACCCACAATCTGTAATTTGTGGGTGACCTTTAACTACATGAGGATAAATGGTTACAAATGAGGACCTCTGCTCTTGGCTTTCCTAACCTATTTTGTTACTTCTGTTGGTAAATCAAAAAACATGTATATCCATGGGGTTTTTGGAGTGTAACATTTGGCTTAGATTTAAGCTAGGATAACTGAACAAAGTGGAAAACCAAACAAATAAATATGATTATCCTGCAGTGTTTTGTTTTATGGAGTCAGGTTCTGAAATAAGCGAAGCATATGGGATACTTTAAGGTCTGTGAGACAGACATGTGCTATTCCCATAATGAAATCTACTCCCTGAATTAGGTCTTTGTGCTGTTGAGAGGCTTTTTTGTGTTTATTTTGTTACAAGACTGCATTTTTGCTGGAGTCCAGCAGCATGTTAAGCTTGGATTTTCAGAGGTGCTCGTGTGATGAGATTGGTGGCATGGATCTCTCTTCTTGCAGGACAAGCTATGGTCAGAACATCAGTCTCCAAACCCCAGATAGTTCCAAGAGGTTTGGTTTTGGAATGCACCAAGAAGGATTATTTGGGATGTGCACAAAAATTCAGGAATGGGATGGAAATAAACACATTTTTTACAGGTAGATTATTTGCTAAAAAACATCTGTGGGCCTGGGGGGTTAAGGTGGCTCTGAGAGCAGCAGGCAGGGAAAGCTGGAAGGAAGTCACATATAGTGTTCCCAGTCCCTATAGCTGTTTATTTTTTTTCCCCCATCATTGAATGCACATAAGAGCTTTCTCCATTCTATTTGGTCACCACAACACAAAGAAATGTTTCATGAAGTCTTCAAAGACCTTAAATAGTCAACAACACTCTGGGCTCTTGATTTCTCTGCCTTTCTCTGTGGCAAGCTCTGATTGCTGCTGTGTTGTGACCCATCTGTGTTTTTCTTTGAAGCCCAGATATTCATGGCACAACAGGGAATAAATGTTGGTCTTCATGAATTTGTCAGCTTATTACCTATTTACTTCAAGATTTTCCTGAACAGGGAGCAAAATGAAAAAAAAAACAACTCAAACACCCCAAAACACAAACCAAAAGTAAAAATGTGGATGGCCCATCTGTGTGTGGATTTCCTTTCTTTGCTGTTATACTGAGCTTCCTGATGGTTTATCCTCCTGGTTATCACAACAATTTAATACAGAACTGTTGCTCATGAGAGAAAACAGAGGTCAGCAAATGCAAGATTTGGGTCTCTCTGGTTCTCGTCTTTTTTATTGTTAAAAATATCCCTCTCCTCAGATGTGAAGGGATGGTGATGCTGTGAACATCATCCTGCTTGTGATGGAAAACGTTTTTCATTGTGTCCCAAAGGTACTTTAACTGGATTTCTCTCATTTCCTCTGCAAGTTTGTTCCACAGCTGCATTTCCAGCCAGGATACTTTGTCTCTGACTTTTGCACTTTTTGTTCTGGACTTTGTGATCGGTGCTGTCAGGAAGAAGAAATAATTTTAACTGTCCAGCTGGAGCAGAGATGGAGAGCAGGTTTGCAGTGCACCAGACACTGCACCAATTACTCCAAAGATGAGCCCTGAGGACCTCAGTTAGGAGGAGGAGGAGGAGGAGGAGAGTTGGAGCAGGTGGAAATCTGGGCTGGTTTGTTGCTGGTGGAGGCAGGCAAAGGACCAAGCCACAGGGGAGTCTTTGCTTTTGGTTTCTATTTCTCCTCAGTTGCTGTGTCTGAATCATGGATACTGTGCACACCTTCAGCATGACATACCTGGGGATTGCAGGTGCCTTTCCTCTCAGTTATTACATTGTGTAGTTTCTGTTATTTTGTTTTTAATATACCTTTCTTGTGCAAGATTCATTATTCTGGCTTCTGTGCCTCAATCCTCCTCCCTGAAGAGGTGGCAACTCTCATTTCCAGGAATTTGTGGCTGTCTCAGTGAACTTAAGAGCTCACCAAGATTAAGGATGTCTTTCTGCCCTCACCTCCTTCCTTTCATTCCTTTTTACCAAACCCTACACTGGGGCAGTCATGGTGCTCATGTTCAGCTGTAGTCCCCTGGGACCTACACTGACATTCACTGTGGATGTAGTTTCCATTTTCCCCCTTTATGGCTTCAGCACTATTCCCTACTCTCCCAAACCAGTTCCTCCTGATTTACATCTGTCTGGGGGCAGCTGAAGGAGTTTTTCAAAGCTGCTTATTAAAACCTCCCTCCCTTCTGCTCTGTTTCCTTCTGCTGCCAGCTGTCTGCCCACGTTTCCACGGAAGGCTGACTGCACCTTCCCTGCCCTCCAAAGCCTGGCTCCAGCAGTCCATCCCCAGCTGACCCTGTCCCTTCTCAGGCTGCCTGGCCCCACCTCAGAGCCCTTGGCAGCACACCTTGTTCTCAGAGGTGTTTCAGTTTCTGATGGGTGAGTGACTTGATTCCCGGTTTGGTTTGGACAAGCTCCCATAAATTGTAATGCTCGACTGTAGGTTATCCAAACTATCTGGGCCTCTTGGGACTCTAAATTGGCCTGGAGGACCAGCTGGGAAGGCTGTTTTCTGAGCTTTTGGCACTTCCTGATCCCAGAGAAGCTGCAGATAGCATGGCAACAGGCTCTTGCAGGAGAGGTCAGCGTTTTGGCTGCTTGTTTTAGCTGGATCCTAAAAAAGGAGTGAGCAAGCAAACAAGCCCATTTAGAGCTAGGTGGTCCCATCAACCAGGTGGAAACATGAGGCAGCTGTAAGGAGCTCTCTGATTCCTTCTGCTTGAGATGTGCATTGCCAGTGATTGCAGGCATTTGACAGAGTGGGGATGGAGTGACTGTGTATTGGCATAACATTGGATTTGGCAACTCAGGGCAGTAACCCAGGGGTAGGTCTGGCTGGAGCTGGCTCTGTTCAGACAAAACCCCAGATCTATAGACTGACAGATTAAGGAGTGGATTTTTGCTTGCACTACAAGCCCCCATAATGGTGTGTGTACAAACAGCTGCAGTGTCATGGCTAATGCAATATCCTGTCTGGAGGGAGGTTTGGATGTGATCAGGCTGAGCAGTTCCTTGGCAGAGCCTCAGCAGTTCCAGTGTGCAGTAGTCCAGTGGCTTTCAAGCCAAAACTCTTGTCCAGATCATTAAGGGCCACTGATGAACCTATTCTCCCAGACTTTTTGTCTATACAGTTTTTAAACACATTAGCACTGTCAATTTATGATCACTAAGGCAGAAAGATTGATGGGGACAGAGAGAGAAAATCCTGTCTTTTATAAAAATCTCTGTAAAGATCCAGCTGTTAAAAAAAAAAAAAAAAGAGGTCAAACTTTTGGACAGGCTCAGCAGAGTAACTCCTTATTCCTATAACTGCAGTTGTGGATGGATTCCATACAGAGTCTGGAGGTGGGATGGAGCTTATACCTTCCCTGCCAAGTCTGTGAGACAAAGAGAGCAGCCCCCTGACCTGATGATGTCATCTATTTTCACTCACCTTTGAATCCACTCTTTCCTCAGCCCCAAACCCCTGGAAAACACAACCATTTTGCCAAATATGGACATGAAATGGAAGACGGGGGAAAAGCTACCCCAAAACCTACATTCCCTTTACATTATAGTGCATTCTTTGGCGTGATTCGGAATGTTCTGGTGTTCCTGCTTTACATTGTGCAACCCTCCCTCCCTGCAGCTTTGCCCTGGTGCTCAGCCTGTCCTGCCCACGTGGTGTTCAGCCTCGTGTGGACGTCATGAAATTATTGCTAAATCACAGCTGACTTGCCAAACAACTGCCTCTTCCTCTTGCCAATTCTGCTCAGCCTCTGAAAAGCTACAGGACTTGTGCTGGGCCCCACTCAAACTTAAATGATGTGCTCAGTTACAAGCACAAAATAAAATGCAGGACAGTAATAAAGTAGTTAAGTTTTTATTAATTCTCTGAAAGGGTTAATGGGATTATTTTTTTTTTCTTATTCTTTTTTTCCCCACTCTCTAAGTAGGAAAAAAAAAAAGAGAGAGTGAGAGACCTGAGTGGACACAACTAGAACAAAGCCCTGTTTATGATTAGTATGGCTGAAAATATCCATGTTAGGCCAGGTGCAGATGGCTAATTCCCCCAGACTACAAGCCAATTTAAACCATAATTCCTGAGATAGACCACTTTTCCCAACATTAATGGGAACCAGCTGCCTCCTATTAATAATATGGATGATTACAAGAAAAAAAAAGTGGGGGAGGGAATAGTGGAGTTAGAGAAGACATTATTTTCCAGGCTGTTGCCTGTGTCCTGCTGAGGACAATATGGAAAGCTATGGAATATGAGTCTTGAAAACCTGTCAAGTTAAATACACACAGTGTGTTTGCCCAGAAGAAGGATGGAGTTATCAGTGTACTTCTGTGTTTCAGTGACAAGGTTATTTAAGGGGTAGCAATTGTATTTATTTAGTTATTTGCTGGTGCTTTGCTTTTGCCTTCCCTGTGCTGACACTGGATGGTTTTGATTAGCTCCCTAGGAGGGGAGCCCATTGCCTTTGGTGCTCTGAGCCTGGCTGTTCCCACTGTGGCCTGATTTCGTGTGAGATTGTAGAACACATCAAAGCAGAAAGACAAAAAAAAAAAAAAAAAGTTCTGAATTGTTCTCCTGAGAGCCTGACTTGCTGGTTCAAGAAATTTGTTCGGGCTTCCATTATGGTTTGTGCCAGTGTGAAGTGAAATGGGAAGACATGGCAATTCATGGTGTGTAACAGCAATGTGTCTCAGGAATGGCTTTTTTTTTTTTCTTTCTGTGTTCTTTGTGATTTTGTTTTCCTTTGGTTGTTTTTGGAAATCTGAGTAGAATTTATTAAAAAAAAATCCTACCATTTTTACTTGTCAGTGAGGCAAAAGTCCTGTGGTATCAATTGTTTTGCTTATACTCCTTCTTTCTTATGTAGAAAGGATTCTTAACACAAGGATATGTCTTTGAGACTGATGAATAAAGGAGCCTCACTAAAAATGTCCCTCTTGCCCCTGAAGGAAATGAAAAGGAGCCAGTGCCCTTTTCCCAGTTATTCTGCTAGGATTGTGAGGGATTCTTCGGGACATTTAGCTCACACTGGCTGCATTTCTTCTCAGTCCATTTGGTGATAGTCTGCAGACTTGGCACTGTAACTCTTCTGGAAGGTTGTGAGGGGAATTTTTGTGTGCCTGAAGAGGTGCAAAGCTGGGAATGCCCTTTACCAAGCCTGAGGATACAGAAGGGTTTGATGCCTTCCCAGACCATGTGGGGCTTGCACACCCCTGCTCCAGAGGGATGAACTCTAAGGGACCCTCAGAGCTTTTCCCGCTCCTCTCTCATGTGTGCGAGGAAGTGGGGCAGAAACACAGACTAGGAGTTTGATTCTTTAATACTCTGATCACTTGACTTGATGACAGCCAGGAACCATGGTTTTGGGAACAACTTCCCTCACTTTGACAAATTTCTGTCATTTGCTAGGTTACAAGAAGATCCCTTTTCTAAGTCAGGAGCTAAATACCCTCTAGATCACAAACTCTTAGATGGCAACCTAAGAAACAAAAATAAATCTTGGGCATGAAACTAGGGACATTTCAGCAACATATCCCAGTGGCAACATTTTGTTTTTATTCACACATCTTAGTAGCCCAGACCTTATGTGGGTCACCAGAATATCTCTCTGGGGTATTTACTGTAAAGAAGAAAACCTCTACTGGCCCTCTCCAAATTTCAGCAGTATTTAAAGCAGATACAGCAGAGGTATGAAAAACAGATTATTGATTTTATGTATGTAAATAGAGCATAGCTGAGTTGACAATGTCTCTTCAAATAATTGAAAAAATCTGCTTCAGCTGACAGTAGTTCACCAGATAATGAGGCTGGTAGTGGAGGAACGTGAATAATTAGAGAGTAGGATTCTTGCTGTGAGGAATTGACCCTTGGGGGCTCAGAGAAAGAAGGATTTGTGGCTGCTCTGAAATGCTAGTGGTCTGCTCCAGCATTCCTCTTGTCAATACAAACCTTGTGTTTTTATTGGAAACACGTGTCAAAACAAAACAGCGTTTGAGGCTGCTGCTGAGAGAAGGTGGGCAAGTCCAGGGACTGCAAACCTGTTTTTCTGTTTGCTGCCAAAAATTCCATGCCACTGCTGCCCATCATCTCAGATGGAAGGAGAGATGATGAGTGCTCTCATAATACACCGGTGATTCTTCTTCTGTTGCCTCCCCAGTGAAGTTATTTACACTCAGAAAATTAGAGAAATCAGGATAACCAAGGCATCTTGCTGTACTTTGATGAAGTCTGGATTGAGGGTTTACATTGTAGTACTTCCCTGGAGAAAAGCTGTAGCAGCAAGTGAGTGCTCTGCTGGACAGGCAGAAGGGCATTCAGTCATATTTAATATTTAACTCCCTGTGGGCTGCCAAAACATTTTGAGAACTTGGTAAATTTTGAGTATTGGCTCCATTACCTGCATTATAGAAAACTCAAAGGAAAGAGGTGAGACACACAGTATCTGGTGTTTGCATAAATAAGTCTTTGGGTTTGCTAGTTTTCTTTTTTTTTTTCTTTCTTTTTTTCCAATTGGAAATTATTTTGTTGGGTTGATGTTAAACATCTGCCTCTTTCTCTGCCCTCCTTCATACCCCAGCTCCTGAGATGGTTTATTTCGTGAGTGAATTAAATTGTTTTGGGAGATAAAGAACCCAATTTGTAATGTGCTTTAGGGGCTTTCAGAATGAAAGGCAGGGATTGAAGTAGAGTATTTGGTTATTAGTGTCTCCATATTTCTTTCCCTTGATCTACCTGTCCCATCGTGTTGTCAGATCTTCATGGTTGAGATTTGAGTCAATAATGGTGAAAGCTGGAACATGTGAGCCCTATTTAAACCCAGCACCATCATATTTCTGGAGTGAATCTAAGCCTAATTGAAAAGGCAAGTGGGTTTCTCTGGCAAAAGAAAACGTGGCTGTCATAGGCTTTACCAAGTTCAGTTAAACAGAGTAGAATGTGCTCTGGCATCTTTGTTTGGTTTCCATTTTAAATATAAAATTAAAAACATATTTCATCTGTTGTAGGTTTTAAGGATGATTTACAACTTAAAAAAAATAAAAAGAACTTTACAGCTTTCCAAGGTCTGGCCCTTGACATGCCAGGAAATAAGTCTCTCCTCATCTCCACAGTGTCATCTCCACAAGAGTTTGTGCAGGCTGCCTTACCCATCACCTTATGGGCAGCGTGTAGAGTTGTCACCATTCCTCATCATCTTCTTATGTATTTCTTATTGCTCTGCAATAGTTCAGGAAACAGAAACTGTTTGCTTCCAAGTTCCAAAGGATTGGAGCCAAGCTTTGGGCTGGAGGCCCATGCAGGTGGGATGAGAGCAGCCCCATTTCTTCCCTGCTGCCATAAGCACAAGCAGCTTTGAGGCACTTTGGTCAAAATATCCCAAAGCTTTCAGGCACAGCTCAATCTGTTTCCATCTTCTGAGATATTTTTTCAATCATCACTGTTATTTTAGACATATTTCTTTCAGTGAGAATCCATTTGCAGTTTAGAAGTTTCAGATGACTTTTTTTATAGTTGATTAACTTTTTTTTTTTTTAATTTGAACCACCATATGAGGATTGTCATGTGCCTTTCAGAATGGAGCTTATGGGAAAGTTTCACCCTCAGTAATAGTTTTATCAAAATAATTTCTTGTATTATTTAATTACAAAAGCTCAATGTATTCTTTCATGGAACATCACAAATAGATATCCATTCTACAAACCCAAATCCACTTGTTGTGGTCTTTTGCTCAAGTGCAGTGGCTTTACTTGTGTCTGATGCATTTTAGTGTCCTCATTGCTTACTGAACAAAAGTGCTGCCATGAATCAGGAATATTTTAAGGAGGGTAATGACAAAATAAAAAAATCTCACATTGAAGAAAGGTAGCAGTCAGTCAGCTCTGGAGGGCTCCTTTTGAAGACCTCATCTGTCATTTGGGAATTTGCACTGGCAGCCCCTGGATTACTGAGGAGTTATGTGCACTCTCTTCTCGCAGAGGTGGCACAATTGTTTTGAAACTAGGCAGATCTTCTGTGTTTACTACTTGGCAGGTTCTGTGGTTTTGGCTGGCAGCCACGCTGAAATGTGTTTAGTTTTA
This sequence comes from Ammospiza nelsoni, assembly GCF_027579445.1. Lineage (NCBI taxonomy): Eukaryota > Metazoa > Chordata > Aves > Passeriformes > Passerellidae > Ammospiza > Ammospiza nelsoni. Next base: position 5,696,163 of record NC_080646.1, on the reverse strand, counting down.
ATTGACAGCCATGGTCAACACTGCAGATCCCAGGTAGGTACTGCTAATCCTGACAAGGCAAGGCAGAAACAGACAGCCTTGTGTTCCAGCTAGCCAGAGCCTCGAGCCTTTGGGAAGCAAAGGCATTTTGCCTCCAGACAGTTCTGAACCTCAGGAACTCACCCTTCAGCCTCATCTCAGCACCTCCTTGGAAGCAGCCCCCAGCCACAGGAGTTGTAAGAAATTGCAAAGTGATTTTGGGATCAGATTTTGTAGAATGGTTTAGGGTGGGAGGGACCAACCTCCCCTGCCATGGATAGGGATGCCTCTTATTGTCCCAGGTTGCTGCAAGCCCCATCCAACCTGCCCTGGAACACTTTCAGGGATGTTCACAGCTTACTTGGAACCCCGTGCCAGGGTCTCACCACCCTCACAGGGAGCAATCTCTAACCAAAACCCAATCTAAACCTCCCCCTTGTCCTGTCACTCCATGCTCTTGTCCAAAATCCCTCTCCAGCTCTCCTGGAGCCTTTTGGGTACTGAAAGGTGCTCTAAGGTCTGTGCAGAGCCTTCTCCAGGCTGAACAACCTCAGCTCTCTCAGCCTGGCTCCAGAGCAGAGGTGTTCCATCCTCAGATCATCTCTGTGGCCTCCTCTGGACCTACATCAGTCCATGTCCTCCCTGTGTTGGGAACACAGAACTCCAGATAGGGTCTCACAAAGGCAGAGAAGAGGAGGAAATAAATTTTTTTCCTGCAGTGGGAAGCCAGGTGCTAGTATCCTAGCACAGGAGATCTTATTAGAGCCCAGAGACATCCTGGGTTTGAAGCTTGAAAGCCAGAATAGTTACACACAGACCTCTAGTTTAAAATATAGAGAGACATTCCAAAAGTGCATATGGTTAGATTTATGTAAGCCACAGTTTGTAATGGTTTAGATTTCACCTCCTAGTCCTTGTGAGAGTTTCAGCCTTGCTCTCAAGAGAGTAAAAAAGTAATACAGAACATTTACAAAAATAAAAGAAAAAAAAAACCCCATATGTACAGACTTAGGGTGGCTTAGTCATGACATCTAATTAGGGACAGCAATGATTTCTGTGAACCACAGAAATGTTAGTTTCAGTTGGCATAAAATTCCACAGGGTAATACTTGGGACTATCTCTCAGTCTATCTGTCTCTCTGTCTATCAACCAAGCTCATATGCTTTATTATTAGTGATGCATTCCTTCTTATTATTGTCTGCTCTGTGAGAAATACACAAGTTATTGTCTTCCTTATAAGATAATTCCTCAAGGAATTCTTTTAACTTCCCCCTCAAGTGCCTTGCATTTCAAGTAGCTGCTCAGCAGAGCTCCACAGCGGAGGGATTTGTATTTATGAAGAAAAGGTTGCACCTGGCTGCTGGGCCAGCAGGGCTCCCATCAGACCCATTTAGGTCTCATCATTATTAACCTCTTGTGTCTCTGACAAAGAACTAACAGCATTGAGTTAGAAACCACCAAAGAGGGCACTGAAAGCAGACATCCAGAGCAAAGGAAGTTTTTTGTGTCACCTGGGAGTAGATGGGATGTTTGTTCCACCCCCGTGTCGTGAGATGCCCCAGGAGAAAGTAACACAGACGCTGTCAGTGACAGCTTTAAAACATGACATCAGTGAGTCAAGGTATTCCTCAGCCTCCAGAAACAATTCCTGGTGGTATCTGTGTAGAGAGACATCTTCAGAACAGCACAACATTTATAAATTTCCATTATTTCTGAGAGCTGTTTTGTTTTAATCTGGTAGAAGTTAAAGAGTATCTCCCAGTTTCTCATTTTTAGTGGGCCTGTGAGATTGAGGTGGAGACCTGGCTGTTCTGAACTTTCCAAAAGGCATTTCCAATAGCAGAGTAGCCCTATTTTCTCCTTCACAGGTCTTGAAACTGTGCAGTACTTGTTCATCAGCCTCAGACTTTGATTTGGCACTGCTGTGTCGTGCAGATGTAGCAATCACATTCGTGAGCCTGGAACTAATTAAAAATGGAATATTTTAGATCAGTCATGGTGAGTGTGGCCAGATTTACAGGGAGAATACAAGGGAGCTTAAGGAGCAGAGTGATCCAGCCTTTTTAAAATGTTCTTCCTCCAACATTGGTACATTACCTACAGGCCAGCTGGGCAGGACCTTTACAGCACTGTCTTTATGCAACCTCTGGCTGGGTAAAGGGGAGCTTTAAGAGGACACCAGTGTTTCATGGTTTGCTACATTCCAGATGTATGCAGAACCATCTCTAAACTCTGTCTGGCAAGAGATTGATTATTTATTTATTTATTATTCTCTCTTTTTTTTTTAAGAGGGCATGGTTGCCAAGCCTGTCAATCAATTTAACAGGAGACAATGAGTTAAAGGCAGCGAGGAATAGAAAAATCTGCAGATCTGAACAGAAAACAGATGAGGGGATAGATGTGGCTCTAGCCCTGTACAGCCATGCATCTGACAGCTGCACAGAGTGGGGTAGGGCTATCAGAGCTAATACTGCTACCCAAAACTTGGAGGCTGCACTGGTTTGCAAGAGCCTCTGTGACCCTGTGAGCTCAGTGTGAGAGTGACTGAGGTGAGGGCTGCAGGGCCTTTGGGGAGGAAAGATTATCCTCAGAGCAATTATATGGTGGGTCACCATCATTTCCTCCCTGCTCAGCTCAACATTTTCAACATTTGCTGCTCCTGGCTGCCAGCTCTGCACCTGCTCCGTGCTGAGTCAAGCTGAGGAACAAAGCACAACCCAAAAGCCCCGTGGTGGCTCTCAGGGTACAGCCAGGGCTTGTGAGGGATCAGTGCTTCATCCCACCTCACCAGCAGCTTGCTCTGGTTGTGACTGGCAGCCAGTGTGGCACAACAGCAGCCACACAGCCACCACACCACTCAGCACAGCCTGGTGGGGACACGATGCTCCTGTCCCCATGGCTCTGTGTCACCTGGATGTGCCCTGGGCAGCACCTGGCTTTGAGTGGGCTCCACTGGCTCTTTGATCAGACCCTGGTGAGATTCCCACTGAGAAAACAAATGAAAAGGATGCGCCAGATGTTGCTACATCTGGTAACAGAGGATGGCAAGCTTCCCTGTGGGTTGTCATTCCCATGTGACATTCCTTGCAGGATGCTCAGCCTGTTGCTGGTTTGTAAATGTGAGGGTGACCTTTTAGCCCTCATGCACCACAAAAGTTTTTGATTTACAAGCCTCAAGATAAGCAGGTAATTTAGTATCATACAATAGTATTAAAAAAAAATATTCTGAAACACCTTTAAAATTAAACTGTGGGCAGAGTGGTACTGTTGAATGCAGGTGGGGCACTACCATGGGGAGGTGATCAGGGGGTGTCACCCCCAGCTTTTCACTCCAAAAGGCCCCATGTGTTCTGCTGAGGAGATCCAGCAAAAGCCTCAGTTTGTCAGCCCCCACACAAAGATAAATAAAAAATCAACTTTGCTTGAACATGGCTTGGCTGGCAGTCTCTGCACAGAGTTCTGTGCAGCATGGCTTTTATTACCATTACAATGATTTAAATGGAGACTCTGCCCAGCAGCATTGTAGGTGACACATTCCCTAGCTGCCATGTATCCAAACAGATTGCTGCAAGGCCTTGAATAAACATTTTGTAAGTCTAGCTCTGAAGCAATTTACATCAAGCAGCATATATTGCATGGATGCCAACTAGTTCTTGTGTATTCCTCACAGAGCAGACAATGTTTTCTATCAAATCTGTTGGGTGAAAACAGAAAACCTATTAATAATGTGTCAGGAACCTGACTGAATGCAATATTTATGTTGAAGTCTCATACACAGCTTGTTTATAAAGAGTACACGAATTCTGTGGTTCGTGTTTGAAATGTGTAAGAGAACAAGAATAATTTTAACATTTTTCTCACAGGGACACCTACCCACACAATTTCAGTCCTCTTGTAATACGAAGGGTTGATGTTTTTCTCAGAGTAAGCTGAATGCAGAGCTCGCCAAAGCTGGTCCATGCATTGATCTCAAGAGCTTTAGCCCAGGGTCAGCGCATTGTAGTGAAGAATTAGACTAAAGCATTCAAAATCTAGCAAAAGGAGCAAATTCCTAGGGCTCTTGAATTTTTCTTGTGTGTAACTATGGTGAAATCTCAAGCCCATCCATTGATTTGGTGACGAGTTGGAGCTGTGTTGAAATGGAGCAGAACGCGGTCTTGGCCGGCACGGCGCTCGTTAGGTGGTGAGCTGAGTGCTGAGCACCTCAAACCTGAACCTCATCCAAACCCCAGCCTGCAGGATGGGGATGGAAATTTTGTGAGGCTTCACTTGGAGTATTGCTCTATTTTTTTTTTTTTTCTTTCTTTTGCTTTTGCACAAATCACCAGGGTTCTAAAAACGGCCTCCAACACTCATTTCTACTGGCACGGCCGCTATCGATCGTGTCCAGAAAGAGGAATGGAAAGACATGACAGAACTGGAAATGATCCCAAGCCATGAAGCTTGGATCTAAACCTTGATCCAAGCTTTGCTAAAGAACAGGAGGGCTTTTTTTTTTTTTTTTTTGGCTTGTTGTATCTGGAGGTTTGATTTAATCTCTTGTACTTGCATGGAAAATCCGTAGTTCTGGAGTACGGAGTTTCCTCAGTGGATAAGATCTGTAGGATCTGGTGCTCCAGGAAAACTTTTAACCTGGGAAGAGAGTGGCTTAAGCAGCATCAGCAGCATCTGTGAGGGATCTCCAGCCATGAGAACCAAGGGAACGAAGAATATTCCCAGTGTTCCTGAACACTGCCCAGCTCAAATGTCTCATCTGGCTTTTTTTCAAAACAGTAATCTTTTTCTTTTTCTTTTTCTTTTTCTTTTTCTTTTTCTTTTTCTTTTTCTTTTTCTTTTTCTTTTTCTTTTTCTTTTTCTTTTTCTTTTTCTTTTTCTTTTTCTTTTTCTTTTTCTTTTTCTTTTTCTTTTTCTTTTTCTTTCTTTTTTTTCTTCCTCCTCTTCTTCCTCTTCTTCCTCTTCTTCTTTTTCTTCTTTCTCTTCTTTCTCTTCTTCTTCTTCTTCTTCTTCTTCTTCTTCTTCTTCTTCTTCTTCTTCTTCTTCTTCTTCTTTCTTTCTTTCTTTCTTTTTCTTTCAGGTGGAGTACTTAAAGCCTGATTCAAAAATTGACTCATGAATAACATGGAAAATTTAATCAGCATGAAGACTGGTTACATTGTGATTAATACTTGCCAATTCTCTGCAGTATTTTTTTAATGAGTTGCAACTCATTAAACTAATTATATTCATTGATTTCAACCAGATGTTTGCACCTGGAAGTGCATTTATTATCATTTATTATCAGAGAGGGACTCTCCATCAGGACCTGTAGTGATAGGAAAAGGAGTAATGGGTTCAAATTGAAAGAGGGGAAATTTAGATTAGATATGCAGGAGAAATTCTTTGCTGTCAGAGTGCTGAGACCCTGGCACAGTTTGCCCAGAGAAGCTGTGGCTGCCCCACTCCTGGAAGTGTTCCAGGCCAGGTTGGATGGGGTTTGGAGTAACCTGGGATAATGGGAGGTGTCCCTGTCCATTGAACAAGATGATCTTGAAGGTCTCTTCCAACACAAACCATTCTGTGATTTAATATTAATTGATTTGTCTCCCCAGTTAATAAACAAAAATATTAGCACATGATTGAGCCAGCTGATATCATCATCATTATTAAAATTAACTAACAAAATATCATACTGTACAATTTGCAAAAAGACAACAGATTGGCAATTTCTTGTCCAAACTGTATGGTAAATATATTCCAGTAATGAGTGGCTTACCAGAAAGCAGGAGAGGAAAGACCACAAATAAAATCAATATTATTATAAATATTACTTGCCACCAGTAATTTGAAAAGCTACTTTTTCATCCAAAACATTTGTTTTAAATTATATGTTGACATATTCTGGAAATAATTATGATAGACTATTTTTAAATTAGTAGTGCACAAAGGACTTTCTTCTTTATATCCTTTTTTACATCCACAGTTTCTGGTTTCTGCAGGACTAAAATAGACTTGGATAAGGATCCATAGAAGTATGTGTGTGCATGTAGATACTTTTATTTATTTTTTTTTCTGGTTTGGACTATGAAGTTGTGTGCTTTGGGAGGCAGGTGGCTTCCAACATTTGCAGAGATCTGCATGTTAAGTGAGTTCTGTTTTGTATTGCAGGAAAGTATTTGCTACATGTATTTTCATGACATTCCTTTCAGGAATCTTTTGGAGGTTGTTTCCAAGATGCTATGAAAAAAAAAGAAAAAGTGATTTGCTTTCAGAAAGTAATTGCTCAGCTAAAAATAATGAATATAGTACAGCTAATGTGGAAACTCAATATGTCAGAGGTGATGTGGAAAACTTTGGATCAGACTGAACTGGGAGGACAAATGATCCCATAAAGGAATCAAATGAAGCTGTTACAGAAAGTCTTATTTCTGCCAGTGTCAGGACAGCTTGGAAACCACAGATGAAAGAGCCCTGGTTCCGTTAAGGGCTCAGGAGAAGAGGAGACTTTCTGCTGGTTTTGGTCAATGAGTTGGTTCTTGGCCAACCCACTGACCCTTTCTGGGCAAAGGATTTAAGTGTGGGTGGTGCCCCAAGCCCTGAACCCCATTATGGGATGGCCAAGTGTCCCCAAGAGGCTTGTTCAAGCAAGGAATATTTATAGTTCCAGTGCCAAACACACACAGGTGTGCAGGATGAGCTTCTTGTTACAGGAGGAGTAGCATTGGAGATCTGGCTGGGAATGAAGGTTCCTTGAAATTGTCCTAGGAAGCCTTGACAGAAATGGAAATTTCTGCATTTCTTGATTGAAATTCAAATTTCTGCAAGTTTCAGCAGAGTCCTGTCTGATGGTTGATAGCCCCAAGGGATGCCTGCCCTGTCCCCATCAGCAGTGTCCCTTCCACACTGGGTCTCTCACTGCCAGGTGTGTCTGTTGTTTCCCTTTTTACCACCAAATATCACACTGGCTGAAGGTTAAAAGAGAATTCTGATGAGTGGCAGCTCTGCTTTCCAGAGCATTCATCTTACTAGATCGCTCTGATCAATCCTCCAGTTTGACTACCAAAATGAAAATTAAACATCCTATCCACCAGGAAAACGAAATTATAAATACATTTTAACTCTAGAGCCATCTTTTACCTGAAAACTTAATTGTGTTCCTTTAAGAAGATAAAATTAAGTATCCTCATGGCAGATCATCAGTTTTAACAAAGCATCTCTAGAGCAGATAGACATCATTACTAATACAATTCTTTGAGGTGCAGGCAGGAAAATAAATTGGTTGTCATTGGGACATCATCAATATAATGAACATCTGACATGTAGACTCTGTTTCAGATGACACAGACATAAATGAGCAGGAAAAATTGTTAATAAGAACTGCAGGCAGGACATTGCAGGCTGTATCTGTCTCATGAAATGTTATTTGCTGCCAACACATTGCAGTAAAGAAAGACTGTTCTACCTGGAAATAGATGAGGAAAATAAAGTGAAGAGTCACTTTAAGGTATGTCTTGAGAAACTCTGTTCAATAACACAGTTTGAATCTTTGACTTTTTTTTTTTTTCATCTTGGTAGCAACTTTCATTTCAGGCAGGAAATTGGTATTTTGCTTGTTTTTTATTTCCATTTAACCAGTACAGCAAAATGGAACCTTTGATTTTTGGAACTATACCATCTCCAACAGAAATCAGTAGCTAACATTGTCATTCAGACAAACACAAAGCAGAGCTGGTTGGAGTTTTGCAAAGCCTAGGGGGAAATTTTGACGTGAGAAGTGAATACCCAAATACCCTTGGCTGTCTTGGGGATTTCCGGCAGCGTCTGCAGAATGTGGGGAGAAAATTCCAGGGTTGAAAACAGCTGAAAATGTTCTACAATGGAGTCCCAGCTCAGCACTCCTTAGTCTCACTTGTCTTAGGTGGATTAAAGCATGTGTTTATTGTTAAGGGTGAATTTTTAATCCAGCAAGGACCCACTGCTTTTCCAAGCAGGACCATAGCTCCTTTTCTGTTCCATAAATTATTTGGAAAGTGAACCTATACTCTTTCAAGTCCCAATATTCATTAACAGGCTTGGATGGTGTGTACTCTTTGAATCAGTTGTTTCCTATTCAATTCACATAATGAGTGAACTGAACCACACAATATAATTCTTTTTCCCAGTTTTAGCTGACTGAAACACAATGAAGGAGAAAATTTTCTTTACTTGGAAGAGTTTTAGCTCATGTCAAAAGGATTAGCAAAGGGGTTTGTCAACATACACAGATCCCCACTTGTCAGGATATGTGTGAGCTGATGCCCCACAAGTTGGAGCAAAGCAAAAGGAGCAGCACCACCAGGAAGTATCTTTCTGCAAGCAGAGCAGTTTGAAGCACTGTGCATACCCTGAGCTGATCAGGAGGTAAAAACAACCCTCCTCATGGAATGCACTTGGCCAGGGAAAACATGGCAGGCAGACTCAAAGTTTACAGGCAATGTGAAAGAGTTACAGGATCAAAAGCTCAGATAAACATCCTAACACTTAAATCCTAAAGTGGATGCTCTCCAAAGTTCTCCAAGTCTTCTGGGCCCAGCTCATTCACCTCATGGCCATGAGAAGTGCTTTTCTCACAAGGCTGCTGATGCTTCCTCTTGTTTGACAGGCAGGAAATTACAATCCAACGAACCTTTCTCACCAGAGTTCAAAACTTTTGGTAGGAGAGAGAATTAGAAAGTTCAGAGGCTGAGACAGAATGTAAAACAGAGTGCTGGGGTGGGGATGAGTGGGAAGAAGGGATACTGAGAAGGAAAGTTAATCAAGCTCTCTAATGCCACAGAAACATGCCGGGGTTGAAAGGTACCAGCACTTGTGGGGATGGGATGCTGTGCCAGGGAGCAGCAGGATGTGCCTCTGGAAGAGGAACTCAGCCCCCTCACTGCTCCAGCCCAGGTAATAACATTCCCCTGTGGCTGAGGAATGCAGCAGGATGAAATGAGAGGCTGCAAATGCAGTTCTAAAATGATTTTCCATGTGAGAATCCCAAACCAGTAACATTAATCTTGAGGCTGTTGTCACTTTTCAGTGTATGCGGCATCTTGTAAAAGGCTCATCATCCATTGGGGTTTTTAAATTATTATTAATTTTATTATTTTGCAGGGCTCTAATTAGGTTGGCAGTGCTTATCTGGCATCCTCTTATTGCCACAGGGCAGCAGCAGCACCCCCAGTGACAGACCCAGCTGTGTAAGGCTCTTGTTTTCCTACAGCAAGGAGCATTCTTTGTGTGCAAGTCTGAGGCTGTGTACACGTGTGTGAACTCTCCAAAGGCAAACAACTCACCTTTAGAAAGCCAAATTCCGAGCAAGAAATGAGCTCAGCAGCTGTGAAAGGTGTCTCTGTGTTTCATTGTTGATAAAAGTACAACCCACAGTGACTCAAACCTCAGGATATGGTAGGGAACCAAGAAGAAAAGAAAGAGAGTGGGGAAGAAAGGGGAAAAAGCCTTCTCAGGATGAGGAGTTCAGACATGCCAGATTTCTTTGGCACAGACATTGCTGTCAGGAGCCTTGTGGATGTTTGAGTCCCTGCTTTCTTTTTGTTGGCTCTGAGCATTTTGAAAGATTTTGAAAACAGTACTGTAAAGTGTTTAGCTGCAAAGCTGACCAGTGAGTGCCACAGCCAGCATCTCCTACACAGGCTGACAGTGCAGGCAGAAACCTGTCACCTCAGTACTGTCACCAATCTGCCATTAACCTGCAGCTCCTCACTGTGACATAAATGTCAATGGTCATTTTCCTCCACATCAGCCTTTTCTTCAACTCCCCTGGGTAAGCACAGGGCAGCCACTGGAAGGGCACTGAGAAAAGGAAAGGGAAAAGCTGGTCTGGAAGCTGAGCACTAAAAGTAGGCATTGATTTCCTATCGTAGAGATGACGTGTTTGAATTTACTGAGCTCCTTTGGATTGAAAGGCATTTACCCAGCCACAGGGACTGCCAGGTGTGCTGTGCTCAGATGAAATAATGCTTCAGCACTGGTTCCAAGGCCCTGGATTTGCCTCCACCAGCTCCAGCCATCTGGCTCAGGCACAGCTTCTTTCTGAAGTGACTTGAAGCTTGGTGGCCTCAGAGTTCCTCCTGTGATGCTGAACATGTATATTCCTGACTTGCAGTGGAAGAGGAGTGTGGCTACAAGATGTATGGAGAGCAGAATGCTGCAGGGAATGAAGAAAATAAGAAATGGAGTAAATGGAGTGAAGGCTGTATGGGCTGGTCACCAGTGTAGGATCTCCTGTCAGGTCTATTGAGCTGACAGAGGCTGATCCAGCACAGAGGTGCAGTGCCTGGTCCCCAGAGGAGAGCTCAGCCTGAGCCTCTGCAGCAGTGAGGATTGCATTCCTGCTGCTGGAATACAGGAATGCTGGAGAGCACCTAAGGAGAACAGGTGTTATTGATAGATTTACACTGATTTACAGTGCTCCCCCTCCTCCTCGGGCCCCTGCAGAGTTCCTGGAGGCTCACACCTGCACAGAGATGGGAGCCAAGGTGAGCTGCTCTGCATCACCTGCACTGGTGATGGTGATGCCGACAGGAGTGGGATTTCAGCATCCCTGGGAGGAGTTTGCCTTTGAGAACAGCAGCTTGTGTCCTTTTAACTTCTAAAGAGGAGTCCTGTGAGCTCTGAGTGTCTGGAAAGGACCAGATCCAGGAATAACTGCAGTGGTACCAAGAACCTCAGCAGGCACTGACACCTGACCCATGCCATGCCTTGTGGGGTTTGGTCTCTGGTGGCTCAGAGATGCCACAGCAGCCTGCAGGGTGTCACACACAGCTCCTGTGGGCACAGGGAGAAGCCACAGTTAAGTGAGTTACCCACTGCTCCTTGCTTCTGCTCTGCTTTTGACTCAGCTCTGCTACAGCTTGTGGGAAAGCTAAAGGAGAAATATTTATTTTAATATTCAGATGTTCTCATTCACACTTACATATGTGTATGTGTGGATGCCACACATATGTAACATCAATGTGTTTGTTTATCAGTGCTTTTCCTGCATGGCTCTGGTTCTTTAACAGCTCTGTCTTCTCATTTCCACAAATAAATAACAATATTGGACCTGAATTCTAAATGTATCTCCTATCTTCTCCTCTCCACAAATAACTAACAATATTGGACCTGAATTCTAAATATATTCTGAAGACCAATAACCCCCTGAAGTTTTCTGGATGTCTTTCATTAGAGTAAAAGCCAAACAAAGCAATCAGAAGGAAACAAATGGGTTGATGGAGCTCTCTATTCACTAACTGGTGGTTAGGAGTAGAACTGGGTAAATGTTCATGGCAAATGTTTGGTTTTAGACCTGTCTAGCTTTTCTTGGTATCCTGCAATTATTTTTGTGTGCATTTTTGGTGCACATTTATATTCTTTGAAATTCTGTATACATATTTTGTATAAACATGTTTCAAAACCCTGGTAGTAAAGTGCTGTTTAGCTGTATGCAGGGCTGTTAAAGGCATTTGTGTGACATTCAGTATCCATGTAGAAGTTTATACTTGGAGACCTGAAAACACTATAAAACAGAAAGTGAAAAATCAGAGATTCCTAGGTGATCACACAAGCATTTGCCTAAATTGTTAGAAAGATGCAAGAGTAGACAGCATGGCCCAGAATTATTTTAGTATAAAGGAATGGGTGTTCTAAATTTCTTTTTTTTTTTTTTTTTTTTTTTCAGATTCTGAGGAAGTTATAATTCACTTTTAATGGCATAATCTGTGTTCAAGGATATTTTACCTTCTCTCATTTCTTTTTCAGGTGATTTCCATAGGAACAAAGCAGTCCCTTGCTGTGATGCAACTGCCTCTGGGTTTAAACATTTCTGGTTAACTTCAGCCCAGATGCAAAGCAGATCTGTTTCTCAGACAAGAAAGGAAAATCAAGAGAGAAGAATTGGATGGAGGGGAAGAATTTGATTTGTGAGGGCTCTTTTCAGAAAGTACCATGAGATCTTAAAGAAGGCAGCAGGATTAGAGCTCCTATTGCTTGTGAATTGCCTGAACTGCATGAGTGAGCTTTAAGGAGAGCAGTAATGAAGAAATAAAACAGCTTACAAGCTACACCAGCCCTGGAAAATAGGAGCATTTCACAAATGGCTTCATCTTCTTTGACTGGTGATACCCAACAGTGATGTACAATTACTTCTTGTTGTAGTTCTTCTGTTGTATCTGAAACACAAAGCTTTCACTCTAAACCTGGCTAAAGAGTAAAACAAGAGAACGCAGCAATTTCTAATCTAGCCATTAGCTCAGCAGCAGGGTTGTCTCAGGCTGTTTTGATAGAAGCAAAAAAAAAAAAAAAACAAAAAAACACAAAAAAAACACAAAAAGAAAATTAAAAAAGGGGATTGGTTTAAAGTTTGCCTCAGGGGTTGGAAACCTATTTTTCAGGCTGTTTAACTGTCACTCTCCATGCATCTGTTCAAATTAGCTTCAGATAGTGAAATAAATAGGAAATATGGCCCAAGGGTTTCTGCTTTTGTCAGAAGGGACTGAGAGAAGTGAAGAAGATGAAGGAAGTCTGGTTCCTGAAGGCCTGCTGGGTCTTTTTGCTGAGATGAAGTCAAAGCTGACTCCTCATTCAGTTCTTCCAATCATCACAAACGCCCCAGTGGACAGGAAAACCCTGAATGTGGTGATACAGGATGGAAAGTCCAATACAAGATGTGGTGTGAACTTCCCCAGGCTTGGACCCAGAGTTTCAACAGAGGAAAAAGAATGCCAAGGAAATGTGGGGAAGGGGTTCAGGGTGAAAGAAAAGGTTATTTCAGGTGAAAGAAAAGGTTGTTTGCTCAGAGTACAGAGTGGCAAAGCAGCTGCAAGAGATGTGCTAACAGGGCACATCTGGGCATTGTGAGTCAGACATTTAGATCTCAGTGTCTCTTACATTGTTGTTGATTTTAGGGAGCCAAGTGACGAGAAGCTTGGGTACTCACACGTCTCAGACCCAGTTCAATAAACTGCTTTTCTCAGGCAGCATTTTGTGCAGTTCTGTCCCAATAAACCCTGCTCATGACAAAATCTTGGATATTTGGTTCCTCTTCTCTCAGAGTCCTTCCAGAGCATGGAATTGTCTTTGTTTCCAGACTCCTTTGGTACTGTACTCCTCTCTACTAATTTTCACAATAAAACACTTCATCACTGCACTGATGTAAAATATTTGTGTGTCAGTGGTGTGACACATGTATGTCCAGCCATAGAAAGAAGCAGAAGCACCTCTTCACCTCTAAGGCTTCCCCCACCCCCTGATTTCCATGGTTTGATACCTGGAAATTCAGTTTACCTGTTGTTCCTCTGTATCCTCTGTGTACATGAATCAGGATAATACATCCATCACACTTCTGTCACAGAAAACAATTAACAGATGTTTGTGTTCATTTAAGAATCAGTTTGTGGTAGTTCAGTGCTTGTTTCTCACACACAAAGCCTTGCATGGGACACCTCAGGTCCAGAGTTCTTCTTGCTAGGTCAAGCATGAAAGGCATTCCTGGAAGCTACTCCTTTAAAAATATATATTTTTATGTATCTTGCTGTTGCTGATGATTTTTCTCTAACACTTTTAAAAGTGCCTAAAATCAGCATGGAAATGTGCGAACAAAAGAGATAGAAATAATCTTTTTTTTGTCTATTTTGCACCTCCAGGGTATTTTGTGAGAAATAAAATGCACTTCACAGCTCTCTCTGGCACGTGCTATAATTGCAATCAACATTTCTGTGTATCATAAAAATGATGAAGATGATGATGGCCACTGTTTCCCACCTCTTTGCTGCAAGAAAAGAGCTGACTGCAACACGATGTGCTGTGAGTTAGATTTATTCCTAGATTTATTCCTCCCCTCTCTCAAAAGCAAAATAGGTCAATATTCTATTATAGTCCAAATATTATTAACTTACTGTCTTCATGTATTTTGATATTGCAGTGGAAAAAAACACACAAAAATCAAAATTGAACTTCAGAAACATGACTCATTTTGAGTGTAATTTTAAAGTTTTCTCAATCTCTATTTTCCATTTTTTTTCCCTCCAGGTTTTCTGTCTATGTGCACTTTGCTTTCTCAACAGAAAAGACAAAAAAAAAGGGAAAACAAAAACTGAAGACTGAAAATGGAAGAAAAGAAAACAGATCTTGGTGCTTGTGTTTCTTTGCACTGGGAGAGAAAGAAATGAGAGTTAAAATATCTAGATTTTATAAAGATACAATGAAAACTCAATAACAAATCCATAACAAATATCACTGATAATGTACAAAATGATAAAATCACATTTTCATGCTCTTTTTGGGTTGTTTTATTTGTTCATACTGCCAATCACTTCCTCTTTGAGAGAGGAAGGTAAACAGAGACACCAGATAAATGGCTCGAGGTGGCTAGAAATGGCAAAAGCAAAAATAATGATAGCTCAGAGTGTCTCCTTATGGAGCTTGTGCTCCAGCTCATGCTGATGGAATTAATTATTATATTGTGGATCTTGCTTGTCAAGCACAGGAGTTCTCCTTGCCCCAGAGCTGTGTAGCTCAACCCCAGCCATGGAACTAAATTGGCAAACTCCTCACAATTACTTGAGGAGTAAGAATTTGGTCAAAGGTACAGGTGAAAAGGCTGGATGGGCTGATGAAAGGTATTCCCCAAATGAAGGAAATCCTGTCCAGATGAAGAGGTCACCTCATCTGCAAGCCTGAGGCACTGCAGGGATAATAATCCCCAGGTTCAAGCGTTAACGGGAGAATAAAAGACAAATGGAGCCATTTGTCATTTATTTCCAAATAAATGCAAGTTCATTTTGCACAGAGCCTTCACCCTGTCTCAACAGGCAGATCTCAGAGGGTAATTTCAGGGCAGTTTTCCCTGGTGTGTGCTTGCTCAAGGTTTATGTGAGTTTCTGCTTCACTTCTTCAAGGCACTGGGCTGCTCAGGGACAGGTTGGTGCTTTGTATTTTATGATGCTAATTTTGGTGAACAAAGCTCTTTAACAATTCCACACAGTTTTCTTGCAGAGAGATTTCCTTAAGCTAAGAGAAAAGCCTACAGTGATGCTGTGGATTGTGAAGGAAGCAAATGTAAAATGTGTTTTTACTGCCTTGGCACATGCCTGAGAACGATGTGAATGCAAAAAGGCTGAGGTTGAGTTTGGGGAAATGACCCCCATTAACTGATTTTAATTAATTACAGCACTTTGCTGATTTGCAGGGAGGGACACATGGTCCTGCTGGAGAATGGTGGGATCTGCCCACTTGTGGCAGGAGGGATGTGCTGGTGGTCTCCACCCCCATGGCCTGGCAAGGGCCAAAGAGCACCAAGAACTCTGCAATTGAGCACCTGAGAGGCAGAGCTGGCCTGAGGGGTGAGCTCAGAGGGGCTGTGTGTGTTAAAGGGTGGGTTAGGCTTGCCTGGAGGAGGCACCCTGCAGGCTTGCAGGGCTCCTGGCTGGCACCAGCACCTCTCTTGCTCCACCCCAAGAGCAGCTTGTCTCAGGAAGGAGCTGGCAATGGCTGTTTTTTGTTAAGGGTGAGTAGCTTGAATATAATGTTTGAAGCTTGAATATAATGTTCATCTTCCATAACTATGATGGAGCCACTTTCTAGTCCTTGAGCTGAAGGCTGGTCTGTGTTTTTTGGCTGCAAGAGGTTTCCCAGGTTGGCTGCTTTGCATGGGGATGGAGCAAGAAGTGCTCCAGCTTATTTCAACTGAGTCCCCATTTCAACTAAGTCCCCCGTTTTCCCTTTCCTTGGCAATGTTGGGACTAGAGAGAAATAGCAAAACTCTTCAGCTGCCTGGGTTTTTTGTGAACTTTGTGTAGGTATGTGACCATGAACATCTGAGAGCTGTCCAAGTGGGATGGGATGTGGCTCTAGAACAGCTCGATGCCCTGCTGAGGAACTAGTTCATCCTCTAATTATTGATGAGACTGGAGGGTCTGCGTTCCCTCTGGGGCAGAGGTGGCAAAGAAGGGGGAGCTGAGGTACTGATGGACTCCTCTTTTCACATTTCCAGTGCTCACCAGTAAAGTGTTTGAGGGCCCTCCAGAGGAGAGAGAGAAAGAAAACACAAACAAGAGAACCCAAACAATAAACAATCTGGTTTCTGTAGTCCATTGCTAAAAAGCAAATCTGTGTCTCTGTTGTGTGGTGATAAGGAGAATTAGGTATACAGGTACATTCTGGTTTCTGGTTTCCCAAAGAACCTAAAGCAGAGGCGAGGTAATAACTAAAAAAAGAAACACACACAAACCCTTATAAAGCTCGAGGCTTGTGGCCTGTTTTGCTGTTTCCCTGCCTCCTCAAGCCCAACACACCTTCAGACATTCCTGGCTGAGGTGGTTATAAAAAAACCCCATGTCTAATTTGGATTCATAGAGCCCAGTCCTATCCTAAACAAACAATGCTGCCTGGGATTGCTTGCCAGGCAGTTGGCATATCTGGCAGATTAGCTTACACTAACAATAACGTGCTTCAAGAAGGAGAAGGGGCTGGATTTGGGCTCCCCTGCCAGCTGGAAGGGCAGTGTGGGGATGTGTGCCCATCTGAGCCCCTCCTCTGGAGAGGAAAGGTTGGCACAGAGCAGCTTTCTCAACCCCAGCACTGAACCCTGTGTGGAGGTGGTTTGCAAGCTGAGCTGGGAGAGCAATTCCACTACAAATTGCTCCAAGTGTTAAAGCTCCAGGGAGCAGATTTAATAGCTGCCTTCAACCCCTGCCTTGCTTGGTCAGACTCTGCTTTATGGGTCCAGCTGGATGGTGGGGAGAAAGCCAGGGAGGGGAGGTTGTCCTGCATTTAAATTTGTGGAAAAATTAGTTTGCACTTGTCCAGGCTTTGCTTTGTGTGGATTCATCCCTGTAAGTTTAGATGCATGGAGGAGAGGTGCAGGCTGTGAGGGAGGAACTTTATTCCAGCTTGCCTGGATCAGGAATGTGGGAACCAGCACCAGGCAGACCTTACACGCTTTATGAACAGTGAAATGGGGTTTCAGCAGCTTGGTCTGGAATTTGGGTGGCCACACCAGCTTAACTTTCTTGGGGGGGAAAAAAAAGCCAGGACTTCAAGCTTATACTTGTCTCGGATTTCAAATGGTGAAAGGGGGAGGGTGCATAAATGCCAACTCAGCAAAATAAATGGTTCACACAGAAAACCCAATGTCAGGAGTGAAACCTGACTCGCTGAGAGCCTCTTGTGCACCAAGTGCATGTGCTGTAGTGACAGGAGAGGATCCCTGCTGCCCTCATCCTCACACAATCAAAACACTCTTTGCTCAAGTGTTTGGGGATCAAAATGCCGAGAGCAAAGGAACAAAGCTATCTCTCTCTGAAGATGTGAATAAGTGGAAGCTGAGGTTTCAAATATCAGCCTGGGGAGTGTGCAAGGCAAACAGCAGTGGTCCCTGCTGGGAGCCCAGCCCAGCACATCTGCCTGATACCTGCAGGGCAGATCTGGCTGCTCTGCTTTTGGGAGGGAGAATCTGAGGGGGCTGCC
The DNA here is from genome assembly GCF_027579445.1 of Ammospiza nelsoni. Taxonomy (NCBI): domain Eukaryota; kingdom Metazoa; phylum Chordata; class Aves; order Passeriformes; family Passerellidae; genus Ammospiza; species Ammospiza nelsoni. The sequence goes on along the minus strand of NC_080646.1, from coordinate 5,678,681 downwards.
ATTCCAAGTGGATCTGTGGGGTGGTGCTGTGAAGGAAGGAACTTTTAAGAGCATTTGTTTCTGTCAGCTTGTGTGGAAATCTCACCTGGCAGGCTTTGCAAACACTTTCTTGAGGTCCCCAGTATTTGTTTCCATTTTCTTCACACCCATTCCTATCTCCAACAGCAGCATCCCTTTCTAGATCCCAAAGGAGGTGAGGAAGGACTGGCAATGCTCTTCCCAGTATTCTTCCCTATTGCCTCCAGCCCAGGGCTTGTGTGCCAGTCCTCTTTCCCTGAGGAAAAGGCATTGTAGTCCTTTAATGCCCTTTGAAATGCTCATGGTGCTGGAATGGGCTGTGTTCCTCACTGCTATCAAGTTCAGTTCTTAGCAAGACTAAAACTTCCTGTTTTGGCTTCTGAGCAATGCAACTTCTCCAGGTCTCAATCTTGTAATTGCTCAGCTCTTGTTAACTGTTAAAAATGGTCAGAAACTGGAAAAATCAGGACAAGGGGAAATATTAGGAACATGCTTGCAAAAAAAACCCTCAAAACACCCCAAAATGTGAACATCTGTGCCAAACAGAAACAGAGAAGTTGTTCAGATGGCAAAACCTGTGCTTATCTAATTCCTCTTCAGACCACTTCTAGATGCCCAAGGCTGTGCAGGTTTCCACTTGCCTGTTCCTAAGCTTGGCTATGCTTTCTGCTTTTCCAGCCCCTGGTGCTGTGCCCGGACTGGGTGATGCTCCCAAGCCAGCTGTGTGGGCCTGCCTGCACAGGCTGGATGTGTGGGGACCTGGCAGGGCCTCCTGCAACCCCCCTGAGCCCTGAGGGGCTGTGTGAAAGCCAGGGGTGACAGAGAGCAAAGTGAGCCTGTGGTGACTGCCACAGCCGTGCCAGTGGCTGCAGCTGCAGAGCTCACAGGTCTTGCAGGGATTTTTGTCTGTTGGGGAAGATGAAACAGGAAAGCCCTATAAATATGATTGTCTGGCAAAAGATTTTGAGAATATGGAAACTATAAGTGAGACTGAAATGAAAGCAAGCTTTGAAATCCTTTAGTTACTGAACAATGGGAAAACAATGGCATGGCCAGCTGAAGGTAATCCCCTTTTGATGGGAGGATACCCATCTGATACCCTCTGCTTGCAGACAGCTCCAAGGGTCAGAGCAGACCCTGCCAGCTTGGCAGAAGGGATCCAAAGAGGAGTTTTTAGGGTTTAAAATGTAGCACAGTATGGTAAAGTAGTGATTCTTATAGGCTGTATGGAAATGCTGTAGGATTTGTATGTTGTACTAGATTGGTTAGTGAGAGAATATTTAACATAGAAGGAGATTTATTGTATTGTAACAGGAACTTCACACTTTTACCTCTTGTCTTAGCTCTTGCCTTTGACTCTCTTACCCTCTCATCCTCTCTCTCCCTCTCTTCTCTCAGGCCTGCTCCGAGCTGTGGCTAGCAGGGCCCTGCACCCAGGCCCTTGGCAATGAACCCCAAATCCCAACAGGGCCCTGCACCCAGGCCCTTTGCAATAAACCCCAAATCCCAGCACGGCCCTGCACCCAGGCCCTTTGCAATAAACCCCAAATCCCAGCAGGGCCCTGCACCCAGGCCCTTTGCAATAAACCCACGTTCCTGATCTGGCTGGAGAGATCTCTTGTCTCCATCCATCCCGACTGTCCTACCCCTGTCACTCCTACATTTGTCCATTCAAAGGGGTGCAGAAGGCTTTAGAAATCACTGTTTATTGCTTGTGGGAAGAAGTGAAGTGAAGCATCTTCCATCAAAGAGCTCCTTCCTGGTCCTGGAAGGCCCTGCCTGCTGACCCCAGGGAGCTGCAGGGCTCCATCCCATGGCAGGGGGGCTGTGCCCTCTCACAGAGCCACTCTGCCTGTGAAGGGAGCTTTGCAAAGCTCTGCGAGGAAAACTTGTCCATCACAGTCTGAATATTGCTGGGAATAATCTCAGGGAAATCTGGAACCAGCCAGAAAGCGCTTATTAGCTGAAATTCCAAATAATGTGACAGTTTTTTCCCAGAGCTTTCTGAGTGCTTTGTCCCAGCTGGTGTGGAGGTGTAGCCCCAGAAGGGAGGCAGGAAGATGGGAGCAGAGTGATCCTGCCAAAAAGAGGTGTGGAAGAGAGGATCCTCTCTCTGTGGAGCAAAGGAGGAGGCATCTCCCTCAGTCAGGTGTGTGTGTGGAGCCAGAGATCCTCTCCACAGCTCCAGGCAGCTTCTGGCCCTTGCTCTTTGTGCATTTTTCTACCTGACCAGACATCTGTGCATGGACCTTTCAGAGCAAAATCAGCAGCACTTACCTGAGATGCCCTTTTGTGGACTAATTTTGCAGTTCTGGCTGTTTTGCTGTTGAACATACTCCTAAGGTAAATGGAGCAAATCAAAGTGAACATTCCTGACAAATTAATGGGCAAGCACATTAGCAGCTCTGAAATGAAATGCCTGCACATCACATGAATTCATTTCACAGTGTTTATATATTTATGGAAATTTCTTTGAGTTATACCCCCAGCTCTAGCACAGATGATTTCTCCCTGCATTATAAAGCAGGTTATGTGGTGATAACTTCTAGACCCCTAAGAGCTACTGGAGCATGTAATTATCTTGTTCCACTTATTAATGATGAAAGGTCCATGCAAGTCCCAGAGTAGCTGTATGTACTATGCTCACTAACCTAAAGAGGCTATATAAATTTAATTTAGTTTAAAATTTAGTTGCTGACTTTAAATAACCTTCAAACAGAGAATATAAATGTTTTAGGGCATTTAAAGCTTTTAAAAATTATTAATAGATCTGTAGTACTGCAAATCTAAACTCAATTTTGTGGTGCTAAGATATGGAACTGAGAAAGTGGGCTACAAGCAAAATAAGCTGATCAGTCTCTACTCTGAAATGCATACTACAAAAAAATCAAGATAATACAAATTAGGACTCAGGCTTTTAATTGTGAAGTGATATTATCAGTAATGGAAGAAATGTTAAAAATGGGTTTCATCTTGACACCCTTGGAAGGTGGCCAATTTATGGAATTCTGGGCTGGAGAGCTGCAAACCTCCATTCCCCAACCTTCCTAAAATGGCATCACTCATTTGATGATGTCTCCCAGCTATAATCCTGCTTCTACAATCTGCCATAATAATGCTAATTAGTTCTGTATGTAAATAAACTATTGTTGACAGGACACTTTAAGCAATTCACACATGACTCATGGAGGGAGAGCGAGAGAGAGAGGGGGTTTAAAAATGATTTATCCATAAACAGAGATTCCATATGTCCTAATCTGGCATGGATTTCTCTCCTTCTCTTTATAGCAAGGAATGTGTGTATGCCTGTATAGCAGGGCTATAATGCGACAATTTGTCTCAAAGGGAAACCAGGATTTATGGTACTTAGCAGAGACCACAGAGGTAAAATGAACAGCAGGCTGTATTTAATCATCTGAATTTTCAAATATTTCTTTTTGCTTGGGTAAATGTGTCTTTGTTCCTCTTTGGAAATGGGCTCAGCTGGAGGACTAGTTCCTGTAAAGGTGCCTGAAAATGCTGCAGGCACATTTAGGAGTGCACACAGGGAGTGTGGGAGGATCCATGGAGAGGGGACACTCATGCTGGAAAGGGATTGGACCCCAAATTCTCTGGGCTAGATATTACCAAATCCCTGAAGAAAATGCATGTATTGGGTGTCCAATGCACATTTCTGGAAATCAGGGTGTATTGCACTGATCCCAGATAAATGTCATAGGAAATCCAGGCAGAGGGGAAAAAAGAGGAATTCTGAGCAGTTAAATACTATTTATTTTTCCTTCAGTGGTACCATTCCAACCCTGAGAGGAGTTGTGCTGATATGAGTGTAAGGCAAATGCAATTTGGAAACTTCACTGGGAATTAACCTTAGGCTGAAGTACCTTGTATCTGGATTTTATTATTGCCCTTGTAGTCTGTACTGCAGTACATGTTATTCTGGTGGTACTAGTGGTTTTTTCCTCCCCATTTCTTCCTTTTGGCTCTTGCCTTAAATTATTTTTGGTTTTAGCACAGGGTCACTCATCTGACTAAAAGTAATTTCTGTAATTTGCTGATTTTACTGTTATTTTAAATCAAACCCAGGGTTCTCATAACCACAAGATTTCAGAATATGGAGTTTTGGGTAAAACAAATAGAAATCATGGAGTTTTGTGCTTAGAAAACGGCACATGGATTACCTGAACACAGATAAGGCAGATTAACAACCCAAAAACCAGTGGCAGGTGGTGTTTGTGCCTTCATAATTTGAACAAGACAATGCTGCACATGTGACCCATGAAATGGGATGTGATAAAGTGCCACTGGCAGTGAGTTGTGATGACAGAACAAGAGGAAGAAAAAAAAGCTGAATTTTGAGTGCAGAGGGGCAAAGCTGGCACCTGCAGAGAAAAAGGCTGGCTGTTTATCTGTGGCAGAGATGGCAGCTTTGCTGCCAGAGGAATTGGAGCCTGCTTTCTCCCTTCAAAGAAAGAAATCTCTCCGGGGTGGCAGTGGTTTAATTGGGATGGCTGTTCCAGCCTTTGGGCTGCTAGTCCTGGTGATGCTGCCAACGAAGTGCCAGAGTGCAGGAGATTTGTCTGCTGCAAATCCCTGTCTGCTGAGAACTGGACCAGGCAGGGAAGCATTGGCACAGCTGCTTGTGGGAAAGGCAAGGCCAGAAGTACTTTTTCCTCCTCTCTTGAATTTTCAATGACTTTTTCCCCTTCAGGGTGTGCAAGGGGAAGAAACAAAGGCACTGAGATGGCTCATCCAAAGGAGGGGATCTATGAAATCTGAACATTTTAGAGCCCATTCCTATTGCTCTGTCTCTGTCCTTGACTTCCCACCAAGACATTTCTGGTGTGATGGTGATGATAAAAATGAAATAAAAGCAGATTTTTGTGAGGCAGAGCAGAAATTTGGGTGTGGAGTGGGAGCTGCCTTTGCCCAGCTCTGTAAAAACTTTCCTTTTTCCCCTCTGTAAACACTTGACAGCTTATAGAGGGATCATGGATTACATTTCCACGCTGTTGCAATTAATTAGAGCTTGAAAGGTGAAATGAAGAGTTGGGTTGCTTGGCTGCTAGGAGGTGAGTAATGTGCATTTACTGAGTGGTGATCTGCTGCCTGCCAGCACATCTTGGCTACCTGTGCTGGCTGGTTCCAGCCATAGAAAAGAGCTTGGGGTTATGTTGTGTTTGATCCAGTTAACAACAAAGGAAAGGGAGATTCTTTCCCATCTCTCTAAACAAATTCTTTAATGAGCAATATCCCTAAAATAGGCTGAACAAAATTTGGTCAAACAGGGTAATCCCAACCCAGAAGCCAAATCATTCTCAGGGAGCTGGGGTTGCTGGAGAGAATGGATTTGGAGTGTGAAAGGTGAGCTCAGAGACATGGTTGGGGGCTTCCAGTGTAATTTTTCAGGGAAATTTGAACATTTCTGCAAAGTCGGGTGCCCTGTGCCCCCATGCAGTGGGAGCTGCTCCTTATGCAGAAGTGTCAAACATTCCCCATGTGCTGGAAGAGTTTCAATTGAGGAATGATCACCTAGACCCCAGAAATTTCACAGAAAATATTTTGCTCGTAGTAAGGCTTATATTTTTAATTGCTTTGAAGCAATTTTGGGGGAATAAGTGCAGGACAAGCCAATAGAAAATTCATCAGCTACTCCCAACTCCATGCCCAGTTTTTCTGCTATAAATATTAAGAGAAAGACTGGTGGTATGAAAATCCTGTGATATTCCTCCTAAGAATCTTTCATCCCAGAGTCCAAATTGCGAAATTTAAATTTGCCCTTGTGTGCAGCTCTTCTACGTGTGCATAAACTCTGAATAGAAATGTCAGGACTATGGCCAAGGATGATTGAATTAGTAGTTACAGAATTTTTGCAGAAACACTCTGGAAGAATCCTCCCTAAATTTCTGGGGTTTATGTCAAAATGTAGGACATGGGGAAAATAAATAAAATTTGGTTTGCAGATGCAGCTGGCAGTTTAGTTCTCAGATTACCTGTGTGTGTTAGGAGATTTTTGTGGTTGCTGCTTATCTCCCATCCTTTGGAGCAGATTGTTCAAGTCCAATATTTGCAGTGATGGCTGTGGGTTCCCCAGCAGAATCAGAAGTGTGTGGGCATAAAGATGCTGATTGATTTATGTGAATTTTTGTTACTTATCAAGAGTCCCTATTGAAAGGGACTTCCTGTTCAGGCCTTGTGTTACTGTTTATTGATCTGATATGAGGCTTTTACCGATATTAAAGGGTTTGTTTTTCCTATGTTGAAGCTTCACTCAAGTTTGATAAGTTTTAACAAGCCTACAAACACACAGGAGTTATCCTGTAGAGAAAGTGTGAATTGTCATGCCCCAAAACTGCTGGGGTGTCTTTTGTGGGAGGTAAAAAAAGTTCAACTTGTTGAAAAGCTGGTGACAGTGACCTCTAACATGGAATGTTTGGGGTAGGCTGTGACTGAGGTAGCTGTGATCATGTTTGGGGTGGAGTAGCTGTTCCTTGAGATCCTGTTGCCCCCAAGGGGGCAGTGAGGCTGTGTGGGATTTTGGGACACTGGTTTTCTTTCAACTATAAAGAAGTTTTCAGAAAAATGTGGCAGATGAAGGCCTGCTCTGGTGTTTCCTGGTGCTCCCAGTGTTTTCCATGAGGATGCAGTGGAGAGGTCAGCCACCACTGCAGCTGCTGTTGGGACACCTTTGGGTACCTGCTCAGCAATGCATCTTGTTCTGGCGTTCAGCCAGTTCCTACAATCCTTTCCAGTGCCTGGAGGAGCAGGGAATCTGGACCTAGAGTTGCCAGAAGGAATGGGCAGGCAAAAATTCAAGTTTATCAATGACAACTTGCATTCAATGAAAAAGTAAAAAAATAGATCCAAAAAAAGCAGATACTGCTATTGTCCTCTAAGTGTTTTCAGAGCCAGTCGCTGCTCTTAGCAGATATTACCCAGAGAAGCTGTCCCTGGCCATGCCATGAGATTTAAGGTCCATTCCAGACCAAACCATTCTGTGATTTTACAGACCTGAGCTCAAGAGCTTGGCTGCTCTTGCTTTTGGGAGAATTGGGGCCAGCTAAAATGATCCAGTTCACCATGAAACAGGCACCATGTGGGTGGCTTTGCACTAATTGCAGAAGATGGGGGGAAAAAGGGATACCAAACTGGCCTGCAAAAAGGAACTGCATCAGAACAAGTATGGATAAGTGATGTAATTCAGCAATTCTTTGGGCTTATTTAGCAGCTTCTGAAGAGCTTGTCTGAACACAAACTTGAAAGTGGATTAGAAGGTTAGCCTGGCAGGATCTAAGCTTTCAGGTATTTCTTGAGATCCATGTTTTGTTCCAGGCTCTGCTACTGGCCTGGAAGGAAGAAGAAATTTGGAGGGGATATTTCATCTGTCTTTGATTTCCTGTAAAATCAAAGCAGTGATATCAGCTACCATGAAAACATGTGGAGATAAGCTGAAGGAAAGTTATTAATTATAATAGTAAAATTGTTTCCATGATTGTCTGTGGCAAGTTTCCCAAATTAAACTATTGAGTTAGCTTCTTTTGGTAAATAAAAATCCCTTGTTTATGCCTCTTTCCTGCTCATGTCCAGAATACAAGAGGGATCTCACCTTTCTGTTGCTTCCACTTAATTGGATTAGTCAGCTACCTCCAGAGGTATGTGCCTCAGGTCCAGTTCTTGCTGACAGCCAAACCAATGGGCCATTACATGAGGTAGATGGAATCCTGCATCAAAGGAAAGAGCAATTTGGGCTGGAGAGATGCCAGGACCTTTTTGTGCTTAACCAAATACCTGCATGCAGAGATTTTTTTTCTCATTGCTGTCGAGCTTCCTTATTGCCATGTTGAAAAGGATTAAAGCCTGTGCTCTGAGCAGGGTTGTGCTGCCATGATCTCCAGTGTCCAAATGAAAATATTGTGGGGTTTTTTGTGACGTGGGAGATCACTTATCACCTCCCAAAGCTGCTGGCTCTGGGGAGTGACAGCGAGTGCTGCAAACAGCTACCTACAGATGGGGTTCTTAGCAGGGCTTCCCCATCATCATCTCTGCATCTCTTCCTGTCACAGAGTCAGCAAAGAAAATTAAGACTTAGCATTGTTATAATGTGGCAGGGGGAGGTTGCAAGGAGAAGGGAGCACAGAGTTCCTGCTGAGTTCTTCTAATGAAGCTGTTGCTGCAAAATAGCTTCCAAAACATCTGTGGAGGTCCCTGGAGAGCCTGTCAAAGATGTGGCATTGCAATAGTTTGTGTTGCCCTGGCATAGACCTCAGCAGTGCTCTTGGCTGTGGTAGCTCACAGGCTGTGTCCCTGTGGATGTGCCATTCACTGCAGCAAGGACCACCTGCAACTTGAGAGCAGTTCCTAAACAGACACTGGGAGAGCTGGAACTGTGTTCAAAGTCTCTGGAAGAGCAGGAAAAAAAAATCAGATAAATATCCAGTCTTGCATGTGTGAGAAATTATTCCCCCAGACCTCTACGGAGCTGAGTGCAGCTGTTTTGCAAATTGCCCCCTTTGGTTTCTACACTGAGCCAGATAGCTCAGGATAATTATGTTTACTGTGTTGTTTCTATCCTGCTATCAATATTCTCCTGGGAAAATTATTTTTGTGTTCCTTTTCTGCTGAGGAGTTTGGAAGCAGTGGCAGAAGAATGGTAGAATGGTAACTGGGCACTGCCTCTTCTCCAAGTTACTGTGGGGCCAAGCCAATGCACAGCAAACACAATCTGGAAAGATCTGCTAATCAAACTGCTGGCCAGCCTGCTTGGCACAGCCCATCCTCTGCTCTGTGCCTCAGTTTTCATGTTGAAACGTGGGAGATGATGCTGATCTTTGGATTATTTTGTCTGGAAGAAGAAAGAAATGTTTGAGTGTTTCTTCTGTGGGACCCTCCCTCCTTATCACTAATATATGGAACTGAGAGCTTTGCCGCAGTGGTGGGCTCACATGGAGAGCAATAAAATCATAGGAGTTTACAAAAGAGCTCAGCTTAGAGATGCAGCCTTTCCTAGAGCATCTGCTAAAGCTGTGAGAGACCTGAATTTACTTATTGGGAGCACAGTTAGGGCTGGGGCACTCTTTACAGCCCTCAATGCATTCACAGCTGCTTCCCCAAGTGCTCAGTTTTGGGTTCTTTTAGTGTCAGGGTCGTTGGGATTGTTTGGTTGTTTGTTTAATTGTGTTTTATTAATCAGTCCCTGACTGCTTCCACTCCTCCCACTTTTGCTGTGCTGATATTCAGCTTTTTCACAAGCCTTGGGGCAACTTGCCCATACAGATCAGGCAGGTACAAAGACTCCTCTTGAAAGTCTTGTCCTGGGGGTCTGCATCTGTAAAACCTGGCTCTATCAAACAGCATCTGGGTATGGTTGTTCCCAGCATAGGATAATGTATGGAATAACAACAGGAATTCCACTGTTAGTCCTGTGTGTGGATTTGCCACACTGGCTTTTATTTTTTTTTCTCTAAGGAGAAGATATTCTTGCTTTATTTCCAGAGGTGAGCCTTTCCACAGTTGTGAACACAAGAGCTTGCCAAATATTAGCTTTCAAGGTTTTAAGTTGCACAGTGTTTACTTGAGTTACCTCTTCTTGAAGTCTATATAAAGAGTAGTGTTTGCTCAGGCACACTCCTAAAAGCTCCAAGACATGGCTCTGGGAGGAGGTATGCAGCAGCAAATGTAAATATTGCTGTTCTTAAAACTGGAAGCCCTCTGAGTAATCTATAGAAGGAAATAGTAACGTGAGGAAAAGGCCTTAGATTTGGAGGAAACTTTATATGATTTGGAGGTGAAGACTACAGAGCAGTACCTGGAATGGATAAAATCCAGAAATTCAGGGATATTGCAAGTACAGTTTCTCGTGGCCAAGGCTTAGCCCTGCAATCACAGCTGCTCTTTTCTGTTCCCCAGTGTTTCCCTTTGCTGTCACCAAGGCAGCATTTTCCCATACCCCAGCCTCTGAAGCAATTGCTGGGAACAGTTTTTAGAGATTTTGCTGGACAAACTATGCTGGCCTCTTGCTGTGGGACAAAGTTAGAAACAAAATATTTGTTGTACTTAGCCAAGTGATTCCCTCCCACCTTTTGTCAGTTCCCGGTGTCATTTTTCTGAGAAGGTTGTGGAAATCTGAGCTGAGTTTCAGGTGCTCCATGATATGATAAACAAGAGAGGAATTTTCATGAAGAAGTGCCTAGATACAGTGCAAATAAAGAAAAACAACTGAAATAAAATTCAACCACAATATTTACCAGTCTCCCCACCTGCCTGTATATGCAGGTATGCTGAGACCAAACTCACATCATGTTTCCTGCAGCTGAGACAAGAGTGCTGAGGAGAATTTTTGCCCTTGCCATGCTACTTTTTTGTAGTATAGACACTGAATAATTTTTTAAAAATATTATTATATTATATATTATATAAAGTATTATACTATGTTATATATAGTATTATTATGTATGTTATATATATTATATATTATATATTATATATTATATATTATATATTATATATTATATATAGTATTATTATAAATTTTAACGTTAAGACACTGAATTCCCACTTCCTTTTTTCCCTCTCTCTACACAGCTATTATCAGCTTCCCACAGCAAGGGCAGGAAGTAAATAAATGGCGCTGCAGCATAAAAAACCCTGCACGAGTTAACGCAGAACGATTCCACTTATCAGCGTATTTATCAAACTCAGCCCGGCTGAGTGCAGGATCGCTGGAGGCAGCAGCAGCAGCTGCGATCCTGCAGGTTATGGATTTATGGGATCCCGGTGCCATCTGCTGGCACAGAGCTCAGTCAGCACAACTGGATGTGCACAAACTCTCCAGCTCCTCTCCTGAGCAGATGCTGCAGCTCTTTGTAGATGGTGTCACCCCCATCCACCCCTCCTGGATTGTGGTGGTGTTCACAGGGGTCTCAGGGTGAGGGAAGAGATGAGAATCTTGACTCCATGTTTCAGAAGGCTGATTTATTATTTTATGGTATATATATTATATTAAATATAATTTATTATGTTATATTTAATATATTAATAATATAATATAAATATTATATAGTATTATATATTAGTATATATACATATATTAATATATAATACTATATAATATTTATACTGTATATATAAAATAATATATATACTATATATATAGTATATATATCGTGCATATATATACTATATATACTAATATGTTATAGTATACTATAATATAGTATATTATAGTATACTATAACATATTAGCATATATATATATACGATATATATACTATATTTATAGTATATAGTCTATATATAGTATATATACTATATATACACTATATATACTATATAGTATATATACTAATATATAGTATATTATAGTATACTGTAGCATACTATATATTATATTAATATATGTATAAAAATACATACTAAAAGAATAAAAGAAAGGATTTCATCAGAAGGCTTGAAAGGAAAGGAATAGAATGATAAAATCTTGTGACTGACGAGACAGTCTGAGACAGCTGGACTGTGATTGGCCATTAATTAAAAACAATCACATGAGACCAATCAAAAATCCACTTGTTGCATTCCAAAGCAGCATATAATCTTTGTTTACATTTTGTTTCTGAGGCCTCTCAGCTTCTCAGGAGAAAAGATCTTAATGAAAGGATTTTCCATAAAATGTATCTGTGACGCTGGGTGATTCCTTGGGCTTTGCTCTCCCTGCAGCCCAGCACCTGCAAAACCTCTCTCTCCTGGAGTTTTGTTTAGCTGGGCTTTCCACAGCTGCCTTTGTGCTGCTGGGATTCTGTCTGCTCCATGGCAGCAGACCTAGATCCAAGGGGAGATGCAGATGGAGATTATTTTTTTGTAACCTAGCAGGCTGAACTTCTAAATCCATGTGGTTTTGAGGGATAGGGTTTGTCTTTGGTGTAGAGTGACACCAATGACACTGCTGAGGTAGGGCTGTAAAGACACTGCTGGAAAGCTTTCAGAGCAATGGAAGATTTACTTTTGGACAAATCTCTGAAATGGCCTGAAAAAAGGAAAAAAACCCAAACACATCCATGAGACAGAGGATTAGGGAAGTTTTCCTTTTTCTGGTATGTGAAAGGGATGTGTCCAAGCAAAGATGAGCTGTGATAACAACGTTAGTTGGTGATATTCCCTGCCTTTTGCAATTAGCACTCCAGATAACCCAGTAGAGCTGTTTTTATGCTTTAAATTTGCACTTTAAATTTACATTTTTCACTGCCTCTATCACAGCATCTGCTCTGGGATGGTGTGTGCTGCAAGGGGACTGATCTTTTTATCCTCCTTGCTGCTGGGAAGCACATTTTGGGTGTGTGTCAGAGTCCTGATGGTGCCCATGTGCACTGCACAAGCCTAAAGACAGGATGTGTGTCAAAGGCAATTCACTTTTAAATCTTCAATTTTTTAGAGGTAATATATCATTCTGTGCAATCACCATATTTAAAAAAATTAAAAAATATATGTATATAAACTTGCTTCATGCACCTTGCTTTGACTTCAGTCCAGGTTTGCCCTGGGCTTCCCTTGTTTCTGCCCGTGGGGAACTTGCACCAGTTAACCACAAATAAAGTGGAGCTTCTGACACTTAAATTCTGGTATGTCAGGAGTGGGTAGTGACAAGACCTGGCTGGGATCTGTATTAGCATGTTTGCAGATACAGATCAGAGGTTTGAAATCCAGATGACATGAGGATGAGTGAAGAGGAGAAATTGCTAATCACATTCTCCAGGGCTGCAATGCAATAAACCAGGGTAACTTGATGGAAAATGTAATCAAGCTTTCTAGTCTGTTTTTCAGCTACCTCTAGGCTTCAATTTTTCAGCCTTTGTGCCTCCCTCTCTTTAAAAGGAAGGAAGATGTCTGTGAGGATCAATGAAGTAATTTAGTTTTGCCAAGTGAGTCCAGTAATCCTGCTGGACAGATCTCCCAGAGATTTGTTTCTCTTAATTGGGGAAATATTGTAAAGAAATTCTCCATCTTCAGCCCATTACTAGTATAGCTGATGCCAAAGCAGAAGCATAACCTTGTAGTGGAAATGGATTTTTTTCCCCCTCATTGGTCAATAAGTGGCCACATTTGAGGGTGGTTTTCTCTATCTTGCACTTATATAAATCAGCTTTTCTGAGTTTCAGCACCTGATTTTTTGCTGGGGGATATTGGTACTTGTGTTTGCTGTCATGTTGATCAAAATGACTCAAATTAATACAGAATATTTATCAGTAAAAAGAATTTGTAGATATTATGATGGACTACCTGTTTTTTTGGAGATGACAGAATGCAAAAAGCATTGTTCTCACATTACTGCATGGAAATACCTCCTTGTTTAGAGGCTTTCACTGGAAACATGTTTGCAGATATTCTGACATTCCTGTAGGATGAGAGGAGCTGAGCAAGTTCATAGTGGAGTTGCAGGTATTTGTTTCCTACAAAATACAAAGTTTTCCTCTGAGAAATGCAGTGTAAAAACTCAGCAGTAGCTGACATACTGCCTCCATTTTGAATTTGAGCCAATATTTAATCCAAAAGAAGTAATGATCAAGCACTTTGCATTCTATAGTATTTCAGATCCATCACTTTTCATGTTTTAACATTGGCCAGGTGGGAGAGGATGCCCAGAATTGCTGCTTTAAGTCCAAGAAGGTCTCTGCAAATTAATATCTTCTTTTTTTTTCCCTTCTTTTTTTTTTCCTTCTTTTTTTTCCTTCTTTTTTTCCCTTCTTTTTTTCCCTTCTTTTTTTTTTTTCCTTCTTTTTTTCCTTCTTTTCCCTTCCTTTTCCCTTCCTTTTTATTTCCTTCCTTTTCCCTTCCTTTTTATTTCCTTCCTTTTTTTCCTTCTTTTTATTTCCTTCCTTTTTTTCCTCCTTCCTTTTTTTCCTCCTTCCTTTTTTTTCCCTCCTTCTTTTTTTTTTTTTTTCCTTCTTTTCTCATTTCCTTGCAGGTTGCATGCAAACCATTGTTTTGACAGGAACAGCCTGATTAGTTTTCAAGGAAAATGATAAACTGCCAGCAAGCTGGGAGCACTAATGGGACCAGATTGCTTTAAGACAGAACTTTTTCAGTTCCATCTTAGAGGTAATTTGAATGTCTGCAAGGGGATGTGTTTATATCCTGGGACAGTCATATAAGGATGTTGTCACCTCTTCCAGGTCAGTGAACAAATAAAAAGAAAATATATGGAGAAATACTTGAGTGATCAGACCTTGTAACAGGCATCATCTTAAAATGGTGTTTACCTGGCAGGGTGAAATGAGGGAGTGCCACAGCCATTTAAATTATTTCAGTGTGTAATTTAAAGGGAATTTCACCTGTTCTAAATCATGGGAAGGATAGAGGTGCAACTTATAAAGGCCCTTCATTTGTGGGATTTGAAACAGCATCTTATCCGCTCTCTTGTTGCACAACTTTTGGGGGAGCTTGACAAAGCTGGGGGATGCTCTGGCTGCTTATGAAGCACCCAGCTTTGATTTGCTGTTAAAACAGAAACAAAAGTTCAGGAGTCAAATGGAAGCAGCTGCCCGTGGAAGGTCTCACACTGGCTGCTCTCACTGCCTGCAATTTTCTGCATTTCCTTTCACCTCCTGTAGGCCCCCAGGACTGGGAACTGGATGGGTTGGAGAAGCTGCTTTTGCTTTGTGCTGCTCCTCTGTGGTCAGCAGATACCTGTGAGTGAGCTTTGCTTTCGGTTTCATGGGGACAAGCCTCAATGCCAGGGCCAAAGTGGGATTTGAAGAAGATTTTTGCTGGTTTTTTTTTTATACATCAGTGTTAATATTCACTGGGAAGCAACATTAGAGTTTTTATATTTTGCTTTATATTGCCTCTGCACTCTTTTGCACTCAACTGATTTGGTTTTTGGGCTTGCTCAAAATTTCCATGTGGTTTGACCCAGAGATGGTTATATTTGGGGGTGGGAAAGGATTTACTGGTTTTTGAATGATAAGAATACTGATCTATTTAGAGGATCTAGAATAGAAACTGCTACAGGAAAGCCACAAGGGCTCTTATTTAGGAACTGTACAGTGGAGAGAAGACTTTATTTTTTTCTTTTTTTGGGGGTCATTTTAGGTCCCTCAGGATCCACTTTCACCTGAGGGCTGCTCAAAACTGTTTCTTTGGGATGCCAAGAGCTTCTACCAATACCATGTCTTGCTGAACTCTCACCAGCATGCTCATGCCTAATTTTCAGATTTCTCATCAGAAAAAAAAAAGTGTATTTCTTTGATAATATCTACTTTTGCCTGAAAATGAGCTACATAAGCCACTTGTGTAAGAAAATGCAAAGGCTGGAGTCTGTGTAGCTGTGGAGTAGTCTGAGTTGCAGCATCTCACCTCAAGATCTGTGCTCCCTATTATGGTAGGTGGGCCCCCAGCCAGGTAATAATTGGCACAGACTTCATGTGTTACAGAAGGTTGATCGATAATATCTTTATTAAGAAACTTATTGCTCTTTTATAGACTCGTTCACTACAGGTTGACTTAATTGGTCTTTTAAGTAAAACACTATCACTATTGGTTAATTTAAAAATTATCCTTTGATAAACAAATTTCTATAACACGTTCTACATGCTTTCAATACCAGGTGTAGCAAGTGAAGAT
The DNA here is from genome assembly GCF_027579445.1 of Ammospiza nelsoni. NCBI lineage: Eukaryota > Metazoa > Chordata > Aves > Passeriformes > Passerellidae > Ammospiza > Ammospiza nelsoni. The sequence goes on along the minus strand of NC_080646.1, from coordinate 5,663,054 downwards.
AAGAATTGTCATTCTTTTCTCTGATTTTCTCAGACTTTTCCCAGCACCATGCCTGGAAATGTTATCTGTGCACTCTGTGACCAGACAGAGCTGCTGCCACAGCTCCCCATGGCCACAGTGAGGCAGCAAAATCCAAACAGGATTTTTATGTTTTGGATTTTTGTCCTAAAGCAGCGTCAGGAACCAGTCCCTGAGAGCTTTGCCAGGTGATGCTTGACTGAGCTGGGTCCTGCTGTGGGGAAAGGCTGGTGGGGATTCACCTCCAGCAGTACTCGACTCCTTTTGTGCTTTGCTCCTGCAGGGTTGGGTAGGAGTGACACAAACTTTTCTAGACATTTCCAGTAAGTTTTGGTTGAATTGCATGGTTTTTTAAGGCAATTAATAATTTTTTTTTTAGCCTCTCTCTGAGGATGAATTAAAGGCATAGCAGAAATCAGCCTGGCTTTGGAGCATATGTGCTTTACTTCAGTGCTGTCATATTGTCATTGCAGCTTCAGGGTCCTGTTAGGCTCTACAAACACAGCATGAAACCATTCCCTGAGCAATCACTGAAGCCTGAATAAAAAACAACAAGAAAAGGACTCTTCCATTACAGTTGAGTTACAAAAGCATGGAGGCAGAGGAAACTTCCTTTCTGTGGCTAAGGATTTCTCTAAAGACAACTAAGAAACTGAGTCTTTATAAAGAGCCTTGGGATAAAGTCTTCAAGGGTTTGAATGCTTCTTGCCTAAAATGACACTGGAAATCCTTGGGAGGGAAAGCAAAGTTCTACCACAGCCCTGGTACCAAAACCACTTGCTACCCCATGGCCTGAGCCCTAAGTAATAAGCAAGGACAGGGCTGAAAGGCAACTAAGAATCTATTATTAAAAAAAAAATAGTGCAGCTCAAAATGGATTTTTGCGTCCTGGTACATAAATCTTCATGATTCCTCTGCTTGTCTAGAAGGACAGGAATTTCTTTGCAACCAGAAGAAAAGATGTTGGCTGTGTCTGCAGCATGTCCAGCTCAGCAGATGGGAAATGCTTGTTCATTATTTGCAGCCATAATTAGTATGGGACACTGGTTAAGGGAGAAGCTGTTTGCTAAGCAATCACCAAGTGAGCTGAGGGAGCAGCAGGGGACAGCCCTTGGTGGCAGGAATGTGGTCACACAGGAAAGCAGGGCAAAGCACCACCAGGTGTGTGAGCTCTGCAGCAATTTTTTCTGCTTTCCTTGTAAATGGATTAGAGACAACCTGAATACCTCCCTCAATTAGCACCATTTCCTACAGATGGAGTAATTTACTAGTTTAAAGAGGAAATAATGGGGTGCAATTTATTTAAATGACTCATCAAAGGGAGCAAGGCTGCCTGTCCTGTAGGAAGGGGTATCTCAAGATGCTTTACCCCCAGAGCACAGGCTGTCACTTGGAGCTGTACCTCTTGCCTGTTTCATACTTTTGTCCTCTTGTCTATTCCAGTTTGGGAGAAATGAGGTACACATACCTGTCAGAGTGATGTGGGTGCCAAGAAACTTTATGGAGAGATCATCTTGGGTGGGATTGCAGGAGAACCAGAGCACCAGGCCCAGGCTGTGTGAAGCCTGGCCTCCTGTGACCTGCCCAGGGGCTGTGGGAAAGGGATGTTATCAACCCAGACTGCAGTAAAACCTTCAGCACCAAGGTGGGTTCGTGGTTGGACTCAGTCATCTTAAGAGGTCTTTTCCACCCTTAATTCCATGATTCTACAGCTGAGATGGAGATAAATTATCTTGCAGCTTATGACAGCTGGATGCAATAAAGGGTGTATTGCAATTTTAAACTTTCCTTTTGATCACTAACCATTGATTATAAAAGAAAAATAGTGCCACCCAAAATGGATCTTCATGTTCTGGTTCATAAATCACTATGGTTTCTTTTCTTGTCTAGAAAACCAGGAATTTCTTTAAGGTGCTATTGATCAAAATTAATGCTTATCTGTGTTCAAGGCTGAACCCTGGCGCAGCTTCTGCAGACTCCTAATGATTTTCCACTATACTTGGCAAATGAATGTTCTAGCATGGAATCTGCAGTTATTTCACTGCAAGTAGCCTTTGGAAGGCTACTCTGACCATGAAGGTAACATGGATACCTGGAAGGTTGGTATATTTTTTAGAGAAAGGAATCCTTACCACCCCATTCATAGACAAGCCTGATGAATCCCCAAACAGCCTCTTGCTGCTCTTGGGAAGGTACAAACACCTCTACAGAGGTAGCACAAATACTCTGGATAGCATCTGATACATTTTCATGCATCTCACTGTTTTTCTTCCTCTTCTCTGTATACTCTTAACCTCCATGATACATCTCTTATTTCCCACCCTCAGCTGGTGGTCATACTTTCAGCCCCTCAGTGCCACGCCAGCTTTGGAGCAGGGTTGGGTGAGCTGTCCCTGCATTTCCCTTTCTCCAGGGCCCATTTCCATCAGCTCAGTCAGTCTGAGGTTGGGTTTTTTTCCCTGAATGTGCCTGGATCCTGTTCTTTGGAGTCATTCCTGCTTGCACACGTTCCCTGAACTTTTGCTGGCTGTTTGCATAACCAGGAGTGTATTTCCTGGCTGGCACATGGCCCTGGGATCTGTGTATGAGCAGTGATCCTGGATGGGGGTGAGTTGGTGTTCAGAGCTGTGGGATTGTGCTTCACATGCACTGCATCCCAGGGGCTTAGCTCCTTGTCCCATTTAGTCACCTTGTGATTTAATTTCTGGCCTCTCCTCCACCCCAAATATCACTGTGCTTGGAATTTGTACAAAGATAAGATTCCCAGATGTGATCCTGATGTTGATCTGAGGGAAAATGCCTGGTACCACATTGCCTGGTTCAGATCCTCTCAAAAGTTTCTAAACATTATCCACCTTCTCACCAGGCAGCTATAAACTGAGACTGGCTTGAAAGCCAAGTTTTCAGGATATAGAGTCATTTAGGGAGTCTGAACAGTAATAATGGCTCAAATACCCTTTGAGCTCAAGCTTTTGATATTTCTGTACACCCATTTGTTATCCATCTGATTTCAGATTCACTGTGGATTTCTTGCAGACCACAGTTCTTCCTCTGAGCCATCCATCTGCTGTCAACTGATCATCTTTAGTGTCTCAGGCAAGCCAGAAGACAATTTCTTTGCTTTTCCTCCTGTGTTTGCCATTTCTGTGGCTGACACTTAATGTGCATTTGGCACCAGAGCTGCACAACTACACTTTGCTCATCCATGGTACCTTTTGTCTCTTCTGTCATCAGACCTGCTCTCTCTGGTGTTTGCACCTTCCAGCCCATCTGAGGGTAAAACCTGCAGTTCATCCAGAAAGGAGGAGTGTTTTTGTAAGGGCACACAAAGCCCATTTGTTGCCTGAATGCTGCAGAAATGGCCTTCTTTGGCAAAACACACAGGCAGCCGAAAATCAGCCTTGGAAGATGCTCCAGGTGTGTTTTCTATTCAGCTCCCTCATGTAAGAGTGGTGCTTTTCTGAGCGCTATGACATGAAGTTTAGTGGTATAGAAAGTGGAAGAAATGTGGTGATGCCTATTAGTAGAGGCTAAAAAACCTTTTTAACCTTATTTAATTCAGGTACAGAGCAATTCCTATGCAAGATAAACAAATGGAGGATCTGAGTTGTTTTTACCATAACAGCTATTTATTTTCTGTAGAGTTCAGATGCTGTGACCATTTAAAAATGGAAATACAGTGAATGGTGAAAACATGTATTTGACACATGCACTTAGATGTGCAGCAGAACCCATGGCCTTCTCTAACCAGAAGGAAATAATATTCTGTAAGAGGGCTCTGATGTGGTTTCTCCCTGTCAGAGAGAGGCAAAGGAAGAGAGAGGAAATATTCATTTCAGGCAGAGGAGAAGGAGAGACTTCCATCAAGTCTGTCTAGTGTTGTCAACACCCCAGAGAAATATTTCATGCTTTTTTATAACTTTACTAAATCATATAGGAACATCAGGCTCTGAATAAAGAGTAGCATGGAGGAAAAGAATGACTCAAAAGTCGATCTGCTTTACTGTAAGCACAGCTCAACTCTGGGCACGCACAATTCCTGAAACTGTTTTCCCTGCTCTTAAGGTTTATCCTTGAAGTCTCTGACTTGCTACAGCTACTGGAGGAAATGAATGTTGGACTCTGTACAGGATGTTTGTAATTCTTCTAGTGCTACAAAAATAACTTTCCCAGTTTTGATTCTGTTGAGTCCTCGTAAAGATCTTTTTGGGTTTATGTAATGAAATTTGGCAAATTCCTGAAGATATTTTCTATTTAACTACCAATCTTAGAAACAAGATTGTCAGTGTACATCATTGATATATCAGCTGTTAGGAGTGATAGACTTGTAGAGAAGCAGCATTTTCTTTCATTCTTAGTGTTGTAATTTTGAAAATCAGTGTACTAACCTTCACTTTTAAATTAGAGTTCATCCCTTACTCTTGAATTTATTTTTTTATTTTTTTGATATTCAGATTCAGACTTCTAAAAAAAGTTTATTTCCTTCTGGAATTCTGAAATTTTGACTCTTTAAATAAAACAGTCCTAAATTTAGTTTCTCTGTGAAAATAGTGAAAACTGACATGGGTATCTAATTTAGTTCCAGAATTCTCAAAAATTCTGGAACTAAATTAGATACCCATGTAAGTATTCACTATTTCTTCTAAAAGCACAAAAGGTGATGGTGCAGCAGTTGCATTTTGGATTTGGCCACAAATTGGAGCCAGTGTCTAAGATTTAAGAGGTTTTATGCCGTATCAGACTTTCTCAGCATTCCCACTCCTTCTCACAAAGGTTTAAAGGTATGTTAAAGGCAGCCATGTGAAATATTCACAAAGGCAAATGAAGCAATAGCCCACACTCATGTGGGGTTTTTTTTCCCCTGTGCATTGAGAACCAAAAAGGGGAAACGTTTTCATCTGGCACTGTTTTTAGGCAGACAAATTCAACCCAAATATTAATAACAATTTTTAGAAGGGAAGTTCTCTTCAGGTGGGAAGTGATTTGCTTTGTAAGAATCCGCATCTGAACCAGTTCATCTGCCCTGTCTTTGGGAACCAGGGCAGGACCAATAATTCTATTGAGAAGGTGTGACCTGAAGAGAAACCATAACGAGCCCTGTGGTGTGACCTGTGGGTTCATCCCCATAGAGCTGAGATGCTGGAAATCATTTCTGTTCCCAGGTGGTCCATGTCACATCTCAGTGCTGGTTTCCCTGTTGGGGGCTCTGGCAGAGGGATTTGGTGCCAGGTGGGCTGAGCTGAGTGAGCAGCAAGTGCAGGGAGCCTCTGAAGGGGCTGGGGAGGAGGCAGAGCCCCTTTCTGCCGACCAGACCCATTAAACCAGTGTTTAAAATGCTGTTGAAGCTCAGCTTCCCTTTCCCAGCTACAGAGGAGAAGGGTTCAGGCAAACCTGATTGTCAGCTTGTGTCAGCCAAAATAACCACTTGAATTTATGCAAGCAGTTTGGGTTTTTCCAAGCGATGCAAAACCAGGCAAAGTGGGAGAGTCTCACTGAACCTCAGGGTTTCCAGAGATGAATGACAGTAGAACTCAAAGGCCAGGCTATCTGGGAAGAGTTTTGTGAGAAAGAAAAGAATCTAGAACAGATTTTCACCTCTGGAGGATGCAATTCTTTAGCAAAAGGCAGTGAAGGGAAGGAAGATCCGTGTTGGGTGCTTGAATACAGGATTAGAGGCAGTGGGAGGGAAACCTTGAAGGCTTCTCCTAATTAATGATGTTCAGCTGCACCCATATGAGAAGGCACTGAGATGTTTTGCAGTTTTCCCCTTGTGCTGTCCCAGAGCAGTGGAGCTCTCTGTTCCTGTGTGTCCCTGTCACCCCACACCCTGGATGCTCAGAGCTGGGGCCTCTCTCCTCTCCCAGGTGGAACAGGTAAGTGTTTGGATGCTGAATCCCTGCTCATTTCAGGGTTTTTTTTTTTTTGGTCAGAGTACCTTTGCTGTTCCATCAGGATTATGTATCAGTCTTGGAATGTGTCTTCTCCATCTAGTAATGGAACATGCTGGAGTATTGGCCACAGGCAGACAAATGGTGCAATGGGAGCTAGGCTGGACCTGGAAGTAATTCAGGGACTGACCAGAGAATATTGCTCATTTTTGGAGGGTTTGTACCATTATTGGCATGGACCTTTAGAGTCTCTATTCCAATGTGGCACAAGGGTCTGCTTTCAGGGACTACTTCTTATATTTACACAGTTATCATCTTCATGTATAAAATATCTTCTGTTAAAGGAATATAGAAAAAATATTCTTGATGTTTTTATCTGATGTTTTGCTGCAGAACTTTGTTTTCTATACCTTGTAATCTCCTAAGAAATACATGTAGATTGGTCCTTAGGTACCAAGGGTGTTTTGTGGCATCTGGGATAGCAAGTGAAATTGTGGACATCCCCCTGAGTTGATCACCTGTTCTAGGGCTGCTTTTGACTGCAAACCTTCTTTCCTATACTAAATTTTAAGGTGTTTACTGGTGATGGGGAGAAGAATTTGTACTTTACAAGCAAACAAATATTTGTTTCCTTTACCCAGTACATTCTCCCTTTCTTTCCATGGTTCCTTCTCTAACTCTCCAGTCTACTTACATGTTTTCAAACTAAGAGTCTGGAAGGATTCCCAGTTTGCTCCACTCAGGCATCATTGCAATTATAATTTCACATTTGGCCTTCAGCAGAACAGAGTGTCTCATCTCTTTGAAAGGAATATTCATAGGAAAACAAATAAAAGCACTCACCAGCTGGTGCCTGGTGAATTATACTGCTCGAAGTTCAAGGATATTGAGTGTAGTGCATGCTGATTGGCATTTCTGTGGATGTTTCACTGGCATCATTTGACTCTTTCCAGCACTAAATTCAGGCAGACATACACCAGTGCAGTTTTTGTCTTGCTGTGTGAAAAAGATGTTTAAGCTCTCGTGAACTTTCCTTGTTCCCTGTAGAGATTTGATTTGCAAATGGTCTAGGTTGGTTTCCCTCTGCCTTGATCCCAGAGAATTGCTCTCTTTAGTCCTTTATGAAGCACAGGTGGAGGCAGGCTGCAGCAGCAGCTGGCTGCCAGCAATGCAGCTTTGGTTGCAGTGTGATTCCAGCCAGGGGCAGTGCTGAGATCTGCCCTCGGCCTATTGTGCCACTGCGGGACAATTCTCCCCCTTCCTTCCTCCTCTTCCTCTCCCATCACCCAGGAAAAGGCTTGGGAAACTGCTTGTGGGGGTTAAAAGGAAAGTAAAATGCTCTGGTGTTTTCCCCCTGGTGCAAGAGGATTCATGTCACAACTTCCTTCACTGGCTGCTTGGTCACAGCTTGCAGCATGGAAATGCAGTCTGTGGTGAAAGAAAGTTTTGAAAGTTTTAACAGGCAGGAATACTTTCTCCAGAATCTTGGGGGATTTGCAGCCCTGGTTTCCACTGAAATAGATGAACAATGGGATTGCATCAGTTGTCCCCAGGATTTAGAGAAAATAAGACATTCTGGTGTCAGGGCTGCACTGCAATAGTGGTAAAAATCCTGATTTTTGAAGAACAAAGCGTCTCCCAACTTGGCTGCTCAGTACTAAATTATTTGCATCAATTGGAGATTTATAAAGAAAGTTAACAACAAGATGCTTAAAGGATACATCATTTTGGAACATCTTGCCATGTAATTTATTGAAATGCCATAAAAAAAGCATACATACATTACAAATGCATTTATACATTACAAAACCCTTTAAAACACCCACACTCAACAGGTTTGTTTTTCTCCTCTGCTTTCTTTTGCTGCATCCTAGTTCTAGGTATTGAGGATGGTAAATGTACAGACATAAATGGGTTTGGTCATTCTGTGCAAAGCAGAATACACTTTTTTCTCAACTTATTGATGCCTGCCCTATCTCTTATCAGCTCTGCTGAAGCTGGATGTATAAAGCACCTGGCTTGCAGCTCTGGTTGTTTCCTGGAAACATTCCTCAACTTTTAGTGCTTTTTCACCCCCGTAGTCCCTAGGTTTGTATTAAAAACCTTAACAATAACCTTTTGGGTTTATCAGAGAAACAGGGGGAAAAGCAAGCTCAAAGCACTTTTGTTATACATATATATTGTGTATCAGCCTCAAGCTGCTGAGACAAGAATTAGGTGTTTTTTTTTCAGGCTGCAGTGCCATAAATCTCCAGACTGGCTCCTATAGTTTATCGGGGCTGAGTGGCTGAGGTGATCCTCCATAAACAACTCAGACATGTGGAAAATGAATTTTAACGAGCGTTCTCAAAGCTAAGTGCTACCTCTTGCTTCTACACCTCAAATTCTCCCATTTTTTATTTTTATTTTATATCAGAGCTGCTCTGTGCTTTTTTCCCTCTAATTATCTACACTCAAGCTGGATTCTGTCAAACCCAGAGGAAAGGGAACATATCTGTGCACACAGAGGTGGGGTTTCCACCTGGAAACCCCTGATTTATGCAAGGGTTCAAACTCCCAGTCAAAACACCTGGGCTTTTAAAGAGGAGGGATTAGACACTTGTGCCTAGGGATTGTTTCGTTTGGTTTTGCCTGTGCAAAAAGGCTTTTGTGTGTTTCGTGTCCTCTCTGTAAAATGTTCAACCTTGTTCTAGGAAAGGCTCCAAAGTAAATTAGAGCAGCCTCAGGGGCTGTTTTAAATCATAGCAGCTGAGGCCTTACCCCAGCACTTCACGCTCCACCCTGTGTCTCTTCAACCAACACTCTCTGTAATAAGCCCAGATCTTCACCTTTCCACAACGAGAACTCTTTGCTCTGCATCCCTGGTAGGTTTTCCTAGGTAGGCTGGGAAACCATCAGATCTGGTTCACAGCAAGCCAAGAGAATGAGAATCAGAGCCCCCTGGCCTTGCTGGGAAACAGGCAGTCACCAGTTACTGTAATTCAGTATTCCTGTTTATATTCTGGAGCACGCAGACTGACGAAGTAGGAAAAACACAGCTAGAATAATTGCTCCTGGGTATTGTGCTTTCATTTACAAACATAACCACTCCTGAAGCTGCTGAGCACAAATTCCCTGAACTTCCAGCATTGTGCAATTGCCCCTATGCCTTCTGTGGGGTTTCCACTTTCCTCAGCCCTGATAAATTCTGGTCCCTGACAGAGGCAGGGCAGAGAAATTGATGGATCGGTGGGATGATCCAGTACCAACAAATCCATAGTTACAAAAATAGGCAGTTATTCTTATCATTTCCTTGTTCTGACACAATTTCCTGCCCTCCTCTCAGGCTGTTCTGAAGATTGCCTGGATGACAGACCCGCTTTGAAGCCTGTCAGCCCCTGTGCAGAGCACCTCTCCCGTTAGGAATTGCTGTCCTGGAGAACAATGGCTGGGAGCAGGGTGAGGGGCAGCCTTTGATCACACCTGGCACGTCTCCAAACGGGGCCTGCTCCTGGGCACTGCTGGGTTTTAGCATTTCTGATCATATCACAGTGAAGCACAGGAGCTGTGCTTTGCTTGGTGAGGTTTATTACCCCTCCTGCAGATTTAGTCATCTGCAGCCTCCCTGGGGCAGCCCAGGACAGGAGATGCTCCTGGACGAGGTAGTTAGGACATGTCTGCACCAGCCAGGGGAGGTAGGTGAAGGGGTTTAATTAGCAGGGCTCTGCCAGTGCAGTTTATTCTGACAGGAGAGGATTAATGAGCTCTCCCAGCTGCAGCCCTGCTGACAGGTCTGTGTGTGAAAATGTTTGGCACGGGGGAGCAGTGTGCAGATGGGATTGATAACCTCCTTGGCAAGTGCAGCTGTCCTTGGCATGGGAAGCAGGGGAGGCTCTAACAATTCCAGCAGGACCCTCAGGGATCTGTCTGCTGGTGGCTCTGAGGATGTATATGACACCTGGCCTGGCTTTGCAGGCTTGTCACCTTTAGCTTGCCATTCTCAAACCAAATTTGGCTTGGTTGTGGTAGTTCTCAGCTCACCTTTGGTAATTTCTGGGTCTTTAGTGTTAAAAAGTAATTGACTTTAAATACTCAAGTAATTGAATTTAACAAGAGTCCATAGGTCAGTGTTTTGTAAAACCAAGCCTTTCTATTTGCTCATGGGATAACACTTGGAGAGCAATAGTAGGTGAGGCTCTAAGTAGATCTGTGGCCATGCCTACATGTAAACACTTGTTCTGATCCAGGAACCTTAACATTGAATAATTCAATTCATTCAACATCTAGGAGGATGTACAAGACTAACCCTTAGTGTCAGTAGTAATATGTTATTCTGATTAAACAATGCACTGGAAATATGTATTACCAGCAGGGATGGGATCTGCTGTGCTCCAGTTTTAAGCTATGGATTTCAGCTTAGTGAGAGTTTTCTGCTATAATCAAGAGATAAAAATCCCCAAAACAATAACAGTAGCAAAAAAAAAAAAAAAAAAAGGCAAATAGCTATTTTTATTTTTCCTGATTCAAGTCAGTTGTGAGGAATGTAAACCTTGAGTTTTAGCTGTCAATTTTTAGAAAATACAGTTGAAAACTGCTGTGTTAAAACCTGTGTAACTTTCTTCCTTCAGCTACCCCAGATGACAATTTATGAGCAAATGCCCATTCCAACAGGTGTGGTTCAAGGTAGGAAAATACTGTCTTTCTTGAACACATTTTGCTTAAAAGACACAAAAAGGAAAAGAATTCCTTACTTGGTAGAGTCTGGAAGAGAATAAAACTCTTCCTTACATTCACTCCCAGCCCCATGCTCTGTTGTCTAGATCCACGACTAGGTCTGGAGCACACTATAAATCTCTAGTTTGTGTTTGCATCTTCTTCCCAGGAGGTTCATTTTGTGAGAAAACAGAGGTGATGGTACACCAGTAATCAGCTTGTAACAACTCTGTACTTGAAGGAATGGGGAGAGGATATTCAGGGGAAATTTTACAAAAATACTGAAAGACTGGTTTGGGTTTTTTGTTTGTTTGTTTGTTTTGTTTTTTTGCTTCGTTTTGGTTTGTTTTGTATTGTTTTTTTCCATTTTTCCAGCCCTGTGTTCATAACTTATTTGCATTATTCAGACTCTCCATAGCTTGTGAGGTGCCAACCTCCCCTCTTTAAAGGACCAAATGTCTCACTGCAGCTCTGGTAAGAGCTTGGGGCTGGGAGCTACAAACACCAGGGTTCAGTTTTCCCCTTTCAAGAAGTACAAGCAGAAAACCCCAACCAAAATAAGTCTCTCATCATCTCCTCCCCTACCAAACACTTTGATATTGCTGGAAGGATCAAGATTTCATGGTTTATCCCTGTCTCTCACTGGTTTCCTGTCTAATCCTGAGCCAATCATGAAAAAACCCCTTTGCTTGTATCAGCCTTTTTTCTGACAATACTCTGAGATGTATTAGGTTGCATTGATTAATGCTGATAAATTCCTTGGAGATTCCAGGATACAACCCCTTATTTAAATCCCTGACTACATTTTGGTTCTAGAAGTTGTTATCTGGTCTTGGGAGCCCACAGACCCACTGCTCAGCTCTGCTCTGCTCTTGGGATGAACCAGAGGCTGAATTTTCAAATGTTCTAAAAGCTCATTGTTTGCACAAAAAGCAGTCCCCAGCATTGCTGCTCAATGGATTGACAGGAAAATGACTGCATGGATTCTGAATTATAAATTCTGTCACAAAATACAGCCTGTTTAAATGGCATTTAAAAGCTAATAATGAATCCTGAGCGGTTGAAACAATTGTCTCACATCTTTGTTCCTTCTCTCCTTGTACAGCTGATGGAAATGTTGTCAGTGCTGCTCAAATGGTGAAGCTGCACACAAACATGGGCATGGGATTGAAAAAAGTGAGGAGGAAGGTTGAGGCTGTGATGGTTTCATTTCTGAGAAGTTTAAGCTCAGGTTAGCTGCGGAAATGCCACATGGGCAGAGACAAAAAAATGGTCAGTGACATTTCAGGGCAGAGAGTCCACCCCTCAAGAATGCATCACACGTTTAACTGATAAGGTGAATCATAATGACATTAAGTGGTATTGAAAATATGTGGTTTTCCAAGGTAACCTGTTGGAGCTGAAAGAAAGTAGTCAAACCATAACTAATTATCATTATTCATTTATTAATCCCAGACTTACTGGCATGCTTAAGTCTCCTAAAGTCTTGAGTGCATTTATTTGTGCAATTGCACAGAATGACTTAAACCTTGCAGTTGGCTTAGTTTGTGTTCTGGGAATGGCTTAACACTGAGAGCTGGGAGCAAACACACCTTTGGTCCTGCTCCAAATTCTGCCTGTAAACCAGGTGCTCAGCTGCAAGGAAAATGGGCTGCAACTTTGGGACTTGTAATTCTGTATTTGGGGTCACCAGGTCTCTGGGACCCACCTGTCCAAAAGAAATGAAACATAGCACTCAACTCTTGCAGGAGATTTCACTTTGGGGTTTTGAAAAGCCTTTATCAGCTGCTTGGCAGAGGGCTTGTGTCCCAGGCTCTCAAATGTCCCAAGCAATCTGTCAAGCCAAGTGCTGTAAACACGTCAGCAAAGCTGGTGGTGAGCACGTGGGTGCAAACAGAATTGCTCAAAATCCTGATAAGGACATCTTCAAAGCTTCTGGTGGTGCTTCCAGTGAACACCTTCCACTTGTAGGTGAGATAAGAGGAGGAGTTACTGACAAGCTTTTAACTTGATGGAGCTCCAAAGACTTGTTAGCAGATACCCTACCAGCAAGGTCAGGAAAAGGAGTTTTAACTTACATGGGAGGGAAATTCATGTTAGATATACACAAGAAATTCTTTCCTGTGAGATTGATGAGACCTTGGCACATGGTGCCCAGAGAAGCTGTGGCTGCCCCATCCCTGGCAATGTCCAAGGCCAAGCTGAAGTGGATTAAGCAACTTTTTCTATTGAGAGCTGCCCCTGCCCAGGCTGGAATTGGGTGAGCTTTAAGGTTCCTTTCAACCCAAACCATTCTGTGACTCTTTTCTTCTGTGATTTGATCTCCTTGTGCCCTCATGCCTCTTCCTCACAAACCTAAAGAAATGCTGCTGCAAACAGGCTGTGCAGAGGGGTGGGCTGGATATAAATGCTTCACTTGCTGCCTCTCTGAAAGGTTGCAGTGAACCTGTAATTAAGAAAGGAGCTAAACTCATTATTTTCAGCAGCCTCACATTGATCCACATTGGCCAGATTTTGGTGAAGGCTGAGAAGGTCATTTTTTCTTTCAGCATACAGGGTTATGCATACAGCATTTCAGAATACAGGGTAAGAAAATGCAGGCAAAGAAGAAAAGTTGTGATTTTTTTTCTTTGCTGAGAAGACAGGTCTTCTTTCCCTCCAGAGAAAATGAGATATTCACACAAAAGATGAGTAGGATTTGATAACGCCAACTATGGTTCTCAATTATATATTTTCTCTTCCCTCACAGGAATTGATAATGACATTTTTAATAAAATCCAGAAGAAAAACATTTGTGTGCACGAAGAGAAGGTGTACAGGGGCTCCTTGTGAGTATGGAAAGCTAATAAGAAATCTTGTTTAGACATACATATTTCAATTTCTCCTGCTGAAATTCTTCTGTTTGCTGGATTTTTAACTGTGCCTTTTTGTCTTTTTTTGACAAAGTGTTTTACAGGGGGATTTAATTAGTGCTCATCTTTAAGTCATACTTAATGACTTATTGTTATAATAATGCATATCTTGGCTCTTGATGACTTCAGATTACATTAGATACATCCAAAAAATACCCCCAGATTGATGTCTTGGTGACATTTCCAAAGTTTGGTGTTTCCTTCTCTCTTCCCCTTATCCTGCCAGTGATGTAAAGCTCCTATGCCAAGGATCTTCCCAGTACTGTCCTCCTTTTTTTTCTTAGTTAGCAGTGAAGTAACAAAGAACTTGATATTCAGCATTCTGTGGCCTTATCAGCATCTTTAATACAGCTACGTGATGCCTAAGACAAGAAAATTTCTCAAGCTCATGTTTTGCAGAGCCCATATTTGGGTAATCTTGTGACAGTTAATCAATTTATCTCTTTATTGCCACTATGTTGTGGCAAGCTTTTCTCATATTGGCTATGAGAATTTAGTTTCTGTATCTCTTTCTCCTATTGCATCCAAGGAGCACTGTTACATTTCATTTTGGCAGAGGCACACACAGGCTGCTTTCCTTTGCTGCTCCCTAAATCAACAGCCACCTTTATTAGATTGCCTTTGGGCATGTCTACAGTCTTTTCTCTCTTGGCTGCAGCCTTTGGCAAAACATGCACAGAACTATATTTGATACACATTTTGTGGGATCACACACCTAAGAGAAAAGTGTTTTAAAGGTTGTGTTGTTTTAGTTCTAAACTTACCTAATTATCTGAAGCTGATATTTTTCTTGGTTTAGATGAAAGGAAAACAAAAACATTAGTGCCATAAGTTTCCTTTCTTCTCTGTTTTCAGCTGAGCTCGTTGATTAGCTTTCTGATCTCAGCCAACTTCCCCTTAGATTTTTGATTGCATGAGCTGAGTAAAGCTGTCCTATTCATCATGCAGACAAACTCTGGGAAGGTTTATGCAATTTAGGAGTTGCTGTATACCTGTTACACTGTCTGCAGTAACCAGTGTTGTTGTTGAGCTTGTGCTGGAACATAGGATCTGGCCCTTCAAACATGACCTTTAAGTCAGGAGGCAAAATAAAGCTTTGCCAGCTTTTTTTTCCAGTTCCTCTAAAATTGCTCATGTGTTCAAGTAATAATCTTCCTGATGTGTAGCTCCCAGCTCCTGAACTGATGGCTCCTGGTCCTTCTTTTGTGAATCCATATTGGATTGTGCATAGGTGTGAATTCTTCCTCTCCAGATTTTGCTGAAAGAATTGGAATCATGGTTTTTCATGTTTTCCCCACATTTTTATTCAGTGGTTAGAGAACAATTCTTTGCACTGTGACACCCTTCCCACACGACCATTTCTGTTTTGCAATGACACAAGGTGGTTACATCACCAAGTTTCACTCGATGGTGTGAGATGGGTGTCGCTACGTCAGCTGCAAGAGGTGTAATTTCTGATCAGAATGACACGTATGGAATGTAAATATGTTCCACCACAAGCCTGTCCTTCCCCATTTCATTGTTCTGCACCTCCTGCAGTGATACCACACTCTAGGGATGTTGAACAGGGCAGGTGGGAGTGGTGACTGGGTGAGCTCTCCGGGAAGGTGTGTGACCCAGCCTGCTCCAGAAACTCCCTGGCACTGGAGGCGTTGTTGGGAGGCGCTTGCCTTTCCACGCTGTGGCAAACTCATGAAGAAACACGTGTGGGACCACGTTTCGTGGGCAGACACACCAGGTAAGCTCCTCATCTTACCCAGTCCTGCCTCAGTTTCCTTGCCTGCAACACGGCTACACCCTTGGCTCTATTGTCAGGCACCTGGAGATGCTGCCAAAAAAACCTGTTGGGAGATGCAGCCAAGAACAAGTGTTACGTGGCAGCAGCGCTGCTGTTGATTGTATTTCCCTTGGCCTGTCGTCATTCGTGTCGTTTCCTTCCTAGCTCCACCCTCACCCAGGGCTCTCCAGGGCAGTGCTGCCAGTCCCTGCCCTTTACCACCACCATCCCTGATGTCCCTGGGGTGCTGGTTTTGGTAGGAGTTCTTGGTGTGGAGTGGGCGGGCAGGATGCAGGTCCAGGAGGGGGGAGGATGATGCTGTGAGTGACAGGACCTGTGGAGGGACGCTCCAGGTGGATCCTCCAGGGGGATGTCAGGGGAAGATGCTCCAGGAGGATGCTCCAAGGGGATGCCCCAGGTGGATAGTCCAGGGGGATGCTCCAAGGGGATGCCTCGGGGGGATCTTCCGAGGGGATGCCAAGGAAGATGCTCCAGGAGGATGCTCCACGGGCATCCTCCAAGGGGATGCTCCAGGGGGATCCTCCAAGAAGATGCTCCAGGGGGATCCTCCAAGGGGATGCCTTGGGGGGATCCTCTAAGGGGATGTTCTGAGGGGATGTCCGAGGGGGATGCTCCAAGGGGATCTTCCTGGAGGATCCCCGTGGAACATCCCCCTGGAGGATCCTCCTGTAACATCCCCCTGGAGGATGCCCCAGGAGGATGCTCCAAGGGGATGTTCCAGGGGATGTCCCGGGGAGGTGCTCCAGTAGAATCCTCCAGGGGGATGCCCAGAGGGAAGCGGCGCACAGCGGATGCCCAGAGGGAAGCGGCGCACAGCGGATGCCGGCGGGGCGGGCTGTTTACGGGCAGCCCCGGAGCTTCGGGGGCGGGCGGGCAGCGGAGCGCGCAGGGAGGCGCCGGCGGCGGCACCGCCCCGGCAGGCGGGAGGGAACGGGGACGGGGACAGGGACGGGGCCACACGGGGCGGCGGTGACAGCGGCGACAGCCACACGTGCCCGGCCGGGAGCGGCGGAGCGGGTCCGATGGGCGGCGGGCGCGGCCGGCAGGTAAAGGAGGGGAGAGGCACCGGACAGGGCAGCCCGGCGGGTTCGGGGAGGGAGGTTCTATAGTTCGGGTTATAGTTTGGGTTTTTTTCTCGTTGTTTGTTTGCTGTTTTGAGGTCTGGCGCGTTTCTGCCAGCTCGGTCGCTCTCTCTGTTCCGCTGCTGGTGCTTCCCCAGGCGCCCCGCAGGACGAACTTTGCTGGGCACGCTCGGGGTTACTTCGCTTTTTTGGCTGTGTGATGCTGCTCCTGGGACTCGCACCGTGTGCGAATAATGCTTCTTGTTGCCGTTGGTGTCAGAAAATGATGCTGGGGAAATTCTCGGCTTCCTCAGGCAGCTCTCACTGAGCCGGCGCATCCCCATGTGCACTTGCTGGCTGAAATTGAGTTGGTTGGCTGTTGGCTTTGACTAAATAAATAAGCCACTTAATAGTAATAATAAAACAATCCCTAAACTAAAAACAAACAACAAAGTGGAACATTCACGCTAGTACATTGACATAGCAGGGTTGTTTTAAGGGTAACTTTGATGGAAATTGTAGTGTGTAAGACACAGGGTTTTTTTTTTGTTTTTTTAAGAGCTGTTCGTACGATTGTAATGAGTACTAGTGTGAATTTTCATTGATATTTGCGTAGCACAACTATGGCAACTGGCAGGGGTCCAGCTGGTGTCCTTAGTTTTATGACAGTTGGTCAAAGCTCACTGATAGCTGAATTGCTGCTACATGGCATTAAGAAAATAAAAGTTCTCACCTGGATATCTATATACTCTTAGGTTACTGTGATTAATGTGTAGAATTTGTCATGCATTTTGCAGTAATTCTCAGAAAAGATACTGTTGAGTGAGTCGATTTAGCTGTCAAGATGAATGAGTGCATTTGAGTAATAATCTTACTTGTTTGATTTCTTGCTGCTGTTCAATGCCATCATAAAATAGCTTATCATAAAGCAAATAAACTTGCATGTGCTGTATCCTGAAGATGGATTCAGTATGTGTAGTTTCACTTTGCCTGTGGAAAGAAAAAACCAAAAATAGTGCAGAGAGGAAATTTTCATTTTATATAAATTTTCATTTAAACAATTTTGCGCTTTTTAAAAAATAAGAATGACAAATGTTGTGCAATTTAGACAAGTTTAGCTTTGATTATATTAAAGGAGCTCTGGGATAGTTTGTAGATGTGTGGGTTTAAGGTGTCAATTATAAACAAGGGCATGAGGAGAGGCACTGCTGTCATAGACAGGAAGGTGGGTGTCTGAACAGCCCAGGGATTCCTGTAATCATCCCCTCCTGGGACAGTGCATGAGGCTGTGCCAATGCTAGAATTGTTGCTTATCATGTCATTCAAGGTAATTAGAACCATAACTGGCTCAATTTCACTCATTTCACTGCAGGGTTTGTTTTTTTCCCCAGTGTCTTTTGCATTTGGTAATGTAAGCAGCTGCTTTTGGACTAACTGCACCTCTTACTTAAAGAGATGATTATTTAAAAAATCTATCTGCTTAGCCAAGGAACACGCCTGGGGAGAACAGTGTTTGCACCTTGGATGTTGAAGCTCAGTGGGATTCGGTGGAGCTGGACTCAGGTTGCGTGTGTGGCTTGGGCCAGAGGATGAACCTCACCCCAGAACTTTCTTGGTTGGTCCCAATGACATTTCCAGGCAATACTGAGTGTCTGCTTCTCCTCCTTGAGTCTACACTGTGCAGATTTGCCCATTTTATCTTTAATTTTCATAGACAGCAGAAGGTTGGCATGAAGCCCCCACCAGTGGCTGTCAAATTCAGACAGGATGTGTGCAACAACTTCTGCTGTCACTTCATTGTGAGAATTTTCGGTTTTAACTGTTTTGTTCACCCATCACCTGTACCATGAACTAATTCTAGTATGAGATTTTGAATTCCAGGCTCCAAAAGTGCAGAGGGTTGGGGGTCTCATCCCCTGGGGTCCCTCTGCCTGGGCATGGGGGAGAGGGAACCTTTACCTCAACAGAGGAGAGCAAAGCATGCCAAGTATGCTCTGCATTTCCTCTCTGTTGTTTCCACCCTTGAGTGGAAAATTGCTCCTGATTTCCTCAGAATTGGAGGATTTACGTTGGCACCCTTCCCACATTCCCATTTTACTTCCAGTTGTACTTATTAGATAACACGCTTGCATAGGAGCTTGTTTATAAGAAAAAGAACATTTTTTTTTTCAATCTATTCAACTATTTCCTATTCAGCTTAAGCATTTAAATGTTCCCTGGGCCCAAGGGGTGTGTTTCTTAAGGCTTAACTAGTCTTTTCAGGATTGTGGGGATGTTGGAGCCATGAGTGCCATGAACTCTGATTTTAAATCGTGTATCAGTGTAACAGCTAATCCTGAGTGCACCTCTGTTCCCTGAGAAGATGTTGATGCTGTAACATCATCATAGAACCAGATGGAATATTCATATTTGAACAATTTACGTGTCTCAATATCAAGGCTTTCTTTGTGTATCCCACTGTAATCCATAGAAGATTTTCTGTGATCCACATAAAAATTAACTCCCCGTTGTCTTCTGTGTGAAGGTTCTAATGAGGAACGAGAGTGATAAGAGAAACTGGGCCAAGTCTCCCATGTTAGATCAAATGATTGATCACCTTTTTATATACCTGGCAATTTCTGCCTTGGAGGAATTAGCTTGGGTGTAACTACAGGTTCACCAGCATAGCCACGGAGTGGGTTGATTGCTGCGTGGGCAGATGGTTTTGGTCCAATTCAGGGATCAGTAGTAAGGAAGCTTTGCTGATAGAGACTTTGTTGCTGTTAGATGTTCTCTATCTTCCCTGGATATTTGGTATCTTGTGAGCTGCAAGGCACTGTGGATGTGCAATCTGTCTGTCCTGCCCTGAGGTTGTCACCTCCTGAGGCACATTTGACTTTTGGCACCCCTGTGGCCTCATGCCTCGCTGTGCCAGGGTAAACACTTTTAGGAATATAATTGTATTTACAGTAACTCATCAAAAACCTACTCTGGAGCAATATAAAGAAGGGTCTTGCTCTATTTATTGGAAATATTAAGGGATTACAAATTTTTCTTAATCAAAAACTTTGGTCCTTTAAAAAGCTACACAGCCAGAGGTAATTTTCAAACCCTTTAAACTATTCTTTCAACTTAGAAATTACTTGGTAAAATATTTGTAGAGACTGTAGAAAATTAGATGTTAATTACCTTTTCTTGAAACATTCCTAGATGGTTTTGAACTTAGGTTGTTTTGCACTGCATTATATATTCAGACAAATCAATTATCTTGGAGGGGGGAAAAAAGCCTGTGGTGTGTGCCAGGTCAGGTGTTTGGATGGTGTAACAGTAAGCAGGTTCCCTGAATGAACCTCTCTTTCAATTAAGAGAGATCATTAGAGAGGACAATGCAGGAGTGGGAACAGTCTGAGTGATGTGGAATAAACAAAGAACAATTATTTATAATTTCACATAATTCAAGATGTTAAAGAGGTAAGAGTAAATGAGCAAGATTCAAAGATTTTTTTTTTCCCTAAGATCCTCTTCAATAAAAACAAATCTTCCATAGCTAAATTATGCTTCTGCTTCACACAAGCATTATTTATCTGTGGAGCTCATTACTCGAATATCTTCCTGTTAAAGATATAAATGAATTTTAAAAGTTATTTGGCAAATCAAGAGAGAAAACGCCGGGGGCTGTTAATCACAAAGATGCAAGTACAATTTCTAGCTGAAGCGGCTCCTAAATCACAGATTCCTGGAAACAAGGATTATTCTGCAGGCAGAATCACAGTATGATTTTGTGACCTTATAGTCTTTCCCTGAGCATCTGTTTTTGGTCAGAGTGAGAGGCAGCTTATTGGGCTAAGTGGATATTTGGAGTGATGTGGTCCCCTTGCGTCCTGTGCGTGATGGAAATTTGGATTGGTTTTCCTGGGATTGCTGCTGTTTTGTCTGGAATAGTTTCAAACAGGTGAACATTAGATACAGCTTCAATTTCCACACTTGGGGGAAAAAAAACTTCAACTAAATAATATGCTGTATTTCCTTAAGTTTTGATTAACTGGCTAATCATAAATGTAATCTGTAAAGAACACAGATGGAGTTGACCTTTTACAAGGCTACAGTGCTGCTGCAAAACTCCGTTGTGAAATAACTGGATTATTGTGGGAAAATCTGGAGTATGTAATAATTTCAGTTTTGATTTCTATTTTTTAAATGCACACTGCTTTTCTAAGAAGGCTTTTTTTTGTTCTTTCCTTCACATAAGCAGCCTGCTGACCTTTAGGCAATTTTTTAACCCTTGCTCTGATTCTTTCACTGCCTCCTGTCAAACCCTAGGTGGGGACTAATGGGGACAAATTTTGTCTGTGCTTTCCTATTGATTTCTGAGGAAAACAGACCCCAGAGCTCAGAGTCTTCAAGTCTGCCTGTGGAATTGAAGCTGGATCTTCCAGTCTGATCATGTAGGTGTCTAACCCCTCCTGCCACCAGAGAGGACCCTCATGATGGGTAGGTTGGATGTTCTCTGTGACCACTTTTAGCCTTAAAGGAGAGCCTCTTGGTAACAAATTCTGGTGGTCTTCAGTTCAAACTAATTAATTTGCTTGCTGCTCCTGGTGTTTTGGTCAGTGGTGGTGAGAGCTGGAGCACACTGACTTTTCCTCCTGCTGTGGTGGGTGCCCTGGTTCTTGTGTATTTACACAGATGCTCCTTCACTGGCTTGTTTTCACTTTCCCACAAAAACAACTTGCTGAAATGCAAGCTAAATACTAACGTAGCTTTTGAGATCTTTGTTTGGTTTTGTTGGCCTTTTGGGATGGGGAGAAATAAAGGGAGATCTTATTCATATCCTTCCTTTCTGGGAAGCACTTGTACCCTTGACAATTCTTCCTGTTGCCCACTCCTAGAACTATAGATGTAGTCTGTGGAGTAAATTTTGCTTTACTGGAAACTTTAGGTTTGGGAAAATTTCAGTTTTGAGAATTCTGGGAATTGTATAGTTTTACTGCCTTGAGATCAGAGCCGATCTAGAAATAAAACAATTCTGCTTTTGCGTAACGCCATAAATTAAGATACAGAAGCAGCTCTGTAGGATTTATGAGTGTGCACTTTCATTCTCTCCTCCCATATAGATAAGCCCTGCTCTTGAAGTTAAGTTTTCTAGCCAGGGCAGGGCATATAATCTATATTGTTTGATAAACTTTTAATAGGGGTGAATGGAAATGAGGGGGCCACGCTAATTTATTTGAGCAGGCATTTGTCTGTGTTGCCATTGATGTGGAGGTGGCGATGATCAGGAGCTGTCAGCGAGGATGGGGCAGTCTTTCTCTCAGCTCACTTTATCACGGTCGTGAAAGTTCTTTTTTTTTGAAAGTCTGACTCATTTGGGTTTAAGTGAGGAGAGATTAAGAGCTCAGCTCTTTGAAATTTTATTGGATGCAGGTTCCCCTTGAAGTAAAATCTTATTGAACCTAATGGTTTTGACAATTTCAAATAAAAATATCCAAATGAATGAACATAACTCATCCCCTTGTCGCTGCTGCTTCCCTTGGTTTGAAGAGGAATGTTTTTTTGCTGTCTTCCCTCATGGGAAACATCTGCAGATCCAAATGGCAGATCATTAATGTTCATTCAATAGCAGGCTTTGTTCCCAGTTTCTTCGACTTGGAAACAATTAACTGGAGAGTTTTATTTTGTCTTGTTTTCCTTTTGAATGCAAACATCTAATTCCAGTTATGTATTCTAGTGGATTTTGTAGATTCCTGCTATTTGGGATTGCTTGTAATTATTTTAGAATAAATGCTCCCCACTTAAATTCAAATAGTGGGAATGGTGCCTTTGTGCTTGTGGTGCAATTTTAATTTATTTTATTGCATAAGTGGCTGAATTTTCTGTAAAACTGTAAGATACAAATCTCACTACAAGGGTTTGTGTTCATGAAGGCTTCTTGTCCCTCCCATTTACCAAATGCTTTACAGTAGCATTTAACAAATAATCTGTCTGGCCTTTGATAGTAAGCAAATGAAAGCTGATCAAACATTCACCTACTTGGGTGCAAAAGTTGTTTGAACCAGAAAACCTGCAGATCTGTTCAGCTGACTGTGAGCAGTTTGTATTTCAGGACATTTGTCAGATTGGTGACTCCAGTCCATATCTGCTGGACGGAGGAACTGAAATGTGAATAGCTCTTAAATCCTTTTAAAAAACATTACTACGTCTTTAAAGGGTTTATTGACACCTGCTGAAAACTTCTGGATTTGAGCTTTATGTGATTTTAATTCATGAGCCAAACGAGGAAATGGTATAATTCTGACAGCTGAATTAAAATACCTTTTAGTCAGTATTCACCAGAACTAAACATCCATGATTATAAACCCAGTGTTTTGTTGGTTAATTAGGGGCTAAGTAATCATAATTTGTGCACTTAACATTTACTTTGAGAATATGTGAATGGGGTAGGATAATGACAAGTGGTCAGCTTGATCCGTACTAAGCTATCCTGCCTGAAGCTATGTGTGCATGAAAGGAGGATTAAAAACATACAAAAACCCCCACGGTGGTAGCAGTGTGCAAAGGAGAAGCCAGTGTGGTTGGGCAGCAAGACCTGTAAATATGATTAAGGGAAGGTCTTTAAAGTTAACAATCTACCCCACCCTGCCTATAGCAAATATGCCCCAGATGAATCAGGCCCAGATAGTTTTTTATGGACTGCATAATGTGTCTGCAATTTTTCATGCAGCAGGTGTGCCATATTGAATCATAGAAAAGTGAATTTTAAATTGCTTCATCACGTGTCATCCTAGCTCAGCAATGATAATGTTCCTGTTTTGTGGAGCTTTCCTGATTGGATCACTTCCAGGAACTAGAATTAACAAAACCAGGTTTTGCTATAGTTGAGATTCTCTGAATTTCTGCAAATAAAATCCTGAACAGATCACTTATTATTGACCCCAGCAGAGTATTCCTATGCTTTGATTTTTGTCTCTTTTATTCAAGCTTTAAATAGTTACTGGAATCATAGTTTGTGGTTTTCTTATGATGCTGTTGCTGCCTGTGTGTAGGGACTTCATCTTTAGCAAACCAAAACCCCAGTGTTAAGGCTTTGGAAGTGCCAAAGTGTAATTGCCAATGCACATGAGTTAAATTTACAAACTTTACCTGATCTTCTCAGTGAGAAAGTAATGCTGTAACAGAAACTGGAGACAAGGTGCAGATTTGGAGTGCCAGGAGGCTGAAAACTCAGATGGTGAATGGAAAGAGAAACCTCAAAGGTGGCTCTTTCCTGTGAAAAATGACTGGCATTTAGAGATTGTGCTGGCATATGTTCAGTCCTTACAGTTGGAAAAAAAGGAAGTTTAAAGGAGTTTAAGGAGTCTTTGGGTTTGCTGCCATTTGTGTGCTGAGCATTTTGCTGTCATGACTTCAGGGGAGCAACGTGACTGGTTTTAGTTGTACTCATTGGCTTCTTCATATTTGAAGTACTAAATTATTGTCCAGGGTGAGACCCTCAAACACCTGACTTCACCAGGAGATTGCTAAGGGCTTTCTCTGTCTGTGTCCCTTCTAACTTTTTCAGTGTGGTGCGCAGCTCCAGGTATTTAAGTGCTGTTATTTTCTGCTCTTGCAGAAAATCAGGGCTGCTACTGGTGCAATTCCCTCATTCAGTGCTGTGCTGCAACACACCAAACTCTCTTTTCTTTAGGGATCTTCAGCCTCTTGCCTTTGGGAATTAAAAGACTGCAGAAGCACAGGTTCACTTTACCCGCAGATACACCCAAGCTCTGAGGCTGGCTTTTGCCATGTTACTGTTGGAAAGAGTAACATGCTGTAGTAAGGAGAAAATTAAAAAAAAAAGGGCGAACCAGTAGGTTTTTTTCCTGCTCAAATTGTCATCAGGGCATTTTTATGAATCAAAAATGTTCTGTTTGGGTTATTTTGGTAAATTGTTAAATAAAGAATCACACAGAGCTTTTAATAGACCTCTCCTCTATAGTCACTGAAATTTGATAAGAAGTGTGACAGTAATAGTAGTTATTTAGGGAAAAATTCTGGCACGTGGACAAGTAATTTGCGTATAGTCGCAGGCTGCTTTTATTGAAATATATGATTTAAGTGCTAGTAAAAGGCATGAGTTGATTTGGCCTCCAGTGGAAGTCAGTCTCTGATTTCCTTCCTAGGTTTGTTTTCCCTGAGAGTTATGGAAAGGGAGGATCTATTTCTGTGCACCTCTTGTTATAAAAATAAACCTTTTCTTGTGAGGGAGGTGAGCAGGGGCTGGAAGGAGAGAGTGAGGATTCCCAACAAGGACCAGCTCCCTCAGCGTGTCTGTACCTGCTTCTATCTTGATTTTGTGTTGTCCCTCATGTGAGCCCAGTTATTTTAGAGCTCTTTTTATCCCATTCTTACTCTGTATGTACTTACACCTCTCCTTCCCCTTACTGCTCACCAGCTTTCCCTCTCCCCCTGCTCCCAGGGATCTTCTGACGGGATTGGGAACAACGACACAAATGATGAACCAGATCCAGTCAGTAAGAAAGAAGTGTCCCAGCTGCTGGGGAGATCTCAGCAGATGGCACAGTGCCTTCAGGAGAAGGATCTGCCCCTCCAGGATCTCCCTTGGAGCCTGCTTTGAGGTGCACATCACCGCTGCAGGAAGCAGATCTCTGTGCACAGGTGTCCCTGGAGAGCTCTGCTGCCCAGCAGGTGTTGTTTGCACTGGAAAGATCATATCTGATTGCCCCATTCTGGTACAATCCCACAAATTTGGCTGGAAAGGTTGGAAGGGCCTTTTTGCTTGCACAGGTACAACTGCAAGCCACAATATTTTGAAGGAAGCTCAAAGAGTGGAAGGAACTTGTGAAATATGTTTGTAAAAATACACCCAAACACTTCCTCCTTCATTTCCTCTATACATACTCATCATTTTTCTTCTGTTTTAGAAAAGACAGAAGCAAAATGAAAGCAATACTTTCATAAGCTGGAGGCAGGTGCATGGTATTTTCTCAGTAACTTTCACTATCTGATGCTATTTTAAGATGCTTGTAGCAGCTGGTCGTTCTCTTATTTCTCCTAGTTACTGTCTGCTCATAAATGTTGAGAAAAAAGCCCTCCAGATTATGCAAAAGAGCCTCTAAGGAGTTAAAGTGGGCCTGTTCCTCTCTTGCTGCTAAGTGGAGGAGGATGTGTGCTTGTTTCATGTGTTTGTGAAAGATGGAACTCATCACGTTTGAGCCAGTTAAAAATCAAAAAGTGAAACATGGGATCTAAAAGAGCCTAAAACCCCATGAATCTGTGAAAAAATCCCAAACCCAACCAAAACCAACAAACCTCAAACCTAAAATAGAAAATATTACTTTAGATGCCTTTATTATCTGCATGTAACAAACAGGCTTTTCTTTAGGCTTTGTATTTACCCTGGATGTTACTTGTGATCTTCTGCAGAGACTGTAGATTTCTTTCATCCCACATCAAGAAAATAAAGCTGGGTTGTTTTGGATATCTTATTGCCATTGAAGCATGGAAAATTGTTTTTTATGAAGCACTTGTTCTAGTCTGGCTGACAGCAACAGGTCAAGTCTTCATTTTATTTAATATATTTGAGTTTAGCATCCTGCTACGCTCTGCAAATGAATCTGTTACAGCAGAGCAGGATCTGTATCCACAGATTGGCATCCTTTGAAGCCCTACAGGGAAGCTTAAGCTCAGTGGGAAGATTTGGAAGCTGCCCAAGCCATGACCCTGCTTTAGCAGCAAATCACCTGTGCAGTGAAGATTTTACCTGCACTGCATCAGTGCACTCCCCGTGATGCTTGTTAGTGCTAAAAATAATTCTAACACTGATTTCCCCTGGGTAATTAGCCTGTGCAGAGTCAGATTGAGATTAGATTCTTTTTTCTGGTGCCTTATCAAATTTAAGTCCAGGTATTTGCCATATGCTGCAGGGAGAAAAGGCTGTCTCAATTTGTCCATATTGTGCTCTACGGAATTCAGTGTCCCTTGCTGCCCTCTGGAATCACACCCAGCTCAGCTTTCCACTTGGGACTTGTTTTGTATTTTTTTCAATTTTTTTTTTCCATTTTTTTGTGGGGTTTTTTATTTATTTTATTGGAGTTTATATTTTTTTGTTTTGGGTTTTTTTTTTTTTTTTTTTTTTTTTTTTTTTTTTTTTTTTGCAAAGGGGGCACAATCCTTGCTTGAAGGTGTTGATGATCCAAGGAACATCCTGCCCCTGGTAAAGTATTCCCTTTTCTTGTAATAACTGGTGCTGGGTTTGGAAATATCCAGGGCAAACTGGTAATGCTCAACAAAGGGTTACTTGATTTGGATGATATTTTCTTATCTCTGTGGCTGTTGGTGCTTATCATAAAGCATTGCCAGATAAGGGACTGAAATAAGCCCTTATTGCAAAGAAGGAAGTGTTGGTTTCTTTACAAGAAGACATTCCATTCCTTGTAAAGGTTTATCTTTGGCTGTGTCTGAGCTGCAATGATATTAAAACCTGGGATACTTGGTATGTTCTGTTATAGAAATAACCATCCATGAAGTGGTTGTTCAGCCAGCAGAGAGTTATTTCCCTGATATTTTCCTTTCTCTCCCAAGGAGGAATTATTTCATTTATGGCTCCTAGAGCCGGAACACTCAATTTATAGCAAAAAGATAAAATAAAAATATGAAAAAAAGTCCTCAGTGCCTTTTCCCCCTGCTCTGTTATCACCTTCTTGTCGGCCTTGTTTCTCAGGGCACTGAATTCAGACGCTATAAACCTAATGGAGGTTATAAACTCATATTAGAACTTTCCATAGCCAAATACTATGTTGCATAAGGGAAATGTAATTATCTTTTCTTGTAATTTGTACAATGTCTCATGCATTAGGTTTTAAGCCAGTGAATGTGCCAGACAGGCAGAGATTGGGGTGAATATCCTATTCCAGAGCAGCCAGAATCAATAGAGGTTTTACACTGGGGGAGTTCCATTAGTTCCTTCCAATTTGAACCTGTGCTAATATGCATTCAAGTGAGGAGCACCTTCCTAACAGCCTCTGATGCGTGTGTTGGTAATTTCAGCTGCCATGGATTTAGGTGTTTATTAGCATTTAGTTGTAGCTGAAAACACACTGATTGAATTTGAACTTAAAGGTGGCTGGCATGCACGCTGACCCAAAGTTTTCACCTTCATTGGATAAACAAATGAGTACAAGGATTAATGGATTTAATTAATCTAGAGCTGTAATACTGCTGGAATGGTGCTCAGGTGTGTTTTTGTCATCTTGGCTGACTTTGAAGATGATGCTTCAAAAATATTAACCAGGAGCATCTTCAGTGTGCACGGGGCACTTCTAGGTGTGCAGGGAATGGTTCCATGGTGGAGAAAGACAATTTCTTCCATAATTCCAGAGTGTAAATCAATTTGGGTTTGTTCAGTTTATTTGCTTGGTTATATTGGCACTTCTATAATACTTTCAAAGTGTCTTGCAGTATTTCTCACTTGTGGCTTTGCTGGCTTCCTGTCAAGTCAGTAAGTGAAGTAGAATTGCAGGATGATTTCTCTAGGCTTTCAGTGGCATTTGAAATATCTCTTATAGCCACCTGCTAGAACATCTAAAAAATCATTTAGCTCCAAATATTATGTGAATTTAAGGAAGTGCATATGGAGTGTTTTACTGAAAGAAACCAAAGCACATTAAAAAAATTCTAAAAAATTCCAAGAACCATAATTAGAAGATACTTAAGGGAGAATAAAATGCTAGAAATATTTGTTCAGTCATAGTGAGCTATGACCAACTTTTTTTGTCTGTAATCCTTTCTGTCCCTATTGCCTCCAAAAGAGGAGGAGATGGCAAAATAAAAGGATGTAATAAAAATGACAGGTGCAATCAAAAGCAGTTTCTCTGAAGGAAGAGATTAAAGTATATGGATTCTTCTAAGCATTTGAGATTTGGCAGCATATTAAAGAGAAAACTGAAGGAGGTAGACTGAAAACATTATCTTTTTCTCGTTACCTAAGAACAAGGAGCCATTCAATGAAATCAAAAACAACAGAGTTAATTTGATAACAGGAAGTGTGTGTCTTTGAATGCTTTCTGTTAGCAGATTTTTGCCACAATGTGCCATTGAAAGGGGAAGAATAAAGAGGCCAAGCTTAGACCAATAATTTGGCAAAATGTGGGTTTTTTTTTCCCTGTGGTTGCTTAGGGAATATTTGGCTATACAGTTGGCCATGAACTTCTGAGGCTGAGGAAGGAAAAGGGAAAACTTCTGGCCTGTGGAGGATAAAGACTACATGAACAACATGTTGGTACCAAGGGCACACTTTCTACATGCAAGAGAGAATTTCTCTCTCTTCAAAATAAAGCATTTCTATTGATGCTGTTCTGTATGGAAGAGACAAGCAGAGGAAATTGATGTGGGAAGAAAGAAGAGTTGTCTGTGTGAATATGGGCTGGCCCCAGCAATCTTAGCTCCAGCACCACTGTGGAGAAGGGTGGTCCCCATTCCCAATGTTCCAGTGATCTCCCTAGAGAACATTTCTTGTCATGGTGGAGATCTGTATGAGTCTTCTTGAGCTGAGGAAGTGAAAAAGCAGATGGCTGATGTCAGAGTGCATTTGGCCTTCAGACTGTATTTACCCTTTTCTCAGATGAGAACACATTGTGTGTTTGTTGTTAATTGCATATCATAGCCATCATTTGAGTTAATTTATTTGTAAATACAATACTTATGTAAGAGAAGTTGTAGCTGCAGCAGCAATGTGGATGTAAAGGTCCAGAGGCAGAGTATGGTTAAACTTCCAGGCAATCCAGTGACCAGGGATGGGTTTATTTCTTCTGTGGCCTCAGTCAGACAACCTGCTGCTTCCTGTGCAGCAGATATCACTGATGTGTTGCTCCAGTGCAGGAGCTGTGAGGTGGCAGCTCAGTGGAGCCATCCCTGCTGTCTTGACAAAACCCTTTTAAATTTTATTTTAACAATTTGATTCCACTGTGTTGCTGCTGGGCTTGAGGAGGACTCTGCCCACTATGGGTTAAATGCAGGTAGATATCAGAGACTAGTGTGGGCCCTTTTAGAACGGGCATTTCTAATCAGCAACTGAGGCAATCTAACTGGGAAAAAGCATTTGACTTGGGAAAAGCAACTGGAAAAACCTACAGGAATAAATCTGCTCCTTGGTAACAAAATCTGAAAGCAAACAAAATAACAACAACAACGGCAGTGGGTCTTCAAAGTGAGAGAGGTGGAGAATAACAGGAAGGGAATGGGAAGCAGTAAGTGCCTTGGGAAGTGCATGTTGAGCTGGGCTCTGCCTTTATTTGCAACATCTTGGCTCCAGCAGGTTTCAGTGCAAGCAGGCGAGCCATGCAGAGAGCAGTAGCAGAAGAGGAGTTGTTTAAATGACTCCCAGCAGTGTGTTTCATAATGTTTTGTGCAAACGTGTTTAGCCCAATAACTTCTGTTGCTGGCAAGTGATGTAAAGCTGCCAGGGAGGCTGTGCCTGCCTTGTCAAGGTTTTATGGAGACAGGGAAGGGCCTCAGTGAAAGCTCTTATCTGGTGTGAGCAAATCCAGCCATGTCTCCTGAGGCTGTGCAGGGCATCAGGTGCTGCTCCAGCACAGGCATCTCTCCATTCCCAATCAAACTGGGCTGGCTTTTGTGTCTCTGCTCCTCCCTCTGTAAATCTGTTGTGGTTCTGCCTGAGTTCAGTGAGAAATACAAAAGAATGGTGGGCCTTTCTGTGTGAAATCTTCCTCTGTGAGGTTCAGAACACTGATTTTACATAGTGGTGCTGTAAGGAACAAAACCCCAATTTCAGTTTGTCCATGTGCACTTTGATATTGTGGCTGTGTCATGTTGATACATCTACACTAACATACATTCCTGTTTGGACACAACCTGTTACTGCCTTATGAATGCATGCAGTGCCATTAAGCTTATTCATTTATTGTGTTATAATAATGCGGATATTTTTTATTTGCTAATGTAAATGGGGAGGGGAGGATTGTGCAGCTTTGGTTAGAAAGCAATGCAGTTAGAGAATTTTTTTGTACATTGCTGAACACTCTGCAAGTGTGGCATGGTTAGTCATAAAGTTATTTAAATAAGTTATTAAGTAACTGGTTATGCAGCCTCATTCAAATTAATGAATGCAAGAGTAGATTTCTTTGAAAGCAGGCAGTAATTTTTCTTTGTGCATTAATCTAACAATTGTGTTTCTGTTGCCTTTCCTGGTGTTTTTCCTAGTAATCAGGAAAACATTGGGAAGTAATTTTTTGTTGATTATGCAATAGTTAGAAGGTAAACATGCTGTGAGTTTAGGAACAGCCCTCATGTAGTAAATGGGTGTATATTTCTGAGGATGTGGGTATGTACTGAAACCTCTGTGTGTGTGACTGTAAAGGAGCAAATTTGCAGGTTTCACCACCTTTTTTCTTACTGGGTTTTGATGATGATTTGACCACCTCTTTTCACAGAATAAGGATGATTGCTCAGCTGTTAACCACGGAAGAGTCTGTCTGTGAGGATATTCCTGTGCACAGAGGTGTCCCTGTTCCCTTACGATGCACATACAGTGAGTGATTTTATTTTAGCTCTTTTATTCCTGACCCTCCCAGCTGCGTAAATGCTCACTGTGAATCAGCTCAAAGATGAGTCCACAAGTAGGTTTTCAAAAGTGATCCACCCATCCATTTTTGTATTATTTTTCTCTCAATTGCCTACTCTACAAGGAAAAATAATTTTGCAGTTTTCACTGACAGTGGGTTAATGTAAGGGAGTGTGTTAATGTAAGGGAGTGTTTTGGGGTTCCAGTTGGGATTCCTCAAGTTCAATGTCCTCTCTTCAGCCTCAGCTACTTAGTTTTTACGTATCTGCCAGCAACGCATCCGGTAAGAATCTCTGTAGCCTTGGAAATAGTCAACAAAGCCCTACATGGCTTGGGAAAGTGGCAGCAGAAATGTCAGTGCCAGCTTTGCCAGCATGTTTTGTGTGCTTGCATTATCACGATCTAACTCCCGTCAGTAAGCTTTGTACAGAAACAGTTTCAAATTGGACAAATCTCAAGTTTTCACAAATCAGGGCTTGACAGAAGAAGAAATGTAATGTCCCCTCTTAGAAATAATGAAGTAGTGGGCAGGCGTTGCATTTTTGTGTAGGAATAAATACTGGCTCTGGCTGTTTTCCTCCTAAATAATCAAACCTACCCACCAGATTGTATTTGGAAGCACTTACTAATGTGACATGCTCCGTTTTAACTGTTCAGAGAAATGACTGAAAGTTTTTAAGATGAGACAACATGAATCATAGTCTTGAGCGGCTGTTCACTTTTGTGATTGACTTGCCTCCTTCCTACGTTCCTTTTAGTCACCCTGGGAATCGCTGAAGCTGTTCTGTGCAGGAGGCACTGCTGAGATTTCCCCTTGCAGCAATGGACTTGGACAAACAATCCGTGTGGGGATCCCTGAAGCAGAAGACGCGGCCATTCCTGCGAAACCTCAGCGTGAGGAGGACGAAGAAGAGGTCAGGCAAGATGCTGGAGAGGAAGGGCCGCTCCTTGGACCGCTGTCTCAGCGTGTCCGTGCCTGACATGCTGGAGGTGGACACTCTCATGGAAGAAGAGGAGGAAGAAGAAATTACCTACTCCAACGCTCAGGTGTTGTCGAGCTGCTCCCCCAAGAGCTTTTCCAGGTCTGTAGTGTCCCTGAAGAGCAGAAACACTTCGGTGAAGGCAGCGGGAGAGGACTGGCTGTGGGCATCACAGCAGAGGACGCGGACGGAGGTGACAGTCACCCCCCCAGACATGCAGGATGTGGGCAATCACCTGCTGTCCTCACGAGGAGCTGAGGCTGTGGGCAGCCCCGTGTCCGAGGGGAAGAAGAGGAGATCCAGCGAGGACCTCTTTGAGCTGCTGCAGAGCTCCCGGCTGAGTGCCGCGCTGAGTGACGAGGGGACAGAGGTGGGTGCTGGAGCAGCAGCGAGGCTCAGCCGCCACCTCCTGTGGGCTCCTCGTGCTTCTCCTTCATTTTCTGGGTTAAAAAGGGATGGAGGATCCAACCAAGGCCAGGCTGGCCGGGGCTCTGAGCAGCCTGGTGGAGTGGGAGGTGTTCCTGCCCATGAGGTGAGCTTTAAGATCCTTTCCCACCTGCACCATTCTGTGAGGAGGGGGCTCTGTTCAAGGAATGAATGAGCAATGAAAGTAAGCCTAAACTTTACATGATGTACACATTATTCAAGACTAGTTCAGCTGTCCTTCCTGTCAGTCTGGAGCTGCAAATAACAGTGCTCCAATTTTTTAGTTCTTTTATTATTCTTCTGTTATTTTTAAAGATACCTGAGATTTTTCAGATCTGTTGGAATTGCTTCCTCAAATCAAAAGTTGTTGCAGTTCTCTGAGCTCAGAATTGAGGTGCTGATACATTTGCTTTCTAGTTAATATAATTACCAGGATTGCTATGTGGCACTATCAATTTTCCATCCACCCACTGAAGACTCTGATGAAGGCAATAGGTGAAAGACAGCTGTGAGCAAGGTGAGCTCTGCCTGCACCTGGAATTAACCAAAACAAACACAAGACGGGGAACAGAACATGTAGCATCATTCTCAGGACTGTTTTTTGGGTTTTTGTGATGGTGATTTGAGGAGGTGAAAAACTAAAATGTTTTCTCTGCGCTGTCTTGTCCCCGTTTCCTTCCCCCTGCTCTGTGCTCAGTATTTGTGTCTGGACATAATGTCCCAGGAGGATCAGAGACCAATACTGTCATGAAACTAATTCCTGCCTGCCCTGAGCAAACTGGGAATCCTGAGGAGCTCATTGATATCTTCATTATATAGACAGTAGGTGAAGATTGTGGCTGCAGGAAACACTTCAGGAAAAATTTGTTTTAGTTAGATTTTGCGGAAGTATGTCTGCTCCTGTTGAGTTCTCTCTGGGAAGGTTACATTTTGAACTTTCTGAGGCCTTTTTCTCATTACCTGATTGTTGCAGTTGTGGGAGATGCCTCTGTAGTCGTTCAAGATGCCAAAATAGGAAATGGGCGTTTTTTGTTTCAAGTCTTCCCTTGGGAATAGGGATTTCTCAGGTTAATTGTTTTTTAACTTCACCCTCAAAAGGATGATTAGCACTGATGTGGGGAAGGTGGTCCTTTCTGATATAAACTGCTTGTTTTGCATCTCAGAGACCTGTGTATTCCTACCAAATGGGTGTTAGCTCCCGGTCTGTTGTGATGCAGAGTGTCAGACTGGTAGTTACTGACCATCACTTGTGGTTTAGGGTTGCTAAATTGTTCACAAATTGGTTTCACCTTGCTAGAGTGTTCATTATTTTGAGGGCTACTTAAGAAAAGCAACTGAAATAGTACAGGGCTTTGTTTCTCTGCTCAAACATTACTCAAAGTTGTAGCACTTCACTTGGTATATGGTAAATATATGAACTCTAGTTATTTTGGAAGTTTTTCCAGGTTGTTTTAATGATAGCAGCAGTTTTTTCCTGCTGCTGCATGCCAGAAACCCTCATCTAAAATCTGCCTCAGCACAACGAAATTAATACTAAGTCCTACTTTGATTTTGGGTGAACTGAGTGTTCTAGGAGAATGAAGTACCTGTATAGTAATGAAACAGTTTAACCTCAAGTCCAGTTTCATCCAGATGCACAATCCAAGTCTGACTTATTTTCTGCAGCACTTACCTCTTTCAACACTTACATCTTTACAACACTTACAACTTTCCCTAAATGTGTGTTTCTGTATTTGCTGGTGTGTGTAAATCATTTGGTATTCACTTATATGGCAAATCATCTCTCTGTGTGAATATGCTTCCTTACTGTAATCTGCCTCCAGTGCAATTTATAAAGATCTTTCTCCTTGAGAATAAAAGGAGAGAGTGAGGCAAAGGAAAGTAGAAATAAGGAGAATTGAGCAAATTTAATTACATTGAATCTGGTGCAAAACAAATTCGATATTGGAAGGTGTCCATGGCAGGGAGAGTGGAACTATTTGGTGTGTAAGGTCCCTTCCAACCCAAGACTCAATATTCTATGATTCTGTGACAACCTCAATATTCAGCTTTGCTTGTACTTAATTGAATAATTACTGGGTTTGTACTGTGTGTAAAAATACACGTGTGTGCCTGGGATGGGAGTAGTTTGTTACAGAGGATTTTGGTCCCTGAATGCTGGGTGGGGTTGCTCTGAGGAACACAAGAGTTCCCATTGTTCTTGTGTGAGCATCACTCCCTGCCCAGGGAGGTAAATCAGAAGGAAGGCAGATCCCTGGAACAAAACAAACTAAAAAAAGCAGAAATGTAGGCTGAGCTCCTTTCCCCCCTGAATTGCTTGTCACATGCCACCTACTCATTTCCTGGTTGTCTTTGGCCACCCGATACCGTGAGATCAGCGTGTGCTTGTGGTTTTCTCACTTGTGTGAACTCCCCTGCAGAGCTCAGCACAGCCCATCTTCACCAAGGCTCTGCCCAAATACCATTTTCCCATTTGTTGGCTCTCTGTTCCCCATTGCACCCAGCTAGGCAAGGCTGAAGAAGCAGGTGAAGTTGTGTTGAATCCCTGCGTGATTCAGGTTGTAAAGGGTTCCTGTAATGCCTTTTTTTTTTTTTTTTTTGCCATTGGGTTTTGTCCATGGCCACGCTCATTGCTGAAGTGCTCTGATATCTCTTTATCTCCTTGCCAGCACTTTGCAGTGAGTCACTGTCCTGGTTTAGGGCGAATTTGGGCAACCCAAAGCTTTGTCCTGTTGCATATGCACTCAGTGGTTTTGTATTTTGAATAGTTCTGCAGAAACCAAGGGGAGGCAGAGGTGGGAACGCTTGTCAAGAAGAACTTTCAATTTATGTATATTCATACATCTACTCTTGCTTGATTTGTTTTCATGCAAATATATTTGGGGCTGTGACCCCCCCGGGTGTGCCCACTTTTGTTTAAAGTTGAGAAGTGTCACTGTAGTTTGATAAAATCAAGGTTTCAGGACCATGTTTTCACCAAGACTTTTATCTGTATTCAGTGATCTCAGTGCAGTTAGCTACCTAGAGTAACAGTAATTTATATTATGTGGAGCTAAAATTGAAAGAACCCAAGTTTTTCTATTTAAAATGATAATTGTTCAATATCGGTGGATGTAATGCAAGTAAACAAAAAACAGAATAAAGACAAAATAATAATTTTGAGGGTAATTTTAAAATAAATTATATCAAGCTAGCCAAGGCAATACCTCTAAAATTATAATTTCGATGCAGTTCTTTGAACCCGTTAGTGCCGTGTAAAATAAGCTGTAAAGAGGGACCATTACCAGTGCCAATGATGGTGCCTGAAGGAGATTCCTGTGAAGCCAGAGACTCCAAGAAACACTAAGTTTAATGCACATGAGTGAGATTTTATGCATACTAGTCAGAAAATTCAAAGTTAGGGTTCCCATAGCAGCTGTAACTCAGCTCCATTGTGTGAGAAAATTCTTCTGCCGCTCTTTATGATGATAATTTTTCCACTTTTAATGTGTTTTTGCAAGGTGGCCAAGTTATGATTACTGTGGGAACCATAAAGTTAGATTTTTGTCTGTCGTGCAAGGGAAATCTTCCTTGCAATGCTGGATTGCTGTACTTCCTGATATCTAATATATGTATTTGCAGGAAGAGGAGGGAAAGAATTACACAAAGGGTATTTATGTTTATTTCAGCATGTCAATACAGCTAAGATTTATGTACTTTGGTGTAGGAGCTGGTTGACTTTTAAATGTTTCTGTGATGCTGCACACAATGCTGCTCTCATCGGAGAGGTTTGGATGTTCCCACCCTTTCACGGAGGATCGAATTCCACCTTGTGTGCATTTCTGCAGACAGAAACTGCCCTTAGCATAAATCTTTGTGTTTGAACGGGCTGTGGTTGCCCTGCATCAGACCAGAGGAGTTTCCCAGGCACTTTGGTCCTCTTCAGCTGAAATGATGGTCATGGGCTCTTGGAGCAGCCAGGGGAGCTTCAGAGATGTCCTGGGCGATGAATCACTTCAGACGGGCTTGAGGTTGGGCCACTCTACCCTCAAGGTGTTGGATGAGTCAGTATTTAGGAGGAAGTGTTTGACTTCCTCTGCTAAAAAATCCTTTGGATCTTCCAGTTATTGCAGCATGTTTCTCGTATTTCTATTTTCTCTTTTGTTGTGGTTTAACCCACCAGGCAGCAAATATCACATTTTCTCTCTTACTCCTTGCTCAATGGGAACCATCATATGCAAGAGAGAATTGGGGGTTAAAGGTAAAATTTATGAGTCCAGATAAAGACAGGAAAGGGCAGAAAAGGAAGAATAATAAGGAAGAATGATATTATTATTTTAATAATATTTAATGTATTATAAAGATATTATAACACAAAAATCTAAAAAAATTAATTATATTAATTATACATGTTATATGATATTTTAAAATAATTAATATTTTGATAGAAATGATACAGCAGTTAAAGTATTCAAAACAAGTGAGCACAGTGCAGTTGTTTATCACCTGTTGACTGATATCCAGCCAGTTCCTCAGCAGAGGGACAGTAATTGTCCAGCAACAACTAAAAACATCAGTGTGTTATCAACATTTTTCTCACCCTAAATCCAAAACAGAACACTGTACCAATTGCTAGAAGGAGAATTAACTCATCCAAAACAAGGACACCTTTCCCTTTGACAATTTTTTTTTAACTTTTCCTCTGAGCAATTTAATTTTAAACTCAAACCAAACAAAAAAACCCCACCCAAACACCAAACCAAGTTAAAAAACTATTTAAAAAACTTTAAAGTGGAACTTGCTTTTTGTGTGGTGAAGGAGAAATTGTGATCAAGTGAGAACAGCAGGCTGCCAGACACAACAACCTTCAGACATCAAGAGAGTTTGTGATAAGAACCTTCAGCACCCAGCGCTGGGGAGGAGAAGAAGAAATTTATTCCTAGCTGGAAGCAGGCACTTATTTTTCCTGGATTAAACTCAAGAGCAGTTACTGTAAAACAGGAAAAAGAAATATATATTTAAATTATCTATAAGCGTAAGTAAGAGAATTTCCTTCATTACATGTATGTAATCTTGACTGATGCTAGGAGCATTTACTTTCCTGTATTGTTGTCTAATTCATTGTATGTTTTATTTTATAGTACCCATCTGGAGAAATGGATTTTGACTCTTCCCTATCATCTCAAAACTTTGATGACCAAATGGTAAGTCGTGTCATTTTGAAGCTTGATCAGGAACAAAATTTATTTTAGATTTAGGTTCTTTGCTTCTTACAAATTCAAAAACTCATCTGGTGAAGAGCCTATCTGGAGATTTGCCTAGAGTGTGTTGAGATTTTTTTTGTGGGGGTGTTTCAGTTTGTGGGGGATTTGTTTATTTAGTGGTGGGTTTTTTTTGGTTTTTAGTAGTTTAAAGTGGTTGTTAATGTTTTAAATAAACCCAAATGTTCTGGATTTTTTGAAGAACTCTATAATATCTATATTGTACTGGTAACTGGTGAGAGCAGCAGAATAAATACGCAAATAACAGTGTAGGAACAAACCAGATTAAAGTAAATACAAGAAGTAACACAACTGTAGGCTTTGACAGATAGCGAAATCAGTTTTGGGGCAGTGTGAAGAGGCACTGGCAGTTCTGACATGTTATTCTCATGTAAAACATGTTTGCTTTGTGGATGAACTTCTCTACCTTTGCCCTCTGATAACCTCTCAAGTGCTGTCCAGAGCTGTTTTCAGCAAGTGTTCCAGCTGGAGGATGATGCTGAGCTGTGTAACCCTGTGGCAGCACCTCTGAGGAGCAGAAATGCTCTCGAGTTTGCTTCTGCTAAAGCTCACAACCAGCACTGCCTGCCACTGGCCTTCTCTCTTTTGGAGCTGCACAAAGAAGTGCTGTGCTCTCCTCTCAGCAGCTCTGTGAGATCTGTTCTTCCTCCTGAGCTTATCAGGTGGATACAAAGGACTTTCAGGGTCTCTTCCAACTTGAGAGATGCTCTGAATGCACAAGAAACAGCTCAGAAAAAATGTGCTGAAAGGATTTGGAAAGCCTGTGCATGCGTTTGTGATTGTTATATCACCACTCATTTTCAGGTAAAATCCTTGCTTTGTTGAACATATTTGATGCTGATACTTAGCTACTTGCCTAGGGAAGGAAAGCCTGGGAAAGAAATATTTTTTTCTTTTCCCTCTTTTTTTCTTTTACTTTTTCTTTCTGTCAAGGATTGCCCTAAGGACAGAGCAGAACTTTATCTCTGCAGCAGCACTGGGAGCACACCTGCCTAGTTTATGATCTGCTTCCAGAGGTGTGTGACTGATTCCTTTGTTCTCCTTAGGCTCTGGAGGAAGCCAACGACTGCCTGAGTGAGCTGCCCAGCCCCTTTGCCTACCTGCTGACCATCCACCTGAAGGAAGGCAGGAACCTGGTTATCAGGGATCGTTGTGGTGAGCCCCACCTTCCCTCTGGCTTCCTGCAGAATTCTCACACTTTATCACTTTGTTCACTCCTTTATCACTGATCTGTTTGGCAGCAAGCTGGCTGCTTATAGAGGAGGGCAACGAGGCTTGGAGCACAAGCCATATGAAGAACGACTGAGGGAGCTGGGGTTGTTTAGCCTGGAGAAAAGGAGACTAAGGGGCGACCTCATCACTCTCTACAACTTCCTGAAGGGCGGCTGTGGTGAGCTGGGGGTTGGCCTCTTTCTCCGGGCGACAACAGATAGAACAAGAGGACACAGTCTCAAGCTGCGTCAAGGGAGATGCAAGTTAGAATTAAGAAGGAAGTTTTTTACAGAAAGAGTGGTCAGATACTGGAATCATCTACCCAGTGAGGTGGTGGAGTCATCATCCCTTCGAAGAGTTCAAAAAAAAACTGGATGTGGCACTTGCTGCCATGATCTAGTTGAATTGTTAGAACATGGGTTGGACTTGATGATCTTATAGGTCTCTTCCAGCCTTGAATTTCTGTGATTCTGTGATTATCAGCAGTGCAAGGAGCTGTGGCCTCTGTGTCTCTCCTGTAGGTCAGAGCACTCAGAGGTTGGGTTTATCCACCCTGGAAACTCAGGGGAGGGAGCTGCCCTCTGCCTGTGCAGCTGCAAAGCTCCTTCTTGGCTGCCTTTAGCACCTGGACCCATTCAGGAGCTGCAAGAATTCTATTTGAGCTTGAAAAAAACCTCCAAAGAATAATTGGAGGTTCATTAAATGATAGAGCTGCTCTTAGGAGTGCTTTTGGGGTTATCTGCAAAGATGTTGATAAAAGGAGGAACCACAGGAGCACATCTGTAGGCCAACAATCCTCTCTAACCTGGCCTGTGACTGAGCAATGACAGCATCCTAAAAACCCAAAACCCACCCTCAAATGACATATCAAAGAAATTGTAAAAATATTTGGGGAATTCCTGGAAAAAAGTGTGAAAATGCCTTCCCTTAACCTGGCTTTTATTCAGGATTTTGAAAGAGGGAGTAGAAATACTTGTGAGCAGCCAGTCACTTGCTGTGGAGGGAGAGCTGCCCTGCCAGAGGCTCTGTGCAGCCTGTAGGACCCCGAGGCAGCAGCTGTGGTGGGACCTTCCATCTGAAGCTGTCAGAGAGCTCTTCCGTGCATCCAGGCTTGATTTCATATTTTTTTTTTCCTGCATGTGGAAACAGTTCTGGTAGTTTTGTCTTGCAAAATGTCTGAGCAGCTTCTTTTGAGGTGAAGCCATGGGCTTTATTCATTTGGTTTTAAACAAAATAAGCTTGCACAGCCTAAAGGCCTGTGAAGGTTGAAGGTTTGCACCTGGAGGGACCTGTCTGATTTCACATGAAGTGCTCATTGGGATTTCTCTTGTCTGATATCTCAGTTAACTTTTTCCATATTGGTTTTTCATGGCTTCCCAAAACAGTAACTTTTGGTTGAGTGTATGCTTGCTTTTCCTACCATATTTTGGAAGAAGTGAACCAGTACTTAGATTAAGATCTTTATGGTTATACAAAAGCCTGAATTTCCTAACTGTAGCAGTTCATCAGATTTTACTGGCAGGCTGCACAAGCCAGGACACATCCAACTGCTCCTAGGAAAAAGATGCTGGAAATGAGCAATTCCAGCACAGAAGTATTTCTAGAGAAGACAGAGCACACTTTGCTCTAGGCTGTGTTTTGTTGTGTAAGAAAGCAAATGCTTGTCTTAGTAAAGCATTGGACAGCACAGGGAAACAACATAAGGGGGGAAAAATCCCTTTTGATGAGTCTCTGTTGCTTTGTGGCAAATGACCTCTCATTTAGTAAACTGAATATGTGAGGGGATGCTTCCTTTAGTAAAACTGCTGCTTTTTATTGCACAGGCAGCAGGAGGGGAGGAAACAGAGCCGTAATGATTATTCATCAGTCACCACCATGCTGCAGTGGTGGCTCCTTAAAAAAATAAAAAGCCCACAGTGGGTGCCCATCATTTCAGGCCTCTGCTGTCACTCTGGTTATGTGACATCTTTGTGTGATGCTGGGGCTTGACCTGCAGCCACTGGGTTTTCTCAACGTGCCTTTGAAAGTGGGAGGTTGTCAGCTCTGCTCATCTCTTCAGTGTGAGAAAGCCCCAGAGATAACTTGTGGGCTGGCAGTGTGAGACTTCCCTCCTCTCCCCCCACCCTGCTGCTGGTTAGAGCTGCTCTGCTGGGCTGTATCAGTGTCCTCTGAATAATTTAAATTTAGCAAATATTCACACAGACCGAGTGGAGAGTTTATGCCCCAGCATCTTTAGCCTAAAGAAGGTTTAAAATAAGTCTTGTAATTTTCCTAAATTTTAATTTTAATTTAGTATGCAATCAGCGATTTATCTGGGAAAAAATCTCAAAGCAGTCGTCAAACCAATCAGTTTATATTTTTTGAGAGAGTTTCTTTATCTACATAAAGATAAAGGAAATGGTGTTTAAGATTGGTGTCCTGCCTTCTTCTCATGTTTGCACTTTCCCCCATAATTTTATTTTACAACAGTTTAAATAGCTCAGGCTTAGCGGCTGCAGTGTGGGTGGGTGATGCCCTCTCCTGGCAGCTGAGTAAAGTCTCTTGTGCTCATGTTCAGTCTGTTTCTGCCTCTGTTTTGTCCCAGTGTAAGTATTTATCTGTGTGTAAATGTAAAAATAAATCTAAGCTGTGTGACCGAGGAGAGATATTTCTGACATTTTAAATATTGCTAAAACCATCCTGGCACTACTCATCAAATTCACAAATTCCCTGAATTTACTCATTGTATGCTTAAGTTATTAATTGGGAATAATTATGCTTGGCCAAGCAAAGGTGAGCAGGAGTTCCACTTAAAACTGCAGACTTCACTTTTTTCCAACTTTCCCAGTATTTTTTCCTGACTCGTTGCCTCACTACTCTTTCCAGGATATGTTCCCTTTGGTGTGATATAAATTCCTCCTTCACTTTACCAGATTTTCATTACATTTTTTTTCCTCTTCATAATATTAATCCTGTTAACATCTGCTCTTTCCTATTTTTTCCTTCACTTTTTACTTCTTGCATTGCTTTTCATCTGTCTCTTGTGTCTCTCTAGTCCCTGACTTTCTGCAACTCTTCTCCTTGTACTGCTCTCTATTGAGGGGCTGCATCAGCTCAGGACACTTGTTCAGAGATGCATGTGCTTCCTCTAAATTGCACAACAATGTAGAAGAGAAAAATAAAACAGTTTCAGTGCTTTCTTCTCCTCTTTTATCTATTTTTGAAGGGTAAGTGAAAGAAAAAGCCTCTGTACAGCAACACCCAACATATGTGCCCCAGCCAAGGAATCCAAGTGCTGCTAGAGTAGGATCTTAGTTCTGGTGGAAGGTAGAGAAGCTCCAAACCCCTCTTTTTTGGGTTTAAATCAGTGTCTTGTCTAGGGATGCAGGATGAGAGAGGTGTTACCTGTTGGTCCTCAGCTTGCTTGGA
Source organism: Ammospiza nelsoni (assembly GCF_027579445.1). NCBI lineage: Eukaryota > Metazoa > Chordata > Aves > Passeriformes > Passerellidae > Ammospiza > Ammospiza nelsoni. Next base: position 5,620,841 of record NC_080646.1, on the reverse strand, counting down.
GTCTGATTTACTTGCTTACAGTCTCACCCAGTCACAGAGCAGAAACTGCCTAAGCAGATGGTAAATTTGGCATGTTACCTCTGTGCACCTTTGGGGCCCATGTTAGGCCGTCCATGGTTCCTACATTTATATTTCTTGTAGGGTCTGAGCCAAACGTTGAAGGTTATGTGTGTGTGTGCATACACAGCACCAGAAGTTTGATTTTTTAATATATTTTCTATGGCATTATTATTACTAGATGTGTTTCAGTGATGGCAAGGAGTTTGCATTTGTGTAGTTTCAATACTGCAAGTAGTAAGAAAGCAGAAATGTATTTTTTTGATGAAAAATCTGTGGAGCACTGCAGCAGCTTGGCAAAACAGAGAGATGGTTATTCTGTATCTCATTTGGCATTAAAAAAATATCACTGGTGCTCTAAGTGTTGGCATCTTGTCTCACCCTTAGTGGTTTTAGGGCCTTGTTGACTGTTGTTTTGTCAAGTCCAACTTCGTGCTTTGAGCTGGGAGAGGCTGGATCCCATTTCCACCTGCTGGTTCACCTTCACAGGGCAGGGTGATGCCTTGTGGTTGTTTGGGTCAACCTGAAGAAATCTCCAGGGTCCTGCTCCCCTTTGGCACTGGGATGCTGTGGCTGCGCATGTTGCTCCTGGTGGAGTCACCCTTCCAGAGCAGTGAACAAAGGGATGCCACAGCTGCAAGGAAGGGCTGCCTTCCTTCAGGTGGCAAACCCAGCTCTGCTGCTGTAAGAATAAACAGAAACTGGGCTTTGAGTGTCTGTGAGGGTGAGAAGCCCCTCCCATTTCCAAAGCCTGTGCTCTTAAAGTTCATTTTTCATCTGTTAAACAGTGCAGTTACAAGAGACACAGTGCTTGGTGTCTTTTTTCTTTTTCTTTCCCCTTTAACCACATGTTCCAACCTGAACTTTGTGTGTGTCTCTTTTCTACCTGGTTTTGTGTTTTGTAGATCTTTTTTACGGGACCTTTGTGCCCCATCTCTGTTTCTTCCTTTCAGGTTTCATTGGTTTCCTGTTGCTGCACTTTGGTTTTCCTCTCATGATGGAGGCAGTGTGAAGGGAGCAAGGGGAGGAGATGCAACACCTCCATGGGTGCATCATGCTTTCCTTGTCCTCAGCACATCATCCTCTGCTCTCACATCTCACAGCCCCCACTGCCACAGGGTCCTGGGGGGCTCCCTGTGAGCTGTGCCAGAGATCAGCCTCCCAAGGACAAAATAAAAGGAAAGAAACTTGTAGAATAACATACACTTTTAACTTCCAGCAGCAGTGAGCCTGCAGGAACCCACCAGTCATAGCTCTGGGCTATCCAGGAGTTAGACCTTGGTGGTCCCAGTGGGTTTTACCAAACTCAGGGTGTTTTATCATTCTGCGTTTCACTGCCTGGGTCTGTGCTGATACCAGAGTGCTAGAGGAAGGGATGTGTGTGTGCTCTGCTGGGTATTTGTCAGCTTAGAGCAAGTAATTGTTTGGAAAGCAAATGCTCAGAGCAATTAGGCTGAATTGCTCTCTGCAAACATGCTGATTAATTTAGACTTTCTCTGTTTTCAGGGTATCTGCAATTAGATCATTAGGCCTTCAGATTTATTAATTATTGCCATGTATAAGGCAACTTCTCACATTTCATTTTGAAAGGCGTAATCATGGCTAATTTACAAATGCTGAGAGTTTGGATGGTGCTGAGCACTCGTCTGGATGTTTTCTCTGGATGTTTTTTGGATTTTTTTTTTGTATGTGAACAAGGGCTTGTGCTGGGAGTGTCTGTCTGTGCTAAGCCCAGTTTCTGGAAGTGCAAAGTCCCTGAAACTTTGCCCTTGGGCACAGTGATCCCTGTGAGCATCCTGCCTGCACTGGTGTGGGAAAGGAATGCCCTGATATAGGAACCTCAGAAAAACAGAAGGAGTTCAAACAAAAGCAGTTTCTATGTCTTTCCATTGTTGTAATGTTAATTTAGGAAATGTTGGAATGACAGCATAGGAAGAGAATATTTGGGCCCAGAGAACACCCTGTGACTCTTCTTGTGTCAGAATTATAGTTTAAAAAATAGATTTCTTAAACTGTTCTAGCTCCATCAGTTGTCAGAGCTGAGTCTTGGGGGACACCTGCCTGCTAACCCTGCATCTTTCTGGGACCTTGTAAGAAGATTTTTATTTGGGTGAAGATTCAGATTACAAGAAACAAAGGCTGAGTTGGGGTTGTTTAGCAGAAGAGAAAGCTCCAGGGAGCTCTTGGAGCCTCTGCCAGTGCCTAAAGCAGTGTTCAGTTGGACTAATTCTTACTAAATACAATTCTGTGCTTTATGTCACATGTCCCTAATGTTTGTCACATCAGTCCCTTCACTTTTTTTTTTTGGTGTTTCTGAAGTGTCTTGAATAGAAAGTGCTATGTCTGCATCTTTCATTCTATTAAGTTCAGGCAATTTTTCCCCTCCTTCACCTTCCCTTAAACTGTTTGCACACTTTCTTCACACTTCTCTGGTCTTTTTGGTTTATTGGTTTTTTTGTGTTGGATTTTTTTTTTTTTTTTTTTAGGTTTGTGTGTATTTTTCTTTTTCTGGTTGGTTTTATTTTCCCTTGGGGAACCTATTGGGACTGCTTGTTTCCAAGCAATGTTTCATTTCCATCTGGCCACGTAAAACTAGCTGGGGACAAAACTTTCCAAAATCACCTGAATTTCCTGCCAGCAGAATACTTTTTTTTTTCTGATTTCCCCTTTAAGCCTTGATCTCGGCTGTTTCTCTGCAAGGATGTAGTGGTTTTCCACTTAAAAAGAAAAATGTGTGTTCTATTTTAGAATGTCTTTTACTCCTTGTCGTAAATAACTCCAGTAATTCTATTTCTAGGAAGATTTTCAGATATTTATTCTTTACATGCCTATAAAATAAATCCTTAATTTCCTTCTTCAGATTAAAATTTAGTTTTTTAACCAAAACTTAAGATGGTCTAGGTTATATTTCACACTGCTCTTTGATTTTTTCAAGATTTTAAGGCAATTTGGTGGTCATTTTTATTTATTTATTTATGGAACGAGACTTGTTTCATATGCTACATTTCCAGTAAGTTTGCTCTCATAAAACAGTGTGTGGCTTGAAATTATATTGGGTCTTCTGGGTTTGTTGGGTTATTTTTTCCCTCGTTCTGAAGCAGTGGATGTGATCCACCTCTCGGTAGCTGCTAGAGGGCAGCAGTATCCATTCAAAAACACCTTTAACAGTTTAGCTTCTTGGGCTACTAAACCCTCTCCTGCTGCTCTGTCCCAGCAACTTTTTGCTCACTGAAAATTTCTCAGTTTTAGGTGATGTCTGGTCTGCCTGTACTCATTGCTTTTTAGTGCTAGTGGAAGAAAATAGAAATTATATTGGTATTATGCAAAGGAATTCCAAGGAGCATCACTGTCAAGATGAATGTTTTTTTCTCTCATGGGGGAAGAGGCCTAGATGATGAATGATTTTTTTTTAAGAGGTCAGCTTTCATTTTAACCCTTTATTTTGGTTTGCTTTAGGCTGAGAAGTAGATTACCATGTATTTTTATATATATTTTGTCCATATATTTTATGGTGTGAGCCATCTACTTGTTTCACTGTACAATATACAAATTAACCTCAGAGCACCTTGATTTTCCCACCAGAGAGATATTTTTGGGGGCAAAATTCTCAACTGGTTTAACAATAACCCATTCCCCTGTTGATACTGCTACTGATGTGAGTGAGACCTTGCTTTCAGAAGAGCCTGCATGCATGTGCTTAAAAGTTGTTGATTCAGTTGCCTTCACTAGGAAATGGATGCTAAAAAGCATTTTTTTTTTAATTGGTCTGGCTTTTTCAGTAAATTATCCATTTCTGTCACAGTTAAAAGAAGATTATAAACAAAAAACCCCTTTTTTAGACTGGTTCATCTCTAACATCACCAGGCTCTTTTCAAAAAAAGTTATGTTTTTCTGCCTAGATTGTAGATTGTCTCTTATAAATAGCTTTTAATAGACCCAGACGTCTTTCTGAGCTTGAATCCAGAAGGCTTCAAGCCCTGAATTCAAATGCAGTCAGTAATTTGCAGTCTGTGCTGTTCATCCCATCAGAAGAGGCTTGCCCACCTGGCTTATTTCTCATTCCCTGTCAACTATTTTGGTCACCTAGATGCAATCTGAGGTGTCTTAAAGGAAACCAGAACCAGACGCTGTGAGCAGAGAGGCTATGTCAGCATCTTGGGACTGACCTGGGGCAGCCTTGGGGGCCATGGTGCCACTTCTATCCTGACTTTTCTTCACCAGCTTCACCCCAGTGACCACCACTAACCCCCAGGTGCTCTGTGTCCCCTCACCCAGGTGACAATCCAGCTGCTGGGTGGCACAGAGCTGCCATCCTGCCATTTATAGGACGTGGCAGCTGCGCTCTGGTGCCGCTTGGGACCGACCGGGGGTAGGCCCTTGCTGCCACATCCATCCTGACATTTCTCTGCCAGCCACCCAGCTCCACTCCAGTGACCACCACCACTTCTCAGGTCCTCTCTATCCCCCCACCCAGGTGACAATCCAGCTGCTGGGTAGCATGGAGCTGCCATCCTGCTGTTTGTAGAACGTGGCAGCCACGCTTGGGACCGACCTGGGGCAGGCCCTGTGGGCCATGGTGCCACGTCCATCCTGACATTTCTCCACCAGCTTCACCCCAGTGACCACCACCGCCTCCCAGGTCCTCTGTGTCCCCCCACCTAGGTGACAATCCAGCTGCTGAGTGGCACAGAGATGCCATCCTGCCGTTTGTAGGACACGGCAGCTGTACTCCCATGCTGCTTGGCCCCCAGGGCCTGCCACTAGTTGGTCCTGTGCTGCCATGTCCATCCTGACATTTCTCCAGCAGCTTCACTCCAGTGACCACCACCAACCCCCAGGTGCTCTGTGTCCCCCCACCCAGGTGACAATCCAGCTGCTGGTGGCCGTTTGCAGGCCGCGGCAGCTGCACCACCCCGTCCTTCGCCCGCCTAGTTGAGATGTCACCCCCGTGACAGCCCGACAGGCGAGCACCACAGGACTCCCCACCACAATTATTTTCCCTCACAATTAACACCGGTGCTAACTTGACACCTTTGCCTTGTTTGGCTTTTGTAAGCCGCCGTCCCCCTCTCTCTGGCCGTTAATTCTCCGCATTAATATTTTCCGCGGCGCGGGTGCCGCCGCTCACCCGTGAAGCCGCTGGAACATTATGGAGCTGTCAAGATAGCGAGGGATTACCCAGGCTGCCTTGCTGGAGTAAGTGACACCACTGAGGCCCCGCTTTGAGATGTTTATTTTGAGAGTAAGCTGACAAGCATGAAGGCCTGATCCCAGAGTGGCAATCTTATTTAATTAAAGGCCTCTTTTTATTATAGCTTCCCCCTCCCTAACTTTTTTTTTTAATGTACGATATATATTTTTATGTAAACAAAATATATTTTCCTTTTACATATATTCATTTTATGTATATATTCATTTTACCTAAATTGCTTTTATATATGTATGTTTCTATATATATAAATACGTGTAAATATAAAGGAAGAGTTTATTGAAAATAAATGCATGAGAATGATCACTAAAGCCTGGCTTGCATGAGCAGTGCTGGGCAGCCCTTCTCTCCCCCCCCCCCCCCCCCTTTTATTTTCCTTTGCTGTATAACAACCTGGAAAGCTTTTCAGAGCCATAATGCAATTGGGAGGCTTACTTAGCTATAGTCTTCTTGCTTCCCATCCTCAGAGAAAGGGCTTGGAGTTTTCTGCTTGTTGGTATTGAACTTGCTGGCTGTTTGCTTTTATTCTGTATCTCCTATTTTTCTCTCTCTTTTCAGGTTTTGTCCTTTTTCATGGGTTTTCTGTGCCAAAAGCAGATGAGTTATGGCCATAAACCACCTGCCTCCATCGTCTCTTCGTGCTTTCATTTCATCACTTGCTTTCCTTGTCTTGGCCAGTTGCTATTTCATGCACAGAATAGGTTGTGGACATTATTATTATTCTTACTTTTAATTATGCTGCTTTGTCCAGCTTACCCTGTAAATAAAAGTCAGGGGATTTTTTGCCTTTTTTTTTTTGGTCTTTTAAAATCTTTTTGAAGTGACACCAAAGAGCTCAGTGCTGTTATTTTTTAATTCTGCATCCTCTGAGGTCTACTGCCCCCCCACACTGTGGGGCTGTGATCTATTTGTGTGTTCCCACTCCTGGACATTGTGCTGGTTTTAAGCTGCATGCTTTGTTTAAGAGTATATTCATAGTTCTGAGAAATTTTTAGGGAAAGGTCTAGTCCTAACCCACTGGGAACAATAAGAAGCTGCCCTCTGACTTTCCTGGCTTTCCATCAGGCCCTTATTATTAGTCTCTCTTAGAGGAGAAGAAAAAGAGAATTCTGTTTAAGAAGTCTGCAGCTTTTTTTTAAACCAAAAAGAAAAAGTGATTTTTTTTTCAACAGTTATTATTCAGAAAAAGGATCAGCTGCAGACAGTATTTGAAAGCCAACTGATATTTTCCTTCTGGGAGTGAAACACACTTTATGCACGGAATGGACCAGGTTCTACAACTCTTCCCTTTTGAAATTAAAGCAGAATAAAAACTTTCTATAATTCTTAGAAATATGTCTGTCTCCCAGGAGCACAGTTCTTTACAGCGCTGTGTAATTCCAAATAGATGCTTACACATAGTTGTTTTTTCTTGTGTTTAAGTCTGCCTTCACATAACACTGATGAGAGCTTTGGATATTTAAATATGGATTTTTCACATCCTCACAGGTGCACCAAATCATTGGCAAGACTGAGTATTACTCTTAGGCTGGGTTATCCTGGACTGCCATGTGTTTGTCAGGCCAGTGGGAACCAGGGAGGACAGGTTCAGTTTATTTCTGACTCTGAAGTCTGCTGTAGAAATCAGTCTTTTCCTCCAGCAGCCCTTGCTGCAGGCTGGGGCCAGCCAGGACCACCACCCTAGCTGTTACCCTTCTAATGAAATTCAACTGTTAGGAGGGGAGTTTAATTCCAAATATCATGAACGATAAAAAAAATACTGGATATGACAGATGAATGGCACCTAGGCTCAGTTAATTGTAGATGCTGCTATATCTCAGTTTGATTTTTCCCTTTTATTTGCAGCCTGTGAAGATTATTTTGCAAAGTCTATACGAATAACTAAATCAACCATCCTCTAGTTAAATCCTCCCTGTGCCTTGTTCCCCCTCTTACCCGGTGTCCTGCACGGTGGTTGGTGTTGGTGCAGATGCCACCAGTTTAATAACAATAATAAAAAGTTGATTCCCTCTTCTGTTTTCCTTTGACAGATGCAAGTCTGTCTATTGCTGCCGAGTGGCACGAGCCTCACGCTCTGTCCATGGACATCTGCTCCATAAAAACAGGGGACATTATTGCCCTGGCAAATTGTGCCACTTGGATTAAAAACGTGTTACCTGGACAGTGCTTGTTTTTGCAGAGTCTGTTCTCTGTGTGCTTTTTATCCTGAGCTGATGAATAATGTTACTATTTTTTTTCACTGAAACCTCAAATTGGGTTTTAAGTAAATTGGCAAAGTGACACCAGTGATGAAATCCTGACGGGTATTTTAGCTATTGTTACTGGTTTCCTTGGAGCTCCTTTCCCAGTTACGATGCTTTGGAGTTTGGGTCCTTTGAATATATTCCTAGTCACAGGATCACATTTTCTCTCTTCCACTTGTCATTAGTTGGCCTGTAAATAGTGCCTCAGTGCTGCTTCTGTTTGCTCTTTTACCAAATTAAAATTTTAACAGAGTTGTTAAACAACAATTAGTATTCTTAAGAATAAAACAACAGAGATCAAGCAAACAAAGAAGATTTTTTTGTTGCCTGCTTTCAGGCAGCTTTCTGCTTCTGTCTGAAAGTTTCCTGTATGAATGAGTGATTTTTATATAGGTAATTAAGGAAATACATGTATCTGTAATTACAATTAACTGCTTAAAATTATTTTATGAAAATATAATTTAAGGTTGTGGAGTTGCATATGGTGCTGATGCTAATCTATTTTTTAATTAATTATCACAGGTACAAGTGACCCGTACGTGAAGTTTAAACTGAATGGCAAAACTCTTTACAAAAGTAAGGTAGTCTACAAGAACCTCAACCCAGTTTGGGATGAAACTGTTGTGCTGCCCATACAGACCCTCGATCAAAACCTCTGGATCAAGGTAAGTTTCGGTCTCAGATTTTTGAAAGTCTGCCCAATATTTTTTTAAGCAATTATTTTCAACTTTAGAAACATATTGATTTTTATTCCCTGCAGCCGCATGGCATAAAACAAAATCCAGTTTAAGAGCTTCAGCAATTTCAAATTAAAATGCACATATGTCTTTCCCAGATTTTACTTGCATGTTTTGCTTTCCGTCTGCAAAAACCCAAGTTTGAAATAAAACTCCTTGACTGGATCTGTTTAAAGCCGTGGAGCTGAATTCTGCTCTCTCTCTCCCCCTCTCTCTTTCCCCCCGTGCTTGTGCAAACTCAGGGAAACCAAGGGCAGTTTTAGAAGCACGTTTTAGGTGTGCAGTTTGGCTGGGCTGCACAGAATTATTACCTGGGATGCAGCCGTGACAAGTAGCAAAGCCTTTTCTGGTTATGAGTAACATTACAGTTACCAGAACCACAAGCTACCAGTTGTGAACGCTAATTGCTAAAACATCTGTAAGCACAAGTACCTGATTTTTTGTGCAGCATTTCATTATGCTGTCGTGTGGAGTATAAAGGAGCAGGCACAATCCATAGCAGCACACATGTCTCTGTTTACATAATATTAAGAAGATACTTTCAAAATGCTGGTTAAATATTTAGCTAAAAATACAAATTAAAGCGGGGAGATGGAAAGTGATCCCTGAATTATATCTAAGCTTTGATCTTTCAAATACAAAATTGAACTGAAAAGGCTTAAAATATCTGTTCTTTCATCGCCTGGGATAAAACAGGCTTATGATGTGAAAATTGGAAATATTTGTCTTATTTTGCCACCAGGTGTACGATCGTGATTTAACCTCTTCAGACTTCATGGGTTCGGCATCTGTGGCGCTCACTGAACTTGAACTCAATAGGTAACAGTTCATTTAATTAAAGGTTATTAATGCAGCTTAATGGAGAAACAGAGGGAAGTGGTAGAATGCTTTTTTTCTGGCTTGAAATTTTTCTATTTGTGAAAACTTATTTTTGATAGAAGCGCAGGGATTTCAAAAGAAATCACTTGAGGTAAATCTTCTGCACACGTTTTTATCCAGCATTATGCAGCAGATTAAAATCCAACCTGGACAGAGCCCAGTTCTAGGACTAAGAATTTCTGTGTGCAGCATTGTTTAGGGAGAGCCACACCAGGACAATTTGTGAAGGTTGAAGAAGGAAGAGGGGGAAAAGGTTTTTTCCAGCACCCCTTTTCCAGCCTCCCCCTCATCCATCCCTGCCTGCAGCAGCTGCATCTGGCCCTGATTTAGTGCCGAGGCAAGCCCTCTGCCTTTTGTCTGCTGCTGCTGCTGCTCGGGCTCAGTGTGGAGCTGGAAGCCAGGAATTCAAGTTTTAGTTGTTTCTTTTATACTCCCTTGCTGTGCGATGACTTTTTTTGGGGGGAAAATGAGTTCTCCCTGTGCAGGGGCTGTTGTATCTCCCGTGGCTGTTGTATCTGAATTTCTAGAAATGTTAATTTGTCCATGAGATAGTGCCATCAGGTAAATACCAGCATTCCTGTTTTCAGCAAGGGAACAGAGTCATGGAGGGGGATTAAAAGCAGGCAGAATAAATATCTCTGGAGTCAAATACAAACCAATAATATTAGAAGATTCACTTGGATGAGTTTCCCTGTCACTCTTCTTTTCTGTGTAGTGGAGGTAGTAGTAACTTAATTCAGTATGTACCTGCATATGGAGAGTTATGAGAAGTGAGCAGTGCTATAGGAACACTGTGCTGCATTATTAAAAGAGGGGTGTATTTTGTCAGAACCAAGAAAGAACTCTCCAGATTTCCCATTTTAACATTTAAACTCAATATTGGGAATTTCAGACAAGAAGCTGAAATTTGCACAGCTCAGCCTGACCTTTAATAATCAACTCGAGTTAACTGGAGTCAATAAATGCACAACTTCTTTGTTTTTCTTTTTTTTTTTTTCTTTTGTTGCCTTGTAGAACTACTGAACAGGTTTTAAAACTGGAAGATCCCAACAGTTTAGAAGATGACATGGGAGTGATTGTATTAAACTTGAGTCTAGCAGTCAAGCAAGGAGACTTCAAGAGAAATGTAAGTGGCTTAGGAAATCAAATTTATAGCTGGAATTTGCAGGGGGGAGAAAAGAAGAGCTGGCATAATGTGGTTTACTGGGAAATGCCACCTTTATTTTCATCCTCTGAGACTCAATATTGAAATCGAGATAGAGCATAACTTGAAAAAAAAAAAAAGCCTTGTATTTAGCTGGGCTAAAGTTGTGTAGACATTTGTGGCTGGATGCTTCTGTCTTGTCACTGTGATGTGCACTGTGGCAGCGCTCCCTGTGCTCTGGGTATGTGCCCAGCACTGCAATGGGCAGGCTGAAGAAAAGCTGTTATATTTCCATTTTTTTTTTTTTAAGCAACAATGAAAAAACTTATTCATGTGAAATCTAAAAATTGAGCTTGGATGTTAAGATTTAAACTGCCTCAGTCGTGTGGAGGAGCACCAGGCTGAGAGGAGATGGTTGCTTATAAAACCCTGATCTTCCCACTGACAGTTTCTTCACCGAGTTAATTGAACTTGGCTCCTGACGCAGGAATGTGGTGATTAGTGATGTTAGAAACCCAGAGAAGCTGGGCAGAGACTGGGAACACCATAACTGAAGCTGATAGTTTTTTTAAAATTTCAGGTCCTGCCGTGGCTTTTTTGCTTCTAATTGTAAAGTTTTCTCCTAGTGTTTTATATAGTGTGTACAGCACACAAATATTGATGAACTAATCGTGCTCCTGGCCAGCAAAGGGTGGAGAATACCCAAGATCAGGCAGTTACTTGGACTGTCTTAAAAACCAGACCTAGTTTTAAGTAGGTGTAATGCATATTAAGAGAAAATATTTCTACAAGTTTTCTGTAAAATTGAATATGAAACTTGCTGTTTACAGCACTTTAGTGAATTATAGGTATGGAATTCCAGCCTGAATGGGATTATTTATAGAAACATAAATGTTTCAAGGGGCTGGAAAGCAAACTGAGAAGAAGCTAATGTGGAATATCTGCTGTTCGTTATTTATTTTTCAAATAGATGCCTTTTTGAGAATTGTAAAGCCTTAATTAATAACAAAGTAATGATAGAGTTAATTTTACCTCACTGTATGATTATTTGAAAGCTTAATGACAATATTTAAAATAATGGTATATTTATATGTCTATAATATGAGATGGGTTTTATTTGGAATGTGAATTCCCCTCTCACTTCTACAATCAGCATGTTGGCATGTGTTACTGAATTGCAGGAAGGGGTGAAGCAAAAATGTAAAGTTACTTTAGCAAAAAAGTCAGAACCTCAGGAATTCTAGGATCATTATTAAAACCTGGGCTAAAGTGGACCTAGCCAGTGAGACAAAGCTTATTGGTTTAAATAGCAGCTTTTGGTACTCTTGGGTGCTTAGTTAACATTCAGAGTATAGATGATAGAAGAGCTGGTGCACACTGTAATTTTTTTAAAAGACAATGTTTTAAGCCCTCATATTTCAAATGCAGATTGCTCAGCCATTTCCAAAGGAGTCAGAACAGTGAAATAGCTCTGTCCACATTAGCACTTAACAGCAAGATGATTTTTTTCCCCCTTTTTAAATTAGCTTACTGTAGAACCAGATGGCACCAAAAGTATAAGCCATGTTTCTTACTAATGGCTCTGGGTCCCTCCACTTTTTATTCTCAATTACTTTTTTTTTATTGCCTCTTTTTTTTTGGTGCAATGCAGGTATTTTGAGTTTGTTGATTGTTATGTTCCATGAAGCAGGGAAGGTAGATGGAGATGTAGTTGTAGATTTAGCCCTCTATTTTGTAATAGCCTTTTCTAACTCATTTGACAAGGTTCTGTTTGAATAATTTTACTAAACACTTTCCCCATTTTACTCCTTACCCGTTTCCTTTCCCTGGATTCTCTTTGGTACAATAATGGGGACTCATGAACAGAGATGGTCAAGTCGAAAGAAAAGAACTTCATCCAAGGTAATACTTTTTTTTTTTACTTAAAGGAAATGAAGGTCCCCTCCCAAAATCTGTGCCCTCCTCTGAAACAGTCTAAACAAAGGAAAACTCAGAAGTGTAGAGGCAACCTGTCACAATGTGATGGCTGTGGTAACCTTTGCTTTCTTGATTTTTCTATTCATCGTGATGGGAAATTCCTGTTGTTTGCTAATTGTAGGTGCCGTGGTTGTATCTAGTGGCAAGTGAACGTAAGACCCCATTCACAAAGAGCTGTAGAAAGAGAGAAAATCTTCATGTACAAAAGAAAGGGGTGTAAATTCAGCCAAAACCAGAGAAGCTGTGGAGGGTTTGAGTTGTTTCAGAATGCACCGATGGTGGTTGGTGCAGGAGCGGAACGAGGCTCTCCTGGATCTGTCTTTGGGGCTGCCTCTCACCAGGGGTGGAATTTTGTGAGGCAGTATTTCTTCCAGCTGCCCCTGTGGGTTTTGAAATTCCTTTTGTTCTTGGGATGGAGGCTGAGCAGGGAGTTTTCATTACCTCCATTGTAACAGGATTTCCAAGATTTGTGTGATGCCACATGTCTGTTTAGCTTGCTTCCCTTGGTCTCCTGTAGGATCCCTGCAGGTTTCCATTACTTTTATATTCCTGTATCATTTTTGCATTAGATTTTAACTTGTTCAGGAAGCAGACTGTGGCTTTTTATGTGTTCTGTAAAGCTTTAATTTGCTATTGAGTAAATAACAATGATACAGACACTGCAAGCCCCAGTACCCAGCTTGAGAGCTGTACAGTCTCAGTCTCTGAAAAGCAGAATTTGGCTCTTAAGATGAGTGTACTCTCATGATATTTTCCCTCTGTAACTATCGGTTTGTGCCTAAATAAATTGAATCATTAACCTCCTCTTGTTTTATTCATTACAACTGTGGTGTGCTGTGTAGAGGAGCCAACCATCTCAGGTATTGTGCCAGCAAGAATGTTTTTGTCAATAGAAGAAGTGCTAAGTACAGCTTTTGGAGCTCTGATTGCAGGGATTTTGCAGTGCTTGGAGCAGAGAGCTGCCAGGAATGCCTGAATGCCACATGATAGACAGTGATGAAATAACTGAAGAGCCTATCATTTCAGTTTTTAACTAAAACTCTGGAAATTACTGTGCCATGGCTCGGTCAGTGTTGCTTGATCCCCATCTTTTTCACACAGCTGTCTCTGGATGCTGGTTGGCTTTGGGACCTGGGAAATGGACTGGGGTTTTTAAACTCAGATTCTTTTTCTTCAGAATAGCCAAAATTCTGTGTCGGTTGCTATTGCTGGAAGTTTTGGGGTGCCTTTTTTCCCCATTTGTTTAGGTTTTTTTTGTTTGGTTTTCCTTTTTGCTTTTACTCAATATCTTATTGCATTTTGTATAATATTTTTACATACATGTTTTTGGATCTTTAGCTGTCAGCCTTTCAGCTCTCAAGACTCTGTCTCGTGCCTTACCACCTTTCAAAATAAAATTAAGAGATGCTGAAGCGTGGTGCTGATTTAGGAGACATGAAAGTATTGTTTGAAAGGAAAAAAGCTTCAACCCTGTGCTCTGTTCTGTTCCAGTCACTAGAGGGTAGGAGAGCTTCAGCTCTTCCTAGGGAAGACACAGTTCATGCTCCAGTGTGATCTCTAAAGAAAACCTCTGTGACCATCCAAAGGCAGTAAAAAATATTTCCCAGCATGCGCTGGAAAAAATCTGACAAAGCAGTATTTCCTGGTTTATTGATTCTGCTACTGCACTAAAACACTAGTACTGTACATCAATAACCATCTTTAGTTAGGAAACTCTGCTCTGTGGAAGCAGTACTAGCAGTTTGTGGCAGAACATAAAGGCTGGGAAGAAAAATTGTGTGCATGGGGAATATAGGTGTCTAGGGAAGGCACAAGAGGTTATGGAAGAATAGCCAGAGAGTATGATGGGGTAGAAAACAATGCTGCTGGACGAGATAAAGATACAGGAATAAGGAGTGCAGGGGAAATGGAGAGAGCTCTGTAATGGATACACAAGCTTGTCTGGTTTTTGGCTCCTGAGCTGACTCTGGTTGGGTGTTGCAGGAGGAACACACAGTATACTTTCCATTTGAGCAACATTTAAATTTCCTCTCTCCAGGTTTAGGCAAATAAAAGTTTTCTATTTGAAATAGTTTTCCTGGGATTTTTTTTTTAATGTGCTGAACTGCAGCTGACCCCTATTGTAATATTTAGCTTTTCCTCTTCTATAAATACAGGGAAAATGACTTATTTTAGGGATGGACAAAATGAATATAACTTTCACAGCTGTTTTTTAATCTGTATTGCCTACATGAAAGAAATCTGATTATCCTCTAATTTGACCATTTTATGTTGTCTTAATGCAGATTTGGCACATCAGTGTCCTAAATGAGTCTTTTCACATTAATCACAGGATTCTTGCTGACTTCCCAAATTTACCCCAAATGTTGATGGCATTGGTACCTGTTGCAGCTCCATGTCAGACTGGCAGCAAGGCTCACGTGGGCTGTTGTGGGTACTGTGCTCTCTTCATGTGTGTTCTCTGAGCTCCCTTGGTTTTTGGAGAAAAAGCTGCATTTCAGACAGCAGCAAAAACAATGTCAGCACAAGATCCCCAGTCCAGCTCCAGTAGCCTCATGGTCATTACAGGCAGTATACAGGAAGGATTCCAGCAACTCAGTATGGTCTTTTAAATCATTTTGGAGCAAGAGCTGTTGAACTGCATGATTTAGGTGTCTCTTGATTATTACACAGTATATATTTTTCTCTGCTGCTGGAAGGGAATCATTACATATTTGCGCAGATTCCCCAGACATGGGGCAGCACATTCAGATCCCTCATTTTTCATGGGAGCTGAGAACAGCATTGTCCTCCGTGGGAGCTGTTTTCAAGAGTGTGGCTTTCTTCTTTTCCTCGTGGAGGGTGGCATTGCAAAGGGAAGAGGATGCTGTTGGGCAGCATTAATGTATTCACTCTTATCTGTGTATTGACATGCTCTCCCCTCTGTTCTGCTCTCCTTTCTGGGGCACAGAGGGAGTTGGTAGCTCTCTGCTGGAGCCCAGCAGGCTGATGCTCACTACCCTTGTTTGTCCCGGGTGGCTTGAGTCTCACCCTGAGTGCCCTGCACGCTCTTTCCTGCATTTGTACAGCTGAATAACCTTTAAGTGTTGAACATCCAGGAGGCAGATAAGCAGGTCTGCTTGGGGTGGATTGACCTGCAGCAGTTCAGTCCTGAAACAAAAGCGACGGAATTGCCACCTGGATAGCTTAAGCTGATTGAATAAATTGGCTGAAAGGCTGGCCAGACCCAAGAGCTCCTCAAGCATCTCATCGCAGGGGAAAATCCCTCAGTCTCCTATCTTTTTTTTGTGTGTGTGTTCCTATGTGGGCTGTTAGGTTTCATTTTTGTCTGCCTCATTGTGTTTGGCTCTCTCCCCCAATCCCCCGTGGGCAGCGCGGAGCGCGGGGACTCGCTCGCCACAGGGTCGCACGTCGTGGTGCCAATCTCGTGTTGGTTCACTTGCCTTTCCACTGCCCTCTCCTCTTTCCCAAGGGGAAACTGCTTCTTTCAGAAACGGTTTCTCTGCCTAATGAGGAGAGGTCCGAAGAGTCCTCCTATTTGTGTGTTGTTGTTTTCTCAAATGGCAAATTACGTGGCCCAGTTTTGACGTTGACCTCTTCACAGGGATTGCAGCAGGCTTTCTGTTGTCCTGTCTCATCCTTTTAAATGAAGGATGGGAGAGATGGGCTCACTTCACACTTGGCCACCTCGCCGTGTCATTTAAATGTACAATTTTTCTGCATCTCTTTATTGCTTCAAAAACAAGTTTGAACTTGGGGCATGTATGTGTGTGTCAGGAAAAGAGACAGATTTGAAAGCAGCCCTGATGCACCAGAGGGGATTTGCTGGGTGCCTATGGAGGGAGATTATGGACAAATGGAGTTATCAGGGAGACTGGAGCTCCTAAAGGATTTTGTGAAGCTGGGTCAATGAGCTGGTTCTTTCCCCTCCAAAGCTCTGTCATTCTTGTTCAGCTCCTGTGTTTGGCTTTGTGAAGGCAGAATATAGCCCACCTGCTCATCCTTCTTTTTTAAACCAGAACCAGGAAGTGATAAAAAATTGAAAGGTGATGTGAGAAACTTTTATATTCATTTTGAAATCAGGATCAAGATTTTGAGTTTGATGATGTGAGTACTGATTTTTAATTTTTCTGTTCAGAGCTATGGGATGCTTTCTGGGCAAATTTTTCTCCTTTTCTAAGTTGGGAGAAAAAACATCTTCTGGTCCTTTTGTGGCAGGATCCTGCTCTATGACCAGGCCATACTTTTGCTTCAGAGATTACTTATCTGATGAGTTAGAGTTCTAAATTTTGCAGTGGACATGGGTTATTAAACTTAAAAAGCATCTAGTTAGTTCTAAGGAATAAGAATCTCTGGATATTTTAGTGTTTATTATCTGCTTTTTTTGTTGCTGTTTCTTTTTTTCCTGGCTGACTTCTTTGAGGGATGTCTTTAGTTCCAGTTTTTATCCATTTTACAGCAGTGAACTGCTCATAAAGGTGACCTTTATGGTGTTACTGCTTATTTGCACACAGAGCCCAGCCAAAATCAGAGCTCTAGCTTATCTAGAGACAACCCTCAAATTGTGGTCTCAAGGCTACCTTGATTTCAGAAACGATGAGGGGAAGGATTAAGCAAGCTTGTCCAATGCCTTGTGCTTGGGACCTGTGCCAGCTTCCACCATAAATCATGTGCTTCCTAATTTCCAGCCCTGTAGCCTGATCCCAGCTTCAGCCAACTTTTCTGTACCTCGGCAAGGCACCTTTGCTTGGGTCTGGGATGTAGCCAGAGTGTGAGCAGAGAGTTTACAGGAAAATACAGCAGGAGAGGCCTGAAGCACCTGGCACCCAGTGTGGGAGCCCAGCTGGAAAGGGCTCAGGTTCAGCAGGGGAGGAGCTGCAGTACCCAAGTGTGGAGGCATCGGTAGCCTGGGAGGTAACAGCAAAAGGGAGAGCTGGATAGATAAAACACTTCAAAATTGTCACTGATTAAGCAGTTGTGTCCTCATTTCCTGGCCAGTTTGGACCAGGGCTTTGGTTTTTCTGGTCTCATTGTGAAGGCAGGTCAAGAGGCTGGCTGGTGGCAAGGAAGAGGGTTTGAAGTGTTTTTTTTCAGTGCTTGTTTTGCCCAAGTGACTCTGTTGGACTAAAGGCTGTGCTCCTCTGTGCTCTGCTCTGCAGTAGTTTTGCCAACTCAGAGGGAGGCTGTGAAGTTGAATCAATTAGCTCTGTGTAAATCAGTTTGAAATGAGTAGGTATGGGGTATCAGAGAGGAGGTAAGTCTAAAATAAATAAGGCAATATAATTTTCTTATCACCTGGGAGGCATTTTCCATCGTGCAGACTTCCCTAGGCAGCACTAAAGTTGACTCATTGAAGGCCTGGGTCTGTGGGTCTACCACACATCTGATTTTCCCCAGACGTGCTTCCTTCCAGAAACTGTGAGTGGAATCTGAGACACTGCCTGTTTCACTGGGATTTCCATCAGGGTGGTCAGAGGAACAGCCTGCCAAATACCTGGGGAGGCTGGAGAAGTGGCTGCAGAGCAAGCACAGAGGGGCTCTTTGGTGCTGTGAGGCACAGGAAATGTGCCAGACCTGCTGAGCAGACTCTGTGGGGGCGACCTGGGCATGTCCAGGAAATCCAAAGCATTCCTCATGTGCTGTGTCTTGCAGGGCTGTGAGACAAGCAGCCTGCCCATGCTCAGTTTGGAGAGAGCGCTGTGCCAGTGGCAGGGCTGGACTGGGAGAGGTGGGGAAGCTGGAGGGGATTCATGGAGCCTGTGAGGAGCTCCTGCAGGTCAGCACCGTGCCCTGAACCTGTTGCAAACATCTTGGCTCTACTCTGCAGTGGGATGCTCTCAAGTGATGCTGGATCTCATGCTGGTCCTGTTAGCTGGAGAGCAGCACACCCCTCTGCACAGCCAGAGAAGGGGGTGCACGGGGCTCTTTGCTTGGGGCCACCTGTTTTGGGAGGTCAAGGTTGGTGCATTGCAATGTGTTTCAGTAATATTGAGTGCAGGTGCTGATTTTTCCAGGGGCTGTGTGGGATCCAGGCTGGTTTGGGTACCTCCCAAGAGTCCTTTGAACTGTCAAGTCAGCAGCTACAAGGGTGGGGTTATGTGTGCTGTAGAGCTGGGTAGGAAGGTCCCCAATGCTGAGTGACTCCTTGAAATACTGGCCTGGATGAAAAAAAGAAAAGAATCCAAGTTTGATTTGAAAGCTGAGTGATAACAACTGTCTTTTGTGTTCAGCCTGGAAGCTTTGAAGAGAGCTGGATGCTTTGTTTTTAAAAGAAATTGTAACGTGGATAATAAACTTCATCTGTTTTTTATTTTTTTAATTTTTTTTTTGTGAACTAACATCAAATACCTCTTCCTCCTCCAAGGAAGGAGCGGGAGGGGGAGGGAAAATCCTTGCTCCTAAAGCAGCGAGTACATCACATCAAACATGACTATGTTAAATACTGAAATGTTCAAAGTACAAGCGAGATAGATAAAGGCTTTGATGGGAAGTGGATATTTCCCAGGGACATTACAAGCAATAATCCAGATGTTATGGTGTAATGCAATGAGTGTCCATGGATAGATGGGGAGCTCAAGCCAAGCAGCGCCTGCTGTAGGCCTTAGCCCTCCACTCCCATGCTGTTACGCCATATGGAAGCAATCTCCAGGCCCCCTTAATAGCCAGCTTTGGATTCCATTTTCACAGGGCTCATAGAGCTAAGTGGAGCTGTTTTATGGACAAGTTAGATAGAAGCCTTTCCAAGATAAACATCCAATTCGAAATTAGGACATACCAAGCTGCAAAATTATTTTAGGGCATATTTCATGGAAGCACTGCCATTTTTCTAAGGCGATTGCCAGACTGTAGAATGCCCTTTGATCCCTTGTGGACATTACTCCCTTTTTTATAAAAAGGATTTTGAAATAGTTGCAGTGTTTAGGGAGGAGTATATCTGCTGGGACTTTGAAGTATGTCCATGGGAACAGTCATGCTTTAGCTTTTTGGCCCAAAAGACGAACTTTAAAAAAAAAAAAAGAAGAGAAAAGAAATTACATTGCAGCTGGATTTATGAATCAAAATCTCGTTTTCTTTTTAAAGGTAGGAATTTTTACCCATTGCGCCAGGAAAGCCAAATGGGGTGTTTAAATAGAAGTATATTAATATGCTTGTGGGATTCAGAATTCAGTATTTTAACCAGTAAAAAGCAAGTAAAAAATTTGTGAGTTCACCACCTATGATTTAAGAATTTTGTTGCCGGGTAATTGATCCATAAAAAGTAATCTTCAGACATCAGGTGCTTTTGCAATCGTTTTATTTAGCAACAACATTTCTTACTTGCTTTTAAAGCTAACACGTCCTGTTTTAAAGTGACTTGTGAAATCTTCTCCTCCGTCTTGCTCCCACCTGTACATGACATGATTGAAGCTCCAAAGTGTGGCGAGTTAAAAGTTGCTTCAGGAGAATAAAATATGGCAGGATTTTTACTGCAGGAAGAAGAGTATAGCCTTGAGTTTTAATGTTTCCAGCTCACTCCCCCCAAATAAAGGCCTATTTAATCATCCTCTGTCCAATAAAATATTGCCAGTTAGCAAACTGTTAGCGCAGCCGTGCTGCACAAGATGAAGCTGCGAAGGTAACAAATGTGGCTACCAGGTAACCATAACTCCAGATAAAGAGCCTGGTGGTGTCAGTGTTTTTTCAGCAGGCATCAGTATTTTTGATTCGTGGGCTCAGTTTCTGGAAGCAGGAAGAGCAAAGTTAGCAAAGAGCTAAGGCGGGCGGCTGAGTGATGGAGGAGGTGGAAGATGCTGCTCAGCCTTTCACCTGGCCGTGGGCTTTATGATCCTGGGCTGCCTCCCCAGAAAGGACAGACCTGCTTTTTATGGTTGTAGCCGGTGAGGTTTTAAGAGTTTACTTTAGTTTCTTCCCTGTTCTGTTCCCCAAGGTTTTTTCCCTGAGCCAAGGTACCAGACTGCTCTCAATGCTTGAGGTCTGCTCTTGCCAGACCTCAGCCAGGGTAGTTGAAGGTGACTTTTCTGGTGAACTAACATCAAATACCTCTTCCTAAGCAAACCCTGCTGATTTTGCTGTCACATTGAGCCCTGTCCCTTCACAGGGACCATAGTACAGTTGGGCAGAAAATCCATAGCATCCTACTGCCTTCCATTGCCTGCTTACCCTTAGGGAAGCATGGTGTCCCTCTCACTCCTGGTGTGCTTTCCTAGCTCAGTTAATGTGAGCATGAAAAAGTGTTTGGCTCTCGAAATATTCTGTATTGTGCCTTGCTTTTCAGTTGAGTTAATGTGAGCATGAAAATGTGTTTGGGTCTCAAAACATTCCGTGTTTTGCCTTGCTTTTCAGTCGAGTTTCACGCGGAACCTGCGGCTCTCGGAGTCGCTGCGCAAGAACCAGCTGTGGAATGGGCTGGTCACCATCACCCTCTTGGAGGGCAAGAACATGCCCAGAGGAGGCTTGGCAGAGATTTTTATTCTCCTCAAACTGGGGGATCAAAGATACAAGAGCAAGGTAGGTATTAAGGATTTCCTTAAGTTGTCTGAAGTCAATAAGGGGCTTGGTGTTTCTTTTACTGGTGTTGCTACCTCAGATTGAACTGTTCTTGATACTCTCTTTGATAAGTGAGTTCAAAATCAGACCAGGCCAGAAGCATTAACATTTTGCTCTGTTTTGATGCCAGTAGAGAAGGAGCAAGTTAGGAATATTGTGTGTTATCAGTGTTTTGTGCATTTAACATACTCATCATGTTGATGGATGTTTGATATTAATATGGAATGAAATAAAGCTACATGCATCACACATGTGTTTTGTTCTCTGCCAATACAGAAGTTGAGGTTGCAGTGCTGGAAAAGCAGACCTAAAATGGTTTCCAGTGCAGGGGAATTATTATTCTTTTAAAGTACTTTTCTTGAATAATATGTTACATATTGCAGAACCTGCCCCCCAAACAGATAAGATGTTTCATGGTTTTGATATTAATTTTTATTCTTCTAGGCTGTGTTTATCTGTCTACAGTTCAGTTGTATAAGAGTCTAAGAAATTAATGAGGTTCCAAAAGATAGACATTTCATCTGGAAAGTCTAATAAGAAGAAAGGCTATAATTAAAATAATACTCTTTTGAGAGAGCAAGAGCTCTGCATGTCATGAACTGGAAGTGCAGAGGAGGAGAAAACAAACCTCCTCCTGTACAAAATGTACAGAGCAAGTTCACAGAACATAACATTTGGATGTAGGCGCATCTGAAACCTGCACTCTGTCCCTCACATCAGACCTCAAACCAAGGTCATGATATGTTTTTTATTTAGAAAAGTAGTTTTGAAAAATAACAAATGGTTTAGTTACTTTAGAATAAATAGATAGATGTTATTCCCGTTACAATCCCTTTTTGTGTGTCTCTTTAATGGTCCATAGATGTGTTGTGAATCTGCAAGACTGAGATGTTTGCTTAACACAGAAGGGTGAAAAAATACTGTTTTGGGTTCCTTAATTCATTCAAACCTGTTTCCAGGTGATTGTCCTCAAAAAGGTTATTCCTGATTTCTTCCGGTGTATGATGGTGAATGATGACCATGGAGCTGGTGGGATCTACCTTGTATTTTAGAATTTTTTCCATCCATTCATTCAGAAAACAATTGTATATTTATTGTTATTGAGAGGGAGGAAAGAGAATATTTAGGAAGATGAGATTGTGTGTAATGGGCTGGGGAGCTTTGGTTGGAATGACATTAGTACTTGATGCTCTAACACCCAGTCTTGTTCTGAAGAATTGATTTCTTTTTTCTTCTTTTTGATTTACTGTGAAAATAAGTGCTGTTTAAGAAAAGTAAATGTTATAACTGCATGTTTTCTAGACACTGTGTAAGAGTGCAAATCCTCAGTGGAGGGAACAGTTTGATTTTCACTACTTCTCTGACAGGAAGGATATGTTGGACATTGAGGTGTGGAGAAAGGATAACAAAAAGCACGAGGAGCTTTTGGGAAGGTAAGTTGGGTTTGAGTTAGATTTTATGTTTTTTTGGGGGAGAATGGGTTAAGTATAAAAAAAAAATTAAATTGTTTTTAGAACTAATCAACTTTTTTTTTTTTCATTACAGGCATCATAATGTATTTTTCTGTCCTTATTCCAGCCATGTATAGGTTATGTTTCCATTATGTTTATTAAAACCTATTAGTGGGTAATTGACTAGCCAAAATCTGAATGCAGAGACATCCAGGCCGCCTCTAAAACCTGAAATACTGTGGGAGCTCAGTGGCATCAAGAAGCAGGATTTTTCTGTATTTTTCTGGTGATATTGCTCCACATCTTTATATATGCTCTGCTGGTGCCACCCCAGGGATTTTTTGCTCCTTTTGAGCGTGGTGTCCCTTTTTTTCTGTTTGCACTTCAATGTTGTGTTATAAGATTCTTTAATTCCATTCCACTCTGTCTGAATTTGTACAGTGTTGTTTTCTTAGTAGTACCTCTCTCTTCCTTTCTTTGGTTTTCAACATTGTCCTGTGGACCCTTCTCCCTAAACAACATCTGTGCTGTTGGGGACATGCAGCAGCACCAAGAACCATTCACTCCACTGGACACCCTCTTTGGTCTGTCCAGCTCATCTGCTGGCAGGATCATTGCCACAACTCTCAATTTCCTGAGGGTGGGGAACCTGCCTGCAGTTGTTTGCTGCTCTCACCTGGCCAGGGTTTCACAATGTGCTGACTAAATAGCAGTAACTCATAAGAACATTCTCTAACTTTAGGCGTTCAAATAGTTTGAGACTATTCACTGAGAAGAACAATGCCCTTTGGCTCTACAAATGTTTGTGGTTTTGCAGAGCAGGAAATTCTTTCTGGCTGAGTGCTGTTGCTCATCACATGGAGAAGTGGCTGAAGATGAATCTGTTCCTTCCATTCTCACAGTTACTTCCATTACTTCTGATACTCTGTTTAGAGTTAAGAAATAAAGCAGTGTTTGCAGCTTACCTCAGGTCAGTCTCTGATGCTGGAGCAATTCTTCCTGAGGTTTTCCCCCTTCATTTTAATTTTCCCCTAAGCTTCCCCTGCCTCTTTTTCCTACTTGTTTCTGGCAGGTGGTGTTTAGTGTGGCAAAAACAATCAGTGAAATGCTTATTCTGTTCAGCACTGGTGAGGTGTTGTAGATTTACCTTAAAGAAAATGCAAATCTTCCAAGGTAAATCCCTGGAAGTGTTCAAGGCCAGGTTGGATAGGATCCTGAGCAGCCTGCTTTAGTGGAAGCTGTCCCTGCCCATGGAAGGAGTTTGGAACAAGATGATCTTTAAGATCCCTTCCAATCCAAACAATTCCCTGATTCCATGTTTAAATTTATTTTTGATGTCTATGTGGAGAAAAAATTTTTTGCTTTTGTTGTCTTAAGCACAGCAAATTGGCTGTAGCATCAAAATGGGAAAAAATACACTGGTTTTTGAAGAGCAATTGCAAGAATAGGTAAACACCAAGTGCATAATAACAAGTATTGTTTTTACAGTGTAGAAACTTTTTGACACCCTATAAATAATATTTTATGAAGGGTTCAAATGCAGTCTAATCTGGAGAAGGATTCTGTTGGACAAACAGCATTATGAGGTGCCATGTTTATTGTCTCCATGATTTCCAAGTTGAGTTTTGAGATTTCTGGATTTCACAATATCATTGTAAGAAATAGTCTTTAGTAAAATGTTTGTGGGTTATATTCGGTCATTACACACAGCAGTGCAGCCAACTGCCCTCAAATAATTTGCATGGCTTTAAGGAAAAAACAAAATTTTCTGGATCTGAATTAATAATTTTGTGGTCAATTTATGAATAGAGTTAGAATTAATTATGGTCCCTTCCAGCCTGCTCAACCTCCAGCTGCGTTGGTTAAACTTTTAAATATATGCATATTTTTAATATTTAAATGAAGTTGGACATGCTCACAACAGAGTCAAATCTGATAAACTTTTGTGACACGAAGACTCCTATTAATTCCTTTAGACACAGGATTTCAGATAGTATGGATGCCTTAAGACTCTGGAATATGGTTCTTCTCCCAGGCATAATTTGTTTTTCAAGGTAAAATATTGTTCTTGAAATAGGACCTGAAGTGTCTGTGGAGAGCATGGAACGTGTAGAATAAGGAATGCCTTGGACCTCTGTTGCTGAGCACAAACACCTGGGGTGTTTGTCTGCTTCTGAATTAGTGAGGAAACATTTCATGTCACCCTTCTATCACAAAGCAAACCCTCACTGTCAGTGCACATCACAAGCTAAATTATTACATCCAGCCTACCTGCAGTCTCCTCAGAGTTTCAGCTGGGTCCAATTTCTCTTCCTCACTTAAAATCCCACAGCCTTGAGTGGTTCAGCTGCAGGCTCTGACACTGAGGGCTAACTGCATTTTGGTGCCGGCTGAAATAATCCCTCTATTTAGTCTGCACAGGGCTGTTAGTAATGTTTATTGAGTGCTTTTTGTGTCCTTTGGGAGAAGAGGCACGCTATAAACAGGAGAGGATGTTAATGTATATGAATAAACAAAGGTGTTAACGTGTGCAGAATTTGTCCAGGCAGAGTTAAATTGTTTATGCCAGGTTGTTAGAGAGTGTTTCTGCATTAGGGGATGTGTTCTGGAAAAAGAGATGCTGCAAAACATTGAAGGGTTTTCCTTCACATATTTACCTTGAGAAAGAGATTTTACAAAAATTGCTAAACTTAAGCTCTGAGACTGGAGTGCCTCCAATATCTTTATGATGAATGCCTCCAGGAAACTGTCTTTGCAATAAGAAACACCCCGTGTTTTAGAGGCTGTGCTGTTGGGATGGAGCAGTAAAATCCCCATTATGGCTGCAACCAAAACCTTCACTTACATCTCACCAGGCTGTAGGATGAATCAGAAAAAACAAAATTTGTCCGTTGAATAAGTCATAATAAAATGAAACCTTACTAATTGTTCCCCTGACACCTGTGGCATTTGAAATGTCAAGGATTAATCACAGATACATCTGTCTCTACTCTCTGATGATTCTGATCTCTTTTATGAAGGGATTTCAAGAAGTATGCAGGGGGTAAAGTGGCACTGTTGTGTACACATTTTTTTTGTATGTATTTATATATGTTTAAAGGTTCCTGTCATAATTTGATTAACTGTGATTGGGAAAATGAAATACAACTTCATGGCTAGTAAGAAGTTAGCCTCAGCACCTTTCAGTGAAATTTTAACATGTGATTCCCTGATAAACAAATATTTTAATCCCAGATTTGCTGTGTACTGTTCTCAAGTACTAGTTCTCTGCAAAATTAGTAAAAAATGGGGCAAAAGAGAAGCTACAGGTGAGGGCTTTAAGTCAGAGGAACAGTCTTAAATGAAAACTAAAGCTGTACAGGACTAGAGGGTAATAGAGAGATGAAGATCAGGAAGAGGAAGGAAAGCATTTAATTAATTGTGGTTAAAAGAAAGGAAAGTGATACATTTGGGTGCACAATGCATTCTTAACTTACAGAACTGCAGCCCCTATAGATTGTGCATGTGGCCACTTGTGTGAAAGATTATGTCTGAATTTAATATGTAGCTTAGAAAAAGATGACAACAAGCAGAGCTGTTCTATCATAAGTCAGGATTACTGTCGAGAATTTAACTCAGGAGATCATTTGTATCACCTAAAATACAAATGTTCTGAGAGCTTTGCCCTTTTCATTCAGAGCAGGCAACTTTTAAACAAAAGTGGATTACCTCCATTCGTTTGATTCTGTGACCATCACAAGTCTCTTACCACTTTCCTGTGAAATAATTATGTGTGGTAAGATCTTGCAGATAAAAGGCTGAGAAACAAGGAAAGGAAGAGTTTCTGTTTCATAAGAATGAGGGAAGTAGTTTGGAAATCATTAGACTCGTTTTAATAGTGTAGAAGTGTTAGTGTGGAAATTGCTGAATTTATATAGTAAATTGAATGTCTAATTGTTTTACCAAGCTGCATTCTCTACAGTCTGATTTTATAACCTAAATGAAACAGAATGTCTTTTCTTTCTTAAGCCTTTTGCCAGTGCAAATGTGGATTTTCTTTTCTCACAAGATTTTTTTTTCTCTCAAGAAAATATAGGCATACCTTGAGTGAACACAGATGTTTTAAGGAAAGTTAGTTTGCACAGAAATCAGACATGATTTGAGGAAGAAATATTTACACTCCACCTCCTGCTGTTCCCTCCACATGTGCATCCCTCTGACCTCCACACCCTTGTACTCCATCTTTTCTTTAACCTTATGCAAATCAAATTCTTTTAAGAAGAGAAGCAATTCCAATTTGCCAAAACAAGATAGAATTATATTTAATTTTGCCTTTGACATCTGATGAAGTTCGAGGTTATCTGCTGGGGGGAGATGCTCTTGTCTGAGCAAGTTGTTTTCTGTCTTAGTCCATGGAAAGTTTTAAACATAAAAAATCAGCTGCAGCTTTTCCCAGCTTTTTGTGGACTGCATTGAGTGGGTGGTGTATGAAATGCTGATGTGGGAGACATGGTCCCTACTGCCAGCTGAACCACAGAGCAGCTGGGTGACCTTGAGATTTCCCCTCTCCTTCCTTTAGTTTCTGCATCTAGGAAAAAAACCAAACCAAAACAAAAAACTAAACTCCAAGGTAAGGATACATCCCCCTTCTGTACTGATACCCAAAGTATCACTGGAATTGAGACACAGTGGTGTTAATGCAGCCAAGGTGATGTTGACCCTCCAGTGTGGAAGTGATAAGGGCTTTTTCTCAGAAAGAAATAAGGTCTTTTTCTCTCTCTTTGTTATTGTTTTGTTTTCTTTCCTGCTGTAACTTTTCCTGTCATATTTTTCTGAAGAGTCTAGGTGTAGCAGAGCTTTAAATGCAACCTCTCACACTTGGAAATGGTGTTGAGAGGCAGCCTACGCACCAAGCCGTCTTGGTACTCTGCCTGGTTTATTTTCCTTCTCTTTCAAAGCACTTGAAAGCAGTTAATAAGAGTAAACTTGAAACCTGTTGTACCTCTAGAGCAGTGGAGAGAAAAGAGCACACTTAAGGCAAAGTCATTCCCGTTGATTGTGGTCAGAGGAAGCTTAAGGAGTTGTGTTTTGATACACAGAGCTACTGGACAGCTTAGAAACTCACCAGAGCAGCGGCTTTTACTTCATAACATGGTTTCTTGGGTTCTCAGGCTGAAATGTTTTGAGATTATTTTTTCCTCTTTTTTTTTTTTTTCACCCCCTTTAGCATTCACAGAAAATAGGCTGTTAAGAAGCGGAAAGCATGCAATTTATAGCAGATGGGCATAAACTGCTCCAGCTCTACTACTGGAATGGGATCAATCAGGAACACTACATGCACCATTTACCCAGAAGAAACACACCTGGGGGAACCCTGTGGAATTTTAGCCTATTAAGACAACACCTTAACAAGTTTAGTTTAAATAAAAACTTGTCGGCAGGCATTAAGTGAAGCAAAACCTCTCGCTCTCCATCAGCCACTGCCCATCCCTTTGAGGAATGTTCCTCCTCTTGCAGTGTGGCAGCAAACCTTTTCCTTCCTTCTTCTTTTTTTCTTTCTTTTTTTTTCTTTTTTTTTCTTTTGTTTGTTTCTTTTGTCATATTTTATTTTTTACCCTTTTTTCATCTGTAACTTTTGCTCAGCCTGTTCTTACAAGC
This sequence comes from Ammospiza nelsoni, assembly GCF_027579445.1. Classification (NCBI taxonomy): domain Eukaryota; kingdom Metazoa; phylum Chordata; class Aves; order Passeriformes; family Passerellidae; genus Ammospiza; species Ammospiza nelsoni. The sequence goes on along the minus strand of NC_080646.1, from coordinate 5,592,960 downwards.
CAAGCCCCACGGAGGTTCAAGAAAGTTCCACTCCATTTACTGGACTTCTATTTAGAAAGCTTTTAGCTGAGCCAAGTGATTGCACTTTTTGTTGCATTTAACCACTCCCTTTGTGTGTAACTGGCTGCCTGGTGATCTCTCTGCTTTAGTCCATGCTCATATTTTATTGTTGTCTTTTTATGAATGTTTCTCTTTTATCTTCTTTATTTTTATTTTTGGGAGAAGCATCAGGTTAATGATACATATTATGTGCAAGGAGTGGGTAGGGGGGACTTTTAAGACAATCCTTCCCATTGGGAAATATAACAGTACACTGAAAATGTAGTTCTAGTAAGGCTTGTAAAAGAGATTGGGGCATACAGTATAATGTAGCATAAAATGGAGTATGTGACTTTAAAGAAACTAATCTATTTTAGGCTAATGTTTTAAATTTTGCATTTGCCCCCTTTCTTTTCCCCCAGGTGAAATTGAATTGTGTTTCAAATCCATCACAAAACACTGGGGGATTTTAGAGGGGAAGTGAGGCAGGCCCGAGTTAAGTTTTCCTCCTGTACTTGCAACCCAAACCTTTTACTTCCCTTTACCAGTAGACAGACCAGAAAGCAAAATCTGACAGTAAGTGCAATAGAATCTTATTGGTTTCCCGTGTTTAATTTTGGGATGTTTTTATTTTTTGCACTGAAGAAGCAGAAAGTTTTGGTTGCTTTGTTTTTTTTTAATCACCTCTTTTTCCTTATTAACCCTTGGCAATGTCATTCCAGGTGCCACGTTGACATTACTGCCCTGCCAGCAAAGCAGACCAACTGCTTGGAGCTGCCTCTGGAGAAACACCCAGGGTCCCTGCTGATGCTGATTGCTGTTGCCCCTTGTACAGGAGTGTCCATCTCTGATCTGTGTGTCTGTCCCTTGGGAGACCCCAATGAACGGCAGCAGATTTCTCAGCGTTATGTGAGTTTTTACTTTTTTTTCCCTTTTTTTCTTTTTTTTTTTCCTTCTTTTTTTTCTTTTATTTTTTGGTTTTGAAATAATCAAAATTGCAGAAAAAAAAATTTCTCCATTCATAATGACCTGTCCCCTACCAAAGAAAACTATTAAATGGAGTAGTAGCGTGTCGAATGATGAGGAGGAGATTGGCAGGGCAGATAGACCCAAGCAATTTGGCTGTTTGTATTTGTTGAGTTTTAAACTAATGCTGTTCTTTTCAAACTTGAATTGTATTAGGAGATTGTTATGGGGAATGAGACCCTGAATATCATGAGACCCTGAATATCATGAAGAGACAATAACACACTTAGCTTTATTCCCTCCTTTGGGAAGGTTATTTTCTGGAATTTAAATGTTGGGAGATGAAGCTTTGTGATGGCTTCCACATCCTCAAAAGCTGGTCAGGATGGAATAAGTGTATTTCAATTTGTGCCTGGGAAGGTTTAGATTGGATATTAGGGAACATTTCTTCACCAAAAGGGTTTTCAGCACTGGAACAGGCTGCCCAGAGAAGTGGTTGAATCATCAGTGCTGGAGGTATTTAAAAGATGAGTAGATGCAGCTTATAGGGACATGGTTTAGTGGTGGGCATGGCAGTGCAGGGTTAGTTGTTGAACTTGATGATCTTAGAGGTTGCTTCCAACCTGACTGATTCTGTGATAAGCTATTTAGTGGTCCATAGTCTCTGTTTCTTGCTGAATTACAAGCAAAATACATCTTTACGCTTTTCTCCTTGCAGTGTATAAAGAATTCCTTTCGGGACATGAAGGACATTGGCTTCTTACAAGTCAAAGTTTTAAAGGCAGTGGACCTGATGGCAGCAGATTTTTCAGGTATTTTATTTCTGTTTTGCAGCATATGATGCTGTAATATATTGCAAATGATAAGTTGATCAAGGAAAAGTGAATCATCTCTCTAGCACTGAAACTTGCCTCAGGGAACTGAGATACCAAATGGCTTTGACTGCCAAAAGTATGTTGGAAGGTCCAGTGGATGGAGATCTTAATTTCCCATTAGACCTGAGCAATCTGACAGATAACTTTACAACAGCACATCATGCTAGGTGTTTTTTCCATCAGGAATATGTAAAGTAAGACTTGATACACAGCAATGCTGCTTGCAGAGCACCTGCAAAGCAAAGCCTCTCCATCTCCTGTCAGGTGTTTTGTGGGTTTGGAGCAAGACTGAAAGGTGTTGGGGTGTCTGATGTGGTGCTGGGTGTGTGGGCTTGGGTGATGCTGCAGGCTGTCACCTGACAGAGGAAGCTTGTCAGCAACAGGGCTGTGTGATGCTTTCTGTTAGAGCTTATTTGAGGCTTCACTTTGGGATGACCTTTTTGGTGCTCTTACTCCATGAAAAATATGGATTTTCCACTGAGCTGTTCCTCAGGTTGTGCTTGGTCCTGACAGCAGTGGACACTAACACCTTTTAAAACCACAACTTTATATTGTACCTCTGGGGAAAGTCTAGGAGGTTGATACTTCTCTGTAGTGACTGCATGGATATTATTATTTTTATTATCATCTTCTCCAGGATTCTGGAGACCTTTTAATTCCCCTCTCTATCTCACAGCAGCTCATAATTCACAGGCACAGCATTGTGTGTTGTGTATTTGCTGACACAGTCATTTTTTAAAGATAACTTGTTGATAAAGGCAGGAAAGATGGTAGAGGGAAAACATTTTTACCCCATTCCCTTGTTTTTGTGAAGGCATTATTACATAAGAGAATGCTTGTCCTGAAAAAAGGAGCAGAGGAGAAAGCCCACAATTAATCATGGTACTGTTTTAGGGGTATATTCAATTCACTGCTAACCCTGAATTGGAAAAAAATGTTTACTGCAGAAAGCAGTACTTCAAGGAACTGAAGAACTTAATTTGAAAAAAAAACCCAAAAAGCAGCCCAAAACCTGTCAATAATGAAAAGTAACTTGTAAAGAAATCCATATCTAAATTGACATAATATATAGGTCCACATGGAATTAGGAGTGTAACTGCACCTTGCTGACTAATTTAATTTGATAAGTGCAGCACAGCAGAGCAGCCCCAGCTTTGCCATGTGCCAAAAGTTCCATCTAGAAATATGTGGAGTTTTAATATAGACAGAATTCGTGGAAAGAGCTGAGCCCAGAAGGTTATTTACCCTCTGGAAAACTTTTCTGATGCTGAAGCAGTTGCATCAGTGATGGATTTGGCCCCCTCTCCCTCAGTACTCAAACAGGAGCATGTGGGTGGATAATGAACATTGGAAGAGACACGCAGGTTCTTGATTCTGCAATTCAAAGACTTTTCATACGGAGTATGTGATACACATTCCTTGTGCATAGCACAGAATGAAATTCTGCTTAAGTAAAAGGTTACTCAGTCTGTCATTATATTCAAAATAACCCAGGCTTTGAGCCTGATTCATGAAGCAAATGACAAATTGTTTTTCAATGGCAGTGCTGAAAATATCCTAGTATTATGCTGTAATAGACCCACCAAATTGCAAAAGGATGCAGCCATTTTAGGTAAAAATAGCATAATTTCTGATCATGAAATGAGAGACATAAAGATTAATTATCTGTTCTGAGCCATTCATAAATGATTAGTGCAGCAATTATGGGCTTCCATAATAGAGCCCTCCTAGAGCAGTGCCATATTTCCTGCATTGCCAAGGAGACTGCTCAGATTTATTGTTATTGATAAAAGTAAATTCAAAGTCCCAGCTAAAAATCTAATAAAGGGAAAATCACAGAGGGATTCAGAGGTACAAAGATTTCCAAGGGTTAATAGAGGAGCAGTGTGAGCAGGTAGTGTCCCCTCCCTGTCCCTTCCTATAGCAGCCACGAGTCTTAAATCCCCCAAGTCCTGCAGCCTGGTGGGTATGATGGGTGTAATGCTACCTTATACCTTATTCCCACAGTAAAGATAGGATTTTGGTGTGATTGGGATTTCTGTATGTTGTCATCATAGATTTTAATCGCAAGTTTTTAGCCTGCTGTAATAATAGTGATCAGAAAACACACATACTATCTGCTTTGGTGTCGAATAGTGTTCTGGAAATCCATATTTTACTCCTGGACATAAATTTTTGGGCTGGTTTCCAGACAGCTGTATCATATATGTAGAAGCTCTTCACCCACAGCTAGCCCAGTTTGAGCCTTCCATACTTTTATATTCCTAGATAATAGTTCTGTTGATGTGGAAATGACTTTTTCTGCTTTGTTGGATGTTTTCTGTGTACGCATGAGAGTTCTTCTCAAACACTGCATTTGCTCACTGACCAAAAAATAGCATTCAGAATACCAAATTATACAGTGGGATTGTTTTTGGCATATACCAGTTTGCATTTCAAGCAGTTTCTCTGAAAGGCTACATGCATTTTCCACACTATCAGGGAATGGGCATGTAAGCTGAAAAGGAGAAGACAAATAGATTCCAGTAATACACATGGTCTTTAAACTTTACCAATATTGACTAGTTAATACCCAGTGTTTACATACTGAAAAGATTCCTGTTTAGTTTATAAACTTCTGAGAGTAAGACCCTTAAAAGCTCTGCATTAATAATATAGAAAATAAGGATTAAGAAAAGGACAGCTTCTGCTTAAATAGCTTGTTTGCCTGATATCTAAATCCCTGCATTGCTGACATATTTAGTTGCCTACACAGAAGTTAGGCTGGAGTGTCTGTGGCGGAGCTGTACATGAGCATTGGAGATGAGATTAAATCAGATCCTGAGCCAGACATGCTGATAAGGGGCCACTCTGCTCACAAAGGAAACTGCTGAGCTGCAATGAGTTGGTAAAACTACAAATTCATTTAATATGAGTGATCAAAAAATACATTAGTGAACATGTGTTCACCTAATAGATTCCATGCTGGCATCCTTCTTTAGAGAGGAGGAATTTTTTTGCCTATTTTTTATTTTATTTTTTGTTTTGTTGTGGGGGTTTGCTCTGTTTGTTTGCTGTAAGTACAATACTTGGATCATGCATGGATTCTCCAGTTGATGTTGGGTTTTGTTTAAACTGTGACACGGTGTAGATCCTTCAGAGCTTCAAGGACTTGCTCACATGGAACTAATTGAAGAGATGCTTCTGATTTCAGTCAGTGTTGTGCTTCTTTTCTCATGATGTGGATACTTAATCCTGTAATCAACTGAAGAAGACCACAGGCTCTAAGCAGAGGATAAAACAGGGAGTGTAAGTGCAGCACTGCTCCTTCCCTGGCTCAGAGCAGTGGTTTGACTCTCCTGAGGGTGCTGAGTCATTGTCACCATGAACAGATCTTTCTTGCTGTAAGGACTGAGGGATGATTCACTGAAGGTCTGAGATGTCAGGTATTAGAGTGAAGCCCTCTAAATGAGCTGTAAGGTAAGTGTTGGAGTTTCCAGAACTGGGGATTATCAGAGATACTGTTTTTTTTTTGGCAAGTCATTCCAACAGAACGGGGCACTTTGCAGTTGCTTTAATGGATCTGATTTTATTAAACCAATCACTTCCTCAGCCCTATTGCAAAGAGTCTGCATACTAAATGCCATAACTGATCCACTTAATTTTCCTTTCCTTTCCCTAGGCAAAAGTGATCCTTTCTGTGTCTTGGAGCTGGGAAACGACATGCTTCAAACACACACCGTTTACAAGAATCTCAACCCTGAGTGGAACAAAGTTTTCACATTGTAAGTGGATTGCTTTGGAAACCATGCAGCAACTCCACTTAGCAGTTTAACTAGGGAAGCTATTGACTTTGGGAAAATGCAAAGGTCAAGTTTAAGATATGTCATTTTTTCATAGTCAGAGAGGATGTTGGAGAAATCTCAAATATAACTTAATTAAAGCCTTTTGCCTTTTACTAGTTCTTGCGTGGAGTTTATTAATAGAAGTCATTAAAAGAAAAATTACTGTGATATTTATAGGAAGAATCATGACTAGACATAATGGAGTCATAGTTTGATCCAAGAGATAATGTAACAGAAAGTTGAGACCAGATACTCACGCCTACATTTTCCATAACTTAAAATAAAATGTTTCATTGAATCTTGGTCGAATCCTTGTTTAGTTTGAAGAAAGCAGAGAATGAGAGCTCGTGTTGGTGTTGGTCTATCTTCTGAATTTAAACTAGTCAAACAATGCAAATTAGATGCTTAAATTTTTATGGAAATCAAGGTATTCTTTTATTTGTCACTTTATTAATAATAAAAGTTATAATTTAGGTATTGCTTTTAGGCAGCCCAATTTTTTAATCTTGCTGTATGCTGACAAAAGTTTTTGTGAATAAGTGAGTGAGATAAAGATTTTTGTGAATTAGTGGTGAGTGCTGCTGTCTCCCAAGACTGCAGCAGTCTGTGCAAAGGCTGGCAACAAAGCATTTGTGACATTTGCATCTGTCCACTGGAAGAACAGTTTGAAAGTTATGAACTTCTTGCTAAAGCAGCATTCATAAATACTGGACTGGATGAGAACACAAGAAAAACTATCTGATTTCTTTAATAGAAATACTTTGCTGTATTTCTGTTTAATTCAGGGGTGCAGCTGAATGCTTGTCTCTTGGAGTCCTTTCTTGTACTTTGTTCTCAAGAAGCTTCCACTCATCACTGTTTTTTCTGAGACTGTGCCAGCAGATGAGTCTTGTCGGATGTTCAGCCAGCAAAATAAATCCAATAACAATCCAAATTTATTTTATTTGAAAAGAAAGTTTGTGTCTGTACTTCCTGTGGGTTTCAGATATGTCAGCTATGGACTTTCTCTAACTTTCTTAGGCTGATCCAAGCTCCAAATCTGCAGAGCCAGTCAGGCACTCACATCTCTCCTTAGATTTTTGTCCATTTAAAAAAGAAAATTAATCAAGCCCCTTAAAAGCTATTGATGATTTAGATTTATTTTGGAGCAGCGTGGATTGTTTTGGGTGCATGAGTCCATTTTAGCTGGACCTTTCAGTACCACTACAAAGCTATCCCCATTATATCCAGGTTTTCTGCAACACACTTATCTGTGTGTGTCACTGTGCAGTTTTAATGCAATGAAACTTGGGTTTGAATTCAGCCCTTGATCTCTCCCAGCAGCAGCATTCTCTGTTGGAGAGCTGACTTTCACATTGATAGCATCACCAATACAAAAAATACCAAAAAGTCACTGTCTGGACCTAGTTCTGCAACTGAACCATGTGGGGAATGCCCATCACTTGATTCATTTTGGGGTGGAATTTAATTAAATGATAGTTATATACCCCAAGGTAATACAAACTTAATTAGCAAAAAAGTAATCTCAGATCATTGTGGAGGGGACTGTGTGCATGTGTATTGAATATTATTTTTTATGTGTCTGCACTTTTTTGTTCCAGCCCTATTAAGGATATTCACGATGTTCTGGAGGTGACAGTGTTTGATGAAGATGGAGACAAACCCCCTGATTTCCTTGGGAAAGTTGCCATCCCTTTGCTGTCTGTAAGTTATCTTTATCACATGTATCATGGTTGGCTGGAAACAAGTTGTGTTTTTTTCCCTCCCTTAGCACAAAACCCCGCAGATTTAAACAGGTTTTGAGATCTTGTTGTGATCTATATACATGCCTCAGTTGGCAGTGTTTATAGTTCTCCTTAGTGTAACGAGCATTGTCCACCCATCTTAGTACAAATTTGGTTGATTGGAAAGCAAATTGCAGAAATGTCTGTACTTCATCAGTGCCACGTAGGTCTGAGAACATAATGGAGTTGTTCTGTGTGTTTCCACATCATATTCTGAAGGTAACATTTTAAACATGTCCTTGTTCTGTCTTGCTTCTTTTTCCTCCAAGAGAGTAATTGCACATCGCAGTAGGATTGACTAGAGATAGCTGTTGTTATTGGCACAAGTGAATGAAATTACCTAAAAGGGGTGTTTTCCACTCCATAGTGCTTTTAAAAACTGGTGGCTTTTGTTCTGTAAACAAATACGTGAGGAGTGAGCGCTACCATGGGAGTGCAAAATCAAAATTGGAAACAAAGCGAGCTCAGGGGAAAGTGGTTGCTCTGGAGATTAAGGAGAGTTGAAGCTTTTTCAGAAACAGCCAAAAAAAGGCCAAGCTAAAGAGAGTGGAACATGAAAGGGATCATTAAAAGACTTTAATAGAGGAATAGGGGAAAAGCAGCTTTGTGTTTGGTAAGACTGATTTAATTTTGAAACAAGACTGGTGGTATTAGCGAGCAACCAGATCAAGAGGATGTAAACAGCTCCATGTGTATGTGCAGTGTCACTGAAGATTCTGATAGTTTTTACTGTAATGTGTAGGAAGAACTTTCTAGGCTGTGACTTATTAAATCAATTAGTAGCTGAGGCTTGAAACATCATGGGACTCTTGTGTCATGTTAGCCAAGTTGTATAAACAGGTTTAGCTGTAAGCATGGGGTTTGCTGTGAGTTGGGAGGCAGTGATGCTCTGCAGGAGCTCCCTGTGCTGAGGGGATGCTGTGACAGATATTTGTGCAGTTGAGCCCTGTGCAGGAGTGTGAGGTGGTGACACATGCTGGTGTCATTCTCAGCGTTGTCCTGTGCAGGAGGTGGACTCCAGGATGCTTGTAAGTCCCTTTCAAGTCAGGGTATTCTATGATGATATTGATGCTTTCCACATATAATCACAGCAGCCCAGGCTGTGGTGAGATGCTTTTGGTAGTGCTCGGTGTGATGCTGTGGGTAATAGCACTCTCAAATGGGCAGATGGTGGATCCTGTTTGAAACTGCAGAGTACAAAATTGCAGTCTTGTTTTGAAACACCCCTGTGAAAGCAGATTCACCTCTGCAGGAAGGCTGCTACACATCTTCCAGGGTTAAGACAAGAGTTTGTCTTTGAGCTTTGGAGGTTGGCTGCTGTAGGAGAAGGCAGTGATGGATTTGTGGGGCTCTGTCCCAGCAGAGACTGGAGAAATTGGAGATTTCCAGGGGGAAAGCAAAGATCCCCTCTGATCAAGGCAGGCCATATAAGCCTCACAGCATAAGCACAATTTAGGTAAGGAACCAGTCAAGATCAGAGAGGGGGACTGAAACATTTGGTTTTTCCAAATAAATAATTAACTGCCCAGAAAACTTTTGAACTGACTTAGAGGATATGATACCAAACTAAAGAATGCTTTACAGTGGTAAGGAAATAGGTGTATGTACTCCAGTTTTGTTGTAATTTTGTCTAAATAAGTGTATTTCTTGTATATGTGAATTAAAACCTGTGTGGCTTCTGAATCTCTTTACAAAAGTGTATCTGCTTTCATCCACCCTGTGCTGTTCATGCTGGTGTCTGAAACAGCAATTTGGGGATATGAAGAGCCTAAGGTACAGGATCTGAGGAGTAAATACTGAGCTCTCAGTGGCACACATGCTGTTCTGAGCTTTACAATACTCTTCCCTCAGGCTATGTGATCTTTCTGGGGATATTTTGGATTGTCCATCTATTTTTGTAGCTCGAGTCGCCAATATCTTCTATTTCAGAATAATATTAGAGTCAGTTGGGCATGGAGGATTATTTGATGTTTGCAGGGAGGAAAAAACCTCTTAACATCTTTTATTCCATTTCTGATCACTCTGTTAATTTTTCCCCAAGTCCTCGTATCTCTGATGTTACTGGAAGAGAGTGGCTGGAGCAGCTGCTCTCCTGCAGACCCAGTGCCTGCCAAATGGCCTGCATGATCAGCAGCAGGCTGTGTGGGCTCACAGTGAGAAGATGTTAGATTTGGATTTTCTGTTGATTTTATAGGCATTTGTCAAGTATCCCTTAGGAAGCATGTAACAAGGCAGAGGAGGGGAGTGCATGTGTGTGGTAATGGCCAAACTATTCAGTGTAGGTTTTTCTGCGTCCAAGGTTTGGGACAAAAAAAATAAAATAAAAAAAAATTGTTTATGCTTTCCCTTGCCAACTGATCTTCTTCCTTCCCATCCAAACTTCTCTGCCTCCTATTTCAGTCAAATCTAGTGTAAATATACTCATCTCTGCTTCTGATTAAAAACATTTTGCACCTATTAACTTGGTCTGCTCAGACAGAGAACTGTAATTTTCTAAGCTTTTTTTCTTCAAATAGGAATTTCAATGTATGTTGTCATTTTGACTGTAACTTTGAATGTATCCTTTGAACCATTTAGATAAATATACTAAAAGAGAACAAAAGTTAAAGACTCAAGGAAGCCTCACAACCATGTAGATTTAATTTAATCTATGTAATCAGGCCTAATATTTGCCTGGCATTGAATTGTCTTTTGAAAATAGATGTGCTTTTGCCATTCTTTTTTTTATGTTAAAAATGCACAAGTTTGACATGTGAGCTGTCAGCGCATGAAGTAAGTTTACTTCAGGAATTGTTCATGGATGACTAGATTCTTTTCTTAATGAAAAATTGCCTTGAATAAAGTGTGTGTTGGAGGGATATGAAATGTTTAATTAATATGACACCGAATTTTGGGTTAAATGTGTTCAGTAGTCCCACACTGGCATTTTGGAAACACAACTACACCCTCATCATCACATTAGCACAGGAATAACCTTACAGCACAAAAATTCAGGGATGGTGAAATTACGTATTCTTTCTGTTGATCCTTGACTGTCATGTAGGGTTATTACAGGAACCAAATAAGAAAAATAAAAAGCTGGGCAGCATGAGAAGAGTTTTAAGGTGCCAAATGATGAATAAAGCTGCAAACTTCACGTTCTGGTAGAGGTGATAAAGCAGAATTGGATAAATGCACATTTTACTAGCAATAAACTGAATTTGGGGACAGAGGGAGAGAAGTTTGTAGTTTAGCTTTAACTTTTCCATGTTGATCAACCTGTTGTACTTTTTTTCTCCTCTTCTTTTTGTCAAATTACTGTCCTCCTCTAAAGCATGTGTAAAACCTGATCTCAAGCACTGCTCTGCTCAGCCACATTCACAATTTATACTAGAAAAGAAAGAAATTAGTGGTACCACAGTATCAAGCAAAATGGATCCTTCTCTTGCCAGAGGTGATCACAGAGTGTGGCCTGGCCAAGCCTTGGGCTGGGAGGCAGATTTTGGGGGGTAGGGAGTGAAAGGGAAGCCCATGAGCACTGAGCAGAGCAAGCTTTTGTGCCAGAAACTGGAGAAGAACCTGGGCAATGGAGAAGTAGGGCAAAAACTTTATTACTTCAAGAAAGAAGTTTGATAGGTTTTAGAAGTTTTGTAGGTTCTGGGGGACTTGAACTAATTATCAAAGAAGTCCTTTCTGTCTCTGTGTTCCTTTGTGTCCTAGATCTTAGTAAAGGCAACCGTGTGTCTTTGTGAGGGTCTGTCTTTTTTCTTCTGCTTCAAGAGACTCCTATCTCCTAGAAGGCTGCAAGTTATTAGAGACATGGGAGCATATAGTGTGCTTCAATGAATTTGAAAGCAGAGTATATCAAATATCCTCATGTAGAAAGGCCTTTGAGTGAGGAGTTGTAGCGCAGAATGGAATGTTTTTTTATCTGCTGGATTATCAGGTCAGAGTAGTCCTCAGCTGCACCCTTTCTTTCCAGCCAACAGGAAGAGGTCTATGAAATATTCTGAAGTGCCAGGCAAGGTTAGTAGCCAACGATACACTGAAAACAAGGAGTGTGCCTTTGGCAAGCTTGATTGTATAAAGCATGGTCTGGATTCAGAGAGGAGACACCTGACGATCGCACTTACTTAGCACTTTACCATAAGTGCATAGTCTTTTCCAGGAGAAAGTTTTAGAGTTTGAGAAAAGTGAAATTGCTGTGTTTACGCAATGGAGGCAGCTCTGAAGGGTGCTGTCTGTTCTGACTTTTATCCTGATCATGAACCAGGATTTTTGGAATGGGCAAAAATACCCCACCTCTCTCCCAGGGAAAACAAAGTCTTGTTTCTGGCATTAGATTCTCCCCCAGCCCCTGGCTGCTCACTGAAAAAGTACCAACAGGGATGTTGTCTCAAGTATCACCTAGGATCCTTGAGCTCCCAGGGTTTTCAGCTCCTCCTCAGACTGGCTCCAGGCCCTCATATGAAAGCCCTGCCTGGTTTCTTTCAGTCCATCAGCTCCATATCTCTTTGGTCTTTGGATAGCAGTCCTCTGCCAAAAACCCAAATCTCCATTCCACTTTGGATCCCACAGGAGGTTGTTCAAAGTGAGATGTTTAGGGTAAAGAGTTTGGGGTGAAGGAACAAGCATTTTGTACAAAATTGGTTCGGTGCATATGGCAAGACTGGGGAAGAACAAAACCCTCTTTATTCACGTGCAGGTGGATCAAATATGTGGTTTGCTTTCATCTTTTCCTGGGGAAATGCGTCCTTTGATAAGGGGAGGTGTGTGTCTATTACAAGACAGCTTTATGTTATGCAGGGCAAATGGGATGACATTGTGCATCAGCAATGAGCTCAAGCAGGAATATCAGGGGTTCCAAATGCTTGAGATGAATTACCCTTGGAGAGTAGCCATTACCCTCTCCACACGTCACAGGTGTTGATGTACAGAGGTTTAACCCAGTGTTCATCTGTCAGGTCATCAATATATGACATTGAATCTGCATCAAAGCTGGATACAGAGTGAAGTTTTCTTAAAATCAATGTAAAAAAAAAAGCCTCTAAACCATATTTCTTTAAGACAAGAGCAATGAAAAACCACGCTTTGCTGCGTAAGGGTCCTGTCTTCTCCGTGTTTTGTGTCATATCAATCTTGGCTTTTGCTATTTCATTAAAATTCCCAAGCGGTCAGAAGGTTGTTGCTTAATAGATTTAGCATTGGCTGGCTACATCAATACTGTGTTTAGTCACATTTGTTTTACTGGGGACATCTGTGCAAAGAGTTTAGCAAATATATTCATTCATTTGAGAGGAACCTGGTGCACTTTGGACCTTGACTGGATGGTGGTCTCGTGTATCTCAACATTTCCTTCAGTTAGAGGCAACTTCAGGGAGTGTTTTGCCTCAAGTGCCTCTGTAGGTTGAAATATTTATTGCAAAAAAAGAATTTCAGCTTTTCTTCCAACCGATAATTTCCTTTTCGTGGCTCTTTATGGAGAAGGGATGTGACATACAATATACAGTTCTTTCTGTGAAAATATGGATGTGATTTTGTCTTTCTGGGCTGATTCAGAAGAGGAAAATGCCCCAAATATCAGAAATTCCCATGGGATAAAAACCCAGACTATGTTTTTGATGGTGACCTTGCAAAATGCAGCATGTGGGTGTGGTAGGCTCTGCTGTCCTGGTGTTAATCCCAGGGTTATGGGCGGCCTTTCTTGGTGCTTGAGCCCCAGTAAGCTATTTAAGAAGCTTTCAGAGAATGCAGGCATTAGTATTCTGTGAGGATATAAAACATCATCAATAAAGGAATAATATTGATTATGTCTCTTTAAGGTGCTTACCTGCAGATATTTTCACATTCAATTTGAACTTTCCCTTCCTTTTCCCATAAGCAGATGTTAAGCAGTTTTAGACACAGTTATCAGAACTACTCATTGAGACAAGTCTGTGTGACATCATCAGGTTTGTAGCAAAAGGTGTTTGGGTGGCAGAAGAAACCTGATCTTTCTGACATTGAGATTCATCCTACGACCCCAGCCCTGGCTGCTCTTCTCCACAGCTGGAGAGAGCATTTGAGCGCTTTGGGAATAGCAGAGACTGGGGAGAGAGAGAGAGCAGAAAGAAATAGATGCAAAATGAAATTATTGTGACTGTTTGTCTCTCAGGTTGGGGGAGAAGCTGGACAGAATCTGAACTGTGCCCCAAGAACAGGGGAAATGAGGAGTATTTAAGGCTTTTTTGCATGTTTTCTTGTGGGCACAGTTGAGCCAAGCCACCAGTGTAATCTCCATGCAGTCATGGGTCTTAGAATTACCCAAAAGTACCTTTTGCTGAACCACACTGCCCTAGCACAGTGCCAAAACTGTAAGGGAGTCCTTTGTTGACTTTTTTTCATGGTTTTTTTTTTTCTTTTTATCAAAATGAAAATGCAGTGGAGACAGGCCATTTCACAGGCTGCCATTCTTCTCTTGTGCTTTTTTCCCTCTGAAGGAAGTCTGAAGCTAAAATATCTGTAGAAATGTTTAGTCCTAGGCTGTGTTATACTTGCACATTTTTTCCAGATAGTTTGAACACTTAGAATTAAATATGCTAAATAAATCTGACTCTAAAACTGTATTTGCACTGCATTACTTCCTGCCCTGTTCAATTTAAGAATAGGAGCAACAATAATAATGACACCATTCAAGAAGTTTCCCAAGCAACCCCTATTTACAGATACAGAAGTGGAAATTACTTGCTGCTGATTTAAAACTTACTGTTTGAAAACACCTGCAGGCACACCCAAAATGTTTGATTCAGCTCCAGCTTTTAAAATGAAGAGTCTTTTTCCCAAAGCATTTTTTTGAGTGCAGAACACCACTATCAGGCTCAAACACTCAGAAACATTTCTTTTCCTTTTTTCTATCAATTTAGCTCTGTGTCACATTTCTTTTCCTTGTGGGTTATGCTCTTGAAAGATGTAAGAAAGAAATATATCCCAAAGAATATAAAGAGGCTTTCCCACTAGCTGTTGCTTCTGGTGTAACTGGCTGAAATGTGATGAGAAATATATGTACCTGAAATATAAGGAAATTCAGCTCCAAAATGGATAACCATGGGGAATCCAGAATTAGGGTATTGTGATATATACTGGACATCTGCATTTCTGCAGACACACTGGGAATAAAGTACATTTTGTCCTTTCACAGCAGAATCCATGAATCAAAGCACAGGCTAAACCTGTTGCTGCTTGCACCAAGGACCTCAAACCCCATCAGTAAAACCATTTGTCCTTTAATTTGTAAAATTTAACAAACCACTATTTTCCAAACAAAATTTTGTTTTCATTCAGTAAATTCAATTTTGTTTTGCCTTTTTTTTGAAGGGGGGAAAAGCAGACTGGTAAGAGAGCAGACACCTTTATGATGGGTTGACAATGCTGCATGTGGCAGTTGGCCCAAGGACCTTCTGATGCCAGTCCATTTGGCCCTAGAAAAGGGTTTAATCACTTTGGCAGCTCTTCTGCTTTGAGCCTGCAGGACTGCAAAATGTTTTTTTACCTGCCCCTTTCCTGCAGCATCCTTTGCTGCCAGCTCCAGCACTCTGTGTGCTCTCTTGTGGTGAAAGCAGAGGTGCTTTGTGATCAGTTTAGTGTTATTGTTTTTATTTATTAGTATTAAATGAATTCCACAGAGGTCTCTGTAACTGTAGAGCTTTGGGTGAGAAAATAGGAAATAGCTGGAGTTCCTGGCTGTACACCACTGAGGATGCAAAGTTGGTCCTTGTGAGATCCCTTAGAAACCCTTGGGCAAAAATCCCATGTACCATTTGACAAGCTGTTTTGGTATAGAAAGGGTGGAGCAGCATTGGGAAGGAAAGTGACCTTTCCCTTGTCTTGTGAAATCACTTTGTTCCTATTACACCTTTTTTTTTTCCTTACTCATTTCCACCATGGTTTATAGGAGTGTCTCTTCTAAATGCCAGAGCAGCAATAGCCATTTTAAATATGGTTGCAATTTCATGCCCCCAAATTTCCTCCGTTATCTTTAATCTTTGATCATTACAGTCCCTCAATATAGCTTTTTGGTAAGCTGCAGGTTTTTATGTTACTGCTGTTTAGAATTAACTGGTCTGCTTCCTAAAAAGCCAAATGTTTAATCAATACATATCCCACTGTGTGTAATAAATACATTTCTGCCATCATTTTTGAAGAGAGAATGCTTTTGCTTTGAGCCAAATAGTTTACAAAATGGCAAGGAAGGTATTTTGTTTTTGGGCTGGTTGTTTTTTTTTGTTTAATAGATACTTAATGAGATAGGGCCAATGGGTTGATCAGAGCAGAGAAGTGGTATTGAAATTCGGGGGTGGGGTGGGGGGAGAAGTCTTTTACATGAATTAGTTAATTTTGAACATTTGTTACATTAGCATTTGCTCCACTTCAGCCTGCTCATTTCTTTGGATTGCATTTGTTTGCTGGGTAATAATTTGATAACGTTGCAATAAACTAAGCATTAAGAAGTGGTTTCGTGTACTGGAGTGTGCAATAGGTAGCTAAAGTTGTTGTTTGTGGCTCTTTTCCTAAACTTTGGAAGAAAAATCCCATTTTAAACTTGTAATAACAGAGGCTGATTACTTCCCATCAACTCACTGGCTTCCAGGGCAGAATTTTCAGACTGGTTATTGCGTGCAATGCTCTACTATAAAGTACAAGGTCTGAAAATTAAAGTTGGACCGTAAGAGATTTAATCTGCAATTTTATAGGTCTCTAATCCAACAGTTGTTTTGTATTTCAGGCTCTGAGTATATTATCAGGGTTTGGGAGAAGTTTTTATTTTTTAATCTTTTGTGCTTGAGTTATAAATATTTATTTATTTGTTTGCACTGTCTTTAAATTATATTGAGGATTACAACCAGGAAAATATTGATGCTTTTTCTCTCCTCCCCACCCCAAACTATAGATTAGAAACGGTAAACAAAGTTGTTACACACTGAAGAATAAAGACTTGGAACGTGCTTCAAAAGGAGTAATTTACTTGGAGCTGGATGTCCTATTTAATCCTGTAAGTGAAGTATTTTCTTTTTTCTTATCACTAGTGAAGAAAAGTGCAAATCTGCAAGGACGAGGGTGGGGGTGTTGCTTTTAAAACCAGGAGCCAAGCCAGAAGAGTCCTGTCCCCATTGCATCTGGTGGTGGAGGGATGTTTGATGCTGTGAGTGAAGAAGATTTGGGCTCTCAGAGCTGTGGATGGGACAGAGAAGGGGCATTTCTGGAGGGGCAAATAACCACAAGAACTTTAGGAAAGAGGTGCTGATTGCTGCAGCCACGACTTCTACTGCACAAGCCAAAACAGGGCTTCAGGTTCATTTTATTATACATTACTTTTAATACCTAGTTCTCCCCTGAAAAGCTGACCCAGGATGTTCTCTTCCCAGGGTGTTGACAGGAAAATTAATGAGGCGTGGACACAGTGCTTAGTTTTTAGGTGGCTGAGTCAGTCTCAATCCTTTATGCCCTCCAGTCTTTTACTGAGTTTAACTCCTATTTATTAAGGGCATCGTGGGCTGTGCCACATCTCTCCTCCTGCTCAAGTGAGTCCAGCTTTGCCCAATTTAACCTGTCTGCATTTTCCTCAGCATGGAATCATGGAGTGGTTTGGTTTCCAAGGGACCCTAAAGCTTATCTCATTCAGCCCACCCTGCCATGGGTAGGGGCACCTTCCCCTACACAGATTAGTCTGAATCCTGTCCACCTGAATGTTTCCAGGGATGAGGCATCCAACATCTCTGGCCAGCCTGTGCCATTGCCTCACCATCCTCATTGTAGCAAATATGTACTAAAAGTAGCTGCTATGTCACACAGAGTCTGGAAATATTGAGAGATGCTGAAATTCCTGATCTTTCTGAGCAGTGCTGGTGCTATGAAAATTAAATAATCCCTTTAAAACTACATGGTCTTATTTTTATTAATTGTTTTTTTTCTAGATAAAAGCAAGTATTAGAACATTCAAGCCCCGAGAAAAGCGCTTTACTGAGGAGAACCGCAAATTTTCTAAAAAGGTGAAAATTGGGTCTGGGCTAAGCTTTTGCATCTGTAAGGTTTGAATTGCTGTAGCACAATTGCAAGAACAAAACCTATTTATGCATAAAATGCCAAACACATGTAAATTCAGTGTATTTCTGTATATATTAAAAGGTTTGTTTGTGTTAACATGAAATTGCTTTCTGATCTGGCTTGCATCAGTAGTTCTGCTTTGTGCTTCAGAGTGAGGAAAATGATAGCTGTGGATTTTGCACACTTCGCAGCACTTAAAGCTCAATGAGAGCCTTATTCCCTTCTTTGTGAAGAAAGGCTAAATTCCTTGTGTAGAGAATCCATAGGATTTAAGAACAATAGCCATTTTTCTTTTTTAAATTGAGAGGCCTTACAATAAGTCTAAAAATCCCTATTTATTTCTATGGACTAGTCCAAAACATGTAAAATAGAGCAGCAGACTACATTCTCTCTGTCCCTTTCCCTGAGACATTGATGTATTTTAAGAATTGAATGACGATAAAGGTAGGTTTGTATAACTGTTTTATTTAGTTTTGGCAGCAGTTTGTGCCTTTTTTTCCCCTTTTTTTTATAAGAGATGAGGAAAATCTGGAAGGTTTGGGTGTAATCAGAAAGCAGACAGGAGCTGGCGAATGTGTTTGAAATAGAGGCTTTATTTGTAATATGTGCCCTGGCATGCGTTTGTAGACTAAATTATCCCTTTTTCTAAAGCAATAGTAGGATATTAGTGTGTTTGATTAAACTCCTCTTCTCCTCCCCTCCTCCCACTCAATATTTATCAGATCTTATCAAGAAATGTTGATCGCGTGAAAAAAATCACCATGGCAATATGGAATACAATACAATTCCTTTGGAGCTGCTTTCTCTGGGAGTCCACGGTGAAGAGCCTGATAGCATTTGTGGTAAGTGGATTTCTTCTTTTATTGCATGGGGCTGAGTGATGTAGGATCTGGAGTGTTCTGTGCCTTCCTCCCCATCAGTGTTCCCGCGTCTTCCTCCCCACTAGCGCATAGCCCTTTCTCGTTGGCTGTTGTTGCTGTTTTGTGGCTGCAGGGCAGCTTGGGCCACACTGGGCCTGGTGGGGATGGGAATGAGACCTTCAGGAGCTGCTTTTCCTGGCTGGGAGCAGAGATATTCACCTTCTGCACTGAGCTCTGGGGATGTCCATGTCTGTGGTGGGTGATGCCGCCGTGCACAGGCTGTAACTGTGTGGCCACTCTGGAATTTTGAATTATTTTAATTTGAAACATGGCAGCTGTGGGGTAGGAAAGGCAGGAGGTGGTGGCCAAAAAGATGGTGTAGGGAGATGCTTTTGATCTCAGTGGTACAGTGAGCTCTGATGGGTTTTGTGCCTTCCATCTTCCATTGCAGTGAGGCATTACTTCACAGCAGGTTATCAATTCCTGCTCTGCCTGTGTTGGCATTGCCTGTTGCAAATTTATTCTCCTGACTGTAATAATACATTGTTTAAAAGAAAAGAAAAGGAGAAGGCTGGTCAGTGTGTTCTACTGCACTCTGTAAACCAAAAGCCAACTTCTCCACCTGCCTATCCCGCTTTTCATCTCTCTTCTTTTTCCTCTTGGTAGTAAACACCCCATTTGCAGTTTTCTCATAATCCACTCAAGCACAAAAAGATTTTGCCTGCGCTTTATTCTGTGGTGTGACATTTTCTTCATGCTTGAAATGTTTGGCATGCCATTAAAGGTTGCAAAAATCGTTTTGTGGTGGTCCAGCATGCAGAAAGTAAGTTTTTGAGTTTATTGTTTATTAAGCAATACAACATCCACATCGCTAAGATTTTCTCCTGCGTTTACTGTCTGTGAATTGTAACATACTTAAAGGATTTTTTAAGGAAAACACATCAGTGTATTTGCCACAGATGGGTAAAGTAGACTGGTCCTGATTGAAAGAACCTTCAAAACAAGGGCAGAGGAACTGTCTTCACTCTGTAGGTCAGAGGGATGGCTCACACAGATGAGTGGGTAGGATGAAGAGGGTCTTTTCTCTCTAATTTTTTGTCTTCCTGTTTCTTGAAATTGATTCAGAAGATATTATATATATTATATATAGTTAAGGCTGGAGAGCAGAGTGGTTGGTACCACTGAAATAAAAGTGGCTGTGCAAAGGAGTTCTGTGATTGTGTCCAAGGCGATCAGGTGGTTGTTCATGCTGGGGCTGGAATGAGAGGATAAAATCCTAGTGTCCATGTCCTGCCATCACTGTAAGCAGAATTCTAAGCACATACTTAAAAGGATTGCTCTTTTTCACCAAAGTGCTTGTGAAGTTACAGCTGTCAAGTTCAGTTTTCCAGACCTAGGAAAAGTTTGGAAGGGGTGGAGAGGTGGGAAAATGGTTGCACAGAAAAAGGAATTTATTTCCAGTCAAAAAGAGTTATAAGCAGGTTACAAGTTACAGGTTGTTAGCATCTTTACTGGATACCATAATACTCCTGGTTTCCTGAAAGGAAGTGGGTAATGGGAAAGGAATAAAAATACTCAACTCTAAGAATAATTACCACAGGCTTCTTCTACAACCCAAAATTTAAGTCTATCTGATTTTTCTCACATGGAGATAATTCAGCTCTGGCACTAAAAATGAAATGCTAATTATATAACTCTCTCTCTCTCTCTCTCTCTCACTATTTCCAGCGCGAGTGTTCATAGTATTGAAAATACGCACACAACACAGTAGGTGCAGCATCCCTCCCTGCCCAGTCTGTGTGGAAAATCCACTCCTCATGTGGATAAAAGATGAGGTGAGGAGGATGCACAAAGCTTCTCTACCCATTTTTCAGCTGAGTTCATGAAACCCTTTATTGGTAGCTTCGATGCCAGTTAGGCCCTCAAACTAGAAAATGTGGTTTTTAAAAATTATTTTGCCTTACAGATGATGTCTCTCAGGCCCCAGGCAATTACCATTTTGATCCGGTATTTCCCTTGGTTTCCCTCTACAGGTAACCCATGCCCCTTCTTCCAAGGGGGAATGAAGTGAGGGAGGAGGAGGAGGAGGAAGACAAGCAGGCAGTGTAATCATGAGAGCCTTGTTTTCCTCAGCAATCAGACAAAACCCGCTGCCAGACAGATAAAATATTTGTGAGGTTGTCAGAGGACAGCAATAGCCAAGGACATGGAATCTTTCACCTTCCTGTTTCAGTCTTCCCTCCCCATTAGTGCCACAGCTCGTGTGTGTGACAAGGACATCAGCAGCTTTTGGGGGTGTAAGAGAAAAAGAGGGACAGGTGAAGAGGGAGGAAACAGAGGACAGCACAGGCAGGACACGAGTGAATGAGAAAAATGCTCTCACTCTGTTGCCTCATTTATAAGATTCATCATCCCAGGCTAAATTTCTTTATTAGGGTGTAATGGTGAGGGGAGACAGTCCAAGAACATGTGAGTAGATGAATTTTTTTGTGCTATAAAAATGTAATCACATTTTTCATCAGCGTTCTGTGCTTTTAATCTGATGATTTTTCATCTGAGTTAATTGTATAGGCACAGAGGACACTGGGATGTGCTGAAGCACATGTAAAATCAGATTTTTTTCAAGCTTAAAGGTTTAGGAAAGAGGGTTAAAAGGGAGGTGAGATGAAGAGCAAATTTTCACTTTTGGTGATGTTTGCCCTGTGCATAAAGGGTTTGGTGGAAATGGTGTTACACAACCAGAGAAAACATCCTGGGTCAGAGGAAGGGGTCACACATTGAATTTCTGGGTTCTTTATAGTTTGCCTCTCTTCACTGGTCTGGTGTTAAAAATGGCCAGACATGGTTGTGTCTGCCTGGGAATATCAGGAATATTCCCCCATGTGAAAAATGTAGAGTTGACAGTGTTCATATACCAAGAGATAACCATTAATTACTTAGTGTATTCTTCTCCATTAGTTCAGGGTTTGGGGGGAATTTGTAGATTTTAAGACCAAAAAGACCTTCAAACATCCCTTTCTGTTTAATCCTGATATAGTTATCTCTGTATTCAACACAATACATTTTGATTGAAACATATGTCACAAAAAGGTCTTTATTTTGAAGTGAAGGACACATAGTGCAGTACATCCCTGTATGGTCCTTCCCATGTGCCTGGCAGACTCCATATCATACCTTGGACATTTTTCTACCAGTTTGCACTCTCAGTGTTGTAATTTTAGCCTGGTCCTCTTCACTCCTTCCTCACCACACTTTTCTCCATTGAGACATCACTTCCACACAGCATTACTAGTGTCCAAAATCTGGATTTGTGTCCTGTGGTGTGCTTGGGGGAATGTCTGCTCACAACTCAGCTTTTGTGTCTGATTATAACCTGTTTGTTTTCCCCACTCATGCATACAAAAACTTGTCTTCTTACCTTCCTGTTGTGCATTTAAGCCAAATTTTTGAACCTTCCTTCTGTATGCAAACACTCCCTGCCTGCTCTGCTCCCCCTTTGCTGGTTGTGGAAGTGAAGTCTGTAATAACCAAATCATTCTTACTGTATTATATGTATCTTTAAAATATTTAAAAGTTAATTTTAGTCACAATGCTTTTCATGAGGAATTATGCATCATTGCACATTGTGCTTGTGATTTCATACAACATAATTACACCTTCTATTGACACTTTTCTCTGCATTAATGGTAATTATGCCATTTAATGAAATTACAGTAATTGCATTAAAAAAATATAAGCTGGTGCAAATTAAAAGGATATATTGACTGGAATTTTTACTATCATATATATATATATTTTTAAAGTTTGCATGATAGTTGCAAGAGACGTTGACAGGATCAGGCAAACGATGGGAAAGCAGCCACCAGAGCACCTCTGGTGTGGCTGGCAGTGCTGCTCTGGATTCCTTCAGGGTCCCTGCACACTCAGCCATGCCAGAATCCTTCATTTGCACTGGCAGCATTTCCCACTCCATCAAGTTCAGGATTCTTGCTGATCCAGGCTGCTGCCAGGGTGGGGACAGGTGGGAGTGATGCTTCCAGCTCAGCAGGGGCCAGCCGGACAAGGGAGGCAGCAGGCACAGGCAGTGTTTGTTTATTTTGCAGTGACACTGCACTGTGTCCACTAATTATTTTATGATGGTTTGGTACTGGGAGGAGCGTGTGGTGATGCAGCATAATGTGTTGGAAATGTGGGGCTTCTGGTCAAGCTCCCTGCAGCTATTTAATGGTGGGCAGCTGGGAAAAAGGACAGGCATGGGGTCATTTTGGAGCGCTTTGGGCTTCCCAGAAAGCTGGCTCATGCAAGAGTAAGGGAGCACAACCCAAATGTGAACTTTTGTGCTCCTTGCTGCAGAGGTGGGATTTTGTCACTGCTCTCCATTGAGATCTCCAAAGCTCTTTAAACCTAGAGGGAGCTTGGGGATGCCTGGTTTTGGGCATTGTCCCTTTGGGCTGGGGGTGCTTGGAAGGTTTAGGAGCCCCAGGGCTGGCTGGGTGAGGCTGCAGGGGTGTGCATTGCTCTGCCAGATTGCTTCAGGTCTGGGGCAGTGACAGAGAGAGAGAGGACAGAGCCTGTGAACTTGTGGGCATCCCTGCTGAGTGTGTGATGGAGCACTCTGCCACTTCAGCTCCTGATACAGCAGCTGGATCTGAGCCCAGCTAAACTCATCTCAGAGAGAAGATACCAATCATCTTATTAGACATGAGCAATTTTTGATCCCTGTTGAGCTGGGCTATATTTATAGTGATGAACTGCAGGCAAAAGGCCATTGGCTTGTTGACAGTGTCCTCTGAAATTGCTAATTGCTTATCAGTAAGAGGGAAATGTTCTTCATCCCCTCAGGAAAGATATTTGCTAACTCAAAATCTGAGCCTTCTGGAGTTTACTTGGGGTAAATCTCTCATTTTGTATGTGGACAAGTGTCTCCTGCATGTTATGGTTTGGCTTTCCCAAGCAAAGCACAAAATGTTCCAGCCCTGTTTGTGCTGAGCATAATTCAACCCTGGAGATGACAACAATATACGGGTAAAACATCCAATTTAACTCCTGCATTGTTTTGCAACACAGTGATTTATTTTATTGTATTTTTTCCTTGATGGGAGGGGAGTTATAGATCAATAAGAGGAAACTCTTGGGATGAAAGTTTCACAGGGAACATGAGAAATCTGTGGAGAAGGGAGACCAGTAGCAGCTATGGAATAATATAGAGACTGGAGTCACCAAACCTCTCTTGCACCTCTGGCCAACCAAGCAGAGGAGGGAGGTTTAATTTAACTGAGTATTTACCAGTAGGTGGTAATAACTCATTCTTTTATAGGGTGGGGAAGCAAAATGTGCTCTCACATGAGCTCCCCTAAAATATTTCTGATTTTCCCTGTGGATTGTCTGCTAATTTTGAACAAGCAGTTCCCTGATACAAAACACAAACCACCCTGCCTTAACTACATGTGTAACTGATGAGAAGGGTATAGTCATTTTTAGTTTTTTTTCTCCCCCCCCCCTTTTTTTTTTCATCCTCACAGCTGAAGATGAAATATAAATCATTGTTCCCAAACTATTCGGGAACAGCATTAAAGTAATGGTAGATTAAAATGTCTCCACATTAAAAAGCTAAATAAAATGAATAGATGTAATCCTAAAGAGAGAAGAATGAGTATTCTTCAAACACTGAATAGGGAACTTGGAAGAAGAAAAAACTTAAAAAAGAAGGAAAAAAGTATTAATGCAAAAGAGATGGTCTTTACATCCGTTTTACTGTAGAGCTTTTGCTGAGGGCTGTTCTCAGCCCATTTGCAGCTTGTGTTTTGCTGCAGTTTTAAAGAAGCAGTCGGCAAAGGATGGAAGGCAGTTTCTATTTAAATAGGGGAGCTGTAAAATATCCTTGCTACAGAAATTCGTTCATGTTCAGGCTAGAGCCGGTGCTGGAGGAGGAATTTCACCTAGTAAGTAATTCTTCAGAGCCCCCAACATTTCTTCCCCTTTTCCCCTGTGCAAATCCCAGGCAAAGGCGCATCTTTAATACCGTTGTCTCGAACTCTGGTGTGAAAAGGGTGGAGTGGAGAGGTGTGTTTTTATTTCAGGCTGTTATATCCCAATAGAATATTTTCCTAATGAAGGAGGAAACGTTTGCATCCTGCTTGCCCCTGGCTGCTCGTGGCAGTGCCTGTGCAAAGGCAGCAGGGCTGGAGCAAAGCTGTCAGGAGTACGGTGGTACCTGACACAAGTGGCTGCTCGGATGGGAAACAGGCTCCTCCAGACAATTAAACGGGATGGTTTCACCCTTTCCCCCTGCAGTTTTTACATTTCCACTATTGTTCTTCCGTGGTTGAAGGGGGAAATACGATTTAAGTTCGAGATCCCAGACTTTGCTCTGCTGCAGCAGTTAAAATTCCTGGAATAGCAACAGTGATATTGACGATGCTGAGAGACACACAGCAAAGTAAACACATGTTATTTCCAGCTCTTTCAAAAATGCAAGAACAAACAAGGACAAAGTTAATAGGGAAATAACCACTTTGAGCCTTGACAACACAATAAACAAGATTTAAAAAGCAGAGTTTGAAGCTTTAGACTCAGGGTGAGATGGAGCTGAGTGCAGACCAGTACAAATATCCCTTTTAACTTTGAAAAAAATGGATGGCCTTATGTTTCCAGCTCAGAAGTTTTGGGAATTTGCTTCTTACCAGTGAAATATTCCTAAATAAAAATAAAAAGCAAAACTATGTTTTGCATCTGAGGAGTCACTTCTTCTGTGTGTTCTTAACAAGGCATTTACCCTGTATAGGAATTCCCTTAATTTTGGGGTTGGGGATCTTCCTCTTAAATTATGCTGTGCTGATATTTTTGAGGCTTTCTGTGCCATGTACTCAAAACTTGAATGCATCACATCGAAATGATTCCCTCAGCCCTGGTAATGAGAGAGACCAAAATCACTGCCTCTCCCTCTTTAATTGCATTTTGTTGGGTTTAATTGATGATAAAGCCTTTTAATACCTTGGCTGTGTGTGTTCAACTCTGTGGTCCAAGTATTTGGGTAAAAGAACAGTCCTGATGTATGATAAGCCTCTCTGCAGCTGGTCAGCAGAAATGTGTATGCAGGCATCCAGTCGAGAATTAAGGCAGGGAGAAAGAAATTCAGCTTTGTTATAGTGTGTGGATTTATCCCTGGAAGGTGTTGGTGCTAAGATACCTGAATAGATACGTGTGTCTGTCAGTCTCCCAAACCAGATTGGAAATGTAGTTTTCATCTCTTTGGCCATTTAATGACAGCCCACAAAGCCAAGGTCAAATGTGGGAACATTTTATCTAATTAAAAAAAGAAAAGGCAAATTAAAAAGGGCTCTTTCTAGCAAAAACCTGAACTAAAGGCATCCACAAATCCTTCCTCCCTTTGTGCTCAAGTTGCAACCTGTTGGAGAACTCTGCTCAGTGCTTGCATTTCCAGCTAATTTGATATCGCCTTTTTTTTTTTTTTTTCCTTTTTCTTTTTTTTTTTTTTTTTTTTTTTTTTGTGGTTGAAGCTTTGTCATTTGTTTCGAAGCTGTCATTTTTATTAGTCTCCCTGGCTGATCTTTTTGGGCTCTCGTCAGGTGGTGTGTGTTCTCCATTGTCTGCCTGGTCTTGGCAAGCTGTAGGTCCTTTTATTGCCATATGACGTGGGCGTGCTTGCAGCAGTAGCCTGTAATTATACCCACCACAGGTGACAGTTACAAGAGAGCTTTGGTAATAATTTTAGCTGCCTGATCTGATGTTTATGAAGAGCAAACCCTCTTTGTGGTCTGGCTGGAGTTTGCTATATTGTGTTGTACTTTCACCGTTTGATTTATGAAACCCTTTTAATTTTTGTTTTTTATTTTTCCTTCATATATAACGCCTTGTGTCTTTTAAAGTCCTGAAGTTTTGCAAAAGATTGTTGTTGATCTTATGCTATTTTGTACTTTTCATATTTATTTTTGCATGCCTTGTATTTATTTTGCTTTGCTCAGCACAGCAAAATAATACTCTTGCCTGTTGCTGGGTTTATTTGTATATTTAACACTGCTGAACTCCTGTGTCTAACACTCCTGCCTCACTAGCAGATATTCTGTGTTCTCCCAACTGTGAGAGTAATCACACATTAGCATTTAATTTTTTTTTTTTTTTTTTTACCTTGACTATTATTTAACTGTTTTAGAAAAAGTGAAACTCTCTCTCCAGCAAGGCAGCACTGGTTCCTTTACTCCCAACAAAATTGCAAAAATTTGGATTGTGTCAAAGATGAATTTAGCTCATGATTTTTATAGTTATCTTACAAACCTCCATTCTGACTTCAGGAATTTGCCAGAAAAAAATTTGAACAAGGCTGACATGCCCACTACCTGAAAGCTGCTTTTCTCTTGGGCTGTATTTATTTTGCAGTCTTAAATGAAACTCTCTTCAGTGAAGCTAAAATTCTCTCTTTAGAGAAACTTCAGATGCCCATTAAAACTCATGGGCATCTTCTGAATTTTTGATTCTTATCACAGGATTCTGACTTGTAATTCTTCTGAACTGAGTGGCAGCTTGAAAACCAAGAGAAATTTATCTGCAATAATTTGCTACCTTATCTGATCCTAAAGGGATGATTTTCCATGTCAGGATTCTGTAATTTTCATTTTCCCAATTTGCCTGGTGCTTTTTCTGAAAGTTCACTTTATTCATAGACTAGAAATTGCATAAACAAAGATGAAATTAGTATTCTGAGTTGAATGAATGTTGCATCTGCGTGAGACTCATTAAACAGGAGTGTGAGACAGAAGCTACTTACCCACCACTATTGGAAATACCAGAATTTGAGAAGCTTATTTGTAAAATTCCCAAAGTTGGCATGGATTTAGACTCTGCAAGCTTTATGGGAAAAACATAAGGCTCAGCCCAAACAAACAAACAAAAAAGGCAGGAAACCCATGGCATGTAGGACGAAAAAGGTATATATAAGGAAGTGAAAATTCCATTAAAATTAAAAATTCTTATACTTAGTGTGCTCTTTTCTTCCCCCCATAGCCACAGGTGTATTGATTTTCTTTCAGTCAGCATCTGCTTGGGTTTGTTTCATTATTCACATTACTTTGACCTGACACCTCTTAGAAAGTACTTTAAAGCAGTCAGTTTTACAGGAAAATTGTAGACATTGACTATTATTGCCCATGTCATTGGTTCATTGGTGGAACACCTCTTTCAGTGTTTTTTTTTTTTTTTTATATTTCTTTTAGTTTTAAAAATGTAGATTTTTTTTTTTTTTATTAAACACAAATGTAAGCTTAGAGCAACACTGCTTTCCCCTGAAGCATAGAGGAAGTTTTTAATTCTTCCAAAATGAAGGAATAAGTAGAGACACATCTTTAGGTGGATTAAATCACTGTAACTCCATTAGCTTCAGCAAACCTGTATTATTTAACTGCAGTTTAAAAAATCTACATCCTCGTTTTGGGCAAAGATCCTGTGTGAATAGAACGATCATGTTTTCTGAGGGGAGGAAAAGCCTGTAGATGGCGATGGACCCTCAGGAATGAGCCAGCTCTGGCATTCAGGCTTTTGTCAGATTTTTCTGGCAGGTTTTCTTTCTCTTGCTTGAACTATTTTATTTTTAATTTAATTCACCCTTTCTCTCAGTGCTAATGTAACACTAGTTGCAGAAATCGTGACAACTGGAAGAAATTTCCTATTTGAAGGTAATGCAACATTTGGTTTTATGATGGAGATAGATACACCTTGAGGGATTTCTCTTAAGGCGTTTGCTTGTTGGGCTTTTTTTTCTTTTTTTCTTTTTTTCTTTTAAATAAGAAAGAGTTGGATCCTTTACAAGTTCTGAAATAAAAAGAGATTAGTAGAGAAGCTGCAGAGCAAATACACTTTTTTAAAAAGCTTGTTCTCATTTAGCTTTACTTTTCTTTATTAGCAACTACGATGTGCTTTAACTTAGAGGTAATTCTTAAGTAACCAGAAAGTTCTTGGGTTGTTTGAGGATAGCAGTAATAGTAAAAATACCTTAAATGTAAGGGTATGTCCCTTACATTTCTCTTTTTTTTAATATTCAGTTGAAAATAAATGTGGAGCAGTGGGATGACTGCAAAATCCCAGAAATCTGATTTAAAAAAAAAAAATCTTTACTATTAATTATTTATAAATCTGACTGCTTCCACAGTAAAGGTTTGCACTGCTACCAATAACATCAATAGAGTTTTGATCTCTTCCCCCACAACTTCATGAAAATTAAATCTCTTATTCTTAATTGTGGCATTCACGCTGTAGTCAAGCTTAGCTGGTTGCTTTTGGTGTTTTTTCCTTTTTAAAGGTAGTACTGTGATTTTGAGAAGCGTTAATAAGTATGTAGAACATGTAGTGTTTTGTACCAGTCTAATATGCTGATTTATTTTACCTTTAGCATTACCTGTGTAAAGTCAGCATGTTTACTGAGAGATGAGTGCCAAAGGTGAGCAAAAGTCTTCACTAAAACAGCCTTTAACTACTTTGCTAGCTCAGGTTCAGAACTTTCTACTTTTGTTTTGGGAGAAGTCGCTGTCTTCTGTACTTCCCTTCAGCTTTCATCTTTTAATGGAAGAGGAGAGCAGCACATCTCTGTATCAAAGCCAATTGTCAGCTTTCATTAGATGCATTCTATTGTTTGTTCAGATTAGAAATAACTGCATTACACTTTGACTTTGAAGGCTTGCTTGTTTTTAAATATACTGGGTATATGTGACCTTTTTGTCATTTGTGATGCACTTGGCTTGGCAAATTTGAGATACCCATTTCAACAGCAGCCAAACCTTTTTGTAATGCAGGCACTCCACAAAAAGGCACTTTTTGTAGGTCTGCAAAAGTAAAATAAAACCCTGCTGCTAATGAAAAGCATTAATAGCCTCGTCTAAATATTTTTGAGCCATAAGGGTACCTCAAAAGCATTGCATAGGGGGGAGAGCCCCCAGTGCTTAGGGAGAGTGCAACACCCATTTTTTAGCAGTGGGTAGGAATCCAGTGAGCTGCTTTTATCCTCCCATTATGTATTGGCCATAGGAGATGTGGCTTCTGTCAGAACACGATGGCAAAGACAGCCTAATTCCATTAAAAATTTTGCACTAAGCAAATTTTCTTAAAATGTTTAGAATATTAAATGGGAAATGCATAATTGATACAGAGATATTAGCTTCTTTATTTTTTCTTAACTGAACATGCCCATCAGGAATGAGATGATGACTTGTTCCAGCAGTTAAGAAAACTTCCCCAGATACTTCCATGTACACATTTGGGAAAATTATTTGCAATGATATATTTCAATTTCCTTAATAAACTAGACCTGTCTTCCTAATTCCCTTTCCCTTAAGTCCCTCTGCAGGGGTTAAGAAATGAAGTATTTTGAAAATATTATCAGATAACTGTTTCTATGAATAAAAAACTAATCTAAGCTTTTTTTTTTTTTTTTTTTCCAAAAAATAGATTTATATTCCAAAGCTGGGAAATAAACAGTGGCAGTAGAAAGGAAATATGAGATTAATAAAAATGAAGACATTTTGCAGAGCTACTCTGGATGGTTTTAATCTTGTTTTGTTTCTTTTTCTTTTTTTTTTTTTTTTTTTTTTCTCCTTCTTCTGGGAAGCGGTAGTACTGCAGCAGCACGCCTTGCAATGAAAGCAATCCCTGCTTTCTTTTTTGAAAGTTGTGTGAATACTGGCAGAGCCAGTGGTCCTTTAGTGCCCAGTGAATCCTGTCTCACACAGGGATACCTACAGTAAGACACAGAGAAGGGGATGAGATCAAATGCTCTGGTTAAAAAGCCTTGGGGAAGCATTATGTGTCTGAGGCCTGATCTATTGTCTGGGAGGTCGGAGAGTGTTAATGCACTCTGCAAAGATTAAACTCCCTCTCTAATTGCTGCAACACTTCCTTAAAGGATTTAAACAGTCGGGCAAGGTGATGCTCCTTGTCAATTTTTGCCTTCTGACAGCTGTTGAAGTTTATCTGTCTTTCCATGGAGACCACTAGATCATGCAAAGCCAGCAGTGGCAAAAGCACAGATCCCAAATTAGGACTGAGAGCAATGAATGCTGCTATTTACGACTATTTCAGTATTTAAATACTCTAAGTCCTGAGACTAGGGTTGCTCTTACATTGCCATGCCACTTACTTTTGGTTATAGGAGTTCCTGAAGTGCCAGAAAAAGTTTAAGTGCTGAATTTGATGAAAAGTCGCCCTTTTAATTGGGAAGTGCTCACATTATGGTCTCCACCCCTTATTGCTGGCCTGGTGTTTCCCCAGCTACTGTGAGGCATTCTGCTATTTACTCCCAAAATTTTCCTCCCCCTCACTAAGTCTGATTAGCATTTGGGTTCTCTTGGTCCATGAAGCCTGAAACAAAAATGCACTCAGAAAGCTGGTAAAGCTCAAGGCAGGAAAGTTTTTCTGCTTCTGAACTAGAATGTCCACACTGACAAGTGCCTGTCAGTGTGGTAAAAAAACAGTGTCACTAATTTTTTAAGTGGATCAGAACCACTTAAAAGAACCAGTTTATTATTTGGCAGTCCAGATATTTAAAATTAGTTTTCATTTGCAAAAGATGCTGCTTTTGCTTGGAAAGTACTTTAGGGGAAGGGATGGCCAAAAAAATTTACCTATTTACCAAAAAGGTAAATATTACTGAGAAAGGAGAAGCACAGCTCCACCCCAGGAGAACTTGGGAGATTTAACATTTCTGCAACAAGGCTGTGGTATCCTCACGTTCACAGTAGGGCAACATTACTGTAACAGGAGTGGAATTTGACCCATCTTTTTCCAAATGCCCGTTCCTGTTTCACAGACAGATGTGAGTGTGTCCTGTTTCACTGCATCTCACACAATGTGACAGGTCCTGCTGACCAGAGATCCATCCTGTAGTTATTTTTTCTGGTGGATCAGAAGCTTTTCAATTTGATAGTGTCTGTGTTTTTGCTAGTCTTGCAGCATCTAAATGTGTTGGTGTATCAAATCCATTTCACACATAAATGTATAAATATGACCTATATAAATATACATATATTCAATGCCTCTTTTCTAGACTCTGAGCAGATGAGTAATACAGCTGTTCAAAGGAGAAAAAAGATTTTTTCTTTCTTTCTTTTTTTTTTTTTTTTTAAAGCCCTCTTGGCTCTGAATCGGAAATTGAGGAGCAGAATTCATCAAGTGTATTCTGATCGTTCTCAGATGGGTAGTTCCTCCTTCCCTTCCTGCATAGCATGTTCCTTTGCACTGTTGCTATATTACATGAAATGTTTCATCTGTATATAAAAATTAAAAATTCAAACAAAAATCTGGCCCACATGAAGAACAGGCCCTTTGGGCATATGGTTCATTATGCATATTCGTTTAATTACTAAAACACTTGGGATGTCTCTACTGCCCTTGCTTTCAACTTGTAAAGTTGGATCTGTTCTGCAGCACAGAATATGTTGAACAGGCATGTGTCATAAAGGACTTCAGTTTTCTCCTACTTCAAACTCTATATAATGTTCTTGGCTGAATCGTTAGAATTTACTGATTATTAGTTCAATCCACTGCATCAAAACAGCATTTCGGGATCTCTTTTCTCTTAACACCTTCTCTAACCCCAAAAAAGCAAGTTTTACAGTGGTTCAGAGTTGTGTTTAGTGTTGAAGTAATGTGAGACTCAGGATTTAGATTTCAGGCACATTCCCTCAAAGCACCTAAAGCTGCATGTTGAAGCTGTATAACTTTTATTAGCTAGGAAGGGATTGCTGTGATAGTGTGACTTTAATTGATTTTCAGGGCAAACAGGTGGTGATGGTTTAGGCATCCCCCAGTCTCCTGCCATTCCTAATTTGGAGTTGCACATGTAATAGCTTTATTAAAATAAACAATCTCCTGGCTTTAGCTTTACCTGAACAGCTGCCTGAAATTGCGGGAGTCTTGCAATTTTTTGAATTTTAGTTTTTTAAAGATTATTCTGTGTTTTGGAAAGCAAGATGCTACAGGTCTGCTGGTGGAAAATCTCTGTTACATAGTCATGCTGTCAATATACAGGGGGTGTTTTTGTGTGTCACTGCTGTTAGCTTACAATGGTAACATATCCAGGGTATAATTACAGTGAGCCTCAGTCAGCTCCATGCATTTGTTCTGTAACGCAGCAATTTTGTCACACTGCAGATTATGAACCTGCTGGAATTGTTTAAGTGTTGTGTAATCACACTGTTCCTGGTGTCCTGGGTGTGTGTCAGGTGTGGGGAGGGCTGGGGTTATGAACTGCATTTCTCCTCTTCACTGTGGGAAATCTATCCCAGGCAGATAAAGAGATTTTCTGGGCTCTGGCATGGGGATGTGCTGGGGAATCCCAGGTACAGTTTAAGGACAGAGGATAAATAATCTGGAATTCTTTGCCTTTAAAGATATAATCTCACTGCTTTATATGTGCTTTAGAGGTGCTTTTAGATTTCTGGGTTTGTGGTCTTGGTTTACTGGTTTGGGATTTTTAAAAATTATTGTTTTGTTCCTTTGCTCTGTTTCAGTCTGGAAATGGTTTTTTTTTTAGGACTGGAGGTTTTTGAATAGAGAGTACCAGGGAGTTTTGCACCAATTGTGCTACAATCATCTATTCCTCATTTGTCTGGGTTTACTGCCAGGTTCTACAAACCTGGTTTTTGATTTTTTCTTTTTCCCCCTGTGCCATAGCTGTAGATGCCAGGGAAGTAACCTTATGTGTGATTCTCGCTGAACACAGTCTAATTTAACATGTTTGCTTTATTAGAGAGCCCTTTTTCCTTTACCCATTCTAATTTACATTATGAACGTGAAGGAGGAGTCATTAAAGTACTTTAAACATGATCATTTAAGACTCCCATTTGTTACCAATTGGAACCCAGTTGAGAGCCCAAATTTAAGAGCACTTCCACCACCACTCCTTCCACTGTGAGCAATTACGTCACCATCTGTCTCTTGTTGCTAATGTTTCTCAAAATGTTTACAAATATATCTCCAAATAAGTGGACATTTATCAGCTCAGCTAATGATTATTTTTTTTTCATGACCCTTTTAAGGTGTTCACCTTATCCAGAATAAATAAAATTTGCCTACGTCTTTGCCTTCTTTTAAATAGCACGAATATTTTATTTCTGGTGCCTTTTGGAAGAATTATTTACTATAAGATCAGGCTTTTAACTTGCATAGTGCCTGTCTTCCCTGCAAATAGATTGTAACTTTGTGTATGAGAATAATTCCAGAGCTGTGATCCTACTGATAATCAAATGAAAACATGAGAATTAAAAATGACCATTTAAGTTATCTATGATATAAAGCAACAGATTGTTTTTTTCCCCCTTACATGTTTGCATGTCACCCCCTCTTTATTTTGGGATCTTCTCCAGTCACCTTAGTCTGTGATAGTAACCTCTTTAGAAATAGCATGCAGATTTATTCCCCTGGCTTATCCCCAGAGGATTACCCCAAAACATAGAAAACTGTTGTAATATTTTTTTTTCTTTCCTTTTTTTTTTTTTCCTGATTTTAAGCTTTACTGCTTGAGGGTCTTAACTGTATTTTACTTGGCACAGGAAATGTAAAATACGTTAGATAAAAGCATGAGGGAAAAATTAGACCAGTCAGCATGTTGGCAAACAGCTATTTCTTCAGTGTCTGCCGCCTAAAAGGATTTGAAATCTTTTACTCTAAAACTGTTGTACATACATAAATATAGAACCCAAAACCCCTGTTGGATCTGATTTTGGTTTAAACTCTTATAGGGATTAGGGATAAAGTAGGAACCACAAGAAAATTGGACAGGGCACCCACTAGACTAGTGGGTATTGGATTTGAGGGTTAAATGCATGTATTTTAGAGGACAGAGGTGACACCCCCAGGCCTGCACCCCTTCATGTTGGAATTATCATCCACACTGACCAATGTGCCAGGTATTTGTCAAATAGCTGGAATGCAATATAGAAATCTTAGATTACACACAGACTTTACAAGTGATAAATTCAGTGAAATAAATTTAGACTGAGTGCCTCTTCCCTGACCTCCTCATTACAGAAATATACCCATGGATCTTGGTTCCACTTTTCTAGGCTGGGTAACCTCATTTAATGTAACAAAAATAATCAGAATAAAAGAAAACCGTCCCTTTTTAATTAGCTTAGTTTTTGTTTTGTTGTTATCTCTTTCTGATTCCAGGCATTGTTATGAGTAGGGGATAAATCCATTGAACGTGGTAATGACAACAGTAATTCAGGCTCAGAGTGGGGACATTTTGTAAGTGTTTGCAGTCTTGAGTGTAGCATCCCAACCTTCCCTGATGGAGTTTCCGACGGCAGTGTCCCAAGAGGATGGTGGAGAACAGATTGCAATATTGTCAGCTCTTCTGATTTCTCTGCGACTTTTGCAGAACATGCTTCTTCTTAAAGCACCATTTCTTAGGAGTCCTGTGATTGCACATGAATCACAGCTTTCATTTAAAACACAAATGAGTCTCTACTTCCTACCAGCAGCAGAGAAAATGAGATCCCCCTGAAGAGTCTAAATCAGGCAATGACAAAAAAGGCCCTAACACATATTGACTTAAACAGTATGAGTTTTTTCGCATGTTTTTTGGGACTATTTTTATTGGTTTTGAATCTTTTTTTTGTTGCGAGTGGGGAACATTGGTTTTTTTTTTTTTTCTTTTGCTTCTGAATATTTTGTAAAATTGTGACCATGCTGACCAGAGTTCCCATCCATCTCCACAGGCTTTATTCTTTTACTCCTTTTTCTTGTTTAATCTTCACATGTGATGTAAATTGTCAAGTACTAGTTGAGTACTCCCCAGCAATTTGCGCCCCCTTTTTCCTCCTTGAGCTAATCCTGGGCCATTGACTCAGCAAGATGCAGTTGGGAAGAGTTGGGATGTGGATATGGCAGCAGGACATGGCTTTGTGTCATTTAGCCTACGCAGAAAACTGGGTTGGGCAACCACGGCTTGTTGTTTGTTATCCAAGGCATTACCTGAGGAAAAAAAGAACATTAGCTTCATGCATATGGTAAAACAAATTGTGCAAACATGTCCTTTATTTCTACCTCTTGGTTCTGTGCAGTCACACTTTAGGCAGACTGAGGTTTTTTGATTCTTTGGTGTGGCTTTTGGGATGTTGAAGTGGATTTTTTGTGCCTTTGTTTTTGAATTCCGGTTGTGCTCACAATTACTTCAAAGAGCTTTTTGCCTTCTGGTACACCCTCAAAAAAATTAGTAAGTTGTACGCTGGTGTGTGGAGCAATGCAGAGATGATTTGTAATGTGGCATAAATATTTAAAGGCCTCCATTCCTTCAGGTCATTTTTGATTTTGGTCATTGCCGTTCAATACAGCGCACGTTCCGCGCCGCCGTCGAGATGCTCCCCGTTCTTCTGCCAGGGACACAAAAAACAAATTGAATCTAAAGTAAATAGGTTTCTTCTGCCGGTGCTGGTTTATTTAAGTGTAATTTCTCTTCCTGCCACGTTCTCCAGCACAGCATTGCAATGAGGGAGTGACTCTGCTCAGAGCTGACCCTCCTTGAGCTCCAGTTTCGCAGCTGTGAAGTGCAGTAAGAGCACGCTGTGAGGTGAGGGAGCATCAGGTGAATGTGGGAAGGAGGGTATCAGTCACAAGGACTCTGGAATGCCTCTTTGGAAGAGGATCTTTAGTGGGAAGTACATGCTATGTGGTTTCCTCAACCTTTTTTTTGCTGTGCCTCGAGATGGGGCTGTATTAAGATAATTTCCATTCTTTTTCATAACTTCTTTTTTTTAATAATTCCATGCAAAGCCAGCCCAGGAGCACAACCCTCACTGCTGCACTCCAATCAGGCTGGGCCCTCACCAGGCACCCTGATTTTTGTCAGTGGAGGCTCAGCCCTGCTGTGTTCCTGCATCCATATCGCCCATATCTGGAAGAGATGTCTCCATATGCACAGCTATATGTGCACAAATGTACTGCTCTCTGTGAGTGTGTTCATTCTCTCCTCTGCTCTTGTGCTCTCCCTGTCTAAGGGCAGGAATAAGTATCTGTCAGAAATAATTTGTTGTCGACAGGCTTATTGCCTCCAAGGGATTCGAGCGCCCTTTTGGGGAGCCAGTATCTTATGTTATTGGCTAATATCCTGTATTTTGTTTGGAGCAGAAAGCTTAGAAACCCCCCAAAAATTGAGAATTCATCTCTGAATATTTATTCTCAAAAATTTCTTCTTTTTTATGGGCTTCATTTCTGCATTCATGGCAACTTGAAAGTCTGTAGCCCAGAAATAAGTTAAAAACACAAAATTCCTCTCCCCTGTAAATAAGGGGGAGCACGTCTTTCTGTTTCAAATCAAATTCACTGATCTGGTTTAGTGTAGCTCAGTTCAAAACCAAACTTGGACGTTCACAGCAATATCAGCCCAAGTTTTTCTCATGCCTTCACAAGTTACACAGAACGTGTTTATAAATCGCGAGGAAACTTTTGATGAAGCTGTTAGAAGTTTAGAGTTCAGTTAAATTGTGGGTTTTGAAACTTGGGGTTTCAAACAATATTTTTCACAGCTCTGCTGATGAGGCATTTCATTAGCATTGGAGCCTGCACTGACCAAGAAAATAACTTTATACCATAGATTCCTCGCATGCATTTAATCTCCTTTCACTTTTATTTCTTCCATCTGATGGAATGTATCACTCTCCTCCCATCACTCGTCTCCAAGAGTTATTCTGTCACAAAATACAGCATCCCTCACTGCACCAAAAAGGCTTACCAGGTCAAAAAGAGCCTGTTAATTTTACAGTTAGAAAAATTGTAATTATTGTGTGGAAAAATCACGCAGAAAATCCTATCTTGTGCTAGGTTTCTAAGCCTCTTAAAACTGTTCTATCCCATGACTGTGGGTTTGCTGGTGACAAATGTTTTATGGGCATATTTTAGTAGACACCCGTCTAAAATCTGGTCTTAATAGTCAGATGCTAAATTGGAACCAGAGCGGCAGAAAAACCAGATTTGAAACGTGTTTCTAAGGGTTTGTTTTTACTTTCAGTTGAGACTGCCTTCTCTCATCTTTTGTGCTGCTGTCAAAAGGGCCACTCTCATGGTTGTTCAAACTCCATGCTTCTTGACAGGAACAGTTGGACCCCTCTTCAATGATTTTCAGATGAAACAGCTCCCAAACCTCCAGAGCTTTAACTTGTAGTTATTAGGCCCTTTGAAATAGCAACACATTAATCAGCTGAAATCAAGTGGTCCTTTCTCCAAGGCTGTGATATTGCTGTTGTCTTTTAGGTAGAGCTTTAGTCTAAATATTAGTTTCAAGAGCTCTTTTTTTTCTTTCTTTTCCTCAAGATAGGTCTATCCTGTTCCTGTTTCTATTTTGATCATTGTTTTAGAATGCTGTGAATTAAAGTGCTCACTTTTATAATGGGCTTTTATACTCTCAAACTGCATTAAAGGGAGTAGTGTGGAAAACTCTATTCTACTACTTTAACTCTTAGTTTAGAAATTGGCTGCTGTGCTTTTAACTTCCCCCACGAGCAGTGTGAAGCCCGGCAGAAAAAGTAGCAATTAATGTAATGGATTTTGTCTGACAGAACTTGGTCTAGCAACAAGAAACATTGAAGAAAGGAATGGTTTGTTGAAACTGGATCATTTGAAGCAGGGCCATGGTTTGTGTCCCTGACTTCTGTGGCACTGGGAAAGTGATCTGAACCTGTTAATGGGTTCTTTTTCTAGTTTATGCATTAGGAAAAAGCAGACTGGGGATGACAAGAAATCAAGATACTCTTTCTTGCATTAGCTGTTATTTACATCAGCAGCTGAAGCATTCTTGAGTTTTAGCATGAAACTATTGATAAGAAAATAATTAAGGGAGCATAATTCAAGAACTCCCAGGCATAAAGTATCACTGAGGAGAGAGTAAAAACATGCATGATTGAGGGCCTTGTCATTTGGGGAGTGGATATCTGTGTCACAGGGCTGCTGGTGCTGTGGTCAGTGTCAGGGAGCTCCCTGAAAGTTGATAAAATAGGACATGGGCCTGCTTGGGATCTGCTTTGAAAACTCATGCTGCAGAACGATTCAAAAGGCTGTTAGAACAGCAGAAATATTTCTATTCGCTCTATAAACACACTCTGAACTTTTATTATGTACTGTATGTTCACAGCAATCATTTCCCATACCTCCGAGGCTAAATAATTTCTGAATAGCTAAATCAATTTGTCCTGTGTCTGTGTCGTGTCACAGTAATGAAAGTTCCCTGTACTGTGGCAATAGCAGCAAAGCAGCTCTTGTTAAGGAGATGTGGGAGCTCTATCAAAGCTTCACTGTCTGAGTTATAACTCAGCAGTTGATTAACCAGCCAGCATCAGAAAGGAGGAGACAGCATGCCTCAGCTACCCATTGAGCCCACAGTGAGATCTTGTAATGAAGCTTTATTTGAGGTCTGAAACTTAATAATACACAAAATGTACTGTAAGATCTAAAATCACCAAGGTCTTGGCTTCGTAGCTTGCCTGAGTGACCTGTGATTGCAAGGTTGTGTTGCACTTGCAGCCGAGCAGGGTGATGTTCACATGGGATGGTGACAGATGCACTAAAATTGGGTCAAGTCCTGCAATTGAGTGAATGAAGAGAGGTTCCTCAAGAGCTTCATTGACTCCTTGTAGGACTTTGCCTGGCTGGCTGCTGGTGGGGTCTTTTTGCTGCATCAAGGGAAGGCTGAGTTTGCTTCTACCCCAGGGAGGAGGTGCAAATGCAACCCCCTCCCCTGGGCTGAGGCAAATGTTTTGAATTAATATCTGGAAATGGGAATTTCTATGAAAGGAATTTACGTAAGGATCAGATGTATGTTTGTATGGATGTCTTTTTTTAATCTATGTGTGCCTGAGAAAGATACCTGTGGAGATGTGTATAATAACAGGTCCTTGTTCTTTAAGTAACATTTAGGGTAGGACAGAAGCTGTTATCACCTTCACTTTGTCTTAAAAGACAAGCATATATTCATCCAAGGGAGTTGGAATAGCTTCAGAGGAACTTGTTCAGGTTAGAACTTTTCATTTATGGGGGACGTTTTAGCTGGGAATATCAAAACTATTGAAGGTTTTATTAGCTAAAGTTATGCATGACTCCTATAAGACAAATCAAGTACCAATTCTTGGCCTGGATTCACGTGTTTCTGTTGCCTTGCTTACATATGAAATGTGGCTGTGTGAATCATTATCACTTCTAATTTTTTAGTATGTTGAACAACAGGATCAAAAAAGGAAAAAAAAACCCAAACCAAATCGTCTTCCACATTCCTGTGCTGCAAATCAATAGCATGGGGATATATTTCCTGGATGTCAGCCCATTTTATAAATGAATATATCTTGAAGATTGCTTTACAGGCCAACAAATGCCAAGAACAGGATGACAGTTGAATTCCTTGCATAGCAACAGCTAACATGAAATCAGGTGCACTCCAGAAAATGCAAGTGCTGTTTGGGCAAGGTTA
Organism: Ammospiza nelsoni; assembly: GCF_027579445.1. NCBI lineage: Eukaryota > Metazoa > Chordata > Aves > Passeriformes > Passerellidae > Ammospiza > Ammospiza nelsoni. The sequence goes on along the minus strand of NC_080646.1, from coordinate 5,553,093 downwards.
TGGATACAGGCATTGTTTCTTGGTTTATGTTTGGCCCATGGCAGGTATTAGCTGGCCATTTGTCTGATGTCAGACAAGTCTTTCTGTTTAAAAAGTTAAAAAGCTGCTGTCTTGTGGGGGTGTAAATTCTCACACTGCTGAATGCAATGGGAAGTGTTTCTGTGGTACAGTGTGGTTACACTTTCAGGTCCATAACACAAAATACATTGCCATTAATGTCCCATTCTACAACTGCCAGCATTGTCTTTTTATGTAGTATTTGGCAAGCCAAAGATGAGGCGAGGTAGAGATTTAGTTTCCTCATCACCCAAAGAGTTTTCCCCTTTGTTGTTGTTTGAGATACTTTTACTGGATCTGACTCATTTCAATTTACCTGTATTATTCTAAAAATGTGGTTGTTGTTTTTGATCAAACCAGTTTCTTTTGGGGAAAGAAAAATCAGAAAAATGTGTTTGTGCCTTGTCTTTGAAGGAGATTGCTTAAAATAGCTTCAAGTTGCTACCAGCATTAGGCAGTTCTGGAAACACTATGTCTGAGTAGAAAAGGAAATGGGATCACAACATACATTTTATGGCAGTTCTGGATTTAGTTTATTAACTTTTCATTGCCAACCCCTCCAAGTTTGCAGTCTGTTCAGGTGTTGTTGGTACTTGTAAGATAGGATTGCAGTTTGGCTTGATGCAGTTTTTTTGAAAAATCCTATGTGCTTTTTAGATCCCCATCACATTATTTGTGTGTTTTGCAGTTCCAGTTTTGGCTTCTGGTTTTGCTTCTGGTGAGTTTTGTCAGATACCAGTCCAAACAGACAGACTCATACTGGCTGTTAGGAAAAGAGACTCCAAAAAACCAGTGAAATCAGAATATGCTGTGCTGAAAAATGGCAAGAGTATGAGAACGGAGACTATGCTGACTGGATCCCTTTCCAAAACAATGAATCATGTGCAGCCTAAGGCCTTGCCTCCTGCAAGGTGACAGTCCTTTCTCTGTGCTGCTGTGCCAAGAGTATTGGTGGATTAATGGTGAGGATGCATTTGCTGATCATCCCCTGTGGAGTGACAAGGGAGCTCCTGTTGCACGAGAGGAAAATGCTCTTCCCTAGCCTGGAGAGGACCCCTGGCAGTTAGAGTTTGATGGGTGGAGCAGGTTGACCTCTCTAATCCATCTGTTGTACACCAGCACCAAGCACAAAAGGTTTTCAGGCTGGAGGGATCCCAGGAAGGAGTGGAGAAGCTTTGGGCTGACCTCGTGTTCATGGCTTCTCCTTCCCCAGGTACAGGGGAGGAGAAGCCAACAAGCAGCAGCCTAATGAGCTCACACAGAAGAGAGGGAGCAGATTTCTTTGCCAAAATAGTAATAATCTGGGTGGGGTTAGCAGAGATTCAAGGCTGAATGTGCACAGTGATGATGGCTGACAGCCTTTCTTACATGTCTCTCTGTTTCCACACTTGTCTGTGTTCTCCAGGTGTTTGTGGTCACCGTCTGGACCGTGGAGCTGTACATGGTGCCCCTGGCCTTGCTGGTGCTCTTTGCATACAACTTCTCCCTCGTCACAACAGGGAAGGTCAATAATGCCCAGGATGCCCAGGCAAGTAGAGTGACATTTCTGGCAGCCCCAGTTTGCCCCGGGTGAAGCATCACACATTCTATTGGCATTAAGTTGATTGTGTGGCTAAACAACACTCTTGTTTCAAAGTTACTGAAAAGAAACCTCAACCCTCTCAATTTTCATTATTCAATTAGAGCAATAAAACATTCAGAGTAGTAGGAGAAGAAGATGAGAGTGTGTAGGAGGTGGATTTCACTTACTAAATACCTACAAACATTTTTAAGTAGAATTAAAAAAGGTTTGCAAAGCAGCAAGTTCCTAAAAGCCATTCCCCTCCTGCCACTGCACTCTGCAAGACACTCATGATTCGTGTTTCACAGAAGAGGAAAGTCAGTAGAATCCAAAAGAAAGTGTAGTTCTTTTAAGCCTTGTCCTGTGATCTGAGGTCTTAAGAAGCTTTTATTCCTCTTTCCATCCTCAGCTCTTAAAGACCCAAAAATTTTTTGGTTTTTTCCCCCAGAAATTTAAGCTTTGGTTTTTAACTTGGGAGAAAGGAAGGTTTAAACACAGAAATAATCACCAAGTGTGACAAAGTCCTACTGTTGGGGTATGAAATGATTGTTTGATGTTGACTACTGTCTTTAACAATGGTAATTTGAGCTAGAAAGGAGAGTAAATTCATGAATATCCATAATATTCTGTTTTTAAAAGGGAAATAAATACAGTAATGAAATGGAAGTCAGAGAATAGCTTCCTTCTAACTTTTGATTAAAAGATAATTGGCTTTGGTAACCATGAAGAATACCTTTACCTAAAATGAGTCAAGTGGCATAGTATCCTATAATTAAAAAATTCAATGGCATTTTTATTAGTTTTTGTGTGAAAAATTTGCTCCTGGTTTAGTTTTCATCCACTTCCAAGTGGAAAGATTCTTAGAAAACAGGAGAAGTTGCATTATCCAGACCAGAGGAGGCTTAATTTGAAAACATGGTAAAAGAAATGCCTTTCTTCAGTTTCAGCCGAGTCCAGAATAATGCAGAAAGATACTGTGTGTCTTCAGTGACTACTTGATTTCATCAAGAAAAGCAGAGCTTCCCATGTGGGAGAATCCCAGGCAGACAGATGTTTTTGTTTTTAATACAAAAGGCACTAAAACTAACAATAATAACCTACCCAGAAAAAAAAAAAAAATACAGAGAGGGTGCCTTCCAGCCCCTTCCCTCATCCTGTGGTGAGTTTGTTGCATATTCAGGTGAGGAGAGTCTCACATGAGACAGAAAAATTGAGCAGAGCATCAGATGGACTCTGCAAAAAGGCTATTTCTAAAAATACAGCTAATTGTGGTAATACTAAAGAAAGGTCCATCAGGAATTTGGCTCTTTTCCTGTCACACATTCTGTAAGCAGTGCCATGCCATGAAATTCAGGGGTGCATTTTGCATAAGCAAAATCACACGTCTGCCAAAGTGCTTTGCAGGATTGGGATCATATGGAACAAGTAGTCAAAGTGCCTTTAATATTACCTGATTCCTTTTTTATGTGTGTCTATGATTCTAACCATCTGTAGGTCAAAAATAGACAATCAGGTGCTAGCCCCAGTCACATCTGTCCTGCAGATGAGAAAAGGTTTTCTTCAAAATACCAATGCTTTTTACACAGTCATTTATTTGTTTTTTGCTTCTTCAGGCCTTGGCTGGATATTCACTGCCTTTGGTTTTTGTGTGCCAGCACATGCATTTTGTGTGTACAGAGGAATGCAAGCAAGAGTCTTTGCAAAAGTGAACCTCAAATTCTCTCTGATTTCTGTGCTATAAAATGTGAATAACAGTATTAACCTTGTACTCCTGATCCACTTGCCAGGAGGCTAAATTCGTGAATATTGGTAAAATGTTTTATGATTTACAGATGGGGAGCTTCTATAGAAATTTAAACCATGATCAGTGTTAATTCAGCTGCTCAGGGTATTGCAAAGAGCCAAAGAATAAATCTGGCTATCTGAACTCCCAGTATCTTTTACATTCTAGATGAAACTGCTTTTCAGAAGAAAAAAAGAAATTTAAAAACTCCAAAAGAGAAACACCCAACCCCCTAAGAAACCCGAAATTCAAAACATCTTTTTATTGTGATTCTTCACATTCTTTGCATGTTTTCTGTATTTAAACTTGTAGTACACAGATTCAAATGTAGCTATTAAATAACCAAGAAAAAAAACCTGGAGGACCCTGTTAAAGGCTCAGCTTGTTAAATACCTGAATTGAAAGCCAAGTGCTCCTAATTCCAAGCCCTCGCCAAGTCTTTTGTTTTCTGTCCTACCTGTCAGCACACAAGTTAAAGGGAGGAAATAATGCTGCATAGAAATCTGACTGGGATTCTATGTGAGATTGATTATGTTCACACTAATGTGTTTTCTAAAGTCTAATGTTGCAGTAATGGCCCTAAAGGGAGGGAGCAGTCATTGTGGCAGTGGGGATGGAACAAGTTGAGTATAGAGTCCTCAGCCTTGACATACCAGTTGGTTCATTTGCAAGACTGAGAACAAAGCTGTTTACAGATAGTAAAAGTTGGCAATGTGTTTGAAAGCCTGTTGCCTTCAGATTACTGGACACGGCCACTAATGCTTTATTTAGACTTAAAATTTGTATAGGGTATTGCATGCTTTGTTCAGAATACCACAAAAAAGAAAAGTCCTTGAATAAAGAACACTGTTTTGGAAAGGAGAAAGTGGTGGGTTTTTTAAATGACTTTCAATAGAAGTGGGAGAAAATTGTATAGTGAAACTTTGTGGGAGTATCATAAGCTTTTTGAACATTGCCTGTCACTAAAAAATAATTGTTGTGTTTTGTAACATGGACATCTGCTTCTGCAGGAGCTTATGGGCTTGTATGAAGAAGAGGATGAAGATGATAAGGTAAGCATATCTCACGACTGTGTTGGCTAGAATCAGAGGAAAGGTGGGAGAACACAAACAAATAAATCTCTCCATAAATCTTCAGTTATTGTCTGTATTAAAAGAGTTGTCAGCAGTTTGCTGCTTGGCAGGTTCGAAAGCAGGAAGGGTTTGGTTTGTGTAGCATCCCAGAGCTGGTGATACCTGTGCGAGACCTGAACAAGAACTGAGTGTGAGCAGCCCCAGGCTGAGCCTGGCCTCTCAGTGGGCACACGCTCATGGATGTTTGGTGCAGGAGGTGCAGAGATGCACGCAAGGATGTGCAATCCCCCCTCGCTGCTGGTTGACATTCCCCGCTAATGGCTTTCCCCAAACAATTTGGCATTTCCACTTCACTAGGCCAGAATTGGTGTGATTTGTGGAGGGCTGGTTAGAATTTTCTCAGCATTTCTTTCAGAGCCTGGGAAAAAAAACAGTTTTAGTTCAGCAGCTGAAATGTGGAAAGAATTGGAATTGGCAAGGCCTGTTTTTTATTTTATTGGAACATACTTACTCATTCTTCTCACTGTGAAAAATTCATTGGATTTTTTTCCAAGTTTATCAAACCACAGTGACAAATGATAAAAGGATTAGAGGGCATGACATATGAAGAAAGATTAAGAGAACTTAATGTATACAGCTTGAAAAAACATAAGTAAGTGAAGGAGGATCTGATAATCTATAAATACTTTAAAGCTAAAAGGTGAGGAATTATTTAACGAGCAACAGCATGCAAAGGAACATTAGCTGTTAGGAAAAAAATGTTCATGAGGGGATGTGAAACTTTCAAATTGCATACTAAGTTAATAAGACTCTTCTTGAATATTCTGTGTTTTAAAAATGCTACAGTGAAATTGTTGATCATTAAGAAGCAAATCAATAATGCAGCTAGCGAGTGCACCTTAACTCTTCTCAGTCACAGACCCTAGGAATGAAGCTCAGCAGACTAATTGATGGGAATAGTTATTTAAATTTAACTTGCTTCTCTGCTGTGCTTATATTTTAATGAGCAGCCAGAAATCCATCAAAGTTACAAAGTGAAGTTTAGGCAATCCAGCTGAATTACAGGTTTCTTGCAACACACAGTAGTTGTTTAAATGTTCTCATTTATAATTTACTCTTTGTATTGTAAAATTTGTCAAGTGAATGGACCAATATCTGAAACTCTTCAAAAGCTGCTAAATGAAAGTTGCATCTTTTTCAAAAGAATACTGTGTATCTGTAGAAGTCAATAATTTCTATTTAGTGGGTATCTGGTTCTAGACATTTGTGTTATTTGTGTGATGCCTAAAGGTGTAACTTATTCACTGTAACAATCCCATTTATTTTTTTTTTCTATTTTAATATTCCTGTTTTTCCCTTGCATGTGCTGAGGTGGGAAAAGAGAAGTAAGAATGTACTAAATAGGTATCAAATCCTCTGTTTCCTGTGGTGTGCAATAGATTCATTGCTGCTAAGATATTCTAGGTTACATTTGCCCTACATTTAACTCCAGTGACTTTGGTTCTCTCTGTACAAATACAACAGGGTCACTTCAATATGGATTTAATGAACTTCGTTTTTGTCTCCCTCCAAACAGCTTCGCTGTTATTCCCTTTCTTGGCTTATTTTACCAAAGTGTGCAGGTTTGGTAAAACTCCTGGGAGTCAGCATTGAGCTGTTGATGGTTTGGCCTTGTAATTTTTAATGGGAGCTGCCTCTGTCTCCATTCCACACAAATTTCAGGACTCTCTGACACAGAGCTGGTAGCACTGGCTAAAGCCTCTCACAGCAGATAGCCCCAGCAGGCTTTCTCACGAAGATAACACTTTACATCCCAACATTCCAGTTCTTATGGATGGAATTCTGGCACAGAGTTGCTAGAAGAGACAATTGCCAGCCCCTACATTTGTCCCATGGCCAGTGCTGTCAGAATTGCTTTAATGTCTTTACTGTGCCTTGTGTGTACCCCCGTGCAGCAGTGATGGGCCATGCTTGCACTCCCATGACTTGCATCTTCAAGTACATTAGGTACATCTTTAATTACATTAGGTACATTCTAAGATACTTTTCCAAGTCTGAGGGTGGCCAGTGCTCTCTGGGGAGTGTAAGAAAAATGTAATTTTATGACACTATCTCATGGCAATGTCAACATTTAAACAGACAAGTCTACTTTAAAAAGAAGTCTGTGTATTTTTTTTTCCTCCCTAATACAAGAGCTCCCAAAGTTGAAATCTGCTAGTTGGGTTGTGGTGTACGAGGTCACTGTTTCTGTTTCCTGTCATCCTGCTGTATCAAAATACTTGCACACAGAGCCCTTCTGGGTTCTGCTGCCTGTTAGACATAACAGACCGTGCTTCTGGGAATTGTAACACACCCTCGAAGAGATGAACTGTTTACAAATTATAAATACACAGACACTTAGTTCAAAAACCCAAGAGCAGATTAACTCCCTCCACCTAGACTATCTGTCTTAAATGACAGGGCTTAATTGCTGACTCCCCCATCGTTTCCCCCTCTGCCCTCCCCACATACCAGCACGGAGGGCTGTAAAAGATAGCAGTGCTCTGTCCCTTTGGCACCAGCTCTTCCCTGGATAAATGCCTGCTCGGATTTGTGCCATCTCGGACACGGAGTTCAGGCTGTGTCCTGTCAGCTCTGGGCTCTGTCAGCCTCAGCAAGGATTGTTTTAAAATTACATCGCTGCAGCATCCTTGGTCTGCCAGTAAGAAGGTGTAGACAAGCTGCATGCAACTCAGTTTGTCTGATTCTTGACTAGTTCTATTTATTTTATTTTATTTTCTGTTTCTGATAATGACTGTAGAGTTTCAAGAACAGACAGTTACCCTGTGAATGATTGTGTCATAGCACCAGACTGAAAAGAGCCTTGGAGTCTTCTCCATTGTCTGAATAAAAGTTTACATCTCCGCAACAGACAAAGATTAATTTAGTTACATTTTCAGGTCTGGTAACTGATTCAAAGAAAATCAGAGACAAAAGTAAATCAACAACAATTTCTATGTGAAGTTTTTGTTGATTTTTTTTGGTTTTTTTTTAAGAGTTTTTGTCCTGTGGTGAGGCAGTGTAGTCCTGCTTGGCTAGTGCAATGTAACAGGGAAGAACCAAATGATACTGTGGCTTTAAGCCAAGTTATTTGGCAACTTCCAAGAAATGTTTAGTATTGGAAAAAAAACAGAAGTGGAAGAAAATCACCAAAGAGTAAAAATTCAATGCCTTTAATGTAGGAAATTCTCTGTCAAAAATAGGTACCGAAGATATACAAAGTTTTATGAACACAATTCAAAAAGACTCCAGCTGAACAAATTAAAGTCAAATCCATCCAGTAGCAAAGAGCTGACATTTTCCATTTGAGTTAGATTCAGCATGTGGAAACCTTCCGTATGGATCTTATTTGTACGGGTGGATTACGATGAAAATTGCATTAATTTTCTCCGCAGTAAAGGTCAGTAATTGAAACATGAACCAAGAGTCTATTGTGTAAGATGCTATATCCCCATACTTAGGAAAGGTCATTCAAGACAATATCATCTCATTGTTTTCTTCCCTGGAAGTATAAATAATTTCATTAATTTTTTTTTTCTTTTTCTCTTCAATACAACAATTGCAATATAATATTTCAACATCCCCCATTAAGATTGCTGAAGAGAAGTGATGGTAAGGACTTGAAAATGCCCTGTGATAGACAGGGTATGTTCAGACTGACAAGGAGCATCCATGTCCTCCAGAAAACTGTGGGCAAGAAGACCCAGTGCAGGGGTTGCTTTGGTTTTGCTTTGCTCTTTTCCTGGGAGCCTTCTTTGTACAAGAAACTGGAAGTTAAATGGTCTCTTTTAAAATCTTATTTGAACAGCAGCATTGTCCAGGGCTGCTCTTATCTGTAGGCATCCCATAAACTGGCACAGTTCTTATATCAGTGCCATGAGCCACCCATTCATAGGTTTAGAGGTGGAGGAGAGAATGGTGGTAGAGAATTCTCCCTCATAAAGAGGATTGCCTGCCTAGATGTAGGTAAAAGCCAACACTGCAATTTCTCTAAATCTCTGGAAAAATTTAAAGTAGCACTAGGCAGGTCACTGGACCCAGCAGATGAGCCTCAGGGAGTTCTCCTCCCTTAAAAATTCCAACTGTTCATAATATTGTTAAATTTTATTTTGAATTGGCCAGATATATGAATAGATACCTCTTTCTCCTGTACCCCAAATTGCTGAAGGTCATTACCTAGATTATAGATGATGATCCAGGAGTTTTAACTCTAATAACCATGTGATTGTTCTTAAGTCTCATGTGTTTCCAGGAGAAAGCACTTATTTTGACAAAATTTATTTTCTTTCTCTTTCCAGTTTTTAAATCAAAGATGACTGATGACTTTTATCTCCATTCAGGATTGATTCTTGCTTCTTAAGCATGTGTTCCTCACCTGAATTGTGTTTTATTCTATTGTGACTGCTGATACTGCTTGAAAACCTGTGGCAATACCAGTGAAGTTTTGGGTTTACAGGTCTGTGAAAACGTGAGCATGTACAGATAATGCTTCTTAAACCCCCTGCATTTCATGCCTGTGCATAGAGAAAGAAACTGAATTATGACCAAGAGTTTTTCACATAAGATTTTTCTTGGGCTTGGCTTAGGAGAATTTTGCTGGTCCCCTGTGCATGGATGAAATTCATCTAATGCAGGCAGAGAAAGTGCAGGCATGGCTGGACAAGGCATGGAGTGGTCATCTTCTGCCCTTCAGGGAGTGTTCCCCAGCCTGAGCTGTAGGATGATGCGCTATTGCCTTCCAAATGTGTCCTTTTAAGACCAGTGTTGCTCCCCTTCATACCAGCCTGAAGTGATTCTATTGGCTCTGGTGGAATTATTCCAGATTTCACACCTTTTTAACTGAGAGCATAAATTGACCTGTACGTGTCGCATTTCCTCTATTTGGCGATTATTTCGAGTACGCTTGGATCCGCTAAATTTCCGCAGGCAGGCAGGCGGGCACGTTTGCGGCGTGGCGTTAATAAACGAAAAGATCCTGTGATGCACAGTTGCAGGGCCGCACGAGGCAGTTGCTCAGAGCTTGGCGGCCGTCCCCTCGGCGTGCCCGTGCTCCCCTGGGCACGCAGCACAGGGCAGGGCAGTGACTCAGCGAGGCGCATCGCTGGGCTCCGCTCCGCAGCCCTTGGCTCCCACCGAAGGCAGGAGCCCGCTCAAGGTTGCTGTGGTGACTGTTTGCACAGCTCTGCCTGGAATTCGTCTCCGCTACCAAGAGACTGTCTGTCACTGCATGGCTGCCACCTCCCACAAGAGCTTCGTTCTGCTGCTAGACTGGAGCGGTAGTGAAGTGTTCCCTGCTGGCAGCAGAGGCCAGTGGTCTGCTGTTTACGCCCAATAAAATCCTTTTGGTTTCAGAAGTTCTTCGTGGACGAGTGTTTTGGCCCTGAGATGTTTTTTTGGCACAGCTTTTGCTGGACACCGGTAAGGTCTGAGGTTTGTAGTCCAGCAGAGAGCAAGTTGCAAATTAAATCCAACTTTGCCCAGCTCTGCTTTTCCCTAAATAACTACAGCATGTTTTGTTTTTTGTTTTTTTTTTTTTTTTTTTTAAGCAGAATAATAGTGGAGCAAAAAGGAATGCATGCCTGAGCTATTTTCCTTTCTTTTCCCTTTCCATCAATCTTGTTTGTTGCTGATACACTGAAGAATTAATAACTGGTACATTAGATAAATCCTGGTAAAACATCACCCTAATGTGCTTGTAGCAGCAGTAGCATAATGAGACAGCTACTGTAAGAAAGCTAATCCTGAAAGTTAGGCCAACCCAGGGCTTGGCAGACTAATTCTTCCAATCCCTGAAGAGATCCAGGATTTTCATTCCTGACTGAGCTGCCTGTATCCTGTTTTCTTCCTCCTTTTCATTAATCCATATTTATGTTTTCTCCTCCCCTTTTCCTCATCTTTGCCCCCAAGTGTTCCTCAGCTTTATATATTGAGTTCCCCTTGGCATGCCAGAAATCTGCTGATGAATACCACTTGTTTGAAAGTTGCATGCAAGATTTTTCTCTGCAAGTGTTTTCTATGAAATCCAAGTGAGCAAGTATTATGTAGAACTTACCCATGGCTTTAAGCCTAACTTTTCCTTGTGTGCATATGATACTTGCAGTATACATCAGAAATACACTTAGAGAACAACAGCAAAATTTGTCTGTGCAATTGGAGCATTGCTTGCTGCTTTGGATGTATCCAGAGGAAAAATATTTGAAGGATAGATTTAAAAAATAGGAAACAGCTTTCTGTAAAGATGAAAGCTATTAATCATTGAAACAAATGATCAAAAGAAGTTAGGGGATCTCCACCATCCAAGCTTTGAATTCAGTAATGGATGCTTGGCTAGAGAAGAAGCACTAATGGGTGGCATTTGGCCTTTGTTCCAGAGCAGATGATTGAAGAATTTTGCCTTCAGTGTCTTCCCCCATAACTCTTAGGATTTTTCCCTCGCAAGAGCAGCTCTGACTGCTGCAGCTTGCCTGTTGTGAATTGCTGTGTGAGTGCTGGGGACATCTTGTCCTGCTCTGCCCCATATTCCCACTCCTTTAAAGTCTTCGGCGTTGGGAGCCCCTCCATGCTGTGGCTGTGTGAAGGTTTCTTTTGCAACTGACCCTAAATGTCTCAGAGCAGCATGAGCTCCTTCTGGGGAAGGGAGATCTCAGAGCTGTGGTAGCTCTTTGAGTGTGTTTATATGTCCTGTTTAACTCTTGCATATTTGAGAAATAGAAAACTCTAGGAGCATCTTCTTGTACAGCAGAAATTTGGTCTCTTCATTTCTGATTTCAAGTTGGTGTATGTTAGCTGCAAACAAAAGACTTAATTTCTGAAATTGCTGGGTCTTGGTTGGTGTTGTTTTTTTTTTTTTCCCTCCCCTGACACACTTAATCTTTTGTAAACCCCCTTTTGTGGTTTTGTTCAGGCAATTAACGTAGAAATGAAGGATTCTTAAATCAGGAAATGCAAGGAAGAGTTGAAGTAACACACTGATTATATAATTAATTCTCAGCTGTAAATTCATTTTGATGGAGTTAATTCTTTCCCAGAGGCTGGAGACCAGTTTTGGTCCACCCACAGTGCTGTAATCAGCTAAGAAATAAAGGACACAAAGGCCTTGAATTAATGGAAGTTATCACAACTGGTTTTAGGGAAATAATGCCAGAAACAGGCAGGATACTTTGTTTTCAATTCATGCAAAAGCTTCTGAGCTGCGATCTTAAGCTACAGGTATCCAAATCCAGTTTTCAAGCAGTGTAATAACATGGAGTCCAAAAGAAATCAGAAAGGAATGACACCTGGAGAGAATGGAGAAGAATTGTCTGGGTGATGGGACATTGCACGGATGAAGAAGTGTGTGAAGTGGAAGATGTATTTTGGATTCTTTCTTTACATTTTCCATGAACATGGCAATGTTCAGATATAGCTCTCTCTATGACAGTTGTCCATTTACTGATAAATAGGGTCCAGTGACTGTCATCCTGATGGACTCTTACTGCTTCTGACAGTGTTTTCTGAGGTGCTGGCTTCACAAAGCATAAACAACACTCCAAAGCCTAAATAATTTGGAAAATCCCATTTGTTGTACTTCATTTGTCTGCTCCTCTGTTGCTTAACCAGTGACCTAATAATCCTGTCCATGTATTTAGACTGCAGGTTTCCAGAACCAAAGAAAAATAATAAAGAAATGACGTTGACAAATTCCCAGGATTTTCAAACAATTATGCCCATCATGCGTACACACAGTTGCAGCCTGTTTTCTCTTGAATAACTAATTTTATTTACAAGGTTTTCTAATCCCAGTTTGTCTCTGCCTTTACATTTATTTGCCGTATTTTGCATCAGAAATTGAAAGTACTCTTGTCCAGGGGTGATTTTAGCATGCAGCCAGGTGAGCATGGGCATGCAGTTGTCATAACTTAGGGACTGGCAGTTTCTGGTTTATTTATTTTTATTTTCTGGCTCTGCTTCGTGGCTGCAGAAGGAGTTGTGTTGTGTTGTGTTGGTTAAACTGTGTTATCACCACATCTCTGAGCTCCATCGAGGATGTGTAAATGAAGTCAGCATGATGCAGGCAGAGCTGGCAGATGATCTGCCTTGCAGCTCCGGGCAGCAAGAGTAGGCTTGCCCTGCAATATCACTTCATTTAAGTGGTTTCTTTACCCCTCTGCCTGAATCTGGACAGAATGAAATTCCCACTGTCTGGTTTTCCATGAGCTGCTCCTCAGCTTCTGCTTGCAAATTTGGTGGGAAAAAAGCCAGCTATGGCCAAAGGACTGTTGTACCATTCCAGTGAGGAAATAGTTAAATATAATTTCAATGTGTCATTTACATTTGAGCCTAACGAGATTATAACTGGAGCTGTGTGAAAATGACTTTTTGGTGCTATTTTCACATAAACTGACTATTTATTTATTTATTTTGTTCTGGGGTTATTTCACACCCCAAGGGTTTCATTTTTTGTTGGTTGTTTTATTAATGTAAAAATACTCATTTTCACACCCAAATGTGTGATTATTTAAAATGCTGCTTCTATTCATTGTGCACTGACTTGCAACCTAAAGGCAAATATTCAAATGTCTGGAGCTTGATAACTCCATGGTGGTTTTGGCTGGCTTTTTAAACTCAGAAATTGCTGGGAAGAGAAATGGGCAGCAAGTAATTCAAAGAGGGATAAGGGCTGCATTCCCATGGCTGCCTCTCAGCATCCAGGGATGGGTCACAGGTTATTCCAGCACCCTCTGCAGAGTGCTGCCCTGCCTCAGCCCCATACAGACCCTCTGCTAGCTTGGTGATGCCAAAATGATGGAGCAAGAGCCCTCTCCTCTGTGGCCCTGTGTGATTTTAAACAGCCTCTGACCCTGTCCTGCATGGAGGAGGAATGTGGATGGCATTCCTCTTTACCATCATCTCCCTTCTCTGGGAACAGATTGGTTAAAAAACAGCTTAAAATGATTTGTTCGTTCGTTTTTTGTTGTTTCTTTTTTTTTTATTTCTAAATTGGACTGATTTTTAAGTGTCTAAATGTGATGTAAAATCGGTGTCCAGGGCTCTGCATTTTGTAATAAGTGAATGTTTTGCTGATTTCTTGCAAGAATATCTGCAACCACGCCAATTTGCATGCCTGTATGTGTGTTAGATTGCTGGCAAAGAAATGCTGAATGCTGATAATTGTATACTGGTTTTCAAGCCTGATTTAAGTAATTTTGATTTTTAATTCATTCTGTGCTTCCTTTTTATTTCTGCACATGTGTAGTAATGTCCTGTAATGTTGTTGCCTAAAATAAGCAGTAAGAAATGAAGTTGAGATGGCCGCTGCAAAGGGAAAATGACATTTTTTTTTCCTTTGATCTTTTTTTTTCCCCAGTAAAAGAATAAGTCTCTGTATACAGAATGCTCAAAAAATATTGCATTCACTATCTTGCTGCTAATTTATATACACAAACCAGCGTGGCTGTGAGGGGCCTACAAAGCTCAGAAATGTGATATTTAGAAGTTCTGCACAAGAATATTTTTGTTCTTGAGGAGCACTGAGCAGCCAGCACCTCTTGTGCTTTTGCACCCAATTGTGTGAAATCCTGGTGGAGATCCTGCAGCCAAGTTGTGTTAGAAGATGAAGAAACCTCTGCCCATGTGTTGAGGAAAAGGAAGAAAATACAGGGATCTATACAAATAATGTTGTTTCTGTGTGATAAACCCAGGGTGTTTGTTCTGTCCTTCCTTCAGTGAAATACTTGAGGTCATGGATGGATCAGCAGTGCTGGAAATCTTATTTTCACCATGTGTCTGTGAACACCCTAGCAAATTATTAAGAGTTTTGGTTTTCTGGTTTCTTTTGATTAGGAATCTGAGAAAAAGGGGCTGATTGAGAGAATCCACATGGTCCAGGAGATCATCATAGCTGTCCAAAGCATCCTGGAAGAAATAGCATCGTTTGGAGAGAGGATTAAAAAGTAAGTAATAACCTTTTCTTGCTTGACCATGACTTGCAATGAAGCAGAACCAGGAGGATCAAGGTGGAGTAATTGTCTTGCTCCAAAAATGGCTGAAAGGTGCAGCAGGCTAAGCCGGCCAGTCCCACCACTGCTTCCTCTCTTACAGTCTTTTATTCCAAAAAACCTTTGCAGAGCACAGAGGAGAGGAGAAGCAGTGTTCCTTACTGATGCAGCTTTCATGTTTGCCCGAATTTTGCTTGTTTGTGATGGGGTGGGGAGTCATGGATGCCACAGATGCTGCTTGAAGATGTGGGCACAGAAGCATCAGGTGTTTCTGCTCAGTCCCATTGCAGAAAGTGGGTGCTGGTGGTCAGTGTTGCCTTTCCCACGCCCTCCCCATCCTGACCTGGCTGTTGGGGTCACCAGTCACTTGTGTCCCTGGCCAGCACATTGATCTCCTTCTGCCTTTGCCATTTTGAGCTGTCTGCTTCCTGCTGCTGCCACGAGGAAGCCCAAAGGGGATTTTCAGGGTCTCATGGCAAGGGGGGGACACACAGAGAATATTTCTGACCTTACAAAGGAGGTGAAGAGCCAAAAATAAAAAAAAATCCCACGGACAAACACACACAAACCTTTTATAACTCAGTCTTTATTGGAGCTTAATTGATCCATATTGATGTCTGTTTTGAACACAAAGTGATGGTTTGTGACCGAGCCTCACTTTAATAAGGAGCTGGGTTCAAGCTAAAAATACAACAACCACATGTGCTGTGGTGCCACGCTGGACACCCCAGCTGGGGTGGAAGTGGCCCAAAGATGTATTCCAGTCTATGAACAGGGCACTGTTCTGCCCAGCTGCATGGCAGGAAGACTCCAAGCACTTAAACACTATTAATTCTTGCATTCATTTTGCTAACAATGGTCTTAAAGAACACGTTGGGTATTAATGTGGACGCCCGATGTGATTTCAGAAGGATTCTGTTGTAGCTCGGCAGTGATGTGCCATTAAAAAATTGCTATCAAAGTTTTTTTTGTAAGTGACAGACTGAATTGTGCTACAGTTTCCGTCTGTCACTCCAGTTACACAATCACAGGGAGTTTTCATAGTTTAACTCAATTGAGCTGTTTTGCTTTTTTTTTTTTTTTTTGCTTTAACTTAAGCTACATTGATTGATAATGATGGGTCCTCTCCCACCTATTTTTACTTAATATTTAATACGTCTATTGAAGCTTAAACGTAATTCTTGAAGCATCCTATTAATTTTGTCTGTCAAGGGAAGTTTGTCTTATTTTATAGCCTGATAAGTGGTCCAGATTCATTCTCTCTTCTTCCTACTCTGCATCATTGTGATATGATGAAGTTAGCAGGCAGATTGTGTGAAACAGAGATGCCCAGATCCATAAATCCTCCTGTGGACTAGCAGGCATCCTTGTAGTCCAGGTATCTCAATATTTGGTGCAAGGCATAGGGTTATGTCTTACAACAGCACAGGGGGAGCAAAGTAATTCCAAAGATGTGTTAGCAGTGGCTTCTCACCTTCAGTCCATCATTGACTTGCAGATGAGAGGTCTGAGTGAAATAAAATCCTGTTTTTCACTACAATGTGGCCAAAGCCTGAAATGCTGTAGTAACTGAGCCTTTCAGGAGTACTCCTCTTGGGAAAGATCCGATGTGGATTGCTGGAATGCAGAAGCTTGGGCTGCTGCTGGTTTATTGCAGCTTATCCAAGCCAGCATCCTATACTCAGTGTAGTAAAGAATTGCTGGAAATGTAAAGATATAGGACAAAATGTATATATATATATAGACAGATTTATATAGAATATTATGGCCCTAATGTTACGCAGAGAAATTACTCGAACTGCTCCTTCACAGTTTGGCATCATAATCAATCCAGTGCAAGTTATTTGCTGGGGTTGGCTCTGGCTACCTGCCACACCTGGGTCGTGCAGGGGACACACACCTTGTGTCACCCACTGTGACCCAGTGGCTCACCCTGTCTCCAGATCAGATTATCTGCTCATGCATAATGGAGAGCTGAGTGGCCAGCAGGGATGTGTAACAAGTGTGTAACATAGAAGAAGAAACAAAAACAACTCACGTGCCTAACAACTTCACTGAGCTCCCCAGAGCTCTTCTCTTTCCTTATCATGATATCTGCCTCTCAGATATCTCCCTTAATCCATTCTAGCATCCTGATGTAGGAATCTACTTATCCACCTTCCAAAGGGCCTGCAATTTACAGCGTGTCTGACTGCACCAAGCACTGCAAAGGAGTCATTAAATTATTATTGGGTAGCAGAGCACAGACAGTGTCCAAGAACAGAAATGTTGAGAGGGATTGTGTTTTTTTCCTTACAGCACATTCAACTGGACGGTGCCTTTCCTTTCTGTCCTGGCCTGCTTGGTCCTGGCAGCAGCAACAGTTATTTTGTATTTTATACCACTGAGGTACATTGTTTTAATCTGGGGTAAGTACTCCACTGTGTCTCATTTGTATGAGATAAATACAATATATGTCTACAGAGTGAAATCAAACAAGCTTTAAATGACCTGTTACACAGACAAACAAGTGCTGTTGCTTAGAGGTGAATAAAGATGTTATGAACTTCTTAAAATTACCATTTCTCCCCCCTGGGTTATCCGATAATTTGCTTTTCTTAGGGTTCTGTATAAGTTTCCAACAGCACCACAAGAAGAGCTTTAGCCTAGATAAGCTACTTTCAGTGTTATTATTCTTCTGCAGGAAAGTAATTAGCTTCCTGGTGCTGGAGCCCTCCAGCTGGGAAATGGTAGGAAGTGGACAAGATGTGTTTGCAGAGCTGGACCATGTGGATTTGGACCCTGGGAGCCTTTTGGGTCTGAGTATCCTGGCAGTCAGGACAGGCTGTGCCCAGTGGGACACACTGAGCATCTCCTTTTGTCATGGATTTGATAGTATTTGTATGAAGATACCTAATGAACTAAAAGAGGAGCTTTTAAAAAGCAAAACTTTCCTGGTGGCATTATGAAGAAATGTGAAGTCATCTTTCACAGAAGGAGATGGCATTCAAGGGCATAGGAGTTAGGGGAATGGCTTTAAACAGCAAGAGGGCAGGTTTAGATTAGATATCAGGAAGAAATTCTTTCTTGTGAGGGTGGTGAGGCTCACAGAGAAGCTGTGGCAGCCCCATCCCTGAAGTGCCCAAGGCTTGGTTGGACAGGGCTTGGAACAGCATGGTCTAGTGGAAGGTGTCCTGCCTGTGGCAGGGGGCTGGATTGAGATGGTTTGTAAGACTCCCTCCAAACCACTCCATGATTCCAGGTGCTGAAGGCTTTCTTCCTCTCCAAATCACCTCCTGTCTTATTTAGGGTGCTAACTTTTATCTCGCCTTGAGGTAGAAAGGTGTGGAGAGCACAGTGCAGGTAAATCCTCCCTGACCTGCAGAAGCTCAGCCCTGATGTGCCTCTGAGTTGTAGGGATCCCCTGTGACCCCTGGGCTGAGCCATCAGCTGCTGGCTTGGATGTGGAAAAGGGAGGGAATGAGAAGGTGGCATTAAAAAAAAAAAAAAAAGCCGTTCTTGGGCAACAGCAACAAAGAAATACAGGATTAAATCAAACAAAAGAAAGAGCAAAAAGAAATGGGAGAAATTGCTGGGAGTAAAAAGTTCAGTAACAAAATATTGTTGTTCCTGTATGGAAGACATGGTGAGTACATGAAAACTATACATCCATTCAACATCATCTAGAGTGACAGGGCCTTCAAATATGATACATGTTAAACAACTACCCTGTGGCAAGGCCTCAAAAGACCTTATGGTATTTTCTGTTTTTTAAAAATCAGGTACACAGAAAATTGTGTTGTCATTTTGCTACAAGTATATGGCTTAAAAGCTGAATCTCAGATGTGAAGCAGGTACATTTCAGGGAGAGGAGAAGGCTGGAGCAGCCATCATATTTGAAATCACTTTCAGGGAAACCATTATGAGATTTTGGACAGGGGCATGATGGAATTGAATGCTGTATTATGATCCTCAGAGGCAACCAACATTTGAATTTCTTTTGCTATTCTTTAAAATGGGTTAGCTGATTTTCTTCACCTAGAAGACCTTAAGAGAGGCAAGAGAAGACCTTATGAACTTCACATTAATATGATCATTACTCTCCCATGGATCTTCTGTCCAGATTAGGGAGGGACCACCTCTGCCAACTGCAGCTTTACTAGGTCCATGGAGATGGACTGCTATTGCTGCAGTTCATAAGCCTAATTATTTACACAAAGATCAAACTAAAGTGAGCCTTATCATAAGGTTTTTAATTGTTCCATAACATATGGGCAGTTTGGTCATTGTGGCTCTGCAAAAAGGGGATAAGCCATCAGGGATGGGGAAGGGAAGCTTTCATTTTCTGAAGAGATGGAAGGAAAATTTTTCCCAGTTATTTTCAGAGCCCTTCATTTGACCATGTAGGGTAGCAGATTTAACAGCACACTTGGTTTTCAGTGTGTGTATTCTCCCTATAGTATCCCTCAGGATGAATTCTTGCTGCAATCACTTTTCACCATGTTGTTGGCAGCACAACAAAGTAGAGAAATACCTTTACCAATGATGTCCTCCACTTCCTCCAGGAAGCACTTGTGAGTGATTCCACATGACAGGGACCATGTGTGTGGCTTTAAGTCTGAGGCACTGTTTTCACACTAATTTTTACTTGTGAATTCCCTTTCCCTCTCTCACCTTTCCTGAGCAAATTTAGAGGGAGGGAGTAGAAAAGGCTCGTATTATTTTGTTTGCCTTTATTTTTTTAAATTTTTTTTTTTTTTTTATCCTAGGCATAAATAAATTTACTAAGAAGCTTAGAAATCCCTATGCCATCGACAATAATGAGCTACTAGATTTCCTCTCCAGGGTACCATCTGATGTTCAAAAGGTAAGTAATGAATGGCCACAGCCAACAGAGGCAGGGAGTGACACTGAGAGCGGCTGGGTGCTCCCTTTGGGAATACAATGCCAAAGACTTTTGAATAAGGGAGATAAGGAATCTGGGGAAAATCCACAAAAGGAGGGGGGAGAGAGACTGTTGGGAGAGAGGGGAGCCAAAATCCTTTGTCAGAAGGATAAAATGATTGAGGAAAAATTATCCTGAAAAGACCTACTTAAAAATGATCTGGAAAATCACTCAGCGCGGTTACTGAGCTATGGTTTTCGTCACCTTTCTGCTCCGGTATTTGTGCAGAGGGAGGAGAAAAATAGTCTCTTTGATAGAGATAACCATCCAAAAGGATTTGCTGAATTCTCCTCTTTCTCAAGATAGGGGGAGGAATGGGGGGAATTATTTCTGTGACATTGTGCTTGAACTCCAGGCCTCCTTTGGACAATGCCCTGCTCATCTTTTTCTTTAAAGGAAACCCTGACATGTGTTTAAAATACTCTACAGTTGATCAGATCAATCTTCTACCATTATGGAATTATAAGTTTTAATCTAACCAGAATCTATCCTCCCTCAGTTTCAGTCAAGTCTTGTCCCTTCTCCCATTTCTTTGAAACAACAGCATTGTCTTCAGCAATCTTGCCTATCTTCCTGGAAATTATTTGAACAATAAATCCTTTCGAATGTCAAGATCTGTTTGTTTCTCTTGGAGGAGGGAACACAGTCTTGCTGGGTAATGAAGCCACACAATATAAAGGATTCTTTCTTTTGTTTTCACTGACTGGAATCTGTGTCCCCAGGCCCTGATCCTGACGCCCAGGATCCCTCTGACGTTGTGCCTTTCTCTGTGGCACTTTCCCTGTGAGGTGCTGCTCACTGGGAATAAGGGGATCACAATCTTGCCCATAGTGACTTTATGCTGTTGGAGACAGAAACTGAATTGCTCATGTGCAGTGTTGGGTTTTCCAACCCAAGCAGGGTTGGAAAAAGCTTCTTTATCTCAAGAGGCCACCACACTGGTTGGTGGCGGCACTAATAACTGGAAAGAAATCTCACCATGGACTGGTGGGAGGGAAGAACACTAAACAGGGGCAATCATAGAGCCATTAAGCTTCAGTGTATTTTTATTTGTTGTCATTGCTCTTGCAGAGGCCACTGGATTTGCAGTGATGGTTTGCATATGCCCTTTAAATGTTTATGTTTAAAGATAAGCTGCTTTTCTATTTATGCTTTATTTAACATTTACACTAACAACATTTCCTTGAATGGTTTCTATCATATTGGGATCCTTTGAGCTCTCCAAGGGAAGTGATCACCATTTTCTATGGGAGGAATGATAAAAGTTCCTTGCATGGGACAAACCTTGGAGTTTTCCACCAGTGCTGAAAATAGTGCCAGCCACACACTTTAGGGACAAGTCATCCATGGAAGCTCCAAAGCCCTTCTGCCTGCTTTGTTTTACATGTTATCAATGCACAGCATTTCACTGGGGTGCTGTAGTGAGTTAGAAATTACTCCTGTCTGTACTGTACCCCTTTACAACACATGTCTTGGACAAAAGACAGAGGAGGAGTGAAAAAGATGGCATTTTCAGCCAAATTTTCCACATGATTTCAGTGGGAATACTTTTGTCTCACACAACAGACAATTTGAAGATTACATCATCCTTGACATTTTACCACACATGTTTTAATCATTATATTGTATATGAATTTGTTTTGAAAGGTGGAGGTAGCTTTGTCCAGGTTCTATTTGGGAGAATACTTTCCTTTTTTGAAATTATTAAGTATTTCAGCATCCCAGGGTCTGTGTATGGTTTTGACAACTGTCATCTTACTGTCTATTGGGATCCACTTGAACTGAGACTCCTGAGAGAAGTTTATTAAACTAATAGGTTAATGCCAGAAAGATAAGGAAAACAACTCCCAAACCAAAACAAACCTAAAAAGATTTCTGAAATCAGGTAGAACCCCATGTATCTCATTAGAAAAATCTGCTTTTAATATTTTCGTTTCAAGAAATGATGCATGACTTCTCAAATCCTTCCTGCAATTAATCCCCCATGTTCCTGTGTTTAGAAAATGATTCATTACTTTTGAACCTTCCTTAGTTTCCCTGGGTTTGTCCTGGGGGAGCCATTAACACACGCTGCAGCGAGCTAGAGTTACCTAAGCGCGAACGTCATGCCTGTTTGTTTTTACAGGTGCAGCAGGCTGAATTGAAACCATCCAGCAGCTCCAGCCCCATCAGGAAGAAGCGGAGCGCGCTCTAGGATGCAGCGGGGTTTGGGAATGCAGCACCTCCCTCCCTGCACACACGTGCACGCACTGCACACCCCTCCCCTCCCTCTTGCTGCAGAACAACACTAGAGACACTGCCACGGACTTTCTCTTTCTTGGAAGATGTGGTTTTTTGATAAACGCCTATCTTGGGTTTCTTTTCTTGGTTGTCTTTTTGGCACGGAATCCCAAAAAAAGAGCAAGGTGAAACGTGAATTATTTTGTGGGATGGGGAGGAGAATGGAAGAGGATGGTGCAACTGCACCTTTTATTTTTCTTTTTTTTATTTCCCCCTTTGATTGCAGAGACAAGGCTGGATGTGGCAGCACTCCCTGTGTTATGTAGGAAGAGATAATTCTGCTTAGTGTAGCAGATCAGCTGAGCTGATGTGAGGAGATGCTCTGAACCAGTTTTTAACATATCCAACAGATTTACATTAAGATATGAAAGCTATTCTTTTCTGAGTTAAATCACTGTGCCTAGAAAGGTTTAAGCTCTGAATTAACGAGTCTTTGATACCCATCTTCTGTTCAAGCAGCGTACATTTTAAAAAGTTTTTTATCATAATTAGCAGAAAGAGCTAGGAGCTCCAACAGTATCTCAATATTTCATCCAGCACTTGTGGGTTTTCCTTTTTCCTTTTTTTTTAAATTCCTTTTTTTTTTTTAAAGCCCAGCCTGTGGTTAACTCTTTGTACACTGGAATCATCGGAGATCCATTGCTGGCAATGGATGCATGAAAACCTTATGCCGTGAAAGGATTAAGAGAAAAGGCTAACTCGGTGACCTGAAAAGACTCTGTTGGCTTGCCTTTTATAATTCCATCTCATCAGACATTTTCAGCATAGCTGTTGTTTTCCTGTCTAAATCCAGAGGGGTCAACACTACAGATCCAAGAGGAAAAGAAAAACCAACACTTTATAGCCTTAAAGAAACAAGTGCTTGTGCAGAAAGAGAGCACATGCCCAAAGAAGTGGTTGTGCAATAGGGTGCAGGCTTTGGTCCACCACTGATGTCTTCTTGCAGTCTTTCCTGGTGGTTCACAAGGAGAGGACCCAAAAGTGAAGTCAAGTGGAAACAGCAATGGAAAGACAGAAGAAAGGACCCCATTTTGTGTTCTGTGGAGAATGTGATTTTTTGCTTGCTTACCAATCTTTTAGCAATTGTGCATTTGCTTTATGTATTTCAGAAAATGAGCATTAGTCAGGTTGTTTGACTGGGGAAATTAAAACACAGAATCATGTGTAAAACCTGCTTAATTTTGCTGATACTGCAGCCCTTGGTCCTTTAGGTGCTGTGGGACATTTTGGGAGTGATTTGTCACCACAAGTCATTGGCAGCACGAGAGCTGGATTTGTTGCATATGATTCCCAGGCAGGGATTACCACCATCATTCCCTGGGGTAGTTTACAGTACAAAGAAATGCAGAAACCTGAGAGATAGGATTCTTTTTTACAAAAAAAAAAAAAAAAAAGGGTTTTGAAAGTCATCTAATAAAAGGTAGAATTGTTAAAACCTTTCTTATGGATTTGTGATCCAGATGGAGTTGTGTGTGGTTCCATATCACAATCTTGTGGGCTTGTTCCAGGAAATTTGAAGGAGGAAAACTAACAGCAGACTATCTTCCACTGGGTTATTAGGCAGATTCAGTAGTTTTTCCTAAGTTTATTTTTCAAAGTCCCACTGTGCCTTTGAATAAGGACAGGCACATTTTCATATACTTGATTGGCTAAAGCATGTATTTTGCTTATGCAAAGCTGTGTGTAGCTGCAAATGGAAGGATTGAGGAAAGATTATCCTGGTTTAAAAAGCCACAAAAATGGCTCTTTGTTTGCACGTGTGCTTGTGTACCCATGCATATACAGAGTTGTGTATAAAGAGTACATGTATAATGTATTTATAGGCGAGTGTGTGGGGGAAAATGGGTGAATATACAGATTTAAAAACCTTGAAAATGTTTATGAAAAATGCCAAAGATTCTAAAGCTTATCATCTCGCGTCTGTTCTTCTTCATTTTCTATCTTTCCCGGCATGTCTCTCTGGCTGAGCCAGATCTCTGCATGATTTGATTTACTTCAACTTAATGAAGCTGGTTGGAAAGAGCCTTGTAGAAATTACAAAATCTCCAGTAAATCTCCTTCTTGTACATACAATAGATGTCCACGGAACCCTTTTGTTAAACCAGTTTCTCAATCTTCTCTGTAAACAATGCCTCATTGTCTCGCTTCAAACTATCATCTGGTTTATCATACTGTAATCTTGTCATTTTGTAAGGACCAAAGTCAGGCATATTTAAGCAGGCGTGTGGGATCTGATCATTGATTTGAGTGAAAACATTCAACTACAGGAACAACTGTTTATTTATTCAGAAATTCAGATTGATGCTTCAATACTTTAGAGGGTTTTTCTGTAGGTTTTTCCACATGGAACTGATTTCTGTTCAGGAGACAGGGTGATATCTTTTTATTCTTTTTTTTTTTTTTTTTTTTGGTGTAGATATGTTGGGTTTCAGAATAATTTGTGTTAATTGTTTTGCTGGAGACATACCAAATGAAGGGATTTGGATGGTCCAGTACCTATATATGTTGTGATGAGCTCTTTGTTTTGATAAATGCTGTTTGAAATGCAATAAACATTTGAGGTTAAGCTGATGCTTTTAATTTGTCTGGATTAGGAGATGTGTTTCTCATTCTTTGCAAAATGCTGTGCTGTAATATTTAGTATCTGACTAGGTGTGCAAAGACATCCCCTGGCAGTGCTGTGTAACCATTCACACTGGAGTTTGTTTGGAGTAAGCAGTGTAAGTGCATCTCCTGCTGCAGCAGCAAATGAGGTAAAGC
Source organism: Ammospiza nelsoni (assembly GCF_027579445.1). Lineage (NCBI taxonomy): Eukaryota > Metazoa > Chordata > Aves > Passeriformes > Passerellidae > Ammospiza > Ammospiza nelsoni. The sequence continues at coordinate 5,528,639 of NC_080646.1, read as the reverse complement.
CTCATCTCACCTGCCTACAAGTCTTTAGTGGGATTTTCTATTCTCTACTTCTAGGAAAGGAGGGTTATGTATTCTTGCTGCACAGTTCACTACCAAACTCTATGTTCAGATTTGTCATGAGATTCTTAAAGCAAGACTATCTCTCTGTGTCCATTTCCCCATGCAAATTATCAGGTTTTGCATTTTTAATCTATTTAATGTATAGCATGAAATTAAAAAATTACATTTTTACTTCAAGGTACTTGTTTCAGGGCACTTGCAGTCTAAAGTCTTTAAGACCAGAAGCCATTCAGAAGTTCCAGTCTAACTTTGGGTCTTTTGGATTGTAGAATCATGGAGATGTGGGAATGTGAAGCGTGTCCACTGACTGTACAGTGTGTAGATAACTGGGTCTGACATGTATGTGCAAATGCAATATTTACATTTGCCCAAACACAAGGTGCTGCTGAAGCTTTGGTTTTTTTTGGAATATTCATGAATAAGTCTGAGGACTTGGCTTCCCTATGGATTATTGTTAGTGAAAGTCAATCACTGAAACACACCTTGTGGGAAGCAAGCAAATAACTGAGTATGGCACAGCTGGAAATGCCGCACACCTTTCCTTTTTCTCTGCTTGAAAATCTCTGATTTTAACCTTCAGCCACAGCTCTGCTTCCCCCTCAGTCACCTACTGAGCCACCCCTGAAGCAGAGGAGAGCCCAGGCTTTGTCCTGCTGCCCAGGGATCCCACTGGAGCACACCAGCATCCCTGTGCATGGCTCTCCCCATGGAATTACACTGGCTGCTGCCAATTCCCTGCCTGGGGTAAGGGTACAGCAACTCCCTGAGCTGGGCTGTCCCACTAGAAAACAGAGCCTTGCCATTTAATTTCCTGTGCTCTATATGGGGCTATGTTTTATTTTATATTTTTAATTTGGAGGGCCTGATTCTGCAGGCATTACCACAAGTGGAACTGGAGTTATTTTCCTATCAGACCGGTAGGTTCACACCAGGAAGGAGTTTGGTTTCTCTGATACCTTAATTGAAAAATTGACAAAATACATTCTAAACAAACCTTAACCTTTAGATTTTCCATCCTTTAACCAAGCTGATAGAATGTTTTGGAAATTGGAAGCTTTAGAGACTATGGCATGTGTTAGTAGTGAATCCTGTTCTGATTTTAATATTGTGTGTTGTTTTATCTGTAAGGCTCCATGTGTCAGGGCCCTGGTGCATCTATCCCTGTAAATCTCACAGAGGCTTGATAAGAATACCTGCTCCTCTGCATCCTGAGAGTTATCAGCTCAGAAGGAAGCTGAAATACTCCAAATTATTGTTGGTTTGTTGCAGATAGAATGTTTTGATAATTCTCGAATTTGGGGAAATTAAGCCAAGTGAAATATGATTTTGGGGCAAAGTATCTGCCTTAGAGTTTATCAGAGGGGAAGACCCTCAGCAGTAACCGCGTAATTCAAGGTAAATGTGAGCAAAGGATGTATTTATGATTGATGTAAATATTCACCAGCATTTAGAAATATTGTTGGAGTGAAAAAAAAAGTCTCTTGACATTACAGCATTTTCAGTCTACTTTTCTCTGTGATGCTTTGACTGAGAACAACAGAACATTTCAAGAGAATTTAGAGGGTCATTTTGTTTTGCATGAAAGTCGTGCTCATCTGACATAAATCCTGAAACTGAGCACGGGGAAGCAGGAGATGGCATCCAGGTGTCAGTGTTTGCCACAGCACCAGCACCTGGGCAGGCACGAGTTCAAATTCTCAGCGTGGCTTTAACCTGAGGGCTGGAGATTCTTGTTAAATTTTACTGAACAAACGTTGCCAGTCGGTTCCTGCGTGTTGGATTGAACACCTGCAAATTCCCTCTTGGCTGAGCGTGATGGTGTGCCTCTTGCAGGGGAGGAGAGTAAGAGCTGGAAGAGTTGCTGGTGTAAAATTTGTGCTGATGTCCTGGAGCAACCAGCATCTAAACTCCTGAGAATTTCTTGCAGAAGGAAGGTAGGGCAGTCTCATGGACTGGGCAAATACATCTGGTTCTGGGTCTTACAGGGTCAGGTTTAGATGGTCAACACGTCTTGCCTCTCACTCAATCATTGAATGGATGGATGGGTTTGGGTAGGGAGCCTATGCTAGGGAATGCTTCCCCAGGGGAACCTAGGGACTGCTGAGCTGGGGATCTCTCCTCCTGGCTGGATTTGTTGTGATCTGACTTCCAGCAGATGAAAGAATGAATTTTTTTGCTGTCGATCTCTGCATTTTGGTAAGTTGCTCTTATGGTGGGATGAAACATTAAATGTTGAGCTGTCATCTACAAATTAAAGGTGATAAAACCCTAAGAACTTGGGCCTATCACTTCCAAATGCAGGATCAGCCTCAGTTCCCCTTCAGTCCCAAAGGCTCCAAATCTCTTCAGGACAGTGCAAAATCTGCTCAAAAGCCTTCAGAGATGCTGGTGAATACTTCAATTTCACACCCAGTACTGGTAAGTGAATATAAGGGTGAGGGTCTTAGTGACACTACTCTTTATTCCTACCCTGGGTATTTTTTTCTCAATGAGATCATATGAAAAGAAACAAACCAAATTATTTCTATTTCTTGAGCAAATACTGCTACTTCTATCCTAGCTGCTATATGTGGAATATGGGATTTGACTGGTCTTGGATCTCACTATCATGATACCTTGGGTTTTAGCTTTCTATTTTTTTCTTTTTTTGATTTTGTGCTGCTTTGGTGTGTGGGTCTGGATTTCATATAAGGGGAGAGTAAGGGTTTGGGTTTTCATAAATAGGGATAGGGAAATTGATTTTGTGGGCCTGTATCTGTACACATCTAAACCACATATTTTTCACTTGCTCAGTACTGCCACCTCCCAAAGTAAAGAATATCTCTCATCCTCATTTTCAAGAGGAGATGCACAGTGGAAAGAGCATATGTTCCTACAGACAAAAAAAGCCTGTTAGATTCAGTGACTTGTGTGCTAAATTTTGCTTTGATCATGTCTGCTTTCTCCCTCCATCTTCTGTCTGCCCATGGTCGGCTTGTTCCAGAGTGAGTATCTGAAACCACACAGCAGCCACAACATGGGAAGAAGGGCTGGGAGGGGGGTGAAGTCTCCCTCCAGCCCTGGCAATAGACGACTTTTCTGAAAGTCAATGCCATTCCCTTGCATTTATCACTGCCACTCTTGCTCTGCATATTTTTGGTATTCGCCATGCATTGTTAGCAGTGATTGTCATGTAATTAAATCACTGCTCATCACAAGAGCCTATTTTTATGCTGAGATAAGCATCAGAAGTCTGCTGCAGCGTCCCCCAGATCAATAAAGATGTTCCCTGTAGGATTACAAATAGTCTGGGGTTGTACAGGGCACTAGAATTAATTAGGAATGATTTCTCTTTTTCTTTTTTCTTTCAATACATTTTTAATTGTTTATCCATTTTCGATGGGCTTGTTTTTAACTCTACTGTGATGGCCCAGATGCTTCTGTTCAGACCTTTTCAGTAGGATATGATACCAATTTGGGCAGTACCATTGGATGTAAGCAGTCACAATTATCATCATCTTTCCATAGCCATGTGTGACTCTTGCTTCAAAATATGTTTTTGAGTGAGGTGTTTGCATCTCAGGCTTTGCACTTGAGATTGCAGTTGAATGGGTTTATTAAATGATTGAACTTTGAGATCCAAGCACAATGAGTAACCTTCAGGTGCTACCCTGAAGATTTTGGTGTTTTGATCAGAAGGCCAAAGGGCAAGTGGAGAAACTCGAGCCATTTGCCCATGGTCACAGAGCAGGTAAGTGGCAGAAAAAGCAGCCTGGATTATTTTGATTTAGGCTTTCCATTCTCAGCTATCCACTTTCCTTTGCATTGTTTTTACATTTTGTCCTGCTTATGGGGCAAACTGGTTGTGCCACCCTCCTGTGATCCATAGGAGCTGTGGGGTGTGAGACAGAAGCTTCCATAAGCAGAGTGGGAATGTCCATGAATGGATGAGGAATAGGAAAGTGAAAGTCTTCTTTTCCCCTTCCCTTAAGTCAAACAGATGAGTGACTTGTCCTTCTGATCCAGCATCATCAGAAATGGAAACAACTTCTTCCTCCGTGCTGGTGAGAGTGTCTGCCCGCTCTCTAAAGCACAGGGAAAAAGTAGATTCCTTTCAGGGAATAGAAGCAGTTTTAGGATTCCTGTAGGTAAATATAACCACTTCCCTGCATGAAAAAGCAATGAACAGTTGAGGTTTTGCACTTGCATTGCTGTACTAAAGTGGTGTTCTTCATGAGCTGCACCTGAAGTGCACTGGAATCAAATGCCTGTGGAGCTCAAAGGTTTTGGATCAGTCTTCAAAACGCTGTGAAAGGGATAAACAGTGGCCAAATTTGCTGCTGATAAACTGGGTGCCCCTAATGCTGTGAGGATGGTGATGCCCTGAAAGAGGACTCCTTACAGTAACACAGTGTTCCATGGAAATGATTCTGCTAGTGTCAGGATCAGGAGATCCCATGCAGAGATCCAGTACAGGAGAGAGGAAATACTTTAGTTTAGACCCATTAAGACCCAAACTATGTGGGTTTACTGCATCACAAACCAGCAGAAAGTGCCTGTGCACAGAGCATGATGTGATACAGCTCCTGTCAGACAGCCAAAACCCATCTACCCAAGGTTGGCAGGGGGCATCACAGTAGATCTGGCAGCTTCTGAACATCTCTAGGTTAAAAGCTTGCTGAGAACACTCTGCATGAACCTCTTTTCATAGAATCAGTCAGGAGAGGGCTCCTGCACAGGTCACATTCTGCAGCAGTGGCTTGTTCTGTCCTCCCCTGCATCATTGAGCACTAATAGTAGAAAGGGCACCATCGTTCTCCTTGTGCCAGCAGAGTCTGGATGATTCCAAAACTTGTTCCTGGCTCACCCCATGCAACAGAAAATTCAGTTTTACCCCTTTTCCACTTGCCAGCTCCCTCCTTCCCCAGAGGGAAGGGGTTCTGGGGGATTTTGTTTGTCCCCTGAAGCTCTGCAAGGCTGCTGCCCACCAGAGGCAGTGCCCAGGGGTGCAAGGTATGAATGTGCTCAGAAAGTAAGGGGTCTGTGGGGTGGGATTTTGGCAACTTTTCTATTGCACATGCAGAGTGTTAGGCTTCTTTGCAGGGAACCTCTTTCCAAAATTATTTTCTGTTTTCTCACATGTTCGGCCATTTCCATCATCACAGTGTGACGTGGATTAAGGTAATTCAAAACAGGACATTCCTGTAAAAGCCTCAGTAATTTTTATGAGAAATAATTCTTCCTATTGCCAGATTGTAAAGTGAGTTTGTCCATTTTTTACTCTTATTATTAGAGTTCAGGTGTATGAGATAAATTTAACATTGTCGTACATTTTTTGGGGAATGGTTGGCATCCATGCTACACCGAAATGCTTGATGCCATGGAAAACTGGATGACTTAACCAGAGGGGGAAGTATACTGAGATTTTCAGTGGGCATGTGCCTTAAATTCAGTGAGCACCATTCCAGTCCTGCTGAAGTCAATGCTGTTATTCTGAATTCAGCCCTGGACACCCTTGCTGAGCGGTGACTTTTGTGGCAGTTGCATGGTTGCCTCATAGATAATTTGCAAATTGTGCAAGCTTGTCTGGTATGGTGCTAATTTACTGGCAAGGTCTGGGTACACGGATGCCACACTCTGCTCCAGGGGTGCTCCAGCCATGCCCAGCAGCCAGTGTAGAGGTTTGATTTCTATGCAGCATGACAGGGATATCTGTTGGATGGGCTCAGCCTCCCTTTCACACGTTTAGAGATCTCCAGCCAGGCCAGAATTTGCCAGATGACCACAGTGGGGAAGGCATCAGAAATATTTCCGTAAATATAACCCCTCCACACCCCAAAAAATTTATCTAGTTCGTACATGGGTGTTACACAACCCTTGTTCGGGGCTACAGGAAGTGGCTGGACATTATCTGTCCCGTATTCCGGCTGGGTTTATTTTGGGGTGGTCAGAAAGGAAATCCTAGTGGAGAGGCGGGTGGAACATTTTTGTTGAACTGATGGGAAAAAGAAAAATACCTGGCCATTTGAAAGGGTTTGAACTCTTAGCATAAGGCTCTGGGAGATGGATGAATGGTCAGAGGGAGGTGACGGGCGGGTCAGAGGTCCTGTGGCATAACTCATCACTGTGAGAAATCCCTGTCTCCCAGTGAAAGTCTAAGGACTGGCTGGCAGCAGCGTGATCTGTGGCAGCCAATTCATCAGGAGGATTTCCCGTCTGAATATGCAGATGCGTGCACAATTATTTTACCTATCTCCACAAACAGAGCCCGTGTCCCTGCGAGCTTAAATAAATCTTGGCACTGTCCTTTGCAGGAGGCAGTTTGGGTTCAGCCTGGTTGCCTGCATCCTGCAGAGTTTTGTTCAGCACAGTCCTTGCCCACAGCCCGTCTCCTCTTCCCTTTCCGCTTCCCCTTCCTCCTCCTCCCATCCCACTGCAATCACTGCTGCCCAGACCCATCCTTCACTTGCACAAAACTGATTTCTGTTTATGGAGCAGCTGGCAGCAGCAAGGCTTGAGCACTGAGCGATGACTAAGAAACAAGCCCACTTTTCCCTTAGCTGTCAGGAGCTTTTAGAAATAACACCCTCCTCTGAGGAAGTCAGAATAGCAACAGGAAAATAAGTAAAACCTATTATAAAACAGTTGTCCAAGAACTTAGGCACGGCGCGGGGTAGAGATCAATATGCTGTGAAGGTTAAATCTATTTTCACACTGTGTTCTATTTCACAGTTTAATGGTGTTTTAATGTGTCTGTCACTGAGCCCCCTTCATGTTATGCAGGTAGAGGCTTTACAAAGGAGAAATAACGTTGGCTTTACAAGCTTCACAGTAACATCTTATTTACCAGCTGAGATCTGATGCTTTCCTCTCTGGAGGTACACCAGGACTATTTTATTTTATTTTATTTTATTTTATTTTATTTTATTTTATTTTATTTTATTTTATTTTATTTTATTTTATTTTATTTTATTTTATTTTATATTTAATTTATTTTAATTTTTATTAGTGTTTTATTTTATTTCCTCCTTTTTTTTAATTTTTAGAAGCCATAACGTGGTGTTGCATTTGCAATAATTTTAGATGGCTTTTGGGGAATGCCTGTAGGGTTGGGAGCAGCAGGAGCATGTGTGTGCTTGTGTAGAAGGGACAGAAATATCTACTGCTGTTTATACAAGCTAAATACATGGAGGATATGCAGAATTCCCAGGCTTGAGTTTGCATCCAATTCACAGTAGTATATTTGAGTGCTTTAGCTTGAACTCAGCTGATGCTGGGATGTTGAATCAGGTTTGGAAACAGCATGAAGGACAAAGTAAAGGTTCTGAGAAAGGATGGGGGAGAAGGAGGGCTGATTTCAGTGGAAAGGATGGAAGGAGAGACAGAAGGAGCAAAGGCAAAGAAGGAAGTGAGCTATAAAATCCAGGGTATGTGCGGTGCTAAAGCACACAGTCATGTCCTCTGTGTTTGGGGTGAAGAAATTTATATTTCTAAGACTCAACTCGCACTCTTTGTTTGGAAGAGGGAGAAAGGAAAAAAAAACAACTGTTCTACTTTTATTATCTCTTTTGAGCTTCGGCTAGGGAAGGGAGAGGTTGGGATACCCTGGTCCGAGGGCGCTGCTGGCTCTGTGCAGCAATGGGGCAGCAGATGCTCAGGGGTGCTGACCTGCTCAGTGGGGCTGCTTTGACAGTCCTGCCCTGCCTGAGGCTGGGCCAGCAGCTGGACACAGCCCCTGGCCATGCACAGCCCTGCAGTCTGTCAGGGCTGCACACACCTGGGCTTGCTCCACTGACAGAGCCCGGCGAGCCACAGCCCAGCAGCTCCTCTGGTTTTATCATGAGCGAATCTCAGTGCCTGTGTTTGCCACAGGGACTTGCTCCAGACATCCTCGTGCTGTGACTGAGGTGTGGAGCTGGGGGAGGACAACCTGCTTGCTCCAGTGGCTCCCCCTGTGTGATCTCTCTGCCACCCTTGCCCTCAGCTCTCCCTTGCATCCCTGGGAGAGCGTTCTCCTTTGCCTCGTTGCCTTCCCACCTCTCTCATCCTCTGCTCCCTCAGTTGCTCTTTACCCTCCTATTCCTTTGTCTCGCAGCCAAATGAGTTAACTCTGCACAGCCTCCTGGGAGGGGTGGGCTGTGAGAGGGGAGTGCAGCAGAGGAGGAGATATGATATTAAATCTTCTTAGGAGCAACTTATTAAAATCCTCACGCTTACCCTCAACTGGTCGCTTTGCCAGAGTAAAAACCTTTGCTCTGCCCAGGTCTGCTGAGGGCAGATGCTTGTTGGAGCGTGAGTTTTTAGACTTGCAGAGCATAGACTTGGCTTAACCTGTGTATCTCACCACAGCAGAAATGTCTGCATTGTGTGTTTTGGCTTTGGTGTGCTGCCTGCTCTGAGTTCATCTCTTTCCCCCCTTCCGCTTTCCATTGTTGGAACAACAATCTTCTGCTGGATGCAGAGCTCAGCCATCCCTGTATTGTGGGGCCAAAACAAACTCTCTGCTAGCGTGTTTTCCATCCTCCACAAGTTAAAATACCAGTGCTGAGAGCAGCTGCCCTCCCAGGTGGGGAGCCTGTTGTCCGAAAATCCAACGACTGACTTCATGGGGCAAGACTTTCTCTCAAGCAATGCTGCTGAGAAATGAATTTATGTCCTTTGGAGGGCTCCAGTGGTTCCCTCCCCAACCACCACAGCCACCAAAGTGCAGCCTGGTGAACTGAAACATCACCAATGTTCTGTGCTGCAAGCTACAGTGCTGAGCACTTGCTTTATCCATGCTTTCCAAATGGATGGAAACCTCTGAGAAGGTCAGGGCTGGGGACAGAAATCTTTAGGGAGACACAATCCTACAGGAGTGCCAAAAAATAGCTTCAATCCACGTTTATGCTTCAGTTATTCAAGTCCAATATAGTTAAGGGTGGTTGTCACCCAATATCCCTTTCTCAACATCCCTAACACATTCACATCTGGCCTCGTGTGAAATGGTGAGGACAAAATATTTTCCTGTTCAAACTTGTTGTTTGAGTCTTGTGTCTCTGGGTTTTAGTTTGTTTTGGTTTTTTGCACTGTCCTTTACTGTTTAAGGGTTATTTCACCTTCTCCAACCACTAGATCAAGTCCATGAGTATCTGAATTTTAGCCTTGAGTATACACTTTGAAAACTCCTCCAACCGTGGTCACCTTACTGAAAAAAGAACTGGATACCTGTTATGGTTCTAATATTTAAGGACCAAATTTATACAAATATGCCACATTAATGACAGAGTTTTAGATTAAACTGGAAATTTGAGAAAGTTGCCTGATCAAGTGGCTTTGACGTGTAATGTTCATTTTTAGAACTAAAACTTTGAAGCCTTGGGCAATCCATGGCCAGGTGCCTTATATCAGGTGTTGGGGTTTTGGAAAAGTGACAAAAGCCACACTGAAGCAGAAATGCTTCATTATTGTAAACTTTCTTTCCTCCTTCACAGAGGAGACCTAAGGGAAAGGATGCTTGGGTTTTTTTCTTGCTGAAAATAAACTTTTACAGAGGTCATTAATGCAATAATATAGTTTGTTTGAAACCTCAGATTTACTGTGGGTTTCCTCGTGAAATATTGAAACACAAATCGCAGATTAGAAGTAAATATAAGGTTAGAGACAGGAAGACATCCAAAATCATGTGAATTTTAAAGAAATTATTAACACACAGGGATATGATAGTTTAGTGTTGGCTAATTCTTATTTATAGAAGCTAATGGAGGATTTTCTAGTGTGAGAGAATTAATGTTTCTGGTAGCTGAGAGAAGAGTTTTGCTTCTCCTGCTGGGAGAAATTCAACATTCCCAGGGGATGGTGGCAGAGGGAGGGTTCAGAGATTTGCACAGCTCCTGGAATAGAAATGGGTCTGGATGCTCCCAGATAGGAAGAAAAGAGAATTACTGAGCACCAGCCAGGGCAGAGCTCATGGTTCTGTCCAAAGAGAGAACTTTGCAGGTTTGCTGGCACTGTCCATAAAAATTAATAGTTTTTAGAGTATAATTTAGATTTTTCCTTTGCATATTCTGTTAATCAGTCTTGGAAAGTATTTTTCAGAACTTTGTCAAATGAACATTTGAAAATGCTAAATGATGTCACACAGAGACCTTGTCCTGATGGATTTTCATGAGCAATCCGAAATATTGTGGTCCTGGACTCTGAGGTAAAGTTCTTCAGCTGTTCATATTCAGATCCACTTGCATTTCATGTAATATCCACTTGTGGAGATTGTCTACTTGTGGAGGTTTTTGGCTTCTTGAGTACATTTTTGAAGTCATGTTTCTGCCATTGATATTAACTAGTGGCTACTCCTATTTTCCCAATGTCTAAAATTTTCTCACTTCACATAAAATTCTCCCTGTAAAATTGACCCTACAAAACACCCAGGATGCATCAGCACCACTGAAGCAATTTAAGTGAATCGAAATATCTAAAAAACATTGTTTAAAACCCTCACCTAGACCTGATACTTTGTGAAATTTAGTGGAGTATATACATTGGAGATACTCATAAAGATAAAATCAGTTCATAACCTGATAATAAGTACTGTGATACAAATTTATACATTTCTCTGAAATGCTGAGGCCTTCTTGCCATTTCTTAATTGGAAAGTCACAAACTTAGTTATATGTTTTATTTACATCCCCAGCTACGTTTTATTGCAAGACTTTGGAAAATATTTTGTAACAGTGCAATAGTTCTGACAGTAAGTCAATGTAAGATATCACAGAAAAAAAAAATCTCAACAATTATCCTTCCCACCCAAACCTTTTCTTAGAAGCAGTATTAGAAAACTTTAATGGCATTTTACTCCCACCATAGGCAAAAAGAGTTTTTTCATTGACTTGAAGGGAAGAAATGTTTAACCCCTTACTTTTTGCTTTAGCAGAGAGGAGTAGTTGGGTTGTTGGGGCATTTTGGATGGAAGCTGAGTTATAATAAACAAGAATAACAATAAATAGTTATAATAAACAGTTCCATTGTAATAGTTATAATAAACAGTTCCATTTAACCTGAATTGAGCAGCTCCACAGCTGAGGTTCTCTTTCTCTGCCTGCATCCCCCTCTAAAAATATCTGCCCAGGTGCCATCGTTATGCAGTGAAAAAGCAGAATCCAGTGATTATAAAATTTCTGCAGTGCTGCAGGCGATGCAGAGGCTGAAATGTGATATCTTGGCCCTGACACAACTCCAAAAGAGCTGTCAGAAAGGTCAGGATTTCATTTCAGGTCTGTCCATTTCCAGTGCTCGCTGCACTCCCTTCTCCTGCTCTGTTCCTTCATTTCCAAACCACTCTGCAGCAAGCACATCCTCTCAACAAACCTCCCTGGACTAACAAATGTAGGTAATAAATAAGTGGGGGAGAGTTTCAAAGCTAGAAATTTCCTTCAAAGCCTTGTGGAAGGGGATGTATTTCGGAGCATGAAGGCCATTCTGGATCCTTGGGCTTTCTCTCACAGCTCTCTTTTCCGTGCTGAAAATCTTGTACCTTTTCTTTTTTTAGAAGATTTGCTAATTCTCTTCTCACCCTCTGTCCCCATGCCAATTCTTCTCACAGTTGTTGCATTAAATGACACATTTACAAGGTGTGATTGACCAGGTTCAGGTCTGAAGTTCAGTACATTACATCTAAAACTCTGATTCATGACTGCAAAATTATATCAACTCAAGTGCAAATTAGATAAACTCAGGGTACCAGTTCTCACCTGAATTTCAGTCTTTCTTAAGAGCATCAAATCATTGCCTGCACCTCTGCTGTGGGAACTCAGTGTGGGCTGCAGTATCTGTCTGAGGAATTGGAGATGCAGCAGGGCTAACTCCTCCTGAAATGGATCTGACCAGATTGCCCAGGTCACCCAAGACAGCTGTGGCATGGCTAGGGATCAGGTTGTGGCCTTCTGTAACCATGATATTATCCTTTTGAGCAGATTGCTAATTTTTTTTTTTTTTTTTTTGCCACTCACAAACCCATACAAAAAAACTCATACCAGTGGAGATGAGGATTTCTGTATAATTGTGAGTCTGTGAGAATGGCCTTGATCTTCACACCAGATTTTTTGGATGTACATCCATATTTCCTTTCAGGTTCACATATTTAATGGTTTATTTGAAACCTGTTGCATACTTTTTGTATTTGTCTTTAGTGAAATATTTACATTTCTTCAGTGAACACTGAACCAAGTCACAACAATTAATAAACACTTTAAAAAAGCAAAAATATTCCCCATATTCACATCCATAGCCAGTCATTCCAAGCAATCCCTTTTTTTATGACATATATTTCTAAAACCTCTTTATTACTGCTATTTTTTCCAGATTTGGTCTTCAGGTCAAGCTGGACTTCACTATGTTGTGGACCCATCTTGCAGCTCTGTCACCTGATGCTCAGGAATAGAACAGCCAAAAGCTTCTGCCTGGAAGCAGGTGATGGACTGGAGCAGCTTTTATCCTGCTGGTGAGTGTCCTGTATAATGAGGTGTGTGTGATGACATGAAACATCTTATTTTCATCCCTTACTCTGTCCATTTTTGCTTGCTTCTGAACTTGGTAATGATTGCAAAGCAGCAGCTGGGAAAACAGTCGCATCTCGAGTAATACACGGAGGATTTTAGGCACTGCTAAAATCAAAAGAAGCAATGGGCCAATCTCAAAGAAATCACCTGCAGAACATCAAATGGCCAGAAGGATTTTAAATGGCCATTTATTCCAGGAACTGGTAGCTTTTGTGTAATCATACTTATATGTATCATCAAGTTCAGAGGGAGAAGTCCCACTCTTAGGAGGAGTGTTAGTAAACAAATAAACCAAGGGACATGAGGAAAGGTAATACCTTTTATTTGACACACTAATCTCAGTTGTGGGCAAGGAGACAAGATTTCAAGCATTGAAGCCTGTTGTCAGGGCTGAGACAACACACTGGTTTTCTGGTTGCAGGTCTCAAGTTCAGGATTGATCACATCTCATTCTACCTCAACACATACAACCACTACAAGGAGCTGCAGATCTCTTTTAGTGAGAGTTTCTACTGCAAACACAGTTCTTCAATTAAATTCATTAAGAATGAAGAATTATTCACAGCTGCTGGATTATGATCAGGACACAGCCTAAAAATGAAGCTAACTTTGACTTTCAGTCTGTTTCTTAGCAAACTGGTCATGTGTTTTCCCAGCAGGGTTGCTGGAGTGAAAGTGTCCACAGTGTTCTGGCCCAGTGTAATCTACATTTCTAATTAAGGCTATTTGCAAGTCCAGCTATCTGACATGTGCAAATAACAAATGATAAAGCAATGAGAGCAAGCAATCTGCAATGAAACCTTTGTTTTAAATTTCCTTCTTTTATCTTCTCTCATATAAATGTCGAGTGCACAAAGGATGCCTTGGCAATGGCACTCACTCACTGCTGCAGAGGGCTGGGGCAATTTTGGTTGTTCTGTTTTCCATCTCTAGGGAGTTTCCCATTTGGGCAGGGGGTGTTTGATAGAAATGGCTCTGTGTGCTTGTAGATCCTGCTGGATTGGGGTAGTTCAGCACCTTGCAGGGCTGGCTCTGCAGCTGCAGCTTGGCATTCATTCACCTTAAGCATCCTTCCCTCTTGGAGCTCTCCATGGTTGGTTCAGGGGCTGGGCAGAATCATCACCATGTTCAAAACCAGATCTTCCTAAATTACTCACTTTTCAGGTTTCCAGGCTTTGCTCTCTAATCTGTCTTGGAAAGAGAAGTGGATTTTGAAACTCCTAAAACAGTTTATTCTTCCAGCTGTTTTTTTTTTTTTGTTGTTGTTGTTGTTTTTTTTTTTTTTTTTTTTTTTTGTTGTTTTCTCCAGACCATTTTTTCCCTGATAATTTGACACATTTTTGCAAACAGTCTCTGCTTTCACCTGCAGTCTCACATAGAAACTGAGCTTGTTTCACCTGCCTTGCCACCCTGCCTGCTTGGTACCTCATCACTTTGGCTCTGCCCATGTACCCCAGTCTTGAAGCCCCAGGCTGGCTGAGAGACATCCAGGCTGCCCCACTGCTCAGGCTGGATACCTCTGATTTGGAAACTGCTCTGAGATAGGAGAAAATTAATTGGAAACCTAATCTCCAAAGGTGTGCATTGTCAAGGGAAAGGTACATTATCTAACATGATGTACACATGTGTTGAGAAGTTGCAACAGGTTGGTCTAAATCATGAATTGCTTTTGAAAAGGAAGGGAATTTCAAGCTCTATGTTTTTTTAGGCTCCTTCTCACTGCTAAACCTTTAGCAGTCCCTTCTTTCTATTATTCATGATTTCTCTGCTGTTCTCATAAGAGGTTCATGATGATTTTCGATTTTAGAAGACAGCGCTATAAAAAGCAATTAAAAAAGTCAAAATATCAATAGAGTTGTGATATATAACCACAAGACTTGGCAATACTTCATTTTCCTTCAGATTTAGTGTCTTCTTATGCACAGGTTTTCTCAGATTTCTTTTGTGAGGAAACAAGACTGGAGCTCTCATTTTGCTGGGCATAGAAAAGAAAGAAGAAGAGAGGAATAGTGGACCTCTGCTATGATGGGAAAACCTCATTTTTGTCTCAGTCATTTGAGTAAATGTTTGCTGGATGGAGGAGCTTGCTCTTGTGGTCAGATGGAGGAAAGCTGGAATGAGGATGTTTGACCTGAGAGCTCTTTTCTGTGAAGAGATAAGAAACAAAACTGGAGGGGAACATTCAGAAAAGGTAAATAACCTGTGAATTGTTTCGTCTTTGTCCTGTTTGGGCTATTTTGTATGTTTATCATTGTATTTCTCTGTCCATCCTTTGTTTTTGTTGCTCCCAAAGTGTACCCAACACAGCACCATTTGTCCTTTTCATGATTCCTTCTACCCTTTGGCACTACAATATGCAGAACATGTTGGTGAACAGGACGAGACATAGATCCATTTAAGTAATTTCTCATTATTACCTCTTTCCATGGTCTAAAAGCAGGATCTCATCTCTGGTGTGATTCGTAGCCAGGAAGACAAGAACACAGCTGGAGGCTGCAGTATGCAACAGGTATGAAAAGGAAGGGAGATATTTTATGCTGCTGTTATCACCAAAAATAGACCTGTAAGACCAATAATGGAAACCATCAAGATTAAATACAAGTAAGGGAGAGCACAGGTGAATTTTACTCTTTTATAAGCTGCAGAGAAATAAATGTTAGGGACAGATAATCCTAACCTGTCACATGCAGCTTTTATTTCCTATATAATATTAAAACAACAGCATGGAAAAGGAGAATTTCCATCTTCTTCCAGCCACTGCAGAAGCCCAAACCAAGACAAACCACATGTGACCCTTGGTAGGTCAGACCTGAGCAAGTCTCACCCACCCTGTGAGGACAGGGAGAGCCCAGCTCTGGGTGCATGGGGGTGAGGAATTCTGAGATCCTCTGATGGGAAAGGTCAGGAGAGCATCGCCGTCTCTTCCAGGAGCTCCAGCACCGAGGGGAAAAATAAATCACACAAAGCTTAAATAGGAAACCGCAGCTGCTGTCAGATTAAATCTGTTACAAGTGCATTCCACTGCCTTGCTGAACAGTGTTTTATTTCACACCTCAAAATGTGAGGCCCTGTGCCATGGACTTGCTCCTTTTTCCCTATTCCCCCTAGATGACTTAACAAGCTGAAAGTGCAGCTGGAAATTAATGCTTCCTGTCTTTTTAAATAATGTGACATTGAAATCCTGGTATTTAATGTGTTGGCATTTAGCATGCCACAATATTTCAGTTACTTTGCAGTGGTTGGGGTGCAGAAGTGTTATTACAGCTGTTCTAAAATTCTGACAAAGAGGTGCATTTCTCTCTTCTTTTTTTTTTGGTTCTTTTTTTTCCTCTACTCTGTCCCACCATAATTGCTTTTTGCTGCATCTCTGAACCGTAACCATGGCGATCTGCCACATTCATCAGAGGACCCTCTTGTTGTTTTGCTTGTGTGAATGTAAGAAGGGGAAAAAATATAAAAAATAGAAAGAAAAAAGAAAGAGGAGGCATACAATATTTGCAGAACTTTCCCCAAAAAAGCACAGATTTTTATTTTTTTGATCCCCCTCCTCCCTTTTTTTTTTTTTTTTCTTTTCCTAAGGACAGAAGCTGCATTGGAGAAGTGGCCTGGCCAAAACACCAAGGACTTGTTCATAGCCTAAAAAAGGGAGAGGAGGAGTCTGGGTCTGGAGGTGTCACTCTGTGGAGAACAGGCTTCGATAACTGGAGCTTTCAAGCCATTCCCCCCTGAAAGAAGGAATTGTTATGTGCAGAAAGGGCAGGAAAGGTTGACCCTTTTCCATTTCTGTCTGATGACAAGCTGGTCCTTGTTCGAAGAACGAGTTCATGCAGAACACCATTACCATAAACTCATGCCATTTCTGACTGGGGTAGGAGAAACTGCTTGGGTTTGGACAGGAGCTGCCCTTCCCTGGGTTTGCTGGGTACATGGTCTGTTCCTCATGCCATAGGTGGTGAGGAAGGAGAGATGTTGAAACCACTGGCTGTGATGAGGCAGGCAAGGGGTGAAGGGGAAAGGAAATGTTCATGCTCTGACATATTTTTCTACATCTGACACCTTGGTGTATTTCTTTTTGACTGCTTCAAGGATCTTTGGAAATCAACCTGGAGGCTTTCATGTAGAGGGACTTGGGCAGTTCACCTTTGCTCATGTTCTGGAGGTACTTCAAAGGGATAGGAAAGTGTCTGACATCCAAAGTGTCCTTTGACAAGCTTTGCCCACCCAATCCATCACTGTTGGTGGACTCTTCAAGACACAAGGAAAGAAAAGCTAGCAGTGGTTGTCAGAGGGTCTTTGTGGGATCCTGTAGTGTGGAGCATAGGACATGTAACTTCCAGTGTCTGTCACATGAGATGACTGGGGATGAGGATTTCATATCCTACAAAACCTGGCTTGCTCTGTAGAACAAGCTGTAGAAGAGATTTGTCCCCCTGTAGAGGTAACTCAGCTCATTTCCATGGAGCAGAAACAACAACCTGACATTATTTTGCTCTCCTTCAACATGACAGCCTGGAACAGAGTGATGAAGCAGCTGTGCTCTGCATCCTATGGCAGCACTCACTGGGTGATTTTGAGAGATTTCCTAAATGTCCTTGCTGTGGCAGTCATCTGCAGCAATACCCAATTGTCTTGTAAACCGGTAGCTCTTGACACAAAGCTTCATCTGAATGAGTAATTGCGTGTCCCAAGGCTGTGAGTTGTTGTAATTGGGGACTGGGCTTTGTTTTGGCTTTTCATCATTTGGCACGGGAGCTCTGGTGTCTGGGACTTCAGAGCAGCAACAGGCTGGTGCAATTCACCCCCAAGCTGAGTTTGAAACTCCTTCAGCCTCGTGTTTGTGCCCTGCCATGGCTGGTAGTGCTCACTGTGGAGCTGTGACAACTGGGGGAGCTTTTCTGCTCCTCCTTTGCTCTCCCTCAGCCAGCTGCACCTTCTCTAACTTCCTCATACAGTGGAAGTTCCACTTATTTCCTCACACCTCAGCATTGGTTCTGGTGGGTCAAAACCTCCGTGTGTGCTGCCAGTGCCCCATTTCCCAGACTGGGATCTCAGCACACGCCCAGCCCGTGTCTGAGGTTCCTGCCACTGCCCAAAGCAGGGCACACGTCCCTCCTGCCATCAGCACAGAAATCCTGGGTGTTAGGGGATTCATATGCTCGGCGGTCATGGGATGGACATGTCAAGAGGAAGATATCACCTGCTACACACTTGAAGGGCTTATTGAAGAGAAGCCAAAAAGAAACAAGTGTAGAAGGTCAGTGTGCTGAGGTAATGAAGTTAGGGAGGAGTATCCAGCCGACCACTTTTATCTATGAAGAGCAAGGAGAAGGGATTGGAGCCAGTTATGGCCCTGAAGTTAGCGCAAAAGAGCAAAACCTCAGCAGCGGTTCTGGGGGGTCAAAACCTCCGTGTGTGCTGCCAGTGCCCCAATTTCCAGACTGGGATCCCAGCCTGTGTCTGAGGTTCCTGCCACTGCCCAAAGCAGGGCACACGTCCCTCCTGCCATCAGCACAGAAAGCCTGGAGGAGGCAGGAAGGTTCCCCAGGCAAAGCTGCTCATTGATGTGCCTCAGCCTGGGCATTTGCTGGCAAGGAAGAGCCACCAGAGCATTGCTCAGTGACCTGAGAGGTATTTGGTTAGAAAATGTCTGGTTCTGTTCTCGTCTGGGAGCCATTTGATCCGTCCCCAAAGATGCAGCACAGTGAAGGCCCCGGGGCCCTGCCATGGGTGACAATGGATACGTTGGGGTCTGCACAGCAAACCAGGCTGTCTGCAAGTCAAAAAGTCTTAGAGACCCGTTTGTAGGTGGGATTGTCAATACAGAATAACAAAGCGAAAAGCACTCCGGGCTAAATGTTATCAGAGATTATTTTTAACTTTATTTTTACTCTTTCTGATGTGTTCTTCAATCTGTCTTGTTGATGTTTATTTTTCTGTTTGCAGTAAGGGTCATGTGTCATGCCTCCCTTGCATCAGGTGCCATACAACCATGTCCTGTCCTTCCCACAAACAGGTCACAAAGTCTCTCTCTGGGCATGAGCTCTCACTGGCTCTGTAGTCACTGACTTGTACATGCCCTGTAACAGGAATTTCTTTAGAGGGTATAGGACACCTCATTTCTCTCAGTTTTACCTCCTAATTGGAGGTAAAACAGGACATAAAAAGTGCAATAATATTTCAAAATATTTTCCATAATCAAAATTCACAATCAAAATTAATAATAATTATAAATACCTTGAAATCCAGTGTATTTATATTTTGATATTTTATACAGGGAAACTTATTTGCCCTGGAGTTGTTTTCTTGCTTTCTGCCCTTTTTTTCCACATGCTTCCTCCACATTTCCTGAAAAACCTGGGACCCAAACAGTAAAATCAAAATAGATTTTCAGTTTTTTATCCATCATAATGTAGAACTTTCAAAAGGCTGAAAATTCCCTGCTGAATTCTGAAGTAGTGTTTATCTATGGAAGAATGCTCTGTGTGTTGTTTGCAGGGGGCAATCAGAGGACAAAGGTAGAACCTTTTTTATGAGTAGGACCTGCACTAAATCCTGTTCTACCGTGTTCTGTTAAGGATTCATTGAGTACATATCTGTAGATGTAAAAACCTGCTAGTGAAAATAGATATAGAGGTAAAGCTACTCATTAATGACTTGAAAAGAGGTAAATTAGGTGATGAGCGATAAAAAGTGAAACACCAACTTTTCACTGAACAACTGTCTTAACTTTTTTTCCCAAGGAAAATAGGACAATGAAGGAGTTATGTAAGGTCTCACTGGACCATGTGAGATCCATCCTGGGAAAATACAGGAGCTCTGGGAATGCAGCATCTCATCTCAAGGAAAAATGGCCACAGGATGAGGTGGGCTTTGGAGATAGTTGTGAATGTGATACAAGCCTGAGGTGCCAATTTAAATTTAACTTTTTTTCCCCTAGAAGTGAGCAATGCCTGGGAGTTTCCAGCCTCCTGCAGATGAAAAACAATAAAGAGACTCTACATGGATGTGTCTTGGTGGGACTAGAAAGGTGCTGTTTCCATATTGCTGATCTCTGAGGGAATTGTTCCAGTGTAAGGTAGGTTCTGAGGCACAAATGACTTTCATTTTTTCCAGCTCTATTTCGGTTGTTATGGCTGAACACAAAATAGGGCTCAGCAGGGCCATTTCGTGGAGCTGCCATAGGCTGGAGCTTTCCACACAGCAACACTGCAGCAGGCTGTGTGATGATGAGCACCACGAGCTGTAATGCCAGGTAGAGCAAATGCAACTCAGAGCTGAAAATTAAATATTTTTAATTAAAATCCACATCTGCAAGCTGAGAGGCAGGGTTTGGCTGCTGAGCTGTGCTGCCACACTGGGATCACCAGTACCAGGGATGGTGATTCCAGAGAGGCAGCCAGCAGATCTCACTGGTTAATATTTAAAAAGGTGCTGGTGCCCAATGGAAAATGTTTTGTGAAATGCCCTGTCAGGAGTGATTGTATCTGCTTGTGAGTAGTGTCACAGGTGGGGAGCATGGCTCTCCCTTCTGTCAGGGGCAAGCCTGGCTTTTATGAAGGTTCCAAGATGCCTTTTGATGCAATGGCCACTGAATTTGTTGTTATGCCAACGGTGTGCCATGAGCTCAAACTAAGCCATCCTCAAAGTTCCTCTAAATTCCTGACTGCTCTTTCCACGGCCTTGGATAACATCTTTTGACCATCTCTTGACCATCTCTCTGTTTTTGCTGAGGAGAGATGGAAAAGGTGCTGGTAGGGTTACCAAGCCAGGGCTTTGTCCTGCACATCCCACATGCCCCACACTGCTGCTGCCTCTCCTCTGGCCCCACTGCTGCCCCACAGCACCCCCTGAGCAGGGCTTGTGCCTCTCTGTGTTCTGTGGGGTCTTCTGGAGCTGGAAACACCTGCCAGGAAAGGTTTCATTTCACCATCTCTTTTTGGTTTTTAATGGAATAACTGAATCAGTCTCACACCGTCCTTCCTCATGCAGCTACAGAGGCAAGGAGGAGCCAATGAGGAGTTAATTACATTCCTCTGCACCTCTCTGTCTATGTTATAGACCGTGAGAGAGCAGGTCTGAAGCCTGTTAGCAATGATTTCAAAGCAGGAGAGTAGAGCAGCATATTCATACCTGGTTAATATGCCTCAGCTCTCATCAGCATTTAGCTACCCCCTACTCTGCTGTGTTGGTTTTTCTATGCAAATAGATCTAATAGTATGTTTTTCATGACAAACAAACAACAAAACCTGTATCCTAATATCTTTTAGCAGGCAAGGAGTAACGTCAAGTGGCAGATTAAGAAAAACATGCCAGAAATATTTAGAAAGGCTTTGGGGAAGAGAAAAGCTTGAGCTTTCTGTTTACTTCCTAAGTTTCAGGTTTGTTGTTCAGGTTTGTGTCTGCTTAAATGGAGAAGCAGGAGTGGTGAGAGAGAGCAGAGAATTTACAGACTTGGAACATGAAGATCTCAGCGAGACAAAAGCTTGTCACCCTCCTATGTCTTCCCAATCAGTTTGGAAACAAGACATAATCAGCTGAGGCAGTCTGAGCAAACAGGGTTATCGTTCAGCCTTCTCTGAAAGTGACCAGATTAATACTTAATTCTGTTAAACAAGAAGTGAAGTTTGGAGAGGCCAGCCCACCTTGGAGAAGGGTGGCTGTCAGTGCTACAGAGCAGGTGGTGAAACACGAATGGTCAGGTTCAGTTTTGTTTAAAATCAATTTCATTTGCTCTAACACAACCAGGTTGTGTTGGTTATTTTCAGTAATGGCTGGGAATAATTAATTCTCTTTTGATTTAACAAATCTCTCACTCTCTCTCGTCACTCTAACGAAACCCCCAAGTTTTATTAAAAAAAAATTACTTTGACACCAAATTAACTCAAGATTTTTAAACCAGTTGTCAGTGTGCCTTTAAGTCAAATCCTCTTTCCACTTTTAGCACAGACGCACGAAAGAGAAGGCTGCTGTTCCTCCACGAGCACGGGGGAAGATTGAGTTGTGTGTGGGAGGACAGAACAGGAGAATACTCCAGTTACTTGGGCCACTCCTCCAGCAAAATTAATAAGTATTGTTAGAAAGTACTTTGCAGGGTAAAAAAAAAAAAAAAAATTTAGCTCCTAAGTGTAGTCGAATGATGGGGCTGAGCTGGCAATAATAATAATTAAGAGGAAAAAAGAATTGAAAAAAAAAGGTGGCTAATTTTCCCCACCATTCAGACTTATTCTGGGGAAACAGGAGATAGCGCTTTTGTCGCTGTTTCCAAACTGGATAAATCACCCAATCCACAAGCCATAACAAATCTTTCTTCTGTTCCAGCTCTTTCTGAAATTATTTTTCCTCCAGAGAGGGAGGATTGCAGCCCCAAACTTGATTCTGAGGGGTCCAGGATATTCAAGCCTTCAAAGGTCATTCAGACACAAACTAAGACAGACCATCTAGCAAGCATGCGGGGATTGGGTTCAAAATCAAATCTAGGTACTACAAATACCCTGAAGAATTTTCTTTCCATTTTCTATTTTGCCCCATCACTCATATATTGTACTATTGAGTTATCTAAAGAAATAAAGCATGTTTATGTCATCTAGGTATATTCAGCAAACTTTATTCCTCTCTCAAGAGTTCATCCATCAGTTTCAGCCTCCATCTAAGCTGGGGACATGTGGATCTGTGAGTATATCACTGCATCTTTCTACATCCTGTTCATTATGATGGCTGATCAGCAATTTGGGCTCAGGGAAAGGCACAAACTCGACCCAGACAAACCCCACAGGCCTGTCAGAATACAAAAAGAGTGAGGAGGGGATAAATCCTTTTTGCTCTCCAGAAGTAACCACAGAAACCTGATGCGTAAGATAAATACAATGCAAATAAAGAGGAATCCAGTCTCCTTTCAGCCCTGTGGGGTTATACTGACATGCAGGATTCATGTCTCCTTGGCAATACAGCCTCTTTCAAAGGCTTATCAAATTCCAGCTTAGATTCCCTTGTGTTTAATTTTAGAAAATGATAACAGAGTTTCAATGCTCAAATAATAAATACCTGTGTTGCTTTATTTTCATGGTGAGATGATTCTTGGTTGATCTATAATTAACTGGTCTAGTTCCAATGGTGTCCTTCAAATTACATCATCTTTCTTTACTGTTCCCCTGGTCTCACCATCCTGAATCCTGAATGCATTTAGGAAGAATCATCATAAGTTCTTTTCAATCTTCAGGTGTTTAAATAAGACAAAGTCCCTTAACCTCTTCAAGAGGGAGCCAGTGCATTCCTGTCACATTTTTATACCCTATTCTGCACTCGTCCCAGTGAGGTGTCTGTTCCTAAATACCAGAACTAGATGGAATATTCCCACAAGTTTTTATCAAAGCTTTGAGCATTGATAGCTTTATATCAAAAACACCTCTCCTAGCATAGTCTAGCCATTCCCTAAATGACCAATAAGCCAGACTCTTTCTTTCCTTTGTGGCACATTTTACTTTTTTCCAAGCTTTTGGCATCTCTCTTTCCAGGACTTGGTGAATCTTTGGAAGAGTGAAAAGATGTGAAAATTCCAGTTTGAGGAAGCCAGAGCTTTGGTTGTTGACGAAATCTTAAAACTCCATTTCTTCTTGGCCTCTCCTCAGCCATTTTCTGCACAAGTTGTGCTCCAAGCAGAGCAGAGCTTGTTTCTGTGCCTCGACAGAACTGGTAAGATGCATACAAATCCCATGGCCATTAATAATAATGATAATATTAATAACACCTGCATGGTAGTCTAGGTGAGCCCCTCTCAGCCTTTCTTCTCATGCGTTTCCAAACCAGCAGATGAAAAGGGATTTGCAAATGCAATGAGAGGATCAGCCATGCTCTAAGCAGCTTTTGCTACTGAGTTTTGCAAAATTACAAGTAAAATTTGTGTTGCCTGTCAGGTTTCCTAGGAGCCACAACATGAGTTGGAGCAAGTGGTGGGGACTGAGGGAATTGCTCAGGTGGTGCTTCAGCATCTCCAGGGTGGTTCCCCTGTTTGTGATAAGGTCAGACCAGTGGGGACTGTCCTAAGTCATAATTCACTTTTAGATCAAAGATCATATTTTGAGATGAAGAATGCAATTATGAATAGTTTATAAACTGTTAGTAAATTATTAATAGGGAAGAATACCCAAGTCATGAATAACATGTTATAGATTATTTAAAGCTCATCAGTTCTGGTAGTGTAGATGAATATAAACCTGGCTAATAAGCACAGTATTGAACAGCCCATAACAATCGATTTACTCATTATTAATATATCTATTACTGCCTTATTAATGTGTTGTTCACTATTTATGTGATTGCTCTGGCAGTAAATTAATCTAAACAGATTTCTTTTTAAACAATAATTTATTTGGAAAAATTATTCTTCTGCACTCTGAATTTGGAATTTGTTGAAGAATATGCATAAGCACCTTTTTGTCCCTGTAGTAAACTAAAAACATTTGACTGTTTATAATGCCTGCCCAAAAGGTGGTATTTCCTCTGCCACTGCTATCAAAACCCCTTTCCATAAACTAATCAAATTAATGTGCAGCCAAGGGAGAAATCTAAAATAATCATGTTGATCTAGGGCTTTGAAAGGAAAAAAAAATTGACAAGCAGAAAGTTATCAGGCCTGTTGGAAGTGTGGTCCATGTGAGAATACCCTGGTGAGATGGGTGGGATCTGCAGCTCTGGTTGTACATGACATTGTCTGAGCACAGCTCCAGGGGTAGCACTGAGGAAGGAGCTGGTGGGGTGAATATCAGGAAGCATTTCCTGGCAGTGAGGTCTGTCTGAGGTGGTGGAAGGGTCTCCCTGGAGAAATGGAGGAAGTCCTGTTGCTGGAGTCAATTAAAGGCCAGTCTAGACAAGCCCTCCATTAGGATATTCTCCCAAGGAGCACCCTTGCAGACAGAGAGGGAAATGACATGAGGGATGGGAAAATGACCTCATCCATCTCTGTCACCTTTAAAATGCAGAGGCTATGTTGGTGTTGGCTACCCCTCCACAGAGGATGCCAGTAAAGATATTAATCGTGGAGATGGTTTTGTGATACGGCTGGAAGGAGACAGTAAATATCAGTGACTCATAAGAATTGGCAAAAAGGTCCTTCTGACGCGTCTTTTGGTCACTATTTTTGTGGTGAGGTCGGGATAATAATCAAGCACGTGGGGAAAGTCATTTGGTTCATTTATAGAGCCCAATCAGATAGCATTTGGATTTCATCATCACGAAAGATAACAAAAGAAAAAAGATTAAATTGCAGTGCACCTAAAAACATTGGAGTGTCCTCCACTGGAGACAGTCATCCTGTCTCCATCCAGAGCTGCATTCCTCTAGACCTAATGCTGTAGCATAATCAATAAAAGGAGCTCAGCTCCACCTGGGTAATGGCAAAGGGCTTTATTTTACCCCTCTTGGCCCTGTGGCAGCATCAGCAGCTGCTTGGTGGCCTTTGCTGTCACAAAGCTGCCACCCTGGTGGGAGGGTGGTACATGGGACACCCACCATCAGGATGTCCCTGGCAGAGCAGGAGGGCTCTGGGGACATCTCTGCCCTCTCCACCCTGGTGCCTGGCAGATGGGACACAATCAAGGACCCCGTCTGCCTGCCTGGCAGTGAGGTGTTGGAGCAGCTCCCTGTTGCTTTTGTGGGCACCATAAATGTGATCAGATTTAGGGGCTGCTCCAATTTATACAGCACTGGTACCTCCAAGACAGCTGGGAAGCAAAAGTGGCTCTAAAACATCACAGTGATGCACCAAATAAATGCTTAGCTCAAAAACTGGCCCTGTGCCTCACACAGACTGACAAGGGTCTGTCAAAATCTACCTGTGCAGAAGAACAGGGAGGAGATAATGATGGTTTTTACCTTGCAAAGGTAGGAATTATTTCCATCCTGTGCAATAAAAGCTTAATGGTGTACATGCAAGGCACAGCTGTACAATTCATCTCGTAGTCAGAATGTTATCCTGAAAATTAGGTTTTAGTTAACAAAGCACACAGCAATTCTCCCCTCATCCAACAGCTAGAAGTCCTGAAAAAAACAGGTAGGGGAGTCAGGCTGGGAGTAATTTTCTTCCCTCTCACAAAGCATAAATTGCTTTTGACTATTTGTTTGTTTGTTTTTAAAGGCATTTATTTATTTATTTATTTATTTATTTTCGAGTTTCCAAGGTCATTAAAAATGAATGCAGGCCTTTAAATTTCTAAATACCAGAGGAACTCCCGTTAGCTTTCATCCTGCTGTCAGTGTCTTTTTCGGGACTATCGCAGCCGCAGATGCGGAGGAAACGCGCCCGGCCGGTAGATAACGCCTGGCTGGCCTCTGACCCTGGGGTTAAACTGCTGTCTGGGCTGTGCAGACCAGCATCCCCCCTTCCCAGGGATGGAGAGCTGCCAGCCAGCTGTCAGCGTGCCAGGGCATTGCATCCAGCACAGGGATGTGAGGATATGGTATCATTTAATGTCCCTTCCTTTCATGCCCCTCTGCGTTCACAGGGATGCAGGGGATTGTGTGAGCTGAGCCTCCCATCAGTTGTGTTTTCATAGCTGCCAACTAAATCTGATTAGTTTGTCTGCATTCCCGGGAAAGTAAATCTGCTGTTTATCTCCAGGTCCATCGAATCCTGGTTATTTCAACTAATGCTTGTTAAGGCATATTATTATTTATTTTCCTTGCTGTGCAATAGCCACAAGGATTTTTACAGTCTGTTGAATTATAGGTAAACGGATGGTTTATCAAGCTAATACAATGAGACTGGTAAGGCAGAGCCAGGCTCTCTGAGCCTCTTGTTCAATAAGGGAAGGGACAGAATGACAGATTCATGTAGCTTTGATTTGGTCCTGATGGCACTAAGGACGGAGGAGTGATTGCTGTTGTTGGAGCTGTGCAAGCCACCAAAGTGGTTTTTAAGGGGTCTTTGACTGCCCTGCTTGCTACAGTCCCCCCGTGGCCTGCTGCAGGACAACTTCTGCCTAAAATCTGCAACCAGAACATGCCCTTCCCAAAGCCTGGGTATGCCACAGCTTCATTAACACCACCTCCAGCTGGCTCAGGTTGGGTATCAGGGAATGAGGGACACTTTCCTTACAGTCCATTATCACAGTGGTGTTTGCTGCTGCTCAGGTGACTTGGCTCCTTTCTGTTCCTCCCTGGCCCAGCAGTGTTTGCACTTGCAATAATACTGTGAGTTTAGAGATGGGAAATTGAGTTTAAGTGATTTGCCCCAAGACATCCACAAAGACTGTACAGAGCAAATGAACGAACTGGGGAAACAGATCCTGAGCTAAGCCCTGCCCATCCCCACTCCATTCTCCTTCCTCCAGCCTGAGATGGAAAAGAGAGGTCACATGCTTTAAAGCATGGCAAACAAGCAAGAGTAGGCATGGGACTGAACAGCTTCCAAACAGGATCTTCCTGAAATACATTTGGCAGTTCAGGTGCAGAAAAGACTCATCATTTCCCTCTCTATTATATTTATGCTCAGCTGCTGCGTTCCCCAGATGTGCTTGCATCTTTGGTGGGTGAAACAATCTTGCATCTTTGGTGGGAGGACACAATCTGGACAGTTTTATTAGAGCCAGTTTTCCTGCACTTGGAGCTTCCCAAGCTTTGACTCAGAGTGGTTCTCAGCTGGATGCAACAGGGTCTTTCAGGAACACACATGAACAGAGTCACTGGTGCTCATCAGTCACTCGGGCAGGATATTTTTCTCTCAGCATAGGAGCTCCTAAGGCTTGTTTTTCTCTTTCTAAAAGTTATTTAGAAAGTGGGTTTATTTATACACATGGATGTATTTCTATTGTTGCCATGAATTAATTTTTATGAAGAAAACCTCAGAAGTGATTTTTAATTTGGAAGTAAAGAGGTGAATCCCACAGTAACGCTTAGCAGGTTCATAACAGATCTTTTCCTCAGATGGTAAAGGCCTATGGTTAGTCTCAGTTTGAGTCTTGACTTTATACATCTAGAAATTGGAAAATCAGACTCAAAGTACAGCAAGTGCAGCAGTTCTGGTTAGCAGATATCTGGTAAGAATGTGGAGGACAGCATGAATGCAAATTACTCTGATTTGAGTGTAAGTCATTGCATTTGGCTTAAACTCAACATGGTTTAAGCTTCCTTCAAGGATCCCTTCCACACCAAAACCCCTCACACCCCAAAGTATTCAAGCCTAGGCTTAAAACACACCCAGGCTTCGGAGAGCACATCTGCTGGCAGCAGCAGCAGCTGCACAAAAGCCTCCTCTGCTTGCTTTCATCTCCTTCCTAATGGAAAGGAAAATGGAGCATAAAGATATTCCGCAGAAGGTTAAGTGCTCCTGTCGAAACGCGGTGGGTTTGGAGGAGTCAATGAAGCAAAGCGGGGCTGGGGGAGCTTGGAGAGGGCAGGGGGGGCCTGGAGGGGATGCACTGGGCTCTGTTGTTGGGCTGCAGATGTGTTATTCCAATTAACTTGAAAGCGGGAATGCGAGGGGCGGGCGGGAGGGAAGGTGAGGAAGCGTTTTTATGGCAGGAGGTGAAGCCTACCCTGCAGACAGTGATGGAGATGGCCCTTCTGGTCTCTCTGAGGTCATCTGGTTTTATGTGAGGGGAGAGGGGCAAAGCCAGTGCACGAAACCCAAACAGGAAGGGTCTGAATGGCACATGTGGAAGAGCTTAACAGGCACATGCTTGACCCAGGGCTTGGATTGCTCATCACCGAGCAGCCCTGTAATTACAGGCTTTGCTGGACAGTCACTACGGCGAGTTACAGGATAAGCCACTTGCCTTAATTTGATGACAAGCACTGCAGTTTGACTATGTGTGGTTGTCGAGGTCTTTGGGCTTGTTGGGTAGATGGATGGCATCAGGATGTATGTAGATGAAAAGATATTTAAAACGTTCCTGCTGGATTTCAACGCTGAAGGTACCTATAATTGCACTGTGGTGAGAGTCTGGTGAGTTAATCAGCATTTCAGGCTGAAAAAGAGGTGGGAAGGAAGTGTGTGTGTGCGGGGAGGACATGATAATACTGAGAATAAAAGTTAATTAAAAAATAAAATCAAGAGAAATGTGTCTCTAAGGCCACTTCTTTTGCAGAGACCACCTGTCAAACACTTCCCTGTCTATAAAACCCAAGATTGGCTTCCAATCTACTCTGCAGTTCTTTAATTTTTAATGCCCCTCCCCTGGTCTCACAGGTGGCTATTATAGACAGAAGCTGTCGCCTGTATGGATACAGATGTGTGTAATGCATGCACTGAACACGAGTGCTCAGGATTTGGGAACTGACACCAGCCGGGAGCGGGAGCTGCCAGAGCAGGTTGTTAAAGCTGCAGAGAGCAAAGTGTCTCAGCGTTGTTAGGGATTGCCACGTCTCCTCTTCCTTCTCCTTCTCTTTTTCTTGCCTCTCCAAAATGTCATCTTGGGGAATTTGAATTGACAGCATCACTAGATGGTGAACTGCAGGCAGGGAATTCAGGGTGTGGGTTGTGTATGGGATTTTGAGGTAAGAACTGCTGGTTTTAATCCTCCTCTCTGTTCCAATCCTCGGCTTCCCTGTTGCAGCAATTCCAGGTAAAAAAAGCAAGGAGTCATAATTCTTTACCTGACTCACAGGGGTGCTGTGAGGCTCAGTTAGTTAATTATAGTAAAGCTTCTGAATAATAATCATAATAACACTTAGCAAATGAAAAGCGAGTATTATTATCGTTAAAGTAATGACAAGGCACCCTGCTGAAGGAAGCAAATATAATGCTGATTATTAAAATCATTTGTATTTAGTGGCAAATGTAGCCGCTGCTTTATAAACTTAGAGATGTAATCTTGTCCCCAAGCCATAACAATAAGTAATTCCAAGTGCTTTGTTGTTAGGCTTCTCAGGATATAGGAACAAACAGGTACCTTCAGCCAGGAGGGATTTTATTTTAAGAATTAAGAGAACAATGGGAGAAAAGAGGGGGAAACCAACATCTTGCCGAGATGTGGCCAAAGGTGGGTGTGTTATCTGAGCCCCAGGGACAAGGGGTGAATCTGGGAGAGGTTGCAATGGGAGTGGAAGGTGAAGTCTGAGTTTGGAGGAGCTCTGAAGCCAAGATTTTGGTACAAATAATACACGCAAATTATTGTCACCACACCCAATGGTAAACTCTCAGATTTGCTGCTGTGCATACAGTTTATATATCTTAGCTTTTATATCTGTCAGCACCCTTGAGATCACAGTGCTGCAGCCTGGCTTCTCTTTTCTTTCTCATGTTCATGTTTCTTTCTCCCAGAAAACTTCCCTGCCCTGCCCAGGATATAGCAGGAATATGGACAAAAGCTGCCAGGGCCTAAACACAGCAATGCTGGGGTGAGGAAAAAAAGGAGAGTTTGGGTTTAAATCTAAAACAACTTGTGAGTTTGAGGTAAACATCAATCTTTTGAGTATAACAATTCTTTTTTCTTCCTTGTTTTTTTGCCATTTAACCACAGCTTAAGATTTGAGCAACTGGAAGGGGCCAGTCAAAAAGTCATTGCTGTCAGCTGCCTCCTGGAAAAAAATGCCTGTTCCCATCAGAAATAGAAGCACTGCAGCTGGTCACAGCTGGCTGACACCATAGATGTCATCTCAGAAAAGGGTAAAAATATTGAACAACTCTCTGGATTTTCTTGTCACTCTCCAAACGTGCTCTGGCCAAGTCCTGGTTTAAAATGAAAGGTAAAATCTGCAGAGTCACTGTTTGCCTTGTGTATTTTGTGTTGATAGATGTCCTCAGTTACTAGGGCTATTAATCCAGCAATTTTTTGGAACATAAAAATAATTTTTGGAGGAAATAAAGTACATAAATAAAATGAGTATAATTGGATATCGCTCTGGTACCATTGATTCTAGGGCTGTAAATTGCATTTGATGTTCATGGTGTCAGGCTCTGAGGCCCTTAATTCTGTTCCTTAAGGATGACTTATGCAGTCAGGGATGAGTGTTTGCTTCAGCAAGTTTGACTGTCTCAAGGGGATCCCAAATTTGCTATAAAGGGAAAGAACTCGCTTGTTAATACAACATATTTGCTTTTGGGTTGTAATATTTCACCTTAGAGCTGGCTTTTGATCCCAGGAATGGTTGTTGTTCATATCAATCTAACACATCTGAACGTGGCATAAATATTCAGGTTGACATTCAGGTATTTGTGTTTTACTCTTGGTTTTGTTGCAGTTGAGGTTGTGCTGTACTCTTGGACCTGTGACTGCACCTCTCTGCCTCCAAGGCACTCTGTGGCCAGTTTTGGTGTTGAATTATAACCATTTTCTTATTGTGGGGTGTGAATACATATATGTCAGCTTGTGAGCCTTCAAAATCACAAATATGGCAAGTGTAAGAGCAGAAAAAGCTTTGCAATAGATTGGGAAGCTCTTCTCTCGTCCCAGGAATCTGCGAGTAATTGTTGATCCATTTCTGGAAGGGAGAAGTTTGGAGGCACAGCAATTCATTGCCATAACTGCAGCATACTTAGCCCTGAGGGCTTCCAAGAATAAAAGTTATATTAGTTATACAAATTCCTTTTACTTCTTAAGGTCTTAACTTGTGTGGAAGAAAAACAGAATCCATGAAAGTCTCCCTTCTGGTCCAGTCTGAAAGAGGCACTTAAGACCTCTTCAATCCTTCACTTTCTTTGTTTAATTTATTATACTGTCATGTATGAACATCTTCAGGAAAATATTAATTAGAGTGTGTGTTCCTTGACAACTAACTCTAAATGGATTAAGCATGCTTTACTCGATGAAGCAAAGAGGTGTTGATTAAGAGAAATTGAATTGTATCCCTGAGATAATTTTCTGTCCCTGTGTCTAGAGAATATAGGCAACACCAATGCTTGGAGAAGAAACAGAGACACTACACTACAAGTATCTCAAAAATAATAGTCAGGCCATGCATATTAATTGATTTAATGTAAAAAAGCTTGATACAAACTTGTGCTGAGGCTTTAAATTGAGGTCCTGACCATTCTCTGTGGTCACTAGAGGATCCTTCAAGAATGGGAACGACCTGGCAATTTCCAGTTTGGATAATTATGTTCTGCTTCCTTAATGTTTCCCATGCCCTTTCAATTAGTATGGTAATCATCTCCAGTTTGCGACCTACACTGAAGTGTAAGTGATGGTACATGATGTTAAATAGCTGCTGTGCTCCACCCCAGGAGCCACTGTTTTCCAGGAGTGGGATGAGCTCTGTCATCCTGTGGAAGCAAGCAAAGTGAGGGATTCCAGTAGTGGAGTCGGAGCTGCCCCATCTCCGTAAGCTATTTCAGAAATTCTCCTGCATGAAAAGCCTAAAATGTGCAGGAGATCTCACTTTAAGGAAAAAAAGGGACAAATACACCAGTGTGGAAAGGAGGAGAGAGTCATTAAAAGCAGTGAAGTAACAGCAGGTGAGGAAACCTCGGCTGCAGCTTAGGGGTGAATTTTTAGTACATCTGGCGCAGTCCATCAGGCAGCTGTGGGGGAATGAAGAGGTGCTGCAGCTCCTCTCTCCCTGGCAGTGTGATTTAAAGAGCTGCTCTTTGCTAGCCTGGCCTTGTGCCTTGCAGTTGCCTTGAAAGGGAGAGAACCGTGTCTCTGCTCACTCATTGGCATTTGTCTTAAAAATAAAAAAAGACAAAAAAAAAAAAAAAAAAACAAAACCATAAGAAAAACAACAGAGCGTGTGACTGTGTGTGGGAGCTTTCCACACTGAACCCCCTGGTCAGCCACTGAGGAACAAGACAAAAGGAATATCTCACTGGGCTTCACATGATTTGTTTACATTCCCCTTAATGGTAAAGAATTTTTGAGACCAGTGTTACACCTTGTAGCTGATATGGTTTGCAGCATGACAGCAGTCCCAGCTGCCTTTTGGGTAGCAGAGTTTCCTTGCAAGAGATATGTTGCTATTTTCCACGTTTTTTGATGTGCAGCCCAAATGAAGTCTCTGAAGGAGTATCTGTCTTTTGCTAACAGCCATCACTTTTATATAAATTCGGAGGTATTCATATTATGTCTTCATCTTCTATATCTCAACTAGTAACAATATCACAACTACTCCCTCCTGACAACTATATTCATTTCTCATTAAAGATATTTCATGTTTTATTCAGGAATTTAAATGAAGCTATCAGAGCCTGTAATAGCAACAGTTTGGGATAATTGTATCTCATTGATGGCAGCCTCAAGAGTTCTAATTAATATATATTTAGCTCCCTGGTTGTCTTTAGACCAAACGCCTCAATATGAAAGACTGGGAGAGGCGATAAGGGGAGGGGGAAGGGAACAGGCTCCAAAATAACAGCCCCTTTTGAAATTCGGGGAGGAAAATCTGTGTTGTGAGAAGGAACTGTGTGCTTTGGGATCCTTTCTGTTCCCCCCCCTGCCCTGGTTCAATCCAAAATAACTTTTGAGATACAGAGTCCTTCTTGAAAAATAAAACACAAGAACCTTGGTTTGCTGCCCACTTGTTTGGGGAAAGGAAGGATGGCAAATTTGTATTTTTCTCCTCCAATGATGCACCTGATAGCTGGGTTCAGCTTATCAGTGGTCTCTGCTTTTATTAGCCCTTTCCCTGCCTCCTCCAGCCAGTGCTCCATTCAAAATTGCTCAGTTTCACAGATTTGATCTGCAATGCAAACAGGCTCTCATTACACTTCTTCATACTAAAAAAAAAAAAAAAAAAAAAATCTTACTTTGGTGTGTGCCTGATTAGCCCTCGCCATACAGCTCTCAATTTTCTTATCCCCTTTGGGCTTTTTATTCCTTTCCTCTCTTTCCTTCAACACTACCTTTCTCTCTGTTGTATGAAATGAGCTAAAAAAAGATTTGGGGAGGGGGTATTATTCTGTCATTGGAATTCATAGCACTTGTATTCACTTACAAGCCTGAACTATTTTCTCAAATCACTTCAGTCTCTGTGACTTTCTCAGACTGTAGTTTATAAATCACTTTTGTGGTACACTATCTAGAGGGGATCAAGACCCCTGGAAGCTTGAGTCATATTGAATTGCATTGTGTAACGGAGAGTCATTAGGAGTTTACAGTCAGGGGGATAAAAGAAGTCTTATAAATAGGCTAATTCAACTGGCACTTATATGTTTTAAAGGCATTATTGAGGAAGCAGGATGGTAGTATTATTTGCTCCCAATTTTGCTCTCATCAGCAGCAGCTAAGGGTGGCTCTTGAATAGGACAGGAATAGAGATTTTATAGACCTCCAGCTTTAAAACCTCTATTTTCCCTATTTTTCCCCCCTTTATTATTTAAGCAAGTACTAAGGACTGTTTAGAGGTTTATTTAAATGGCTTCCATGCTGGAAGCTAATCCAGCCTATACTGGCTCAAATTGCCTCAGTTTCTCCTGAATAAGAGCTGCTTTTTTCTTACTTCTACTGATTCCTTTTTTTTTTTTTTTTTTTTTTAGGGTTTTAAGTCTGATTCTGACAGTAAGGTTATTCCAGTAAAGCATCTCCTTTTTTCCCCTTTCTTTTAAAGTTAAAAAAAGCATGATGATGCAATGTGAAGGCATTTATTTCATTTGGGTGTGTTTCACTTGCAGATTTGTGACACAAAAGTGTCAACCCTTGGGTGTAGCCTGTCTGCAGGCTGGGTCTTCTTGGCTGAGGTTGGGGCTTTTCGAATACCTGGATATCCTCACACTTACAGGTGTGGTAGATGGAGAACAATGACCAGAAGCAGGTGCCTTGGCTCTCAGGAACTCCAGCTCACTGCCAACTAGCTGAAATTGCTGCTTTTTCCAAAAAAAAAAAAAAAAAAAAAAAAGAAAAAAAGACAATTCTCAGCATTGTCCGCGGTTCTCAGCCCCACGTCATCCACTTCCATGCCATCTGCGGGATGGCCATGCTCAGCTCGGTCAGGGTTTTCTCAGAAAAACAAAGTGAACCCAGGACGAACCCTTGGCTGAAAACAAGGCTGGAGTCAGGAGTTCAGAGGGTGGAGAGTTGAGCTGGGCTCGCGTGGGTGAAGTGTCTCCCTGGGATTCAGGCTTGATGGGCTGCCCGGCAGCTCTGCCCCAGGGCTTCCATAACCTGGGCTGGAATCCAGCCCAGGCCTGAGAGATGGAGGGTCAGCCCAGTTTGATAGCACGAGGTCAGGAGTGGAATGAGCCTGGGATGCCTCGATTGAGATTTGAGTGTATAAAAGTATAAATCAAAAAAAAAAGCAAAATCCTTGAAGGGATGCCTTGCAGCTGTCTTGGGAAATGAAAGGCTTTAAAATAAGAGGGCTCAAGAACATGAGGATGCTGCAGTCAGTGCAGCTAATAAAGCTCTTTGGTCTCAACTCAGGGAGCAGTAAAGTCCTCCCTGATGTCTGGAGAAGTGGAGGGTGTGTGGCAAACCTGAGGGAGACGCTGCTCCTCAACACAGCGAGCTGCCAGCACGCTGAGGATTATCTGTGCACATAAATACAGATCACAGCTTTTACACTGCTGCTTCTCAATCAAATACATTGAAAAGCTCACTCTAAAAAGGCTTTGTCAGCTGAAGGGACCCTTCTTCTGTGTCCTTGAAAATTCTCCATAGGCTCAAAGTTCACTCCCAAAGTCATGGAAGGGGAAAAGAATGAGCTTTTTTATCCACATTACTCCTGAATGCTGCTGTCTCATTTTTGCTGCAGGATACTCATAATTTTATGCTTATTTAAACAGACACATATCTAGTTTATGGGCATATTCCAGGGGAAAAAAAAAAAAAAAGAATCATGTCGCTTAGAGT
Source organism: Ammospiza nelsoni (assembly GCF_027579445.1). Classification (NCBI taxonomy): domain Eukaryota; kingdom Metazoa; phylum Chordata; class Aves; order Passeriformes; family Passerellidae; genus Ammospiza; species Ammospiza nelsoni. The sequence goes on along the minus strand of NC_080646.1, from coordinate 5,493,352 downwards.
GCAGTTCTCATGGGCAAACACCTGATCCCCTTTAATAAGAGATAAAAGGGAAACTATTCCCTTGCCAAGCTGCTACATTACAGGGTTTTGCTTGCAGTAACATGCTGGTAAGCTGCACAACTGGCTGGTGCATGGCACAGGCTCAGCTTGCAGGTACAGGGATTGTCAGCAGCTTGTGCCAATGCCACTGAAACAGCAGCAGAGCTGGGATGGAGCATGGAGGGACACACAGTTAGGGTGCAGGAGAGGTTTCAGAGGTCAGGATGTGCACATCTGCTAATCAAACACAGGCCAAGGGGGGAACTAAGCTGCATCAGCCAGAATGCCTATTGGTTTAAGGATTTAGGTTTGTTTTTTGTGGTTTATTTTAGATTTTTTAAAAATATTTTTTCCTGGAGCTCTCAATAGTTTTGCATTTTTATTGCTACTAGTATTTCTTTAAGGAAAGTGAGTAAAAGCGCTGAGCTCCCCTATGCTACCTTATTTCCCCCTTTCCAAGGATATTTTAAGTTTGCATTGGTTTTCTTTGAGATGGTCCGTGCTGGTGCTCCTTTATTCTCTGTGGTGTCTGTCATTAGCTGAAGGCTTTGGATTACCTGCTCCTGCCCAAAGAAATGGTCAGAGCAGTAAGGAAAAAAATGGCTCAGCTATGTAAAGTGGTGAAAGGTGCAGGTTAAAATTCTGGATCTGTTTTTATAGGGTCAACCATAAAATGTCTTTTCACAAAATTTTAAAGCTTCTGCTGCTGCTGGATTTTTGTTTTTAACAGTTAAAACAATGAGAGATGCTAAGGGCAGGTGCCTGTCACCTAGCTGTTGTCTGGGATAGCTGAGGATCCAAAAGAGAAAGGCAGGCTGATCTCTGTGTTACCCCACTGCTCACCATCACCTGTGTGACAATGAATAGTGACATAAAGCCTTTTTATAGGAGATGGAATATACAGAGCTTGGTATTTGTTATGACAATAAAGAAGGCAGTATACTCACTTTTCTAATTTGTATTTGTGAATCTGATTTCTCTTTTGGTCCCTGCTGGATGAAATTTTGCTTTTATTAACTGTTTTTCAGGATATTGGAGGGCTGATCTCTAGGCAAAGCATCACTCAGGATCTCAGATTTCAGGAAATAACGAGTCCAAAAAGTGCTCTAGTTCACTTTAAAGCAGCAAGTAAACACTGGAGAGGTTGGCTGAGTAACTTTGCAGGCACACTTGTATGTCCACTGAACCAGAAGGTATCTCTTATTCACACCAGTATGGACACATCAGGAACCTGGTGGGAAACTGCATTTAGGAGAAGGTTCCATTGAGCAAACCCAATGTGCACTTAGTTCAGATAAGCCCTGGAGAGCCAACCAGTGAGACCTCAAAGTCCGGAGTAATTTGCAGTCTGATGTATCCCAGCCCAACTTTGCTGCTCTCTTTTTATAAATCAAATGGAAAAAATCAGGCAAAATGATCAGGCACTCAGATGTGGTCCCAGAATAAGTGCAAAGTCTGTTCTGTGGTGTCTAGGTCTTGTCTGATTTCTGCTCACATGCCACTCAAAAAGTCCATGTAGGTTTTAATCTGACATTTAACCTGTGCAGAAGCATCTACACACTTTAAAAGAAGGTCAATGTTATTCAAGTGTGTTTCACTTTTAGAGACGGTGCAATCAAATTATTTTCAAAATCCTTTATTTTGAATGTCCTGTCTGGGCAATCTCACTAAAAGAGCAGTAGAGTTAAATGGCTGACCTGCTTCTCTCCTCAAGGAACTGGAAAAATACTTGCATCTAAAGCTTTCTATAATGCCTTTTACGGAGTCAGTGAGTGAAAAGAAGGGAAAATATTATGGCAGTGCAGCTTATAAATTTCTTCTGATTTTTCTGGCCCCCATGTAACACAGAGGGCTCCTCTGTGGAGGATGTGTTGTCCCACCAGGTAGGCAAAGGGAACCTTTGCAAGTTATTTCAGCAAATTGCTTAAAGTAGATAGATAAAATGTTGTGTGTAAAGGTGTAGTAGCAGGAGGGAACTTGGTCTGAGAGAGGATGAGCAAGCAAGTGTCCTCTCCTTGCCCATCATGCTCCTCCCTAGCTCCACTCTCTTTTAGGATTTCATGAATGCTCTTGCAGCATCTCCAACTTCTGTGGTTTGAACCCAATACCGTTTTTGTGGTCTCTGACAGCTCCTCCCTTTCTAAGCAAGAACAGCAAAATGCAAACACTCGGAGAAACTAATGATATTGAAAATGTGCTGAAAGCAGGGTGAGGGAGAAAGGAGAAGAGCAGATTAAGGAAAAGCCCTGATTGAACCCATCCTTTTGTTTTATGGCCAGTGTGGCCTTTCCTGGACACATCAACGAGAAACAAAGGATCGGAATCAGACGGAAGGGTCAGCGATGAGGAGAGAATTGTCTGCAGCATTTCAACAGGGCCACCAATGGCTCGTGCAGGCCCTGGCTGCTCTCCCTGTGCGTTCCCCCTCGTCACACGATACTGCTTGGGAACGTGTTATCAAGGACTGAGAATCAGGCCAGTGGCTGCTGATGCTGAGAGGACATGACATGTGCACAAGGCAGGGCATAGGGGCTGGCTGCACATATTAAAGGCAAACACATCACAATCCAATTAGTAGAAATGGAGTGTGTGCGCTGGCTCTGGGAATTTTTTTTTTTTTTAAGTAATACTTCTGTGCTTTTTCTATTGATTGATTTATTTTTGAAAGGAGTAATTCCCTTCTAGCTTTTCTTCCTCCTCTCCTCCCTCCTCCTCCCCACCTTCAATTCCTTCACTCCTGAGTTTTTACCTCACCAGAGCAACACGAGTGCAAAGGCAATTGGAGTAGAAATAAAAATAAAAACAAAATATTGTGAATGTGAAGAGTTCTCTAATCTCTTTTTGACCTTCCTGTACGAAGGGCAATTTCTGCAAATCTGCTGCAAACTTGTGAATCTTCAGTACTGGGAGGAATAAAAGCAACATAAAATATTTCATTGGAATTTAACCTGACTAGCTAAATGTGCGTCTGTGCATGTATAGAAATTTCTCCTTGCTTTTAAGTATGTCTCATATTCTTTAACACATTACCAAGCCACCAGAGGTTTTTATTATTTTATTGGAATGCATCTCCTGTAGCTTTCATTCACTATTTAAGTAAGAATGAAGGGAAAAAAATTCCTAAAGGTAGGACAGGTTTTAAAATTCTGATACCTGAAAAGAACATGATTTTCATTACATTCAGCATGTTTTATTGGATGCAGAATTAAGCATACAGTCAGTATTCAAGATTTACAATGATGCATTTTGGTTCTGATATAATGGGCAATACTTTGCTATTGGACTGCAGTTTTCCTGCTTGTGTAGCTCCTAGTCTAGCTGCATAATTAAATTCATGTAAATTTAAGTTTTTGCATAGTCCCAGTGAGACTAAGGGAGTTTCTTATCTGCCTAAAGTTAGTTTCTTTATAAGTAGTTCATTGGTTGAGGTCCAGAATTTTATCTCAAGTCATAAAGCTCAAAGGTGTCCTTGCTCAGCACATCACTTTAGAAAATGCTCATTTTTAAGGCTATGCCCAACTCCTGCTCTTATAACTCATTCTGGTAAGATAGGTGGCTGTGAGGATGGTCTAAAGGAAAGGTCAAACAGCAGAGAAATCAGACAGGCTTTTCTTTGCACTCATGGTGGCAAATACATAGAATTTAGTGAGGAGAAAACAAAACCATGGGGAAAAGGAGAAGTTCAAATGAGGTAGGTGGACCTACATGGGCATTCTCGCTTCCTTCCTTCCCACAGCTTCCTCTGTTCCTATAATCTCAGCACAGATGTTTCCTTTTTAATCCCTGGCTCCAGCTGGCAGAGCATCTCTGCTCTACCGTACTTAGTCGCAATTACTGCAGACATTAACTCTGCACATGCTTCGGAAATTGACTGCTTTTTCTTCCTTGGAAATGTTGCTCATCATCAGGTTTTTAACAGCCAGAAATAAAGGCCATTTGTGTAATGATGAATCCGATTCCCTTCAAGATTTGTAAGAGAGATAAAAGGCACAAGAAGCAGGCTTAAAACAATCGCTGGCGTGGTGGAAAATTTGGATATTGAATTTATAATACCTTGCTTTACTAGTGCAGAGAGTCTTCATCATGTGATAGAAAAGGAATGGGAAATATGTCAAGCAGATGCCACAGTCACCTGCCTGACACTACTTTTCCAAATTAATCACAAGTACTTTTTAATTTTGATTAGGAAAGCAGACACTTGGTATATTAAGTGGGGGGTGTGTCTTCTGGTAGGTGAACTTTCCTTTATTATTTCCTTTATTAATAGAGTGGGGGTTTATCTAAGTGTCAAAGCTGTGAAACCCTAAAGTCAGATCCACTCTCTTCCTTGCACCCAGGCATGAGACTGCATCACCTCAGGGTCACCCATTTGTGGTGTGATGCTGCTGAAGTGCCACCAGAGCCTGATGTGACCCTGGCCAGATTATAGGAGAAAAAAATATATAACTCTGCCCTGGGCTTGAAAGCAACAAAAAATCCTCCAGCTGCTGGATTCAGGGGTCCCAGTTTACCCTGATTGTCCTGATTTTGTATTTTTTTCTGTATTCAACAACTTTCCATTGGATGTTGAAGTGGTCTGACACAGCTGCACTGCCATGACAGATGGGATGGATGGATGGATGGACAGAGGAAAAGTGAAGAATCTGGAACCATCACACATCAGATAAGGCAGTTCATTTGCTTTCGTGAAAACTCTTAAATAATCTAACTAGACTATACAAAATATCTTTAAAATTATCAAGAATCCCTTCAGCTGATCTGCACTCTTTCTGCATGATGCTCGTCGACTCAGATTTTCTGTTCTTGGTTCTTGAGGGCAAGCTGATTTAGTGCATGAAAATCTATTAATGAAGTCACTGTGTTGCTCGCTTTGTTCTTCTCTTTTCCCTTTAGCACTTGCTGAAAGCCCTGGATGTATTCCCACTGCCTTCTCCCCCATTCCTGGGGAGGAGCAGAATGGATAGCGCGTCCAGCCTTCAGGTGGCTGCTAATATGACATGTACAACTTCAGGCATTTATGTGAGCACCCAGAATAACGGGACAGAGTTGGCCACAACCTGAGGTCACCTTGCCTATCAACCACCTAACCACTGCCCTGCAGGTAAGGAACTGGAAACCTGTGCTCATCTCCACCAGTTAGTGTTTCTTAAGTGAGCAGACCATTGCAGATTAGATAGATGTGCTGTTACAAACACAAAAACCTGTTAAAGGCCCTGGAGAGCTTTCAGTATGGATTCTTGCTACCTCTCAGTCATTTAGAGACACAGGATTGGTTTGACAGTGACAGTTCTGGGACTAAAATGAGAAAGTTCTGGCAAATGGTAACAGCTCTGTATGCTCCTATGGAAAACCTGCACAGATGAGTGTACCGTTTTCTCAGGAATGACCTGTAAAATCCAGATTATTATATAAAAATAGAGTTTTATTCACACTGTATTGCCTAATACTCTATTCAGCCTTAGTATCATTATGAACCATTGAAAGGGCACAATGATTGAGTATTTTGGCTTTCTACTGCTATTGAGTACATTCAGCGATGGGGAACAAGAAAGGAGAATGAGAGGAAGAAAACAAAACTGAAAGTGCTTGAGGACAATTCAACTTTGAAATTGTTTTCATTAAATACAGGGAAAGTGCAAAATGAGCCCTCTTTGAAACTTGCTGGATAAAGGCTGTTATGAAAGCTTTCAGTATTTTTATTTTCAGCTTTGGCTCTTCTTGGACTCTTCTAGGCTAGATGAAGTGTGTATGAAGGCATCACTGACATCAGCAATTGGAAAGTAAAGAAAACAGTAAGTGCTGCTTGGCTATTGCAGAGAAACTGCAAAATCTACCACATAGGTAAAGCAGGCAGAAAAGAGAAAGTTAACATTTTTTTAGCTCTGTGACTTCTCTTTGATCATATTTTATGTTGCATGCACAAGAATGACACAAATAGTTTGATATCTAAGAGAGAAAAAAAAAGGGTGGTGGCTTTTGCTTTGAGGGGGTACTTTGCAGGAAGAACTTTTTTGAAAAATAACACACACATATACCAAAAATGAAGAAAAAACCCAAGCCAAAACAAAGCCCTGCAGAGTTGTAGAAGTCAGTGAAGTTACATGAAATAAGACTTCTAGACTGTAATATTTAAATTTTGAAACCAGTTCCAGGTGACTCACAAAATAGCTGGGCTTGTAAGAATGAACATCAGCAAAAAACTGCAACAATAGAAATATTCCTTGGAGGATGAAGGCACTTCAAAGCAATCTCTCCTCACCCTCTCAATTCTTCTAATTTAAAACATAGCAATGACCATTAAAGTTATTTTTTTCTCTGTTAATGAAGTTTTTCAAGTGTTTTGGCTTTAGCTTTTATTACCAGATCTGGTTCAATGGGTAGCTTAAAATGTTTAGAGGGAACTAATCTGCACTTACTTATTTCTTAATAAATACATTGCGCTTTATGCAGTGGTTTTGTTGCACGTGAAGTCAGCGAGGAAAAGGGACTCAGCTCCCGTGTGCAGGCAGCTAGATTCAGAAAAGTGTTCTCCAGCCTCTTTGAACCAATTTCCAGGATCTCACAAGCCTGTTGAGTCTCTAACTACCAGAGGATGTCGATGGGTAGAGACATCCTCTGGTAGTGAGAGATGCAGAGTTGGGAGCAGGGATTAAGCGCAGGCTCTTGACGTGCCCTCTCTCTAATAAGAGTTGGCTACTGTGGCAGAGTTGAACAAGAATTCAATTGTCATGGAAGTTAATAGGATTTATTTTTATTGCTGAGGTGCTGGGAAGTGGATGAACCCTGGAGTTCACTTTGGCTCCCAAGCTATGTCAACTAGCCCTCGATGATCTCGCTGCCTTCTCAGTTTTCCCCAGATGGTTTTGCCTCCTGTGTGATGGCATTAATATCAATAAATCATCCAGCACCTTATGAGGAGCTCCAGGGAGGGCCATAGCTGATGCTGTGAGTCTGATTTCTGTGCTATACATATTTTGGGGATAATTTGTTTTTTGCCTCCTCCACTATGGTCCCATAAAATGAATTTCCTTCAACAGTTTGGGCTCAAGTTTTGTTATTTTTATCTGACCTTGTGTAACACGCACCACAGTGCAGACTGTGGGGGTGACTGGGACATAAAAGCACATTTCTAATCCAAACAGATATACAAATATAGACTCAGCCTACGTTTCCCTCTTCCCAGCTGCCTTATGAGGAAGAGGAGCTGGCTCAGAGAAGTGATCCTCCCCAAATCAGAAAGACTGGTGTAAGCAACAGGGGAAATGGAGAATGCAGGCTTTTCCCCCCCAACCCTTTTTGCTTTTGAGATATTTATGAGAGGGCAAAAAGCTCTTTGTATCAACTCATAATTTCAAATGGTTCTCACGTAATTTGAGTAGGTAGTTCTAGATGTTGGTTCAGTTTGGATCCAGAGATTGGTTTGGTTTTGTTGCCTGACTCAGTGAAGTTGATGTTTAGGTTCATATTTCTTGAACTGATAGTCTTGTTAGGAATTTAAGCTGGCTTCTCACAAACACTCCTAAATAATTGATACGTTTTCCTAGGGAAACAGCCAACTTGTATGTCTCAAAGTATTTGCAAACCCCAAATTTATATTAAGATTTGAATTTGAATTGACATTTCCCCACACAATGTTTGTCCGTCTCCATTGTGTTTATAGGCAGAGGTCATGTTTTTGGCAAGTTGACATTTAATATTTTTTCTGTGGTTTACTTCAAAAGGAATGAAAATTGGCTCAGATTATAAATTCAAATGGAGTTTTTCCAAGTGCTATATTAGAAGCTCCCCTTCACCATCTAAAAACTGAGCTATGCTCCTTTTAGTATCACTCAGCACTCATGATAGCAAAGCTAGTAAATATTTTTCATGAAATTAGACTCATCAATACCATGCTATCACTAAATGGAGTTTGGAAGCTAGGAAGAAGAGAGCCAAGAGACACCCTGCAATGTATTTGTCCCAAAGAAGTGTGGAAAAGTACCAATGTCTCTTCTCACCTTCTAAGAGAACGTTAAAATCAAATTTTAGCATAAACAAAATGGGACAAAACTAGGGGCTCTATGCTAGCCAGCAAACTATCTCCAGTACCACTTAAAATCAGAATTCCCCCCAGCACAAGGGAATTCTGCTGCCCCACAGCTCCTAACTTAAAACTGTATGGAGGAAAATGAAAAAAGGGGGAAAATGAAAATAAAAGGAAAGGTCTTTAAGGTCAGCTACTCCATCCCTTGCTGATCCAGGCATGCTGCTGACAGTATTTTCACATCCATGAGTGCTTTGTCCAGGCTACTTTACCTCCATCACTGGGGCTTCCATCTGCTCTCAGGAGAGATCATTCCATTTATTTGTTACGAGTTGGCTGTATGGATTTTTTTTTTAAGTTTTATTTTTATTTTCATTGACAAACCAAGCAGTAAAGATTGGGTTGCCAGGCCCAAACTTCTCCACAGTACAGGTTGGATTTTTTTTTCTTTTCTGAAAATGGGAAAAAGCTTTCAAAGTAGAATCACCTCCCCCTTGCTGCTCACCATCACAAAACCCTGACTACAGAAGCATCTCATTCATCCCCTGAAGTGTAATCTCTTGAGAACTCAGAAATACTCCATAACCTGAAAACAGTCTTTGTTTTGAAGGATAAGAAATAATGGACTGCTTCCACAGTAGGTAAAAGGGGGGGGTTTGTGTTGAATTAGTGTCAGCTTTTAGTAGGACATGGGGTTTTATATGTATTTCTGAGCTAGACATGTGTTGTGGTCCTGTGTGTGTCCTCTGCTGCTTCAGCTCTATTACTAAGCAGAGTCTGTCTGTCTTGGGGTCCTCTTTCCAGCATCAGAGAATTTTGAGCCCAATTCTGATTGTTTTTGCACCACTGTTCTAAATCAGACAGTTGCTCTCAGCAGGATGATTGACACCAGCACGAAGCAGAGGTGGGTTAGATGGACCTCATGCACTTTGCACTTCAGGAAGAAATCAAATTTCGCTTCCCAACTTTCACCTTTGGTTATAGACAAGCAGTATTTTGCTTTTCAAAGGAAAACCATTGGAGGAAGGCTATATGGGGGACAAAATGCAGCTAGGCTGTGCTCTGCCTGTGAATTTGCAAGCTGCTGTGCTAGGCATCCAGCTCTTTGTACTAACAGGAGTGCTAATATGATGTATTAAATGTCACACCAGCATCGCTGGGTATGCATATCTCTCCTGTTGTACTGCCTGTTTATGCTTATTCAGCTCTTTGAATAATTTAACACATTTCATACTCCAAATTACCCACAACAGTTTGACGGGGCTGCTGGCAGTTTACTTGAAACACTCAGTGTTAGGTCAAAGTAGGGCCCAAGCATCTGCTAAATAGAAGGACATTTCATACTTAGCAAAGCATAATTAGACGTATTCCTGCACACTTTTCTTTAAAAAAATAGGTAAATCCATGCTAATCCCAGTGATACCATAGAAATAAGGGGCTGTACTGAACACTGCTGTGTACAGCCCAACACCAGGAATGATTGGGACTGAAGGAAAATAATTCTGGAGACTGGTTGAGGAGAGCTATGTCAGCATGTCACTCATGCAGCTTCAGAGCAGAGGTACTGATTTCCTTGGTGCAGTTAGGCTGGAATTACAGATTTGGGAAGCTGCATCCCCAGCAGTGCAATATTCTTCATGCATTTGTCAGAAACTTGACTGAGAACAGCAATCCACTGGCTGGATAATGAACCTGGAGCACAGGGAGCGAGCACACAGTGCCCTACACTCCTCCATCCCCTGTGCTGCTGGAACCAGAGACATGAGATGTGCACGCTGTGAATTCTCTCCCAGGCTTCACCTTTCTCTGTCCTTAATCAGGCTCTTGCACTGAGAACATTTTAGCTGTATGGGTACAGAAGAGAGACAGGAATAAAGAAAATGGGGCACGGTCCTTGGCTGGAGAGCTATGGCTGTGAATCCTGCTCAGGACTAAAGCAAGTGGTGACTCACAAAGGGCTGCTGTTGTGTGGATTAAAGTAGGAAAGAGACAGAGCTGAGAGAGACAAAGTACCTGGTGTTTCATAGATGTGACTTTCTGGGATTGGGTGTGCTTAGCCACTAGGGCTGCCATCTCTTTCATTTTGAGGAAGATGCAGAATAAAGCACTGCTTTCTGAGCTGTGCTGGTTTGCCTTCTGGTGGGGTGAGGCTGTGTGATGTCCACACTGGACTGTTTTCACTTGGCACAGGTAGCCCAGCAATAGTGCTGCCCAAAATAATTTTGGCAGGAGGTTTGGGACTGCTGGATGCTTGTGGCTCTGAGACATGAGGCAGGGGCTGGGAGGAGGACTGATGGCCACCCAACTCTCCATCAGCACCTCTCCACACTCCTCTGCTCAGACAGAAACCAGAGAAGGGACAGGATAGCAAAGAAAAAGAGTGTTTTCAATTGAGACTTAAAAATCTCATCCCTCACAGTGCATCAGGTGGGAGGAATCTCTCGCCAGCCCCGTGGCTCACCCAGGGCCTCACAAAGTGATGATGCAGGGCACAGTCAGCGGAGATATTTGCAAAGTGACAGCAGGGCTCTGATTGAGTGAACCTCCCAGGTCCAAAGCCCCACACTGCTCAGGAGGATATGCTGAAAATCTTTCTCAGGGATTTGCACATCCTTACAACAACTAAGGGTCTGTAATGAAATGTTTGCTTATCATCCATTTAACCCGCTTCGAAGCAGGCTGAGCCTGCATGGTAACCTCAGGTCAAAACTATTTTGGATAGCTGAAACTCATGATAAACACATGCTTTTGAAGGTTAGAAAGCCATCAGAGGGAGACATCAGATTCGCTTCTTTATTATTAGAAGGGGAGAAAATCCAGGAGTGTTCAGAGCAGCAAGTTTTGTATAAAACATGAAAAGCAGATGGGGGGAGGTGGCAGAAGGAAGGAGGAATCTTTTTTGATACCAAACAACATTGCTTCTGCAGCAAATCCTTTTTCCTTGTAATTTAAGATTGTGCTTGAAATAAGGAGCCAGCTGCACCCGGGGGGAGCAGAGGGCAGCCTGTCCTTTTGGGTGCTTGATTGGCTCTTTGGTGTATACCTGATAATTACTGGAGCTGCTAGGAATCCAGTTGTGCTGCTTGAACATGCACTGAGCAGCCTCGTATCCACAGCAGCCCTGTTTGGTCTGAGATCTCCAAAAGTGGAAAAGAAGATTGTCACAGAGCACAAGACTTTACTGATATGCAAGTTATGGCCTTACCTATGCTTCTCTCCAGCTGGATCTGCTAATGGTCTGTGCCCACTGATGGGCTGTTAGTTGTATTAGGCAAGATAGATTGAGGTATTTCACTTAGAAAATACATGTTTATTTCTCAGGTCCGTACAGAAATCCTGCTACTCCCTCTGTGATATGAGAGGAGTCCCAAAGCATAATCTCCAGTGCAGTCTCATGGACATTGCTTTTGACATCATCATCAAAATCCTGGACTGGTGAGTGAGATGAGGGGAGATGGGGTTCTCTCCTCACACATTCCTGCTCTGAGCCACAACTGACTGCCTGAGCACTGCCCAGGGAAGCCAGAAACACTTCTATTGCTTTTTGAGGCAAATCTCCATCGATGTGTGTGCCTGCATACGCACACAGACACACACACATGCAAAAGGCAAAGTTTCATCCCTCAGAATCACAATCCTTTGAAGCCACCTGTCTCTGAACCGTTTTCTGTATAATGAGCAGAGCTCTGTGCTGTAACTTTTCCCTTTGTCCCCAGTGCCAGCTGTATAATTCCCAACTCAGCAAACATTGCACCCTTGCAGAACTCCTGCCTCAGTCCAACAGTGCTGTTGTACCAGGTTTTGTGCCATAGCAGCCGCCTACAGGAATGATCAGCAGAGCAACAGCAAAGGAGGATTCTTCCACTGGGAGGACTCTGTGTTTCCTCTCTTCCCAGGACCTCCACACTAAGTGGGCTCAGTTTCCAAGTGAAAAGATCCTGTTTTTTTCTCTTTTCCCCTAATGGTCAGAGATGGCAAACTCCCTCTGGGATCTGTGCATTCAGCTTTGTTCTTTCTCCCTCCCCTGCTGTCACCAGTAATTAAAACTGAGCGAAAAAACTGAACATGCTATTTTTTGAATAGATATTTGAAATTTAAAGTGGAAAAAAAAAAGTTGTGAAACTTGTCAGATCAATGATTTGACACATATTATTTAGCTGGCTCTAAATATTCTGGAGTGAGAACTTAGTTAACAACTTGTTAACAAAGCATAATTCGGAATAAAACCCAGCTCTCTCTTTGCTAGCTGCATTTGCAATATGGAGCTGGTTCTAATAACTGTCTCTGAAATACCAATGTATTTCCGCTGCAGTTTCTAAGAGTTTTTGCCACTGTGGTGCACAGAAGTGGGATGGAAACAAAGTACAGAGGCAATGCCCACCAAATCTTGGTGGTTGAGGAACTGCTGAACACCTTGATGTGAGTAACTTGTCTGAGTCACAGGTGCTGGGGAACTCAAGCCTGTCAGCACTTAAAAATGGGTTAATTGTTTTAATTAAGCACCAGAGAATGAATGACATATGACGAGCAATTTCTTTGAAGAGAAAGAAAGCTAGAGGTAATTTTTTTAGTCTGTGCTGTAGTTTGTTTTCTCTGACCACATTAATGTGTCTCGCTCCATCTTTGGGCTTCGTTTAAAGATTAGTTTTTAATGATGGATAAACAGGCCTGTTTTCCTCCTGAAGTGCATCCCTTACACCCTCACACCTGTAAACAATGGATTTTTCCACATGAAATGAAAGGGCAAGCACATCCTGCTAACAATTTTGACTCTATGGAGTGGTATAGCATATAATCTCCATTACTTTTCCTGTGATTTGTAAGTGACTGTTGCTAGGTAATGCTTTTTTCACTAAGCATCAGTGAGCTAATGTGAGGGCTTCGAGAATGTTACATTATATAATTAAGCCTTTGGCGGTACTGTTTTCTACTTTACAAAAGTCTCAAATCTTTCTCATGGGAGTAAAAAAAGTTTTTACAGCATTACACATAGGGACATAAAAAGCATCCTGGAAGCCACACTCATTTTTTTTATAGTATTACTGATTTCTGCTTTTTAAAAATTATTTATTGCACACAACTATCAGTCACCCATCACAATGGCATCTAGCTAGACTCTATGTTGTTTAGATGGAAAACATGATAAATACACGGACCCACTGGAAGTATCACTAGATCCCAAATATCTCTCTGGACTCCATAATCCATTAAACAAATGTGGTCCCTTTGTTCTGACATCTGGACACTTAGTCTAACCATGACCTTTGCTTCCCAGGGACAGGACTGGGATACAGAAGAGCTTCTTCAGCAGGATGTGACTGGTTTGACTCAATATGAGAGCAGAGGTTTCCCCAGGATCTTCAGCTGTGAGCCTCAAGGTACTGTGAATTTTGTTTAAAGGACGAGATGAAGAAAGGGGTGGAAGATACAGACACAAAACACAAACAAAACACAGAATATAATGTTAAGAGTTTGTATTTTGTCAAGCTTCACGGTAAACATCATGATCAACAACTGCTATTGGAGGGAGAAGACTTGGCCATCACAATACGCAGAACTGTGATGTACAAAGCAACCCTGATGCAAATTTACTTAGCATCAAGGATCCTTAGCAAAAAACAAAAAACAAAAAAAAAAAAACCAAAAAAAAATGCACCACCAAAAAAACCCAAAAAAAGGCAACACAAAAAAAAACCTCAGCAAGCAAGAAAAAACTTTTCAAGGCAGCTTTGATCGGCCCTGGCACTGCGTGTGAAAGTCTAGCTCAGTTCTAAGACTGCCAGGGTAAGTGAAAGAAGAGCCTTTGTAATTTTTGTCTCACAATTATGTCACTCAGTCCTGTAGCCTTCATTCTCCCTGTGCAATTTGTAAGAGACGACAAGTCATTCAAAGCACCTCTGTTTACAGAGAGTCTCAGTAATAGAACACCACGGTCGGGCAGATTCCATGAACTGCAGACCCCGTGCTGACAGATGGGGTCTGTGCCTGATTGTTTGATGGGCGCCGTGGGTGAGGCTGCAGGGGAATGGCAGCAGAGGAAGAGGGCACTGGGTTTTGAGCTGGGAGGTCGTGTCGGTTACCAGTGAGAACAGCATTCAGTGTTTTTTCTGTCGCATTGTTATCTCGGTGCTGGTGATGAAGTTTTAATTGGGAAGGGTGAGGATGATTCTGCTCCCCTCCCACACGGACTGCTACCAGCAGCTTGGGGCAGGGTTTCGGGAGCTGCTCGCGTCCCACCAGGCACGAGCCAGCAGAAAGGAGAAATGGATGAGGTGAGGATTGCCGCGTTTCTGAGGAGTGTCTCCTTTAGATAATGCTTATCTGATGAGAAAAGCCAAAATTATACGCCTGGAGATACAAATGCCTTGTGCAGAGTGGGTGTAGCATAGACAGCAGGACACGTCCCCCTCCACACTGATAATACAGCTTAACCCAATTCAATCTCTTTCTGCGGCTTGGAAAGTTTTAGGATTCTCTGCTGGAGCCATCTACTATCAAATTAGTGATAAAATGCATTGCATTTTCATAGTGTAATTAAAAAAAAAGGCAAAAAGCATCCCACTTGAAAACAAAGAAAAACCTCCGTGATCTATTGCCTGGAAGCCACTCAATAACAATTAGCTATTATCAGTTATCTCCTTGCTGTAAAGGCTTCCTGATACTGCAAAGCATAGTTTGGATATTAAGATGCTAACAATTATTTATTAGGTGCCTCAAAGCATCCAGGATCCTGCTCATAGCATCCCTTGTGTGTTTGAGGGCTGTGAAAACAAAGAACAAGAGAAGAGTCCCCAACTAACACGCTCACAAAGTAACTACAAGGCAATTGGCAACAGATGAATACGCACAGAAGCAGAGCAGTATGCTGGGAATGATTATAGCAGAACTGTCAGCATGAAAGGCAGGGCTCATGAAATACCTTTAATCACTGGTGATTATTCTTTTTCTGGGCAATCAGCTCCTCTCCCCTCCACCCCCGCAATATCTTGCAGCATGTAGCAGGATGCATCCAAAGCTGCTGTGCTCCTGCAGGCCACCACCCTCCATTCTTGTCTCCATCAGGTGAGAGACAGAGATTTTCAAACCTGTTAAGAGTCAGATGGAAGCAAGGGATAGATCCCCAGGATCCTGGCCCTGGGTTTCTCACCCTGAAGCAGAAGACAACGCTGTCATTCAGAACAGCAAGTTCCCATTCACAGTTATTTGTCATGTTAATTACTACAGACAAATTTCTCCTTCATCTCAATTGTGCAGGTCAAAGCAGAAAAGTTTACCACTTCAGAACATCAAACTTTGCTTTCATCTGAGTGCGGGACATCATTCTGAAATTCCTTTTGATCATGGAGGGAAAAAAAAAAGAAAAGAAGACAATTTGAAAGTTTGCTCTTGATGTGAGTTGTAATTTCTTTGTTAAAATGAAGGAAAAAGGAGTCTCTTTAGCCATCAGTTGAGTATGTTTATAAACTCATACCCTCACCAGAGCAGGTAACCCATGAGTAAGAGCCATGAACAAATATTGACGAATATTGTCTCTTCCGTACCCATTCAGGATCCTCGTCATATCATCCCCACTTCATTAATTTCACTCCAAGCTGTTAGCTCTATTAGATCCCTGTCGTATAGGAAATACCCCAGCCTCAAAGCCCACCACTTCCCCAGAAAGTGGCTGCACATCATGCCTGTAATTTCCTGCACAGGGTACCTACGCGCTCCCACATTAGCTGTAATCTCTGTCGTGCTCACGCCAACATTCCAGCACTATTTGGCATTTCACGAACGCAGTATTTATCACTGAAGTTCACACAAAGTTGCAAACCCTAACGAGGCTTATCAGCTTTTACAAACCATCTCTGTCCACTGACATGCTGAGTATAATTCCCTTCACTGTGCAGTCTCTAGATGTGCAGAGGGAACGGGGAAGGAGGGGGGGGGGAGCTTCAAAGCAACATTTCGTATCGCTTTAAATGAATCATGAAATCGAATGTCTGTACAGCCCCCGAGTTCCTGCAGGTGAGATGTAACCTGCAGGCTGGGCACTTAGAGCAGCCTTTCAGTCAAATAAAATCTTCTCATCGTTACTGATGTGGCAATTGCGGCCCGGAAAAGAGCAAAGTGGTGGCTGTGTGAGGATAGGGGGGCTCAGAGCTCAGTCCCAGCAGTCGCAGAAGGGTGGCTGGGGGCAGATCAGGTCAGTCAGCCTCAGTTTGCCCACTGCCAGGGCAGAAATCATCACAGTCATTAAATTTATTTCAGAGACATATCAGAAAGCATAATTAAATATGTGAGTTATAAGCATTTCCCCTCTGAAATTTCAAAAGGTTCTGGTATTGTTATGAACAGTATTGGTAATCTGCTTTGCTGCCAGCCCTGTATCTAGGACTAGAGAAGGCACTAAAAAGCTTGAAAAGAGACTTGCAGTATCTGTATTTCTGTGTCTCTACATGCCCCTGGGTATGTAGCACCCCACCACTACCCCTTCCCTGCTCATCAGGCACAAGTGTGACACACTGATGTGGGTGGAATTTGATTGAGAAATGAGCTACTGTTTGTATTGTCATCACAGAGCTCTCTAAAAGCATGAAGTCGGGCTGAAAGAATCAGAATGTTTAAAATGAATGTCAAGAGTTTTCTTTTTCTGCTGTTTTTTTTGGTTCTTCGGTCTGCATTCACGTCACTTGTGTGAGGTGGTGGTGGGATAATCTTTTATAACAAGACCTCACAAATGCATATTCTCTCTTTCATTTAATTCCATGATATCAAGAGTCAGGCTGATGTTTCTAATGTCTTCAGGTAATTCCTTGACTATTGTGTAGTTTTGCAGTTCCATTGACTTGAATTGAGATATTGCAATACAACACCAACTCAATGTCCCCTAATCCTTGGAATTTATAAGAATAAGACCAGCCAAATTTTGTTTGTAGAGCACAGCAATGTGTCCACTGCCAGAGAAACATTTGCAATGGCTGGAGAGCAGGATGGGAGATATTATGGAAAAATGATCCATTAATTGCATTTAAAAAGTCCAGGGCTTCTGTAGTTCTGTTTGCTGATGCACAGCTGTAAATGCATTCCCTTGCTAACAAGAACTTCAGAGACATCAGGGTGTCCATTTAAGCCACTGTTTGCACCCATAGACCATGGTAAATAATTCCATTCTGGTTTTTTTAACCCCCAGGACCCTCCTTGCTGAGGTTTTTTTACAGTGAGTGAATTCCAAGTGCTTCTGACTTGGATCACAGAATCAAGTTCCCTGCCTGCCTCCGTGAGTGACTCATGCTCTAACCTCGGTCAGGTCACTTAGATGGTGCTGTTGTTCTCTATTTCATAGTCTTTAAAATGCATATTTTCTTCTCCTCACAACTCTGACATTGTAACATCTTTCTGGCTCTAGCAACAGTCTGTATCATTCTGGATATACATTATCTTGTACAAAAATACCCACCCACATCTCATACCCTGAAAAATCACAGTAGCCAAAACTCCAAATTTAGATTGAAAAAATGTAGAGTTGTGCAGACAAGAGGACATTTTTTACAAATGTACATCAATAGTCTTTTCCTCTGTAAATAGTTTGGGCTATCAGAAATTTTTAGTATTTAAATTTGCAACTCAGGCTCCTGATTGGAGCTCCTGGACATGCCGGACCAGCCAGCAGGCAGAGTTGTACTCCAGTGGTGTTTTTATGCTTTTCCAGGAGTGAGGATGCAGATGTCCAATAGCTGGATACTGATGCTCTTCCCCTCTCAGTCCTGTCCCATCCCTACATCCTCCCTACCTCTCCCCACAGCTGGTTTTCACATGGTGCTGTCTCCTTGCTGCCTCACCTCCAATAACTGAGGAAGAAGTGGAAACAAAACCATCCAAAACAATTTTCCTACTGTATTTTAGCCTGGCTATACAAATATTTGTGGCAGCTAAAAGTAGTAAGGAGATCTCTTCACTGAACCTGTAATCCTGGGCTGGAAAAAGACCTATTGAGATGCAGTCATCAGTGGATCTTTCTGCCACCCTGTTAATCCCCTCTCCCTTCCCACCTCACACCTGCCAAAGCAGGTTTACATCAAAAGTATGGAATCCTGTTGTTTTTCTTTTTTCTGTTAAACTTTTTGAGAGACCTGTGAGGACAGAAGCAGTTGAGGAAAAAACACATCCAGTTTTGCTGCATTTTGGGAGGAAATGAACTTGGGTGTTTTGAAGCATTCCCACAAAGCTCGGATTTTAGAGCACGATGAATCACTCCCTGAAGGTTCCTGTTTCTTCTCCTCTGCCTGCACAGGGTGCCCAGGCAGGGGCTGTGGGCTCTGTGAGGATCCAGCCCTGCTCCTGGCGGGCAGGGCCGGTTTGCAGGGGAGCAGGGTGGCTGTGTGCCCTCTGCTCTCACCACTCACAGTGACCTTTGGCAGGTCTCTGTGCCAGCACGCTGTGCTGGGGCACTCCCAGGGCTGTGTGGTGCTGTTCCCGTCCTGCCCAAGCCAGTCTCTCCCAAGGATGTGTCAGTTCAGGGCTCTCCTGATGTGTCCAGGAGCAGCTTGCACTGCCAGGGTTGCCCCTTTGGCCATGAGTTCAATCACCCTCTGTCTGTCTGTCTGTGGAAGACTGTAGCTATGGTATTTTCTGAAAAATCCTTTCCTTAGGATTTTTATCTCCTGAGAAGCTGAGAAGCGTCAGGAACAAAATGTAAACAATGGTTATCTGATGCTGTGGAATGCAACAGGTGCATCTGTGATTGATCTCATAGAGTTTTTTCTAATTAATGGCCAATCACAGTCAGCTAGTTCAGACTCTCTGTCCAAGCCACAAACCTTTGTTATTCATTCCTTCTTTTTCTATTCTTAGGTAGCCTTCTGATGAAATCCTTTCTTCTATTCTTTTAGTATAGTTTTAATATCATATATATCATAAAATAATAAATCAAGCCTTCTGAAACATGAAGTCAAATTCTCATCTCTTCCCTCTCCGTCAGACCCCTGTGAACACGGTCAAAGAAGACCACGTGGACACAAAAGGTTATGCCCCTTTATAAAGGTTAAATGCAGCTAATTCATGGCAAATGTATGTCATTCTCATTTACCAAAGCACCTGCATCCTGAGCTGCCACCTCCCTGATCCTCACCAGCTCCTCTGCCAACAGGACAGTGGTGGCCTCAAAGGGCACTTGGCATTTTCTGGGACTTGGACATCCATGGCTCATTGTGAGGAACAGAATACAGAGCTGAAGGTCCTTTACTGAGAAATCCCTGGCTCTGGATCCATAAATAAATCACCCTTTATGAAACTTGCTCACATCTGTGCTGTCTCAAGCACGGGCAGAGGGAAGCTGTCAGCCTGGGCACAGATCTTCCCTGGCACAGAAGGAATAGTCTGGAAGGAAGAGAATGACACATATCATGCCTTTACTTTGTACAGCAATCTCGATATTTTGTATGTACTTATTGCTCTGAGTTTGTCTCCCTTTCTCACCTGTACTTACACTGTCTTTTTTCTGAGGCTTGTTATTATTTCTATTGAGCAATCTTCAGCCGAACTGGGAGAGCTCGCAGTGACTCACTTGAACATTATTGCCTAGTTCTTTACACAAGACAGATTGGATATGAATGAGATCTCTTGTCCTCATGAGCATTATATTTATTTCACAAGACATTTTCTTCAGAACTCTCCCTGCAATAAATTATGTGGTATATTTATTTTTTTTCTTCTACCGTGCTATAGCTCTGTCCCTTTTTTTGTTGTTTCTCATTTTTTAGACACTTCTTCTTCTATGATCTGCTGTTGTTGTTTTCTGTTTTTTTTTTTTTCTTCTCACAATCTCTTAGCTGTATCCTTGGAATTTTTTCCCTTGTGCATTTTTTAGCACAGTGCATGTATTCAATGTACTCAAAATGAGAGCTTGAGATAAGTATTTAAAGTAACAAAATGATTTCCCTCTCTTATCTTTCAGATGTTGTGTAATGACTGGGAAAAAAAGGAAAGAAAAAAATAAAAGCAGGTGAAATGTTTTAAATGAAGTATATAACTGTAAGAAATGCAATTGTATGTATCATTTTCTGATATCATAATGTCAGTTAAGTGAAAGATCTTGTAGGTGCTTTACTTCTGAAGAAACACTTAGCTGGATTTTAGCAGCTGCTTTTGGGATGAGCCTAAAAATGCTGAAAGCCTTGTGTAATCAAAGTAAAAGTGAGTATATTTAGGGTGGTTTTAATGGGACTTAAAGGTAGCACATGTCTGTGGTATGTGTAAGAGTCCCTTCTAAGGTCTCCATGTCATTGTCAGAGTACATCACTATGGTCCCTTGCTTCCCAGCTCTCCTGCCTGATCTCAACTCCTCTCCACCTTTTTATTCCTACATTGCTTGGTGGAGGAGCATTAGAAATCTGAATTTCATCCAGTTGTGGCCTTTCTGAGGGTCCATGCTGGAGAGAAGGATGCTTTGAACTAAAATTGAAACGTAAATAACCCAATGAGTGGTTCTGAAATTCAGGTACAAACTGGAATTTCAATATTGCTGAATAAGTTTCAGCTATTAAGGATGAGTGTTTAACTTCAAGACTAATGTCTCATGTCTAAAACTAGAATTAAACTTCTTTACCTGAGTGCTGTACCACCCTAGGGCATGTCATTGATGGCAGTGGTGGGATCTCTCTCCTTGGTGACTTTCAGGGATCACCTACACAAAAACCATCCCCGGTCTGGTCTGGTGTTGATGTTAATGAAGCTCCCAGAAGAAGGAGGCTGACCTAGAAACCTCCAGAGGTCCTTCTCAAATGTTTTTTCTATGATCTTACAGTTCTGGTAAGTATGTTACAGTAAAATAACCAGATGGACTTTTTTTGGAAGTATAGAACAGATACCCTGAGGGCAGAAAACAGTATGTGGAGAAGAAGCCATGGGTGGGGGTAGGGAGATATTTCCATTTATGAGTTATAGAATCAGGACTCCTACAAGGAGTTGAGAAATTTGTCTTGATCTGGAGATGAGAAAAACAAACACTTCTTATCTTTTTACAGTAAGGCTGCCTGGCTTGTGATCCTCACCCTGTCTCAAGAAGGGTAGTCAGTGTTTCAAATGCTGGGGTCAGGCTGGTTCCTGCTCTGTCTCATCAGTCTGGTGTACATATCTTTCCAGGAGGGATTAAATGTGTCTTGTCTCCTGTGGTTATATTAAAGGGCAGAGAGGAGGCAAGCAGCCTTTTGCTTCTGGGAATGTTCTGCCGGGGGTAGAGGGAGGAAACAGCAGCCAAACATCACTGCTGTCCCCAAGGCTAATGCAGGAGAACTCTGTGGTGAGACCTGAGCCTTGTTTCCCCTGTGCACAGGGCCAGATTGGCAGGAGAGGGGTGCAGGAATAGTGCTGGGAAGGGTGAGATTCACTGTGTGCCCAGCATCCCCACCATGGGTATGGTTTTGCAGCCAGGGTTGCTGTGCTAAGGACACCCCACCCTGAGATGGGTTGTGAAAAAGCTTAATTTCACCCCTGGGACAAGCCAGTAGCTTTTCCTCCCTTTTCTGTACACATTCCTCTTACTAGATCAGCCAAAACCTTCTGCTGTCACTAAAACTGATGGGGTTTTTTGTGTGAAACGAGGTTTTTGTGCTCATCAAGGCCAGGTCTGGCTGCTCTGCCAGTAGATGTCCCTGCAGTCCTGGCTGTGGTGGATGTGCTGTGTCTTTTCCTGGGAAAACTGACTTCCAACACACTGAACTTCTCATAATTCCTGTTGGGTATTTTTCATATGGATTTTAATTTTTTCCCCTCTCATTTGGGCTTCTGATGTAAAGTTTAATTGATCTCTACAAATATAAAAGCTGAACTTAAAGGAAAGATCATTATTTTATTGCAAAGCCTCCTTTTCACAGTCTTTAAAAATTTTTGTGTTTATTTTTGAAACAGAGTACTGACACCAGGCAAAGTCCCTGAACCTCTTTACCCTGCTCTGTCCTTCACTCCTGTTCTGCGTCATGCATTCAAATAACTTTCACATTTTTTCACTTCCTTGGATTGCAGCATTTTCTTGAAGTAGATATTGCTTTGGTGCACTGAATTGAACAAAACAAGGCAAAATGAAACCAAATAGTGCTCAGCACCAGGTACTCAGTGCTTGGTAGGAGCCACTTGGCAATTTTACAGATGCTGAGAGTCTCAACCTTCAACCCATAAGGTGTTTCCTGTAATATGAGAATTTGTCAGCTGGCTTTCAGAGCCACATAGGTGAGTTTTAAGTGTTTTCTGCAGTGCTCTGTGCTCTGTATCATAATCCTGCAGTTACATATTTGCATGCCTACTAAATTAGCACTAGAAAGTTATCTTCAAGAGTGCAAAGCCTTTCACTGCTACTCTTCCTGGGAATACAGGGATGATAATTGTTACGGAGGAAAATTACCTTTACACGCTATTGATTTTGTGCCCTGCTGCCTGTCACCATTCCTGGGTAGGTTTTTCCAGGCTCAGGACAGGGAGCAGCTGTGCTGGGAGCCCTTGTTGGTGGCCGTGGAGGGACAGGGCAGCACTGGCAGCTGCGGCATCGCAACTCGTGGGGGGCACCATGACCCATCCCAGCAGCCTTTCATTCCAGCTTTGAAGCAGGGCTACCAAGAGGCTTCAAAAAGCTGGGAGACACAGCCTTGGAGTGGGGGAATGGCTCAGTAAATTGGTGTAATATAAGTATTTATTGATTTAAGGGCAGCCTTTTCTTTTTGCCTGTGCTTTTGTCTTCTAAGGGAACTTTCTTTTAAATTTATGTCCCACATTGTCACATCAGGAGGAAAATACATGAGAAATGTTTTGTTATTTCAAATTTATCACGTATTACGTCAGCTGGCATTGTGGACTCACAATATGTAATGCTTCATAAATTATGAAAAATAAATGTTTTATGGGCTTACTACGCACTCTGTTTGAAAACCGTTGAGCTGGGGAGACTCGGTGACCCCTGTACAAATTAACGTGCACATGATTTTCATTATTGCAGCTCAGATAGGAAGTTTGAACATCTTTATATATTTATTTAAAGGAAAATGAGGACAGAAGTTGCTTGAATACAGTTAGACTTTCTGGCAAGAAGTAGGTATCATTTAACCCAGCTCATAACCTACTGCTTCCCTCACAGTCATTGTTATTCCAGGCCAAAGCTTAAACTCAAAAATCAGAGCTGCGAGGACTTAGCATGAGCTTGTAGAGGTCAAATCCTGCAGCCTTTAGCCAGGCAAACTAAACCTCTGAGTTGGTAGGATTTTGTCTACGCAAGGACTGCGGCGTTTGCAGAACACGAGTCAAGCACAAGTCAGGCTCCTGCAGAGGGGAAGGCAGTGAAGGATGTTTCCACCCATCTTTCCAGCCCTGTTTTTCCTGAGCGTGGTGGAGAGCAACAGTCAAACAAGAGCTGCCCATCTCAGCTGTCAAGGGCCTCACCAGAAAGGAAGAGCTCCATCTCAGGGTACTGAGCATCTCAAGGTACCAAGGATCTCAAACCTTATCCAACACAGCATCCTTCAGCGTGGATCCTCAGGAATCCAAGGGAAATGCATGCATGGAGAACTGTGTTATCCTGTTTTCCAAGGAGCTAAAGTTCACTCCAACATGTGTTGCATGGGAGGTGCATCTTTGGGGGAAAAGGGCATGGTGATGGGAGGTACCAGGAATGGTGAATCACTCGCAGCTATTTTTTTTTATCCCCCTTGCACCCAAATATTTTTGTGCCTTGCAAAGTGGGGGGGGGGGGGGGGGGGGGGGGGTCAGGTGTTGAAGCTCTCCCCTGGATGGTTTTTATATCGCACAGATCCACCACTGTGTTTCTAATAAAGCCATCAAGACCACAACCGGGAGCTCCCTGCGTGATTTAAGCAATATAAGTCACTGCTTCAGAGGACTCTCTTAACTTGGGGCTGGATGCACTCAAAAATCTTCCAAGTTATTCTCTCCTAATTCAAGTCAGCTGAGGCATCAAAATGTCGGGCAGATGGACAAGATCCCTTGGCTGCAGCCAGCCTGTTTTCTGCTGTTACTCTTTGTTGCAGTCAAAAAGTAGAGGCTTTTATTGTAAGTGTTTTTTATTTAATCAGTGATATTTTGAGAATTTAATATTTACATAAGCATACTAAAGGAGATTCCTGTGTGCTTTCTAGTGTAAAAGACTGTACTCTAAGAATCCTTACTCGCCCTAGACTGGATCAAACAGTGTTCTTAAAACTCTAGTTTTCCTTCACTCCTTTCCTTTTCTTTCTCCTCATATGGCTATTAAAAATTATTGAATTTATAGACAGCACTTAAGAACAGTCACTACTGCATTTGCTTGGTCAAGAAAGCAAAAGGATTTTCTTGTCAGCCGTATTTTCTTAGACTTATTAACTTCAATTGTGCTTCGTGTTAGGGAGACGCAAGAGAACAGGTAAATAAGCAAAGTACGACCCAAGTTCATACTTTCTTTTTTATTTTTGCTGTGACTTAAATAGCTGGGAAGAGCTCCTGCCTCTGCCTCTCTCCTCCAGTGGATGGCAGTTGAGTACCATGGAACGGAGCAGAGCTGATTGCACCTCGGTGTAACTCTCTCAAGGAGGCAACCGCTGATTGGAATTAGCTGTTCTTTGCCTGTGTGAAATACCACTCAGAAATACCTGAAGAATTAGAAAAGGAAGAAATGGAAAGCGTTTTCAATTTAAACTGCTTTGTTACTAGAGCAGGAGCAGATCTAAAAGTTTCCTTCAGCAGCCGAGGGGGGGAAAAAAAAGAATCTTATATCCATATACACAAGTTTCAAGTGTTTCCTTTTTATATGTTAATCTGAATTTTCAGTATATGGATGCTAATGGAAAAAAGATTTTCATTTTGCTTCGTGACCTCAACAGTCTTTAGGTTTTAATACTGTACTCATCATTTCAGCATGAAGAATAATTTTTAAAGGTTAATTTCCCTTTCTTGAAGTCTCAGCTGCACCAGAAAGAATAGGACAACTCCCAGGAACTGGGATTGCGATGTGGATTTAGCCATCATTGAAACTGCAACTAGTTCTGAAATGTTCCCCTAAAAGAAAAGTTTAAAACAAACATTCCAATCAGAAACAGAAACCTAACCACGTTCCTCTTAAAAACAGGTCTCCTTCAACTCCTCCAGTTTATAGCACATACCCTTGGGCTATTACAGTCTAGAAAAATCTGAAATAAAACCACACTGTTTTCTGGGTCTGATCATGCATCACTCCCTCAAAAAGAAGTTTAGGGCCTCCTGAGAAATACAAGGTTTAGGCCTTCCTGACACATGTTGCTTCTTTTTAAAGAAAACAGTCTAGTGCATCTTTATGGCAAATACATCATTTTAGTTTTTCTTTATAAGGAATCACAGATGGATTGAAACAGAAAGCTTTAATAAAATATTTGCAGTTCCAGTTGCATATAAATAATATTATGGTCAATATCCTTGTTATTTTTAACAGAAGTTATTTACTTTTCAAATTTTATTTGCTCCTACATGTAGTCTCATACTGTTGTAGTATAAGATCAGACACAAATAAGTGTTTACACCAAAAATTAAGTTTCAGTAAGTAACTATTTTAAAATGTTTCCTTTTATGTTTACTGCTGAAGGATCTCGAGCACTCCTGCCAGAAAGGAAAGTATTTATTATCTCTCTTTTACAGATGAGGAAACTGAGACACTGTGAAATTAAAAGCTTTGGGAAATTAGTGCTCAGTAAATTACGGTGTGAATTTACTGTGTACCAACCACCCTGCACGAACTCATCATGTGGACTGGCAAAGAAGAAGGATTAAACTGCCCTAAATTATCTCACATTTGCCATGGACAGACAGTTGCCATGGATCAGCTGACACGTAGCGACTTCTCAACCTACAGTGAATCCCTGCATCGGTGAGGAGCCATCCACAGGGCTCTGCTGCTCATCTGCTCCAACTTCAGGCAAGAGTTTATTTGTCACTAATTTCCCCAGACCTAAAAATCACAGAAGGAAATCTGTGGGACGACTCAAAGTCAGACTCGAGTATCCTTGCGGCCTTGAAAGAAGAAATTGTGAGTTAAAAGCAAAGTATTGGGGGGAGATAAACTTTGGCTTTTGAAGGACGGAGCATCTGCAGGATGTGCCTAGGCAGTGTCTGGGTTAAGCTGGTGAATTAGAGTGGTGAAATCAGAAGACAAGTCCTGGAATTTTGAGAATCACCCTCACATCTCAGGGGTTTGGGGCATTAAAGTTGCTTCCAGCACCGTGGCAGCACCTTACAGCCCAGTATAGAATTCCACATGGAATCTGCCTGTCCTGGGAGTTCCACGAGACACCCCTTCCCACCCCATGCCTGTGTTGGGTCCATGGCTGAGTGTTCAGGGCATCCTTTCCACCTCACAGTGCCACTTGTGACCCCGGGCATGGCCACTGCAGCCCTGGTCAGTGTGTCCTGGTCCCAGGGTGGCCCCTGGGCTCTGGAGCATCCAGGGGTGACCTCCCTGCCCTGCGGCAGCCTGAGCAGCTGATGTTGAAACCACTTTGGCAGGAGCTCTCCCCATTGTGTCTGATCCAAGCTGGAGAGATGAGCACGTAGGGAGCTGGGACAAAGGTTGGCTGGTGGGAAGAGAATCACTGACAAGTTCATTCCACTAATAAACAAAGGCATAAATGATGGTGCTGTAAAGAAAAAAAGCAGGATTCTCTGGAGAAAACTGTAGAGAGACCTAGTAAGGAGGAGAGATGTTTAGACAACAGTTTTACATTATGCTGCTTGGTAAAAAATGTTCTATTTTAGCTCCAAGCTTGAGTCTAGTTAGAGCTGCACCAGTGCTTGGGAAACAGCATGTATTTTAATGCCCTGTGAACAGGAATAACTGATAACTAGTACATTTAAATGTGAAAAGCAGAACTTTTCTCTGAGGGAGGCGTTATTTTTTTTTGTTGTTGTTATGGATTTTTTCTTCATAGTTTACATTGCAGCTATAGCATTGCACTGGCAGTCATTTATCTAATGACTTATATCTTTCAGGCTGTGGAAAAACAGAGAGAGAGAAAAAGTGGTGGTAAGTTCTTTTTAATTTGCATTTCAAGGCTGAACTTCTGGGCATAAACATACAGAAATTAAAACCTTTAGAACATCCCCTTGCTTATATCCAGAGTGTTACAATACAAAAACAATGGGATCAGGGCACTATGTCAACCCTCTCACCCCAAAATAAGTCTAAGTAAAGGTGCATTTGCTTTTGGTATAACTGAAATTAAGACAAAAGGCTATGTCTGAGAAAATATTTATTTTTCCCTGTAAAGCTTACTCTTAGAGAATGCCTGTTTGTGCTAGAGAAATGGCTTGTGTGGAATATGACAGTTACCTTTTATAGAGGCAAATCAGACTCACTGGGCTGTACTGTTGTAAAGGAAAAGTTTCACAGATATAATTAACCTGTGGAATGCCCTTCCAGAAGACACTCCCAAAGTGTTGTCACTAATACTGTCTGTTTTCATAATTCAGGGCATCATCTGAACCAATCTACTGTGTCCCTTCATGACATGCCTCCTCTGAATGAATCAGGAGGTCGTGGTGACTCCTGTAGAGAATGTTCACTGCTGGAACTGGAGGAAGATGATGGATTTGAAGGGAAAGTCTGTGGATGTTTCCAGAAATGAGCAAGAGGTGCAGCATGAGCCCCGTGACAAGGACTTTATGAAAAGATGGATTCTTGTGTTTTATTCAACCAATCTGGAAAGGCTGCTGTGTGGATGAGGAGAAGGAAGGTGTTACACACACCAGGGAGGTTGGCAAAGGAGAAAGGTGGGTCATTGCAGGCACTGCCCATATTCTTCAGCTCTCAAAGCACTTGAAGTTACTCATTGAGATGGTGGCCAAGGAGGCCCTAGTGCCTCAATGAGTGTGGCTGATTTGCAAAGGAACAAATGGGAAGGTCTAAGAAGGTCCCATGGCTGGATCTGAGAGATAGTCTTGGGCCTGGAGGCACTGGGTGCTCAGCACAGTTCTGCTTCTGGAGTGTATGGGAGGCAGAAGTGCCTTAATTCATTCTGCTGAAACACCTCAGGGGTTCGGGCACAAAACCCTCGAGGGCACTGGAGTGTGTCTGGCGGCTGGTGAGTGCTCGTGGGGTGGGAGGAGGGACTGTCAGACCCTGTCTGTTGAAGGCATTTTGCTAAAGGTTCATCTGTAAGGAGGGAAAAGTGGAAGCAAAGATGTGGGAGTGAAGAATCTTCAGAGAGATGGTGCCTGGTTTGAGGACAATGGTATTTGGAGAGCAGCTGAACTCCTGTTTGGTGCTCTGAGGGCCTCCCTCATTGGTACACCATCCAAAACCACTCGTTCTCAGAACTTTCCATACCAAAATCATGGGAAATATTTGAACTTTAGATGACTCCAGACTTCAGTTGCAGTTTAGTAGGATTTTAAGGCTGGCGCTTTACATATATATGACATATATAAATACACACACATATGCAAAATATATATATGTGTATGTGTGTATTTATATATATACCTCAAGTTGTTTTTATTCTGTCAAAAAATTTCAGTAGCTCTCGTTTAAGGTAGAGCTGGTAGAGAGAGTCTCGTGCAGGAAGAGATTTGATGGAACTGTGTTAAACATCAGGGAATTAGCATCAGAGGTTCTTCAAATGTTTCATTCAAGGCCAGATCGTAGCTAACCCGAATATTTGATTTGAAGTCATGCTGGTTTCACATGTCAAGCTACCCTGGCACTGTGTGAAAGTGGTGGGAGGAGAGACTGGATGGGAGGAATGAGCAAGTAGGGAAGGATTTGGTTATCAAAGCAGAGGACTTAACTTCAATAGTAATTGACAGAAGGAGATTACTTCTGCTGGTAGTTCAGACAAGGGCTCTATCTCAATACATCAGGCCACCCCTCACACAAACAGAAGGACCTCCATGTGCATTGCCAGCTTCATCCAGGAACGAGGAGATGGTGCAATGACTTTGCTGCCAACCAAGGGAAATGGCGGGGTTTGCTAGAGCCCAACTCTCGAGAATATTAATAAAAATAAATGGTTTTACCCTTTCTGGTCCTGCTCATAGCAGGCTGCTAATAATGCCTTATGAGGTTGCTGCACAGTTCAATCAATAATTTGATTTTTCTGCCCTAGAGCTGCCACAAGCATGAACCCCACGCTGAAGTGGCTGAGTAAGGAGCTGGCTGTAGAGACAGAACAAGGGGGAATGTGGGATGTGGCACCTTGTGACTTCCAGGAAACTTAGGGATGGACCATTCCTGCTGAGCCCCATCCACCATGGCCACTGCCACATCCCACGGGTGCTCCTTGATGCTGGTGCTGGTTATTTATATATTTCTGTGTCGCCTATGGAAACATTCGGGTTTGACAAAGGGAAAAAAAGCAATTTGGCGTCCTTTGACTGAGGAAGGTTGATTTTCATTCGAGACAGAATGGCTCATTTTTACCTTTTTAGCTCCTGGAAGAGTAAAAAGTGAGAGGTCAAACCTGCATCACCATGACAACCCCTGCAGCGAGGGTTTTTGAGCAGATGAAGGGGAGTGATAATGGAGCTGAAGTTTCTGCCCGTTCGTAGTCTCTGGGCTTTTTGTTTTGTTTTCCTTGTTTCTCTCCTTTAGGCCCTGGCGGCTGTGGCCCCATGGATTTTTCAGGGGTTGGAGGATAACACTGGCCAGTTTAAACACAGCCACCCTCTGTTTGAGATCAGCCCTTGGTGCTGCAGTGCCTGGACACACGTGGAGTGCGTATAAACCATATAAAAAAGGGGATTGTAAGAGATAGTCGTGGGAGATCAAACATCCCCTCAGATGCATTCCCTGCACTCCTGTAGGTACAACATGCCAGCAAGTGCAGTGGCATTACCTGGTTTGCATCAAAGAGAGCTGTCATCTCTGCCTTTCCTGACAGCACCTTTGCAGTCCAAAAATAAGCTCAATAAAAGAGCAATTCTCTGAGGAGAGGAGGCACTGTAGAAAAGAAGGGATTCCAAATAGTGTGGAGGTCTAAGGAGATGTGCTCAGGAGGGGCTGCAGGTGGAAGCTCATTTGAGTTGCTGAGCTCCTGCCCCCATTTTCTAGACCTGCACAAGGGGGAATGTGCAGGAACAGATTGCAGATAGCTGAGGTCACAGCTACAGAGCAAAACCAAGGCAAATTGAAGTCCCACAAACAATCCCCCAGATTCCCTTTACCTAAAAACTGAGCCTGCTCCAGGGAAAAACAAGTAAAAGAGCAGATTAGACATTTTTTAATACCTTTGGTTGTTTTAGGTACCTAATAAATCTGGTGTTTTCCTAAGATGGGAAGACCTCTCAGACTGCAACATGCCTCATTTGACATGCAAACACAGCACCTAAGAAGGGTCATTCTCAAAGACCATCCAGAGCCTCCAGATATTTGAATATTATGTCTCTTCAGAAGTTATGAATCATCCTTTTTTTACCTTCTTGTTGTCATTGCAACAAAAATAGAAAGAGAATAAGAAATACTAGCTCAGGTATTAGAGTGTCAGAAAAGTTAATTTTGTGGGAAGATTTCCCCAGAGTCAGACTTCAGTGGGGATCTGTACAGCCATCAGATAGCTACAAGGAGAAGAGGAATAGTCAGGGTTAACACTAAAAGTTTGAATAGCTATAAAAGCCCGAGTTGAAGCAAGTCTCTGTGCCCAAAGGATTAGGCTAAAGCTTTAGCAGTGCAGTGGAGATGAATTATTCCACTTTTGCCTAGTGAGCGGTTTCTCATATCTTCTTCCAAAGTGGTGGACGCGTCCCTTATGTCAGGATGGAGTTACACAGCCCACCACCCAGAAAGGCAAACTGCAAAGAAAGAGCGCAGATACGGCGTCTCCACCACCAGAATCGAAACAATAGCTGCATCAAACCCAGCAAGAAAGCAGAGCTGGGCTGTTGGGATCAGCCTGCAGATAAATCAAAGTGAATCTGAGTGATAGTGATGTGATGTTGCAATAATAATTCACTCCTCATGCTGATTTAGAAGAGGAAGCCAATTCAGAGCTTCAGAAGCACCAGGGCCAGCACGGAGCCCTGTGGGACAGAATGAAAGAGAATAGTCAGTTCATATGGAAACAAAGTGGAGGGTATCAATTGCATAAAATACACACCTGGCAGAAGACAGATGAGAGAATTTCTGGAAATGCTTTGGATTATAATCTCTCCTTCAGACAATTGATTTATGAAAAGCTGGATTCTTGTGTTTTATTCAACCAACGTGCAAAATTATGTTAAATACGAATCCTCTCTCTGTGAGAGAGGATTGCAGAAATAGTAATTTAAACAGGATGTTAGAGTATGACAGAAAATACAATTTCATCTTTACAGTCATGAGCCAGAGACCTCAATTTTCCTCTTCCTGTGTTGTGACTCTCTTGAGTCAGACTTGAACTTTAGCTATGGCCTGAGAGGGGGCCAGATCACCTGTCTGCTGGTGCATCTCAGGACAAACACTTTTTGGGAGCTCACTCTTTGAGGACAGAATAAAAAAATGCCAATCACATTGTCATCACACCATTTGGAGACTTTAATTACATTTATTTGATTTTTATTCCTCACTGCAACTCTACTCATCTGTTTCCAGGCACAGTGGAGTCAAGGAAACCTGGTGTTGTTTTCAATTTACCAACATCTCTTTGGAAAACAGACCCATCTCACTGTAGAGATGTCCTGAAAACAAATTGAAACAATTCCTTCTACCCCCAACTAGAACAGGAAGTGCCAGAGATTTATTTTACACTTTGTTTGGACAATATTTGGACATAAATGATACCTGGCAATTGTATGTTCATTGACATTGGTTTTTTTTACATTTCAGGTGATTAAGCTGGACTCATAGACATTTAATTCTTAATTTTAAGAAAAAACTTTCCCATGACAATGGAGTGCATAGCTTCAAGATCAAATTCAGCCTAGGAAAGACCTATGGACTGGCACAGAAAGTGTGAAAAACCCCATGAGCTCTGCTAAGAAGTCAGCCCAGTTGTGAGAAGTCAATGCAAAATCAGCTGGGACCTGGGAGAAGAAAATCACCAACACATTCCTCTCTGCAGAGCATTTCCAGCACACCTCAAGGCTGTGAACCACGCTGGCATGGTGAGCAAATATTGCTGCCTGTGGGTTAAAGTTCAAACGCATCACTTGAGCAGATGGGGAGCTCAACCAGGGCAGAACAACTTGCCATTTCCTTCAGGGAGGGGTGGCCCTGGTGTGGGGAGGGACGTGGGTGTGAGAGTAGGATGCAGGCAGCCACAGCCCTTCTACAGCAATTACCATAAAGATTAAATAAATATAATAGCCTAATTTCACATGGAAGTACACTTTAATTAAGTCTCCGCAGAACAATGAGCTGCTTCCATAAGAGCTGTGAAAATCATCACTAGGGACTGTCCAGAGGAAGAGAGAAACAAACAAGAGAAGGTCTCTTTGTACAGAAAATATGTACAGGAAGTATTTTGAAAAGCTTGTCCCCAGTTAATTTACCTAGGAAGAATTAATGACGAACTCCAGGGTTTTGTTCTGGTTTTATATAAGTTTCCCATCCAGAGCCTCATGGTTCTTCCCAGACTGAAGGAGACAATTCATTTGCAGACCAATACAATTTTTTTTTGCATTTCCAGACTATTGCAAGAGCATCACAGCTTATTGTGTGTGATGTATGCCAGTGGGCTTAGCTTGGCTGAAATGCTCCTGGGAGGCAAAGTTGTGCAAGATAAGCTCCAGGTGTATAAAAAAAAAAAAAAAAATCAGTTCTCCCAACTCAGTTAATGATGCATTCCCTATGTCCATATGGTCAGGGATAGAGTTAGTGAGAGGTGTTAGGGGAGCATCACCTGCAGAACCTCCCTTCACCCTTCCCATTATTTTCTTTGTCTTCCTGTATGATCAGGGATCCTAAGGCACAAGAACTACATGAAAATGAACCAATTTGCCATTACCATTTTTAGGAGCACCTGGTTGCATTTTCTGAGTGCAGTTTGGTCAGGGTCCTGGTTATGCTCTTCCTGAGGTTGGGATGTTCAACAGAAAATGGTACAGCTGCTGGCATCACATCAACCACCCATGACTTGGGGTGGGTTTCAGCTCAATAACACCTACAGAAGAGGCCCCTTCATTGCAAAGGCAGAACTGAGATCTTCCCTAAATCCCAACCAGATAGAAATCTTCACAGAGTGCGAGTGACAGGGCAGCTTGATGTTTGTGAAGGAAGATTTTGCCTTGAATCTTGGATGGGTAGTGGGTGTAAATTACAAATTACTTTTTTTTTTTTCACCTCAGAATCTATTATAAATCTATTATAATCTATTACACTTAAAAAAATAATATTACTGCTTTAGAGAGTGCCGTCTGGTAGCTTTCAGCTATCAGCTCTGCAAGGCTCAGGAAGGTTAGACCTGGGGAAGCACAAAATCACTTTTGTACTTGATGCTCATCTCACACCAAGGTTGTGGAGGCTTTTGGTCTGGCCCTGCCTTTGTTTGCTTTCTTTGTTTTTATGCAGCTAGGTAACATAGCAGGGCCCAGCTCCACTGAGGGTGTCTTGGGCGTGACTGCACTGCAACCCAAAAATCATTACAACCAGACAATCAGCTCCCACAGCATGCCAGGCTCTGCTTTTTTCTTTGCAAGGGAGCTGAAGCACTTGTGGAGGTTTAATCGAAATCTGAATGCATGTGACTGAAATTGGCTCCCTGTGATTATTTATACAAGTAAATCTCTGCTTCTCACAAGTTCCCAGAAATCAAATGCCAGACTTGTATGATCATTTTTTTAAAAAAAGAAGTAAATATTTGTTTAAAATTCTTTGCTGTATTAATTTTTCTCTGCCTTTTCTCAGGCAGCCCCAATAGTGATGGAGGGACTCCTGGTGTGCATCAATCAACCCAGAGAAGAGGGACCAAAATAGCTGATTACTGGGTCTGTAATGTCTTATCCTCAGAACAAACTCAAATTTTCAGTTAGCTTTTAACATGGCTTGCTTTCCTCATCCATCTGCATGCCCAGCTAAAATCTTCCAGGAAGTGATCCTTGTTTCAACAGTCAGGTGCAGGTATTTGAAGGAGGAGGTAGTTTAAGCCAAGGGCTGCATATTTCCATGTTTTTCTAATCCCCAGTCAAAAGCCCATCTGCCACTAAGTGGTTTATAACGTGAGAGTCAGCCACCACTATTTTTTAAAATGTTCTATAATGTTTATAATATCAGCCAGTCCCTGTTGCTAACCTTTTATTTTTTTTTCTGTTACTTTCTTCACTTTTTTTTTCTTTTTTTTTTTTTTTTTGGTAACCCTTTTACCTTCTTTTTCCCTGCTCAGACCCATTAACAGGATGTTGTGCAATATGGTGCTTGTCATCTGTTTCAAAGACACAGTGATGAGATACAGGTATGCCAGATGGATAAACCTAGTGTGACTAATTATTGTGTATTTGCCTTTAATTATTATCATTTATTACCAGAGAAAAGACAATAGAGGTTCCCAGACTCGGAAGGGAATGTCGGCAGAAGGGGAATTTTTGTCTTTTATGGGTTTTTTTCTTTTTCTTTTTTCAAGAGATTGGCACATCAGCAAGAAAAGTTTTCCTCTTGGAGAGAAACGCTGCAAAGCATCCGAGACAAGAGGAGACAACATGACCCTGGGAATACTTTCCTTTCCCTGGCACATACTTGAGGATCAGATCTCTCACAGGTAATAAATAGGTTTTGTGTAACTATGGAACAAGTATTCTCTTGGCTGAATGTCCACTCAGGGCACAAGGAATTTATGGATATCCTTCAGCCATCTCACAGACAGAGATCTGAGTTCAAAGCGACCTCCAAAAATCACCCAGCTCACCCCCCCTGGAACTGGCAGGGACACCTTCCTTGCACGAGACCAGATTGCTCAGAGCCCCGTCCAACCTGGCCTTGGACACGGGCAGGAATGTGGCATCCACAGTTTCTCTGGGCAGCCTGTGCCTGTGGGTAGCATTCAGCCCTCTCCAGTCTGGTTTTGGAGATGTTCACAGCCCTGGTTCCGCCCTTTTGGCACCAGAAAACAGACTAAACCGTAAGATGTACGTTGTGTCCTCCATGGAGAGATGACACCTGAGGTCCTTAAGCAGCAATTTCTGACAAAAATAGGCTCAGAGCAGCAAACGCTGACATTGGTTTCTGTGCCATCACACTGAGCCTTCAACCCTTTTTAAATGGAATTTGCCTCCATATCTTGCCTTCTTACGCACAACATTTCTACATTGTTGGGCAAAAATGCAGATTTTCTTCTTTTCAGTATTATGATCTTATTTTCAATCAATCCCTACAGAAACACAAACACATTTACAAACATGTATTGTTACAAAACAAACATTTTAAAACAGAGGGGACATTGCTCTTGCCTTTCAGTAGGTGCCTACTGAGGACAGACACTTAACTCAGAACCCACAGCCTGGCATGCTGGATGATTTTGAAAGAATCTAGAAGGTTGACAATGGTAAGAAACTTTTGGAAATGTTAAATGCTCTGGTCCCAAAAGCTGCTTTCAGGTTACAGCTGAATCAGCTGCCATTTACAAGTGCAGAGTGGGTTTATGATGGCTCATAAGCCTGATCTTGCTTATGGGGATGGGGCACTGCACTTTAATTTGAGAGCAGCCGCTCTGATTTGGTAAACAGATTGAGGAAGAGCTTCAGACTCCAGGCTTTAAAATTCATGAGGATCTGATTTAGTATGTTTTACACTGGTATTTTAACATATTTGCTCTATGGCTAAATTGCAGTGTAACCTAAAGGACCAGTCATATACCACAATCTACCACAGATAATACAAGATATAATCAATGTCACCAGGCTGCTGAGCTATTTATATATTTAGTATTTGTCAGACAAATACATGCAAAGGCATTAAAACAACAAAGTCCGTACATGGATGATTCGTAGACAGGAGAAAAGGCTAAATTTGCCACTGTTTGCTCTGAATAGCTTACCCAGATTACAGGCCAATTTTGTTTTGGACAGAAATATTTTCCATCACAGGGTCTGCTGAAGTCAAGAGAGTGCTATTCCTTTGGCCACAGGATGGGATGAAGGGCCAGGCTGTATTTTGGGATTGGCAGCTCTGACCGTCTCCCTTTAACCCATTTGAACACAATTTGATTGGGATTTGACTGAGCACTTAATAGTCTGTGATTGCCTTGATTGTGGACTTCTACTTTTAAACCAAATGCAATGTCATTATTATATATCAAGAAAGAGCCATCCCTGATAACCAAAAAAATATTACATTAAATTGGCACGCTGAGAATTAAATATGCAGATTCAGCCTAATGAAATATCTTGCCTTTGGTTGCAAGAGCCTTCATCATTTTTAAGAAGATTTAATGCTAATCTGACTTGGAGCTGTTTCAGTCCAATTATTTTTTTCTCAAATTTTTGAGCTTTATTTTTTCTTTTCAGCAGCATTATTCTGTCTTGACAGTTTTTATTTTGTTATTTTTGTGGATATTGAGTAAATGGGAAACCAATTCAGAACCATTCTTAAGTAGAAATGAAATGCCCTGTAATCCAATTTTGATCAAAATTCATCTTCGCTTTTCGGGGACCGAGCAGCCTGTGCAGTTATCTCTGCACTGCACAAGTTGATAATAAAGCAAAGCAAAGCTCACATTCTTTTCCCTTTGCACGTGGTGGGAACTGGGCATTGTTCAGCTGGAGAACAATGTGCTGCTCCCCCAGCATGTGGCAAAGCAGCAGAATGGCAAGAAGGAGATTTCTCCCTGGGCTTCCACTCCTGTTTCTCTAATGTCTGAAGTGAACCTTTCTTCTCGTCTGTGGGTGGGTGGTTTCTCTTCCCTGGAAACCTTCCTGTCTCCCTCCCCTGATGTCCTGTGACTGCAGGAGATGGCTCAGTGCCGCAGCACCTTTCCCAAAAGCACTCCTAGGGAGCAGAGACACGTTCAGCTCTTGTCACAGACCTGGTTTACAGCTCCTCTGCCTTCCTCCTCAGTGCCCGTTGCCTTTTGGTTATGCACAGGTACAAAAGCCAAGACACATCACAAAAATGCAATCCCTGTCCAAGCAGTGACTGGGCAAAGAGGCCTCGTATGTCTTACACAGTGGAGGGAGGAATCCCATACAACACAGGGTTTTGCTTTATGTTTGCTTCAATGTCTCCAGCTGAGTTCTTAACTGGCTTTTATTCCACTTTGCCTGGCAGAAGCAATACCTCAAGGAAGGCTTTTCTGGTGCAACATCAGCAAAAATTGGTGGCTTAGGAATGGCTGTTTGCAGTCAAGCAAAGCTGCTCCATTCCTCCTAAAAATGTCTTTATTCCTTCCCACTCATTTCTTCACCAGCTCCTCCTACCTAAAGGCCAAGATTTTTTTCAATGTTCATTTCATATAACTTCCCATGTTCTAATAAAACAGGCATTCTTCTAGGATGAGACACAGCACTGAATATCAACAGCTTTTCAGGCATCCATCCACACGGGCTTCTAAGTCCACAGGATACTGTGATAAGTCATAAAGGAGGGATACATCATTAAATTATCATCTCAACATTGTCATCACCTGTCCCCAAAAGGAAAAGTTAGGAGAGGTAACATGTCAGTATGAGAAATTATTAAATATAAGTCCATGGTACCCTCCCAAGACACAGAGCAAATGCCTTCTTTTCCTTGGTAGCAGCTCATTGCTAAAGGATAATCTCTTTTTAAAGTGATTGAGTTGTCTTTCCAAGGCGTCTTTATGTTCAACTACCTTTTATTAGTTACCTTCTTGTTTGTATCTACTCATCACATCTTGTAGTTTCTTGTCTCTTCACTCTTTCTGTTTCCTCACCATCTAACCTTAGACCATTCCCTTTCTTTCTTTCTCTCTGAAAATCTGCCTGCTGGTATTTTCCATGAATCCATCTGCATTAAATTATTTATAGATACAATAAAATCCGCTTTTGTCTAATGTTTATTTTCTTTAATAACAAGAAACATGGGGAAAATATTCCAAAGAACTGAAAAAGAACTTGAGTTTTCCTGGACGCTAGGCAACAGTAGCCAAAAAGTACAAAACAAGATGTAGGATGTTCATAAGATGCAACTAAAAATAATAATCTTAGTACTTTGGTATCTAATAAGTTCTTTGAATATGTTATATTTCCCAAATCTGAGCCTTGGTTTTAATGCTGTCATGACACTCTGAAGGTTTTAATGGACAATGAGTCACTATGAGGCAACCAGGAGCAATAAGTAGATGGATCTGGTGCGGCCAGATCTCTGCTACCTGTTTTCCTTGTCCTAAGTGTTTTAAATAGGTCATGGAGGTCTCTTACGCTGTCATTTTCCCAACCATTGGGTTTGTCCTGTACCTGGCAAAAATTAGAACAAACAATATATCTTGCTAAATGAGTCACTGCTAGTCCTTTGTTACCTTTTACTGTTTGTTTGAATTTACTTTCCATCACGATTTAAAGGCTTTTTCCCATCTCCTTCTCATTGCCTCTTTCTTCCCTTCAATTATGCGAGCCATGCAAGCATTTCCCCTTGAACCCTTTCCAGCTCCCCCACCCCGTCCCTCACCCACCCCGTGTCCTCCCCCTCGTTTACACAGCTCCCTTCTCCACTGTGTTTCCTGCTCTGCCTGCACTAATTGCACTTTGCATGGATGTGGTGGGGGAGGGAGAAAGTAAAGAGGGGACTTCTGAGGAATCTGCGTGAGTTTCCAACTGGAGGCTCCTCTGCACACGGGAAAGATGGGAGGCGTAAAATAGGCAGCAGAAGGGAGAGGAGAGAGGAACAAATTCCAGGTCCAGAGTGACCAGAGTCAGCCTCAAGGTTGGTTCTCACCTTTATAGAGGGAGCAAGGCAGCACCTGGAAGCTGCAGAGGTGGGAGCCCAGGAGATCCAGTTTCTGCTCTCTACAGCACCCACGTGGTGCAAAATTCAGAGGGTAAGGCTTGTGGAGCCCTTCCTGCCACCTCTCCTGGCAAAAGGTTATTCAGCATGTGGGAGAGGTTGCTTTGTTTCTTATTGTTCCATACCCCTTGACCCCTCACTCTACTGCAATTGCTTGTCTAAAACACTGTTCACTGCCCCTGTCCCCACTCCCATTCCAAAACCACAGGAAAAAGGACACTGACACCACAGTACCAACGAGCTGCACCTCGAGGCCATTCTTGCAGGCTGGGGATGAAATCTGCCTGGAGAACTTGCAAAATTCTGTCCCTGCTCTCCTCATAGTGGGATGTGGTTGTAAACTTGCCTCTTTCTCAGAGCAGCTCTTAAGGGTGAGTATTTGTCTCAGAAAGAACAAACACACACCATCAAACAACAATCCAACTAACAAACAAGCCCTCAGAGACAGGCAGCTCCCAAAAATCAGCACTCAGTACTCTCTGAAACTTCATTCATTTAGATTCAAAGGTACCTGGATGCAGAACACTTGAGCTAGAGAAACTGCACATCTGTGGCATGTGTTTATTTATTTATTTACCTGTTTTCCAATCTTGCACCTGCCTACTTTAGCTGATCTCTAGCTATCAAATTGTGATGGAGCAAAAGTAATAAAATGCCTGCAGGATAGAAAAACCCTGCCTGAAGTTCTCCCATAGCTCAACCAGACCTAGAAGATGCACAATTCAATTAAAAGAAATATAAAGTTTTTCTCTCCTCACCTTGCCATTTTCCCCTTCTCTTCTGTGCATTTCATACATCCATATATATATATATATATATATATATATATATATATATATATATATATATATATATATATATATATATATATATATATATATATAAACACACACACACACATGCACACACACACAAACCCACCCCTCCCCTTCCCAATCCTTCCTTTAAGGTTTAATTTAACAATAACATTTGCGATCGGGGTCCTGAGCATCTCAAGGGCATTGCGCTTGAAATTGCACACACTCCGCACCATTTATCATAGCCTGACATGTGTCATGTTCCAGACTG
This sequence comes from Ammospiza nelsoni, assembly GCF_027579445.1. Lineage (NCBI taxonomy): Eukaryota > Metazoa > Chordata > Aves > Passeriformes > Passerellidae > Ammospiza > Ammospiza nelsoni. Next base: position 5,453,375 of record NC_080646.1, on the reverse strand, counting down.
CAGCTCCAAGAGGTTACAGCTCACGACTGCTCCTTTGTTGATCAGCTGCCGAGACAACTGAGGCACCTTTCTTTCTTTTTTTCTTCCTTTCCTCCTTTCATTTTTTTTTTTTTTATTATTAAAGCTGCACCGTTCTCTTTTCGTAGGGTTCGTTCTGACACAATGGAAAAAGAAAACAAATCCTTCTCTGCTCTGTGCAGTTTCCTCACCAGATCTTCATCAAGCCAAATTCTGATCACATTTTATTTGGGTTCAACAGCAAAGATTTGCCTGGTTAGTATTACTGCTTTGTACTGGATATAAGAGGGATAAATTATTTTCAAGATGATTCTGTTCTTGAGGAGAAGAATAGGGTGTATAACTGCTAAGGATATTGGGGACAGTGCTAAGGCAGTCCCTAAGTATTTTCCTGTGGCAGCATTCAGGCTTGCCAGGCCAGTGAATTCCTTCCATTGCTAAACTTCAGTCTTGCAACTTCAGGGAAATTAATCTTTCCTACTCAAGAGTTTCTATTTCATTTACTCCACCTCTCCTCCTTCACTTCCTTGGTGCCTTGCAGGTTTCTTGTTGCGTGCAGAGCACCTGAGACCTGCGTGTATCTTTGCAGGAATGATGCATATAGCAATTCAGCAAACCAGGCTGTTTATAAACAAGAGCCACTGAATTACATTCATAAATCACTTGGAGATCCTACTTTTGCCAGTCTTCATCCTGCCAATCAACATTTGTATAGGGTATGGGTACAGGTGTCACTGCAACTTAATGTGTAAAGGATGCAAGGTACTACTGATATCAAGGAATGGGGTCTGAAGACTGCTCTAAGATCTGAACAAAAGAATACTTTGTACTGTTCTGCATTCTCAAGAATGTCAGCATATCAGGTGAGCTACAAATTTCTTTTTAAACTATTTATAACGAAGAGTTCTTGAAGGCAGGAAATGCTGAAGTGGAGCCGAATTCTCCATTTCCTCTCCCTATTTTCATGTTCTGCTCTGTCCTGGAAGACCTCAAGCCTGAAGGTTCAGATCCCAAAGTCTGTCAGTGTTTTGGAATGATACTTGATCTTTCAGATTCCTATTCCCCTCTGAGCTCTAAATCACGCAGTGTTCGTCACCACCTGTTAGCATCAAGCACAGCCTCTGCCGACACAGTTGGAGTTGTCTTACTTTCTCTCACACTCTCAGCTCTTGTCGATGGATATTTTTGGAGGTTTCCTCGGTTTAGAGGCACTTGATTAATCAGTAGTGGGATGGCAGATGGGAAGGCTCAACTACCACCACCATGTGTGTGTCACACGCCTATTAGATTCACTAACAGAGGGGTTTTGTGCCATTGGCCAGCAAGATTTTGCACTTTATCCTTCATTGCATGTGTTTTTGCCCATGTCAGACCTCTTTGCCTTCCAGCTTAGCACTCTCCCCTCTAAAGTCTGATCTGAACAGTGTTTTGCTGCCTGAAGGATGCCTTGTTTCTCAAGGAGAGAAAACCCCAGTTTTGTGTTTTTGGCTAGATAGTCCTACATTCACAGCATCCTCTCTGAGCTGCTCCCGGGCTCAGCCTGAAGGATGCCTTGTTTCTCAAGGAGAGAAAAGCCCAGTTTTGTGTCTGTGGCTGGCTAGTCCTACATTCACAGCATCCTCTCTGAGCTGCTCCCGGGCTCAGCCTGAAGGATGCCTTGTTTCCTCCCTGTTTCTCAAGGAGAGCAAAGCCCAGTTTTGTGTCTGTGGCTGGCTAGTCCCACATCCACAGCATCCTCTCCGAGCTGCACGGAGCCGGCTCCCCACTGCCCGTGATGCATTTCCCCCTTGCATCTCTGCTCGTGCTGCTGACCTTGTGATGCATTTTCCCTTGCATCTCTGCTCGTGTTGCTGACCTTGGCTCGTGTCTGATCCCTTTGCCAGCGTCAAGGCCCCTGCTTGGCCCTGCAGGGATGATGTAGTGCCACCAGCTGGGATGGCGTAAAGCCGCACCAGGGCTCGGCCAACTTCCAGCCACATCCCTCTGCCTGGCCTGGGCACAGCCACCAACCTGCACAGCCCCACCTTCCCCCACACTCAAAGGCGGTGGTTCAGCAAGAAAAACAGGACAAGGCACAGAGCACAGAAAGGTATGAGGGCAGAGAGCACCATAAATGCTGCTTCTCCATCACTTTGCCACCCTAAAATAGCACTTGTCACTGTGTGCCTGACCCTGGCGCTGCTCCTCTGCCCCCAAGCAGCAAGGAAGCTGCTTGACTACCCAGTTTTAAAGGAATGTGATGTCTCCCTAAAACTCTTAGGGAGGCTTGCTGAGGCTATTTAAGAGGGTTGGAGTTCTCTTATTTATGGAGGGGCTGTGCCCAGGGTGTGCTTGTACCCATCTCTCTTTTTAGGACACCTGTTCCCATGAAAGCTGCTGTGGTGTTTTAATTCCCCACTCCAGACCACACAGGGGCCAATTTAGCCCCCAGCAGTTTTAAATGAAAGATGAATGATTTTAAGGGTATTTTGCGGATTTATAAGGAGGAAGTAAGGAGTATATACAAAGGGAAAAAAAAAAAAAAACCAAAAAAAAACAGTCTATGGCAAAATTATTAAAAGTAACTAAAACCCACTAAAAATTAGAACCTCCCTCAGCTTTCCCTCTCCAACTGTGGATATTGTCATTGTAATACAGCTCAGAAATGGGGTCTCTTTGGCCTGGGAGTGAAAGTGAAACACACGTACTCTGAGTGTAACAGAAAAGCAATGAGGAAAGCAGCACACACAGTAATGAGGTGAGCAGACAGGGTTTCAGTTGAGACCATCCTCTGAACATCTCAACCATGGAGTAGATCTAAGACTGGATTCAGAACTGGCTCAACATCCTGGTCTCCCTGTGGAAGGAAATATGGCTACAGCAGCCTCTATTTATTGGGATGGCATTGGGGAATGCTGGAAATTAATTGGCTCCTCAGATATGAGGAATAAAAGTAACCTTGGGTCTTTCTGCTAAAAAGAAAAGGAGAGAACCACCAAACCAAGCAACATATAAATAATAGGAGAACCAATAATGACTTTAAAAAAGTATTTAAATGCAATCAGGCAGAGTGGAGAAAAGAATGTGTACAGTAGACACAATGTAGATTACAATTTATAACAGGATACAGGATGGAGCCAGCACTTGATTAGGGGACCATGTTACAAATTTTTCAGCATATGTCCTCTGTTTTTCTTTGCCTTGGCATGGAAGGCTGGGCACTGCTGGTAAGTAAATCATATCATCAGAAAATGCCCATGTTGATGAGAATTGCAGGATCCAAGGAAATTAACTTGACTTGTATTTTAGACAATCCTGCCATATCCATTCCTTGCCCAGAGCTGTCAACTGAGAAAGAGTTGTGCCTGCTTACAGCTTTAATCAGAGATAAAAATTACCCCTAGTTCATGAATATGTTTATCATGGAGATAAGTCAATGGCAGAGAATAGATTCTCAGCACACAGCTCTGTGTGTCTTGCACTAAAACATGTCATGTACTGATGTGTTTTGCTCTACAAATAGCACCCTCACACTCCACTCATGGTCCAGACACAGACAGAGCCTGGGCAGGGAAAAGTTCTCCAGAAGGAAGCACAAGGAGCTTTTGCTGATGAGCTTGGAGGGCCTTAAAGCTCCTTGGGTGTCTGCTTGCTGTGGCTTGGCCACCACCTGTGAACCCTTCACCTGGCTGCCAGAGGAGGGGTGAAGAGGGGAATTATCATTTGGTCTGATCTCAAAGGCTGTTGGGGCTCCTCTGATCATCCTCTGTGTCCTGAGGCTCCGTCTCCCTCCTGGATGTGTTCCCAGCTGCTCTTGTCTGGACCCAACACTTCAGGCATGGCTCTTGACCATTAAAACCAGTAAGTCATGCTCTGTGGTGGGGTGGGGGGAAGCTGTGATGTGCTGTTTCTTGTGGGTAGTTAGGCTATGATAAAAAGGAACCTTTATTCATGAATAATTTTTTTCCACTTTTAAGTGTCTTTTTTCTCCCCAGCCTGGTAACATCACATCCCTCAGAGTACCCTAAATTAAAGAAAGCAATACCAGAACAACAACAAAAGCAGGAATGGGAATGACACAGCAGCAAACCAGAAAGCAAATGGCTGACAAGGGATATTTATATGTTGCATGGTGTTATTTTGGCTGTTCTGTTTGTTCAAATTGCCCTAGAAAACAGAGAGAGCACAAGCAGCTAAATGAAAGCTCCTTGAAGTTGGGGGTTTGCTGGATCCTGACTTGTGTGTGCACTGGGTGTGGGTGTATTTGTGTGTGTACATTGGGGAAGAAGGAAGATTGTTATTGTGGTCTCTTTCTAGACAGGCATAAACACCCCTGTTTATTTCCAGCATGCCATCTAAATTCAAAATTAGCATAAGCTGATGGTGTTAATTGATTTATATGCATGCAGGCAGTGGTTTATCAAAGGTAGAGGGACATAAGGTCACTCCCCTAAGGGCCTCCTGGGAACAAGTATCCATCTGAGATAATATTGAGATTGGCATAGCTGGGAATATAACTGTGTCCAAGTATGAAGAAACTGAGTTCTTTGTCATTAGCAGCAAAATAATTTTCCTATTAATATTATAATTCTCCTTTTAATAAAGGCTGCTCTCATTGAGGTCTAGGAAAGTGCCCTCCAGGTCTGCTCTGAAGTGGCCCAGGCTGCAGCTGCAAGGCTGGCTGCCTTCCCAGAGAAGGGAAAAGTCCTGTCCAATTTGCCATCTGAGCCAGGCTCTCGGAATTCTGCTCCTTTCAGGTCAGTGTACCTCAGCCATTGTGGAAATGCCAGAACACTTTCTCAGAGGAGGTCAGCGACGACATAGAGACAGCAGGGACCAACAGGGACTTACTCACTTTCTGAGGAAATTTCATTAAAATATTTTCCCTGAGCTGTACCAAGAGCAAAGCCAGAGAAGGGCCTTGGCTTGCAAGTGTGAAAGGAGGAAAAATACATCCCCTCTTGCAGTGCTGGCCCCTCAGAAGGGAGAAAGGGAAAGGAGACAGTCTGAAAATGCTGTGCCCAAAATGTCTCCTATTGCTATTGTTTTTCACTATCTATTAAAAAAAAAAAACTTTTTTTTTCATGAAAATGGGTTAATCTGAACTGAACTTTTCTTGTTCCTTTCTCTGTTTGTTTGTTTGTTTGCCCCTCACTTTTTCCTGGGTCAATCTGGGGAATTCAGATGTGAAATCCATCTAAAAAAAGCATCCTTCACTTGTAAGCAAACCTCTCCTGCCTGGCAAATTGGGAATTTTGCCCTCTCTAGTGGGAGCTGTAGTATCTGATTGCTCTCTGCCTAAGTAGGAGCTCAACAAGGCCACCTTTACACTGAACAATCTCATACATCAGAGGCCACCCCTTTGAATTCAATGGCTTTTCTGGTGCTAAGAGAGGGTATTGGAAACTTAGTCTGAAATCACACCTTGCACGTAATAAGCAGCAATGAAAAGAAAAGGAAACAGGAGGCTTATAGGATTTAAGGAGTTTCTTTTGAAGAAAGAATCCACCCTGCTGCTGATGGCCAGCCACTCGTGTGGGTGTTGAGATGTGCAAATAAAGCAGGGTATAAAGCTGTTAGCAGTGGTTCACAGCAACAGACCAGCTCCTGTCAAGGAGAAGCAGGTTAGGTAAACTTTTCAGGTGTTTGGAGGTGAATCTTTTCATTTGTGCACAGCCCTTGCTTGACCCAACTATTTCACATCATTACCAATTGCTTTGTTCGTACATATCCAACTTCCTCCTGGTGCTTTATTGGTTTCTGCTCCTGCTGACCTCTTCCAGCAGTTTACTTTCTAACATCCTGAATGCTTCATCATGACTGTTCAGCACACCTCACCGAGGGCTGAGATTAAAAGTTGAACAAAGAGAAAGAGTGAGCACAACAGGAGAGGAAACAGAAGAGCTTTTGGCAGCAGCCTGGTGACACCCTGGGGGGAGTCAAATGGGATGAGTAACCACCCGAAATAATGGCAGAGGGGAAAAAAAGAGAGAAGAGACTCAAACAGCAGGGCCTGAGTGAGAGAATTAGTAGGAACATCAAGCTGAGAAGGCCAGGGGAGGGGAGGAAAGCAAAGTCTATCTCTCCATCTCAGATCTCTGTTCCAAAGAGAGGCGCTGAGCCCTGTTAAAATAGAAAATGGGACCATTTAGTTTACAGCACCAGGCACAGATATCTTGTGTTCACTGTCTGCTGCTCTCCTGGGCTGAAAGTCTGCTTGGCTCTAAGGCATAAGAGCAGTCCTGGGGAATTCTGAAGTGAGGACAGAAGGGGGAGAAGGTGGGAATTAGAGGGGAGAGCAGAGAGTGTCAGACCCACCTGCAGTGGTGCAGGGCACTGGTGCAGCACAGCCAGCACAGCACCAGCAATTTCCTCCCTCCATAGGTGACACAGAGCTGCATTAGTGTCCCCTCCCTGAGCACAGGGCTGCAGGGACACAGGGAAAGGCTGAGAGCACATCAGCCTGGCCAGGGCTCACTCTGGCTCAGCCCAGGACCTTCTGCCTCCTCTGTCCTGGCAAATCTCAGTGAGGTTATGTTTAGGCTGATCAGTACTTGGTGAAGGATAAACATTTCATTTAACACAGGGAGGATGAGATTTGGGAGCCTGGCTCCTTCTGGATAGAGTGACAATGGAAACATTCAGTACTCATGCCAGGAAACATCATAAGATTTATTTAGTGTCAATAAAAGAAAGAAATATTTTGACAAAACCAGAATATTTTACTTGGGTTATTTTTTTTTTAATAATTCCCTATTATATGATAGAAAATTAAAATGTAAAGCCACATATTGTTGTGTCCCCCTCAAAAAGTTGGCATGGGTTCTTTAGCACAGTCAAGATCTTTCTTCTAGTTTTCTTCCAAAAAGAAGCAGTGTCAAAATGAGTTTGATATTATGAAATGTTTCAGTGTTGATGGAAGCACCTAACTAATAATCAGGGCATGTGTGGCTATCTCTGCTGTAACATTACAAAGAGCCTGATCCCCAGGTGCTCTCCGAGGTTTTCAACTCAATTTGCAAAATTCAGGCTTTTCTTTAGGTTTACAGTACCATGAAGCAACATAAAGTTCAGTGATGATTGGGTTAGGTTTTGACAAATATGAGAAAAACATTGAGATGCAATGTTAAAGCAGAAGGAACTCCAGGAAAGAGCAACTGGAGGTCTATTTTGTGAACATACTGAATATGTGGCTACAGCTGCAGCATATTCACACTGCATAAAGTCTCTAACAAAAGACATTATGTAAACTTTGCATTTGAATAAGAAAAAAGAGTATTTGACCTGCATTCTTTTCTCATTAAGTATATTTTTTCTGCGCACATTCTGTTTCTTTTTTTTTTTTTTAATGCTAATGAAGAATTAAATTGTTACATCTTCAGACTAATGACTCTCACGAAGATTATTTTAACAATTCCTTCCCAGCATTTTCAAGTCCTGTTTCATGCTTAGGAGACACTGAGAGTTTAAGCTTCCATGTCTGCCTTTGGTATTTTTACCAAGTGCAGATTTGTGACATGTGCTGCCATGTCCCAGGGTACATAAAGCTTCACTTTGGTGTCCTTGACATCTTTGGTCCTTTTTGTGGCTATCTCATAATTCATGCAAGTGATGCCATACAACTGTAAGTTTTTCATGAGGTCATAAAACTGATTTATAGAGGTTTTCCCATAATCTCCAAGCAAATTAAAGAAGGTTGATGGAGCTATGCAACTCACTGTTGCCTCAACAATGGTCTCATTCAGAAATGACACTGAACAAGATTGAGGTATTAAGATATCAAGAATGTCCTTAAGAAGCCTTGTCTGTCTGCAAAAAAAAACTTGATGCCTACAAAGCAAGAAGGGCTGTTTCTTCTCTACTTTTAGTTGATTTTACCCATGACATCTACCTTAAGATTAGCCAGATAGTTTCTTCACTTTCTGCTTTCAAATGGAAAAAATCTGATTAATCCAATGCAGATCAGCACTTACAGAAATAATTTGAGGTTAATCTCCTTTCCCTTTTTGAGATATTTGAAGTTTTAGATTATCCTTTTTACAAACAGTGTTTTATTTTGCTTTTCAGCTTTCAAATTAATTTTATAATAAGGGAAATAGTGCAATAAAGGAAAAATTCTAATTCCAAGAATTCCAGTAAAGGAAAAGATATACATATATATATATATACACATATACATATACATATATATATACATATATATATATATATATGTATATATATACCTAAAAACCATATATATTAAAGTATATATTTGTATATCTAAAACTGTGGGGGTTTCACATCTGTAGATATTAAACTATTTAAAATGCACATATATAAAAACTAAACACAAACCTCAAACTCTATTTCCAAACTGTTAAAAGTGGACATTTCAGAATTGTGGGAACTTTATTCTTCCGTCTTTATTTCTGAAGCTGTTTGTGAAGCACTTGCATTTTGACAGAACTATATAGTCCAAGAAAATGAGCTTTCACTAAACTGCCTCCAACTTCAATATATGCCCTGTGTCAAACTCAGAGAGAGCTTCCAACCTCTCTGGCTGGGGCCGAGTGCCAATTACACTGGACCCAATGCCCTATGACTGTCTTTTTCGCTTCTGTGAATATCACTTTTCTAGTTAAAATCTTCAGGACAGCTTGCCAAGTGTCTGCTACTATTGCTCTGGAGTTAAAAGTAACCTTGAAAACATTTCTCCATGGTAGCAATCGAGGTGATTCTTCCATCCCTTCTCAAAAGTTGCAGTATATCTTTCCTATCTTTCCTCCTCAAACTCTGCCCAGCAGGCTTCTGAAGACCTTTTTAAGGTGGGTGTTATCCTTTTTATTTTCTTCTTATTTGAATATTTCATCTCAGACTTCACAGGGAGATGACTATCTCCCAAGTGCGTGAAACCAGCCAGGAGTGTTTTATACATTGCAAAGCATTTGATGTAATCTGTACTGTGATTATACATAAATAAGTAAAGAAAATCTTTTTTAAATCACCTTTGTATTGGGATGAGTGGGTCTTTACCAAAGAGATCATACAAACTAAGAGAGTTCTAAAGGTGAGAAATTCAGGCCCTTTAAAGAGTATTTGAAATAAAACTGAGGAAGTATAGACATTATAAGTATTAGTTTTATTATTAGAGTGAAGAAATAATTAGAATTATTTCCTGAGTTATTTAAAAGTGCTAATAGAAGTATTGAGCCATATTCTGATCACACAGTTTTGTAAATTGGAAGTAACTTAATGATATGAGCTCATTAAAAGGGACATGGCATCAACCTTGCCATATTCAGGCACTGTACAAAGAGATGTAAGTATTTCAATAAAAGACAGACACATAACAAAACTATAGCTCAAGTCAATACTGCCTTATGGCCAGGGTATTGCAACAGGCTGTAAAAGAAAGTAATGAAATCATTAGATACTGTGTCCTTGCATTCTATTTTCTATTTACATGATAATAACCCGTTATTAATATCATCATCCTTGTTATTGTTCTAGTATTGTGAATTCTTGTTGTTTTCTTGTTATTTTCCTTAAAGCCTCAGATGCTGGAATCAGGTGATCACCTAGTAAATTTCCAATTTATTTATTTTTTATTTAAATGTAATATCCTAGTTTTCCTAGTTGTGGAAAAAAGTTCAAACGCACATTTTGAGTGCAGCTCAAATCACCTAATTTTATGTAACAACATCAGATGAGTCAAAGCACAAAATTTATAAAATCCAGGCTGTGTGTGAAGCGCAGAAGCTGCCCTGAAGGTCCCAGCATTTAAATGAAACTAACTCCGTTGTCGCCAGTGCCAGTAATTACAATAAGCCTGGCATTTCTTGTTACCCTGTGAAATTACCTGCAAGGCCTTTTCATATTGTCTCCATGCTGTTGTTTTCATGCTCAGCAGAGCATTCAGAGTCAATGATGGGCAGCTCTTGTGTTTGACTGCGAATCGCGGGGCATTTTGCTTTGGACTCTATAGAAAATCCTCAAGGTGTTTATTGACAAATGCTTCCTACGGGCTGCTGAAATAGAGAATTCTCCTCTCTGCCCGCTCCCCAGTTCCTACAAGGCCAATCTGCTCCACATCTAGGCATGCTGTAGCAAAAAAATATATTTTTTTTCAGTACCCTCTGTAGTGTGCCTTCAGCCGGAGCTATGGATCAAGCATGCTCCAGACCAAAGGCACTCAGTCCTCCAGCTCGGAGCTGTGTGCTGCCATTTCCCCTCCATTTGTTTCTATGGAGCTGACTGTGTGTGCGGTCATCCATAAGGGTGCTGAGATACCCTGGAGAGTAGAGGAATAGCTGCAGCTATTTTTCATTATTATATACTTCACTTCGTAATAAATGAGATCCATAGCATGAGAACGCCGCTCTTGTAGATCATCGTATCAGCGAGCACGAGGAACCTTGTGTGCCACAAAGCTAAATAAAATAAAGTAAGTAATCCTGAGAAAAATAGGCTGGGGGGAGAGCACTGAGTGTTCAGGACTGCGCAGTGCACCCTGTCAGCCTGAGAATGACCTCAGGACTTGCAGCAGCTAGAGAATGGGTCGTTTAAAAGCTAAAGCTGTGGTCTACATACCTGTCTCATCTCTATCTCTATCTCTATCCATATACAAATGTACAGAAATGTGCAGACTTGCCCTTCCATTGCCTTGCAGGTGTCTTTTGGATAAGAGGGACCAGCAAACAACTTGTGACCCAAGAGGGAAATAGCAGCAGCAGCAACTGGGCTCTTCTCCAAAGCTCATGATGATGGTGAGTGCTGAGCGTCTCTATAAAGTATATGGAATTTTCAGACCAAGTTTATGACAAATCTAGTTTTGCACAACCCCCATGGTTTCAGGTATTTGTCTGCAGTGCAACACAGCAGATCTGGATGGTCTTGCTAAGAGTCCAAAGTGAGTTTCTCACCTGTTAACATTTTGACCAATAACCCAAAGATGTGAGCTATTGAATACTGCCTCTCAGATAACTAATTTGGTACTCGCCAGTTAGCAAATGCACTCATTGCTGCCTACTTAGGTGAGCAAGGTTAGGAGGAAATGGAACATGGTGAGCTTGGATGGGCAATTATATCTTCTTTTAAACTAATGAATGTGCATGGTCTTAAGAATACCCAGTCAGTGCTAAAAAAATTATGGGTATCTCTTTCTTGAATGGCAGTTATAATTCAGGAGAGGAACTTTGGTGTTATCTCCATAGGCCAGGGATGTTTTGGTACCTTCTGCCTTTGCAAAGTGATCTATTTATTGGGAAGTATAAGGAACCAGTCCGAAAGCTGGGTTTGGTGTACACAAGTGTTAGCAGAAGGCTCCAAAATACCAAAACTTGGTTCTGGAAAACCACATTCAGAATCATAAAAAGAGTGAAAAAATAGAGATAGGATAAAATGCAGCTCTTTTCTGGAGGTGAGGATTCTACCTTACAGTTTATTTGGCATCCTAACACTTGTAAAAATCACAAACAAAAATTTACACACATACACACACAAACAGAATTCTCCCGCTTTTCTAAAACACAGTGGTTTTCTTCACTGTTTCCTTGGGTGTGAGTTGAGAGGATTCTGGTTTGGTTAAACTTGCTGCCTCTCAGATAAAAAACAGCAGCAATTTTCTGCTTGAATTTCTCTGTGACTAAATCCATTGATCATCCTTTCTCTCAGTGAGTGAGGAGTGTGTTTTCTCTTTAATAACTACTATCCTTCTCCCTGAATATTTTTTTCTCTCCCCTTCACTTGTTTGTGTTGTGTTGGTCAGTCCACTGCACTATTCCTCTGAGAGACAGAGGGAGCGCAAAATTGAAGTTATTTTATGCTTGGTCTCCCTCGGTCCCAATTTTCAAATCTTCATGTCAATTTTCACACGTCAGTGTCATATGGCAAATGCTATGGAAATTTCAGTGGGGTCCTTGGGACACAATTTATACATGACCCCCTATTCCCTCCCCCAGACAGGCTGCAGACCCTGCCTTTACAAAGAATAAGTGGATCTATAATTAATGTGGATTTTAAAATATGAGTACGTTTGGAAATTTTCCTGTTTGTTTGCCTCTGTTGCAGTACTAGTTCAAAGGAATACAAGCTCTCTCTCTCTTTCTCCTTTCCAACCCAAATAAATTGGCCAAGTTAATATAAAATTACCTTGTGTTGAAGTAAAAGATCAACTCATTATTAACTTTACTTTTTTCCCTAAAAGTTATGCTGATGAAGGTTTATCAATGAAATAATTTGGTAATCACCAGTTAGCAAATGCACTCACTGCCACCTACTTAGGTGAGCAAAGTTAGGAAGAAATGGAACATGGTGAGCTTGGATGGGCAATTATATCTTTTAAACTAATGAATGTGCATGGTCTTAAGAGTCCTTGGTGAGTGAAATCTTAGATACAAAGGCTCATCTGACACCAGCAGAGCATTTCAATCATTGACCTTAAAATCAGCCCCTGACATCAGAAAGGGGTACAGTCACCTGCTGCATTTTATGGTGTTAATTATCTTCTCTATGGGCAATAAAGGGATGGCAAGTTTTCCAGGTTACGTCTCAAAACATCTGAAAACTTAAGCCATTCATGATGAGACCTAAACTGCACCCAATCCCCACTCTAGACTTTACTTACAGATGGTACCAAGACATCACAGGTACCTGGTTTTCTGTGTCACCCGCCAGCAGCACTTAAAGATTTTCTAACATCATCAGCCATGAAGTTTTGGATAGTTTATTTTAGTTCTTTTTTCTTTCACAAAACCAGCAAATAGTAACAGGGGAAACTTAATGCCTGACTTTGAAAGAGCTCCATTTTCCCTCCCATTTTTTGTGGACACTCAGCACCTCTTGCAGGTTCCCTACTTTACCAAAAAGAATTTTTTTATCCTTCAATCCCTCATGTATCCTTCGCCTCATCTTTGTCTGACTTTTTTCAGTTTTGGAAAACTGTCTTAGGAATTGCAGTAGCAGTAGAATGGTTGAGGGAGTTTTTCTTCTGTAAACTCTGGGGATCAGGTTTGGGCTTTGCAATGCAACATCTCATCCAGGAGATTTGGAAATCAGAATCACATCATCCCTCAGTTTATTTAAGTTGCTTCAAAGCCAGCTGCAACGTGTACAACAGCACACTGAAAGCCTCCACCAAGCTTGCCTTCCCTGGTGATTTTGTGTGCAACCTCTGGATGAGATAGCTTTATTGGAATTGCTGTCCTCCTCCAATGTGGCCAGAGGGAAATGAACTGGATGAGCATTTTCTGTGCCACACAGGGACCAGCCAATGCACTCCACGTCTGTGCAGGTAGGAACACACAGCAGTTTGAAGTAACATGACCCTCAGAAGGGCTGCAGAAAATATATTTGTTTGGCACACTGCCATTTTGCTGCTGGCTGCAATCTTATCACCTCTCCCAGTGTAGGTCAGGGGAAACCCTGCAGAACAATTCAAGAGGGGAAAAAGAGCATCTGTAGGTCTTGGGGCTGCCTCATCCCTTAAGGTGCTGTTGTCTCTGGAGGCACCACTCAAGCAAAATCAGAGTTCCTCTGAGATGCTGAGGGCTGCAGGGATGGTCTTATGTAAAGCTGAAAGCTGTAGGAAATGTTCACTGTGAACCATGTGAAGATCTCAGTTTTTTGCCTTGCTGGAGAAATTAATCTTGGAACAGTGACCAGGATTGCCCCAGTTTATCCAGGACATGCCCATAGCACTTCTCTAACAAGTCTTATGGTGGTGGATGAGGTGCAAACTCAGACAGCTTTGCACCATGCAGTCACAGGACCATCAGTTGAGAGCTGCAAGCCTGCTCCACTGAAAATCAGAATTGCCTGTATCTAGGGTTAAATGAGGCGTTTTCACTGATGTAGCTGGCAGAAGGATAGAGCCCTCAGCTATATTGTATATATTCCTGTAAAGACAGGGGTAATCCAGCAAATTGAGGAAATAGCACATAACTCAGAGAGTGGGCACGTGCCTCTGCGTGTGTGCCTGCACCTGCGTGTGTGAGAGACAGAGGGAGAGATGAGATATATGGGGAAATACATGAGAGATGAGACTGGAGAGATAATTCCCAGAAAATACAGCGACCATCAGAAACTCTGTCTTTCCAGCTGGAGGGTTTTGCAGTGCTGGTGCCTCTCTCCTGACTTGACAGCTCCACTCTTAGCCCAGCTCGTAGTTGCTGCCTATAAATTTAATTAGAATGGGGGTAGGGGAGGAACAAGCCTGCACAGCACTTGGCACAGCTCTGGAAATAACCAGCTTTAATACCTTTGACATTGAAGCACCTGCTAAGGGCACAGGCTGCTGCACAGCTGACCCACCCTGCTCTGGTGACAGCGTGTGTCACTTTGCTTGTCCTCAAAGCGTGCAGCCCACCCATAACCCAGGGGATGAGTGCATGGCTCTGGGGCTGGGCATCTCCTCAAGCACCACAAGGCAGAATTTCACCCTGGAGGCACCAGGGAGGGACACCGAGCACCCCTGACCATGGGGAAAGGGAGCAGCTCAGGCACTGCAGCGCGCCTCGTGTATTTCATTTTTCTCCCTCTGATGTAGTGGGCTATTTTCTGTGTTTGCAACTAAGTGCTGCACTGCAGCCAGCCGTGAACATTTCTGTTGGCCCAGCTGGCCTCTTGTTTTAATGCTGTTCTCAGGGCTCTCCCTGGGTAGAGCGGGGAAGTAAACAGATTGGAACTTTGCCCACACATATATATTTAATTGTGAGCTGATTTTGTGCTAAGGAAATGTAATAGACACATCACTTCAGGCAGACAACTCCCAGCTGAGGCAACAGGTTAGAGATTTTCCCCACTTCTGGAGCTTCCTGAGATGTAGCAGGTCTTATGGATGTAGGGACTCCTTGACAGGGATTGAACCTTTTATACTGCTTCTAATAAGCTCTAGGCAGTGTGGAGGCAATTTTGAGGGATATTTGACCTCTTTCCTATGCATTCTGTGGGGATGTGCTTGTGATCATGACTTTGGGTCATGTTTGGAGATATCCCAGCTGAGAAAAGGAAGTCCCTGAGCTCCTCTCACAGAGTCCATCAGTGACACGGTGTCAGGATGCAAATGGAACCTGGACCACATCTGACCCTTTTGTCACCATTAAGTGGCACTGATGCTGCTGCTAGAAACACTTTTCTAATGTGTAATTTGATTTTTTTTTTAAATTGTGTTTGAATCTAACCCAATTTTAGTTCAATTCAAGTTAGCCAAATTCAAATCAAGAATAGATTGAATTCCCCTTGAAATCTGAAGGTATTTTCATATCCTCCAGGGAAGGACTCAGTGGACCTGAACTTAATTTGAGGAAAAAAAGGCTTCAAGTGTCTTGACATCATCTTCACAGAACCATGGTATAGGTTGGGTTGGAAGGGATGCTTGAGATCATGTAGTCCAGAGAGACAATGATCAGAGAGACATCTCACACTGGACCAGATCTGGCCTTGAATATTCATCACCCTTGTTCTTTTTAGGGGGTATTTCTTTGTATTGCTCTGTCCCAAAGCCCTGGAAGCTGCTGCCTTTGCTCAGACCTGAGGATGAAGCAGCACAGGAGGCTCTGAGCAGGGCACCACGCCAGGCAGAGGGGTGCACAAAGCCTTTGCATACACCACGCAAGACCTGAGAGGGCAGGACAAAATCCATTTTAAATATGCAATCGAGTCGTGCAATTTTCAGCCTATTCAGACTTGGCAAATGCCTTTGAGGGATCAGACTACCAAGCACCACAAGCACAGATGTGACTATGCACCAGCCTGTAATGCAACAGCTCTGATGTGAAGTTATTACCGCAGGCACAGTGTTGATACCTGTGTTAAGCCTCTGAGCATTGCCCAGTGTGAACTATGTGTTTCCACAAGACTGAGCAGACCCAGACAGAGCTGATTGCTCTTGCAGTTAATAAAAAGCACTGCACTTTCTCTCTTGACAATCCCGACACCTGAGTGCTTCCTACGTATGACAGTTAGCACATTCTGGTTGCTCAGTGGCCTGTGAGAAATGAGCCTCTTCTCAATTTAGTTCCTATCATCAGACAAGCAGTACACACAATAAAAAACACACCTTGACAGTCAGCCCCCAAAGTAGCCCTGGGGACTGCAGGTCCGAACTTCCCTTTCTCTCCTCCACAAAGCCATAAACCAGACGGAATTTATCGGGCTGGGCTTCCTTCGGGTAAATCAAGGTAACTCCACCAAGGTCAAAGGAGTCGCTCTGGTCAGTGCAGAATGGCCTGGAGGAGGGGAACCTCTGCTGATCCTACCATGTTTCTTATTTTCAAGCCCCCCTGACTTGCACTGGTGGCCATGGTTTGACACAAGGTCCCCTCAATCAGAGCAAGGTGGAGGTCCTGCCTCCACCCATGAGCTGAGGAGCTGACCTTCTCACAGCAAAGAGCACCAGCATGGTCCGCTTGCTCAGACTTTCAACACCTACACATTTCCTTCCATCTCATGTCTGTATGGTTTAATGTACAGATAATGGCAGTGCCATCTAACCAACAGTGATATTTGCATATGGACATCATGATGTCCTTTAATTTCCAGGAGGATGAGGAAGGCACAGGGCAGAGGGGCTGGAGAGCCGGACCAGCAGAGGGTGGATGGTGGCTGCTGCAACAGGCTGTGCTCCAGCCAAGCCCAGCTCATCAGGTCATGTCAAACGGAGCTAATATAAATGTCAGCGTGCTGCTCTCAGTGGTGAAATCTGTGTTTGTTGTACTGCAGTTCATTTTCAGTCTTCCAGCTCTATGGATGCTATCAGCTGACATGTCTGGCTGGTATCCTCTGCCAAAAATACACATACTCTCAACATTTCTCAGGAGTTGGGTTTTTTCCCCCCTCCCTGTGACATGCTGATGTCAAATTTCTTCCTGGCTCTGTGATACACAAGACTGTCCACACCTAGCAGATAATGAGTTTAACATTTCAAGGACAGAAGCTCTCAGTCTCAGTGAGACACAGGGTAGATGTGCAGGCCGGATTTGGGGTAGGTGCCAAAGGTGGCAGGGCTCTTTTAAGCTTTTTTGGCATCTTCTCTCTTAAGATAATCCAACCCAACAGAAACAGATGTGTAGAGCTCAGAGTACCATTGGTATTCTTGTCACAGTTAAATACTTTGTTGTTGCTAACAGCAGCTTAAATTCTTCTCCCATTTTTCCTTGCTTTTAGAATAAATTCTGTTCTTCTGAGCACCCAGATCTCAGCCTTCTATTTATGCTGCTCTGGTTGACTCCAGGCTCTTCACCATCTCCCCACCCTACAATTTTTTGCTGGCTTCACAAATAAACATTCTTACTCTCTTCCATTCTGCTCCCCCACCTTTCTCTTGGCAGCCTTATCTGCATATCCAAACTCAAGCATCCATGCTCTGACAATGACTGACAAGTCTGCTCTGGACTTGTTTCTTTTTGTCTAGAACTGAAACTTCATGCAGTGCCCTTGACTTCTACTCAATCATGGTAAACTGTCATCTTAAGCTGACCATGAATTTCCAGTTTCCTCCCTACAAAATCCAGGCACTTTTCCTCTATCCCTTTTTTTTTTTCCTACCATGACCTGGAACTCATATTTGTTACTAAGGCTCCAAATGTAAGGAATTTTTCAACTGGCTCACCTCCCTCTAATTTATTTCCTACAGAATGTGTCTATGTATTTGTGAGTTTCAGTTATAACAAATAGAAAAGATACTGAATTTGCTGGTGTTCCACACAAATGAAACACTTGCAGAGGTTTAGAATTACTTGGATTTTATCTGTGGAAACATTCTTTATTTTTCTGGACAAATTGAACCACATGTATGTTTTTCCAAATTACTCTGGAAATGTAATTTCTCCAGCTTATCGGTGTGACCAATGTATTGCTGTTTTGGTTTCCTTCTTGGGAGGAAGATATTTCTCCATGGGAGTCCTTCTGTTTCAACAAATGCAAGTTATTCCTTACTTTGAAGACACTCTTCTGTTTCACTCTTTAACTTGGTTTGATGAGACGCTGCTGGTCACAGTCAGGAGAAGATCAGAGGGGTATCCAAGGAGCCAGGATCCTGCCCACCCTCCCAGGCTGGCTGGCTAGGACAGACACACTCTCTCCTCATGACAGAGAGAAGTTTTCTTCTCTTTCCTGGATGCAGCTGCATTTTAGGCTGGTGCACGTTCTCCTGATATTTCTCCTGTTCTTTTGCCAGTTCCTCTTCCCTTGGTTTTGTCTGAGCATTTCCTGGGACAAGAGCAAGATTTTTTATTTCACCAGCACCAAGTTCAGCAGCTCCCAAATGTCCCTAACCTGTGAGACGCCTCATGCAATGCAGGTAATCAATAACATAAGTTAGAAAATGGTTATTAAATGGCAGTAGGGGAGCAGAATGGAGCAGGAACCAGAAAGTTCCAAACTATGTACTTGAGACACCCATGCTTTGACCTTGATAACTGGTGGATCAAATAGGAGTTGGACTTCCACTAGGGATATTCTACAATTCTGTGGTTGTTGCACTGATGTTGGCAGAAATTTAGGGTCACCAGGACCAGAATCTGTTCCTTTCGCCAGTGAGTGACTGCAGTGCTTTTATTTTGGCAGGCCAGCATCATTCCAGCCACCAGCACAAGGCAGAAACATGCACACACAGAGCACCCTCCTGCCCAGGGCACCCTTCAGCCATCCATCCCACCTCACCTGCTGACACAACCCTTCAGCGCCCACCAAAACCAAATGCACCTAATTGGGAGGTGATGACAGCCAGGGGATTGCTGGATTTGCATGCTGATTTATCCATTTTAGCATCACACAGCCCAAGTGCAGGTAAAAAGAGACTCTGCGCTTCATTCCACAAGTGCACTTCATTCCACTTCATTCCATTTCCTGCCTGGTCCACAGTAAACATGGACACACACACACCCACATGCCTTTTCTCTCTTGGGCTGTCCTGAAGCCAAAAATCAGCTGGAGATTGCATTACACGTGCTTTCCAAAAGGCTGGCAAAAATCTTCAAGGGGGCAACATGTTTTTTGGTTTTTTCTTCCTCTTGCTAGGACAGGGCTGCAAACTGCAACTGTAGATGGGTCTTTAGAAGTCACAGCAACCCAGCTCATGTGGTGAAAACAGCTCTGAAACAGCTCTTTCCACAGGCTGGGTTACAGCTTCCTCATGCTTTTTCTGCCTGGGCTTAGGATGATGGATTCCTGGCTCTTGTATCACATGATGCTGTTCAAGTTCTGTTTCGAGTACCCAACCTCCCACCCTGTTCTACCACTGGCATCTGCCCCTGCTCTAAGTCTACCAATTACTTCCCTTAAGTGTCAGCAGCACACCAGACACACTGAGATATAACCTTTCTCCTAGTTGATGCTGTTAAACTATTACTTGAAACTGAAGTTGCAGTTGACAAGTGCTACTTCAGTCTCTAATAACTACTTCAGGCGTGCTCGTGGTGTCTTGGCTCTTAATGCTGTGGCTCAGGGCTCAGGGAGTGTCTTTACAGGTCACTTAGAGCCATCCATCTGATCTGAAACAAGATCAGTCAATCTCTCCTCTGGCTCTGTGCCTTGCTCGTCAGAGGTTCTGTCTCCATCCCCCCAGGGCTGCAGCAGGGGTGTATTTTGCATTTTTGGGTGGATTTAGGGGCTGCCCAGGTTCCAGAAGATCCCGCCTTGGGATGTACCTGTGAGCCACATGCTGAGTTTTTTTGTTTGCAGCCAAAGAATAGTGTGGGCTCCAATTCCTTGAGGCTGAATACAGCCTTTTCAAGGGAGAAAGATCTCCTTTATTTTCCTGCATCAAAATTTACTTTCTATTTTAATCTTTTTTTTTTTTTTTTTTTTTCAAACAGGTTCTGTGTTCAACACCTTCCTGAGAAAAACAGGATTTATGCACGGAAGGAGGATGAATACTCAGACACACACCTGAATTCTGCAGCAGCAGGTAAGGAATAGCTTTCCTTTCATTTCCCACTCCCCCTTTTTCAGGCTCAACTCCTTCAGTCTAATCAAAGCATCTGAGGTGTCTCAGACACAGAAGATTCAGAGCTTGGCAGAGGTCACAAATATTTCCTTTATGTTTTGTCAGGGTTTTGGCACAGTCTGAGGATAAATTTTGAGCAGGGTAATATAAGGCAAGGGCAGATCATCAGGGCCTTATGCCCTGTTACTGCAGAGAATCCTCCAAGAGATGCTAAACCCAGAACAGCCTCCACTTTTCCTTTGTCCCCTGCATATAAGAAGCTACAATGTGGTATAACAAACTAGGTCTGGCTTTTCAATAGAAAAAAGATATGTCAGGCTTTAAGTCTCCTTGACATGACAACATCTTCATCTAAATCGTGAAGCCATCCTTTGGATAGCCCAGCCTTGGTCTAATGTCTTTTAGAAAATGATGCTCATTTAATTCCTGAAATGTGAAATCTAGGTCTCAGGTCAAGAGCATAGATGCTGTTTAGCTGAAAAATTTAGATCCATCAGACTGTCTGCAAGAGTCTGCAACTTTTCAAACTTTAGATTGCAGCTAGACTCTTACTGCTATATATAGTCTTTTGAAAAGTAGCATCTAAATAAAAATACCCTTGAAGTACAGGGCATTTTTTATGCTCCCACCCTCACAATTTTTTAGGAAACAAAAGACTTCTTCAGGGCCTCAACTTGTCTGCACAGAACAAATAGCCAGATCTCAGCCTAAAAGTTTATTCCCTTTTCCCCTCTATATCCAGCCCTGAATTCTTCCCTCAGGCAGGATTTTGATGGCACTTGGTGGGAGAATCCCCTAAGACAGGCAGGGTCAGATCACACAGATGAAGGGACTTGACAATATGGGAGATATGGAAGCACCTCAGCCAGAGCAGGGCAGCTACTCCATGGGAAAATAAACCAAGTTCTTATCTTAGTAATTGTAAGGACAAATTAAATTTAGTCCCGAGCAATCAGGACTCACCCCTTCACTGTTACAAGATGACAGAACTCCACCCAAGCCACATATCCTTTGGTAGTGGAGTGATCAGCTGAATCTCTTTCCAGGCAGATTTCTAATTCTCATAAGATGTGTTGGTTACGGGCAGGATATTTCTACAACATAGGGAAATTTTCATCCTCAATGGGAAACACAGCTGGGCCAAAGGAAAGACTGTGTGGCACCTGTATCTAGAACAAATCACAGACACATATGAGCTTCCAGAAGGCAACAGAAACTCCATTCATATGGCAAATGTGTCTTTATATCCTCTCTATGTGTATGAATTTATGGTTGTATGAACAGCCATATCTAGTTATTGAAGTATTTGATGATCCAAAGTGCTCAAGGCCTTCTTATTCCATCTCATTCACAGTTAAAGTTCTGCACAACCTTTTTACTGGCTTTCAGCCTGCCATAAATACAAATGACTTGCCAATAAAAGCTGGTATCTCCCTCTGTCAGGAGGACTATAGCATCGTTGTTATTTAAGAGGTGGCAGTTTTGACACAATTCTTATTTAAAATTTGTAAAAGGAAAAAAGATGATGCAATAAATCTGCATGTTCTTCCTAAGCAGCCATTGAAAGTGGATGCTCTTCCCCTTTCCAACAGCATCAGCCGTTTAATGTTTCCTAAGTTGTTTTTGCATGAATTAGGGCGTTGGAGTGAAGCACTGTCAGTTACAAAACCACGCTGTTGTCTCCAGCTAATTTTGCGTTAGTAGCTCTTTTAAACTGCTAAATCTAGTTTTTAGTGTATGATCATTCTGTTTAGTGATGGTGTAAAACAGCTGCTACTTTTCTGATGAGTTGCCTGTTTTCCATTTTATGTCTCTGCAAGATGTTGGGTTTCATCATGGCCCCGTCTGACAGGCAGCTGAGAACAACCTGTAAAAAACCTCCAAAAAACACAACAGAAAGCAGAGAACCCCAAATCCAGTGGTCCAGCCACCCATACAGCCAAATTTCAGAGTGATCAGTCCTGTCTTTACCCTCAGACCATCTAAATTCTACACCAGGATGATGTAAATGAGGAGAGCAGGGTGAGCAGGAAAGCAGGAAACCTTCTGCTCTAAATGGGAAAGTGAGTGGCCATCCAATACCCCCAGACTGTTTTTGGGGGGCTGGTTCAGATTAGGATGCTTTTTGTGCTTTTTTGTATCCTTGCTGCTCATGCTGCTGCTCCCTGCTCTCTGCCTGGTTATGGCCAGAAGGCTGAAATTATGGCTTGGATGAAATTATGGCTTGGGGTATCTTTCCAAAGCAATTAATCACTCTGCTTTCCTCGGGTTCTGCTTGCAACTACGGCTTCCTGAGTGTTGTTTTGCCACTGAATTGCTTGGGTGCCAAACTCTTCCCAGTGGCCATGAGAAGGGAGCAAGGGCCAGACTGCTCATGACTTAATTACCCCTCACTAACATTTCAAGAGGCCTCTCTAAAGCAAAATCCCCACCACCTTTGTGAAAGGTGTTTTGCATTTGGTGTTCACCAGAGGTTCTCATGAGGAAACACTTAGTGGTCACCCTGTAGATATTTGCTGCTGACTTTCCCAGCCAGGCAAACAGCCCTGCTTCATTCAGTGGCAGAAACCTGAATGGTTCTCTTTGATCTTGCCTTGTCCCCTGTATCCCGTGGGCTGGCATTTGTTCCATGTGTTCCAAGCAAGAAAATGACAAAACTCATAAAGGAAGCACTCAGAGAGCTTCTCAAAGAGATGAAGACCAAGATCTTTCCAATAATAACCCACACTCCATAAAAAGATCTTAGATTATGGATAGACAAATTGGAAGCAGCTTGCCTCCCTGAACCTTCCTTCATTTTGCACTTACTCTCCTCCTCAGCACAACTCAGGCTTTTCCAAAAGCAGTGCAGCCCATTGAACAGCAGTGGTCTAAACTGTTATGGAGATCTTAAACTGCTGAATTGTTACAAGCTGAAATTGATTGCAACTGAGACTGTGAACTGAAGTGTTGGAAACAGCACAAAGAGAAGTGGGGAAAGGGTACGAAAGATCTTGCTTTATTATTTTGGGTTTTTTTCCTCTTTTGTAAGAATTCTGAACAATTTGGCCTTGGTGTGTTCTGCATCTCTCTCAATAGCCACTGGACTGTTTTTCCTGGTATTTTCAACATAAAAGGTATTCTTGGTTTGTCTTCCAATTTGCTGGTTACGGTGTAATTTCTAAAGAATTCTAAAAGTCTGCTTCAAAGTCAGATCCAGAGGGAAAATCTATGATGTCAGATCCAGAGGGAAAAATACTATTAAATTTACTCCTCCTCAAGCTAAACCCCCCCTTTTTTCAGCTTCCCAAAACTAAAACTCTTCTTAGCCTGTTTCACTCTACTCTGCCTTGATTTTATTTGCACCCTCATCACGAGAGCATCTGAACACCTCCGAGTAGTACATTAAGCAGCGTGAGTAACATCTGTCACGTACGGTTTGCTCGCTGTCTCTCAGCATCCTTAAAAATGAATTTACTGCTTCTGCAGGATCAATAGTGCTGGAGACAGGCAGTCTCTGTTCAGCCTCAGAGCTGGCACAGTTTGGGTGAGACCCTTGTGATGGCTCCCCCAGCCTGATGTCCCTTTGTCCCCCGAGTGCCAGCTCATGCATTGGGGAGCACCCATAGAGGAGATGCTCTGCACCAAGGTTGTTTTCAGTGGGACAAAGAAGTCCAAGTAATTTGGGGAAATCAGATGAGGTTGTCAGTGTTTCCCTGCTGTCAGTTACATGTGTATGGTCTTGGGGGCCTGCAGTACTCAGGAGCCCAGATGGATCCAGCATTACTGATTTTCCAAAGTTTTCTGCCTTCCTCAGGTGGCTTTGCTTATTTTTTAGCATCAGTTACAACTTATTGATGGACAAGGATGATGCTGTTTCTCACCATCAAAAACTTCTCTGCCAGATTTCCTTGACAGAGACAGTGTTCTCAGCCCCTGAAATCAGGTCAGTAAATGTCCCTTGCTGAACAGAGCTGGGAGCCCTCTCCTCTGGAGCAGCACCACAAGCAAGATCTGAGCATCCTGGGGCGCTGTAATTTCAAGCAATATGTTTTCTTAATGGGCCAAATATGCTTTGCTTAATTTTGCTTTCAGTGCATGGGATTGTTATTGCTCAGTGGCCCCACACAGGTGTTTAAGCAGTTTTGTGGCAGGATTTTCCAGTAGCAGCATGAGGTTTTATTGACTGTTACCTCAGGAGTAACTTCAGAGGAAATGACATCCCCAGCTGGTTGTGATGGATGCGTGTGGAGCTGTGGCAGAAAACTCAGGAGCCAGTGACCTCTCTGTCATTGTCTATCATATTTTGGGTGAGAATGCAAAGCAACTGTAAAAGGACACTGCTTTTCATGCAGTGAGAAGAGTTAGGAGAGATGAAGTTACTAAATTACTTGTTTTCCCTGAAAACTGTCGGCTTGTCAGCTCTGATAACATGAACATACTGAGGATAGGTCAACAAGTAAAATAAGTTCCATATTTTGTGAGGATTCTAGGTTGTAGGGTTTAATTTGGTCTATGAGTGTGGATTGAATGGTAGACTAGGGGAATCTGGTCTCTGTGTGGTAACCTAAATTATAAATTACACAGCTTTTGACACATGAGAGACATCTGACCCACAACTTGCCCTTGTTCCAGTTCCATAGTAGGTCAAAACCCAGGTGAACACCACTAATTTCTCCTCAATGCCACCAGCCTGTACCTTGCCACCATAAAAAGCAAACCCATGAACCTGGCTGCTTGGAAACCCAGCAGGACCCACCCAGGACATATTCCAGAGCCTCTTTCTCTGGGTAATATCTGAGACTGTGCTCCACTGTTATGGAATGGAATGGAAACAGGAGCTATCTGATCAAGACAGATAAATACATCTATTTCAGAATACATAATCTTACCACATATGTGAAGTAGTTTAATCATTAGCAAGTTGTCAAGCTTTTATTGAATGGAATTAGCCTCTTTATTTCTGGTCAGGATCAATCTTTTTTTCCCCTTCCCAGTACAATGAATGCTTATATGTTACACGTTGCAGCGTCTGGGGCAGATGACACTTGCCAAAGGGTTTGATGATCAATTCTGATACAAATCTGACATGAAGAAACAGGAGAGAATCTGCATCAGATGATCAGTGGGAGAGATAAATTCACATTTAATGCTTCTAAATGTCTGTGCATGTTATACCCATCTCAAACACAGCATTCAAAAGCAAGCACAGTGCACAAGACAATGCTCGGATGAGGACACAGAGTACAGGGGTGAGTATGACATTTATCAGTGGAATGTTGTAGAACTGTGGGATTGAGAGCCTAGTTAGAATTAAGTGTGATATTAGCTATAAAACTATGGGGCAGAGAAATGGCCTCTTGCCCAACAACTCTGGGATACAGAGGCCACAGGCAGAATAAAAAAGACTTTCTATATTTGTCTGTTCACTAAAAATCTCTGTTAGATTTGCACCTCCAATTTGGAGATGAAGGAGAGACCTATTACCAGTCCCAGACCTCAGAGCCATGGCTTCATTTACCACCAGTCTGCTTTGCTCCTCTTCCTTTCCCTTTCCAAGCAGGGCTGTATATGAGTATTCATGAACACTCCTTATTATTTCTCCCCTCACAGTTGCTTTTTTCTTCCCACACCTGCCAACATTAGCTCCTTCCTTTGACTCACGCTGCTGTGCAGCCTAATGCATGTGATCTCCATGCCAAGATGTTATTTAATTTCCCAACAAAGTTCTTCTGGCGTGGAATGAGCTGAGCAGCAAGAGCACAGGAGGGGAGGCATAGGCAGGGGTGGGAAAGGGGAACCAGAAGGAACAGGGGCTCAAATTTCTGTTTCCTCTGGCTTCACACACCCAAGTTGTGCTGTGTGTGTCCGGGGAGCAGCGTGGGTGGGTGGAGATGGCAGCAGGGGGTTCATCAATGGCAGGTTGCTGAATCAGGAACCCTGACACTTGTGAAGCACTCTGTCAGGAACATTAAGTATCCAAAAGTGATAAAGCTTCAATTTGCTAGTCCATTAGACTAATTACTGCAATAATTAAGTAACTACTTGATTAGAACTAATGGGTACCTAATTATCCAGGAGAAAAGTATCAGGTGGCAATTATCAGGTGGCAATTAATAGACTGGAGTTAATGTCTTAGCACTGTCTTTGTATGAATTCATAAGCAAGGTAAAGAAAACAAACAATAACTTATTAATATTTATTGGTGCCACAGTGTTTTTCAGCTTGTTTCATTTACACAGAACCAATTAGTGAAAAGACAGTTAGTGTTGCAAAGATATAAAGTGACTGAAGCAGGAGTTTGATTTTAAAGGAACAGGATCACATTAGCACTTATAAGCAAAGACAAATGGGTATCAGCCAGGGACTTGATTCTGGTGCTACTAATTCATCAACAGAAGAAATCAGAGTAATTGAACTCAGTATTAATAATGAAACACACAGGAAGGCAGCTCCTGTCTTAATGGGGTTCACTTTAGATTTGGTCCCTCCCTGGGTCTCCATCAGCTTTTTCTACAGTGCCTGGGAAATGCAGGGACACCTCAGTGAACACCAGGGAACTTCCCTCTGGCAGGGCTGGGAGACATGGCAATAAAACCCTCCAGATAATGCTGACAGCTCTCTGAAGGAGGCAGATTTCCTGTTCAGCTGAAGCCTGGGTGCAGCACAGGTTCCATCATGAAGGTGAGATGGTTCAGCTGAATTCCTGCCCGTTCACTGTGTTGGTGTAAAGAAATTACAACAATGGCTCCAATCCTGATAATTCCCCCTCAGCTCAGCACCCACTTGAAACGTCACTGTGAGCTCCTGTGGATGAAGTCTAAGAGTAAATTCAACCTGCTTTAGACCTCAGGTTGGAGTGCGCTCAGGTTTTTGGGAAGGGTCTTTTTTTGTATTTTCTTTTTTTTTTTTTTTTCATGGCTATGCAAAGGCCCAGCTTCTCAGATTATGTAATTTGCTGTTGTTTCTCTGAGGTCAATCCAACCATAGTTGAATCCTATGCTATCCTATGCTCTAGGATGTACTTTTCTTGCTCTCCTCTCCAAATTCAAGGGGCTTTAAATCTCCCAGCAGAAAAATGAAAAATACCAGGGTTTTCTTTCCTACGAATCTTTATGATCCTAATGATCCTCTAAAATGGCTTCAATCCAAAAACAGTTGTGCATGCAAGTTGTCTCCTTGTCTCTCTATGGGAGAGCTCATATTAGCCATAATTACTCTCCTGAGTAAGAGTTGTTAAAGTGTGATATACAATGAACTCGTGACTGATTTTAGACCCCAGAATGAAGAGTTCCCCTATAAACCTCAATCCTTTGAAATTCAGCTGTCAGTAAATGAAAGACCAAATTCCAAGATGGCTTTTGCAGCTCTGCACAGTGCATGGTTTTATGGAAGTGGAGGATCTTGCCTCTACAACAGCTATCACCCCCCCTCATCCTTTTTTCCATGTTATAAATAAGTGAAAGGTATCCTAATCATATTTTAGACTGTGTGCAGAGTCAGACGCTAAACCATAATGTCTGTATATGAGAACATGTGGAATGATAAATGGAGATAAATCTAAAATTTATAGAACATGAACATTTGCATAAACTGCAATATCCAAACACATAGGCTGTTAAGTAACAATTGTCACAAAGGTCATAAAAAATTCAACTTTGTTTCATGGAAAGAACTCAAATTCCTAACATGATTAAGATAATATATCATTTGTTCCTATCTTATTAAAGGCGTAATTGTTGTTAGACACAGAAGTGGCATTAACTCTAATCTGGCTTTATATATGTACAAATAGGAGTGGAGGTGGATCTGAAAATTGATGCTTTTGGTGATCCATAGGCATTTTATTAATGTTTGAATAATAACTGCCTGGAGGGCCTGTTATAAATTAAAGGGACGAATTGAGATATAAATTTTTATGAGGACTAGTTATACATTTCCATTATGTGTTTAAAAATGAAGGAATTACTGTGAACACAGCAGAACTCACATTTATTTGAGGTGATTTGGATAGGAGGGAAGGTGCAGTGAAGGAAGCTGCATGCTGGCTGTAAGAAAGATGTATCTGTCCCTGTGAAAAGATATATCATATGTCATGCATGAACTCTCTTCCACAGCAGACTTTTCTCTGCAGCTGATTTCGCATGATTATTTATTTGACAACAGCAAGTGATGATATAGCAGTGAGTTTTAGGCCACTTAGAGAAGAATTCTTATTCTTAAATCATAGAGGATTTCCCAAACCCAACCACTGTCAAAACAGAGTTAATCTAACAGAGAAACCCAGTAATCTCCTCGGCATACATTTCTCATTATTCCTCCTGCTTGGGTATACACATCTTCATTTGCAGTGCATCCATGGGACCAGCAGCGCTTCAGAGCTTCCTCCTGCCCTTTGCTGAGGCTGCTTTTGGGAGCTCAGCTCTGATTGCTGAGAAAGCAGCAGCTCCCCTTTGTTATCCAGCAGCACTGATGCCCTGGGAGATCCTCACACAGTCCCATCACCGTGCTTTGACATGACAGAAAAGGGGATGACAACCCAATACCTTCACTCAGGCAGGCTTGGCCCAAGCCCACGTCTGCTCATAAGGGACAGGAGGCAGGATGCCAGTGTTTAGACAGCCACTTAATACGTGGGGACCTGTTTTCCATGCCCTGATTAATTGGAACTGACCACAGAGGGCAAAGTGTCCTAGATGAAATCCTCCAGTGTTTGAACCCCGTTTAGAGGCTTGATTGCTCTGGACTTCAATAGGTGCCAGCAAGCTTGATGCCTTGGAGGGCTTTATCTGCATTCTCTGTGCCTCAGTTCCCTGTCTGGCTCACATGAGTGGCTCACATGGGTGGTTTGAGGAGGAATGTGTTCATTGGGATAATATCCAGAGAGATGGCAATGTTGTATCATCTGCAGACATCCCACACCAAGGTAGCAGCTGTGCAAGTGTGTGCCAGGGGAGCTTTATTATAATACACACAGCACAGGGGCCTTCCATTCTACAGCCTTTCATGTGAGTCAATTAATCAATTTAAATTTTGCAGGCTTTTAATGTTAGTTTTTTTTTCTCCCAACCCTCCCTTTAATTAGAATCGCAAGGGCTGGGCAAGTATATTCTTTTTGGACTTGGCCTGATTCATTGGGAAATAAGACTTGAGGATGCTCTTGGCTTGCAGAGAGCCTGAAGCATTAATGAAGTTGATAAAACATCAAGACCCAGCTCAACCTTATTTTCCATCTTTGAAGCACCACCCTTGGCTCTACCACTCATGGAGATCACTGTCCACAATTGCAGGTGGGGTGGTTGGCATTACCTTTTGATCTACAAATGGTATTATTTTTTTCTTTCCAGTGTGGAAATGAAGTGGTCTACAAGAACTATGACAGAATGTCCTCATGGTTCTGATCCAGGTTCCTGCTTTTAGCAGAGTTTTGAGTCTGAACTCTATTCCCAGGCAGCTCAGTCTGTGACAATAAACCTGTTGTGACAGTGAGAGGAAGGATCAGCTCCACTCGGTTCCTGCGCAGTTGGCTCAGCTTTCTACAACCTCAGTGTTTTGTCTCCAATCTTTCAGCTGAGAAACACAATTTGTGACACTCCCAACCTTACTCAGATCAGCCTCTGTGTCTGCTACCTTCAAGGATAATGCCATGGTTATGTCTCTCTCTTTTTCCTGTAAAGTCATACAAACAAAGTGATTGTTGTGAAAATATCATCCAACAAGCACTGAAGCAGCAAAAATTATTCTCCCAGTCAATTGGAATTTTTTCTAGATGCATTACAGTGCTGGACAAGTGACTAATTAGGCAAGACTTGTACTGTCTGTTTTTCAAAACTATGTTTTTTCTGTGTGTGTTATTGAAGGGACAGATTCACAAGAGTTTCTTTAGGGAAGATGCAGGGGAATGTTATAGAGAGTAAGTTCTATGACAGAATTAGCAAATGTATTAAGTACAGTGCCAATCTGGTATAGCAGAAATGACTAAATACCCATCAGGGCCTGTCACTCGTCAAGAAGTGAAATCTTAGACCCATTTAAGTCAATGACAAATGTTCACAGAATCTGGCTGCAAGTTAATAAATGTTTGGAGCCTGTTTAACTCAAACTCTGATATTTGTCAGATTAATTATTTGACTGATCTTATTGTGTGTCAAACAATTTCTTTGTGGAGTTAGATTTCTTTGTGCTGCATTATCTATAATTCTGATTAAGAAAGCATCATGCAAGTATCAAGATATATGATTGCAACTTTTATGTCAGGTCATAGAGAGCTATTATATACAATATTAAATAATATAATTAAATATGGGATTGTAAAATGTTCAAAATGGGCCATGGTTGAGGCTATATTTTCTGCCTTATTTTTTGACATTTCCTGATTTAGGAGTAGTTTAATGTTCAACCTGAACTTTCTTTTATCATATTCTTTTTGTTAAGCTACATTTATGTAAAAGGAAAGAAAATAACTCCACATGTACACCAATTCCTTCAGCTTACACTTGCCTTTAATACAAAACAGAGGATTTCAGGACTATATACATCAGGTGTTTTCAGCAAAGTAGCAGCAGCAAATCATAGACATTTGTCATTCCTTGGAGCTGTCTGACAGTTCTGACAATTCATTAGGCTGGGCTGAAAAGAGGTTTAGAAAGCGAAGGAAGGATCACAGGTAGTGGAGTTGCCTTTGCATGATCCAGTAATAGCTGATTTGTATCATTTTTGGTGATGGATACACTCTTCAGATTAAACTCAGCTGAATTTTCCCCATTTATTCTTTTCTTTTCTCTTTCTCTTTTTTTCCTTCAACAGGAGCTTCTGGGCACATTAGTCTAGATTTAGACCTCGATTTACCCCAAGGAGGAGATGCCCAGGAAATTCTTCCTTGAACCTCCTGATATTTGTGGCTTTTCAGAGCTAAGGAGAAGTGAAGTGAGTTTTGCTATTCAGTTTCTACCCAGTGAGGCTTTTCTTTTCCCAGTGTGTTTGAGTTAGAATCTTTGCCGTGGCCGTACCATGACATGTGCCATTCTTCAAAGTCAGAATCACTCCTGCCAGGATCTATGCAAATCAAACTTGTGCCTTTGTGCAGAGATAAGTGCCTCCATTATCCCACTCCTTCCACTTGCTGATTTGCTTTTGAGACTCGTACACAAGCAATTTTTTGACTTAAAGGCAAATCCTCTGCAATAACGCTGAATCCGCAGAATAGGCCACCTGGAAAATATGTGATCTTCCATTGGAAAGCATTTTCCTTTTCCAGGTTGGTGGGCTGCTTCAAACCATGCAACCATGTAAAATGCCAGGGTCAGAGCCTGAGTGGGTGAGGAGATGCTGGTCCAGCCAGGGAGCATCCCTGGGGTCAGGCACATGATGCTCCTCAGGATCAGCAATATCAGGGAGCCTGCTTAGCCCTGCTGAGGATGAATAGCTTTCCATCTTTGTTCTGTCTGTTTTATGGCTGCCACAGAAGAAGCAGTCTGAGATTGAGCCTGACCCAGTAGTATTATGTGTAGGTCTTACAAGAGCAATATTTGCTCTTGATGACTGTCGGAACATAGCCCTTTAAAGAACTCCAAAACAGCCCTCAAAGAAGGGCTTGTACACTGGCTGTTTTGGGGGGTTATTTTTTAACATGTGAAATTTTTCAGACCCTCAAAACCATCCGTAAATTTTAAGTACTTTCTAATTTATGCCTTTTTTTTTCTTCCCTAAGATTCAAAGTGCTGACAGCACTGCCTCACCATCTATCTCGGGCACAACTCCGTTTTCAAGTTTCCTACCTGTATTAGCCAAATAGAGAGATTCAAACCAAGGTTTTAGCTGGAAAATCTCAGAAATGCAAATTATCTCAGCCTTTTCTTTCTTCCAGTGTGTCTTTATGGGCCCAAAGTCAGTCTCTACCCTGCAAAAATACAGTCATTTCCTTGTGATTCAACATTCAGGACTGGTCAGTATAAAGCAAATAAATGACACTCATGGATGCTGGATCGTGTGTCACCTTGTCTGATGTACCTCCAGATTTGTTGGTAGGTTTTTGGAGGGTTTGCTGTGATTTTTGTAGTCAGTTTTGAGTGGCAGGCTGTATGTGTTGGTTTATAATTCTGGAGTTGTGAGTGTGGGTTGAACTGTTGGCATTAATTATTTTCAATAGTGAGTCAGAGGCTGAATTACAGGATCCTACCCATGGATATGAGAGAAAACAAAGAAACAAGTGGCCTTCCTCTCCCTCTCCTGACATAAGTAATATTTTGTCTCCTACGACCTCAGCCAGCCCTTTAAATTTCATATCAAACATTAGAAAGAAAGAGGTCAAAGTGAGAGCCCTGCTGAAAAAAAAACCCACAGCCAACCCAGATATGAACTATGGGAACTTGTCATCTTATCATCCTAATTGAAGTCATTCTGCAATGTATGACAGTCCATCATATATTCTGCCAGTCAGTGTGTCATACATGATGTGTAACAAGAGAGCTCATAAACCCAGAGGGGAAGCCCCTTCTTTTTTATTACTTTATTTGATCATTTTCATAAAAAGTCCCCTTGCTCAATACAGAGGGACGTGTTTATTAGCCCCATTAAAGCTTTGTGCATTCATTTGACACTGTGATTTACACAGCTTTACCACCAAAGGATCCCATTATTTCCAGTCTGGGGAGGTGTCTTTTTTATTGTGTGATGAAAAGTAAGTATTTAATTCCACAGGTGAAGGCAAAGAAAGGGGAGGTTGTTGTCAGAGGCTCAGAAGTAAACAAAAGGATGCTGTAGGTATAATTGACTCAGAGAAAGAAAACATTCCCAGTAAATAGAGAAAAATAAATAAATAAAGATGCTCTTCCTGTGGAGTGAGAATTTAACTGGGCTCAGCTGAACTTTATTTTTTCCCCCCCGCATGCCTTCATTAAAAACAGCAGAATTTGGCAAAATTTCCCTCTGTGTTCTACTCATGAATGTTTCTAGAAAATATCAGCTTTCATACGCAAATATTCTTGAAGTGAAATTGGTGGCTTCCTTTGAACACAGCTAGTGCCTCAAATCCCATCTGCTTTTCCTACAACACGCCCACTCATTATCTAGCTTATTTGGCTTTATTTTATTTTTTTTTAAATGAACACAAATTAAGCCATTTAATCAAATATGTACATGATTACATGGCATTTTTGCATAAGAGTTATACACCCACGGAAATCATTAATCACAGATAACAACACTATGTTAAAATTAGACATTTTGTTTTCTTTTTGTATGCGTGTGCTTTTTAACATAATATCCTGCGTAGCTCTAATTTCACCTCTACACTCATTTGAATAAATCAGGATTGTTTTACAACAAATTATTCATTTGTCTGTAGCTCTGATAATTGGTATTTATGTTTAGACTTGATCTCAGAGGAATAAAAATACAGAACTTGAAAATAAAATTGGTATGGTTCAAATCCCTCTTATTCTTTTTTCTTTTCCCCTTTTTGCTTGCAGAGAATGTCACCATGAATGTCCATTGGCAAACTGGATAAGAAAGAGTGTCACAGTGCAGGACAACCTAGAAGATGACAGGTATTTCCAGGCATAGCAATGATGAGATCAAATTCCCCTCAACCTGCCTTGTTTGCTGATCTTTTAATCAGATTCAACTTCACTGCAGCTACAGCACAAGGTTCCCTGACAATGTATGACAGCATGTGACAGAAAAATATTTTGATTTTTTTTTTTCTTTTTTGGTCATTTGATGCTATTTGAGATAAATCTGAAGCCCCAGCAGCATCTGATCAATCTACCAAACTACTTTAGTGGAGGTTTTTAACTATTCATAATTGAACTGGAGGGTTTGGGGTTTGTGTTCGTGTGTTTATAGGGGAATCCAAACAGGAAAGCTGGGAAATGATCTAAACCCTTTGAGGTTAACCTGCCATGAAATAGCATCAATGACAGAAGAGGACATTATTAAAAAGGAGCCAACCTCACTCAAAAAGAACCACTTTATGAAGCCAGAGCCCAAAGAACAACACCCAGGGCTGTTTGTGGTCCCACAGGGATAGGTATTTCATCCCCCATCTTCATCTCTCCAAATTTCCTCTCAACGGCTTCTGAGCTGAATTCTTCAGAAAGAAAAACCAGCAAATTTTGAATGGGACTTATCAGCCTTTTCTGTACAATCTGCTTCGTATTCCTCTCACACCCATGTTCTTGCAGTGTCTTGGGGAAATGCTTGGATCACAGATAAGAGAGAACAAGGGAAGGAATGAAGCAAGAAACAAACAACAAAACAAAGCCAGCACCCCTCAAACTTTTTGATGAAACTCCTCTGTGAATCGTGTGTATGGTTACAGCAAAGTTAAAACTGCCTTCTTCTCCACCAGTACTTAATTCCTGCTTTTAAAATCAGGCTCCCTTTGATCTTGAGGGTTGAAATGATCTGGAAATGAAACAGCCAGTGCTTTTGCAGAAAATCTGGAGAGGGTCCCAGACATGGCTTTTACCTGGAAGGCTTCCAAAACAGGATGAAATCTCTCTGGTTTCAGAACAAATTGCAAGATTTTTTTCTCTATGTCTAGTCCAACTGTGGAACTCTAGCCCTGATGTCTGTTGCTTCCCAAAGCACAGATGTAATATCCTCTGAGGTGAAATGAGAACGTTATTCCCCCATCTTCTCCCCTCTGAGGGCTGAGGGCTGAGAGAATTTTATTAAAGTGAAGGCTTAAAGTTTTGGGCAGACTTAATTTGAGGAGACAGTTGGTTATAACCCAGGCTAGGGCCATCTATGTGAAGGCTGGAGAGGACAGAACACCAGGAGCATCTGTGACATCTGGATCCTGTTGAAAGCTCAGAAATATCTGCCTGGCTTCACGTGACCTGGCCCCAGAGCCAAAAGGGCTGAGAAATGTGGTTAAGAGACTGCAGCAAGCTCTGCCCTAGCAAATGAGTCCCACTGAGAAAGCAAGCACACCAATATTTCTTTGAGTCTGTTTCTTTTAGTGAATATATTTCCATATGTTGCATTAATATTTCTTTTATTGGGGCTTGTAAGTCCATCTGGTATTTGTATTGGGAGGGCTTGAGCTGGCAGATCCCTGTGCTGCTGTTACTCACAGATCTGGAGAGCCCTTGCAAGGGTAGGTGGTTGGATAGGGATAACATCTCCTCAGCTGCCTTTTTAATTGGATGAACTTCTCAAATCAATCAAGATAACCTGGTTACTTATGTCAATTAGCTCCCACTGTGCCAATGGTACAACACGAGTATGGGCTGAGTATAAGGTATAGCAATGCACAGCAAAGAAACCTCTCAGACACTGTACAGTGTAACATCCCTGATCTAGGTGGTGTAAAGGAGGAAAGATACCTGGGCACCAATATTAAACAAAAAATGTGCTGAAGCACCGCAGTTTGCCAAGACAATAAGAATCACTTTCCTTCGCATGCATTATTAAGGAATTGGGGAAAATTATCTGCTTTGATACAAGCTTTTTCCTTCTGCATGATTAACTCCAGCGCTATCAACAGAGAGTGTGACGACTCTGAAATGACAGCTCCTGGTAGCACGTTCTGGGATTAGCAAAAACAGGTTGTCACTTTAGCCCAGCCGGGATCAGGCAGTGTCTGTGTGCCGAGGGCTGGACGGCAGAGCCACGTTCTGCACCAGACATCTGACAGCCCAAGTGGGCAGCAGGTCCTGCCTCCTGCCAGGTGGCTCCCAGGTCGGGCACGCAGGGCTCTGCTCCTGCAGGAGATTGGATTTCCACCGTGTGATTTTGGCTGTGCAGCTTCCAGACTGAATGCTCCTCGTGCTAAGCCGTGACTCGCTCTGTTCTCTGCAATGAGCTGATTTTAAAATAGTGTGCACTCCTAAAATGCCTGCCTCTAATGCCAGTCCTGCGTCTGGCTGCTCAGTGTGCAGAGTGGCAGCGCACGCACCAGCCCCCGGAGGGGATGGAGAGAGAGGTAGGACAAACACGCCGGAGCTCTGAGCAATGGCATGAAACGACAACAAAAAAATCCTTTCGTTCTTACTAAAGTTGTAAAAAGTCTGTCGTGGCTTCTGTAGAAATTAATCGATATATGGAAAAATGCATATCAACTCTGGGGGCAGCAAGAATCTCTCCTTAAATTAAAATATTGTGAGTTTCTAGAGCTAACTGGGAAAAGCACTGAGGTCACTAGTGAGGCTCTGGAGCCAAGGCAGAGTCCATGGAATTGGATCCTTCACTAGAGTCCATATTTTGTCAATGTCAGGATACATAAGAACTGTGAAACAAAGCAAATTGTATGTATGGAAGGAAACCAGAGATTCCGTCCTGCATCACAATCCTTTGAAAAATTCATAATAATAAAAAAAAAAAAATGAAATGCCCATATATTTTTTAAAGAGAAATAGGAGGTGAAAAGATTAATTCTCAAAATCTGTGAAATATACAGTGATGAGTTACTGGGGTTTGCAGTGAGGGGGGTGTTTTTGTAATTCTGTAGGCATCTCAGTCCTCTGGTGAAATGATGTATGGGGCAATCGTCTGGTAGGGGCTGATGGGATGTAAATGAAACTAATTAAGGAAATGTCAAACATAATTAATAAAACAGGTTTAAGTTGCAAAAGCACTGTCAGCTGAATGAATGGGGAAGAATGCCTCATTCCCATTGTTTTGGGGCTTGCTTGCTTATTTATATATTTCTTTATTTATTCCTTACTCAGCCCTTCGCCCTCCCAGCAGCTTTTTCAGTTGCACCATTCAATTAGATCTCAGAAAGCTCTTGGTAGGCTCCTGCATTTTCACCTTGCCCCCCTTGCGAGCTGGGGTCCCACAGAATAGGAGGAATATAAATTTGCCTTGTCGGCTTGCAGCCTGGGAAGAAGAAGGAAAAAAAATTAATTGCTAACTCCTCGTCTTCCCCAAGTACTACAGGACATTAACATAACCAATTTGCTTGAACTCCTCACTGGCTGCTTAATAGAGCATCTGACCAGCTGATAAGACCTGGGTGCTGCTGCCTATGATACCTTGTTATTAGCATTTTCATATTATTCAAATTTACAGCCCCATGATTCACTAGCCTCCATTCATTATTGATAAGTACAAAAAATAAATAAAAAAGGTTTATAAATAGCAAAGGGGGGGTGAGCGACCTATAATTATGGCAAGCAAATTAGGGTGCATGGTAGAGTCAGTTACATTTGCCTAGGAGTAATGATGCTCAAGAACTTTTTCTCCCCAGGGACCAGAAAAATAATGGATTCCCTGGCAGCTGCAGATGGGCCAGGAAAGGCTGTCACCCAGGACGCTGTTTATATAAGTTAGGAACAGCATATGGCTCTGTGTCCTGCCTGTAGCCACCTCCAGATATTGCAGTTCCAATGGAAAGAAATAAATACACAAATAAAAATAGCCCCTCGCTGGAAGGTGGTGGTGCAGGGATATGAGGAGACTAGAGGGGAGAAAAAAGCAAACAACCAAAGGGATTCTGCTCAGGAGTTTCTGTCGAGAGCAACCCCAGCAGCTCAGGGATCAAGTAGGGGTGATAGCCTTAAAGCCAGGGGCTGTTTAGCTGCATCACTGAAGAGAGAAAGATGAAATGTGATTTCTGCTAAAGCAAAACCTTTCCATGTTGCAGTCCAAGGCAGTCAAACACAAAAGCTTTGAGCCTGAGATGATAAAAATCATGATCCCAGTTGAAAGTAGGAGCTACTAGAAATAACCACTGGATACTTTATAATTTAAACCCTGTGGTTCTATTTCCATTAATCCAATCAAAGGCCTTTTTTTCTTTACTAATGAAACTAGAATGAAACACAAAAGGGAGGCTGACCTGTTAGCAGGTGACTGTTTCTTGTAAGTTATTCATTAAAAACACCCTAATGCTCTGGTGCTGAAGGAGGCTGTACCTATTTCTGTATAAATTAAACATAAGCGAGTTGGCTGAAAGATAAAAAAAAAAGAAAAAGGTGTTTCTCCTGACTCCCAATCCTTGTACAGGATACATATAGAGGAAACAGCCCTTGGAGACATTTGCAGTGGGTTGGGGACATTGATGTGTCAGCTGTCCCAAATTTCTCCATTCCAGGTAGCTCCAATTTTATTGTGGGCATGAATATTACCAATACGGTGCAATCAACATACTCTAGATAAGATATGAATGAGCCTTGGTTTGGCTCTTCTTGATAGAGTCAAAGCAGGCTCAGAAATAAAAGGGAATAAACTTTGGCAGGAAAACTGCAGTTCGGATGTTTTCACACTTTTTTTTCTTTACTAAATTTAATTAAATTATTAGTGAATCTGTGTTGATTTGCATCATTCCATCCTTCTATTCTGAAGTTTGGATAATATGCCAGTGGCATTTCTTGTAAACACCAGTTGGCCTTCAAATTTCCCATCTACTTTTCCATTTTTTCCTGTGTTATTTTCAGATACTCCCAGCTCTTCTATTATGCAGCAATATTAGCAAGTATCCACTCTGGACTGCAGCCACATCTGAATTTCCAGTTCTTGAGAACTTTCCTGCATCTTCACAAAAAATGAACAGAGGATATTTATAAGAACAATCTTCCAATTAGCCCCCCTCAACAGCCCATGCCAGGAGCCTTCTCCATTTTAATATATGCAGCAAAAAGTGCAAACTGAAACCTATTCATCTTTATTTTCTGAATTGTGGCAAAGTTTATGAAGTGGACAAAAGCTCAGGAACGAATCCTGCTCCTGCAGTAAAACTTCTCCCCAGAACATCCCCAGCCCTGCAGAAGCTCACACCTGGACCTGAGCTGCCCATCTTCCACACACGCATTCATCTTCCAGAAACATCCTTAGGCATCCTGTGGGCTCTGCTCTGCCTTAAACCTCACATTAGCATCATCGAGGGAAAATATAAATTTAAACTGACACAGACTTGCTTGTCTCTTCCTTTGTGTTTAAACACAGATGGTTGCTTTTGTTGTGCCGCCGCATTTCAGCCAATGCAAGCAGCAAATTACTTAACTGGAATATATATCTCTTTTCCTTTCCAAACATTCACAGC
The DNA here is from genome assembly GCF_027579445.1 of Ammospiza nelsoni. Lineage (NCBI taxonomy): Eukaryota > Metazoa > Chordata > Aves > Passeriformes > Passerellidae > Ammospiza > Ammospiza nelsoni. The sequence continues at coordinate 5,414,481 of NC_080646.1, read as the reverse complement.
AGTGGGGTTTTTTTTGTGGTGTTTTTTTTTTTTTTTGGTAGGTGAAGTATCATTCTTCAGAATATATACAATGTTTTCATGCATCTTAATCTAATCCATTAGTCCTTGTAATTTATTGTGAACTGCTTGGATGTAGGGGCCATGACAGCTTTGAGTAAAGCATTTAAGCAGGCATCTGCTTTGTATAAATTATAAGAACCTTGGTCACACAAGGTTTCAGACAGAGACAAAGGTCTCTTACCAGCATCTGTAGCCCTGAGGATGGTAATTTTTTTAGTCTTTCTTTTTTTCTGTAAGAAGCTTTGGATATTGGAAACAGTAAAACTATCTGCAGACTTTTGTATTTGGTATTGTTAACAGCTCCAAGGCAGGAGTAACGTGATTGGCATGGGGTTTGGGAGCTGGAAAACACTTTGTTAGTCTCAAATCAGTTCCTTGGAGGCTAAAGCCCTGATTAACTATAACTGCAGTGGATTGTTTTAATCTGACTGCTGCAGTATTTTGTGTCTGGTCATTTAGGCTTATTTCTGTAAATACTTCAATAAGCCTGAATCAATTCCTTCAATATGTCCCTTTGTCCCCTGCCATTGGACATGGCATGGTGTCATGACATAAGTAAGCAGAACAGCAGGATCAGGGAAAAGATACCTTGTGCCACTGAGCAAGGAACTTAATTGTGAACAGGAAAGCAAAAACAAACTCTTAATATTATCCTAATGTGTCCAAAGCCCTTTCTCTCATATTTTGATTACTCTCCTGGTTTTTGCCTGGCTATGAGATGTCTGAAAGGACAGCAAGAGTTTGTTGGGGATACGCAGATGAGCAAAGGTCTGCTGTACAAATACTCTTACTGCTTCTTCACTTTTGCTGCTTAGATTAATTTGGCTCTCTCCTGAAGGTTTCTGCATTGCATATTTCCTATATAAACCAGAAGAAGTCTGCTGGAGCAAACTAATTGAAGCAGAGTATTTTGCATCTCACTTTGGTGCCATCGTTCCATGCCGCAGACACAGTTCAGAGTTAATAAGGATGCCATGTCAGGGATGCCACTCACCAAGGTGAAATGCAATGCAGTGGTGGACAAGCCTGGTGAGTGGATTTCCTCTTCAAAAGTAGCTTGGAGACGTGGCTTCACTCTCCTTAGCACCTCTGGCTGCACAAAGGCAGAGCTGTGAAGGTGATGGGATCATAGCAAATCTACCCGAGTACAGAGCTTTGGTTTAATTTTTTTTTATATCAATGGCTGGTCTCAGCTCTAATTAACCTACTCCCCTATCAGTCCATTCCCTCCCCACATGCTGTCTTTTCCCCTTCCTCCCTGTGATCTCCATTTCACTGCAGAGATGGCCTGGCAAAGAGACATTATTCTATTTAGAAGCCGAGCACCTCACTAGGGGTGACAGGCCTGTTTTTAGGTCATTTATCTAATTGCTCTTTGCAGATAAGAATTAATTAGCCCGATTATTTTTCTTAGTTTTTGGATGGGTTCCCCACCTGGAGAGAAGAAATTCCTCCATGTCAGTGATTAATTGCTGAGCCAGAAGCTTTCTGCCTTGCATTTGTAATAAATGCCGACTAGTTCTTTAGGTCGCATTAGGAACCAGGCAGATTGTGGTTAAAGTGCACGGGATAATAAAGCATTTCTACAAACAAGATCACTGCCATTAGATTTTGATTAAATATTTTAATTTATCTGGAGGTTGAGGGACTGCGGGAATCAAAAGGTTTAAGGTCTCCTATTCCCAGCACTTTCTGATGAGAGTCGCCCTATAGCCCTTTGATCTAAACCAGATGAACCTCATGGCAACGCTTCAGCTCAGGATTTGGCACAGCTGGTTTGTCTCATACTGGTCTGAATGCTCCCAGGGCCGGGAGTGTGCAGCCAGCCCAACTCGCTTGTGATAACATTTTGTGAACTACGGCAGTCTGGTCGAGCTGAGGGAGGAAAGGTTAAGATTTGTGTGTGAAATTACGGCAGGCACATATCCAGCTGCATTTAACACAGTAGAAATTATTTCATTCCCCCCTTTCCTTCCCCTTTTTCTTCCCCTTCACCTCTTTTTCCTTTCCCTTTCTCTTCCTCCTCCATTTCCCTTTCCTTTTTGTTTCCATTCCCTTTTTTCACCTTTTTATTTCCATAAGAATTCTGAGCATTTAGCTCAAAGAAAAATCTATTTTTTCTTCAGAGCCAACAGTGGCCTCGATTCACAAGCTGGTCAGCCTAGGACAGGTCTCTTTTCCAGGATTATAGAGCAAGCCAGACAGTATGATCTCCTGTGCCCTTAAAACCTGATTTCTGACCTAGAAAGTTCATGGAAGAAAATTGGAGTCTTGCCATCTATTTTGCCGCGCTTGTGAACTGTTTGAAGCCCCTGATGTCCCAATAGGAGAAATTAATTGCTGGTGTTAGAGCAGCTTCTCTGATCACAAAGGATGTGGAGCTGCCTGTGCTGTGGTGATCATTGCTGCCTCGCAGAGAGGAGGGTTGCGAAGGCACAGGGATGAGATCCTGGCTCTGAGCCCCTCTGTCTCACAGCTTGGAGGTGTTAGCAGGGCACTATCAGGGCACCAAATGCCTTGGCTGTGTTTGTTGTCCAGGAAAAAAAAAAAAAAAAATCTTCCTTTTGCCGACACACTTGCAAAACATTTACACTGGAGAGGAGTAAATTAGGGTCCCTGTGTGGATTTTGTTATTTTTCTGGGGATTTTATTTGTTTGCTTTTTAATGGAAAGGGGGGAAAAAATGAGAAAACCTGAAAACATGACAATTTTTTCTCCTGACAAGTGGGCTGAAGACAGACGAGGAGAACTGATATTTCTCTAATGTATAGGAACAATATTGCATTGTGAAAAGTAACTTTCCATGGAACTCCGTTCGATTCTTACTCAACCATAGTATTTTGAGAATACCATTCCCAGCTGTGATTTAAAGACAGAAAAATCTAGTGCTACACTGATGGTTAGTCAAAAATCAATGCTTAAAAATTGCTCCTAACTTCAACTTTGAGCTATGGGACTACGAGAGCTATTTTGGCTTTGAGTATTGAGTAAAGCTCATGTGTATCAGAGATAGTTGATATTTCTCACTACCTACAAAACTATCAAAATTATTTTATCTTTTCTTTTGGTAAATTGAAGTTTTATTCTGGTCACCATTGCTGCCTGTATTTCATAACTAGACAGAAATACACATGCAAGACAGAGCACCTATTTTTTTTTTCCTTACCAGATACCCAAGCAGAGTCAGATACTTGAATGCAGTGGGAGTCGAGGTGCTAAATGCTATTTTTTGTCTTAGCAATTGGACCCTATTTTAACTAATATATTACATAATAATTTGGGAATAAAAACAACATCTCCCCATATCACTGGGAAATTACATTACAACCCAGTTTTTCGGATGTAGAAATGGAGTCCCTGTGAGTCTGAGCTTTTTCCTTAATGCCATAAAATGTGTCACTGGAAAAACTTCACACAGAAGCTTAGCAATATCTGCTCTTGTTTTAAGCCCACACCAAACCATTTAATTTAAGTAAGATTTTTTACCTCCCCCACCTGCAATGCCATTTCTGGCACTGTACATGAGGAAATTTAACAATATCGAGTGGCCTGAGTTATGATAATGAAAGATGGTTGCTAAGAAAAAGCATGATGATAGCCAAGAAATTAATATTACAGAGATGAAAATCTTCTTATAGACCCAAAATAATAGATGTTCTGTATCAATATATGACTAATCAGCACTCAAGGATTTATCTTTCAAATTACAGAACATGGTGGAGACATTTAATGCAATATGGTCTCCCTTCAGAGAGATACAGTATGTGACTAAATATCTCCAGTGAGTAATATTCACACTTACTCAAGTACTGTAAATATATCCCTGATAAATCTGGAGAGCGAATTCTTGTAAATTCTTGTTTAACACTGCAAGGAAGCTTAATAACTTTCCAATCTATCAACATGTTTTAATTTCCTACTGTGCAGTTCCTAACCGAAACAAGGCATTTAACAGAAGAGATTCAGAACTAATGGATAATGGACTGTCGTGTACTAAAAAATCTTGGTACCAAATGTGACACTGAATTGTGTGGGTTTGGGCAGGACATTTCCAAATGGGAATGTTTAATCGCTGCTATGCCTAATTATGCATGCATTTTTATGTAAAATTAAATGCATGTGCAATGCACAGATTTAAATAAGAAAAAACCCTCTCTCCTAATAAGGGGGAATGGCTAGGAACCTGATGGAGGGTGGCAGCCAGGTGGCTGCATCAGCCAGTGACACGTGCACCTACATGTGCTCCCCGAGGTCCAGAATCCAGGAGAGCAGAACACCCAGTAAAAATCATGCCACACTTAACAAAACCAACCTATTTTTAAGTGGGATTTAATAATGTTAACCTACATGTATTTTACAGGGCTTGGAAGGGTGCAGACTGGATGATTAGTAAATCCAGTTTATGTAACGTTTCAAGCCCCTAGTATGGGCTTTTTTTGCCCCCCTTATTTTAAGCAGGTACCTCAAAAATTTAAATCCAGCAAACTCATTGACATAGACATATCAGGCTGGGCTTTTTGGGGGGTAGAAAGATCAGTCTAATTTCTGTATCTTTTCTGCAAAAGCAGACCCTGAACTGGTGCTCAGTGGAGGATGCCTGTTGCAATGGTGTGCCTATAAGCTTGTGTTGGTCAGAGACAAGCCAAGGAATTTTTGTAGTCCTGGGCTTGAAGGGAAGCAGGTTTCAGAGTGAACATTCCATCTCTGGGATATCCTCAGGATACTTCATCTTCCTTAATGCATATTCCTACATGTCTGCCATGAGAGCAGAAGAATTTCCAGTCAAACCTTTGAAATAACTGGACCATGTGAGGAAACCAGCACGGCTCCTTGGAACCTGGTGCTGGCAGCCACACCACCCAAAATCTGAGCTGCCTTCTAGCTTCAAGTATTGCCCCAGGAAGAAAATTCAGAAATAATCAGAGCTGTGATGGAGAGGCCTGAATCATATCTGCTACTTTTGTGTGTTACATGAATCAATCTTTACCAATAAGCTGAAATTACCTCAGATTTTTATTTATAGGTGGTGATTGTCTTTAGCTAAGTATATTTTTTTTCCCCTAAACATTGGGACATTTTCTAGGCAGAGATTTGCTGTGGAGCATTACATGAGCAAATGCAACAATACCTTTTTTTAAAAATATAAATTATTCAGTTATGATGCTGATGCTGCTGCTACTGTGTATATAAACGTTTCCAGTCCCAGAATGGGCATAAAATACTTACTCTGAATAGCAAACATGAAAGAAAACAACTGAGCTGAGAATTAATGATTCACTATTTCCTTTTTTTTTTTTTTTCCCAGCTCTGGGGGTCTCTACAAAAGAAACAGCTTCCTACAAGTGATAAGGTTAAATCTTCTTGTTCTTCCTACTTGCCTTTTTCCTCTCTGGGATCTTTAAACTTACTTCAAGCATTTGAAAAACTTCCCTAATTTTTCCTATAGTCCTCAAAACCAAGCTTCCATGGCTAGTGGAAGATGTTTTAATCTCCTGATATGTGATAGAACTATGCAGTATTCTCTGTAAAACTGATCATATGTGATTTTTCTTCTCTCTTTTTAAAATTTTCTGCCCAAAAAATATTATATGGGGAAATAAACACAGAAAACCAAGTACTCAAAGCATTACCAGAGACATGCAATAGGCCAAGGAATCAAATAATTATTTCCTGACTCCCTCAAGCCACCTTTTGCCTACCACAGTGCAAAGAAATTAAGAGTACAGAAGGGTACCTCCTTTTTGTCTGTTATTCATGTGATGAGGAACATTAAAACAATTCACAGTAGCCCTTTAAATGTGAATATTATCAATATCAGCACTTTCATTTCAATAATACATTCCCAGACATCTCGTTATGATTCACAACTGTCTGGTGTGATCGAGCCTCTGGTAACTCTCTCAAAAGTTCTTGAGACTTATATTTATTTCCATCATTTCAGGACACTCTTTGTAAAGATGAATATCTTTTAATACCTCTTGCCTGGGTGCAAGGGGTGACCCTGATTTTTGCAAAATCTCATTTTGCAAAACACACGCTGAGTATATTAAGGCCCTGATGAGATAGAGCGCTGGCAAGAGAAACCTTCAAACATTACTTTTTTTCTCTCCTCCATAAAGTGGAAAACTCTAAATGATATTGTTGATTAGATACAGCATATTGGTAAAGGTCTTGCTAGCTCTCCTGAGCGTGTCTGCTTGACTTCTAAATTCACAGCACTAAAATGTTTTCATTCCCTTTCCCTTCACTCCCCACTTAATCCTTAAGCATTTTCACCTTAATCCAGAAGTTTTCAAATGCCCTGACAAACCAGCTAAATGTAAAGAAATAGCTGCTTCTCTTAGCTTTTTTTCCTGTCAATCATTTAAAACCCAATGTAATGTGTGATGAGGATGACTCAGTTTGTAGAAAAGCAGCAACTTAGCAGTTGGCTAATGTTTTGTGAGCTGCTCAGCTAAAGCAGATGGAATACTTGTATTTCACATCTCAGCCCCATCCCTGACTGTGGTTTTTTAGCAGTCCCAGGTACTAACTACCTCAGCCCTCAGCATCAGAAGAGATTGGTGGCAGGCTGGTGTTCACAGCTTACTTGTGATTCTGGAAGGTTTTCTTATTATATGCAATAGTTCTGTCAGACAGGTGTTGGAGGGATGCATTTGTGCTTTGGGGAATAGCAGGTAAATTTATGCAGCTTTAAAGGACTGGCAGATTTAGCTGCCTACATATGATTTAAGGGCCTGATCCCAAACCCATTAAAATTAATGGGAGTTTTTCATTGACTTAGTTGGCTTTGGATTAGCTCCTAAGTGAATTTCCAGTAGAAGGCAAAATCCCAGCCAACAAAGCTGCTGATTTCTTGGCATCCTTGTCTCCTTTCAGTGATCAGTGGCAGAGCTAAACCTTCCAGAGCTGCCCAGTGGAGTTATTCTGACAAACCCAACCTTTTCCTGCAGACAGTTTTATCCCTTACCTGGTACTCCCAGAATATTTGAATAAAAAAATGGAAAAAAAATAGAAATGTAGACTTTATGTAAATAAATCTGCCTCTCTTGCCTTAGAATAGAGAATTGCTGCACCATGTTGGACCTAAGAGTTGTATAAACGTGTGTGCTCTCTGGATTTGGATATAAGCAGATATCCTGGGAACAATGCAAACATATTTTTCTAAACTTCTGTGCTGTTTTTCAGAAAAAAAAATCCCCATGGCCCAGAAACTCCTTAAACAAAAGCTCTCTATGCATTGAATAACTCTCAATGTGTTTTTCTTCCATGAATTTCTCCATAGATTGTTTTTGAAGCTATACAACCTCCCCTAAATCTTTTTGCAAGGAATTTGCAAGTTGCCTTTGTGCTACAAAGACAGAAGTCTTGTTCATTTTGAATATACCCTGTGCTAGTTACCTTTGATGACTTTTAAATCTTGCACTACTAGAGACAGTGAACATTCATTATCTATTTGCCATTTCCAGGCCAGTCAGTATGTTAAAGACCTATCTCTGACCTCCTTATCCCTCTTCTAGGTTGTTCTCTTACAAGATAAAAAGTCTTGATCTATTTAGCTTAACTCAGAAACTATAATGTAACTTTTCCTAACCTCAAATAATTCAGGACCTGCAATTAAATTTTGTGGTCAGCTTGGATTCCATCAATACATTCGGCTTACTGGACACAATGATGTTTGTTCTGGATTTTTTTTAATACCAAAATTAGTCTGACTCCAGCTCCCTCATGAGATATTGCAGGGGGAGATAGGGGTGGGCAGGGGGTCTGTATTTGGAGGATTCCTGACATTGCATTAGTTAATAATGAGGGACATATTAGTATTCTTAAAGTTCCTATAGTCTCTATGCTTCATACAGAGCTGTAAAATAAAACAGCCATAGCCATTAATATGCTAATGTTATATGCTATGACCATGTTGCTGTCTCTCTTGAGTATCTCCCCAGTCTTCCTATCTCTTTCCACATCATATTAACACTCCCTGGGTGAAATCCTGACCCTGTTGAAGTCAATGGCAAAACTCCCATTGACTTCACTAGAGGCAGGATTATCTCCTCCGAGGAGCTTTATGGCTTCACTCTTGACTGCTTTGCTGTTTGCACATCCCACTGTATCCCCTACTTGCTCTGCCTCTTTTCTGATAAATGCTCACCCTCTTGCTATCATTTATTTTGGTCTTGCACTCCTGGCTCTGCACCTTTTTGAAATGAGTCTGCCAGTGTGGAAAAGTCTTCCTCTGCTCTGCCTGCCCATGGACTCCCTCCTCCTGCTACCAGATCCTGCTTAAATTTTGTATGCTAATCTTTCCCTGCGAGCCACTGCATTCTCCTCTCCTTTCCCTGCATCCCATCATGATATAGTATATACTAACACTAAGAATAGGTGAAAATTGCCTGTCTGCCTCCTCAGATGACTTCAGACAAGGTTTTCATATGCAAGACATCCATAGCAAGGGAAATGCTTCCCAGGCATTTTCTTCCTCTCGTTTTTCCACCTCGTATTCAGCCCTTGCATTAGATAGACCTGTAATATTAATTCCTTGCTGTCCAGCCTTATATTTTTAATTTAATTTTATTACAGTTATGCACAGTTATAGAAAAAATAAATTGCCCTAAAATTAGCATGCTGAATAGGCTAAAGGAGTATTTAGAAATGAGTAGAGAACAATGCTCTCAGGATAATTTATCATGCAGGCAAGAAGAAAGAGTTGCCTTACTAAGGACTTCAGACTCTCCATGAATATATAGTGTAATCAGTAAAGAGTTTGCATGATCAAGTACTAACCAGAAAAAATTTGAAATACAAAGTTCTTTTAAATCAATAGAAAGCCTCCCATTGTCTTGGCTATAGGCCTAAAGAAGGATTTCAGGATTTGACCCATTGCATCAAATTGCAAAGAAACCTTGTAATGCATTGTGGGTTTTTTTATTTTTTTTTTCTTTAATTTAAGTACATAGGCTGAGCAGCTTTATACTGTTGACTTTGTATAGTTATGAGCCTAAGCTGAAAGATCTGAGAAACTATTAATACCCTCCAGAGAAATATCAGCTTGCAATAGTGAGTATGGATCCCTCTTGTTGACCTAGTTTATATCTACAGAATCAACCTACACAATTCCTTTCACCAGCTGCTCTGTGGCTTAGGGAGATGGGGTGTTAATTAATGAGACATTTGTTGAAATTTATAAGGGCTTTTCCTATCCAGGTTAGACATAAATTATGAAGGCTCTGGCAAAGTGGGCAGAATATTGTTGACTGTAACTGTTCTGCTTATTTTAGCCAGTACTAGAGAAAATAGGTCTTCAAAGAACAATTTATGTGCAGGAGCAAGCTTGATGAGAAAAAGAGAAGAACATTTTAAAGAAAAAATAAAGTCACAGTATGAAGTGATTTGTTTCTCTTATTCACTGTACTATTACTTTTTCAAATTTCTATTTTCAGCATGGCCTTTTAGTCACTGATTTGTTAGGAAAAGATAATCCTATGGTGATGAAACTGTGATTTGTTTTAAATGCATATGATGTCATACAAAATTCACTATTATCTACTACTTGGATTTTATAGAGATAAATATATTGGAAATGTACATGTAGAGAAAAAATTAGACTTTTTTTGATTATGTGTAGTCTCCATTTTAATGTTAATTTCTAACAAATATTCTAGCATGGGAATTTAACAGCAGACATGTTGGTAGAAATAGATTCTTTCAAGTGAGTGTTGGAGTACAGTGGTTTCCTTAATAATGAAAAGCAAATTTCCATTTCTGAATCATAAGCATTGTCATCGTCAAGCTAATTCAAAGCCTGACATTTTATCAGTCAGGAAAAGAAACATGTTACATGCATTTAATTAATATCTCCCTCTGAGGGTTCGAACACGCACAGGAGTCTATAATAGCTGTTCATTTAGGAGCCTTTCAGTTCAAGCAGTAGATCCAGATCTGGAGGTCCCTGTTCCCATTCACCCTCAGCCCTTTTCATTTCTTATGACATGTGCAGGATTATGTGCCAATGGAGCAGACATTTTGCAATAAAATGTATTTTCATCAGAAAATGCTGATTCACTAAAAGCAAAATGTTACATGGAAACATATTGCTTTTGATAAGCTTCTGAGAATATACACATAGGGTCTGCTGATTGTTTCTGTTTTTTCCATTCAGCTTGCTTGTTTTCCTAATTTTTGAAGAAAATTTTATTTCATTTTGAAACTAAAAAAAAAAAATCCATCCATGCTTACTTTCTTCTTGCCTTTTCTCCAGAATTTCTCACAAAAATCACATCTTTTTGATTCAAAACAGTTTTGTTCAGCAGCAGCAAGCACAAACCATTCTCAATATGAGAACCCATATTGAGTTACCAGATAATTGTAAAAGCTAAGAGCTGCTACAAGCCGAAAGAAAAGAGTTGAACCCATCAAACAAATATCTTTTCGAATTCCCACTATGGCAAATTCTGGCAGGAGCAGCTTTCTTTCATGGTTACTTAACCATTAGGAAGAAAACCCCACAGTCTATGTCCTGAGATAATAGTTCAGCCTTGGAAGACATTTCATGAGATCCTGCAATTCTGATTTTCCTGAGGGCACTCAGAGACTCAAAAATAAAAAAGACCTGGTGCTCAAATTGTTTAGATCATCCTTTTCTCTTCTCCCTGTGACTGTGCTTCCCCAGGAGCCATGTGAGCTCCTTGCTAGTTGTGATCTTTGGGGCAATCAAAGAAGCCATTTCCCGTTCCTCCTCAGTCATTGGGCCTCCTGATCTCTTATCAATTACCTGTCAAAAGAGGTGGGTGTTCTTCTTCATTAACACATTGCAGTGCGGTAATTAACAACCAGATAGCACAGGGCTTAGAAAGTGGCCTCTCTTGACCGCTTGTTCAATAAATATTGACATAAGCACCAGTAAAAGTATGTCATATGGGTCTTTGCTAAAAACAACAAGGAAGGAAAGAGCAGGAAAGCAAACAAAGTGTATCATGACTTGTTTTTTTGAAGAAACCTCCACCAGGTTTTAGCAGCAAATGGGAGCAATTTGGGCGTTATTCAAGCCTTGTTTTTTGTTTCTCTCCCGACTGAAGATGTGTCCCCCTCCCCCTGCTTTTTTGGGTGGGGGGCAGAAAGGGGAGGTTACCTTCCCGTTGAAATAAACCAGCAAGAACTTTGTCAAGGAATGAACTCTTACTGTAACCCACACCTCATTTGTCACCCTGATGGGCTGAGGAAAAGTGACATTTACAAACTGAGAATGAAAGTACATCCATTTCACCAGTCTGACACCCTGATATAATAACTATTTACCTTGAGAAAGAGGGACTGAGATTTCCGATTCTTGTGAATCTTCTCACTTTGGCACTTATTTTCTCACTCTGTCAAACAGCCCCAGATTAATGGAACAATTTGTTCAACAAATCATATTAGCAGAAAGCGCACAGGGTAAAGAGAAGGAGGCGGGGGAGCAGGAAATTTTTACTCATTCATAGCAGTGGTATCTCTGCAAATAAAAATGTAGTTATGCCTGACATTTACAGAGGTACAATGTGAAAGGGAAAAAGTGTAATGACTTTGGGCAGTTGAGAGATCACTTTGCAAGAACAGTAGTGCTCAAAAGGGAATAAGATAAAGTTACACATAACATCTAGATTGAGCTTCTTTCTGGAACATATTTGTCAAACACAGCAGGATCCGTCTGTGTTTAAAAAAGAGTTTTCCATTAAAATTAAGCACCGTGTGCTTTCCTAACTATAAAGAAATGCTCCCTTACAGTCTGCATTTCAGAAATGTTAGGTAAAGAATTAAAGTAAGTTGGAGCCATAGGGTGAATGTTATGAATCCTTCTGGATAGATTGCTAATGTCTAAGGGACTGATATAAACCCTACCTAAGACAGCAGAAGATTTTCCATTGCCTTCACAGGACAAATTGGGCACAGAACAAACAGAAATCCAACTATTCTTCTGCATTTACTCCTTATTTACACTTTATAGCCAGGCAAACAAGGCTCCTTCTATTTCCCTGTTCACAGATAGTTCCTACCATGGAGTCAAGAGAATGGAAGAATGCAATAATAGTTTTTTTCCAGCTTTACAGGGGCTCAGGTATAAGTATAATCAATTCTAGAAAATTATCATTGGGTAAATATTTTGGTTAGGAATTGCAAACAAGTTAAGACTGTATTGATGAGTAATTCACTGGGCAGCAAACCATACTTTTTCCTCTCAGCTCTTTAACCCAGAGCTCCTTGCAAAACTGTGTGTCGGTATTTATAGCATATACAGAGTAGATTATCTTTAAAAAGTGTTTCTTTTTAAGTCTGAGCAGCCTGTTTTGGCTAGCCATGAAAATATAGAGAGCAATGCAGCATCATCCCCCTGCATGCACACTCACACACTTATAAACACATTTTAAGAGGATACTCTAAATTTTCCATCACATTAATTTATTTCTGTTAGCTTGGTACAGCAGCACTGTACCCTGTTCTCCAATGAAAATTGACGCTCCCTTGTTCCACGTTTCTTTATGCCATGACCTTGGGTGTCAAGAGAAAATATTGCTTTGCATCCTTGTGTTGCTTGAGTCCTGCTTCTCTCTTTATAGCTTATTACTTGGCACACTTCAGAGCCTATGTACTGCAATGAGATATGCACTGTACAGCAGGTAACACTTGGAATACTTCAGGCTATAGAGATAAGGAGAGCTGACTCTGTTGTGCACATAATATTTTGCCCCAAATTCAGGAATTTAAATGAATGGTTCAAAGGTTTCTGGTGGCAAATTGTTAGCTGCTTAATAAAAGCAATCAGCCTTCTACATGACTGAAAAAAAAAAAAAAAAAAGAAAAGCTGAACACACAAAATCATTACTTATTAATTCAACTGGGTTTTATACCCATGACAGTGAATGAGATGCATGCACAATTTGGTAAGGATCTGTGCAAGGGGAATCTGGCACAATTAATGCAGTTGGGATTTCCAGCAAGCACCACAGAGAGCAGAATCCATCCTCTTCAAAATACAGTGCGAGTAAGGGTCACCCGTGACATTTCCTGAGCAAGCACAGCAAAAGAACTAAAACTAACCTGATTTTAAGTGGCTCAACCTCTTCAACCTATTTCAGTAAATAGAGAGCTTCTGAGAAAACCTTCCCCCAGCCCACCCACCCCACACTGAACAAGCCCCAGACATTAGGTAGGCTGGTCCCTCTGCTGACCTCTCTCCTCCCTTTTCCCACTCACACATGGTTTTACTCTTTATTGATTTTGTGAATTCCTGAAGTGCCCTGTTCTTGATGGCCCTGAGGACAAAAATGCTGCTGTCCACTATGGCTGGAACAGTGACCAAGGGTGAAGGTAGCAGAGACTTGGCTGCTCTTCCGTGGCCATCTCCAACCTAAGACACACATGAGTAACAACATTATGAGCTCAGAACAAAAGAGGCCTTGTACACTTTAAGGTTTACACCTCACTGATCCTTCTGGATACTCCCCTGTTCCATGGAAAGTAAATTACAGCACAAGGACTCGGCTGCAAGGAGAACTTGGCACGTGCCATGCTCAGATGGCAGGTTCTCCTGCCAGTCTGCAGCCCCCAAGGTAAACAGAGATCAGTCCCAGCCTGGAAGGAGGAGTTTCTGGGTATTTTGTTGCTTTTTGTTTTATTTTGTTTTGTTTTTTTTTTTTTTTTTAATGACAATCTCTTCTTTCATTTTATTATGCTACCACAAGTGGGAAAATAAAATCTGGTTTTGTATCTTGAGCGTTCCAAAATGTATTGGATTTTTTGGTCAAATTTGAAATTTTGTGGATGGAGCCTGTGAACAGTTTTGTTATATAGATACAGGGTCAATCTTCTGGTACAAGCTAGTCTTCCTTACAGAAGCATAAAATAAAGAGAAAGGAGGTGCCAAGGTGGCTATATTGGAAATATGCTACAGGGAGGCTAAAACTAAAACAAAAATAAAAAACTAAACAGCCCTCCCTCTCAAGAGAATCTGAAACAAAGAAACACAAAACACTGATTATTGGTCTGTCCTTCCCCAAACATCTCTGTTTGCCAACATATTAATATTCCAGAAGCAAATGCTCTCATTTTTCCCAGCTGGGGATTCTCCATCTCTCCAGGCCTGTTCACTCCCATTAAGTCACAGATGTAAAGATGGACTAGAGATGTTTGACACATTTTCTAATTTTCTAGAAATTACTAGCAAGCATTACTAGGACCGTATTTCAGAAATGGGCTTCACAGCAGCGGTCAGTTTGAAGGTGTATTAACAGTCAGGGATTCTCCAAGAGATGGTCTCCTGAATCTAAAAGAAAAAAAATTTAAAAATTGAATCTGAAAAACTAAAGTCTACAAGCTATGTGTGTGTGTAGCACTTTCTTTGTGAAGAGTAAATCATGTATTTTAATTTTGACCTCTTTGAATATTTCACATTTTCATTGTCATGGCAACTGCTGTTTTTCCTTTAGAAATATCAGCAATTCAAACCGTAATTCCCTTCCTCTTTCTGGTTTCTCCATATCCCTGGATTATTTGTCCCAAAAGAACTCCAGTAAATTGTCTGTGATCCAACTGTAACAATGAGCTGTGGCAGTGGGTACATGGGCACAAATGCCTAACGGGGTACTAGAGTAACTCTCCAAGCCAGAGATGGATTTTGGCAGGAGCCAGGACTTCTCCAGGTGCAATCACAGCTGTTTGAGTTTGATTTTCTGTGTAAGCAACAGCACAGCCCAATTCTTTGCTTTTTGTGTGAACACCAGTGCCAAGGCCGTGTATATATATATATATATATATATAATGATCCCCAAAACATAAAACTCCAGGAAAAGAAATTAAACCATTGTCCTATATTAAATACCATATTAAATCCTAAGTTCATAATTGGGCCTTATGGGGCTTAATCTTCATGGGCTGTTTCTGAAGGAGCACTCAGGTCCATCAGCAGAAGTTGTGCTAATCAGACCTTACTCTGGAATTGTATTTTACAGAGCATGTGGGCTAAAGGCTCCTCTCACACATCACTCATGAGCATTTGGAAGGCAGCTTTAACTCCCAAATAGAAATATTAGTCCTTGTGTCATGTGAGATGGTCTGGGTCATGTGGGAGTGCAATATCCTGAAAGCTGAACTCTGCCCAGAGCTGCAAACCTACTTGTGTATAGCCAAGAGGAGAATTTTGTAAACTGGAAAGTAGAATGTTTAAAAGTGTATCTCTTGCAGTGAAAAATGTAGCAGGTTAATAAGAAATATGAGTAGCATTTTGCCTCTTTGGTGACTCCTTATTCATAATAATTCTTTAGATAAGGAGCAAACAGTTCCACCAGTACAGGATTTAATACAGCCTAATGAAGATTTTTAGTGGAGACACATCTCGTAGCTGGGTTCACTCTGTTTCTTTAAGGTGAAAACATTGACAGCAGCTATTTCTCCAGGAAGCTTTTTCCTGGTCTAGGGACATTCATAATGCCTCTCTCCTGTGTAAATTATCTGATGTCTAATGGTGACAGACGCGTACACACATACACAGACTGTGATTGCATAAGCCTGGTTTCCTGAGTAAACCATGCTGAAAGAACCCATCAAGAATGCTAATCAGAATTGGAGACCTTCAAATACCATAGGAAGCAACACAGCAACTGCTTGTCATGCAAAGTTGCAAAACATGTATACATAGGTTCCATATAGGTGTGCATGTAGAGGTTATAGATAGATGTGCATATATTTGTGTATGTATCTATATCTGCAGAGTTTCCATGTGCTAGAAACTCCCTTCTTCAGGCAACACATTATTGGTTTTGTTGCCTGTGCAACTGTGAATGAGTATTAATTTGAGATGACTCAGTTTGCTGCATGATTCATCCCAAGTATGAAAGGGGGCAGACTGAGTGGAATCTCGTTTCCCCATAATACAGTCTGGGGCAAATGGGCCCTGGACACCCACGTATTCAGAAATCTTACATACCTGTGAAACTTTTATTTTTTTCACCCCTCTGATGAATATGGAGACACCAGTGTGAGTTTTATACACTCTGCTCATCAGGCCAATGTATAGAAACTCGCTGAGCTGAGACATAAATATGGTCTAATCATCAAATGTGGATTCAGGTCTCCCCTGCTGAGCAGGTAACAGTCTAAAGTGTTTAAACTGATACCTGCCCAGCATGTGGTATCTTAATCAGCATCACATTCCTGCACTTCCTCCCTCAATTTGGTCTACAGAGACAATGACCTCAGGAAGACAATTTTATTTTAGTGTTCAAATTTGTCTATATGAATATATTTTTAACTCATGCACTGCCTGGTGGATGAGCTTTGTGTCCTCTGTGCAAAAGAAAAGGTCACTCAAATGTTGGGAATTATAAAGAGGTCATCAGATGGAAGGTAGAAAAGTGAAAACCTTAATGAGCAGTTTAAGAGATCTTATTTTTTTTCAATTTTACAATTTTAGACCAAAATCAGAAGTTGGGCTGACATGGAACAAGTTCCAGACAGGAGCAGCTCATCCCTGAACATGCCATCGGCCCAACCCTCACACAGGAGAGATGCTGTGTCTGGGGTCTGCCAACACCTGCCATCATCCTTCTTTCTGGGCAGCTCCAGACAGAAGAGAAAATTTGTTTTTTCTATTTCTGTTCAGCTCCTTCTGAGCACAGATAAGGTGTGTATGAACTTTAAAAGAAATCAGTGCAGTGTTGCTTTTTGAATTCCAGCCCTGTTTATTGTGATTAGGGACACATTTCCTTCGAGGACTCCTGGTGTCATATTGCCCAGAGGGAGAGACCAAACTCCCTGGAAACCACAGAATTCATATCTGTCTGAAACAGCCCATTTATGTCCCAGTTTTTAGACCAGCTGGCAGCTTGGGAAGAGCTGTGAAAGCTTCAACACCTGACTCCAACCTTGGACTCCTTCACCCACACCTCTCCTGGGAGGCTGGCAGTTTCCAGCACATTCCCTTGCTCCTGTCCTGCAAGCTGCTTGGTCCTGCCCTTCCCTCAAACCATGGCTGGAGACACCCAGTGTCCCCTTCCAGGACAGGGTGTCCTAAGGAGCAGGGACAATCCTGATGGAAATTCATCTGCTACTCTTCAACTCTGCTGCTGCTGGAGGCTCTCAGCTCCTCAGATGGTTCCTCTGCTTTGTTCCTGGAAAGGTTTTCCATGCTTCAGGATTTGAGGGCAGTTGTGAGTGGAATGAGCACAGAGCAGGATGGGGTGGTGGTTATGGTGTCCTTGCTCTGTTTCCGGGTTCTTTTGGTCTCCCTGGATTTCTGACTGGTGGGGTTCTCCTCTGAACATACTCTTCTAGGTAGGAGAGTTATAGACAGATATAAGCACATTTCTTCTTGCTTTCAGGGTATGTATGAAAGCAAGAAGAAATGTATGTCCCATCAGACAGTCCATGAAATGTAGGATAATCCACATCATATGTCATTCCCTTCCATCAAAAACCCAAACATTATCTCCTAAACGGATGGTATTTGGCCAATACACCCACCAGACACATTCTTGTTTCAGGTACCATATAGCCCAAATGCTCCTACTTACGGCCAAGCCGCAAGTGTTACCCAAAGACCCAGGAACTTATCTACTGTACATAACACCCAATCTCATGAACGAGGAACGTCCCAGTACACCTTTGAATTCCCATAGTCTACAGGATTCGCCCAACTCCTAGGTAATATTCTCTGCCTACAGCCTTCAAGCACTCCCAAGTCAGAGAGCATGGTTATCTATTGATCGTGCTTCTCACGAGAACCGAGCTACTCAACGTTACGTGTGCTTTAGGTTATTATTGTTTTCAGACGCATACTTTCCCCCTAACTGCTGAGCTCTACTTGCTCTTTTGCGCTATTGGTTGTAACTTCAGAGCTATAACTTGCTCCATTCCCTCCTCCTTGCTCTTCACAGATAGATCCTGGAAGATCACAGCGAGCCTCCCAGGCTTATTTCCCACTTTCGGCCTTATTTCCCACTTTCACCGCGGTGGAGCAGCTGGAGCAGCAGCAGCAGCAGGAGCAGCAGCAGCGCTTATCTCCAGCTCCCAGCACTTCCCCCGGCGTGCGTGTGGGAGCCGGCGTGCCACGGCCTTGCCGCAGCCGGGGGAGAAGAGCGGCCGGGCCAACAGGAAGGCTCCCTCGCCGTGCGCCGCATGGCCGGGCCTGCAATCGGGCGGCTGCAGGGATTTCCCGGCCCTTCCGCCCGGGCGGCTGCAAGGCCGCGCCATGGCTTCCTGCGAGGCCTGCGGAGCGTCGGCAGCGCCCGCTGGGCCTCAGGAAGCCGCCGGCCATGAGCGAGCGGCGGCGGGCGGGCAGGCGGGGGCGAGGAGGTGACACTGGCCAAAACTCATTTGTTTGGTGGCCGCCAGGCCGACACGCGCAGGCCGGGCCGGAGGAAAACAAAAGCGGGATGTCTGCTTCAAAAAAGGCAGGAAATGGAGCAGCATGGGGGGACGGAGAGACCTATTGGGACTGGGCTGGGGCTTCTCTCTTAACCTATTGTTTCATTATATATTAAAAAAAAAAAAAAAGAGAGAGAAAAAAAAAGGAAAATAAATTGAACACATCCTGTGACCTCTTATCAAGCCATCGGGAAGAAAAACAAACAGCTCATTCATCTAAAGGCTCAGGGTGTTTTTGATGTGACTGCTGGACTTGTTAAATCTGTCAGGCCAGGCAGGCACAGAGGGGTCGGGACCGGCACTGTCCCTTTGCTTTTTATGACTTTTGGGCCAGGCAGGAGCTGTTTGTTTGCCACGGTTTCTATAAACAGCGTTAGGCATTTCCCAGCTGGCTCTGGCCCCCAGGGCCTCTGCTCCCTGTGTGCAGGAAGTCTTTCATTCCCCTCTTATCTGCAAACCAGAAGATTTTGATGGCTGATGGTTCTGCTTCATGTCCCCTTCCTTTTTTCTGACCATGTACCTATAATTTTCCACTTCTTCTCTTCCAAAGAATGTGACATTTGAGGGATTTGAACCACTGCTTTATTTAGCTTTCACCCACAATATTATTATTCTTTTTAATTATTCTTTTATGACTTCTGTACTCATGAAGAAGTGGCCTTATGCTCTAAAGTGCTTCAAATCTGACCTAGCAAAACCTCAGTGAGTCCTGGTTCACAAAACATCCATATAAACTTGTTTACATCATGCCTATAAAAAAGCTGTATTCACTTCTGAGATCTTTGGCTAAGCTGTTAGATTTTTAAAACCAGGGAGGGTCATCAGGTCACCTATGCTAAGTGACTTTATAATTCCAGTCTTAGTATTTCACTCATTTCCCACTGTAGTGGGGCTAATAAATAATTTTGGGCTAAATGGTATCTTTCAGAAAGGCATCCACTCCTGATTTGAAGGCTTCAAGAAGTGGAGAACTCACTACCTCCACTAGGAACCTGGGTTATTCAACTTAAGCAAAAGAAAAAAATAAAAAGAAACCAAACTTAAAAAATCTTTTGAGTAGAAACTACAGTGCTGTTCTGACCCATGGTGCAATGCTGTGGACAGGATCTTTTCCAGCCTGAGAAGAAGAGCACAGTTAAGTGAATAACTTAAAGGACATGTGAGAAGTGATATTGTCTGATTCAACCAACTTAAGCCTAAAGAAAACTGAAATTACCAAAGATAAATTCCTTTTTTTTTTTTTTTTTTTTTGTGGTGTGCAGCCTGGCTGGTGGCTTGCACTGGCCTTACTTGAAGTCTCTCTAATAGTTGCATGCAAAGGGCATGGCACAAGTATTGAAATTTCAGGGAAGGTCCTTTGAGTATAAATGTGAGAACTCTTGCTCCAGCAGCTTGGAGGAAGGGAAACTGTCCATCCCAAAAGTCTTTTATGAGAAAGGACAATGTGTTTTAACTAGTATATGTCTGAGAAAAAAGCCAGGAATTCTCAACAATTTTACTCCTTGGCCTGCTCCAGATGGGTGATAGGAATTTAGGTTGTGCTGACTTGCTCCAACACCAGAAAATCCTACAACCATAATATCTCCACACCATAGCCAGTCCACTGAATAATTAAAATATCAGCAGGTGCCTCCAAAAAATGACACAAGTGTAGACTCTCTTGGTACCAACACAGATTTAAAATTTTCACCAGAGACAACGGTTCCTACAGCAAATTTAAATAAAACTTACAAATACATGACTGAAAACTGGACCATGGTGTGGTTCAGATAATTTCTTTAGGTGCATCACTGGTACTGGTGTTTCATTTTCTAGAAAGCAGGACATGGTAAAGTGCAATGATATATCATTGTGAAACACTGTTTGGAAGCTCACTTGACCTTTCAATCTTGGTACTTTCCATATTAATCCCATGCTGCATGAATTATAAGAGGGAAGATAAATATTTAGTTTCTTACTGTTCTGAACAAAGTCCCACAATGTTTTCTTTGCTGGCTGGAGCAATTCAGAGCAACCAGGAAGGAGGCAGGCAGCCTGGTTTTCTTCCCAGGATACTGGTAACACAGACTGCACATTTAATTGCAAAAACAGAGAGTAAGGAATAGAATTGCAGGCAGGTTTTTTTTCAGATTTTCAGAGAGACATAAATACAAGAGAGTGGAGGAAGAAAGGGAAGTAGAAGACTAAGGAAAACTATTCAATTCACTGACACTGTGATACCTAAATTTGCTGTTGATTTATGGAAAAGCTTTCAAAGCCCCCTCCCTCAAATTAATATTCAGTACAAATTACTCTCAGAGGCTTTGAACATTTCCCTACCAAGCACTTCAGGAAAGAAAAACCAAAAGATCCTTCCAAATCAAAACATACAGCTCAGAATCTGATTTTTCTTTTTTCTCTGATTTATCAGCCTAAATTAAGACTGTTTGGTATGAAAATTTTGCCCAGAGGATTTAGATATATGTAAGCAATTTTTCTCTTATTCCCACCACAGTGTTGGAGTCAAAAGCATTTCAAGAACTTTAAAGTTGCCCAGTAGGTCTAACGGTTAACTCAAACCAATTACCCTGAGTAACATCAGTGCTTTCTTTAACTAATTTATCCTTGGCTATCTCCAGTGAGCTAAATCTGTGTACTCAAGTCTCTTGCAAGTTCCCATGAAGTTTAGCTCCAGTTTTTGGCTTTAGTAGAAGCAGATATTGCACAGTGCAGGGATTGTGAGTTAAATCACTATTGCAGATGATTGTAGATCTACAAGGGAAGAGGTCAAGGGTGGATCTTTATATATAATGTTGGTATCACTTGTGAAACTGGAGGGACAAGTTAAAGCATAAGTGAGAAAGTTGGGAGACAGCTGATTAAAAGCTGATAACTTGTATTTCTAAGAAGTTTGAAACTGTTCAATTGTCTCTAGGTTTTTCGTTGTTTTTTTCTTTTTTTTTTTTTTATCTTGCTGGCAACTCGAACAGCTGATGTCATAGGCTTCTTAGTTCCCAGATTCTTAAAAAATTGACTCGCATTCCAATAAGCAATCAATTTTTGTATGGAGCAGACTTGGAATTTGTAAAGTGTGTCCAGCTGAGTTTCTTGTCCGCTTGCAAATTGTTAATTTTACTAAACTCACAATATACTGATGGTCCTGAGGCAAAAAGGACTTCCAGAGCCTTTAGAGGGAGTTCTATACAAAGAGTAAGTGTGAAACTCTGAAGTCTATCTTATCCCCTCATCGAGTGTTAATGGGATTTGTATTGATTCATTGATGGGAGATTACACTCCTTAGTGCCTTTGTCATTAATACTTATTGGTAAAATGTACAACATGTGGAAGGTCAATATCTCATCCATACCCTTTCTTTTTTTTCTAATTTGGTTTCTAGTAGTTGGAAAAGGGGCTCTGAGATAACAGCCAAGTGCAACAGGGGTTATTAAAGAGGGCCCAGCTACCAGCAGCCAAGAGGAAATCTTCAAACACCGATTTTCACAAACAGATTGACTTCACTTCTCCCTATACATACAGTACCAGAATGATTAAAAAAAAGTTAGACAAATATTTATACATATGGCTAATGAGAACACCTGGCATAGCAGGCAAACAAGCTAATGGGGAAGAGATGGAATGGATGTGGATCTCACGGCGTGTGTTGCATCCCAAGCAGCTTGTTTTCTCCACAGATGTCTCCTTCAAAGAGCCTTTTTGCTCCAGAAAATGAACGTGCTGGAGCTGCTGCCCTTGAAAGCAGTTGGGTTCCCACTCTACCTCAGGGCAAAAGCAAAAGCCACCCCCATTTGGAGGAGGGCTGGTTAAAACCTCCAGGTGCCAGTGCCTTTGCTGGGATTTTGAGGAGGCTGGTGATGGCATTTGGACAGAGACATTTGTCTCCTAGGACCTGGGCTGGCACCACCAATTTATCTCATGCTGACCACAAAACAGCCATCACCTGATAAAGACTTTCATTTATTGCCAGTGACTGGTGAACCTCTGGAGGTTTGCTTGGGACAAATACCAATTCAGCTGCCAAACCGTATCTGAACTATCTGAACCTCTGGTGTCTAAAAGAATTGGGCTGGAAATCTCATCAGATAAGGATTTACTCTGTGATTGACTCTAGTTATTGCTTCCAGATGGGTTAGAAGTACTGACATAACTGCCCCCTTTCACTTGGTATTTGGTATATCCAGTTCTGGCTTAGAACATGGGAAAAAGTATAATTGATGAAAAAATATATGTATCTTTTATATTGTGTAAATTTTGATTGTTCTTCATTTTTAAAGTTTTTATCCTCTGGTCTCCGTTTCCTAATTGTTCCTGAACTGTAGAGAAATCGGAACTTTTTCAGCAGAGAGCCCACTGATTTAAGTGAAATCTTTGAATATTGGCCTGCCTTGTTTTGGTAAGTCATAATAAAAGCAGATAATCATGAAGGTTGGGAGATGGTCATATCACCTCCTTTGGAAGAAATATTGAATGAAAAGCCAGTGTACATACAGATAACTGAAATGCCTCCCTGTACTTCTTTTTTATTTTTCTTCTTACATAAAGAAGTCAGATAAATAAAGTATTCTGTCAGAGAAGCTCACAATTCCATTTCTAAATAAATATTTCCTTTGCTTATTTACATTTTTACACTCACAATTTTAAGTGCCATGTTTCATTCAATCAACAAGTCTTCCCCCCACCCCTTACTAATTTCTTGCTTTTCAGACATTCTGAGAAATTTTAATTTTTTACTGGTGTTGATTGACAACAGTTCCCACCTCCTTGGTCAGACTTTTTCTGAACAAGATGAAAACTGAAAATTACTTTGTTTTATGGAATAAATCAAAGGCTACTGTAGAAGTAAAAAATCAAACAGAAAGACAATATCATTGGGATGAGGAGGGAAAAGCCCTGCACTGAAAACTGGCCATGAATCTGTGGGAATTAAAATCTTGAACTTTACATGAGAAATGCAGGGATCCAGACAAGAACTGAGGTTGTTCAGATGGATTTTTAGCATCAAGCCGTTGTTTGTTAGGGCCTGGCAGATGCACCGGAGGGACTGGGATGAAAAGGGAACAGAAGTTGGTAGGTTTGGAAGAGAAAAGTGCATCTTGCAAATGAGAAGACAAACGTCCCTTATTGTAAATCTGTGACGTGTCCACAAGCACTATGAGATTTTTGGTGACGCAGCATCTTCATGCAGGATCATCTAGTGGTTAGGAAGGGAGGAATTCCCAACTGACTACAGAGCAATGGTCCCTCTAGTTCTCTAGCCTGTCTCTGACAGTGCCAATTTTGAAAGATGAACTCTGGAGAAGTTTCCCAAGGGAAGCAGTGGAAGTCCCATGTCAGGGGACTTTTACATCTAGACTAGACAAAACACTAGAAAATGTACTGTAGCCATAGCAAGCAATTCTGCATCAGCAGGGAGATGGGTTGAATGATCTAATATGGCTCTTCCATCTGCAAATTCCTGTGAGTCTATGAATCACATTTCTGTGTGGCAATGCAGCCGAGTAAATACAGTGCAGAGCAGTAGCAGCAGCTATCTTGGTATCTCTGTAACAGTAACATGAGTAAATTAGGCAGACAAATTCCAAAAAGGGATATATTTGAGTCTCCAGTTCTAAATCCATCTGTTCAAACTGCCTATAGCACAGTATGCAACTGCTAATTCCTAAGTGGTTCAGGCTGGATAACAAGATATTTTGTGTCAGGTATGCTATTAGCAAAGAACTAACCCATTACTCGTTCCTGTTTTGTTGTTCAGAGGTAGTGTTCCCTAACCAGGCACATTTTTGGATAAATACAAAGACCGGCCCAGCTATCTATAGCCTCTGTGAATTTTAACTTTAACCATATGGAAGGATCTTGCAAAAGTAGACTATAAAATTTGAAAATATGTCATTTTAAGATGCAAAGTGTCTTCTGACTGGGAAAGCAAGGGTGGAAGGATTGAAACATCTTATTACCAGACAAATGTGCTTAAGCTTTATCCTGGTCCTGTGCCTAGATGATCCAGACAGAACTGAATTCACGGACAGTTGGGTGGGTGTCAAAGCTGCCCATATGTCAGACTAACCAAACATTACTTTTGTGCACCCAACCTAGTCCAGTGGGTCAGCTAGGCTTAGAAAAACCTCTAATTTTGTTGATTGATTTGGGAAAGGGAAGTACCAAACATTTCAAACTTCACTGTCAGCAGTAATCACCACTGAACAGGATTATGTGGAACAAATTTTCAAGATACTTTTGTGGAAATAAGGGCTGTATACAGAGATGTTACACAGATGTTATACAGTTGACAAAAAAGTCCAGTGTTTCATTGCTTACTTCACAGGAGAAATTTCTCTAGCAGCCAGGAAGATACTTTTTCATAAATCAACAGGAAAGGAAGTGTTTATGACTTTTCTTTTTCTTTTTACTGAGGTTGCAAAATCCTGCAATTCCAACCACCAAAGGCTTATGTTTCTCATCACTGCTCAACTCACCCCCTCACACCCATGATCTTCCCACAGCCTTCCTTAACTATCTTCATTAAGTGTTACTCCATTTTCTGGGATTCTAGCATGATGTTTCTGCCACACCTGTTGGATCATATTTGATGATTGGTGATCCCAAAAAGTCTTTTTCCCTTAACTGGCTTCTGAGAGTGCAAGAAAGTCACCACCTCCTGAGCATCATTTCTAATGGGGGAGGCTGCAGCACCTACAGCACATCCAAACCCAGAGGCTGGACATTTATATGGCAAATCATTTTAGACCAAATACATTCTTTTATTTGTGTGTGACTAGCTCAACCACCTTATGAAATATCCAGGTTTTTAGTTGTCAACAGCCCTCCTGGAGTACCCTGACTATTCATAAAGATACTGAAGAATTCAGTTTCATGACATCCAGACCTGGTGATTTATTCATTCTGAACTGCAGCATTATTTCTTCGCTATTCTTCATTCATTTTTCCCACATTTAAAAAGTTTCATTCACCCAGTCATAAATAAGAGAGTAAATAAATAAATAACCAATTCCACACCTTTGTGAAGAATGAAATTGAACTGTTCATAAATAAACCATACACTGAAATGCGTTTGCATAAACTGTTTGATAAACACTTTGGAAAAGAGAAATGGGGGGGAAAATCCATCTTTGTATTTTTCACTGGGAAAATGAGGACTGTTTTCAGGTAGGAGAAATATTTGCACTTTTTCCCTCTATTTTTGAACTGGCTTGGTATAAAATCCATTGCTAGAAAATGTTGAAATTGGTAACACATTGAATGTAATAGTTAAATGCTTGAATGTAATAGTTAAAAAGTTTTTCCACTAATACTTAAAAAAGACTTGGACTTGTTTATTACTGTTAAAGGAGAATGTCTTGTCTGTAGCTGTCTTAAGGTTTGGCACCTGATCTGGACAAATCAGCCAAATCCCCTTGACAGCCAGAGGAAAGAAACAGGCTCCTTTCCAGCCCAGCCCAAGAAAGACATCTGCAGTAGGTGCTATGAAGAGCTATGAAGAGACAACCTGGACAAGCAGCTTTGACATCTGAATTTTGGCTGGTTAAAGCTGGATTAGATGTGAATTCCCCCATCAGGTCCTCTCAAGCTAAGAGAACATTTGTTTCCCATGCTATTTACAGTTGTTACCCAATGGCCAAAGGTCCTATAGGCATCAGATGAACTACATCAGTATAAACACAGTAATTACAAAAGGCAGAAACGTTGACATAGCTGTAGAATGAATGCCAGCATTTAATTATTAGATGTCTACATTTATATTATAACTGTTTTGCACCTGGCTTTACAGGAAAGGAACCCACAATTACAACAAACAAACTGCTTATATAACTTCAATGCAAAATAGACTGCAACTAAACTCAGGAAGGATTATTATTACCTGTAGGTTTCTGGATTAAGTAAGGCATTCACCGAGAGGTTTGTACTACAATATAGCCCCCAAACTTAAATGTTGTGACATTAGCAAGTAGCTTATAATTAAAGTATGTTGCCATTTCACCAGGCTTTCATTTATAGGATAAAGTGCAAATTCTATTCTCTCTGAACTTTAGATACATCCAACTTTTTTCTTTGTTCTTTTCTTTAAAGCTTTGCAACAAATGCATCTCCATATGCTTATATTAGTTAATCTAGTATTAAACATATTGGCTGCGCAAAATGTTGGCATGCATTAATAAATGTTTTCATTTTTTTATTCTTTTTTTTCCCCCCCCTTACTTTAAATTCTTCCTTTGACTACACAAGCAACAGCTGTCTAGCTTCCTGTTCAGTACTGGATCTAATGCCTCTACAGAAATCTAGGTCAAAACACTTGGAATGCATGAATATCAAACAGAGTTTTCAAAACAGCAAATGAATACATCTTTAACTGGTGACATTTTCCTGTAGCATATGGCTGCAAGCTCAGGGGACTGCATGCTTTTTTGATGAATATGTTCCGTCAAAAACTAAGGAATGGCAGTGGGCTTATATCACCTTCTGTTTTGCCTTATGAAATGATAATACAAACTCATAAATGGATACTACTATCACAAGACTCCTGCCTTTTGTCCAATCCCAAAGTAGTACAAGGCCTACTGGTTAAGAGCCTCACTCTTTGGTCATGTTAAAGTGTGAAAGATAACTGTCAAAGATGCATTTCTGTAAAGCACTTGCCCATGTCACGGAGGGCATAAGATTACCTGCATTTCCATACGAGTGGAAAACAGCAACATACGGCACCAGGAAAGAGGCACACATTAATTCTAGAATTCCACTAAGAATTCCATTAAACCCTGCATATCATTTCTGCAAAAGAATGGCACACTAGAACAAAGGTAATACTGATACAGTTTAGCTTGACAAGGCAAATATGCAGGGAAAGTTGTACATTTTTAATGATAGAAATAAGAGAATAAAGAAATGAACTAAAATTAAAGTGCTGGCATCTCAATAAACCCCATATCAACATAAAAGTGCCAGTCCGAAGAAAGCTGCTCTAACGAGCTTGTCTGCTCCTCTCTGAGAAGAAAGCATGGGTTTGGCAGCTACACCAGGGACTGTTGAATAATTAACCAACTACTAATTCTGACCAGTAGGAAATGATGGAGTAATTATTTCTGGTCATCTATTTATCTTCTCAAACAGCAAAAAATATTCCTGTCTAATACCTCCTTAGGTTGACGAAGCACATAGGTAATCACCTAAGTACTCTGGAACATTCCATAAAACCTGGGATTGGAAATGTTATCTCAGCTGGAAGCACACTGGCTCCCTTGTGGGATTTGCAGGGGTTTGTGCAGGGGTTTAAAACAGGAGGGTGGTCAAGGTGTCTGCAGGTTCTGACCTCCAGGACCCTGTGAGATGTAGTGGGGCAAACAAATTCTGAATTCAGGTTCTGTTCTAAGAAGCCAACAGTTTTTTCCTGGGTTGACACTCATGGAGCAAATGTGAGAACTGAACCCATCTAGATAAGCTCTGACCATATAAAACTGTTTTTATATGAAAGATTTTAAACAACTGTGATATAAAGGCTGTGTGCTGCTGAGTATGTTTCAGGCCTTTTCCTGTGTTTTGAAGTTTCTTTTCAGTTATGTAGCCTCCCCTCCCACTTTCTGCCCTTCTTCATCTCCCAAGTGCCATATTAAAACAATCCAGGATCTCAATTTCACTGTTCCTCTCTGATACTTCACTATTTTGACACCACCTTGTTGGCTCAGCTTGCAGCTCCAGGCAGAGACTGAGGAAATAGAGTCTGAGAGGGAAAAAAATATCTGAATTCAGTCAATTTTGAGTTGTTTTTTAGCATTTTGTAAACAAAGCCAGTCCACTAAAAAATGGATGGATGAACAAAGGAAGTGATCAAATAAAGAATGATTGTCATTAGCCTCCTATGCACTCCTCACAGTTTACAGAAAATACATCTGTTTTCAAAGCTATCTAAGATAGGTGCTTTATATATATTTCGCAAAAGAAAAAAAGTAATTGGTTAAATAAAAATGAAAAATATAAATCCTTTTGAAACAAATTGTTTTCTTTCCCTGCATTTTTTTACTATTTCTAGGTGCAGCTTTGGAAATATAGTCTTTTTTTCTTCCCTTTGTCTGCCTTGCTCTCTTTTATATATCTTATTGTCACTTATCTGAAACTTTAGTACATTTAACCCTCCAAAGGGAACAGCACGTGTCCAACCTTCACACTTTGAGCAAGTGTATTTCTTATAAACATACTTATCAGCATAATATTTATAGTAGGGGTAAAGTGATTAAACTATGGATGTAGTCACCGGTGACCCCTTCTTTATGTCACCCAGTGGTGCCCTTAATATCTTCCCCCTGGTTGAGAAATATTAACATTTCATCCCATGTTATAAATTTGAATGACTCTTTGTTTTTTCAGAAAAATAAAAATTAAGGGCATTTTCATAAGGCCTTTTTGAGAAGTTGGATGACATATTTTTAAAATATTTTTTCCATTTATGGCACTTTAAATTTTTATTGTTGTAATGGTTTAACTTAGGTACACCTTTTTCTCTCAGGAAAGTAGTTGAATTTCAATTCACTTGATGTTGGGTAAATGAACCAAAATGCCTAGTTGGTACAGGGCATGAAGTAACAAATTAAATTATTTCATTTTTAAGATGAAGAGATAGTTTCTCTGAAATAAACAGAAAAAAATAGTACAATTTAGTTGTACTTTCTTTAGTTCTAAAATTCTTCTGTTTACATTAAACAGAAGGACTTTTATCAATCCAGTTATGGGAAAGAGAAAGCCAGCAGAGCTACACAGCCAGCTGAGCAGGGACAGTAATGTTTGAGCTGTGAAAGCAAAGCTCATTTATGTTCTAAGCTTATTTTATTTTTCTTAAATCAACATTAAGAAGGAAAAGTTGAGATATTAATTACCCGTTTACTGCCAATGTAGCGGAAAATGTAATTTATAGACCACTTGCAAAAAAAGTGCTTGCTTAATTTAAGAACTCAAATTATTCAAATAACATTTTGAATTTGATTATTCGTATAATTGAAATGTTGCTCTCGCCGCCTGAATTGCTTCTCTGAGTTACAACCTGAGCAACAGTTAACTAAGATCACACTCACTGTGGAGACTGTCACAAATGTGAGGCAGCAAAGGCACGGAGACTAAGCCAATGTACAGCACTTACCTGGAGAAATTTATGGGCCAAGCATCAAGATTTAATTGGGATTTGACATTTTCATAGCCTCTCTACAAACAAAGTTGTTGTCCCGCCCTCAATTTTCCCATATGGACTGTACCAAATTAATTTGGTCCCACAAATCTGCATCCCTGAAATGAGTGATGTTCAGAAGGCAAATTGTCCATGTCTGAGCTGTCTGTGCCTTCAGTCAGGCATTGACCACTGCGTTGTGAGCAAGGTACAACCATATTTATATTCTGCTTCACCAAGCCAGGAATTTTGGAAATGAATAGATGTTGAAACTGCAGTTTTTCCAGCCTTTGTCTAAGACCCTCCTGCAATCTCTACAGTTTATTGTCACTGAATACAGTCTATGGAACATTAGCACTGAAAGCAGGGATCTGCACTACTGAAATTCTGATATGGGTAATATGAAATGCATTTCTCTTCTCTTCAATGCCAACAAAAACAGGGCAGAATCAATACACCCAGATACAGGCTGATATTGACTAAAATCTTCATTTTGCTTATGAAAGATACATTTGAACTCGAAGATATCTGCCTGTATCTTTGCAATTTCCCAAATAAGTGTTTCCTATCTCTAGTAAGAGGGAGAAAGATTAAATAGGATGAAAGACAAATGCAACATTTCATGCTTGGCACCTAAAACACTCATGGATATAAACCTTTGAAGCACAGAGCACACGAGGCTTTAGTGAAACTGGAGAAGACCTACTTTGTATTTCAAAAATGGATTAAGATATTTAAACAATCTTGCATCCATACAGAAAGGGTTTCAACTGGCCTAGTGCAAGTTTGATTTCAATGCATCTGGACTTTCTTAGCAAGAATATGTCAGCTTTTCCAGGATTTAGAAAACAGATTCAAACAGATCTAACACTAATTTTTAAATTCTCTTCAGCAAATGCATGTCAATTACTTTTTACTTAATATATGAAGGATAATATAATTATTTATTAGTTATAGATTAGATATAATCATTATCAGTAATTTATTATTCTTGGCACAATTTCCATGGTATTACCCTCCTCTCTCTACCTGGCTGTTAGTGAAGCCAAGGGATCCTCAAGAGAATCTGGATCAGAAGCTCATGATAGGAACTACAGGAGAAAAACATTAAGATTTTCTTCCCAACAAAGAAATAAGCTGAGAAAATTATAAAATTTCATAATGGAAGATATGTCCACAAAATTTTCTCAATTCCCATGTGTTTAACTTGGGCAAGCAATATAAACCCTTTCAATCTCTCAGAATGACTGAAAACTTTTCTTGCTGAAAAATAGAAATTATAAAAATTAATATTAAAACCTGAAGTTTACTTAAAAACACTTAGGAAGTGCTTATAAGCAAGTAAAAGTAAAGTATTGTAATAAAAAGGTGCCTTATATCTTTGAGTATAGGTATTTTTTCTTCTGTTCTATATGACTAGAAATTCTCAGGAAAACATTAGTCCATTGTGAAAAATTTCTGGCCCCTGATGTTGTTATTTCAAATCTAATGACATCCTGCTAAATCAAGCAAATCAAAACAGACCCCGAACTGTGGGATTTTCAAAGGAAATGTGACGATTCATGTCACATTGAGTTTAAATACCTAACTCCACCAGACTCTAAAAATCCTATCCCTAGTCAAAGACTTGGTGTATAACAAGTTGGAAGGATTTTAAATGACAGATGAGCTTTGAGAATTATGGATGAAATTAAGTAGAGGCTTTTTTTTTTCCCAAATTCTCAATGCCTCCAACAACTATGCTTCGTACTTTGCTGCCGAGAATATGAAACACTTGGACAGCCAATGGCATGATGTTTTCTGGGGTTTTTTTTCACACCCTTCTTTCCCAGCTTGTCTTTTCTTGTCTAGTCTTTTCTTTTCTAAACAAGTCTAATTCACTCTTCACATTTCAGCTTCCCCATCCTCCAATCTTTATTATTCTTTCCTTCTAGTCAGCCTGCCTTTCAGCTAAGAAAAAGAGGGGTTAATAAAGCCATGATTAAGCTGTAAAAGGCTGACATTTAGATATCAACTATGAATCAACAGCTGAAGTATTAGTGAAATGATTTTGTAACTTTTTTTTTTTTTCTCTAACACGGGCACCCTGTGCTGTGTTATGTTCTTCTCTTATGTTCCACTTTTCCAAGGTGCAAAGGGACAAATTACAAGTTGTGTCACTCCATCCATGGACCTTGCCCCGCTGTATGCTTGCCTGCCGAGTCTTGATGATAAAAAAATCATCACCAGAATCTTTTTTGCCCCTGAGAAACTAAAGGTGGAGTTATTAAACCCATCAGAGCAGCTTATCTCAGGAACATTTTAGCCTGGCTCACAGGCAGCCAAGGGAGGCGCGAGCCAAACTAGACAGAGAGAGACGGAGGAGAGCAGAGAGGCAGCACAGAGACCCCATTAGCGATTCCCCCGCTGCAGTCTGAGTGGCAGCTGGGAACAAGGCACTAACTGTTTGCCCGTTGCCCATTCTTGTGTTATTGGGCAAAATAAAAGTTCTTTTCTCTGAGAATCTTTGTACAATAAAACAACTCTCAGTCATTCGCGAGTCAGGGGAGAGGAGAAAAGGGCCTCAGTGTAAAGTGCTCCAAACTGGCACATTGTTTCCAGTCATTTTCTCACTATTCACATATAAGGGGAAAGAAGAGGGGAATAAAAAAAGGGCAGAGGGATGAGAAAGGAGGGGGAGGGAGGAGGGGCGGCTCAGGGTATCTTTTGACAGAAATGTCAGATGCGCGGGGCTGCCGGGGGAGGAGAGGGCGAAGTGTGTGTCTAAGGAGGGCAAGTTTTGCCTGAAAGTCTCCAGATGAACTCCTGGCCACACACTTCCCCCAGCCCTGACTCTTTGCCCATCACCTTTTTCTGTCCTTGGCTAAGATGGGATAGAAACCAGCTTCTGTGAGACCTGGAGGTCGGAGAGCTCCGAATGCTGCTCTGCAGAGAAAGGACAAGATGGGCACTTCTCTCCCTCCCCTTGCTGCATTTCTCATGGTTTTCCTAATAACAGACACACTTAGCAATTTAATTAGCAGAAACTCTACAGAGCTGAAGGTCTGACTCCTGCACATGACATCTTCTATTTCCAGGGATCAACAGCATAATAAATAGCCACACAAAGGTTTTTAATGAAATCTTTTATTCAAGAGTCTACACGAACTTGGCTCATATTAGGTGTTTCCACAATAATAATAATTAAAAACCCAAAGAGCCGCATGACACTTGTCAAATGCACAAAGTAGGGCACAATAACTCCCTAAACCACAAAATCAAAACTCTACCATTTGGATGAACCTGGAAGTCCTGACTGCAGCTTCTCTGCTCAGAAGTTACATACTGAGGTCTGAAATTTGGAGAAAAGCATTTCCCCCAGCCCAAATTCAAGACTCTTCAAATAATTGTGAAGTAACAACACAAGCGAATACAGGGTTAGGGGCACTAAAACAAAGTTTCCTTCATGGTTCCTTTAAAGTAGGAAAGGGATCCTGGACAATTTAAATGTGAATCTAAAAGCAAGGAGAACGTAAAGGACTGATAAAGAAGTGGTAGGTAGAGTAAGGCAGGTCAGGAGGAGACATGAAAAGTCACGGCACAGTATTATTTTGATGACTAATTTCTTCTCATGCCAAGACCTGGATGTAGATCCAGTCTGAACAGAGAGGCTGCTGGATTTCTTGAACATACCCACATCAAGCCAGCCCTTGGTCTGTGGGGTTTGTGCCAGTGGGAGGCTGCACATGCCCAGAACCTTCCACTCAGAAATCCCATATGTGATTATACACATGATGGAGTCCTCAGTGAATGTCCCATGCCAGAGCGTCACTGTGTAACTAAAGTTACCATGGGATTTTAATTCTGTAGAGGGAGCTGTGGGTGAGACTGATGCAGTTCCAGCCCAGGGAAGATTGATTGTGTTCATTCAGCCCCCACAGCCTGAAAATGCTCCCTATTTATTTTATTCAAGTTCTTGTTACAACACATCCCTGAGTTGCCAAGCCTTTTTTTTTTCCACTAACAAAAGTCCTTTCCTTTTCCCTTGTTCACTTCTGTGTACAATCAATCCCAAGAGCACTCTGGTATTTCACTCTGCTTTTGCCCCCTTAGTGCCAAGTCTGTTTCATAATGGCTCCATGTATTACACCAGAGAAAGCTCAATATTTTTGAGAGCTCATAGAGAATTGGCTGCCACTTGTTTTGCATTTAAACATGATACTGATCTGGATCAGATACATCCCAACCTTTGGGATAGCCAGGACCTATCATCTGAGCAATTCAATCTAGGTTATCTCCAATACGCTTGGCAAGCTTTTTTTTAAAAGTAGACTAGAGTTAAAAACAACATTTACAGTGATTTTGCATAATGACTACATAGCTTTGTGGCTGCCAGTGAAGCCCTACATAATGCCAGAGAGATAGTTTTATCACTTTAACTGTCATCCAGTAAAAATAAAAAATTATTGGCCAAAGACTAAAGGATAAAGTAAGTTCAAGTACTGGAGCAGAAGTTTGTGAGGCAGAACTGATCCAGCAGAAGCTAGAAGTACATTTGCACATAAGCTAGTAAATTATGTATTTGTCCCCTTAGTAAGTGTAAAAAATGCCAGTCCACTCAGCAAGGAGAGTGTATTACAAGTCAGGTGCTGTTTCCTTCAAAGCACCTCAGGAGCCCCTGTCTTTCCTACCTGTCCATGGAACTGGAAAGGTTTATTTGAACAGAAGCTGCAGACTGTATTAGGCTAGGGCTTTTATAATTTACCTCCCAAGTCTCTACTCAGGAAAAAAAAAGCCTATTTCTCTTCATGGGCTCTAATCTTCTGAAAAGAGCTATTTTTCTGATTTCAAAATTGGGCTGAATAAATAACATTGTCATTAATGAGCTTCATAAAGCTGTTGTATGAACTGAACTAAATCAGAAAATAAAAAATGTCATGGGTGCAACAGTTTATTTGCACTACTTTTCCACTAGTTTCCATTTTTCCTTTCTCCTTACTTCACATCTATCAAGACTGATAGACAACACAAACACACTAACTTTCTCTGTGGGTTCA
The DNA here is from genome assembly GCF_027579445.1 of Ammospiza nelsoni. Taxonomy (NCBI): domain Eukaryota; kingdom Metazoa; phylum Chordata; class Aves; order Passeriformes; family Passerellidae; genus Ammospiza; species Ammospiza nelsoni. The sequence goes on along the minus strand of NC_080646.1, from coordinate 5,379,831 downwards.
AGACAGTGATAACAGTTGTCAACAAAAAATTGCAGAGTAATGGTACATGTAAGGACATCTTGTCAACGGATACTACTTTTTGTCATGTTCAAATTTTGAAAAAATTGCTTTGACACTGAATTTCCTTGGTAATGTTCCTGAGCTGCTCCTAACCTCTACATGAGCTAGAAGTGAGCTCTGGAGCAGTGGAAGCAGTGGTGGACAGAGCATCATGCTCCAACTCTGCAGCTGGAAGTGGATCTGCTTCTCTGTAGAGAAGCAAAACAGATCAAGAACATATTCAGAAAATTTCATAAATGTCTGTGGAGCAGAAACACTCATTGACAGCTCATCATTGTTTAGTGTCTGATGAAAAAGATCCTTTTTGTGATAGTTTTCAGTGTATTTGAAATGGCTTTGTCCCATTAGCCCAGTGAACAACCACTTGCTTATGTGAGTTACGAGAAACGTTTACATTCATAAAGAGTGGATTTAGATGCAGTGGATAATCATCCACAGGGACTTACTCAGTCCAATTTTGGGCCACCTAAATTATCACCATTGTAATTACTGGGGTTTGTTACTATTATTATTATTATTATTATTATTATTATTATTATTATTATTATCATCATCATTATTACTACTACTACTACTACTACATTCGTCAATCATATTGTCAAAAAGCTTTAAAGCAAGATTAATAGCAAATTTGAAAACCACTTTAAAATTAGCATGCAGTTATTAGAAAACCTGTAAAACCTTGTGGTCCTGTTAATGCAATGTTTTGTGGAAAATGTCTTAAAACTGTTTTTCTTGCAAGATATCGTGATGAGTGCACAGGAGGTTCAAAACAGTGAGGGCATGGAGAATGAAGAAAAACAAAAATGTCATCATTGGGCTGAGACACTAAAAGACTTTCCAGTGTTTAATTTGTACCTGGCTCATACATATATTCAGCTGTATATCAGCATGACCTTCAGATTATTTTATTATAATTACTGATTAAGCATTCACTTTGTTATTTGAACCTGTAAAAAACTCTCCTTTTCCTGGGAATTTCGGATGTAGAGAGAGTGAAATCCACTGGAGATGTGGAGTCTGTGACTAGAAACTCCTGACTGCTGTCCCTGCCGTTGATTTGGAAACCACTGTTCTACCTTGCTCAGTAATAATCACCCTCATCCAGCAAAAGTAGTGGCTGGGCCTTTTACTCCCATTACTTTATGCAGCAAGTACATTGCAAGAAGGTACAGATGATATACAATTTGTTGTGATTTTTTTTTCTTTGCTGTCCCATCTTCCAACTAGTTAAAATTCAAAGGCCACAAATAAAATACGATGGAAATAACAAATTCATCTTTTCAGTGTGAATTGCAGCAGGCAGAGTTTTCCAAAGGCCTTTGGATTCCAGCACAACTTCATGATTTCAGAGGCTTATAAATGACAGTAGCATTTTAACCTTAAAATGTGTCATGAAAATGAAACTGCAGAGTTTTCTCTGCAATTCTGACTTCAGAACATATGCTATATGGAATAACCTTCCAGCTCTAACTTCTTTGCTTTCAACAGCCGCAATCAGAGCTATGACTGAGGGAAGAAAATGTATCAGTGCACTCTTGAGCAGAAAGTTGATGAGCTTCATTGGAGTTCCTAATGAAAATATATGTCTAAAAGCAAATACAATATTTTATGCTATACATAAATTAATTTTTATTAATGTGATATTCTCATAAAAAGAATATTTATGATTGTGATCGTCAAAGTGGTTCAACCCTGTCTCCTTATAGGTCTCCAAGAAGATTTTAAAATTAGGTCCAAATTAGTTCCATGGCATCTGAATGATTCTCTAAACTCCAGCTTTCAAGTGACTTTCATGAATATCACTACAAGTGTAGGGACGCTGACGCTCTTTTGTCTAAACTTGACATCTGGACCCAAAAGGACTCATTTAACTGAATGAAATGAAAAATCACTGAAAAGCGGCTTTTGAAGGATCATCCTTTACCACCACTTATCCTTAAAGAAAAATAAGTGTACACAAGCACACATCGATGCAGCTCCCCAAATCTCTGAATAAACTTCTAACTCTCTGTGTACAGTGTTATTTGGCAGAGCTATAGGGCTGCATAATTACCCCAACTCCCGCATCAGGCAGGGAAAGTTGGTGACATGTTGAGTGAAATGCTACACTGTGTTAATAACGGTTTTGAAAGAAATCAGAAAAGTTAATCATGTGTGGACACAGGGTTAAGAAGCAATGTAACAGACTATTAAGTTTAATATAGATATGTGATATAAGCATATGCAGACAGCCATTAGCATAAATTCATGTTACAGAAGAGCAGTGCAGCACCGTGCGCGATGGATTTATTGCGCGCACGGTGCGCGGGGCGGGCACCAGAACGAGGGAGAAATGGGTCAACAAATTCATAGGCAGGTCTTGAGTCAGATTGGCAGAACCAGGGCAAATGCAACCAGGCTGCTTTTCAGTGGTGATGTTGTCTCAGAGTGACTATCACACAACAGTCAAATCACTCCGTTGCTGTTTTCTATGGGTTTGAAAATGAAGACGTCAAAGCCTGGAGTGCACATGAGGTCCTCTGCTTTGCATTCTTACTGTGTGATGAGGACAGCTCTCACAGATCAATTTCTGCTCCCTGGTTCTGTAATGGATATACTGACAAATTCTGCAAAAGTGAAAAGTGTGATGCTGCTCACCAAGAATAAGAATTTCAGGAGCCTCCTTATATTTGTCCCATTTACCTGATTTCAGGATCCCTCATTCATACTGTATTGATTTTACCCAGTTACCAACAGAGACGAGTGAGGAATCTGTAACAAGTTCTGAGAATTTGCCTCCTTTTTTTCTTCATAGAATGTTAAAAATGTTCATTACACATATCCACTGAAGAATTCCCCGTTTGCTAACTCCTGCGCTGCTATTTGACATTATCTAAATATATGTGGTTAAAACTGGCTCCTGCTAACTATTCTTTCTTGAAAAAAATTGATTACAGGCACATTTCGTGAAGATGACTAAAAAAAATTTTTTCAAAATAATTTAGAGCTAAATTGGCCAAAATGATTCGTGTCACATCTGAAGAGACTGCAAAATAGAATAGTGAGAACTCCTAAAATTTGTTTATAACAATCAGCATTTTTCCTCCTCCTCTCTGGTTAGTGCAAAGCAGAGTAATTGGGAAGAGGCCACAACTGGACTTTTGACATTTATAGCTTGTATAAATTGCACTGAACCACTTGTCCTTCATAATCCCAGAAAGAGGTTTTACACTCAAGATGTTTCCTGCATTCTATGTTCCTCCTAACAATAAAAGCCCACAACAAAACAGTGGTAGGGCCTGATTCAATTTAATAGTGGTCTCCTCACAATACCTACAACTGTTTAATGTTATGAATCCTTAGAGTTATGCTACTCTTTCATCAACAAAAGGAAGGGTTACAACCTTCCCCATGTACAATGTTTTTATTGTATTTTGCCTTTGGGAATTGCCAGCCCAGTCTAATCTCTATCTAATGGCATGTGAGGGAGAAAGGGTCCCATCAGCTGAAAGAGTCATTGATATTCAGGTGAGATCCAAGATGTTTTCCAAAGTTTGATCATTCCTTCATCTTCAGGGGCTGTTTGGCATCTTATCACTCATATGTCAAGTCAGGTCTAAAGGTGATTGTGCTTTGTGAACTTCAGTGTGGGTCCTGAATTTTGCTCAGCATATTTGGAAAATTCTCCAGATTTCAGATTTTTAGCTGTCCTTAACATGGATGAATTTGCGACTTTTTTCAACAACTTACTCAGTTAAGACATTTTTCATTGCTCCTGTAACCCCAGTGCCAAAGACTGAACACCTCAAAATTATCAGTAGAGCATCTTATTAGGACTTCCCCAAGAGGCAAATCTGAGTACAGGAGCCAATTTAGTGCTGAAATCTGAGCTTCCACTATGGAACACAAGCGTTTGGCAGGAAGAAAGTGGTTTTCATGGATGCAAAGTTGTCTGTAATGATTTTATGATGTAGACTTTCCTACGTTAAAGGTTATTATGGATACTAATGAACTTTCCTATCATTCCTAAAGATGATAACAACAAAACACTGGGGTAATGAAATCACAGTTATCTCATGGACCAGATTAGCATACAGCAGAAGAAGGTTTCCCATTTTTAAGAGGAAGGAGAGGAGAAAGAATAGAAAGATGTACATTCTCAGCCATTTGTTCTAGACATCTTGAAAAACAAGGAGAAAAGGGGTTGAGAGAAAATGCAAAATTCATTGCACCAAATGCAGTAGATCGACAGACTGATTTATATAGTGCAGATAATTTATGGAAAATTTTAAAGCTGAATTCTAGCTATGATATTTAGAATATAGCATTTTCTTGCTACCACTCTACTATATCATGCTGAACATCTCCATTTCCCTCTACCATGCCAATCAATATTTCAGTAAGAAAAGAAGGTGGATGATAAACCAAAGAAGATTTCCAGTGAAGTTCAAATGTAGGTTTCATAAGAAGAAAGCTCCAGCACTGTACTTGCCTTTGAGTGGCTGAAGAACTGAGCTAACTGCTCTGTATTCCCAGCCTGGCTCCTTCCTCACCACCTTAAATAAAAAGCCCTCCCATCATGCTTCTTAACATTCCAGTTCATCAAAGCAATTGTTAAATAAAAAAAATCAGGAAAAAAAAAAAGGAAAAGAAAAAAGTTATTTCAGCGCCGACGGAAATTATTCTAACATTACATTTCAATAAAATCCCCCCTCCCCTGGTCCCTGTGTGCATAAGCAATCAATGGGTTAAGTTTAGATCACTAGCGTATGTTCCATGACCCCAGAATGCTTCATCAAATGTACTCATTACCAACTGAGCAAGTGAATGAGTAGTTGTGAGCCGCAGTTTAAGCGCTGATGGGATTGTGTGTGAGCCCCAACGTGGCCGAGGTATTTAAATTTTGATTTTTGTAATGGGCTTTGACATGTTTCATTTCCTCCGAGGGAGCACTCAAGACCTCTGAAAGTAAATGTTGCTAAAAAGTCATCAAGGCAGAATATTAAAATGCCATCAAATGAAAATTTCACTAATGCAATCCGGCTAGGCCTTCAGGTACCCGAGCGAAAAGGGGAGTGTCAAAGGTCCCGCTTCTTTTAGTGAAACATTATTTGTTCCTCTTCACTGACTGTTTCTCCAAAATAAATTATTTAAAGTCTTATTTCTTTTTTCTCCTGGGCCTTTTAAAGTTCAACTACGCTGAGAGGAAACATGGGGAGGGCTGCCGGGGGAAGGAGGTGTCATATGTGGAAATTTAACAAATTGCTGTGCACGCATCACGCGCTGGGAAGATTGGTTTACACTCCCTGGATGTCTGGAGCCTCGATACGGGCAGGGGACGGGCACTGACACGCTCTGGTACAGGACTTCAAACAAGCACAGGGGCAGAGACCCACACAGGATCACAGCTCAAGCACGGGGTTCAGCCTAGGAGATATGAAGCACATTCCCCAGGAAACAGGAGGGACTGGAAAGCTGGTGAGCTCACCCAGCACCTTCCAGGGTTCCTCTCTTCCCCTGGAGACAAGATGGAGGTTGTAAATTTTTCAGACCCGTTCCCCATTGAAAGGGTAAAGCAAGATGCATTCAGAGAGGAGTAATGAGGTGGTAGGAAAGCAATGTGTTGGTGGGTGTAGGGATCTTTCCTTTCGGTGGAAGACAGAGCAAAGGCAAAAGGGCATTGTGCTCAGGATAAAAGAACTGGAGACTCCGGTTTCACTTCCACTTGTTTTATGCCTGTGTAAATCTGTAACTCTCTGGCCATTCCTCCAGACTTACAACACTGGGTAAGACTTAAGCCCCTTGTTCCCAGCAATCTGGAGGCAAATCAGAAAAGAAAAATAACAAGACACTATTTAAAGAAGCGTCATTCTGCTGAGCTTCATTCAGAGTTTACAAGAAGGATGAAACAGAGGCACTCTGACCTCATGCAGAATCCCTTCCTGTCTGGCTCAACCAAGGATGTTGGAACAATGAACTCAACCAGTGGAACAGGGAAGAGGAGAAGTGCACCATCAGGCCAACCACTGATTGACCGGGTATAGGCAGGAGGCTTGCTACGGTCAAACTTCATAAAGCTGATTAACACATCTCTGCCTGATACAGACACCACTGGGAAGAGGGCAGGCAGCAACTGTCAGGGGGACAAGCAACTATTAAAAGATAGCTGAAAAACAAGAGTTTCCAAATGATTCGTAACTACCCTTTGTAACCTTCTCAGGGATGTTTTTTTTCAAGTGAAGGGAGCGAGTGGGGTTGTTTTTCCCTTTTCTCAGCCATTTGTGTATTGCTCTTGACTTGATGTAAACTCTGTACAATATAGTTAATAAAAGTAAGTGAAAAGATATCTGAAGCAATCTCCCCAGTGGCTCCCCAAGTCCGGGGAAAAAAAAAATCCTCTCTGCACACCCACAAAGTAAGCAATCTCATTTCAAAACCCATTCTACCAGTTCCTGACATTGTCTGATTTCACATTAGCACAACGGATGGAAATGGCATTCAAGCTAATTATCTACAGGAGACTGAGCAAGAGGTTGAGGTGAGCTCCAAAAATTAAATAGGAAAAAGAAAAGAAACTAGAAAAACACAAAAAAGCATTCCCCCAAAAGGCCGTGTAAAATCCTTTCAAAAAAATTTCATGGCAGAAAACAGAGGGCATGTTTTTTGGGAAATCCCTTGAAAACTAAGCCCAGCCTGAATGCCCAAGGAGAGAATCAGGCTCTGTCACCAGGGGAGTTTTGGAATTTACAAAGCGTACACAAATACTTCCCACTTTTGGGGGGGATTTTGAAAACACCTGATTTGTGAGCCATCTGCCAAAGTTGTGGCTCAGATGTGTTTCATCTCAATTGGGATTAGGGTGAGTGATCCAAAAATGTGCGTCTCAATCTAAATGTTGCGGGTCACGTCCCACGACATTGGTACCTTGTCTCTGCTGGTATTCAGTATGCAAATGGGATGCAGCATGAAGTGATCCAACAGCAAGATGTGACTGGGAGGTAAAAGATAGGACAGCATGTTGGGGAAAGGGAGAGGAGTACTGCACGATGCAGAAAAATGGAAATGAGAGATTGGGGCAAAGCTGTTACAAGGAATTGAAGGTTGCAATGCTTGTGATTGGGAGAGTTGCTGGGAGAGCATAGCTAGAAAATTATACAGAGAATGGAGGGGACAACATCACATCTGAGGTGGGACCTCAGGGACAGAAACATGAAGTTAATGGGAATATTTTTCTGAAAAGAGAATATACCTCACACTGGGAGAAAAAGGGTTATTTCCAAATAATGCTACTTTTTCTACTTGCAAGGGGTTTTGTTTGCTTGTTTTCAGAGTTTCAACTAAACTTCAACAACTAGAATTGCATTAAAACAAATATAACCCCCCTTAGGGCACCCAAGGTTGCGCAAAACCCAATATATATTTTCTCTCAGGTCACTCTTAATTTCAATGTATTTTGACATTTAAATTGAGAGCTCAAGATCTGATATGCAAAACCAAAGACTGGAAGAACAACAGAAATTACAGAAAAGATAATACTCAATTTCTTCACACTTGGCAGTAATTTTCAGCAATAGTTACAGCTAGACAAATATTTTGGTTGTAAAAGCTTCTTTCAAAATGTCTTTTTGGTTTAAGAGCAAAGAAAAGAAAAAGTCAAACTGACCAAATTGTTTCTTTTGAAGAAGTCTAAGAAAAACTGCAACGTTTTGTTAATTTTCTTTTTCAACTTGAATCGCTCTGTTCTCAGTACACTTTAAGTTAATTAAAATTAAGACTTCCCAAGAATAAAATATTTCACTGTGGATTGTTTTTTTCTTCAACTCACTGAGGCATTGAGGACATTAACAAAGGCTCTTTTTCAGCTGGACTTTAAACAGTCTATTTACAAAAAGAAAAAAATCACAAACAAGCTGAAAAATCAATTATTCACACAAATCTAGTATTGACCTTCTCTATAAATTACTCAGCCATCCAGTTCTGCCCACAAATTCATATGTAAGTCACAGTGAAACCAAAGGAAATTGTGAATATGAATCTGACTGTAACTAGACTGTTCAGCAAATCTTACGAGAAAACATGTACTCAAAAATAATCTAGCAAAGAAAACATGAAAACTAGCAAAAGAAGTTACATTTTCATTGCTTTTGAAGACAATTTCTGAAACTTCCGAAGAGTTCATTGTCAGTGAACAAGAAACCCCAAATTCCCTTCTGCTTCACAGATAACTCTTCTTTATGGTTTGTATTTTAAGATTAGATTGAAGGACTGAGAGCCCCTGCTCTCTGCTGATTTCTGGTGTGATTTTTAATATGCCCAGAAAACAACAGGGAGAGATCTGGAAGCACAATAGGATGAAGAAGCCTCGGAACAGGACAGGCAGCCTGCAGGTGAATTTTAACCTAGCTGATCCAAGCAGACATTTGACCTTTGCTAAAGCCTGGTAGTTCCCATCTTCAGAGTTTCAGTGTCACACCACATTCACTGGGATGATGGCAGAAGAGCCATGAGGGGTGCTCAAACTCCATCCATTCCTATGGCCCAGTTCTGTGCTTTAAATTCCACATACACTAGGAATTGCTTTGAATCTGAAACAGTTGGAAACCATTTGGGAGTTTAAAGAGAATCTCTGTTTCGAAAGCAACCAAAACTTTGTTGTTGTTGTTTTCTATTTGGGAGGTTCCTTCTTCATGGCAAATGGCACAGAAAAGAAGCAAACCCTTCTAGAGACACCATTTTGGGGGAAAGACACTCAGTTGTCAAGGGGAGCATTTGGCAAACTCCTATAGCAGAAAATCCTCTGTCCCTTTTTTATCTAACTTGGCATAATGAATGTATGATGCTTACAGAATGCACTGTGTTTATTTAATTTTCTCTTCCAAAAACTCAATCAGCAGTGCAGCCTCACCATCTTATTCTGTAATTAGCAATTACAGCCTGGCTGCCTTGACACCCAAATATCTTCACGTGTGTTACTCTATTTCCTGCACAGGCAGCTCAAGGCAGGGCAGCAGCATGTCTGCATCAAGGAACAGGGTCAGCAGTTTGTGGTTAAGCCACTGACTCCACGCATGAACTTCCCCCACATTTTTTGCCTTTCTTTGACCTTCATGTATCTAACTGGAAAATGACTTTTTGAAGAAAGAAGTGCTATTCATTGGAGAAGATTCCCGAACAGCAACAACAAAACAAGAAGGGTTAAAAGGGCCTTCCAAATTTTCCATTGGGAGTTTTGACCTAAAGCTTGGAATCGTGAAAGCTTGATTTCCCCCCTCCCCTCCTCTGGTTGGATCTCTGAATTTCATAGCAGAGTCTTACTGCAGCGTTATGTGCCTCCATGCAGTTTGGGAAGCTGCTTCTGACTGACAGCTCCTGAAAGGCCCATAAGAAACACCATGTTGATTGCCTCAAAACAAAAGCTTTAGAGTCTCCTCTGATGAGCCTGCCTCCTCCACTTAATATCTGAGATCTGCTGAGGTGGGTTCTGGAAAGAAAATTATTCAGGAAGCACTAACAATGCACTTTAATTTTCCTCTGGACCTACTTGCTGCCGAAACACTCCCAGTTTGCTTCTGAGAAAACTACTTTCTGATTAATATTATTTTAAAAGTTAGTGCTTTGTCCAGGAGAAAAATGAAGAAAATTAGTTCTGTGTAACAATGAGAAAAATACTCAGCATATTATTTTACAAATCACAAGTTATGGCAAACTCAGGTTTCTGTAGGTAAAGGGCCTTATTACATTCATCCTGCAAAAGCATTCTGCTTTCAAAAGCAAAAAAAAAAAAAAAAAAAAAAACCCAAAATAAACCCCAAACCTGCAGCTGTTGTAAACCTTCATGTTTGGTAATAAAGAAAATCCCAGATAAGCACATAGCTCTGATTACATTGACCTGTAATTTCTAGAGTTGCCTTGTATTTATAATTTTTCAAGGAAGAAAAAAAGGAAAAGATGCAGAAGTTTTGGGTATTAGGAAAAGGTGAATAAAGCCATGGTTAAATGTATAGCTGCTGTGAAAATAATAAAACAACATTTGGAATTAACCTGTAAGGTAGTGGTACCAGTATACTGTATGAATAAGCAGTTTATGATCACTTTGTCTGCAAAATTACACAAAACAGAAATTCCCAGAAATGCCAGAAAAATAAAAAGCAGTAGTGAAATTCTTTCTTAAAATCATACATGAAAACTGGACCCTTTAGCACTGGGGAATGGTGAGTCAGAGAGAAGACAAGTTAAAGAGTTTGGCAAAATAATGAACAGCTTAGAGAAGTTAAATCAAGGAATGATTTATCACTCTTCCTATAATCCAAGAACAATGGAGCGCATTTAAATTTGAGAAAGTAAACAGTTTCCTTGGTGTTGCTTTTTTACCCAGTGACTTATTAACCCATGAGATTCATTACCACAAAGCCTCTCTGGAGTCCAAAGCAAGATTGAAAAAGCCATTTGACATTTATTTTGATAATGACAAAAACTACTGTTCATTTTGAACATCTTCAGCACACTTTTTCCAAGGGGTTGGGATAAACCCTCGGGCTCCCTGGCAGAAATCTAAACCCTAATTATTGAGGGTCAGGAAGAAACTTCTTCTCCTGGCAGGTCATCCCAGAGTTGCCCACTAGAGGGTCTCCAGGGTGTTCCTTGAAGGCATCTGGTCTTGGTCATCATTAATAGCAAAGAGAGGCCTTATCCAGGATAATCATTCCCATTTTCCCATGTGTTGGTGTATTCCCGTATGCAAACCCTCTGCAAATGTCTGTGCCTCGCAGAACACCCCTTTCACTGGAGAGCTTTCCTGCAGGAAAAAAGGGAACTCTGCTTGTCCCTCTGGCTGGTTTTACCTCCCCAGTCCTCCAGGCTCAGATCAGAACAAAGAGCTGTGGGGGAGCAAGGGGAAGACATAAACCAGGAGTAACAATCCTGCATCCCTTTGCAGAGATTTTAATGGTGTATGTGTGGAAAAGTAATAAATGGGACATAGCCCATTAGGCAAGAACAAATTCTCTTCCCATAATTTTATCTTTGTTTAATTGAATATTTAATTAGTATAAATACCAAACTAATTTTTTTTTTTTTTTTTTTACGTGTTCAGTACATTTAGCAAGAAGTGTTGATCCCGGTCTGCGTCTTGAGAGGCATTTATGCAGACACGGACAGCAGCCATGCCCTTCTTGTCCCCTTCTGTGTGCTAATAGAAGTGAGCGGGTCATTTGGCATTAGCAAAGGAGTAACTTAGCATTTGCACTGAGCTGAATCTTGCCAGACTGTGTGCATATTGGAGCCAGTAGACAGCGGCTCCTTTCACGTTGATGAATGGCTTTTTTCAAGCGTTCTGCTCCCTAGTTATGAGAAGGGTGACCCGGTCAGGAGACGACTTTATGAAGCTATAAAAAATGTATGTCACTTCGGACTCTCTAATGTCACAGGGAAAAAAAAAAAAAAAAAAAAGGGAGAGAGAGGGAAAGAGAGAGAGAGAGAGGGAGGGTAAAAAAAAAAATCCTGTGCACAAAAAAATAGCAGGGTAATAAGCCTGTTTTCAATGCTCTAAATAGCTTTCTGTCTACAGCCCCTGTGTATCCCTGTGAGCTGGGGCTGCTGCTTGCTTCAACAAAGCAGCGAGGGTTTTGTGTGTGTTTAAAAAGGTTGATTCTCTTTGCCTTCCTATCACAGTAAATGCTTATCATGATGACAACAAGGCATTGGGAACTCAGGTCGGGTGGCTGTTACGTCGGCTGCTGCGAAAAAGCTATAATGCACTTTAAAAAAAATAAAAATGTAATCCACTCAAGGTGCCTCTGACTTTTAAGTATGCAGAACAGCTCGAGAGAAAGGCACCATAAAAGCAAAGTAGCTTTGAAAGGGCCCTTTCATCTAGTATTTTATAAAGTATTTTCTCTGTGTCACAAAGAATAAAAAGTAAAGGGTTGCCAGGTATGTTTGCCTCCATGCCTTTGGTTAATACTCTGGAGTTTAAAGATACCACCGTGTAGATTTTAACAGATGACCCTCTGTAGATCCATAATTTAGCATTCATTGAATTTCCCTATTTCTTTTTAGGCTTTGATATGCATATTTCATTGCATTAGATGCTTCCCCCTCCCTCATGTCCCCCTCCACCCACCTCCCAGAGATGTAGCACATTTTATAACTGATGTTAAAATGTTAATTTGCACAAGGTAAGTGGCCCGGAGGATTGAGGGCAGAGGCCTTTTCTTTATTAGGATTTCAATTAGTCACGGGCCAAGTTGGGAACGCCCAGGTTCTGGGTTTGAACACCGCCCTTGCCAAAGCCGAGATGCAAAAGCTCCTGAACTCCTAGACCCAACCACTAGTCTGCTTTCCTGTTTTTCCTGGTGGGATTTCCAGTTCTCACCCCGCCCGCCACTGGAACAACTTGCATCACAGCAGAAACAGAGCTAAGCTGTGAGCCGAGTGCCAGGCTGAGATAAATCACGGACATGTCTTTGTAGAGACTTGGAAACCTCTGTGGTTTTTTGACAAGCAAAAATTGGCCTGGGAGGAACACAAATCAGCAGGATTCAATAACAGCAACATGCAAGTCAGTGCAAATGGGCGGAGGTGACACAGAAATGGAACTTGCACCTTTCTGGGATTCTGTGGGGGCACAAAATGGATGTAGCTTTAATTCATTTAGAAGCCCCTGGAGACTGAACTGAGTCCTAATGAAAGTTCCCACCAAAGTTAATGGACCTGATTCTCTTCTCATTGCAGGGCGTAATTTTAATTAAGTCAATCGAGTTACACTAGCATTAAAGTGGTGGATGTGAGGGGACTAGCAGGTCTTGGGAGAGTTGAGCCTCCTAATGACAGGACTGAAATGGAACCCTGGAAATTCCAAACACACTTGCGCTGAAATAAATTCAGCGTAATTACATCAAAACACATCCAGCAAGCAGTGGCCTGAATTCTGAGGGAATGTTCCAAGCTCGTCACTGTGTAATCCCACTCTCTTCCTCATGGAAGCAAGATTAGGATTTTGCTTTCAGGGGTTAGAGAGCAGAAGGAAATACAAATCCAAAGAAAGAAAAGCTTTGATTATATTTTCATTGTTCTTGACTCTAACCAGTATATACTGAAATCAATAGCAGAGCTCTTGCTTCTTCCTCACTGAAGGGGACAGACCCTAAACAATAAAGGAAATGGAAGCAAAACACAATCTCTGCTTCCAAAAGGTTTTCATCTATGGAAACGCCTTACAAAGCCTGGGATGGAGGGGGAGCTTACACTGACCTCTGAGAAGGTGTAACAGCTTGTGACAGTGCTGGCTGTCACCACCACAGCATCCTGCCTTAAGCCTAGTGGCACTTTTCATGCCATGAAAGAAGGAAAACCATCACCTGGCATTAACTCAGTGGCCCCTTTCTGATCCAGCTGGAGAGCAGGTGACCCCAAAGCAGCAGTGTCTGAGATGGAGATAGTGCAGCAAATCCCAAGAGAGCTATTTAAAGCCACAGTCCTTTTTTTTTTTTTTTTCTCCCATACTTTCGTCCACTGAAAATATTTAAGCTTGGTAATGCATAAAATATATATTTTTGCAGCAAAAAAAAATTTCCCTCCATTTAAGAATTTATTAGAATTTATTAACAATTTACATAATTGCTTAAGTAATCTGCATAATTGACAGAAAGTTTAATTTGACCCTAGTTCAAATGCAACACTTATGGTTTTAAATTGAAATGGGTATAATTCATTTATGAGAGTAATTAAGCCATAGTGTCTAACAAATACAATGTATGCTGCCTGAGGCCTTCAAGGCCAGAACATACTATTAGGATGTTTTATTTAAATATGTCAAATCTGTTCATCTCCAAAGCTGCCTGTGTTAAAATATATCAAATGTCTTACTTGACCTTTAAGGTGCCCTACTGAAAACAGGGCATTAAAAAAAAATTAAAAATAAAAATAAAAAAAAATAAAATCACAGGCTTTCCTGCGTGCCTATGGAAAGGCAGGAGTGGTGAGAGGGAGACCAGAGGAGGAATGCTCTGACTGAGATTATGCTGCTCTACCAGAGCTATGCAATTTAAGGAACTGGTTTTTGACTTCATTAGGTCAAATCCACTGCTGTGGGCAATGCCAGCACCAGGCTATTTCCAGTATTGTGAGACATCCAAATAGACCTGAGGAGCTGCAGAAATCCTCATGTTTGCCCTCTGCAGAGACAACCAGACAATGCCTGGGAATGCCTTGGCTGTGCTGAGAGCATCCAGCTTCTGCCACCAGGAGCCAGGAGAGGGGAGGGCACCCCCAGATGCCAGAGCTAGACAGGGATCTCCTCCCAGATTGCCCTCCTTGAGGATGGCTGCTCAAGACCACAGCTGCCTTTGAGGACAAGGTCCACCAGTCCTTCCTCAGTCTGACCAATGCTTTCCTTCAGTTTTGTTCCGCTTGAAATTTTGGCTGCCAATGTCCCAGACTGTCCCTATATTTGGGTACACAGAGTCTGATCAGTTGTTAGGATTAGCAAATAAAATGCTTAATATGGTTTCTGAAAAGCAGTTTCTAAATCTGTGGATGTGTAACACGTTTTTTAATCAAGTCTTCTTCTCTGGGGCCGTGGTCAGAAGAGTTGAGATTTGTCTTGAGGAGACCTGTTAGCTGGGAGAATTTTTATTTTTGTTGTGGAATATGTTATCTCTGCCATGTTGCTATGCTGAGATCCCCTTCTGGGCCTGTAATTTCCCAGGGTTTAGGACTCAGGCTGTGAACCCACGCCTGGTTTCATCTGATTCCCCATGCTGGACAGCTTGACTGACTCATCCTCCAAATGCAGCTCCAGACTTGCTGGTGTACAGCAAAACCTCAGCTCCTCAGTCTTTTCAACAAGTTGCCAGTTAGGTACTAAAATGCTGATCATTCTTTCCTGAAAGGACATTCACTGTCATCAGGTAGAAAAATTCATGGCTACGTGGTACAACTTCTAATCCTTCTGTAGTCAAAAGAAATGGAATATGAAACAAGACTTTGCTTTTTTTTTTTCCTCAAGAGGCATGTTCCTAGTGTATTCCAAGGCAGACCTACTCACTTTTCTAATTAAGATATGATGTGATATACATAGGAGGGAGAGATGAGATGCAGGATGAATGTATGCCAAGTAGCGATCTCAATTACCAGCCCTGTAGATTAAAACTGTCTGATATCAAGGAATTTATTAAATGCCTTCCATAAGCTACAAGAATATGCAGAAGAGCAGTTTTGCCCACTCTTGTAGTTGTGTCACTAGTTTGATGATGGATGGTTTTTTTATCCTAAGGAACAGCTTCAGAGAATGAGGAGCTTGAAAAAAATTCTGCTTTCATTAAAAAAAAAATGGAAGAGATGATCAAATCACAACAGTTCAACAAGTCAGCATGAGTCAGCTAAGCTGCAGCAACCATTCCTGGGCATGCTTTTATCTCAAAGGAAAGGCCAATTCACAGGGTAAGGCTCAGCCTGCCATGAAAGAGGGCAAAGTGATGTGTGTAATTTTGCATTTGCCCCGGGCATAGGAATGCACTTGCAGCAAATCACTGCAGCTCAGCTGGCACATGGTAACTGTTCCCTGGCAGCAGGTAGGAAACATGCATTTCAACTTGTTCATAGTGATGGATAATTGGAAACACCACCCTAATTAATCCTAAATAAATATGGCCCATTAATGGAGGCACACGCTGATTGATTGATTTTCTTAATTTATATTATGAACTAAATAGCTGGTTATCTTTTCCCACCCAAAAAATGCAACCTATGGTTTCAGAATTATTTTCAAGGAAATCAATGTTAGGACAAGGAAGAAGAAATGCCCAGATAGTTGATGAGCCTGAATGACCATGCCTTGTTCCAAATTGTTAGGAGTTTTACAGTCCTGACTGTCAGAGCCAAGAAAGTGTTTATAAGGACCTCAGAGAACAGAGGCAAGACCCAGATTTTGGAGAAAAAAAAATAACAGCTCTTCCAATGTGGTTTGTTATATCATTGGATTATCTTCAGCTGCATTGTTCCAGTATAAATGGTTTAAGACTGCCAGAGCCAGCATCATGTAAGAGAGAGAGTACATTGTGGTTTTAAGGAAAGGTTACATTTAAATGTGAAAAAGTGAACATGTTTCTGGCATTGTGTTCCAAAGTAATGAGTGGGATTCTTAACTTCGTTAAAAAAAAATGGATTGCATTATTTTACTAGTGTCCAATCCCACTTTAGAGGAGATTATCCTCTTGTCTGGGACCTGTCCAGGTGAGATTTAGAAGGAGTATCTTTGGAATGGGAGAGGAGGGATTGTATTGGGGAGATGATTCCTATCACAACCACAGGATCAGCCCAGTGAGGCTGCCTGGGATGTCTGCAAGGCAACCTGGCCTCAGCATAAAACCCAGGCCACTCTGCAGATCTCTCCAAACAAGTTTGATTCCAGAACATCTGCCCAGAATCAAGCACCACCAGCGAATTACTGATCATCATTGCTGATCTAATAATAATCTCATAAATAATACATCGCCCTCAGCTCCAGGCAGCCAAGGCTGCAGCATGAAGTACTACCAACCCTGGAGGCACAGATTCCTCTGAAGGGCCTCAGATGAGCTTGTACCATCAGTTAAAAGTGAATGGGCTTCACAGCATTTAATTGCCTGATTTGGAGTTTCTAGGGAGGCATCTAGGTAGTAGTTGGACATTAGGTAGCACGGAGTGATTTTATATCTGTACTAGATAGGCTATTTCTATGATAAAAAATATGTTTCAACTGATTAATAAAGTATCATATATAATTATTATATGGAAAATCAAATATTTCTTGGCTTAAATAAAAAATCCCCAGAAGCAATTTCATATACTGTGAAAGTTTAACAAAGTTTCTATTTGTAGACCTCTAGTTCTGCTTTAGTAAGAAAAGAAGGGCAGTGATTAAATCAGTCAATTGTTCATCATTCAGCCCATTTCTTTCTGAACGTCCTTGCCTAATTCAGCAATCTGTGTTTACCATTTTAGCCTACTCAGAAGCACTGTGGGAGCAAATCTGTATATGGAATTATACTCTGAAATCCTATGTAATTAACTTTCCATCCTGCTATTCTTCATCACAGAATCATGGAATCATTAAGATTGGAAAAGACAATGCTAAACATAGATTTTTTTTAAAGAAAAGAACCAGTGTAAACTAAAAAGCGCAGGTTCCAAGGTTCCAATAGGTTGGACCCTCAAGAGCAAATCACCAAGGAACATTGCAGCTCTCTTAAGGAGTATCCTGGCAAAATCTGCCTTGTTTTCCAAAGCCTGTCATATCAAAGAACATGATTAGTTTTGGATACTTATCCAGACCAGTCTGACATAACTCTGAAATATCTTAATGTGTTAACTCCCACCTCAGTTGAAATTTGAAAAAAAGGGCTTCACACCAAAGTTTAGAATAATTGTGTAAGAAGTCATCTTTAACACTTTTTCAAAAGTCAACTAATTTAATGACTGAGAGGTGGATTCTCCTACCAGAAAGGACTTGCCAGAGTTCTTGGAGTGCTTGGACAATGCTCTCAGGCACACGGTGTGATTCATGGGGCCAGGAGCTGGACTTTGATGATCCTTCCAACTCAGGATATCCTATGATTCTACCCCATTTTCCATAGTGAATTACTCCAGAAGAAATGCACTGAAATTGTCAGGGCTTCCAAGGATCAGGTGAAATGTGGTAGGGGAAGGCAGGGGACAAACTGACAGGAGAGAGGGGAGGTCCTAGGAAAACTGCACTGACTAAAGTAAAATATCAAGAATAAATCCCACAACCTGAAGTTTTACCCACCTACATTATTTTCATTCCTCGTTTTTCTGATATTTGTTGTTCAGGCCCTGCTGCATTATTGTGTGTGTCCCCCAAATAATTGTAATGGCAGCTGACATCATTTAGGCATCAAAAAAAAAAAAAATCTAATAGGGCATTTAGATGTGCAGGTGACCTTAAACACACCCAGTGAGAGCACAGAAGTGGAAAGAGGGCTTTAAAGCCTGGCCTCTGGTGTTTAAGTGCAGGTGATTCTGTATCGTTTCATTTGAAGTGGTTCTAGCTGGGCTTGGAATTTGTGTCCCTGCACCACCAGAATGGCCTGGAGTTTCTTAATTACCAAACAAATGGAGAGTAGCTGCTTGATTTTGACAGCTCCTTTGTGTATCATTCTTCACAGAACATGAATGATTAATGGAATTTTCCCAACACAGTCAAAGTTGTTTACTGATGGAATTAAAGCTGAAATTGGCAGTGCTCTTTAGGGAGGACTTTTTCTATAATGTCACCAGACCTGCCAAGCTCTCCTAAAAAATAGGAACAATTAGTGATGGGTCAGAAGGATTCTGGGTATTAAAAGGTTTGGTTCTCTCCAGTGAAAGAGAAAAGGGGGGTGAATGGGTGAAAAAGAAGAGGATAAATGAAAAAAACTAAAGCCTGTTATTGATTATTTCCTTCAGATAGTAATATCCTTGGACCCAAGTCCTATTCTTGAATTAAAAGGGAAAAAAGTTAAATTTCAGTACCTGAAGATGTGAAATGCAGAGAAGAAAACGCATAAAGGAAGCCAATAGTCAAATTTTTATGGTGAAGCACTTCTCATAGGATAAACAAACATGAAAACTACTTGGCCTCAGTGAGTGTGGATTTCACATTGTCAACACAAGGTGACACTTTATGTGTCAGTGTCAAATGTGTCGAGGCAGTAACTGTCAAGGGGTGGAAGAGGAGCACAACTGCACATCTGGAACAGCTGTATTTAGAACATGGCACTTGTGGCTTTGCTGCCACTTGGATCCTTAGAAATGCCTGGAGGAACAGCTGTCTGGTGCAGAAGGCAACCATTGCTGGAGGACATGGAGTATCTTGTGCATTTTGTCTTGTAGGGAAGGTCACAGGGCTCTAGGATGGCCATGGAAATGTAGCAGTACAGCCTCTGGGAAAATGGGAATACTCAGGTGAAGGAGATTGATAAGATTCTGGGGTTCCTGATAGGTCTTGAGAGCATGAAAGGAAGCTGACTGCAGTGAATCGGGCAAAACTCCTAACTAAATAATTTGGAATTATTCTGAATTTATCCATGATTACTCTTTTCCCCCGCGTATTTCCAGCATTTGCCTTCCTGTCCCCTTGCATTGCCAGATTCTACAGGCAGAAAAATTTGTGGGAGTAATATCCTCCCATCAGCAGTGGTTCATCTGGGACACACTTACAAAGTTCATAATAAAGGCAAGCCCTACAGAGCGTGCTCAATGTTTAAAGTGTTTTATGAACAACTTCACACCAACCCCAGGAGATAGTTAGATAAGCATGTGATTTATTTTTATTCCCATTTTCCAGATGGAGAAAAAATAGTGGAGTGACCTTCTAAAGGCCGCAGAAGGAGTTGAAACAGAGACGAGATCAAGGAGTTCCTGACTACCCTGTGTGTGGGGAAAACATCAGATTCTTCTGCATCTCTCTTCTGCATCTATTGCACTGACAAAGGCCTTTCACCACACGCACGTGAACATGTCCACAAGATGGATTTTTATGACTCTAGTGGAATCTGGTAGAGGGCCAGGAGGTTTTTGGTTTTTAGCTATCCCATGTAATATTTGCCTGATGTGCTTCTCCCTCTCCTGCCTCTAAGCATTTTTCAATAAATAGGCAAAATTATCCAGGAGCAAGGCTGCAAGGGCCAGCAGGGAGCCAGTGAAGTCACGTCTCCCGTGCTTGTGTAGTTAGCAGCAAGTATATATAACACAGCCCTGCCCTTCCTCTTCTAATGAAAGTGGCTCACCACCAGGTAGGTGATCAGCTGCCAAAGGAGATTAATCTCCCTTTTTAGCATGTGTTTTGGGGTTGGAAGGGATATCAGTTGCTTTAGTGTGTTTTTAACATCATCTAAAGCGCAGCCAAGGGTTATAATCAGACCCTTGGGAGAGCAAAGGTACAATAGATAGCTAAGTGGCTCTAATCCACAGCAGCACGATTATCTATTGATAACTGCCTCCTCCCCTTTAGCTGTCCCACCGATGCAGAGTTTGGTTAATAAAAACAAATGAATTCAGCATGCCATGGTCAGTAAAGAACAGGCATTGGGGGTGCGAGGGCGGGGGAAGGTGAGCTGTTCTCTTTGTTTGCTTTTCTTTTAATGCAAAACCCAACTGACTTGGTGATGTCCAGATATGCACAAGCACCCATGCCAGATATCCCCTTGCACAGACAGGAGTAATCCAAGCACAAAAGGGAAGACTGGGGTGGAGGAAGGGGAAGTGGCTGGGGCCAAGTGACGGGAGCCAATTCTTGCTGTGATGCACTCCTGCTGCCTTTGTGATCTTGGGCAAGACTCTTGGATTAAATTTAATAGCTGGGGCTGGATCCAGTGACTGATTTTAATTAGAAAGCAAAAGGCCCTTCCACCTTCCGCTACTAAATTTGACCTGAAGTTAGTTATCTCTAGTTAATTCTGTACTATTGTGACCTAAACTCAGACTTCAGGACCAATGAAAATGCAGCTTCTACTGATCTTTGTAGGATATTTAGCTTGATCATGCCAGTCATGATTTCCCCACAAATGATTTTCATTTCCTGTGCAACAGCAGCCCCTTTGTTCTATAATCCTCAGGAAAATTTATGAGGAAATATACAATTTTGGAACTTTTTAAGAATTACTTTTAAGAAAACAGTAAAACCTAGTGTTGGAAACACTTTCTGGAAAATCTAGATCTGAGTCTCCTCAAGCCCAGATCATGGATTGTGAGTGATGTGCCCGAGCTTGGTCACAGTCACCATGGGGCTATTCAGAGTTACTTACATTACACCGTAACAATGTCACAAGGAAAGTTCAGCCCAGCAAGATGGTACAGATCCAAACCATGTATGCACCACACTGTCCATTGGCTTTTGCCATTCACTCACTGGGAATTAAACTCTGAGCGTTAAATGTTGAGGAAATGAATGTTTTTCCATGTTTGAAAAGCATCTGCAGAAGGTAGAAAGTCTTAGAAAATAAAAAACGAAAAAAAAAATAAATTCCACAAATAAAAAAAATTCAACCCCCAGCTTATTTGTTCATCTATCATATTTTCCAGGCAACTGGTCTCTTGAGAAACCTGGAAACAAATAGCCAGAAGTGAGTGGTGGGGAGAGGAAAGATATATATGAATTCTTTCAAGCAAGGCACGCCATAGAGCTACGTAGATTTTCTACTGGAATGTAACTTTCATGTATTTTCCTGATGGTAGCAAGGGTGGGGTGCTGGTTTGACAGTAAATCAGTGTACCTGAAAATACAGGGATACTAGTAGAAGAAATCAAAATTCCTTTAATGAATGATTTGCCCAGCCACTGCAAGTGTCCTTGAAGTTCAAGCACTTCTATAACATTCATTTGATCATAAGACTGCCTGGTCATGTGCTATTTTAAGCAGTTCAGAGACAGGTAAACATCTTCTACAGTAAAAAAAATTAATTAAAAAATCAATTGATCACATGCCCAGGCAATGCTTACCATGGTCTGTACTTATTTTGGCTAAAGATATACAGAGGAGTTTTCAAAATAATGCCCTGAAGGGAATAAATTAGCAAGGCAGTTGAAACAGCAAACACAACACCTAACCTTAATGGAGCCATTTGAAAAAAAAAAAAAATCCAAATAATTTAATCCCTAACAAAGGAGGGCCTGTCAGGTCAGTAACCCAGATCTGAGGTAGTGGTGTCATGTAACAATACTGCTCGACTTGGTGTTCATTTCCAGCACAAAGTTCAGCCTAACAGCAGCTGTCAAACACCTGCGGTTAATCCCCCCGTAGCTGCTTGGGTACAATTTTGGTGGTGTAATACACAGGATCACCCGACCCCAACAAGGCCACCACACTGTTAGCACTTTGCCCTTGGGAGGCACTTGAGTGGGTTGGAGCAGTTAGAAAATTCCCCTCGGGAGCTTGGGAGAAGGACCTGCTCAGGCTCCTGTCTGCATCTCCACTCCATGCCACACTAGTGCTGAAATGTGTTTCTTTCAAAATCATTAAAGCCTGGCATTTCAGAGCTGGGCTCCAGGGAAAATGTCCCTGGCTCTCTGTGCCTTTGCTCCTCTGTTTTGAAACATCGATGCTAAGCTTCAGTGCACCTTCCTGCTGGATTTTCAAACAGCTCAGTGTTTTACAGGCTTCAGGATATTATAAATATTGGTGCTGTTCAAGCTCTTTTCTTGCTTGGTTTGTGCAGCATCCTGTGTGTAGTAGGATGGAAATTTTTACATTCTGTTGAGCTCCACCTTTTCTTCCTTCATCATCTGTACCTGCGCAGGATTTCTCTTAACTCATATCCGAATAATTCCCCTGGAATATTTTTGATGAGCTCTTCCAAATATCTTGAATTCAGGCTGAGAAATGAATAGAAGGCAGGGATGAGAAATGTCCTCTCTCATCATGGCACTGCCCATGTCCCGAGTCTACGCCTCCTTTTGGAGAGAAACTCAGATAAAGCTGAAGGATGCGGCCAACAGCTTCTGCATGTCTGGACAATCTCTGCATAGTTCTCCTTATCCAAACAGGCGAGTCAGAGACATTGGAAAAAAAGACCTTGGGGTGAGCTTCTAGTTCCTTTCAATAGCTCTTCAAGTCTCACCCTCAGTCTTCATCTCTTTGGATGGTTCTTTGGTTTGGGAACCTTAATTAATGGAAATTTTCAGGATTGTGCTTGCAACAGGGATAAAGCACCAGAGGGTGAAGTGCTTCCTAATTCCATTTCACATCAATTTATCTGGGAATCACTGGCAGGCACTTTTTCAACTACGAGCAGATTTATTTTACACCCCAGGAAAACTAAAATTCTTTCACTTTGGAGATGTGTTTGCAACCTAACTCCACTATTCCAGTTCTTTAGTGTTCTCACATCGGACTAATAATAAATAAATTAAATAAATAAATAAATAAATAAATAAATATATTTTATAATTATTATTATAATATCATCAATAATAATAATAGTAATAATGATAATAATAATTAGTAAGTAACAACCATTAAAAAAAAAAATCCAACATTTTTCTTTAAGGCACAGCTCTGTTCCATAGGACTGGCTACAACAGACTCAAGTTCTTTGAAAGTACTGGAATTACATTGCCAGCACAGCTCACTGGTCTCCCTCATTTTGGAAAATTCACCTCTTTTAATGTCCTGGCCCTACTGAAGCTCAGCATCGGTTGCTAAACTGTGGGAACTCAGGATTGCAACGCAGCAGTCCCAAATCGAAGTTATGCCCTGAAAGGACCCAATACTGAAACTGGCATCACTGGGCCAAGGATCTGGTCTGGACTGCATGACCTGAAGCTTTCCCTGGATGTGAAGTGGGAGGGGACATGACTAAGATCAGAGGGAAATGTTTCCTGGTGGACAACATCCACCTGTATCCTCATCTCAGAGTTGTAGCAACTCACGAGTTCTCATGGAATGATTTATTGATCAATTGAGTGGACAGGATTGTCCCTGCTTGTATGGATTTTAAGCACTCACAGAAAGCAGAAGGACCCTGTTAAATCAACTATTTCACCTTCCTGGATCAGAGTCTGAGTATTTATATCACAAAGTTCACAACCAGATACCAGTAGATGTTGATAACATTACATATTCACTGGAAACAATGCATCACCTGTACCTGCTGATAAAAATCAGTATTTTCACCTCAAAACATCTTAAAATTATCAGCCAGGCTTTACAAGTACAAACTCCAGTGCCTCACACACACACACAGAGGGGATGATTTCCTGAGCATTTGAATTTTTAACAGGGACGCAGCTCTAACACCAATTCCCCAGGCACAGAGGAATGAGAAATTCATTAGCCAGGCTGGGGACATTCCCCCATCACAGCATGCACGCCCTGGGAAAGGAGTCACATTTACCACACTACAATTTACCTGCATGATTAACCAGCGACGCTGTTTTTGGATGTCTAATCAGATTATATTGGGTTTATGTACAATTTCCTAAGCAGGCCGACTGATAGATTGATCAAGGGTAGATGGGATCTGACAGCAGAATATTATGGCAGAATTCTTCCAGTGATGGATGAGCCCACCTTGACACAAACTCCAAAGCTTTGCCTCTTAGTAATAAATCTCAGCATGAAGTCATCTGTCTCTGACCTGAAGCTCGAAATCAACGACTCAGGATACTGAAGTTTCATCGTCTTTATGAACATTTAAGTTGGCTCAATGGCATAAATACACACCTCCTGCATTCAATCTCTTTAATAGTGGCAGGCCTTATAATGTTGTTTTTATTTTTATTTTTTTTTCCCTGTTTTATAAAAGTTAGCGACTCATAACTGATTTTCTCACCAGCCAAGGAGATCGCTGCTAATAGATTACATTCTGCATGATGCTTAATGAGCCATGATTGGGAAAGGAGATGGGAAATGGCACTTTGGATTGATTTAGCAAGGATTCAGTGGAAGCAATGCCACGACTCCACAAATAGCAGCAGGTTTTACGTGGTGCCATGGAATTATATAACAGGCACCTCAGCTAATACCTTCAAAATGCCTTGCTGGCTTGAGAGCCAGCATTTTCAAAAGCCAGTTCAAGTCAGATTCTGAAAAATATGCTTAGTTAACCAGAGGGCTTTTTCAAGCAATGTTGTGAGTAACTTTCAGTAGGAAATGAACAAACAACAAAAAATAAATTTTTCCCCAAGCCCACCTGAAAAATCCTCTGTATGATCTGGAACTCTAAAAGTAGAGATAACTTCTACATTGCTTTTAAACTGCATTATGCCCAGAATATATGATGGTGCAATATGGTGCTCACACCATCCAGAATAATAATCTCATTTGCCTGGGACTTAATCCAAGGCCACTTACTAGAATGTGGCCCTATTTCTTCATGGGATTTAAGCACCTAATTTTTATCAATTTCAGCAAGAGGTCAAGGTTTAGTTTCTTTCTGAGTGTTTGGGTGCTCAAGCTCTCAGATCATGTTTGCATGCACTCTCAGTGTAAAATTGTGAGGGTGTGTAATAAAAGTCCTCCAAGCCCCCTGTGCATGACTGACAATCCTGGGTACCCACAGCAGCTCTCTGAATTAATTCAGTGGTGCCTTCAAGTGACCTACTGCAGGCATTCTCATCTGACAGAGCCAGGAAATGGGGTAGCTAATAGACCATTTTGGAGTGTTGTAAGATCACAGCAATGCCATATTTTAAGAGGTTAATATAATACTAATTGGGGCTTGGGTGAAGAGTTCATAAGACAGATGAACCCACATTAGTTTTGAGAATTTGAGCAGCCAGATTCTTAAACCATATTCACTACTGCTTGGGAGTGGTTTTGCTCTTTAACTAAGAAGGAAAAAAATATCAGGAGGTTTCTGTAATTGTCAGCTTTTTCTGACTAACCTTCTTGACTGCATCTTCTGCGTTCATGATGGCTGATAACATACCAAAGTCACGGCCAATGAGAAAAGTCAACTTGTAGGACCAAATTCACCTCCTGACTGACACTGGCAGACCTAACTGCACTCTGAGATTTTATTCCTGCTAATATCAAAGTCCAGAAACTGACAAAGCTGTATTATTGTCAACCCCTGTAGTGAAGCTGGGAAAGTAGGAATAACAGTTAAGTTAGACCTGTGTGAATAATTCATAGGGAATAATTTATTTGATTAATTGACCTCCTTTTTTTTTTTAATCTGTTCATGGCCCTGTCCACAAGCAGCCTCTGATTTTCTCTCTTCCATTCTTACTCAAATTGAAAATATCTGCTGAATAATTTCTGAGGATAATTCTTGTTCTGCAAATTTGTCCCTGAGCAGTTCACTGTGAACATTTGCTATCTGAAATCCCAGTGCTAGCTAGACACACAGATCTCGTGGTGTTATTTCTGTTCCTTGCAAAAAGGGCACATACATTCAAAACAGTGTATTTTCCACTCTGCCTATTGGTAGTTCTGAGTCCTTTAATGTAGTGTTCAGCTCTGCAATGTGTGTATTTGATTTTAAGATCCCATTTTTGATCCATGTGAGATAAATAATATGTAAAACGAGAGGAAACTGCTTTTTCTTTAGGGATTTTCCTATAAACCTGCAGGTGCCACCCAGTCAAATCCTCTAGCTGCTCAATGAGAGGACAAGGAAATCACAAAGGGGAACAAATTTAGGTGTTAAGCACAAATCTTAGGCACTGCTCCATGAGATTCCCATAAGCAGGAACCATCCTGACCCAGATCCTGCCTCACAAACACAGGGACAGCACACACAGGGGATGCAGCACAATCCACAGGACATGTAGAGGACAAGGAAAGCAGCCCTGGCTCTTCTCCACAGCTCTGGAGGGACACAAAACCACCTTCACACCTCCCATCCTGCTTTCCACAGGCTCTGGTGCTGAGCAGCTCCTCAATTCCCTTTGCAGCACGGTCTCTTGTTCACTCACTGCACTCATAAGGCTGCACATCGACTTGCAGAATCAGGAGGGGGAGAAAAAAAATGGGAGCAAGACAGAGTTAAAAGTTTCAGCCATAAAAGCTTTTGACACATCTTTCTGTCTCTTTCTGTCCAAGTAATCAATCTTCTAAGTTTCCAGGAGCGGCTGAGATTTTTAAAAACAGCTGTAATCTGTGGCCATTGATGGTGGAGTAGATTGTTTGCCAAACTATTACCATAACTGTCAACCAAAATCAGAAAAATAATCTCATTGTGCTGGACAGATGCCTTTCCTGCATTATTGATATAGTCACTCCAGAGTAATAGAGAAATATAAAGCATTGTTCTATTTACAAAAGGAGATTGGCCAAGTCCTTGAGAGTGAGCAGGAGGGACAGGCACTTAAAGGAAGTGAGATATAGTCAACTCAGTAAAAGTTATGTGTCAGGGTCATGTGGCCTCCATAGTCAGCAGTAGAATCTCAGTTTTCAATAGCTTTTCCTCTCCTTTCTCACTTTCAGATTTAGCTCCAGAGCTTAATCTCTGACTAAATGAGCTTTCCAGGGTTTTAATGCAGCACCATGGAATCTACCCAGCTTTTTCCCCTTTCCACCTTCCCTCTGGCTGCCAGCACAACAACCCCAAATACATCTCCGGGACTGCTGCATTTCCAAAATTTACAAAAATCACCGCACGTTCCCCATGCTGCTCTTGGGAGCGAGGATAAATCAGGTCAGCCCTGCACATTATAATACAATACAAGAGAATTTTTGTCTGCTTGCCACCGAGATGTCTCTGAAAGCACTTTGCAAGGCAGTGCACTAAATATGAGCGTCGCAGCAAATCTTTAGGCAGATGGAGCAGCCAGCCTGCATTTAGCCATAGCGCCCACAGAGTCTTTTGCTGTTACAAATGTTTGTATATAGAGAGGGGCCCAATTTTGCATTGGAATCTGCTACAGTGAACCCATAACCCCAAGTTCCCCATTTATAGCACGAATGAATAAATATCTATATCGTCAGAGGACTGGAGCTTCTATTTTCATTTGAACACCATGCAGGGGTCAGGCACAGTGAGAGTCCCGTGATCAGCTGAGGACAGGCTCTGGGAGATATGTGGTCTCCTACCCTTTTTTCTTTTATTTTATTTTTTAATTTTAAAATTGCCTCACATTTCACTGCAGGAAAATTTTTTTTTTTCATCAGCATTTTGAAAACATTTGATTTTTTTTTTTTTGGGGGGGGGGAGCAGGAATTATCTATAGATGTAGTCCTCCATTTAACTTAAAAAGAGAAATTAGCTTTTGCAAAATGAGAGCAGTTTTTAGCTTTTTCTTGTTCAAAAGCAGATATATGAGCTGCTAGCCTCATTTTGGTAGCAACAAAAGAACTTTTCGGCAGCTTAATGCTTTGAGGCAACACATGGCTTTTTTCTTTCTTTCTTGCAACAAAAACATACAGATGCAATCTTTGTCTCAGTCGAAAAAAGATGGAAATAAAAATAATTTCATCAAATTTGGTGTAATGAGAATTATTGTCATACTATAAAAATAATTTAAATAACAACAACAACAAAATTGCTTTTACCCCAGTTTTACTGAAATGCCTACAAAAGAGCCATTCTAGGGAAGCAAATGGATGCTCTGGTCTGAAGTGTGAAAATCAACAATACACAGAAAAAAGCAGGGCTAATTGAAGGACTAATTCATGCTGGGTGACCACCAGCCAAACAATAGCTCGGACTCACCATGCTGACTAAAACATTTGTAGCTCCCAAATAAGAAAAAAAAAATTTGTGAGGAAAATGCCTGACTGTCTTCATGCAGAAGGACGAACAGCCTGTGGTTAGGAAACAAATGCATAAAGTGTCCTTGACACCACGTTTGTCGTGACTCTCTTGCTCTGGAGTTGTTGTACTCTGGTTAGAGAGATGTTCTGAATTCATTTACATGTGTTGTGGACAAGAGGTTTGACCCAAGCCCTCACACATCACGCCCCTAACTCCTCTAGCTCACACCCATCTCCAGCCCGAGCACACACCAAGCCCCACAGTGGTTTTAATTGAAAAGCATACATTTGGCCTGCTAAATCTATTAACGATTTGTTTTAATTAGGAACCCAGCTGCTTCCTGAGATTCTGCAGTCTGGGTTTCAGAACTTTACCCACACTGAAAATGAGTCTCAAGTGAGCTGCTTCAAGTCTTTCAGCTCAGCGTTTTTACAGACTCGTTGGAAGGGAGATGTTTGGAAAAGTTTCCACAGTGTGCCCACCACCCCTCCTCTCAGGCCTTGGATGATACCGACTCAGGGAGGGTAAAACTGGACCTTCTTCTATCCAAGTGCTTCTGAAATCCAGGTTAAGTTTGCCTTTCTTTATAGAGGGCAATTAAAATCTACTGCCCAGCATAAGTGTAGTTTCCAGAGAGACAAATAAGGGACTAAATTAAAACATATTTAAGATCTATGGACCTTGAATAGGGACTTGGTGAAGCCAGGCAAGATGTAGTCTTTTCTTGAAACATTTAACAGATCACACACTAGTGAATTTCTGGGGGCTGGGGCACCCATTCCTGTTAGGTTTGCATTGCCACTACTGCCCAAAGGAAAAACACTGGCTTTTGGCTGATCCTTCTGTGGACCTGTTATGATTTCCAAAACCTTTTCTAGTCAGTGGTAGAGATACTTTTCCAGCTTCCCCTTTCCTTCCCGGGGGTGTTAACCTGTGCCAAAAGGGAGTCATTTGTGCACTTGTAGGCAAAGATCAATGGGAAAATGAAGAGGAATCGTTTCTTGCGCATTTACAACTCCAGAAGGCAGTCTGCAGTTGTAATTTCAGCCTTTCCCTGAATTACCTGACAGAAACACACACGTCTGACAGTGCATGGTCACTAAGCTTCAGGTGTCCTCCCAAGGACCCAGGCAGAACACACACAGCTAAAAGTTCAGCAAATACCATTTCATTTTTTATTGATGAGTCACTGTTCATATTTCTACCCTTGCTCCATGATCCAGCCACAGGTGGAAATGACTGTAATGAAGTTCAATGAAATATGTACATAACCCCTTCTACCTTCACCATTTTCTCTAGGCTTTTCTGCCTTAGTTTCCTTTGGTTTTTTCCTTCCTTCATGTGAAACTATCTTTTAAAATGATTTGGGATTTTTTTTTTCTATCTAGCTAATGCCAGTTTCAGAGGTGGGTATCCACATAACTACAAAACTTCAGCCCATGAAAATGGTCTAAGAGAAGAAAGGAAAACCAAGTAAAGTGAGGTAAAAATCCATCTCATCAGGACACCAGAGCTCTGATTTCAAGTGTTCACCATTCCTCATAGACTAATGTTGGCTTTGCTCCTTTTGGATGCCCAGGATGATTTTCTCAATATCTATGAATGGAGAGGAATTAGATTTCTAATGCCTTTTTCTATCCAGCCAAGAGGTGAAAGCTGGCATTGGTTATCTTTCTTTTCAACTTTGATTCAGCCACGCAGAAAAATTTTTCAAATAGCTCAACTCTTGACCACATTAGTTTATTTTATCAATCAAGCTTTGATTCACTGATAATAAACACATCAGTATAATTCTTGGAAGTGTTCATGAATAATAAACAGAAAACAAAGCTCACGCTGAAGCTGGTCAGACAATGGGATTTTTTTTTCTACAAAAAATAATTTGTTGAAAAAATATAAAAACCAGACTTAAAATGTTTTCATATGTACCATTTAACATTTCTTCTAACTAATGAGATTTCCATCTCCTTCCAACAGGAGGGCACCTCTCAAAGTCTGAAGTTCCCCCGCATAACAAGTCCAAAGCAGACCCAGAGCAGACAGGCAATCCTTGGACTTTGCAGAGCTCCTTTAACCAGACCTACAGACACAAATTTAAAGTTTATCAGTCCCATTTTTTCATTATTATTGTGCGTCCTGTATTTTTCTCTCCTTCTGATATCATGGTATTCTATGAAATTCAGACTGCATTAAAGGTCTCTGGTCTGTACATAGAAAAATGGAAATTTGAAATCTAAACATTAAATGAGGAACCCATCAGTAATCGTCCTCTGCTAACTACTTAACTACTGTTTTTTAAATTATGCAACCTCATTATAGTTAAACTAATCTTATGCTTTGGGGTGGAAGGACATGCTTTTGATTTTTATATAATTCAGTATATATTTTATATAAATCTGAATGTTGAATTTATCTTTAAGGCATGACACAGTTTTCTTAAGTCCAGTCTAAAATATTCAAATTGCAGATGATTTTTTAAATTTTTATTTTCATTTGACATTTCGAATTCTTCATCAAATAGCAGGAAAAAGTCCAGCAGGGATACTGTTATCTGCTCTTCCTTTTCCAATTGAGTTGGATCTTGGGTTCCAACAGAAGCCAAGCTATGAGTTACCACATTCAGAATTAAATTTAAAGCTCTCACAGGTTGTCTTGTGTAGGGAGGGAAAAGGTTTCAACAGTGGAAGTTTTCCCAGTGCCACTAATGGGAAGTTTCCTAGTGACTTGGGACTTTGTGGACACCTCCTTTGCATAGACAAAGCCATAAATCAATATCTGTGGGCGCTTAACTTACAAAAACCTGCTGATATTAGAGTGCTGCAACGGAGAACCCTCATCCCATTTCTTCCTGTGCAGCTGAGTGATTCCTTCCCACTAACATCTTCCTTTTCTCCCAAGGGGCTGCTCAGTCCCCTCAAGTCTTTTTTGGCTTGTTTACTAAATCTTCAGTCTGCTCACTCAGGATTAAGGACACTCAACTTAGGTATGATCCTCCACCCTGTGCTTTGGTTCCAGGGTTGACTCATAAATGGAAGAGTACTTAAGCCTCAAAAAGAGATTGAAAATCAGTAAACAAGCTGAAGAAGAGAAACTCAAGATAAGAAGTCCAAGTCTCCCACCACAGAGGCATGAAAAGCACTTTATATAATATATCATTGCAAAGAGGTTTTTAGTGACTTTGTAATGATTTATAGGATGCCTTTTGTATTTTTTATTATTTTTACTCCTCCCGCAACCCTTGCAAGTCAAAGATGGGTTTATTGTGTACCCATTTGTCCATGTTTAGCTCAATAATTTTCTCATTTAAAGACTGAGAAGCAGTATGTAGAATTGCTTGTTTTTCTCAAAAAGAACAAATGCCAAAGAACTTTAAGTAATTTCTTTTTTAAAAATGTGTTTCTGCAACCTAGCAATATAAATGTTCTGGAGGTATATTGGATATAAACTTACATAATCTTGGGTATATTTAAAAGTTTCCATGGAAACCATTTCTTTGTCAAAAGAACAACATTGCTCTGGGCTATTTGTAACCCACACCTAGCACTGTCCAGCTCAGTATGGAGACCAGGAGGTGACTCTGATGGCAGTAAAGGAGTGGTTCTGGCTGGTTTTAGATTTTTTTAGCCAGAGCAGAAGGTGCTAAGCAACATTTCTGCACTATCCACACATGAAAACAGCCACAGTGAGAGAGTTGAGGCAATCTGACCCCTGGAAACCACCAAATGCAAAGACACCTGCCTTCCCTAGCAGGGGCCCTTCTGGTTGTGTTAAATGCTTCTGGAAGAGGGAATGAGAGTGCAAGGTCTCAGCTCTCCTCAAGCAAGGATATTTGTTCTGCAGGCTGCAGGTTTTCCCTCCAGAATAAGCTGCTCTTCTAATGAGCTCTGTTTTGACAGCAGCATTGCAGCTTGCCAGGAGCTGCTCCCAGTGCAGCCTGTCTGCCTGTGCATCTGCAAAGGCGTCTGCAAGGTTGCAGCCCTGATTCTCACACTGCTCCTGGTGCCCTCTTTTATCCCATTTTTAAAGGCAAAACGGGAGGGGGGGAAAGGAAAGGGCAAACGAGTCCAGACTGACCTTCCTCCTGCCTCCGGAAACACTCCGGCTCGCAGGGGCAGCGAGGTGGGGCTGGGTTTCTAGCTGTCAGCAGCTGGAAGTCAACAGCAGCCCATCTTATCCACTTCAGAAATGAGCCCTGGCTGATTGGACAAATATTTCCTATTTACCAGCTTCTCCCCCCCTTCCTGGATAATTCTAGGGTTAATCCACCACGCCACCTCCTCAGCCCAGCCCCGTGATATTGACACTTAAGAAACACAGAGCTGTTTATATTTCATTGGAGAGCTCATACTATCAATTTTCACATTAGTGAGTCCAGCTATTGCTCTCTTCTATCGGGATCTATTGAGTGGTGGCAGTAGAGATATCCGCTGTAGTGAAGGAAAAAAAAAATACTTAGCTGTCTGATGAAATGTTTTAAATGCATAGGGTTCACCTTGGGGTTGGCTGCTGCTCAGATTTTATCCATTAATAACACGCAGGGCTGCCACACTACTCTCCAGGGCTGATAGGAAAAATAGTACCACTTACAGATCCCCTGGTTTGCCTCGGGGAGAGTGCACCAAATGCAGCACATATCATACATTTCGGGGCTGAAATTTACTCCACAAGAAGAAGAAAAAAACAATAAACAACCCCTCAACCCCCCCCCCCCCCCCATTCCCAAACATTCTCTGTATTAAAAAACAAAACCCAACCCTATTCCTGAAACACAGACAAAGAAAAGTTGCCATGTAGGCCAGTAGTTGCAGACCTCAAGTGTTTTACTTATGCTCTGAAACGCCTCTGGGCAAAACAGGGGCAAGATTTCAGTGTAAACGGCCTTTTTTAGCTTACTGCTCTGCAGGTTGACATTTCACCCAGCAGGGAGAAGAATCTGAATTGTTACAAGGAACCAGGCAGTAAAGAGTAGGGTCTTGGTAAGTCATCATCTTTCCAGCAAGAATGCCTCATTTATTTATATTTTCTCTTTTTTTTTTTTTTTTTCCTACCCCTGAAACAATTCACAGGAAAA
Organism: Ammospiza nelsoni; assembly: GCF_027579445.1. Classification (NCBI taxonomy): domain Eukaryota; kingdom Metazoa; phylum Chordata; class Aves; order Passeriformes; family Passerellidae; genus Ammospiza; species Ammospiza nelsoni. The sequence continues at coordinate 5,346,540 of NC_080646.1, read as the reverse complement.
TGATCATCAGAATAAGAATTGTTAACTGATTAGATTATTGTCGGCATTCCGTACAAGAACATCACCAGGCGCTCAAGGGTAAGTATTATTTTCATCTACTGATGAGGCTAAGAAAGGATTGTGCACCCAATTCCCTGTGCATTAATGATCTGAAGATATTTGGGTTGGGTTGCATTGTTTTCCCCTCTCTTTCAAAGTGAGCCACAGAGCTCTGCTGCCAGGAAGTGTTATTTAAGAATATGAGCTTCTTTTGTAAAGGGAAGGGCATAATTAGATGTTAAGAGCTGATTATTGCATTGTTCTCCACAGAGATTTCCAAAAGGAACAGCACTTGAAGAAAGAAGGGAAAGTATGCATTGTGCTTGGAAAGTGAGAGATATCTGCCTTAAACATTCTCTGTCTCCATATCTGAAAACTTTGCAAGACATGTAACCCAACTTCCAATTGCACATTGCCCTCCAGGAGCCCACTGACCAACTGTACCTGCTGTGAGATGAGGGCTCCCACCAAAAAACCAGAAAAATTCCCCATCTCCTCCAACAGGAATCACTTGGAACAGAAAACCATAATTTATTTTTTTAAATTTTTTTTAAGGACTTGAAACAAGCTGAACTTGTGCCTACACACTGCTGTTTCCTGCTACTCCAGCCCCAGGGAGCTGACACACCTCATGCTTCCTCCTCTAGGCACTCAGAGGAGCAAAAGGTTTTTATCAGGCAGCCCTCAGAGGAACCTTGGTAAGAAATAAACTCTCCTGAGCACATGAGGACTCCTCCAACTCACCCAAACTCCAAGGCACTAAATATAGGACAGACCATAGGCATTCATCCATGGTGAACACAGAGGAGATCCAGGATTCAGGCTGATATCCACTAAGAACCTCCCTACTCCATACCATACTACACAGAATAGATGCTCTCTAGGTGACATCCACCCAAAAAGTATTAAAAATCAAGCAGACTAACCTCATGCATTTCTCTGGAGGCTCCTGGCACAGTCTCTGGCAGATTGGTCAGGGGGAACAGCCAACACAGACCTTTAGCTGCTGCTTGAGCTCCATTTGATTGTCAGCAGTGGCAGCTGGGAGGGAATGCCCACCTGACTTGAGCATTCACTTAATTATTCTTTTCAAAGTGAGGAAGGACTGCTTCAGCTTTGCTTAACACCTCCTGAAGCCAGAGGGACATCACCTTCTCCAAGCTGCCTCTTTCTGCTGCTGCTTTTTCCTCCTCAGCGTTCATTATGTATCATGGAGGATATGGAGCTCCTCTAAAACACCCCTTAAATCTCAGGTTCCTATCAGGAAAACCCCAGCAGATCCTCAACCCCTATTTCCCATCCACTGCTGGAGTTTCCAGAAGTTCTGATGATGTGGGAGGTGCTGCAGTTTTAAACAACTGGACTTCTTTCTAGCAGTTCCCAAGGAATTTTCCCTCTCTTTCTAGTAGAAAAAATAGGACTTGGTGTTGCAGCCTACTCACAGTGTCCTCACCATTTTCCAAGGTTGCTTCAGATATTTCATTATTAATGTCTTTAAGGCCCACTTTAAAGCTCATTTAGATTAAATCTTCCAACTACTCTTACCAGAATTTTGCTCTAAAACCTCTTGGGTGTCATACTAAAAAAAGTTCTAATCCTCAAAATATAATTTATATGAAACAGAAATGTAAACCATACCCTGTACTACCTAAATATCTGCATCTAATCTACGTATACAAGCACAGAGGAAAGGTGTAAGAGCACCTCAGCCTTTCTGACCTCAGGTAAAAGGATTCTCCTAGGCATGGTTTTATTGCCCTTTTCCCTGTGAGGTTTTTTTTGGTGTGTGTTTGTTTTTTGTTTTTTTGTTTTGTCTCCATTGGATCTCACCTGGATTAAAAAAAATTAAAAAATTAACTCTCTACATACAAAAAATAAATCAGTTTCACATTTTACCATGCTTTGTCAAAAAAGGACTTCTTCATGACAAGGCAAAGCTCTTGGGACCAAAGCCTGAGCTGAAGTCACCCCAGCTTTAGAGACAGGTGTGGCAGTCCTTTTTTCAAATCTGCAATAACAGCCTTTATCTGTATCACAATTAACACACTCTGTGTGCCAAACTGTAACGAACTCGCCTGTTCTCCCTGGGCCTGCTTGCAGTCTGAGGTGAGAACTAATGAATTGTCGGGGCCACAGGAGGAGGACAAGGACGGGGAAGGAATAAGAGTACAAACATCTGCGTGTAGAGGACAAAGCTCCTCGCAGTCTCCCAGGTTATGCAGCCACTTTGTAAGCATTTGGCAGCCAAGCCATCCCTTTCCTTGCAATCACTCTGTTTGCTTAGGAGCAAACCCAAATTCGGTTTGCACCGGAGTTTGTTTGAACACATCCCTTCGCTCCATTGTTGTGATTCGGGATTTTTTTTTTTTTTCTTTTTTTCCCTTCTATGCATCTTCATCCTTCATGGTTGATTTGGGTTATGATGTAAACTAAGCGAACATGACACAGCTGCTCTCTCCAATAACTAAGGAGATGCCGGCTGCCACTCACCCCGGCACTTTGGTGCTTCACAGCAGGGCTGGTGGGCCGATGGGGGCCCTCTCCTTTGGCATCTGTCCGTGCCATCCTCGCGCCGTTTGCTGAGACAAAACCAGTGATGTTAGCAGCATATGGGCAGCCAGAACAGGGGTCGTTTCCCTTATTTGCCAACAAAGTAAAGGACAAGGCCCAGTGGAACGGGGATATACGGAGGAGAGCTGGCAACACGGTGGCAGAAGAGGAGACCACAGGCAGGAAGGATCCCAGGAGTCACCCCTGCCCATACGTCCCTTTCCTGTGAATGTGGAGTCTCTGAGCTTTGCATGGGCTGCTTGATGCTAAGCTCTGCGACTCTTGATCGTCTGAGCTGACTCTGCCAAACCAAACTCATCTGGCTGAGGTGGACACCCCGCCTCAGATACAAAGCCTGACTCCAAACCTCACTGAAAGCTGAGAAAGATTTTGTTGACAATCAAATTCGTGTAACGGCTAACAGAAAATAAATCACTTCCATCTGCATGCTCTTGGACTAATAAAGGCTTGGTCTGAAACTGGAGGAGCCAAGAACCTGTCAGGGATCCAATCTAATTGTATATCTAACCTGATCAGAAGTAAGAATAACTGGAAACCTCTCAACTAGATTGTTCTTCTTAACTTACCGGGACAAGCCACACACCAACAGCTTGCACAATCTGACTTCTGCAGACAAAAGCAGTCTGGATAATTTTGGAGAAGACACTGAGCATTCAAACTTCCAGGTTAGCTGTCTCTGTTTGCTGCCAGGAAAAGAAAATTAGGCACTTTTTCCTTCAGAGTAGTACCTCTAGGCACAAGGTTACAGCACTGGGCATGTTTTAACATATAGGCTGTGCTGAAACAGGGAACTTGAGGAAGATGCTCAGCAAAGAAAAATAGCTCTGAATAGAATGATGTCTGCAGAAACCAGGGATGACAAATCTAATGCAACATGAAAACATATGTATATGGCATTGTGAATTTAAACGGTGCCCTGCATAGCAGATATAGCTCAGATATTTATTAAGATTCAGATTCATGAAAAATATCTCCCTTTTTGTTAGAAATTTTTGTCTGCAAAATTTAACTCACTTGTGTGTGCTCTCATAATATTCAAGTATTCTTCAAAATTGCTACCTCTCTTTCTACGTCTATAGCAATGCTTACCTAAGTCTCCGTCCTCTTTCAAAGTATCACTTATAGTATCTGAGAACCTATATATTTTTATAAAACCCTTCATTTTGGGAGTTCACTATTTGCTCAAATTGTCTGGAAATTATAGGCTCAGAGGGTGTTATTTCTATCTGATAATTTTACAAAAATCTTTACATTTTAAAAATATGTGGGTTTTTGTGTGATTATTATAAAAAATGTTAAAAATTGAGAAAATGTAGTTTTATATCTTGCTCAAATTTAAATAAATATTATTCCTGAAAAAAAATATTATCAGGCTTTTTAGTGTTTTCTCAATTATATCGGGGATATACATTAAAATGCATGTTTCAATCCATGACCATGTGGCTCTACCTCTTGATTGAGTAAAATGTTTACCAAAAACCTTGAGTGTTTTAAAAAAATGAGCAGAGTTGTATCTATGTATGAAAAGTAAAAATGTTGTAAATAAGGGAGTTGGCTTTTTTTTTTTCTCTCTCACAGTTTCAAGCTCCACTTTCTAACTTAAATGCATAAAGATTTTTTTTTTTTTTTGTCAGCTTCAGTGCAGAGAAACATTAAAATTCATCTCACCCCAAACCTTTGTCGGGAAAAAAAGATGTTAAATATCAGCAAATGGATCTGATAAGCTGCAGACTATTTCTGCTGTCAGAGAATGACTGTAGGACAAAAACACATGTTCAGGATTTGACATCCCTTGGCATCTTGTAAATAGCCTGCATGAATCCACACCTAAAAACTGCCAACACAAGCAAAATTGTGCCCAAGTTTCTTGTAAGTTAAGCAAGCAAAGCAGAGACATGAAACGTGGTTGGATTGAATATAGAAACCTAAAGACCCCCAAAACTGACCTTGAGATCATTTTAGCGAAAGATCTTCTCTGCACTTTTGCAGCGCCAGCCTGATTTTCCCTGTATAAAGAGCTCTGTGTGTGTGTGGATGGGTGAATGTGCAGGACTGCGTGATAAACACGTTATTAGGGAAAAAAACCAACAACTTTCCATGGAAGAATGATAAGAAAAAAGAACTGCTGAGTAATACAAAATAGACCCTTCCTTTTTCTTTTTTTTCTTTTCCTTTTTTTTTTTTTTTAAGGATTCATTCCTTAGAAGAAATGAGAAGTAATCCCTTGGCCTGGTTTTCTTCCACTTCAATTCCACCCCCTCACCAAAAGAAAAACTTTTTTCTGATTTGTGATTCAAAGGACATCTCTTCCCTGTCTGGATGGCAAATTGTTTTCTCATTTTTCTGTACAAAACCAACAACAACAACAAAGAAAAGGTTAAAAAGTAGGAAAGGAGGGATATTTAGAAAGATGAGGAGGAAATCTGTTTCAAGAACCAATTTCTTCTGATACAACATCAATGTTTGTGCCACAGATGCAGGAAGAGATTACTTCCCTTCTTTTCCCCAGTCCCTTTATTTTTCAGTCTCTCAATTCTTTTCAGAGATGTTGGTCTTCCTTTCTTGGATTCAGGTTTGCCCACTGCCAGCAGGATATGTCAAAGCTTCTGGACTGAATGGAGAAATCTCTTTTTCCAGTAAACTTGGGGATTTTCTCAGCATTGGAGGGATGGATTATTCAGGAGACTATAGCATCATTAGTGGTTTCTGCTGGAAAGGAAATCCACACTGTGGTGGGAGATGCCACAGCCATGCTTATCCCAGTCTCCTAAATGGGAGCACATTCCCAAATTTCCCTGGGTGAATACAAATTTCGGGTCTTCTCTATACATAAAGATCAACACCTGTGTGGTCCATGATGGCTCTAATGCAGACTTCAGGGACAAAAAGGACCATGAGGATGGTTCTACCCTTGGTGTGGCTGGGACCATGGTGCAAACACTCATGGGCAGTTTTTCCAACCTCAAAAGTGAGAAGGGAAGTGGCATGGGGTCTGTGGAGCTGAGAAAGGTTATGGAGCAGTCAAGTGCTGTGTGCCAGGACACGGTTGGGCTGGGATCCGGAAAGTGATTCTCTCCAGAGGATGTGGAACAGCTGGCAGCGTGCCTCCTCCCCTCCTCTTCCTCTGAAGCATCCCTGGAGTCAGGATGCTGGCCATAATGACTCAGTAGTCTGCTTGGCTGTGGCAGGTCTTGTATTTCTGGAGAGAATCAATATAAACACTTTCTTTCGTATTTCCTTATTTTTTTCCCCCTTACCCATTGTAGTGCCTCTTATTTCACTGTCTGCTGTCTGTCCCCAGCACCAAAGGAAGCTGTGATCCCTAATTCCCAGCCTGCTATAAAACTGCTCAGTGTGAAACGTAATATAAAAAAAAAAAAAAAAAAGAAAAAAATTGGAAAAAAATATTCTTTTTTTTTTTTTCCCCCTCCTTTTTGGCAGGCTCTGGAAAAGGCCTGTTTCCTGGCAGGAGAAAAAGCCAGCCTTGGCTTCAAGCAGCCACTGACAATTCCCAGCATATGGTAAGAGAGGGAGCTTCCGCCTACCCCATCAGGTAAGTGCCATCTTCCTCACGGCAGCAATGATCGATGTCACGCCTGGAGAGCGCTGGCTGCTGGGAGAGGAGCCAAGCAGCCAACTGGCCACTACAAGGGAACAGGTCAGGCTGGACAAGGCCTCTGGGTGAGGAAAGCATGCTAGCATAAGCAGGCAACCAGGAAACGTGGTGTCTTAGTGCACCGTCATCTGCCTCGTGTTTTTGGCTCCGCGGCCGAGTTCAGAAGGCTTAATTTGCTTATGCTCACACTTGGGTTTTAGTGCCTTCCAAAGGTGGATTGCAAATGCCTTTCAGCATCGATTGTGTGCTATCCCTTCCCTTCCCTTCCCTTCCCTTCCCTTCCCTTCCCTTCCCTTCCCTTCCCTGTCAATTCTTGCTGTTCTCATGACGAGCTTTTCCTTGTTGCTTAGAAGAAGACCCGATCCCACATCCTTTCCAGCTCTGCTCATTGACTCCACGTTATTTTGGAGCAGTCTCCCAGAGTACAAAGCACCAAGGAAGTTTCCTTAGATTAGCCCAATTTTTGCCCTGTTTAGTCCTGGGCAATGATTCAGCTCCACTTTGGCCTCAGGATCTCCTTCTCCAACCCCATCTTGCACCGTGCTCTGCAGTATCACAGGAGGGTTTGGAAACTTCAGAGCTGCAGAGGGAGGACTGTGCATGGCTGCAGCGTGCCTGGGAGGGGGATAAGGCCCTGTGTCATGATCCCACCCTCCTCACAGGGCCCATGGCTCAAAGGACATGGTGAAAAGTGGACTCCAAGCCCCCTTTTCCATGGTACTTCCATGGGATGGTCTCTGCAAGGCAGGTCTGCTCCCCAGGCTCCCGGTGCAGAGAAGCACCTTCAAAGGCCCACTGAGCCATTAAGACCAGTTCCTCAGCTGTAAATCAAAGCAGCTCCATAACACTTTTTTCCTCTCACCTGAGCCCTGACCTGGAGGGACCACATCTTGTGGAGAGAGGGTAATTCATTCTCCATGCTCACTCAATCCATAGACCCTCGGCCAAGGATGCTGATTATTGCTAACCAGGGTGCCGTTTTTTATCATCCTGGCAGGGCTGAGAGAGCCCTAACTCATTTCACATTGAGCTCTGAATAGCCACTGCCTGGTAGGAAGTTTTGGTGAGGACCAAACTGAGCTGCTCTCCATTTATCCTATGGAAGACTGTGCACTTTGCAGCTCATTCTCCAACACAGAAATAAACTGTCAGTGGCTTCTCTTCTGGCACAGATTGATCTAATACAACTGCCTCAGCGCACACTGCTTGTGCAGACAGTTCCAGTGCACATTACTGTCATTTCTGATGCCCTAAAAGCTGCTGCCTTCTCCCTCCCATGCTCTTAAATGCCTTAAATGCTCTTAGAAAGTGTGGTGACACTTTTACGGGTGATGGGGCAAGGGTCACAAGCTGAAACTTTGCATGCCAAGAGATGCAAACAACAGATTCCCATCTCTAGGAGGGAAGCAGGATCTGATTTCCTTTGTCAGTAGGTTCATTCTTTGTGCCACATAATTATAGATAAACAAAAAGAAACACGCAACATGCCTTAAATTAAATTCAGAGTTCTCTGATTGCCACGTTAATGGGAGAAAGGTTATCCCAAGCAAGTGCATCTCTGACTGCTGTAGGAAATCAAGCTGCAATGGGAAGTGTAAAGCAGGGGGTAACTTTCTAGAATCTATTGTAAATATCTGAGCTGAGCCATAGCTTTGCCAGTCAATGCCTGACTGCCATCAGTGACCAAAAGTGCTACAGGACAGTAAACAAGGAGTAGAGCCATATCCATAAGTTTATTCACCTAAACTATCAGGGAGCAATGGGTGCTGATCAGCAAAACAACTAATGCAACTCATTTTCAGATGTCTGTGTTCATGGTGAACTGATTTTGTGCCCTTGCACTGGAAATATATGGGTGCTCATGCTGCAGAGGTATTATAAAATGTTGATCAAAAGCCAGAATACTAAAGTAAATGCTACAGGTAGACCACTGTTTCAATCTCAATATTCTGGTTAAAATGTCAGTTCTAGAAAGGCTACCATATAATATTACAGGGTTTTTTTTTTCATATTTTTAAGTGGGTTTCAATTTTTAATTATAAGGTCTTTCCCTTTTATATAATTTGTTTGCTTTTTTCTATGATACACAAATCAAAATGTTATATAGCATAGCAAGCAGCATATACTTTGATCCAGAAAAACAGAAAATCTGTTACAATTTTATGGTGTTATGATCATCCTTTTGGTTTTGAAGTAAACTAAATAAGATAAATATTTCCAGAATTACAATTTTAATGTACTGCTAACACTATTGGCACAACATGAAACATTTACCATTAAACTGAAAAATAAAAGGTCAGTATTTAAAACAAACAAATTCCATCCCATCATGTTTCTACACAAAATATCCACTTAGCCTAATTAACTACAGCCCCTGAGCATCAGTGAATGGATTTTCACATTTAACAAGTTCCATGGAGTTCGGCAAGAATGATTATTTCTTTTGAATAGTCATGCTTAAAGAATACTGCTGCCCATCATACGGGATTCATTACCGCTGGGTTTCAAGAGTCTGTCATCCACAGAGGGAGCAGGAATGATTCCATATGACTTAGGTGACAAATCATAAAACATACAAAATGAATAGCTAACAGCTGTCTGGACTTTTCCTGCTGCAAACAGTTTCCTTCAAGTTGATATTTCCTCATGCTCCTAATTTTCCAAAGAAGACAATCCAGATGTTCCAGCTGCACAGTACAGGTATCTCCAATGCAGCCAGCATGTACAGAGAGATCACCAAAAGGCTTCTCTGCTTGTCTCTTCTTCCCCTTGTCTATTCTTTTCTTTCTTTTTTTTTTTTTCTTTCTCAGTTTTTTATTTCTCCTCAGCAAGAGTAAAACTTGAGCGTGGCCAGGTGTTTTCACTTCAGAGGCTCCAATGGCAACAACAACTCCAGTGCTTTGGAAGCTAACAAATTTGTTGTGTCACAATTGATAATCAACTCTAGTAAAAGAATGTCCAAATCAATTGAGCTTTAGCAAGGGCAAACTGACTGGACACAGCCAGACTCCCAGCAAAAGTAGGCCAAGCTTGATAAATTTGCCCTTATTATAGCTATTGATGTTTAAATTTCTTCAGGGATGTTGTTACATGGGTGCCTAGTGGTGACAGAGGTACGATGACCTCCTTCGATCCTTAATCTACACCTGTTAGTTGGCTCCCTAGTTGCTTGTGAGTATACTCAAGCTTAAAGGTTAACAAAAGAAAAACAGGCCAAGTTTACGCGACTGCAGCAACGGATCAATGCAGAGTAAATAACCTTCTCTGTCTTATTTCCCCAAGCATTATTGATCCGAGTTCTTTGTTCTTTGTCATGTTTCTGTCTTCTAATCCCGGGGGACGCTAAACGATCGGCTCATATTGGACATGTTAACTGGCACATTATGACAGCTACCATTTTGTCACTCAATGTGGTGCTATATATAAAGAACCCTTGGTTCAGGGGTTTCTGAGCTGCTCTCTCCCAAAACGAGCCTCCCATACCTGATTTTTACTTTTGGCTTCCTTTGTCTGCTCACCCCTGCCCCTTAGGTATTTTATCTAGAGGTCTGCCAGAGCACTAACATTTTTTTTTCTTTTATTATTATTATTAATTGCACTCCTAAAATTTCCCCATCCTTAAAGATGGACAATAACCCAACAGTTAAAAATAATAGACACTTTTGCAGCATTCAGTGCACGGCAGGAGTTTCAGGCAGCAGCAAGTGCTGGTATCAATTCTGACCTGTCGGGGCTTGTTGTTTTTTTATTTAGGAACAGGAGCCCTTTCCTTTCATTATCAAGGTTACATTTAAAGGATATTGTGCTTTCCTAAGTGTTCTCAATGGATTTCTATGGGATATTACAGATATCACTCTATCCACACTGAGCCCAGCCTCTGTCTTTCAGCCGAGTGGATGCTCCAAGTACCTTAACGGCTCTATAAACTTGCAGATTTGTGGTGGAAGTCTGTGTTCACTGGGAGACTATTGGATTTCTAACAAAATTAATTGGATTTCCTTCCTTCTGAATGCTCCCTCTACATGCCTATCTCTGAATAAAGACTTGCCAATACTAACTCCCAGAATTATACAGAAGAAAAAAAGGGGGAGAAAAAAGAAAAGACGTGAACTTGGAAGGCATGGCAACCTACTATTGCTTATTTAGCCTTCCTCACACTTTATCTAGGACACAGAAAAAGCCTATTCTAAAAGAAAAAGCTTTTCCCTTCTCTGCCAAAAAACTCCAAGCAAGGGATCCAATCACTGGAGGAAGTGTTGCGTGCCTTTCTGTCACGGCGAGGGAGAGTCCATTGGCTGAATAGTGTCATATGGATTTAGGACTCCAAAATTCATAAGGCATTTCTGGGTCTGCCTGGCACTTAATGGACAGCGTGATATAGATAGAGGGAGTAGGACTACATTTTAAACCCAAAAAGAGAATTGATAGTCAGGAGGTAAATTCCTGCTGGCTTCCCCATGTATGGCATTTCACTGTATTAGCCATCACTAATCACCGTGCAAATATGCTCTGTCCAGTGGACAATAATAGCATTATGACTTTCCTGCCACACAATCTTATCTTTCTCTAAGTCACAGCTGAGTCAATCTGTGCTTTGAACAGGTATTTTTGCTAATGCAAAGGAATCCAGGGGAAAAAAAGCCGTTGTATATTTCAATTGAATTTCAAGTTCCTTCACGTCTCCATAGCTGATAATTAAACCAACTGACCTGCTTCTGCATCGAAGCCTGCAGGAAATTAAGCAGATAATACTCTTTAGGTAGATAGGCTTTGGGGGATAGTTTATTAGAAAAAAAAAAAGAAGAGCCCCCAACCAAAAAAAATAACATTGGACTGTGAGTCTCAAAACAGCCTCATCACTTGGCTATGGGGCTCTCCCCCTTTTTTACACTGATAGCAGGGTTTGGAGAAATTTTAGCTGGAACTCTGTAAAGGAGGACCAAAAAAAGACATGTGAAGAATTTGTCCCTGCTAGGCTCAGTCATTCATACCTAAAAACCCATCTCAAATATTTAGTAGATTATTCCAATATTAATCTTTCACAGATGGCATATTCCTGTTTCTTTTTCTCTTTTATATTTTTTTTTCAACTCAAACCACTAAAATATGCTAAAGCCACAACTGGAACCTGGTTCACTGTCTATCTACAGAAACTTATTATTTGATTTGAAATGGTTTTGTTTTCTTTTGACATGCTGGAAATATATCCTTAAAAGACATTTTCATCTCCATAAAACATTTGTGTTTTTTGGACTTGCTGAAAAACTGAAAAATCCAGGGGTCAACCAGATTTAACAGTTAATTTATTCATTATTTGTCTTTCCAGCTGCAATTACTTTGGGGCAAACCCAACATATGCTAATGTTTTTATAGTATGCCTAAAATGTCATAATAAATTCATATTATTAATAAAACTGACATGTAAAAGTGTGAGATACCTTGTATGTGGGCAATATGTGTTATTCTAGTTGAATATTTTGCTCCGTATTTCCAATCACCATGAGGATTTTTTTCAAATATGAGAAGATTTATGGCATTGTTGTCATTAAAGGGTTGGCTGGCTGCAGAAAGGACACATATACAGAGTCCATATATCCACCAGAAATTTAGCATTCACTAGAATAAAGAAATTCTTCTCCTAAGCAAGGTACATAAGTTTTTTCTTTTTCATAAAAGTAAATTGTTGCTGTCTTGCAGGTGTCAAACAGTATCTCTGTTTTGCATTCCTATAATATGCTTTAGAGGGTTTGAATTTTTCTATTTATTATGTAGCAAGTTCACCTCTACTGCTCAGTAGGATGTTCTGCAAACTGATCTCAGTGTTAGGGTGACATCACTATGTTAAAAATAAGCCATGGTGGCATATCTGTGATAAAAAATAATATTATTATTCAAATAAAATTATATATCAAATGTGCAAAGCTTCCAGTGTGTTTGAAGTGTGTATTTAAAGGAGACAGCCCAAGCTCTTTGTTGTGAGAGAAAAGTTATATTTTACTATAATATTTTTATGTGGCTATGAAATGTGATGAAAAAAAACCTTTCTTAAATGATGTCTTTTTTATGTATTAATTTGGCTTTTTCAGCTGTCAGCAATTGAATCCCCTTAGATATGGAAGAAGTTCAGCTTTCCTGATCTTAAATTCAGTCTCCTTTGAGAGGAAAAATGCAGGTGAGGGACCATCCCAATATTCAGGATTTCAGGTCTTCTGCCCCTTTGGGTGCCAGATCCACTCCTGGATGTGGGAGCAGACTCTGAGGAGCAGACTAAGACTGGCTTTTATAAATATGTTCAGGGGGAGCTTTTGTTTTGATTTCTTGTGTTGTTCTCTCAGTCTGGCCTTTGCCCCTGCAAAGTGCACTCTTATCCTCCAAACAGGGAACAGCAGCCAATTCTACATTTTCATACAATTTGTGCTTTGACAGGGCAGCAGTCATATTCTCAGAAATCGTCAGGGAATAGGAGTGAGCAGCCTGCATTCTCTCCTCCGAGGGGCCAAGTCACACAAACTGTGAGAATTCTCACAAAGCTGGTTAGCAGATTGAGGTTAAGTGCTCAACTGATTAAAATCTGGTGGGGAGGGGGGGAAACAGCTACGTTGGTTCCTAAATCATGCGAGAAGGTTCAGGGTGTTGTGTTTGGGTATTTTTTTAATTTCTTGACAGCAGCTGAGAGGATTCTTGGTTTCCTTCAGAGTGTGGTTTCCTTCAGGAAGCGCTGAGGAGTTGAGCTGACCTTGCAAAGGTTGATTTCAGTGTTTTCCCCTGGCGAGTGGGTCATTGGGTAAAGGACTAGAGAGACAGATGTGTCAGAAGCTCTTAAACTTGTCAGAAAACATACTTTGCTTCTTCCTGTAGGAGGCAACTCTGTTCATTATTGTATAAGGTACTTCTGATTTTCCTTATGGAATAATGAGACTGTCACAGCCCTCAGCTGGGGTAAACTGATGTTAATTCCATCAAATTTCATATACTGAAGCTGACTTGCTCTAGCTGGGAAACTGGTCCAGGGTCGGAGGTCTGTATACTAAAAAAAAATGTTTTGTTCTGAAGTGTGTATGCATGTGTAGGCTCATGTACAGCTTGGCTGATTTGAGATCTTGGAGAATTTTTAACATTATTAGTAATATTCCTCTTTTCCCCTTTTTTTAAAAAGGATATTTCCATAAATAAAGCTTTTAGACTGTTCAGCAGATTTACCTCCTGCCCTCTCAGGCACACCCTAACCTCTTCTAATAATATAAATGTTATCTTAGTCTAAAAAGTTATTTTTGTCCTTGATGTGCATTTTGTACTCCTGTCAAGGGGCAGAAAAGAAAGAAATCAGGGGCAGTGTGAGGAAGGGTCAAACTGAGCATGAAAAGATTCCTCTGCCTTCATGTAATGTACAAATCAGGATTGTTAGAGCAAACAGCCACCAACGAGCCACATTATTCATAACACTTCACAGTTTTCTCATGGAAGCCGACAAATGTGCATTGCCTGAACATATTTTGTTAATTCGTTGGGTTTTTGCTATGAATACAGCTGAATAATTTCAGAGCATTTTCCTGACAGTAATGAGTGGTGCTTTGTACCTTCCCTGGGATGCACATTGCTACTGTTTTGCTCATTTTATGGATGGGAAATCTGAGGCATAAAAAAGAACAGGTCAAGTGCAGGATTATGGAATTAAAAGGAACCTTGACAATTTTTAATTACTACCTAATATTCTATAAAAACTCTAAAATACCTAATTATTCTGGGTCCTCAGTTATTGGAAGCATAATATTTTAGAGAAGAGTTAATACATATAATTAAAAGATGGCTAAGTATTTATTGAAAGCCTGATATTTTGGGGAAGAATTATTAGATTTGACTAAAACATGGCAAAGTATTTTAGTATTGCTTAATGAATCTTTAGATGCTAGAAACCTTTGGACCATTTGTTTGATCTTCATATTTAAACATGATTTTAACAGTAACAGTTCACCCATGGCACTAAGAGACATCAGTTGCAGAAAAACACACTAATACGGACCAGAGCTGAATTAAACTGTGTTGATGGAGATAACCAGTTGCATATGTTTTTAGTTAGCAGGAGCCAAATCAGATAACCACCATGCAGAAACACTGGGCCTGATGGACATTTTTTTAAATATTTTTTCTGAGAAAAGACTGGATTGCAGCCTGAATCCCGGTTACCACGTTCGTCCGTTTGTACTTGGCAATCAGGAAAATGAAATTCTGGATAAAGTGAAAAGATGACTGGAGAGGAAGGAAGAGCAAAGTATGTGAAGGGCAAAGACATAAACATTGGTGCTGTTCTCTTCATGTTACTAGACAAGGACCTTCTATTGATTTCTCCGGGCATGCTTGCACTTCCTTCCTTCAGTGACTAATGATACGCCCTTTGGGTTATGATGACACTGCATTTCATAGGCCTGCAGGTCGAATTCCTGATGTATTCTCTGCCTGGCTCTTACTTTAAGTCATTGTCCTGCTCCAGGCCAGGCTCTTCTTAAACGTGAGGCAAATAAGAAAGGGAGATAATTTACGTCGTGCATCGCAGGTTGGAGAATAAACTCAACACTTCAAGTAGGTTCAAACATAGCTGGATATTGTCTGAAGCCTCATTTCCAGTCTGTGGCATAGCATCGAGTCTGGTGTCTTTAATGTTTTTCTCACAACAGTTTCCAGAACTCTGTTTCCTTCTGCAGGAGCCCCAAAGTGCATATGTGTTAGGCACACATTTCCTCGCCCACCTCTGCGTTGGAACACAGATTTGTTTTAACTTTGATTAACAATCCTCCACAGAAATTTAAAGAAAGAAGTGACTGATTCTTCTCTCACTTTCAGTAAATTAGGAATAATTCCCCTCTCCCTCCCACCCCTAGGCCATGGAGTTAACATAAATAATGTGAAACTGGTGAAGGTGACAGAAGAGTTAGGCTAAAAATGAAGAAACCTACTGCCTTCAACACTGAGAATATGGGGCGCAAATTATATCTCGGCCTATTTAATTGTCAGGCAAAATGTGGGACAAGAACTCTTGGGGGCTCCCAGTCACCAGCAATATGAAGGATTTGATATAAGTAGCCTGTAATAGCTGCTCTGGACAACCTTCTTCTCATGTTTAAGAAGCAAAAACAGCAGGAGGTTTTCAGAAGCGTGAAGAAGTAAGCATCTGACGTTCACTTACTTTTAACAAAAGTTTGTCCTGTGGCAACCCTGAGTGTCTTTGAACATATCAACCTATATTCCACCAGCAAACCAGCTTTTGTGCAATGCATTACCCAAGCTCCCCCAGTAACCACCTGCAAGACCAATAACCACCAATGAGATTCAAATTAATGGCATGTAACCTTGAAATAACTGATTTAACATAAAGGTTGGTTTGGTTTTTTTCCACAATACTCAACACTGTTTCTACTGCCTGGAAGAATACTTTTGTGAAGCCAGAGATCCCATCATTTAATGTGCAAAATTTAGGTTGTCAATCAGGATGCCTAAATAGCTCATGTTTGTAACAAAATGTAGCTATCAGGCTTTTTCTTGAGTGTTTCATGATATAAATGGGAATTACTGATCCAGAGATTGAGTTTACAGCTCTGATCTGAAATTTCCAGTCTCTCAAGAGAATACTCTGACTTGAGAAAAAACTTAGAGGGCATAAAAATACATTCCTAATAGTCTAAAAAACCACGGATATTGAGAAGCCTCCAGACTTTTTTCCACAATTTCCTATTCCTATAGAATACTTGGTACAGAGAACAGTTTAAATAAATGCAGACACACTGTCCCTATCTCGCCTTCATTTGGTGCTAAATTCTCCAGAGAGGAGAGAACTATTTCTCAGATGAGGTCTGGGGAACTGCCTTTGGTTCAACATTTCCTTCTTGAGCTGCACAGTATTTATGTGCTCTTCTGCCGGGTGTTGATAGGAGAGGTTGATCCTTAGGGCTTTATTATGTTTAATCATTGCTCTGGTCACTGCTTAGGGTGGTTCATGTTCCTTCTCCTTTTCCCCATCTGCCCAAACTCATCGGCCAGGGGAGCATGGGGTAAAAAAGGCTGCAGACCATGAGCTGTGGTTCCATTGCTCACCTTGGCAGTGTGATGACATCTGGGCATCACAAATTTTGGCCACAGGGCAAATAGACCAACAAAGATGGGGTTGGAAAGGGAGCAGGGGAACTTTCCAAACATTCCTGTGGCTGCTGATTGGGGAGGATAATAGAAACTGGGAAAGCAGAACAATGTCAAATTCCAGTATATTCTTTGAAATCTAATGAAGACATGGGGTCCAGCTTAGGCAGGAATCACACCCACAACTTGAAATCCCCTCACAAGTACCTGCCACAGGCCAGTGAAATGAAGACACACAAATCTGAAGGCAATTTCTTACTCTGCTGTTCCTGGAGCTGTTTTTCCTGTTTCATTCCTCTTCCTTTTGCTGCCACCATTGGGAGGTGCTGGCTGGATGCTTTCAGAGTTGTGTTCCAGTGCAGAAACACATTGCACCAGCTGATAGAGAAATACATTCACATACAGGGAATTCCTGAGCTGACTCCTAGTTATAGAAATATTATTCAAGAGCCAAAATTATGTGATCCTTCTTGGAACAAAAAGACCATGAAAATCAGCAAGAATTTTCCTCCATTGAGGATCTGGAAATCTATGCCATCTCTTAATATCCAACAGACTTCTCGAGTTTCTAGTGTGATTTTTTTTAAGTGAAACATATGATAGAAATGGAAAGCTTAATCAAGTTTCCTGAGCTTACTAATTACTCATTCTTTGGGTTTATTTTCTTCCATGCTTTGCCTGACAATTGAACGTGGCAGAGACGTAAATCTGAGAGGTTTGTTTTGCTTTCAACTAGCTCTTAAAACACCTTTTCTATATACACACAGAGATTAAAATAAGAAAGAGAGGATGTCAGCTGTATGATAACAATGAGGAATGGCTGGACAGAGGATTGGACTCCCTAAAATGAGTATGTTTACCATCCCACGATTGATGAATTACCAGGGATTTTAATTGTAAAGCTCTGGCTGCTATTGCCATATTTCACAGACTAGGATCAGCAGCTATTTCATCTACCTGTAATTTTATTTCTTTACCAAGTGCCTGATCATGAGAAACAATAACTGTCAGCAGTGTAAATTCCCACAGGACTTTGAAGATTTACTCTGACTAACTACAGATCCATCCAATATCTCTCAAGATCAGTCTCTACCTGTCCCAGACTGAGATGTAATGTGGCTGTAGACTGTAACTGTTTACAGAAGTGGGAGCCTTCAATAGGTCAGTGTATGAAATCATTCCTATTCCTCCACAGTAGTTTGTAAAGTTTCCAAAGAGCTTTTCAGGCTTTCAGGATGAAAACCACTATATAAATGCAAGATGCCATTATTATTTATTGTTTCAGTTTGACAGAAAGATGGAGGGTTTCATTTTGACTTTATATTTCCACTTTGCCTTTGTTTCATAACTTTCTGACATGCAGAATTTTCCTTTGAAGTCCTTGCAAGCCTCACAACCTCCTTGTTAAGGCAGAGAGGTTGGGAATGCTGCAGCCACAAATAAAAATTA
Source organism: Ammospiza nelsoni (assembly GCF_027579445.1). Lineage (NCBI taxonomy): Eukaryota > Metazoa > Chordata > Aves > Passeriformes > Passerellidae > Ammospiza > Ammospiza nelsoni. The sequence continues at coordinate 5,328,737 of NC_080646.1, read as the reverse complement.
AATTAGAGCAACTTGTAATTATTTTTTATGTTCTTATGACATATTAGAGATCATACTAAAGACCTCAGTTTTCAGCGTCCTGTATCAGAGACTAGCTGGCTCAGGATTTTCCAAAAATGAGCAAGAAATTCACTTGTGGTCAGGTCTGAAAGGCCCATACAAGAAGGGATTTTTTTTTTAACAGCCTTACATTACTACTAAACTTGGTCCTTAGAAATAACATCTTATATTGCTGTCAAAGAGTTTCTTTGCTTGTCTTTAATAGCAGTTAATTTTCTTTTTACAGTTGTATAGAGGGTAAATGATGGGAAATACAAATAGTAGGAATTACCTGCTGTTAATTGGAATACCACAGAATTTAGCCACAGTTTGCATGTATCTGAAAAGTGAGAAATCCACCTCATTTTTGTCCCTCACACAAATGTTTTTTTTTTCCTGTAATTCATACCCTTGAATTTTGTGGTGAGAAAACTTATTATATAATTATGATGTGAATATTGTTTTTTCTTAAATGTTTAATGTCAAAAAGTTCTAATTAGGTAAATGTTACTTGCTTCTACCTTGAGCAATCCACAGCTTTGCTGACCACAGGAAAAAGCTGCTGTTCAGTATGGCTATTCTGCTTGAGCCAGCTGGAGCCTCAATCCAGTGTCATTTTCAAGAACCTTTAGAACAGTGGATGAGAGACTCAGCTCTCATCCCATTACCAGCTTTATTTAATCTAAAATGCCTCTGAGAGAGAGAGACTCCCTTATCTCTGGGTTGCGCAAACACGCCGCTGCACACTGATACAAGATCTGTTGTGAACCGCGCAGGAGAGCTGGTGGTGAGTGGAATCCTAAGTATGTGAACCCAGCAGGTGAAACAGGGCTGAGGGGAAGGGCTGAGGTCTGTGGCTGTGTCCCAGGTCCTGGAGGTGTTTCTGCAGCGCCCAGAAATGAGAGGAGCAGGGATACAGTTTGATGGATACCATCATTGTGTTACTGACGCTAATATCTTTAGCACAGCACAAAAAGAAATTAAAGGAGGCGTGTGCTGTCTAACATATTATGGTGCTCTGTAATCCTCCGAATGCTGAAATACTCATGTAGACATTTTTTGGTGTTGTTGTTTTAGTCATAATTGCTCCAGTGTCAAATGAGATTGTAATGAGAAGTGGAGCTGTTACAGAAAGTTCACTGTTCTGGAACTTCTGTGAGATGGTGTCAAATAACAACTTTTTTTCCCCACTTTTGCAGCTGCCTCTTCATTCCCTGGTTTGGAGGCTGACTCAGAAAATAAGACATTAAGCTTTAAAGCTAGCTGAAAAATAAAGGGTGGAGATGTGAAAAATGTCAGGGACTTGGCATTCTCCTTTTCATTAGCTTTCAAACTTTTACAGCACTCCTTAATAGTCTTGTTTAATACTGGTTGTTCCAGCCACTTTTAGAAGATTTTTTGGATATCATGAGGCCTAGATATGCAAACAAGAGGCCTGATGACTTGAGGCACAGACCAACCAAAAATTAATTCCAGATGTTCCGTATGCATCTGATAAGGCAGAAGCTGGTGTTTCATTAGAGTTTTTTGTAACAATCATGCACAACATATAGGTTGAGATTATCTAACTTGCAGACTGAACTTGTATGAACAAAATTGCTGGGATAAGAATATTTTGGACCCATTTTTCATCATATTTGTGTGCCAGTGTTTGCAGTGTGTGATTAATGTGGACTGTGGGGCCCCATTCCCTTCAAAACCACACTGAGATGGTTTCAGCTGATGACCATTCATAGTTATTATTTTATTTTTGAATCTCCACTCATCCTTGCAGATCCAAACAGGAGTAATTTCAGCTCACAGGAATTAACTAGTACTGCCTGTCTTCTAGATCTACTCTATGATCGGCAAAGAACATTTAATGTTAGAATTGGCCTTTTCTGCTACTGACTTATATTTTTCGCTTGACTTCACCCTGAGCAGAACAGGAGCTCCTGAGTTCTTGCACAGAGCAATAAAAAGTCTAACTCTTGCTCACTTTTAAATACTTAAATGAAACACCTGAGTTTGGAGACCTGGCTGTAGGACAGAGGGACAGTGCCAGGGAGAAAACCATCTCTAAAGATCATTGTGGGAATTTAATTTAATATCTGGATGTGTTGTTCTTTCTCTGTCAGCCCAGAGGACCCAGGGCTAGCAGATTCCCATCCACTTCAGCCCACTGCCTCAGGTTACATTAAATGAATCCAGACCTCAGATGAGCTGTCTCAAGAAGAGGGGGGAAAAAAAAAAAAAAGAATCAAAATCAAATCCATACACTAATATATCAGCAAAGAAATAAAGGGAGAAAAAAGGGAGAAGAGTACCTGTAGGATGAGAAGTGCAGCTCACTGAGTGTTTCCATCCTCCAACTGCTCCCTCTGCTGCCTGCAAGGCAGTGAGAGGGCAGCCAGGAGGAGACGTGGGCTCCGTGTGGCTGCCCAGGTGGGCTCTGCATCCTTCTTCCTCTCCCTGCTCCCAGCATTAGAGATTCCGACAGCTCCTAGATAAAGTTAAAGACTCATGTAGTGATCTCCACACTAATTGGACTGTAATGTATAGCCTCGGTCAAGCAAATCTCTCCCAGCACTCCTCTCCACAGACGGCAATCAAGCCATTTACAGAAGATGCATCGGCTGCTGGGACCCTGGAGTAACCTTAAACTGCACTGGCCTTTTAGCAGAAAACACAATTAATTTTGATACTGAAGGGCAATTAGGACTGGGGTTAAAATAAAAAATCTTCTGAACAGAGAATGTCAAAGAGTGGGAAGGAAACTCCTTCCCTGCACGCAGTGTGTTGAAGGTCTGTGAGCACAGCAACTGTCAGCTCACAGTAATTCAGGTCACTTTAGAAACCCCCTGTTTCCATAGAAGAAATGTAAATTCAGATTAATAAGCACCATGCTCAGACCCCACTAAGACTGATTGCCACTTTTTGCAGTCTTTGCTGCCAGAGTGAGCACAGCTTCTTCTCACTCTTGCTGGGGAAACCTGCTTTACATCTCAGAATTTAGCGAAATGACCAAATGCATTTATTTTGTACTGTTTCATTTCCAAAGGAATATGCTCTCCCAGCTGACACTCTGCAAATCTCAACTCAGAGCAAATCATGTCAGCAACTCTGTAAACTTCTTTTTAGAAGCACAGAAGGTGATTACAGTAATACATACCTACATGTACCAACATGCCCTGGCATATGTGAAAGGCAGCCAGAATTTTGGCGTCACCTGTGCAAAAGGCTAAATTCCATGTGACTCTCCATATCTTTACTGTGAAGATGGTGAGGCCCTAGCACAGTTTTCCCAGAGAGTTGCGATGCCCCAACCCAGTGTTCAAGGTCAGGTTTGATGGAGCATTGAGCAACTTGGTCTAGTGGAAGGTGTCCCTGCCCATGGCAGGGGGTTGGAACTAAATGATCCTTCAGGCCCTTTCCAACCCAAATCATTCTATGAATCCTTTATATGAACTCAATAAAATGCATCAGATTTCTTGGTTGTGGATTTTCTTCATTTTTTTCCTCCCCAGGATGATCGGCTGAGCACTCAGCTGAAGTCCTTGAGTGTCACTGGCGCAACTCAAGGACCAGAAAAGCCATTCAAGCACAGAGAGGAAGACAATGTTCAGTGTGCAAATTTTAATTCTGCATCTTTTAAAGGACAAGGGGCAAAAGTACTCAGAAATCATATGTGAAATCTTAATCTAGCAACATCTAATGGGCAAATGGAATATCTCCATGTATGCCCACACAGAGTTCTGGAAGTAGGTCGAGGAGGATTCTTCATACAATAACAGAAAATGAAGATGCTATTTCCCTTGATGCTATCAAAATCACTGATTTTTCTTTGTAGTTGCAGGTTTTCTTTTCTAGTTACAGAGCCCTCCATTCTGCAGTGAGCTGATTTCACATCTGAGACTCGCTCAGCCATCCCAGAAGTTTGAACGAGGGAAACCACAAACTGATGTTAGATTTACACAGTGGGTAGGTTTTGTTTCATTTAAAAAGAGCGTCCTGGGGGAATCTCTCAGTGGCCAAAATGGCACAAGAAGCACTAGCAGTGAGTAGAGCAATGGAGCTCACAGGGTTAAATCTATTGTTTTCAGGGATTGATTCAGTCTCTTTTTTGTCAACCAGTTTAAGTTCCAGGACCCCCTTCGCATAAGCTGCAAGGAAGGGGGAGGAGCCCAGAGTAAACTCATTTGGGCCTTTTAAGTACAACATGATTCATATTTTGTGCAGCCTCTGTCATGGGTTGTGCACAGCCCACTGCCAGAACCCCTGTAACCCTCAATCTTGTGCCAAAGGGAGGAGGTGGACAGGATAACTGAATAGCTCTTCTTCATTTGGAGTTTCTCTGGTTATGGGGTAGGTCACCTTGTCCAGTGAGAGAAGGAGAGCATTTAAATCTTCAGTCCAAACTCAAGCTTCAGTGTAAGCAAGTTTCACAGGAGCTGGGCTTAACTTTCTTCTCTTGTTGTTTTGAAGTTTCTTGAGGTGTTCTTCATGCGGGTGAGGCAAGAGCTCCAAGGGTAACAAAAATAACAATTATCCACCATATTCCTTCCACTGACATGAAAGTAAAAATTGTGACTAAGTGCCTTGCATGAGGGACAGGTTTAGTGTCTTAAAATATGTGACTGTGTGTTGACTTAAGAAGGGTTCCCAAGTCCACATAGATGAAGGGTAGGAGGGCAGAGCATATCCCATTCACTCCTGCAGAGACTGATCTGCATCAAATCATTCCATCAAACTGCTTGATTGCTGTTCAGTTCCAGTTGAAGTGAACACTGATAACAGGAAAGGATAAGAAACGTGAGGTTTAATTTATTACTTTTATTATTGTTTTCCTGGGTATATTATAATTTCATTTTCTAAAATTCTGTGCAATTTCTAAACATGGAATCACAAATGTTAGTCTGGTTGAAAGGGAAAACAAACTTCTACATTTGAAAACAGCTAGCATCAAGTCTTACAAAGGTATTAAAAAATTCTGATGACATGAATGCCCTTGCATTTTTATACCGTGAAGAACATGAGCATCTGAAGTATTATTCAAATGTTGTGGGGTTTTTTTTTGTTTTCCTGTTTGTTTTCACAATCCTTCCCATCGTGATCCCTAGCTGTTCTAATTGCTAGTACAGGCATCATCATGTAGTTACATGCCAAAATTGACCAAAAAAATTTGCAAAACATTCCTGGGTTTTTGAAGTTTAAACTGAATCAATATAGCTTGAAAACAATTTTTTAAAAATTTATACATTGGCATTTTTCACACACAAAAAAAACCACCATGCATTTTTCACTGCAAAAATTCAGTTGTGATTTTTGCACTAATTTCATTAATAAACAATACATCTATTATGATATTCATCCAAATAAGGGAAATCACCTAAAAACTCTATTTAATTAACCTTTACAGCCCCCTTGTGAGTTTGGCATTATAATCTCCATTTCACAAATGGGCACATTGAAACACAATGAGCTTAAGTGAGTTCCTTACAAGCAAAACTACATAGCAGGTCAATGGCAGAGCTTGGAATAGATCCCAAATCTCTTGGGCCCCAGTCCCATGTTTTAAGTGCTACAAACCTGGCTTTCTTAAAATGGGTGGTGTTTGAGATCATTATTTTTTGTCTTTTTGAGCACAAGGTGCTCACATCTGGGATAAAACTCTAGAAAGCATCTAAGAAATGCCGTGCAGTTTGAGCATCTAAAAGAGCGTCTAAGAAAGAGAAACAGGCTCTTTCATTTTGTTTAGGGGCTGTACACAAATGTCTCTGGTGGAAAATAAGGAGTCTTTAAGAATGATGTGTGACTTCTAGTGATGGAGCCTGGGTTAGCAAGGGTATTTATTTTTCCCTTCATTAAGAAACAACTTATCATTCCAGTAAAGGAGCTGTTAATGAGTTTGTTCACACTCGCTGAGAAATGACTGCAGGATACTCCTCAGAGAACTTACTCTGAATGCATACATAAACCAGCCAGAGCTCTAGGTACAACCAGCAACCTGCGGAGGGAGAGGAAGTGCTTTTGGATTTCTGCCTTTCCGTCTGTTTGCTTCTTTGTTTGTTTTTCCTCCCCCTCCAGTGCTGTTGCACAGATCCGTGAGGAAACCGGCAGACTTGGAGCAGGCAGGTTGGGGTCTGCGTTCCTGGACTGCCACCACATCTGTGCAAGGGGCACGGTGACAGCGCGACACTGCCAGTCAGTGGCATGGGGAGGAAGGTAGGAGGATGTGCTCAGTGTGGAGCTCACCCAGGAAACCAAGATCTGCTTCCCAAATTATCAGGAGAGGGAGATGCACATTGGTCTCGTTGCACTGCGGCTCTTCCTCCATGGCATGGGCTGGCTGTCCTCAGTAGCTCTGAGCATCCTCCAGCTCACCCTGAGGCATGGGCTGGCTGCCCTCAGCAGCTCTGAGCATCACCCAGCTCACCCTGAGGCATGGGCTGGCTGTCCTCAGTAGCTCTGAGCATCCTCCAGCTCACCCTGAGGCATGGGCTGGCTGTCCTCAGCAGCTCTGAGCATCACCCAGCTCACCCTGAGGCATGGGCTGGCTGTCCTCAGCAGCTCTGAGCATCACCCAGCTCACCCTGAGGCATGGGCTGGCTGCCCTCAGCAGCTCTGAGCATCACCCAGCTCACCCTGTATCATGGGCTGGCTGTCCTCAGCAGCTCTGAGCATCACCCAGCTCACCCTGTATCATCGGCTGGCTGCCCTCAGCAGCTCTGAGCATCACCCAGCTCACCCTGTATCATCGGCTGGCTGCCCTCAGCAGCTCTGAGCAGCACCCAGCTCACCCTGAGGAGGCCACTCAGGTCCTGTCCCAGCAGCACAGGTGAGGGTGCATCCTCTCCCCAGCAGAGGAGGGCAAGGCTGGCACTGATGTTTTCTCCTGCCTCTGCTTTCAGCATGGCCTCAGGCTGCTGGCTTGGAGTCTGTACACTCCTCTACGTGGCAAATTTTGTGATTCCCCAGTACTGGGAAACATTCTCCTGGCAGGGTTTCAGACAGCCTTTTGATGTTACAGGTTTCCAGTGTGGGTTAATCAGACTGCACAATGCTATCAGAGAGTTACTGAGCAGACAAGGCAGCTTGCCCACTTGAGCAGTCCAGAGATGATTGTCAGACTGCTCCTCGTGTCTTCAGACTGTTTCCAACAAACCTGGATGTCTGTGTCTGGGCTATATATATAAAGTGTATATATATAATCTCACCATCCACCTATTGTCCTCCTGTTCTCTTTTGTCAGCTGTTTTGAGAAGTATTTCCGACTCGGCATGAATAATTGTTGGGGTTTCTTGTTTGTTTGACAAAATATGGATAACAAATGGCAGCATTTGCTCTTTGGACTCCAGTTCTACCCCGAGAAGACCCACCCTGACCTCCAAAACGAAATCAGTAACTTCACTCTTCTTCATTTCCTCATCCTGTGTCTAAACCCAGGGGAAGTGGGTTGAGACCTTTTGCACATAATCTGACACACGGCACGCAGGGCCGGAAGGCAGAAAATCATTTCAACAAAAGGCCAGAGCTCTGGGTTAGGTAAATTCAGGAAGGGGAGAGATAGGAAATGGCAGTAATGTCGCCAGAAGACCAAGAGGATCCTGGCACCAGCTGGGGTGTGAAATATGAGGTTGTGTCTAACAAGGACTGAATAAAAAAAGTTCAGCTCACTTTGAAACATATGACACCGAAGACATTTACAAAAACAGCTTTGGAGAGGAGGTGGGAAGACATTTATTTTCTTCAGGGAAACTGCCCTCAAAGAAAAGAATCGTGATTGATATCCAAGGCTAGGACAGCAGGGGACTCACCCAGCCACGTGGCATAATCCCAGGATGATTTTCCTACTTGAATCTCAGCCTTTCAGCCAGTCAAAGGCCCTACACAAGTCACCCTGTATGGTAAATGTGTGTATATTTGTGCAAATTCTTGGCTCACAGCCCTACGTACACACAGTGAGGTTTCACTCATGCTGCCCTTATGGAGATCCCTGTTACCTGTTACTGGAAGAACTCAGCTCTACACAGTTTTTGAGTACTTCCAGGAATGGTGAGTCCACCACTTCCCTGCACAGCCTGTTCCAATGCTCGGCTGCCCTTTCAGTGAAGAAAGTTTTCCTAATATCCAATCTAAACCTCCCCCAATGCACTTTGAGGCTGTTTCCTTTTGTCCTGTCACTTTTTACCTGGGAAAAAAGACTGACCCCCATCTGTCTACAACTTCCTGAGCTGGAAATAGCACAACAATATCCTTTACTAACTACTTTGGCAGCTCCTTGACTGAATCAGGAAGTTCAGAGGTAGACTGAAAGGAAGGGGAAAAAAAATGCAAAAAAAAAAAAAAAAAAAGCAGAAAAAAACCCCAACACACACATACCAAAAAAACTTGAACCCAGAAAACTTGATGTTTTTTTTCCTGAAACTTTAAAACTTGCTTGATATGAGCTTTATTTGTTTTGTCAGTAAAGGGTTAAAGTTCTCACTTGCAAACAAGTAGGTGGATGTTCTATTACAGGCAATGACAGTTTTGTTATTAACACCAATGAAAACAGGATCCAGCTCTTCATCACCCATCTACCTCCCAGTAAACCCACATATCCTGAGAGAATAGAAGTTCCTTTTGACTGTTACATGTTTTGCTACACTGTCCTTGGACCCCATCTGTGTCCTCTACCTGAATTAAAATGAACTCTCCTTTCTTTATCCTCCCCCTGACTTCATTCCCACTGACCCTCTATTCAGCTGATCTCATTTAAGACCGAGTATATTTTATTTCTTTTACGACTTTGTCTTCTGCAAGAAACTCCCAGTCCTTCCAACCTCATGCCACGTGTGACATTCTGTCCCCATCAAAAATCAGATCATTCCTTCAAAATAAGAACTGGCACCAGGTCAAAGTCCTGAAGATGAAAGGAAGGGTTAAGTTTACTTTCAATATTGCAGGAGGGTTCGGAAATAAATGTTGAGGTTAAAAAGTCCAGATGGTAATTCAACTGTATCCCTGCTATAAACATGATTTGATTTATGGGAACCACTAATGGTATCTCAGTTTAGATCTGGATGGCTTTGCTTTCTCTCATCTGTAGCTTGAAATTCATCAGATTTTTTTTTCACTCCCACCATGAATCTTTCACTACAAAGAGTTACTCCTATCAAGAAGTTGGGAGTTCTTTAAAATCCAGCAACTGATAAACGTTAACAATCCTAATCCATGCAAATTGCCGTCTGAAACCTTTATTTATAACACCAAGCGGATGTGCTTATTCAAAGCAGTCTAAAAGAGCTTTGACAAGTTCAGTCCTACAGAACTGTATCTCCTATTGCTGTTTTCTCTCTCCTGTCCTTCGGGGATCAAACTGAATCAGTTTTCACTTTTTTTCTGACGTTGCGATTATTAGGTTTCTCAGTTTTGTCAGAAAAATCCATCAGAAATGTTTATCTCATGGGGCAAATAGCAATGGAACAGCATGTTTATCACTTCGAGGGCCATAATCTACAGGCAGCAATGGCCCCAATCTGGTTTGTTTTAAAACACAGAGGCTGAAAAAGAAAAATGCCCATGTCTGAAATGTGTGATGGAGATGTGCAGAACTGCATTAGCCCTGACACCCATTTCTTTATGTCTCTATATTTCGGCTGTCAGTCATTACATATATGTTGCCTGAAATCCTTACAGTTTACTACTTCCAGCCTTGAAAAAAGCAGAACAGTTGGCCTCAACCGTTAACACCTGAGAAAGGTAGCTTTTCATGGCGGACTTTGCAGAAATCTGTGCTCCCAAAGGAGTTACTCTAAACTGCTGGCTCCTGGAGGAGGTAAAAATCGGGTTTAGGATATGGGATATGAGTGCTTTGAAAACAGCCATCACGGATGGTCTCTGTACGACCACATTCGTGTTATGTCTGGGTACCCAGTCTGTGTTTAAGACACCTAAACTGTAGATAAATATCCATTTTTAAGGCTATCCAAACAAGCAGAATAATAAGTAGATCAATGTTTACAAGACACATTTTTTTCCTTTATGCATGCCATGGAGAAATAACACAGAGCACAGCACAGAGTGAAAAATGAAGAGTGTCTTAGGAATACCCCAGCCTCATTTGTTGGGTCAGCGCATAATGAAAGAGTAACCAGGTATTCAGGATCTGAGTTTTACAAGGATTTATAGATGCATTGATTGGTTTTGAATTGCTTGCGTCTCCAAAGACTTGCAATGTGCTTCCACCAAACCACCAGCATTACTCCTAAACTCCTCAGGCTGAGGGAATGTCAGAGGGAAAAAGAGCAAATAAACCACATGGCAACTGATTCCCTCTTGTGACATTTAGTGGTACAAAAGAGATGTGGTCACCATAGGCAAGGGAGGAAAGAAAAAGGAAGGGAAAGGGAAAGGGAAAGGGAAAGGGAAAGGGAAAGGGAAAGGGAAAGGGAAAGGGAAAGGGAAAGAAATGAAATTATCTTTAAGATTCCTTCCAACCCAAGCCATTCTATGACTCTGTGAAAATAACAGTAAGAGATCAGGGACAGACATAGACATTTCAGCCAAGTTACTCTTATAGAAACCTCTCCTTAACAGATTGGAAGGAAACCAACACATAAACCGGAGTTATCAGACAATCCAAGCCTGCTGATTTTCAAGACTTGTAGTCCAAATTTGCGTGGTGGTTCTCTGTAGAAGTCGGCTCTTATCTCCAGCTGTGGCACTGATTTGCTGTGTGGTATTGAGTAAATCATCCTGTTTCATTACAGACTTGGTCTGCACACAACCTCCCGCCAAAATAATAAAAGGTGAGAAGTCAAAATCAATTTCATTAAGCTGGAACAAGTCAATATTTGGATGCTCTATACTGGGAAAGGGAGTGGTTCGAAGTCAGCACCTGAAGGGTAGTTTCAAATGGACAAAATAAAAGCCATCAAAATAGGAAAATTGATTTTGGGAACTTAAATCAATGTGTGTGCCTGCTACAATTGACACACCTGGCTAAAATACTGTAAGATATATGCTTGCAATCACTAAATATTGCTATTATTACATGAATGTTGCAAAAACCACTGGCTATCCACTGAAGGTAAGTGCTGAGGTGTCTGGTGTGAGATTAAGTAACACAAAGGCCCTGGCTGCACTTAAAAACATCCTCATTTTGCCCAGCTCCATGTAGCTCTGTGTAGCTTTGTGTAGCAATCTTGTCTTAGTGTAGCTGAAAACTGTTCTTCATTGACTTGTTCTGAACTGGAATGAGCCTGCTTTAACATGCCCTGGGACTCCATTGTGCTTTTGTGCTGGTGGATCTAAACTGGTATCAAATTAACACTTTCATTTAAATCAGTGCAACTCAATGTGTGATCACCAACAGAACCAATTCAGTGAGTGTTGTCTTTAAATGAGCATTTCAAATCTCTTTGGCTGCAATCTGAAGTGTCTACAGGAGCCATCAGGATCAGCTCTTTCCATACATATCAGCTATATTTTCCATGATACGTGCAGAGTATTTGCAGAAACAAATGGGAAGATGTTTTTCCCATATGTGCATGAACTCTGAACTCCAAGAGTTCAAGTGGGTTCAGTTGTTCTCCTCAAACTGTCATTCTAGTCCTAATTAGTACATGGTGCCGTGAGCAATTTAAATGGAATATATTAATAGAGGAGAATTCAGGGGAGGAAAAAAGAAGCCCTCCCCCATGCCCCTGCCTGCAAAAACTCTTAAATAAACAGGGGATTTCTTAAGGGTGCCTCACACCCTTGCCACCTCCCCCTTTCCCTTAACAATAAAGATCGAGGGTGGGAGACGGAGAAGGTCCGGATGCTGTCTGCCAGGGAGGGTTTCCCACAGGAGGAGATAGCTGGAGACTCCCACTGCTTCCAAGGAGCCCTGGGGGATGGGGGGGATGCTGAAACTGAGCCATGATGGTTCAGGGGAATGCTGTTTTATTTAAACCCTCAAATGGCTTGACGTGCCCCTGGTACTTTCACTGCCTAATTATAAATGAAAGGAAAACGGCAAGAGAATCCCCTCCTGTTGACCATATCCCTCTTAACAAGGCAGCACATGTCTCAGCCTCTACCTTTTTAGCTCTGTCCTTGCTTTTATCCTTCTGCAATTTAATCCTAACTCAATTATATTATTACAGCGTGTCACTTTGAGTCACTTTCCCCCTTATTGGCATATGGCTCTTTTCAGTTTCACTGCTAATTCTTTTCCAGTGGACTTGTTTAAAACGTACTCATTTTCTGCTTAGACTCTGTGTTATTCACGCATCACATTTCTGCAATGCCTGGCTAACTTCCTCAGGAGGAGAAGGGGAGCCGAGGATCTTCGCTCTCTGCATATATTTGCTGGAGTTTCCATCCCGAATTGTCAAAACACAAACTAGATGGCAGGAAAGGTGAGCAGCATGCCCCGTCTGTCAGAAATGTGGAGAGGAGGCTGCCCTCCACTGGGTCTATTCCAAAGCCCTGGGCTGGAGTGATGAGGAGAGCTGGTGAATACTGAAAACTGTTTTCTGTCTCTATTGTGTTTTTATTTTTTTCATTTTTTTCCCTCATCCTTTTAATTTTCAAATGCATTCGCTGACTCCTTGTGCTTCTTTTGACTTTCCTCCTTGTGTCATCCGCAGCACAGGCTCTTCTTAGCAAGATGATCCTGGCTTCCTGGGGAATATTCCAACTGCCCATCCATTCAAGTTGTCTTCAGATTTTGGGCTACTTGACTGATAGATCATTAACAAATGGGTCTAAGAAGTCACAACTGGAGGTATTTACATGTAAAGAAAAAAAAGAAAGATAATTCTGTGGTTCTACACAACCAGAGAAAAACGATAGTTTTGAAAATATACACATTTCCCCCCCTTCTTCAGCTAGTAAGAGAAGATGGTAACTGCTGAGACAACCACAATGCTGCCAAGTCCCAAATGTCACTTCCCTAAAAGAAAAAAATAAAACAATCCCTTTTAGATTTTCATAGAATCCCAGAACAGCTTGGTTTGGAAGGGACCTTAGACATCATCTCATTCAAACTCCCAAACCAGGTCAGGAGCACCTTCCACTAGACAGGGCACTGCCTTCCTTAAGCTTGTTTACAAATGAAATTGTACTACAATAAAGAGATACTAGAGAATTTAGCTTCTTTTGGTGTAAAATACCCATGTTTCCTTTCCACTTGCATGCATATTCTTATTCAGGATTGCCTTTTACTGACTGAGTTTGTAGGTGGAATAAGCTAACTAAGGGAAAAGCTTGTTGGTAAACATCCAAATAGATGAGCCCAGAGAGGAATTTCCTGTTTGGGAAAAAAAAAAAGAAAAAATACTCTAAACGGTAAAAAAAAAACCTCTTGAAGAAAAAACAAACAAACAAAATTAATGAAAAATTAAAGTCAGGCCTCCTTTTTCTGAAATCCCATTTACATAAAGGCAGAGAAACACAAGCAAACCAGCCAGGATAAAATCCCCTTATTGCAGAGGCAAAGACAAAATTAAAATCAGTTTGTTCAGAGACGATACTGTCAGATAAGAAGAACAAAACCTTCTGTCTCAAGGTGACCTACAGTTTGCCCAACATCTTTCTTGAGTTCAGCAACTTCACTGAGTCAAGGGACTGCATCCCTGATTTTTCCCACTTCTCCACATGTAGCTCTGGAAATGAGTGACTTGAATTCAAAGGTCAAGATCTGTTTTCACAGGCAAAATACATATCTCTGTGCTGACTTTTGCAGTTAGATAACTTGCACACTTCAATGCTGAGATAAGGACCAGGTAGGCTGTTTACAAATTCAGGTTGTTGTAAGCTGATAGTGGAGTGCCTCCTACACCTGATATGAAAGGAGGTATAGAAAATTACACAGGGGGCTGTGGTACTAACAGCCATACAAGCAAAGCAAGGGTATCAGTGGGGTTGATTACAGGTCTTCTCTCTGAGTTAAATCAAATGTAATAATTATGGAAATCCTGTGAGTTGCTGCTTTTCATTCCAGGATGAAATCACGTGAAAGATGCTCACGATTTCTGATAACAGGTTCTTAAGCCTCAGGTAGTCAAACACAAAGACACTGCTCTCTTTATGCTTTAAGTGTTCCTTTCCTTCTGTTAGTGCAGTTTAAACTTGGTACCTACATTGCTGAGCCCTGTAATGACTCTGAGGTTACAGCTAGCAGTTAAAATAACATGGTGTTATTATATCAAAACTCATGTCCACTTTATAGCTGTCCTGAGTGTCCTCTATTTTCAGACTTCATCTGGGATAAGAGGCAGCTAATTCTCCATCCTCTTGCAGGCCATTGGGTCAGGTTGGCCCTTACCATCATATGAATTTCCCTGAATCCCTCAGTCTGCTTGTCTGTCAGGGATAAAATTTAGTCTATTTATTCTAGCTCCTCCAGCTCAGCTTCATGTTGAATAACTTCCTTCCACAATAGATTGTAGTCCATATACCATAAAACTTCCTTAGAAGTTATATTTGCTGATTAATTGTTAGAGGCACCAGGGGAAAGAAAGAATCTTTATAGATTTGGGAGGAAAATGTAAATGCACTTCTTTTTGGAAGAAATGTAAATACAGGACAACTGTTATTTTTTGTTCTGTGTATTTGGTGGGGGTTTTTTGGGTTTTTTTCCCTTTTTTTTAACAGAGGTGAAAATTATTAATTGACTTCTTACACCAGAGTATCTTTTATATTGTCCAACACACTTTATGAAGACTCCTCTTTGAATCAGGTAGCTCTTAATGATTGCTGAGCAAATAAATAGGAAAAAACAACAGCCCTGGAAAGCAATTTATGGAAAGAAAGCATGAAGAGGAGGTGAAACCTAAAAAAAGTTACATCTGAAATGAGTTTTGAAGGAACATATGCTCTCATGCAGCAGATTTTTCAACCTCATAGGAAATATGGTGCTGAAATGAGAATAGGTTGATGAAAGGATGGATTTGTTTTCGATGCAATTTCCTGTGCATTTACATGGGAGTATTTCCCCCCTGTGAAATTCTTTGACTTAATGCTTGTAGAGGTGTGGGAGCCAGGACACCTACATTCCCTTCCTGGCTTGGAAAGGATTCACATTTATCCTCTGTTTATCTTCCTGCGCCTCTGATGTGTGTGGTAGGTACAATAATGACCATCTTTGCCTTAACAAGCCTGTGCTATGGCTCGTCAGATGAGGATATTGTGATAAAATCTCTGAATTAATGCTAAGAGTGGTTATTATTTTGCAAGATGGATAGCCCACAAAATGCCACTTTGCTATTTCTAGTGACTGGCACTTGTTTAGCAACACAGAGCACAATTTAGAGGAGGCTTTCCAATTCCTACTGGATGGGATCAATTTGACAGAAGCATCAGTATCAGGAGATCCTCTGCTAGGAAAAGAACTATCACTCTCCACTGTCTTTGCCATTTACAGGAAGGATTGGTGCCAGCAATTTGACTTTCATCAGCAATAAAACAGAGAAGGAAAAAAAAATTCAAAAAAGAGTCGCAAATGATTCTATAATGTCCTTGAAATTAAATTAAAAATAGCCATCACTGCCAAAACTCAGAAAAAGGACTCACAGCTTTTTTACAGTGCCTACTACAATGTGGATTTATGATTGCCGGAATACTGCTTACTGTATAACAAGTGTAGTATTAAGTGCCATATTGGACTACCATATGGCTACTAACCTCAGAGGTTGGTAGCAACTATCAGTGTAGAAATTAGTGTGCAGAATGAGCCTGAGGATAAAACCAGTTATCACTCAAGCATGCTATATAATTGGCTGTAGCAAGAAACTAAAAAATGTCTCGGAAACCAGATGGATTTGAAATGTTCCATTATTCATAAACACTTTTTTTTTTTTTCTCTTTCTGCAGCAATACTTGTTCCTTTCCCAAATATTCTGTTGTTAAAAAGAATAATTACCATGCAGAAGCAAAAAGTAAGGAGGATAAAAGTCCTTGCTGCTGGGAGGGGGTGGCATGTGTCTCATGTCTGCGTTTTGGCCCAGGCAGCCCCCGTGCCCACAGTGCCTGGGTTGGGGGCAGCTGCTTTGTGCCAATTTCTGCAGGGACTTTGCTGCTCTCCTCCCGTGGAGAGCAGCACTGGCGAGGGTGGTGTGGGCCTGCGTGGTGATGTTATTAACAGCCCTTCACAGCTGTGGAGACTCATCCCTTCTGCAGTGTTTCCCTCCTTTTTGATCACACAGATGACAACCATTGTAATCTCCCTGACAGGAACTGCCTCCCCGGAGGACGCCGCGTCCCCCCACGCACAAACGCTGCCTTCCTCTCCCTCCGTTTCATCCCACTCCTCCCACCTCGTGCCTTTTCCCACTCCTTCCCCAGCTGGACCCACAGCTGAAGCAGGAAAAGAAAAGAAAGAAAATAATAATGAAAAAGATGCCTTTTGTGTGTGTGTGTGTGTGTGTGTGGACAGGAAAGGGCAATGATCTTTGCGTGTAATATCAAGTGGGGACTGAGAACACAATTTCAACGTGCAGGGAAGGGACATGGCGTAATCCACCCAAATTCAGATCAGGGCAGGAGAATCTCCATGTGGGATGAGGAGCAATCCCTCCCTCTCTTGCCCCACAGCCAGCCTCTTGTAAATGTCTTTTCTTCGCTGGAATAATAAAAACGACAATCCAATTCTTATTTGTATGAAATAGAGGACACACGGGGACCTCCTCTTCCCATCGCCCAGTTAGCTTTCAGCGTTCCTCTGATTTAATTCTAATTATCCAGCTATGTTTGGAAGGCCAATTCCAGCTGAAGAAGGAAGCCAACCCATAGTTTCATCTAACAAAGCAGGCTCAGTGTAGTAGAAAAAAAAAGCTCTCATGGTTTGGCCTTTCTCTGAGCTGTATGCTAAGATCAAAGACTGAAAAGAGGTATGCTTCTAGCATTTGATTTATGGCACACATTGGTTTGTGGCAAAGTGGAAAATCAAATTTTCTTTTTTTGAAGGATCTGAAATTTATTTTCATGGATCTTCAATAAAACCTTAATGTTGGATATTTGCCATGTTTGGGTTTCGGTTAGATTTTGGGGTTTTTTGTTATGGTAGTATGGGAAAATACACTCAGTTTCAAGTGAAAGCTATTGAGAAAATGAAAAGATTGTATTATCTTCTCAGATTTGAAAACTGTACACTCAAAATTATGTTATAAAATGCAAGAGAAAATTTTAAAAAACAATGACACTTTCAAAGAAGCCACTAACTTCCAAATATTTCATTCTGGAAAGAACATCACAACACTTAGGCTTAATGAAATAAGAACCATTTCCTCTTCCAAAGGTACTCAATTCCAATTACAAAATTACAATTACCCAAATATTTTTTTCCATCTATTGAGGAAAGAAGGAAGGAAACCATCCCCATGCAGTGATTTGTGTTTCCTGGTCAATGGACCCACAGAGCACTGGTGTAACTGCTGAGTAAGAGAGAGTTATAAAAGATTTATTCAATTTACTACCTTGATCCACTGTAGGTTGTGTTACTGAGTCAACACTGATACACATTTTGGCCTGGTAACATATTGAATGCTCCACTTGGAAAGGAATTATGCTGATAAATTTGTGGCTATGTAAAATAGAGTATCTGCAAGGGCTGGCCAGACTTGGAAAGGGGGAAACTTGCTCTAGGAGGGTGATGATTGAAAGTGTGACAGCTGAGTTGCCTGCTGCTTGTGCATACATCCTACCTTCAGGTATGTGCATTGACAAAGAACAGTGAACAGCTGAATTTTTTCATAAAACTAATTTCTGCAGGTGTAATACCTCAACCAGAAGCAATGTTATGCTCAGAATCAAAGCATGTATGTCCCCTTTGGCTTACACCAGTTTTATTCCCTAGTGAATAATTTATTTTCTCTGCTTCCCTAAACAACATTTTGGTACAGCTCACCTGAAATGAATACAATTTCCTTATATATTCCACTTGTCCATTGCCAAGGGCCCATTGCCTTTTGTTGCTTAAACAAAATAATTTTCATTATTAAAATGTTAAGACACAAAGATCAAGATACTGAGACAAAAAATTAATTAAAGAGAGATTTGGCGGATGAATGAATGAATGAATGAATGAGTGGGTGATAAAAAGTAAGTTCTATGACCTCTGCTGTTACAAAGCTGTGGGATGTCATGGGGCTGTGGAATTTTGCTTGTGTATTTGTGTAGATCTCTTGTCTGTTAACTGTCATTAAATGTGTTCAGCCAAATAATGCATTTAAAAAAACCAAAGACACAACTTGCAGTGTTAGGCCCTTCACAACCAAAGCAATATCTATCCATCTATTAAATCTGTAGATAGTGTTTTAGACTGAAGTTATGGTGTTGCACATGCAGGACATTTATTTTATGCATTGCCAGCAATACCACTGTAGCGTAAAACACTTATTTTATGGTGTACTGGGTTTGGTGGAAAGTTGCATGAATCTACTAATTCCAGGTCAGCAAGAGAGTTTAAAAGCTTCCATGATCAGCCTATGTCTGACCTGAAATATGCTTTTGTCAAGACAGGCTATGTAGAAAATTTAAAAGAGAAAGAAATGTGTCCAGGAAACATCAAAAATCTGTCGGCAAAAGGGTGGGTTTGAATGAAACCCCTCTAACAGGCACAGTCCTCCCAATTTCAGACATTTCACACAATGGTTTTCAAGAATAAAGGTGCCTCTGGCCTTGGTATGGAAGGATCTTGCTTTCAAATTTACCACAAAGAAATATGATTTCATATTAAACTATTTATTTTGGCATTTCCACCTCTTTTAATAATTTTGCTTCTTAGAACCACTGTGAGAGACTATTAGCAGAAAATTTTAAGAGAAGCAGCAGAGCTGAGGGCAGACGATTCTGGTCAATCCATTGTTTGTAGAATATTAACCACCTCATCCATGAAAAAAAAAAAAACTGGTATGCTAAGTGACTAACAAAACAGAAGAGTAATTTTCCTATTCGCTTCTGAATGCTGGGAAATTTAATCTAAAATTTAATCTAATTAAAGAACGTGATAAAGAAAGAAGGAAATATCAGTAGACAGGGATCTTCATCTCTGGATGTGATGTAGAGTGCCAATAACGGTATTAAATGCCTGAGTCTGGCATCCCAAAATATGAACGTGTTCAGGAGAGAATGAGCCAAGCCAACCTCTGTGGTGCGTGAAGGTGAAGGAGATGCCTAGGAGGTGAGGGTGAACAGATGGGAGAGAGAGAGAGCTTAGAGTCTGAGCAATAGCTCTGTTGTTTAGATCCACTTCTTTCCTGGCTCTCCTGGAGCCCTTGCTCGCACGGAAGCGCCGGCTGGCCTGTCCCCTGAAATGTCATGGCTGCTGGCAAAGCCTGCCCACTCTTCTGTGGATGGGCAGCACACAAAAAGTGCTGGAAAGTGAAGATCTCTCCAAGCCTGAGCACAGACCATGACCTGGCCACCCCTACATGGAGCAAGGAGATGAGCTGTGGTCTGTGAGCTTCTTCCTGAGCGATGCATTCTTCATGTCCGCTCTTCCAAAATATGCTAAGCTAAGAAATTTAAATTCTCTGTCTATGCCTTCATGGATCCATGGGTCAGAAGGGTCAGCTTGAGACTTTTGGCACTGGATAAATGTGTCGAAATCAATTTCTTTTCGAGATAAAAATTTGTGGTGGTTTTTGTTTTTCCTCTTAACAGATACCATAGCACCATGGGATAAAATATCTCATCATTTTGAAAATCATGCATCAAAACCAGGATATTCAAATATTTGCTATAAGACATGACAGATATAAGTGTCTCAAAATTAGTCTTGCATTCTTGATCTTGAGGAAAGGAAAAATTGAGTCCATTTGCCCTATGAAGATCAAAGAGCCAGGATTCAAGCACAAATCCCAAGGGCACATCTCAAACCTGCCTCATGGCATGATGATTTTCAGGTGTACACGAGTCCTGATGGATATTTGTGCAATCTGCATTTAAAATCTTGATGTCTGATCAAATCCCATATACTGGTCCATATGTACAAATGTTATTCCCTTCTCTTCTCATCCGGGAGTTCACAATCTGTCATGATAGAAGGTTTCTTGTACCTTTGGATGCATGGTCAGACTGTCTTTTTAATGTAATATTCACCAGCTTATAGACCACTGTGGAAAAAAGGAATAAATGTGGATTTATGGCATAAAAGGGAGGAAAAAAAATGAAGGGAAAAAGAAAGAAAGAAAAAAAAAAAGAAAGAATGGCATTCGGAAAAAAAGGACAACCCTGTCAAAACATGACAGCTGATCCACTGCCTGTTTTATGCTATTCATAGAAAATGCCAAATTCTGCAAATAGTAACCACATGTACATCGGCTTCACAGACTCAATGTTCTGCTGCAAAATGAGACGTTCTGTATTTTAGTGTGTCATCAAAGGCAGTGAAAATATCACTCCAGCCTCCTAGGCTTAACCCTCTGGTCTCTCAACTGTTAAAAGTTTAATTCGATGGCGGTGGGAGCGAGCAGCAACACATCCAGCTTTGTGAGCGGTGCTAACGGAGCTGCCTAATGTATGCCAGTTGCACATAAAGTCAATTAACAAATCTGTTACCGCGCCATTTTTATTCATAGCCATGAGACCATTAAAGCGACAAGACTGCATCTGACGTTTATGATCTTGTTCGCATTGCCAGGGGAAGGAGGGGTGGGGGTGGAAACAACTTTGTGGCTCTGTAGCATGAGAGAAATAGCACCATTCAGAGGCATAAGGGCTCTTGAGCAAACGCTGGAGCTTCTGAAGTCTTTTTCTCATCTCAGTCCCGTCCCTTGCCTGTGTCCCCCCACTTTTTCCCAGTCCCTCCTCCCCTTAGCCCCTTGCTTGTGCCTTTCAGGTTTCATTTCAATGCAGAAAGATTGGCTCTTTAGTTCAAAACTATAAGGTAATTGTCCTTTTTTGTGGCTGGCTGATATTCCCTTTCACTAACATTTAAAAGAGTACTTATGCTGAATTGAATATGGAATGGGAACAGCTCCTGACGCTTTTGTGTGCGATGGGGATGGCTTTGCAAGGCGAGGCTTGGGCTTCAGTTGGCTGTGTCCTTCTCCAGGAATGCTTCCAAGATCTTCTAAGTGACCACAAGCTCTGAATAGAGTGTCCTGTTTAATCATCTCCTCCTCAACAAACAGCCTGTGCAACAGCTACAGTAAATTGCTTTCAGCCTGGAGGAGCCAAATCTTGGGAGCTACACCATTTCTGCCTTGGATTTTCCAAAATTTTCCAAACTGTGCTGGACTGTGTGCTCTTCTTTCTTTTTTTTTTTTTTTTTTTTTTTTTTTTTTTTTTTTTTTTTTCTGAGTGCCAGGAGTGTGAAGATGAGGAAAAGAAGCTGTCAGTAGAGCACTCTGACACATCAGTGTCCACACTTAGCTAAACTGTTAGAACACTTCCAGTATAATCTACATTCCCTGCTAACAAAAGTAATTTCTACATATGTCTCCTGAGCTTCACTTGGTCCTTTTTCAACAGTGGTAAAGGAAAAAAGATTTAGAAATGCTAGGGGCAAATTATTTGGAGGAAAATACTTGAGGTCATGAAGTGTCCTTCCTTTAAGCCCAGACACATATTGGTAAGAATATAACTGGCTGGAATAAGAGTTAATGGCCATTTTAGTGGGTAAGCAGGTAGGTAAATAGTTAAGTAAGGAGACCAACAGGTTTTATGGCTGAGTGAACTGATTATGATACAGAACTGATAAACTCTGAAATTGTTTCTAGTGTGCAGACAGGAAGGTTGGAGGCCAGCTGTCTTGAGAATCTCAGATCACAATATTTGTCTGCTGCAGAGTGCCAAAATTCAGTGGCTGACATCCTGGCTCCATTAAAGTTGCTGGGTAAAACTCCAGCAGATGTTTTACCATTAACTTTAGCTGGATCCGTTTCACCAAATAGCTGCAGGGGCTGTGTGAGATGGCAGGATTCTCTCCAAGATTGTAGCAGTGGGAGACATCCTTGTGAATGTTTCACAGCGCCGGACCTCCGGAGGAATTTGTCTCTTGGGGATGCTTGTTTGGGAAGAAGCAGGAAAGAGTGTTATTGGGGAGAAATATTGCATTTTGGTTCTTGCAAAGCAAAAAAGACTAAAGAAAGCGTGAGGAAAAATCAATTGCATGTTCAGCTAAGGCAAGGCAGCTGGGATGGCCAAGGTGGCAAAGGCTCATATTACAAGAAATAACTCTCATGTGCCATCAAAGCCTTCCAGTCAGATCAGAGCTGTGTTTGGTTTGAATCTCAATTTTTTTTAAAAATTTTATTCCGAGAACAACACAATCTAAAATCATCAATAAAATTCCTCCAAGTCCAAAGGCAAAGGAGTAGCAGCAGGAGGAGCATTTATGATAGCTCAGTATTAATTTCTTTAGGCATTTGTATTACAATAGATGTGAAGACACTTTTGCTAAAGACAGAGGGGCTGCCACTCTTTTCACCCACAAAGCTTTTACTTGATCCTTTTGAACCACGGCTTCAAAAGTTCTCCCATTTAACAGCAGCTGAGGAAAAGAACAGGTCAAATATTGACACCTATGCTATGGGGCTTTTTTTTATTTTCTAAAGTAAAAAGTAATGAAGGAAAAGCTGAAACACTGACATAGTCTCACTACTCCAGTTTTTACCCTGGAGTGGTATCTTTCTCCAAAGGAGACCCATTGAAGCCACTGGACACAGATATGGCTAAAATCTGCCTGCATGAAGGATTATCTTAGTTTGTGAGGGTGGTAAAGTGGATCCTGAGTGTCAGATCTAGCACTTCTTTTGTTGATGGAAGCCTTTCCACTCATGCTGTGTGTCAAGATTTTTTCCCTAAGGATAAACACATTATCCTGCAGTCCCAATGGAAGAACCCAGACTTCAGCTGTCCACTGCTGCTTTCCTCACCCAGAGATCAATAAGGTTGAATTTGCCCACAGGACTTTAGAAACTTAAACAAAGTTCTTATGTTGTGGCTACCTGAATCCCAAAAAAAAGACATTCTGAGGACCTAGACTTGAACATTTGTCAAGCTTTCCATGAATGCCCAACAGAAGATAATAACAAAATTCCAGTGAAAGCCAAGAGAGGCAAGAAAGGAGCTACAAGTAAACTTTTTTGACCGCTGATGCCATTAGAAGTGGAAATATCTGCAGACAATCTGCTAAGAGCATTTTCCAGGAGCCAGGCATCCCTCTGCACGACTCAGCTCTGCAGCGTCATGTCGTGGGGGGAATGGGTGCTCTGGAAATCAGCCTCGAGCATCTGAGGGAGAATAAATCATAGCCCAGCGAGAGCAGGGAGCCCATGCCAACATTCCTGCGCAGAGAAACGGGCAGCAGGCGAGATCCTGCAGCTGGTGTACGCTGAGTACAGAACACCAAGGCCTTGAACTTTTTCCCCCTCCTGGGTCTCTTCCTGCGCTCCCCCTCCCTTCTTGCCATCTCCCCCTTGAGCACCCGGGAGAGGAAGCAAAATTTATACTGCTCTGCCCTTAAAATGCTGACTTTCCATGTTTACAGGGATTGTTTACACAGAAAATTAATCAGTTACGGTTTTAAATTTTAATTAAAGAATGCTTTCCACTGTTATTGCAAAACAGACAAAAGCCCATAAAATGTATATTTGACTGCCGCGCTGTGTTGTCTTTGGATCGGCAAGCAGCCTTGAGATCAATCATGCGTGGTATTTTTTGAACTTTTTTTTTCCTAAACACAACACTCTTCACACAAGTTGCACTATTTTTTTTTTAAAGAAATGCCCTTCAAAATAAAAGCCAGACGGAAAAACAATATAGAATTCTTCTTCATGCCTTTCTTTTTAAGACCAAAAATGAAATCCTTAGTCTCAAGCTGACCATGGGATATTTTAGCCATTAAAAAACCACAAACAGAATCACAGCTTCCATAGTAAAGGCCTCAGACTTGCTTACTTCAAAGTCAATAACAAAACTCCCACAAACTTTGATTCAAGTGTTTATTACATGCTGTTTGTTCCCACAGCTGCAGTTCCTGGTTTGAAAATAAAGTGTGGCAGTTTTTTTCCCCAGATCCCATGGCCATTAATAGAAGTTCAAGATCACTTCAGGGTTACCCATTCAACCCCTCTTTCCTAAAATGCTTATCCATGATGTGTAGATGTCTTCTGAAGGTTTGTGGAAGAGCATGACTGTAAGAAACTGAACTTAGCCCCAAAATGTTACAGTTATGATGAAAAGCTACCATTGGGTCTGCTATGCTGTGCCCTCTTGGCAATACAGTCAGGAATTTTCTATTCTCTTGAACCAAAGTAAGTTCTGATGAATAGATCATCAATGTGACTGCCACTGGCTTAAATAAAAGAAACTGCTGTTTCTCTTAGCAATATTTTATTGGTCTAAGTTCAAGTAATATTTTTTTCTCATCCTTCTTCTAGTTTATCCAAATACTCATGAAAATTTGAGAATACCCTAGCAAAAAGAATCAGCATGAATGCTCAGTAGTCCAAACCTCAACAGAGTCAAATAAATAAATGGAAATCACTTTGAAAGCCACTTTGCTACCCACTGGTCATGGTGGGGACTTCATTGTGTCACACAAGAGATGCCCCATGACACAGACCTTTCCTGCTCACTGTGACACAACGAGAAGAGACTTCCCTAACTCCATGGGGAAGATGATGTATGCATTAGCATGGTATCTAATTTATTTCCAAAGATAAGAACACCTACAGGTCAGGCAGTGACATGAGCATCTGGACCACCAAATGTCAGGCAAAGCTGCAGGATGACTGTTGCACACTGACAGGAAGCACAGGACAAAAAGGAGAGAAAAAGCACTCAATAGGCAGCCCAAAGGAAACAAGAAAACACGTTAAAATGATAAGTTGAGGTAAACGATCAGTGAGAAGCCTCTCTTTGCAAGGATGTCTTTGACAGAAATTACTTTGAGTTTCTACAATACAGACAGTTTTAAGGACATGGAGGAAGTAAGAAATTTTTGCCCAGATGTTTTATCTGTTGCAACAATAGAGGTGACAAATCATCAAGAAGTTCAACCGTGTTCTAGCACTGACAAGCAGGCAAACATCTATGAATATTTTATCTGACCTATATCCAAATTATTATAGCAGCTTTGGTCCATGAAACTCCTCTGGAAACATTGCCAGAAAGATAACAAGTCCTGGAATGAAGGTCACAGCAAGAACAGAACTTCGAAGGAAGGTGTTTGGACAAGAATAGAAACATCTGTTAGTAGAGATGCCCTAGAACGGTCACTGCAATGTATGGGGTATCAGCTTTCAGCCTGCAGCCTCTGAATGACAGATTCATGGAAGTTAACAGCAAAAAGACCTTTGCAGTTCTCTCCTCTGCTAGCCTGCATGCCAGAGGTCATAAAATTTCCTTGAATTCTTTCCTTGCTTCAAGTCCAATAGCTGAGGATAAGTTAGGGTTAACATGGAAGGGGAATGGGGGAGAGATTATTTTAATCTGAAAACCTCATTTAGTAATAGGCAATGAAAGCTATAACCAGAATAAAAGTGATTATTCCACTTTAAATTTTAACTTCATTGCAAAAGCCTATAGACATATATACTTTCATACCATATACGTGTGTGTATATATATACACACATACATGTATCGTGTTTCTGGTCTAAATTCGTCTATCTTCACTCTCCAGCCAAAGTAGCAGTATTCAGTACTTGACAAAGTACTTACACCCACTCACTTTTGACTGAGATCAAGTCAATGCTTTATCTTGTCTCCAGCAGCTCCTTCAGAGGCTCTGTCTCAAAAATGTTTTTCAATCCTCTGTTTATTCATGGGCCATTTTCTAATCCACCATCACCCCTCATTTTTTTCAGCACTTTCAGGGTGCATCTATGCTCCTGGTTTTGTTCTGATCAGGAGAGTATTTTCAAAGGAAACCTCATGATTATCCTCACTCATAGTGCTTTGGTTTTCACTGTCAGCTATCTTGGGTGTCCCCAAATGGAAGTATCTTTTTGGATAAAAAAAAAAACAGTGCTCCAACCCCAAAGAGCCCCAACTGTTGAGGGGACATCGGGTGCTCTGCATTCATTATTCACTGTACAGATCCTGCACAGATCCTCTCTGATTGCTGTGAACTAGTTCTTAATGCAGACACAACCTCAGCTGTGGATGCCAAAATCTGGATGCGATATTTCAGGAGTGGCGGCACAAGTGCCAAAGAGAGAGCTATTATAAACACGCTTCTACTCTATACTCCTTAATCTAGAGGTACATGAGTCTTTACAATCATAACCAATGAAGGAGGCAATGCCACATGGGAAGAAAATATGTATATAAACAGCTCCCTGCTACTGAAAATTATAAGGAGTACTGAGTTTGTATGAACAGAGACCTTCTGTTAGGCAGTTTCAAGTGGGAAGAAGATTCCTAAAATGGGAAGTACTGCATAATCACCAATGAATTTTTTTCTTTTATTCTTCTCAAAATCTTATGCTATTAGGCAGACCGTGGCTTGTTGAAAAGGTAAAATATTTGCTCTTCAATTGTGTTTTTATAAGCTCCTGCTACTGAAAACTTGCCAATGAATTATTTGACTTCATGTGTAATGAAGTCACCTTTGGGATTCCAGGAGACCTAGGTTAACTTTCCTTGGAAATGTTTATTACTGGACACTTACAGATGTATCTGATCCTCAATTAATACATGAAATATTGTCTGTTTCTTTTCTTAAATGTCTTCTAAGGCATTTCATGGACACATAAAATCTTTGGCTATTATTTTGAGGAGTACCCATGATGGCAATTGAACTCACTCACTAAGTGCATTTTTGTGCTAATTAAATATTCCAAACTTCTATCAAGATTATTGTCACCTATTTAATGGTTCATTGAGTTTATGGGTCATGCAAGTCTCTCTTTTATATTTTCACCAGGATAGTTATAGCAACTATTCTAGTAATGACAAATTAGGGAACATGCAGAGGAGATGAAAGAACCTCAGTGCAGTAGGCCCTGTTTTTTTCCCAACTTATGCCAACTTTATGATGTTGTAATAGGATTGACATTGATGGAATTATTCTACATTTTCCCTGGTGTCAGTGAGTGATAACTAGTCCTGATTAGTTGATATTGAAATATGGTAAACATGGCACTCCATATATTTGACCATTTTCACCTTTTAACCTTCTCCAAGAATTTGTAGTAAAGGTCTTATTTTTGAACAGGGATGAGAAGAGTGGAATAATATTGTCCTTAATTTTATCAGTAAGAATTTTCATCTTTTGGACTATTTACCTGCTGGTCAGTGGGATAAGTCATTCTGACAATTTGCAGTCAGAGAAGAGAGTAAATGTAATCTGCAGGCATAACTATGCAGTGGAATATTTAACATCAGATGTAAAAGTACCATCACTAGAGAAGGGAACAGCTGTTTGGAAAGACTTTTAGAGAAGTCTTGCCTTCACAAGACATCTTTGAACCAAACTGAAAATAAAGTGCAACTTAAGGACTTTCATAAATTAATTATTTTTGTTTCAAAATAGGACTCTGCTCAGATAAGTCTATTTGTGAAATGTTCTATAATAAAACTGTTCTTTTTGCTCTTTCTTCACGAGAGCAAATGCATCATTACTGCTAATAGCAATGCAGTTCGATATAATGAATAATAAGTAAAACAGTGTGCTGATATTGTACCTCTCACCTCCAGGTGCAGGATACAGAATTTACAGAAGAGCCTACATGGTTTAGGGTCAAAAATCTAATTGACTGACAAGCCCCTGCCTCACTTCAGGGCTAATGAATGTTGTATTGTGACTGTTTTTCTTAAAAAGTAACATTGAACTGCTTTCTATTCATAATAAATTAACACATTTTTGAGACTTCTTAATATTTTCCTCCACAAAGCCATGATTTTTGTCTGAACAGACCTGCAAGCACCTGTTGTAGCCAGTTTTAAAAACGAGGTCTTCTAGCTTTCAGTTAATACCTCATAGAAATAGCAATGTGATTTCAGTGGCACTGATCTGATTTCTTCTAGTGCAAGACATTCACGTTTTCTCTACGTATCCCATGCATAATTCATGTGGGGGCTCATATTTGATTATTTATAGACCTTTCTGTGACACCCCCTCAGTGAATATTTGCACATCTCCAAGATAGCAGTGTGAAATTTTCTCCTGAAGAAAATTTCCAGCTAAAGACTTAACACCACTTCACTTTGCCTTAGGTCTCAAAACAGCTCTAAGTACAACATAAGTGTCATACACATTTCATGTCAGTGCTCTGCACAGGAGAGAGTTTCCATCCTGAGCTCCCTCATTCCTCAAGAAGAGCCAGTCCCCACGCATTTATGTGTGTGTGTGTCTGTGTGTGGAGAAGGTGAGTCAGCTCCTCAAAAGTCATGGGGATAGTTTGTGGGAGTCAGGCCTTCCAGTTCTCCAGCTCTTCATGGCCAGAGCTTCCTTTCATCCATGATTAGAAATATAAAATCCTTCTGCCCAGTTATTGGATTCTCCGTAGCAAGAGCATAGAAAGGAGAACTGAAAAGATGTCTAACCCTGTGTCAACCAGGAATAACTAGGCCTGTATCCTCCAGAAAAGTATTTGTGCAGATGCTTCCAAAAAGCTTAGAATCTGCACAGCAATTAGCTCTAGTGTTTGAAATATCTTAATGATAACAAACATTTTTCCCCAGCCTGAATCCTCGATAGAGCAATTCAAGCCTATTATTTCTTTTTCAAAGTCTAGTGAAAAAAAAATAAGCCCTTTATTGCTTGTCTCTCTCCAATTGTTCTTATCTATTGGAAGACCATGTTCAGGCCATATTTAGGTCACTTCTTCTCTAGACTGAACCATCCCAGTCCTTTAAATCCATTCTTGCTCCAAGACCCACTCAAAGGTGATCGTGTCCTCAAAGAAAAGAGCTGTTCCCCATCAGGTAGGATAAAGAACACAGGCTTGTGGATGGTTGAGTGCTCCTTGGAGCTGCCTTTCCTAGACACTGCTTTTGCATTTCCCTCGTCTTATGATCACAGAAGGGAGCAGCACAAGTCTGTCTGTCTTGCAGCTTCATACAGGATCCATATGTCTGGTGCTCAGCGTGCAGTTCTGTCTCTCCATGGAATGTCAGCTCTTCCCTGAGCTCCCTGCCCTGCATGTCTCTTGCTTCCCGTCTTCCCGTGCGCCGTTTCCCTCCTGTGAGGTTTTGATGAAAGACTTTAGAAGACAATACGTACCATAAATGTATATTATATGTGCGGGATTTTTTAAAGAGAAAGTCATAGCTACTGATGGAAATGCTCTCAAAAGCCACAATGTAGAGAGTGGTGGTGTGAGCCTGAGTTTTGTTCTCGTTCACAGGGATTTTATTCGCATATTTTACTGTCAGTTTCTTGACATTTTTGTCAGCTTGGATCCGGAGGCCATAGTTGCCGCCAGCAGGTCCTACCACGTTTTTATTCTTCATTGTATTTGCAGGGAATAAATAAAAACAGAACAAGAGTGAAAGCAAGAGAGAGACATGGCAAGAAAGAGTCAGAGGTTACTGGAAGAACTGCTTTATGCATTTTTTCCCTGCTAAAGAACATCCACCCAACAAAAAAAGGCCAAATGACCACGGAGCATTTTGCACTGAGAAATTTCTTTCCTCAGTTACGCAATGCAGACATCAGGCAACATGGTTAATATGTTTGCATAAGAAATCGCTCATTCCCTCTGACTCTTTGTCTGTCTTTTCCCTTTTTTTTTCCTTACTTTTTTCCCCCCTTTTAAAAAAATTTTCCTTCCTGTGTGTTTCTGGGCTGCTGTGAGATTTCCCTCACAATACATCTATTGTTTCACAGTCACATCACCACTGGCTGTAATCAACTCTGATTTCTTTTTTCTTTTTTATTTCTTGCTATAACCATGAGATTTACACATGCAACGAATAAACATAATCTACCCTAAGGTTATAAACAAGTTGTCTATGGAAGTGTTTATTCCTCAAGGTTTTAGATGTTGTGAACAAGAAGGAAGAACAAAGACCTTATTTTCACTTCTGAACTTATAAATTAATGTTCGATTCCCTATGCTTGGTTTCTGTTTCATCAAATGTCTGAACTGCAGTGTCTGGAATTGACACCGTTTGTGTCTTTCCTGAATATGAGTCATAAAAAGAGAGAATAGCAACACCTCAGGTGTGTCCAATGTTCAATGCAGCCTCAGATAAGTGGAAATTTCAGTCTCTTTGGATGCCACAGCATCCAGGCTGATTTGATGCCTCTCTTTGATGATGTTTGGTATAGCTTTAAATCAGTGTCTTCACCATCAGTTTTTGTAAAGCTGGTGCAACCTTGTCTCCAGCCTGTTCAGTCTTCTTTTGTGCCATCGTTTAACCCCTGTGGACTATCTCTGGCATGAAAGGAAAAATAAATTTTAAAATTAAACACACATAAGGATAAGATAATCTATCTCTGGGCTCTTCCACGATGCCATACAGAGCCCATTAATTATAAGAACGAACATTCCACCTTTGCCTGGCTTTGGATAATGCTCCATGGTCTCAGCCTCAAGTTTCAGACTTCCCAATAGCTGTGTCAACTATTGCAGTGGTTCCTGGCATCCACTTACCCACTAACAATTGCATCAACACCATCCACTTCTTTTCACGTATGCAACTCTAATAGCAGCCACAATGGTGTTCAGTCTCTTATGAAGTAGATCAGATCTTAAAATGGTGGCAGGGAGGTTGAAAGGCTCTTTAGTCATCAAGCTACTCAAGCAGGTGCTTTCTGAAGTAGAAAGAAAAAAGTCAAGTATTAAAAGTCAGTTGTGGAGTAAGTGCTGCATCTCTTACTTCAGACAAAGGGAGTTTTGTAGAGTCCCATCATCTACACAAGTGAATTGGGAATTGGATATTAAAGACGAAAAACAAAGAGATATCTGTCCTGTAGCTTGAGGCACCGATCAAAACACAGCGTGGGAGGGCAGCTGAGAGGTTAACCCTTCCTGTAGCCTTCAAACTGCACTAAAAATGGCCTTTGTATGGCAGAGAATAAGCTTTACAAACCCCAAACTCATGGGTCATTGTAGTAGTGAAAAGATACCCATTGAAATGGGAAATGGATCATGTTTTTGTTTCTTGCATATAAAATTGTTTTCTGGGACTTTCAAATGACCTTCCCATGGATGCTGAACTTTCCATCATTTACCAACATTGAAACGTACAAATGGTTGCCCAAAGGGACTACCACACATGGCAAAATAGATTTCATCCATTAATTCCCTTCTCACTGAAACATTGAGAAAGTAGCCAGATAATGTGCGTGAACATCAGATACATTTGAAATGTTGTGAAGGCCTGAAATATTTGAAACTGAAATAGGGTAGATTTAGATTGTATATAAGGGGGAAATTCTTTACTGTGAGGGTGGTGAGGGCCTGGCACAGGCTGCCCAGACAAACTGTGGATTCCCCATCCCTGGAAATGTTCAAGGCCAGGTTGGACAGGGCTTGGAATTATGTAGTGGAAAGTCTCTCTGCCCATGGCAGGGCTTGGAACAAGATGGTCTTTAAAGTCCTTTCTAACCCAAACCATTCTATGATTCTCTGATTTAGCCTTTCAATGCATTGACATGAAAATAAAAAACTAGTCTTTAATTTTATGAAATTCAGATACCTCATTTAATATAATAACCAGTTGCAGCTTCATATTAGAACTGTAATTAGAACAGACCCTGCAAAATGGCTCCAGGATAGACCTGGAAGAGGACCCTGTATATTTGCTTTGGCTAAATTTAACTCTAATTCATAGGTCTAGATCCTCTTCAGTTTTCAGCTGAGTGCTGCATATTGCACAGTGTCAGGCCTTGGCTGAGATGGAGGAAAAAAGACATGATAGGCTCAGATAAGCTTAAAATTCAAGTTAAATCTTTCTGAACCAACACAGGTAATTTTTTAATTTTTGTTGTTCCTTTGTGATTCTTTCTATGTACATCTTTTCTTCTGTTCAGGTCTTTATTGCTGCTTTCCTACACAGGCCACAGAAAACTGTCTTCAAGGTAATTTCTGTATCTTAATTTGTAGCAATGCTTTTGATTTGAAATCTGGTCTTGTACAAAGACATCACCAGGCTTGCAAGTACTAGAAAATATTTCCTTTACCTGTTGTTAAATACAGGTGCAAATCTCCAAACTAGGCACTGAGAGACCAATTACATCATGGTAGTGCTCCCAGTGCCCTCACTTTGCCTCCAGGTCCTTGAGAATATAAATATAGATGCAAGTCCAGGTAAACATTGCTCTGACAGCCCCCTGGAAGCAGCTGTCCATTGTCATCAATGCACCACCTGTGGCATTCCTGTGGCTTTGGAGTGGCAGAATGCTCAGGGGTCACTGTCAGTGTGTGGTCAGCTTTGGTGGAGATGGGGACAAGAGGGTTGCATTGCGCAGCTGGGTGATCTCCCCACTATTTCGTGTCTGTGCTGAACAATGTAATAAAAGTTTGCAGATGAAAATACTAAGCTGGCTGGAAGGCAATAATTCACGTTGGGTTTTATGACACTGGCTGTTTAAGAGCTGTAGGAGTGTTTGAAGCAGGAACACAGCCCGTTTTCTAGCCAGGGTCCAGCTCCAGCTCTACACCAGCAGTGTTTTCCACACAGAAAATTTTTATTCCCAAGTCTGATAACTTGCCACTGCTGTCTGGGAGGGTTGTGTCTAGTTTTGGAAGCAATGATGTGCAAAGCAAGGTGCCCAGAGGAGTGATGTAACTGCATCATATTGTGTGTGATTTCTGCCTACTGCAAAAAAAAAAAGGAGAAAAAGCACACACCCATATATACATTAAGTATTTAGTTTATGAAAGGGCAAATTCATAAGCAGCTGCATCTGGGATAGAGTAAGATCTATCCTCCATTAAGTCAATAATAATAAGACCCAGAAGTCGCAAGTGGGGAGGTCATAAAGGGTTTTATAAAAACATTTCATATGCAAGTAAAATGTGGCACAACGCATTATGTAATTTTATTTGTATAAGTTTTTTTTAATTTCTTTACCAGGTCTTTTGATTAAAGGGATTCCCCTCTAAGATGGGACCTGTTTAAACATGTAGTTCTTTGGGAAACACAATGATAGGCAAGTGTTCATCTGGCTTTGCTGGTGTGTGTAGGGACAGGCATTCTATGATTAACACAAGCTCCAGTTCTGCAGATAAAGCAGAGTTTGGTGAATCAGTATGGAGATCATCTTAGAGCCATAAAACCACATTCCTAAATACACCTGCAGGGCCACAGACCATTACAGGATGTTGAGTAACACTGTTCATATGTTTCTGCTGATCCAACACTGTGGACTATGTCAGTGAAAAGAGAGTCCAAATCTATTAAGGGGTAAAAATTCAACCCAAATGTCCTCACTCTATTGGTGAAACCCAGTAAAACTGACCTTGCAAGAAGTTGACATTACAAGGGAAAGGATTTGGTTACTTCTTGAGCAAGGGCATAAAACTTGACGGGAATATTTGGTGCTTTCCTCCTAAAAGCCTGCTTGGGATTTAGGAATCAGGTCATTTCCTATGGTACAAGCTCCAAACCAATCTCTTTATGACTGTTTGCTTTCTAAGAGCTCCAAACACACACATTTATATAGTTACAACATATAAAACACTACATTCAGAGAGATAAGAATCCCATGGTGATTAGCATGTAGGGGATATGCAGGAGCAAAGGGAAACACATCGGAAAATGTAGGAGTGTGGTTTGTTGGGATTGCAGGAATCTGTAGTGGAATACAAACAAAATTAATAATTTAAATAATAAAGGGGGGAAAGGTACTTTCCCACAAAATCAGACACATGCCAGTGGTACTTTCCCAACCTAACTGAGAGGAAAAGCCCTCTTGGCTAATTCATTGCAAAGCTAATGAAAACCAGACAAGGGATTGAAACCAAAAAAGCTTTATGTTACAGGGAAAACAAAGCTTTCCAATGGAAATTATTCATTATAAAGAACTGGTTCACTGAAATTAACAAAAAAATATGTGAGAGAAACACCATACTGAATGTGTTTTTGGTGATAACAATCTTACATTTATATATAGCACATTTCAGCCAGATGGACTCCAAAGTGCCTCACAAGCTTTGGTACTTACACAAACGAAATGTAAAGAATCTTTTATTCCTGTCCATTGAAATGTATCTTTGCTGGATGAATCACTTCAATTGCATAAAAATGCATTGTGTCACGCAATAGTTTGTTATATAAGTAGGCAGACAAGTTGACAGAACTTAACTGTCCAGATTTTTCCTTAGCCAGGGCCAGTTTAAAGGGTTAACACCTCATGGGAAAAGACAAAAAAAAAAATATATATACAGCATGTTATTAATGCCTAAAGTAGCCAGAGCTGATTTTCTTAAGATGGTGTTGTCCTAAGCAAACATGGAGCGATTGTCTCATTAACTGCCCAGTGGGAAGAGCGCCTGTTCCAGTCATCAATCATAATGCAACACTTCAGGTTTTCATTAGGGATCTCCAAAATTGCATCGTGTGCAGCGTATGCGTGCAGCCTCTGAAGGCATCCTGGCTGCAGTTGCTCTATGTTCAGGGAAAGCCACTCTCTGCTCTTGTCAAACTCCTCTGACAGCCTCGACACCTGAAGCACGGGGCGGTGCGGGGAGAAGCTTTCACACGGTGACCGGGAGCTCCATCTTGCAGATTTGCTTCCCCTCCCATTCCTTTATGAAAATGGATTGTCAGAGCAGCTGGTGAGACAGAAGTGTCTGCCTGTATCTCAGTGTGGCTGGTACTGTGATCCACCACCAGTACATGCTGAACCAGGCTCCAAACGGGGAGGGGGAAGGGGGCAGTTTCATTTGCTGCCAAATCCCTTAAGCAGTTGCTTGTTTTGTCTCTCTGTCTGAGCAGATTTTTCTTTGCTTTTCTTCTTACTCCACCTGCAACATTTTCTTCCCCCCACTCTGTTTTCTCATAAAAGGGGAGGGAGACAGGCAGACTCTTATAGAGTGGTTTTATTTTTATTTATTTATTATTTTGGGTGCAGAAGACGCCTGCCAAGAGGAAGCCTGCAGTTACTGAGCTGCGCAGAAGGGCGGAGAGGTTGGCTGCTCTCAGCGGTTCCTGGCGCTCGCAGGCTGGTTGGAAACACCATGCGTGACAGTGCACAAAAAAGACGCTCAACACATCGCCAAATTTCACAGCCCCACCTCGGTACCTCCAGAGGAGCAAGGAACACATCTTGCTGAAGAGCTCCTCGCTCATCAGGCTGCTGCTCCGTTTTTAGCAGATGTTCCGCAGCCCATCCATACACGTGTGCTGCTCTGTGTGGGTGATCTGCCTGAGGAAAGGTCAGGCAGTGCTGGACCAAGGACCACTGGAGTCACTGAGCCTTCTCCCACCAATAGAGCATCCCCAGACAAGCAGTGCCATTGTCCCCAACCCAAAGACCTGCAAGGGAACCTCAGCCCACCACTGTCTGCAAGCTCAGTATTAACAAGAGCTGTTAGGATAAATATCCTTCATTTGCTTTCACAAAACAGGACTGGGGCATTGCCATGTTGATGTAAACACAACCATCAGAGCACACATGGCCAGGACCAAGTCCTCCATGACTTCAGCTGACGAGGTTTATGGTACAGATAAGGCCTGCCTTGGTGTGCTGTGAGGGGCTAAAGATCTGGCACTATGTCAAATGGTTAAGCTAATAATCATGGTAATAAAAGAGTAAAGCAGGAGAGAACAAAAAACACATGAAGGATTTTTGCTTCATTGACATGTAAACAAATTCATTGCTGTTCATGTTTTCAGTGAAAAGAATGCCTTTCTATTGGGAAACAAACCCAGAATGATTGAAAACTGCCAAAGCAGAGAAGTTTTCAGCCAGATCTATTATTTTTATATACTCACACACCTGTAGGCATGCACAGAATACAATACATTTTAAAAGAGAATTCCACATGGAGAAGTTATTATTAAATCATTTCCCAGTCAATCATCTTTGTTCCAAACTTGGAGACTTTGTTTATCTGATGTTCTGAGTAGCAGATGAAAGCTTTTGGTCTTCCAGTCTTTCCAATGCATCATCCCTAACACTCCTGAAAGAAATCAATAGTGGTTAAAAAAAAAGGTGAAAAATAGAGAATTTTCCTGGTATGGAGAGAATTAATAAATTCACTTTGTGAGATAAATGGGATGAAAAGGATAATACAGTGTTTCCAATCCATGAGGGTCTTGTACCAATTTAAATCATACAAAGTAGGATGCACTGGCACAAAGAGTACTGATATTAACACTTTAATGGACTTATGTAGTGTTTTTGTTCATTGCTAAGAACTACAGCTGGGAAGTGCAACTGATTGGTGTGTTCTGAGTTTGCAGGGGGGTACATGTGGTCGTGAAAGTACATTTAGATTTGCAAACTCCAAATGTGTGTTGTGTGGATGATCATTTTAATTTGAAGGAAGATATCACAAGGCAGATGGGAGATAAACTGGCTTTATGTCTTGAATCTCCATGACTCTCAAGCATCTTTCTGGTTAAATATGTTTTGTTGATTGTGCTGGTGAGAGAATGCGGCCATAAATCGACCGCACCAAATTCCATCTGTTTAAAATTAACTTTTGAAATGGGCTCTACCTGGGCAACCAGGTATCTGCTTTCTTTTGATATTCCTACACTGGAGGGTAACTGCTCAATTACATATTAGCAGTCTCCCAGAAACCCCTGCCTAAGCTCCCAAATATGTTTTCTGGTATCCATGGTCTGCATGAATTTTATACATCTCCTTCTCTGGGACTTTATAAGTCAGCCATAAAAGTTTGTGATGGGGTGGAACATAGTGATGTCCACAATCTCAGTCTGGAAAAATGGTTTATATAAAGTGTCATTAAAATGGATTTGGCCATTTTTTATTTTTATTTTTCAGCAGCAAAAAGGAAAAGGGAGAAGGAAGACAGAAAACATTTAATCCTGGCTATCTTTTTTTTTTTTTTTTTCATTTTTTTTACTTCTATGATCAGTAAAAGGAAAGGGAAAGGTTTGATTTCTTTAACTGTGCATGACTCTAGAAGCGAAGGGGGGCTAAGCCCCTTTGGAAAGAGCTGAACTGCTGGTGTATTCATATTATTAATGGCTTTTGGTAATGATTTTACTGCACAAATTGTTATGAGACTGTTACAATGCAAATGGGATACCAGTGAGATTTTCTATCTGAAGACCCCAACCACAGACCACTGATATCGCTGGAAATTCTCATATTTAATAGATTTTGGATCACTCTCTATGCTCATAACAATGAAGACTACTTATTACTTAGTAGCATTCATTTTGTAGGACTAGAGTAGATACTGATGTAGAAAAAGCCTTTTTTTCCCCCCTCCTGTAACACTGTCTCCTCGAGAATTGCAGCCGAACGTCCTTGAAGACATAATAGCTTCATAAACCCAGGTATGATTTTTCACAGGTAGTTCACAGGGCTGTCAGTTCCTGTGCTTTTTAATTCATAGTTTGAGGAGTCTGCCTAAAAGCCCATGCACCAGGATGCATGTGATGACAGGAACCCCCCATAAAAGTCTCCAGACATTTCAGCTGAGGACAAAGGCTTGCAGGGATGACCTGGGGACATGCTGAAGGCTGGGGAAAAAAGAGAAAGGAAAATCAGCAGGCAAATAAAAAGAATATATTACATTTATTGTGGGGTTTTTGCTGGAGAAAGGAGTACCTGTGAGTGATCCATACTCAAAATCATCGAGGATTTAGGGCAGCCAAATGCTTAGACTGCAGACACTTTGGGCCAGGCTTAGAACAGCCCTGCCATCCTGTAAGGGGCATCTGGGAGTTTCCTCAGGGCCACTTACACTGCACATCCAATTGTCCAGCACTGCAGTCACTGCACTGAGTGAGGTCATTAAAGCTGAATCCTCTCCCAAGGCACACCTGAGATGGTGCTTGAAACTCTCCAGAGCCTGACCTGCTGCAAAAACCTGGAGCAGCTCACCCATCCCAGAGTCGATCCCTGTAAAATCCCTGAGATTTAGCCACAGCTTTGTGAAAGCAGAGGAAGGAAGCAAATGGCTCTGCAGGTCACAAACCCTCTCCTTTTTCAACCAGATAAAACACAAATGAACAGTTCAGTTTGTGTAGGCTCACACCTAAACACATGTACGGTTATCCCAGTTTTCCTGGCATGCCACAAGTTTGCAGAGCTATGGGATGAGCCGGCAGCAGGTCCCACAGCACAGGGCAGTCACTGCAGTGCTTGTGCCTCAAGACATCCTGAAAGAGTTAAAGGCAATAATGCGCTCAGGAATGGTTGTTTGCAGCATGGGCTGATATTTTTTTGTCAGCCTTGTGACCTGCAGGCACACACCTGGACCCAGGGTCAAGTTACAGCCAGGATCCCTGGCCCAGGGTCAGGACCTGGCTGATGATAAGAGAGGGAGGCCCTCCTTTGGCAAAAGCCATCACTTAAAGAAACAAGAGAATATTAAGGAATATTAGATGTCGCTCCGTCTTCCTTTAGGGTTCATTTCCCTTCCTTTAATTATCACAAAAGGTAAACACTAAATATTCCAGGGAGTCACGGTCAGGGGAAACTCCATGAACTGCACATTCATTATGGCCTGGCTGTGAAAGCGCCAGGAAAAAAAGAGAAGTTGGTGGGCTGCCCTTATTAAACTTCACTTAGCTACTGGTAATTATGAACCTAGATTGAGACTGAACAGCTCTAGATTGAACATTTCAGCTCTCCCCTACTGCAGCATCATTTAAAAACTGTAAGAAAATGTCAGTGAGAAGAGACCATCTGTTTTCTGAGTGGAAGCCCACAGAAGGAAGAAAGAAAGAAAGGAAAAAAGAAGAAACAATGCATGTATAAACCTTCAGCTATAAACCTTCTTTAGAGGGTATTGGAGAGAATTTAAGGATATTTATGCAAATCATAAATGATAGCTATAAACTATATATACTTTTAGCATTACTATTTTACTTATTTCACAGGCAGGTAAAGCAAATTACACAAAAAATTAAATACTTAATTGTAATCATCAAACAATCAGATATTGAATACTGTCGCTCTTTCTCATGTTCTAACCACTAAACAAAACTGCCAGAGATGTTCCAAAGTGCTTAATAAATTGTGCCCAGGGGGTGATTTTCCTATGACTGAAATGCAGCTGGACTGAAAGGCTGCTGTCACTCTGCACAGACTCAGCTCTGTAAAATGGGGTGTTGCCAAAGGAACTCATAGGGGAAATTTTCGGTACAGTTGGCAAGGTGTGATTACAGGCCCTGGATTAGTGCCAGGATCTAATTCAGACCTAACACCCTCCTTCCTGGAAAAAGTGTGGGCTCTTTAATAGCCCCTGGTTTTATGTTTCACCTGCACATAAGTGAGTGGCACCAATGGGAGATGGAGGCAGCCACAGCGCTGTGAGCACCATTAAATCTTCCTCAGAGCTGAAGCGTTTCGTAGTGATCAGTATTAGCCATTGACCTGATTTGTCAGCCTATCAAACGGGAACCACGTTCCTGGAATTACCCTTCTCTCTTCATTCCCCGAAAATATTTCACGGCAAAGATCAGCCTGTACCACACTGGTGCAAATGGAGAAATCCACACTGGACATTGGGCTTTGTCTTTAGTTTGTATGGGATTGTTTTTTTTTTTTTTGGTTTTTTTTTTGGTCATTGAGTGTGTCTTGAACAGCTGTTGTTCCTAAAGTTGACCTTCTTAACCTTCTTAGAAGGCATGAGATGTGATATTATCTAGTTTATTATCTAGTTAAAAATGTCCACTTTGGAAAGACAATGTGACTTTAAATCTCTCTTGGCCCTTTGTAATATATGTTATAGTTTAAGCAAGCAATGTCTTTCCATTAAAACTATAAACTTCGCTAGAATAATTAAGACTGATTTAAAGTAAAATTAAATTTGACATGTGGCAGGTGAAGCAGTGCTATTAATTTCAACTGCATATTTGGCAACAATATTGAGGGAAAATGGGGGCATGGGTAAAAAGGGCAGAGCTGTAAGTCCTTTCAGGCTCTTGGTCAAGTTGAGGGTGGAGAATGAAGCATATTTCAACTCTCTGTGGGCTGTCATTTTCCTTAGAAGTATCAGACAAGAGCTTACATCTATTCTTGACTATTATCTGCAATATACTGCATCCAACGGAAAAGGGGAAGAGTGGAAATTAATATTTCAAAAGTTGTACCTCCTTTGGCCTCTCCATTTTCACCTTTTATTTATAACTTCACTATATTTTTTTCTTATTAATTCTATAATTTCTAAGCTTTCCACCTTTGGAATTCCTGTGGAAGGAGCTTATCTGGTCCTTGCCATGATTTGAGAGGAGGCATTTTTCTTATTCTGGTTTTGGATTTAGGCAACAATGACAAACGCCTTCTAAACTATCTGTGGCAATGAAATTGCATGCTAAGGGCCACTCTAGGAGCCAGTCCACTTTCAGGCTGATTTCTGATTTCATATAAAATTCCAGCTGAAACCTAAACCCAAGTAAGACCAGACAGATCTAGTAGAGACTAGTTTGGGTGTGAGCCTACATTGCATCCTCCACTGAGATTATCAAAAAGGTCTCGTTATTATAGTCATCAACCATCTCATTTCCTGCCAAGGAATATTGGCGTGAACCCTCTCCAGAGTCCATCAGTGCCCTTGATCCTGAGAAATTACTGTTGAGAAATAGAAATAATTATGTTCTCCTCCTCCAACCCAGATGTGGTATCCATATCTTGACAGCTTTTCCTGTCCAATGTCAGCCAAGGGAGTGAAACACAAGTACCCAGGGAAGGATTTCCTTTTTTGAAATCAATAAATTCTAATTGCCAATCATGCAAATAAATATGCCTTGCTGGAGCAATGTTACAGTCCACCAGGACCAAATGGCATTAACTCATTGAGGAAACTTCATCCCCTGATTGCAGATTGAAGTGAATGAAAATGTCTTTTAGGGGACCCTGCCATCCTGGTTCTGATGACTGAATTCTAATTACATACATATTACTTTTACCTTGCTTATTAATGACAAACATATCAACCTTTCTACCGGAAAGTGAACTAAAAATCCAATTTGACTAAAGAATTGCAAATGCCTCGTGTAAAAGACTGCACACAAAACAAACCAGATGTTCCAAGCTGCATTGAGAGAGCTTTACAGAGCAGCTGGGAGAATTTTTTTTTTCATCAGCCATTGGTAAAAGATATACATTGCCAGCAAGCAAACCGCTTCTATTTTTAATACTCTTATAATTGGTTTACTCCTGTAACCAATGCAATATTAAGTCAAAAGGGAGGGGTGAAAGAAAACAATGATACTGGTCAAAGTTTAGAAAGGTCATGGGGTTTGTGGATGGAGAGGAGAGTGGAGGAGGATAGAGGTTATTTTTCCCCATAAAGCTTTCTTATTTACTGCAAGGTTGTGAAATTTGGAAAAAATACTAATAAAATTTATTGCCAGGGGTTGTAAGAAGATCATACCTTGGTTCTATTTTCAGCTCCAAACAGATTATAGGACAATGGAGCATAAATGGAAATTAAAACAGATTTAGAACAGACGTTAGGAAGCACTTTTTCACATCGAGGATAATAAATGTGTGGAATGGCCTATCAGGCAAGGTTGTAAAGGCAAAGACACTGGGATCATTCACGCAACAACTTGGGAAATAGCACACTAAAATGGAATGAGTCTGGATGGTGAGGCGGCCTCTGTTTAGATTTCTGGGATGCTTCAAGACTGCAGGTTCCCTTCCTTTCCTTTCCTTTACAAATGATAATTTAATCTATGATTTGTTGTTTTTTCAGGCAGGTTTGTCAATTGCTTTTCCCATAAGGTGGAAGATCCCTCTTAATTCCCATGTCACCTGCCTTGGTCGCTTATGATGGGGAGTGCAAGAGAAGAAAATTCATTTTGGGAAGCCAGTCCTGAGTATTCTTGTATTAATGTCAAGATACTCCAGGAATCCTTTCATTTAATGAAGAACTTCTGGGGAAGGTGCATAATCCCCAAGCACTTACATTGTTTCCAGCACAGCCTTTCTAACATGCACAGATCTCTACTATACTCATCCATACCTAAACCACATCAATTTAGGTTAAAAGGATGGAGCAGCTTGCTTGAGTGCCTCATTTCAAAGTGTATCCCCACTTTATCTCACTATTCATGCTCTCCCCAAGGGTCCCAGGGTAAAAGTGTGGATCTAGTGGGAAGGAGAAAGAGATGCTGAGTCACAGATCAATCACTTAGTGTTCATGTTCTCCTTTTCCCTCTTTGGGCCACCTGCATCTGTAGCTGGCACATTTTCCAACCACACAAGGCACAGTGGCCAACACCAAACTTTACAGGGTTCACCTGCCTAAATGCAAGCAAACCCTGCTGCACCTAAACACAAGAATAGCTCTGTTCCTCCAAGATGTCCTTGAGTGTTCCTAAAGCTAAGACTCTCTGCCTTTCTCAAAGAGACCCAAGATTTGGCCAAGAATAAACAAAGTTCAAAAGCTTTGAGGCCCTCGTCTAAGCCTGTGATGGTGAAGCCTCTGAAGATTGTGTGTGCAGAGAGGTGAATTCAGGAGCTTAAAAACTGACCAATACCTATCCAAATTACCTATATTCTTGTCATTTTCCAGAAATGAGTGGGCACATCACCTGGCTTGTTCTTCAGTTCTCTCAGTCTGGGCAATAAATGGAATTTCTTAAACAAAATTACAGCTCATAAACACAAACACTGCAGGCCTCCATTTCCTGCACAAACCTGCTGAGCCTTTGGGGCACTTGCCTATGCTGAAGATGTGGGAAGCCAAGGTAGGGGTGCACTGAAAACTTCGAAAAGTTCACCAAATCTGGCCGTGTCAGAGAGTAGATGTCAGGATCTGGTTTGAAAAAACCTCACCTTGAATCCTGTGACAGGTCAGTGTAGATACAATTTCTGTGTGAATACCAGTGTTCTCCAGCAGCATTACACCCACAGCTGGTTTCAACTTCCTTGGGCAGTGTTCTTAAGCAGAATTAAGATATTTCTGCAGGGATGCACCCAGAGAGTGAGGCCTCACAAGCCAGCACAAGGAAGTGACCAGACATGAAGTGACAACCCAGAGAGTCATAGCCTGGGACACTCATGTCCATTATTGTCTGCGTGCACTCTAATAGTATATCCTGGCCAAGGATTTCCACATGCTTTGAAACATAAATTATCTTGACAAAGCTTCTCTGAAGGAGATAAAACTTACAGGAGAAGAAGGTCAGAGCCAGAGAGACTGAGGGATTTGCTCAGGGTCACAGGACTGGTGAGTCAGTGGGTTGTGGAGCAATTATAGAAATCCTTCTCTGCAGCCTGTGCACTAAATATCCTCATCACACATAAGGTATGAAAAAAAATTGCATTACTTCCCCACTGCATGCACTGCAGTGTAATCATATGTGTGATATTATTTTATTTGTTTAGGATAGGATATCGCATGAATCTGACTGAGGAAATCACACCTCTGTAGAAGAACTTGAAAAACTATATTTTGGCAGCTTCTCTATTCAAATCAGCAAGGACACTACAAGAAATGCATAAAGGTATGAGTTTTCAGTGATGAAGTAATCAAAGTGGAAAGTGTCTCTGCCCATGGCATGGGGGTTGAAATTAGATGATCTTTAAGGCTCCTTC
This sequence comes from Ammospiza nelsoni, assembly GCF_027579445.1. Classification (NCBI taxonomy): domain Eukaryota; kingdom Metazoa; phylum Chordata; class Aves; order Passeriformes; family Passerellidae; genus Ammospiza; species Ammospiza nelsoni. Next base: position 5,285,144 of record NC_080646.1, on the reverse strand, counting down.
CAACCCAAATCTGCCTACAATTCTATGAAAGGTCTGTAAGATAAAAATAGGAAGAAAAAGTCTAATTATAACTCAGCTGTCCTGGAACTATAACAGTACCAAACTTTATTCAAAGGCACAGTGTGTTTATTGGGGATTTATGACAACATTGGAATCAGGAACAATTGTATTGATCACACCAGAACCAGAAAAATTGTATTGTTGTATTGATGACAGTTTTAAGAGATGGAGGCTGGCTTACCTAATACCTGTATCTAGCTGGGAAAAGCTGTCTCAGATAAATCAAATCTTAGTGTACATGCCTTTTGCCAGCTTGATCAATAAAGTATTTACATGCACCAGTAAAACGCAAGGTTTTTTAGTCTCAAAATAATAACTTGTTTTAGATCCAGGACTGGGATTCCAGAAAGTGGCAAATCACTGTATCCTGTGACACTATTATGCTGCTAGAGGTTACCTGAAGGGTAACCCCAGCAAACATTTTCCTTATAAGTTTCTCATTTTAGGCAATGTGCAGAACTGTAACCAGCCAACATCCACCCATCTCCAACAGCCATCCTGCAATATCCACAGGATTCCAGGGACTCCTCAGCATGGCAGAAGTGCTCATGCCAAGCTCTCTTTGATCTGAGAGGCCAGGAGCAGCATTCAAACCACCCAGCTACTGAGCAGAGACTGATCAAAATGCACAGTCAGTTGTCAGGGATGGTGATGACCCTTGTGCTAAAGGGACATTTGGCCTGAGTGGGCACAACAAAGTGGGATGCTCAGGGCTGGTTACAAACCTGACTCCTCATGCCATGGCAGCAACAGCACAAAACGCCCTTTTTTTTTTAAAGAAACTAGGCCTAAAATCATCCCACATGTGTTTCTTGTTTTCAACCCCCCACCCCTTAAATCCAGATTTATTTATTTTTTCAATAAAGACATCCCCTGGGTTTAATAGTAGCTATTCTAGGGTCTGAAGTTAGATTAATCACATCCCACTAGCAGCATTTTAGCTGAATGCAAGGGAGGCCTTTTTTTTTTTTTGCAGAGCATCTCCTGAGCTGAGCCCAGCTCCCCCTGTGCCATCAGAGTGGGGCTGGTGCCCCGTGTTTACGGCGCAGGAATGTCGATGAGGGGCTGGAAGTCCTCATTGTCAGCCTGCCACTGACTCTCTGTGTGACTTTGGAATTAAACACAATTTCCCCATGGCTCGCTGTGTCCCTTTTTGTCAAAGCTGAGCCACACTGACAGAGGGTGATGTGTGGGGGAGGTTTTGCACTACCACTGCAATTTCGTGTGCTATCCGTATCCTGTGGACAAATAAATACATTCACTTCTAAGGACAGTCAGTCCACGCCATCCATCATCACTATAGACACATAGAGGGGAAAAATGATTGTGAAATATGCCCAGAATCCGAGCTGGTTTTGATACCAGTGGATGAGATGCCATTTTTTGGTATAAAAGAGCTGAATTAAAGGCTTGAAACTGTGTATAATAATTATGAGAGTAACAAACAGGGTTTCTCTTTCAAGACCATTTACACATTTACTATGTTATCATTTCTAATTCATATTAATCAGAGGGTTCATGAACTCGTAACTGAGAGCCATTTGCAGCATAAATAACTTTATCTGGCTACTAAAAATACACATATTTAATATGAAACAATAGGGTTAAATATAAGCAATATGTTTAGGCAATTAACCTGCTGTTTCCACAGATTAATTTAGTCTATACAGGTGGCAAAACAGCACCCATCACTGCGGCATGAAAACACTGTTCAGAATTTAGAAGGCCAAAGAAGGAAATGAAGCTCAATAAATCGTGTTTCTTTCTCTGCCTGGTAGGTAGTTATTAAAAAGGAATAACCTCTGGATAATTGCACTGCAATAGCATGGTAACTACAGCATATTTACAGTCAATCTCTAATAACAGATAACTCACATAGGTTTTTCCTCCCAGTGATTTGCCAAGTGGAAACAAACCCAATTTGAATCCTGCTTTTGCAGCTCGGTGCAGTCTCTTTGCCCCGTTATTACTCTGCTGCTAACAGCGGCCTCGGACTGTCAATATCTTCCCTGCCACGGTTTACACTGGTAGTTGTTATTGTATCAGACCATGAAAATTGATGGTGATAACACACTCTCTAGGAAGGCTCTATACATGTCAGTTATTCAAAATATGTCTCGTTAAATAAATATTTACAAGACTTTCGTTATTTAGCTTATAAACTGTTTGGACTGAGGCAGCTTTGGAGCAGTTGAAGAGCGTTCCAAAGAGTTACTGCAGATTAATCCATGTAAACCACACCAGTGTGCTAAAAATTGCTATGGTGGTTTCTAACTGCCAAGTCTATATCCTTCCAGTCTAAGAAATACAGGACGTATTTTCCTTTGTAATAAAATCTCTCGATAAAAGCAATAAAAAAATACTAGTCCAGAACATGTGATTATCCTGGGGGAGTGAAGGGGAATCATACCCATGGGATGACAGGGAAGTTGGCTTATTCTTGCAGCTGGGAGAATGGATAAGGGTTTGGATTATCTGAGCTGCAGAAATAGGGAGAACCTTAAAATTGAAAGAGGGAAGAGGAAAGCTATTCATTCAATAGTTTAGTAATAATAGCTACTCTGTTAATAGCATAGTAATAATTCCTCAATAATCAGGCATTCCCAAAGCAGGCTTAATTTTGTCCTGGAGAAAGCCAAAGGACACAACAAAGCAAAAGTAGGCAGGAAAAAAGGGAGCCAGTTCTGTTTCTGAGCTTCAGATGTCTCTGCCTTTCCAAGACCCCCAGATCAGTGCTGTACAAGGATTTTGAAATAAACAAACTAATGAGGCTACATCAGGCAATAATGGTGAGGCTCTGGGAGGGCAGGCGCTTTTCACTCCTAAAGATTTCTGCTCAGCAAGCCAAGGTTCCTGGCACAAAACCCAGAGAGCAGGAATGCTTTCTGTGCTTGCAGGGTCGGGCTTGTGAGTGTGTGTGTGTGAGAGAGTCTCTGGGTTTCACACTGTGCCTCAAGCAGAGTCATCCAAGAAACGGCACCGCTTTCTGCCGTGCTGGATGGCTTTGGGATGCTGGTTTTCCACGAGAGGGAGCAACTCACCAGCACAAAAACCCCCTTTTCCCAGACCAACCACCAAATTCACTTGGAGCTCTCAATTTACTCGGCTGACGGCAACCTTGATTTTTATCAGTTCTACTAGATTTGAGAATCATATACCATTACTGATTTTTCATGCCTAAAGTCACACTGGCTGCGTGTGTATTTATGCATATCAGGGGAGAGTTAAAATGGACATTACTCATTTAGAGAAGTGATCCTTTCACTGAAAGGGAAACATTCATGTTTCCAGCTTTGCAACATCTGTTGGGCTAATTATTAGGATGCAAAAATGATGGATTTACCAAAGCAATCAACTGAAGGCTTATTCTGTTGGTGCTGAGTGAGGGGGCCTCAGCCCATGGGGGAATTGAAGCCAGGAGGGAGGTAATTCTAGATTTGCCTGAAGTGTGCTACCCATGGAAGGTACTGGCTGCTATTCAAGCTATTCAAGCCTGCAGCCCCTTTTCCTCCCTAACAGGAGACACGGGAAGCAAAAACAGCTGTCAAAAGGGGTTCAATGTTATTGATAAGCCCTTTGTGTCAACTGAAGCCCCTCCACTGGAAAGTCCAAACAAAACAGCTCAAATTCTGCGTATCAGTGGAAAAACATGTTGGGCTGCATGTGGAATAAAGCAATAAGAAGAAAGTGAGAGTGTAACAGTCACAGTTGATTTTTTACAAACGACTGTGCAATCCACTAAGGAAATCCCCAGAGGGACTTGAAGTTGTAGTCCTGATCCCTTCCCCTGCCCATGCCCCCCCTTCCCTTTTCCAGCAGCCACTGCAGCTCCTCTCCTGTGTACAGCTCAGCCCTGACAGAGCTGCCGGTTCCAGCGTTTCCCCTGTTGTTTCTGTCCTGGCATCAGCAAAGATATTTTGCTCTCTTCTTTCAGACAGTTGCACTTGGAGCATGCATGTTGAACTGCTGGAGAATGGGGAGCAGTTTCTTCCCCACTGCCCATTTCCCATTAACAGGGCACTGAAGGCAGATACAGTAAGATTTGTTTCCAGTTTTTGATTCTTGTAAAGAGTTTCACTCCCCTTCCTGGCCTGATGGGCTCAGGCTTGGGAGTCACAGCTAAGCCCTGTGCTGGATTCCAGAAACCTGGCTTGCTTTTGTACCTCTGTGCTTTATATTTCATCAGGGAGATGATTACCTTGGTCCTCTTGTGGCTTCCTGTTGTCTTGCCTCCAAGAAAAGGGTTGAAGTGACACAAATAAAAGTTGACCAAATTTGTGATGCTGGCTTCTTTGTTATAGGGAAAAATGGACCAGTGAGCTTGGGACTTTATGTAGAGGACATATCAGCACAGATGTATTTGGTGTAGGCTTCAATAAATCAAATCTTTCTCCCCAAAATCACTGGAAACTGTGCTGTTTTGAAAAAAAGTAACTTTCCTCTGCAAGTAATATATATTTTCATATAATCTCGACCTAACCCAATCTATAGTCAATACAAATGTAAAAATATATAAGAAAGCGTATTAGAACATTTGCTTGCTACTGGAGAGAATAGCTCTGTTGCTCCCCAAGAAAAACTGGAAATGTGAAACTCTTGGTCCTGCTTGCCCATGACATTTCCTCAAACTGTTGCTTTCAGGGAAGCAGCGTTGTGATGTTTAAACCAATAGCCAAACTACGTGCTAATTTGAAATTTATTTTACATCCTTTGGACTTAATAGCTACCTTTCAGCATCTGTAATTCCAGGCTGGGGAGTCCTAACAGGCATCTGGGGACAATCCCAGCCCCGCGTGCGTGTCTGTGCATCAGGGGTCACGAGGCATGTCCAATACATTAAGACCATGACGGTTACAGCCCAGCTATGTGGGCTTGACTCCAGTTCAAGCTACAGCAACAGCAGTTCTGGAAGTCTGGAGTTTAATCACTGGTGTGTCAGCCAGGATGGCAGATGTCACCTTGCCAGCAGTGGAAATCATGTGTCCCTTTATTCTGTCGCTTATTTTTATCCTTCCTTCAGCGTTGCAGTATATGGCAGCACAGTGCATTTGCAGTGCAAATTCTGGTCTGTGGTGAGCAGACTGATGCAATCCAAACGCATTTGACACCTTTTATACTGCGCAGTGTCAAGTCCCAATGAGATTTGTCACGTGCAAAGTAATTTATGAATCGTCCTTTTTACTTTATGTAGCAAGAACCATTCACAGAGTCATGTTATGCTGTGAGCTTAACTGGGTTCCCTCAGCAGAGGATCAGGACCTAAAATAAGTGCTGGAAATGTCTGGCATTCAGCTTGTGTTGAGATGAAATGGCTCAACCAGGAATTGATTCTGAGAGTAGAAATCCCCCTTCAAAAACAGAGACCTCCAAAGAAGGGCAGGAAGAAGGAACTGTGCACGTAGTTGAAGCTGCTCTTGTTGCCTGATTCACCATCATTCACACCAATGACTGCTACAAGATACCATCACAGGGAACTATATTTGGCTCCCATGTCAGTGAAGTCATCCTGCTGATTTTAGGGAGAAAAGAGTGGAAAGCCAAAGGGAATATATTTTAAAAAGATATGCAGTGTCAAAAAAAAACCACCAATACATTCTGTAAATATAAGGAGTCAACTGCTGAAATATTTGCAACAACCACAGCTCGGTTTTCCTCACCAGGAAGATGTACACCCCACTGTCAGCAGCAAAACAAGTTTCAGGGCAAGCTCTAAAGTCTTCAAGACCTCACCACTTGCCCTTGGAGACCAGTAAGTGCAGTTTGCCCCTTTCACACACAGTGCAAACCTGTGACAGGTTCACAGCCACTGAGGAGGTCAATACTAGATCTGATATGGACTATTCCTAAAGTATTTAAGTCCTTTAGGTCTTACAAGAGCCTCCTGTCGTAGTTCCTTGATCAAGTGTCCAACCTCTCAAATTAAATTTTCTACATTAAAGGGCCCAGCACTTCTATTCATCATAGGTGAAGCTGATTCTGTGTCCCTTCAAAAGCAGCCACAACAGCTGTTCCAACAAGAAGGGAAAAATTGGCTCTGCTTTATCTTAAGAAATATGAAGGTCATCTGGGAAAAGGCTGAGTCTGCCCTCAGGAAGAAGCCACCTTCACAAATCTGGCCAGGCATATGTGAGATGCTGATAGAAGGAAAGCATTTATTTTGCTTTTTCTTATTCCAGTTTCTACCTACTCCAAGCTCCACCAATGCCCTGCTCCGAGCCCAAGTTTACAGCCAATAGTAACTAATACTGAAATGGCTGCATAGATCAGGCTGATGATTCACCTCAGGAAAAGGCACAGTCCTAAAAAAAAGCCTAAAAGTAACTAATGACATGATAACCTGTTTTTACAGGTGAATTTAGGCATTTTTGTAGTTTCTAGCTATCACTATCTGACACAAGATAGTGGACACATGCTCTTAGTGGTGGAGCTCTTAGACTATCAGGAATTCTATGGAGAAGAAGTGGCCTTGTTTATGCTCTAAAGTTGCACAATTTTGGAAAATTCATCTAGGAAAAAAACAAATGCAATGGAAGATATTCTGGGTTAGTTGTGGTGCCAAGTAAATAAAACCTTTTTGGGGATTTTTTTTTTCCTTTTCTCACTTTCTCTCCAGTAACACATGCTTTGGCTCTATATTGTGCACTGGGTGAAAGTGCTCTATCAGAGCTTTCTGAATTCGGAAATAAAAGTGCTTAAATCAATAATGATAATAATAACTCAAATGCACTGTTATTCAATAATGTTATCTAGCTGAGAGAGAATAGGGCCATGCATTCCTGGGTAAGCACAATGGAAGGCCTGGTTTTGTGTATGCAGTTATGGGTACCTTTCACTATCCCAGAAATATAAGAAAAAACTCATTCAGAAGTTATATTCTAAGTTAAATCTGCACATTTGTGATGTGTGATGTGTTTGTGTGTATGCCTAGTCAGGAAAAGCTGATCTGTAATGCCTAATTTAGAAAAAAAATAAAAGCAAAATATGACCTTGAGCGTATGAAAAATCAGCTGTTTCTAATGTTTGGGGATGTTCCTACTTATAGAAAAAGAAAAAAAAAAAGACTAACAGAGCATGCTAAGAGCTGACATTACCTAAAGGTTGAAATTATTAAACTGACAAAGGAATGGGTAGTTAACGCAAAGGTCAGAATAATGTATTTAACGTAATTAATCTCCCCATGTCTTGATAGAGCCAGGGCAGGGGCCCTAAATCAATGTTATGTTTGAGGTGTGATGTAACACAAAGGTACAAAAAGTTAAGGATGGAATGTCAGCCTTAACTTTAAACATCCTTTTATTTGTTGGACTGTATAACATAACAGAACTTTACTTAAACATTGTATTTGGTGTGTTACATGAAACCGCGGTGTGTGAAAGGAGGTTGCATTCAATCAGCCACACAAAGACGACTTTCTTGCAGCCTTTGAAAGGGCTTTTGGACACAGCTTTGTTAAATACCACTAGCAGGGATTCAAGATTGGCCCACCTGTATTAGTTAATTCCCCACGCCCAGACCCCTCTGTTGCCAGCCCGCCTCAATTTCGGGTACAAATTGCTTTCCTTAATTGTGGTTTAAAACCCGTATGAATCTCTCAGCCTGTGGAAGCTGTTTGTGGCAATAATTTTTAATAAAGTTCCCTTTTCGTGCAGTCTAGGAAGAAGGAAAGGACAGGTCCCAGCAGCCCTTTTCGCAGCCTCATTTGCATACTGGGTTAGGCTACTTAATAGTCTCATTAGCACCATCTGTTGGGAACCCGCTAATAATGCACTGCACCAGGTAACTGGAGACGTGAAAAATCACAGGGACACACCAGTGACTCGTTGCCAGGCCAGTTATGGCTCAGAGAGCGCTGGTTTGACTGTGCAGTGGCCTTGCAGCTCCACGACCAACTGGTCAGAGCACTTTACTAATTCTGCGCTCACCAAGGCACTTGAGGCTGCCACAGGACTTTGATTCAACAAATTCATGGTAAGCAGAAAACTGCTCAGCTCCTTGCAGGAGCTGCCCAGCACCTCCTAGTATGATTTTTGGATGAAGAGTCCTAGACCGGGAAGGCGTTAAACGAAACCCGGTGACATGCAGCAGCTTCCCAAACCTGGTGTTTCCCCACACCAGACATGTGGGTCTCTTCTGAAGCTGCTGCCTCACACACACACAGGTGTTAGAACCTGGTGTAGCAAACTGGAAGGGTAAATGAGCTGGCTTTTTTGCTTTTTGGGAGGTTTTTTTTTTTTTGGTTTTTGGTTGGTTTTTTTTTTTTTTTTTTCAGTGAGTAAAACCAAGCATCTCTTACAATAACAGCAAAAAAATACAAGCTGGGAGACCTCTGAAAAGGTTGACATTGCCAAATCATTATTGGAGCCCAAATTGAATGCCACTGCTTGGTTTGTTTTTACAGTTGGCCAGCCCCAGGATTGCCATTTAAATACCAAAGGCAGGGCTGGCTCCTCAGCCTGATGTGAATGAGGCTTTACCTCCTGACAGCCAAGGCAGCAGGAATGCCCTGGGCACAGCAGACTCACGGTGTCAGTGGACATCACCTGGGTGGTTTTGCTCCTCACCCTTCCACTCCCAGCTCTCTTCAAGCCCTACACCATGTCCAATTCCATATCCTGCAGTATTAAGTTACACGGGGCAATCACTGAAAGTATTTCACATTCATTCTTTCAATACAGGTGGTTATGCTATTAAATGTAAATTAATACAAATTAATATGAAGCAGATGAATTCCTTCCTTTCACTCTGGATTCTTTCCTTTCTAGCCAGCCCTGTTCTCTCCCCTCAAACCTCCTGGATTCCTATTATTTTTAGATATTGTGCTATTAGGCAAATTTGGAATCCAAAACCTACCCCTGGAGTATTTATTTTTCTGGATCAGCTTCATTTTCCACTAAATAATATACCAGCCTTATTTCTGCTTGTACAACTGGCCTGAGCTAAGGTGTGTCAGGAGTGGAAGCCTGAACTTCTGCTTCCAGTGCTGGATTTAAGTCACACATATTATTGCCTAATTTTTTTTTTTCTTTTACTTTTTGTCTTTTTTTCTTTTGGCAAAATGTTTAGTGGTTTCTAAATTAATCTGAGCATGATGTTCAGTTCCAGGGCCCATTGTTGACTTCTTTCCCAGCCTCTCTTTTTCTGGAATTCTCCTTTTTAGGCGAGAACAGCTGTGCTCTTATATCTCTGCAATGTGGCCGTGTTACAAAGGTGAATACTTGTGCATTTGTTCCATCACTTTCTGTTTAATTCAAAACTAATTGCTGATACATTTTTTTTTGGAGGGCTTCTGGGGCTTAGAAATTATGGGATGAGGTTAGCACAGTAGTTCTGTTTTGTTCACAAAAGAATGTAGAATGGATTTGTTTAAAAAGTTATCTGAATTACTCGTAGAAGGTTTGGTACAGGCTATTTAAGGCCTCCATCCTTTAGGATTGATTTGCATTATGGAAAAGCAGTAAACTGTTCTGATCTAAATTGATGCCCCTCTCTCTCTTCATATCAGTGTGCAAAACCACAAAAAGATGTTCCCTTCCGTGCAGCTTTTTTGGGATAAATTAGTGACAGAGGTAGAAGAGGCTGCTGGGGCAGCAAGCTGATGGAAGTTGTGCTGCTGGCTGGTTTGTGGTGCTGTCCCTGGATTAACTGGGATCAGAGGAGAATGTTCTGTGCACAGTGGTACCTTTGTGGTGATTTCTGGGAGAGGGAAACAGGGCACCACGATCCTTCACCTGCCCTGCAAGAGGTGAGGTCTTTCCTTGGTTGTGCAAAGCCAGCAAGCCAATCTGAAGATACCCAGGGTTATGGCCAGAGCTTCATGTCCCATAATTGTCATTCCTTTGTATTCAAAGAAACAGCAAGCAAAATAGTCTTGCATGAGGAACATATGTGTATGTGAATTACATGTCTTTTCACTGGGTGGAAAACCTGAAAATTCCAGGCAAATTCCATTCTGGCTCAGAAAAACAGGAAAACGTTATTCAGATAAACCTGAATCATTGATCAGAAGCATTTTAGGAAGGGAGAGCAGAAAGGAGAGTAGATGGAAAAGGACTTAGATAAACTTTCTCAGCTTTTTTCCTCATCTGTCTCCCCACACATACATATGCATGGCCTTTTTTCCCATAAGCATGGGAAAAATGGACAGAGATTTAAATATGCCAACTCTAGATATACAAAACTACTTTGACATTCTTAATTCCCTCTCTCCCAGTTTTTCTCAGCCAAAATAATTTATGAAATATGCCCTGAACTTGCTTCTAGCATCAGGGTCCCTGGACCTTAATTAGCCATGCACTGAAAACTCCTTGCCCCACTTGATGTACACTGGATAATTCAAGCCTACTTCCACAGAAAAGGAAGGATTCTGAAATTAATTTTTGTTCTCTTCATGGAACGAAACATATTTTTTCTACATTTAGTGTGCTTTACTGCTTAATAACATATTTATAAGAGCTCCCCTACCTGTCTCTTTCTGGAATTATAAAACACACATACCCACCTGCAGTCTGCAATACCAGTATTTACAAGCTTATATAGGGATTGCAATATTTTCCCTATAAGTTTTTTCTGTATTTTTCATTTCCAGCTGTTAATGGCTCATAGAAAGTAGAAGATCTAGAGGTAAAGGTGTGACTTAACCACCTACTATAAAACTCTGAAAGTCCCCACTGTACTTTAATGTAAAGGAAATTCACCTTTCCCCAGGCACTATCGTTTATTATATCTGCATATTGTAAATCTGCATATATCTGCACATTGTATCTGGTGGATCTGTTCAGGTGACAAAACAGAGTTAGTGGCATTGTTAGAAACTGCTGGAATCAAGTGCTGCATGTTACCTATCAATGTAATACACCCCAGTGCAAAATTTGAATTTGAACAATATGTTTTCTGCCCTTTTCTTTTTTCTTAGCTTTAGGAAAATGTGCATTTAAACTAATTATTTTAATATTAAATGAACAAAGACTGATAAAAAGGATAGCGGAGAGTGAGGAATAGGCAAATGTTTCCAGAAATGAAAGTTGATAGGATGGATTTCCCCACTGGAAAATTTTATTCAACACTAAAATGGCCAACTCATTGGTAAAATACAGGGTAAGGATCAGTCTATTCTGTCAATATGGGATGGACCAGCAGTTTTATTTCTGATTTCCAGCATACTTAAGTTGATGAACTTCAGCCAGGAAAATTCATTGAATTTTCTGTTGAAATATAAAAAAAGTGTAACTTAGCCTAAAAAACTTCCCATGATGGCATTGCCAGAGGAAGTTCTTAAGCAAATTTGGTTTATCCTACATGATGCAGCAGCCATTCCTTTCCCTGCAATGTTTGTTAGGCAGGAACAGGCTCTGTCACATCCCAGCTCTGACCAGTGCTCTGGTCCTGCTGAGTCCATCCATGAGATTCTCCAACAATCTCCATTTCACTCTGATGTGGAATGGGAGCTCCTCTTTTCATCACAAATTGCCTTAAAGGAAGATTATCTCCAATACTGCTCTGTTTGGGAAATATTGCCCTGAATAAAATGAGTTTGAGTTAGTCCACTACTATGCAAGAAAGTCTGACTGAACTGTGTAATTTAAGGGCATAAAATTTTCAGAAGAACCATTGCTAGACATTTAAGCAAAACACTTAAACACTTCAACTTAAGTATCTTCTTCATTTTCCAAGAATGAATATATTCCTTGAACGTTAGAGGAATCTCATAATGAGAAATTTCTCATTAAAAAAAAATCCTCCTAATTCCCATTACAATTTAAGTTTCTATGTGTGTTTTAATGGGGATGCATATATATAAATATGTATGTGTGTGTATATATATATGTATGTATATATATATACATATATATACACACACACACATATATATATATAGTGAAGTATAAGGACAAATACCAGCTGATAAAATAGTGATTGTAAGATAGAATTAACCTGTTTTGCAGATTAATAAACCCCAGGACTGTGCTCTCATTTCTGCAGGTGTACATCCCTGGGAGCTCAGCTGGCTTCCAGGAGAGTAGAGCCACCAATTCTCTCGGTATTTTATGTGTTCTACTTTCACTGGTCCTTCATAATTTGTATTAGAAGAGGTCATTATCACCCCCTTCTAATGCTTCAATGTTTTGATGTGTTTCATGTGATTTATGGTGTCGGGGGTTTTTCTTCTTTCTTATGTCTCAATAGTTTCTAGTTTAGCAGGTGGCATTTTTGCTGCCCTTTTAGGATGATCACATTTCTGTATTAATTACTAGTAAATTTTCCCATTTTCTTGTTCATATTTTCAACCTTTATTTCTCATGTTAGGGGACAGGACGTAGCAGACTTCACAATTTTTTTTTTCTTTCTGCATGTATAATATAATATTTACATATTATTTAGTCCAGCTGAATCTCCAACAGAATTTTGACCTTCAAAATGCAGCCATAGATTTCTTCCAGGTCATGGCAACACCATTTGGGGTTTTTTTCAGATCCATGACATTTTTTAGCAGCTGTAGAAAAACTGTTTCCGCTCATCACATTTTTTCCTACTATTTCTTTCCTTTTAATACTGGAATTTCTTACAAGCTGGATTGGATCTGTACTAAGTTGTCTGGGTTTTTTTTTTTTTTTTTTAATATGCTTTTGCACATTAAAATCAATGTATTGCACCTTTTTTCATCCACTTAAAAAGTCCAGTGCTTGGTGATAGCCTCAGGTCTATAAAAATGGAATGTCCTTTCTGATAAGGTTAATTAACAGCTCTGCTTGAGTGGCTTAATTGAGTATAAATTTCCTATTATTCTTACACAGCTCCAAAGGCTTCAATTTCTTTTTCTTTTTCTTTCTTTTTTTTTTTTTTTTTCTGGGGGGAGCATTGTCTTACATTTTTGTCTTTTCTTTTTCTTTTTGTCCTTTCCAATTCATTTGAAGTATGACTTAAGTAATAGGGCAACAACTCAAACTCCCTCCAGCATGGATCCCACAGAACAGTTTCCCACTGATACCATAAAGGATAAATCCACATTTTCAGTTCAAACTCCCAAATAATAAATGCAGCTCTTTCCTGATCAAAAAATATACAATTTGGCTCATTGCAAGGGTACCACATTTGGACCAATACTGGACATACAGACTTTATTCTTATTGTTGACCATCATGGTCATAATGACATTTCTGTGAAAAGAGCTTGATGAGTCCACATCTAGTAGGTTCGAATGTCAGTTTGACTCCTTCAGATTCTAATGAAACTCAGCAGTTTGGCTTCTGATAGTATGGCTCAAAATACTGGCTGATGGCATAACAGTGGTATTTCATTCCTTTTTATAACATAATCACAGAAACAGAATGGTTTGGGTTGGAAGGGCCCTTAAAGATTGCCTCGCTCCAATTCCTCTGCCATGGGCAGGGACAACTTCCACTGGAGCAGGGAAAATAGAAGTATTATTATTAATAATGATAAATGGACAGTAGGAATGATATGTTCCTCCTTTCCCTTCTAAAAAACACAATTAAATTCTGTAGAAATAGAAAGACAGGTAAATCAGTGGCTCACTCAGGTTTGATTCACATCCATATGATGCAAGCCGGTCACAAGCTGAGCCAAAGCTGCCCTTGTGGATGACCATCACCATTTCAGAGAGACATGATCTGAGAGAGAAGGATCCCACTGCTCCTGCAGGGCTGCTTCTTCAAACAAACTTTAACATCCACTGTCCAAAGAGACAGAAATGTCATCATCCATGCAGTCTGGGAAAAACCCTCAAAATACCTATTCATGCAGCCAAGGACTCTAAGCTACTCGATTGTAGCTATCTCAACTTCCACTGATCCCTTTGAGCTCAGATGACCTTAGCAGGGTTACAAGGAAGCAAATGGCAGCTCAAAGAATTAACTTTCAGTTTAACAGTTTTAATTCTGAGCCATCCTTTTTCTTCATCCCTTTCCCTGCAATGTGTGGAAGCAAGCTCTAGTCTAAGGCAGGATCAGACACAGTCACTCCCCTAAAGCTGTTTCCTCCATGCATGTACCAGACTAAAGGAAAATGCACCCAACTGGTACAGAAGCAGCATTTTTCTTCAGGGTTTCTTGGTGCAAGTATCAGGTACAAGAATGAAGCTGAAACAGTTTTCACATGTCACCCGACTCAGAGATGAAAGCGCATCCTTATCAATATGCACAGTTTGGGTGTATTTTATTTTTCATGATGTGGCAGTGTAAACAAAAAACCCACAAACATGCACCAGTAATGTCAATTGGAACATTTGTATTCACTGATTTTCATAACTGACTTCCTTTCAGGAGGCATTTGTATTAATATATGTTTGATGTTTAGCAAATCTCCCTCTCTGTTCTTCTGATGAAATATTAAATCTGGGTTCTTTTGAAGATGTTTTAGCTGCAGCCTAGTATCTGGCATTCTTTGCAAGCATTTCCAGCCCTAAGCATAACATATAGATAATATCTGTTCTGCAGTTGCTCCAGGAAAAGAGGTAGCAAAGCTCTCTTCTACTCCACGAGAGCAGGACCTAGCTCTTGCATGTATTCAGCACATACCCTCTTCTGCATCTCTCAGTTCTTCTCAAAAGATTTGAGTTCTATTCTACAAACCCACAGAGGCATTTAACCCATGAGGGAATAGTTCCACTGCAAACACTGGAATTTCTTGCCTGGGTTTCCAGTGTAAAAACACAAAGATTTTTATTTAAGTTTTCACTTAATCCTGAAGGTACGCCAGTTTGCACCAGGAACAGAGCTAAGAGAGTTTTGTTTAATTCAACTGCTTTATTTCAGGTCACACAATTGGAGAGCCCAATCCTATGGAAAAAACCAGTATATAAAGTTGGAAGGAGTTCTGCCACTGCCATGAACCATGGGAACTATGAGAAAAGAAACAAAACAAAAAGAAGTGCTGAAAAAAAAAATGAGTTGGTCCATAGAATCAGCCCTGAAGACCTGGCATCGACCCTGATGTGGAGTAAAATCCACTGAGCAGAATGCCAGAAGATCAGCCTGGAAAGAATAATCTTGACTTGTGTCAGCAGCAAATTTCATTGGGCATGACATTCTAGCAAAGGGTTGAGTGGATTTAGATCATGCCTCTTACCCAAACTTTCCAAATTAGTAACCATAGGGATTTGGTTTATTTCCTTGTTGTTTTGCATTGCTGACAATTTGCACTTCATTTTCTGAACAAATCTATAGCTTGACCAGAGTCCCATCTTTAGCTTGTTATAGAAAGAGGGCTGTGTAACTCAAAAGATAAAACGAAGTTGAAAAGGCAGACCAGAGAGGCTGCCCTGCACACACAAACATTTTCCACTCCTGAACAGCAGCTCTCAGTCCTGGTGGCCTGGCTTCAGCTATGCCAAATGTTAAACCACACTTGTTAGCTAACTGACTGGAGATTTGTCTCCTTAGCATCATTCTCCCCCTCTTTTTTTTTTTTTTTAATTGTTGTTACTCTGCTTTGCCTGAAAGCTGCAGCATCTCACTGTTTATTATTCCCACTTCAGTCAAACCCTGTCCAAAATTAACACGTTGCGTTCTGCAGCTGCTTTCCAGATCCAGTGATGCCAAAATGCAAGGAAATGTAAAATAAACACATGGAAGCTCTTTCAATTAGCACAGAATTTGATCCTGCAAAAGAAATTAAGCAGATAGGCAGTTTTAGCCTGATGAGTAAGCCCAACCGAACATTTATGAAGTTAATCATCTGTTTAAAGTGAGTGCAGGATCAGGTCCGAGGCGAAAATGAAAAAGCTGCAGTAACAAGTGTATTTATGTTCTGTATTCCTTCTGGACTTTTAGTAAGATCAAAGAGCTCTCTGAAAGGCAGAAAAGCAAATAGGTTGCAGATGAACGAACAAAAAAAATGTTTCTAAGCAATTACTGATTTAAAGCATCATTTTTCTTTAAAACTGCTAGTTCATGGCTGGCACAAACAAATAACTGCATAAAACTCAACTTTCCCTCCTAATTCCTCAAAATTCGTAATAAAAATGAATCAGTAATTGAAAGTCAATGGGAGTTAGGCACCTTTTGTGCCTTTGAAAATCTCCCCCAAAGCCTTTTCATCTATGCCTTGCTGTTCTCTGCCTGGTTTTTATGAGGGTTTATTAAGAAGTAGCCATTTGAGACTCCAAACACAAAGCAAAAAAAAGAAAAAAAAAAAGGAAAAGAAAAGGCAAAAGTCAATAAAACCAGAAAACTAGTTGGTCTGATCAGTGTCAAGTTACATTGTTTTCAACTTGAATTAACTGTAGCCATCAATAAAACTATAGAAATGGGGAAGTTGATGTTATAAATTAATGATTATTTGCCATGAGCTTTAACAGGGCTGTGTGTGCCACATTTTATTGTGATGGTTTATTCTTATTTGGTACAACAGTAATTGGGTCTTAAACATGATAAAGCATCCTAAAGGCTGCATTGGAAGCAGGGCTGTCTGCAGCAGGTTTTTAACTCTAGTTAAATAAGGTTAATCAAAGCTAATGAATCTGTTTTATCCATTGCCACAAGTATATTAAAAAAAATGTATCACCAGGTGAAGGAGCTAAAATATGAATTGTTCTACTGCGAACATACATTTTCAGTATGGTAATTCTGCCAGGCCCATGTTATATATTGGGTATCTTAATAGTTTATTGTGCTCCTACATTTGCCACTGGAAGAGGAGGGGAGAGGGCAGAGAAATAGGGAGAACTGTCTGGCAGCCTTCATTGGTAGAATTGCAAGGCTGCTGCCATCCCACCCTGTCAAGAAATTAAAGCAGGAAAGTCTGGCCCATAGTGATGCTCAGCCTCTGCCAGGAGGGGAGGAATTTTCCTGGGTGCCCTCCATGCCCTCTTTGCCATGGTGCAAATGCTGCTGCTTGAACTTTGAAGCCAATAGGAAAAGAGACTCAGTCCTTGTTTCTCCTGAGATTCCTTTGCAGAAATAGATCAGGAGAGAAGTTCTGAGCACAGACACCTGCCTGGCACTGGGGCATCAAGTGGTAGAAGCAGGAATCATTTACTCTGCTTCTGGAATCCTGCAATCTCTGCAACTCCAATCCATGCTTTTTCGCTTTTCTTCTTTTTTTTTCTTCTTTGAATGAATTTTCACCTCAGACTGGGACAAATGGTCAGAGCTGCTCAGCAAGGTCAGGCATGCTGGGTGTCCAGTGAAGGCTAATGGAAAGGAAAAATACCAAAACAAAACCGATTTTAAAAAGGGCAGATTCCTCCATTCTCATTGCTCCTGGCCAGTATATTCCCAGTTTAAGGATCTGTGTGTGGGGGAGAAGGTAGAAAAGAGCGGCTGATATAAAGGAAGGCAGAGCCTGCTGGAAACACTGAGGGAGGGGAGGCCCAAGGACTAATTGCAGCCTTGATAAGGGAGAGGTCCAGCACAGGTTTTGGCACAACACCCCTCTGACAAGCCCCCCCTCACTCTGACAAGCTACAGAACCTCATCTCCCCCATGCTTGATTTCAAGGGAGAAAAAAAAAGAGGGAGGAAAAAAACCAAAACAAAACCAAAACTAGTTGCAAAATTCAGGGCCTGTTAGACTTCAGCTAATTAGAAAAAATGGGTTTCTTCCCCCACTCTGTCCTGCTCCCCCTCTTCCCTTTCTTTCTTCAGCACCTTTTCTTTCAGACATTTAGTCTCAGGAGGGGGAATCCAGCCTCTTGGCTGGGCTGTTTTCAAAACACGCCTTTGAATGCTTCTCCCTAATTCACCTCTTTTGTTTTTCCGCTTTTGTGTTTGCCAGTTTGACCATATAACGTTATACATCTGGTGTATAGCTTGTTGGGGGCTTTCTTTCTCCCAGGGATCCTATGCATTCCCTATAGGACCCTCCTGGGCTTCCATTGGAGCTATCGTGTAACATAAAGGGGGCTAAAGCAGGGCCAAGGGGATGAAAGCGGGGAGGAGGCGAGCGAGGGGGGCACGGCCAGTGGCACACACGCACACACACACAAAATAAAATAAGGTGGGGGCCGGGGCTGGGGTGGGGAGAGGGATAAGAAAAAAAAAAAAAAAAAAAAAAAAAAGCTGAAAAGAATTCTTTTGCTCTTTCCTTTTCTTCTGGCGCTGTTTCGGCCGGACCCTGCGTCAGGCAGGCACTGGCCCTCTGTGGGAAAGTGAGGCGGCCACAGAATAGATAACTCATTTGAATTCCAGCGACATATTCGTAAATAAAGCAAAAGTGGCGAAGGGGAGAGGGGCTGGAGCCGGGGGGTGGAGGGAGGGAGGGATGGGGAGCTGGAGGCTGTGGCTGGAGAGATGCAAAGCTGCCCCGGAGTCCGTGGCTGGGACCCCTCTCCCATCGTCTCTCATCCCCCGAGCCCGCGATCAGCAGTCCTGGCTCAAGCCTGGCCTTTCCCCATTCCATCTCTTTCTGCTGAGAAAACAAGAGTTGGCTGAGCAAGTTGGATTCTTGCTGGTTTTGGCGGCATCCTCTATCGCAGCCGCTGCAGCTGCTTGTGTTTATTGTTGTGGCTGATGCTCCTCATGGAGATGGTCATGCTGGGGTGCAGGAGCATGTCCAGCCACCCTCCCCACTGCACCAGCCTGTGCCCTCCCAGGCAGGGGTGGCAGAAAAGGGGCTTGGGACACCTCCAGGGCCCCCAGATTGTCACTCAGGAGCTCACTGCTATCCCTGTGCCCATTTTAGAGATGGGGAAAAGCTGAGGATTCAACAGCTCAGCCACAGTCCTGCCCCAGAGATGCCGTGTCAAGCTCCAAGTGACAGGCAGGGCTTCCTCCCAGCAACCTATCTCTTCTTAAAAAAAAAAAAAAAATAATAAAAAAAGAGAAAAGATAAACTTTTGGGCCAAAGGGACTTAAAATCTGGGGTGCAGTTCAGCTTTCCCCTGTGCCCTCTTTAAACACTTGCCTTTGATCCTGGTGGAAAGTGGGGTATTTTGTGTTTAAATCTGAAGTGTATGCAGTCCTTACACACTTTTTATTTATTATATATATATCAGATGGTCGCGATTTATAGGGCATTTTAGAATTCAATTGCATACATAATTGCCTATAATAAATTTATAGGCAGCTGGACAGGTGCAACCAGTCATACTGTAAACAATAATTGTATATATAAATATATACATGCACACTTGTAAATATGCATGTGTGCACATACACACATATATAAAGGTAAATTATGGACCAAGCATGTTTTTCTCATCTTATGCACAATGGACATTGTGACTTGTGCAAGAAGTTTCAGGTGGCATTTATTTTCCTGTGCATTGTAACAGGCATAGACAGGACAGAAGCATATGTTTGCCTCCACATCCACACTGAGATTCCTCCAAAAATCTTAGTTAGGCAATAAAAAAATTAAAGTTCTAGATATGCAATTAAAACCAATTTTATTTTTTGGCCCAGTTTCTTTTTTTTTTTTTTTTCCTCTTCTTTTAAAATAATTTTAGACAATGAAAAAGTCACCATGATATAAAGCATCTGTAAACTGCACAGAGACTGCATAGGTTACAGAAATTACAGTGGGGACAGCTTTCTGCCAAAATGAAGTCTGCTCCTGTCACATCACTGTGTGAAACCACAACACTCCGAAATGGAAATTAGCGGAGATTTACAGAGATTCCCCTAAGCCAGCATCATTGATGTTCGTAAGGGTTGGATTTGGCCCCGAGTGAAAAATCTGATTTATCGAGTCATTGTGACTGAGCAACTCGCAAGCAACTGAAAAACATTTCCCTTTAGGGACCATGAACCTGGGCCTCCTTTCTCCTTCCACCTCTGCATTAAGTACAGTCTCAAAGAGCTTTTTCCCTTCCCTAAAATTTTGTGAGTGTGCCAGACTAAATAGAGCCCACCCAAGCAAGCCTCTGGCAGCCTCAGGAGAGGGCTCCCATCCCTCCTGCCTGGGCAGGGGCAGCAAATCCTCTCTTGGGGTCCAGGGCTCCCCTCTGCAGGAGATCCACAGCCTCCACCTCTCCAAACATTTGCAGCTCCTGGGAGCAGCAGCAGCAGCAGGTGAGAACATGGTGGCTGCTTAGAAAAATAGCACTTTGCCAATTGAACAACACCCTTTAAAATTTCGGCTATTAACAAGTCTTTACAGAAACAGGAACTGCCAGTAACAAACTTGATTTCTAATGTCCCCTAGGTAATAATAACTCTCTAATTTGACTGTGTCCCAACTGGCCTTGTGCTGCAGTTATTGCTTGAAGGGGTTGGAAGGGATTTTTTTTTTTTTTGTGCTGCTGCCTTTTATTTTTCTTATTAGTACGTTTTCTTCTTTTTTCCTTTTTTTTTTTTTTAAGTTGTGTTTTGTTTTCCAGCAAAGCAATCTCTTTTAAAAAACAAATTGAAGGAAAGATGGGGAGGGAGGGAATGGAGGGCAGCGGGGAGCGGGGACACACATGCAGAAATTTAATGTGAGAGCTGCTCCTCAGGATGAAGATGTTGGGTTTGGCATGAAGATTGCAATCAGCTGGTTGCTTTGACACTGCTCGAGCCTTTCAGTGACTGAGACAGGCCTGAAGGATTAGGATGTCAAGCCTGTCCTGTCATCTTCAGGGAGCGGGGGAATGGAAGGAGTTGCCTTTTTTGGTTACGTCTTCACTAGGCCCAGAGGACAGAAACCTTGCTGGTTAATTAAGGCCAAACTCAGCCCATCACTGATCAACAAAATCTTGCTTTTTGAGACAAGCAGCGCAGGGGGCTCCACGGCTGATCGCCCTGCGTGCGGAGGAATTTCTCTCCAGAGCCTTTTTCCTGCCCAATGGATGGCTGCACGCTTTGGGAAAGTCAGTGGCCTCCTCCCAGGCAAAGCAGAAGGACCTGGAATTAGCTGACTCAAGCAAACCATATTTATTTAGCAGGCTAAAGGTAACACCAGGCGTGCGTTTCTCTGGCGTTGCTGGAGCTGACGGGAAATATTGATGCTTATCAAGCAACAGTTCTGCTGGTGAAAAGATGTGGCTTTTGTGGGTGTCTTTGCTTCTCTGATTATGTTGTGCTCCCAAGTGCCAGGTAAAGCCTAATCAGACAGTGGCAACAGGATCCCCGTGATTTGGTTGTGTTTTGGAGATGCTCTGACGCATCAGGAGTTTGAAAATTAAGAACTGCCGTATCACCTGGTGTAAATAATGTTGACCAGGCTTTGGGAAAGTCAGTGGCCTCCTCCCAGGCAGCTGTCAGGCAAAGCAAAAGGATTTCTTTGTAAGCAAAAGGCTTATTTGTATATAAAAAAATTAATAATAAAGCCAGTGACTCTTGCTGCAAACTGACTATAAGGAAATCCAAGTGTAGAGCCTGCAACCCTTGCTCACAGACAACCAATGCCCATGTGATGTGTCCACACTGAATCATTTTCATTTCCCAAATGAATGACCTTTGTCAGGAGGATGTAACACAATTTCCCAGAGAATAGGCTCATATGCAAAAAAACCTTTTCCTGAGTGGGAATGCAAATACTGGGACAAGAGTGAACTTTGCATAAACAACGAGAGCAAAACTTTGCTGGTCTGAACAGCCAGGAAAAAGAAGGCAGTGGTAGAAAATGAGATTCACTGGAGTAATTTGTATGAATATTCAGTGAGTCTTCTCAGATACAGATTTCTTCCAGCTTCCTTCATAGTAAACTTAATATCTAAATAATCCAGTGCTGCCAATTCCTAAAATAGCTCCTGGAGTCCCAGCCTGGAATTGTGTGATTATGTGGAAAATTAGCTTCCATTTCTAAAAAAAAAAAAAAAATTAAAAAATCTCTAAATCTTATAAATCCATAGAAAAGATGGGAAGATGGTTTCCAAGGGTTCAAAATGCAAAATGTAGATTAAAAGAAATTCAGTGCCTCCAGCCTCATAAAAATAATGTAATATTCAAAACTTTACTACTCAAGTGTTACAACACAGCTCAGAAGGTGGCATCATACAACATATGGAAACTTTTCCATCTTATTTATTCTAAGGCTTTAATTTGACAGCAGAAAGGCCACTGTAGTGTGTCTCACCTTTGATTGTACTGGAGAAAAAATAACCCTACAAAAATTCCCTTCTCACCCTTCCTATTCTTGTTACCTTTACCCAGTATGAGCAAAGTTATGCCTTGAAACAATCAAAAATTGAAGTGGTATTTTTTTGCAAACCCTGCTGTTGGTAGGTTACAGCAAACATACTTTTTCTTCAGTTTCTGTTGCCCTTATTTCTATATTCTAGATCTCACTGTGTCACAAAAAAAAAAGGAAAGCAAAACATGTAGCCTTACAATAAATGAGGTGAGCTACAGAAGCCTCCTGTTCAGGGAGGGAAATTGCTTCCAGTTAAACAAAGAAATTTAGGGTCTTCTGCTTTTCATGAAAATACCATACATATGGCCTTTGAAATTTGTCACTAAAGAGTGTTTAGCTCTACAGGAAAATTCAGCACTTTATAGCATTTCAGCTGCAAGACTCATGCTTTTTTTTTTTTCTCTCTCTCTCTCCTTTTTTTTGGCCTGCAGCCCAATGTGAATGTATGATCACTAGCACAATAGTTAAACATCTGAGTCGTTTTGAAGTGCCTTCAACATTGCAGTGATGTGATAGGTTTTTTTTTTTTTCCTTTTCCCTTCAACTAGGCAATTTATGGAAGAAAATCCAGTCTCCCCCCTAGTGGTGGCAAGGAAAATCCAGCAGGAGCTGCCTGATTGATCCCTAAAAAGCTGCTGTACTGTAAGTGTAGTGCCTGGAGGTACCTGTTTGTGCAACCATTCCTGGTCATTGCAAAGGGTTGGAAGATTTGTGGTAACTTTTTAAAAAACGTGTGAATAAGTTATTTCAATAAATTTCTCAGGAAGAAAGGTAATAGGTAAATAAAAAAGAAAAATAAAGAAAAAAACAAATAAAAATAAACCACTATGTGAATAAATGAGATAAAATAGCCCATAAACTAAGAAAGAAAGCAAAATATTGATAGAAGGGAAAAAGGTTCGATCCACTATGCATAGGCCAGGCTGTGATGAGAGCCTCAGTCCCACATAGTAAATGGTTTCTGACTGTAGCCATTCACATGTGGATTTTTGGATTTTCAGATGGTGAAAGGCTCAGGGGTGCAAGGAGCCATCCTGCATGTCAGCCTAGTCCAGACATATTTCTGCTGTAAATGGATGATGGGCAGTGTGTTTCCTTGGGACTGCACCACCTCTGGAATGGACAAAGATCAGAGGCATTTCAGGCAGTAAATGACAGAACCACCCTGCAAACACAAACCACCCAGGAGCTGGGAAGAAAACCTTTGGCAGAATGAGTCAGGCAAAGGGATTTCACAAAGGCACCTGGCTTTTGGGTGGGTGTCTTGACCCCTGGCAACTCCTTCACCTCAGCTCTCATCTCTCCTTCCCTGTTTGCTCATTAAAAACCTCTAAAAGCCACATGATCCTTCCCGGCCCAGAACAGGAAAACGCTGGAATTGCTAACATGTTCATGGGCTGAGAAAGATATTTCCCATTGAGCTCCACCCAGATGTGCAGCCCTTTGCTCTGCGGGGCTGACTAAGGCTCAGTGAAGCCACAAGGAGGAACCCCACAGGCGGTGAAGGGCTTTGCCCTCCCCAAAATGTGGCACCATTTTTGTTTATCACTGGCTGCATCCTTTTGCAATTATCTTTGTGAGAGGCTTTCCCTATACCCCAGGGGGCAGGGCGGAAAAGCCAGTCATTCCTGGAGCAGCAGGACCTAATGAAGCCTTGCCTCGGGGACATTCCTCTGCCCTGATTCTCTGGTGTCTGAAAGAGGTTGTGCTCTCAACCATCTCCTCCATTAGCAGGGCTTCTTCCCTCTGCCTGGTGGTTTATCCTCTCAATGGTTGTGGCAAAGGATGAGCTTGGAGGCCACTGCTACCCTCTGCCAGATACCACTGAAGGCAGACAGAGGTTTCAGAAATTATTGGACAGGTTTAAAACAGAAAAACATGAAAACACCAAAAAGATTATGGCCACATAGATGCTCTTTCCTAGGAAGTGAGGCTCAGGAAAGCAGAAGAAGGATTTTCATCTGAAGCTGTGGTCTGAATTTTTAATTCTGTTGCTGTTGTTCTAGCATTTCAACACTTAGAAAAAGCTGGTGGAAGGATGCACATATGCACCAAACCCTGTGGTCTTCAGCTGCTGGGTGAAATGTCCTTGTCCCTTTACATTGGGGAAAAAGGGATCACATCTTTCTGTCCTTGGTGAGCCAAACCTGAGTGGGCAGAGCTGCCCCTGAGTGTCCTCATGCTGCAGGAGATGGAGCAGATGAAAATGAGCCTCCTTCAGCTTTTAGGATAACACCAAACTTTCCTGCTTTGTGAAGTTCAGTCCTGCTGCTACCAGCTGGACTGTGCTACCGTGCTGCTTGTCTGTCCAGATTGAAAACATGCTTGCAGGAAAGGCTGCAGTAAACATGAGGCCATATGCAGAGTGTCAGCTCCTTCCTCTGTCGTTGTGGTTCTGATATTTGGAGGCAACTGGAGCCGAGTTGGAGCCCTTCAAAATCCACCTGCCTTGGTGCCACAAGATGTGAGGAGAAATTTGAAGTTTTCCTTCTGCTCAGCTTTGATATCCAGTATTTGCGTTTGATAATGCAGTATATGCATTTGTCTAAGTCCTGCTGGTGTGGCATGGAGGACTTGATGGAGTCATTTTTCCTCAGGAATTTCTGCCTGAATTCAAGGCTCACTGGGTGCCATCAACACTTCATGAAACTTTCAGCTTCTCTTATCTTTTTATATACATAAAAAACTATTCCATATATATCTATACGCACACACACACACATTACAGTCCAGATCCAAAGGTAGGCCAGCAATAAATACAACTATATTTTTAAAAAAACATATTTTATATGTGTATGTATAAATATATATACACACACATATACATATATATACTTCAGATCAAAAAGGTATGAGCTAGTAATAAATACTGGTATATTTTTCAAAGAAGGTATATTAAATTGATTTGATTACAATAGAGCTGACACATACTGTGCAAAAGAAACAAGCACTGGGAAAATTCATTTACTGGCTATTATAAATGAATTTCCCCGCCTGTTGTTCTTTTTGTGCAGTATGTGTCAGCTCTATGGTAATCAAATCAATTTAAAATATCATCTTTAAAAAACATATAGCGTACATAAGACTTATGTTCTCCATAAGACAAGAGAAATACCGCAGCCTTAATCAGAGTTCTTCCTTCTTTGTCCAGCTGTCTTTCAACTGCTCTGTCTCACAAAAATACCTGACTAGTTTCAAGGTTGGGTTGGGCTCTCATAACGCTGGCATTAATGCCAAAGGGGAGGTGTGGACTTTTTCACCCATATTTCATTCCAGAGGTGTTTTCTCCCATAGGTGCTTCAGTGTGGCACTACATTTGCCACCTCACAGAGCTTGACACAGGGGATGGATCTAAATGACACCAAAATTCAGCCACAGCCTGACAGCCTGGAGAGCAGTGGATCCCTGCAAAGCCTTGATCCTCACTCGCTGCTAGTGGAGGCAGATAAGGCAACTTCTGGCCCACAATATTAGGTGTCCTGCAGCTCATATTGTTCCCTTTCCCACAGACCCAGGTCTGTGTTAGTTGTTCAGAGGAGCTCACGGGTGACCTGTGGAATCTGCACAATAATTTCCTCCCACGTCTCCCCCAGGGTGGTGCAAAGTAGGGTTAATATTTCAGTAACCCTCCTTGGACTGCAGTTGAATATACAGCATATTAATCCTAGATGTTATCACTTCTTCCTCCTCGTTAATCTCTTATCTTCTTCCTTTCTTTTTTCTGGTCTTTGTCTTTTCAGAAGATTTTATAGTTTGTTTGAGGCTTTTAAGTCTGCTTAGTATGTCATGAGTCATCCAGAGGAGTGTTTCTAGCAATACATTTCACATGTTAAATATAACCAGAAGGGATTATCTGGTGATTAAAGAATAAAAAGTCTGGCTCCTTTTCTTAGCACTATCATTAGACTAATTGTCTGTGATCTCAGGCAGGTCATTTCACCTCCCTGCTTTAGTTTTTCCTCCTTTAAAATGGCAACAAACCCATACACAGCATTTTTGTCATATTTAATCTGTTCAGGTTTAGCTTCTCAAGACAGAAGCTTTGGGTTTATTTGTTTTTTTTCCCAGTCTTCTGAGAGACATTTAATGTAGATATGGGAAAGTAGGGAGGGGTTTTATACTTTTTGTTTGTTTGTTTAATTGGTTGGTATTATGAGAATCCAGCCTGGAATCAGCTACAGAAAGGAGCAGATGAGATAAATACACCCATCCTGCAGTCCAACAGTTCCACAAATAGCCTAACAAAATCCAAAATTAACTACCAAGATTCTTCAAATGCCCATTTCCACCAAACAGAAATGCAAAGGGAAAATGTCTTTGGTCCTTACCATGAAGTTTCAGTATAGCTTGTGTGTTACCATGTAATGAAAGAATTCCTGAAAATAATGCCTCAGAATAGCCACTCATATTCCCATGGCATGGATAATCAAGATAATACTGTTGCAAGAGATGATTAACCACTGTAAATCTTTTTGGCAACCCTTCTCAGCAACCCCTTTCTAATATACAAGTTTGGTGAAAAATGACACCATGGACAGTCCTCCTGTCCATCTAATCAATTAGATCAGGAGAGAGGCGTTTTTATTTACTCTGTTGCCCATTGTTTCATGGCTGGAATCCGATGCCAGAGTTTTCATGGTTTAAAAACACCCGTCTTATAACTTCCTGCGTCTCAGCCATATTCCCAGTTTTTTTTCCCCTCTATGCATTGTTCTCTAGGTAGACAGCATTCCCTTTGCCTACATCCTTCACCTGATTAACTACCTCCATCTGCTGCAGATCCCTGTTATTAGCCATGTGTCTTTCCCTTCTTTTTTTCACCCTTTGGGCAGACGATTTCCGATTTCCATGTATAGGACAACATATGTTCCTTAGCTTTGCTACCTCTTGTCAGCCATGGTCACTGCCAAGAATGCCTGATGTGCCCTTCTCCAACTTCTTCATTGCTTATTCAGCCTACAGAGATACTGTGCCAGAGCTGGATATAAGACTGTTAACATGTGTTTACAGGGCCATTAAAGAGCCATTCCACACTGTTATAAACCCCCAGTGTATTTGACCTGGAAAAAGTGACTGCCATGCATTTAGCTGTTTCCAGCTGAATGGAGCTTTATCTCAATGACCAAGAAAACAAAGAGGGGATGGGAGAAATGGGGAGTGAGGCAGGGAAGAGGAACACACACGCATGCACACAGGCACTCACCCCTCTATTTGTACCGTTTAACTGCGGAGGAAGAAATGCAGAAAACACCTCTCAAGTCAGGAGAATACTCCAGCCAGCCAGGGTGTTATAAATTAGAGCCTGTCAGTATTACAATGTATATTAATAGTCACACCTCTTTTTAATGAGTTTGGCATTGGCAGCTGAGAGGAAATACAAGTCATCATGGCTCTGCTCATGCACACCCCGACAAAGGAATCCGTAATAAATCTTCCTAGAACAGCACTCACCATAAATATGTATCACATAAGGCATCTGTTTTACATTCTGCATATAAATCAGCATAGCGCTGAATAGCAATGAATCAGCTTCTCAATGCCTGATTTGATAACAAATCGACTTGGATCTTAGGAGAGAGAATTTACAGCCCTCACCCTGAAGACAGATAGTCAATACTTAAGACGAGTGCCAAGTTAACTTCTCTTCAGCAAGCAAGTTTACACAATGAGATGCTTTGGCGTTGCTGGGGGAGGGGAAGGGTGTGAGCAAGGGGGTGAGAGCAAGATATTTTTTGAAGGTTTTTTAATTAGTGCTTGAAGGACACTGCAGGCTCCGCGTGTGTGCTTCAGCCACTGCTTTGTTCCGTGCTCTGAGTCCTGCAGGTACCGCTTCCAGAGAGCTCCGCTTCACCAGGCTGAGCTCCCGGGATGGAAAATCCAGAGGACAGGAAGAGACATCCCTCACCTGCCTGCTGTTCCCTGGCAGGGCTCTCCAGAGCCGGTGAGGAAGCGAGGATCTGACCCCTTTCCTTAGAGTCATTGATAATAACTTCCTGGAAAGGCCTTTTATTCCAGGTCTGCAAACCAGCCCCGAGTATTTATGGCGCATTTCCAGTATTGCTTCGCTGATGGGATCAGGTCACAGGGGGAGAAAAGGAATAGCTGAGGGGTTTTATTTTTTCCTTTTCAAAGCAATGCCTCTCATGGAAATGTCCCCAGCCACAGGAATAAACATTTCACGATCCTATTCGTAGTAAGCTGCAATGTCTGCAGTCAGCTGAAGAGGACTTTAAGTCAGCTCCACTATGCTGGCTGAAATTCCTCAACAGAAATATTTTCTCAGCAAAATGTAGGTTTTCCAGGAAAGAAAAAAAATCAACCTTCTTACATCTTTTTATGGGAAAATGTCAAAACTGGATGAAAATTTCTAATTTTCTGATGGGAAAATTCAAAAGGAAATGTTTTATTTTCAACTGACATTTTGACATTTCTACTTTTGGAAGTGTTGAAAAATCTCTAAAATGTCGACATTTTGAAATGTCCGAAATGTCGACATTTTGAAAAGAAGCATTATGTTTTCTTATTTGACATTTCCAGGCAAAGAGTTTAGTTTTGATTGAAAATGTCAAAAACATTCGTATCCTGGCTACATTTTCTTCCTCAAAGACTTTTTTTTCCTTCATATTTCAACTTTTCATCCCATTTTAGAATAAAAACAAACATCCTGACTTCCCATTGAATTGAGATTGCATTCTTCAAACAAATGGTCATATGTACTCTGTAATCAGCTCTCTGCTGGCAGGATTGCTTAGCTACAAGGCTGGCCTATCTTTTGGGGATTTTTTTATTTGAGGGCACTGGGTGAGGGGGAATGAGCCTGCATTAGATGCATTTCACTTGTCTTCTCTGTACAATTATATTTCAATTACATTATGCTTCCTACACGATTATTGAGCTCAACAAGCAATCATTTGTCTGATTGCCCAGAGAAATCATGGAAAATAAGGTGGGCAAGGACCTCCAGAGGTCATCTTGCACATCCCTCTGCCTAAAGAACAATCAAGTGCATTTATATAATTCCTTACACATTCTTGTCCAATCCATTCTTAAAGACCTTCATCAATGGAGACTCCTCTATCTCTCCAGGAAATTTATTCTGTTTCTTTACTGTTCTTACTGTAAGAATTCTTTTCTGGTGTAAATTCAATCTACATACCATACACCATGTTCTTTCATCTTTAGAGCTGTCTTGTATGTGTTTGAAGACACCTTCTCCAGAAAAGGGCTTCTTCCAGTGCTTTCTCATAAGCTTTTTGTTGCTTTTCACCCAATATTATTTATTTCTCCTCACAGCACAGCCATACCTATTTACTAAAGTAGGTTTTTTTTCTATCCGTGGGTCAAATTGTGTAGAACCATTTGCTTTCAGAATCAGATTACTGCATCAAACGAGCTATTAGTCTCTTCCAGACCTTCCACTAGTTGACAGCATTCAGTGGTGATTAGTCCTATCTAGCAGGAGGCTACTCAGGCCTCAGTAGGAACAGAAAATGCTCAGAAGTGTAAATCACACATTGGGACACTTTGGATGTGTGACCCAGAGTGTCCCTTTGACCTCTACGTATGCAACTGGCAAGATCATAAGCTGGAGTTTTTGTCTATGTGAGCACAACAGAGTTATCCACAGGACAGGGAAAACCTAGCAACCAGGAGCAGTGGAGGAAGAGGAGTGCTTGTGGGACAGCCTCCATGGCACAGCACCTTCTCCACTGTCCAAAATCCCACGTACTATAACAGCTTTACCTGACCTTCTCTGGGGCTGGGCCCTGCAATCCTGCAGGAAGAGCTGCAAACACGAAGTGAAGGACCAGTGCCTTGCCCTGACCTGCCCCAGGCTGCCCCAGCAGGTGCTGGAAGGGGTAGGATATCCCAGGTGGGTACTGAGATAGCACAGCTGTCCTGCCTGGAGTTTATTCCTCATTATTGTGATTCCTGGATGTATCCCTTCTGTCCCTGTGACCCAGCACAGGAGGAGTGTATAAAGCACTTGGACAGCAGCTACCTGAATATCTGAAGGCGTTTTGGAGACTGTAAAATATCAGTGGGAAAAGCAGGAAGAAGATTGCACAGAGATCCAAGGCAGAGTTTCTTAATATATCACTATTATTGTCTACCAAGGCTGGGGCATCTCTGTTTAAGCCCAGAGATACCATTTTTTACCTCTGGAAGGAAAAAAAAAATAAAATTATAATTACGAGAATTGCAGTAGACAAATGGAACACCAAACTTTAAAACAGAGTAAAAAAAATTCTCAACAACAATAATAATAATAATGGTCAATCATAAACTGATATAGTGCCGGCTTTCCCTCCCTTTTTGCCACCTTACAGGATATCCCGTCTAGCAGCAGGAACAAAACGTGGAAATGAATCAGTCAACAGAGCATTTTCTCCCATTAAAGCTGTTGGCAATTTTGACCCGTGCAGGGGAAGTTGCACATTAAGATGGATATTCCTAATCTGTAGGGACAACTGTCCTCACTGTGGGATGTAGCCTTTTTTTTTTTCCTCTCTCTTTTTTTTCCTTTTTTTTTTTGCCAAAGGATGTCATAGGTGAATGCATTTCTGCTGTGCACAGTGCGAACACACACACAGCAGAAAGGCCTGAAAATTGTTAACCCCTTCTTATTTTAGCTGGATATGCTCTTTTCATATCTCTTTTCCCCTCTGTTTTTTTTTTTTCATTCAGCATGCAACAATCTACCACTTCTCTGGACTACTACAATTTACTTTAATAATGCACAGTAAAGCTATTATTTTCCAGCCTTGGGAAACTTTGGCTTTTATTTTCTCTTATAATCCCATCGCTGATAACCAGTGACAGCAGAAGAATATTAAGATGCTAGAAGAGATTTGCTTTCCTTTTTAACATTCACAGGCCCTTTACATTTGCAAGGTGGGAGAAAGTGAGTTTTGTGCCTAAAAAAGGACCAGGGGTCAGAATTGAAGTTTTTCTTTCCTGATTCAGTAGTGACTGGAAATAGAGACAGTTCATCACTCACATTTGTGCCTCAATTTCTTTATATCATCCCTACTAGTGCTATCTAGTGAAACAGTCATGTTGTATCATCCAGATACCCAAGAGAAAAAACAACAAGACAAAACCACAATCCCTGTTTGTGAATAAAAACTTGGACAGCAGTTTTTGCTGTTTGGGGACTAAAACAATGAGAAATTCAGAGGTTTCCCTATGGTCATATGTGATCTGTGGAAGAGCAAGGTCCTGAGACCAGCACTGCCTCGTATCCCACTTACATTTTATACCCTGGTTGATTTTTCATTATGGCAGTAGTTACCTCCTAATCTAATGACAGTTACTCCACTCACCAGGGGCGTGTAAAGACCAATTCATTCCAGATTGGAAAGTTCTTTGAGAAGCCCTGAATGGAAGGTGCTATAGAAGTGCAATGTGTTATTAATAATCTCTCCTATCTGCATAAATCTCCATTGAATCCTCCCAGTATCATTAAAAGTAAAATAATCCCTCAGCACAGCCGAAGAGCTCAAACCTTCTTTTCCCTTTGTAGGTGTCTGGCTGTTTGCTAAATGGAAAAAAAAAGGCCACACAAAACGCTGACATCTTTTTGTGACCCTTGCAGAGCTACGTGGAGCTAATGAGTTTGTTTTCACTTTTGTAGATGAAATTTCCAGGGGCGGAGGGAATCCGGGGTGGTGCTGGGAAACCGCGGCGCAGCTCCCCGGGAACTTGGCTGAGACCACCATACTTGTTCCATGTGTGGCCTCCCTTTTTGCCTCATTGGACCAGAATTATTTAATGAGCCCTCTGAGAAACCCAGCTCTGGTCCCTTAAGATGGAAAAGGATCGTGTGGAGCTCTGCTACCAGGCCACACAATTTTCAGGCTCCCTTCTTTGCAAGAGGCTGCAGCAGCTCCTTCCCTTTCTGCAGCTGATGGTGAAAGTGGGGAGAAAGAGAACAATAACAAAACAAAATTGCTTCCCACAGCTGAGAAAATCACCCTCCCTTTATTATTTTTTTTCCCCTTTAGGAAAGAAATAAATAAAAGGGAAAGAACCCAAATGGGATCTCTCCCTCTTCAAACATACAAATGATCTTATGTTAGCAGTTGGGATTAAACATCTGTCTGGTGGTTATGTGATCATAACAGATGCTGTGTGCAAACGTTTCCTGCTAGCTTTGTTTTGGTTAATATTGTTTGTGTAGCACATTGGGTTATATTCAGCTGAAGGGATACAGAGTCTGTTTTTCTTCCCCCCCCAAAATTCTGCTGAACTTCAAGCAGCTTCACCATCTTTTTAAAAAGAAATTGGAGGCGGGGGTGGAGGGGAAGAGGGTCATTGACTGATGTCATGTGGAAAGTGATGTCACACAGCACTGATGAAATGGCAATCCACCCGGGTTTTGAGCTGCTTTGATGTTATGTTAGGCCTTTTTCCTCTCTGTTAGGTTGCCCTTGGGTCCACTTGGCCATGCAGCTGGAAATAAATACAGGGATATTGTAATGAGTTTTGCTGTGCAACTGGAGGACCCCGGAGCTCAGCTGCTCGGGATTTCCATTGTTCTTTCTGAGAAACCAGGTTTCCAAATGGAGCCACATGGATGCTGACACTGCAGTCCTTGAAGGCATGAAGGCTTTTCTTTCTCCAGGGTGTTTTTATACTCCATCTGGGGAAACTGAGGCACTGAGTGGTGTCCTGCTCAGTGAGAACATCTGCAGCAGAACAAGGAGCTGCAGGTTTCTCATCACTTGCCTTAACCTCTGTTCCATTAACAGGTAGGTGTGAGGCTGCCCCACTTGTTTGTTCCTGGCTGAGGAACAGACACTGTATTTCCACCCTTTTGCCTTATTACTTCCCTACAGTGGCATCCAGCTGAGCAATTCTCCTCTCTGCAAAGTTCCATCAGGCATTTAGACCACAGCTGTGGCTCAGCACAAAGACCCCCCCTACTGCAGAGCAATGCACCTCACTGCTCAGGGGCCACGCACAGCAGCACCCACCCTCAGCCTATAAAAAAGCAGTCTCAGGAGGTCTTTATGCCTCAGCCAAAAAGGATAACTATTAATTTGTGTCATTGGGAATAAATGTCCCTTTTCCCTTCATCATCATAACCTTGCAAAGCCCTGCTGAAACAGTCAGCCTGGGCAGGAGAATTCAGTATCGAAGGACAGAGATTGTGGGATCTTTTGCTGATGTGTGAGGGGAAAGAACCCAGATTGCAGGGACTACTTCATCCTGCAAGAGGATGGTGGCAGGTAGAGCAGATGAGTGGATATTCCAGCCTGCTCAGCCTGGCATCTATTCCTTGAGCTCTGTCCTTTTCCCAACTGTTTCACTTTGTCGTCTCTAAATGTCCGGTTGTGGTTCTTTCTGTGTTAACATTTGCCAATCATTTCCAGCCAAGGAAAAAAAGAGATTAAAATGATTCATGTTAAATAGCTTCTGGGCAGACTTTTGCAACAGTGAGGGACTTGGGGTCTTTTCACTATAATTACTTTGAAATGTGACTTCCTTTTCCTGGAAAGGAGGGCTGGTCCAGTGAATGGAATACCCAGCTGGAGGCTGTAAAAGTTTTTGTTCAGTGACTGTTTCAACCACAAACCATTCCATGTAAAATCAAGAAATTTCTTTTAATTCCCCTGTGCCTCAGTTTCCCCAGCCCTAATTGTTCATGATTGCCTTTTTTAATAAATAGTTTTGATGAAACAACATTCCTCGGTGGAAATTGTTCATTTAAACTTTCTTCTTGCACCTCTTTGGAGCACTCATGCAATGCTACTATACTTCATGTGTTTTTTAGAAGTGATTTAATTAATCTCAACGAGTTACTCAAACATGGTGGTGGCTGGGATCACATGAGGGGAAGGTAGCTCTATTTCAATGAAATTGGTGTCTTCCTAAAAATATTAGAACTAGCTTTGTTCATGGGGAAGGCAGAAGCCTTCCATGGACTAAATTTAGGAGTGCAAAGATTTTCAGACAAGAGGGGACAAAGAGTCCCATAGCCACCTTTTAGTACTAAATAAGAGGATAAACTGTATGAATGCTGCATTTATGAGCTCCAGCTTATCTCATGTGTGATGGGAGTCAGTTGGAAATTAAAATTCATCCAACTGACCGTGACCACACACATAGTCCATTGGAAAGGAAAAGTATGTTTGTGCAATTGTGTTTCCATCTCCAAAACAGCCCTAGCCTTGTTGGGCGGCCAAGGTCAAGAGTATCCACAGGCGTCTCCTCTGGTCAGTGGGGAAGGAGATCGGGGCTCTCAGGGATCTCCCACATTGCTGAATTTCCCTCCCCGCTTCCAGCACTTTGTAACTGAAATAAGGAGGAACAGGACTGGGGCTGGGGCTGTGTTTTTATGGGCACTGGAGACCGTGTTGGGGAGGAACAGAGAAAACGCCTCGGCAGAGCAGCATGGGGGGGGAATTTCGCCTCCAGGAATCAGGGCTGTGGCTCTGTGACCAACCAGTGACCCCCTGTATCCAGAGCAGCGCCTGACCAGTGTTAAATCTACTGAGAAATGGCTTTAGCTAAGTCACCTGCAACAACACGCTGGCCAGGATACCCTCACAACTGGCTATTTATTGTGTCACCAAGCATATAAAATTATTCCACATGTTGGCATCCACTAATTCAATAATCTAGTAATATAAATTTAGATAATAGACATTAATACCACATTTCAAAATACACCCACAACATTTATTTCTCTCTCTCTCAAGAAAGAAAAAAAAAAAAGAAGCACACGTTGAGAGGGCTCTTCTGATGAAATAATAAAACCCATTCTCATCTAGAAAAAAGAATCATTATAGGAGGATGGTAATTTACTTTGTATGACCTTCAATTGATTATTCTGGGCCTGCTACACAAATATCACAGGAGCTATTGATCGTAAAACCTACCAAATAGATCTCTAATAGCTTTTACTGAGGAAAAATAATTATGCCAGCGCTGTGGTCAAACACACATAAACCAATGTGGAGGTATTAATGTATAGTATTATTACCCATCTGTCTGAGAAGTATGGGGAAGATGCTTCGCAGTAACATGCTCTGTCTAAGCACCATGAAGCCTCAATATCTGGCTAACAATTACAGCCAGTTATACTGAAAAATTGATTACTGTAAGTAAAAGCTAAGACTGGAAAGCAGGGGCTGGAGCTTGCTTAATAAAAGTAGAATAATAACAACCATCATCCTAATTGTGGAGGAGTTCTGCCGTCGTATATGCTTGGAGCTGGAAATTGAATTCCCCTCTGGTGCCTGCGGCGGGGCATCATTTCAGAAGCAAAGGTGTCCACCTTGGCTGGCCTCGAGATGGGGGATCAATGCCTGTGAAAGGCCAGGCTGTCTCAGTCAGGAACAGAATGCTGTGAAGGGAAAAGAGCACAAAGAGCCAGAAACTCGCCGCCCCTGCCCCCCAAACCCCACGCCAGGAGATGCACCTTTGGGGAAGTTTGGTGGTCTGGCAGGGAGGGGTGTTGGGGTGGGTGCAGATTGTGACGAGCCTTGTTGCTGCTGCTACTTCTAAAGGAATTGATTCCCTCGTGGGAATCTGGCAGCAGCTTTGCAACTGATTTCATTGGCAGAAGGATCAAAACCTAAATGCTGTCTCCGTGCCATGATGAAAACTTTAGATTTTCTCTCTCTCTCTCTTTCGCCATATGCATGGATTTTAAGGCATGTCAAACTTAAAAATTAGATTGATTTTATATAAATCTTATTAAAATGTAAGTAAAGTTGTTGTAACTCAAGGGAATTAGGAGGAAAAGTGTGTTTTGCTCTATTTTTTGAAGTTTTGTTCCCTTGAGTTTTGGATCACTCGATCTACTCTTTCTGTTACAGAAACCTAGTTCCACTTTCCCCTACTTATCTTATCGACTCATTCCTCAGCATTGGGAAATTAAAGGTAAAAAAAACTACAAAACCACTACAGAACTTTTATTTTTTCTTAATAGGGTAATTAAAATGCAAATTTTTGAATAAGGCTTTATGATTTGGTGTTTCATGTACAGTGCTTTTAATGTATTAAAAATTGCCCCTTTTCAAGTTGGCAATGTCCCTTAGAAATTACTATTAAATAGTATTCTAGTATTCTGAGGTAAAGCCTGAAAGACAATTTATAATCAGATCACTAATGCAATTGATCAAATATTTATTTATCTGGAAAACAAGTGATAATTAGTAGAAGGCTAGCATAGAAAGCCCATCCCCTTTTTTAATAAAGAAATGCCTGTGCAATCAAAAACGTGGAACGCAGGGATGCTAAACTCAAGGGATCCATACTAAAGAAGAAAAAAAATGCTTATTGAAAGAAGTGCTGAGAGAGTCAGAGGAATGTTCCTCATTCCCAATTTTGTTTGAAAAGCAGACAGATTGTGCAGTATCATCCTCCAAGCAAGGCTCTGAGACTGAACTGGGGACCAGAGTTCACCAGTGCCTCATCCCGCGCCAGGAGTGACATCACAAAGGCAGAGCCAAGGCTCGCAAGGGCTCTCCCAGCCCTTCAGAAACAATATGGTTCAAATGTTAATTTCTCTTCCTTTTGGTTTGTACCAGTTTGTGCTGTTAACAAAGTAACACTCAAAGGCTGGAGTCACTACTATCTTTGTGAATGATTTATGATTTGCACTCTAGAGATAAGCAATTTCCATGCCAAAAAAGGGCTTTTATTTTTTTACTCCTCTTTTTTTTTTTTTTTTTTTTTTTTTTTTTTTTATTTTTCTTAGAAGCAGACTGTCACTGCTATGGGACAGGGGGAAAGAAAATCATTAGCAAGACCTCTGTTGCTTGTTGGGGCTGTTTCCCTTTTGCATTTTCCAGGGAGCAGGTGATGGAGGGTTGATGGGCCCAGCTCCCTGGATTTACATCAGTAATGATTTTGGGCCAGAGTGGAGAGTCCTGGGGAGCAGGGCCCAGACCTCCTTTGACCTTGAAACTGCTATTGATTTGAAATCAATAAGATAGCTTAGGTAAGCTGGTGCTCACCAAAAGGAGTAGGTCCTCTGCAGGGACACAAATGTCATCATTTCATGCAGACAAAGAAGCATTCCAGCTTTTCCCAATCTCCCCCTCCTCAAAAACCTGTTTTTGTCAAGTTTTCTGTACACTGCCCAATTTCTGCCTAAAAGAACAGGCATTTCTTGGGTATGATTAGAGATAAGGAATACAGTCAGCTGCCTTTCCTGGAAAGGAAGGTGCAGAACAATGTGGTTTATCTGTACTTAAGACATACTTTTCTCCTATCTCCAAGATGTTTTCTTGGTTTTGGACTATTTTTGTCCCAAAGCATACAACAGCAATGGAGCTAGAAATCTCTGTTGCACTTCAAGATCATCTGTATTCTTTCTCCAAGAGACTTGGACAGGTTTTTAAACTATTAAATTATTCAGTGTATGAATATTAAAGGTACGTATATTTCAAGTTTTGTTGGAAACTAATTATAGTCAACTGACATCATATATCACAGTCACTGACTTTTTTTGCTTCAAAATGCCATGAACAATCGCAATATACCTTGTAACAAATACACCTCTAGTATCATAATTAATTTTTTTTTAAAAAAAGAATTCATTTGTAATTTGCATATGAAAAAAATGGCATGTTTTGCCACTGTATTAATTAAAACCAGCTAAGAGTGTTCAAAACTTTAATTCAGCTCCAAACACAACTAAGTCCTGCCCTGGCACATCCTAATCTGCATAACATTTAATGACAAAATCACAGATGCTCTTAGTACAATGCAGCTGAAGGGCAAGCCTCACCAGGAGCTGGAAACAGCAACTTAAAAAAAACCCCAACAACTCCTAAAAAAAAAAATATCTGTCATGTTTAGAAATAAAAGAAACAGAGTCTTCAGGAAACCCTGACTAAGTTACACTTCTGGAGAATTAATATTCCAGATGTCTTCAACAATTGACTTTTGCTGCTTTTATTGAGCTATTTTCAATGGTCCCTATAATATACAAAGAGGAACAGGACGCCTTTGGTAACAAATTTATGGGCTTAACTCTGAGCTCAGTGTGTCCATGGGTGTCTTTCCACTGACTTCCCTGTCTCCCTGAGCACAGGTGTGGCTGCTACAGGGAAAAACACCTGGTCAGGGATGGCGTCCTGCCACACGTGGGCTAAATGTACAGATACTAAAAGCAAATGGCAGCATTTAAGTGAAATGGGAATTTAGGTCCAGAGATTGAGAAAAAGGGATGATACAAATAAGAAAGTGCAGCAGAGATGACAGGGAAAAAGGCAGGTATTAGGTAGGGCAAGAAAAGCAGGAGGACACAGGTAGTGAGGGCTTTAATGGCCGTGTGCCTGTGGCAGGAGGGAAGGTCCTTGGATGCAGGCTCTCACATAGCTGCCAGTCACACCATTTTAGCTGTTAGGTACAATTAACCAGGTCAGTCCCTGGTAATTATTTTGTCACAAAAACATCTTGCTGGCTCTCAGATGGTTTTGGTTTACAAAAGGCAGCACATGCCGACCAAGGCAAATTCAGTTCTCAAACGGAAAACCATCACAAAATCACCAATTTTTTTCTACATTAGGGGCTGGATTTCAGCTCTGGATTTCCACACTCAGAAGCAACAACAGAGAGAGAAAAACCTCGACCTCCCAAACGCACAAAAGCAATACCTGTCCGTTTCTGACTTTAATACGTTCGGCTGATCACAAGGACACCGCTAACGGTGTTATTCTTACTCAGCAACGAGAGCTGGAGAGGAAGGGAGCGCACCGGTGCCAGGTCAGGGTGCAAGGCTGTCCTGCCAGCCCACGTCCCACCTGCCCTGGCTGATTGGTAATGCTGGCTGTCGGAGCCGCGGCGCGCACGGCGGGAGGATTTGGGGATGATTAATTGCGCTGTCTTCCGAGCGGAGAGTCCGGAGCAGCGGGGTTCTTCGTGTATGTAAATACACGTGGGCTCGGCGCTGCACCGGCCCCGGCTGCAAGGAATAAAAGGACTCAACAAAAGGACTCGACTCCCAATGTTTAGATGTCGAAGATTAGTTTCTATTATGTCCCAGTGGGAGAAAAAGGATGTGTCATATGGGAAACTGGATAGGCTTCATGTTGCAGAGCGGGGAGAGGACCCGCTTGGCTCGGCTTGTGCTGCCACTTTAGTCGGCTCGCAGACTCCCGAAAAGCCCAGGTGCTTCCACTGGTTATAAAATATAACTCTGCCGATCTGTGAGTTAAACTGTGATTGCTGCTGCGTATAAAAAAAAGAAAAGTAAAAAAAAAAAAAAAAAAAAAATAAACCCTTCAGAATTCAATCGCCTACTTAAATAGCCAGTTTCTGTTTTTCTTACTTATATCTCGCTCCGATGTGCACAGCTGTTGTTATATGGTATGGCATTAAAATCATAGTAAGAATTTTATTTTGTGTAAAAACGTCAGCTCAGAAACCACCATGCAAGGAAGTGTCCTTTAAATGGCAAACAGCAAATATAAGAGAAATTTGGGGGTTTTGGCAAATTAAACACTCCCCTAGCATTCCTCTTCCCCACAAAGATTCTGATTTTTCCTATCTTTTTTCTATATATTAATTTTTGTACTCATTTTTGCATCATAAAACATTTCTTAGATGGAAGTAAATCTTCCTTAAAATTTTCCTAACTTCTGTGTGTTTAAAAATCACTGCAATTTGCTAGATGAAATATTTTCTGTGGCACTGTGACAAAGGTGGGAGACCAGATGTTTTCAGAAAATTCATTTTTTAAACTCTTTGGTTTTTGGTGTGTGGTTGTTTTTTTCTTTTTCTCTTTGCACACTTGTAGAACAAGCTGTAAAAACAATACTTGAAGAATGAGCTGATTTTACAAAAATAGAGAGTCAAAGAACTTGAAATAGGAAAGATTTTATTTTGGATATCCTTTCACCAGAGGAGATTATTATTTATAGGCTACAATATATATCTTGCTTGGTAATCAGCAGTAATGTATGTCTAGCAATAGTAGAAAAATGAATTTCAGTAGTATCTTGTAGTTTAGAAAAAATAAATTATGAAACACTTAAGAAAAAATGAAATAAAACTAGTGATGAATCTGCAGCCTCAGAAAATCAGATAAACAAAATGTTCCAGTTAGTTATTGCCACAGTCAATAGCAGTACATGAAATTGTATTACAGGCTGTGAAATGAAATAATCCCACTCTGTGACAAGCTTGACAGAATTTGCCTGAAACTCCTCAGCCTTTTAGCAGACTTTGATCCCTCCAGGGACTGAGGTTTGGGGTTTGTGCTGAGTCACGGAGGCAGGAGATTCGACACCTAATCCAGAGATAACGGGAGAGGTGTTGCCTGAACCCAGAGGATCAAGGGAGTGGACTGAGACATTCAGAGCTGAAACTTAATTACAGTAGAGGTTAGATGAATGCTTGCTCTGAACCTGCCATTGTTTTATTGTTAATGTCTGCCTTCATACGTCCAAATTCCAGTCAGGGCAAAGTTGGGTCACTAACATCTGAATGATGCTAGCACTTGAGGAGTGTAGGGTTAAAAAATACAAAGTCACCACAAGGATAGGCAATTTAAAATTTGTTTTTTTTCCCTAAAACAGCCTTTCTCTCTAGATTTAAAATTTGCATTGCCTTTCTAAACCACCAAGTATCATTTAAAAATGTATTCATGTTTTCTTGCACCTTTTTGCAAGCGCTCCAGCACCCAGTAAATAAAAGTAGCAGCCTGTGTCCCTTTTAGCAAAAGCCATATATCTGCTCAGACTTGTAATTTGCTCCGTTTATATCCTTTGCCCTTGAACTCTGGTTATTAACGCAATGTTTCTCCAAATGATGCCATATAACTCTGCTTCAAGCACATTCCTACTGACACCACGCAAACAACAAAGCCAGCTGAAAAGGGGGGAAAAAAAAAAGAAAGGAAGGTGAATTGTGTGTGATGGAGAGCATTACTCAGAATGATATAAGTTACAGAGTCTCTCACGTTACTGGGGTAGAATGTGGGTTAGAGACCTCGCCTGCCTGTGACCAGCACTTCTCCAAAAAATCTTCGAACTGGCCTTCGGCAGCCACTTATCTGTATTCAGAGATAACCTCTCTATGCTGAGCAGAGATCCTGCTAAGGGGCTGTGTTGTGCAGGAGAGAGACAGACTGTCACGCTGGCAAAAACTCCCACCTCACCACATCGGGATTACAGATCAGGATAAAGGACTTTCTGAAAGCAGAAACAAACCAGAGGGCAAAAAAATAAAATAGAAATGGGCATCAACAAGTGGCCGGTATAAAGTATTCTTCCAGGAAGAAATTAAGTATCTGTGGCAATATTTCCCCTGTCAAAAAGCAGCGTAGAAATCTGAGGCACAATTATCGTTGTTCAAAATACTTTGTCTTAAGTGTTATCAGGCAGTGAAAGAAATGCTCCCTGTCCCAGTGCTTCCCTATTCATCTTCATAAAGGAAGGATTCTGCTGAAATACAGATCTTTAGATGCACTGCATCTACTTTCCTACTCTCCTACTCTGTTTCATTAAATAATAAGCTACTGTGGCACCATCTAAATATTGACTGACTTTTATTAGTCCTTCCATATCTGTTTGGCGAGCTGACAGTGAGGCCTCAGGCAGAGAGCATGGGCTTACTTTGGTGCCAAGGAGTTCTTTAAGAGCATGGACAAATCATTATCCCTTAATGTGATTCCATTTCTCTTCTTACCTTGTCTGATCTGTTTAGATTGCAAGGTTTTCTCAACAACAAATGTAGTGCTGTGTATTTGTAGGACTTTGGCTGGGATCTCAAGGTCCTGCCGGTGCAAAGAGCTGAAGGTAAAGGGCATTGCCAGGAAAAGAAAATGTGAGGGAAAATAAAAGGTACAAACTACCTTGTTGACACCACAGGTTTCAAAAAGAGGTTTAAAAGGACCCAATTCCCTGTGGGTTTTGAAAATGCAGGAAATTATAGGATGATAGAATGTTTTAGGTTGGAGGGGACCTTAAAGATCATGTGGCTCTAACCCCACTGCCATGCACAGGGACAACTTTCTGCAAGTCTTGCAAGGAAGGTCACGCTTGTGAAAATCCCAGCTTCATTTTTTTAGGATTGCTTTTGTGATCAGTCCCAGGTAAGCCTTTAATCTGCTGAACACCCTGTAAGAACACATGCCTGGCCACTCTCCGCTTCCTGTTCCTGTGGCCATTTGGCACAACTTCTAAGATCACAGATTGCATAGTGTGGCTTCCATGAGATACTCCTTTTCCAGCTGAAAAACAGACCATTGTTCTGGGTAGGTTTGGGATTTTTTTGTTGATTTTTTTTTTTTTTTTTTTTTTTTTTTTGAGGAGGAGGAGAGGTTCAGTAAGAAATCTCTGATCCCATTGCTGGGCTACCCAGCAGAAATCCCACTGGGTTTCTCAGAATTTGCTGTGGTTTACAAGATTTTCCTGGTGCCACAGCTTTAACAGTATAGAGAGATTGATCACTGAAGCATGAGAAGCAAAAATCGGAGCAGAGCAAATACCAGAGACAAAATGTTCAAGCAAAGCCCTGTGAAGATTTATTCAGTTTTAAATACATTTGCTTTAAATGTATTTTCTCCCCCTCTTCTTCCAGGAACCAAGTCCACTGTCAGGAATACTCATACACCAGCATGGGAATTTTACTTTGGTCTTTTAGTTACCTTAAAGAGAAGAGTAGAGAGGGTTCCCAGAAAACTAATTCTGACATAATAAATAT
Source organism: Ammospiza nelsoni (assembly GCF_027579445.1). Taxonomy (NCBI): domain Eukaryota; kingdom Metazoa; phylum Chordata; class Aves; order Passeriformes; family Passerellidae; genus Ammospiza; species Ammospiza nelsoni. The sequence goes on along the minus strand of NC_080646.1, from coordinate 5,242,404 downwards.
TTGAATTGGAAACTAAATTCTCAGAGAGACTTCAGCAGTTAAAGAGCAGCAACCTGACCAACTGATACCTTTTCTCAGAATTAACCAATGCAAGGCTGAACTAATTTCTGCTACTGATTTGACTACAGAATAATGGTATATTTTAAATATTTAATGCCGTAAGTATTAAATTAATATTTAATATAATAATTATTTTAGAAACTATCTATGTATACAAGCCATTTCTCACAGTTGACTCTTTTGAAAGTTTGTAAATAACTTTTTAAGTAATTGTTGCTAACATAAAGCAGTATTAGAGTTGCTATAACAGCAGGAAAAGCACATTTCTATGTTGCTGTTCTGCCTGGCTCTTGCCATTCCTCTTCTACTGCAGCCATTTCCCTTTTCCTTGATAGCATTGGCCTGACTCTAGGCCTTCATTTTTAGGAAAACAGTAAAATTCAATTTTGCCTGTACTTCTGAGAAGCTGTGAGCCAGATCATGCTGTTTCTTTTTGCATTTGGATGAATTTTCCATTTTGAGCTCTCTGCATGTGAGAGAAGAAAGTGGAAGCAGATAGCTCAGCACAGTTATGATCTAAAAAAGAAATCATCAGATTTTAGACCAAGCTGGTAAGACTGACAAAAGCTCAGTGCAGTATATTTCCATGTTAGCCAGGTCAATACAAGATGACAGATTGAAATACCATACGTGACTCACAGCAGACATTTTTGGGTAAACTGTTATCCTCAGATGAAATTAAATTAAAAGACATCTCACACTGGGTCATATCTTTTTTTCTTCTTCTTCTTTTCTTCCTTTCTTTTCTTTTGGTTCCTTTTTTAAACTAGATTGTTATCTCATTTTCAGAAGACTATCACTTTTATCCTGACTTGTCAAACAGCTATTACCATCAAGATGATGAGCTTGATATGCTGCAAGTACTGATTAAGGGGATAGTGCAATTGCTCTTGCTCTACCTTGAAGGAGTAATTTTCCTGTCTGTCTAGTAAGTGGAGTAAAAAAAGCCAGATTTCCCCTTATCTGTGGAAGAAGGAGGTCGTCTCATCTGTCTCTGAGCTCTCTTGAGCAGTCAGGTCTGGTCAATACCTGGCTTCCATTCCTTCTCCAATGTGATGCAGATGTTCAAGCTTCAAATGCCGAAAGCAAGTGGTAGCAGATTGAAGAAGTGACAGTCCTTAGAATCACTGAATTGCACCTAAAGTGCAATTTTAATGGCTTTGTGTGGTAGGAGTAGATAACTTTTGACCATGAGGTAAACCAGCTTGTAGGTGCTAACGACCTGTGGAGCTTTTTGCAAGATAAAGACCTGGAGGAAAAAACCTGTTCCCTGACCAAAATTCTCCCTGCTGATCGCCATCAGACCCACCACATTTCAGACCTGGGCCTGGCTTATTGTGAAGTGTTTCTGTCCTTAACCACAGAGTTGCTGTATTTCACCCCAAAATGCCAACATTTCTGTGATGGCAGAGATGATTCCTTTGGAGTGGAGGCAACTCCAGCTCAGGCAAAACTCATGAGGATTTGAATCATAGGGAGCTGCATCTGTTGGTGTATTTGGACAGAACATTATGCTTTCTTTTGGATGAATAAAGATCACTGTAATTCAGTCTAAAATAATTGAGAGCAAAATTTCAAAGTATGCCGGTGAGCATTGGTGAAAGCAGATCACACATCTTGGTAAAGGTCCTGAAAAAACCACATGTTTATATGTATGCATAATAGACATACATTTAAATATACAAATGCTTCTCCCTCTTTCTCTCCATGCCTTTATTTCTTTCTCTCCCTCCACATATGTGTGCATTTGTACATATATATATATTTATGTTCTGCAGATTTGACAACCTTATAAGTTTTCTTGGAATTTTTACTGCCTGATATTTAGAAATACAGCTAAAGCTACAAAACACATGAAAATCTTAGCATAAGCTAAAAGACAAAAACACCTCATTGCACAAGTTTTGTCACCTCAGGGAGACGGGAGCTACCAGCCGATTGCCAATTTTTCCAGCTTGGGCAAAATATCCAGAAGGAATGTCAGAGCTTATTAAAACTGCTTTGGCTGCAGTGGTTATGTGGAGCTGCAGATGGAACATCTCTCCCCCAGCTGCCTGTTCCTCCTGGTCACCAGTGACTTTGTGCTGGGAATTTGTCTTGTTTCACCAGAACCGTGGCTGGCTGGTGCCGGTTACCTGCACGAAAGCAGGGCAGGGAGGCTCACAACATTTCGGGGTGTGTGTGCGAGTTTGTGGAGGATGGAAAGAGGGTGCAGAAGACTGTCAAGCCTTCAGTGAATGTTGGTTTTGAATTCTTCTGTCGATCTCCCAGCCAAGGGAGTTTATCTTCTGCATAATCCAACCCAGATTCACCTACAGATGCCTGTGAGTGCCGTCTCTGTGTTTTACCATCAATAAAATGAAGGCCCAGCCCATTTTGCCTGTCAGGGAAGAGTTCCAATTCCGTGTCATCTGGAAATAAAGGAACTGCAGAAAGATGCCTGAAAAATCCCTAAAAAAAAGGCAGAACTATCACCTATAAAATAAATTATCTGAGAAACTAGATTTTTTTTCTTTTTTTTTCTTTTTTTTTTTTAACATTCTAAAGGATGCACTAAGAGCCCTCAATTGTGGAATATCTATCTCAACGTGGTAAATAGATGCGTTAGACACAGAGTGACATATGGGCAGATAAATACAGCCATAACTGGTAGGCAAAGTAAGTGCACGCGGCATGTGTCAGTATTGTCTGGTAATTCAGAGCTGTCATAAAACTGTCCCACTTATGATGTTACAGCATTTTTAAGAAACATGAATTTGCAATTTAAACTCTGCTAAATGAAGGCAGGAAGTTACAGGTTACAGAGCTGCATGCAAACGGGAACCAAGAGGGTTTTTTTCTCAAATCTGTCTCTGCAGGTACAAGCTGTGAGGATGTTCTGAATACTTCAGTGATGCCAGGGACATTATGTGTGTGGGGGTGATCAGCCTGGAAAGCAAATAAGAGCATTCTTAATCTAATAAATGTTTGGGAAACATAATCCTAGTTCTGCTAGCAGGAATTTTGACATAAATAAAAATCTTCTTATTAAAACTTGGATAGTCACCATCCTTCTAAATCCCTGGGAAATGTTCTTTCTCCTTTCTTCACTTCATTCTTTTTTCCTCATTTAAGTAACATATGCCCTTAAAGACATGACTAAGAGGGTATTTTTTTTTTTTTTGTTTTGGATTTGTTGGTTTTGGGTAGGGTTTTTTTTTACCTCTACAGAAGTTTCTTTGGCAAAATGTTTTAAAAATGCCTTTGGTTCCAGAGCCAGGCTGCAGAGTAAGTCTGCTAGCTTTATCTCATATACTGTCTCCCCGGGAGTCTGAACTAAATGCATAATTTAAAGAGCCCTTAATCTGCAATGTCATTCCCATTTGGTCGGAGGCAGCCTTCACTTTATGATGTTAACTTTCTCAGCAAAGGGCAATGGCAGTTTTTCCGAGGATGCACTTAGAGGCAGCATCTCATGTAAACCGTTTATTCAAGGTGTCCTGACATCCCAGTATAACACTGGGTGACAATGGATAACCTTCATCAAGTTCTCCCATGGGAGAGAGGCATTCATGGCAGTGAAAGTGCTGCACAAAGCCAAGGGTAATATATAAAGGGCTGTTGAGGAGTGGTGGGAGATAGGAGGAGGAAAATGGCAAACAGAGACTTAAGCCACATTATATTTCATTCTGCATGTTTTATGTCATCCAGGTGAGCATCATTTCTGCTGGAGGTAGATCCTGGAGTCAGGTCCCAGTGATAGCTGGCATGCACTGGCCAGGTCTTGCAGCCTGTTGGCCCTGCCTGAGAAGAGCTGGACCAGTCACACAGCCTGCTGCTCTCTCTTATTAACATGCACTGTGTGTTGATTTCAGCCCCGAGTTCTCTTTGTAATTTAAGGGGTGCAAACCGACCTTTAAATGGGGAGGGCTGTTTCCTTTTTAATTAAATCTCCAGCCAAGCAATTTGCCTTTCCCATCCTATTGAGTTTTTCATCAATTGTTTTTCTTCCCCTTGTGCTTTAGCAAACCACAAGTGCCTTATTACAGTAACTACCACAGTGGTCCTGGGCTCTCTCACCCTCAAGGTTGCTTTTAAAGTGCAAACACCCTTCCAAAGATATGCAACAAGCTAATACCCCAGGACACATTAAGGACTATTTTGTTTTATTTTAGCTACAGGATGGTAACAAACAATAAGGTATATTGAGATGTAAGAGTCAGAACGGTGTTATGTGTGATAGACACAAATGTAAAAAACTTTGTGCACATCCCATTTATTCATCTTTCTCAGTCCTTATTCTTAATACGTCAATCACCAGATACATCTTAATGGAAACCAGCTTGAGAAGCTGTTACCCTTTAGAAACACCAATACAGCAAATGTCCAGCAGCTGGCAAGGGAGAGAAAAGTCCTTTCTCTGCAGGGTCCACTTCTCATCCTTCAGCTGCATCCATGCCTGGGCTTTATGACAGCTCATTGTGCAGCAGAACTGACCAAAATTCTTGTGGATGATTGATTGTGATCTCCAACTCATATTGAAATTCCTTCCAGAGCCAGGGCAGCATTGAGCAAAGGGGATGATGAGAAGCACTTAATCCCCTCGCATTTTCTGATGTCTTATAATGTATGAACTCGGGCTCAGTCTTTTCCCAGAGTCAGGGTCTGTGGGGTTTCCATCCTTTACCCAACTGCTCAGCTCCATGCAACTCCTAGGAACCTAATTTCTCATGAGCTGTAGCCTAAAAATGAACCTCACATCATATATATCAGTACCTACATGGCAATTTTAGTACGCATTGACAGAGAACAGCCAGTTTGGCTCAGGTGAGTCTCAAACTCAAAAATATTTTATTCCTACAGTGATCTGCTGAGGCAAGTTAAAAATACCTCTAACTTTATCTAATATCTTTTTGATTCTTTCTCCTACTGCATTGTCTCCTAAATCCATTTAGATTGCAAATTGAATTTTGTAAGATTCCTTGACAACGTGACTGCATGATGACCAGTTAAATATGGCCATTCCTACTGGAGCTTTTTTAGTGAACAGGAGCAGGCATGGGAGACTGGATGCATATTTCTGTTGGGCATTTCTGTGTAACAGAGCCAAGAAAGTTTGAGTGCACTCATGCGGATGCACCCCCTGTCCTCATGAGCTGTGGTGCCAGTGTCTTGGGCAGGTCGGCGTACAAGACAGACTCTCACAGCAGATGAACCTGGTTGGAAAACCTACTCTTTTTATATCTTTATTTTTCTAAAAAAACTTTTTTTTTTTTTTTTTTTTTTCTGGTTTTGCCCACTTCCTTGGTTCAGCTTCAGCCTTTGGAGGGCGACAGGTCCTGCTGGAGCTCCTGCCTGCTGCCCCCCCCCGTCGCTGGCAGCCACTAGATGGGGAGCTCGACTAATGGGTCCAGCCCTGCTCAGAGCCTGGCCACCATCTGGCAGACAAAAATCAGAGGGAGGGGACTCCTCTGCAGCAACAAAGTAGGCCGCCCCGACTTCAAATTGAGGATAAGAACAAGTGATGGAGTCTCCGGCCACAGCTTGAAAGCAACCCATCAATGTCATCTTGAGTTAAGTACCTGATGCTGGCACTTTGCTGCAGTTCTTGGGGGGATAAGGGCTCTGACAGGGTCATTGTTTCAAGTGGAGTTCAGTCTTTTGTTTGCCATAAACGAAGAAGACAGGAAGTCAGCTGTGAGGTTTAGGAATAATATTTAGATAATTGTGAGATATCTCATCCTAAAGTTCAAACTGATTGAACCTGAGCTGAGTTTTGAGTCAAACTTTGTTTACAGGCCTATCATCTTTGTGGCTGACACTTGCAAAGAGGAAGAGAGAGAGGGAGAGGGAGAGAGAGGTGACGTGGAGGGAAGAGTGAAAGAGAATGAGCCAGGACTTACGGTTTCTTTCTGACCTTGGCAAGAGGGAAAAATCCATACGGAAAGCAAAACAATAAATAATAATAAATAATAACACCACCAGCGATGCCAACACTCCAGGAGCCGGAAAATAAAAATAACACTCCATTGTGCCCACATTCTTAATAACTCTGCATCTGACTATCTAAATCCAGGCTCCTGCAAAAAATCAGCCAGGAAGATGCTTGCACCGAACGCAGCATGAGCCTTGCATTTAATCGGTTACTGTAATAAACATATAAAAAAAGATTTTTTTTCCATGAGAGGACAGAGCAGTGGCTACATAAAAGGACATCAAATGACACATCCTCCATCTCCCAGCAAATAAAAAAGCCATCAGCTCATAACAAGGCGGTGATAAAAGGTGCTGAGGCCAGTAAGATTAAGACTTTGTAATAAGGTTCGGGCGCCAAAACTGACAGCCATTTTCTTTTATATTTATCATGTCTTCACATTGGGGTGAGAAGCCAGGAGTCTGTCCCATTGCTGGCTAGAATTTATAGCAGCTCCATTATTAGGAGATTGCACTGAAATGGGGCAGAGGTATGGTTTTCTGAGAACGCTACAATAGCCTCCTACATTATACACTTGACAGGTTTGTCAGCGCTTAGTAACAAGCCTTGTAAAGTACTTTAATATCATTAGCACTATTTTCTTAATGTGTCTGCTCTCCTAGCAGCCTGAAAATATCATATATCATGGTCCAGAGGAAGGCATACATAGCTATCTCTCCCATTCTCCCTCTCTTTCTTTTTTTTACCTTCCCCCTGAAATTTGATTTTATTGCCACACATTTGGTTGACGTTTTAATCAAAATAATGTAGCCATTTTCCTTTATTGATTAACAAGTAAATATGTATAAATATGTAGTTAGGGGTGGGCAACCCTTTTAGAGGATATTGCAAACAACATAATTAATGGCTTCCTCATCTAATTGCAGTGCACGTGTTACATCTCCCTATTGTTTTTTTCTGGTATTCTTTTTTTTCTTCTCTGCCCCTCCAACAGGAGAGGTCTGTTGCCAGAACGTCTGTGGGTTTGATACAAAGGGGAAGGGGCCACGAGCGGGAAAGAAAAACAAACCAAACCCAAGCTCTTGGTCACTTTTCTGAAAATATTTGTGATATCTCTGCTGTTTCAAGCGACTGTACTCCCTGTCACCCCAAAATTCATCATGATCAGCAGGTAATGGAGGCCTAATGCTTGTATGCTAACTTTAATTTCTTTTAAATATCCAAGACATTCCTGTGTGCATTTATTTATTTAGAGTGTTTCCTTGAGCCCATCAAGATATGAGTTAAAGCATTATTTGTAATTCAGGGTGTCACAAGGCAGGGGTTGCCCTCTGCAGACAGGGCTGGAGGTCAGACTACCTCTCAAAGAGCCATATCTTGCCTAATGGATATCTCCTGTGCTGATGTCAAGAGATGTGAAGTCCACGTCCTACCGCAACAATGCAAGAATTGTTTATAATTGCATTTGAAAATAAACATTTATTAAGTGCTCTACAAATGCATGACATTATAAGCAGGGCTTGGATCTCATTTGGGAACAGGATATGCTTCTTAAATAGGAGTTGTGTTTATTCCTGATGTTGTAAATATTCTCATGTATGACCTTAATCATAAAAATTCCAGCATTGTAAACAACTGCACTAAATCTATATAAAAAAAATGGGCTCAAGCAAAGAAAACAAATATGTAAATGAACCTCATCAAAGGGAGTTTTATTATCTTAAGTATGACCTCAGTCAAATGGCTTATATCTTGGGAGATTGTTAAAGTCAAGTACACAATCTACTTCTGTACTGACGCTGGGACTGAAACATGCGGGATTTTTCACCCATATTTGACTGTAAAGCTTCAAAAACCAAATATTCTCCAAGCATCGTGTGCTCTTGGCTTTGCTGATCTGAAGAATGAAGGGGCAGGAAAAAGTTAGGGAGGGAAGAATGGAAGTGAAGATATGTTATGGCGTGAGACTACTCACCAGTGGGTCGGTGGAATGTCCCCAGCCAGCTTGGACACCTGTCACAGTGCCCTTGGGGACACTGACCCCACAGTGGAGGGTCACCTTCACATGTAGGGATGCCCACACCATGAACCACGTGCTGGGAAGATGAGCAGACCTACAGGAAAGCTCATTGCTTGAGAACAGGAATAATCAGTGTTTTAGGGAGGCAGAAGGACAGGGCAAAGAGCAATTTTGGCCACATTTCTGTCCGTGCAGCCACCCAGATTTAAAGTGGAGCTACTCCACTTTAAATTGCTCTGGTGAAAACAGAGGAAAAGCACTGCACAACCCAGCTTTGCCTCCTTGGAAACACTTCTCACGGCAAAGCAAGTAAGTGAATCCATGAAGCAACTCCTTTTAACTGAGCTCCTCCTCGAGTTGGACAACACTCTCTGGCGCAGGGTGGGATTGTTGGAGTGTCCCTGTTCAGGACCAGGAGCTGGAATTCAGTGATCTTTATGGCTCTCTTCCAGCTCAGGACATTCCATGATCCTGTGGTTATATGAAGGGCTGCAATATGCAGCTGTATCTTCTAGGCTCTGTTTAGGGATCCACCAACAGTTGATTTCAGGAAATGTGCGCGTGAAATTGTCTGACCGGATTCTTTAATAGATTTTCCTCAGCAATAATGGTTCTGTTTTATAAATACATTTCAAAATCTGGACCAAGTTAGCACCAAATTTACCTAGGTGAAAGGCAAGCATTTAATATATACTTCCAAATAAAACCTGAAATACAATTATCTAAAACGTTACCTGTAGCAATAATAAAATCTAGAAAGTTAATGTAATAATTTCTGTATACTTATTTTAATACTTACATTTATTTTATAGTTATATTTATTTTATAGCTATATTTAATTTAATATTTATATTTAATTTTATATTTTGGAAATATTCATATTTATAAAAAAGAAATATTTATGATCATAGTTATATTTTTATATTTTATATTTAGACATATTTATATTTTTAACAATATAATTTTTAAAAATCCTCCAGAATATGGTTTGAAGTATTTCAGCTAGCTCGGCATAATGACTAACTTCACTTTCTGGCTGTCTGTTATACAGAGTACAAAATAAAACTTTTCTCCTAATATTTTGGACATCTAAAAAATTCCAGTTTGCCTCATTTCATGGTATTTTCCACCACAACCATTTGACTGGTATGTTTTATAAATCATTAAGGAAAGGCTCAAAATAAATTAATCTCATATGGAAGGATTTGTACTATCTATATTGCCTATTGCACACTAAAAGGAGGTGCAATAAGCTAAGCAGCAGATATATACACAGCCACACTGTCTCTGGCACATGCCATATGTTTCATATTACTAGCAATGGGCGAGGAGTCTACTTGAACTGAAATTGTTGAGACTTTTTCTAAGATCTTCATGGGAATTGCATCTTCCAGTTTCTCAGAGCTGCATAATGGCAGGGAATATAGAATGAAACTCCAAAGAATCAATCACATGCATTTCAACACGCTCATCGCCGAATAAACACGGGCTGATTCACATAACTCAGCTCGCATTTTTCCGAGAGCTAATATAAATCCAGATTAATGCTCAAATATGATGTGTAATATCTCTATCCACAGGAATAAAATGCAAGCCAAATGGGATGACAGTGTCCTTTTAAGTGCTAACCAGACATGCTTTGTGAATGGCTGCCATGCGTTCCGTCTGCATCGAAAATGCCCATCACGGCGAGTACCCCGCAGTTGTAATTAGTGAAGATGCAGAATGTTATCGAATATCACAACATTTTGACTGTCAGATTGCTCTAGCCGAGGAAAGTTACTCTGTAAAATGAGAGGCTGATGTTGCAGTTGTATTGACTTTTGTGTCATGTTTGTTTCAGTTTACTAGTCAAAACAACTTTCAGAGCTCTTCCTTGTCCAGAAGGTTCAGGCTGCCTTATGAAAATGAAGCTGTCTTGTTTTCTGCTTCATAAATCATTGTCAAGCTGAGCCACATAACAGAAACAAGTTCAGATTCCAAAATGATTATTCTTAGAGATGATGTATTAAGTATACAGAATACAACTTGATTTTCATAAGCCATGTTGACTTAGCAGAACTGAGGCTAGAGGGGAAAAAATTAATGAGTAATTGGAGGTGTGAGAGCCTGCAAAAATCCCAGGAGAGAGGGAACAGAGTGGGTGGGGCAAATTCCCTTTCTGAGAAGCTCTTGAAGTAATTTCAAAGCTGCCATTTTCCCCTCATCTCTGCCCTTGTGCTATTTCACTGTTACAGATAACCCATTTGGAGCATCCTGCAGACCTGTTTTCCTGCACCCACTAATGTGGTTTTATAACCTTTGCTGGGCTTTGTATCCAGGCTCTGGATTAAGAGTCTGTCAGGAACTATTCCCTTCATGAGCACCAATGAAGGGAGCCCATGGCACTGGGAATTTCCCTCCCCTTCACTTCTTTCCCTCCTGCATATCATGCACGTTTCTTGATGACTCTGCAATCCTTTCCTAGCTCTCTGGGTCCTTTTTTTATAATACAGAAAAATAGAAAGTACATGAATGAGCCCTCTGTCACTGGGTTAGAAGAGTCACAAGAAAAATAATATCCTGTAGGTAAGGTCAGTTCTTGAAATACAATTGCAAGATGTGGCTCTACATGGGAAAATATGAGCAGGACAATGGCCAAGCCTCTTGTTCCTCTATAGGAATTCTTTCAGACAAAAGGAGTGAATAGGACGGATAAACTGGGGTGATAAATGCAATTTGAAAGAGAAAAGAAGGATCTCACTTACTGTAAGTTTTTATTTATATGATATTATCATGTGATATGAGAAAAGTCTGTGGATCTGAACTGTGAAGCCGAGTCTAAGGCTGTCAGGCTCTGGAGAAGATGGAATTTAAGACAGCAGCACTTGGACATTAGGGTGTGAGAATTGTAAAAGAAGCACAGGTAGCTGGACTTGCTTTCACACTGACAAGTCTCTCTTTCACACTGACAAGTCTCTCATGTGGCCCAAACACACGGATTTTATGGCTTTCTGCTTGTTTTCCTTTTACCCACCTGCAAAGCAAACACCACAGAATTACACCCTGGAACACCACAATCCCCATGCAGATCCAAACACCTAATGCCCCTCACCAAAGTCTGGGGCTGGTGATGAAGGACTTGGACCAAGGTCCACCACATGCTGGATGACCAGCACAGCCTGAGACTGTCTTTCTTGTCAGAAACGTGTGTCCTGTCTCTGGCTGCATCACCTCCCCAGAAGTTCTCTTTAACACTAAACATTGTAAAAGAAAAAACAAACATAGGAAATTTCAGCTGTGGCTGTGAAAAGAAATCATGCTCAGGGCTCCCCTCAAACATGTTTCTTCATTCTTTTAACGGAGAAAAGGAAATTAAAATCAAACAAACCTGTGTTTAAGGAATGTGAAGGCTGTGAAACAAACCAACAAAAGCCGGGAAATGTTCAAGTTAAGGCTGTGACACTCTGTCCTTCATTCAAGCTGTTCTGACTTATTTTTTCTTAACAGAGGGAGTTGAGATCAGCATGTCACCCTCAGATTTGAATTTCCTGTTGTGAACTGGTATGTGCCTGTGCCTTATTAATGTTATTAGATATTGTTTATTGCATTTGTGAATGTGATGCAAGTGCACACATCTAAATTTAAATACACCCACATCCCTATGCATTGTATCAGTGCAAAGCACTGTAACTATCAGAGCTTTTTGCAAGTGCTAAGATTTGTCTCCTTAACAACAATCAGCCCAGAAAGTGTCTGCACTTTAACGAGCCGATAGCCACCTTGGAAAGTCGTGCTTGTCACCACAGTGCACACAAAAGCCTCTGGAAATGTCATAGTGGCTGTAGGGATAGAGATCAAATCCACAAGCTTCAAAGTCACTCAAGCAAGAGGAGACTCTTTAATTTGGGCAGTGCTGAGCTCCAGAATCCTGGACGAGGGCTTGTGTTCCCACTCAGCAGAGGGCAGCAGTAGGTGGAGATGGGGGGTGTTGCTACGTTCCCAGCAAGTGTCTATCAGAAAAAATCAGATTTTTCCTGGATATGACAAAAAAAAACAACAGACAAAAAGCCCCAAGCTAAGCAACTTGGCAGCCATGGGGATGAGTACATGAGTGAATAGATGGTTCCCATGCAGCTCAGGAACTGCTGGTACCATCCCCACACTCCCACCACATCTGGGATTTCACAAGGCACTGGGAGCTCAGTGGGAAGTGGGTGTGTGGATCATATGCTATTCTTCCTCCGGACACATGAGGGAATTGGCGCAAGTCAGAGGCAGGATACCAGAGCAGATAGACCAAATGTCTGGGCCACTATTGTGAGAATAATGTCAATTTAATGTTAGTCTATCATCACCTATTTTGAACTAACCTTTGTCACTGGCTCACTTCTGATCTCGTTTGGAGTCTGAGCACTCCAGCACTGCAGCAGCCAGCACTGGCTTCCCCCAGAACAGCTTTAGCACTGTGAACAATAGATTTTAACCTCTGCCACTTTCATTTTTTTTGGTTTTATTATCAGTCTGTGCTTCCACTACAAACTAAGCGCACAGGGCTTTGAGCTAATTACATTCTGTACATCTGAGCCAACTCTCAGTGCTTCATGCTGACACTCGGATACATCTGGGCCTGATAACAATTACAAATACTCTGGGCATACTTTAAAAAAGAGCTTATGTTACAATGTGAAACAGCATGTTTTACAGTGCTCATAATGGTCAGATAAATACAATAGCTTCAAATTCCCTTTCCAAGGCTTTTAAAAAAAAAAAAGCCTCGCAATAATTCATTTAGATCAGGAACCCATAAGGAAAGAACCCTTCCCCTTTTCTCCTCAGGCGAGACAGAGCTAAATACTTGAACCTAAGAACAGGCCAACATTTTTGTCACAGGCAGGGAAAAGAAATAGTGAGGAGAGGGAGGTGATGGCGAGTTTCTGGTTCAGGGACAGGAGATAGCAGGGCCTGGGTTCACCCCAGCTGGAAGGGACCCTGAGGGATGGTTCATGCCTTTTGAGCATCCCTCTCATTCTCTCCGTTGACTGCAGAGGAAGAATGGACTGATTTGGTTCACAGCTTCAGTGCTTCGGGTACCCGAAGTGAAGCAGGATGACCTGCGCCTTGAATTCCTTGTTGTGTAAATGTCTGCAGAGGTAGAGATGGGGAGATGGCAACTCCTGCCTCCACAGCTCTCCCCTCTTCCCCTCCTTTCCCCTCCAGCCCCACCTGAAGGACCCACTCTGGGAAGCAGAAAGGAACACTACTGAAGCTGTCTTGTGTTGCAGCCTTAGTGCTGTGACCCCAGTAAGGATAAAGCAAGCTCAATATGCTCTAAACCGTCTCTCTCAGATACCTAGAAATCCTTTTTCTGGTCGTGGAAATGAATCACATGAGAAAGGCACATGTACTGCATTCACTCTTCTGGTGAAGAAGAAGAAACCCATTTCAGGGCAACCTGATGGCAGCTTTGCATGTCTCCAGGGAGACACAGGAACACCACCTCCTCTTAGAAGTCACTCTAGGAGCTGTTAGCAGCAGAATTGGAGCTGAGAACTATTATAAAGGTATTTCACGGTGTTTTCTTTAAGACTTGATCAGGGAAGGGCTATGAGAATCTGGGATTTACATAGCCCAGACAGGGGAGAAGCTTTAAAAAATTCATCCTTGGAAGAACCAAGCCCAATAACCCTGTAAGGAGAAGAAAGAAAAGAATGATTAAAACTTCTTTAGTGACTGTCTCATGGGAGTGATACAAAACACTCAGGATGCTTTGCCACTTTGCTTTTCTAAAAGAATTGTTAATGCTTTGGAATGATGGACAGAGAAGAATTAAAAGAAAAACAACTCCCCAGGCCAGGTTTTTTGCATAGGGCTGTAGCAATTGTCAGTCACAAAGAGCTCCCAAGCAAGCCCTTATGATAACACGCAGAGTATATCAGCCATCATCTGTCTTTTCTCAGTAAACAGTTGTATAGTAATAAAACAGAGTGATACAGCTGACTCTAACCTGGCAAATTTCCCTGCACCTAGTGTTTACATCTCTTTAAGTGTATCTTTGTCATATGGTTACAAGGCTATTTCATGCTCTCAAGTTTAATTCTTTGTAAATATAGCTCTCTTTGTGCGTATGAGGCGCATGTGTTAATAAATGTTCCGTTTGCAGCCGTTCCTCTTGCTCAAATGGAAAATTAAGAGTCCTTGATTGAGCGGCTTCAGAGATTGCTGGAAGTCTCTGTTCCCATCTCGGCGGAGTTGTGATGATTGCTTGGGAAGTTTCACACTTTCAAATATTTGTGTGAAGGCTAAATCCTGCCTTCTGCTAAGTTGTGGGGAGCCACTTTTTTTTTTTTTTTTCTCCTTATTTTTTTCCCCCTTTTTTTTTTATTCCCTGTTAAAAAATAGGTTTTTCTGGAAAGCCCGCTCCCCGCATTCTCAGGGGTTATAAAAATGGGAATCATTTTTATTGGCAATCCACTGGAATAGTGCTGAGACAAATGGAAACTTGAAGATAAGGATCCTCGGAGGTGAAAACATACAGCTGTTGGGAATTGCGAAAGAATCTGGCCAATAAAGGAAGTCACTATTTTTCCAGGCCTGAAGTGAGTTATAGGCCGAGACGGGTGTTGTATATTTATGTAAGGCTGCAGCGGGGAGCTTGAGCGACCGTATATTGCTGAAAGAGCATCATTCACATTCAACCTGAGACAAAAGGTGGAAATGAAGTAACATCCTGACCGAAGAAGGGCTCATGACAGAATAATAACATTTGGGAGAGGGGGGCCGGCATGGCCGCCTGTGGGTAGAACTCCAGGCGAGGAAATGGCAGAGGTGCCTTGTCAGCCTTCAAAAAAACACACACACAAGGCACACGCACGTGGCCTGGCCAGTGTCCTTGGGAAGGGGCATTTTTCTTCCAAAAAACTCTGACAGTTAATGGATGTACATGGATGGGTGTGATATGACAGCTTGGCTTGAGGGACGTGTTTATCCGGATGCCTTTTCTGCCTTGTTGTGTCAATAGTGACCCCAATTAAAAAACAGCAAAGCGCTTGAAGGGTTGAAGCTTTTGGAAGTTCTCAGTCCTTTTTATTAAAAAAAAAATCCCCAACTTTTCTTGTTCACTCCCCTTTCATTATTTTGGCAATGTTTGGTTTCAAGATGGCACCATAAAAACCAAGTTACATTTTTTCGAGGAGCAAAGAGTCGTTCACCATATATAATCAGGTATTGCCATAAATACATGTTCAAATATAACACAAAGACAAATAATGTCTATTTTCATGTAGGTAGAAAAACTAAGACACATGACGGGTTAATGGGGTTTTTAAGTTTTAACACACATTTGATGGTTTAAACTGGGAGGGAAATTGCATCCGAATGCAAAATGCAGCAGCACAGCCACAGACATAACCATGATTTTGCATGAACAGTATATTTTCTTTCCAAAAATATTTTCATATGTGTCATGATTCCTCTTAAACATTATATTCATCATTTTGGTTCAAACTGTAAAATTTAGTTTAGGCATAAACCTTCTAAAAATTTAGAGGGAACAGTACTGGCTTTTTAGGTGATCTGAAATGCTGACTTCCTTTTTTAAAGATATAGGGTGGCTTAGAAATCAGAAGCTGAACCTACTTTAATGTGGTTTTGGAATTTCTGAAATTATGACTGTTGTTGAAAACACAGGGCTTCAGCCAGGGCTGGTTTTAGTGACAGGATAAATTACACCAACTTGCAGACCAGAGCTCCTGTGGCCCAGGTGTAGCTGTCTGTATGTTAGGTGTTTAGTTTGGAACAAGCAGGACAACTGGACAACAACAATCACAGATACCTCATCCATCCCCACATCAGCCTGGGTGTGAGAATAACCCCCTTCCACCATGGCAGGACCCCTCTCTGCAGTCACTGAAGTTTTGCATTTTGCCTGCACTGTTTAGAAACCTTCGCTCAAACTGTTATTTTTTGCGGTGTACTTAAAGAGATAAAGCATCAAAACTAACAAAGAAATAGATCCATTTAAATTGAAATCTTTTACATCCTCAACAACTGGTCCAATGCTGTCTCATCTATTAAATCCTGGGGTGTTTTGGAGAATACATTCTCCACTTGTGCCCTGAATCTCAGTGCAGGTGTTTTTCTCACCCACAGGATAGAAAAAGTCTATTTGGAGCTCTTATAAAGTACCTAGTGACTATATTCTTTTTTTTTAATAAGCATCCAGAAGGCTTTGAATCCCATCAAAACAAAAAAAGGCTGTCATTCTCAGACAAATGTCCAACTTGTTCTGCCCTGTGGAATTTGGACCCAGCTTAAAGCTCCACTGGCAAAGAAGACACTAAACTGAAAAAAGTACACCTGGGCTTGGAAGAACATCCTCCAAAGTCATTAAACTTCTGAATAATACTATAATAACTGATGTGAAAATGAGAGTGTCTTTTTTTTGTATTTTAATTATTCCTAAGTGATACTCATAAAAATATATTAGCTTATAAGGAAACTGCTGGAGAATATAATAGGGATGAAACTGCTGGCTTCTACAGGATTTAAAGTACTTTTCCAGAAGTACACCTGAACAACTTCAGAGAATGAATGTTTAAGCAACTTGTGGAATTCTCCACTTTGGATTAAAATAATGTAGGCTATTTCACAGAGTTCAAAATTACCTACAGAAAAGGCAATACCTTCCTCCTAAACCTAAAGGAATTTTAGATAACTGAGGAAGCACCCTAAAGGCTGAAATCTATTGTTCCATAGTTCAATTAAAATTAATGCATCACAGGCTCTTCAAATTTTTATTATTATTTATTATCATTATTAATAATAATTTTTTGACTAATACTATAAAACATTCATTGACATCAATCAAATTCATTTTCGGCACTCATAGGTGCTGAATGAAAATACTCACATGGGCTCTATAATGCAAAAACTTAATAATAATGAGGGGGAAAAAAACCCACTCTGTGTTGTGATTTATCCATTTGAATGCTTGTACTTAAAAATAAGATCCCCCAATCACATGCGGGTAGCCCACATAGCCTTCTTGTTAAAATGCCCTTCCATTTAAACATAGATTTTAACCTTTTCACCTTCGCCGCTTACATTTTTCTTTCGTTTTGTTCAAAGCATTTAGGTAAATTAGGATGAGGTCCCTCCATAAAAATGCAAGGGGATCAGTGAAACTTTCATCTCTAATTTATTCATGAAGGAGAGAGGTCTTTTCTGGTCATGCTGTGCATCATCCTGTCAGAATGACTTTCCTTCTTCTTGAGAAGGGATAAAGGGAGATAGAAAAATCAGGGGTTTGGTCTTTCCTACTAATAATCACTGTAAGAGAGAAAACTGTGCACTGCTTTATTCAGTGGTTATTGTACTGGAGCTGAATTTAATATTACATATTACAAGGCCAAGTTTCAATATTAAGGGGACTGAAGTTACTAATGAGTGAAAACATAAATTATTTATGTAAGATAACTAGATCGTCTTTTCATATGAAGTTCACACACAACTTTAAAAATGTGAATTGGTGGGTTCTCCTACCAACTGGAGCAGGTAGGACAGACAGCTTTCTGCCTGGATATAGCAGAAGGGTCTGTGTGCTTGAGGAGAGGGTTGCAGGCACAGCACACCCTGCTTATCTCTATCAGCACAGACCCTGCCAGCTCTCAACTGTGCACAAAAATACTACTGATTCCAGCTCTGGAAATGCAACTGAGTAAAGTTTTAGTGATAATTATAATAAAAAATTATTTCATATTAGTCATAAACCTGGATTTTTGCTAGTATTCCCCATCCTTTTCCAAAATCTTCAGATTTCAGATTGATTTCTTTCACTTATTGTTGTTATAACAACATCCCATTTTCTATTTCAATCTGTCAGAGGGGCAAAAAGATTTTTTAATAAAAATGGCCTTTATCCCAGCTGGTGAATCAACTCTTCTGCATTCCCCCAGCTTACAAAAATTATCATCTTTTATATACGCTTTAAAAAGAAAAGGGTGGGGGCTAGGGAAGCAAAGCAGGATCTGGTATTAGTCCTTTTAGTCGTCAGGAAATTACAAAATGTACACTTGCGGAGTAAGCAATTTTTGCAGTCTGCTGGCACATCCATCTTTTTAATGAGCCTTGTTTATAACCTGACGCCATGTTTCTAGTCACCTACCCTGTTTACATCTTTGGCCCCTTTAATTAAGAGAAGAACCAGTTAAAAGAAAGTAAGAAGAAATATTAATATGATCTGATTAATTCAGCTAGCGGGAGGTTATGGGGTACCAAGGTTATTATAACCTATAAAGGCAACATGAGCAAAGCTGTGTTCATTTGTAATTTTATTAGGCAGAGCAAATTAGTGAGCCCACATGGCAATGACAAAAGACCCCTTCCTATTCTCTCTTACCCCCCACCGAAAGGGCCAGGCGCCTAAAGTTAGGCTCCATATTAGGCAAATGAGAGCTGATAAATCTCAGCCAACAACTAATGAGAATCTCCAGAGTTGGAGCTGTGCTAATTTGAAAACATTAGCTGGGATCTCTTTTTCTTTTTTTTTTTTGGTGCACGTACAAAGTCCAGCTAACTCAGCCCCGCTCTTGTCATGGGGGTCAGTGGGGTGAAGATGGTGAGGCAGGAAGGGGAGAGGAATCTGCAAGGGGTTAAAGATAAAACATGGAGAAAACATAGGAGGGGGCTGAGAGGAAACGCTGATAATATGTAGATCATTAGGCAGAGCATATATCATTGATAATACAAGGGGGATATAATTACATATAATTACATGACGCTTGTTCAGGAGCCCGTCCCAGCTCCTCAGATAAGAAAATCCAGATATTTTCCTTGCAGGGTCCAGCATTGACATCATGGCAACATCAAGCTGGTTTTGAGGCTTTGCAGTGCTGCATCTCTCACAATGTTCTCACAACAAACTCAGGTAAATCTTCTGATGAAAAATAGAGGTGGATTGCAGCCCTGGTGCAACCCACAAAAATTACTGCCAGATAAAGTGGTTAATCACAGCTCTGTCCTGTCCAGAGTTAGAATGTCTTGGTGGCACGCAGATAAGAAAAGCAAAAAAAGTTCTTCAGTTCCTGAGAGGAAAGCCTTGACCTAGCAAAATGCCCTTTTTCCAGTGGCAGAAGTTTTCTCACAGCACTTCTGAAATTTTTGTGCATAAGAGACTGCTGCATGTTGCACAGAACAGAGGAACAGCCCCAGCTCTCTGCATGCAGGTGGAGAAAATGAGCTACTTCAAGATTAGAGAAAAGAATAAGCATTATACTGCATTCATATTTGGGGTTTGTTTTCACAAATTTATTTTTTTTTGATGGAACTGGGTCAAACAAAGATTAAAAGTTCATTAAGGGTTCAGAAAATATTGTTGAAAAGGAGACTGGAATCTCATAAGTCTTGAGGCTGAGCTGTCACAAAAGTATTTTGGACTGTGGTCTTGTGCTTCAGACACTGACTATGACTCTCACCTATTGCCGTGTCTTTGTTACCTCTTTTAATTCCACTGATATTCCAAAATTTCACTTTCTTTGGGGAAATAGATGAGGTGCTAGTCCAAATTTTTAAATTCCTCAGTGAATGAAAGTATAGTTGAAGGACTTAAAAGAAACAAAAATGAAGAACTGAGAAATGTAAAAACTACTAAAGAATTGCACTTTAAAAGACAGAGACCATCTTACTGAAAAATCAATTTTAAAGACATTATATTTCACACTTCATTGTTATCTCAGTTAAGGTAGAAAGCTTAATAATACTGAAAACTATTTTCATATGTATCTAAATCATCCAGCCATCTTTTTTGGTTTCTTTTCCTCATCTAACCCCCAAATGTTTTAATTAACACACACAATGCTACACTCCAGCAGGACATCCATGGTGGGACTGAAATTCTCACAGCATTGCTGTCCCTTTCTCCTGCATGTACAGTTAAGTTGCTCTTTTCATTCCTGTGACAAATTTCATTGACTGTGGTAGTCTCAATTTTATTGAAATGTATTGAAGTAAAAAATTTCATTACCAAACCATAGCTACTGGCAGACAAGTTAAAAGCATTTTAGTTTATCTGGGTTTAATCTTTTTTCTTTTTTTTTCACACATGACCTTGAATTTTGAGAGTTGTTGCCTCCAAGACTTCTGCTAAGCCACAGTCCATGGCTTTAAGATACTACTAAGGATGGTGACTGACAGGTTCAAATCTCTCTTTCACAGTAGTACCTGTAAAAGTCAAAATGCCCCAAGAATTCAAAGATAGATTTATTGTTCCATTTATATACTCTTAGGCACATTTTAGCAAGTATTATTAGGTTCTGTGAGTTATCAAGCACTTATGTTACTGGTAAGTTGAATTATCCCAATGGTTTCCTGGTGAGGACCAAAATACTGATTTGGGTCTTGCAAAATAATATCAAAAAAAAAAAAAAGCATTGCCTTAAACCAAATCAAAACCTTTCTCTGTAAAAGCAGCATCACTGTGAGTCCCAGCTTTCTGGAGATAAGGTTTGAAAACCACTACGTTCATTTGTTATTTTGTCTCCTGTTTCTCCACACCAGCAAAATCTGGGTAAGACTAGAAAACATCAACATGCCAAAATGAAAAATACAATTTAAAACAATCTGACACCTCCGTGCTGGGCCCCATGCCATTTTAGCGCAAGCTGGGACGTATACTTGAAAATGCTGAAGAAAATTACTTCTTGGGATATCTTCAATTCCTATTTTGCACTTGCGAGATGAAAGACAGGACTTTTTAGAGGAGTCTAAACAATTTCAGGCTCCAGATTTTGGCAGCTTTCAGTGGACCCAGCTTTTCAGATAGGGATGCCAGCTGTCAGCCCCAATGCAAGGCTATTCTCTGTTTGTGTAAACCCCCCGTCCACCTACTCCCACTTGCCTCCCTTCCTTCTCCTCGTCACATGGTGGTGAGACTAAAAACACATGAAGGTGGATCTACACTGGGCAATGAGATTTAAATATCACCAATTTAATGGTGCTTTGTGTTGTCCTATCTCTGCCCAGCTCTCAATCTTCTGGTTGTCACCTTCTGTTGATGACACAGTTTGTTTTCCTTAGAAGAGGACACCCCATGTTCCCCAGTTCCTTCTTTTCAAACACAAGAAAGCTGGCAGAGTAATCCAAGATCAGCTTGATATTAAGGAATATAAACACAAGATCAAAAGCCAGGGAGGATGATGAAATGATGCCTCTCAAAGAAAAATTATTCCCCTCTCATTCTTCTTTGCTAGGTCTCAAAGTGGACTGATGAAATACAATCTGGACTGCATGAAAATCTCTGTGATGCGTGAACTTTCGTATGGAAATAGGTTTGTGGCTATTCATTACCTGTTTATATTTGCAAGGTTAAAAAGTTTAATTGATCGTTCAATAAATTATCACTTTACAGATCAGGTTAGGCTCTTAAACAAACCACGAATCACCATGTTAACATGCAGATATAAATGAGTCTTTCTCAACAGGATAAACACTGTCCCCCATGTACGGTAGGTGTGGCAATTAGATTATTGATTTTAGGTAAATGTCTTGTTAATTATGCAGGAGGCCCCACTACTCGTGTTAATTAACTTACTGCTCCTTTGAATCAATACACTGTGGCCTCAGGAGGAAAAGCTTTCTCCCCTTGGACTTTGGGGCAAAAAAAAAGAGAAAAGTTTTGCTCATCTCCTTTCCTCTTTTTCTTTCTGAAACATCAACTTCTCGATTTAAGTGTGAGGAAAAAAATTAAATGGAGAGTGAGAAAGTGTTAAGAGAAAGCCAGGTTCTTCAACCAATAGAAATGAAATCCAGATCCTTCCCAATGACAAATGAAAATAATGTTCATCCTGTAAGGACTTCACCTCAAACTTCTGGGTTTTTTTTCAGTCTCACATCCTCATTTCCCACTGAAGTTACCCATTGCCACTTTCTTCCATTTTCTGCATCTAGTCTTTGCTTTATGGGCAAGAGTTAGAATTATCTACACCCACTTTTACACCTCCATCCCCAGAGTTGGCTGCACTTTCAAAAAAGTAGTACTTTAAATGAATTCTCAAGTTCAGACCTGACTATCTTAAACATATCTTAAACAGCCAACACAGGCTTAGGTCAAGTTACAGACCACTCTCCACAAGAGAAAGTCAGATTCATCCAGTTGAGGTCTACTTTATAGACTTATGTAAAAGAGATTTTTTCCCATTTTTGCTTTTGCTGTTTGCTTGGTTTTTAATAAGCTACTTTGATCCCATATTATCTAATAAAGATTTAAAGTCCGAAAATCCCATATAAACCTCTCCCAAAAATTTTAATGCCACCATTGGAATTTCTGAGCTCAGTGGAACACAAATTTTGTCCAGATTAACACTCAGGTATAGAAAGATAACGATAAGTATGAATTTTCACAAGCTCACTCTCCAAATCTGTATCAAAGCTCCTTGGAAACAGGTGGATCTGCATGTCTGGGCAAAAGGTCAGTCATTTCCTTTGTATCTGCAATAAATGAAATAAACTGAAAGCAGTTTCCTACTTGGCCTTTGGTTGTTTTCATAATTTCTCCTTTTCCCTTGCTGAAGTTGAAGCTCAAATCCTGGGGGTTTTTTTTTGTGGGGTTCCCTCCTCCCCCAGTGTACTTTGTTTATTATGCTTTCTTTGGTGAAGAGTAGAGATGAATGATGAATACCATAACCCTGAAGATACTTGAACATAACTTATTCATATCAGCAGGCTTGATACAGTCAACAGAGCTTTTACACGAGCAAAGTTCCTCACATGACTTAAGTGCTTGCAGGATCAGGACCTTAATCTTGTGTTTTATGCTATTCGTTGACCTTGGTCATGTACACGTTTATTACTGGTATGAAAAAGTACAAGGTAGAGTGAGTGACATTCCTGATGCAGGGAGAGATTTAACAGGGGTAAAAGAAATGCGAGTGGTTTTTTAAATGTGCTAAAAATAACCTGAAAATATCTTGGTAAAAGTTTGGGACTAGCTTGCATTGATGTTTACATGAAGCCTGTTATACATAATTTTCCGAAGCTGTTTTCAATCATGCAAATGATTTTTTCCTTTGCAATATGCTAATGCAATCTGATTTATTTCAGTTGTAAAAGTTAATTACAATGTGTTTGTGAGTCCCTAAAGATGATGTATTAAATGTTTATAACCAGGATTATTAAAATGTCCTGTCTCGATTACAGTGCTTCTCTTTCAAACACTAGAACTAATTGTAGCCTTAAATCACAACAACCTCACCGTTAAAATTAACACAAGGGCAACATTGCATAATTTTAATTAATTTTAATTTGGCCAAAGCAAATTAATTTTTGTTTTCTAGAAGGACAGATAAACTCTTCTCCAGCCAGATTTCGTTAGACATGGAGTTTGTAAACTTCCTTTTTTCAACATTTGTGTCTCTTTAATGATTCCATGACTGCAGATATACACTTTAAATGTAATTTGTTTTCTCATGCTCATTCTATTTTCATTAAAATTAGTATATTTATGTCTGAAGTACTCATTACTGGGCACCTAAAAGAAGAGAAGGAAGTGTAATATCCAGTATTTCACAGACTGATTGTGCCTGTGCAAAGAACTGAATCATTCTGTAAAAATAAAAAGTAACTCAGAACCCCTTGGACCTTCAGCTTTTCCCTACTGAACATCCCTTAAACAGTTCTTGGTGTCTGATGAAAAAATGCTCTTACAAAAAGAAACCCAAAACCTCGAGGATATTTTATTTGCACACCCAAACTCTCTTTGCTTTGGTTTTGCAGTAAGGATTTTTGCAGGAAAAATGGGTTTCTTCTTCTTCTTCTTTCTATGCTCAGATGGCACAAGTTGTATTGCTTATGAGTTCCTCTACTGAATCCTGAAGCCCCCATGTTGTGCAATGTCATAGCTGGCTGCTGGGGTACCACAATGACATCACAGATCAGATTCTTTGAGCTGACTTTGGGATTAAAAATAAGAGAAAATGAAGGCTGTAATATTCTTATCCTTTTTATCTTTACCATTTTTATATAAACATAACCAAAACTGTCAGATTCACATCTAGGGGTCGTTCTGATGCAGCATTTGGAAAAGCCCTTTTTCTCTCATGAAAAACCAAAACCCTATAATGGTGAGTGTGGGATTTGGCTGTACATGAGTAATTTGTTGCCAGGGAAAGAAAGCAAAGTTTCAATTGAGGGAGTTTCCAGAGCTTTTCTTCCAGAGGGAGCTGTGGTTTGCCTCTCCCACCCACAGAAGCAGCTGTGGGAGCAAGGGATGGGTAAGGAAGGGCTTGCCCTTCCTTATGTGCTGGAACAAGAACAAGCTCACTGCCTTGCATGAATAGAAAGGAATCACTTGTCCCTGTGCTGCATTTAGCAAATGTCCATGTGTTCCATGACAGACAGGAACAGCACTGATAGAAGGATGGCCACACTGAAGCAAAACAGAATTCAATCCAGACCAGGATCCTGTCTCCATCTATGGCAAAAGCAGTTTCTTAGCCAAAAGTATAAAAACCGGTCAAGCATATCACACCACCCACCCATAACTCATGATTTCTAAGCATTTGTTAAGATGAATTTGACCAGACCTCCTTGGACACATAAAAACATCCAGAACATCCACGCAGTTCAGCTCAGTGTTAATTATCAAAAGCTGTTCAGCACAGTTTATTCCTAATTGTCCAAATACTTTGAAAAAAATAACACCAATAGATAAGGTTTATTCTCTAGCTTCTATTTAGGGAGAAGCTGAGGTAGGACAAGTCTGAACTTTCTGTCACCATCTTCAGGGAACCATACCATGCAAAATCTGTCACCCACTTAGTGGCCAGACTTAAAGATTTTGAGCAGTCCATAGATGTTTGCACTGGCTGAATTCCTCTTTCACATTTTGCTGGAGAAAAATTACATCTGTGTAAGCCCTTAACTGTAATCTTGTGTTGTTTTATTTTGTCTCTGGATAAAGGAACCAAGCTTTAGTGAACATAGATTACCAGACTGAAGTAGATGAGGCCTCAGATGCTCACATGTCTTTCCATAATTACCTGCTGAAGCTGATGCTCACAAGAGGGAAAAAATTTGGGGTGGACTTATCTCACCTACATGAAAATCATTTAGTGGTGCATGCCAAATAATTTAGTCCTGGCACAAGTATCAGGACTGCAGGTTCTTTGAAGCTGAAAGCTAACAAGAATTACCAATATTTTTATCATGGGTAAGACAGAGACTTTAAATCTTTCTCTGCTTCCCAGCTGTGTACATGAATTTAGGCTTTCTGCAATGCAGCAGCAGTGTTTGAGTCATATTAGCCACCTTTTGGCTCTGAGGGACATGTCACCTGAATGTCCTAATAATCTGTTTTCTCCTGAAGCCTGTATCCCCTGTGTCCCCAGCCCTCATGCTCAGGCTCTTCCTGGAAAAGAAAACTTCAAGAAGGATGCAGCTGCACTTGGTTCAGGATCCCATTGATGGAGATATAAATCTTAGCATGGACAAACATGTCAAATAGTGAAACTGCTGTCTTTAAACACTGTCGGTCTGCAGCTTGCCATCTTCATCCTTCTGGTGGACAAATGGCTGCTGCAGCCTCCCCATTCAGAGAGGAACACAGGGCAAGGTGATCCATCTCCTCAGAGGATCATCTCCTCGCTTGCAAGAACATTTGCTTTACATTTGATTTACATGGTACTGGCTATCTTTAGAATCCTGCTAATTTCCAAGGACATCTCTCAACACAGACATGAACTCAAATCAAACCAGGCAGTGGCTGGATGGGAACCCTCTGCATGGCAGCTGAAAGGAGCAGTGGTTACAGACCGGGATGGACAGCACTCACCGGAGAAAAAGCACGTGAGGTTTGTGTGGGTCTGAATGCTCAAACTCTGTACTCAGACAGACTAGAGGTGAGAATCACCACAATGGGAAAATCGCAGAATCACCTCAATCATTCTCTGATTCTGTGGTTTTTCTATTGTGGTGATATTTCCTACTGATACAGTAGAAAATAGCCTTTCAATTAATTTTACTCCCATGACTTCCTTCAGTAGGTTGCAGATGAAGCATGGACAGAATGGACCAAAGACCCAGATAATAAAGTGGTTCTCATGTCTTGGATAAAGATGAACCCAAGCATCTCAAAAACAGATTTTCAGAGCTGCTGAATGGCTATGGATATCACAGATAGGTGCTCAGCAGCACTCAAAACAGGACTTTGCTCTTTGGAGAGTGTTTCAGCCCACAGGGTGTCTTTCACAGTGTAGCAGACACAGATTTTGATTTTTTTTTTTTCTTTAAAGACAAGAAGCAGAAGGAGAGTCATGGCTGAATTTCCTTCTTTCACCCTTTGTAACTGAAAATACTCAGGCAAATAGGAGGTCCTTTGCTGGCTGGACATTTTCCAAAAACCATAAAATATAGCAAAAGTTTACACAGATTTACCCAACCAGACTTAATTCTGAGCCTTGTCTTTCTGCACTGTTTTAACATGTGCTGCAAAAGCAGTGTCAGACTGTCCCCAGCAATACTGAGTGACACTCATCCCATCCAAACAGCTCTTCACCTTCTCCTTCAGTGGAGATTCAGCAGCTGAAAGCGCTGAGACCACAGTGAACTTCTCTCACCCACAGTGCTAATGACTGAAAGTCAGCATCAAAGCAAGAAGCACAAATAGGAATTCTTTAATTATAATGAGTGGCACATTAACCTCAGCATGAATCTGTCATGACTTTTCAAAATGGCACACACGTGGTTCTGTGCTTGAGCTAATGCCCTGGGCTTTTCACTTGTTCCCTTTAGATCTGTGTTTGCTTTTCTGACTAGAATGGCTCTCATCCAGCTGACTTTAGTCATTGGGGGGATGCCTCTGTGTCCAGCAATACAGGAGAACCCTGAGAAATATTGACAGTAAAGAAATTTTCTCTCTGCTGGCTGTTGTCTCTCTTGTTCTGGGCATAAATAAACTTGTTAACTCCCAAGAAATGGGATTAGGCATTTATCACTACAGTTTCATCCACATACCAGAGGACAGATTCTCTGCAAGTCATCAAAGCTGAAGTCCATGAAATGATGCCAATTGTTACCAGCTGAGACCCTGGCCAAAAGACTGTGAAAAACCACAAATATATTGCTTTCCATGAAACAGAAAACACAAATGTTATGTTGCGATGGAAGTGGTTTCATAAAGCATGCTGCCATTAATGGACCTTAGATATACTAAAAATATGGTTGCTGTTTAAAATACACGGTAAAGCAACCAGTTTATGAGCAAACCCCAACAGTACCTGCTGTGCTGCTTTTCCAGGTGCCAAAGGCAGTGTGATAAACATTGCCATCTGTGAGAACTGCAGACCTGTCCTCAGACCCTGGAGGTCTGGATATACTTTGATAGCCTTCCAAGCTCAGGCATGCTTCTCCATGCTGGCTTTGAGCATAGCATGTCATACTATGTCAGAGCCACACAGAAATGAGTTATGGTGGGATTATGTGAAGTAAAGCTAAGGGTCAGATAACTTTTCACACCCCCTGTAGAGAGCTGACAAAGAGACAGAAAAAAATCCCCCATCTTGCCATCTGGGTTTCACTAAGTTCTTAACAACTCTGGAAAGTCCTGTGGTGTTTTCACAAGTCAGACATCATAACCACCAGAATGGCCCAAATGCCCCATGGCAAGGGCTTTGATTGACCCACTGTTTGTGGGGGTTTTTGTCTGTTATCCAAATATCTGTAAATTTTCCTTCATGTGCCTGAATATTTTGCCCACAGCTGTGCACAAGGAAATTGTTTGATGCTGTGCTGACCATGGTTTCTCTCTCCTATGAGTAAAACTTTTATGTGCACATCCCCTTCACACTCTGCTGTGGCAGGACTGTGATCCAGCTCGGGGTCTCATCCTTATCAAGAGCAATTCATTGGCCCAGCACTCTGACTTTTGGTTAGCTGACTGTTCCTCTGCTCTTCTGGCTTACAGCATCATCTGTATGTAGGGAAGGGGTGAGCCTACCCCTCACCACAAATACAGAATATAATAAGAGACAAAGTGTTATAATGACACTGCTCTCCACCTAAAGACACACTATTAACTCAGCCAAGTGGATTGCTCAGGTCCAGGACTTCATGGTTCTCCAACTGTTTATTTTCCACAGCCCAAAACCTATAATGCCATGCTGCTATGCATCTCCAAGTCAATGATGAGCTGGGTGTGTTTGTCCTGATTTCTTCTCACTCATCCTGACCACAAGTAAACAAGACTTTGAAAAAACAAATTGTCTCCTTCCTGCATTTATCTCCAGGATTCCACTCCGCTTTATTCAATATATCAGTGCAGCTCATACATCAGTATTTATCATTACTCTTTTAATGATCGACAGGTAAGAAAATTGGCTCACCTTAAATTAAGAGCTGTTTTAAATTAAACAGAGTGGATATGTTAAAGGAAAAGACCAAATCTTCTGGAAAATATTAAAAGGTGTTTTTTTCCTATGCCTATTTTTGTTTTGTTGCTGATTGTAAATTATTGCATGGATGTGCACTTCCTAATGATGGCCACAGACAGTAAGGGGAAATTCCATACAGTCAGGGGAAGAAAAGACAATAAATTTCACTATATTTTCAGCACAAATTAATCAAAAGAAAGACCTACAGTTCATTAGAATCTCTGTTTTCACATTTTCAGCTCCTTGTCAAGTATCTAGGTTATATGTAGACCAGAATGGAAAGCCAGAATGGATTTTAAAATAACGCTAGAACTGAAATACTGAAGGGCCCCAAAACTCAGGATCAACCCCACTTAGAGTAAATCCACAGAAGCTTTCACAAAAAGTTAACAGTCCTCATGTTTTTCCACAAGCCAAGCCTCAGAGCTTTTTCCCCAGCTGCTGTCTCAGTCTGGTGCTACTTCTGGCCAGAAAATAGATCCAGAAATTTTGTGTTGGGGTATCATCAGCAGAGAAAATCATGTCACCTATAGGGAGCTTGAATCAATTTGCACTTCTGGCCTGAATTCTTGAATGCAAAAGGTTTCTAGGAAGAATCTTCATTGCTTCAAAAAGTAAAGCTTCATCAAAAATGAGAAAGAAAACACAATAACAATCCTAAACAGAAACAATTGGGGTACATCTTCATTATAGCTCCCAAATCTCTCAGAATCTGATTTCAGATCCTCTTCTTCATGCTCAAAGTTGGTTTTGACCAAAACTAGAGGTGTTCTTCAAGCAGCCCTTCCAAACCCCAGCCCTACTTTGGAGCAAATACACATAAGGCCCATTCTTAGGAACTTTCTGTCGGGTTGTACTTTGGCCACAAAATGGTTTCTTTCTGCACTCAGTGGGCAATGAACCTTTCAACATTTACCCCCATGGCTAAAACAGCTTCATTTATCTTCATCTTTGAAAGCAACTCTATAATTGTATCTTGCATTGTTCTCTGCAAGTCGCTCGCCAGTTAAGAAAAATATGTAATCAGCTGCCTTCCTTTCTAGGCAAAGGTACGTGTGACCAGTGAGACCTTTCCAAACTAGGACTGTAAAAAGAGTTAGATGTTAGATAAGGACTATTCTCCAAAAGAGAAATACATGCAAAAAAAGAGAAGATAGACATCTTGCCAGAGAGTAGCAGTTCTAGATAAACACTTCTGGTTATAGATGATTTCAGATCACGTATCTGTTTTCCTGTGTTCCTTTGATTATTACCGCTTGTCACTGACACTAAAATTGGAATTCATGGCTGACCCTCATTCCCTATTGGCAAATGACCCTGAAGGGGTTATCAAGGCCTTATACCCAGTTTTTTCCTCTTCCCGTGGCTTTAATTGTACTGGCAATCTCATGCAGCTTGTGAATTGTGAGAAGAGAGGAAGGGGGGAAAATTGCAGAAGAAGTTGGGTTGAAAACCATGGAATTATGTCATAAACACAAAGTTTCTCATAGGAAAGTCTCTGTCTCAACTATGCAGGACGGGGCAGGGGGTGGGAAAGAGGAGCGAATGCTTCAGGAAACACAGAAAGAAATAGACCTCTCCTCTTGTCTCTCACGTTTTGCAGAGTAAAAGCTTGGCATTAAAGAAGCCATGGGCTCCCTTGTCAGGATGAATCATCCCCTTGGAATCCAGGCAGAGCATAGGATGAAGAGGCGGTATATTGCAAAATGCCAAATGCATGTGTTGGAATCACAGCCCGCTGCTTCCAGCGCAGCCCTGCAAACTCAGCCCTGCTCACTCCCGTTCCCATCTCTGGTTTGTGTCTTGTCACTTAAAACATAAACAAAGCCGAGGAGCTCATGGAGAGAAATGAGGGGGTGGAGGAATGAGGTGGAGAGGGGATGAGACAAGGTTTGCAGTGAGACCCAGCTCTTCCTTTCGCTACCCACAAGAATGAGAACATTCCTCTTGCACAGCCTGGTGCGTGGACCCCATCCACAAATCTCCTTAATACCAGAAACCTGCTGCTGCTATTCTGGTATTAACACAGCACCCCTGGAATTCTCCTGGATATTTTTCCCAGTGGTTTTTTTCCCCCATATTTTTCCCATATTTGGGTTGTGGTTTATTGCTCTGTCAATATTGGGCTCTCTCAGAACAAGTCAGCACTGCAGGAACACATGGAGCAAAGACAGCGACTCCCAGTGAGTGCAGCCCAACTATGAAGGTACCACAATGAAACAGGGTATAAATAACATTTATCATAAATTAATTCACTTCAGTGCTGAGCTACAAAAGCATCTAGGCCAGAGACACGTATCAAAAGATGTGTGGTTATTTACACCACGCCATTTCCTTTGAAGTAGAAAATAGTGGTAATAATGACAGGGAGTTACAGGTGAAATACAATACACATGAAAAGCTTTTGAAGTGTTCACTCTTAAAATTTTACATTTGTATTTCCCCTTTTTTTTGAGTACCTTGTTGTGGGGTTGCCTTGCTGACATCAATGTACAAAATGTAATGCAGCAGGACACAGTGGTACTCCAGGGAAACTGCAGAAAAGGGTCCATTTCCATGGTTCCCACTGTTCCAATAAATAAAACTATTTTATTCCCACCACCTCCTCTTTCCCACATATCTCTGACAGTTGGCAATAATAGAGTTGCTGAATTCATATGGAAAGAAGGAAATGAAATATTAAAATAACAAGACAAAGATAAGATTTGCATTTGTACTTATACCATTGGCTTTTAAGAGAGTTTCCCCTATTAATATTAGATTTTGACAGAGGGAAGGGGAGGCCAAGTCTCTGTGCATTTCAAGTGCTGACCATCATCCTGCTGTCATTAGCAGCATGTTTCTGTGCTAAGTGATAGTTCAGCAGTAACAGCTTAATTCAGATTGGGCAGATACACACAGCTCCATCTCTGTTGAACAAACCAGGCTGCACGACATGGAGTTTATGCCAGATTTACACTGGATGTGTCTAGACAGACAATATCTGATCTGGCTTAAAGGTAAGAGTGGCATGAACAGACAGTATCTGTGCTGGCAGAATGCCTGGCAGGACAGAGTTAAGCTGTGACACCTTTTTTTAACAAACTTAAGTCAGTAAGGGAAAAATTTAGTAAGAGGAGTATTTAATATTATATAGTCACACAGCTTTTCACGTGGTACTGGGGGTCTTAATGCTGGACTATCACTCAAATGCAGCTGTAGCCTTTTTTTAACCCCTGAGCTTTGAGTTCTGCATCTTCTTTGTGTTTGCTTCAGTGTCAGCATAGACAGTTCTAAATGAGGTTTGGAGCTCATGGAGTCCATGCAAGGATTTCTTACAACAGGGTGCAGCCCCTTCTGAGGACATACCCAAGCAGTCTGTAGAGAAAAGCATTTCAAATGTTGACCATATTTGGCTCTGCGTTGAATGTTCTCACTAATTCTACCAGTCTTCTCATAAAATAAAGCTTTCACATGTCTGCTGATCTCTGGTTTACAGCATCTTTGAAACTCCATTGATTTTTTTTTTTTTTGACTGCCAAATACACTTTCCAAAAGTAACATCTCCCTTACTCGACCATATTAAGGGCTTTGACCACACAACTCTTTTGTGCCCCCATGGTGCATTTGCAGGCTGTTTTCCAACCAAACCTTGTGTTCCACTGGTCCTTTGGTAAGCTTTGCAGAACTGCCACAAATATATTAAGAGAGCCCTGATTCCCATCTCAGCTGCAAAAAATGTGCAAGACATACCCTGAACGAGTCCAGCCACCGGATGGGAGGACTCAACTAATTGGTGGAGTTGGCTCAAGCACTTGGCCACCAGCTGGCTGATACAGCAGCCTCCAGCCCCAGGGAGTCAAATGTTCCACCCAGAATCAAAGCTGGGACTCTTTAGTGGCAGAACAGAGCAATAACCTCTCATACCACATGTCTCAGGCCATTTTAAAATTATTATTATTAATTTTGATATATAAAAATAGCATAAACCCTTTCTCCAAAATTTAATTTGCATTTTAAAAAGCAGAAAAGAAAAGAATGAAAGCATATGGTATCAATCATATTTTACAATACTTGTAACTGCAGTTCGGAAACATGTGTTTCCTAACTGCTCATTCAGCAGTATCTGCATAATTTTTTTGAGCAAAAAACAACCTTCTAAACAAAGCATTTAAACTAACCAGCATTGCATGATATTGTACTTAGCTGAAATGAACCATTTTATTTGGGTGTAAGCTGAATAGAACCAGTGGTTACTGTTGCTCTGTTACCATTCCAGAAAACTACTTTCAACTTAAATTAGATTCAGGAAGAAAGGAAGAAAAATACAATTTCTTCAAGTATCACTGCAACTGGTACTCCTGTAATGGCAGCTCCTCAAATGTGGTGTATCTTGTTCACGCTGTTGCCAAAGGCTCTGCCTTAATGGAACAAAGCAATGGCTCATCAAAACAGCTTCCCTGTCTCAGCAGTGGTCTCTCAACTGATGCTTCAAAAAACCCACAGGATCTGCCTCATTCATTTCACCAATTGATGCTGAAAAGGAAAGTACTTCATCTCTCTGTGATCCTCTGATTCTTATGGTGATCTCCTGTGATCATTGATTAATATTTGGATCATCTTTCTGTTATCATTAAACACGGCTTAAAAAGTAGGGTCATATATGAGGGCCTTGGGATGCCCAGCAAATAAACTTTATTAATTCAAATCATATATGTAATAACCCTTCAGAGATCCATTACACATCATCATGGAGGAATAACAAGAAATGTTTCTAGTCACCTCTGCCTCAAACCAAACGCAACACTTTTTTTCTCAGATCGGATCAGTACCTAATATCCCCACCCTCCACCCACCACCTTCCAATATCACCATCTTGTCAAAGCCCATTTTCTCTGCTGAAAGCCACTGGGTGATTTTTAGCAGATAAATGCACCACCTTCAAAATTCAACTCTATCACATTTTGCTTGTTTGCCTGTCTCACTGCTATGCTCTGTGCACCTTGTTGCAAGAGAGCGATAATATAGTTATTGCCAGAAAAAAATGGATGGACATCCCTCTTCCTCTCTCAGTCACACTGACATCCATTCATTTTACACTGAAATAACTCCATTGACTTTATTGTACTTGTTCTGACTTGGTATTGGTACAAGCCAAGAGAAGGACAAGGTTCTATTTTTATTTTTCATTTCCTATGTGCAGCTGATGTCTGAGACCCTGCAGCACACCAGCCTTCACTGAGAAAGTTGATAAAAATCCACCATTCTCTCTGAAGATAAAACAAGGGTTTATCAGCAAGAAATTAGCAAAGCAATCAACATGCAAGAGGATCCTCATTTAATAAGTGCTAACTTTTATTTTCCTAATAGGCATTAAAAACAATAACACCACGTCCATGATACAATTTGATTAAATTGGCTGCGATGGCTTTGGGAGCCGTAATATGATTAAATGTCTAACACAGAACATGTACTTGGTGGCTGATCGGCAGAGTGCCTGGCTTTTATTCCACACACACTGCAATTCTTGGTGCTGATGGCATTAACCATTTCCTATTCAAGACTGATAGAAAATCCAAGTGTTTTCCAACAGGAAAACTTGTGAGACACCCTGGGGCATCATTACAGAGCAAAGAGCAGGAAATAATTTCTAAATATTTTTATCTCACCTCCTCTTTGTATCTTACTGACTTAATCTTAATCTTAGTGACTCTTTGGTCATTACTTGACCTGTGATAGGAAAATTTTTTTCCTACCATCTATTTTGAAACACAACCATCAAAGTAATGACCTTGACACAACCCCCAGTCTGACCTGCACCAGGTCAGGGACTCTTCATGCACATAACAAAAATGTGAATATTCCTTCCACCTTTAGGAGGTTACCATATCTCCCATGGCCAGACTGTGCAATTACTCCTTTCTGACCTGTTTCATGGCCAAAATAACTGAATGACATTTAATGCTTGAAACAAGAGAGATTTTGGTGTTGTGACATGTTTTGTAAGTGACCTAAATATGATTCCCTCATGCAACTAAGTGCTAATAAATCTGCTAACTTTAAGATTTTTTTAAAATGATAAGAAATTACAAAGAAATCCTAGTGTCTGATGCACTGGAACCAGTAGTGTCTGCACACCAAGATCAAAATCCACTGCAGTTCAGTTTGGTTTCAAGGGGTTTTGCCAAGATCCCAATAACACACCTTCACAATATTACCAAAAATAAATGGTACAAACCTCTCAGCATCATGCTTTTTTACAATGAGAGCAGTTTATATACCCCATCACACAGGCCAACAGGTGGGACATTGTAAGAAATTCTTCTTTGTCATCTCAGTGACCTACACTAAAGGCCCCTGGACACCATGGGCACAGAGAAATAAAACAATCAAGCTCAAGAGACAAAATAGCCAAACAAATTCATGTTGCTCCATTTCCTCAGTATATTCTCCAGGCTGGTTAAAACAAACACAAAAAAGCACAGGTGGATTTGTCAACATATTTGTACTGGACAGACTGGAACAAAGTGTCTCCAGTGCTTCAGAGCAGAACATTCCAGGTGCACAGCATCATCCAGTTAAATACAGAGGTCAGCATTAAGACAAAAGGAAATAATAATTTCAACTTCTTTTATCAAATCCCACATCATGCACTTGTTGTTCCAAACACACAGCAGATCTCACTACTTTTTGTATTTCTGAGAGGTTTTAGCTGCATGCAGACAGGTGTTATTGTTATTGTGTGAGGAAATGCCTCTTCACACAGCATTTGATGGGGACAGTTAAAGAGGGAAAGGGGGGAGGCCTCATGTCCAGCATTTTTTAACAGCAGTGGAGAGAAGCCAGAGCAAAGCCAAGCAGATTCTGTTAAGGATGGGCTACAAGCTCAGATCCTGAGTTCAGTACCTACATTTCTAATTCAGGAAAAGTCATTTGTCCTCTTGTCTTCCCTGGCCAAGACTGCCTAATAGAAAACCAGGAAAGTTAAGCTACTTTGGGATTTAAATAATTTACAATGCAGCAGAAGAACAAACCTTTTTTTTTAATTATTCGAATTCTATAAAATCTGATAATCTAACAGAATCTGGAGTACTGATGATGATGTAATGACATATCCTGAGAGAAAGTCCTATAGATTTTCCTTCTCTTTTTCTCTAAATCAGTAATTACTAACATAATGCTAAATAAGAAAAGACTTAGTCTCCAGTCATGGAGCCTTTGATGCAACGCACGGCTTTTTTGTTCTAATTCCCTATAGATAAAATAGCCACAGATTACTCCTTTGTACCCTAACAGCTTTCTCACCAGGCCTTCCCGCAGCACAACTTCTTGTTCAGTCAGGCTGGCAATATCTGTAGTGACTTACGCTGCCTATTTTTTGTTTTCATGCCTGCAAAAGTTCACACAGCCAGGGGAAGGCTCATTTCTGAAGAGGAATAATGCACTGAGAAGCCTCCTGGACCTTGTTCATGGTCCTTTCCAGGAGAACTAATTGCCAAAACTAATTAAGACTGAAACTGATGGGGTTCTCTCCCACATAGACTTTACAGGATTAGGAACAATACCAGTTAGCTGTAAACACGGTCTCTTAAAAAAAAAACTACAGATTCTCTTTGCTGAAGGCTTAGAGTGGGCGGGGATCAGAAGCTTTTTGATATGTAAGTATACCCAGCAGTAATAAAAGTCTTACACCAGGTTAACTACACAATTTGCTAATAACATTTGCTGACACAATCCATGAAAATCACTCTGGCAGCCTGATTTCTGGCAAGTGTACAAAGGTTTTTATTGAACACATGCTGCCTATGAAACATGGTCTATGAAAACATGGCCCCCCCATTCGCAAACGGGCAGCTGAGTAACATGTGAATAAATACCTGCTCTCCATTCCTCCTGGCTCAGAGCAGGCAGGGAACCTCCAATTCTTTTCGCACACATTTTGGAGGGAAAACAGGAAAAGTTTCTGAACTAACTTTGGTTTTGGAGAGCAGAATCTCCCTACAGTATGGCCCATAGCTTTCCTCACCAGAGAGTGTCACTCAAGGCAGGCATCCCACGTAAAAGGAATTGCTATTTTCACACTGTTTCGAGCTGAAATGTGGTCTGCTTGTGTTCTTCCACTCTAAGTGGAGCTTTACAGAATTCAATGATGAATATTATAAGCCCGAGTTTTTCAGGGACACAAGTCTGTCTTAGCCTCCCTGGGAATTGTATGCAAGAATCTCAAGGAAGCTTTGTGCCCCCAAGTTTGGCCCTGGCAGCACAGGAGGAAGTCCCAGGGAATATGTATCACGGGGTACATAAAATGCAGCTCCAGGCTGACCTACCCATTTATATATAAAGCACCAAAGGCAGACAGAAGCATTGCCAGTTGCTGGTGGCATTTCAATATCACCTTGCACTTACTGGTAAATCAAGGGCACAGGCAGTGTTCCCAATATAAACTGGATTCTTTCTTCACCAACATCATCTCTGAAACATCCCATGAAATGGGACCATGTGAAATTTGCCTTATTGGTCATCTGCTCAAAGGCAGCTGCTACAGGTAAAAGGACGGAATTTTTCCCCATGCTTAAGCTGAATGGCCATCATACTTTTGGGGCAACAATTGAGACCAGTCAATAATACAGTCATTTTTTCTTTCACTATTGACAAATTTACTTTTATGTCATGTTGATATGTCAATAGCATCTCTTTGTTTGTCACATCTCTTGCAGCATTCTTCAGAATTGCCCAGAAGTGGGAAAAGTCCCCAAAATCCCTCAGTAACTGGATGCCAACATAATGCCTGGTAATTGGTAGTTGTTGCTTAAGGTTCCTCAATTTTTGTTCATACAGAAAAATTTACACAATTGTATCCCAGAAGTAAAAATTTTTTTGTGTTTCTTTTCTTTTAAAATTTTAGATTTTTATTCTTACACACAAATATACAGAAGCAAAAACTTCTAAAATAAAAAAATAGGGGAAAGTGAGGGAAAATAGAGGAAGAAGCATTGCCTTCACCACAATTTTTAATAGAATAATAGAAATTTCTTAGAATATCTGCTAATGACAGATCTTATCTGCCCATTTTGGTTTTCCATCCATGCACTTCAATCCAAGTACAAACATATTTGGGAGAAGAATTCACAAAATGCATTGTGCAAGCCTGTCCACAAATCTGGGTCATGTTGTGAGAAAGCCTTTGCCTAATTTATAGCTTTGAGAAGAAATTGTGCAAAACTTGTGGTTGGTCTGAGTGCTGGAAGATTTTGTCAAAACCAAAAAAAAACCTGGTTCAGAAGGATTCTTCATAGATTCATATAAAGAAAAATCATCTTATAGGTGTGGTGGGTGCTTACCTGCTCTCTCCTTGATGTCTCAGGGATTATTTACTAGCAGGGAGGGATATTTCTGCATGGAACAACTGCCTAGTTTTGTGCAACTGTTCTTGCACAGCAGTTGACATGTTTGCCAAGGTGAAAGTATATTTTTTTGGGGTATTTTAATGCCAGGGAGGAGCCTTCTACTTAGAGACTATTAGCATTGTATTAAATTTTTGGCTTTGGAGAAGATGCCTGTCAAGTTTAACAATGAGAACCGTAAACTTCTCCTTCTGAGGAGATGTGTGATGCTCAGTCATCATTGCAGGCATTGTTTCCCATCTTCCCTGGAGCTGTTTCTCTATTTTAGTGTGGTTCAGGCCCAAATCCAGTACTTTTGGAGTGGCTGGCCTGTGCCAATGTAGTAGCCTGAGTTAATGGCTCCATATTGCTACCATTGTCTCAGTGACCAGAGTCCTCCACTTCGGCCCAATTGGGGTGGCTTCTCTTACACTGCAGGTCATTAACTGTACAACTTTGGTACGTGCACAATCACACACATTTGATATGTAGGAGGGTTTCCTTTACTGACTTCTAGTAGCAATGCAGGAAAAAAAACCAACACAAAACTTCAGAATTAATGCCACCACATATTAATCTCTCCAGTCATTATGTCCACAAATGTGAAAAAGTCTGAGGGATGCCAGATTCTTCCTCCACAAGAAATGCTGAATTCTGATAACCATTGAGTGATCCCTCATTCCTTCAATGTGCAAAGCTGTGAAACCCCAAGGGCATTTTTTTCCCTTTCATTTCTCTGCTGACAAGTGGCATGGGAAGTGTAGAAAGAGTTTAAAAATTTAGCTTTGAGAAAACATATTCCCAATGGGACCTACTTTATACACTGATTTCAATGGAAAACTATTTTCCTAAAGGGTTTTTTTTTCATCCCCTTTTCCAGCTTGCTTCATGAAACCAAATGTTTTACATAATATTGGAAATCAACCCCCACCCCTCACTTACTCCCTCCCCTCCCTCTGTCTGTCTCTCTGTGGAATAGGCAAATCAATGGAGAAGTGTTCAAGCTTTTGTTAAAATGAAAGAATGGAAAATTAAAGGAGGTTGTTCAGAGTAACAGTCACATAAAAATGTACAGCCTGTGGTTCTTGACTCTCTTTGACTGTGGAACTGTTGCTCGTTTCTCTCCAGCTGCCTGTGATAAAGGTGCATATGCAGTCTGTATATAATTATATGAGGGTGTGCAGGCAAACCCCTGCACAGCCAGGATGATGTGAGCTTTCTCTGTACACTCATTATGTTCCTGAACTTTCAGATTTTTGTAGACAAAATAAGATTTCTTTCATTAAAATGGGATTTATTTGTGGTTCAATAGCCCGAGGCTGTAGGAAAACAGGGCATTTCACCATTGTGTCATTGAACACTGAACTCTTGCCTTTTAATTATATGGGTTTCTGACACCCAACCAGACTTCTCTTTTTTTTTTTCCTCCTCCCTTCAAGGGAGATGACGCAATTGTGACATAGCCAGGCCTCAAATAAGAAATTCCTAACCCAGATGGACACAGTATAAACATTCAGATGCAGAGACACTCAGTTTAGTATTGCAGCAGGACCTGGTTGATTTGAACCACACTTTTCAGAGGGCTCTGCTTGCGCCCAAATGAGAAATTATTGATCCAAAAGGAGCAGCATAAGGAATCTGTCATGCAGGGATAGCTATGTGAAGTTTTTTCCCAGGCAGATGGACCAATTGAATAGTCAGTGCTTTCCCTGGTGAGAAATGAAACTAGAGCAGGTTTTCCAGTTTTTTTTTCCTGGTTCATGTGAATTCTTACCAGTGGTATCTGAATATGAGGTATTTCTCATCCGGATGTGAAGGAGCTAAAATGTTCTTAATTATGCTTTGTTAACCTGACCTAATGAACAGGTAAATATAGAGATACACAATCCAGCTTCACACAGATCAAAGAAATCTTCAACCTGAAAATGAAAAGTGCTCAACTGTCCTGATTCCCATGAAAATTCAGTTTGTGTTGCAGCTTTTTAACACCTCTGAGTCTCAGGCCATCTGGATTCCTTCACATGTGGGATCCAGGGCTTCCCAAAGGTCAAAAAAGTCTGGAAGTGTAGATCTAACACTCACATCTGCAGGTCACAAAGTCAGAGTCAACCCTGAAAACTCATGGAGATCATTGGAACCTGCCTGGACCAGAGGCTGACACCTTCAGTATATCTATTTCACAGAGCAGTGAAAAAGCAGAATTTACAGTTAAGAAAGGATCTGTGTGAAACTATGAGGTGAACATGTAGGAAATGCATACATACATACATATATATATATATATTTATATATATATTTATATTTGTACTTTTAAATTTTTCTTTTCTGATTCAAGATATCCGTTGTGGGAGAAGAAATGCAGAAATAAAGAAAAAGTCCTTAAATGTTAATACCTCACTACTATTCTGCTGGTAAAAATGTCATTTCACTGGCATTACATTTGCAATGAAGTTTATAAAATTATATGCAGTAGAACATCAACTTTTTCAGGCACAATTTCACAATAGTTTTCTGATTCAAAAAGCTCTAGAAAAAAGATA
Organism: Ammospiza nelsoni; assembly: GCF_027579445.1. NCBI lineage: Eukaryota > Metazoa > Chordata > Aves > Passeriformes > Passerellidae > Ammospiza > Ammospiza nelsoni. The sequence goes on along the minus strand of NC_080646.1, from coordinate 5,202,109 downwards.
AGCTGTTTGAGTCTTCTTGTATTCAGATCCATAACTTAAATGACCATGCCATCCTCATGGAAAGACAAAGAAGGTATCAGCTGTACATTGTTGCATTCACAGTAATATTTTTTACTATGATATTATATCACATTGGGCAAAATTATCTGAAAGGATCTTAGGGAGAATTTGAATATAAAGAATTCTAAGCACCAGAGTAGGTAAGCATTTCATCCAATTGAATGTCAAGGCTGAACACCTAGTATTCAGTTTCCAGGCTTTCTTCACATGCCACTATTATCACTCATCAATTAGATGAATTAAATTTTTGCTACCAAGAGAAAGCCTTGCATCTCCCTTGGACCTGATTCAATGTCTCCCATGAGATCAGGAAGGCTTTTTCAGGCTTTACCATTTTCTCAAAATAGTCCTGCAAACACAAACTCAGTAGGAACATGATCAGTTAAATGGAACCACCATTTGAAAGAACGGCTAAAACTTTGTTATATGATCCAAATGATGATAAAGAGTTTCCCTTTGGTTACAAAACCTAAGGACTGTACAGCCAGGGAAGGTCCAGGTACCATCTCCTGTGGTCAGTGAGGTAGATCTTCACAAAAGCTTTCCCAGCCACATGGCACCTGCTGCAACAAGGCGTTAATGATGAATACTCAGGAATTCACCACAGTGTCTCCTGATGTGTTATGTGCTGTCTGATCTCTATGCTTTCCTAAAATCATTGATGTCATTTTGGCAACGTAAAGAGTCACAAGGAAAGGGAACAAGAATCTCACAGTGCTTCTCTCTAAGGCTTGTCTACACATAATCTGTGGGATGGAAGCCCAACACAAAGCACACCATGAAAACTGGTCACAGCTCTTTGCACTGAGTGTGTTTTGAATGGACTTGAAAGCAAATAAGAGGCTTTGTGCATTTTCAGGTGACTTAAAGGCGTTACACAGGGCCAACCAAAGCTTGGGATAAGAGGGCAGGAGGCAACTTGACCATTTCTATGCAAGAAGAGTTAAAAAACTACTGTGCCCCCACCAGACTCCTTGTCCTTTGCATCATTTTTTCTCTAGCATGTTCTCCACGTCTTTGGAAAATATAAAGAGCAGCAATTGAGTTAAACCTTGGCTGAATTATCCCTTTCATAAGGCTGTGTCTTCAGGTTTTTTAAAGTAAAGGTTTCCTTTATTAATTTTGCCCAGCCAGCATTCACTTAGCATTTGCTTTGAGGGATAATTGACAGGTTGAGGCGACACTCGCCAGAATGAGAGCCATAAATCAGAAATAATTTCCAAAATTGGCTGAGGGAGCTGATATGTTGAATAGTCAAATACAGGTAAAAATCTCTCTATTACGCCTGACAGGAGCAGCAAATGTCAAGCAAGTGCTCCTTAATGCACCAGATTCGATTAATTTTGTGGCTCCTTCTTTGGTTGATTTCGTCTTTGGAATGCCACTGTGCTCTGAGAATGCTACCAGACTGTTCTTCTGAAAGGGGGAGTTTCTATCTGGCTCTTAAATGTGGAGTAATCAAAATTACTGCATAAAAAAAAGATTTTTAATTTTGTTATGCCTTTAAAGTCCCTTTCATAGTCCCAGCTGTGAAGTGAAAAACAAACAAACAAAAAAACCCTTAAAAATCTCTCACCCCCAGATGATTAAATGTATGAGGAAGTGAGGAAGTGGCAATTGCTTGCTCATGTAGGACAACTTGGTGTCCACTTTTGAAGGCCATGGTAAAACCCTTTCAGTTGAATGGCATGGGATGCTTATAAAGGAAGCAGAATGACCTGGTATAAAATCAGCTTTCAATAGTTGGGTTTACTCAGTGCTTTCCTCTCCAGGCTATCAAAACATTTTGCCAAGAGTAGTGCAGTTAGTAATGGATAACTCTTCCAAGGAAATAGGTAACTATGATCTTATTTGGTAAATAGAGAATTCTGCTGGTGGTAATGTCAAAGACAGTGATTAGACTCGAACAACTCCATACCCTGAGTCCACAAAGCCAAGCTTTCAAGCTTCATGCTTTTCCCAAACAGGCAGCAAAGGTCAAAATAATGAGATTTATGAAAATGGAAGTGATTTTGGTTGGTTTATCTAAATTTTTTTCATGACCTTCTGCTAAATAAAAGGTGTGCTTCCTCCAGGCCTTCTGAATGCAGGCACACATATAAAAAACATATATACTGCAAAAATGGCCAAAATTCAGTCCCAGAATAAAACTGTGAAAATTCACAGTTTCTTCCTCTGAGCAATTATTTCAGTTTTCGCCAACAGGAATGGTGAGATTTTAGCATCAGGTTTTTTTGTTTGCAACATAAATACTTGTAAAGCAAAAAACTGGTAGCTTTGCAAACTCTAGATGTATTTAAGGATCTTCTGTGAAATATGATGGATGAGGGGGAAGAAAAGAACAGCTCTTGTCATAGGAAGCCAGAAAGGGAAAAGTTCTCTGAGTACCCCGCGACTCAAGACCTTGAGAGATAACAAGGTTGGGGTCATGGTACAGATGGATTGGAGCCGATAGCGATGACTGAAATGTACAGAGAAGTGTGGGCTGTAATCAGACTGACAGATCACAGTATTTCCCACTACTCCAAATTTACTTCTTCCCTAAAGTCATAAGCAGGTCAGCTTCTCCATTCCTCTGCCTCGGATTTTATATTTGTGTATAACTCGCTTGTACCGGAGTTAAAGATGAAGTTCAAAGCTGGGCTCCACCCAAGCCTGATTACAAAATCTCTCCCCATAAAACAACCTGTGCATCTGTTCTGTATTTTTGGAGGCTGGAAAGCAGACTGGTTACTTCCTCAAGACAGCACATTTACACTCACTGCAAGGGACCTAAGATGCTGTGTAGGGACATCTCTTTTTATATACCTCAAATCCTGCTGGGGACACCATCTTCCGGGAGGACAAAGGGAATATGGGTTGTTTAATCCAGCAAAATCCTGCCTGAGAAGGGCTATAATCACTCTATAAAAGCATCAAGAAGAAACTGATGTGAGCACAGAGAGTTCTATAACCAGAGACAGCACTGAACCAGTAACAAAAGCCTGTAGAGTAACCTTGTCTACCCTTAGGCTGGAAATTATAGGAAATTTCTTGGAACAGATTTCCAGTAAGGGAGTAGAGGAGAAAACTACTAAATCAGCTACAAAAAACCCCAAACCTGATAACTCCATGAATTTTTTATTATTCATGAATGTTGTCTGTAGTGGCTGTGAGTTGGACTTGACCCAAAACACCCCTTTTACAATCACATGCTGCTGGTGTAGAAAAGAGGGAAAAAAGTATCTAGTACAATCAGTTAATTTATTTATGTTAGGAAAGTGATGACACTTGTTAGTCACAACTGCTTTCTTTAGACTTGGAGAAGCTATTTCAGCATCTCAACTTGAGGCAGAAGCCCAGGGAAGAGAATGGTTGGATCTGTACAAGGCAAGTTGAGGGCAGTGTAGACACTTCAAAAGTCCTCTGCTTATTAATATTTTATTTAATTTTTTTTATTGTATTTTATTTTATATGAACATACAAGTAGAAGCAGCTACATATTTATCTTGGAATTTGATTCTCTCATCTCCACTTGGATGTAGCAACCCCTTCTTGAAGATCTCACCCAAGTAAGGGCTGTGAGTGAAGGCTACATCAAACCTGGGACTAATAAAACCAGATTAATACTGGGATCAGAAGTAGGCTCACCTAGGAGTACATTTCCTATCACAGGCACCTATGGCTTGATGGGCCACATACATTGAATGTAGCTCAGAGCCAGCAAAGCTCTCCAGGCTTGAGACCTGACTACCCTCTCCTAACAAAAATTTCTCAGATGTGGGAAAGGACTTATAGGAAAACTCCTCACCCTATGGAAGGTTTTCCCCTCATTCCTTCTCAAATGAGAGGAGTATCTAATAATACAGTAGCCATAACTATTTGAGTTTGGCCTGCTCCAGTTCGAACACCCACAGTGTATATTTCTAAACCATTTGCCCTTCCCTAATTCTTACAAACCACTTTACAACTCAAGTCTAATCAATAACAACTGTGTGAAACAGCACTCAGACAGTAAAGAAGTTGGAATTCCCCTTAATAGCCCTTTAAAGGAGTTTTAATTAATTCCATGTGCTTCTGTAGGATTATCAACTTTACAGTACAACTCCATGTGAAAGCTTTAAGACATTTCACTTATGTCTGCAGGATGTTATGCTAAAAAAACTAGTTTTCATGGCTTGTCACTGCTCCCCATTAGCTTCTTGAGTAATCTTAAAATCCCACTCCTCCTTCCTTTGCCACTTTAACTAGCCATCTCTGCAGTTTCTCCCTTTGGCCCCTCTTACATTCCTTCTTCTAGACCTTCATCCAGCTCCTAGTAAAGGAAGCAGAAAGATTTTCACAGATGATAATGGGAAGGATCATTCCTTCATTTTCCCTACTACTCTAAAAAGCCCTTTAGCTAATCCCATGCAACAAATCCATTGCACAGCACCAGTTGGAAGCTAAATACTCTTAACTTTTACTCAGATGCCTGATTTTTTCACATTTTTCAGTTGCCCATGGGTATTTCTTTTCTTTCACCATCTTCAGGCTCCTCCCAGCTCTTGCTCCTCTTTTCACTCTTCCTGCTCTTAGCCCTTGTCTCCATTCCTTCCATTTCCTAACCGGAGACCTCTTTCCAGGATTTCCTAGTTCCTGACTTCCTGCCCCTTTTCCCCTTGTGCCACTGATCCTTGCCTTCTTCCAGCTCTTAGCACCACTGAGCCATTCACCTCATTTCCATTAATCACATCAGACTTGTGCTAATTATTGTTCAGCTGAGATCTGAAATAGCACCAGCAATGAAAGAGAACGAGAAAGAGACAAGAGGAGGAAAGATTTGCTTTTTTTCCCACCATCATATTTACAGCCAGTGACTTTTCCTAATGAGCTTAGGAGAGGAAGGGAGGTGATGTGAGAGCAGGAAAGCCAGAGCCAGTGTGCAGTTAGGGGCTAGAGTTCATGAGCTGTCCTGAGCATGTTTTATCAGGTCACTGACTCAGACGCACCATAGGGCAATTTCTCTTTCTCAGCATTAACCCTCAACTCCGAGTCTCTGCTGGAAGGGCCTCCCCCTTCACAAACACTCCAGGATAAGATGATAAGAAGATTACAAGTAAAGCCTCTCTTTAGCAATTCCACATCTCCTGTCAGACACAGCAAGTTAAATTACAGTGCAGGCTGCAAATGCATTGATCATCCACTCAGCTCCTACAACCCAGGGGTGAAAAGATCCATGCCGAGGATAAGTGAAGTAATCTCAGGAAAGTTTATTTTAGCTGGGAGGGGTTAAACAAGTTCAATGAGGCAAGGCTTCGGGAGGGCGCTGGAGCCAAGTTCAGCAGTGGTCTTGTTTGCTCAGGTAAGGGCTGCAGGCTGTACACTCCACAGCTGTTCAGGTCTTCTCCAGAGATCACAGATTGTGCCAGCAGAGCAGCACTGCCTCACCCACAGCATGGGGAGGGGCTCCAGCCATCCCAAGAAAAGCCTCCACACCTTTGCCACAAGCAGAGACCCATCAATACACTAACTACCTCTTCATTGCACTTACTTTATGCTGCTGAGACAGAATAGGTATTTTTATATTCACAAGAATTCCCCTTTTTAAGCAGGTGGCAATAGTATTCCTTTTATCTATAAAATCTATACTGTGTTTTATGGCAGAGGAAATAAACCTTCCTAAGCAGTTTTGACAGAGAAGGCAAGATTGTCCATTTTAAAGACAAAAAAAAAGAGATTATAAATCATTAGGAGTGCTTATGAATTCTATTCATGACTGTCTTCTTTATTAAAAAGACCCATTGTAAAATGGAAAGTTCAGAAGGCTTGGTGGTGAGCGAAAATGAATTATAATGACATCACTGGGTCATGAACTAGGCCCACTGGCTACTTTCCAGAATAAAATTGACTGGAAAGATCAGATGAGCCCATTTGTACTGAGAGACATCTGGGTGGCAGCCAGAGAATCTGGGTTCAAGCTCCCTATTTACAGAACACGCTTCCCTTTCCCCTTTCATTACGAGGAGTAATCTGGATTTCCCAGGCATGATGTGTGGGATAGTGATGTCACTCCACTGAGATTCCAGCAGGATTTTCCCTAGAAACGTTCCTCATAGTCCCCGCTCGGTGAAGGACCCTGTGAAGAACACAAATGTCTCAATTCCAGCTGACATGTACAGTATGTTCTCATGCACTTCTTGGGAAGGTTTTTACCGTCAAATATGCACAATTCACCAGCATTTTCTGTTGCTTTTTCATCCTCATCTCTTTCCCAGATAATAAACAGTGTTTGAGTCCCAAGTAAAGCTCATTTCTGCTAAGAGGTGAGTTGTAAGCTGTTGAGGGCATTTGCTGAAAAAATTAGGAGATACCCTTCTCCCTTTTTGTCTTAACTTTTCCAGGTGTCTTTCTAAATGCAAAATGACATCTCATTTGAAGCTTTCCAGTGTCATCTTCATCTTTCCTATTCTACAGTTTATACATCTTTGATATTGCTCGGGACTTCAAGGAAGCTTTTAACTAATACTGTAATACCTATTATCTGAAAAATACCTATTATCTGAAAAATTTAGGTGCACATACACTTGCCAAAGAGAAAAAAATGCAGATCAATTGGATGTCAGCAGTCAAATAAAGTGGAATAGTATATTTTCTGGGGAAGAAAAGATGTCTAACCATCTGACCTTAGCACTGGCACCATCTCAATATTAATATATTTTATGCATGCATGTGATAACGTTATACCTTCCTTATGGTCCTGCAGGGAAGTTTCCCTTCTCCCTGCTGAGGATTATTACCTATTCAGAGGCGGTTATGATTATAGATACTTACTAAGACAAGAATAATTGACCATAAAAACCCTTTTATATTCCCACAATTATTTTTGCATTGACTAAAAGTGTCGAGAAAATCTAATTTTATTAACAGGTCCCTAATTTTGCTTTCGTTGAACTTATGAGTGGCTTTCATTCCCCACCCAAAGTGGGTTTTCACTTTGAGGCATTTGTCAATGCTGAGGAAGAGCAATTTGCCATAAGATTCCTACTGGGAACACATGGATCAAATATCAAAGTAAATATGATATATCTACAGGAGAAGGAACAGGTTTGGGAAAGCTTTGAGAGCGTGTGTACATGGAGGAGTGTCAAAAGACATTTCTGTGTAGATTCCAGCAGTCATAAACAAGTCCATGTACAACCAAGAGTCTGACAGAGATTGAGATGGAGCCAAGAAAGCATTTAATGACAGTTTTGGGAGAACTGAAAATCCAGTTCTGCTCACAAATGTGACATTCAGGCTATTCTTTAGTAAAAATTTGAGTCCTAGAATCCTATGAGGTTGCCTGAGAAGATGAATTAGCTGAAATGGCATAACCAGAGCCCATCCATGAGATACAGGGAGTTAATAATATAGATGAGAAGAGTGACAGCAGAGTGACTGATTCTCAGGCACAGCTCTGTTAACTGTAGGTGAATGAACAGCTTTCTTCTAGCAGGTCTTTACTGGGAAAAAAAAAAAGCAAAAAGGAAACCCAAAACAAAACACATTCTCATTGCTTTCAACCAGACATGGCAAAACAGAAACCCAGAAACTCTGGATCTTATCCTGGCTTGAGGGAATGGGCTGGCATTCAAAGGAAAAGAAGAATGGACCGGTCCTCATTTTGCAATTATTATTATAATAAACGAATTATTCTTCATGTCAGCCTAATGTTTTCTGAAATGCAAATTTCCAAGAATGGGATTTTTAAAGGCACTCACAAATCTCTGAAAAAGTATCGTTCACTTAGGTACTTTTAAAAATCCAACCCAAACAAGTTCACAGGCCTTTTTCTGAAAATGTCTTCTCTATTGCACTGATTTGACAGTGGCCCAAAGCCCATTAGAAGAAGGCCCTTAAAAATTCATCAGTGCCCAGCTCCAGGTTGGAACTGGATAAATAAGAGGCTTATTCTCTGTAAAGCACTGTGGAGACTCTGAGAGAAATCTGCATAAACATTTCCATTTGTGACATGGCACCATGAAGGAAGCATGACTTTCTCCTGATCCAGACCTGAGCTTGGTTCCAGGTGCATCTCTCCATCTGATGCCTACTGAGTTCACTGTAGAAGCTATTCCACATTTTGTCGCTCTTTCTACCAGAAAAATGGATTTCAGGACTTGGCCTGATGTCAACAACAAGGTTTACTGGAAATGTTTCAACAAAATATGCTATTTCTAAGCTAAAAATTATTTGTGGAAATATATCAGCTTCAAGAGATTCTTTATTTACAGGACTTCTAAGAGGAGTGTGGCAAATGTCTCTGCCTTGAAATTTGGTTTACTTTCCACTTCCACTATGAGTTTTCAGTGTCACCCTCACAACCTCCTTTACTATGTGTATACTCCATCAGCTCTTTCCTTCAAAATTTACCATCCCCAAAGACAAAGCATTCACATTTTTTAAGTCCTGGATATTTTATGAGTCATTAAGGAAAGCAGTTGTAAGGGCAGGATGCTCTGTGGCCCAACACATGGCTGAAAACTGATTTCCAGCTGCTGTGCTTGTTCAGTATGAAAGGGCACATACCACCTCTAAAGAACATCCCTGATCCTTCCTGAGGCTAAGCTTGAATATTTGCCAATAGTCTGGAAAACCAGGCGAGTCTTCAAGTTACCCTTGGATGGGTCCTTGAGATAAAGAACAGGTGTACCCTGGCCCTTTGCAAAACAGAGATAAATATCCTTTCCATTTCCAAGAAATGCTGCTCTCTCTTAAGAAAACACAGTTGCCAAATCACCACAAAAAGGAACTGCTGCCTTCTCCCATGTAGGGACATAATGTAGGCTAATCTTCAGAGTTGCTGTCTTATGGGATTTTATTTCCCTGAAAGATTTGTAAAGCTAATTTGAAATATTTTCTTCTTCAAGAGGAAAAAAAAAAAAGTGACAGAAGAATTCCTTCCTATTAGATTATATCCATGAATGAAAGTTTAATTGTTTAGTTTAAAACTGTTTAAGGAAACCTGCACATGAATAGGAAGTCAGGCTTTTAAGAAAGGCAGTCATAAATATAAACAAAAACGTGATGCCAAACAGCAATTAGTGCTTTGTTCCTTTTCTGAATGACAGCATGCCTTAAACTCATTTATTTCCAGTTCGGACTTGCTGCAATTTGTAAAAATACTACAGTAAATACTCTAAATAAGCTTTGTCCTTTTCTCTTGGGGTTCTCTGGCTTTTGCTGACTTTCTATGCAACGTTTCCCCTTTATTGTGCAAGACACAAAGGTCTCCACCTCTTCTTTTTTTAAAAAAAACTTTGTTTTGAATGGCAATTACACATAACTGACTTACCTGGAAATGTTTCACAGATACAGACAGAGATTGTGCTCACCAGTGGGAGTGCTAACAAACTGACTGCCAGGATTTTAAACGCTGTGGCATGTAGAGTCAGCACAGATCTAGATGGTTCTAATTGCTAGCAGTTGTTGAGGGACTGTCAGAACCATTTATTCTTACCACTGACGGTAAATTTTTGGGGAAATGTCACTCTGGACAAGAAGGTAGATTTTTCAAAGGCACAAATGGTAGTCAGGCATCTCACTGCCATTTTCTGCTTTGAAAACCCTGCCCAGCTCCTCAGACAAGTTGCCTGGCAGGCAGATGTGTAAGGATGGATTGGACATTTAGGTATCAACACCATCTTTGAACTCCTTGGATGAGGAGTCTGCCAACATTTTTTTTTTTGGCCTTTCCTCTAACGCTTAATGTCTTCTAGGATGAAACACTAGCAAGTTCTTTAAGCCCATGTTATTTTAAATACAGGCCAAGACCTTTAACGAATTTGCTTAGTGGTGGCAGAGGAGAAAGAAAGATTTGGTCCTAAGTGTTGTTCAATAGCATGTCTTGGTTTTCTCTGGATGGTAGCCAGGACTGATATTTAAGAGGTGTTTTGCTGATGGACTATCCTACCTCAGTGACAATAACAGAGTAGCAAAATCCCCAGCAGCATATCCATCTAGCTAAAATCTAAGAATAGATTCATAAAATCAGAGAAAATTCACAGAAGAGCCCGCAAGGATTTAACTCACCATTATCAAAAGAGAGAGGAAAATAATCCTCTTCTAGAGCACTGGTTCTCACACTTTGGGGGCAAACAGAGCATTGTCAGCACTCCAAATTTGTCATGAACCACCAAGCACAATTAATCAAATAATTGAAAAAACATTGAAAAGATAATAGAACTTTGACCACAAGGGTAATAGGACTTGGAAGACAACCTGCCAGAACCTCAGAGACCACTGATTGCCCTCGGACTAAAATCTGAAAGATGTTTTTTTTATGAAGTTACTTAAATTATCTGCACAGCACCCTAAATTAAAAATTTTAAGAATTATTGAAATAAGAGTAAAAAACTCTCATTGACTGTTTAATTTATAGAGTTTTGGATGCTTTAGCTTTAAAAGTGTGTATGTAGTAAGGAAAAGTCTCTCCTATATATTTTCTCAGCAGAAGCCCAGAATTGGCAGTGGGATTTTATAGCAAAATCTAAAAGAAAATGAAAAAAAAAAAAAAGAGAGAAACTATCCAAATAGTTGTGAATTAATGCTGCAGTACTAGAGATGACATGCAGATAAACCTATTAGGGAACTGTTCAGGATAGAAAAATTAAATTCAGTCATAGTTTTATGTCATTCACTATATTTGTTGAATTTTGAAGATTAGGTAACTAAGATTTTGTAATAAAAAGCTCTAAATTTTCTTCAGATTTAAGAAGCACATTTCTTCTAGAACATAAACATTTGAGTTGTTAATGTTAATTACAGAGTATATGATAAAAGTCTTGCTAATCACTGGTGAGCTTTCTGAGGTCACAAAGAAAACTTCCACCAGTTTAATGCAAATTCAAATGACCAACGATGAAATAAAATGATTTAAATAGTTTCTGTTTCTGTTTAAAAGAAAGGTCCCAAACAAAATTATTGAAAGCTTGATGGAGAAAGAGTCAGTCTTAGATCCAGGAAGACAGAGAGAATCCAGATGCATCTTTAAAGTATGGACAGGGTGTTTTCATCAGGTGTTTTTGACCATGGCACTGGCCTGAGGGTCTGAAGAAAGTTCTGAGAGCATCCTCTGAATGAGCATCTGCAAGGCCTATAGCACCCAAGATCCAAAATTCCATTGGCTCCAATTAAGCGAGATTCCCTGTATTATCAATGGATGAGGTCCATAACACCTTCTGAGTCCGGAAGGTTAATAAATCAACAAATAGTTAAATATTACGTAGGTATAAAGGTATAAAAATCAATGAAAATTTGAAAGTGCAGAAAGTTTTCTGTCAGAACTTTCAAATTTATTTTAACTGGAACTCATAATCCTGGACTTTGAAAGAGACCTTAATTTTTGCCAACCATAACCTTCTAATGTGATACAGAATTTCAGCATTGAGACAAAAAAAAATGAGGAAAGCTTAACCTACAATTACTCATCTAATAAAATTCAGAGCCTTATTCTTAAGCAGCTGAGATAACCAAATTTTATCTGCAATAAGCATCTGAACTTCTGGGACGACCTCCAAACCTTTTATGATACGTCTAAAATACACCCTTTTTAACAGTCCATATGCTCCTTGCCAGTCTTCTACCTCCAAATACAGGCACCATGCAGCCAACTCTTAATGTATGTGAAATCCCCTGGTAGACACTCTTATTCAGAAATAAAGTGCCCTTGATCTACTGTAGCTTTACTCTCCCAGTTCAGTCTCTCAAATGTGAAAGTTCACCAGATTTCGTAAGTGTAACAGAGCAATAACTTATGTTCTGATTTCTGCACTTTTTCTCCATTTTCCTTAACTCCCTTAAGTGTCCCCATAAAGAAAAACCTCTTGGGTGGAAGAGGGACTCTCAGTGCCCTGAACTGTAGGAGCAGGGCAGCAAGAGACCTTTTGCCTCTGTCTCTGCCCTCTTATATTTTATATGCTGCTCCACTCCCCTTCATGTAATTAATCTGACAAGTTTTTGAACAGCTGTCTAACTTTTTCCCTGAGCCTTGGGCAGAAAATTTTTATCTTCGCTAAGAACAGCATGGAAAACTTCTCCAAGTCAGTTAACAGTTTGTCTCACTGTGGGTTTTTAAAGTCTGAGTACAGATTTACAACATGTTTTATGTATATTTTTTTAGTCCCAAGGTCCCCTCTCTTCACAGATACATACACAACGTGTCATGTAGAAAATATAAATTGTTGATTGTACAGGCACTTTCCTCCTTTTTAAACCTTTCCAAAGGTCTTTTTGTTAAATACACCCAGACACCGTTTGACAGATGAGGGGCTAATTGCTCTGTGAATTACCTCTATCGATTCCTGTTTCATGTTGAGCCAAACAAACAAAAGATATTAATGCTTCGAAAAAAATGAATGATGACCTTTCTCTGCAAACACAGCTTGCGGCCTCTGATTATTGGTGATTCCAAAGAGCAGCGGTCAATCGCAATAGCTGTAACGCTATGATCACTATAATAAGCTTGCCTGACCTTCTCTGCCATGTTAAGTGGTTTAAATTTATTTGCCCAACAACACTGGAGCTTTCATTTAAAGTCACAGAACATTCAATTCTATCTGAAGATCCAGGGTTTGTTTTTTTTTTTTTTAAAGCTTTACTTCTATTTTTTTAAAAAATCCAAAACAAGGTGTGCCTCACTTGGCAGTGATAATAAGACTGGATACAAGGCATAGCCATGGAGTTATTTTAACCTGGATAATCAAGAGTCCTTGTTGTGCCTCTTACAGTGTAGATTTTTCTTGAGCATTTTGCCTTCCCACTACTCCACCATCTAAGTGTAATTTATTTTTCACTCACTCTTCAATAGAGTTGCTGTTGGACACTATCTTTGCAGTTATCCCAGCTGGACTAAAAGAAAATCATTATCATTGAATGAAAATGTGGTCCTAAAATCCAGTCCCTGTAAACAAGATATCTAGGGAAGTGGTCAATAGCAGAATTTGTCTACAAGCAAAACTCCTGCAAGCCCTTCATCAATGTTCTCTCCTCATTCTACCTACTCGGGGTTAGTGTGAGAAAAAAAGATAGAAATCAGGGTGAGGCAAACCCACAGAAGATGAAGGACTTATCATTTTTGCTAGAAGCAGTCTGCAAATTTGCTGGATTATTCTTTATCTTGAGATTTCCACCTCTCTCCTTGGTTTACTATGGACAAGAAATATGTACAAGACAATCCTTTGTTTTATGTCTGTGATAATTATGACACTGTGTCCATAAACTGGGAATAATAATCCTTAGCCCCTCTTCAAAGTGCTTTTCTAAGTGTTGGACACAGCAACCTCAGTAAAGTCCTTGGAAATTCAACATTTATTTTGATCATTGTTATAAGCCACTTTAGTCTGGTATCAAATGAAAGCTGAAATTCAGCAACAGGAAAATATGGCCTAAATTTCTTAGAGATGAAGATGCAGTATCAGAAATGATTCCTGGGGCAAAACCAAAGCCAGCAGAAAGCTGTGCGCTTCTCTCAGCCTCATTATTAAAATTCTATTCACCTTTCCCCCTGCTAGGGGGCAAAACCACTGTGGTTTGGGAAACTCCCTCTCCTTCCACACATACCAGGCACCAGCCTGGGGTTCTCATCATACCCAGAGCCCCTTTGGGTGCTGCTCTGTGGATTCAACATCAGCTCTGTGAGCCCCACTCCCAGCCCGATCTTTAATCCCTCCCTCTAATCCCCCAAAATATGAGTGAGCTTGAGGAAAACAGACAAACATCCATCAAGGTGGCTCTGCTGGGAATCCAAGGCAGGATTAAGAGGGGAAAGGAAGCTCGGATGGTTTGGCAGGCTGGTGGCACCTTTAGAGGCAGATTTGTGTGGTGATGTAGACAGGCTTAGCTTGAGGAAATCTTGGCAGTGCAATAAAGCTGAGTCAAGTGCAGGACAGTAATTCCTGCCAAAAAAAAAGCGGTGAATCAGGTAGTCAAACCATAGACAAGAGTACAGGAAGGAGAAATGTGGGGAAAGTACCCTAAAATTTTCTTGGTGGATTTATTGGCACAGAGCATGGCTGCAGAGGATGTTTTTGTCTGTGAAAGAAACTTCTTCCCTAAATGAATTTATTATCAAAATGCCCCTGAGGCTGGAATTTAATTTCAAATGGAGCTTAAGTAATCAGACATCTATGTCTTGGAGCTGTGGAAGGCTGAGGCCTGTTGCGCTCTGAGAGATAGATAAATCTTTAACATCAAAAATTAAAGTTCTGAGAAAAGGGTGTTTCAGGCTTAACAAAATGTTGATGCATTTATATATCCATATCAGTCAAGGAAGGAACAGCCCTTTAAACCTTTATGTGAAAATAGATTTGAGTCAGGAGGATGGTGTAAAGGATGAAATTTCAGTGGACAGACTAAGGAAGAAATTGTCCTTTTTTCCCAGATATGCAGTTACATCTTCATGCAGATACTGCCCAGTGTGACCATCACAGAGAAGGAAAATCCTTTATTTGGAAATTGTAATGTAGGATACAGCACAACTCTGCATCAATAGATCACTGTAAAGCTTAACTCTAAACAAAAATCACTCTTTATAAATGGTAAACTGAGGCAGAAACTTGGAGAGAGGCACACAAGCAAGAAAATGGAGAAATTCATACATCAGATCACAAATTTTCACTTGCGGGGTTCAAAACCATGATTGAGACAAGAAACTTTAATTCTTCCTGCTGCATCATTTTGCACATTTTAAACCAAATATATTAAGCAAGCAGGTAGGTATTCACAAACCTTGAAATAAAGAGGCATCTGGCAAAGGACTGAACAGGTGTTCAAAACATGTTCACACAGTTGTCAGGGTTTTCGATACACTGAAACTATGGAGACACTGTGGGGTGGATTTTTTTTTTAATTTTGTTTGTTTGTGTTGGTTGTATTTTTTCAGTGAAGACACTTTCAGCATTTTTTGATGGAATGCTGAGTGCAGAGAAGGTGAGGAAGAAGTGCTGGGAAGAGGAAATTATTTTAAAATGCAGCCTTCCCACAGGCCAAAACATTTGATTAAGGATAAAAGTGTGCTGTTATCTACTAAAATCTTTTTCATTTGCATAAGGTGTTTGTACTCTCAGGCCAGTCTGTTGCTCCCAATGCTGTTTCCTCCTCCAGCCAGAATTTTTTTTTCTCAAAAATGCCAAGAAGGCCCAAAAACACAGGAGTGGGGCTGTTCCTGCTCCTAAGAAACTGATCCAGAGCTTCCAAATAATTTTAACTTATTTCCATGCAGTTGCTCCAGCCCCTTACAACTTCCTTTCCAGTGCATTCTCCTCAGGAGTAAACTGGACTTTGAAAACGCAGAAGAAATTATTATTATCAAAATCTCTGATAAATATTTTAACCAGCTAGCGGTCCTTCAAAGGGTATTTCTGACCCCATAAAGTAGATATAATGTGAGCTTTCCCTGAGCCTACCAGCCCCTTGGATTTCAAATAGAATTGCTGTGTTTGGGTAGAACACAAAATATTTTGTCCTGGAGAGTGGTTTTTGTAGCTCCACCAGTGCATCAGGCGCTGGGACTGGTTTCTCACCAGCGTAGCTGACCTGAAACACCATTCCACACCAGCTGGGGATCTGCTCCTAAAGAACAAAGGAAACGAATTACAGCGAGTCCCTAAGGACAGAGAGCTGGCATTTCCTCCCACTTGTGCCTCCACCACGTCAAAAATAGCTTCGGTTTGGGAGACGTCGCGCACAGATGAGGATTCAAACTGTTCTCAAATTGAGGATGTTGCTCTGCTACTGCTTCTCTGAGAACAACAGTGGGCCACATTTCTGGCTCCAATAGGCTGGATGTGATAATATATGGATCTCCAAGTGCTTTGGATTTTGTAGGACACCTCCCAGTGGAACGTCTGCAGTTGTTAGCTCAAGGGATGAAAATTTTGTGAAGCTGTATTCCCACAGCCAGATGGGATATAGGACTTTCTTCCTCAGCTGAGAACCTTGCATTTCAAATCCTGTCTAGGTAAATTACCTTTCCAGGGCTGGGTATTTCCTTTTTGGATATTCCTTGGAAGTAACCATCAGGGAATTAACTAACTTCTTAATGGCTTGGTCAGACAAGAAGGAAGGAAACTTGCACTGGTCCAGTGGGAGGCACCACTTCAGGCATCAGCATCCTGCAATTCTTCCAAGTCGGTGAATCATAGCAGTTTAACTCTCTTTCAAGGGCAAACTTCTTCCTTTCAGATAGGCCCAAGGTAGCAAAGGCAGGGCCTAAAATAGTTCCAGACAACATTTGGCTTTGAAAACAATTTCAAAGAGCCACTGATGACTGCTAGGAAGAAGTCTAGCCTTGATCTAGAAGAACAGGACAAATATCTCTTTGAGTCTAAAGTCTGGAAAACAAGTACCTATTCAAACGATGAAACTCATTCATTAGGTTTATTTAGTATCTCCATGTAGCATTCCAAAGGAATGCACAAGTAACAAGGCTTGCCCTTTCTTGTGCTTGCTGGAGATTAGAAATAATCAGATACCTGCCTAATTCCCTTATATTATATTTTAGTATATTATATTGCATTAGAATTTAAAACAGCTACAGACCTTGCTACAAAAAAGTTCAAGGTAGCACCTTCATCTCTTTACTATAAACAGGGCCATGGCTCCAGGAGCTGTTGTGTGCTTTTCTTTACAAAACACTGCATCACCTCCTCAATCAGTTGGGTTTACATTTACATTTCTCCGCACGTTATATTCCCAGTTCAAAGCTGTGCTTCTCCAGGTTAACTACAGCCTGCAGAATTTTTGAGAAGACAATTTCTGGTGGCTAGACATCCACAATAGGTTAGGGCATCATTTGCATCAGGACCTGGATGTTGTGCAATAAATGAAGAAAATAGCTGAGTAAGCGCTCCAATGCTCCCTCAAGCTACTCAAAGGAGGGTTGAATATGATAACGGGTCAAACAGATTTCTGTTGATAATAACTCATATCTAATGAGGGAAATTTTCACAAATAAAAGCTCAGGTGATAGGAGCTTAGAGTTGCAATTCAGATGCCAGAACTAGAAAAAGTGTCCATTTAGTCTGACCTGCTCATGAAAGGATAGTTTTGAGTCTAACCCTGGTGTGTCTTAGTATGGTGATGACAAGTTGGAGTCAAAGAAACAAATGGGAATAGTGTTTTGCACTGCCCTTACCCTGAAATTTCGGAGGCTTTTATCAAAATCATAACAACATTTCACTTAAGATGGATCCAGATTCATCTCTTCTTGAGTAGTTACATCCTCTGGTAAAGCTCTGTAAAAGGTTTTCCTTCCTTCCCTAGACTCCAGTAATAGTGATAATTGATTAATTGATTCAAGATAAAAAATCTGGGTTGTATTCCTGGCAGAAGTCATTGTGAACCAAAACCTTTTTATACAAAAAAGATGTTTAAAAATGAATTATGGGAAAAGATCAGGAATTACTTCTCTCTTTCTTAAAAAAAAAATAATATTGGGTTAAAACTCAGATGTTTGAAACAATTTCCTTGAAGATGTTTTAGGTAATATCAGTTAATAAAATCAAAAGGGTTTTAAGAGTCAAATATACTTTCTTACATTTATGTGATTTGTATAACCTTTTGCACCTTAGCCCATCTCAGCAGTAAAAGAGGTTTTCCTACAAAACTGAACTGTCCAGCAGCCAAACACTGCCCCATTGCTTATCAGGCTGCAAGAGTAACAGGCAAGTTATGCTTTAAAAAAAAAATACAAAAATGGTTGACATTAGAAAAATTTTTCTATAGCAATGTTCATATAAAATTGAAATAAATATTCAAGATAAATGGCTAGCCTTCACATATATGGCCCATGCAAGAATTAAAATTTGTTCTATATGAGCAGAAATAGATTTTTCATTCTCTTTAAATAATTGTTTAAAAAGTATTCCAGTCCAAATTATGAACGTCAAGCCTACAAAATGTTATTTTTAAACATCAAGCTGTTTTCTTTTACTTAGAGAGAAGCCAAGGAATAAATTGCTAAATATAGTTTATATGTTGGAAAAAGTGACACAACCTTCATTCTCTTGGTGCTGTAAAATATGTAACTTTAAATACAAATTTTACAGAACAGTATTTTGCTCAACAGAGATTTCATTTCACTGAGTGAATCACATTAATAACACTTAGCTTATATAGTGCTTTTCATCTGCAGATCTCCCAGCACTTTACAAAACGTAAATTCATTACCAATATTTTACAGAGATGCAATAAAGGGATTTGCTGAAGGTTACAGTGAGTGGTAACACAGCTGCTGAAGGAGCGAAGGCCAAAAATCTTGTTCCTTGCCTATTAGAAGACAATGTCCTGCACATTAATTGGTTTTTTGTTCTCCTTTCAGATTGTGTCACTGGAAAAATGCCCAGAGACTTTGTTATGGTGAAGCAAACCAAGTCAGGTATCCTGCAATGTTTTGTGATCCAACTACTGCATTTCTTTGCCCTGTTTATCATTGTGGAGTCTGCATGGACAACTGAGAAAGCCACATCTGAGCAGTCCCTGATAAAAGAACTTGAACAAAATCAGGGAAAAAAGAAAGAGAGGTGTGACAGTGAGTCTTTGATAAGTGACCAATTTAATTCATTATATCTCTTTAATTTTTTAATTTTTTTTTTTTAATTTTTTTTTTTTTGTGGATTGGGAATGCAAAGTTTGGTGGAATGACAAAAGGAGGAAGAGGAGATGAAATTAGAGGTCCAAATAAACCAAAAAATACCATAGAGGAATATTCCAGAGTGGTAAATTCAGCCTTGGTAATGGCTTTCTGAAGGGATTTCTCCATCATAAGTCCCACCATGGCTTTTCTTCCTTTCTAAAATAGAAGCTTCCCCATCCTGAAATGAGAGGGAATGGGAGACGTTAGAAATGAAGACATGAAAGTAATTCCTGAGTGGAAATTCTCTGTAACCACTCCCTCCAACGTTTCCCCAAGCTGCAGCACCTGTGTTTGTTACTTCCTTCTGGCTCTTAGTGGGCTCAGGGAAATAGTCTGGAGCATCCACATTATTTCCTAAAAGATGCTTAACTTCATCATTAAAATGATCTGCAATTGATAGGAATTTGAGTGGAGATAGCAAACAGCATCACCCCCAAGTTATCTGTACTCTGCAATGTCTCCTGAACTAGTGCCTCAATATTTTCCATGAGAAACTTTTTTCCCCAAATATCTTTTACAAAAGATTTGGGGGAAAAAATAAAAACTGAATATGGATAGTAGATAACAAAGAATTCATGATCTTGGGTAGAAAACAAATTATTCTTCAGGTAGTTTTCCAAATCCTTAACTTCAAAGGTAAAAAAATGGGATTTTGTCCTTCCCAAACTCAAATGACAGAGATATAAATTTGGATGAAGCATTTAATTCAGGAGAGTCACACTGGTTTTGTGTGGATGGAAGTGGGAGCAGCGTCTGAAGGCTCAGCACGTCAGAGCTCACTTGCATTTCTTCCCAGAATTCTTGAGGAGGAAAAAGAAAAGTTTTCTGTTACTTCACTTGCAGTCATGCTTTTAGCAGTACAATAAAATCCTACATATCATACCCTTGACAGATGTGGAGTGGTGTGTCTCCACATAAATAGAATTAATTAGATCATTGATTCACAGCAGCTGAAAATCCAGCCCTCTATTCTACGGCACGTCAATGTTATTACACAAACAATAAGATTTGCTTAACAAAAATATAACTCTGGTCTTTTCAGGTATCACTGATACTTGATTGTTTCAAGTATTGGCTTTCTGACAGGGTTTGGAATGAAGCCATTTTTATTAATTTAGTTATTTTTGCTGATATAAAAGGTCGTCTATCATGTTAATGATGTATCGGTCTGTGGTACCACCGAACAATAATTACAGAATGTTCCTAATAGTAAATCATTTGTCACAATCAGGGCTCACTACAACAACCTTTTGTTGAGCAATAGAATACATTAGGTGAATGGCAATACACCTTTATGCTTACCAATTAAAGGATCCCACACATACAGCATTTACATGAACTTTACAGTGAAGTATCATGAATTATGAACTGCTGCTCACCAAATCGTGCTAGGTATAGAACTCGCTGCTAATTTTTAACTTGTCAAATCATTTATATGTATCTTTTCAAGTATAATTGGAGCTGCAGACAGATTTCCCAGTCTGTCAAATCAGAAGTGTTTGGAAAATTTCAGAGGATCAGGGACTTTGAAAATAGACACAAATAAATATTTAAAAGACCAGTTAATCTATTCAGAATGCAAATATGTCCTGTCACTCTATTACTCCATTTAGATAGTAATAAAATATCTTGTTTTATCCATTTGGTGGAAACTGTAAAAAGATTTTAGTTTAGAAAAGAGGATTCCAAGCTGTAATGACAGGTAGTACACGAATCACTAGCTGGTCAGCTATGAAGAACAATTTGATCACACCCTGCTGGAACATCGATTTTAGTTCCAGCTGCTGAATGTCATTAACATATATTAATAAACCAGAGGAGAAACTTTTAGTGCTTATTCTCACAGAGCTGCCACATAGAGTTGTACAACAGAGGTGTTTCATGAATTAGTCTGCCCTAAAATGGACAAATTATTCTGCCCTTAAACAATAAATAGATTTAATAATTTCTGGGTTTGGATATTCCCTCCACGTGGATTTAAGGGTCCAGGCTGTGTTCAGGTTCAGTAATCCTGCCCTTCCCTTTACCTTGTAATACCCTGCAGAAGGGAGAGGCCATGGCTGTCACTGATGTTACGCCTATTACAAGCCATTAAACCCTCAGCCACATGAGCCCAGTAATGCCTAGACTGGATAAATTAAACAAACCCGAAAATAGATCTTTTTTTGTGGTGGTTCAGAGGTTTCTCACGCTGACTCTTGGATTGAGTCAGCATGGATTTGCCAGACCACCAGGAGATTGTCCTCTTCCCTTGCGAGGTCCTCATGTGCTTCAAATCATGGTCATCTACTGGATCCTTCTCCGTGCTGAACTGTTGAGCCTTCTGCCTCAGGAGAAATGAGGCACACAAAAATGAGAGAAAAAAAAGCAGATGAGCTGCCAGAGCAGCGCTGTACTCCACCCATATGCCTCAATTATCTCTCCCAGGCCTCTGCAACACCACACGCCACATCAGGAGCAGCAGAGGGACTACCAATGAGTAATTAAACCTCTTATTGCTTTGCATGGCTGAGTAGTTTTCATAACAGCGCTGCACAAAACTTGAGATTCGCAGATTTTTATATAAGCTCCTCAACATTTCTACTTGCCTCTCTCTCCTTTTTTAATTTCAACCGTTAGAATAAACTTTATTGTGAACTGCTGGGAATAAGAGGATTTGAGCAGGCAAATGCTAAGATGATTGTTCATTAAACCCAATGACTTTGAAACTGCCTCTGTGTCAATTAAAATAAAAACTGTCAAATGCTCTAAAAGAGCAGCTTTGTATAATAGGAACTCAGTTGAGTTTATTGGCAAAGAAAGAGAGCTGTTCCGTGGGGTTATGCAGAGGAAAATAATACACTGTGCTTAGGAATGGTGTCCCATTCTTGCCTGTTCCATCTTCAGTGAGGAAAACTGTACATAACATATGTATTAACATATAAATGCAGGCATACACACTTGCTGGACAGCTGGAGAAAGAAGGAGTTTGGCCTTTTACTTTGTTTTTCCAGTGGATTTTTTTTCCCAAGCTAACAATTAGGATTAATTGTCAACTTATAAACCACCGGGTTTTGTTTTGTTTTGTTTTGTTTCTAACTGGATGCAGATTTAACACTTCGTATAACTTAAAAATGCCATTTTGCTACAGTAGCCAACCAATCTGACAGGGGATCTTCACGCCTGCGTGTCAAGTGTCAAACATAAAATAGCTGTAAAATGGGACAATAAAAAGCGTGTTACTGTAGGATTCTGACAGCCCCCGCACTTGGCAATTAGGGAGCCTCCATAACAATTAACAGAATTGAAATCAGATTGAAGAAGTAAGTGTGGGTGCGTAGGATGGACATGATGGAGGTGCCTTCCTTCTGCAGATGTCCTTCTTTCCCCATCTAATGGCAATATGTGCTTTGCAGTGGCCATTTCTGGTCAAGGAGAAAACAAACACGAGGCAAAGGAACTGGGTCCTCTTGGAAGGAACAATGCTGGGTCCTCAAGAGAGCAACGAAGAGGAGGAGGGGGGATATTTAAAAATAAAAAGTAAAAATTAGAAAATTCAAATGTCTCTCCCCCCACCCTCAAGAACACCATCCACCCCTCACTTCTGTCCAGAAGAAAAATCCCTCAGCCGCAATGGTTGTTTTTATTAAATTCTCCTCAATAAAAAGCTCAGGCAGGATTTATTAGGTACTCAGGGCGGACGTTTAGTATTTCGCCAGTTATTAAGTGAAAATCAATAGAAAGCAAAGAAAATGGAAGTCACTGCACTGTTAGCACGCTGTTGTCGCCCAGATATTATGTCGGCTGTCTTGTAGATTCATGACAGACGAAAGCGGCCGGGAGAGAACTCTTTCTGCTTACATTGCAGGAGCCAAAGTGGGGTTATTCATTAGATCAGGCAGCTGGCCAGATGGATTTCCAGTTCAGTTTTACCATTTATCTTAAAAACGCCTGTATCGAGTGAGAAAGAACACTGATATTATGTGATATCGATGGCAGCTTTATGTATCTAAATCAGGATTTATTGTTATTTTGTTCTGAAGACCTTTTTTTCTCAAGAAATACCATTTCACTGGAAGAAAATAATAGCTAAAACCTTGTCAAAGATAACCTTTCATGTTGTTCGTGCACCGCTGGTTGTAAAACAAATAGAACCCAGGGTATAAATAGGTTTAACCACATCCTTACAAATCATTCCCTTTAGGATTTTCCTTCTTTTTTCTTTTTTTTTTTAATGGTACAAACGTGGGGTTTGTTCATTAGTTGTTTTTCTAGCCAGTAATTTAACTATAAATAACGTCAGCATTTGTTTTAATTGCATTAAAAAGCTCTAGATGTTTAATGTCTCTGAAAGGCCAGAGCAGAAGGGGTTTTTTCTTTTAAGTGGGTGACTTTGGGGAGGAATTTTTTTGAAGTTTTTTAATCTTTTGCTTTTTTTAAAGCCTCCCTCTCTGTTACCAAACTTTTCACCCAGATCATCACAACAGAAGCAACAACAGCTGTTCTACCATAAAAAAAATGTGTTTTTAAGAGGCAGGACCAGATCTCTCAAAGAGATTAGCTCCTGCTCAGGCACTAGAGGAAAAAGGCGGCTTTTCAAAAGTTTTCAGCATTCAGCAAGTTCCATCTTCTCCAGATCTCAGAGTCTTTTCACAGGACTGATTTATTTTTGCCCTAATCTGGAACAGAGTGCTGTTCCTCCTGAACCTTGTGTCCCTTACAAATTGTGTTTGGAGTGGTTGCAGCATGAGGGTCTTGTACCTTCCAAAAGCATTGATTGGGTGCTTGGTTTGAACCTCATATAAAAAAGATATGGGATTCAGCACCCTTTGACAGATCACTTGTTGATGGCACCAGGTCTGATGAGCAGTGCAGGCACACTATGGGTTGGTGATGGCCATCCCAGCCATGTTTTATTGAATTTTTTTGTTTGTTGGTTCTCAGATAAAACTCAAAAGTACTCAAAACCCCAATATCTGAAAAGCCAAAGCTACGGTAAAATAAAACCTGTGCTGCCAATCTCTAAATTATTTGGAAAACAGTTGTGAGAGTGGGATTGGTGTTATATCAGATAAGAACAACAACATTGGTTTATGGGGGTTTGATTGGCCACAAATTAAACTGATAGAGATGCATTGGGACACATGAAGAGCCTTAGAGTTGCCACATGTCCATGACCAAGTTCCAGTTGTGCACAAAGGCATTTCAATTCCTTTCCTTCCTCTTAATCATGCTGCTATTAAACATCTTGGCTCTTGATCAAACAGCCAGTTCAACCCATCCAGATCCATGTCTGGCCATGGCAGCACCATCCAGGCTGTCCTAACCAGACTTTGCCCATATCAGGGTCTCTTTGGGAGACTAAAACATTTGTCATGACTCACACAGCAACTTCAAACACAGCCTTCACTCAGCCATCCTTCAAAGAGTGTGAAGTCTGTAGAGCACAGGAAAAAATAAAAAAGCCACTTTGAGTCAGGCAGATACACACAAGAGGACTTAGAAAGTTGTAAATAACATCACAACCCTGGCAGGAAGAAGCAGAGTGCATTGCTTTTACAGTTCTTTCCTCTTTTCCTTCTGAAAGTGTCAGCCCGTCAACATTTCATTGACATGCTGGACAGTTTCCCCTAGCTCAGATGTTTTTCTAGGATCTCTGAGTGTTTAGCTTGTCTCTGTATCCACTGTACAACGGGAAGAGGAAATTGTTGTGCCTAGGATGGAGCACATGTGTGCTCTTGCCCTAGTGATGGTTCAGCTATTGCCATCCTGCAAAATCCTTTGATTTAGCACCAAGTCCCAGGCAGCCTCCACTGTAGATGCTTAGAGAGGCAGTGGCAAAAGCAGGACATTTTTCTCAGCCACAAAAGTGTTCTTTCTTGTGTTCAGAAATCTTTAAACACAGTGTGGACACAGTTTATCTTCACTGTGCAGGTTACTGTGTTCCTGCTAGGACATCTCTGAGTCACCCTCAGGCAAACTGGACCTGGTGAAAATCAAGAGCTGCTGAAGGACACTGGGGCCCTCTGTACTGGTGACCATTCATACTATAAATATTTTGAAAAATATATTTTAATAATTATATTTCACCAGCAAATTAGAAGCTACACCACCCATCCAGAGCATTTGCAAGACTATGTGAATACAAGCAAAGGACACATAACTGTGCCTTTTACAAGCACTTATATATTTTGATAGAGATGCTGGATGAAATTCCTATTGATAAATAAACACAGCAGAAATGTGAATCTGGAGTTCCTAGGTCCCAGGTGAAAGCTGTGCAGCAGTTGCAGTGGTTTCAGTTTTATATAGCCATAGGCAGTGTTTCAATGCAACTCTGCAAAATATTCCTGTTTATTTGTTCTCATCATCACTCAAAATACATTTCTAGCTAGGAAAGTTCCACACGCAAGAAAACTAGCCAAGATTCCTCTCTCTAGATAATAAAGGAAGAGTCATGTCTAAAACTGTTTGGCCTAATTTCTTTTTGAATTTTTGTCCCCCATATCATTCCAGAATTTTAATAGAAGATATTCCTTTCTCTATGATGGAAATGCCTTTTTCTCATTTTGACCAAAGTGACACGTAATGGTGAGCTACCTCCTTAGGGTATTCTTAATTATAATAATATAATTATGTATCTTTCACCAAAATATTTCAATATTTGCAAAATGATACATTTATTGTTTAGTTCAGTTTTATTTAAAAAAAAGTCCATAGTATTTTCTTTCTTGGTATGCAGTTCCTGTGTCCTCTGGTCCTGGCAGTGGCAATTCTGTGACTGAGTACCGCAGCCTGAACCATTTCTGCCCCAGAAAATTTTTCCCCAGATGTGTTTTTTTCTGTAGTGGATTTCTGTTGTTTTTCTTTAAATTTTCTTTTAAAACACAACTTCTATAATGAAGCTAAGGAAAATAGAATGTATTCCCTTTAGTTCAAGGTAGAAAAGTCTTCCTCCTCTAGAAGACCATTACATGCATATTTTTCAGAAAAGACAACTTTTTAGTAGAAAATGTGGAAAACATATTTTTTGCAGCATTTCGCAGCACTTTGTTGTTTGATGTTGAAACATTTGCAGGTCTTTTTTTCCCCTCCCATGCCATCTCCACTGCCTCTCCATCCCTTTCTATTCTCCCATGGGCACCTCTGTGGTTGGTGCACACAGCCAGACTCACCCTATGAGCTCTACCAGGGTATCTCTGCAGTCTCTAAAGTGTTTTCCAGTTTTTCACATCCATCCCAAGGCAGAAACTCAAGCTTTCCTTCTCCCCTCTCCCCGCCTTGTCCAAGCCAGCTCACTAAGTAGTTTTCTCAGTGAGAACATTAAAAAAATACTAACACCTGATTTGATTAGATCAAGGCTTGCTTTTCTTTTTTTGAGAATTGTTAATAAAATCACACTTCTGAAAAAAAAAAAAACCAGGATGGAATGTAAATGCTACACTAATTTAATTACACTTTGGCGCTGGGAGACACTAATGTAAATATTCTGGTGAGTAGGCCTAAGACACTTCAAGTAATTACTTAAAGGCTTCCTTTCAAAGAATCTCCCCCTTTTTATTAAATGCCTTTTAACATTAGCACTTTCTTCCTGACAAATTAAATGAAATTTCATTACTCTCCCTGACTTAATGGCATGAGGCTGCCTGCTGCAAGTGAGAGTTAACCCTCTCTGGATGGAAGACGCAGAGTTTGAGTGCTCTGGTTGGCTCTTGGTGTCACCACATTGCCTGAGCATCCCCCTGGATCCCCATCATCATCCTCAAATGCCCCTCTAAGTTCTGCCTTGTACCCCCTGTCCCAGAGTATCCCATGCATCAGTTTATGGGATATATCCAGCTCTTCATTTTCTCCAGGTTTAGGAGAGCACAGGTTGAAGCTGGGAGCTGATGCTAGAGGGTCCTTAAGAGATATGCCCATAAAATTAAAATCCCTATGACGAATTTCATAGAATTGGTAGAAATATAATAACAGGTTCCTGTTTATAATGACCATCGAACTGGGTAGGCTAATAACCCAGCATTTCACAACACTACAAAACTTCTAAAATATCACAATTCTGGGACCACAGGCACCTTTAATGCTGCATTCATGTACTCACAAAGAGAATTGAGAAAGAAGCTGTGTTGCTGATCAATACTTGTGTGAGCAGATTTACTTTTTGATCAAAGCCCACTTGACCAGTCCGTTTTGTAACTTCCCCCTCCCCATCGATTTCTCTTTAAATTAAACAGAAGTGGGGTCAGATTATCTCCTGTTTTATTTACATACCTACATAGAATCCACAGGTCCCAGCAGGCCGGTGTCCAGGCACAGGAGCTGGTGACAAACTCTCTGTCATGCTGTTTTTATACTGTCCCTGCAGCACTAGGAGCTGAGCAAAGCTTTTAAAATACCTGTGGGTATTTTAAATGGTTTGGGTTGGGAGGGATTTTAAAGATCATGCAGTTCCAATACCCCCACCATGGGCAGGAAATCTTCCACTGGACTTCTCCTCCAGTGTATATGCTAACCCACTCCTGCTTACCCCCTCTCTCCTGCATTATTGTTCCATAAAATAATTTCTCTGTGCACACAGCTACAATCAGAAATATTGCCGCTTTGCTGGGGGGGTTCAGTTGTTGCCCCCAAATGGAGCTGTAGATGGAGGGTAGATGTGGATGGAGGGTAAATGTGGATGGAGGGTAAATGGATGGATGGAGGGTAGATGGGTCCAGTTGAACTTTACATCCACCTCTAGCCAACATCCCCCTGTCAAGGTTCAAACAAGTCAGCAAACTCTTCGTTTTACTCCAGCAGAGAATCTGGCCTTACATATAAATAGAAAAAAAACTACTGAGCTGCTGTATCAAAATCAATCCTGTCCTGCGTCTTGGAGCTGCCAGAAACAGAGGAAATTTATGCTAGTTTTAATAATGGCTTTAAAAAGTTCTTTGATGAAAAATTACCTCTGGGTCTGCCTCTTTGGAGTGTGTTTCACCCACAGTACATGAGTTACCAGTGCCAATTTCCATCTTATCACAGATGTCCTTTCTCAGAGCGCAGAGTATTTGGGACTGAAAAACAAGGGCCTTGCAAACTCAAGTTCACATGGAACATTTTTTTTGGCAGGGTCCATAGGTCAGCCTATAAAGAAAGAAAATATCTCTGTTTTCTTCTGAAGAGTTATCAGATTTTGAAAAGAGAGCTTTCTCCTCTTGTGAGGTCCAGGTAAAAGTTCACCCATTCCCTGGCCGCTTGCTTCTGACAAACAAAAAATGAAGGACCTGAAAATAACTGTTTTATCTGAAAAAATGCTAAACATCCCAAAACAAACATTCGGCTGTGCTGCTGCCAAATTCCACAGTCGGAGAGCTGCAGGCTGAGATGGCTCTCCTCTCGCTGGGGAATAAGGGGTAAAGTTTGGCCAGCTGCCCCTTCCAGCCCTTCGGGGACCCACAATCCAATTGCAGCGTCTTAGCGGATGTGAATTTCAAGGTTACACCTGGGTGTTCAAGGGCAGGGCCAAGTGTAATCGGCACTTAGATCATAGATTAATCTTATTTGCCATCTATTAGGTTTGATTCC
Organism: Ammospiza nelsoni; assembly: GCF_027579445.1. Lineage (NCBI taxonomy): Eukaryota > Metazoa > Chordata > Aves > Passeriformes > Passerellidae > Ammospiza > Ammospiza nelsoni. The sequence continues at coordinate 5,173,869 of NC_080646.1, read as the reverse complement.
TGCTTCCCGCTCTCCCTCCCTAAAGCCAGGATTATTGTGATAGTTTAAGATAATGGATTCTAACGGAAGAAAGGTCACGCAGGCATTGAGATTTGGAACCTTAAGATAATATGATTAATCTAAAAGCTTCTTTCTAAAAGGGGAGGGTACACACTCATACGTTTAATTGAGGGGAGAGAGCGAGAGAGAGGGAGGGAGGGATGGAATTAGCAACATGAAAGGAGGAGTGAAGGATCCTACTTTTGTCAACTGCAATTAATTAACATAGTGAGGAAACCATTCATTTTCAAGCTGATAAAACTGGTCTTTTTTTCTTTTTAAATCCCTAAAAGTGATGGTTATTCTATTTTTAGATTTTTTTTTTAATTGCAAGGCATTAATTGATAATAACATGCATATTGATTTTCAGGGATACATACATGACCAATATAAACTACCTGGGGTGCATGCAGATATGCATGTAAAAATTCATGTGCTGAGGGATGGATTTTGCTGTGTAAATGAGATATTCTAGTATCAGGTGCTTGGATTTTATAGGTACTGTAAGAAAACTCCACAATAGAGAAATACATTGTAATAAGTTTATAGGGTTAGCCAAAAAGTTCTGGGGACTGTGGGGAGAAACTTGCTGTCCCAAAGAACCAGCAATACTATATTGCTGCACAGTGTGACATAATAAAACCTACCCTTAGTTATTTATACTGCCTGAGATTATCAGATAAAGGAATTTTAGAACAAAGAAATAATCCCTTTGTTATTTATACTGTTTATTTACTTGGGTATTTGGATAACCAAACAATAAAAAAAAATAAAATCGTGTCCTTATGTTCAGCACATGTTGTTTCAATACCACAGGAATTTTTTTCAAATATTTTTTGAAAAATGTCTGTCATATTTCTATTCCATTTTTAAATCACAAAAATATTTCCCTTAAGATTTATAAACAACTACTGAATACTAATAAACATGTTACAGGCCCAAATCAGGATTGCTATTAACAGGCATTTATGCATGATGACCCTGCCCACCCACCGACTTAGAATAATAAAGTGGAAATACTTTTTAACTGACTCCTGGCTCTGAGATCTTTTGTCCCATCCTGGAAATGTTCAAGGCCAGGTTGGATGGACCTGAGCAGGCTGGGCTGGTGGGTTCACCCCTGCCTGTGGCACTGGTGGGGGCCGGAACCAGATGGTGTCTAAGGTCCCCTCCAGGCCAAACCTTTCCATGGTGCTGAGGTTCTGTGGCTCCATGGGTCCAATGCCATGAGAGCATTTGGTGCTCATTGGTGCACCTCATTGGTGCTTTTCCCTCAGTCAAAAAAATTAGAGTGAGATACACACACAACCTTGTTCCCATTCTATAGGACTTTGTGCAACCACTTAAAAATCATAGGCTTATGGAAAGGGTCACTGGTGTTGGGAGTGCTGTAGGGAAATGGGGTGTTTGCATTTCTTGTGTCTGGATTTAACAGTTGTGGGTTAATGGTGGGACTCACTTATTTTAGAGGTTTTTTTCTGACTTAAACACTTCTATGATGAATGGATTTAGAAATCTTCACTGTTATTGTCCTTGGGGCTCAGAAGACCAACCCCATAACTCCAGCACCCTAAAGTGCCCCCCCATGTCCATGTGCACATCCCCAGAGCTCACTTCCCAAGGTGCCCACCCTGCCTGGAGCAGAGCCAGGGTGCTGCCACAGTCCCTGTTAACATGGAATGCACGGAGCTTCTCCTTTCAATCCCCTCCCTTCATGACCAGCTTTGCCCCTCTGAGCTCCTGCACGAAAAGGAAGGGCAGGAGAATTTCCTTTCTCCCTGACCTTGCAGCCTGATGAAGAACTACTGGGGAGATTATTCCTAGAAACTCAAGAACCAAACCAAGTGTTACTGCTGCCGTGGCTGAAGGGTAATGTAATTAGAACTTGAGCTACGACTGCTTAATCCAACCTGTAATAATAATATATGTCTATCATCATTCAGAGCTATTCTAAGACTCTGAGCAGTATTAAAAGCCATAGGAAATAATTAGTAGTGAAGAGGAATCATGAGTTGCAGGGTGCTGCATTCACACAAGAACCAGCTGCATATGGCTTTAAAAATTACTGTCTCCAACATATGCTATCCCTGCCAGAGCATCTATAGATAAGTTAATATAAGAAAAGATAAAAACCCATGAATGGATTAAGCTATATATTAAGCTTTACAATTCTGTGGATAACTGAGGCAAGGACATTAAACTGAGGCTGGAGAGAGAAAGGATGGAGCACTTAAGATCTAACTGTGGGTATGCACAAGTGAAATGGTTGCTGCAGTTTTTGCACTGAGTTTGTCAAAGTGTAAGTTTTTACCAGGTAATGATGCTCTGTTAAGTGTTTTAGAGCATCATATGGAACAGGAAATACAGGTTTCCTAGGGAAAAGAGCAGTGAGACCAGACAAAGCTGCTGGGGGAGCAGATCTGCAGCAGCTGGGGCTGAACAGGAGTGGGTAGAGGTAGGGGTCAGTCACAATAGTGATGGATAGACACCCAGATCAGTCAGGAATTCACTGTCTTCCTTTTCAAGGCGCCACATTACCACACAGTTAATTTTCCATAAAACATTTTAGAGCCTCTCTGTTGTTCTAATTTGCCTCCACAGAATTGTCATATTTTTGATGGTATTTTAGCCACATCGACATCACATTCCTTCCAGAGTCTGCCTAATTCTGATGGCAGAAAAATAAATAATTAGGCCAATTCATATTTTTAAAAATTTCTCTATGAGGTTGCAAAACAGAAGAGGACATTTAAGACTGCCTGAAATTCATCACTTGGGACTGAAGGACCTGATCCTCCAAAACTCCTTGGCCAGGGACACCAGACATTTAAACACACATCAAGTGCATAGACACTTCCACTGGCCTTGGTATAAAAGTAAAGCTGTTTATGCCTCTTTTGCTGTGCCAGTACCCAAAATTTGGTGGCTCTGGAGAAAGCAATTTTCAGACATCTCTTTCAGAATTAGGCCTTGTATTTTTAGAGAAGAGTATTTCCACAACTGGCTTTGAGCTCCAAGTTCAAGCAAACCCAACAGTTCAAAAGCAAATGCTAAAATGTTTGTTATTTTGTTTTTCCTCCCCCAGTTTTTGCAGGATTTGTGACCCACTGTGCTGCAAGGGGGGGAGGCACTTTGTTAAAGAGCCATAAAGGGGATTTTGCTGTGACATTCGGCAAAAATCCTCTCCTTGTGAAACATTAGCAAATCTCCAGGCTGATATTCTGTCTGTTGGTAGAGCAGAAACAAATATTTCCCATGCTGGGGTGCTCCAGTGTTGTCCAGAACCACATTAACACCAGTAAACAAGAGGCACTCCATCACTTCCACCCTCAGACTACAACCATCACTTTCTGAAGCATGCAGACAGCTTCAAAGCTGATAACAAACCTAGGAAAGACTTCAAGATGAAAATTAGTGGAATAAATTAAACAGAAAAGGAAAGTCCCTCTGTTGCCTGGAACCTAGGGGGTTGCACATACATGTGAAAGCTCCCCATGGAAGGTTCCTTCTGTTCCATACAGAACAGGGTTGTATCTGGAATTGTTGGTGCTCATTTCCCACAGATGAGTCCTAAAATCTGCCACCACAGGACAAGTGACTAAATGCTTTCAATCACCTCAGCAGACAACATTTTAGCAGAATATTTCTCCTCTCCTCCTTCATTCAGCTGCTGGGATGGGTATGTTTTTCACCTTCCTTGGAAGTAGTTGTCAGCTCTCTTGAGTCTCTCCAGAGGAAAAGCCTCTGACTAATATATGATGTGCTTATTCATCCCAGACGTAGGGCATATCATTCTCGAATGACTGACAAGCATTCTAAAATGAAGAGAGCTCCAAGTGTGCTCTAATAGTGATGGGAAGCATTTCTAGTCAAACATAAAGCAAATTAATGTGAGCCCCCACTGCACCTTTAATCTGGAAATGTCATAAAGTAATAAGCAGAGTGACCCTGGCAATGTCTAAGGTTGGATTTCAATAGATTTACATCTTAAAGGGCAACTACATATTTTTAAGTAGTAGGGCATCAAATTCAGAGCTTCTCTTTCACCAGTGCAAATCTGGAGGGACCCCACCAGTGTCAGGTACAACAGACATTAGTGGATGATCTTATTTTATAAGTCTTTATTACAATAAAACTCATTTCTATATCAGTGGGCAGCTCCCCCATCAAAAAAAAAAAAAAAAAAAAATCCTGGCCCCTCAATATCTCTCATTAACTTCAGAACGGGGAGACTCCAGTCTGCATGTCTCATTTCAAACTAGTTTCATCAGAAGTATATTTAATTAACACACTCTTTTGATTAGCATTCAGAATGAAAAGCTGTTTTGAGCAGCTCCCAAAACACAAGATTCAGTAATATAGATAAAAAGCAGTAGACTACAGGTCACATCCCAGTGCAGAAGAAACAGTTTTCTTCCAGAAATGGAGTACCAATCCAGATCTGAGCCTTCTGTTGCTGTAGCAAATGTCATATGTTCTAGGTGAATTAACGAATAAATGCGCAAAATACTCAAAGTGACACCTGAGGAAATGCTTTAAATTATTGGATCCTTCTTCTCCATCAGCCTTATTTAGAGACTTTTGTCTTCCTTCTTAAGACCTTTTAGATGAAGGACACCAATAAATCCATTTCCTAACTAGATACAACAATCTTCAAGAAAATTAGGAGACCCAAAGGAGTAAATATTGATGATGAAATGGCAGTGACTCCCATGAGTTCTGCAGTTCTATCAGGTACTCCCATGAGTTCTGCAGTACCTGATGCCACATTGTGGAGGAGAAATGTGCTTTACTGGGATGTCCAGTAGCTCTTTTCAGTGTTTTCAGCTGTTATTTGCATTCTCTGCATGGCCTTTGCTGGGCTCACAGCAGCTTGTGAAGAACTCTGGTCACGATCCTGCTGCATGTCATACTGAGCCATCCCTGCCTACAGGACAAGACTTTGGGAAAAATCTCTTCCAGACACATTGGGGCACCTGTCTGGGTGAATGGTTTGGTTTTTTCCTGACAGTCACCCAGGATGAATTAATATGGAAGCACTTGTGGCTCAGAAATCCAAAGCTGGATGAGCAAAACAGGGAGCAAAGCAAAATGAGAGCTTTGCCACACAGTTCCATCACCTGCAAAAGCAGAGCTCTGCTTGAAGAGGCAGCACATGCTCAGGGGATGGAAACTCAGTAAGCATGAAAAAGTTAATGCAATTCAACAATTTACAGCAAGATTTCATGTTAAAGACATCTATTTATTCCTGCACGAGAGAAAAAAAAGTAAGATAGCTGTGTTTTTGCATTAATCCCCTACTCTACCTGCCATTTTCTCTAAAACACAGGAAATTATCAAGAAAAGATTGATAAAAGAACGGGGGAGAGAGGCATCAGGTAGCAGGTGTATCACTGTATTTGTGTGCTTTCACTCAATACAGGATTGCATTTCAGCTTAAATCCTTCCAGCGGATGGAAAAGAAAAGAAAAAAGAAAGTAGAAGTAAAAGAGAAGAAAAAAAGAAAGAAGAAGGAAAAGAAAAGAAAAAAGAAAGAAAAAGGAAAAGAAAAAACATTTTGTGATGGGTTAACCCTGGATATTTGCCAAGTGCCCACCAAAGAAGCTCCTCAGACAGGGAGGGGAGAGAAAATGCCACAAAAGTCTCGTGGGTCGAGATAAGGACAGGGCACATCAACCAGGTAAGGTTTTGCTTCTTGAAATTCCAGTCACTGGTGTCACTCCACCGAGGAAAAAGGCAGAGGTGTGCAAAAGCATGGGCTGTCCAACAGTCAGAGCAGGGAAGGGAAGAGAAGGGAAGAGAGAGCCTTTGGAGCAGCAGGCACAGAGTGGCCGTGTAGCCCTGAGGCGGTGGCAAAGCACCCGGTGCTCACATGTGTGTCAGAGATGGCTCCAATTTGAATTTCTGGGACCTGCAGGAGCCAGGCACCTCTTGAGGAGATGTTCTGAAATGTTATGGTTTCCCCCAATGTAAAATGGGGTTAATCATACATCCCTAACTCACAGGGGTGTTGTGAAGATTGATCAGTTAATGTTTGTACAGAGCTTTGGAAATGTAAAGTGCTATATAAATGCTAAGGATTATTATGTTCCACTCTTTCTCTGCAGCTGAACCCTTTGGGGAAAAGGAAGAAAAATCTATTAAAAAGTGCTACTTGCATTTTACATCTCTGCTTCTTTTTCTCTTCCTTGATGCTTTTAGTAACTTGGGGGGATGATCTCTAAAAAGGGTTTGTGGGCTCATGTTCTGAATGCTCTGTCAGCCTCCCTCACCTCGTTTTTACCCATACATATTTAAGGTGGGATATGACATCCTTTAACATACACCTATACCCCACAGTCAGTGCTTGAGCTCAAACCACAGTTTCTAGTGCAGGATATGTCCCTAATCCTTGCTCAGTTAGAATGCGATGGCATTGGCTGTGGGGCTCATGGACCAGATCTTCCACTTGGGTTTTGGCTTCCTCCAGAAATAGGCTGCTGGATGATGAGCCTGTTATGTGGTCTAGCTCATCCCTAACTGAACGTTTAGGAACATATTTAGCCCTGTGAGAAGAGCTGTCTAGCTCTTGGTGACTGGTGCCAGCCCTAAGTGTCAGTTTCGTGGGCAGAAACACCACTGGAAGTTACCCCTAAATTTAAAAGTATGAAAGAAATAGGGTCCACAAACAAAATCAATTCTGCCAAAATCAAGAGTGACTGCAGAGTTATTGGGGCAACATTTATGTCTCTCCAGGCAGGACAAAGTTGGGGCTGCTTAGCCTGGAGAAGAGAAGGTTGCATGGAGATCTTATAGCCACCTTCCAGTGTCTGAAAAGGACCTGCAATGAAGCCAGGGAGAGATAAGACAGAGAGGAATGGCTTCAAACAGAAAGAGAGAGAATATTTAGATCATGTTTTAGGAAGAAATTGTCTGTGAGGGTGCTGAGGCACTGGAACAAGTTGTACAGAGAAGTTGTGGATGCCCCATCCTGGGAAGCATCCAGGGGCAGGTTAACAAGGCTTTGAGCAACCTGGCCTAGTGAAAGGTGTTCCTGCCCAAGGCAGGGGCTTGGAACAGGGTGAACTATAAGGTTCCATCCAACCCAAACCATTCTGTGATACTACTAGATAATACAACCCTATTTTAAGAAAATATACCTTGCTCTAGAGCTAAATCTCCTGCCTGACATATAAAACCTTTAAACCCTACAAGCACAGCATGTCTACAGGTGTGTGTGCATGGTTCACCCTGGGCAAGCTGTACTGATGCCTTCCCAGACATAACCCACCCCAAAACTTCAGCATCTCAGGCACAGCGAGCGTTGTCCTGCACACCAACAGGCTCAGAGCCCCTTGTCCTCTCTCTCAGCCTTCCCTGACACTTAGGATTAGACCTGTAATACACTGAGACCAGTGGAAAGGCTCCTCTTGGTGCCTGGTCACGGTAATCCCTTTAGATGCAAAGCTGGTTAAGTTGCTTATGATCATTCATGGAAACAATGGCTAAACACAGGCAGGTGGCACTCACCAGCCCCACCGCCATCCCCAGCAAACACTCTCTGCCTCCTGGAAAGATGTGGAACAGTAAAGCAAGAGCCAGGATAAAGATTTGTACGCCAGAAAAGTGGGGAATTAAACTTTCATTTGCTACAGTAATTCAATCAGAGGATTTGCAAGGATAAATTAATTAAAAGAAAGAACAACAACACATATGGTCCCAATAACACACTTTAGCCTATACCAATATTGCTACAACATTTTAATAAAGAACATTGTTCCTTTTTTTTTTTTTCTTAAGGAATACCCCCTCTCAACTAAAATTCTCTTCAAGTAAGAGCTTTATTATCTCCAATTTCTTGGCAGCCACTAGAGTAAAGGTCACTTAATAAAGTGCATTTATTCCTCATTGCAGGAAAACAATATGTCATCCCTCTGTTCATTATTTACCAAATTGTCTTCATTTTTTTCTTCACCTGCTTAGCTTTGGGCTATAAAAATAAATAATATTGTAAAACTAAGCCAGGTATTTTTATAAAGGGTCAGAATTTGTCAAACATGCTCAGTTCCCAGAGTGTAAAGGAGAGTGGAAATCAGAGCAGTGGTGCTGAATGATTCATCCTCAGGAAAAGATATCCAGTTAGAAATGCAGACAGGGTGAGGGCTGAGTTTGAATAAGCTGAGAAAGAGTCATAAACTGTGAGTGTAATCACTGCTAATAGCTCAAAATGTATGACAAATAACAGCTGAAAAGAGTCATTTCAGGATTCTCTGATCCTGTGTTAATACTTGACCAAAGAAAAATTGAGATCTGAATTTTCTTTTTCTGAACCAGAGCCCACATTTTCACTTGACCTAATGAATCCTTGAAGAAAATAAAAAACAGATGTTTCAAATCTGATTACAGATTTCAGGATCTTTGAAGATGGTACCTGAGAGCACAAATAGTCAACAGGTTTTAGGGTGTAAACTTAGAAAAATATCACACATTGGAGGTTCATACATTCAAACACTCATGTTCTTTTAACACTGTTTTCTTCCTCTGGCCTCTCACCTGTGCACATTCCCAGCCCCAAGGTGAGTGAAATGGCACAAAGAAAAGCTAGGGGGAGGTTAAAATCTTTGTGTTTCTCAACACTATTTTTTTTCTTTTAGCAACCATTTGAATTTTTATCCCCAGCATTTTTCAACCAGCTCCAGACAAAACTAATAGGATATGCGTCTAACACATCTGCGACTTTTTAATTTGTGTATGTTGCATCCTATTTCCCTGCTCTCCATCTGCTTGTTGTCTTTTTAAGCTAGGATGGTGCAGCAAGCCTTACACAGGAGGATGCTCAGGGCTGGAGTCTGTCTATATCCCCTTCCCAAATCACAGCCTTGCTCCCTGGAAAAGGGATGTGTCCCTGCATTCTTCTCACAGTGCCAAACTCCATGGGACTAAGGTTGGAGCTGGGGGAGAGATTTTATGATGACAAGGCATCATTTCAGATGCATCAGCATCCCCTTGTAGCAGATGTAAGTGCAATAAAATCACCTTACCTGGAGTGCCCATGAATTTCTGTCTTGATCCTAAACAGTTTAACTGGCAAAACTTTGCTTGTGCCTACAGTGCATTCCTCCCTCCACGAGTTAGGGGAGCGCCTAAAATGTAAAACTAAGCCTTTAGGGGGTTAATATGCCAGCTGGAACAACTCCTTTGGTTGAAGTTTAGTAAATCCAGCCAGCAGACTGTCTGATTGCTAATAGGATTTCCAGTGTAATATCTCCTTGTAAACAAAAATACTGCACTTATCTGCTGGGCATCTCGGTTGCATGTGTGCGTGTGTGCAAATGCGCGGCCCTACGAGTCTCTGCTCCGCATTTATTAAGCATCAGGAAGTAATCTCCTCATGGTGCAGCCAAATGTAAAACCAGAAAACTCTTTAAAGCAGCCTGTAGCATGCAAAGCAAATCCCTGCAAAAAGCAGGTCCTCGGTGGAAAATTTGCTAAGTTCTCCATATAAAGGTATTTAGCCTCAGTGGAAGAGAGTTGTTTCTCTTTTGTGTTTCTTCTCCCTCCATCCACTGTTTCTTGTTTTTCTCCACATCCCACAGATACACAAAATTTTGCCCCACCATTTGATATTCATGCACTGCATCCCTGTAACACCAACCCGGCCTTTTGAAGGGAAGTGTGCTCATTCTGTCACCTGCAAGCAGTCAGGATTATCAAACGCTTTTACAATTTGAATTAAGTCCCCTCTCATTCACCTCTTCTTGAGGCTCTACAGGCTCAGCTCCCTCAGCCTTTCCTCACAGGAGTGATTTTCCAGGCTCCTGACTGATTTAGTGGCTCTCCAGGACCTGGAGCTCCATGTCTCCTGGTACTGAGGAGCCCAGAACTGGAGACAGCTCTGCCAGGTGTGCCTCACCTGGCTGAGAAGAGGGGCAGCATCACCTCCCTTGCCCTGCTAGCAGTGCATCCCAAGGTACCACTGGCCTTCCTGGCCACAAGGATGCTCTGCTGGCTCATGGACAGTCAGCTGTCCATCAGGACCAGCAGGTCAGCCCCCAGCCTGTACTGGTGCACACAATAGGATATATTATCATATAATAATCTTTAATAGATCATTACATCTTAAGTTTATGCATTTGTCATAGTATGAAAAGTCTCTGTCCTAAGTTTCCTACAGGGATTGCCACATGTAAAACAATGACAGAAATAGAAAATTTATGTTATCACACCAGTATTGCATAGTTGTGCCACCTGAGCTGTCACTCAGCCCTCACAGGTAATATCATGCAGCTTTCCTCTGTTTCTTCCCAAGGGTAGGACATGAAAAAGTAGCAGAAGCAGCCCATAGCCATGGTGGTTCTGTGGACTGGGGTCATGGGAACAGCTGGTGCTTTAATCCAGACATTTCTCCCTCCAGACCTCAAGGCCCCTTTGCTGTAGTAGCGAGAACTTTCCTCCTGTAACTTCTAAGTAAAGCATTTGAGACTCAGACACTAATATAAAGCCACCAAAACTCTGCACAAAACTTCAAAGCAGTCAGAATGCAACAAATGCCTCCTAAATTATTGCTGTTATGAATTCAGATGTTTTTTTATTTTAGTCAAAAAAAGTTGTCCAGCAAAGAGCATTTCAGGAGTGGGGAAGGCACAGGCAGGCATGTACATCAAATTCCCCTTTTCCATAAAGAAACACTTCCTAACTTTGCTGGGAACCTCACAGAGAAGGCTGGCACCACTTTTTCTTGCTCACAGGGAGTGACCACAGGGTCTCTGCCTTCATGTATGAGCACAAGAAGTCACATTTTGACACCTGAATAGAGGCAGAGATTGGATAGGCCAACTCAAACACCTGGCACGTTTCCTGGTTGCCAATTCATACTGCTTGAGATACCTATTATACTGAGAAAAGTAGTTCCCAATCTTAGCCTAGAAATCCTCAGACTTCTTTTTTTTTTTTTTTTTTTTTTTAAATTAAAAGCAAATAAGACTCCTAAATTGCAACCCTCACTTATCAAATGGCTAATGTTATCTCATTCTGCAGTTTTAGCCAGCTCTCCCCAGTGGTCTGCCAAATAAATACCATTCTTTGTTTCATCCAGATTGATCTTCAAATCAGTCTGCCCTCCACCCAGCTTCTATCTTCTGAAGACACTAAATGTATCATTCTAGCACATTAGTGTAATTGCCTATAATAGAGATGTGCAGTTAGAGGTAATTTACATGCACATATGCCTAACAGTGCCCTCACATCCTCATTGAGCATAAGGGATGGCAGGTAGAACCTTGTGAATGAGTTAGATGAACACTTTCTCATTATTATTCTTTATATATTTCTTTTTATCTTTTTCTTCTTCTTTTTTTTTTTTTTTTTTAAGAAAAGGAACAAAAGGATGAAAGTGATGTCAACAGCATCTCCATGTAGTTCTGTGAGGGGGCACATTTTCAAAACAATTCTTGCTAATAGCAGGAGCTTTGCTGACAAATCAGAGCAGTTGTGTATATTTACTCCATAGCTAGAATCCCACTAGGACAGACCCTGTCCTTCATGGAAATCTGAAATGATGGGAGTAAAAGAAATATGAAAGCTTCAATAATTACTAACCTGATTGTCATGTACTTACTCCACAATTCCTTATCCGGAACACCAAAATTCAATATAATAAAAAACTTCATGTGATTTTCTGCATCAATATTTTCATAAAATCCTCACCAACACTGTCCTTGAGGTCCCTAAGGATGGCTGAATCTGAAAGACCTTTCTTGAACTGAATCTAAAGAAAATGTTTTGAGAATTTCTAATAGGAAAGGAAAAAGAAAAAAGAAAAGAAAAAAAAAACTTTTCACACCAATTTCCTATATAACTTTACTTTTCCAAGAAATTCCTATGGATTGTGTCCCTTGCAATAGAAATAGCTTTTGCAAAAGGTTGTAAAAGTCTTCCCTCTGGAAAACAAGAACAGGGACTCTTGTATGAGTTTATGGGAGCCATATATTCTCTGCAAGTAAAGATTTCATTCCTAAAAGAAGCTTTTTAAAAAAAAAAAAAAAACAAGTAGAAACTGAACTTAAAAGAAATAAAAAGTTGTTTAGGATTCAAATTTTATGTTTAGTAAATTATTTTACTATCTATTAATATCCTTCTACTACTTTTGCATTTTCCACATGCAGAGTAATTCCCATTCCCACTTTGCCATGCAATGTTCTGTGGCTCAGCTTCAGCACACACATGACAACACGGCATTCTGAGTTCTAGAAAAAGGTTACTTAGTGATTGATTTGAAATCCCTGCACTGGATTTTAAACCTGGCCAGATTTTACTTTCAGTGCCACGGAGAGGATCTACCCCACTGAGTCATGAAGCCGAAAATAAACCAAACCCAACATTTAAATTATGATTTCGCGCAGCTGAGATGTTTCTTTCATACCTCATTGAGTAATTTGCAATGTAAAACTGCTGCCATAGAAGATCCTCATTCAGTGGTTTTTATATGGATCTTGCTATTTAGGGAGAAGAAGCAGAAAGAACCAAAAGCCTGCTCTAGAGGAGGCGTAAATCAGACTATTTCTGCTGAGGACCCAGTCTGGAGTGTCAGAATCACTTCTAGTCAAGTTCTGAAAGTGTAGTGTTTTCTTATGTGTCCAAAATGATCTCAAAACTTGTCATATATCTAATTTTTAAACAATCTTCCCACCAAAAGGACTTTTGTAGCTGGAACTCTTCACCCTCATATTGTGGAAAATCCCTTATGCTGCATTAGTGGGGACGAAATCTTTGCAAACCACCCTTTGGGGAGTTTCACACAGTCTAAAACTCTGGAGGAGATGGATTTGAGTCCCCTTTCCCATCAGAGCATAAACCCAGGCCACGTGGAGAGCGCTGCTGGGGAGTTTGAGCTCCCTTGTGAGCACCATGCCAGGCAGAGGCCTCCTTGCTTGTTGCTGCTGCAAGAAATCTCATTTTTTTGTGTTCTCCATAGCGATGAGGCTCAGTGGGAGGCTTCAGGCTCAGTGTTGATGACTTTGGTGCCAACACACTTACACCCTGAGCCTGTTTCTTCAGCCTTCTGCTGCAGGGACTCTCTGTGGAGGAGAGACATGGGTGGGAGAGCTATGGCAGGAACGAGACCCTGACTTGTCACAGGGAGACACGGATCCGAGTACATTGCAGAACAATAGATCATCTTTTATGGCACGGGTTTCTTTCCATAAACTGAAATGCTTATGTAAGTAATCATTGACTTTTAATCTGTATTAGTGGTATAAATGGATTGGGCAGAGGCAAGCAAATTTACACACGGTTGAAGAGGCTTCCTCAGGGACTTCCCTCTTCTTTGTTCACCAGTGTCAGGTACATTTTCTCTGCCTTTCTCTTGTAACTTTGTCTTTATTGATTTTATAATAAACCACATGTTTCAATGATCAGCAATTTTTCAGATACAATGATAATACTTTTGCTCTTATAGAATAATATTTTGCACTCCTGGCTTCTTCCATTCAAGTATCTCAAGCACTTTGCAAGCTTCACTTACTTAATGCAGATCAATTACAGGCAGCACCTCTTTTAATAACTCTGCTTTTCCTTCATGGGAATTGCATTTGGCAAACCTGAATCACGGCTCAGTGTTAACATAAACACACAAATAATCCAATACAAACATAAATGACTTCCCTCATTTACAAAAGGCAGCATGGCACGTGGCATTAACCACTACTCCGAGCTTCCTAAAATTATGGTTTTTTTTTGGTTTCCCCAGAAATGAAAGTGTGTTCTGATTTTCCTCTCGTCATTTGTTGGGGTGGAGAAGTTGTCACTAGGAAGCCTGAAACTATTCCCATCTCTTCCCATCTCAGCTGTCATCAAGTCCCTGGCAGATGAGGTGGTTGAAGCAGGATACCTCAGCCTCTTCCTCCCCACACTTGGGGTTTCGAGATTAGGGAAAACCACCTCTGTTCCACACATTATAAAACTTTTAGCAAGAGGCTAATGAAATGCAAAGCTTTCTATAAGGCCAACACTAGCCTTCCTATCAAATCATCTGAAATATTTATTTGCCCTCCTGAATAATTGATAGGGGCATCAGCTCTCCCGGTCAATTGATTTATTAAGGGACTGTTTGGAATTAAACAGCTTAAAGATATTAGATTTAGCAGCGACCTTGCTTGTTAGCATATTCATTTACCTACGGGAGCTCCCATTAGATATTGTTAATACATGACGTTCCCAGTCACGGCCTGGATCTCCTCAAATTGCATTAACACTGGGCTGTTTAGCCACAGAATAACAGGTTTGATTGAGTGCTTGGGCTTGGTATAATTAGATTTTCCTAGAAAAGGGGGAACTATTTTAATGCTGTGTGCGTTAAACTAGATATGTCATCAGCATTACTGTAATTGGCAAACAGGAGCTTTGGAGACCTGCCTGTGTGTGAATATTTGTGTTTATGGCTTGTCCTGCCATTGTCATGGATGCCATATAACAGCCTTGCTTATTTTCATGTGCATGACACTGACAGAAAGTAGCTGGCCTCTTTATTGTGCATCCTGTTTGAAATCAGTGGAATATTCTATACTGAATAATGGGATCAATTTATTGTTAGTTAAAACTGCCAATTATTTCTCGTGCTGAAAAGGTCATGATACTAGTTAATCAATGATGAAAACATAGTATGTGTTGGTGTGTTTTCATTCTATGGGTTTGTTAAATATACAGGAGTGTAGAATCATAGAATGGTTTGGGTTGGAAGGGACCTTAAAGATCATCTCATTCCACCCCCTGCTATGGTGGAATGAGATGATGGAACCTGTTTTAGTGGATCCTGTTCCACTAGAACAGGTTCCTCAGAGACCCATCCAACCTGGCCTTTAACACTGCCAGAGATGGGGCATCCACAGAGAAAGATAATCTCCCCAAGTTCCCTCATAAACTCTACCAAAACTCACCAGAGAACACATTTACACCCCTCTCCAGCACTTGCAGCAGGGCACACTGCTCATTTCAGTTATTCTAGCATGAAATGGAGTAACAGAGCAGGGAATCAGGCATTTTTATTTTTACACACCTTCATTTTTAATTACACATACCTTGATATAATTGAAGGTGCACACAGGTAATCAAATACTAGCTATCTATGTCTAACCACAAGAGTCCTTGAGGGTCAATACCTTTGGATATGTATGCATGAAATTGCCATTGGCTTTAAAAAGCTGTACTCTCTTACAAGTGTACCTGTAATTCTGTACTGGATGCCAAATTAGCAGGAATACATGGACAGAGCCCAGGGAAGAGCTAGAAAAAAATAAAATAATAGAACATGGAGGAGTTTCATAAATCTGAAGAAAGCACAAGTGTTCATTGTGACTTTGAATGGCAAAGCCAGAGAAAAATGCCTGGAAGATGTACTCAACTGCTCTGTAAATTTCAGTGAGTGCTCAGTGTGGTCAATGGCAGCATTGTCTCCACCACCGGTTTGATTATAAATTTTTAGGATGGCTCATGAAAACACAGTTGTTCACAGCCAATTCAGGAAGCGAACAACGAGCCTATGTTTTCAACAAGTTTGGAAGCCACTGATGCAATTACAGAGGGCAGGGTATGTATTTATTTATATGAGTAGATACACATACATATATTAGAGCAACTTGTTCAGCAGAAATGGGACTGCAGTTACTACAGGAGAGAAGTGCTGTGGAAATAAGGAATGTGCTGCAGTGAGGAGGCTGGATGTAAAACAGTGTTGTCAATATGGGAGCTTCCATCACTTAACAGAAGGAAGAGCAATGGGAAAAAGAAACAAAATCAGAAAAAATATGGTTTAGCCTCCTTCTCCCCCAAAATACTGCAAGATATACCCTGATATTAAAAAGTCATAAATATAATGTTTTCCTTAAGTCTGTGTTCTCTTTAATGAACAGATTTGTTCTGCCAGTTCTTCAACAAGTGAGGAATCCACTCTTGCCTTGTTTTGGCTTTTTTTCCCCCCTTCCAGTGGGACAGACATACTGGAAATGTTGCAAGTCGGTTGGTTTTTTTAAAAAGCCAAATTATTTCATGTGCCAAAGCACCATACTTGGGAAAGAAGCAATTTCCAAGAAGGGTTGTGTGTACAGCCAAAGCGGTAAACAAAAAGGAACAACAAAAGTCATTTGTCCCTGTGCAGAGGCTAAGAGGATTTTAAGTCAGAGGGAAGGACTTGAAGCAATAAACTGGCAGGTGACTGGCAGAGACAGCTGCCTGAATATTTGAAACTAGGCTGAGTTTTGTAAAATGTATTTATTTTAATTGAGCTCAAACATGCCCTCATTAGTAATGTGATCCTGCTGCTGAGCGCCAGGTCAGGACAAGGGTGCTCAGAGCCAGGGCTCCAGAGCTGGACTCCAGTCCCACACAGGCAAACCAAGACTGGAGAAAGATGACTCTCGGTTACACAAACAAAATTACAAAACAGCTCTGATTTTCCCTAAAAGACGGGCACACAACCAGAATAGAAAGACCCACCCTCAGAGTTTGACTCGGGCCCAGAGATGTCAATAAGCGCATTTATTTTTTGCAGGACTCATGCAAATTGTTGTTCTTGTGACACTGCATTTCCTGGCTCCAGCTGACCCTGGAGCTTCTCAGCCCCTGTATTCCCTTTACAAGGCAAGTTTCTTGGCTCGCAGGCACACGGGTCATCAGCGTGCAGCTAAAGTTCACCAGAGTTTGCGATGCAAATTTCCAAGTGGTAACAAAATGCAGCTTTTCAGTTTGAAAGCCTCTGGCAAATTTTTTGAGGGCTAAACTTGGATATTTTAGAGTAAGACAGTTACGAAAAAAATCCCAAAACACACAAATAAAAGTAAATAAATTTCTCCTGTTTCAGTACTAGAAATCCCAGGAGGATCAGTAAGGAAATCTAATCATAAATGCAAAGTGCAAGTGGCAACCTGACTCCCCCCTCTCACTCAGAGAAGCAAAATAAAATCACCACTGTGATTAACAAATAAGTAAGTAGATTTTATTTGCAGTACCTAATAATCTATCCTTTTTTTGTTTTTTAAATCAACAAATCATCTGCTAGTTCACATTAATTAATGGAAATAAAAGGTAAAATGGTTTCCAGAATCTGTAGTTCTCTGCAGAATAACACTTAGAAAGAGGCACATGTTCCAACACCATGGATCAGCCTTTACATAATCCCTCTGCACCCAAAAAAGCCACCTTCCCTCAGTGACTACCACAGTGCCCAAGTAGTCCCACACTAATAATCAAATAGTCCCTCACCAGCAATCAATTCTGTTCAGTGGTAAAGAAATCCTTGCTGTAAATAAAAGTAGAATAAACTGGAACTAATGATTTATCCCATGTTTTCTGTGAATTGCTATTCCACTAGGCATGACATTGAACCAGGAAAAAAAAAAAGACAGAGTAGATGCTGAATATAAACAGAGTAGAGTTTGCATTCCTGGGCTGATGTTTTATTTAAAAAGGCAATTCTGGTTGCCATTCTTTTTTTTTTAATATATATATATAAGGAAGAAAATGAATATTTCCCGAGTATTGCTTTTCCATTTCATTCATCTCATGTGCACAAAACTAGTCCCTAAAATAACTTGGAGCTTTTTTTTTTTTTTTTTCCCAATGCCTGAACATAAAAACGTGTATTCAACAACCGCAGAAAGCAGTGCCCAATCCTTAATCATTGCTTACTGATTTAAGTCTGTTTTATTAGCAGGCAGTCCCTTTCCAGAAAGCCATTTTCTTGGCAGGGAGTGTTTGTGGGGGCAGAGGGGCTGTCCCCCCGTGGCTGTGCCCTCTGGGGCTGGGCAGCAGGAGTTTGAGCGCCAGAGTTTTGTCTGACAATACTCATCTCTGCTAAGTGTGAATGAGTGTTAGGTATAAAGCAGGAGGCCAGACACAAAGGACCCAACAGGGCATAAAAACAATACATATTGCACACTGTGACTCCTCTGATGGGCAAGGCAGGGGTGGAGGGAGAGAGAAACAGAGAATTGCACTCTTTGCATTGAGGGATTTTCTTGGTTCTGGGCTTGTTTGCAATTGTTTGTGTGTCAGAGTAAAAATAATGGATTTGGGGAGAGCGACCTGTTAAAAACCTTGTTTTAGAACAGCTCCCCCTCCTCCCTTCCCCAGTCACTATTTGTCACAGTCAACTACTGAAATCCTCTATTAATCGCTAAATCCAGATAATAGCGGAGGTGGGTTGGCTGACCTGTGAAATTAGGTCTGCATGTAAAAAGGAATTGAACTGTGCGAGCTTTGGAAATAACTCTGTCGGTATTTACACTAGCATTTGAACATCAAAGATCTCCCCTGGGCTCCTGTAGGTGCCTCTAATCCAAGTACCAATCAACCAGCTCAGCTTTTCCACCCAGCCAGCCCGGCTCGGAGACCCTCGGACAGATATCCCAGCCAACCAAGAGGCAGGTGAGAAGCTTCTTGCTGCTTGTCAGCCCCCAGGTTTCTGTGAGAAAGGGGCCCTGGGAAACATGCTAACAAAAGAGATGGAGGAAAAAAAATAAAAAAAAAAACACCAGCATTTTTATTTCGCAGGAGAAACAGCCTACTCACGCCGCCAGCAAGCATGTGCACAAATTGTAATTACCATCTTAAAAAGAGGCCTTTAAATACAACAGGCTGAGCAGACTGCAGGAAAGTAGAAATTTAAAAAAGGAGTAGAAATTATTTCCTTTGGTTGTTACTAGCAATATTGCTATTGTTTTAAAGAAGCCCTCACCTCACAGTCCTGCAGGGCTCTGTCTCTATGACCCTCAGCTCTCTTGTTGTTTGTACGGGCACAGCTGCTGCCTTTGCAGATGCAGACCTCAGAGCACTGCTCTCACTTAAACAAAAGTCCAACAGTGACTTGGCCATAGGGATATTCTTCTTCCCATTCTACAGATGAGTAAAGAGAGGCCTCCAGAAACATCCACCACCAGTTCCAGCTTCTCTTACTTCACAGAGACATAGAATGGATGGGACCTAAAGTTTATGTCTTTCCAACATCCTGCTCTGGGCAGGGACATTCCATTAGACCAGGTTGCTCCAAGCCCCATCCAACCTGGTCTTTAACTCTTCCAGGGATGGGACACTCATAGCTGCTCTGTGTCAGTGCCTCAGCATCCCCAGAGTAAAGAATTTTTTCCCAATATCTAATCTAAACCTACTCTTTGTCAGTTTTAAGCCATTCCCCCTTGTCCTGTCCCTACCTGCCCTTATAAAATGTCTATACACCTGTAGGCTTCCTTCAGGTACTTGAAGGCCACAATTAGGTCATCCCAAGTCTCCCACATTTCCTGCAGGAGATGGCTCCTCTGAAATCCTGATAATTTGGATGCATTTGTTCTCACCTGCTTCAGTGCAGTCCCCAGGCATCCATTCTATGCCATTTGACAATAGGTTTAAATTTAGACAAAAGTATTTTCAAGAGGAGCAGAGAGCTGTATTCCCTCCCTATTAGCTCCAGTGTGGGAGAGGATTGGGAGAAGGGGAGGAATCATTTTCCACCATTTGCTAATAGGGTAGGTGAACTGCACAGCATCAAGTGTGCTCCTCCTGAGATCCATTCTCAGACACATTAGCTATTTAGCTCAAGAAACCCAAGGTGAAGGTTGATCTAACATTTACCTTTGGAGATCTTAAAGACAACTTTCCAAAAAAACCCCATATTGGAAAGCAATCTAGGGAAAAACTCCACAATGGCCATATAAAAAAAGTTGGCATGATTTTCCTGATATTTTAAAAAGTCATCATACAAGGCTGCAACAGAAATCTCTTACCTTTGGACTGCTCCACCATCACTTATCTTTTATGGGCCTTTACTAAATTTGCCCAGGGAAAAAGAAGAGGCAGAGAAGAGATCACCTTTAAGGCTTTTCCTTTCTTTTCCTGTCTTTTTTTTTTTTTTATCTTAAATGACAATAGAATTTTTTTTTTCCTAAAGTTGTATTAGGGATTCACTTAAGCAGAAATGAACTGTAATATGCAAATAGTTCTAATTGGACTGCTAATAGAGCGTGTCTCTGTTGTTTTTTTGTAGGGAGTTTTATGCCTATGTAATCAGTGCAGACAGCCGTTAAGTAAATGAAGAGGCAACTAACAATGTCAGAAAAGAGACCGGGCGGTTCCAGCTGACACTACCCTAATCTTCCAGGACCCATTAAATGGCAGTTTCAACGCATTACCTACCATAACATCCTTGAATATCACTGATTTTATTTGCAGTATCAAACATTCCATTTCATGCCCCATTAACAGTAGGAGCCTGGGCTTTTTGACGCAGCTAAACATTTTACTAACTACCTGGACTAAGTAACCAATTAACTTTTGGAGACAATACGGCCAATTAAGCGCGAAAAGGTAAGGCTGTCATCCCCCACTAAAATTGAATTTCCTTTTCCTGATGGCACTTATTGTCGGTGTTCAATTGTTAATGGAGATTCGGTCCCTATTAAAAGGATGAAGCCGAAGGATAATGGGAAAGTTCAGAGGACTTGGTTCCTAAAGAGTAGGTCAGAAAATGTCCCAATTGGGCACTAATTCAGTCATCTTTTCCTCATGCCAGCTCTCTTACTGGAATAGGGTTGGCAGTGTAGCTCTAATCTGACCCACCATGGTAACACATTGTGCAATATGGCAGCCTCAGAGTCACACACCCAGAGGTAGTTAGGGAACTTACAAATAATCAAAAGTACAAACAAACACAACGGTTGGGTTTTCAGTGCTGAAATATCATTCTTCTCACATACCGAGCTGCTCAGCACAGCTCTGAGCCTTGGAGAGAGCTCTGGAGCCCAGGGAGCAGGTGCTGTCGTGGTGCTCCTGTGAGCATCCCTGGCTGCTGTCAGGAGCCCTGCAGGAGACAGACACTCGTGCAAGTCCAAAGTGCTCAGCTTCATAACCTACATGGATTTTTTTCAGTCGTTGCTATCAGGCTGAAGCCTTCTGCCTTGTCACCAATACATGAAGGAGCTGACACATTGGATGATCTCATAAATATGTTTTTCTTCCTCAGAGAAAGTAGTGATGTGCCCAAATGTACCGTATAAAGATAGGAATATAAAAGTTTAGGGTTGATACCTTCTAATTTTTGATATAAATTTTTATTTTATATATCTGCTCTGAGTAAAAACGTCATTCCCTACCACTGAAAAATGTTTCCACCAAAAAACCTGGCAGCAACAAGACAATGGGTAAGCTAAACATCCCCTCAAAGACTTGTACCTCAGAGGTCTTTCATTACATGGTGTCAAAGCTACACTACATTTTGTTTTCCCACACTACATTTTGTTAGGATAACTTTTTTATATGATTTAGGAGTTTTCCCCTTGAAATGAACTGAAGGAAGAAGCAAAAATCAGTATCCAGAAACAAGAAATGGCACAAATACAGGAGGGGGTGTTTTTTGCAAGCATGAACAAAAACGCATGGAAAACATAAGCAATAGGTGGAAAACTTTGATATGGATCCACCCTAAAGCTGCTTTTTGTTCTCCAGCCAGACAAGTCTTGTGTGTGGCTGTCGGTGTCAGGCAGAAGGTGTGTGCAGATAATCCCTCATCCCAAATAAAGCATACTCTTTGATAAGGGCAGCACACATCCCGCCAAGGGCACCTAATGTCTGGGGAAGGGGTGAGCCAAGTGTGGCTGAGGCACGACATTTGAGAGTCACATATTTGTCAAACCCTGTGGAGCCCCTCTATCTCTACCTACAGCAGAGGTACCTGTTGAAAAGTACTGTAATCAAAATAGAAGTATTATGCAACCATTATAAGGAGATTGGGAAGCAACATATTTTTGACACTGAATAAATCCCAGTGGTGGTTTTGCGGCTTTCCAGACTTTGTGAACATTTCCATCACATAAGACATAACCCACATTAAGATGCAGGCATAATCTGCCATAACATATTTAAAGATTAGCCCAGTCACCACATAGTTGTCTTGGACTGTTATTAATCTAATCTCTTAAATGCATAAAATATCAAAACAAGGAAGCAAGTGAACTGATTTCTGTCCCCTCTAATAGCAAAAATATGACTTTGGCTTTTCTCTGCAATGTTTTATGTCATTGAGCAATTACTTGCGGGCAGAACCTCAGCCCCCATGTTGCTGCTTTTGGTTTTAGGGATTTTATTGGTTCATCAACTACACCTTCCAATTAAATCTGGTGTCATTAGGCTTCTGTGGGACCCTGGTTCACATCACACCATGGAGTCCTCATTACCTTCAATGACTTACTAGCCCAGTTTGAAATATGTAGTACTCAGGTTAACACGTGAAGCAAGGTTTAAAACAGTTATTGAAGTACCCCTGTGATCAGAAAAGTAATTAAGAGTAGCTTCCATCTCCTTTTTGACCATATTTCATCTTCTACTCTACTCGTAGCTAGCTGTCTATTGCATCAAATCTGCAAAATAAATAAATGGAGTTTTTCCACCTTGCAACTCATCATTGACTACTGAAATGCCGCAGAAAAATCAGCTTTGACTTTTACTAGAGTAAAAGTTTAAATCTCTTAACTTTTCTTCCTCTTTCATCCTGGCAGAGATCCCTGGTTGAATCAGATGCAGCAATCCTTACACTTTAGCCTGAAAGATCCTTGAATTTGCGTTATGGTTCAGATATAAACTACCCCAACCCATTTCTTTTTTTAACTTTGGCTTGTGGGGGTTTTTTTAAGTAAATAGATTTTGGCATATTCTCAGCTCCAAAAATATAAAGATTTGTTGCTTGGTTATAAAAATGGAAACACGTTAATTTTAATTTGAAGAAGAATGTTTCATGAAACTATATGACTTAATATCAAGTTGTAACGACAAAAGTTAAGGGAAGAAAAAGCTCTTTAAATTAATGGTTTAAAAATATTTAAAACCCTCCATCTCCACACCCTTGAAGATATATGGAGCTAAGTTAATGACACAGCAGAGGGGAACTTTGCTCAATGGGAATTTTCCATTATTCTCAACAAAAAGCCTTTAACGCTCGTGGGTTCTGACAGAAGCCATAGTTACGAGAAACACATGTCCCTAATAATAAATTAAATCTTTGGTCAAAGATCTAAATCGCTGTTGTGTGAGTGAGGACAGGACTGGGCTGGGCAGTGAGGGAGGCAGCAATGGCAGTGACAGGGGCACCCAGCCCCTCTGCTCCCCCAGCCCCACACACGCTCAGGACTCCAGGGACACCAAGAGCCACCTCCTCAGCATGGACAATTGACAACCAGCCAGCACAAGATATAATTTTCACACGGTATTGGCACACAAATTATCATGGAAAGCACCAAGCCCCCTATTTCTCTCTGAACAGCCCCACAGCTCAGGCTGCCACCCTTGCTTGGGACCCAGGTCTCACAGACAAATTCTCCATCTACAGGAGCTGATTTTCTTGAGAAAACACAAACTTATTGAGCCAATCCTCATCCAGCTCTAACTGGGCTCCTACAGAAACCTTTCTATCTTCCTTTCAGTATAACAATCTTTGCTTGTAGCTCCCTGGATAGCAGCGCTGCAAAAAGCAGGCGAGGGGGAGAAAAATCTCCCACTTCCTTCAGCCCTCAGTATATCTCATCTGGTGTAATCAGAGTCACCTGTGAGATGAGTTTCCCACACCTGCAAATTCCCCCAGGTTGGTGTAGTTTCTGTAATTAGTAAAATACACACATTTTTCACTTCTGCATTGTAAGGCTGCATCTTAGCAAGCGTGAAGCGTGGGAAGAGACAGATTTCACAGAGAAATGTGTCCTTTTGTTCCAGGCTTTTGGCACAAGGCATGTAGGGCCTCTGAAGGGTCTGGATCCCTGAGCCAGAAACTCAGACTCCTATGGACAGTGCTGCTTTCTACATCACTGCACTGGATAAATCCTAAGTTTGTTTCAAAGCTTCATAGATAGAGAAACCAACTCTGTCCCTAAAAGATTATGTTGTGGAAGGGTAAAGGGTGCACTTTATTCATCCTGTGTTTCTCCACAAGTTCCCAAAACTGACCAGGGCTTCACAAAGCAGCCTCTTCTATGAGCTGAGCAAAGAAAATGTGCAAGGTTTGATACTGCAGCCTCTATAGATCTGTCCTAAACACCTTGCTTTTGTCTTTCAGTGCTGGATAATGTGTACCCCAGGTATGAAATTCTATACCAGTTGCAAAAGTACCATGCAAGAATTTTGTGAGGAGTTATTCTGGTTTACAGCGCAGATAATCACTGTTCCTTCCAATCACCCAAGCTGTGATTCTGGCCCTTTGCAGCACCAGCAGCTCCACGTAGCCACATGAATCCTGCTTTGCAGAATGACAACTTTTCTTTCTTTTTACCAGTATTCCCTCTTATTGCCTGTCGCTCCCTGCTTTCCTTGTGCTACACTCAAACCAGATGTGGGCCTTACGCAGCAGCACAACCTGAAATCCCACTAAGGGGATGTTTCCACTGGAAAATTCGAGGTACAAAATAGACCACCTTATGTGGGGCCAGAGGGTAACTTCTTGCCTGCCTGGTAATTATCAGAGGTGTAGGGTTGCATATATAATTATGGAGAGGTTGGAGCAGGCTGAGGCTGTAAATTCTCTGCTGTCTGCTTGAGGAGTTGAGTCCTGAAGCTGTTTGGGTACAAGTTCTTTGCCAGGTTAAAGCTGTTCCTCCTCATGACCTTGATGCAGAGTATTTGTCTCCGGTAGGGAACATATCTCAGGCTTTCAAAAGTCTCAACTGGAAAAAATACGAGGGAAATTGGAGCTGAGACCCAACAAACACTACTGTGTTAAGATCTGAGAGGAGATGTTTGCCTGCACTCAGTTTCAACTCACTCATCGCTTCTGAATGTCTGATTAATCCATATTTCCCCTACTATTTTTGATATATGTTAATTTGCTGAAAGGTCTTCTATGTAGTTTGCAGACTTACACAACTTACAGAACTGGCAGAAACAAACATTTCATCAGTTCTGAATTACTTTCCTTTTGCATTTTTTCTTAAAAACAAACAGCTGGATTTTGACTGCAACCTGTTAGACAAGAGGTTGGCTTTAATTCATTGTCAAAATCGTACTTTTGATAGCCATAACCCAAATGAAGGGAGGAGCAAACGCATAAGGAATTTACCATTTCTTAAAGCAATTTTATTCCACTATTTCAAATCATTAGTAACTTCTGCAACACTTAATGAATTGAAATTACTGTAGCTGTAGGGATCTGTGATGAAGAGATCTCTTAACAGTTACCTGCAATTCAGTCCGGAATTCAAGGTAAAAGATTCTTGAGCATTTTCCAAGGAATGAAAAATAAAGTTCTCGTTGAATTTAATCACTCATCCACTTCTTTTTATCCTTCCTGTTGTTCTCCCTTGGGGATTTACTGGACATAACTCTTTGTAAGCTGCTGTGCACAAAGCACCTGCCTAAGCACAACTTTGATTTTGGAAGAAAGATGAAATAATGTATACAAACCACTTGTTTTGTTCTTCAAACTACAAAAAATTATCACTAAAAATCCAAATTCCAACCCACTCTAAACTGTCCCTTGGCTGATGAGAATGGCTCTTGTAATAGTGATAAAGATGACAAGCTCTCTGTGAGAGACACTCCCTGCTCATTCATATTTATGATAGCAAATTGTGATGTCCCAGCCTGATTAATAAAGTTTGTGCTGTGCTATTTTTTTCAGAAAGGATTCCAGCAATTTTATCCAGTAAATGCCTCGGAATTGTTTTACCCATGGCAGAGACATGACTGATTCAGATACAGAACTCACCCAAATTTTGTAGAACTAAAGAATAAGAAAGGACGTGAAGGTGCAGGGGGAGATATAACTGAGTGGAAATATAGGAAAGTATAATATAATCATGCAAACTGCATCTGGTCAGAAGAAGGTTCCAATAAATCTTAGTAATTTAAAAGGGACATAGCATGTTTATGAACAACAAACAATTGGAGTGATTCATTAATGCAGATTTCTACAATTAGGCTGCTCAGGGAATCACAGGCTATTAACGCCATACCCTGAAATGGTTATCAATTTTTTTTGTTCTTTGTGATTGCTAAAAATTCCTAAATTTCTTCAAAATCCTCTGGTGCTGCAGTCATTCTACACAGCACATCTTGTAAGTCACAGTGATCCTTTGGGTCTGTCCCAGAGGATGAGGGGGAGAGGAGAGGGTGAACAGCAAAAATCCCAGCACACAATTATACAAATGTTCAGACTTTCCTGGATTTTGTTATGAGCCACACATGAAACAAGGACTTGGGGACAGACCTGTCTCATCAAAACTAGCACTGCAGCCTGCAGGAAAGATGTCACAGCTGTCCAGTCTGACTGAGGGGAGACCAATGCAATTACATCAAGGTATACTGAGGAACCCTCGGTGCTATAAATAATAATAAAGGGTAAATAATAAAAAAATTAAACAGAACCCCCAGAAGTGAGATGTTTTAAATGAAAGGTGATGCACTGTGAACTTAACACACTGGCCCTTTAGCCTTTCTGTTAAAAAGGTAATCTGATTGCCATTGATTTTTTTCACCTCTGTTACTAAGAAGGTGATGGAATGGTGTCCACGCAGATGTATTGAATCAGATACTAAACAGAGAGTAACATAAAGAACAATTATCAGCAGCCTTGCCTTCAGCTTGCTGATTATGACATTACTGAAAAGACAAGGTCTGGGTGACTTAAACCAAATGGGGAAAAAAAAAAACCCTAACTAAAGAGGAGAGGGAAGAAACTGATACACGTTTACCATCTGTCTGGGTACAGAGAGTTCTTTGCCTTTACCAAAAATATGTATTTCCCCTCTGCAGTTTGATAGGTGTCAGAGTGTGATCAAGCTAATTGGTTTGATCATGTTACAGAAAAAAAAAATAGCACAGAGGCAAAGGGCAACCTGTAGTTCGTGTGTTTTATCCTACCTAGAAAATTCTGTATGGAGAATTTTATGTTCCTGGTTCTGTCTGCCTGAGTATTACAGGGCTTAATTATTGCCTGCATGATCATCAGGCAGATTTTCCTAAGGGCCTGTAAATACAGAGGCTGTTGTGAGGCTCAGAGTAACTCAATAGGCCATTAATAGGAGTATATATAGCCACGTTTCAATGACGTACAGAGGCATGGTTGGCCAAATTCTCCCAGGGCATAAAATGAAAAAAACACCATGAGCCCACACAGCTCTTGATTTCAGAGCAGTTGGGCCAATTTTCACAGGGTGACAATCGGGACTGGATAATAGGAAGACTGGTGCTGTAAACTCTGACCTTGTGGTATTAAATTTCAGTCTGCCCAAATGGCACAGGCTGTTCCACTTGCATTTCCAGCAGCACAGCTTTACCTGACCCAGGCTGTGTAAAGAGTACAGCCAAGTAGCTCTGGTGCTTGGCTGCCTTTATGTACTAGCAAAAGTAATGACGCCTAGTATGTAGTATTATTATTTTATGACATCAGCATAGAATGACATTTCCTCAAGGGCAGCCCATTTCCCTTGCCCTCCTCCATATTGGCAGCCATCACTAATTGACTGTGAAAATGGAGAATTCAATGGTTTAAGGTGATCTCTTCTCTGAACTCCAAAACAGTTTGTGGATGGAAATCAGCTGAAGCAAAACATTGGTTCAATTACACTGTCAGGGGATATAGCTCCTGTACAACAAAGAGGTAAACACTTAATCCAGCAGCACGTATCACTGATATTATAGTTCTATTTCAGATGTGAGAATCATGTGAATCAATAAAAGCCAGCACTGACATGACCTAACTAAAATAAACCCTGATGAGCTTCTGTTGCTGTAAGGAATGAGTATTACATGTTTGGTCTGGATAACACCTCAGCACCCTTGCAGGGTTAGCAGCTCCTCTGTCCAGCTGAGGGTACCTTCCAGACTGTGTCACTCACTGAGAATAAGAGTGACAATTTTATCTTTGAAGTTCAAAGGGCAAAATTGTGCTCTTCTATCTTAGATGGAGCAAAACTTATTCACCTGATCCCCTTCATTGGTTTACTCAGGGCATAAAGCATTGGCTAATATGAATATGGAAGAGAAACTGTTTGAATGTCTGTGGGCCTCTGAGTGTGTATTTTTGACTGTGCAATAATTAATGACATCCTCCAAAAGCATCTTAAAGGACAGAAATCCAAATCAACATACCTTAGATAGGATCTGGAGGTGCTGAAATTGGTCTCACCAAACACTTATTATTGAAGAATATTTTTTTTGCCTATAAGGGGAAAAGAGGGTGAACTAGATACAGATGAGGCCATTTAACAACAATTTACTACAGCTTAAGCACACTATGAACTGCTTTTCTCCACAGATGAATAGTATCTAATAGAAAATTAGGTTGCACACTTTCACATCATTGAGAAAAAACTTTGGCATCTGTTAATGATCCTATGATCAATATGAATATCAATTTCAGCAATAATGAATTGATCTGTCATTTTTTCAGCCTAAACAAATTAAGCTTCTCAAATGTTTCTGCAGATAACCAAGAGCTCAGCATTTTAGCTTTATGATCATCCACCACAGAATTAATTGGACATTGGTCCTTAGGGTGAGAGTAGAAAAACATTAGTCAGGTATTTTTTTAACTGCTTTGTAGAGCAAAGATATACAGGTGAGTGGATGCCCACATGTCAGCTTTTTCCTACCTCCCACCTCAAACACCATTTCTTCCACAGAAAGTCCACTTTTGTTATAACAATGTGAAGGCCAAGGCTGCAGCCAATGTCCTACCTGAACATGGCAAAGGGCATAAAATCAGCAGCAGCAGCAGCAACCAGGAAGAAAAAAAGAAAAGTTGAAAAAAAATCTTCTACCCTTTCCGCCCATCATCAAAGATGATGTCACATTTAAATTAACTTGGAGGCTCCAGAAAAGTACTGAAACTATCACATGTTCAAGGTGCTAAAAATCTCAGACTGAACTTGAGCTTCTCCATATGTCACCTTAGTCACCACAGGGTGTGAGGCAAGGAAACAGCCACAGTTTGCTTGGTTGGCAAAGGCAAAAGGGAAGACTTTGCCAAGTGATGACTTTTTGAACATTGCTCAGTGAAATGGACTGTTTGCTTGGACCATGAAAATATTCAGAATTGGACTGTAAATCCAGGTCAGGTAATTCCCAGCAGTTCTGCAGTGAGAGGAACTTTGCCCAATAATACTGAGGGATCCAGCCTCATAAGATTTGGACTTCAAGAAAATAACTATACAGCAAATAACTGGAAAAATCCTTGCTGTTTGCTGGTTCAAAGTTAAGACATAAACTTGGAGCTGAATTTACAGCTGAGAACTGTTTAGAAACTGAGAAAACAAGGCTTTTGCAAGGAAGTTTTTCTTAGGGCATTGATTAAACATTTTTCCTCATTTCTTCACTCCACTCTTAGCTCCTGGCTGTGTCCAGAGGCATAATTACTGTAATTAAGACTGGTTATTGGATCCAACCCAAGATGTAAGAGGATATACCGTGTATAAATATATAGTTCTTCTTAATTGTCTTCTATTTAAGAATTTCAAGGTGATTTAAATTTAATCTCATAGCACTTTTGTGAAATGACTATTATAATTTTAGTCGGACAAATAAAGAAACTGAGGTAGAGACAAGATTTATGTATGGTCAGAGCAGAGATATGAAATAAATCAAACCCTGGAAATGAGCTTCCTATCATATAGACTTGTCCTTGTTCTTTTTCCATTAGTATAGCTATTTTCTCAAACTTTTCAGCTCATCACCAACAGATTAAAGTGATTTGGGGAATGATCCAAGTCTCTGGACGTGATTTCCAAGTAAAAGCAGAGACAATAAGAATAACAAAGCCAAACTTCTACCAACACTCAAGACCCAGCACTGGACTTCAGTGGAAAGAGGAGGCTTGGAAGGAGGTGACTTTGGAAGAAATGTGGTTGAAAGATGAGGAAAATAAATAAAGTACCAGAATGGAAGGGAGAACCTGACCAGAGATAAATGATTCCTCTCCTGAGATGTGTTTTTGTTTTATCGCAATGACCTTTCAGAGGAAAGATGAAGCCAGCCCCAGGTAAAAAGAAATAGCCACATTTCATCTACAGTTAGCCTTTGTGACCTCTGAACTCTGCTTTTCTATCTGAACCTATTTCCATGCGCCATTTCTCCTCACTGCAGATAAGAGACTTCCAACTGCCAGAAAGAAACTTAGAGCTCCCACACAAAGGTTAGCGAGTGAGCATGGCTACTCTTTAATTTGGGAAATCATCCCCGCCTTGATTTTTAATATATCTCCCCTCCTATATGCCACAGGAATCTGATAAGTGATGCAGGAGTGTTGGGGACACGGGGCATCTGTGGGTGTGGGCTGGCACAAGTGTGTGTGTGTTTGCACAGCATATCTCATTATCGTATCATCACTTTTCAGCTATCTCTAACATGGGAGTCAAGGGGTTTGGGAGCACACACAAAAAAAGAGAGATTTCTAAGAGAGCAGGAGATTGGGCCGGGGTCATCCGAAAGGGTAATTATTGTTAAATGTCAGGTTAACTCTGAAGGCCTCAGCTCATCCAACTGAGAGCAGATTAGCCCAGATGGAGACATTTTCAACACGGTTCTGTCTGACCAATCAGCGACAGATGGGATTAGCCAAATACCTTCTCTCATCTGCTTGCTCACAGAAAGGTCAGTTTCTGCTCATTGCTTCCCTTTTAAGATGTGCCTTTTTTTTCTTTTTTTTTCTTTTTTTTTTTTTATTTGTGGTGGCTGTATGCAGGAAATCAAGGTCCTTTTATCAGTGAATTAAATATTCAACATCTAAAACCATTTTTTTGAGAATCAACTTCATTCACTTTCAAGAGCTCTTTTATCTTTTCTTTTCTTTCCTTTTTTTTTTTTTCCCTGTAATGCTGCATACCGATAGATAAAATATATATGTATCCATCAGACCCCCAGCTTATGTAAAGTGATGTTGTTTCATGGACTTCACTGGAGGTATATTGATTTCTATCCATTGAGAATTTGGCCCAGTATTTCAGCATCATTGCATGGCTGCTACAGGACACAGATTATTTTTACTTGTTCTCTCCTTGATTTTCTTCTTGTTCTGGAAAGAAATCTTTGGTAATTTTAATCTCAATACTTATCTGTTTCACAGCTACAGTTTATATCTTCTATCTAAAGTGCAAAAAAAACCCCAACAACCCCACCAACAACTTAAAACTAAACAAAACAAAGAATTCTTCCTCAATCCAACCCTGGAGTGCTTTAAAAACTAATCGTCTTTTATGTACAGCCTCTTTTCCCAGACAGCTTAAATAAGTGCAAACATAAAACTCAGGCATAAAATGAACAGAAACTGAAAAAAAGAAAAACGCTCAGAACACAGTTCCCAATAATTTAACTTCAGTTCCCTAGAAAGTTCTTTCACGCCTTAATTATTCTGATTAAGAGGGAGATCCTTTTGGTCTCTTGTTAATTTTGTTTCTGGATTTCTGCTGTGAGTTGTAGACATAAATGGCAAGGGCCAAACTATCTGAAAATTTTATTGGCTATTGTTTTGCTTGCACTGAAAGTGCGATGGTGCAAAGGGGCCTTCCCAAAGCATTTGCATCACTTTTATTTTTCCTTTCTGTTTCTAGGTGAAACAGAAAGGAAAAAGGTGTCAGTGTAAAAGTGGAGTGTTGGGCTTTATAAGAGCTGCCCTAGTGAGAGCCAGGTCCTGATCCCTGATGATGCTCTGGTGATTTTTTTTCAAGGGAAGTGATCCAACCTGGAACAAAGGGAACATTTCCTCCTAAGGCAAAAATGTTTTCCACCACTGAAAGAATTCACTGGAGAAATGAAATGGAATTCTGGGCACCAAACAGATCTTAAAACAGGATGGAGGGTTGGAACTAGAGAATCTTAAAGGTTCCTTCCAACCCAAGACTGTCTATGGCTCTAAGCCTTTCTATGATGAACAGAATGTGGGTTAACATTCAAAGAGAAGCTGGAAAAATCCTCACATTTAAGACACTTATAAGGGAATTGTAGAAGGACCTGCAAGACATGCAGAAACAACTGAATAAATGGACAGATCCAGAAAGTGGTTTATCAAGTCTTTTCCATCTGTTGTTCCAAGGAGTATCCCTGCTCCTCTGGCCTGGAACTAGATCTAGTTGAAATCTTAAATATGAAAATAATGAAATAAGACTTCTGGTTTGGAACAACAGGAAAAATGCAGGGAAGTCTCAGGCAAACTGCAGCCTGACTGTGTATTCTTCAGAGATGTTAAGAGCACAGATAAGGTCTTGGTAGTTGTTATGGGTTAAATCATGTTTATGGACACGAATCTATCTAGAGGCACAAAAGTGTGGAAGCTCCAAAAGTTGCCTTCCTCATAAACTGTCCAAAATGTGAGTCCAGATACAGACAAAAATACCTGCTGTGAACACATGCCATGTTGGACCTTCATCCCCAGTACCCTGAGGAGCAGAAAGGAGCTGCTCAGAAGGAATACATTCGTGGTTTAAATTTTTTTTCCTTCTAATGTGCTTGAGGTTGCACTCACCCATCCTAGCTCCTAAAAGGACTATTATTTCAATATTAATTGGAAGGGCTGAAGTGAATAAATCACAATTGCCAAGCAGTTTAGCAATAGAATCAAGTTCTGATTTCCCTGATCTATTCCTTTTTGGCCTATGGGTATCATTGGTTCTCTGTCTGCCTCAGCACAGTGGTTCCCTTTGCAGCATATAACCTTCACTCAAGCAGGTAATATCATCAAAATCAATTACTATGTCAATTACATAGCCCTGCCCATCGTCACCACAAATTAAATGGAACTACTATTCAAGTTGAAATCATTTATTCATTTAAATTATGTGTCCACTGCTGCTGTCTGTGCCAAGCTTTTGAGCTCTGCCATGAGTTTGTATCTAGAAGCAATTGGGCTTCCTACTTCTTCCTTAAATACAAGGGCTCAAACAGGCATCAATTATCTGTGAATAATGCCAAGTTTTTACTTCTAAGGCATTTCTACGTATCAAACTTGAGTGTACTATAGTGACACAAAACTGTTTCTAAGGTAGAAAAAGATTTTACTCTTGATCATTTTATGGATAGGAAATGAAAAACAAAGAGTGAAATGGTTTGCCCAGTGGAAAATAGTAGGTCAATGACAGATCTGGGAGCAGAACCCAGGTGTCTGGAATTGTCGGCTACTTGCCTACCCATTGGACCACACTAATTCCCAAGAAGACCTCAGCCTTGCTGTTTTGAAGCTCACTTTCCTACACAGCTGCTCTTGCACTTCATACACTGTGCTTCTAGGAAATTAACATATTTAACAACATGTCACATACAAAAAATAAATGTCTTTGATAATAATTTGAATCAGGCATACAGGGAGTCCAAATTCTTTTTAGTATTCAGAGCAAAGCATCTTATCAGAGATCTACTTAAAATATGACATAACTTCTTTATGTAATTGTATTAATTCAATAAACCACTGTTTCAATAGCATGGATTTTTTTTTTCCCCCAGAATCCTGCCAGGAAAAATAAAAAAAGAGAAAGCTTTTAGTAAACTTGGGAAGAACCTATGTTAATCTGAATGTCAGACCCAATAATGCAAAGAACAAATCAGTTTATTCATTAATCAAGTAGACTAGTACTTGAACCTGAATTCTAATTTACACATGCTTTTTGCTTTGTGTGCACAAAAATTTATATCTATCTATATATAGACATATAGATATATCTCAAGTCAAGCAGAGAAGATTCAGTGAGGTTAAGAAAACACGATTCCACAGGAAACAGCTGAGCTCAATTCTGTTTCCCAAACCTCCCAAGTTGTAAAGTTGTTTAAGAAAATCGTATTAATTTACTGCAGAGCTAATTTAATAAATGAAAGTATTTGAGCAACTGACCTTCTTAGTACAAATATAAATCACAATGTTTGAATTCACATGGAGCAGGAACAGACTCCACCACAGAATATTTACAAAAGTGTAGGATGAACTTTGGGGTACAACATGCAACTGAACTCTGTCCCACCCTGTGCTGCACATCTTTTCTTGGCCAAGATTTACTTCTAGTCCAATTCACACGAGTCCATGAGTCTTGCCCAATGTTGTTTTGCCTGTTATTTCCAGAGAGAATAAAAATGTTTTTTGTATTAACAGTCTGGTCATAACACTGTTAAGAATTTGAGATCTCAAAATAAAAATTGATGACCATCACTGTAACTGAGGTAAAAGCCATGCAAAGAAAATGTGGGCAATGCAGGCAGTTAATGTGTCTCTGCTGAAGCCAGGACAAAAACCAGGTAAATTTATTCACATTTTAATTCACCACTACTACACTGATGCTACAGTCTGAGTGCAGATCATGATTTGCTACTCATTTTTAATTTTTTTTAAATAAATCTCCTGCTTAACTGCAGGCCTTGACATTGGGAATTAAGGATATGCCTTGAAAGGATCTTTGGAAACCCAGGAAAACATCTACACAAGGTCAAGCTTCATTCTTTCAATCCATAAATAAAAATATTTTTGATCCAGGCTCTATTTACCCCCTAACAACCATATTGCATGAGAAAGATGAAGATAAAGGAAGTAGTTATTAAATTAGTATTATCATTTTTATCATTTTAAGCAAAGATTTAAATAATAAATTAGGATCTTGCTGTTCATGGAATTATATTAGAAAAGCAGACTGATGAATCAGAAGGAACCATCTCTGATTTAAAAAGGAAAGTGTTTTCTGTGTGACAACTTTATTCCTTGGAGTGACTAGAAGAGGTATATCTTAGCCATCAAAACCAAAAGTCTCCCAGTACTAAATAGTTAATATTTATAGGTAACTTTGCAATCATTACTATCAACAGACAAAAAGCTACAATAATCCGATTGCCATCACTTTAACCAAAGCCCGTGTCGTAAACCTTGTAATTTTCTGCTGTCATGCTCAGGCACTTTCAACACATTTAAATTAGAAAGGACTATGCTAATTTTGCTTCATAGCCAGGGTAATTGTTGTAAGACATAATTATCTTTTTTTTTTTAAAGGATCGTTTTATTCTCCAGAGTTGTTTAAATTCAGTCTCAGTTACTGCTCGTCCTTTCATCCCTACACTGCATTCTGGCTCCCACCTCCATTAAATTATTCTTTTCATCTTCGTTAGCTGGAGACAACTTAACCCTCCTTTCTGATGGACATTTCGGGCCCTGGCATAACTCTGTTAAAAAGAGGAAAGTATGCTAAGGACAAATCTAGCTCTTTGTTTCCTCCTGACCTTCCTGAGGAATCGTCAGAAGGTTTGACATGTTAAGTCATCTTTGATGCCAATTTAAAGTTATGGCCCAGCATACAGCCTTCTTGATTATTGATGCATCAGAGCTTTGCCCTTATATAAGCAATGAGTTTAAGCTGAATAATCCTGAAATACAACCAAGCACAAAGAGAGTATGTGGATTTTCCTCTTGAATAAAGTTCACCGGGTAGGGCGCTCACATAGCATATTTCCAAGACTTTTAAGTCAGGATATTAGTAAGAGCTTTGACTGCAGTAGCAAGCAAGGGGCACAGAATGTAGGTCCAGCCAGCAGTTGGGTGACTCTGCTAATTGGCCAGGTCTGCTCTGTCAGCTGCTCCACCCATTGGCAGGTACAACATGTTGGAGTTGCCTTACAAAGCCCCTGCCTTGTGCTGCAGCTGGGAATATCCCATGGTGTGTCCTTACAGCAGGTAAATCGACTGCTCCCTCATTATCAGTGGTTGTTCCAGGGCACCTGGAGCCAGAGCTAAAGGAAACACTCCTGAATGAAAATACCAGCGATACTAGTTACTGATTAAATGCTGGGGACTGAATGGAAGCATTGTTTGCAGTCCAGGTGGACTGACATTGGCACCATGACATCTTCTGATGCCAAATGGAAGACCTGAGCAGAAAAAGGAGAAACATTTAGGCTTGATGCCAGCAGACCTTGGCAACTCCTACTCTTCAGAGCATGTCAGCAAGTCAGTTCCTGGGCATGTTAAAAGGCGTGCCTTGGTAATTGAGAATCTGATGCCTCATCAGAGCTTCTAATGTCTCCTGTGGGGTTGCTCGGAGGAGTTTCCAGTAGACAGTGTTTTCTTTCCTTTCAGTGTTTTTTCTCTGCTAGAAATTCAATAAGATAGCTAAGGGGAAAGGGAAGAAATTTTAGTGATAAAGTTTCGGAGCTGTTATAGCAGTGCCTGTCACCACACATCAGCTGCCACAGACAGGAATACTTTAGGAACAAGTTCTCTGTGCTGTAGCGTTGGTCCAAAGGAATGAGGCACTGAAGAGCCACTGCTGTGACCTGACCACAGGGTAAACCTCTTCTCCTTGTGTCCACACAACAAAAAGTTGGTTCATGTTATGGAAGAATATCTTCTTGCCCCACTCTTTAGCTGTACACGATCTGAATTCCAGCTGTTGGAACTTGACTGTCACCTCTGCTGTCCCCACGATAACCAAACTGCTTCTTTTTCTGGCCTTGTAACCTTCTTATATCTTTTTTCTGGACAAAAAGTTCTCCACAGACTGAAATTTAGTGGTTTTTTTTTTTTCTGTTTATGTCCCTATACTGTCTTTTTGCATCTGAACAATTTCTAGTTAGCAACAGGACTATCAGGTGCCATATACCTCTTTGCTCTTCTGTCCTCTCCCCAAGGAAGGATATTTGTGCAGTGGAACGACATAGCTGGTTACAAACATCCTTTTACTGTCAAAGTAATCAATTCTGTTTGCATGGAATGAAATGGTAACTAAAAAATCACCAACTCAACTGGTAATATTGTGAAATCTGTTTGCATTATTCAAATGTACTAATATGTAGCTAGTGAATGTCTATGACAGATATGACAGAAATAATGCCATTAAGGATAAATCCATTGCTTTCCCTAGAATCACTGGACTTTCACAAAAGCATCAAACTGAGATCTTAACTGTTCCTTTGCCATGTACCAACAGCTTCAGGGATGTGTCTGTGGCTGCAGTCAAGTGAAGCACATGGCCCTCCCCATGTTATGAGCTGCTGATGAAGAAACCAGGATCCTCACTCCCTGCAGGTTGATTCCTTGGCCATGTTCTCATGATTCTGAGATTCTGGAATGGGGAGAATCGCAAAAATCATCTGCCTAAATAAAAAATAGAATATTTTTTCAGGATTTGTCTATGCCAGCACTGGTGGAGGAAGAGACTGTTAATGAAGGAGAATGTTTCTAATTAGAAACCTCTAACAGTGTCCTGGGATGAATGAGGAGTGAAAATTGTCTTCCTGGAAGCCCTGAATTCAGATGTTTTGTTTATGCACACGCACATGTGGATGCACACTTGATTTCCAAATGCCACAAGTCATTTATGTCACTGTTAATGACTCTGATGAGTTACATGTGCTGTCACTGCTCCAGGCCCTGTGTTTCCATGTTCCTGTGGCAGCAGGGGTTAATTCCATTCCTGCTGCAGTTGTCATGCTGGAAATGCCCAGGGTTAAGCAGAGATGACTGGGACCAGTGGAAGTGCTGAGTCTTGTAATGCTGTATACCAAGCAGCAGATCTTGTAATCTGCTCAGTCACAGCCCATGCTTGGAATTGTTTCAGAGAGACAAACCCCAAATCGATGCCCAACACTTACTCCTTTGCTTGGCAGGAAAAACTTGAGGGTATTGTGGTCTCTGGTGAACTTGGACTTCTCATGAGAAACACAGAAAAACTTTACAACAGCCATAAAATACTCAGATTATTTATACAGTGGCCTGAGAACACTCTCATAGCAACATTCCACTTCCAGAAGATGGTGTTCTGGGGAAAAGAATAGGTTTTGTGGTTTATTTCCCCTTCATTCTACACTGAGATGCCCATGATAAGATAAGAATCACCGGTGAGACAGACAGATGGACAAGCTGTAAGTTATTGCAGAGATGTGTAACAAGAGACAGGTACAAATTTCTCCCATCTCAACTCCTTGTTTCCTCTCTTTGACCCCACCTTGATCCCCAGTGCTCTTTAATGTCAGGGCACCTGGGGAGGATCTGTTTATGGACATTCATCAAGCAGCAAATAAACCCTCATGCTATTTGTAAGCATGGCATTTTCAAGAAGTATCCTTGGTTGTTTAACAACATACAGTGTTTTTGTAACTGCAG
Source organism: Ammospiza nelsoni (assembly GCF_027579445.1). Taxonomy (NCBI): domain Eukaryota; kingdom Metazoa; phylum Chordata; class Aves; order Passeriformes; family Passerellidae; genus Ammospiza; species Ammospiza nelsoni. The sequence goes on along the minus strand of NC_080646.1, from coordinate 5,135,768 downwards.
AAAAGGTCCTATGGGCCATTAAGCAATCATTTATTGGTTAAATATCTCCATTCCCAGTAATGAATTGCTATTTTGCGAGAACAAACATTTCCTTTCTGTTTAATTCTCAGATTTTGAGGTCGCAATGGTGTGTGCTCTGGAGAGGGAATAAAGTCTGAGACCATGACGTTAATGCACTCCCAACTTTTTATTTCCTTCTCCAGCTGTGACTGGACCTCCAGTACATTAATTTCCCTGTTTTTCTTATGCCTCCAGCCTCTCAAGGAGAGCTATGTATGTCTTTACTACTCCTCTTGTCTGCCTATCTCACTTATCACTGAATATTTACCTGCAGCGAGATAAACATTGAATTCCTTTAATTGGGTGTGAGTTCTGCCCTTACAGATTTCTGAGTATAGGAGAGCAACCAGGTTGTTTTGCTATATTGCTTTAGTCTTCTGTTGTTTGGTTTGGTTCTTTTTTAATTGAAGAATTGCAGTCCTGGATTAAGAATCTTGGGAAATTTATTTTGTTTTTTGTTCCACCACAGGGACTCATACAGATTTTGCAAAAGTCTCTTTAGAATAAATCATGTTTTCCAATGCAGGTTTTTGGTTTTTTCACTTTTCTCAAGATTGTGCTTTTGAGGATAAGGAGCTGGTTTCTGTAACCTCTATAATCCTTCTTTTTTCTTAGAAAACTCTGAATCCAGCCAGTGTCAGTGACTGATTTTTTTGACCCCAGTGAACTTCATGCCCTGCAGTTTTCCAGGAGCACCTCAGCCTGTACCGTTGACTTGAGAAAATTATTTTTAGCCTCATGTTGTGAGTGGGAAATCTGAGATATGAAGATGTGAAGTGCTGGAGGCTGCATGGCTGAGCAGGGAGCATGACTGAGCAGAAGCCAGATTCATGGACCAGCGTCTGACCCAACAGGGCAAGGATGAGCCCAAAGACCCAACCTGAGACCTGGTTAAGGACAAGGTCCACAGCTTCCCCTTAACCCCCTGAAGTTGTGAGATTTTTAAAAAATATTTGTATATAGATATGTATTTTGGAATGACTGGGATCATTATAAAGATTAAGGAAAATGTGGTCAAATGGGCAAAGCAGTTAGCTTTGATTCTATCCTTGGCTCTACCACTGAGTTTCTAGGATGGCCTCTGGCAAGCCTTTTTGTCTTTTTTCTCCCTCAGACTGTTAATTTGCAGTCTCTATTCTTGCCTGAAGGCACAGTGGGGCAGTGACAGTTTCTGCAAAGTGTTAGTCCAGTTCCTAGCATGATGGCTTACTCCATAGAGCAAAAACCATGAGGCACAACCATAATATTATTTTTATTCTACTATTCATTACATTCACTGTAAGTACCCTTGCAGCAGCCCTTCATTATATTAATTTTTTTTTAAGAGAAAAATGAGAAAACAAATCCTGGATATTCACAGGCTTTTTAGGCATGTATATGTAATTTTATGGGCTGGAAGGAACCCTTAAGGCAGGTGTATGTTACATGGAGGTGAGTATGACCCCACTTGTCCCTGCTGTTAAAGTCCATCTTATCTCAAGGGGGGAAAGTGAGTCCAATTTGATACAATTCCTGCTAGGATCAGTGGATATGGGCCAGGTTATGAACCTCCAGTATCCAATTAGAGCAGCTGTAATAATGATATGAACTTTAACCCTTACCACATTAATGCTTGCAAAAAGCAAATTAAAACCCTTTTAGACATTTTTCCGATATCATTCCCACCTCTTCCCAGCATGTCATTCTGGAGTTTGGGCTCAAACGTGGTGACAGGGAGCAGGACAGATCCCTTCCAGAACTTGGGTGCAAGCACATTTGGGATGGGAATCATTGAGGCAATCAGCACAAAGAAGACATCTCCTAGTTTTCAGCTGCCTGCAGAGCCCCAGCACGCTGGAAGAGGGAATAACAAAAATAGAACTTGCACCCAGATGAGCTCTTAATAAGTGCAAATCCAGAGTAAATAGACTGATGGAGCTGTGTAGAGGTGGCACTACCTGCACTCGTTGGCTGTTTACTCAGAAGTTCTTTTGCTGTGCAAACGAGCATTGGGAAGGCCACCTATTGATTCGCTTTCTTCCCTCTGGACATTTACAATCTATCAAGCACAGAGAGCAAAGCAGAGGGAATGAATCCTCGCTGTGGCACAGCAGAAGTTGCTGAGAAGAGAGAAACTCTTCTTTCTGCCGTGCTCAGCCAGGGATTTTCCCCCTGCATTTGGGCAGCACATCTGAATGAGTCCTCTCCTCCCTATTAAGTCATCGGAAGGGGGCAAGAACCCTGTTCCAGCCTCCCTGCTTGGATTTAACCTCAACGGGTTAACTTCATAAAACTGCAGCTCTTTATTCCAGCCTGTGATTTCCCATCATACTTTAGGCCCAGCGAACCGTCCCTTCATTGATGGCACCTTTTGGCTTCACAATAGAAGCCAATTTGTTAGAATTCTTCACAGGTCAGGGGCTGCGTGAAGATGTGGAGGGCGCAGCAGTGGCCGCTGGAAAATTAAGTTGTATTCGCTTGGCAAATTATACGTCTGCTGCACTTTATGGGCCTTGATTTCCTTTCCCCTCTCTCTCCCTCTGCCTTCCCACACCCCCCTCCCCTCCAGCCCCTCCCTCATCCTCTCTTTCCTTTTTTTTTTTTTTTTAAATTGGAGAAGCGTGTATGTGAGCTATCGTCACATATCCAGTTAATGTAGGTTAATAGATTGATTCCAGTGACACGGATCATAATGAACAGTAAATTGTTTTATCTCTTAAGTCTTATTTGGTCAGCCAGGAAAACATATGAGGTAATATGGCTTGGACTAAATGGACCGTATAATAGATCTCCCTCTAAAGAATAAGGACAGGGGTGACAGCGCCTCTTATGATTAATGAAAATAATAATGGTCCTGAAATTGAAATTTTTCTAATTTTTTTTCCTTCTTCTCTCTGGGCTGCCACCAAAAACTTCAGCCAGCAGATGATTTGTGCACAATAACCACCTCTGACTTCTCCCTCAACTCCTACTACAAGTTAAGGGAGTGCAGGGGAGGGAGAGTTGAAGAGGGATGGATGGTTGCCTACACTTCTAAGAGCTTGGCTCAGCAGTAGAGTAGCACATAAACACAAACTGCTTGCTTTTAACCCCGGGTTCCAAGCAGATGCTTTCAGGTGCTTGCAGCTTGCCCAAATAGGGAATTTCCAATTGTGTCCAAAGGAGTTCCATTATTTAAGTGCTTTGGAGATATCACAACAAAGCCTTAAACCTTCAGACACATCTGCTTGTTTATTTATGCAGGAACCCCTGCATTTATTGGTTGTGTTGTGTGCAGCATTCAGAATGATTTGTCATTGTTAATGAATATTTACATTTGCTCAGTGTCAGTGCTTCTTGCTGTAACACATGTATAAGAAGGTTAATTCTGCAGCTGTAAAAATAGATTGGGGAAAAATCAGACCTTTCACAGAGCAGTTATGTTTTTAGGTTTTTTTTTCTTAGGGGTTTCACCAAAGTGCTTCCATTTGGCTCAAAAGAGCTTTCAAAAAAGACTTATGGGCATTTATCTTGAACAGCACCAGATGACCAAGCAGACAACATGAGATCTTTGTCAAACAGAAAATCTTTAACAACTGTTAATGAGGGTGGGGAGAAGAAATCCAAATGTGATCTGTAGGGTACAAGTGTAAGTGTCAAACACTGTAACCCAGCATGACCAGAGGGATCACTCCAGGGCATTTGTGCACATGTGTGTGGGTGATCCCCTGGTGTCCTCCAGTAAAGCCAAGAGGGAACAGAAATGTCACACCGAATATGAAAACAATCATATTGAATATGAAAACAATCTTCAGTCCTTTCTTCAGGAGATTCATATAAGGTAAAACAAAAGCAAGGATCTAGAGAACTATCTCATGGAGCACCATCCTGCATGAACATGGCAATGTGAATCAGTGTACCTATGACCAAAGCAGGATTTTGCACCCCCTCACTACTTTTTATGTTGCTTGTCTTTTTTCCCTTCCTTTTTTTTTTTTCTACATTTAATTCCTTTTAAGACTGTAACAAACAACACTAAGTGCCTTGTCCTTTTATTCCTCTTTTATCTTTGTGCTTTACAGCTTCTGTGTTGTATCTGTTTTCATTCTTATAGGATCAATAAAAGGTTTGTCACTTTGCAAAGTTTTGGAAACCAGAAATTGCACTTGAGGAGTGGGATAACAGGGGCTGTTTCCTGATGCTTCTGCACAGTTGCATCCTTTTTTTTTATTTTAATTTTTTTTTTCCATCGTCCAATATCTAATCTCAGTATCTGCAGTCATGCTTTTGGGTTTTACACTGGCTGTCAGCAGGCAATCAGTTCAGGCATTCAACTTCTTTGGATTAACATCAAGCTCTGCAGTTTGGGTATATTAGCAGCAGGGTCAATCACAGCAGCAGGAAGCAGCCTGAGCAATAAAAAGAAAAAAATAGAAGGAAAAAAGGAAGACTAAAAGGAACCCTCTGAACTTCAATAGTCTGGAAAACCCAAACTGAGACTAAACTTCATAAATATCCCTAATCTCTGGTTTAGAAGCCAGGATTGTTTATGATTCATGGCATTTGATGACATTTAGCAGCATGCAACCCATTACAGCCCTTAAGTCATTACACAACACGGCAGAAAATGTCATCAGGTGCCACAACAACAAGGCAGGTTATTGGAGGGGCAGGGTTCAGTTCAGATTAGTTCAGACTTCTGATGGATGCTAGCCTAGCTCCAGACTGAACCCAAATTCTGCTTGTCAGGATTATCTCTCTAACAGATCATCCTTGCTTCTCTTTATGTTGTACAACTTCCTCCCCCACAGCTCAAAATCCAAATTCCCAGCTTCTGGCAAAGCACTGGCAAAAGCAATGATCATTCTTATGCAGGGATTGCATTAATTACTTTTGTAAGAAGAGCTGGGGTCAGTCTGGATCCTCTCTGAATTTGCAGAGGGTTATTTATATATGACATTATGTCTTAATGATCTGCACCTCAAGACACTTCTGCTGGTCTGAGAAGATTACAACTTCCAGTGATGAAATCAAAGTGTTGGAAATTGGTTAAGAAACCCCCAGGATTAGTGAGCTGCAGCAATGTGTGTGAATAATGTGCTTCACAGCCATGTTTCAGGGCACTACAATTAACCTTAATAAAGTTACCAGCATCTGGAAACAAATGGGGCATTAAAAATCTGTATGAAATATTTAGCTGGAGATCCTCCCATAAGTGAGTGGAGGTTGACACACCACATTGTCGTAATCCCCTGCACCAGGGCAGAATTTCCTCCAAGATAAGGACAGTTTACAGATGCCTAGCAATAAACAGCAATAGGTAGAAAAGGAAAGAATTTTTTATGGTGTTGTGCTGGCTTTAAGAGCTGGATTCAGAAAAAGTCACCTGCATTTCTTAAATTTGAGCTTGACTGCCAAAACAAAGTCCACACCACCAGGGGAGCTGAGAAGATCCCACATCTCCTTGTGTACCTTCAGTGCCTAAACCCCACCAATCTAACCAACCTGGGTAGAAATTTCAGAAAAGAGCTGGGGGGCATTTTTCTTTTCAAACCTTGCTGATATCATAATTTCTAATGTTAAAAACCAATGAAGCATCCACAGAAGGGCTGGAGAGTGAGTATTAGGGGTAAATAGATGGTGACCAATGAATCTTTGCAGACTTTGAGAAAACTTTGGCTGTTAGATGCCATTTTGTGTTTTCATCTGATTTATCTCAACCAATTTAGACTCCTAGTAACTAATTACAGTCTGGTTATTTTTTAGAAGCATTTAAGTGGCCTAAAGTTACACAAAGACAAAAAGACAACATTTTAATCTGCTGACATTGTGCCTTTTCTGGTCAAAAACCAGCAGCAGTCATATACAATTCATTTATTTATTTTGAGGAAGTCTTGGGGTGCAGATATTGGAAGTGATGTATATGCCATGCATAATAAAAATATACATGCATCCCATACATCTGAATATCCTTTCCATTAAATATTGAAGTGTGTTTATATGCACACATTTACATGTAACACAGAGTTGCATTATTTTGTCTCTTATGGAAGAAAAAAAAGGATATTAAAAAAAATCCAATGACTGATTTTGCTTCTTGAACCAAGTCAAATATTTTCTTGTCAGTATGCTCATAACTTCAGACTGCAGAGGTCATGGCCTTGACTTTCTCCTTCAGATGGTTTGTGAGTGGAATGTCCTTGAGATTAAGGTTCCCTTTGTTTTCCTTGGGAGGGGCTTTGCTTACACTGGCAAGCAGCTGAGACTTGCCAAGGTCCTCCAGACTCTGTTTATTAGATTTTTATCTTCTTATCAGAGTCTTCCTCCTTAAATCATGTCAGCATTTTACCACTCTTCAGGGATTCCTGGTGTTTTATTGTCTCTGAACTGCTTGGGGGGTGGGGGTAAAGGAAGATATCCTAGCAAAAATAACATTTATATAATGGCAGTGATGGGAAAGATTCAACTGTCTCCTTAAGATTTTCATCCCGACCAAAGTGACCAATAACTGGCCATCTACTCTGGATTTAATTAAATCTATATTTAAACAAACTCCCATTGATTTTGTTGAGAGTTTTGTGCCTGGGGAAGGAGTTTATAATTTGGTCTGGCATTCCTGCCCAACTTTGATATGAGAAAAAGCCAACTCAGTGGGTTACGGTCATTTTATTGTTTTTCTTGGCAAAGCAGAATTTCTTTTTGTTATTATTTTCACATTAAAAGGTGCATTGTGACTTAATAAGAAATTACCAAAAAATATTCAATCTGCTGGTTCCTACTAAAATCAGCCAAATCTATTATTCAAAGTGGATACATATAAGTCTATATATAGAGTTTAATGTGTGCATACAAATATATTTTCTAAAAGATACTCATCTCTATTTTATCTTAAAGTAAAAATCTCAAAGAACTCTCAAAGCTCCTCCCAAATCTAGTCTGGAGTAAACCAATTATGAAAAATTATTTTTCCCAAAGCCTGAGCCAGGGAGTGAATAAATCCTTATCGTACACAAAACAAGTGTGTGGGGCATCTATAGCTTGAATGCTTTATACTGTGCACAGGAATGTAAATGATCCATGATAAAGACACAGGCAGATCCCAGTTTGTGCCACATGTGCCTACAGATGAGCACAAGTGGAATCTCAAATGGTTTGAAAGCACATGAGCCTCTGGTGTGAAGGTGAAGGCTCACTTTGGGTTCTGAGATGTTTGAGAAGATGACCTGGAATAGAAAAACCAAAGAGAAAATTCAGCCAGTGCTTCAAAATATACGAGCAGGTCCTCGTGCAGTGTGAAGCACTTATCATTGTTAAAGGAATCTGCCTCTTGGCATCCGTTAAAGATGTGCTCAATCTGGTCACACCGCAATGGCCATATTACACCCAGAGACAGACACACCAAATTTGTACCAGTCCTTGGAATATATTCATCTTGGGATTGCTGTCACCCTCTGCCAGGGGAATGAATCAGTGGTACTGCTCATACTTTTCTGCTTTAGGTAACTACTCTTTTGATAATGAATCTTTAATGATAATTGCTCTTCTAAGGAGAGCGTTTTCCACCCTTGTTAAAGCAATACTTTCTTGTGGAAATGTGCTTAACATTATCTCTTCAAGGCTGGTGGTTTTTTCCAATTGATAAAGATCTCCATGGACAGAGACCTGAAAATTTTGGCAGAGTGTCCAAGGCACAGAAGACAAAAATTAATTGTGAAGCAAGATGTATGAGGTGTTATTTCTGATGCTCTCTACAACATGTGACAGTAATGCCTTTAATCCTAATGAACCTTACCTCAGCTAACATGCTATACTTCATAAAATGAGTGAGAAAATATCATTTTTCAACCTTATTCTTTTATACTGACATGGTAAATCTTCAAAACATTTCCTGTTTAGGGACTACCACAAACCATTCTATGGTTTTGGCAACAGACGTCTTTACAAACTCAATGCAGTTATGGAAATCTTACGTGTAATTGCTTGAATTTTCCGAACAGAATTTAACATTTCTTCAGCATTAAACCTTGGAGAAGTCTTCACAGCAAAACCCAGTGAAGCTATGGTTAAAACAAACCCAATTTTGCAAAGTGGTTTAGTCACTATAAGTCCTAGACATGCAACTCCACATGTTCATCCAGCCTTTCAGGAGCACACTCATCCTTTCTGCGCTGTCTGGAGGAGTGACAAGTGCCTGTCAGAGCTACATGAAGAAGGAACTCACATTTTTAAGGAAATAAATATAAATTGCAAACGAAAAAAACATCAGCAGAATGGCATTTTGTTATTCCTGGAACATAAAGGGTGGAAAGTTTGGGGCTGTGCAAGACTATAGGACTGGTGTTGCTTGTAAGTACCTGATTGCAATGTCTCCAGCTTTTTCCTTCAGCTAAAATGAGCTGTACTGAAAAAAACAAACTGGGTATGTGTGCCAGGGCCAGCCCTCAGCTCCAGATTTGATCCAGAACCAGCAGGAATGGGAAAGGAAATGAAGGAGTGTAACGGTGCATGTGGGCAGATCTCTGTGCAAGTGTGAGCATGAAAGGCTGCATCACAAACTGAGAAAACATGAAGCTGCTGAACTAATCTGGCAACTGAAAAACATGTCAGGGCTGTTTCGGGATTCATTTACTACGGAGAACTGAAATGATAGAGAGGAATTAGTGTCCAGTGAGTTCCCTATGCCATTGCTTCAGGAGAAGGTGCCCTCTGCATAGGCCTAAGGAAATGTAAATATTTTACCAGCAAGTAGTTCCATGACAGCTAGAGCCATGTGCAGGAGCTGTTGCAGCATGTGCCTGAGATGTGACTCTCTCAGTGGAAGTCTATTTACAGGATAGAGCATGTGATTTTAATTGCAAGTATGTTCCTTCTTCCTTTTAAATTCCCCGTGTTTTTGGGTATACCATTAAAAGATTGTCATACGAGCCTTCATTGCATTCTTTGGCATGTCTTCCAGAGTGAGAGGAGAAAAGAATCCCTGTCAGTGCCAACAAAATCACTTAGCAAATATGAGAAACAGATAAGATGGCAGATTCAGCATGAAGCAGAGTGGGAGAAGTCAGATAAGAGGAGATCCAAACTCCTGGGCTTTCCATACTCTGCTCATTCTTTTACAGGGCTGACTTTGTTCCCCTCATTTTCCCTGGGATCATCTTCCTAATCTGACCTCACCTCCAAAAACTGGGAATTTGGCTTCATTACCTGGGAAAGCTCAGGAAAAGACCAAGAAGAGAATGAGGGATTTAGGAAGAGTCTTGCTGACTTCAACACACACATTTGAAAAGGAAAATATTTCTGGGGACTGTGGGCACTAAGTTCTGCATTTGGAAGTGCAGAGGGAACAATAGTGAAGGTTTCAAGGCATTAGGCTTAATAATACTCAATAATTCAAGCCTTTGGATTTATTTGCACCATATAAGCAAACTTAAAGTGATTTTTCTATTAAAAAATGGACTGTATTTTTTATGAGCTCACTGTATATTTCAGTGGGAAACATTCACTGTTTCCTTTTTCCTGCTGCAGGCTGGTGGTGTTTTCCTGCTCCAGGCTAGATCTATCTTTAAAAGGAGATACTCATGGTGGAACAAATAGAAAAAATATTAAAAAACAGGCAAACAAAGAATTACATAACTACAATTAGGGTTTTGTCAGTAATTTATGGTAGCACTTGATAGTTTTGCACTTCTTTCTCATTTTAATGTATTTTATTTCTTAATAAGAATTGTTTCTTTTCTTGATTAATGTTTTAACAACATACTATTTAATTTTTGTAGGGCAAATTAGGTCAGAAACCTCAAGGAAACAAAAGGAATGTGATATATCCTTCATATGACATCAAAACCCCTCAAACAACCCTGACATTATAATTTCTTTTTGTCAGTGTCTGTCCACATTTTTCTGAACTTCTGTCATCATATTATCTTATTGGAAATAAGGAACATCAAAACTTAATCTAAACCTTAATGTCCTGGTATGGGATCAGATCCAAATTCCCCTAAAAGTTGAGAGCACTTTGGCGTTGGGACCTACAAAGCTCAATATTTGAGTATAGACACAAAATTATATTTTATGTTCAAAACTGCACAAATTTTCTATATAGGAGCGAGAAAGATAATCTCACAGATTGTTCTACTGAAATTACCAAAAAAAATCAATTTTAAAAAATTAGCATTATTTGACCCTGTGTGATGTGTAGAAGTATTATTTGAGGGTTAGACTCCATTCCATAATGAGTATGATCCTGTGGCTTTGACCAATTTGAATTGCACTTTGTTGTTTTATTTCCACTGTACCTTTCCTGATAAAAGAGTTTAAATTTTCAGGCCTAACTGGGAGGTAAGGGACAGACCAACCTAGCCAACATCAGCACAGCCTTCCCTTGGCAAAACCAAGAAAACTTCTCCAACTGGCAGGATAAATCTGAAGAAATTTCACAATTCCTTTTTCCCAGTCTTTTTGTGCTTTGAGGTGATGTAGCAAGAGTGTAGAGGTTTCCAGCCTGAAATACCTCCTCATTAGCTGTTTTATAAAGGAAAATCTTCATAAATATCAATAACTCCCCACACTCACATTTTCTCTAATTGCTTTTATTTGCATTATTGAGGATGCTGAGTGTCACGGCACGTGGCTGGATGGGAGACCTGTCGGGGAAATTACAAGGGTGGGAAAAGCTGCTGCAGAGGCACTAAACCGTACTCTGGAAGTGACACATTGTGCATGTTCCTCCATGCACACCAGTAATGACAAGAGGTGTCTTCTTCAGCCGTGGTGAAGAGCCAGGAGCTTCCCCTGGGTTTGAAGTGGACCTTCATATTCTCCCTGTAACGCATCTCCGCTTTGAATGGCTCTTACTCCCAAAATCATGTGAGCTGAAGGTTCAGAAAGCGACATTCTCTGAGTGGTAGTAAATTGTTGGTGTGTTTGCTTAAACCTACTTGCCGGGATTAGCTCTGTCCCACTTTGTACGTTCTGGATTGAGGGTTAGGCAAGGGTCAAGTAGGTGATTTCAACACTCTCTGATGCAGGCTTACCCCCTCCAGTAAAAGGGAAGCTTTTCAACCAATCCAGTCTAATTCTTCCATCTCAAACTCCACTTTGTTTTGCTTGTGTGTGTAAGGAGGTTTGAGGGCAAGAGGGCACAATTTTAAACCCCAATTCTCAATTCCATAACATCCATCATTATCTGTCTACGTGAGGCTATTATTGCCTTCCTCACAAAGCCCACTGTTCAAATACACCCAATTCTCCAGGAAAAGCCATGCTCAACTGGACTCTGCCCTTGTTGAAACTGTTCTAACTCTCTCACTCATGTGCACGGTTACAGGAAAGGAAAACACTCCTACCTTAGGCTGGGATTACCTAAATGACCTCAAAAATTGAAAACATAGAACACACAGAGACATCACAGGAAATAGGCACCCAACATCTAAACTGAGTAACCTTGTCCAATTTTTTAAAGACCAAACATCAACCTCACCAAAATTTTGATTTGGTGCCAGTGAAGAACATTGGCTGTGAGCAGTTGGAAACTTTAAGGGATGGATAAACAAAGAGGTAGGCACAAACACTAACCTTTCCCTCTCACTCATTTAAAAATCAGATATAAGTCTCACTATAGAGAAACTATGCAAAATGAGGAGGTTATAAAGAATTCATCATTATGGCCTTACATTTTATTAGATCATTCCTTTGGCCTGAAATTAGCAATGGATCATAGTGTGTCTTTAATAATATAAAAAAATTAGTTTTATTCAAGTGACAGAGGTAAAACTTACAGCGCCAAGGTATATTTCTTACTGTGGTTCTTCTTTAGGTATGCTGAGGAAAGTGACTGGAAAACTTATTTGTGTAGTCTACACAAAGCAAATTCTGCATGGATTTGTTCGGGTTCCCAACAGGCACCACTGAATTTCAGGCTGTGCTTTGAACCCCAACGCCAGCTCCTCACCCTGATTCCTCAGCATTGTTTCTCTCAGGGTTTCATTTATGTGCTGTTTCCTTTCAAACAGATTAAAATTTCCTGTTGGTGGGGGAAATATTAACCTTGAATTAATTTGTACTAAGATTTAGCTTATGTTCTTTGCCTGTATAGGAAAAAAAAAAAAAAAAAACTAAAAGGAGAAGGAGATGGAAAGGAGAAGGAAAAAAGGAAAAGAAACATGACCTTCCTAAGCCAGGGAGATCAAAAACACACAAGCCACCTCTTTGGAGGTCAAACTGAAAAGATTGACTGGTCCTCAGAGTAACGTGGTGGCCCCTCGACATTTATGGTAAGTAGTAGCTGAGGGAGAGAATTGAATTCTGACCTTCCTAATTCAGCAACAGAGGTAAGAAGTCATCTCCAGCACAGTGGAATTACAGAGCACATAAAGGAACTCCCCCTTCAACATTATTTATTTGGTGAACTCTCTCTGTATCCCAGAAAAGGCTACAGCATGCTTATTTTGCAAAGGGATCATGTTGTTTAGTTCCAAAGCAAGCACATTAGAAGAATTCCACATAGACTTCATAATAAATCCACCCAAGGCCCCAGCACCCAGTTGCTGTTGTGTACAGGGCTTTTTATTTATTTAACCGCCTAAAAAAAAAAATTGCACACATAATGAGAGAATGTCCTTCCCTTACGAGAGGAGAGTTCAATAGTTTAATTTTTGTTAACCAAAATCCCTTGTACTAAGGTAAATTACATTGCATTTTCTATTACTAGCTCTGTTAATTGTCAGGCAATAAGAGTTTATGCACTCATCCAAAGCAGCAGAGAATTTCCCATAATGTTACAAAATAAAACCTGACAAAGCACAATAATCTTTAGTTTATTGATGTGCTGCTAGGCTGTGGAAAGAATCAGATCTGTAATGTGCTTTTGGTTAGGAAATTGGGGCCTAGAAAGATATACTGGGAACAGCAGAGGAATGTCAGCTTCCAAAAATATATATACATATCCATGTGTGTGCATAAACTAGGGTGTTTTTTCAAAGGAAAATGATGATGAAAGACTTTAACATCAACAGCAAAGGTTCAAAAACTGAAAGAATAGCAAACAAAGAAAGTAAAAAGTGTGTGAATGCAAACAGAACTTGGTGGTTAGTAGTGTTTCAGGCAAAAAGGATTTAAAGACAATGTGAAAAAAAAAGGAAGGACAATACCCAGTACATTGGATAGGATGTTTCAATATGTTCAGGTTGAGCCCAAACATATATAGTGAATAAATTTGTCTCTAATAGTCCTGAAAGTACATCAATTGTGCCTTTATGGACCCAAAAACTTCTTGGCTTTAACTAAACAGCCTCCCAACAATGAAGGCTAGAAAAACTCTTGGGAAGGTTGGAAATATTATTTGAAATCTGTATTTAAAATAAGTGGGGATTTGGGAAATTCAGATTTCAGAGAAATGCTGAAAGAAAACCATACCCAGAAATTAATGGACTTTAAATTCCAAGCTCGTGTTTGACTCCAAAAGAACATGATTAGGGATGGTTCTGGCCTTCTTTAGTGGCTTCTTTCAGGATCTCTCACTATATGAGATGGTAAAGTCCAGGCTGTTTCTGGCACCCAAAGGCTGGGTCCATCATATTGACATTTTTTTCTAGTTTTGATAGAGTGTATTTCTGCCTAGGACAACAAAACAGGGTTTTCTCCATTTTCATAGAAGAGGATTAAAGAATGCTTGATTTCTATATATCTGCTATGGTTTGGTAGATAGCTGTGCAATATGAGGAGATTCTTCACAATGCAGAGGAGGCTAAAATTTGGAGTTTTCCTGTATAGTTTCCACTAAGAACCAGTATGACTCTTGCCCTTTTACAGGCAATGATGGAGCATGATAATGTACATTTCTGCTTCTCAGAGCATTTATTTTAATTACAAGGGCTTATAAACAAATAGGGAGAGGGAAGAGCGGGAGGAAAAAGGGGGGGGGGGGGTGTCTATTGTCCTGATTTTGCATTTAGAAAGTAGAAGAGAAACACAGAGAGAGAGAGATCCTCTACCTTGCATAAAAGATGGCAAGGTGATAAATTAGTGCTCTCAACTGAAATTGATTACTTTGTGTTCCTATCCAGTTCATACAGCAGCAACACAGATGCTCTGAAACACAGTAATGACACATTGGAGAAAAACCAATCAGGTTGGTCTGGTGGAACATTTCTCCCTTTCTCTCCCACTGGCTCAAGGATAAACCACCTTTTATGTGCCCTGCCTGCACAAGGGGAAGATAACACACCCAGCTTCCCCAAAACTCCCACTTGGAAACTTTTCAGCCAGCCTGAGGACATTAAAAGATAAAATGATGAAAATTGGTGATTTTTTTTTTCTCTTCTGTGCCTGGATGTAGCTCCAATGCTCGAAGCGAGCTGCTTAGGTGGCAAAAGGTTGAAGTAAAATCTAGTCACCTTCAGGCAATTATACCTGATATAGTGCATAAAAAACAAGAAACAGGGCATGATTTATCAGTCATGCAGGGTTCCAGATGATACATTCAGAAGTAATGAGTATCAGGTTTTAAAATAATCATTTCGACTTCTGTAATGGGTAATCTGCTTTGTAACTACTACTATTTCATCTTTTCTAAGCTGGGAATTGACTGCTTTCATGGCATAAGGTTTATGACTACTAGGTTTTTCAATAAAAGACAGAATCCTGCTCACATGCCACAGGATTTGGGGTAGGGAAAAAGAAAAAAGAAAAAGTGCTGAGCAATTTATTTCTTCTCATTTGTCAGATCTTCACGTACTGAATGTGTAAGGAGAGATGCCAACATGATGGACCATTCAAGAGCTGGAGGACATCAGAATATCACCCTAAATTTCTCCATCCTATAACTAGACTTTAGAACAAGGGAGAGAATGAAGGAAGGAAGATGAGATTTAGTGTAATTATTCAAACTTATAAATGTTATGAATTTCCAGAGTTATCCTTCTGGTAGAAATGTCCTCTTTAGTGTCAATCTACTCTCTCTTTTCTTCATTTGGCTTTAATAAAGATGATCAAATGAAGTCAAGAGCCTTTCCTGGAGAAAGTCAGCCAAAGGACTGAGTCCTCTTTACCCTCATACACTGCTGTATGTGCCGTGATGTCTCCCCATTTCTGCTGATTTAAATCAACTCAGTCTTTGTCTCCAAACCTTTCATCCTGGCAAAGGAAGGACACAAGGCCTCAGACACCTTTGATCACCTATGAAAAATGCCTTGTAGTCACTGCAACTTGTCCAATCAAGTGGCCTCAAACCAAAGCTGTTCATAGACTTCAAGCAAAGGAGAATCAGAGTTGTCCTTTAAAAGGAAGACTTTCATTTAGCAGTGACTGTATAATTTAAATGAATGGAGCAAGCCACATACAATTACACGTACAAAAATTTAAGTAGACTCTTGTTGAGGCAGTTTTCTTACATTTCCCTATATTGTATAAAATAATAAATTATTTGAATAGTTCTATTATCTGTCCTTAACTGAAACGTACAGTGCCTGTCCTAGTTCCTCAAAAAGCTTGTTAATATGCAATCACCTAGTACAACTGCTAAGTTTTTAAAGGTCACCTATGTTTTATTCATAAAGGGTGGTTTTCTGGAGGGAAAAAGGTTACAGTGTCATGTAATATCATATTCTGATAGAGGCTCAGCTTCAAAAATGTATTTCCTAACAGTTTGTAGTGAAGAAAGGTACTTTTGTTTGGGAGCTCTTAGTTTGACTGAGATCTGCCATGTTCCACAAACTGTTTGCTGTGTGGGAACATCATTTCTCAGACATATTTAAAATATTTAGACATTACTGGTGTCTCTCTTGTTTGCTTTTTGCCCCAGTTTCAGGACAAGAGTCATAATGGCCTGATTGCATTTGTTTATTTCCATTTAAAACACTATTTAAAATGATACCAGTGGGAAACTGTGAACAAATTTTGGGACTGGAATTCAGTATAATAACTGCAGTCTAGTGTAAAAAGCAGAAACCCTGAAGTAAGGGCTGACTGTTCAAGTTTTGATATCAAAGTCTTACCTCTGTGGCATTTGTGTCTGTGGTGCGGTTTCTTCTATTTTCTTTATTCCAATGGAATATAAGGTGTTCATAAGTACCTCTTTCACATGTTTCATAATATATTGAGCATTTAACTTTCATTCAAGAATAAAATATCAAATCAATGCTACCTCCAACATATGCATTAAATGGCAACTGTTGTCTTTATTCTAGAAAACACAGTTCTGTCTCTCACAGCAAAGCAGAGCATTGCTGTGGAGCCCAGAGCCAGGCTATAAATTAGCTTCCACCCTTCCCATGCTGCAG
Organism: Ammospiza nelsoni; assembly: GCF_027579445.1. Lineage (NCBI taxonomy): Eukaryota > Metazoa > Chordata > Aves > Passeriformes > Passerellidae > Ammospiza > Ammospiza nelsoni. The sequence continues at coordinate 5,119,476 of NC_080646.1, read as the reverse complement.
CAGAGTTTCCATCAGGATGAAGATCCAAGCCTCTGCACCAAGGCTACCTGGCACAAAGGACCAAAACCAAATTTTGCAGAAATACTGATCCATAAGACAGAAACAAGAGTTATGGTTTCCACTAAGCAAACATTTTAACTTTCAGGGAGGAGTAGGATGGACATATATTTTATTTATTTGTCCAAGTGTCCCTTTTTCGGTTAACCAGCTGAGATATACTTTCCTCTGGGAAAGACTCACCAAAATGAATTAATGAATTTGGGTTTTGTTGCAGATTTTTGTTTGCCACAAAATGGGTGGTAAGGCTGACTATTAAAAGCAGTTCATATAGGGAATGTGACCTGAGTGAGTTAATTGGCCTATTTTAATAAAAAACTCCCGATATGAAATTTCCAGCACTACTGGCAAGGGTGCCAAATTCAGCGAGGTTATGAAAATAAATGTGAACCCTTCAAAACACTTGAAACACAGGCAATTGATGTAATAAAACCATTTTGCTTAGGACAGAGTAAGCTGACTGTTGTTATTCACTCTGTCTCCAGCTGAACTCAGAGCTAAAAGCCACTTTACTTGCTGATCTGGAGATCTGCTGTATTATTAGCATTTTATTCAATTTTGGGAAACGTGACATTGCATTTGTAAGTGGATGTTGAGGCTCAGCCCTTTTCAAATGGACGAGGGCTTTGGAGTTATTAAATTATTGAGGAAACAGTTTGTCCCAATTTTCAGACCTAACTTGGCTTACTAAACAAATTTCAATGTAAATAAGGTTCTAAATCTATGCATTCATTAGTACTGTTTAACAGCAATGACATTTCTTTGGCAAGAAAGCTTTCTTTGAGAGCCTATTTAGCCTCAGGTCACTTTAGCTGAGGCCCCAATGGCAAAGAGAGAGAAATTTTTAAAAGTGTTCATGTCAATAAAAGTTTTGTTTTCACTTTTTATTTAATGGCCCAGTACAAAACTTTAGTTTGGCAACCGATGGAAAGAAGAGGGCCAGAGTAAAGAATGCATAAGGCAAAATTGAATGGAATTTGGGGTGAGAAAAAAAAAAAAAAAAAAAAAGCTGCTTTATTCTATATTTTTATTTCTCATACCAGAACATCATCTTGGCCGTGACAAAATTATGTCAGCTTGAAGGTACAGGCCAAGATGTGGTAGCTTTGATCAGAGTCACAGGGTGTGCACACAGCCAGACATGCAAACCCTGCAGGAGGGGGTTGTTTGTGTGCCATGATCCTTCCCACTCCCTGCCATCTGCCCCATGGCCAGCAAGGAGGAACTGATCAGAAATCAAGAGCTGCAGGTGGCCCCCACCAGTGTCACAGAGCTGCGGGTACTGGGAGTGGAGTGGGTCCAGGAAGAGCACTGAAAGGTATTTTGGAAGGGGCAGAAAGTATTTTGGATGATAAGACTGCAGGTGTAATTGTCAACACAGTAGATAATCTTCTCATGTTCCACTGCAAGTGTGCAAACACACAGGGATGTAATTTTGGTGATTTGCTGTGAGGTCTAAGAGCATTTCTCTACCTCAGAAGATTCCCCCCACAGAAAACTCAATTATCCTAGCTTTCCAATGAGTGGGAGGATTTATCCTATCATTTTCCTTCCCAAAACTTCTGCAGAGTGTGTGGTCATTGCCACTGCCATTCTGTCGTGTGACATGCCTTATGCACTTCACCAAATTTCTCTGCCTCTCCAGGCAACTGTAAAAGTTGAAACACTATTCAAATATCCAGATTGCAACTCCTTGACAAGGGTAGCATAGATAAATAATCTGGTACATATTTCATACATATACACAGGTATGAAGTTTTGGGTCACAAGAGAATGTCTTTCCAATGTGTGACCCGTCACTCAGAAATGCTGAACTTCTTTCTCTTTTACTCTAATACTTGTGTGATCTTTAATTTATTTTTCTTTAAAACTTTAGTTTTAAACTTTAAACTGCTGTGGTATGGAAAAGGGCTATTTGAACTCAGCAAAGTGGCAGGAGACTAGCGGCCAAGTTCAGACTGAAAATCAGGCACTCACACTTTATCCCTAAAAACCATGTCCTATTTATATTTTCAGTGTATGTCTGGGTTCATAAATATCTTTATGATTCTGGTCTCAAACAGTCAACTTTTTTTGGTGCAATATAGAAACAAGAACCGAAATGCTGGATGGGGCTAGGGGTAATCAGGCCTAGTGGAAGATGTCCCTGTCCACTGCAAAGGGTTGGAACAAGATGATCATTAAGGTCCCTTACAAAACAAACCATTACATGACTTTATGAAGAGCAAGAAAAATTATCTGAATTCACATTTATCAAGGTAAGACTAGCAAGCTAATTGCTGGACTAGTCTTCATTTTTGTTATTAGCTGGTTGAAGAGTAATATTGCTGAATATTAGGGCCCTGAGACACACAGAGTACAGTCCAGCCCTGGGTTAATGTCTTTTACCTCTCACTAGTGAGAGCAAAAAATATTTCAAGCATGAGCTGCTACCTCTTCCTTATGAAAGTTATTTTGTCCCTTTATCTTTTATTTTCTCTTCCTGATTGAGAAGCCAAGTGCAGAGCCCATGGTTGGCAAGCGATGAAGGGAAAAAAAATAAAAATAATGGAAAGATCTCTCCAGGAATGTTTGCTTCACTATATTTTCTTTCCTATAACTAATTATTCTGGCTGGACAAAAAATAAAATATAACACAATAAAGCACAATAAAATCCTGGATCTGCATTGGATTCCCAAGTTTGCTGGGAGCCAAAATTTTAGGTACACGAATAGGAAGAAGAAATGATCCTCTTCATCACTCAGCCAAAACATCAACACCTCTCTTGCCAGTTATTCTCCGCTTGATTGTCTGATTGACGCAGGAACCCATCATTCCCATCCTGCTCAGAACGGAGCACACACACACTTCAAACAAACTATTCCCTGGTGCTTGGCCTTACCAGTGACTCAAAACAACAACTGTAAAACAGGCAGTGGAATTTCCCCCTCAGGCACAGCTCTGCCCAGGGGTTTATGTGCCAGCCTCCAGTGGCACTGGCAGCGAGGGACAAGGAGCACAATTCCCAACTGGTACCACAAGGCTGCTACAGCTCCTCCAACATCCCAACACCTTTCCCTCCTCTCATCTTCCAGAGCTGCTCCTTAGCTACAGCAGTGGATGAAACCCTGGAAATGTCTAAGAGCTTCATGGCTTTCCACAAATCCAACATTTTTTCCTCTGTCACTCCACCAGGATAATCTGCACTTTCTGTGTGACAGCAGTTTTCCTGTTGAAGGACATCAGATTTCTCCAGGTGAGGGAACTGGTACAACCACAATTTATGGATGGTACCTATAGCCTTCCATTTCAGGAGAAAGTATGAGTCTTATAAAAGTAGTTTAATTTGGTTTTTTCTTAAATTATAGTAGTCCATGATTTTAAAAATTTTAACAGGGGAGAGAGATAAAGAGCAAAAATCTTCCCTTCCCTTCCCTTCCCTTCCCTTCCCTTCCCTTCCCTTCCCTTCCCTTCCCTTCCCTTCCCTTCCCTTCCCTTCCCTTCCCTTCCCTTCCCTTCCCTTCCCTTCCCTTCCCTTCCCTTCCCTTCCCTTCCCTTCCCTTCCCTTCCCTTCCCTTCCCTTCCCTTCCCTTCCCTTCCCTTCCCTTCCCTTCCCTTCCCTTCCCTTCCCTTCCCTTCCCTTCCCTTCCCTTCCCTTCCCTTCCCTTCCCTTCCCTTCCCTTCCCTTCCCTTCCCTTCCCTTCCCTTCCCTTCCCTTCCCTTCCCTTCCCTTCCCTTCCTCTCTGTGAACCATGTGCCCAAATATCACAAGAAATGCACTTCAATTATATTTCCTGACTTACAACATCATGGCCATAGGAGGGTAAAAAATGAGATTTCTCTGGAGAACTTTGACTTTAGCTTACCTCATGAATCTGAGCAAGTAACCTCTGTCTGAGCACAGCCTTTGGATTTACCACAACATTTACCAGAAAACAAACACAGCCTGAGATTCAAGTATGGATAAATATTAGAAAATTTGAGATAGAAATCCAAATATGAAACTGGACCAGGGCTTATTTGCATGCTCCCACATTTCTGACTATGCTGAGAATTCTGCAATAGCAGTATTTCAGCTTTTTTCATCTGTCTGACGGTAGAAAACTTAAATCTCTGAGAAATGCTTTTTTTAAGATGTGCTCCAGGATTGTGTGGATGCTGAGATCAATAAGACCTGCTGTCCTTTAAATGAGCTGTCTGACTGCATCCTACAGCACAGGGGCCACATGCAAGGCACAGCCACACAAACCATGCTAAGTGCCGCCTGCCTGTCTTTCTGGACTGTTTTCCAGAATAAAAGCATTCAGATAAAAATGGGTAAATACATAGATCTTTATCTCAAACCATTCATGTCTGCTTTCTGCTCATTTTTGCCTTAGGAATTTCAATGCTACAGCATACAGGATTTTCTGTTCTCTATATGCTATTAAAAAAAACCCCAAAACCAAAAAAGAACCCAAACCAAATCTAAATCAGCTCATACTTTTTAAAAATGGGTTTCTGTAATGTGGCAGAAAACCATTGCAACGAAGATGCTCTTTTAAAATCCTTATTAATTATTATCGTGATAGACATTTCCAAGGAATTTCAATTTCAGAAGCCTCTACGGTCAACTAATAACTTATTAAATATTACTCAGTCATTAAATATCTTCAGTTTAAAAATGAATATTTAGGGGATAGACATCTGGTAATATGTCTTAATCCTATTTTTAGATTAGATCCTCTTAAGAAATTCCCATATGCTTTTAGATAAAGCTTGAACCTTGCTAATCTTTCTGAATATTCTCTGCCTGCTGCTACGTACACAAGAGCCCCTAAAAGCTGTACTTAGGGGTTGTGTTTAGGTTCAGATTTCACAAGGTAATTGCACTCCCTCATTTTCATGTGTTTTAGCACTAAAACCACAATGAAGGAGGAGGTGGAAGGAAAAATCAGGGGGAGTCCAGCAGTAATGCTTGCCTATTAATGAAATTACTACAAATGGACTAAAAGTCAGAATCAAAAATAACCCTCACATTAATGGACTGCTTATTTGAACCAATTGGATGGGAAACTGCTCCATGTGTTGGGACTAACTAACAAATATGTGATTAAATTTAATTCCCAGCATTTAAAAAATGCTTGGAGCGATCTCTAATATAAACCAATGGTTGGTGGTGAGTGTCTTTAGCAATGTTCCCGGGTTTTAACAGCATTGCTTTATCTAAATATATTTCTTAGAGTCACAAACCCTAAAAGGTATAAAATAAAGTAGATTGAGATGGATTAGGTTAATTAATGGGTATGAACTGGCCTTTCACCTCAACAATTGTAGACAAGTTCAACCTAAGAGCTTAAATCAGAGTTTGCTGTTCTAAGCTCTAGTAGACATTAATTCACATCATATAATTTGGCAGAGTTGGCCCAGAAATGAACTTGCCATGGATTTGACCCTCCAAGTCAGAGATGGGGCAGCAAACAAAGGGAAAAAAAAAAAAAAAAGAGGGAAGAAAAAAAGGAAGCAAACCACAATGTCTCCCAGCTGCTCCCCTGACTTGTGGATAAAATCAGGGCATTTTTGAGTGTTTACACACACGGGCAGGACATGATTTTTTGTGGAGATGAGCACTTGGGACACAAAATGCTAAAAAAAGCATTGAGGGGAGTTATGGGACATTGGGGAGTTTCAGCTGGAGACTGGATTTTAGTGCACTTTTGGTGAGACTGTGGCCAGTGTGTGCTTTGAGGTCAGACTGATGGATTTGGGGTGTGCACACAATTTCTGTGCATTTACAGTGACACAACAAGAGCTTTGCAAACCCACCCAGGAGTTAGAGCATCAGAGCAATTTCTCTGCTCTTACTTGCATGTCTGCAGCTCTGCAGGGAGTCACACACATAGAAAGGGACCAGAAATAAATAAACTGCATTAATCCTTGTGTTTTGTTTTGTTTTTATTATCTACCTGGAATTCAGGCATGAAACCACCAGATCATTATTCACTGATAACTGCACAGGCAATAGCAAACTGTTCCACGAATAAATCTCCTCCCTGAATAAAGCCAAGGCAGCTGTAATACGCATTTAATGGATTTATCAGTTTTACATTAAATGCCTTTTATTTGAAAGCACCAATTAATTTCATAGACGTTCCCTTTAGGTCTAGGCAAGACAGTTCATGGTGGTCTCTCCTGCCTTCTCCTGGGGAACACTGAGGGTTTGCAGGTGTCCTGAGCATCCACCACATTTATTTGGTTATAGATAAGCAAACACAGAGAGCACCACACCAGGAAAAGCAAATGTGGGAGCCCACATGCATTTCACATTCTTTACAGGATAATGACCAGCAGCAGGACCAAGCCCAGAGCCCCAGTTAGGTGGGAGGAATCCAGGATCAGTGAGGATGGAGGACAGATTTAAGGGAAGCCCTCTGTCACAAACCAAGCCAGAAGAATGGGATGGAGCACTCCTCCAGGCCTGCAGGATGGCAACAGTTATTAGCAAATATTTGCACATTTGACAGCAGGATTATTTTTGCTGGAATATATATCACAGCTTTTTAGTGAAGGTTATGGTTTTAAAGGAAAAAAAAAAAAAGGAAACAAAAGGAATGTAGAGTTCTAAATATAGGTTTGTGCATTTGGAATAGTGTTCAGAGACCAGAAACCATCGATAGCCTCACAGCCTGACTGCTTTTAACTTTTGACATTCTGTAGGCTCTGTGTGCAGGCCAGCTGTAGAAAACACCCTCAATTTCTATAAATTTTGAATATGCAATAACAACAAAAGGAAGGTATGTAAGAGACTGACAATGTCTGGATAATTACTGCAGTTTAATCTGTCAAAATGTACTGCTTTAATAAATTTTGTCAGAAAATAGGGTTGGGCAAGGAAGAAACACATGAAAAAATTAGTTATTTCCTAGTCTTACTTTTCCATCTCATTCTGCAAGCTAGTTTATGCATTAATAATGTACCAGAGTACTTTCAGTCCTTTCAATGGACCTGCACCTTAGAGGGAATTTAGGTACGAAATTCTGTTAGCTTGCCATTCTTTAGCCAACTTAAATTAAATTCAGCCAATGACTGTTTTATAGTTGAGTTAATATTCTTCAGCTTTCTTGTTTTATTTACCATAATTATGTATTTATCTATTTTTGTTTGTGTCTCAGTTCCTCTTCTCTACACCTTTTCCACTCAAGATGGAGTTCAGACATGCCTGTGAACCTCATGCTGTCCTAGAAATAAAGATTCCCCCAAAATCAGTCTTGCATGGGGAAGATGAAGTCTGCAAAAAGCAGAATAAGTTGTGGAATTGGGAGACCAAATATGCAGAGTTTTCATGCTGTCACCAACTCTGAATAACTGCATTCCCAGAAAGAAGACATTCCCCTGCCTCATTACACAGTGCTCCTGCTGATCAAAAGAAAGCCAGAGAGATATTATCGATGTATGAAGCCACTCTGCCCTTTTCCCTCCTCTTTTTTTTTTTATTAAACATGGCACTTTTCCAGTTTGCTGAAATTCTCTCCTTGACCTGGGTTACTATTCACTAGTTTTGCAAAAAGCACAAGCTAAATTTGCGCTGCTAAGGTTTTGCATTCCTGGCCTCAGGAGCCAAAAAAAAAAAAAAAAAAAAAAGTTAAAAAATCAAAGAACACCAACACTGGTGAACTATCAAAACCCAAGGTCAGCTCAGGTGAAGGCAAAAATCCAGGTCAAAATCTTGTCCCACTGGACTCTACAGTATAATCAGAGTAGAAAGGTCCTAAAATGCCAAGATCACTCCACTTTACACTCCAGGTGAGTGAGCAATTAGAGAAAGATCCGTAATTGCAATAACCAAACACAAATTTCTCACTGAAACTTTTCACTGGGGACCCTTGGCATTCAGTTGTGATTCCTCTAAGAAGTATTTCCCTGTGCAAAGTGAGATTCCTGTCTGCATGAGGTTTCATACTTGACATGCACTCTGGGATCTATTTGCCACAGTGTGCTGTAGGCAAAGCTTCTCAAAGTTGCAACTGGGCTGAATTTTATATAAATACTGTATTTGGCACCTATAACAAATTTCACAAGGAATGAATAATCTGTATGAGTGGGAATGAGTACTGGGAAAAGCACTGGCTACTGATAAAGCGCTGCATGGCATGAAAAATTGGGTCATTGACTTCTGGCCTTTGACAGTCCTGAGGTCAGATCTGGCTTACATCACAAGTGAAATAATCACAGGGGTTTTACTTCAAAAATTAACACTCAGTTTGATTGGTTTTGACAGAAATAGCACACAGATGCCAAGGACCAAGTCAGACAGAACTGGGTTGTTTGGTGGTGCATCTGTTGATGCTTCGTTCTTGCATTTGCCCTGAGCCAACAACAACAAAAAAAACCAACCTAGTTCAGGTCTGTGACAAAAAAAATATTGATAAAGATAAGATTTTTGACAGTCTCTGCAGTATATAGAATGAAGATTGTGAATAATTTAGTGGGACACAGCAGGGAAGTATACCATTTTTACAAAATAAAAAAAATAATTACTTTCAGATTAGATCAGCCTAAAATCTGCCTGGTACAAAAGTCACCTAATCTCCCTCTGACATATTACTTGCTCAATATGATCTAGTGAAACTACAAACCTCAAAGTCCTGTTAAGAGCCAAACTTTCAATATTTGTGTGGTCTCAAAATCAGAAAATATCTCGTTCATCAGTCGGAACACATCTCTTGTCACAAATCATGGGAGACATTGGATAAAAAAAGCAAGAGTTCTTGTGAGGATTTTAAACACATTCTCCTGCTCTTAGCCAGATCCAAATTGCCATCAGGATGAGAAGTTTTTCTCATGGTATTTCAGCCACCTCGTCTGCTCCAAACAGGAAGCGCTGAAATGTGTACAAATAACTTCATAAAAAATAATTTTGAGGCACCACAAATAAAGAGGAAAACATTGCGCTGACTTTCTCATCCTTTTAAATGACTCCATGAGAATGAAGCACAAGGAGCTCCCACAGAACAGCTCCCTGGTCCTTCTCATGGAACCCTCAAACGTGACCTCATGGAAGGTTGAGGACCCTGTTAATGCTGAAAGGAGGAATCAAATCCCCCCTGCAGATTTAGTCACAAATGCAGGGGGAATTTAGGTAAAATACTCTCAGGGCCTGAACTCCTGAGCCAAAGGAATAGCCATTAGATGGGGGAAGTTAGCAATGTAACTGCTTAGTGAAAAAAAAAGTGGCTCTGGCCTCAGTTGTACTTTAAGAAAATCTGAAAGGGTTTACGAGACTGGCACTGACTTCCTGAGGAGCTGGGAAAAGCAATCTGCTCATTCCCAGCAAGACTGAAACGTTTCATCCAAACAGCAAAAATACAGCCTGTTGCTGTAACTACCATACTTTTATTTTATTTAAATTCAAAATACTTTACATTATGCCAGAACTAATAAAACTTTAGCAAATGTTTCACTGTAAGCCCTCTGAGATGGAACCAATTCTTTTTGGTTTTCGTTTGTTTTATTGTTGGATCACTACTATAATAGGAGATCTCTCAATAGTTCCAAGAAAAGATCTGGATTTTTCAGGGTTTCTCACCAGACAGTAATTAGGGGCACAATGCCAAAAAGACCTCTAAGAACTCTTTCTGTATAGAATCCTGGCTATGACTTAAGTGATGATTTTTAGATGCAGAGGTGGTGATCAATTTATTGATTCTAATCAGGTTCATAGTGGGAACAATTATGGGGAGACTTTCCCTGGTGTGTTTTTGCTGATATACTTCTCAAATCAATTCCAAAGGGTGCCCCTGAAATAGAGAAGTGAAAACTAAACTAATACATATTAATTTTCCCATGTAGACATTGAATGAAAACACAAAAACATTTGGCTGAAATGTGCTATGAGACCCTCAAGGCTTTCCAGAATATCCTGCGAGTCCGAATGGAGAGCTCCACTAAACAAAAAAAATAAGCAAAATCAAAAATAGTTTCTCCTGTGCAAGACAAGGGAAATTGCTTTGATGCCCAGGGATGCTAAGGCTGAACATGTGGAGTATGCACAGAGACCCTGGTTTTTCTGCAGGAGGTGGAGAAGAAGACTTCAGGTCCTGATGGTGATGGCCAAATCCTCTTTTCTCCTGTGTCTGTGGATGCTTCATTTTTGCCCCAGAATTTGTGGTCCAGAGGTGGTCAGGAAAGCTGGAAGATTTGGGCTGTTTGGAAATTATTCAGGTCTGAGGAACTGTCAATGTTCAACCTTGCCCACCCTCCCTACCCAAATCAACACTGAATGGCAAACCCAGTTGGGAATGTTTAAGTCAAAACACTCTTCCAACTAAATAATTTCCTTTTTTAAAAGAGAGATTTTCCCAAGGATGGTGTCCACTTGGCCAACAAAGAAACCATAATCCACTGAGGAAATCCAGCCTAATGGAAGAGGGTTGTTAATGGCTCTTGTTAATGAGAATTATGTTTTGTGGACAGACTAAAAGGCTGCACATAAAATACTACACAAACACACCTAATTTCACTTGCAGGGAATGTGAGGTTGACAAAACCTTCCAAGAGGAAACCAATCCAAAGCCAATGTGTTTTCTTTTGATTCTTCCAAAACCCAATGTTTTCTGGAAATCCCGACTAGAAAGAAATCACAGCTTTGCCTTTTCACACCCTTTTTGGATGGGAAAAAGTCAGAAACGTGGAAAAGTCTTTACATCACATAACTCTAGCCATATGATTTAAGATTACATTATTATAATTAGGATAAAACAAACTTCAAAGTGTTTTATAAAGTACTTTGCTCATTCTGTTGTGTTGATTTTTTTTCTTTTCAGGGAAACTGAGGCACAGCCAGGAGAACAGATTTGAGTGGGAGAGCTGCACTGTTGTGAATAGAGTGCAGGGCTCCCAGTGTCTGTTCAGTACTCAAAAACAGGGTTACAACAGGGAGTATCATCCTGCTGGAAACATCCACACTGCCTTTGTAGCTGCACTTGGAAAGGCAGTCAAGAAAAACCAGGCACTTGTGCTCAATCTGATGGCACCTATGAGCTCCACCCCATGTGGCAACCAAAATTCAGCCACAGGCAGACCTCAGTTTGTCCATTTTCCTGCACTTTACAAGGACTTCCTGGTACTTTTACATTATTAAATAATCTGAAATAAATAATATTCTATATCTATTTTCAGATAGTTTCAACTTCTTTGAGCAGGCAGAACCCATTTTTGTGGTGGGACTTCAAACATTACTGCAATTTGGATTCCATTCTCCAAAATAGATTTAGTTTAATTAGATACATCAACAGGTCCCCAAAAGTAGTGATCATTTGGGAACGTTTTGAAATCATTGTACATTCAATGCATCTACACAGCAGATGTCATTCCAAAATTTCTGCTTGCCTAAATTATAAAGTTTTCTAAATGCTCAGAAAATTGGGAAATAGCTGCTCAGTAGAGTAGTCCACCACCCAAAGTAGTAGGAGCAGCAGGTGTGATGGAGTTATATTTCATCAGCGTGACATAAAACATGGCTCACTGACTTTATTTTAAATACTGTTCTTTCTAAAGCTTTCCCTTATAAAACTACAGGCATGGAGCTGTCAACTGGGGGAAAAGGATACCTTTAAATCTAGCCTGGCATGCATGTGTATATTTATTTTTGTAAGTGAAATATAAACGGACATGCTGAGTTCCAAGTGCTTGATGGATAAAGGAATTAAATTATTTCATATATCTCCCTGTATAAATATACAAAAAACTTTCCCCGATGGGTCACAGAGGATTTCATGTGGATGTGAACTCTGTTTACTGTTAGTATTAGGGAAATAGTGGCTTTTTAACAAGTTACTCATGCCTGGAAAAAATCCCAGTATTGCAAGTTGTCCTAGATTCTCTGCCAATTGTCCGTGGGAATCGTCAGGATGGGAAAAGTTCAGATGTGTTTTAAAGAACCAGATTAATGGAAAATGGGAAGGAGAAAAAAAAAGCTACTGTGTCTGTCTCCTGGGTAAGAAGAAGAAGTAAAATGTGATTTGACTGGTTTATTTCTTCCTTTTTCTTTTTTTTTTTTTTTTTGTTTTTTTGCTCCCCTTTCCTCAATGCTTTTGGATTTTATTCTCACCCATGCAAAGGGTTTTGTTCAGGTCATTTGCCCTAGTGAAGAAAACCAGTCCCGGAGTCCCTCTCTCCATCCTCGGTGTGCAATTATAAACTCTTGGGGTTCGTTCTTTCAGCCCCTCAGGGTGTTTAGTGCTGTGCAGATGCCCTGGGGAGCCCTGGGCTCTGCCTTCAGGAGTTCTGACATTCAGAAGTGGATCCCACATCCTTTTCCATGGGAGAAGAGCTGCATGAGCCGTGTGCTGGGGTGAAGGTCAGCAGAGGGCTGAGCACCATCACCTCCTGTGCGGCTCTTTGGGCAAAAAGAGCCAAAACCTGCAGGATCCAACTCTTCCCCACCAAAAAAAAAAAAAAAAAAAAAAAATCTCCAATAATCACTTTTTTCCTATTGCAACCAAGACTTTTAAAACTCGGGGCATTGATCCTGTCACTCCGGAGACCACCAAGTGACTAACAGCGCTGGAGCGGGAATCCCTCATGGATGTCACATTTCGAGAAGCATTAACCCACTGATTTAGCTTTAAATAGCAATGGTGTTACAGAACATGTCACTAATTATTTGCTTTCCAGCAACAGTGTGGTGCCTTCTGGTACGTGCACACACAAAAAGATGAAGGTTAAGCAGGGGGCTTTCTTCGCCTGCAAATAGACACATTGTGTCATCATGACACCCAATAAATCCACCCGCCATAGGAGGGAAGGACTGTGCTCTTCCACTGTAAATCCCCAGATTTTCTAAACCTGCTTTTTTTTTTTTTTTTTTTTTTTTTTTTTTTTTTTTTTTTTTTTTTTTTGTCCCCAGCAGCTTGTGAAGATCCCCCAGCCTGAACTTCAAAAAGTGGAGGGGGCAAAAAAACAAAATCTAGAACCTGTATCCAATCTCTGCGTCACACAACCAGATACAAAAACCCGATTTTGGAAACCAAAAGGAGCATCTAATATCATCTGGAAACAAGCTGTTAGTTTGGATACATTTTTAAGATACAGTGTGGGGGGAAAAATATGGATTTTGTTGCAGATCCAATATTTTTTTCTTCTCAAGACCCAGCCAAAAATTAGCTTCATTTAAAATAAGATTAGTCATTTATAGGAACTGGTCGTACAGTTTGGAATTTTTAAGGGAGTAGAGAAAGCAGCTTTTCAGTATCTTAAATATTTATATTTGAATAAAAATTATTGGATTTATCTAGCAGCTACAGAACGCGACATCATTATTTTTCTTACATAAAGTTTTGCTAAACACTAACATTGAATGTTCAAGCCTCTCCCCACCACATCATTCCCTCACACCCCATCAGTGGTGTTCCCAGATTTTGGGGGGTTTTTTTGCCTTGGGTCTTTACAAATCCCTTTTTGGATTTGCAATGGGAGATGCTGCCAGTCCCACTCAGCATATTTTCACATGTATAAAACTGAGCTGGTTTCTTTGGGGCTATTTTTGATTTATAGAGTTAAGAGGGTGGGGGGGGGGAGTACTTAAATGATGCTGGAACCCAGAAAATATTCATTTAATTTGAGGGAAATTTTGTTATGATTACTGTCGTGATTACTACTACTATTAATAGAAACAGGAAACTAATTCTTCATGTGAGATAAAGCCTGCTAGCATTTTCACACAGATCCCAAAAAAACAAAGCCCTGCCGTCAGGCAGCCCCAGCAGAGCCGGTGTCACTCACACTGCGCAGTTTTTATTCCCTTTCCTGGCCCCAGCTCCCAGGATCACCGTGTGATGTCTCTCCTCTGCACATGCCACTGAGGTGAACAAGACGCTGTTTACGACACTGCTCGAGAAGGGACATGACAGAGCAAGAACATGATGCAGCCGGGTTGTGCAACATCCTCTGCAGAGAGGCTGAGCAGGGCTGGGGTTGCTACTGCTCCTCTGCAAAGGGATGGGCCGGCCAAAAACTCCGTGCTGACAACGCTCACAGCATCCTCCTCTGAGCAGTGGTTCCAATTAAGCCAAATATGAAAATGTTTATTCCCTGGCTACAAACAGCAACAGGCTCAGATGTTCCCAGTGGCTGTCGCACGGCAAAATCTTCCCCAAAAAAGGGGATGTGGATGCTGTGTTAGCGCTGCACCTATTTGTGCCGCATTCATGGCAGAATTCCTTCCCAGTCTGCAAATTTGGGGTGCTTTGGCCAAAGCTCATTTCTGTTACTAAAAAATCAACATTAAAGAATAGAGCCAGGCAGATACAATGTTTAGTGGTAAATCTCTCAGGAGTCAAAACCCTGAGAAGCAGGTTTCCAGTTAACTGAATAACTGAATAGCTCTTTTTCCACTGATATTTTGATTATTATTTCAGCGCTCCCAGATATCCCTATTGTTTGTTATTTTAATGCATTTGTGAAGAGGAGCAGAGCCACGGATAAATAGTTCTCAAATTCCAGGGACTTTCTGTGTCTTCCTTTCTATCTGGTTTTGGTATGGAACAAAAAAGCTATTAGTCTGCAAAAAAACACTTTCAGCAAGAAAATATTTGCAACTGGGTGAAAAAAATTTACTGTGAAACATCAAAGTATTTTCTTTGTAATTTGCCTTATCATTTTAAAGTTGAATTTCATTTACACTGTGAAATTTTCAAACCCTTTTCTCTATAAAATGGGGAAATTTTCTACCTGAGAACATAAAAATAGATTTTTTTTTTTACGCCCAAATAAGATGTTTAGACAAAAACACTTTCCCTTCCCTGCTAATCCTTTCCCACTAATAATTTGACAGCTTGGAACAAAGAAAAAATTGTTCAGTGAAAATTATTGCTGGACATTTTGAAGTCTTTTATCTGGATCAGGGACCTGCTGTGTGGGGCTCGAGCGTGAGAGTCTTGTCTTGAAAACAAAGTGACCTGTTCATCAGCTGGTGTTTGCACAGAAAATTTTCAACCCAGGGGTCAAAATCAGAAGTACATTACAGTCAGCATTTGTTTACTGGCAGAAGATCAGTCTGTAAAATAGCGGCTGTGTAGATTTTTAACAGGTTCAACTATTCTTTTGACTTCTATCCAGACTAATAATGGGTGTTCAGGTTTCCAGCAGAGTGTTCAATGCTGGAAATACTTCTGCTCTTCAGCAGTGCTGCCTTGCCTGCCCTGGCCAGAGAACAGCAGCTCCAAGACATCGCTCCCAGGAGGAATTCCAGCTCAGGACACCTTCTGTCAACAAACAGCAATTTCCAATGGCACAAAATTCACAATCTTCCATCAGAACGCCTTGAAATGTGAATATTAAATATCTTCAACAGGGGAACCCAACCCTCTTTTCACTTTGCAGGTGGCAGGAGTGTTCCCATCACAACCTGCCTAATAAAACCCCCTACCAAGGCTTTTTTGAGCCCTAAGATTAATATTGATATAATGTCTCTATATTTCTCCTTGGCACCTGTTGAATTGTTGTACTTGCCCATTAGCACTCCATTTAACATCAGAAGTCAGTTAATAAATTCTTCCTTCCTGCATAGGAAATTGACTAAAAGACACAAAATTAGCTTTTAAATTTTAAAGAATTAAGATCTCTACAACTCACTTTTTTCCCTTTATTACATTACCTTGAAAATGAGTGTCAGGCTGCATTCTCAGCTCTGCTATAACCTGGAAAGATCCTTTTGCCTTTCAGCCCTTGCCTTTAATGGATGGTGCCATGAACAATGTGCATCTTTTCTCAGCCTTTGCCCTCGGGCAGTTCTCAGGAAAAAGCCCAGCTTGGCCAATTGTCCAAGCCCAAGGCCTGAGAGGTCAAAGAGTTCAGGCTTTTGTGCTGGGATACTCTTCTTGGATTTCTTTACAGTCTTTGTCTGGTAACAGATAAATAACTTGGTTTGGGGTTTTTTTGCTGGCTTCTGCAAACAAAATAGCATCAGCCTCCAAAACAGTAACAGAGCAAAGAGGCAGATTTTTACCTTTGTGGATGCTTTATATTTTTATTTTCAGATTTTAAAAAATTCAAATATTCATTAGAAATATCAGTTAGCTATTTTGGCATCTTGCTATCTAATTCTGCCTTTGCTTGTAAAACCTTTCTGAGAGATGACTATACCAGACATTCATTGCTATGTATGAATTTCAGATCTGTTCCTCAGCCCTACCAGGAGATGCTCCATAGCTGCAGCATCAACATCAGCCTCAAACTCCAAACAGAGATGAATCAAACTTCAGGCTTGGTGCCCAAGCCACTTCCCCACTTCACAACATGTGCCCATTCCCGTTTCCACTACAGAACAGTTATTTCAGAAATATTACTACTGTCAGTCGCCCTGTCTCTGATAAGATGTTGCATATGCAAACTTCAAAATGCTTTAAAATGTAGCCATATGAAAGGTTTAAAATGTAGATATTCAGTGTTTGGGTGGTACAAGGAGGTTGAGGAGAGGCTATAAATCCAGCTGAATACAGAGTAATACGGACAGATACACAAAATTACTGTTGATGGACATTATTGCAATTTTATTTTTATCTTTTTGTTTTGTTTTGTTTTAAATATCCACCTGCCTTGCTGATGTTGTTTCTTTTACCAAGCGGTCTTTGAGGATATAGGTGAATCACAATTGTCCTACTCTTGGCAAAAGCTCTGTTTAGCATTTAAACTCTGAGCTCATGCTTCCCTTTAGTCCAGCCTAAGGCTTGGGTTAAGGGGGGAAGGTCTAGCAAACCCTCTTTACTCCACGGCCTTGTTGTTGAAATCATAGAAGTCCAGAACCAGGGTGTGGAAAGCCGTATTGTATAAACACCCTAATGCATGACACATGACTAAGTGATAAATCCTGACACGTTTACAAAACAAAATGAAAATCTTCATTTGTCTTTAGGAAAGGGAAGTGCTCCCACGTGTTTAGACATCTGCACACTCAACATGTGGCAATTACTGCGCTGAGGAATTGGAGCACTTAACTGCTGCGGCAAATTAAGGCTCTAGTGATCAGTACCTTCTCGACACCACAAACAAAGCAATTGGTGATTTTAGGGCTATTCAAGTCGAGGGATGCTTCTGAATGGCTTAATCCCATCAATATAGATTTACCTCCAGCCCAAGGAGTATCAGTTGTTTCCGTTTTGTTTCCGTTTCATTTGACTGTACATAACCACCGTATCCTAAAGCAGTTTGTAAGCCCTACTTTTGTATGTTTGCTTAAGTACTGAAATTAAATACACATAATGAAGCCATCTGCAATGTGCAGAATTAATAACTGGCATACCATATTGCTCGGAGATTGTTGACTATACAAACACGTAGTACACACACACACACACTGATCTCCCAAGAACTTGGCATTTCTCAAAACTTTACAGTGTTTGTTTGCATGTATCCCAAAATTCTTAGTTCCCATGGGATTCTTATTTACTTACACTGGAAAACTCACCATTAAGTTTATCTCATAAAATAATCTTTTAGACTCTCTGAAAAAAGTCTATTTAAAACAAAAAATATTTAAATGCAATGTAATACATACATTAAATGATTTGTTTGGGAAAATGGTCAAACGTGGGTTGTGAAACGGAGAGTGATGCATTGCAATGATGATTTCTAGTGTGTATCTGGATCTATCAGACCCACACATTGGATCCATCAAGAGCTGGGCTTTTCAGAGTTGCCATTGTTTGTTTGTGGGTGCACAGTGCTCAGTTGTGATGACCTGGTATTATCTCCCAGGATTTCCTGCAAAAGCAAAGAGAAGCTAAGAAGCAATCAACACTGGATTGTACCTGTCTTCTATACAAACATGTAAGGATCGGATTATTAATGCCTCCTCAGGCAAACCTATGTTTGTCTTTATTTCACAAGCAATTTTCATATCAGATTGAAAAATCAGAAGGAAAAGCTCTGCTGAGCCAAGGTTAAACTGAATTTAGCCTTTGAACTTTTACCAAGAATGTAAAATTAAGTTTAAATTCACTTTTATGGAGTTACCTCTTTTGACAATTTATGGCTCATATGCATGCACACACATGCACACGCAAACACAAATATACTTACATAATCCAATCAAAACATCCATTTAAATTACTGTGAGTGGATTGCACATTCCCACATTTCCTTATAAACTGAATGTCACACAGTGATAGTGCTTTGGCTGCATTTGTATTATATCAAGTTTCTTTTCAGGTTAACAAACACCAGATAAAATGCAGGGGTTTTCAGTATATTTTGAGAAAATAGAAAGGAAAATTGGTCTAAAATTGACATTTCTTTTTTTTTTTTTATGATTACTATTACAGTGGCAAAGGAGCAAGTTAAAGTGGGCCATATTATAATGGGAATCCTATGAACAGAAATTGACTCCATGCCCTGATAAAACTCAAAATCTACTAGGAAGTGATAAATAACTCCAATTTAATGTGTCCATTCAGGTCCTTTGTTTTGTGCATTTGGTTGATTATGTGAATTCTCCTAAGTGGGGAGTTGTTTGTCAGTTTGGTTTTTTTCAAGTTAAAAAATAACTTGTGAGAAAGATTACCTGGCTTTCCCAGGGGTCAAAAAGACACAAAAACAAAAGCCACTATTTTATCCTTGGAGCAAGAAACTGCAAAGTAGAATAGTGAAATAAAGGAAAAAGCAAATTTGACCTGGAAAGTGTTAAAGTTCTTCTGAGAGGCAACAAACAATGCAGAAAATCACAGCCCTGTTTCTGAGTTTTCTTCATTTCGTCACTTGAGGATCTCGATTTCCCTTTGTTGATGTGAATTATCAAAAGCCCTGGGCGTGCACTGGGCACCTGTTGCATTATCAGATTGGCAGCACCATCTGACTCCATTAGAGGATGTCACTGACACCCCAAACCAGGAGGAGGTGTGCTGAGATCAGCATCATCCACCAAAAAGGATCCTCAGCATCTTCCCCAGAGAATTCAATACCACTTTTGACGTGCAGGAGAAGCACAGCTCTTGACCATAGCAGGCCTGTCAAAACCTACTTTTTGTCAAAGTGGCTGGGAAGGATTTTCGTTTCTCACAGTAAATGAGCCAAATTCTGAGATTTAATTTTTTAAATATATATATATATATAAATTTAAGGCTTTGGGGCTGTAACGACCAGCACAGAAACAGACCGCTCTTTGCAAATCTACTTAAGCCGTTGGCTGGGGAACAATTTCCTGTTTGTCTGATGATGCTCTTGGGCCTGAGAAAGGCCTCTTTGGGGCTGCTGAATTGTTTGTGGTGGCAGGGCTGTGTGCCTGCTGGCACACGGGGCCGTTCCTGCCACAAACATCTGTGCTGCCCTCGCTCCTCTGCTGCTGCCCTCGCGCGCGTTAGCGCCGTGCCAAGGAGGCAACGCACGCTCAAGCAGAGCTCTTAAAGAGCAACCAGGAGCTCTTTGTACAGGGGCCACAAAGGCTCCTTTTCATCTGGAGCCCTGCTCAGCACAACCAGCTGATTGCTGAGGCTGCAGCAATTGCAGCCCTCCCTCCAGGCATGGCGGCACTGGGCTGAGCGCGCTCCTGGTGGGGTGCAGAGAATGGGGCTGGCACATCCTGTATGGTACAAACAAAAGTTCTTGCTGGGCTGCATCACGGGAGATGTCTTACTGGGCTCCTTCCTCATGGAAGGAAGAGTGGCAGGTACCCAATAGGCCAGGAAAGGGAAATCAAGAGGAGTCTCAATGCACCCCTTGGCTGGTTCCCCAATAGAAGTCGCATGATGAGTTTTAGGGGGTTTTTTTTGAGTGTGAGTAGTAAAACACTGGCACTGGTTGCCCAGAGAGGTGGTGAATGCCCCATCCCTGGAATCATTCAAAGCCAGCTTGAGGGCATCCCAGCAACCTGTTCTAATAGAATATATCCCTGCTCATTGGATAGATGACCTATAAAGGACCTTCCAACCTAAACTCTTCCATGATGTTATGATTCTGTGATGCCTCATGAAGAGGACTTTGGGATGCCCTCCTCGAAGGAGCACATTTTGGTGAAGCAGTTGCATTAAAAGCCACAGGAGGTCATTGATACTTATTATTTAGCACATTAGGGCATCCTACACACATGGAGATTCCTGTCTTTATCTGAAGTGAAGCATGATGGGTAAGCTTTTTCCAAAAGAAAAAAATGTAAGACAGAGGAGATATAAAATCAAACACCCAAACTAAGAAAGGAAAAAAAATCAAGGCCTTTAATCTTCCTGATATGGGCAGAGTATTGATAGAATTTCCCAGCAGTAGATCCTTCACATACATGCACAGCAGCAAATGAATTGGGATGCATTTGCAGTAGTGTGTGTTCATCATGTCTGCACTTTGGGTCCCCTGCCTCTCTCCTTGCTCTATTTTTCCATAGGGGAGAGATGGAAAATACCAAAGAATTTGCCCGGAGCATGGCTACAGGAAAATAAAACCTGCATCTGTAAAAATGTGCTCTGCTTTTTCACCTGAGGGTTGCATGGGCAGGCAAAACAACCACGTGCAAGTTGCACATCCATTATTACACTGTGCACAGAGCCACTGCAAGGATGAGCATGAAGTGCAAGCCAAACAGGAAATAAGTGCTTGATTTTCACCCATATTTGGGAGTTTCACTGAGTTTAAGTAGATCAGGTTGATAAAAGTTGTAGCAAAATCATTGATTTACTTAGGAGAAGGGGAGAATTACTTCCATCATCCTTTTGCTTGCTCCAGAAAAAAACAAAGGTTTAACTAAACCAAGCAGCACTGATTTTAAAGCAATGTGAGGACAATCAGGCGCAATGGGTTTAAAATTTTCTATTAAAATGCTTACTTGCCCTTCCTCAAATGCAGTGTTTTGACGCATGGGAATTAACCTCTTTAATGGGGCGTGCTTCCTTCTTGTTGATGTGGGAGCTGGGTATTGATGTGTGGGTAAAGATTATGTTCTTGCTTCCATGGGACTGGAGCTGAGCAGTCTGGGGGGACTGCTGGGAGCTTTATGGCAAGCAAAGAATTTCCTCAACCACTCTTCACTATATTGAGGAAAACCCAATTAAATCTGACCAGGGACAGCTATAATTTGCTGTCCTGTTGTTTTGATATTATTACTGTGCTATATTTTTTCACTAACTTCCTCCACCTCCTGCCCTCGAGGGTAGCTTGTCTATATATTCCTGTTTTCTACAGTTGCACTGTGTATGGGACATTTTCTCACCCCTTCTTCCTGGAATAGCTGTGTATCATGGACAAACAAAACTCTAAAAAATTAAGAATATAATATAACCTTAACAATTTGCAAAGCTTTGAGGGTGTCAGTTTTCCATACAATTCACTGCAATTTGCCTTCAATCAAACAAGAAAAAACTACAGGACTTAAGAGGGGTGCTAAAGGTCTCAGTCTTATTTGTGTACATCTGGAATAACTTCTGTAATTTCTCCCATGAAGGATCAGACTTACCATTTATTGTAATGATTGAAAACAAATCTGGATGTCCAGACACACAACTTCAGATAAAATCATACATAAACCTTAAAGAAAACTGGATTGGCAGCTAAATTTTATGTGTGGTCTTTATCTCCATCTTGCCTCATGTTTTTGAACTTGTAGGAAATTGGTGACACTTGGAAGCAGATGTGAGTGGAGTGCTTTGGCCTTATTTGCAGTAATACGAAGGAAATGTGTGAAAAAGAGAACTAAAATCATCTCTAAGCAATCCCAAAATAAACCACTTGACTATTCTGGAAAAAAAAAATAGAGAGATGCAAGACAGATGTTGGCTACAATTTTAGTCACATCACTTAATGCAGCACCAGGACAGAGTCAGAAACTATGGAGACTAGCCAAAGATCAGGAGAAAAGTGTGTAAGATGGCTCCATTACCAAAATGTTTGAAGACCCAGGACCATATTTCAGTGAACTTGTTTAACATCGCAGTGAATGCCTTGTGGAAAAGTAGGTTTTCATCATTAACCCCCAAGTTTGCTCTGAAACCTTGGATTTATTCAACTGCAAAGCCAGGCTCCAGAAAGGGAGGTCCACCTGTAACAACATCAAAGCGGAAAAATTGATTATTGGGCACCAGCTTCTAAAAAGTGTAAATAAAAGGCAGGAGACATTTCCATCTTCAGTCTCACATTTTAATATTTACCTTTTTCTTGGCTGTTTTAGCAAAATGGACTTCAACTCGCAGGGAAAAAAAATTGTTTTCTCTTGAAAGATATTTTCAGGTATGTGGATTGATGGTGACACTTCAGCTGCCCTGGCACAGTCTCCCTATGGCATTAAAAGCTTTTAGCCCACCATGGTAAGGGCAGTTGTGGTATCACATAAAGAGTTTGCTGAAGACCTTCACATGCTCTCTCAGGAAGAAAGCCAAAGGTCCTGTTTGCCTACCGTGGATCAATCAGAGGTTTGTACATTTAGGTTAAATCTATTACCCTGATAACTTTGCCAGACTTTGCATTTCCC
The DNA here is from genome assembly GCF_027579445.1 of Ammospiza nelsoni. Taxonomy (NCBI): domain Eukaryota; kingdom Metazoa; phylum Chordata; class Aves; order Passeriformes; family Passerellidae; genus Ammospiza; species Ammospiza nelsoni. The sequence continues at coordinate 5,097,016 of NC_080646.1, read as the reverse complement.
ATATTAAATAGGACCCAGGGCCCGGAATTGAACTCACGCATAAAAAGATGTAAACAACCAATAAAGTAATTTTGGGGGAAGAGGAAGGAAAAAAAAGAGAGAGAGAAAAAACAACAGCAAGCCTGCATATTTGATTATCATATCAGTTCAAAATAAAATTATTGCTTTCTTCCTTTACTTCAGAGAATCATGATATATTTATAGTTGATGTCACAGTGAAGACTTTTAGCAGCACTGTTTCAAAACAAATTCAGCCACGCTAATTCAGGTGATTGGAACAATAACAACACATCCTCCCTTAAATATTACCAAGTTCTCATCACATACCCCAGGATTAAGCTGTGTGAATGGGCAACAGGAAAAACCCAGGAGTATCCAATTACAGGAAAGAGCTGCTCTTTATTTATTTAATTTCCTCCCCCCCACTTCTCACTATGGAAGAGAAAAAAAAAAAAAGAAGCCCTTGAAACCGACTCCAAGAACTGCCCCTGCTTGGGAGTTGGAACACAGGAGGAACAAGATAAATTCCTCAAAATTCTAATTGGGGAACAGTTGACTTAATTGGTGGCCATTTGGCAGACAATGGGAAAGGAGCCCTGGCTGGCGCTGATGGCACCCCAGGGGGATATAACCTTGCAACAGGCCAGAAAGCTCTCAGGGACAGATTGTTTCCAGAGAAGAAACCATGAGACCAAGGCTTGGATTAACCCTCCAACTGTCAAGCTTTATTAGGAGTAATCAGGCTAGATATAGCAAGGGTTAAACTCAGGAAACTGAACTGGCAATGATGACATATGTCTCTTTAAAAACAAGTAAAGCCAAGAGGGGATAGGGAGGGAAGGACGAAGGGAAGAAAATGCATCTGAATGAACCACAACACAATTGTTTCTGTTTCAGGTGGGGTATCTGCTGGCTCTTGGGTTTGCTCCCTTCACAGTGTCACCTACTCAGAGTTTCCAGGACATGCTTAATTCCTGGGGGCTCCTTTTTCACAAGGTGGAGTTAGCGCTAAAAGCAGCGTTACTGTCTTTGAGGGCACGATCCTGCTCCTGTGGAGCAGCCCATGCTTAAAGCCAAGAAATATTCTGATAAAGTGCACAAACAACATCTAAAAGTAGTTTTGTGCCTTTCTCTCAGGACAGAATAACAGAGAGAGGCTCTGTCTATTAAAACAGCATACTAATTAAAAATTAAATCATCGCCCAAGATATTGGAGTGAGCAACTCGCAGGCAGCCAGAGAGGCACTTTTAAAAACTCAGAGCCAGACTCAGAGGCACTTTTAAAAACTCCACTGGGCACTCCTGTTCCTTACATGTCCCAAGTCAGAGCCTTTCCAGGCCAGTCCCTTCTGGCTGGGCTCTGGGTCAGATTTTGTGGGTGGAAAATACCAAGAGAATATCTGAGGTACCTGAACTCTTTAGCAAACACATCAAGAACATCCCAACAGCTTGGCTCTCATCTTTTTCAATGTGTAAAAAGCAGGGTATTTGTTACACATGTGTACAGCAGAAAAGAAGGAAAAGGGGGGTCTGTATATGTGTATATTATTTCCATGATTTAAAATAGAAACAATTAACCTCAGGGTCAGGCATTCCCAGGCAGTTAATGACCACCTGGATTAAAAGCCCTCAGCTTTGCCTCAGGCCCTCAACTCCTGCAGTCAGTCATTAAGTGCTGGAGATTCCCCTCCTGTCAAAAATCATTGTTTAATTATAAAGATGGCACTGTACCCAAATTGTCGCTCTCTTTTGCCCCCGAATTTTGGAAAAAGTCAGAATTTGAATTCAGATCCAAGCACTGCTGTTCAGGGGCATCTCCACTTAATTATAAACCTATCAGTTAATTACTGGCTATAAATTTCTGACACCCAATTGGTTATTTGACAGCTTGCTCACATGACAGCAGAGCCCACATTTTGGTCAGAACAGAGTGTCCATGGCAACCCACTGGCCAACTTGGGGAAAAGGTAATTACTGGAGTTATTTCTCCAGCTTCTTCATCAGAGTTGCCGCCAAATCCTGTTCAAAGTAAGCAACGTTGCCCTCCAGTTGGGAAGTTTCTTGACTGCTGGTGTGTCTGATTTAAAGATCCTCCATTCCCCTCCAATGTTGCAACAGGTCATTGCTTCCAGGAATTTTTCTCACTGATCTGAGCAGGTACAGGATGCCAGGGGTAGGAAAGGGATCATTCTCCAGTCCCTTCTCCCACCATACCTGGTCAGAGGATGCTGCTCTGCAGCAAAGCCAACAGCCTAATTAACTTTTTTTTCTCCATTGAGCATTTAAGAAATAAAAGACCAAAGTAAAAATAAAATATTAAAAGGTATACCTGTGCACACGAGGTATTTCACCTGTGTTGGCAACCAAGAGAGGGAAAGCTGGCTGAAAACCACTGCAGAGGGCTGACCTTTACAATGGAAGGTTGCAGAAATCCAATTTGATCTGTAGTCACCTGTCTGCCTCTGCCCCTTTCCTGAAATGTCAGTCTTGTGGGGAAATTTGGTTATATAAAAGAAGAAATATCCTCATAGGCAAAAAAAAAAAAAAAAAAAGAAAAATAAGGGAAACTGCTCTTAAATATACTCCTTTCAATTCATATTCATTTCCAGCTTGTGCAGCAAAGCAGGCCACAAGTCTGCTCCATCTAGGAATTCTGAATAGAAGTTGCTCTCATGGATGTAGTCAGCAACTGCGTAGTTCAGTGGAGGATTTTAATTTAGGACAGAGAGAGAAATTGCCAGCAACAGATGCAATGCAGCGTGCAACACGGAATTTAAAGGGGGGAAAACGTGTGAATAGCACCGGATATCATTTGGGGAAAAAAGCAAATAGTGTGTTTGATTCTCACTCTATTTCAGCAGTGTAATTGAGCAGACATATGCTCATGGAGGCACTGGGTACCAGAATAGAACCTCAGCACTCTGCAAGCACCAGAGGCTGGAACCCAAACTCACAAGCTGGGAATCCCTGTCCCAGTCTGAGTTGTCCTGAAAATCCCCCAGGGGCTCTGTGGAGCCTCATCCTGAGCCAGGAGAGACCACAGAGCCCAGACTCTCTTCTCTCTGCACTGCTCTGAACAAGAGCAGAAAAGATTAATACAACAGGAACAGGATCCTGGGAGGATCGAGGTATCTGTTTGCTGCCCTGGCCCAGGTTATCTCACAGTACACCTATTCTTTGCCTTTCTAATTATTATTGAACTAACCAGCAAATTATTTGATCAGAACAGTTTTGAATTAACCTCCTGAGGGGCCTGAATTTCCCCAGGGCTTCGCCCAGGTGCCAAAACCTGGCTGAAACCCTCAGCAGCCAGCAGCTAAAGCGGATCTAAAAACCCCAGGATTGCACCCAGACTGATGCATTGTCTTTGTTTTCCTCCTGCCTGACAGTCCAAGCAGAGCAGGGTCCCTGAGACTGAGTCCTTACAATTTGCATTCTCCATGTACAATCCTTCCTGGCATTTCGCATCTAATAACTGTGCCTTTTGTTTATCTATAATCCACCCCTGTCACTGTATACCTGTAGTGCACCTTTATCTCTAGGCCTCCTATCTCCAGTACAGAGACCATTCAGCCCTGGGGCTTGTCAGTTTTATGATTCATGGGTATATTGTACCTAAGATCCTACAAAGAAGGTCTTGAAGTAATTTAAAAAAAAAAAAAGGGGGGGGAAAGGAAACAGGTATTTCAGATGGCATGCTGTGTGAAAGAAATCCCTTATTGACTAGTCTAATCTTGTATAATGTAATCTAATAATAAAGCCTGTTCCCAGAGGTACTGCTCAATAGTTGTTATAGTGTTAAAACATGTTTTATGCTGTGTTCTGAAACATATTAAGTGTAACAAAATTGTCCAGCTACTTCTTACATACCAGCTACTAAATATGGCATGAATGCTGTCAATAAAGTAAGCAGTTACTATATTTTAGATTTCTCCGAGGCATAGGATTCAGTTATACTTTCAGTAATCAATTAATTGGCTGCTCATTACTGGCCCAGATTGCTTGCAGGCTTCCTGGCTGTGCTCCCTCTCTGTGCTGGGTGTGGGACTGCTCAGGGCATCCCACCCTGGGTCTGGGGGATTCCAGGGGACTGCCTGCTCCTATGGGTGCACATTGTCCCTTCTGAGCTGGAACCACCACACAGCACTGCTGGACTGGTAGAAAACACCCTGTGCAGATGAGAAAGGCAGAGCTTGGAGGCTTGAGTGCATAGATTTTCCACAATATATTGGGTAGAGTTGAAGAGGACATTCAGTGCTTTATGTTCACCTCATCCTCAGCTTTTGTAGCAGCCTTGGCCTCTGGCTTCATGCCAGGCTCTTGTCTTGGACCTAAAAACATGCAAATATCCTGCTGGTGACTCCTTCCATAAAGAAGAGAAAATAAAACTCCATTCCCAAATAAACTCTGGGCATAGTGAAGGGCACAGAGATGCCACCCAAAGAACTGGCTGACCAAAGGGATATCCAGCTGCAGAGCTGGGATGGGAACAATGCACAGCTGGAGAAAGAGCAGAAACTTCCTCAGCTGAGCTTGGTGCCACTGGAAATGGCTGTGGAACAGCACCCAGTCAGAGCTCCTCCTAAAAGTCCTAAAAAAGAACCAAACAGCAGCAAAACAGCAGCACTGCCCTGCACAGGGAGGGGCCCCTGCACCCTCCCTGCGCCCCAGCCCAGGCAGAAATTTCCAAGTGAACTCAGTAACAAAAGGATCTGTCTTTCCAAGATGTTTTTCAAACACAAACCCCATCCTCTCTCTCAGTATTCGAATTTTCTTTGAACAGCTGCTGTTTTTTTCAGTGTAGTCATAGATTAGAAATTATATGTCTGGGGTCTGTTCTGATTATTTTTTATTGGGCGTGTGAATCACACAGAGTTGTTTCTGTTCCTTGATTAACTGAGACTCTTAGAACCAAGTTTTTAATAATAAATGTTGTATTTACAAATTCACAATTTGCAAATACTCTCCAGGCTTCTGTTAAATTGCTGTTTTCATGGAAACTTCTCTTGGCAAACTGACTTGTATAAGTTTAGTTTGATTTGTAGAAAGCAGACACAAATTGGGAGTGAAGGCAAAAAAAGATAATGCTGTTGGGTTTTGCTCCCTTGAATGTAAATTCTTGGAAAATTTGTTGTTAGACCGGTTGTAGGTGTCAGGAACATTCAAAAATAATGTTTTTTTTTCATATAAAATGACAAATCTAATGTATTCAGGCAATAGCAAAACCACTGACAATAATGTTGTATTATTGATAGGCTTTAATAGCAATAATTATTACAAATTTTGTTAGTAATTTAGCTGACTGATCTTTATCTATATATATGTGTGTTTATATATATATATATATGTTTTATACACTCTAGAATTAGCAAAACAAAGACCAGAATTTCATACTGACATCTATATTTTCATGTAATCAACATAACAGCATGCATGGGCTCTATGTGAAAAGGCATAAATGCTTTCCTGAAAATTATGCCAGCATTTGCTTTGAAGTGCCAAGGTATGTATTGTTCCTTCCAGACCTGAATAGGAAAATACAATCCAGGAACAAATATGAATAATTGAAACAGATTCTCAGTGTACTCCATATATGCAGTTACCATTAGCATAAGAGAAACATTGCCTTAAAACAGGTGATCTATCATGACGCAATTAGCAATTATTTATCACAGTAACAATCCAAATTGTGTCCTCAATATGCTTCATTGTATATTTAAATTAAATACAGGCAGTCCGTGTAAAGTAGAAATCAATCAATATATTGTAATTAATATAATCATATCTCTCAGGAGGTCTAGCAGGTGTGTTAGACACAGACACAGATACATATGGTGTAGCTTCTTCATACAACAGGACATTTGTGAGGTAGGAGAGCCTGAAATACAGACAGTAAAAGCAGATATATTAACCAATATTAAGCACGGGTACATCGTTATGGCCCATGAAATCGTTTGCCTTCATGTAGTCCCTGCATCTTTTCAGAGTACAGTAGAATTATCACTCTAGGAAACATTACGTGTTGACATCCAATTGGTGCTTAACAATAAAACAATTGCCTTATTAAATCTAAATTAAATCCTGCTCGAGATAAATTTAATTTCAATCGTGGCTTAAATGGCTTATGAGAGTGATGAATACTCAGAATGAAGCAAACCCAAGTCATTTGTACTGCCTTACCTTTCCAGACAGAGAGCTGTTTATTACTTTTTGCATAATTATTTTAATTTATTGATATCCCCTCTGCTTGCATGGAGTTATTTGAACAACCAGAACTACAGAGCTGTCAGATGCTTTCTAATTCTAACCCAGAGCTGCTAACATTCCTCAGAAACTTTCACAAGCAGACAGAGCCATTAACATCATTTGACCATTTCATTTCAGGATTCATTTTACACAGCTGGAGTTGAGCTGTTCTGTGAACAAGACATGTCTATAATTGACAAAACACAGGACTAACCCTGAGCCAGCAAAAAAAAAAAAAATATATGTTACATCAGCTAAAGGTGCTCCTACTTCTGGAGTTTCTTGTAACAGATTTTGTTTTCTATGTGTTATTGTGGATTTGTTTGGTTTTTTCCTAAGAAAGAATGGCTGCAACGTAATCCTCAACTGGTGTATAATTTAAATAATATCAAACAATAATCTAAAATTGATGCAAGCTCTCTGTTGCCATTATAATAATTTTGTAGATTATTCTAAAAAACTAACTTTTCTTTCTTAAGAAGACAATTAGAAAGGTATGGTCTGCATTTTATATTCCAGTGAATGGAACCCCTCAGCAGTCCAATTCCCTGAAAAATTTCCACATTGATTTGTAACCTTTGGGGGGAAAATTCTTAATTCTCCATGGTTTCTGATCACTTAGGCTTTTCTGGGCTTGGGTAACACAGCATGCCACATGTTTTCCTAACAAATTGCATTCGGACACTTTCCGACACTTTCATTATTTTAACTCAGGTAATAATTAGTCACTGTCAGAGCTAAGACTTAGGTTGCGCAAATCAGAATAAATTTACCTCGCTGTAGCAGCAGTCACAAATGAAGCAATAAATTAGAAATAGCAAATTGTTACGGACTTAAGAGATCACAACTCAGAATTGCTACCTGCAATCCAGGAAACGTTACAGCCCTGCCAAGATTTCCTTGAGAGCTTAATTTTTCCAGATAACTTCATGTTTTGAGAATGTTATTGCAAAAAGCCCTGGAGATATTATACTCATGACATTCCCTAAGAAAACACGGCAGGACTTTACTATTGCAGAAAAGAGGGGAAAAAAAAGAAAAAAAATAAAATGACCAAAGACTGTTTCTTATTAGTATGAAATGCATGTCTTTTGAAGGTCTTCAGGGTTCAGAGTCTCTCCCCCTCCACAGCTTCCCTCTCCCTTATCCTTACAGTTTGTATAGATTAAATGCATAGTGCAACCCCATGGGTTCTCTGTTGTAAAGCTATGTCTAATATGAGGCCACTAGACACTGTCACATAAAATCCATTAAAGTCCATCAGATGCACTGTCTTGGTAACATTCAGCTCATTGTCATTGGGCTGCTGCAATGAAGCATAGAGTGCCTGCTTTGAAACTTGATTAAAACAATTCATTAAAAGTAAGGCAACTAATCAGAACACAAGGGTTGTCTTCATGGGACTTGAAAAGTTCATTAGTGCCCCTGCTATGAAAAGCAGGAGTGGGAAAAAGAAGGAGGCAGGAAAGAGAAAGAGAGAGGAGTCCTCCTCCTCCTCCCCTCCTCTCTGAGCTGTTATCTAGGGGCTGGGAGCCAGTATCCTTCCCCAGCGCTTTAATTGGTTTGATCTGATCCTCCAGCATCATCTCAAAGCCTCTGTTTGAAATTGTTGGTCATTACAGTTTGATATCTCTTTTTTTTCATTTTCTTAAATAGCTATAAAAAATCCATTCCTAGCAGAGTTATTCCCAATTTCACCTCTCACCAAACCCAGAGATTTCATTACACAAATACCCTTCTGTATGAAAGCCCAGGAAGCAACATCTCAGTCTCTTTTACAGTGAGCGCTCAGCTTGTTTATATTCAAGATCTCCTCCAATTTAATTTTAACCCCAAAAATAAAACCATTTAAAATTGAAAATTATTTTGAATTTGTTAAAGCAATGCCAGTTCTAGAAAATAGAATTTAGGCTTTAGAACTCCTAAAAAAAAATGTTTAAATTCACTGTTTTCTTGACAAACAATTCTTTTAAAGATTCCTTAAAAATGAAGGGAAAAAAATACCCGCATGCAAATGAAATACACATGGGGAGGCTGCTTGCTGGCATCCTAACATAATGTTTGAAGATGGAAGGGGCTGTTGCAGGTCTGGCACACTGTGTCAGCTGTTTGCAGAGGTGCACCTAATCTGAGCAGGTAAATAGTAAATTCACAGAGACTGTTTCAGTGGTGCTAATGTTCTTGTGCATAGTAATAGTGGAGCAGCACTGCAGACACCCTTCAGGAGGGCCGTGATTTACGGGCCATGGGAAAGGTCCATTCTCTTTGTTCAATATAGACCATAAACAAAATTTGTCCAAATGACTGTTATGAAAAGTAGCTCCACAATATTGCATGAATCTTTCCACATCCTAGGCCTTATCTAAAGTTTATGCCTGGAAGATGGACTACTTGCATTGCAGGAACTCTATAGATTATCTCCATTACCGATTAAAGAGAGTGTCTTTTCCCGTGCCTCCTGCCTACCCATTTGTTACCTCCTTAAATGAGTGAAGGGTCTTTTGATTAAAGGGTTCTTTGCTCAGGAAAATACCACCGTATTTGCAAACACAAATGCATATATACGCTCTAATGAATAATGAAGGTTATTTATTGCTTGTGCTTGAAATAATGGTTGATTTTGGAGTGCCTTTCATAAAACCCGCATCAGAAAGTGTGTTACGTCCTGACATTTTCATTGCAGTTCAAGTAAAACAGTCCTCGGAAATTGTCTTGCTACCAAATTGCAATCATAAAGGCATGGCTTCAGACTCTCAGAATCACTTCAGATTGTGAACTTCTGGATAATATATAACATAAAGAGTTTAATTGAATCAGCCAGTTGGGTTTTTGCCCAGAAAAGTAGAAATTTAAATGCTGATGCAGCTTTAGCTTCCAATGACACCAGTCAGCACTCCTTAGATTGGATTGTAAATAATCTTATTTGAGGATATGCAGTATGATGGGGATATACTTGTCTGTAAACTTGCTAGCAAAAGTAATTAAATAATTCCATTGTGTACTAAGACATATGAAAAACCACTGACCCCAGAGAAAGATTCAATAAGTATTTACCAGCAGCTAGAAGAAAATACTGACTTTTTAGTAATTCTTTTCTTATTCTTGAGTTGCCAGGACAAAAGAAAACAGAAAGAAAATCAAGACACAGCAACAGTGAAATCTGTTTCTGCCCCATGATTGAAGAGCTTTGTGGCAAATGCTTTTCGGTCCACGTGGATGGTGATGTGAATCCACCATCTGAATGCACGTTTGGTTCACATCCCAGTGTTTCAAAGTTCACCTGGATTAGTGTCCTGAACATCTCAATAAGTCAGATTTTTCAGTCTTCAGCTACAACCGACAGAAACAGAAAAATAAATGCAAAGTCTCCCACCTGATCGAACATAAAACATTGCATTAAATTCAATGGGAAAAAAAGGAATGTGGTCAGTGGTTTTTACTGAAAACAATAATTAGCCCCAGCTCCCAAATGTCTCGATTTTTTTTTTATTTTCCAGAAGTTTCACACTTGCTTAATGAGAAATGCTAAAAGTGAAAAATTGAATGATTATAAGCTGCACATTTAAACACTTGCAACACCTTTAATATTTCCTTTTGCTTTTTTTCTTCAGAGACAATGTGAAAATGAACTATTGAAAGCATTAAGTGTAAATAGAAGAAAATGAAACAAAAAAATTCAAAAAAGTAAGAGCATTTTTTTTCTGTTTAAAAAGTACAAAGCTGCACAATTTCAGTGTTGTGGGGTTTTTACAATTCAAAATACAATTATCTCTTTAAAATAGAGTTCTCTGATCTTCAGTGAGGTGCAGCTATTCAGGACAAGAGGCACCTGAGCTGAAGAAGAGGAAAAACTGCTGCTTTAGGATGGGAGATGATGATCCTTTACTGCAGCTTTTTGTGTAGGGAAGCTGAAGGACTTGTATGAAATATGAATTAAGAATTCACTTTTCAGATGTTGTTGCGTCTCTGCCCAAACTCCTCACAGAGCTGAAATGCGGCAGCTGCTGTCACCCGTTCTGCTTCATGCTGTGCCATCATTAGTCCATGCAACATCAACCACATGTGCCAGACTGGATCACTCATTTGGCTCCACTGGATCTCTAAGAGGAGAATTGGGTAAAACCTAAGGCATTTCACAAAACAATGCGCAGCTCCTCTAAGACACTGAATCTCTACCCCACCCCGCACCGGTACTTTGCTGCCAAAATTGCTGTTTACAGAGAAGTATTGACATCAGAGACTGTTGATTTGTAATTTCAAAGATCATGTTTCACATAGAAGTACAATAGTGGCAATTTTATGGATCTAGTAGAAGTACAATAGCGGCAATTTTATGGATCTAGTCAAATTCCGGTTGGAGTCATCTTCCCTTCCTAGCGCAGTTATCCACAGTTTTTGCTGTTACAAAACAGAAACTTCATTCTACTTGGAAAATGGCTCCCTGTTGTAATAGCCAAGAATATGTCCTTGGGAGCATCCATTCTGTTTTCCTTATCTTTATTTTCATTAAAAAAATAACAAAATAGCTGTTTTTTCCTACTCAAACTTTCTGTTTCTGCAAACTGTATGGAGAGCTCTCAAGATATCTCATCAAGCTTCATTTTCTAATACCTTTGTTTTATTTCCCTGCACAGTCTTTCTGTTTCTTTTCCCTTTGCCTGTTTTTTCATGACAATTAGCACAATGCCTACAAGAAAAAAATCTGTAGCTGGTGCAAACCTCAACACAGTTGTTTCATCCCACTAAAGATATGACCAACCGTGCCTTTTGCCAGAAACACTCAAGATGTCTCCAAAATATTATACTTGCTAAGTAAGATATGGATGCATCTTTTTTTCTACTTTTTTTCCCCCCCCGCCAATTTTCAACTTATCAAAAGCATCTGAGGGCTGAAAAATATGATACAATGTGGTTAGGTCACCTTGTTCACTGCACAAAGTAAAAGGTACCTGGCCAAAGCAGTCCAAAGCAGCATTGTGGTCATTTTCTTAGTGGTCCAGATGTAGGTAGGGACCAGAAGTTTTGGTGAAAATTACACTGATTCTGTATTTCTTTTTGGTGCACAATTAGGAGTTCCTTCACCTGTTTCTGCAATGTAGCACTGACCCTCATTTTTCCACAGCTTTGTATCATAAGTAGCTCAGAGACGATGGAGAGCCAACAGCCCTCCTTCTCCCCAAAACTTATTAGCCACCAGACCTACTTCAGCTCCAAAAAATGTCAATATGTATCCAAAATCAACTTTGCAGATGAATTTTGCTCCCATTAAATTCCATGGCAGAAAAAAAAAGCCATATATAGGGTTTAATTTAATTGTGTGCATACAGTACTTGCAAAAAAACAAATAGCTTCATATTTGGATTTATGGAATTATTTTACTGAAAGAGAATTACATTACATATTTCAATCCCTGATGGCTACTAATGTTTTATTAAATACAGTGTAAATCCAGCTGCAACCATGCAGTAAAACCTCCAAGGGGCAAAAAAAAGGAAGGTTTTATATTTGATTTCTGCATGCAACCACTTGGTCTCCTGAATACTGCCCATATGCCACTGTGCTCTCCTTGACATTGATGTTTAATGGGGACTCAGTGTGCTGAATCTCAGCCTCAATGTACAGAAGGAACATGATAACCTTATGCACCACCTCCAAAATTTCACATATCTGACCCACTCACAAAACAAAACCTTGTGCTAAGCTGTTGTACAAAAGTATTTCATGTTGTATAATAAAATACACAGAAATTCAGTTTGTAGTAAGAGAAGTTTCATTTAATTACAGAACTTCAGGAAACAATGATGTGACTCTGAGGACAGTCACCCACAGTAATTAGCTTGAGAGTAAATCCATTTATTTTCTGCAATTTTTTCATCAGGACATGCATTTTCACTCTCATGTGCCCAGGGTTTGAAAGGTTTACATTACATAAAATTAGGACTATATAAACTATGAGCTTCATCTGTTTTCTAATATGATTGCCCCTTCTCTTCAGCAGAGTAGCCTAATTGATAGCCTCCATCGTATGCAATGCACGTCAATAAATACTGAACATGAATGTGAATCAATATTGTGTTAGTACTGGGATTAAGCAAGCTATTTTCTCTCTTTTTTTCCCCCCTTTTTCCAGAAGAGATGAATATAAGTAAATAAAATGACTGTTTGTCTGAAATTCTGCCTGGGGATTTAGTTTTGCATTTCACTGCAGGACCACAACACCAGAAGTCAACCTGGTCCCTGGTTCTTTGGTCCAATTTGAACAAAGGAAGCAAATGCCTCAGCAGAGTGCTGGGAAGGACAGCTCTTTTTCCTTTTTCTCTGAAAGCATAAGTGCAACTGTAGAGGCAAAGAGATTTGGCTTCTGATATGTTTTTTTTTTCCCTTTTTCAAGCCACAAATTAGAGGACAATTTACGAGAGCCCAGCCAAAAATTTATAGGCCCAATATTGACTGCTCTTGACCCTGTGTGCTATTTTGCAGTCTAAACAATGCCAAATCTCTGAGATGACCCAACACCATGCCAAAATCCATAGACACCTGATATATATTGCACAAATTTCTAAAGCATGGTAAAAGCACAACACAGTGATAAATGAGCACAATATTTTAGATCAGTCCTTGCAAAATGCAGAGCCCAGAGTCGGCAAGACTCAAAGGTTTCGGGAAATGAGGGCTGGAAAAGGAGCTCTATAACATGTGAGCTGTTAGATAAAAGTTCAGTTCTAAGCCCAGATCCACAAGATATTTTAAAAAATATCTGGGCACGTCATTGCGCATAAAAGCTCAAGTGCTTCATCTGTGGAGGAGGTCCAAAGTGCTTGACATTGCTCTCCCTGTCCTCAGGGGAATTGCCTCTGATTTCCAAAGGGTCAGAACTTGTTATCCCAATGGTGACAAAACCCCCTGCATCCCCCTGCCCCCTCCACAGGCCCTGCTAAGTCTTCCTTGCACTTATCACCTGCTTCGAGACAGAGGGCAATTGGGTTTGGGTTTGGTTTTCCAAAAATGCCCAAGTGAAAATGAGTAGATCTTAGGTATTTAACAGACATAGGAATTTAAAGTAATTATTTTTTCCCAGAAACATTAAACTATACAATCATCTCCAAAGATCTGGTCTTCAAAAGGGCTCAGCAGTGACGTAAATACAAAGGTTAATGGATAAATTTTCTAAAGACTCTAAGGCAGTGACAATGTTTGGCTTTCTGAGAGCTAACTTTTGGATTTAATCTGTTCATCAGCAGCATATTTAGTTAGGAGGTAGAAACACTTCAATATAAATCCTTTTCATCCCAATTTTTTTACAGAAGTGAAATCCATGCCACATCTGAAATAGCTGCCCTAAGCACAGCTCTTGGTAGAGAAAAAAATCAGTATTGCCTTTATAACTATTATTTTTTACAGAATTGGTTTATTAGAGAAGAAGCTGGGAGGTGGGTCCCCCCTTTTGCTGCCCTAATTACACAGAATCATTCCTGCACTTGGTTTCCCATTGCAGAGACATGAAGTAGTTTTCACTTATTCCTAACTAGATGTATGGGGATTTCTACACCAAAATTTAGCAAAAACTTTTTCATTATATTTATCTGAACATCTGTATGCTCATTTACACATGCAAATCTGCATTTTCTAAGTCTGTATTTTGTATATGCACAAGTGCATTGTGCACAGCAGGTAAAAAGTCATTGCAGTGACCTCTTAAAAAAGTGCTGCATTTCCTGCAACTGAATTTATTTACCTTAATACATTGAAAGGGAAAAGTACCATATTTTAAAGATGTATTTTGCAGATTATTTTTCCTGCAGCAGCAAACCATTTCTGCACAACTACTCACAGCAGATGAATTATCGTTTTCCTGCCTTGAATCTACAACAGTTAATTTAATCGGTGACTTGTGGAGAATGTATGGCTAAATCAAGCCTTCAGCTGAGGGCTCAGCTTAGTTTTCTGTGGCATCTTGTGTCACAATATGTCACATCAGTGTGGCTGCATGGGTGGATGGGTTACTCTTAAAGAAGGCATCAGTCTTAAATGGGTTTTTCTGAAAAGCCAAGAAACCAACCAAACAAAAAATGTTAATGAACTAGATCTCCATGTGTCAATCTGTTCTTATGGTTAATTACTGTACCAGTGGAGGAGTTTGGGGAGAAAAGGGGATGCAGATTTGCGCTGCACAGTCATTTCACATGGATCTTTTGAATTCCAATCTGTGCTGACAGAGCCTCTTAATCTGGACTACAGTCCCAAAGTACCTGGTACATTACGAAGACCACAAATTCCAACTTTTTTTTTTTTTTAATTTGCCTCCCACCCCTTTCCCCTTTGTTGCTATAGTAAAAATGTTTCTACTTTTCTACATCTGTCTGCTGTTGCCAACAAAACACTGGCGAACAGGAGGTGATCTTTCTGTTTTCGTTCCAGCAGCCTGGCCCTGAATGAGTTTAATCGGCTGAGAAACGCGACTGAAAAGGGCTTTGCTACCCTTTCTAACTTCACTGCGCTCAGGCTTTCTGTAGCCTAGAGAGTGACACCCTATGCCTTATTTCACTGTGGATTATTTAGAATGCTTCAATTGTGACTTGTCAATGTGGTCCGGGGTAGATCAAGGCAAAACCTCCGACAAGAAAACAGCAATGTGAATATGATGTGACTGACTGCCACACAATGGACTAATACCTCTTAATTTGGACTTTTAGCAATCGTTTACCATCCTTATGCACTTGAAGATTCCAAATCCACTCTTACAGAGAAGAAAAAAAGACTTTTTCTTCCCTCTCCCTCCTTCCCCCCTCCCCATAACTCGAGTGTATCGATCAATGTCTCTGTATGCATTTAATAGCTTTATTTCAAAGCACTTTACTCTTAAAAGCCCCTCTCACCAAGGCATACTATTGAAATACTGTGCAGGTGTAATTAAATGAGCCAATTTTTTGGCCTGGACTGTAGCCCTGTTTTCTCTTTGGCATTAGAACTCTAAGACAAGGTTTGGTCATTTCTTATTTCTGTGTAGCACTGAATTTGGGTTTGTCTCTTTTTTTTTTTTTAATTAAAAAATATAATTAAACTGAAATTAATCGGTTAAAGGTTAATAGATGTAGAGATTGACATCCTTAGTAAAAGTACTCCACCTGAAATGACAGTAGAGGAGACTTAATCTATTACTAGCTAGTTATGCCTGTACTACACCCAGGAGTACGTCAGCCAGGGCACCACTGAATTCCAAGTATCCAGTGACTTTGCTGTGGAGACTGCTTCAAAATTATTCAGCTACTGCTGATTGCTGTGACTTCATTTACAATGTTCACTGAGAAATGGAGGGGAACCACTCGTTTATTTCACACGGGAATTTTTCACACAACAGTTTTTTGCTCACTTCAAGATCGAGGGAAAGAGTTCAAAAATAGCATTTCTGAATACCAGCATGAATAAATTTCATACATCTCTTCAGATATTGTTTCTGTTCTTCATCGGGCACTTTTCACCAACACTTGTCTGCATGAAATTTTGCCCACAAAAAAAAAAAAACTGCAGGAGAGCCTTGTGGGCACTCGTGCACATATATCTTCACCAAAAGGGTTAGAAGGTCAGTTGAGAGCTCTTTGCAGTACGGGTGTCATCCAATGAAGCCAAATGAAACAGAGCTATGCATCTTAATCAGGCCTCGTGAATAGGAAATGCTCAAAGCAACAGTCATGGTAAATAGTCTGTGATTAGTCCACAAGCTGAAATCAGCCCCCAGACCCCACACACCAAACCATTTTGGGTTGTGCACATATTTGTAAAAACACAAAATTTGTCATTACATAAGTCGCAAGCAAAATAAAGGTATAAATTTCTCGGATGAATCGTTCAAAAAGGATAGAGTGCAGAGCTACAACCTGGGATGGTATTGAACTCAGTGACCTAGAGGTGAAGGGCTGAAGAGCCCATAACCAATCACCTTTGAATTTGGTGTCCAGGATTGTCTTTTTGAAAATTAAACAAAGACCCAACTGCAGTAATTGTGTCATCTTATGTACTTAAAGTAATTTCCCCAGCTCAGCTCAATATCTGTAGGAGCAAATGGAGAAATTGCCTGTTGTGCCACTTCTCTAAGGCTTTATATCTACTCAATTTTTTCCTCAGTGCTTTCCTACTGCTCTTCACAAAAACATTGCAAAGTTCCTCAGACCAGGCAATAAAATCCACAGATGTCTGAGTCAACAGAAATAAGCAAAAATAAGACTTTCACACAAATCCACAAAGGTGAGACAAAAAACCCCCACTTTTGCATAGCTGTTTTCTTTAAGCATTGGTCCATTTTTACTGGAGTTACTCAGTAAATACATTTATTTGTCAGGTCACAAATTAAGAATTTATACTCTTTATTTTTTAAAAAGGGAAAAAAATGCTGTGATGGGTGTCACTGGCTGCTTGAAGAAGAGTTTTCATTGATAGTTCTCAGGTTCAGTGTCTGCCTCAGAACCAAGCAGGCTTTTACAGCCCATGGAGAAAATCAGACTTGAAAGGCCCCTCTTGCCCCAAACCCATAAGAGCACCCTGAGCTGCTCCCAGATGAGATGCTGTCAGCATTTCTACCCTCTCTGTAAGGGAAACATGTGAGATGCCCCAAGAATCCCAAACCAAGGCAGCAGGGCTAGAGAAAGCACCTCCACTTATTTACAGGCCCTGGAAAAGGAAAATCTTCCCTGATGCCTCCTACTTCACCCCAACATTTTGGCTTTGAGTTCACTTCTGTATGTAGCATGTTCCCATCCCGGATGAACAGACTAATAATGAAGGCCAAATTCTGCTAAAAACACCATTACCTTCTTGGAGCAGAACTGTTTCCTTCACTTTTTGTCTAGAAAACCTCAGGCCATCTCTACCTCAGCTGAACCATGTGCTCAGCCAGGGTAAGCCAGCGTGAACTCCACTGAACTTCAATGTTGTTGATTTACAACGCCTAAAACACTGCCAGAAGGCATAATTAGGATAAGAGCAGCCTAAAAAATAAATTTCCCTCTTAGAGTCACAGAATCATATAATGGGCTGGTTTAGAAGGGCCCTTAAAGATCTGACCTAAACCAGAACAGAACTAGCTTTAAAGTCTCCTGCAAGACTAAAAATAACCCTTCCAACTAATTATGCTTATGTTACCTCCTCCAGCAGCAACTATTTGGTTTCATCCTAATCTTCATACTTACCCATAATTACCATCTCCTTTGACATGACTAACTAAAAGTGGGTATTAATATGGATTTAATGTTGTTTCTGAAATTGGTGGGGGACCGAGGGTGGCAATGACCCTACTTTAACTTTGTACTAAAAATGTGTTGATCTGTGGGTTTTGGCTGCTGCTTGAATTTGACTTGAAGGTTGAAAGTAAACACATCACTCAAGCACATGGTGCATGAATTAAGGTCTTTCTGTCACCAGCCTCTGCTTTTTTTCCCTACTCTTGGGTCACGCACCCCAGAGTCCCCCCTCCTTTCCCCTTTCCTCTCGTGGGACCCTGGGGAAATATTTCTCTTGACATGGACTCCTGCATGGCAACACCTGCATTTCTTTCAGAGCACATTTCCATGGGGGAAGGTTTGCTTTTCTCTTCATTTTTTTTTTTCCCTCCCCAGAAACTTTTTCTCTAAGAACAAGCAGATTTCCCTAGCCACTCTACAGAGACCTGTTGCATTTCCAACAGTGGAAAGCACACTGCCTGAATTTGAATTCCCATACAGGAGATTACTTTCCAAAAATATGTGCTTTAAATGAACACAGTCCATTTTAAAATCTTTGATAACATGGATCATGATAGAATTGAACATATAGTAAAACCATAATAATAATAAGATAATAATAATAATAGTAATAATAGCAATAATGCATTCAACATACCTTAGGCAAGATTACATGTATGAGGGTTTGCTGTATCAGAAACCTCCCCCTTAGAGGATGCCATTTTGGAGAGCAAAAATGGTCATTTGTTATAGATGAAGTAGCTCCTTAACAAAATAAAGCTATCCTGTAAAACAACTTTTCTAAACACAACTGTCTACACCAGGGCTTGTGCTGATATAAATGTGTTAGTCGAGGTGTCCAGGAGGGAAGATTGTTCTTTTTTTTATTTTTACACACTAACTGACATCTTTATTCTGGGGAACAAAATTAAGTGTAAACCAAGCATTACTGTCTACAGCATTTTCTTGAGGTCAGGGTTTCCAGGGAATAATAGAAGGAGAAAGCTTCCTAAAGACATATCTTTGTGGAGTAGGGATGGGGGTTCCAATTTACTAGTCTTCATCTTATTGAGGGCAATAATTTCCCTGAAGACTTTATTGGCAGGGCATCACTGCAGAAAACGTTTGCTGCCGGCAACCCTATTATTTTCCATGAGAAATACAGTCCCGTGAGAAAGCACGTTCTCACTCTATTTCTGTGGGAAACACCAGGAGAAGAAGAATTCCAAATCCCGCGAGACCGAGCAACTGGAAACAACACCAGAAGCCCTCTTGTTTGTGTAACTTATTGCAAAAATATCAAAGGAGCTGGGGGGAGGAAAAGGGGGAGAGGAAAGAACATGTTTTCATAAAATTTTCAGTTTGCAGGAGCTCTGTTTTTTTAAAAAAAATGGATTTATATTTGACAGCCCAAAAATCCCAAGGATGTTCAGTCTATTTCAGTTGTCAATTTACGATCTTTAAAACATTTTTAAAATTGACTGAACCTTAACTACATCCTACCTCATCTTGTACTAGCCAAGTTTTACAGATGCCATCTTAAAAATCAATTCAAAGAACAGCCATAAACTTGAAAGCTTCCTATTTGAAGTGTATATGGCAGAATGCAATTTTGTTTAATTTTAATTGACAGAGATGTCAGCCTAAGAGAATATTTTAGAATATTAGTAGGAACAGTAAACTCATGCCTTGACACTTTTATGATATAATGGTATAATTCTCAGGAAAAAAATCACCACTGTCAGGATTTACACAAAAGCAGTACATGTTTTACTTTTTCCTCAGTAAAGGAGTGACAAATGTATTACTAATTACACAATTACTTTATTATGGAGAACCAGTAATAAAACCCTTGACGTAGCCTCAGAAAATCTTAGCTTCATTTAAAAAGACAGATTTTTTTATTATTTTTTTTAAATTAGTATTACACGTTTTCTTGAGAGGTTTTAGCCTGTGGGATCTAGCTCAGTTCACTTGCCTCTGCATTTTACAATTCAAAAAAGCATATTTGTGATGCCTGTTTGTTCCTAAGGAGACAAATCCTCAAGTGGTGTAAAACTGCTGTTGCTACCTGTTTGGGCAAGCTGAGAATTAAATTTGAAGTAATATAATCACTTACTACAAAAAGATCCAAACAAATGATTTCTCTTGGTTTTCTTGGAAACTGATTTTTATATGTCTATTTTTTGATATGATAAATCAACTTCACATCAAGAAATAAACGCATGACAGCATAAACTACTGGTGTGTGAAGATCAGATGATAGAGAACATAAATAGGAAACTTCCCTAAATGTGGCAGTGGCTAGATTCTGTATCTACTGGGAGTGGATGATGTCCTACTCCAAACTATACTCACTGCATCCTTGAACTGCTGCTGTAAAGAAAATTCCCAGGCACCAGGGAGGATGAAAGTGATGCAAAGGGAAACTAAGGAACTTGGTGCTGCTGTGCAATAAATATAAATGTTCCCTAGCTCCTCGAGGCCTGATCTAGGAAGCTACTTCAATATGCAGCTGACTTTCAGCACACGAGTAATCCCTTTGACTTTAAAGAATTAGTCATGTGCCTAAAGTTTAGTGCCCTGCTGGATTGGGCCCCAACCTCCAAAACAAAGTATGGCCGCGATTCAGTGATTAATTATAGCCCTCAGATGGACAAGCCAGTTGGGTGAAACAAGAATTGGCCCAACCCTTTGCCCTTCTCCGAAAACAAATCTGAATAAAGGTCAAAAGAGTTTAGTTAAGGATGTACTTACCAAACTTTCCAACCTTTTGAGGATGCATCCACCACTAGCAAAGGCTCAGGCATTGTGTCCCTCCGGGAGTCCCATAGGCGTAGTCGGTTGTAAACTCATTTTCCTATATGGTCAGGCACGCGTGTGGGGGACAGGAATGAATGACAATGTGGAATGGCCAAAGCTGCTGTCCTGTGACCATGGAGCCTTTAATATGGAGGCAACGGAATCAGGATTAAGAATTGCAGCTGCTAAGATGCTAAACCCCACATACAGCTCCTATGGCTCAGATGTTATCAAGCGTAAAATCTTTTGAATAAAGCCTTACATGGGGGCACCATTGTAAACTGCTTTCCCAGTTAAAGCCTTGGCGTAGCAGTAAGAGGGAAAAGGTTGTATTTTGCCGTATTATTTTCAGTAATATGTCAAAGGCCACTGAAATCAATTCCCATTAATTCTAAAGGGCCTTCCATAGTAAAAATAATGCCCAGTAAAAGCACTATAATGAAAACACTGTTTAAACTATCCTGCTCCTCTAAGGATGGCCAGAAACTGATTTTCTTCAGTGAGATGATATTGTAAAAATTCCAGTGTTAATTTCTAGTATAGAAGCTTAAGTCAGACAGGTTTCTGATGAATTGACTCAGAAGGAGTCAGTGTGATTTTGGAGTAGTTTTTGCTTTAGTCTCTGTTTACATTTGCTTATATCTAATCCAGATTTCCTCTCTTTGGTATTTATGTCAATCTCTGTGTGACATGGCATCAAATTCTAATCCCAGCACTGCCACTGGAGCCGTGGTTCTTGTCTTGGGAGTGACATGAGTGAAAAAAAGACACAGTTAATATTGCAGCCTATTTAGGACAGAAGTGGTGGAATTTATAGTTATGTAGAAAAATGACACAAGATTTCTGTATCCCAGAGCCAAATGGATTGGCAAATCCAGGTAAAGGCTCCACATCATGGATTTTAAATCAATCTTTTCTGCTAAAATCCTGTTCAACGTAATGTTCTAATGCTATCTGATGTGTGCCTTCCCAAAATCTCAGGATTGGTCCCTACATCAGGAGCTTCCAATTTAAAACACATTTCCACTGAAACAATGTCAGGTTCCTGGAGCCCAAAAGCCATTTTCACACCAAGCCCTAAACTATCCCCTGAAATATATTAAATTGTCCCCAGAAAAAACAGCATTCATAACAAGTTTTCTAGGATTCTTGTAACACAAACAAAAGTTGTTTCCAGTAGAAAACTTCCTGTGGTTTTCCTTACCAGAGCTGTGCTTATTACACATGCTGGAAGGGAACACCATGGGCAAAAAACCAAACCAATATCCAAGGTGAACAGTTATTCCCTGAAAAAAAAATGCTGGTCATTGACCTAACATTCAGATGACTGACCAGATTAACTACATACCTCATATTAATTTACAGCCTATGATCACCCTCACTTATGTGCATTTTCCCAATACACAAGCCATGATAGAAAACTTCCGTCATACATATGAGAATTGCATACCATATGTATCATGGAAATTCAAAGGACAACACAGTCTTCAGTATTTTTCCCCTAATTATTCTTGAACTTTTTGATGTTCAGCTTCCTGTATTTTATGCATCGAATTTAACCCCATGCAGAAATAGTATAAGTATTTTCAATCTAAACCAATTTATACAGTTTTTTTGACTGAGGAAAAACAACAACAACAAACAGACAAACAAATCAAGGCCACAGATTTCCAAGTCTGAGACCACAGTGTATAAGGCACCTCTGTGATGAGCAGCATAACAAAACTAGCAGTTTCTGCCTCCTTGAAAAGTTGAACTAGGAGCAACCACATGAGTGGAAACACCATCAGCAAGGATAGACATTATGGGAGATTAGAAATGGACTGGCAAGGGTAGCGGGAAGGCTGAAGGTGAAGATATTTAAGACATAAGAATAGGTAACAAGGAACTGATAGGATTATTCTTTATTTTTGTGACAGAGATGGGTGGGAAAACAAAAGTCTCCTCCATCAGAATTTCCCCTACTCACTCACGCACAACAGGCACTTGGCCCATGTGAAGGACTAACTGGCTGCTTGTAAACTGTCATGTTCTGATATTAAAGCCATTTTTAGCAGCAACTTGGCCAAGCAACGTGTGTGCATCTGCCACCCTGTAACACAGCCACGGCTTCCGTCACGCTCTGAAGAGAGCACCACACCTGGGTTGGCATCTCCCATGCCAGCTCTCAGCCCTCTGAGGCTTGCATCAAATTTAGGGGATTATCACAGTTTAAAATGCAGGCTTTGTAAACAGAGAGTAAAAATAGTCATCACGAAAGCAACAGAGTCATGCTTTGTGCTGCTGAAAAATTACGGTGGAAATGCTTGGTGGCACGCCTTTTTTTCAGGAGCTATTTTTAAATGCATCTAGTGGTTTTTTGGACAGTATAAAGAGTTTCAGTTCATGTTATTGACTAATAGGCTATAAAACCTCAGGTGTAGTCAAAAAATAGAGCTGATTTTTGTGATCCTTAAAGGGTTTCAAGAACTACATGAATGCCCTTTCCTTGATTGTCCAGAACTTCATATAGCTTACCAGATAGAGACCCTGGAATCAAAATCTGTTAAAGTCAATGAAAATATTTCCATTGGCTTCAATGAAAGCTTCATTTAGCCTAAAAATAATCCATTATGTGAGGCAAATTTGCCCACTGAGTTCTGGCCAGATCTGATTTTAGAGGAGTTCAACTGGAAATCATCACTCATTCTTCTGGACACTGTGAAGAAAAGGGCTTCTTTATTCGTCACCTCAGACTCATTAGGTTTAAGATCAACCATAGAACTTACCACATCTAACTAGCAATTATTAAGTAACCTTTTTTTTATTACTTTTGTCCTCTGCACTGCATAAAATCAAGGTCTTTGTGTTTGGGGATGCATTGGTTGTAGGTTTTTCTAACATCAGTATCTTACTCTGCTTTATTGGCTCCACATTTTTTCATAAGATGCTGCCAGTGTGGATACATGACAGCCAAGCCCTTCCTAAGTCATATCAAAATTACAATGTAATACAAAAGAAAAAAAAAAGGGGGGCAAAACAACCCACAGCATCTGACTTCTAGTAATATCTGGCATGATATTTTAAGGTAAGCAATAACAAGAATGTGTCATATAAACATATAAAAGAACACAATTCTGAAATCTGTAAGAAAATCTGATTTGGCCACCAGCTTTTACACAGATTATCTGTTAGCTTCTATTTCTAACAAACCGTGTTATGAGATCATGCTTCTCTGTCTCATTTATCAGCCAGTTTCAATTTTGATGACAGGAGGAGGAGGGAAAAAGTCTCAAAAGATAATAAAATCTCTCACAAGTCTCACAGATGCTGAAGTTCACAGAAATGAGGGTTGGTTAGCAGAAAAGGACTTGAATTGGAGCCCCCAGTACAGAAAAGGGTGAGGTAATTTATGTGTGGTTCTACAAAGGACAAAGCTGTGAAAATTTGGCTTTTGCTTCCAAGCAGCGTTTTGGGAGGTTCACATTATACAGAACAAACAAGCACAATATTGAGTGAATACACATGAACTGGGACAAATTTATTTTGCCATGATGATCACATCACAGTGGATGTAGAGGCTTGCTTATGAAGGCAAAGTTTTGGGAATGGCCAAATGGTTTAGAAAGGCCAATTTGTGCTAAATTCCCACACCCCCTGAAATGTGAGATTTGCCATTGCATAGAAAAACTGGAGTGGTTTATGGGTTTTGTTGCTTGGAGGCAAATCTCCCCACACAATGACCTTCAAAGTATATTTTTACACCCCCATGGGCTCTCAGATTCAAAACCTCCTGCAATTATTGGTAGCCAAAAAGGATTTGCAATGGAGCCAAGATTCAACCAGCTTTCTGCAACACTTGTTCATGCATATGACTGTACTCCACCAAATCCACCCCAAAGCCTAGAGAGAAACCCAAACCATGGTTTGGCATCTTCCTTCTAAAATAATACTGTTTTACCCACAGAAAAAAAGTTCAAAATGGGAAAGCCATCCAATTTACCAAATGACCTAGGGTCTGTCACTAGTCTTCGCAGTGACTCTGGACTTCATTTCCCATGCCCTCATTTCCCCAACAATAAGTTGTATAAACCTCCACCACAGATCAGCGCTAGATCTGAAAATGGAAGTCACTGCACAAAGCCCAGGTGTTATTAGTTGGGTTTTTTAATAGAATATGAAAAGTGGTCTGTAAACCCCAGCAATAAGAAGCAATGGGAGAGCAGTAGAGTAAAAATAGATAAATTGGATCACTTAAGCAGTAGAAATAGAAAACCTTTCTTTCATTTTTATGTGATACAGAAGGTTCATTATGTGCTGTATCGACAATATAGTATTTTTCAGTGTCACCTGTTCATTAAAGAGTCATTTTAAAGGCAGTTGATGGATTCCAGTATCCCACAATTCATCTAATAAAACTATTCATTAGTTTGTATATTTTATCTCTTTTCCTGCTGTTCTAATAATCCTTAAATAAGATGTCCCAAAGGTACTGATTCTGATCTCACATCAGTGTGTATTAGTAAATCCATTAAAGTTAATAGGCTATTGTCCATTGATGTAAGAAAATCAAGGCTAATGAGGCTCCTTGAGTATGCAAAAATTACGGGATGGGAACCTACTGTCATTAAATATTTTGGAAGCTTATGTGACTTTTCCAGATAGGACATATTTTTCCTTAACACAGCTTTCAATAGAGGTGCATTAGCCTCTAGTGGCTGTAGAGGTGATATATTGTATTGCTAATTTAAAGGATTATGCATGAAAAGTGAATATATTGCAAGAATTATGAAGTCTTGTTTGACTTCACTTTTCCACAAGTGTACTTCGTCATGCTTTAAATACTTCGCGGATTTGAAAAGCACAATCAAGATGCTGTAAATTGGGGTGAAATAAAAAGCTTATTAGCACGTTCTTAGGGCAGATTTAGGTTTGGAACGTTTTCTGTGTGACTGCCATCATTACTGCATTTATACCCAAGCAATGCCTCCACCTCTTTGATTGGGAGCATGTGTGAGCCCGTGTGTGCACGCACGTGCAGGAGGGGTCAGGACATTTATTAAAGCAGTCAATAAGGCAGGCACAGGACAGGCGTCTAACCCTGGAATATATTTATATTTATACTCATTTCTGATATGGAAACTAAAGAGGAAAAATCAATTGGAATCCAGCGTTTCATTGTCCTTCACCTTGACTCTTTGGTTTAAAGTAAGCAGTTAAAGAATAAACATTGCTGGGGAGAAATAAATAAATAAATAGATGAAAAAGCCACTCTCTAACATTATTAGGACTTCCAAAGTAAATAAAAAGTGGTAGAGCTGAGAGCAAATTGCTGCAGTGGTGCTAGGGAGAATCCTGATTTTAGCACCGCTGTACCAAATTTGTCATTTAGGAAAGCTCTTGTTCCCTTTATTGAGTTCCACTGTAGTGAACAATTTCTGCCTGCATCCCTCGTGTGTCCTTTTGGTTTATTATCTTTCACTGTGAATTGAGCATCCACAATCAGTTTCACAGGAAGCCTAATTTCACACACTGCTTATACATATGATGAGGACTTCCCTCTCCCTTCCCCCCCCCTTCCCCACCCCTTCTCCCAATGTTCTTATCAAATGAAGAATTGTGGATAAGGGTTAGGTGCAGATAAACATGAGTGTAGCACTTCCAGAAAGGTCATGATCCCCCCATAAGGTGCTTCTTGTTATGCCTGACCTTCAGATTTTCATCATCAGCCCGCCTGACAACTTAATAATGCAGAGGTGCAGGATTCATTTCTCCCCTCTGAGAGCGCCAGTACGGGACGCCCTTTTCCCTGATTATTTCCCTGCACTCCCGGCTGCCCTTTATAAGCCAACCAGAACTCCATCAATCATGCTCTTCTCTCCTTCCCTCCTCAGCCCCCAGTCCTGAAAGCTGGAAAGCTGCAGTGTCCCCTTTTGTCTTGCGCTGCCACACAGCTAAAACAACAACAGAAAGGACTCGATGCCTGAAAGCAGCCTGTGCAAAGGCAGCAGTCCACCTTCCCATCTATAACCCAGAGCCCTTCAGCCTCCCTCCATGCTGATCCTGTTACCTTACAGAGCAATTCCTCCTGGGCTCTGTGAACTATCAATGGAGGGGAGAGATTTGAGTTGAAATTTTGAGTTTTGATCCCATTTTATTTGCTCATTTTTCCTCCTTCCCCTCTATTTTCCCTTTCTATTCCTGAACTTATATTCCTACAGTTTAATGATAATTAAATGAAATTTTTAAAAACTTTCTGGAATTATTTGCTCACATTTTTTTTTCCTTCCAAAGATAAGGGAGAGGCAAAGACTTGATATTTTCATGGTGTTAAGCATGTCAATTTATAGGAATGAAAAAACAGAAAAGTTTGGAAGAAAGTCCTCTTAGGATTAGGAGGATTTTGGTACTGACCAGATTGTAAATACTGCAACAAACTTATGCTACAAAATATGTATTTACTTTCCCCCCCCCCCAGCCTTCCCAGTGCTTTTTCAGCCAATGATTCCTAGAGTGAAAACAGGATGATAACACACCACGAGCATCTGGTGAGAGCAAAGTACAGTATGTTCCCTGACAGAGCAGGGATATGCCAAGGCCATCTCCTATTGCCTAAAGCAGCTGCCATTTGTACCTCCAGGAGGGGAAGTATCCCCTGGTAAGCTCCAGCTCAGCTGGGTATGAGAGCTACACCATACCCAGCAAGCAAACTCAGATCCTAGCCTGCCCAGTGGCAGCAGGATGCAAATCTGTGCCCAGCTGGATGGAGGAGTTAATGCTGCAGCCCAGCTCACCCATTAAGGCACTGTGCCGGATCTGTAAGGATAAATAAATAAATAACAGAGCTGCATGAAGCACCGTAAAACCACTCGTTTGCCAAAGATCAGCATTGTGGCTGAAATTAAGTTTCCCTCACTCCTCCTGTGCCTGGATGCACTCACATAGTGCTGGTGCATGAGGAAGACTAAACTCATGACTGTGGGGTTTCTTAACTGAACCATCACCTCCCCATGGAAAGCAAAAACCTGCTTAAAAGCAGAGAAAACAGCCTCAGCGTTATTCAGCCCTCCAAACAGGTATTGTGGGACTAATTGGGAAGCCCCTGAATAATGTTTTGCCACCTGAATTATTTCATACATCATAGATCTGGAAAATCCCAACACAGATTTAGAGCCTGTAGTGAAATATGGAATTATATTTACTCATTTCAAAGGCTAAATATCTCTTCAGAGCCTTCTTTTTCTTAGTAAAAATAAGGAAAAAAATAAAAACTTCCTATGAAGATTTTCCTTCAAACTAATAACATGTCAAAGACTGCAAACTACCATCAGCAGAGATCTGGAAAAACTAGCAAATGTTCAGGAGATTTGCTGAAAGAAAGAACAGGGAGTTCACCCTAAATCCCATTGAGTCAATTAGTGTTGCTTCTAACTCCAGTATTCTTTGGGCAAAATCCCAAAGGATCTTCTGGTTCATTTTCAGGCTTTTCTCCAGTTCAGTCAAGGGTCTAAAACAAGTCTAAGGAACATATTAGAAAGAACAGAAAACACATGTCAAAACTAATCGGTTGGGAAAAAAATCTCAACAAACAGATGAAAGAAGGAAGGAAGGAGGAAAGAAAGGATAGAAAGGATGAGGCACAGCAGAGAAAAGGGAATGAGAGACTGGAGAAGAAAAATAGATAAGTGATAATGATCTACAAGTGAGGGAGAACTTGCCAGAGGGAGAGAGGCAGGTTTGATCAGTGAAGGGAAGCACAAACAAATGAAACAGAAAAAACAGGAAGGAAAGTTAAGCAAACTTGTAGATACAGAGGAAAAGCAACCGGAAACCTGCAGTGCCCAGTATCCTTTCTTGAACACTGGGTGCAGGAAGTCACACTTCAAAAGGCCAGGCAAGAAATGGGGACCTGATAAGAGTGATAAAGATGCCCTTATCGCCAGATCAAAGTGGTGGAGGGAGGAAAAGAGGGAAAGAGGGAGGGAGGAGATAGAAGGACAAAAATAAAAGGAATAAAGCCCAAGCTGATCTTAAAAGAGACTGGAGCTTTTGTGTTTGTTTTTTTAATTTTCATCCCAAAATGTGTTATGCCTCCTGCTATGCCTGCTTATGTCTCCAAGTGGGGAGCACTCCCTTGGACGATAAAACCACTCCCAGGCCAAACTCCATTTAAGCTTCACAACCTGC
This sequence comes from Ammospiza nelsoni, assembly GCF_027579445.1. Lineage (NCBI taxonomy): Eukaryota > Metazoa > Chordata > Aves > Passeriformes > Passerellidae > Ammospiza > Ammospiza nelsoni. The sequence goes on along the minus strand of NC_080646.1, from coordinate 5,068,589 downwards.
AGCAAATGCAAATATTCTGCTTGGCACCTCTTCCTCATTTCAGTCTTCATCAGCTGCAGCAGCAGCAGTGCCAGTGGCTGTCCACAGCCCCTGGGCAAGGATTTCCTGGCAGTGCCTCATCTGGGGCCCCGACTGCCCTGTAGGCCCCAGGATGAGCACGAGGAGCTGCCACAGCCTCTGGTGACACTTTTGTACAGCCCCACACAAATGAGGCACAAAAGGGCGCCCAGGGTCAGGCTCTTCTCTGGGTTTGAGTTTCCCTCCATGATTTTGTAAAGGAGGAGGGAGGTTGTCCTCTACTAACCTTTGCCAAGGGAAAATGAGGAATCGCTTGGATGCCGACCAGAGGGCCATGGCTGCATCCAAGCCCTTGCAAACTGACTTGGCAAGGGAGGATTCTCTCGAGGAGTGAGGAAAACCAGAGAGATGTCAGTCAGGGAAGTAAACACCATATGCTTGTCTCCCAGCATCTGAGGGTTGTGAAGTGGACAGAGCAGAGAGGCTGGCAGAGCTGAGAAATAGGGCAGAGTAAATCAAGAGACATTCTCCTTCCTCTGCTTCCCAGAGGAGCTGCACAGACCCGAGCAGTGAGTTCCTCCTAAATCCAGGGGCTCTTCAAAGCTGATTGGTGTTTTCCATACTGATTATTTACGCTAAGCCTTGATTGAATGAACTGTAGGTTATAGAGAGGTGACTTTTTTTTGAAATGTATGAGATAAATCCTTCTTCGTCTAGAGGGCAAACAGCTAGTGAGAGAAAGGGAGAGACTTTAATATGGTCTACTTGGCTTTAAATAAAAAATAAAACCTTCTCCAGCTGTTTTTTATTTTCTTTTCTCAGTGCTGCAAAAGTTTGCAGGCAAAGGTTGTCCAATATCTCCAATTTTCATAGCAAAATGTTGTCAATTGACTCACGTGAGGGTAGCAAAGGTAGGAGGTGACTGCTCCTTTTCTACCTATTCCTTCCTTCAGTTTAAATTTGTATCAGGACCAACCATGATTCCCTTTCAAGCCTTTTCCAGAAATGCTATTAAAAAGAGGGGACAGACTGCAGAGACACCAGTGAGATTCCAGTCCATGAGAAAATTTAATTCCTCAGATCCATTGGTAATTACCCATCAGGTTGCTATTGTTTTAAGAATTGGTTTTAAGCATTTTGAAAACATTTTGAAAAGACAATGCAAAGGTTAGAGCTATGGAAATAGAGAGTTGAGAAGGCAGCCTGCAGACACAAAGATAGGATGTTGATAAGACAGGTTGGTGAGGAAGGAAAAAAATTGCTCTAAGAAATGATTGAACTTCAGGTTAGAGCAAAAGCTTCTGCAATGTGTAATGTTGTATTAACTTATCCAAGACATATTTTGACAGCTCTAAGAGGAAATAGCTGAATTAGAAGTTTTACAAGTGTAATCTCTGACAGGTTTTACACCAAATATTTACTTTTTTATTCATCAGGTTAATAAACTCATAACCTTCTCTCGCACTGGTCATTTCCTGATGGGATCCAATTTTCTCCTATCTGGCAGCAACATGCCCATGTGTTCAAAGCAAGTTCCAAATACAGGTTTGGCTTCAGAGGAGCCATTCAGCTCAGAGGAGGTGGCTCTGAAGTCACCAGCTCTGAGCCTTTTAGCTCATCTCATGATGATCAACACAAATTTAAACATTCCAGGAGTGTCGTTCTGTTCAGCAAAGCTTTCCATTCCCCTTCTTAGCTTAGCCCAAGAGATTCCTGCCTTTTAGCTTACAATTAGGAAGCTTTTCTGAGTTCTGTTCTGTCTCAGTTTTAAGCTCTATGAGAAACTGATATTGAGAGTAAAATATTCTCCCTTTTCCTCTGATTCTGTTTTTTTGTCTATCCCATATGCAATGCACACAGCAAGTCCAGCTATCATGAATGACTTAGAAATTACACTCTAGGACATGAATTTTATTTTGTGTGGCAAAGCATGTTCTCTCAGTATCTACCATGAACAGCCATTAAAAATCTCCTAATTCACTATAGTAAGAGGAATGGTGTCAATAAGTGGGTAGTAAGCAATTAGAGAGTACACCAAACTGGAGAATCTTTCAAAAAAAAACCTCACCTAAGTTGTCTGTACACTTAAGGCTTTTTTTGGTAATGAAAAACTCTATCAAGGAAAGTTAAAAAAAATAAAAGCAAATGAAAATTATTGAAAAACAATCTGGTTATATACAGTAACCCCCCAGAAAACTGTTTTCCCTTTAAAAACACTAAAACTTCTAAAAAACCCAACTTCCTTCATATCAAGTCTAACTCAAAGACTCTTTTTTACTGTGTTCTATTTTTGATTTATCATTTGAGACTTAAAAATTCCTCCTGACCAAAGACATATGGAAAATCAATCTTTTGTCATTTTATTATTTTTATATTCTTTTTTAATGATATGGTATAAAAATCCAATTCTAATAAAGGACATATATAGCATAAATACACTAAGACACTTTTATATCAGTGGAAAAATCTGTAGCTATTTAATACCCTGATATGATGGGTAAGGGCTTAAAAAAAACTTCAGAGGAGCAACCTTTTTATTAAATTAACAAAAATAAATATTAACTTCTGAAATATGTGATAGAAAATCTTTAATGCAAAACCCCCAAAGTATTCCTTCAAAGAGAGCTATCAGTTCCTAACCCAAGTCCCTAGAAAATGATAATTTTTATCTGCTAAATATTTTCCCAGGAATAACCTTTGTATTTGGTGAAAAGTTGAACAAAAGATAATGTACAAAATAAAATTTGTGTGGAAGGAGCATATCCTACATGAAACTGAAATATGAATTTCCATAGGACTCCTTTACACCTTTCTGCTAAAGCCTTTCTTTTTCAATTCTTCCTAAAACACTTCATCCAATTTTGTCATGTCCCAGTTCAGTGATCAGTTCCACCACTATCAAAAATTTCCTTTTATTTTTTTCCCCTGTTGGACTATTTTATGTCCCTGCCCTTTTTTTACCAAGATATTCCAAGTTGTGTCTTTTTTGCAAACCAGCTATATGCTTGTTTAAAAACAAAACTAGCAGAAAGCTCTTTTTCTCTATGAATTATACATCATTATTATTATTTATTTTCTAATATTTCTTATTTAAAACCCAGAAAAATAAAATTTTCAATACATTTTCCAGTCAGTTTTTAATTACTTCATTCTACCACTCCACTGCGAAGTCTTCCTAACACCTCCCAGCGTGATTGTTTCCTGCTAACAGAGACATTTTGCAGACAGATTGAGTGTCAATATTATTAGCAGCAAATTATTCACGTTGCGTGAATAGCCTCACAATCCTTATTTACTGCGAATATGCAGGAGCCTATTGTTTTTTTAAAATAAGTTTTACTAAGTTCTCAGGGCTATGATGGCATCTTCTGGGTGTGTCAAGGCTTTTTAGGGCAACAGAGATGAAAATGTCACGTTTTGATTCAAGAGGTGACAGTGACACCAACGCCAAGTTTGTCCCTAAAATCCTAAAGACTGCAGAAAATGTGCAACAACCTCGTGTCTGTAATACCGGGTGCTTGTGTGGTACATAGATAAAGGTAGGGAATGAGGAGCTGTATCAACCAGTTTGCTGCTGAAATAGCCTTTCACTGTTTATTTTCCAGCTAAGTCAATTAGGCAAGGTGGTGCATCAACATTCAGTATGTGCTGATTTCAGATATATTGGCAGGGTTTTACATAAACACCAATGAAGGGAGTATACATCTGTTCAAAAAAAGGCAAGCTCTTAGGGAAATAAATACTAAAGATGGCATGCTACAATCTAAAAACACAGGAGCTGGAAGACTGTTTTGTTGTTGCGTGGGTAATTTTTTTCTGCAGATGACTTCATCTCCCAAATAAGTTGGTTTTGGGTTTTTTTAAACACAAGACTTTAAGCTTTCTCAGCTACAATGCTGTCTTGTTTGAACGCTTGCATAAATAAGTTTTGATCATCTGCTTCAAATCTAACTTTATGTGAAAAAAATCAAGAGGTAGTTGTGAGCTACCTAATTAAAACACTGAGACCAGCCCCACTAGTGATTGTAGTTCTATGTCAACATAGTGCTGCTGTGAAAAAGAACCAATTGTCTCAATTCAGGTAAAGGTTTGTATAATTTTGGAGGCAGAATCTGTAAATACATTTTTTGGAAGGAGATGTCCTGAGCAACAGGATTATGGAATCATAACCCTTGGTCCTTGGCCTGAAAATAGATAAAATAGATAGGGAATAGGATAAAATAGAAGGGGACAGTTAAGTGTTCAAGGTCAGACAGCTACCTATGACACAATCAGGACTAAAGCCTGGAGATCCTAATCCCCAGATCAGTGTTTTTCTCACTGGATCTATAAATCAGTAATTATCCCAGTGTAACTCATAAATATTTTTGGTGCATTTGCCCCCTTCCGGTCTTAGGAGTCAAAGCTCCATTCCATGGATTTCTTCCTGCCATGCTACACAGGGTTGAGAGATGCAGCCCACGAGAACAATGGATTTAGGGAAGGCATTTCTCCTCCTCATCCCCCCAGCCTCTGCTTTATTCAGTTGACTTAAAAATTAACCATATGGTGCTGTCTGTAGGGTATAGATTTAAGTCTCGAGGAGGGGCATCATGTATTTAGCCTGGCTGGGCAAACATTTTCAGTGTGGACATCACTGTCTACTTACTGTCATTAGTAGAACATGAGCAGGAGAAGACTAGAAAATTTCTAGAACCATACACCCACAAATAAGGTAACAAAACTCCCCTAAGATGTCTGATAACTGAAGCTTATAGAAAAAGCACGAGGAGCTGTGAGTGCATTGATTTGTTTCCAGTGTGCTGCTCTACTTCAGCCCATTCGCCATCACTTGTTAATTGTAAAGTCACAGGGTCTCGGTAAACTACAACATCCATGAGCCCCCATCTTGATTCAGAACATTTGTTCTACTCATGTTCACTCCATCCTATTGTTTGCTTTATGGAAATGTAGGGGGACATAGTTTTTATGCAGATAAAGGTTTGGGAGATAGATATTATGACCAGGGAAGTTATGTTATATTCCCACAAAAGTAGTGTTGCATGGATTGAATATTTGATGTTTCTTTGGCTCAAAAAATATTATACTAATCCAAATCAAGACATGGGATCTAAGTTACAAATCATCTGCCAAATAACAATCCTGAGCACTAAATATATGAACAGTTTATAGGATGAAATGTCCTGCTGTGCAATCATACAATCACTAAAAAGAATAACTTTTTTTTAAGAATAACTTTTTTCTGCATAGAAGCAGAAAAAATATTCATCCCTATAGTCACTGTATGAATTATTTAAGCAACTTGAATAAGCAACATTAGGAATCCTTTGCAATGTCACTGAAATCATAGAAATGACAGTCAGAAATTTTCTGTACTCTTCTGACTCTGTGACTCAAGAAAAGTCATGGTACCTCTAGATGACCCATGAGTTTGTATGTCCATAAAATGTGTATTTTAAATAATATGAATCTAATCTCAAGGCTGTTCTCAGTCCAGCTAATTTTTGGGAAGTGTTCTCAGACCAATGGATGAAACTGCTATATTAGCTCAAACAATGATGATGATTATCTTTCAGGGATTTTTATCCTCAGTGAAAAGCAAAAGGAATTACTGGCCAATTTTGCCTAGTAAATGCTGAATACTTGGAGCACTTCCCGTTCATACTCATTCTGTGGCTTTCCTGTGTCTGACTTATGTTTATCTTCATTAAGTGGAATAATGCAAGTCAAAATAGCTACAAGTAAACTGTCTGCTGGATAGGGAACAGTTGTTAGTTCATGGGAAATGGATCGTAAAAAATGTGCTACTCTGACTTCAGAAAAGAGCTCTAAATTGATCCATTTCCAGTTCAAAGCTCCTTAAAACACACTGAGCAATTCTCACCTGATATTTCATCACCATCACCGCGCATCTCTCTAGTTCAAGGGGGGATGGATTACGCTGGAAGTTTCTGTCTCTGCCAAAGTCCAGCAGAAAGTTCTGATTCACATGGGGAGGCAGGGAGAGCATCCTCAATCCTGACTGAAAAGCTGCTTGAGCAAGCAATTGTCCTGGGTGCTTTGAACTTTGGAAGAGGTGGGGATGCAGTCATATAGAAGACGAACTACTTCCCTTGAAGGAGTACAGCACAGATCTGTGCAGATTGATGGAGTCATAAGTCACTGGGAGCCAACCTGGGTGCAGCCTTAGGTAAGGCTGAAAGCTAAAGTCATTCCAGGTGGGCTGGTGGAAGGAAAAAACAAATCCTAGACATTCACAGATGAGGTCGTAACTTCTGTTCCATTGCAGCCCACATATAAATATTTGAGATTTATATTTTAGAAGCTTTACGCTTTTCTATAAAATGCATTTAACTTTGGGGTTTATTTTAAAATGCCTCCCGAGTCAGAGAGGTGCCACACTCTCTCGAGGATTTCAGGCAAATCTCTCTCGACCAATCCAAATCCATAAGCCAAACCATATGATTCCAAAATCCCTTCAATTGCCTCCTGGATCATATGTCCACATCTGGAAATGATGGATATTCTCTTCCCAGCTGCAGAAGAGGGAAATTCTGCATTAGGCTAAAAACACTGTGTAAATTGCAAAGGAGAAGGGTCAGCTTTCTAAAATTACAGTGGTCAAGGCAAGTCAAGCACTTTAATGGCAGGCTCAGGTCCAAGATCAAAATCATTTTACAAATCTCCATGCAATTCTACCTAGAAACAAGCAGAACTTGTTTTTGGTTGGTTTCATGGTGAAGTGAGCCAATGGACAACAAATTCTCAAAGCAAGAGACTAATCCCCCTTCACAAGGGACACAAAGCAGGTGCTCTCTGTAAGGATGAAACTGTGCCCCAGATTTGGTTGACATAAAGCAGGAGAGAACTTTCTGATGGTAAATGGTTGTAAATCACAGGAAGATCAATGGAAAAGAACAATTCAAAGCTGAAATCAGTTTTGAGCTCACTTTGCTGAAATCTCCTTGTCTAAATATTCTTAAAACATCAAATAATTTGTTGGTCAATAGCAACAGGAAAAGAAACCTTTAATAAAGAAACTACAGAATTTATATTATGTATGACTGAATTTAAATTGCCCAGCTATATTACTGTTTCTTAACTTTTTCTGTATAATTATCCCTGCTAAGATGTCTCATAGTCTCTCCCATTAAGTAATACACAAATGGAGAAGAATTCATTGGAAGATATGTCATAACACATTGTTGTTAGGATAACACCACATAAATAATTAAGATGAAACAAACAGTCCACTTGTTTGTCTGTGCCTCTGAGTCATTACTTCACTAAGTCTTGTCTGGGAAAAGCTTATTATTTCCAAAACGAAGCCTCAGACTTTAGGTAGAACGAAAACATTCTCTAGAAAGGATCACACTATAGACAGCATTTCCCAGAGGAAAAAAAAATAGGGAGGAGTGGAATTTTCATGTGTTTTTATTTTTCTTATATTTCTCCATTCAGGTATCTGGGAAATGTATGAAAACGGTGAGGCAAAAAGGAAAAATGAACAATGTGTTGTTTGAAAATCTCTGAAACTACAAGAGCTCAAAGCTGGGGTATGCAAATCAATATGAATTATTACTAAGGCAAAGAAAACTATGCTGAAGTTTGACGATTGGTATAACTGCACATTCTTGTCAGATATCCATCTAAAAACTCTTGAGTGGGGAACAAACCTCGCAAGAAATCTTTCTCACAATATTTCTAATAGCTTCTGTTTATAGAGAGGCTAGAGATAACAGGAAAACAGTACATATCCATGTTATTTTGACTCTTGCAGCTAAGTGCTGGCTGGAATACAGGGAACTAATTCCAGAGCTGACGTAAATAAGCTCCCTCAAAGACAGTGAGCCAACACCGATTTACACAAAGCGTGGTTCGAGCCTGGGAAATTCAGATCCGTGCAGAGGCTTAGATAAGATACATCTAGGCAAATATTTTAGGTATGTACACAAATCTATATAAAACACTTTCTAAACCACTTTAATCTCAATCTATGTATATGAACTACTGAAAAAAAATAAGAAAAATCTGCTTTTGGGAACTGAGTTGGAAGGATGAGAGAAAGATCAGAGAAGATGATTTATTTCTGACCCACATATTTAGCCCCACAGTGAAAGAAGTTGCTCTCTCAGCACCAGCTCTGGAAGAAGGAGAAAAGGAAAAGTCCTTCTACCAAAGGGAAGTTCAGAGATGCTCTGAGCTACACTCTGGAGGATCTTTATCTCCTGTTTTTTAAACACAGCTCCTTAGGAAGACACTCACATAATTTAATACTCTTAAATAACAAATTTCCCTAAAATTATGCCATTTGATAGCCCCAGAAAAATCAAAAGTATATGAAATGGAGATGATCAGCTTAAGCATAAGACTAAACACTCCAGTATTTTAATTCCATTTTGAAGACCAGACATACTTCTACTGGTCTAGTCAAGGGATAAAGTTGTTAGATTCAATTCCCCAGTCTTTAGAAGGAGAATGGGCCTAGCTCCCAAAAAACCACAAAGGTTTCATTAGTATTTGGAAAGCGTGTCAAAGATGGATTCTTTAACATGTTTTACTTGTCCTGGTCCCCCATCTTTCTCAACCTATTTCCCATGCTTCTAGCAGAGCAACATGAAACAAGAGCATTGCAATACTGCACATTTTTCTTGGCAAAAAAAAAAAAATTAGCCACTAAGTCCAGGGGTTTTTTTTTAAACAATATTCACACAGGGCTCAAATTATGTACATAAACATTGCTAATGTGTTTGCTATTAGTCTGTGTGACACCTTATTCCTTTAAGTTTGCATCTCTTGGCACAGGCTAGGAGAAGTCAGTGCTCTCTGAGAGGGTTAGTTAAGATGTATCTTGCTGTTTCCCCGTATCTTTAGTATGCAGGGAGCGCAGAGATGGAGATAAAAGGAGAAATGTCTATCTTTGAGTCCTCTGCAATACAGAATAAGTTATCAACCTACTAACATGCATGTCTGAATAGACTCCTTTGGCAGGAGGGAGATTTTATCTGTCCTGACATGTGAATTCCTCCCTCATGTCAATCCATGAAAGTACTAAAGAATAAACTCTCTAGTAAAATGAATGTGGCATACCACTGGGACTTAGAGAGCACCATATTTTCCCCTAGTTACTTTTTTTTTAAATTTTCCAACTGAATCCTCGATATCCATATAAATTAGTCGCTCTGAAGGGCTACTTGAAAATCTATTGCTTTAATCTCACAGGCTTGGGGAGTGTGCTCTCCACTGAGGCTGGGGAGTTTGTTGTCTCTATTTTCCCTCTTCAGCCGAGCGATGCGCCGTCGCATCCAGCCCCCGCGCAGAAGCGTTCGAGGAGCATTTGTGCTGGAAGCTTTGCAGCTGTGCAAGTTAAATGAGCAGGCACTCGGCTGCCCTCAGATCTGGTAGGCCCCAAGGTAGAGATACGAGCAGTCAAAATGTCCTATTTAGCATCCTGAACTGCCCACCCATGCGGGAGGGAAGAGGAGGCAAGGTTTTGAATGAAGCTGAACGCAGCTGCGGTTATTACATCGCGGGGGCACGAGAGGGAAAGTCACATCCGTCTGTTTGCAGATGAATTGTCAATCTGGTTTCACAAATACTTGTCTCTGTGCTCATCACCAGTGCGAGGACTCTTCATTCACCAGTCTCTATAGCACCTCAAACAAGGCTGCCTGGCTGCTGAAATGGATCCTGTGCTCTTCATTTACGCCATAATTTCACATCGATAGCGGTCATACGAGGAGAATAATAATTATTTTTGCACGTCAAAATGTAACTGAAACAGCAAAAAAGGCAACAAAAGAAGACGTAAAATAAAAATGATCCATTTTTTCTTCTTTTGGTCTTCAGTGTTTATCCCTAGATATTTATGATGTACTACATAACAACATATTGGTTCTCACCATACTCTCTTGAAGGAAAAACACTTTGATTTATGTTTTGCCTGAGCTCTTGTGTCTCAATTTAGGAATTTAAACACTAGACAATTCTTACTACTCTTTATTAACATTTTTTAATTAGGCTCTTTATAACCAGGCACACTGCAATCTATAATTGTCTTTTTCACTTTCGCTTAATTTATTTGCACTGCATACATTATTATCACCTGTTCTTTTTGTGTGGTGCATCTGATCCAAGTTAGAGTCCATGGACTGTTTCTCTTCCACTCTTATTCATATCCTGTACATGTATAGCTGGAGTTCTGATTTCAAAACAAATGTAAAAATTCAAAGAAAATGCATCAGGTATTTAATGGCCTGGGTATAAAACCACAATATAATCTCATGCACAATGATAGCACCTTCCTCTCTGTGACTTTCCAGATATTTGATAGGGACCCACACATTAAATTCATTAACAGAACACCAAATTCTAAAAACAACCCAACTCAAGACTACATAAACAAATATAGCAGTATGCATAATCATACAGATAACTCAGGAATCAGGTGAAGATACTGGATTCAGAGGAGAAGCATGCTGGATTAACAAGGACCCTCAAGAACATGTCTATTCCCAATTGAACCAGGGACGGAAGGACCTGGAGAACAATCCTGACATGGCCAAAGGATGTTCTGCCTCTGGCAGCGCATTCTTGTGCTCTTAGCTCTCCAAAAGAGGACTTTGAAGCTTTGCCACAAAAATAGATTGATAGCAACAGGTTGCAGTGGTACTTCCCTCATTACTTCATAAAAATCATTTGCACCCAGGATGACATTTTCAGACTTCTCTTTTCAAGTCTTTTCAGCTTAGCTAAGCTAAATCTTATTCAAAAACTTACAGAAGAGAAAAAAAAAAAAAAAACACAATCCTCTTACTTTATGGATCAGAGGATTTCCCAATAGATTAAAACTTTTCCTTTCTAATATTGCAAATTTCTCATTTTGAGTGCAGAACTAGAAAAAAGAAAAGACTCAGGTGTCAGGTTTGGAGTCTGGAAAAGTGTTGGTGGGGTTTTCCTTGGACCTGAAATTTAGTGAGGGAAATAATCATTCAAAGGACAAATACTCATCTTCTAACTCTTTCTTTTACTCTGCGTACAAACTGGAAAAGTTGGAAGCCTGGAAATTTAGGTGACATTGAATGAAATGCTGGAATGAGTGTCAAAAGGAAGAGAATTTCACACTGGGTTAAATCCAGAGCAGAGAAAGCAAACAGAAGTAATGAGCTGTTTGATGTCTGTCTCTCTCTGGACACACATGCAGATCCACACACAAACTCAGCCAAAGTGCTTGATCCTGCCCGTTTCCACTCAAGGGGGTCTCCCAGAGCAGGCACAAAATCATCGCTCGGGTAAGTGCACACAGAAGCCAGTTTGGAAAACACAAGGAGCGGAGGAATTGCCATATTGAATCAGCCCATTGGTCCATCAAGTTTGGTATCAATGCCTCCAGCAGTGGCTAAACCCTGATCCTTCAGAGGAAGGCAACCCTTGAAATCCGCAGAGCACTTAGCTTGGGAAAAATATTCCTCCTAACCCCTGCAGGCAGTAAATGTGTGTCCTATAGAGTGAGCTTGGGTTTTCCCTGTGCAGAGCTGCAACTGTAATTATGAGTTTGAAGCAGGACAGCCGAACACTGTTTGCAAACATTCAGTCACATAAAAAGCCGCTAATTCACTTTGACATCATTTGTGACCCTTTTCCAGGAAGGTTCATTGGAGCAAGCAGTTTTGTTTATGGAAAGTAAAAGTTTGCTAACTACTCTGGAAGCGCTCCTCTGAAGGTTTGTTTCAGAAATGATGCACTCCAACTGTTCATTTATCTCCGTGTGACCCAGGGGGTGGAATCAGGACTGGCAAATGGAAAAAACTAAAAGTGAGAGATAACAAAATGCACAACAGATAAAAACGGTGAATTCCTGAAGAGATACTGCTTTTTAAAACAGAGGGAAATGCAGAGAACAACTTTTTCAAATAAACCATCCTATGACCCAAAGTCTCCTTGAGGGACAGCCTGACATTCCTGGAATATCATCCAGAGTATTTAACCTGACTTCCTGTGTCAGCAAAATTCACAGGCTGGATACATACTTCTGGGCTGAATCCAAAGTTAGCATAAAGCAGAGAGTCCTTGTCACCTGTTTCTAGATCAATTTAAATAAGCCATGTGCCACTGCTGAGTTAAACATTGAGGAGAAATACTTTCCTGTGTCCTTTCCTGTCCACTTACACTCACATATTTCATTGCCCCTGCTCCTTGTGTCAAATTTCCTTGTGCCAAAAGTCATCTGCAACAGAATCCTTCTACAAACCCCCAAATCCCTACCTTTTTATGAATGAGGAGGTAGCAGGCAACCATGGATGGCTTTCACCAGAAATTGGTGTCATATCTAGTTTAACAGCACATAAAGGTTATATCAAACTTGTCTTGTTCTTAACTAGAAGTGGGTGTGAGGGATAGGAGGCTCTGTGGATAGGGAAGGATGTAAGAACAAAGGGTGGGCTCACGAGAAAGTTAGGTTAAGAATGACTGCTGTTATGTTTGTATTATAAAAGACATTAAAAACTATCTTAATAAGACTGTAACCTTTAAAATATGTCAGCTCAAGTAAACAATGACTTGGACAAAGAGGTTTATCCCAAAACATTTATCTACTCTAACAGGTCATATCTCCATTTTTTTAACAGCATTTAGACTCCCAGTGTCCCTTGAATTGCAGCCCAAATACTCAATTTCACAACTAGCTTTGCTGAAATTTCTCAGGGATCTCATTGAACTGGGAGATAGCAAGTCCAGGTTAACTTGATCAAAATGGAATAAAACTTTGACAGGTTGGTAACACTTAACTAACTACCTGAATTTGTGTAGAAAAAGGGTAAGAGCCTCATCCTGCTTCGTCTAGATCCCTCTCAGCCTGCCTTTCCTCTCCCACCTCTTTGGATCAACCTTTTTCATCAGGAATTGCCCAATGCAGGGAACAGAACTGAGTACAATGCTCTTCTGCTAAATAAATTCTTATTGCAGTTATATTTTGTTTTGTAGCTTCTTTAAAAATAAAATTAAAAACAAAAAAGAAAAGAATTTCTGCTGTTGGGATTTTTTTTTTTCTCCCCCTGCTCCCTATCTCCTCCCCAGGGCCTCAGCTTGTGCCTCTGTGTAAGTCCTGGGGTCCTGGGTGTCAAATGTCAGGCCTTGTACAGAGCTGTCAAAGAGGAGAATAGGCTGAGATGATTGATGACTGCAAAGCCTGAAATCCAAACCTCTGCTGCAAATGCTTCTTTTACAAAAAAGCTGGGGCAACCCACAGTGGCTATATTCAAGGTCAGCCCGCATACCATTACACCCACCGCTTTGGGCTTCTAACAAGCCAACGCATTCATGGAGGATTTCTCGTCTCTCTGTCCCCGTGTGCGTCTCTCTCTCTTTCCCTCCCTCCCCTTACTCTCCTGGCAACCCCCTGCCAAAATTTTCAAGCACTTAATCCCAATAAAAAAAGGCATGCCCTTTTTTTTTTTTTTTTTTTTTTCTGCTCTCCTCCCCTCCCTCCCTCCCTTTCCTCCAGGCTGCTTTCGCTACGAGGAGCCACGGGCTGAAGCTTAATGCTGCACAAGTCAGATGACAAGATTATTAATGGGAGCAGGGGAATGTCATATCTGATTTCATGCATATTCATGAACAGATTCATACAGCTGGGACCATGCGCCATGAAGAGACAGAGCAAGGGAGAAACTTTTACACCCCCTCCTTGCCGTGAAGAATCTGATCCTGGAGATTAGAAGTCCTGCCTTGCAAAATTTAATTGTTCTCTTTATATGTTGATAATAAAGGGGAACTGCTTGCATGATAATAATGACGTTGTGCCAAGTTGGTGCCAGTATCTCTTTTCTTCCTGTCACTAAAGTAACTGCCCTGAAACTGATCTTGGCCTGGAGAATGCTTTCTACAGGAAAAAGGACATATGTTCTTGCTAAAACCAGAATAATTTCCAAAAAATCCCAGCAAATGTTAAAAAAATGAATTAAAAATGGAAGAAAAAAGAAGATTTTCAACTACCCCAGCATACACACCAGGCAAAAGGGGAGATGCTGAGTGCAGAAGTTTATTAGGGTCCTGATTTGTACTCAGAAAGTGCCTGTTCGAAAGAGGTGAGACATGAGGGTTAAAGTACTAATGCTATTTTACTCTGCAGCTTTAACTCTACAGCCATCTCCTTTTGCTTTTTCAATAGTGTCTTAGAAAACACGAGGAATTTTATTCCCATTTTACACCTGGGTAAATCGAGGCATAAAGTTGTTATGGTTTATTGGCCCCATATCTGCCTTATCAGAAAGGATCCCATTAACTTAGCAGGATAGGACCTGTAGGCACTTGAGCTGAAGTCAGGAAGTGAACAGCAGAGCAGCAATGCAGCCATACCAGGTAGCTAATTCCATCTCCTGTTCTATGCTGAGAAATAACACACCATCCTACAGGACACCAGAACAAATAGAAAAATGTAGGCGCTGTGACACTTAGCAAAAGATCTACAGTATTATTCCCTTTTAAAAATCCATCAGTACTATCGCTGGGGCTTTGTGAAAATTAAACTCTGCTATACCTGCCTGGCACACTATTTCTATGTAAAAGTCTATTTTTGCCGGCACTTAAAATATTCTGTTCAGCTCTACAGCAGCATCTATTTATGAAGAGACGGAGGCACCCCATTTCCTCAGACAGGTGAGGACCAAAATAAATAACAGAAACAGCATGTGCAACTGTGAAATCAATTTAGAATTTAATTGCTGAAAACCATCTGACAATAAACTATAACAGTGCATGAAATGGTCCTGTAATGGAAGTGGTGGCTATTCCTGGAGTCATTTAGAATTAGTTGTGGATAAAGCACAAGATTACAGTGGGAGACCAGACAAGATACTGGCCCTAGCAAATAGACAGATGACTTCTTTGCACCTTTAATTGCTATCATTCAAGACCAGCAGCATATTCTCTCATGAGGATGCCAAGCAGCCCACGTGATCCAAATGCTCTTTGGTACAAGCTGATCTGAGTTGCCCGTAGGGCTATCACAACAGGCTTTCTGGCACGGAGTGACAGAATGGGAATGCCTGGGCAGATTCAGGCTTTCTGAAAAGCACTGGGTTTATTCTGGTTTGGGGAAAGGGGATGAAGACGGGGATTACTGTTATTTTTCCTAGATGGCTCATTTCATAACTGTACACAAATACATTCTCGGCTCTGCAGGCCTCATAGTGGGGTATATACAGTGAGAGAGACAATCCATATCCACACAGCAGCAGAAAATAAAACCAGAAGTATCTCCGGGGCTGGGCTGTGGCTCCAGCAGGTACAGTTTAGCATGGATTGGGAAAACTGGCCTCAATGGGCAGCTAATCAAGTTTCACAGCAAATATAAGATAAAGCTTAAATACATCACAGGAGCCTGGCTCTGCCACTGGACTAGGAAATGACCTCCTGTGACTCACTTAACTTCCCCATCCCTCAGTTTCCCCATCTGCAAAAGAACAGCAACAATTACCTTCATTAAGTGCTTTCCAAGCATTTTATAAAAGGAAGATACTGCTCTTATCACTGTGCAGATGGCCACAACTGCCGTAATCAACTATCAGATGATAATGACAGTCTTAAGGATTCCTCTTCAGCCCATACTTAGCATATGGTTAAATATCAAACCATGTTTTAATTTCTATATTTGAGGATGTCACCTCCTATCTCTAAGCATTTCTCAAAAGTGGTTAATTTAAAGGGCTGGGGAAAAAAATGTCATTTTTCTCATTCAAACAAGCAAAAAAAAAAAAAAAAAAAGCCCACAACTGATAGAGATTAGAGCAGTGGGAAGAACATGACAGTGATATCAGAACAGAGGAAATAACATGTTAATGACATTCAATATTCTCCCCGTGTCAAGTCATCAGCATTTTTATTGCCACTTTTCCACTGAATACAGTATCAGAATTTATTGAGACAATCTGTCTCCATCACCTGTGATATAATATATTTTATTCAATAAGATTTGGAATAATATTTATCTTTCAACTCCAATGACTAGTTTTAAGGGCAATAACAGTTTTTTACACAACACTTACAAGTGTAGAGTTTGTAAGTTTTTATACCAGACCTAAGGGCTATAAAGACTTCTCACCAGGTAGAGAGCAGTGAGACCAGTTTTCTGATTGTTTGTCCTTTGCTGTGTCTCTCATTCATAAAATAGCTGGTGCCAAAAGACAAAACAAATGGTCTGAATGCAGCTTCTGTGAGCAGCTGTTAATGGAAACTGAGGCTGGAAGAAGCTGGTCCTTGTCATAAATTCAGGAACTCAGCAGCAGGGCCTGTGTTTGATCTCCAAGGAGGAAGAGGACAGCCAAGAAAAATGTCTCACACTATTACAGAAGGAAGGCAAGAAGAGAAGCTGGAAGAGAGAAATGAAGAAGGCTCAGGGTTTATCACCTCTGGCATGGAGTTCGTGTCTGCAGTTGAACCAAACCAAGCCAACTTTTCACCTGGCCCTTCTGTGTACCAGTAAGAGCACAGTTTTGCAAATGTAAATGCCATAATCACCACCTCTGCAAGGATTTGGGGTCCTCCTGTCTCCTGAGGCAGCTGCGTTTTGCAGCTACAGAGCACAGAGCCATTGTCCCTGGCTGGGGGTGATGCCATGGAAGGGAATCCAGGCTGTGTCTGCCAGACTCCACACCACCTTCCTTCCTCCAGAGCTTTTCCTACCAGTCTGGCCACCTTGTTTTGATCCTCAGTCATCTTAGGGTCCCTGCTCAACCACTCTTGCATTTAAAGAACCCCTAAAGAGCTGCAATTCAGTCCACAATCAGCCCTAAGCAGCTGTAAGAGCCAGCAAGGGAGCTGTGCTTGGAATCAAATCAGCTCTCTCCATATACCTGTGATACCACCAGTCTGGGACACTTATCCCTAAAAAAGGAAAGAGGAAGGAGAGGAGCAGAAACAGGTAGGGGGCTTGGGAAGGAGGGAAGAATTCTTTTGTTTGTTTGGGGTTTTGTTTTATTTTGGTTTTGGGATGTTTTGGGGTTTTTTTGGTGGGGAAAGAAAGAACAGTAATGCAAGAAACAAGATGGAAACCAACTTTGAAATACAGCCACAGCTGCCCCTGCTCTTGCTCTCCTTCCTTCCCTCAATCACTTTACAAGAGAAGGCAGTGTACTTCAAATCATTTCCTGCCTGAAGCATCCTGATAAAGGCAGACTTCCTGCTGCCTGCCCAGCGAGTTGGCACTCTGTCCTGTGCTTGTTCCCCTTGACATGTCCTAAGGCCTTCAATCAACCTGCTCTGCAGATCCTGCAGCTAGCTGTGATCAGGGACACCAGATGCTATCAAGGCCAAGAAGCAGTTTTGCTTGTGCCTACAACAGCATCCAAGGCAGCAACACCACTCTCTAAAACCAGCGAATCCCTCCCAGTTCTACTTCCCTGCCCTCTTTTTCCAGCAGGTCCAGCTTGTCTGCCTGGCTGAAGCTGCCTTCAGCAAGAATTTGCACTGCCTGGGCAGCCCTGGCTCATTCTTCTTGAGTGGCATTCCTGCTGCCTGCCAAAAAGAAAATTCACTTGGCTAGAAGTGAGGAGAATCACTCCCTCACTAGCCGGAGCTTTGGAAAGGGGATGAAGAGTTTTCTTGTTCCCTTTGTGCAGCTCCCAGCTCGTCAGGGACAGACTGACACAAGGAGCAATAGCCACAGCAACATCTTCCAAAGCTGAGGTTCTCAAAAGAGAGCAGGGAACAGCCTGACAGTGTCAGGGTAGGAAAGCAGTCAGGTTTTTATAGCCCAAGTGTCTGTGTCTCCACACACACTGCCAAGTTAGGAGAATTTTGGAGTTACACACACCACCTCTGGAAATGTAGAAATGCTGACCTGGCTTCTGCTAGTACTACTCCTCAAAAAAACCTTATCTCCACAAGGTTTAATCACAGTTCAGGGGGTGTGGTGGCAATGTGCCCAGCCACGGGCTCCCCAGGTTCCCCCTCCCTCTGTGCTCCTTGCCCACGACCCCAAAGCAACAGGTGCAAGTGGGCCACATCTGCTTGGCAACAGGCAAATGTCATTTTCAAGCACATCATGTTAAGCCTTTGTCCCTGTGGTCACATCCATCTCAACCTACTGCCAGTTTATACCCTTTAACTAATCCCCTATTAAACAGCCAGTGGCAAATATAAACCTTGTTTTTGAAGTTGTCTTTCACGGGCTGATGGAAACGACATCGCCGCAGTCGGCACCGGAGCCTGTTCCCCTGCCAAGCTCACTCCAGCCTCCCACACATCACAGGGGTTTGGCATTTTCAGTGTTCCAGTGCTTGCATCCTGCTGGCTGCTCCCACCCAGGTGTCTGGGGAAGGGACCTGGTGGAGGGGCAAGCACAGAAAATTGGGGCTCTGTAGCTGGGAGCCTCCTCCTGCATCCAAGGAGAGAAGGGCTGGGGCTGCCAGAGGAGCTCACAAGTGCCCACAAAGGTGTGTTATCCCTCAGCCTCTCCCTCCCCTCTGCTCTCTCTCTCTCTCACACACACTCCTCTCTCCCCAGCAGCGTGGCTCCTTGCCAGCACATTGCACTGCCTCCGGGTATCTCTCACTCCTGTGCTTGGCTGACTCTTTACTCACCTGACCCCACTGGATCTTTCTGATTTCATTCCTGCCTTCCCTTTAGGCACAAAACTTGTCATTATTATGCTTTCTACTCCCCGCTGGGCTGTTGCTTTGCCTTCCTAATAACTCAGGATACTTTCAAGCAATTTGGGATGTTTAATTTGAATCTTTCTTCTCCCTCAGTTCAGAGGGAGTGAGCAGGTATGGAGAGGAAAGGAAGCTGTTACTTCCCTCTCTGCACATGTGCACACATGTCATATGCATGTTCTAATGATAGATATCAGTAGTTTATATGCACATAAATACATGGTTTGATCCCTGTGAAGTTCTGGCCACTCTCTTCTTCTCATATTGGTCTCCCATTGCTTCCTTTGCACAGTTTTTCACTCCAGAAAGGAAGACAGTGAAGTCTTTTGTGGCTAACTTGCAGAAAGTGCTTTCCTATATCTGCTGCCTCCCTCATGAACCTCAGACAGCATCAGCCTGGTCAAATCAAATAGGGAAACTTGGGCGAGGTGTAGTAAAAAAACCTGCTCCACTTACTTGGCATCCTACCTTCATTTACTGTGCACACATTATCCCAGCTCACCTAAGAAATCTGGTGTGAGCCACATGGGCTGGATTTGGCCCATCATATTTATTCCAACAGAAGTACCCACAGAGTTTTATATGGTTTCAAGTATTACAAAAGCATTCAAAGTACAGGTAACAGGTGGACTCTTATCAAAAGCAAAAAAGACTTCAGCTTTATAAGCACAAAATAACAGACAATATATATAGGAAATGTAAAACTTGCATGGGGAGGGGGCAAGCAAACACTCATTAAATTTTCATGTACAACATCAGCTCCCGGTCTCATGCCTGATACATGAAATTTTGCACAAACATTTTTCCTCCTCTTCTACACCTTTTATGAGAATGATGAATGGAAAACATTTGCATGTGGGCCAAAAAAGGCCCACAAAACAGAACACTGGGTTTTGATCATTACTGAAAATCATCTCATTTCATGGGAGTATCTTCAGTGTCATAAAAATCACACCAAAATGTAATGTGGTTTCCTAAAAAACAATTTTCCAGAGCCCAAACTGAAGAAACACTGAATATTTTGCTGAAAATTGGTATTGTCCTGCACTCCAATAAACCTTTGGACTTCCAGATTCTACCTATATAGAATCTGTATGCATCATGCTTCTTACCGGATGATTTTTGGTTCTTCAGAAGAAAATCTGAAGCTGTACTCTGGCAATGATTTGTAGTAAACTTCCAGTTGGCCCCCTACACAGCCATCCAAGCTAAGCAAATTATTTGGGTTCTTACAGTAGACCACAGACAAAAGTTGCTCCTTTGACAGCACAGTTCTTGCCTGTGAGTTATCAGATTGTGTATTTTTCCAGTGACAAGAGCCAGTCTGGTTCCATGGTCACTGGACAAGTGGAGGTAAATGCACCCGATGACAAATGTAATTAATTGTCCAATCAAATGGTCTATAGAGAGACCTCAAAACTGCTAATCACTGAACTACAAGCCTAACTTAGAACAGGATAAAATTCAGAAGGGAAATCCACCTTGGTGGCTCTGAGTGTCCAGTGAGATCCAGCTCCCACTTCCTCTCTGGAGCTGTGGCATCACATATATGAGAGCATTTCATAGTACTGTTAGATCTTCATGGACCTGAGTGCCAGGTGAGAAGAGCCTGAAAACACCTCCAGGGATGAGCTTGGAGCAAACCTGTATTCCCTGTGTGCACCATAAACAGCAGTGAGGCCACCACTTGTGGACATTAACATTTTCCTGCTGCCTAATTTCCTGTTCTCTCTGACTAATGACACCTTTCAGGTAGCCCCGTGGCATGTGGTGCTGGAAATGGGTGATGTAACAGACCCCTGTCAGCGCCAGCTGGCACAGGGACACCAAGAACATGTTAAATTTACTAATCCCTTTTCAAATGATGTAAATTGCTAAGTCAATCCTAATGCCAACCTGACTGCTTCTCTTCAACCAAAGAATTTAATACAGCAGAGGTCCCCTGAGAAGGAAAAATAGATTAACCACCCCTCTAAAACTTTGGTAGTTGGTTTTACATACTGTGAGCCTCAGGCTGCTACTTGAATTTCACTTCAAACGTTTACTGCAAAGTATCAGCTATTTTTTTCTTATCCGCCTGGTTACTCTTTAAAGGAGAAAATTTCATTAACAAACCATGGATATAAAATATGAAATCAGAGATCAGCTACTGCAGAGAAGAAGCCAAACATCACTAAAAAGGATTAGTTTCTTTCACTGTCTAGAAATTTCTCATGGAAGACCTTGGCTGCCCTTTTGATATTAAAACTTCCTAACAAGTATTACACAGGAGTTTTAAATTAGAACTTGCTGTCATTGGGACAGTTATAAACCCTTAAATATGTCCCTTTGCAAGTTGAGATCCTTCAAAATGCATGTATTCACAGTGGAAATCACTGGGAAATGGGTGTGTGTTTGTGGAAATCTGCCAGTTGAACCCATTAATTACAGCAGGAGTTCTGCCAGCTGATTTATAAAATGAGCACCCAAGTTATTCCAATTAATTCCCATAATTCCACTCTGGATGGCGAACCACTAGTCAAAGCAAAATAAAGTTTGTTCCCAAGTGTGACCTAGGAAAACCAATTTTCTTTCCTACGGTGAATTCAGTAAAGTTCCTCTGGTTTGTGCTGGGGGAGAGGATCATTGCTTCCCAGGTTGCTTTCTAATTAATAATTATATATAGTGCAGTTGGGCAAGGTTACAGGCCCCCTCCAGTGCCAGTTGGCACAGAAGCACCGGGAACATTTGAAATTTATTAATCCCCTTTTTTTTTTCTCTCCCAAGGATGCAAATTGCTTTCAAAAAGAAAAAAAAAAATCAGAGAGGAGAGAGCAGTGCTGTGAGTTTTAGGCACAACCATGAGTCAGGGGCAAAGGCACCTGCCTGTTCCTAAGAAATATTGTCATTTCCATTTTCATGGCTTTCTTTTGCCCTTTACCTTCTGATATTGGCCACATTCCCAGCCATCACCTGAAAGCCTAAACAGTGTTCCAGGAAGCTGTAATGTGCTTGTGTGTGTGTGTATAAAGGACTTTTGGCTCCCTTGAATGTCTGTATCAGGTCTAGGAATACATGAACTGTGACTAGCATACCAATCACTAGAGGTAACTGGAAACGCTATTTTCCATGGAAATTTAAAATTTGTATGTGAAAAGTCAGTTCATTTTGGTGTTTGAGCATTCTGTTTCAACAGGACATCAAGGTTTTCTGCAGAGTTAACATTTTATTTCAAAGGGGGAAAGGGGAAGAGTATATTGTTAACTCAGAAACACTTTCAGACTTTCAAGAGAAATTCCAAGCAGTCTGCTAATAACACTTCAGTGGGATCTGGCATAATTGAAAACTCCACTGGAGCCAATCAAGTTAAGCCAGTGTAAAAACGGAGTAAGCGAAAAGAAGCCAGTCACGTTAAAATGGAACAAATTTATAAAACCGCACTTCCTTTTCACCTGTTGTAGAGGGTCTTTCCCCCCCTTCCCGGGGAGTCGATCCAGTCTTCATTCAACTTCAATTCCATTTTCTACTTCTTAAGCCCATGAGCAATGTGGCACTCTCTGGCTTTGAATGCATTATAAGAACAAGTAAAAAAATTGCACCGGGACAATGTTTTCCTTGAAAATATTTTTGTTCTAAACATACAACTTCTGGTTTGGACTGTAAGGGATTGGCTTTCAATGTAGGAGAGTGGAGCCAACCTGACTGTACAACCTGTCATCCAAAAGAACTGTGGATTTTCCAGAAGAACTTATTACATATGTTCTATATCATCATATATTGGGTTCTTCACGTCCATGATGTTATAGTCTCCCAAATCCACAAACAAGATAAAGTTTACTCAGGTCAATTGCAAGTCTTCCCCTCCTCCCAAATTTTTCCTTTGTTTGTGTTATTCCATTTCTGACAACAATAATCTCCTTTAATTGCCGGTTCTGCCAGTAGCACAATGGACCTTGCCTTCTGTGATCTGACCAGTAGAGCTCATAATTAGTGCTTAATTATAGTTTATAGAGGCACTTTGGTCTGATAGGAAAAATCTGCTTTGTTACAGTCAATGAAGTATTTAAAGCTACGTCCAGGGTTGGGATAGGTTTATTAAACACTTGGGTAAGCAATAATAAACTAACATTGACTGAGCAACTCAATAGCTTTCTTTTATGCATTGGTTTAAGGAAAAAAAAATTATAAAAACAGATAGAATTAAAAATAACTTGGCATGGTGATGGAATGTCTCCGCTAAGAACACACGGCTGCCAGTGGGGTCTATCACATTGGATGTAACTCAATCTCAGCTCCAGAAAAGAGCACTTTGCAAAATATGTGGCAGCATCATTGCTATTATCTGCAAAGGAGGAGGGAGAAAGAATTCACTAAGGTCCTCCAGTCTGTTCAGAGCTAAATAAAGAATGATACTGCTGAGTATGGGTGTGTTTCTAGGGGAAGCTGCCAGAACTAATGAAAAAGCATGGAGCTGATTTTCTTTTTAATTTTGCTTCCCTGCTTTCCAAGTCATTCAGGGGAAAATTGCAGATTGTCCTGAAATCATGACAATTTGGAGTTCTCAATAGCAAATTCTGATACGAACAGAAACACATTTTATCTGCCTGCAGGTGCCCTCACACCTATCAGCTCACTGAGACAATATTATTGCAGGCTTGGTTCCAGTAGGTCTGCCAGGCCACACAGACTGAAATGGAGAAAAGTGAAATAAAATAAATTTTGAGGAACAGATGAGGGAAATGATTGTGCAACGTCATTTCTTACTAGTTTTCATGGCAGGCAGTAGCCTGTCTAACCACATTATTCACCCTTCTATATAAACAATAAGACTAAGAGGTGTCTTTTAAAAGACACCATAACTTTTTTCAGCAAGTATGATTTTCTTAAGGGAAATTATTTTAATGATCTGCATAGGAAATCAGTATATTCTTGGGGTGATGACAACTGTTGAGTGTGTTACATTTATGAAATAAAACCTACCAATTATTTCTGTTCTATAAGCTCCTCTCCTCATTCAGGTGTTTTTCACACTTCTTTCCTTTTCTCCTGAAAATGTGATGCACTTTTGCATTTCAAGATGAGATCCTCTTTTTCAGAGCGACGTGGGTTTCTTCAGCTCTTCTTGGAAGAGAGAGAAAAAGAAAGAAGAAAAAAAAAAAACTTGCCAGAATGAAATCACCAAAACTTGGGGTTATTTTGGAGTTACAGCAGCATCCCTTCCTTGTTTAGCAGTGGACAGATGGAAAGCCACTGAAATGTGCATTTTCAGTCTATAGTAGGTTTATTCCTCTCATAAGTTTTATTTCTTTGTCAAGGAGGGCAATTTCATCATACTTGAAATAAACAGCTAAACAGATGATTTATTTACCACACAGGGTAGGAAGGTGATTATATTTGACCTTTTATACACCTGGCTGTGGTTATTAAAGCAGACTTGGATTAGAACAGGATTGGACATGTCTTCAAGTTGCATCTGCCTGCTGCTTTTGAGTTTTCTTCTGTCTCTTCCCACCTGATGAAGTCATATTGTTATCAGTGGTGTATATAACACTGCACCATGGTATCACCACATCTTGGGGAAATGGAATTTGCACAGGATGCCTGTGCTGAGCTCACAGATGAATTTCTATTGTCCGTTATCGTTTATATCTAATATGAACCATTCTACACAGCTCGTTTCTAATCCCCATGCTTGTTAAGGAGCTTAAAGAGTAAAATCAGTTGATTTCAGGGCCTTTTGGAGTTCAAGGTCAAAGTGATTATTTCCTTTTTTTTTTAAAGGAATGGACTCATCACAGTCTCCAAAGTTCACTTCTTTCCTGGTTCCCTAATTAGAAGCCATACCAAGAGCATATCTGGAGGCTTTTATACACGAGATCAACCCCTTGCCCTGGGACCAATTATGGAAAAATAGCTTTACACATTTCACTGTTTGAATGCCCAATGATCACACATGGTGTCGTGTTCTGTAGTGAAACCACAATAAAAATCATACCATTAGCAGTTTTGGTCCATGCCACTATTGTAGTTTAAAATAAACATATGCACATCACAGCATAAGCACATCAAGCAGCACTCACAAATACAGAGTCATGACAGACACTTCCATGTATGAAGTCACATTCATTGGAAACTTAGTGAAAGAAAATATTTCTAAATTAAAGTCAATATCAGATTTTCCTCTCGCAAATACCTTGCATTTAGCAAAATGCAAGGAAGCCACACAAAACAAATTAAAAGCCTCTGTTTTCAAAGAAAACCAGCTCTTTCCACAGAAAGTATATTTTTCCATGGTTTTTTGTTTGTTTTTTTGCTTAGTTAAAACCTGATCATCCTCAGGTGTACATAAACATCTAGATACACAAATCCCAAATTCATGCAGACTGCTAGTAGAAAAGCATGGTTAAATAGGCAATAACTGGAATTACTGCACTGCAGTCTTTATGGCCTGGACATATATTTGCACATATCATGTGGGTAGGCAGAGATTTGCATACCATGTAGATATGCAAAGACAATAAGCAGGTGAACCCACTGTCAGAATATGGCCCCACGTCTAAGGTAAAGTCTCCTGTAACCAGTAATTTCCTTTCATATGTAAGCAGCATGTAAATAAATTAAAGAAAGGGTCAGAGATTGGGAAGGATTGTTCAGGATTCAGAAGACAGCTTTACATTGCCCATTTTGAGAGCTAATAAAGCAACTAATGCAGAATTGTCCCTAAAATGCTCTTATTGCTCCCTCTGCCCATCAGTGCTCTGGTCCCCAGGTTGCTGCCAATGTGAGTCCTGGTGATTGGCCTTCTATTTGTCTTTGTAGCAACCCAGAGATATTTAAATGGAAGGCATGGGGTGATGCCTGAGCTAGTGAGAGGTAGAATTACTTCCTCTGGACTCAAGCTCACGTCCAAAGCAGATGGTACAGGAGAAACCTGGGGAGTCCTTTACTTAAGGGTTCTTCCATGCCATGAGCACTGGAAAACGTAGCAAGGCCTTGTTCTGTCTAGAAACATATTAGGAATTCAGAGCAGGCAGTATCAGCATTTATCAGATATTTAACTTTTAAGAAAGTGCTGTCTAAGCATGACTTCTTTAGGGGTTCCATCCTCTTGAAACGCTGCTGAAAACCTGGTGGAGGCGGCTCTGTTACTTCCACCAGCTTCACTCAGTGTTTTACCACAGGAGAAAACACTTGACTTCTCTTTTTTTCTTTCTTAAAGTCCATAATGAAGACCAAATACCACTTCTTCCATTAATTGGCATGGTTAGAGAGTCACAGACCCCCTTTGATCCTTTCAACCGGTGCTGATGCTCAGACCCTCCTGCATCTAAGCCCCTAAACCATTTGCAGTATCTGTCCTCCTCCTCCTCCTCCTCTGCTGTGCCCAGCTTACGGAAAAGGGTTGATACCAGGTCAACAGGGTCAGGATCTGCTGTAATCCTGCAGGAGAGTTCAGGATGGAGTCTAAGCATATCAAGAAGAAGAAGAAGAAAAAAAAATGTTTAGATTACCTCTCACCCAGACCTTTTTTTCTGAAGCGATTTACCCTCCGGTTTCTCAGATGCTCCCGAGGCAGGGCATCCTAAAGGAATATCAGCAGAGATAGACTTCACAAACATATTATTTCCTTTGGATATTTATGAAGGAAATCCAACTTTGTAAAAGGAATTAAGTGGCACATAAGTGGTCGAGGCCCTCTTCAGTGGTAAAAGTTTAGCAAGATAGAAATAAAAAGATGTTCTATGAGCAGTGGCACCAAAGATTCCAAGTTTCCACAAGCACATCCTAGACTTTGTCTAAATGACACAATAATCCCCCTCCAAGCAGTCCAATCTGTATGTCTGCACTGCCTGAGTTGTCCTTCCTTCCAGCATGAGAATTCTCCCCTCCACCAGCTGTAAGTTGTCCAAAAACATTTAGCAGCATAATGGTAATAAATATCTCCCCTCCTGTGCCAAATTTTGCTGAAACTAACCAGCAAGTTGGGAACTTATGGGGGAAGAGACTGGCAGATGGATGGACAGAATCAACGATACATTACCAGATATTAACAGGTTCTTCCCCAATGCCACTTTAGCTTAATTGCTCATATCAGCACCTTCTCAACTAAACAGATGAGTTGCATCATGGCCAACAGATCATGAAATAGGACCCTTGTTGAGCCAATAAGGGGAAATGGGTAAAAGAGTTCATGACCTTCAATTTGAATCAATCCTTACCAGCTTTTTAAATTCAAACAGCCATTAAAAGTAATTCCAAACAGATTTTATCTGCCATAATAGTGACTAGCATGCCCAGAGATGGTATTTAAAGTACCCAGTCACTCAATTTCATAGTGTTTTATAAATCAGCATCAACACCGTGAATTATTTCTGAAAGCAAACTTGGCCTCCTGCAAATTCTGGGATCAATTCTAAAAACAAAGGAATGTTTCTACCCACTTACAACATCCCAAAAAGCAAGGTTAACCTAAATGCCTGAGATATTTACTTTTATAAACCCCATGGAAAAGCAATTCAATGAAATTCCAAAGGGAAAGAGGAAACGGCTATCAAACCACTGTCATTTCACCTTGGAACAAGGGATGCGTGTCCTTGCCAGTCCATCAGCGCAGAGGCAGAAGAAAAATATCTGTTCTCACCGTGCCAGGAGCACACAGCAGGAGATGGGAGCGTGAGAGATGCTGTGAAGGAAAGCAATGGGGAGAAGAGGTCAGCTGGGACTGTGCAAGGCAAGAGTCCAGCCTAACAAGGCAATGGACGTTCATCCAGCTCACATCAACAAAGGCACACAGAGCTGAAATGTATTGACAAATCCCTCACCCAGCCAAAATGCAAGTTGCAACTTGAAAATCTAAAGCGTGCACACACTTGCAAAACAAACCCTACAGCACTTAATTCCAGCCCTACTCAGCCAACCCAGATACTGCTCCTTTGCATGAAGCACAGATAGCTTATTTCTGAGAACCCATCTCCCTGAGCAAAAATGCAGAGTTTCTTCCCAGCTCTATTAAGGAAACATGCCAGTTTCAGGCTTCCAACAGGGGAAGGGAATAATAAAAAAAAAAAAAAGAGTTTATAAATTATGAAAAGCAAGTTGACAGTGTGTCCTTATAAATATGAAGATTACCTATGCTACCCTCATGAATCTGAAAAGTCACAGTTTCAAAAAAATTGTAAAAACTACAGATTCAGCAAACTGAAAAATAATGGGTGAGTTTTGCTGACCAGGGAATAGTCTGCAATTTAGTGCTTTTTTTTGTTTAACATTTACAGTATATTTCACCATCCATAATATTATTATGTTTACAGGAAAAGCCCCATTTTCCACAGAAAGGTCCCACTATTGACAATATGAATATCACAGTGAAATACAGTCAGATACCTGAGAATATCCTCTGAATCTACTTACAGTCCCCAAGGAAAATCCTCTTATTTCTAAAAACAAAAATATTTGTTATGTCAGCCAGTATATATTGACACACAGATCTATATGAGTGCATGAGCCTGTATGAAAAAGGCCCAGGTAGAGTTTCACGCTTACAGGGCTACTATTTCTAATAGGCCACCAAATCACTCCATTAGAAAGTTTATGGATAAATTATGGACTGATTAGTGTAAAAAAACCCAGAGACATGCAGAGAAAAGTGTGTCCTTTCTCCCATCTGATTCTAAATATGAAGCACATTTTACACTACAAGATATGCTGATTTCAACTGAAGAATCTGGGCACTGCTGTTACTAATATTTATTCTTGTTCTAAGCCATAGCAAGAACTAACTTCATTTTCATATTCACAAAAATCACAGGAGCTTGATGTGTCCCATCCAATAAATGATTTGAAATTTCAGAAGTTCCATAACTCTAGACTGAAACAAAAACTTCAAGTCAGGAAATTTTTCACAAGTTTACCATGGATAAAATGCTCCATTACCAAAAGTCAGTTTAAAACTTCAGCATCAATTAATTCTGGAAAATCTTGTAACAAAAAGAGTATGTATATTTTGATTAGAAGCTGAAACATTGATACAGGTCACTTAATGTTTTTAAAGCTTCCTCCCTTGCAATATTGAGAGGCTGAGAATTAAATTGAAGCTGGCCTTTGTAGCAACAGAAGATAGTCAGACTTCCCTGAAACTTCCCCTGATACATCTGCTGAACCCAGCTTTGGTTTACTTGGGAATTATTTTTTGAAACGCACCAAGTTTTCTCTATTAGTGCTGTATAAATATCATCTCCAGTGGAGAACCTTGAGGGAGTTTGGGAGTATGACTTAATCTGAATAACTAACATGCATTCAGAAGTTTGGTTTGGAAAGTAACTGAGAATACTGAATAGATTCAGCCAGCCCTTCACCTTTCTTTGATTACACAGCTTTGTACTTTGTGAAGAAGACAAGTTTTCTTCACCATAAAAACAATCTTTTCAATTTGAAAAGATGCCTGTCAAATCTGTGTTTGTCTTCAAAGTCCTGTTGAATTTTGAAAGCAAAGAAATAAAGAAATGTTGTAAGAAAATAAAAAAGGAGCAATTATTTTGAATTATTAAGCAAGGTTAAAATTTACATTTTCAATTTAGGAGATGAAGTATTTTCTATCAGAAATATTTCCTAAGGGAAAAATAAAATCACTTTTCCTTAAATAGATGCTTTCTATAGAAAAAGAAAAGAAAAATCTACTTTGTTTCCCAAAGTTTGATTTTTCTGTCAGAATAGCTGAAATTATACTTTCTGTTAGCCAACATTGAAAGTTTCTGTCCAGTTTAGATTAAAGCTTGTGAATTAATCCCACTATGCAAGGAACTATGACTGAATTACATTGGTGAAAAAAGGTTAAATGCATAAAAGACTATAAAAAAGCTGCATTCTAAGAAAATAATCCAGCTGGAATAAAACCTAAAGGATTTCATGTTCTCCTCTCAATGCTTGGTAGAAGTCGGTGAGATACCTGCAGGAAACCCACCTCAGATTACACCAGCAAATGAGGCAGAAAAAGGCAATAAACTGTCTTCAAGAAAAGTTGGAGATGCTTTAGAGCAGAGAATTCAGTTTCAAAGCCTGAGTATTGTCCAGGGGTGGACACCTTCATCCACCATGCCTGGTAAACATCAGCACCAAAATGCAGAGATATCATTTCACCTGAGCCTTTTCCTTAAGCTTTGCTTTCCCCCTTCTGCCTCAGATTTACACACTTGAGAGAGGTTTTGGTGTGTCATGTACAGGTTCACATGCAGTGATCAAGTACAGGTATCAGGACTGGATAAGTAAAGACTGATTTGCAGCCCAGTTCATCCTCAACAACTGGAGAATGAGCATAAGGCAGTTGTAAATTAGTGATGGTAGCACCTCATTATCCTTTTGTAGGTCATTTGGTTTTGGTTTGTTATGAAGCACCCAAAATCAAGCGTGGATTTTCATTATTAAATAAAACCATTTTGCTTTGAACGACATAATCATAATTTCCTCATTTATGTTCTCAATACAAGTTTTCCATAGCCTGTATTTCTTGAGACAAGAAATACATATTCCGTGTTTTGTTGAGGCAAGTGCATGAACGAGTCCAGCTCTTACCAAAAGAAGCATATAGACAAATTCCTTGCTTCTCAGGAAAGTTTGGTGTCAGTTGTGCCCCAGAACCGTGTTTGGCTTCAGCCAGCTCCAGGAGTGGATGCAGTGGCCAAACTGGGATGCTTGTGCCATCCACCACTGCCTGCCTTGCAGCACCACACCAAAGTCTGGGACCTCTCTCCCATTTCAGTGATTCTCTGAATCCTGGCTGTATCACAGCCCTGGTTTGCGCCGTGTGAATCCAGAACAAATCCCTGGGGATCAGCCACTGGCTTCTAAAAGCAACTTGATCAGCCCGTTCAGTTTTGCCGCGTTTGTCGCAGGGCTCGGAAGGTGACGTGTTTAACGTGCCATGACAGAACACAGCCACTGAGGTGGGGACAAAGGGGGTGATCCCAGGGAAAACTCCTGCCCTGCTGCCAAAAACAACCCAGATTTTATTCCTTAGCCTCCAGCAATCCAACAGGCTCTGACTATGAGCTGGAGGAAAGGAGGAAATCAGGCTCCCAAAATTGATTTCATTCCAGGTGATACTTCTTACACAACAATCTGTTCCTTTCAGGAGGACATAGATTAGGGAAGTATTTGGTCAAGGGGCAGTAGAGGGCACTCCAGGCCAGATCAGGTTAAGTTTTGGTCACTTTATCTCTTCTTGTTGACGTAAATGCTCGAGGCCATGGCCTGGGGTTTTCCTGCAGAAATGTGTTTACAAGCAGGTCAAGGACTTGCAGACAGATAACCATTAGCAAAAAACTTTTCTATTGACAAAAGAGCACAGAATAGCGTGTTGGCAGATGAATTCTCTCGTTTCATTAAATGAAATTTTAAAAAAAGAGAGAGAAAGTAAAAGAGAAGTTAAAGGCCTGCTGCCCATCTGATTCTCTCAACCAGTTTTCTCACCAGAATTTAAGAGTGTAACTTGTCCCTTGTCCACTTGCAAAATGACACTGAGGACTTAGGCCAAAGTGCTGTGTTCAGTAATAAATTGAGCTGGGATTTACTACTGGTCAGCAAGCATCTGAGGCTTGTTAGCAGATTTGTTAACTCCAGTTCTGTTTTCAAATGAGAATCGCCTGCACATCTGCAGCCCGAGGAAACAGTTTGGGAATCTCACCTGGTTTCAGGTTTCCTTGCAAACCTCCCCACACCAGCAGCCTTGGTCCCATTCCTTGCCTCTCCCCTCTCCAGCCCCCAGCAGGTTCATTGAAAGGTTTTGCCAAAGTTCAGGAACTTTTTGAGCAAACCCAGTGGATTTATGGGTTTGTGGACAAAGCACAAGAGAGCTGCAGCTGTGGCTCAGGCGAACCTGGATAGGTCAGGCTGAGTTTTGCCCTCAGTGTTCTCTTAGAATTCCCAGCCTCAGAGCTCACTCAGTGGATGCCTAAATTTCCAGAAAAAAATGTAACCAACCAAGATTTCTAAAGCCACATCTAGCCAAAAGCGCGCACAAAAAGACAGGATTTTAAACAGCCAGACAAAAATTTTAACAAAAAGTTTAAAACTGCCACTGAAACACCAATGGTTGTTTGCTACCTGTCAGTCAGGGTTAGGATATAACCAGAGGAGGAAGTGGCTTCTCAGAAAGCCTTTTTCAGTCTTACTGGAGGAATTTGTGGTCTATTCTGTGTACAGTTTGTGGTATCTGAGTCACAACCTGACTCCAAGTCATGCTGGATTCTAAATGGCAAACGCTGTCTCTCTGACGGAGACCGCGCATTAGTCAGAAACCAAATGTGTGTGCTCTTGGGAGAGCTGGGACATTTAATGCCCAAACAATAAAGCAAGCTAAACAAAGTGAGCTAAGCCAACTGGAATCAGCTGAAGAGGGTTCGTGTAACTCATCTGCCTGTACGAGCGGATTAAAATTCAGCCCGAGGTGTGAGCAACTTCATACGTGAGTTGGGGAAAAGGCTGGTGTGTGCCTTTGGGGCACAACCACCTCTGGGGCTGTGCACACAATGCAGGAAAAGTGAAACTGCCTTCCAGGGCATGCTGGAAACTGAAGGGAAAGTGCAGATGCTGCAAACCTGAGTTCTTTTTAAAATAGGGACTCTCCTGCTCATTTTGCTTTTAGTTTCTCTTTTGCATCCCGCTCTCACTCGCGCACACAACTCTGTGCCAACAAAGGGTCAGGAGGCTCTTGAGAGCTTCTGCTTGTGGAAGCTGGACAAGGTTACATATGCAGATTTAACACCCAAATATCACTCCAAACTCCTGCCTTTGCCCCCACCCTGCCTTTTAAAGCAACAGCCACAGATAAAAAATTATTTTTTTAAGCAAGAGCTGCCTTGTGTTTGTTAATCAAGACACTAAGTGCTACTCCACCACTGCAGCATTCCTCCTGGCCCAACACCACTCACTCGCCTCTAGTCCCATTAATACTATTAAAAACTCAATAACTTTTTCTATCTTCTTCATTTAAATAATATTCCTCTATGAAGCGTAGCGTTTAAAAATGCCTGTAAACTCTTCTATTAAAATGACATTTTAAAAGGCTTGATTTGAGCATGGCTATGTCACTTAAAGTGGAAAAGTTTCTGTGAGTTCCCTTCCAAGCTGTTAAAGATTAGCTTGATGTAGATAAGACTATTCCCCAAACTCATTATCTGTCTTCAAAATGCACCTTAAGGACTACTTAATAAAGTCAAGGTTACGTGAAGAGTATTTCAGTGAAAACCAGTGAATGACTATTAATAAATCTGCATTACAGATTGGTTATTTTGTCTCTGTCTTTCATCTGAGCAATAGATGATCCTTCTGTTCTTTTTTTTTTTAACAATAAGCATGTGTTGCCTCTTTCTGCAGGTCACCAATGAATCAGAGGCAGCAGCAGTAGTAGAGAGCATTTCAGCATGTTTACAATTAATAAGATCTAAGAAATATAAAATATTTAGCAGAAAAGGTTCACATATCCCTGACCAGTGCAAATTAAATTATAAGGATTCTTGATTGGGCCAAGCCTACATTTAAAAAGATTGTACAACTGCATTTTTTATTTCTCCAAAGTCATGTTTCCTATTTCTGTCAATGTCATGGTATGAAATGTTAATCCCATGAGCTCTGGTGCCAGCTAGCAGCGAGTCCATCCAGAAGGGAAGCACTACAACTCCTTGAAATAGGAAAAACTATTTGGCAGGATTTCTTCCTCAGACCTCCCCATCTGTTGCCCATAGCAATGCAGAGCTGGTGTTTTAAGGGCTAGACTGGTGGTGTAGGGTCCTGCAGCACCCAGTGGCAAGGATTCTCACAAATCTCCGCCCTCCTTTCATTCTCACAGAGCAGATTGGGAAGTTTCTGGTGTTTAAGGGGTGGAATCCTCTCCCCGAGCTGGCCTCACATCCCCACTCACACAGTGAGAGCCCTGTGCTGCCCTGGGCTCGCATGGGGAGCTCCCTCCCTTCCCCTCTCCATGGACAGGATCAAAATGTTCCAGGACACTCTCAGATGTCTCCCTAGGGATGACCAAGGGAGTAACACAAGAGAGAGGGAGCAAAACATATCACAGGCAAGCTTGATGGAAAATTTGGAGCAGAAATCTCGGGATGAATTCAGCCTGTCCTTTAAATATCTGTGCAACTCTAAGGTCTAAATATTTTTTTTTTTTTATTTTTTAAACTATTTCTGGTTTCAGCTGAAAGCAGTCAACACAGAAGCTCACAGCTCTGTATGCATCAAAAGGAGCCCTGCAGATTTTTTGCTGGATTGACTTTCTGGAAACTGTTGATTCACTCTACCTGGAACAGCTCCAAAATACAGTCAGTTACCTGTCATTCAACCATTTCAGAGGAATTTGCATAACACAGATGTTTCCGTATTTGCTGTGCTCTACCTTGTGCAGTAAAGATTAGCCTGATTCAAGGCCAGCAAAAAAAAAAAGAATACAAATCTGTGTACATAATCACCAGCTGCCCCTTACCTTTAAGTCCATGAAGTCTGTGATTGTTAATTCTGAACCCTGTGTTTTTTAGATGAGTCTATGTTTTTGTCATATATTTATCTCATGTATTAGGCCACTCAAAAACTTCTGGTCACATCCACAGGGATTTCTGCACACAACTCAAGTCCCACTCAAGCCCATGCTCTAGATTTGCCAGATGGAAAGCATCTCTTGTCCAAGAGCCACATAGTTTATTAGCATGATGTTGAACCCGAGCCTCTCAACAAGGTATTTTGCCTTGATTAGAGTAAAATTAAACCTATCCACACTGCCAGCAGAGACAAGCCCTCCACAGCCTGTGTGTGCAAGCATAAACAATGAGAGCAGCAGCCAATTACCCTGCAAAACCTTGGATCTGCTTTCAAACCACAACACAAATTTTAATGTTGTATTCAAGTTCTTCACTTCAGGGGATTTACATATAAGTTTACATAAGTTATGGAAAATCTGATAATTAGGAGGCTTGCACCTTATGAGTCTCCTTGTTCCACTCTACACATGAAATCTGGTTCACCCTGTGTTTCATCTTTAGGAAAGGTTTACTCCGTGAAACCAAAGAGGCTGCACAAAAACCATCTCAGCCCTTCCCGTGCTGCTCACTTCCACTCTTGGTTGAAACACAGAACCAAGTCAGAGTGAGCAATGCCAGCACAGGCACTGGGACTTGAAGGGCAAAGATTGCCCCCACAGAGCTGATGGATCCAATGAAACATCATTTTGTCACCCACAAAAACGCCTGGCAGAGAAAAAGCTGAAAGAAGAAGGTGCAAACCTCCCAGAAGATCAGGACCTTGCAGAAATGCTGGGAGGTGTTGTCATTGCTGCCTGGGAGAAGAGCTGGGCCACACTGAATTATCCTGAGGGAGAACTCTTTCCGTATTTTTTGCGCAGATAATGGAAGATTTAAAACAGGTGAGTGGCATCATACAGCCTAAACCTTTTATTCTGTATTTCACATCTTCCTGGTTTATCTAAAACTCATGCTACATTGAGTGAATTAGGAGGTTGATTGAAAAGTACATTATATACTAGTTACCTGTGAGATGTGCACTTTAGAAGTGAAGGTTTAGGGGCAGAGGAAAGGCATATAATAAAGAGTAGTGCACTTTGAAAGGTCTAGGCAATGCTGCAAGAAATAACATTACTCTACAGTTGTCAAGGCTCAGAAGTTTTATTACCAAGGAATTTCACTTTTGCCTCTTATTCTTAACACATTGACCAGTTCTGGGACTGAGAGGATTTGCTGATCTAATATAGATAGTGATTTCGTAGGTTTGTTCAGATTTATATAGACAGCACCCTGGGATCAGGAATTACATTTAAAATGTAATAAAATGTTCTTGTGCACTTTTACTCACAAATACTGTACTTAAAAAAGTAAACATCAAATAATCTCAGATATCTTTCAAGAAAATGTTGACATAGCTCCAAGAGCTCATACAGATGACTGAATAGTTTTCTGAGTAAACTTAATAAACTCATATTCTTATTCTTTCAGTGTACCATGAAGTATCACATCATGGAGAAGAGAGAAAACTAAGCCATATAATTTAGCAGAAATCTATTTTAAACACATATTTCAACATATGAAGACAGAATATAGACATTTATGTAGGCATGTTTTTATACTACTTATAGTCTTAGTGTTTAAGTAATAGCAGCATTTGAGGGTTTCGCCCACATAAAGAAATCAAGTTCCCATCGCAAAAATTTTGTTCTTGCTCCTAAAGTGAGGCCTCAATCTTTTTCCACTCAGCAGCAATGTTACAATGATCTCAAGGGGCAGGATCTGACCCCTAATGTGTTCAGAAGGACTTTGTGTAAGTTAGGAGTTTTAGCACAATTGCTCCTCTAAGTAGTCAAAATGATTCATCTACATTATCTGTCTTTATTAAACAGTCATTTACCCTGGTGAGTCCCACTCAAGGGAATCTTTATTATTCAGACAAGCCCTTACAGTCATAATGACACAAAATATATATAGGAATAGTTAATAATACTGTTATTCCTATGTCTGTGGATAAACATCAGCTGGTAATTTTATATCAACAATCCATCAGAGCAGAGACAAAAATCTACAGCTAACATGAGCAGGAAATCCATAATAACATACCAGAGATCTGGTGAATACTATTAAGCAAGCGAGACCACCATGAGGAAACAAATTCGGATTCTTAATGTATTCTGGATGAAAACATTAAATGACAGCTTTCTTACAAAATTTAACAAAACACTTGCAACCCTTTCAGCATATTGGAGTCCAAAGTGGTGCCAAAGCTGGTGGCATGGCTGAAATTCTCAACCTAAAATTATTAAAGGATCAAATATATATATATATATATTCTCTATTCTGCAGAAGATAGATTTGTTAGAAGCTAGCCAAATCATTGATGGTACAACTGTTTCTCTCTCCAGGAGTGTACATGGGCAATGCAGCCAAAGACATTGGCATGACTCCAGTCAGAATCCAACATGAAGTCTGAAGAAAAGCCTCAGGGAGGCCTTTCTGCATTTGGGAATATCTACAACTCTTTGAAATTTCCATAACAATGCCAGGGCCCCCAGTTCTAAGTCAAGGGAAGGTGAAAGAAGGGAGTTTCCAATGTAACATCAGATTGGAAGCCCTTCATAGGAATGGGTGAGTGTTTTCACCTCCAAGGCACTTGGAGTAGTTTCAGATGTGTTGGATGCTGAGAAAGCTCTTGATCCTTCAACTCTAATTTGATGGAACAATATATATTTTTAGGATTTTTATATCACTTTTAATAAAGATCTGATGAAGATTTGTTACAATCTTGAGGGACTGGACCACTGCATTTTGTGGGTTTTAATCTGCTGAAGAACTGAAACATCATCACTTCTAAGGTTTTGTCGAGTCATATGTTTTTATGAAACTGGTTTTTTTTTAAGAAAAGGAAAAATTTATCATCCCTCATAGTCTGCTTTAGATAACAGAGGTCTCAAGACAGCCTCCAAAGGCACTCTCCTGCTTCAAATCAGTGCAAAACACTTCATCTTGAATCTACATTTTGAACCTACAGCTGAAGCAGTTCAAGTGTTTGTGTGAAATAAACCAAATTTTTCCCTCTCCATCTGTTTTTGGATGTTTTGTGCCAGCCCTGTGCGGTTCTCGGCCATGTGCAGGTGAATTAGAGCTGCAGGATGAACACTGCGAGACTTTATGGAGTATCCTGCTCTTTGATCTCCCTGGTTCCTGCCCAGAGATGAACACAGCAAGCTAAGCACAGCAATTAGCAGTAACAGCTATTAACAGGCTTCACAAAGGACACAAAAGGACACGAGTAGGTGGTTTACAGCTTGGCAGATAAAAACAAAGTGGGCACTTTCTTTTGCACACCACTCCTCCAGCAAGTTCAGGCTAAGGGGCCAGAGGACTAACTGGCTAATAATAGTCTAGTTCTGGTAAATAGACCTCAAAAAAATAAAATTTATTGTATCTATGCATAGTCCCTGGAGCAGAGGCAATATATTTTGTTTACCCTTGACAAAGTCCTTTTGTGAACAAAGATTTTTAGGAAAGACCCAATATTTTTGCAAGCATTTTTTGCAAAAAAAACCAAATGTTATTGGTCTTTCTTTTGGGAAAGACCAATATTTTACAGCATTGCTTTCTGGGTTAAAAATAAACATATCAGTGTGGGCGTCGCCATAAACACTTGGATTTCAGTGCATGAGGAGATTGAAAGGAATATCAAACACTGACTTCCCCTGTAGAAGCATAGCAGTTTCCATTGGCACTGCTGCTTAAGGAGAGGGTGCAAACAACAAAACTGTATTTTGTATTTCTGGCTAACAGTTCACAAGCCTGTCCTCTACCCCAACCGCGTCTCTGAAAAGCCAAGCCTTGGTTCTGGGACTCAGACCTGGAGCAGAGGACTGAGTTAGGTCATGTCACCTGGTCCAAGGTGCGCCCCCATCCCAGCCCTGCCTTCCCAAACACATCCCCCAGTGCCTGGGAATCTGGAGCTGCAGGTGACACTTGTGTGCTGTGGCTGTGACAGATCACCCTGACTTTTCCTGCTGTTTTAGCAGCAGAAGCAGCCTCCCTGCTGCCCCCCTCGAGTCTGTAAATGATGTGGCCACATTTGCTCGTTGTTGTTTTGACAAACAACACGCCCTGACTAGAGTACCCCCACCAGATGATAGATTCGCAAATGGGGTCTAACAAAAAGTCATTTTTCTGTACAAATGCCAGTCCTGAGAGGCATCTCATAATAGTATTGCATCAGGGATATCCCCAAAGCGGACAGATTTCCAAATACATATTTTTATATTATACATATATATAGGGATAAGATGCTGGAAGGAAAAGAGGGGGGAAAAATAGAAAAGAAGGTGCAATAAGTCAGAGAGCATCTGAGGATTTTTAGCCATAAGCTATTTCTTAAATCAGGAAGCAAAACATGCATTAATCAGAACATTAGCTCCAGACAGTGCAACATCAAGAACATTGCTACCATACAGAAAGTCATGAATCTTTATAGACCTACAAAACGTTTATATAACTTCATCATCATTGGCTTTGATCAATCATATAACACGAGATGTGTAAAAATCTATATAAAAACAAAAATAATAATGATAATATTTTTTACTTTTTGTCACTGTGCACTGTGTGTGAGGACATTTTGAAACAAATTAGAGACACAAACATCTGATTCCTCCTTTCCACACACATCTGATTCCAGTGCAGGATCTTCAAAGCAGCCAAAAAGTTGTGCTGGAAAGCCTGGCTGGTGCATGGAACAATTCTTGCATCCTGACCATGTTGGTTGATGCATCCTAAAGAAAGAGTGATCTAAAGCAAAGGTTTTGGCCAGTAGAACTATCCCTACATGAACCTTTGGGGGAACCTCTGGGACTTTTTAGGCACTGAAGCACTCTGGTGTGTGGAAAAAGGCAATTCATTACCAATTTCTTTCTCACTCCAGGCTGTACCAAAAGTAAATCATTATCCAACTTCAGTAAATGGTGAAAACAAGACATGAAACATGATTAGGAGCACAATGAATTCATCTATAAAAGGCTAAGATCCCTTTTCTGAGGACCAAAAATCTGTTCCTGCCACTTTTCTCATGACAGTCAGACTACACATTTCCTCACTTTATCCTTTCCCCTCAGAAGTGACTTCATCCACATCCATGAAAGATCAAGAGTTGTTCAATTTCCCTGCTACAGTGCTGCTTCCTCAGGCTGAGAATCCCCTCACAAGAACACTTTATGATCATTTACTT
Organism: Ammospiza nelsoni; assembly: GCF_027579445.1. Lineage (NCBI taxonomy): Eukaryota > Metazoa > Chordata > Aves > Passeriformes > Passerellidae > Ammospiza > Ammospiza nelsoni. The sequence continues at coordinate 5,029,185 of NC_080646.1, read as the reverse complement.
CCATTTCAGCCACTGACTTCAAGTACTTATTCTGAATAAATGGAGAAGAGAACACACAGGTGCAATGCAAAATGTTGAGCTTTAGAATGCCCTCTTTAATGTCCTCTTCTTTTCTTTCCAATTAATAACTCTGGATGTTGTAACTAATCTAACTTGGGCCTGGAAAAAAACACTTGGCTTATAACCCTTAATTAGTATGTGTGGCATGGTGGAGATGACTGTAAATTATCAAGAAGTCTGTTAAGTCTTTTCAGAATTTTAAGTTTTAAAAAAGACCCTCCAGCTGAAGGAGTTTCCACGGCCTTTCTATGTGCCAATATTTCAGATTGAGAGCTTCAGTGAGGTGGGAGTTGTATTTAAAAATTCTATATACATTTCTATCAACTTAGCCTTAAAGGAACACCTTATACTTTCCTTGCAGGGGAAAATATGTTCTTGGATTCAGCTGGATTTAATCACCTTTTAGTCCAGCTCTTAGTGAAATTTCTTAGGGCATTGATTGCTTGAGGTTTGCTTTAATTCTTCCTTTCTTCAAGAATGAGTCGTGTAACGCATTCACCACTAAGACATGAATTTGAGGGCTGGCTTGGGAAACTGATAGAAGTAGATGCAGCAAAAAGATAAATTTTCCTTTCTCCCCCCTCCTCTTGTCCTGTCACTGAAACACAGAGCATGGCTAAAACCTGGGAGGAAGTGGGTTTGTTGTTGTAACACCCTTTCTTCACATCTAATCCGTGGAACCGGTTATCTGATCCCAATTCTCCTGTTATTGCAGCGAGCACAGCGCAGATTGCAACCCAGTGCTGGGATAAAGAGAGCATAAAACCTTCAGAAACATTTGTCAAGATTTTTCCTTATACTTACAGATGTTAAAACCAGAGGCACAAGAGCAGAGAATTCAGCACGTGTGCTAATGGGCACCGAGCTCTGAAATTATTTCTAATATTAATGCCTATAAAATATAACTGATATTTCTATAAACACATTTCTGTGTCACTTTGTCCACCATAAACTCTCCCTAATGCCTGTGCTTTTTTAACTTTATCTTCAAATTCTCAGAATCAGAATCACTAATACAGCTGCCTGACAATGAATATATCCCAAATTGTATAACAGTTTTGACAAATACTTTTCTTTGTTTGGAAAGTGCTCACTTTAACCAATCAACACTCGTCATGATGTGTCTGGACATGCTAATCACCTACTATTTTTTCCATTCCCTGATTGCAAGGGTACAAGTTATTGTAAGAAGATAAATGTGTGATTATACATGTGTTTGAATATTTCACAGATTAAAAGTTACTCTTGTATATATTCAGTGATTCAAAACCATGTGTATAAGTATCCACTGTCTGAATATTTGCAATAATTAATGATGTGATCTCCTTATATATACTAAATAAAAGCTAGCACTAGTATTCACAAAGATATCTGGAAATTTATTTTTGTTATTACTTAATTGCACTCTCAAAATTATTTCTCATCAGAAGAGTGAAAGCCATTAAAAAAAGATATATATACCTTATCATGCTTAATAGATCACCATATCTTAATAATGAAAAAAGATTAAATAAGGAAAAACAAACCAAATGTGTGAGATGACTTTTCCAGCAGCATTAATGTATCAGTTTCTCAACTGTGTAAACTGGTGTAAATCAAGTTAGGTCAACAGAACAAAACCAGCTCCAGACCTCTGTACCCTCTTTAAAAAAGCACTTACACTTTCTGCTCATGAGTCTTAAAATACAACAGTACTTGCACTTTTTTTTTTTTTTGGAGGTACACAATTGAGAATTTGGAGAATTATTTTCTTTTTGTTTTTACTAATTCTCCCTAAAAAGGTCTCCAACATTTTTTTTTTTTTTTTTTTTTTTGCCTCTTGAACAATAATATAAGAAAGGTCAAATGCCTCAAGTCAAAACTCTACCTCTAAAATACTAAGCAGTACAGCAGCAGGGTAGACTTGTGGTATGTTGGTTTATTAAAACATATATATTAATTTGGTTATTAGCCATAAAGGCCTAGAAAATTCACTTAGTTCTTCAGACAGTGCAGAAATCAGTGGACCTCAACTGTCCTTAATTACTTTCTCAGAGTGTGATAACTCTTCTCAATGGGTCTGACACCCAGAGAAGCCAGAGTAAGTCCACAGTCTTAAACACTTGTGAACAAAGATATATTCTTCCTATCCTTTCCTCTGCTGTTCCAAAACAAGAGAAAATTAAATATTCTGTTTACAAACCCAATAGACTGTTCAACATTGACCCATTTTAATTACCGGCTGAATCAGTACATGAAATCTGTATTTCTCAGTTCGAGAAGGGTTTCTGGTGGCATCTGTTCTCAAATTTTAAAAGAATAATTCTCTCTTTAAAAAAAAAATATCTTCAGCATAACTGAGTTACTTGCACTTGAATAAATTAATCGTAATTGTTGCTGAATTAAAATCTCTTCCTTTTTCTTTCCAAAACTTCCACAGTTACTGTGAAGTTTTAGGTAATTCTGAAGTAGGGCTGAGCCAGAACTATGCTTTTTCTTTAAAAAAAAAAAATTACTTACAACAGAAGCAGCTCTGAGAGCCAGACTCTCACTCTCTCTCTCTTTCTCTCTCTGTTAGGCTTCATTTGATAGCTATGAACTGTGGATAAAGAATAAATATGGCTTTTCAGTGCCCTAGGACTCTCACCTGACTTATTTATGTCTGACCTGGTAGAACACCACTGACCTTGGAAAGTTTAATTGAGGCTGGGATTATATGGCACTGCTTGAGGCCACCTGAATTTAGAGGGTGTGACAGACACTTTCTCTCCCTTTCTGGCTCTCATCTGCCAGGGGATGCACGTGTGGGTGCACATGTGTGTGTGTGTGTGTGTGTGCACATGTGTGCACCCCAAATTGAGCCTGGCATGGGGAAATGCCCTGGCACCAGCTTACAGCAGGCTGGGGTTTAAGGGAGAAGATTAGTACTGCCAGGCAGGCAGCAGGAATGTGTTAGTTTGTTTGACTTTCTTTTTTTTTTTTTTTTTCTTTCCGTAGGTTTGTTGTCTCTTTTTTCTCTTCCCAGCATGTTTTCTCTGAGATCCGATTTTTACAGTTGACTCTTAACTTTTTATAACCTTATTCTGCCTATGAACAGAGAGCTTAAATCATGAAGGAGAAAGAATTATATAGACACTGCTTATACGCTTTCACGTATTGTTTTGAACATTCTTTAATTAAATTTAATTAAATTGTATGATGAATTCTGATTATTTTCAGTCCTTTTGGTTTTACAGAAAGATATAGATACTTAAAACCCCCCGCATTTAAGTTAAATGTATAGAGAGTGTGAGAGGAGGAAAAAAAAAGCAGAAGAAAAAGGACCATAAGATTGAAAGGTAAAATAAAATGAAATGGCATGGATATCCTGTAGCCAAAGAGAACTATCTTTCCTACTGGAGACTGTCCCTTGATGGACATAAACAGCTCTCATCTGGGTTTCTTCAAGGCAGAGGCCAACAAATACGAGGTATTATGCATGGAAGCTTTTTATGGCACAGACTATTGTCCACTGGAGACCGGGCAGACACCACTAAGCAAACCTCACCTAAGGCCACAGACAAGCACCAAGCCCCAAGGGGATTCCTCTCCCATCAAAAACACTCTCCCTTTCCCAGCCTGCAACATATATTTTCTCTGTCATTCAAGGTTTATCAGCGCCAAAGCCCTGAGACAGCCTGGCTTGAGCCACCCTGGTAGATGTGAACACTGAACTGCTGGAAAAGCTAAAATACTCCTGGATGGAAGCACGCTGTGAAACGTCCTCAGAAATAAAACAACTCCATGGTGCTTTCAAGGCCAAAATTATCCATTCTATGCTTTATTTCTAATGTTGGACTGGAACTGGGACCATTTTCTGTTTGTAGGCATCATAGGAAATGAAATGAGCAGGGGATTGCTGTTAAGAGCAGCCACAATTCCCCTACCTCTCTCCAACAGGCTGTGCCATGAATCAGGATATATTTTATTATTTTTATAGTTCCATGCAGTGATGTAAAGCTTACCTGAGCCCCTAGCAAGGTGATACCAACATCTAGACACATTAAAATCCAGGCCAAGCTGCCAATTAAATATGTGCTGTTAGCAATTCATGGTCTGATTCCCAGACTCTGTATTACTAAGTCCACAAAAATTGCCAGTGAGGGATAATTGCATCTGCACAGGAAAATATCCAAGATGGTGAAGAAAGCCCAACAGTAAAGCTATCTGTGCTTGTCCTTCATTGGTGACATCCTACACACATTGCAGACAAACTGAATTTTTTGAAGTCTCCAGCAAATAAATATATTTTAGAATGAATAACAGACCTCTCTTTTCTCTCTTTTTTTTGCAATTCCTCTTTTTCCACTTGATGAAGCTGAAGTGGCAGGGACCTCTCCACCAGCCAAGAACAACATGGGTTTGTGTAGCTGAACTGCTTGGACAGGGCTGAACTCTGCACCACAAATTAATTCAATTCCTGCTATCCCAGAGCCCAGCTCTGAGCATCTGAATACCGCCCGAAACCCAAACACTGCCCCTGCTGATCACAGGAACATTGCACTGGTTCTAGCTCATTTTCTATCCAATTCATCAGCTACTAGCCTTTATCATGCTCTCAGAACTGCTGGTCATGATTTCAGGATCAGTCTGTAAATTATATATACATACATATATATATATATATAAATAAAAATTAAAAAAAAATATATATATATATATATATATATATATATGGAGTCTCATCATTAATCTGAACCTGTCAGACCTTGCATACAAGATGATTTGCATTTATTTATTACAAATGGGAAAACAACACCAGTACAGATACACTTGTGAACAGCTAGAGACAATAACAACAACAACAAAAAAAAAAATAGTGTCAGGAAAAAAATAAGATTTTTTTTTTCCTGTGATCCTTATTTATTACATTTTTAATAGAAAGTCAGTGGAGGTCTTATCTGATGTCATTTGGTTTAGGTTCCATGGTATTTTTTGTATTTGACCAAATTCCCTTATCTTCTCATTGCTTGTGTTCTGCTCTGCCAGCATCCAGCAAACTGATATACTTATCTTCAGTTTTATAATAAAGTTTTAGCTTCCACAGGATAAAAAAAGAAAGAGAGTGGGGAAAGGAAAATTGTGTCTGAGATACTAAACATATCAGGCATGTGTGAGTGTTAAGGCATCCAGCAGTTAACCTTCTTCTTATACAGAAACTTTAATTGTCAAAAGACATATACTCATGGAGTTTTTATTTGATTTAATTTTTAGTTATTTGGTCAAATTGAGAAAACTGTTATGATCTCAGACACTACCCAGTGAATATTTTGAAGCAAGGCTGGTGATCATTAGATTTCTGTGATTGCAGTTAATAACCAAAGGTGAAAAGATAACTAGAAGTGACAATACTGAGGCAAGAAATGCAAACCAAGTTCTTTTTCAAGCATCTATATCCTCTTAAGAGCTTTATTTCTCATTCTATCATGACACCTTTTCCTTCTCTTTCTTCCTTAGGTTTGGTGCTTTCTATAGCTCCTCCCTATCTCCTCACCACTCATCCTCTCCATAACTCCACCAAAAATGACCTGACATCATTATGATCGGATGTCTCCTCACTTACTCTGCTTGTTCCCTTCTTCTGCTCATTTCTTGTTGAAGTTGGTTTGATTTGGCTTGCTATCAGCCCATCTTTTCTTGGGTTTACCTCTTCCTCAGAGCTCCCATCTTAAGCAGAATCCAAGATCAGATTTACAAACAAACCTCCTCAATCATCCCTTTGCTTCTTTAATTCATAACTGAAGCCCATTTGCTAAAATTTGAGGGTAACAAGATAACATTCTTGTCCTTTTTTTTATAATTAAATAATAATTAATAAATATAATAAGTAAATAAATAAATAAATAATAAACCATGCAGAAATCCAAATTAAAGGGCTAAGGAGAAGGAAGGGGACAAAGAACGAGAATATGAGGCAGAATCCCCACTGAAATAAATCTGTCTCATCACCCAAAGCGTCTCAACACCAATTTTAAGCACCTGAAGATCTGCTCCAAGGTTGCTTTAAAATGCTCTGGTAAAAAAATACACATCAATAAAACTGGAAAAACAAAGAACATGGCCTTAGTAGCTCAAGCTGGGCTGGATCTGGAGAAAGGGAGCTAACTGCCTTATTATATAGATGTTATACTTTGACAAAATGTGACAACTACACCTTTTCATTTCCCCAGTGGCCTCCAGGAGACTTAAGATTTAGTATCCTGTAGAACACTTTAAACTTGAGAAACTTCTTATAGTTTCTTATGAGTCCTGGAGGCTGTGAAAGAGATTACAATGTTTTATATTAACTTCCCTCAGCTTGCTAGAGATAAGGCAGTGGCCTGATACCAAAGTCTTCTCCTTGTCAGTGATCTGCAGAAGTGCTACATCTGAAACTAAAGTCCTTTCCCTCCAAGTCTGAAAATGAGCCATTTGCAACAGCAGCTCCACTTATTTTATTTTATTTTATTTTATTTTATTTTATTTTATTTTATTTTATTTTATTTTATTTTATTTTATTTTATTTTATTTTATTTTATTTTATTTTATTTTATTTTATTTTATTTTATTTTATTTTATTTTATTTTATTTATTTTAACAGAGCCCTGCCAAGTTCCAGGCCAGAAGTGTCAGCATTGCCACGGCTCCTGCTCTTGTGCAGCCATCAGTTTAAAATGTGCAATTTCCATGCACATCTATGCTGGGCTCAGTGAAATTTCAATCCCCAGGACAGCCGAGGCATGGGGAGATCAAGTCTGCTTACTCTGTTTCAGTCAGGCTGACTGAAATATAAGAAATAAAAAGGAGGGACTTGTAAGACAGAGCAACAACAATAAGTTCTTGTATTTTCCCCATCCTTGCTTTTTCCCCACCTGATAGGGTCTGGTAAAATCAGCTGGAATATTTTGTTGTGGGGTAGGTGATTGTAATATTGCCTGCACATCATTCTGCTGTCCTCAGAGGAAAGTGCACATGATTTTTGATGTCTGAGCACACAGTGTAAACAGATTCAGATCTCCCCAATGCTCCTCAGAGGAGACAATTTGTTGTGAGTCATCTGAGCAAGCAAGGTTGTGTCTCTGCTACACCTCGTGCTCTCTCCATCTCTCAGTTTCAGCCAACGAAGGAATTTAACAGGAACTTCTTGAACCCATTTTCTAGAGACTCACCTGGAGCCTGGGGAATCCTTCACAAGTCAGAATGAAGTGCTTTGAGCAATTTACTGACTGCTCCTAAGAGATCTATGATCTATTGAAACAATGCTGATTTCCCCATGTCCAAACGTCAAAGATCGGTCCTGACATATTTATTTTCCCTGTCATGATATCTCTCAAAATTATGATGTTCTGGGAAGAAGAAAGATCACCAGATGCTCTTGACTGGTGCAATGAACCACCCACAATGTCTGTTCTTCACAAGGCTCTGAAAGCAGCACCAGACTGGAGAGAGCTGGGCCAAATGTAGCTCCTGGTTAATTAAATATCTGAGACTTTTTATACCAACAGTGAGACAAAATAGGGATGTCTGTCCCTGCGCAACAAAATGCCCCAAGAATAATTTGTGTGCCTTAATTACCACTGGCTACTGTTAACTCCAAAAATCACAGTTTTGGTAAATCCTTTCCATAAATTAGAAGTTTCATCTTTTACATGTGGGAAATTTTAGTTCTGGGTGGTGCCTTATGCTCCATACCTCAGGAAATTTAAGTCCTTGCATTAGTCTTTTAGGCTAAGGATTTCCTTTCTGAGGAAGTGGGAAGTGGGTGATAAACATCTTGAGCTGGAAGACCACAAGAGAAACAAAACACCATGGAAGTATTGAAGGAATCCAGAGGAAGTTCTGGCTTTTGGGGTTGTGAGCTGGTCCTGCTGCCCTCTTAAAAAGAAATAAGGCAAACAAGTTGTTTTTTTTTTTTTTTAATTAAGTCATTTCTAAGTGTGTTTACAGTGTCTCACATGGAGGATAATATCTACCTAGGCTAGCAAAGATCACAGTTGCTTTTTATCTAGAGTTGTGGACAGTGAATATTCTGCAATAGGATCTCTACCATGCAGAAGTTACTCTGAAGTTTCTCCCTTTTTCTTTTTCTCATGCCATGTAGAAAAATTTAAGGACTTGCTGAGCACCCATAGCACAGTTCAGATCAAAAGCTTTTTCAAACTTTTTTTTTTCTTTTTTTCTTTTTTTTTTTTTTTTTTGTCCAGCTGAGGAAGACAAGTTACAAGGCCACAGGCTGAATTTCCTGGGGGCCTTCAGTATATTTTTATATAGTACTGCCCGCTTAAATGTTAAGATCTTAGAAATTCAGCCAACATGTTATGTGAATACTTGGTCTGAAATCAGGTCAAAATCTTTTGAAAGTCCAAGTGGCCTTTTTTTATTCCCTGCCTTTATATATTCTCATGTATCTAAAATTTTTTTAGTCCAAGAAAATGATCCCATTTGAAATATTGCAAGAGATGTCCAGTTCCTGTGAGGTTTTCAAAATTATTTTGCCTTGGGATTGTAACTTAATGATCTTTAAGGTCCTTCCAACCCAGACCATTCTATGATTATCCTTCTGTGATCTGCAGAATCACCCAGACATGCATCAGATAAACTTTACAGTTTGAATGTCTACCAGCTTATCACAAATATGTCTTTTTACACCCATACTCAGATCTTTGCATGTGAAAATAGGAAAAATAAACACACAGATGAAGCAAAACTCTGTACATACACATGCAAACACTTATTTCATGTTGCCAGACATAAATCCAAAGTACATCATTCAGACAAATAATGTGTCAGTCATAAATCCCATTTGCTAATTTTCATCACATTAATAAAATGGAATATTTGTGCTTGAGTTGCTTTACTTTTCAATGACTCTTAGACCTTGAGCAATGTTTCCTTGTGTGTGGGCACAGGGACATACAGCTATGCATATATGTCTATACATAGACGTGCACTTCTGTATTTTGGTCTCCAGCCTTTTCTTGGGGTATTTTTTATGTTTATTTACCATTTTCCCCGCTTTCTTTCCTCCTCAGCCCTCTAAGAGCTTCACCTTCAACTGTATGAGAGACCCAATGTGATTTACAGTGCTAAGAGATTTTAAACAATATATTTAGTGCCACTGGGGGCCTAAAGCAACATCCTGAAGCAACAGGCTATCTCTCCCTAAGCTTAAAAATTAAGATTCACTGGGGTATGAAGGTCAATGGGAGACTAAAGAAAGGGCAAATGGTCTGGTGTGATTACACCATGTCTGAACCAAGCTGGCTCTCCCAGCAAAAATGTGTCAAGCAATACAGACAACACATAGATATTAATTTTTTTTCTCTGTGCTTCTGCCAGTGCTGTATTTGAAGAATGCTGCCAAAGAGTTTATTCCCAAAACTTGTGTTTTGTATTAAGTAACGGGATTTAATAACAACTGTTTATATTTTCATGACATCAGAAAAAAAAAAAAAAAAAGTAATAATGACCTATGGAAAAATCCTCTTTCCCAAGCTCAGATTTTTAACATATCCTGAAACACAGAAACTGAAGCACAACAGCTACTGACAGCCCACAAGACAAGGTCCATCTGTGGCTCGTCCTGCTCTTCTCCAGGACTGTGCATCCAGCCTGTGGCTCCTTCCTTGATGGTCTTTTTTCCTCAGGACATTTCCCAAAGCACACAGAGCACCAGAGGAGCCAGCAGTGGTCATTTCTGTGTGTTTTGGCCCAGTGTAACAAACCTAAGAGGCCAACACACATGATTAAAAGCAATTAGAGGTCAGATCAGTTGAACTAAAGCTGCAATGGAAGGTTTTGACAGATGAGAAGAGACAGCTCCACTTGGGACATGTGATGGGGTTTACTGTCCCAAATGTCCATCCTACTCCTCCTTCCACAGATTTGTGAGCTGTGGAGCCAATCAGCTCCTAAACCACTGAGGTTCAGCACACACTGCTTGAACACCAGCTGCAATGGGTGATGATTTACCATAAAATACTGTAAGTGATGGCGTGTCAGGGCCTGACTGACAAGCAGTGTAAATATCTTTGCAGAAGAGGCACGGCTGGAGGCAGTAGCCTCATCAGACACCCTAAGCAAAGTCATTTTGTCAATCAAAGACTTTGTAAACAGACCTACAGAACAGGATTTCAACATTTGAAACTCGCTGCTGTCCAGAGATGTGACAAGGCCCCCGAAATCCCCCAGGTTTCCTTCAAATATGACTAAATATGGGGTGCAAGGGGGATTTATCCATTGTGCTGACCCCTTTCAGAGTTTCAGTCTAAGGGGTTTGTCCTCTACCAGGGGGATCAGAGACAACACAGCACCCAGCAAAACCATCTGAACATCCCTCAGAGGCTTTCTGCAAAGGGACAGAAATTAAAGTGAGACAATAAAAATAGTTCTTTCCCACTCTCTCACTGCTTTCCCCTTCACTGGACACATCACTCTTGACACAATTATGTAATAACAGCAACAATAGAAATAAGGGGATGGGGAAAAAAATGACATATCTTATATTTTTTTGCAAAAAAAACCTCCATTCTATCATAATTTTAGCCACATGTGGTCCAGTGTTAGCTGCCAGACCCTGAAAAAGAGGAAAAAAAATACATAAATAGGAAGGTTAACACAGTTCTGGCTGGGTGGGGAAATGAGAAGGCCAAATGTACATTAGTCAAAGAAAGAAAAATAATATCCCAGAAAATGAATAAGAGATAACTATCCTCAGAATAATACTATATAAATACATTTGCTGTAGGTCACATAAAAGATTCATGGCACACAAATGTACAGGTCAAATTACCTTTAAATATTAAATTTCTTTCCAGCGAGGAAGAATTTCAGATTTATGCTGTTTTCATAAAGAAAAAGGATGCACCCCATGCATTCTTATTTGCTGACAAATTATGGCTTCTGGGTTTGCCTGTAAAATGCAGGTTGCAAACTGTCTTCTTCATGAGCAAAAAAAGAAAAATAAAGAGTGAATCATCATGAAATTCATCTCTTCCCCAAGAATTTCCTTTTTTCTTTTGGCTCATTAAATCACTATGTTCCTATTGTGGATCCATAGAAGTTAGTATTGGAGAATACCTATTAGGTCAATAAAGCACTCCATTTCCCTGCTAATGTATATTATTTTCCTGCACCACTTTTTGGTCAGTCTGTCTTTTAAAAGATTCAGCAACAAGGTCACACTGTTCCTTAGAGATGTGATTCCACCCACACCTCAATGTTCAGACATTTTCATATTAACAGGTCAAAGCAGGAATAACAGAACCACAAAAAGTTACCACAAAAAAAAAAAAAAATATATCTTAACTCAAAGCTGGGCATGAAGTGGCACAGAGTGGTAAATTATTCCAACAACTGGTAGCAAACTGTAACTACTGAATCTGTGGTTCCAGTTTGGCCTTTGTCAGTTGAAAACAAATGTGTTGATATCTCTTGGCTCTTTGATGGTCCTTGTGGAACGAGCTGTGACTCTTCCAGATGGAGAGATGCTCAGGGCATGCCACCAGCTTCACACAGACAGCCCCAAAAACTGAGCCCAGCCCTTGGATAGAGTCAGGCAACTCATTCACTTAAAATATGTCTGAGAGTCGAAGCTCATAATAAAAATATCTCCCAAGCACATTATAACTAAAAGCAGTCAGAGTCCCTTTAATAATATACAGATAGAGAGTCATAACCAGTTGTAATTGCACTGTGATTCTCTGTCTAATAGAGGAGAAATTGGCTCTCCTTCCAGACTGGCTGAGTCTGGGGAAGCTCAGATTTTGCTTTCAAGAGCTTTTGCTCTGTGACACCAGGACCAGGGGGGACATCAGGAGGTGCTGCCAGGCCTTGGTTCACTCTCAGGATGAAAAACGTGATAAATGGTATTGCTGAATTCTGAGATATCAAATTTTATCTCTGTGGTTCTAATGGCATATGTTTAGCAGAAGAATAAAACCATCTCTGTGGTTACTTTCTCTACCTAGAGAGTTTAAGAAAATTTTTTACTTTCCACATCTACTCAAAATTATTGCATGGACCTGTTCACTTTTAGAGCATTGAGTCCAAGGGCTCTGGTGGATTTAGCAATGGTGAATTCCCCTTTCTCCCTACAGTGGTTAGAACCAATATTTCTGACTGCAAAGTGATTATCCGTTATCAATTAACCTTCTTTCCTGCTTGTCTAGCAGGGTCAAGGGAAAATCTCCTCCCTAGTTTATCTATGTACCAAAAAACCCTTCCTGGCAAATGATTTTCTCAAGTCTTTAGCCACTGGTGTGCAAGTTAGGTCCCATCTGCAAAGGTGGTTCCAAGATCCTCCTCTGGCTCACCACATTCTTGGTGGCATCACTCTGCTGAAGGCAGCACCAATCCAACCAGCATCATTTCCTTAGGCTTAATTTCAGTCCTTCATTTGAAATTAAAACCATGTTGAGATTTCTTGAATAGGACTTTTTATACTGATTTAAACTAACAGAAATAATAAATACATTGAAGTATACCACTTCAGCCAGGAATTGTTAGACATGGGAGCTTAAAATTCACAGCCCTCAAGCCTTCATTAGACAAATAAAACTCAGTGGGTGGAGAGACCCATGGAAGGCAAGTACAAAAGAGGCGTGCTACACACGGGTGTAAATTTGTTTTCCTTTCACTGCAAGTGAACGCTCAGGGGAAAGTGTTTGCAGCATGAGTCCAGCTCTAATTTCAGTAATCCCCACAGCTTCTTCTGAGGGCAGGAAAACCATTCTTTCTATTCATGGCATTGACTTTTTGTTGCCTCCATGCTCCAGCCAGTCCTGCAGACCATCTGGCAGGAGTGAGCCAGCTTAACCTCATTTTCCAAAGTGCACACCTCACCCCCTTGCTCCAGCCACTGCCCCTCTGCCTGAGGACACAGACACAGGAGATTTTTTTCTCTTTTCTCTTTCTTTTCCTTTCTTAGTGGTGACGCTTTAGCAGGGATAGTGTTTGTCTTTCTTACCACAGCCCCTCGATCCCACTGTGCTCCCTTTTCCCTTTCTTTACCCCCACCCCTCTCCCCACCTGCTTTGTGTTTTATCTCTGCCTGTAAAGTTGTGTGATTATGGATAGAGAAGTCACCACACAAACAGGATAGAATTTACCACAATGGCTGTTTTGTTCATCTACATTTCACTGTCTGTCTCTTGTCGGAGCATGGCTATCATCTTCTACTAACAATATCCCTGGGTAAATGATAAAGTCAACTCTGGAGTAAAGCTAGACGTTTTATCAGCATGTTCAAACTATCCCCTTACAGCTCTGTACTTGCCAACTGCACATCCTTTTCCTACACAAAGACTCAATGCACATTAAAAAGGCACTTATTGAAGGTGGTGTTTGTTTGCAGAGAGGGTGTGGGTCCTGATCACCATGGCAGTCACTCTCCATGTTTTTTCTCTCATCACCCAGAGAAAACTGGGTGATGCAGTTATGCTCTCTGACAAGTTCTTGGCTCCAGTTTGAGGTTATTTTGCTCCTTGCCAGGTCATTCTTCTTCATTCCTCTGCTGATGCTAACTGATGGATTTCCCCTAAGCTGACGACAGAGTTGATCTAATGCCTCGCTGCAGGAGAAAGTCACCACAGACGCAAAATAAAAGATTGGAAGCTCTGAGATCTCTGTTGGCTGGTGTCCTGAAGCCACAAGAAATGGATAACAGGGGACCCTAATATACTATCCATACATCAACAAGCAAGGGGATGATAAACTTCCAAAAGTCTTTCCCGCTCTCAGATTTAGCGATCACATTAATGCTGTGAAACAAACCCTTAATAAAGTATTTGCATCTACATCTTGCTAGGCTAGGATTAGCAGCCACCCTTATTAAGTTTGGCCTGTACCAAAAAGTAGAGTTGTGCAGCAAAGGTGGTCCTTAAGTTCATTTATTTCTTTCTTAAACATCAACAGCTGTTAAAGTTCATACATTTGGATGCAGTACTTTGCCCAAAAATGCTCTTATGTTTGTCTCTCCAAAGCTGGGATCTGGGAGGATTTCTCACCAACTTAATTCTTTTTTTTTGTGTGTACAGTATCCCTTTCTCTCCATCCTTTTCCTTGTGTGCCTTTAAAATAAAGAGCCTTTGCAGAGGAACTGCTCTGTGTTCTGAGTTTATATAGCAGTTAGTGCAACAGGACCCTAATCCTGGCCGGATGTTTAAGAGATTAGGAAGAGGAGGAGGATGCCTGTTTATACAGAAGGCTTTCTCTTGTTAGTCAAATAAAGAGAAATTTTCCTATTGGTTTAATTCTTAACTGTTTTGACCTCTCACATTAGGGTTAAATTTGCCCCTTTGTTCTATTGCAAAGTAAGACACTGTGAGAAGAGATGAGCCAACTACTTAATTTAGTTTCATAGGGATTGGTGCAGAGGTTTGCATTGCTCACAGTTTCCTGCTTCCCACATCCCAAGCTAATTCCACTTCAAGCCCAGTGGGAGCTTAGCACCTGAATGAATATAACGTCTCAGAAGTCAAATAAATAAGAAGACAAGAATGAAAGATTGAATTTAAAGGGAATGAAAAACATTTTTCCTTGTCTGAGGATGTGAACCCTTCCAGTTTTGCCTGAACTTAATATTATTGAGCAGAAAAAGAATGCACTGTAATGATTGCTTATCTCTCTCTTTTCTCTGTTTCCCTTGAACAGTGGTTGGGAGTTTTCATTTCCTATGTCATTTATAATGTGCTGAGTTTTGTATTTTTGTTTTTGTTTGGCACGTGCGTTGTGAAAAGAAGGCCTGTTACAGATTGCATCACCCTTTTTCATCCCAACCAACATTAATGATAAAACCACCATTTCTCCTTAGATTGCACCATATTCTGATCAGGGCTGGATGAATTGAATAGCTATATATGAGCTATAAAGCTCTTTAACACTTGATCACAGATCTGAATCCAGTTTATATCAACAGAAAGCTTAGGCAAAATAATGTCTCTAATTTTGAAAGCATGCACACTGTGAAAAACTGCTGGTTTTATGGTAATTTCACAGAAATACAGAAAGACTGTGTATAAATGCAGTCTTCTAGGTCAGGATTATGACACACTGGCAAACATATGTGTTGGATGTGCTCAATAGTACGTGCCCTGTTCTGTTCAGTATTTATGCATGTCCGTCTAGAATTGCAGAAATTATCACAATTTTTCACAATTTTTCCTTTTTTTTTTTTTTATCCTGGTCCTAATCCAATTCCCATCAATGTCCTATTAACCCCTTGCTGTGACAGTGACCAGAATGTTGAACTCTCCCCAAATTTGTCCCAGTGAAAATTTTTATTCTTCATTTAATATTTTATCCTCAAGCCAAACCAGTTCCTCTCTAAAATCCTGCAACTTGTAACAGCAACATTTATAAGACCCTTTTCTACTGCATCATCTTTTTAATATGTGTCACAAATGCTGTACCATAATTGTCTGGCTGTCCCAGGTCATTCCTCCTGGGGATATTAGAAAAATTTAGATTAAAGATCCACACTGAAGTGTTTCCATCAAAGCAACATGAAAGGTTCCTGCAGTGTTAGATGCTGTTCTGCCTCTGCCTTGCCTAACAAGTGGCTTTAAGACCACTGAGCAGCTGAACACATCTGGCTTCAGTCACCTAAGCTTGCAGGTCACTGGATTGCTCTTTCTGTTGTCTTTTGCCACAAGGATTTTTCCCAACCAGATCGAAAGCTTTTAAGTAGCTGTATGTTTGTGCCAAACACTAATTGAATGAAAGGGAAAGATGTGAGCCAGATGCAACAGGTTAAATTCCCTCTAGAAATTAATGGAGTTGCTTCAAACTTAAACCAAGGAATCTCTGATGAGGATCAGTCCCAAGAACCAACATGACATATTGAAAAATTGATACATCCTTGTCTGAAGTTAGAGAAAGAGCAGAAGAAAAATATGGCATACAGATCAATTAACTTTTGATTCAAGATACCTATTTCCTATTACAAGCAACACTTTGTATTCCTCAGTTCTTCTAATGAGTGGTGTATTTTGCAGAAGTCAATTTATGTATTTTGCTGGACATATTATGCTTGAGTATCTTTTATCTGATTTTTTTTTTTATATCAGCAAATTGACAATTTTGCCTCACATGGCAGCTTATGAATCCATGTTTATCTTCCTCACTGTCAGCAGGTACATGGATCACTCCTTAAGGATACATTTCATTGGGAGCAGCACTCAGAAACAGAGAGGGCTCAATGAGAGAAAATAGAAAATATGTGGACTTGAAATACTGGTGAGATCTCACCAACATTATGATCAAAGTTAAATCTGTAAAGAAATAATCTCCACAGTGGTTGCTATTTTCCTGTGGTGTTCCCAAATTGAAGGAGGAGCCCATTTGAATGCATTGCATAAATTTGTGAAAAAAAGTATAAAAAGATACATGGATTTGAGCAGGAAGGTTTCCCATACTTAGGAAGGAGTGCTATTTTATGGGGTTTTTTTCCCATTTCAAAGCAGTTTTAACATGACCTGAGATTTCAAAATAAACTTTTATTATGAGTCAAAACACAGCATTTCATCTGCGTAACATCAGAGTATTCATTCCATGGTGATATTTTAGACTTGAGAGAATTGCACAATAAATACTGAATTTTCTCTCGTAAAACTCACTTGAAATGAAAAAGAATCCATGCTTTAGTATAGACACATGATACTTCAACATTGCTGAAATAATTCTACAAAATCAAATATCATTAGAAAGAACATTTTGCTCTAAAATGGGTGATTTTTCTTAAAAGCTGCATCTTGACCCTCCAAAATCGTTCAACAAAATTTCTAGGTGGCTTGAAATCAGCTTTTCTCCTTTTGAAAAAAAGTGGAAGTGGAGGCTCTGAGTAAAAAGCTGACCACCCATGAGAGGCTTGCTGTTGACTTCAATGCAGCCCAGATTTCCCCCACGGAATTCGACGGCGTCGTGAAATTTAGAAGTCCTGGCTCCACACTATTCAATGGCAGCAAGAGATTAAAGAGGAGTTACACAGGATGGTGATAGTAGAATGTAATGTATATGGTTCAGATTTAGTACATATCACAGAATAGGCCACAGAGGTGAAAGGGGAGCTGGGCAGGAATTCCAGCTGAACTAGCTCACTTGTCCCTAATCCCTGCTATCTGATGAACTGCCCTTGGCAAGGACCGCAGCAGTACAAAAGTTATGCCAGTGTTCAAGTGTCAAAGGTGATAGAAAGCTAAAAATCACTTTGCATCAGATGGCTGTAATAGATTTCCAAAGTTTGTCCTGGATCAGTTTCCCCGGCCATTGAAGAAACAAAAGTAGAGCTCCCCTTCCGTGCATATCAGCACTAATTCCTGTGTATCATTTCTGAAAGGCTTCAGGCTCGTTTTGTCCATCAGCTTGGCTCAGAGGTGTGTCAACAGGGGAATATGAAGAGACCAGACTTAAAAACACTGTCTGGATTGGAAATGAAAGGGAAGGAGCAGAAGGGGACCAGGGGTGGAGGTGTTTGACAAAAGCACACACACACAGACTGCAAGAAAAAAAAATAAAAAGACAAAGGAAATTCTTTTACATTTATGAAAGTAAACTAGATTCCTTTGGTCTGACAGATGAGCATAACTGCAGGTCTACCTACAGACTTTGATAAGCACTTAAATGTAAACAAAAAGAATCAATTTGCATTTTCCTTTCTGTTGCCAAATGCAATGCATCATTTTACAATTGCCATTAAGGATTATTGCTATCCTAACACAGTGCCTTACACAGTTTGTGCCCATCATTTGTTTTCTACCCTGGCAGAACATCTCAGGCTGCTGGCAGTTTTGCACTGATGTTGTCTTTGTCCTGTTTTAATTTTCTGGAGTGTGCTTATTCCAAAAAGGGTTTTTTTTATCCTGAAAACTGTCTTCCATGAAAGCATGTCACTCATCACCTCCTTGTGCACTTATTTAAGGGCTGATGGTCTCATCTCACGTGCACGAACTCATTTCAGTTCTGGGGTGACCAGGCTCATAAAGCTGCTTTTGATCTTATTGGAGTGTAACCTGGACAGTACCTTGGTGTCCACTTATTTCATAATCAACATTTAAATTACGAAATTCTTTTCTGATCTATGCCCTCCCCCTCCCCTCTTCCTCTTTTTTTTTTTTTTTTTCTTTTTTTTTAATTCCAGAGAAAGGGAAACAAGCCACAAGCATTCATTAAGCAAACAGCTGTGGACTAGAGGAGATCAGAAGTGCAGTCTGGAAACCATGTGTGCTTCTCATGTTACAATAATTGGGAAAGGATGATCAATGGCAGGTATAGAAACACAACAGTCTATGCTGAAAAAAAAAGAAGGAGTTTATCCAAATCCTGTTCAAAATAACAGATCCACTCTGAGATCCACTGATCACTGCAGAGCTGCTCTGCAGCCCAGAGAGCACAAACAGCAGCATGTGAAACTGCTCAAGCGCTGACAGAATCCCCTCCCCTCAAAAATATATTTATACAGAACATAATGCAAACGTCAATTAAAAAGATTGTGTTTAGCCACCACAATTTGTTTTCTTCCCAGCCCGTGATGTAATCTGCTCAGCTGTTAGCTGTTCCCTACGTTAGGGACCTATGTATTATCCCAGCAATCAATGTGTCTCTGAGTGTTGTGCTTCCCAGGAATTTCCTGAGCCAGGCAACTCCACAGG
This sequence comes from Ammospiza nelsoni, assembly GCF_027579445.1. Lineage (NCBI taxonomy): Eukaryota > Metazoa > Chordata > Aves > Passeriformes > Passerellidae > Ammospiza > Ammospiza nelsoni. Next base: position 5,010,481 of record NC_080646.1, on the reverse strand, counting down.
TTCTTGCTCCTCTGCCCAACAAAGCCTCACAGTGCCATTGGGCAGTTTAACTCTTGGCTGGTGCCCACAAATCAAAATCACATGTCAGCATGCAAAGCATTCAGCTGCCTTCCCATGCTGAATGGAAATAGCCTTCTTCATGTCACACATTTTTTTATTCATTTGAAGCACCAAAGACTTTGACTTGCTGTCCTAAACCAGCGTAAGCTGTCTGGTCCATATATCAATTAATATTCTTTGGGTGGGTTGAGTAAAAGGACTTGTGGGTTTAGGTTGCACCCTCACACCGTGGTCATGTTCCAGGGTTCATCAGGTGGGCTGCAGGACAATCTTGACAAACATTCTCCATCTCAGAGCTGAAATTAGCAGTGCTGCAGAAACTTTGCCGTTCTTATCATCTTGTTATAGCATTATGCTCAATTGGAGGAATATCTGTTAAAAAAAAAAAAAAATCTCATTTTCCACTCAGTCATTGACCTCCCTGTTGAGAACACACACATGCACTCATAAAACCAAATTATATTATTAAAATACATCTGGACTAAGAACTTGGATTAAGACTGATGACCAGGCTTTCACAGGCTCCCCAGCTGACTTTGGCAGTACACTGCAATCACAACTGGCCAAAGCTGGCTTCACTCCAATGCTCAAAGGTTTTATTCCTTAAGATGATATTTTTTAACATTGAGTTCTCCACCTGTTCTCACACTAAGAGGAAAACTGATTAAAATTGGATCTTTTATTTTCCCATTCTCTTTATGTGAAACGATTTCCCAAGAAGAGGATAGGAAGAGAAAGGGACAGTTTCAGTGTTTACCTTCACTATCACACTCAGAAATACTTCTTTTCATGTAACCATCACGTGTGACTGCTCTGATCAGTGTAAATATTTCTACAGCACTTTAGCCATGGACCTTAATCACTTCTACATTGAGTTCAGGACAGGTCCTATCCTGGGAATAGGTCACTCCCTGCTCCTGATTGGCTAGGACAACCCTGGGAATTAGTTAAAAACCACAAAATACTTATGCCTTAAAGGAAATTAATGCATTCTGGTTTTCCTTGCATTTTCCTTTCCCTCTATATTTATTTACAACCATCCTTTCACTACAAACAAGGTCATCTTAAAATTACAAAGATACCATCAAACATATGCTTTGAGGGTTTAGCGCTACCCTGAACAGGCAATCTTTTTATAGGGAAACCCTAAAATTAAAAAAAAGATTTTGTCAAGTCCAGAGGCCTTCCCAATGTATTTCCACAGAGCAAGAAGCCTGGTGAATGAGCACCCTGTTATAGTGAGCAATCATTTGGCAGCATAGGTTATTTTAATGGACACATCACTTTAAACGGAGCCTTCACCATCTGTTCTGCCCTCTAATTACAGATGCAAAAAGAACATAATTCACAATTGCATCATAAAAAAGTAAGATATAAGTGATTTAAATGCATGTGTATGTTCTTTATTCAATGCAGCATGCAGCTGTTGTGTTGTTTTCATGTTTCAGACACAAATCAGGATGAAAATGGCTCTCCTTTGATAGAGAGAATTCCCTCACACAGAACATTTTGAGTGCGGCAAGCAAGAATTCACTAAAGGCAAAATCTCTACTTTTTTCACATAAAAACCAAGCCTGGACTGTGTAAAAGGAAGGTGGAATTTATACTCCAGTGGATGCTCAGGGCTCTGAGAGCCTGTTCACAGCTACTCCCCTGGAGCTGTGAGTGATGCTCCACAAGGCTAATCCATAGGGTAGCCAAACCCTGAAGGGATTAATCCATTGCTATCTGGGGGTCAGAATGCACACATATACAGAGAACTTCTTTTTTCCTTTTTACTCTTTTTTTTTTTTTTTTTTTTTTTTTTTTTGGTGTTGCAGCAATATCTTTCTCCCCTCATCATCATGCCTGCTTCCCAGTTTGGCTTATTTTAATTCCCTGGTGTACGCAACCTTGTGTTTGACCTGTAACCCAACATTTCAGCCCCCTTGAGCACCTTGCTGCAGGGCAGGAGTCATGGCAAGGCCCTTTTTCCAGCCCGTTGCACCGGGCTGGGTTTCAGCCTTATAGAAGATTTCACAGTAGCTGCACAGTATATAGCTCAAAAAGAGAAATTGGAGAGTTCCTGCTGAGTAGGAATTCATCCATCAGCAGCAGCAAAAGGCAGGAATATGCAAGCAAATAATCCATTCTTAAACTTAAATGATGCCATAAAATGAAAGAAATGCCAATTATTCTCAAGTGAGTCAAGATAGTTAAAGTGCAACCTTTTATTGGACTAACAAATGGGTTAGAAATGAAGCACACAAGCTTTCAGGATGAAAATGTATTTTCTTCAGGTGTTGGCAGCTTTTAAATTGAGCTATAGTCCAATCCAAGTTTTTCTTAAGGATCAATATGACTCCAGACATTTTATTCTTTCTTCTTTTTTTTAGTCTTTTTGATCCAATAAGTTTTCTTTAAAGATGGCCATTATTTTTTATCTACTTAGAAAAAAATCCAGTTTCAAATGAACAATATTTTATTTTTTCACAGGCCCATAAAATTAGGATGTTTTTCTTTGCAGCTTCAACAGGAAAGCTAGTTTTAACAGAACATTATTCTCTGCCTGGTACTTCTTAAAATATAAAAAAAAAACCCTTCTCATTTCAAGTTGGAGATGCTTCTTTTAGAGCTTTGCTTGTCTTGATACAAGAAGTTAATAATATCTTGATTTAGCTACCCATTTAAATAAGCATCTAACTTTAAACACAGAGCAGTCTTGGATTATTTCAGGAAAACTACTCTGCTCTTAAAGTTAGAAGCATGTTTAAATGTGTATTGTCAATACACGTTGCTATCTCAACTTAGTTGACTCCAAAAGATGTTTCCAACTCCCTTCCATGGCTGTGGAGAATAAACTAAAATCCAGAAGGCCCTAATGGCTTCTATGGCTTTTCTTCCCAGACTGAGCAGAGTGGTCCCACCACAGTCAGGATTTGTTAAATGACAGAGATTATTCTATAGGGTGAATGTGAGGAATATTTTTGTCTCACCATCTGTGACAAAAGGGATTCAAATGTTATCACCTTTCTTTGAAATGTCCTGAACTCTGCAAATTTTAAAGAAATTCCACATGAAGCCTTGAAAAGTATCTTTTTATAGGTAAGGTGAATTTAAAAAAATTAAATTGTGAAATTCCCATTAGCTATTTTTGCCTTTCCATTTGCAGTCAGTTTATGAGGTAGTCAAAATATTTCACCGTTCAAAACCCCCATCAGAAGTAATTTGCTTTTTTCATTTATTATTTTTTTTTTTTAATTTTATCCCCCAAATATTTTCTGTTCCTCACCTGTGTGCTGCAGATGTCAGCTCTGGGAGAACCCACACGTGGTGGGGATCTGGCTGCAGTGGAGGACAGCACACTCCCACTGTCCTGCACAAGGTGTTGGGCCACTCTCCCCATCTGTCATGGTGTTACAACCACTATAGTCAATTCCACTTGATAGCTGAGCATATAATATGAAGTAAAAGAAAATTGGTTAGGTGTGTTGGACCTCAGACAGTTAAGCCTTAAATGTAAGTCAGAAAACTTCAAAATCAATGAGACTTTTTACAAGGCAACAATTCAGGGAAAGAGTTCACAGTGCCAAGACAGCTGTGTACTGGGAAGAATCCTAGCTGCTTCTTTGGAATAAAGCACATACTGGAAATAATGCAATCAAGCGACTCCTTAAAATGAAAAATTACAGTAAAACATCCTTAAAATAACAGAAGGCTCTGCCAGCAGCTCCAGGCTTGGTATTGGTAATATGCAAGATGCTGCGTTTCTTCTGAGTAAGCTATTACTGTCAATTCCCAAGAAAAAAAAGAAGTATTGACCAGTGTTGGACTTTCCCAGTGTCATAATGTTCAGCCAACATAAACAGTTCTGATCGAGTCATTATTTGTCTCCTTTCCAAGACAGTTTTCCAACGTATTCTAATTTGTTTAGAGAAAAGAATTGTATGGAGGAGGATGCCTATTTAAGCTCAGTATCAGTAATTTTCCCCAGGCAAACAGAAGGAAAATCTTCATAGCAGAAACTTGCAATGTTTTAAATAGCTCCTATAGAAACACTGGCTCTGGAAGGAATATCAAAAGGCTATTTTTTTTAGGCTGAAACGAGCTGGTTTTGACCTGGGATTGGGATCCCAGCAGGGAGTGGGAGAAAGGAGACACATCTTCATGTTCCTCAGTCTGCTTGTTCATTCTTGGGGGAATCTGTCACACCCCTAGGGATGCTCTGATCCCAGCCAGCTGGAACAGTCTTACCACAAGTCCTGCCAGCCCCGACTGTGAGAATGTCCTGAGCCTTTTTCAGCCATGCTCTCAGCCCTCCACTTTTCACAGGGCAAGGAAAAGGTGGCACAGACCCAGCTCTGCTAGTTTTATGTTGCACAAAGACACCTCTGTGAGAGAGGACTCTTGTTTTGGCTGCTTGGGACCATTTTACTCTGCTTGAACGAGGGGGTCTGCCCAAGTTCTTCAATTTTGCTACTGAAAATTTCTTAAACTGTTGAAAAATAACACAATAATAGCATTTGGAGAGCAGGGTGAGAAGAAGGGGGAAGGCAAGTAAACCCTTCTTATCCTGGCTATGATTTAGAGCCTAGGATCTCTCTGCACATTAGGCAGCACATCCCCACAGGGGTTGTAGAGACAAGTTAGGTGAGGATGAAAGGAAGATCATATCACCAACTTTCTGTACATGCTTCTGTGCAGATCAGATAATCCTGTCATGCTAAAGGATTGCCCCTTCCAAGGGACTGGCTCCACTTTTATGGGGGGAAATGTGCACCCAAGTGAGGCAGGGATCTCTGCACAGCTCCACAACGTGACTGGAGAGGTGCATTAATGCCCCCTAAATGACTCAGTGCCTCCCCCACCTCACAGACATAATCTTTACTCTGCTCTAATTCCAGCACCTACTTGGCCCTCAGCCCAGTGAAAGGCTCAACCTCTTTGCAGACCTCAGACACACATTTACATACACTGCAGCGTGTCTGTGTACGTTAGAGGACCTGCTGTATAATTTTAGTGCCTTTCCTTTCAGTGAGGTCGTGGAACTATGGGCACCCTGGGAAAAAAATGAAATGCTAAGTATAAGGAGATGGAGTCAGATTTTTAAAGATACTTACATAGGTGCCAGCTGGTTTTCTAAGCTGCTTTAGCCCCTAATTTCAGCTGACTTCAAACAGCTTTGAAAATCAGACTTTAGTAGCCTGAGTTGATTTTGCTGACTGTGAAATAAATCTCAATTGATTTCTGGAAGTGTGAGTGAGCAAAGAACACCCTCAGCAGCCTTTGACTTTAGATGATGCTCAGTGCCCCAGAAATTAGGTCACTCAGTGCTCAGGAGGATCACTGAAAAATGCAGGCACAGACAGAAGTGGGTAGTGTTTGCTGGGGTGACTTGGGAAAGCAAGAAGTTAGTCCCTGGCCAAATTGGCCAGGACTGTTCCCAGGGGACAGGTTCTGTCCCATCAGAGTCAATTGGACTTTTTCATTGGCTCCTTGGGGTTAGCAGTTTTGCCCAGGACTGCTTTTGCTGCCAGAAATTGTCAAATCCACTGGGCATTCTTTTTTTCTTTCTATTGAAATGCATAACACAGTGATGGGGTGCTCAGTTATAACATTTGCAGAGGACAAAGCTGAGGCCAAAAAAGCCTCTTTTCCTGCCTATCCCTCATATCTTACAGAACTGAATTTATTTTTCAAATACAAGATCTCTCATCTTCTGTTTAGTTTCCAAGTCTTAAGGGCTGATAGAACTCAAAACAGCCCGGGAGAACTCACTGTCTTTATTTTCTTAGATTTGCCGACAACTTATTAAACAGACACAAACCCCTCTCTTTAGGCAGACAAGGCAGCCTTTCAAGTCAGTCCAAGATCACAGGTCAACGAAAAGCCAAGAAACAAACTCAACTAGGCAACAAGGCCTGAAAAACTAAAAAATATTGTTACCTCAGAAAATGGAGGCAATCATAGTCAGGAGGGACCTTTTCTTGAGGCTTTCTTTCCACATATTTCTGTACAAAAACCAGCTACAGGTGCTCCTAGGTTTTGACATTTTGCACTGGGGAGATGCCTAGATCAGATTGAGCCAGTCTGACTTAAACACCGAAAGCAATCTAGCATAGATCATAGACCAGATTATTTTGTTTCTCCACAGCCCTCATGTCCCAGGTCTAACATTTATTTTTCTTCCAAGTGTAGAATTCCCCTTAATACATTTTTAATTAGCTCATTCATCCTCTGTGGTGTCGTTACCACCAGTCCACCGCAGAGAAGGAAAGGGAAGGGTCAAGCTGGACAAATATGAATGACTTGGGATGTTCTGCTCATTGTTGGAGGAGTGAGTCACTGTACAGGAGGACACAGACACATCCAAAGGGGCATTCTACAGCCAGGGAGCTTAATTCCAGACAGAATATCCTAACCAGTTGAACTTGGCTATGGCCTACCAAGTTCAAATGTGAGCAGAACTCTCCCCATTCCTAAATTTCCCCCATTGCTGTCTGCAGTGGTAAAGATACTGCTATTTAAAAACTGCCTCCAACAAATGTTTTGATTCTATCTACATTTCCAGGTGAAATACTTATGGTTCTGGTTACAAGACAACAAAGGAACTAATGAATGGCCATTTTGCAAGGCAATTGCTTGCAGACACATTCTCACAAGTTTTCTCCAGGAAATTGCCACAGAAAATTCAAGCCTTCTGCCTGGTGTAGATCTTGTGGGAGTATTTAATTTTTTAAGAGGTGGTGGGGTTTTAATTCATACATTTTTCAGTTTCTTTCCAAGCTTTTCAGGCCATTTCCAGCTATCCCACGAGAAAGAGAAGAAAGCCGCCATAACAAAGCAGGGAAAAATTACAGCCCACCTCGTTGCTGGGGAAGAGGTACCAAGGTTTGGGTTTCATCTCTCCTCCCTTTGCCCTCTTCTACCTCTGGCCTGTCCCCACCCCCGGGGGAAGGAAGGTGGTTCTAGCTGCTCGAGGTAATAAAGTAAGGCCTGGGAGGAAATGTTGTCTTTTGGGAAAAGGCAAAATTGTGTGACTGCATTAAAGTCAACACTATTTATCTTCACCTCTTGTCCTAGGGGACGACAAAGGGACACAACTGTTAGACCCAACCCCTCTGTGCAGCTGCAATGCAAAGAGGGCAGGGACTGGTACTTTCAAGTGTCAGACCTTTTGTGACCAACTACTAGTTTATGAGGCTGATGTCAAGCATCTCACTCAATGAAGTCTTTGTCCTAGGTGTATAGGGCAGGACAGTGGAAAAACTACCCTGTCTTATATCCCAGGCTCATCCATCTTCTGCTCACCCGGTTGCTCCATTTTTATTTTTTTTTTTAGGCTACCCGTTGCATTGCTAGGAAGGATTCCCCCCTCCCGGGTTAATGTACTGGAAAATTGCTCTGCATGTTTATGTGGAGGTCCCTTCCAACTGAAAGAGAAAAGGAAAGAGGAAAAAAAAGACCATTTGGAAAGAAGAATATTTTTCCCACTGAACTCACAGGGCAGACCCCAGCTTGTGGGTTCTGACCCTGATTAAGAGAATTTCAATGACCTGCTAGGAGGTTTATTGTGAAGTTTGGCAGAATGCACTTCCGAATGAAATTTTTTATTATTTATAATCACAAAGGTGGATTTGAATGGTCTACATTCCTCTCCTTCATCCGTCTACCCATTTCAAGACCCCATCTTTAAACTACCACAGATCATCCAGATCCAGTTTGCTTCAGCTCTCCAGCTCCTGGACCTCAGCCAGGTTCTCCGTTTTGAACCAGTCCCTGTTGTGTTTTCTTGGGCTTTCTTCCTCTTTTATACATTTAAAACTGGGTTGCACAATACAAATTTAACTGTTGCTGACTTTGGGCTCAAGGATAGGGCAGCACCAGTGACAGCATGATATGAGATAACTTGTAGCTGCTGCTGGATAAAAATAGACAAAATACACTCCTACAAACAAAAAGTTTCCAGGGTTGAGGCTTTTTTTAGACAAAATTAAACTTCACGTGGTCTCTGGGGTTTGAGCTAAGGCTAACTTTGGACAGAAGTGAAATACCATAAATGTCACAAACAGTGTCTGTAAACAAGCTAAAAATCAACATTCCTATTTTCCCAGGTCCAGAAATGCAGCCACTTGCTGCATGCTCCTGGATACTCACAATCATGGACTGAACCTCATAAGTGGCTGGGATGAAGACAGATACTAAAAGGAGCTTCTTAATGCACTGAAAATGTTCAATGCCCATTGTTAGGCCAGGTGGTTTTCTGTCCCCTTTAAATGAAGCAGTATTTTTTGTCCCTTGTTCAATGACATAAACATAAGAATAAAATCATTTATCTAAATCTGCCTCCCCAAAGCTCCGGTGTGGGGAAAAATATCTACAACTGCTTATTGATCCTTATTTTCCTGCTGCCTAAAAACCAACCTCTTTTTAATTAGTGGAGGGAAAAAAGGAGACTTTTGTTAGCAAAAGGTCTGTAGAACACCTTCCTCTGGTTCCACACAGTTGGAGGAAGGTCTTTGCAGCTCTGGGATTATAGTTCATAAAGTGATGTCATTTCTGGTTATCGATTCCCCAAAGAGAAATTCAAACACAGCTGTGAGGGGGCATTAAGTCCTCCGGTACACAATAAGGAATTTCCATACATGGGTTATTTTGGTCACGAAATCTACCACAGAAGTTCAAGCAAGGCCCTATCCTTTCTGTCATCTTCTGGTTACATCTTAGCATTTGCTTTTTTCATTACTAAATAAAGATGCAGGCAGGGACCAGGGGCTTGCTGCAGATGTTTATGACTGACAAGTGTGCTCAGATCAGAGGATGGACCAAGCCTCACCTCCCAGAGCAAGGCTTCCACCCTTCCTACTCTCCTTTTTAGGAACCAAGAGACGTCCAACACCTCATGACCCCAAACCGTTGGCATGGCTGACCTGTTTATTTGGGTTAGAGCATGAAAGAATTTTGGCAAAACTGACAAACCAGGCTCAGATAAGGGGAAACCTTCAAGTCAAACACAAACATTAATATGAACACCCCTAATCTCCTGGTTTGTCCCCTTCCCTAGGCAAAGGTCAGGAGCATTTGGTCCCCACAGACCCTTAACAAGCAGATGTTACTGTAACATGCCCAGGGAATCAAGCATAAATACGACCCCTGACCCCAGTTGTCAGCTGATCCGCTGAGACTCTTAGAAATATACTCTTAACTTTTATAAATTCCCACTTTTTCCCACCGTCCCACTCCATTCTTTCCCTCTGCTCTCCCTTGTGTCTCCCAGAGCCGGGGCTGCCGAGCGGCGCTTGCACAGTTGCTCGTGGCCTGACCCCTCTCTTCACCCGGGTCAAAGGCCTGGGACCCAGGGCAGGGCTCTTTTCTTGCCAAAGGCCAGCTGATGAATCATTCCCAACTTGAAGGGAACAGAGGAGAGGGGAGGGGTTTTTCTCTCAAAAGGCCCTCGAACAACTGTGGCCTATATATCAGCATTTACACTATTCTGACACTCTCAAAAATTCACTTTCCTTTCTGGCAATGGCAACAAAAAAGTGAAGGGGGAAGGGATGGAGGGGCTGAGAGGCGCTCCCTGGGCAGCCTGGTCCTGATGGTAGGAAAGGGGTCTCCCTTTGTCTGAAGGGGGATGCTAACATGAGCATCCCTCATTTCAAAAAATGCTCCTGTTAAATAGAAAAAAAGTGGGAGGAAGGAAAAGGAGTTTTCCAAGGAAAGTTTTGCCAAGCTGCACTAGACAGATCAGGCCCTGTCAGACAGGGCAGCTTTGTCCAGAGGTGGGAGCTGCCAGTGTTTCTCAGTACTCAGGGGAAAGCCCCTTCCCCTTCCTCTCCAGCCTCATGTGGGGTTCAATCTTTCCCCTGTAACATCCAACCTCTCTTCCTGCCAGATGATCCACCGCAGACCTGCAGGCCTCATCTGCGCAGAAACCTTCCAGCTCTGGACTGTGTCACACCGTCTACCTCAGAGGGACTCTCATACTAAATGAGCTGCAGGGATCACAAAAACCAAACCCAGACACCTTCCAGCTCCACTGAGACGTTGCTTGGCTTTTCCAGAGTATCCACCCTGGCGTGTGTGACTCAGGCCCACGAGCATCTGGAGACCGCGGGCGGAGGGATGCAGAGCGCTCCCGAGCTGATGTTTATTTTTGTTTGGTTCCCTTCACCTTCTATAAAATGGCAGAGGCATTTTTGGCCTCACACCAGGCTTTGATTTGAAGAGGGGATTTCCCTGTGTGGTTCACATTGCCTCTTGGACACTGTTAAACTGTAACTGCAGGAAAATGGCTTTTACCCCTGGCTAACAGGATGCATGGGGTTGGGTTTCCACAGTACCTTGGCAGTGGCTGCCTTCCCAGCTGGCCTTTTGCCCACTTCCACCCAATAATTTGATGGTAGCATCACATGAAATAATATGGATCTTCCTTTATTAGCACCAAAAATATATAAACTATTAGTTTCCCTTGGTCAAAACTGGGTCCTAGCCCAAAGAGAGGGAAGGGGAATCTCCCCACCCCCAGTGCAGTTTAGGATTTTGCTCAGCCTCATTTTCTACTTTTCACCTTAAATACGTACCATTATTTTGTCTGCAGCTGTTCTTTTAGAAACACTTTTTTGTGCAAGGTGATCACTTTCATAGTTTAGAAATGTTAAAATATCACACAGAGCATTATCCAGGTCTCTTTCCTGCAGGATTTCAGCCAGACATATGTCTGTGTCAGCAAATTTCAAATATTCTCCACCACACGTTTGATTGCCTCCTGACTGAGTTATGAACATGGTCTTGTGGTACTTTCTGAATTAAAATCCTTTATTTGTCTTTGGTGTCCTTGTTTAGGTGGATGTCATTACAATTCCCAGTTCTTCGGGGTAAAATCTGCCATTTACTCCCTGAACGGGTTTTCATGGCTTACAGGATATCAATGGCAATATGGGGCTTGATAACAACAAGCCATCAGTTACTGCAAATCTGTCCCAATCATTTTAAGACAGAAGAGCAAGACTTCATACATATGACAGAGGGTTTGCCTATTTTATTGATTTTTTTAAGGTTTTTTTTTTTAATTGACATACATGTTTATTAGGGTAGGAGGTTCAAGGATGGATGTGACCTACATGCCTTGGAAAAAGAAAGGAGTTTAAAACTTAAAAATACACATCAGTGAAGCTGGGCAACACATTCTATAAAATCACAGTCTTGATTTAATAGTCTATCTGGTGTGGACAAGTAAGAAACATGGGTTTGTTCACAAAAAGACATTGCATCCTGGTTCCAGAAAAGTCAGCGAGAATTTTGCCATTAACTTTAAATGAAACTAAGGCTTCACCTCAAAGCTTTTAATCAAAAAGTGTGAGCTAGCATGTTCAAACAATGCCTTCGGATCCTAGTCAAGGCAAAGTCTAAGACTCTGGCAGGAAAGAAGGCTCTTATTCAAAAGCTTTTCATGCAATCTCCTGGTTACAGAGAGATGGCTGCAAGCCCCACTTCTGACCTCCTGGGCTGCTGGTCATTCACAGTGTTTTCCCTCAGCAATATCCAGCTTTTTGGTCTATCCTGCAGTGACCTTGCAATACAAGAGCACATCTGCATGAACCAGCAGCTCAGTTGCTGCCATTATTCCTTCTTGGGACACAGAAAAATCTGTTTTCTGCACCACTGTCCAACTTGTGCAAAATTCAGCAGCAAATTTCTCCTCTCTGCCACACAGGTTGCACTTACTGTGGGTGTCTCCACAAGCACACTTATCTTTATCTGGACTCTCTTGACGTACAAGCCCTGATGGTTATCCTTGAGATGACCCTATTTTGTCCAGATAGGTGCCTATGCTTATCTGTAAACCATCTAATAAGAATCCCATTATCATGTACTAGGTCAGCAAATGATTTATACTTCAAATCTTCACCTTTCATTGTAAACAAAGAAATAAAACAGTCATCTAGGGGAATGCAGTAAGTAGACTAAGAGAATATTTGGTCTCAGCATGGTCAAAAATTATTTGTGTGCATAAACATCAGAAAGAGAATGAAAATCTCAGAGTTCAGAGGACTGGAGGTTATTTTCTGGTAGTCTGACTTTGAAATCTTAGTAGAAATGAATTTTCTCAAGACTCATTGTCCCTCCAGGGGCATTTTATCACTTTATAAAATCTTCAGATGGTCCAGTAGCATTTGTTTTCCTGGGACTGGTTTAGTCTGTGCCGGGTGCAGCCCATGATGTAATTTCAAAGCTGTATACAAGCCCTAATGGAGAGAGAATCCACAAAAGTACCCACAACATTTCCGTACACATAACTCACAATTTAGATCAAGGCAGGAAATGTTTTTTCCATTCCACGTGTAAATATGACATTTTTAAAAAGCATTCCTATCTCAAGTCAAGACTAAATGTTAAATAGACAATATTTTTAGATACCAAAATTCCATACATTCACTAAGGAGAAGAGGATTTAATTTTTCTTCTAATTCTGTATTTTTTTTCACGTTAATTTTCCTTAACTTAACTGACATTGCAAACAAAACAACAGAGGCAATGGAAGAATTCCAGGCAATGGAAGAATTTTTAGAAAGTACTGAAGTAGAGCAGCATACCAGTTTCATCAACCCTTTTTATTTGAATAATTTGGCATCTCAGGCAAGGAGCACTGTTCATTGGGAGAGAATATGCTGGCAAACCTCCTCTGCTGGCAAACCTTGTTTGCCTCCACCACAGATGCATTATTTAGGTTCAGAAATACTTCTAAGTACATTTGCTGCTGTGTGCACACCTCTGAATGGGTATGAGCCTATGGGGAACTCCTGAAAAACAGGTACAAATGTCCTGGGTGACTCCCTGTGCATGACACAGGGCAGAATGACATAAAATTGTGGGGGAAAATGTCATTTGTGAGCATGGCCTGATTCTACAGATCTGCTCCTTGTGTAAGGCACAAGTGTGAGGATTGTCCCCAAGTCAGTGGGCAGAGTGCAACAGATATCCCCTCCATGATTTAAAACAAATGAGATCCAGGTCCTGTGGGCTCTCCCCACATCAAAAGTCAGAATCTTTGGAAATCAGAATCTTCCCATCAGTCTAATTTCTTATCATTGCATGGTTTCAAACTTGTTTCCTGATTTTTTTCTTTGTTACTTTTAGCAACATAGTCCCCAAGGTCTGATTTATTTATTTTGCCCAAATCTCATGACTAAACCATTTTTATTAGCTAAAAAGCCATTACATTAGATTGAACAAAGCTGCTAAGGAATGACAAATCTTTTTTTCCTACAGATTAAATAACACTTATGGGAAAATAAAAGCTGCATGCAATTCAAGTTTCCAAATTTTTGCAGACTTCTGGAGTTTTCTTCCTCCACATTTACTTACCTTCTTTTAGACCTCTAACCTCAGCTACTAACACACTGCACAAACAGCAGGAGTCAAGGTTGAGGGCAGAAGCCTAACAGGTGAAAGGTTGAATAACTTGAAAGTCAGAAAGTGCACTTTTCAAGGAAGAAGTTTAACAGGTTTGGGACTTTTCAAACACTCCCAAGCTGTTGTTCTCTTCTTACTTGGCCAGGTCAGTGCTGACATTACAGTTTTGGTGATCACATGTTTTTTCTTTCATTGGCTTTCTACACTGTCTGTCTAATTTTGTCCTTGCCCTTGTAAACCTTTATCTTTTACTGAGGGATATCACTCTTCTCGTTCCTCCCTCGGCTGTTTGTCCTTCCCTTTTTTTTTTTTTTTTTTTTTTTTTTTTGCTTGGTTTTTGGGGGTTTGGGGGTTTTTTCCCCTCTTTTTGCTTTCGCCTTTTATATATGTGTGAATGCTAAAAGAGTGAGCATTGGGGGTTTAATATCTGCAGTACTGGTGCCACTGTTCACCTGTGCTGGGGGAAGCTACACTAAGGCATAGCACACTGAATTTCAAAATCTGTTGTGAGTCCTTGAAAAAAAAAATTTCCCTTAACTTCATATTTCAGTTAGTTTTTGGATCTCATGACAGTAGAAAAAATAAAGCAAATTTTCCAAGTCTGGATATGTTAACTGTGAGAAAAATCTATAACTTTCTGTCTAAATAAGGAACCTTTTTTTCTCTGCATGGCTCTATCTTTGTTGTTGTGCTTCTTTTTATTTGTTAACAAAATGAGGAAAAATATTAATTCCAGCTATAAGGAACAGAGAAGTTTCTGAATTATTTCTATATCTACTATAGATACTTTAACTGATCTAATTAATTGTTTAGTGGTTTTTTATTCAATGTCATGAATTTTAGTAAATTGTGCAAAAAATACTTAGATTCAGATAGAGTTAAGGTAGCAGCAGCAAAAATAGAGAAAGTTTCCCAGATGCATGATAAAATTATGAAAAGCTGGTTCCATACATATCAGCAGGATTGGGGCAAGTATTTTATCTCCCAAACCAGGACTATTTTCTGTTGAAGTCCTTTGCCAGAAAAAAAGGAAGAGGTGATGCCGTAGTGACTGAGCACAGATAGATACTGAGGCAAGGTGGCTTGCAGTTGCTTCTGATTCCAAGATATCCAAGGAAAATTTCCATGTGCAGACCTCCCTCTTTGATGTTGTTCTCCCCTATGGCATGCTCATTGCCTAGCAATTATATTTCAACTCCTATGAGGAATGGAGACAGTCTGGCTATTGCTATCAGAAGCAAATGGTGTTTAGAGCTAATGACCAAATCAAAAATTCCCTGTGTGAGATCCAGAGCTTATTCCCAGGGAGAAACTAGCAAGAGACCAAATGGACACATGGGGCCAAGCACACCCTGTGCTTGACCCCTGGAAAACTGTCAGGGAACGTCAAATATGAAGAATGCCAAACATCCAGCAGCCACTGGAGCCTCAGCTGGCTTGCAGTGAAAACCCACAGGAATTTCAATGCTGCCTCTGCTAAAAAGCCAGTTCTGACCCTGTTTCAGGAGAGGTGGGTCCCTTCCATCTAAAAGGTGGGTCAGCTGCTTTGATGAGAGGTCCTCATGGATTGTTGGGATCACTATCCTAGGCTGAAGCTCAAGTTGCCATCTGGGAAATCTCAATGCACTTGAGAAAGATAATTTTTTTCCCCTCTTGAATTCAGTGCTGAAGTTTTCTTTTTACAGTAGCTGGAGAGCAAACATTTGCAGAACAAGGAAGCTTCCTTGTGCCACAGAACAACATTACCACAGAGGAACAGCAGCTTAAGCTGTGCTTCCCCTTGTTCAGGATATGTACTTTGACCATAGGCCATTCATCATGTGTGCAGCTATTGCTGGTGGTTAGACCACAGACATCCAATTGCTCAGAATTAGCTCCATGACATTCTCTGGTTAAGTCGGTGCACATGGCAAAATACATCATATATTTATGGTTAAACCCTAAATGCCACTCTCAAGAAGTCCTTTCAGCAGGAGCTGTCTCCTGCAGTCAGCCAGCCACCAACTTGTCCTCTGAGCTGTTGCCGGTGTGTTTTTCCCTGGTCTGATAGAATTAGAAATGTAAGTACCTGGAGCAAGGAGAGGAGTAGGCTCAGGCCTGATGGAAATGTAAGGGCTGAGAGCTGTGATCATGTTACTGCACAGACAGCACATGTTGTTTTGACTGAGCCTGGAGAGGAAAGGCCACATACAGTTAGGATGCCAAAGGGCCACATATATTTCAGCTACCTTTGGCCCACCAGCAAAGTCAAAGCTGGGCATTGCAAACACCAGAAGCATCCTTCAAGGCTTTAGGCAACATCTCCATTACAGTAAAGACAGATGAATATAAAGCTGTGGTTTTATTAACCCTACAACAAGCACTGCTGTGACCATGGGGAATGCAGAGAAGGCAGTGCACTCACTTCTGAGCCACACTGACCCCTTTGCACTGGCTGCAGTTGTTTCATGGGTAATAATCCCTCTCATAACAGGGAAACCCTCATCCCAACATCTCTGTATGAAGCCGCCCCAAGATGCACTTTGTGCTCCAGGAAAACTGACCTCCAGTCAGATGGTAGACTGAAATTCAGGTTTTCAGTGTAACTTCAGTTTGGTGAGATTCTGTGTGTACAACTATAATTTTAAAAGCCCACAATGATAATAATATCCCCTGCATCCTATAGGGAAATTATATTCAGCTCCTAGGATAAACTAAGAGTGGAGCAAAAAAATGAGAGGGCAAGAAATTTGTACACATTAAGTTTCACATTCTAAAGATCCTAAAGACCTGATTCAGCTCTGGCAAAGGGACCTACAGGCACCCAAAAAAAAAATGTCCAAAAAGGGTTGTTTATTTTTAGTTGTTTGGTTTTGGTTTTTTTTTTAGTATTTCTTAAACAGCTAAAATTATCCCTTATGCCACAGAGTCAAGAAAAGCCATATACATGTATTTTCAATTTCACCCAAGTATAAATATTCATTGAATTGTCTTCTTTCTGTTAAGTGAAATTTCAGGTTTGTGAAATTACCTCACCTCACAAAATTCCCTTACTTTCACAACACTAATTGTAAGTAATTACTTGTGCTGCTCCTTTAAGAATAAGAACATTATCAGCCAGCCCACCTCAGGGAATAAATATGCATCTCACTTTGATGAAATTTGCACACAATACAGGTCAGGTAGTTAATGAAGCCATAAACCATAATATGTCTGAGGCACTAAACATCACCTTATTCATTTGGCCTTGGTGTTTAAGAGAGCAAGAGATGTTTATTGCCATGAGACACCCTCCTCGCCTTTAGGATCACCATTCATAGCCAGCTCTTTGTAAATAAACATATAACCTTTGCAATGGTAATTTAAGACTGTGCAGTAAAGAAGATGCAGTGAGTGCATGGAGAGTGGAAGAGAAGATAAAAAACCTCATGAATAAAGTCGAAGGCTGCAGGCTAAGGTGTTTATTAAGTCCCAAGCTGTTTTTTTCCTCCACTTTTTCCTCTCTGCTGAAATAAAAACAATGATTGCTATGATGCTCTAAAATTAGAGCACATTTGTCGTTTTAAAAAGCAGCTAACAACTGAACTTCAACTGTGCAACAGCATAATAGGTGTAGAAAATAGATCTGCCCCAGGCCTAGCCTCTTCTGTTGTGTAATCAGCCAGTAAGAAAGCAGGAGATCGGACCAGATAATGTCAGTTTTCCACTTTAGAGTGGCAAAGGTATAAAAGGTATACATTAAAATGCATCAATGAAATGCTGCAGTCCATCAGACTGACTTCCTGGGACAGACAGAGTTCACTTTCCAGCCACAGTGCCATGTCTTTAGCACATGTCACAAAAAAAAACCCCTCTGCACTAAAATGAATAAAACCCTGAATCATAAAAAGGCTTTGCATTTCAGCCCCAGGATGTCAAAGTGTTTTGCAAGGAGGCATGAATTAAACCTCCCAGTGTCCTGAAAGGTAGTGAAAGAAGATAACCCTGGCTGGTTTATGGTAAGGAAACCAACACATGGGGCCCTGACCAAGGGCACGTAGCAAGTGTGAGACAGATATTAGATCTGGTCTCTGCTCCTGTGCTTACTCCTTCTTTCTCTTACTCTGAAAAATGCTGTAATAGTTTTCTTAAAAATTCTCATAATTCTCATTAATCACTCTCCCCTACTTTTACAGCAGAAAAGCTCTCCGTGTTCACACGTCAGAGAGATTCAGAGTACTGCAAATCTTCTGTTTTACCACCAAATCATGATGAAATCACGTCTCTGTGTCTTGCTAAACAGCCTGTAGAGAACATGGGTATCCTTTAACTTCACAAACAGCACAAATACACACCCCATCACTGCCTTGCCTGAAACAGTGCATGCAAACACAGCCATGCCCAGTTTATGATTTAATTACCTATTGCTATCTGTGAGGGAAGGACTTTTTGATCCATGGAGATGTTCAGCACTGTGATGATGTGAATTCTTTGGTGCAGTCGACTTGTTGAATCACAGCAGCTTTCAAGCAAACTATTTCACCCAATTAATTTATTTGTGACAGCTTCAAGAAGCCTCGAGGCTGATCTGCTTGTCCATACTTGGCAAAGGGCCAAAAAAAAGGATCCTTGAGAAACAGCCAATGGCAAATATCAGGAATAGGATATGATCCCTTTCCCCTTTGTCAGTGTGCTCAGCAAGGTCTATCATCATTTTCACTTCAGCAGCTCATGAACCAGAGAGTGCAACACCATGGGACAAGTGATTTATGCAGAAAAATCAATTACTAGTTTGCATTGGGATCACAGAGTAAATAGCTGAGGTATTCCGGTGAATATCATCTCATCCTTTCCAAATATTCACATGTTTTGGTACCTCCAGAGGAGTTCCACACCCTGTTGCATCCAGATCAGCCATTAAAGCATGAACCCGCCCTGCTGGGACTGGCTGCTAACAAGGAAAGTGGATAGATACAATAATAAATATGCTATAATGACATAATAAAAGTTTGGGAAATTGCAGGAGTCGTGTTTCTCATTCAGAAGCAAACTTAAAATAAACTTGAAAGCCTGCAAACATCACAATTTTTGTCTGATGAAAAAGTCCCGACTGAACAGCCCAGCAAAATGACTTTGCAGGAGTATATGAAAGACATACCACAGGCAAATTGAGATACAAAGTTTGAGTTTTTGATCCCAGAGAGAGAGAATAATGTGTCCCTCCATTTATCCATGAACTCTGCAGCTGGCAGGGGCTGAGTTCTGTTAGTAATTACCATGAACAGATGAGGGAAGATTTTTTTTTTTTCCCGCTTTTATTTTGACCTGCAGTTAAAGAAAATTTGCTTGTTTTATTTTAGGTTTAAAAATGATGAGGCAGCATCAACCTGTGTTTCACCCCAGAGCTGTTGATTTTCCCCTGTCTTCTCCCCCTCCCTTCCTTTCTTCCTCCCCTCCACCCCCCAGCATCTTAATTTATTTCAGACTATGAGTGTGCAGATTCCCAATTTAGTGGGAACAGTTTGCTGCCAAGGCCCTTCAGGGGCTTTCTCTGCAGTTTATTTTCTTAACTACAAGCTTCAGGTTGTTTTGTGTGTGCGAGTGGTGGGGAAGGAAGGAGGGGACTGCATTCCTTCCTCCAAATTTACAACATGAAAAGTTTGGATTTGCTTTTAGCCAAGTAAGTTTTGTCCTTCCTTGTCCTGCTCTGTATTTTGTTTTTCTCTTCCTTCAGCAAACACCCAGCTGGCAGCTTCAGTGACTCACGGAGGAAAAGTATTAGACACACTTCTTGCTGAAATGATTATTTACCTCTGCTCCTTCTTTTTCCCTGTGTGAAATAAGTGCTCACAGAAGGGTGGCAGGGACAACCCTGGGCTCATGCTTGCTTTTCCAGTCCTTCAGTGGGAATATATTTTTTTGAGAAATTTCCCTTCTTTGTCAAGGTGGGATACCATAAGACCTCTGCCTCAATCCATAGTAGGTGGGACCAGAGGTATACCTAAAAAAGCACTCTGGAACTGCTCAAACAACTTTGATTTTAGCAGCAAAACTAGCAAAACCTCAATTTTCTTGAGCACGTGATGTGCCCAAACTGAACCTACTGACCTCCTTTTTTCCTAATGGGAATTTTGTCAGGGCCAAAAATGATGATGAATGAGCCAGTCAGCCAGAATATCTGAAGCACAGGACTGGGGCAAGGGGTGGCCCAGGCAAAGAGCCCAAGTGGTCCCCAGGGTGTCCCACGGCAGTGTCCCATGCTGCCGGAGCCTGGCCAGCAGTGGTGGCACCCAGCATGATCAGCCCATCAGCCCCAAGGGTTTCCCGGGCGGAAACACAAGAGGCCTTGCCTTGCTCCAAGTTCTATAAAATGTTGGTTGCTGTTCAAATGGGAGTAAAGCCAAAAGGATAACAAAAACCAAACCTGTTTCCTGCAAACTGGGATTCTGTGTTGTAGCAGCCTGCTGCCTTCCAGCCATGGGATGGCCCAGGAAAGGGACAAAAGGTCCCATTGGGTGATGGTCCCATCAGAGGGGTTGCTCCCCACTCCAGTGAGCAAAGGAGAAAGTTCACACAACCTTTTCTCCCTGCATCACCTTCTCCAGAGCCCACCCCAACAGGAATTATTATTGGATTTGCTCTGTTTCTGGGATCTCCAGAGGCACATCCCTTTCAGAAGGGGCCATGGAAAAAGTGAAAAGTGAAGAAGTCTGTCACAATAACTGATAGAGCTCCAATGCCGTAATGTTGCAGACATGTTTTCTTGTAAAATCTTTATTTTAGGATTTTTTCTTCTTGAGAAGCTGAGAAGCCTCAAGAACAAAATGTAAACAATGGTTATCTGCTGCTGTGGAATGCAACAGGTAGATCTTTAATTGGCCCATCTTAGATGTTTATAATTAATGGCCAATCATAGCACAGATGTCTCGGAGAGAGTCCAAGACAGCTGCCTTTGTTATGATTCTTTCCCATTCTATGCTTAGCTTAGCTAGCCTTCTAAGATGAAAACTTTTCTTCTATTCTTTTAGTATAGTTTTAATGTAATATATATCATAAAATAATAAATCAAGCCTTCTAAAACATAGAGTCAAATCCTCGTCTCTTCCCTCATTCTGGGACCCCTGTGAACACGGTCACACCATAAGGGTATCAAACACTCAACCCAAAGTCTGATCAATCCTTAGAGGAATACACATATATAATTCCAAGCTGTTGAGCAATTAGAAATGAAGAGTAAGCACAGGAAACCCCAGCATGTTATCAACAGTCTTTGAGCAATAATAATAGAAGGTTCATTTCATGGAAGAAATTATTTAATCCAAACTATTCACTCAACTCCAAACACAGGACAGCAATACAAGAGAAATATGAAAGTAGCTTTACTTCCACAAAAAAAAAAAAAAAAATAATAATCCCAAGCAAGTTTTCTTTAGGGAAAGCAAAGTTTCCCTCCCATTAGCCCACTTCCTGCAATTCCACAGTGTGATTGTGTGTTGGGAATATACCCAAATTTATTTTTATGTAGATTACAGTGGTCTCATGTTTCCTTAATACAGTTTCATAGCTGATTTCCTTTGCCCATGTTAACCCAAAATTGTTTAACATATGCCTCACAACCAGCCATTGTCAGGCTCGGGTTAGCTTAGGGACTCTTCTTTTTCTGGCTCATTGTAGAGGGCAGTAGGGGTAGAGGTTTTTGCAGGAACTTTTCCTCATGCTGTTCAAACTGATGAACTTTAAAGCCATACAGTGTATTTTCCACATTCCCAGGGATTTCCACACATGGAAGTTTTTTACTTGTCCCTTTCCTCCTTTTATTTACTTACCACCTGCTGTTGTCCAGTGCTTCAGGTGATTGCAAGGGACCTGCTTTATTCTTTTCATGGTTACCAATAAAGAGTTAAACATTAAAAGGGTATTTACAGGGCTGATCCAGAAGACATGGGGGGACTTTCAGCAATGGTCACTGTGATGGTCCAAGCCATTCCTGGAGGCAGCTCCTATATTGCATAGGACGGTGTGAGGAGTGGGAGAAGTGAACATAAATAGCAGTGAGATTTGTCTCTATGACAAACCACCTCTCCTTCAAGCCCAAGCTTCACCTTTCTCAGACTAAGTCTGACACAGGACCATGGCAATAGGTCCTACGTGATCTGCTCTCCATCACCTCAGGGGAAGAGCAAAAACAGAGGCAGGGAAAGAGGAGACAGACAGCAGATCACACTGAGAAAGGGAAAATTCTAGCCCAGAAGAATGGGGGGACCAGATCAAACAGAGGGAGAAAAAAAAAACAACCTCATGTGCCATCTGCAAGTCCTTTGTGGTCAAGTCATGGAACAGTGGGACACAAAACAGGAGATGAGAGAAAGAGATATTTCTGCATTTGTTCCCCTCCTTCTAGCGCAATGTATATTGGATCAGTTCACCCAGTTTTTCTAACTCAGGGAACAGATGGTGTCATATTTGAATATAAAATGAGTTTTCATTTGCTTTGCCATAAAAAAAAAAATAACGCAAACAAACAAGAAAAAAAAAAGAGCTCACCCAAAAATGATGCTATAGGTTTTTTTACAGACCTGTGGTCTCTGTTACAAGCTGAGCTTATTTCAGTTCCCGGATCTAATTTGTGGTCTATTATGGTCCTTTTATGCCTGCAGATGTACAAAATGAAAAAAAGTCCCTTCTACAAATGGAAATACTTTTCTACTTAGACAATGTTCATGTTTTGGGGAAAAGTGAAAAACTGTTTAACCACATTTGGCAGCAAAATTCCAACTGTACAGGCACAGAGTTTGCTGTTGTTGGTCTGTGCTGTGTAGCTTTGAATTCAATTAGAATTCAAACCCACTCCTTTTTTAAGTTTCTGTTATGTTACTGGAAACAGCTTCCGAAATGTATATTTTTCTCATGGCTCCCCTTGTCAGGACCTGTGAGAAGGAATAAAAAAACACAAGAGAGAACCTCTTCCTATGGCAATCCCAAGACAAAGATGAAGAAACCAGATTAAACAACACAGGATTTATGAGATGGATATCTGTGGCTTCTGTTCTTCATTTCTGAGGCATGAGTCTCATCCCTGCAGATTAAACCCCTCCAGTTGTATGCCAGTGAGACTTCCTAATGTCGTCATGGGAATCAGTGGAGTTAGACAGCCATAAAAGTAAGCTCATGTAGCAACAGAGGAAGCCAACAGGTCAGATGAACAATCAAGACCTTTTTCTGAGTCTATCTACAGTCTTTCACTTGCATCACTTTTCCCTTGCTATGATGCTTATAAAAGTTTTGGGCTGCTTGCAGGTGCCAAAATATTCTTAGAATAAATTTGCGCTGAATTTGAGACAAGCTGACTGAAGACCTCTCCTGAGTCCCTTATTTTCTCAAATTCCACAATTACGATGTTATTGCAAGTAGAGCATTTTTTTTTTCCCCTCTTTAATTTACACTCTGCTGGCTTACATATTACCCTCCAGCACATCTATAAAAGACCTTGGCTGCCGAGGTGGGGCAGGAATTGAGTGGTTTAGGATTTGGTAAAGGGATTAAGGAGTCTTTCATTTCTAGGTCACTAGTTCAAGACTGTCATGACTGTAGGCTGTCTACTGACCTGTGTTAAATATATTGGTGGATGTCGCTTATTCCCTATCAAAAAATCACCACCACATTTGGCATTGATTTGACTTTATAACAGAGTAGGTTTGGTATGCATTAATCAGAAGTGGGAGCATGTTGGAAAGCTCAGATCAGGATGTGAAATCTCCCAAGGTTTGAGAATGGATGTGTTTGGAGTTCTGGTTTGACTTCTCCAAGCGAAAAGTCAAGCAGTGAAATGTGGGTTTCAAATTGTCTAGTAATTTAGAGTTGTTAAGAACCAAGTCCTACTTTTAATTTTAGTTCTGCTGTTTTCTTATGAAAAGCAGTTTCTTTCCCTACTTCCCACCTGTCAAACTGCAGAAAAGCTCACAGTAAAATACCTTTTTTCTTGTTTAGCTTCCAGAGATCCCTGAAGACAGAAAGGAAGGAAAACACAGAAATTAGGAGATTATTAATCTCTCAGTGGTAAAAGGGAACCGTTATCACATCTGGTACATTTTGGCTAAACATTGGAAGAAATGCTGGAAGTTTGAAGTTTGAGTTTTAAGTTCATCCAAATTAAAAAAAGAACCGTATTCCCAAACAAATTCAAATATTAGACTTTCAAAAGGGTTTTCTGCAACACCTTAGAGGGGAAGGTCCCCTACTTTCTCTTTTTCTCATACAGCCTCACACTCTTCAACAGGCTCTTTGACCTTAATGGGATGCTATTTGCTGATTTGGAGTCTCAGTCCCAGCAGTGAGTTCATAATAAGAGTCAGCTGAAGAAAGGCTCTTTCCCTACCTTCCAACAATTGCACATTTTTTTAAAGCATCCAGCTACACATTGTTTCTGCCAGCTCTCAGAAAGATGTCTAATTGAGTAAAAATTCAAAAAGCAGAAAGCTCCTTGAAAGTAAACTCTAGATAAAGTGTTAAAATGCAGTTTTATCTCTGGTTGGGCGGTAGCTTTCATAAACAGCACCGAAAAACAATTCAATTAGAAGATAAATACAACCTGGAAACAGCAGGAGAAGTTATGCTGGACATAAATCTGCTTGTGATACTTTTAATTAAAACTGAATGTGATGCAGGGCTCAATATGATATTTCCTTCATTCCTGCTCATTATTGGGGTTTCAGTTGTGTATTCTGCTCTGTTGTAAGCCTGCACCATCAAGTCCAAGGGAGTTCAGATACAGTTAGCCCAAAACAAAGGCTTAAAGGAGGCAGGCAAGCAGAAAATATTGGGGGAAGGGGAAATAAAAAGAAAGAAGGGGAAAAAAAAAAAAAAAAGAGGGAGATTCCCAGTTGCTTTTGTAAGCACCTCTCACAGCCTCCAGGATGCTGTGGTGACCACATGTTCCATACCTGACCATATTTTGGTTTGGGACCTATTAGCTCTGAGGAATTTTCTTCTTTGAAGTTTGAGATTAAGCATAGGCCTGGTTTTGCTGCTTTGCCTGAGCTTCTGCCTCCCCCCAGAGTGTTTCTGGGTGCTTTCAATAGATCTTTCTTTTTCCTTAATCTCCCCTTGGGAATAGGTGTGTCCAGAAGTTGAGTTTGTTCCTTTTGCCTTGTCTCATTGTGGGTTTCAGCCCTTGGTGGATATAACCAGCCTCTGTTCTTACCCTTGAGCTCAGAGACAAATCCCAAGAGCTGGCAGAGCCTCTCTGCCTGTAGGATTCTGGACGTCCATCAGCCCTCAATCACTGTCTTCCCACTTAAATATTTTGCCATGTGTCCAGTATAACTTTTTAATTAAACCAGCAGCAGCAGAACGGAAAAAATTGCTTTCTGCTGTTGTAGGGGCAAAGATTTCTATCTGTTCTCTACTGTGAGAGAATCAACAATTCTGCCATTTTCCAAGTGATGCAGAAACCAAACCAAACCCACTCTTTCCCTTCTTTAGGCATGCTTGAATCCAAGTTTACTAACAGTGAGCTTGCTACACTGGTATGAGGACAAGAAAGTAGGGGTTCAGAGATGTTCCTCACTCCTGAGTTGAATGCTTCAAGCCACAGCTTTTCCAGAGTTGCTTCTTCAGAAATCATGGCCAGCATTTTCCTTGCTAGCTAGAGAAAGCTTAATTTTCAGCTTCGACAAATTAATGGTCCCCATGGAATTGGTTTAGCAAGGAAAATTCCCATTCCACCCAATTATAACTGCAGAAGTAATAGTCATGGATAGCTGCAATATTTTACATAGCCCTGGTTCTTTGTTTTCTGAGGTGAAATAGGGAGGGAGTTTGATGCTGCACCTGGTTTTGCCTACCTGATCTATCAGGATCTGTACCCCAGCACTGGCACACCTGGGCCTGGCTGAGGCTTTGCCCTGATTGAAAGGAATGTAGGAATTCAGCAAACTGGATGGAGATATTTGCAGGTGATTGGGAAATGAGAAAACTATTTTTTTTTTTCTCAAAGAATTTGCTGACAGGCTAAGTATTTCAGGAGTGTGTGGATTGGAGAGAAGGGAAGAAACATTTGACTGTTTATGGGAAGCCTATTTCCCTTGTCTGGGATGTCTGTGCTTCAAGAAATGGTATCATCACAGGCTGGGGATATCTGCTTACAACTTTTGAAGGAGATCTTTAGTCACAATCTATCAAAGCTTTAAATGAACATGAAACCAAGGAGACAAAATGAATAACTCACCCTAATGGAATAGCAGATGGTAAGATCTCACAGCACATTGTGGTAGTGTTCCAGCATCCACTATATAATGTTTCTCTTCCTGAGTGAGAATAGTGCTCATTCTTGTTGTTTAATGTCTACAAGGTCTAGTAGAGACTAAATCATGATAAGAACCACAGACGTTTTGGAAAGCCTGAAATTGGATAAGTGTCAGTCACTATCACCTCCATCAACCTTAACTTCCTTAGTCACAATGCAAACAGCTCTACGTAGTTTTATTTCATCATTTACTGAGACGGGGGAAAAAAAATATATCCTAAACACTTCTGGACAGCAGCTGTGGGTGGAAAATATATAGGATGGCGAAGCTTGTGAAGTGTGCAAGAAAAATAGTGCTAGTTAAACATGCCTGAAGATTGGGAATCCCAGGGCGGTCATGTGCTTCGGCTCAGAAAAGGGAGGGATGCTGCATTTCACAACAGAAAGTCTTAAAAATAAAATAAAATAAAAATAATTGCTTTGGGGACCCGAGTTAAAATGCAGGTGTTTTGAGGGGAACATAAACATTTTTTTCCTAAATGAGGCGTTGAGGGCTGGGAGAAGGGCAGTAAAATTAGTGGAATTACTGCCTGATTTTAACCAGATGATTGCTGCAGTTGGACACCAGCGCGGTTTCATTAGGGACTCTAATTTACAAGCCATTCACCACATTCCAGGGGAATGCAGCAACTCCCCCTCCCCACACTCCCAGAGAATGCCAGCACGGAGCTTTATGGCAGCAAACCTGGCTGCACACTTGCTGGCTTTGGGGCTTGTTTTTGTCGTTCTTGCTATTGTGGCTTGTTATTTTAAAGGCCAGCTTGGCTGTGGTGCTGTGGCCAAGCTTTTTGGGAAGGGAGAAAGAGAGGCACAGTGCCTTAACCCGGGCAGGTAGTCCCAGGAATCTGTGTAAATCTCCACTGGCGTGGAAAACATATGGCCCCTCTACTAAAGAGCTGTCCTGATTTATACATAATGTGCAATCAGATATATTACATCATTTTGGCGTTAGATACTAGTATATTCCAGATATAAAATGACCCTTTTCCTGGCCTTCCATTAGATCCTAAATTGTCATTAAAGTACAGTCCTGAAAGCCTGAAGCAGGTGAGGTTTTGGCCTCATGTGACCTAGCTCAACATAAATTTGTCTGATCTTTATAGAGGCAAATGGCCTAATGAACACTGTGGATAGAGGAGATTTCCATGTAGCCAGCCCTTGGGATCTGGTATTACTTTCAGAGGTATGAGATTTCTGCCTCAACCCACCTGGCAAAGCAGCAATAACCCCTTTTCTCTAACAAATAACACACAGCCCTCCTTACATTCCTCCTGTTCACCCTTCTTAGCCATCTTCTGGACAAACCCACACAACATTATAACCTTCCCCTGTACCCCTGAGTTTTACTCCTCTGCCACAGTGCAAGTCACCAAAGTCAAAGAGGGTGATATGAATTCTTTTCCTGGATATGAATTCTTTTCCTGTTTCATGGGTGGTATGTTTCTTTCCCTCTGTGTAGGGCATAACATCCTTTTGACATACAATTATTTTCTGGTTGTCTCCTATTCCTTCTCACTATTGCTTTTTTCACTGAATTTCACCTTTTCTATCAATAACTGCAAAGGTTCCCTACTTTGCCCAATCAGCTTCCTTCCCTGTGCTGCTTGCAATTTTCTTTTACATTTTCAACACATCTGAGTTTCATTTTTCCCCAATGACTACTCTCTTAGCCAACC
Organism: Ammospiza nelsoni; assembly: GCF_027579445.1. Lineage (NCBI taxonomy): Eukaryota > Metazoa > Chordata > Aves > Passeriformes > Passerellidae > Ammospiza > Ammospiza nelsoni. The sequence continues at coordinate 4,983,088 of NC_080646.1, read as the reverse complement.
CCTCCCCACTCTTGATAGGCTTGCTGAGATCCAGCAGCCATGGTTGATGTTTGCCTGCTGTTAATCCTAACCCTCACACCTAAATTATGATTAAAATAGTGAGCAGAATCCCAAAGTTGGCAGGGTTTTAGAGTCCATCACCAAGTAGTTATAATACATGAATGTTACATATTAAAACACACAAATGCAGGGAGTGAGGTTTCCTTTCAGTTGTAATATTTATCTCCTCATTTTTTGAGGCCAGCCATTCTGGTCTACCACTGCCACTTTGCTCTTGTCACATCTCACAAATTCTTCTGGGTTGGCTCAGATATCTATTTCAATGCAAAACCTCCTATTTAAAACCCAAAACAGATTTATTAAATAATGTCCTTCCCCTGAGGCAGGAATGAGCTGGCAGAGCAGGAACTGTGGCAACAAGGAGTAACCTCACACACGAGAGAGGAAAAGAGCAAATACCCTTGAATTAATTAATTTTTCAGGATCTTGTGTCTTATTTGAGAATCTCTAATGTGCAGGCCTCATTTTTGACCAAATTCAAATTCACCTGGCCCTCTTGAATCATTTAAATTCCATCCCTGGAAGTGTCCAAGGCCAGGTTGGATTAGGCTTGGAATACCCTGGTCCAGTTGAAAGTGTTTCTGCCCAAGGCAGTAACTAGATGAGCTTTAAGGTCTCTTCCAATCTAAAACATTTATGTCTTTATTAAATTATTCTTCAGGGTTTTTTCACTTTATGAGTTTTTTTTCAGTTACATAAGGCTTGTGTTTGTGTAGGTAAAACTGAACACTTTAACTCCCTTCCAAAGACACTTCGATTGAGAAGATGTGGTTTTCAGACTGCCTAAGAACTGTTCTAATTATTCCCTTCAAATATGACTCACTGAGTATTTGGGCAATTTTTTCTGTGCCAAAAGCATTTGTGAATCAATCCAGCATCCTGTCCATGCCTTTGTTAACCATAAATAACCATCAATATTTTAACCATAAGATTGACAACAGCCTATATGATCAATTGGCAGCCTGCAACTGTTTGCAAATGCTTCTCTCAAGGAATGCTTGGAGATCACTGTTCTGATCATTACCTGAGCTGCAGGGTGATGCTGTTAGTCCAGAACGGCCTGAAGATGTACAGAATGAATGATGACTTGTGGCAAGAAGTCAATGATGAAGGAAAAAAGCATTTCCTTCCCAGATTCCATTTTAAACTATTTGTGCTGCTATGAATATGCACCAATTTGCAAAATGACTCAGTTTTGCAAGTGCCTGAACTTGTACAGCCTCCCAAACACCAACCATGTGCTTTCACCAAGGACAGAAGCAACTTCTTCACTTTCTGATAGAAATCTAACCTAAACTGGTGGCTGCTTTTAAATGAAGTAATTTCGGCACTAGACTTTATTTGCAAAAGTAGATAGGGCTGACCAGGCACCTTCCATTTTTCACTTTGTTACATCTGTAGACTTGCCGGAAATCCTTATGAATGAAAAATATTATTATGATGACTTACTATGGTATCTTTCCATGCTCTGTAGCTCTGAGGTGGCAAAGGCCCTGACACACATCTTGCTGCAGTTTATAAAGCAGTAATTTAGACCATCAGACTATCAGATGAATTGCCATGAAGCCGTTTTGATTCCTCTCATCTCACCCTTTGAAAGATAACAGACTTCATAACTTTGGAGACCTTTTATTTGCTTGGTTGGAGCTGCAAAGTCAGGATTCACTGCCCCACCAGGGCAATTGCAAATGCTTCCTGACCCAAGTATTTTATTCTTCATTGACTTTCACTGTCATTTAGGCTTCTAACTCACCTGTTTTTATCAGTTTGTAAAACCAAAGAAGCTACTCTTTAGGCATGAAAAATATCCATCAGCTCTCTGTGTTAACTTATAACAGTCTCTCTTTACTACTAGCAAGGAACAATCTGGCATGAATTATTTTCCATTGCTATTCAGAGACCTTTCAGGACTTGACTTCTTGTTTTCTTAAGATCACCTTGTATAATTGAGGGCTAAAATTCAGGGCAATTTCTTCAGATCCCCTCCCAGTCTGTTTATCATCATCTCATGGATATGTGCAAATTTCATGGAAAAAAAAAAGTTGGACAAAAGAAGCTGATTTTTTTCTAACACTAGAGTGAATCCAGGCAACTTCTGGAGATTAATTTGTTAAATAATCATTCTGAAGCAAATATGAAATGAGAAAATAAATACTTTATAAAGCTAAAAATAAAACTTCAAAATCTTGCTGCTTTACTGAGAAAAACACCATTCTTTTACATTATAATTCTCAATTAGAATAAAATTCAGTCTTTTTACAAAAAGGAAAAAAAAAGAAATTATTTTTTCTCTCTTAGAATTCTTTCAAGAATAAATATATTTGTGGCTGTTTGGACAACATGAAAGCTACATTGAGAATGTCTTCTACAGGATTGACTGCTCTTGAAGGGCTTTTAGGTTAACATTACCTGCTTTATAAAATGCTATTGACAGAGTTTCAGATAAGGTTAGAAATCAAAGCAGCATCACTGGTCCACAATACAGCACAAATCTTACATCTCTTCATAATTTATATCAGAGTAATTGAAAGTAGTGCCCTTTATGGATTTGTTTATTAGATGTATGATTAATAATTAGAGAAGCTGTAAGACTGGAATTAATGTATAATGTATGTTTTTATAATGTTACAATTTACATTACAAGAAAATTGCTTTTGCGTAAGTCACTAAAAGAGTAATGTCCTCACTGAAAAAATGCAAAACTTTGTGAGGCAGAGAGAGTCAGATGCCTGGGACAGGAGATGGGTGCTGTGGGAAGATCTGCTCCATCTCTGCTGAATGGTCCTGAGGAAGGTGAAGCAGAGCACAGATGTTGCATCCCAATGCTCTGCAGTCAAAAGGGGATAAATGACTAATAGCTGTCTCAAGAGGCCAAACAAAGTGTCATAAGCTCCTAAAAGCTCCTAAGATGTGTTTCAGGGGTTTTTTTCCCCTATAATTATCTCACTTCTAGGCTAAATTTAACAGGAAAACCACTTTGTTTTGTAAGAAATACTCTTGTTTTTTAAGAATGCAGATGTTGCTGAGACTCAGAGGGAAGTCCATGTCCATTTGGCCAGCTGTCTCCTAACAAGATATCCACAGACTCTCCATTGTACCCTTAAAACTTAATCCAGACAGACAGTGACTTAATTCTAGCTCTTGACACAACTGCACTATACAGAATAAGGCTGAGGCCATAAAGATAATTCCCATTTGAAAGCAAATGCAGCCTGAGCCCAAGTTTGGGAGTCTGCTGAGTAAACACTACCAAAGGAGAAATAAACATGTTCTCTTGGCCTGAACTACCATAACTCTCTCAGCTGCAGAAAGAAAATACAGCAAAAGAGAAAGAGGAATGTTTAGATATGACTTAGAGGACGGAAATTTTCTGTTCATGTTTAGGAGATCTCACAATATCTGACCACAGTCATGTCTGGTAGCTGAAGCCTACCCTTACCCAAAAATATGTTCAGGCAGATGGAGAATGAGATTTCTGGGATTTGATTATCAAGAATAAAACCACAGACCTGGATGAGCTAATGTTGTTCCAGATGCATTATCTTATAATCTCCATGAAGAGAGAAGGGAATATTGAATCCTCCTTTAAAGAAGTCTTTCAGCAGGCTTAATCTCCCCGTTGCATGACATGAAATTTCTGCCTAAAACTGGAGGGGATCTTTGCCTGGGTCCCTACCAGAAGAAAAATCAGATCTGAAGGAATAGTGAAAAGGAGCATGAATCACAATTTTCTATTCATGTGCTATGGCACAAAGATCCCTCAGCTCTGTATTGTTCAGTAAATGGACCCACATTGATGGTCTATTATTTCACTTTATGTTTATTCTTGTCCCAGACCACCTTTCCTCTTTACCGAAATTCCTTTTGTCTTGCATCAGACTATGGAGAGGAGAGGCCCAAGGAGAGCTCTCCAAAAACCTTATTGGGACAGTATCAAACAAATATAAAAAAAAAAAAAATCCTCATTTGGTCACTCTAACCATTAGCAGAGTGGTAATTTTTGAATAAAATTCACTTCAGAAATACTTGCAGAGTGACTGTGACCCCTTGGGAGGAGTGGCTGCGCAGGGTGTGTGACGCTGGGCGCTGCAGCAGAGCCCATATTGGGGCTTTTGTTTGGCTGCTGAGCTCAGTGAGAAGGTGGCTGCTCTCCAAGGAGACACCCAAACCTCCAGGCAGGTCCCCCAGCAATCCCAGGGTCAGCTTTTCTTGCCACATACGGTGACCATTAGCTGAAAATGCCAGAGAGCAAAGGTCACTGCAGTGCCCTGGCAGTATTTATGTGCTTGAAAAGTACCTGGATGCCCTTGTGTATCCCAGTGCTACTGCTCCTGTGTAAAAACCAAGGGTTTGCCTTTTTAAAGCAAAGTATGTTTTCTCTGTCTTGTACACGTCACATACATGCTCTGCCTTCTAAAGAGTTATTTTGTGTTTAAAATAATGGGATGGGGAACAAAATTCCACTCTCAATAAGCTTTAGGGGGAGAAAGCTGTAAAGCAAAGGATGCTCCTGCCATTGTTTGTGCAGTGTTAAAAGGTGAAAACCTCAAACAACAAGGAAAAGAAAGAAAAAAAAAAAACAACAACCAAAACCAAGGAAAAAGAAAAGAGACAGTTTTAAGGGCTTTTAAAATATCTAATGCTCTGGGATCTAAATTGGCAAGGATCCAAGCAGTGTCTTAAAGGGACAAGCACTTTATTATACTTTCTAATTCTTCCAAAGTCTGTCCGTAGGATATATGAGCTGGCTCTAATATGACTACTCTATTCTCATCCTCCAGTGGTATACTCTGGTCTCAGCTCATAAATTGAAAGTAGAAGATCAGTAAATCAGCATGGACTGTTTCAGAGGGACGTTGTGAATTTCCACTCAAATCTTCTGGTTTATCTTAAATATTTCATCTTAATGTCACCTTTAGAAAAAAATCTTTCATTCAAGTAAGTTACAACATCCAGTTCTAAACTGATTACACTCCCCCACTGACCTTCTGCAGAAAGGGTCCCACAGCAGTACAAATACCACGTTGGCAGCTCTCTCCTATAGCTTAGGAAGGAGAAATTCTGGCATGGTGGAGATCCTTAAAATGTTCCCAAGGCATGTTTTGGTGCACAAATAAGGTAGGAGGTGCTGCACCACCCTAGCTCTTGGCCAAGGTTCCTTTCCATTTCTGTGGAGGAGTCCCACGTCCTTTCCATCAGCATGACCAACACACTGGAACTCATTATCATTTACTGGGCCAAATTGGGTTTTTTTGTTAGGTCACAAATTTCAGCAGTCTAAGCAAGGCTATTTTTTTTTTCTCCCTATTTTTTGAGGCAGAAGGGGCTGTGGTAGTGAGAAGGATTAAATAAAGAGAGACACAGATGAATACTCTCAATGAGTCTCTCAGGTACAGCCCAGCTGAATCTCTTTACAATAATAATAGCAACTTCCTCCCCTGAGGAGGAGCACTTCCCCGAAAGTTTGAAGAAACACCTAGAAGGGAAAGATTTAAGTGAAAAATTGTATCATGAAATGCACTATAAGTGTAATTCATTCCAACCAATGCCAGTTGTACTGGGCAATAACCAATGGACCCTCAAACACTTTTTTTTTCTGTGTTCTTCTAAAATAATTGAGGAGGTACCTGAGAAATATGTGCTGATACATTTCTTCAGAAAGCTTGGGTTTGTCCTCTTTCTTCCTATCCTGGTCTTATTATTTTTTCTTCTGAATGGACATAATTTGGTTTTTCAGGACTTTAAATTAAGCTGGGGGTTTCCATAGCTGCTTATTTATACAGGGCTATACACCACAGTTAATTCACCCTGACAAGAATGATGTTGAGCTTTCTTGCCATATGATCTTGTATTTAAGATCCTGTCAGTTTTGAGGACTCTAAATAAACCTTCTTTTAAATATTTAATACCCTTCAGTGATACATGCCTTTAGGCTCTGAGCCTGGTCCAACCATCAAAACTTAGAGTTTTCTATATTTCCCATCACCACAGTCTTCTCATATAAATTAAATTTGCACTCCAAATTCTCTGGTGAATTTCAAGTTGTTTGCTTCTCATTTGCCATTCCCTTACATCTAGAAAGAAATAGAAATCTATTTGAGTTCCTCCTCTAGGACTTCTAAGTTCTTTGTAAAGTAGACATCCCATCCCAAAAATAAATAGCCATAGTAGTTTGTGATAATGCCTCTGATGATTTGAATGATGCTCAGGTTCTTTATGCCTTCCCTCTTTTTTATTAGGGATCTGCAGGTGGAATGCTAAAGAAAATAAAGAAAGGGTGATGTCTCCCTCTGCTTCTTGGCCCAGTGATTTCCTCCCTTTTGTTGTGGTGACAACAAGAATAAGAAAAACTGCAGCCACCTCAATAGAGAATGGAGATGTTCATGGAGTAAATAGAAATCACAACACTGATCCTGTGAGGTGTCATGGGAAATGTAGGGTTTGACCAAATCAGCCCACAACCTGTTACTTGGGGACCTCAGCCAGGTCACAAAGAGAAGCACAAAGCTCTTGCTTTGGAGGTTTGGCCTCTGCCTCCATGGCTGGGCCAAGCTGGTTTCCATTTTGACCACTGCAGACCTAGAGAAATTTCCTTCTAATTAAATATATCAATAGTCACAGTCTCAAACCAATGCAGATCCTCATTCAGGCTTCTCAGCACAGTGAAGAAAAAGGGGGTTCAAGGATTTGGTAGATCAGAGGTTTCCTTTTATCCTTCCTCTCCCAACCAGCAGCCTCAACCATCAACACATGTCTCAAGGCACATAAAGACAGGGTCCTTCCCAGATTTATTTGTTCCTCAGTTGCTCAAAGTCCTGCAGAACTTGTCCTTTCCCTGTATCTCCCCATTTGCACTACTGGATGTGTCACAGAAAATCCAGCAGACATACAACAAAAAGCCTGACTCAAGGATGCCAAGATGTGTCCCAAACAGGACCCCAGGTGACTGGGATACCTGTCACATGCTCCAGCCACCATCAATGGCAAAGGCAAAAGAGCCTTCATCAAATGGAAACATAACTAAAACAAACAAAGTGTGTGTCAGGCTGAGTTCAAGAGAGGTTCCTGGAAGCTAACTCATAACAGCTAGGGCAGAAATTCCAGCTCTTTGACAGGAATTGTCCCTAACTCCGAGTAAAAGTGTTTAGACTTCACAGAACTCAGCAAAATTGCCTTTGAGTGTCAGCAGTGAACACTGTATATTCTTCTAAGACTCCACAGCACAACTGTCAGCTGTCTGTTTTCTTTCTGCTACATGCAGAGTTTATACAGACACTCCCAGAGGAGCCTTTAATTGCATGTCATGACAAGTCTCCCAACCTCTTTGCAGCTCTTCCACTTAACACATAGTGTAAACTCTCCCAATCTCCCTTCACTTTCTCCTTCCCAGATTTCTCTCCTGGAGCTCTGTGGAGGCCTCTGTGTTGAAGCTTCATTATGATGGAGTGGACCCAGTGGAGAACTCTATAAAAAGCATCCGACCCATTTATCAGGACAGATCTCTTTAGCAAGTCTATATAAACCTCACGTGTTGAAGAGCCATAACCTGTGACTCAGAGGCAAAACTAAAACCTGAATAACTAAGAGCAAGACTCGGGGCTTTTTTTTCCAATTTCCTATTCCTACGGGGTTTTTTTTTATTGTGCAAGGTAGTCACTAGATTTTACTAACCACAGCACTGGGTGATCCCAGCAGACAGACAACACCATTATAGAGAGAGCTATGCAAACACAGAGACTGTCCTTGCCCCAGAGTTCTTATAATATAAATAGTAAAGGCAGTGGGAGGGAAAAGAGAAGCACACAGAGGTGAAACCTGTTGCTCAAGAGGACACGACAGCTCAGTAGTCACTACAGAGTATTGCCTCTCAGGGTGAGTGTTTTTATAAGAGGTCTGGCTTTGCATTTGGAAAAAAAAAATTCAAAGCAATTCTCACAGCAAAGATTGTAAAGTCGGGTTACACTTGTAAAGGGATTCTGTAGAACATCATGCCCCAGTGTGCCATATTATTCCCTTTTTGTGATTCTCAGAACAAATTTCCTCAGTTTTCAAGTCTAAAGAAACTTTTTTCACTGCTTCTGCCTCAAACCAGTATCCAAAAATTAAGGTGTGATAGTGGAACATTTATATTTAAAGCACTGTATGTTTTCACCAAATTCCTCCCCCACCCATTATGGCCATGGTTTAACTGCACATTTAAGCACATGTTTAACCACACGAGTAGTGCTACACACATCAATGAAACTACCTGCACTTAAAATTAAGCACTTGTTTAAGGGCAAGATATAGAGAGACACAGAGTGGGATTTTAAAAACCCCTTGAGCATTCAGTGGGAGTTAGGTGCTTAATGCGCTTAAGAGACATTTGAAAATCCCTCTGAGATGGTGTATCTGCAGCTGAATGCCTCTGGAAATCTGTCAGTGATGCTCAGAATGATGCAGTGATTGATTGCAGTGACAATTACACCTCTAATGAAGTCCTGATTACACAGAGAATTTACAACAGATATGTCTAAAATTGGTGCAAGGATCAGCTCCTTTTTCTGAAGCACCACTTAGATCTCCGTCCAAAATAGCTCTCGGGTGATGTGTGATTCTGTGAGCAGCCATCTCAGAGGGCTCACAGGGCCAGCCATCCAGCTTGGGGGTCATTTATGTTTATTATTGGCCAGACTTCTTCCAACCAGGCGTTTTTCACCCCATACAGTGAACAAAGTGCCCAGTCCTCTCCTCCCTATGCTACCTCACCAAATCCTGCAGCAGAGGAATCTCCACACTCCCTCTTGCTAGCTGATCCTCGATTTATCCCTAAAAGAGGGCCCAAAACACCCAGAGTCTGCAGCTCTGACAAAATCAGCACTCACCCAAATACCTAGGGACACTCAGAAGCTGAACAAACACCTCTAATGAAGTGATATAATTTTTCTAAGCTAATGAGAAGAAGGTGACCTGAGCCCGCAGGTATGAACCCTAATGGACAGCAAGCCGAGGAGATAAGCCCCTGCTTTCCACACAAGCTAACAGAGGTCAGGCTGGCCAGGGTTTGAATCTTTCTGGCAAGCAGCTCGCTGCAGCTCTACACCTGGCTGGGTTTAATTTGTTATTTATGTCAGCTTTGCATATTTGTAAAGTTCAAGGGTTTATTGCCCTGGCCTGACCTTGCCAAGTCAGAGCTCACATGTGGTTCTCTAGTAGCAATTTCTTTCTAATAAACTTTACTTGAAAGAACATGTGTGATAGATTTTGTTGATGATTAAAAAGAATGGGGCTATGTTCATTGTTAGCCAAGCTGGTTTTGAAGTTTTGTTGGAAGTCACCTCTGTGCTCATTTTTTAAAAAATGTCCCATTCCCCCTCACCCCGTTATTTTACTGCACACCCTAATTATGTTTCATGTTGAAGCATGTAGCATTGTTTGTGCCTTTACAGTAAAGACAATCCCCCCATGTGCTTATTAAGATCATTAAATTAAAGAGCATTGTTCAGAATTGGTCTTTAATCAGAGCATGTACAAGCACCAAAACCCCGGGCACACACAGGAGCAAGAAAATGCAAGTCTCTGATGTACAAACATGTGAAAAGCAACAAATACCTGGCATATTCTCTGCCAGACCCAAAGATTATTACTTCTAATTTGCTTTGTTTTCCCCTATTAGTAAAGGAAACAAATATTTTCTGTCCCTACAGGCCGTGTTACAGGGTATGATCCTTTCTCTGTAGGAAGCAGCACCAAATTCCCTTCACTTTCAAAGGGCTGAGAAACTCATTGCCTTATGCTCAGGAACAAATATGCCAGTGGTTCCCTGGGAAGTGGAATTTCTAAAACCTGATATTTGACCTTTCTGCAGGGTAGGTGCAGAAAGCATAGTTGTGCCTGTGCTGTTTTTCCCCAGCGCTCCACCGTGAGCAGCTGGGTACCATGAAAGCTCCAGCACACAGGAGGAATTTTGGGAGCTGGATAAACTGCAGGCTTTGTGCTTCTGCCCACAGACCTCTGTTTAATCCAGAGCTGCCCACTCTTCTGCCAAGTTTAAGTGTTATTATTGGTAGATTGACAGAAAACACGATTGGATAAATCTCATTTTCTTATAAAACCGGGCTGAAAATGTTCCAGCACTGCTGGTACATCCCAAAATCCTTACTTCTGCTACTTTATTTTCCCACAGCTTGTTATGTTTTCAGCTCAGGACCTAATTCTGGACACAGAGCATAAGTTTTCATCTATGTATGACAGCAAATTAACATGTGCTTTTGTGATTCCTGGAAGAAAACATATGTACAAGTACTTGAATCAACAGTTTTGATTGTAAATAATTTCAGGCAGGATTGTCATTTATTAAATGTGCACACAATGACCTGCCTGAGATCCCAAACACCACTGTAGAATGACTAAATAAGTAAATAATAGTGACATCTATGCTCTGCAGCAGCTGTGAGACTTTCCATTAAATTAAGAGCTCAAGAGGCAATTGCAACTAATAGTCAAAGCAGGGACCAGGAAACTGAATTTCTGTTTGTCACTCATGGAGTAGGGTCAGGATGCCTAAAGCATCAGTTTCTTGCTCCCTCTGTGAACAGGACACTGGATTAAGGAATTGTAAGCCTGGCATAAGCCTTTCCTTTCTCTGCTAAGTGGCAAAAGACACTAGTTGGAATTATGCTTAGGCTGGGTTGGCTGTGAAAAGCAGCAGGGCAACCAGCAATGATCAGTCCTCTGCCAGCTGGTTACCACAGCTCAGCCTCCAAGTCCTGTCTGAGCTTTGTTTTCCCACTGCCTGTAAAACAAATCTTGAGCCATAACAGACACACAGGTTTCTGTGTATATATATATATATATATATATATATATATATATATATATGAACTTCAAATGTTTCTTTTTCCCTTTTCTTTAGCTTCTCTCTTCCTTTGACACCACTCCTATCTCTAAGTCTGTACACAGTCTTATCATCATATTCACTTTCCCTTCTCTTTTTTCCCTTCAAATTCTTCCCCCCTGAACATTTCACATCTTTTTAGCTCAAAGTATACTTTCCTGGCCCAGCTAACACCTCACATTTTTATTCAGATAATATCTGTTTCTCCTCTTACAAAACTTGTTTATAGTGTTCTCACTTAAAATTCAAAAGATAGTTTGGCAAGAGCACATTTTTGCAAGGAATAACAAAATTAAGGAGATCCAAAGCCAAATACAAAACCCCATGCAGGCAAAGAGGTGCAACCAAAAGTACAGCAAAACTGGAGTTTCCAAAACAAACTGGAAAAGTTTCATCAAAGTCCCAGCCCTTACTCTTAATTGGACACCCTGGTGTTTGAAGGGGCTTGGTGGAAAATAAAACAAATGTGCCTATTGTTCTTAGAATAAGTATTACAATAATAATCATTCTTTAAGCATCAGTAGTGCCTTTCATCTAAGGACCATAAAGCACAGTGCCAGCAAGAATGAAAAGCCTCTCGGTGTTCCTATAAACAACACAGGCATTTTAGACCCATTTTTAACAGAGGGGTGAGGCCCAGGTAAGATAATAGCAATTTTGTTTTAACATTTGCTGTTTCTTGCTTAATTCTGTGTATATTTAGGCCCTGCAGAATTACTTGATTTTCACAAGTGGTAAACATCCAGGGTTTCAATGGCTCTTAGCATGCAGCAGCGCTCAAAGTCAAGTCCTGCTTTAGTTGCTTTAGTGTCTGCTTTAATGCCTGCTTCTATCCTGCAGATCTCTGCCAGAATCAGACCACACATCTGTGCAAGGACTGGAGGAATTTAAGGCTCCTACACCCATGATTTTCATGGTATAGCTCATGTCCAGTGGAGACCTAGGCACAGTCTTCTTTTTCAGCGTGAGCAATTCCATTCAATACCATACCGAACACAGGGAATGCAGTTGATTCAGCAGGCTGAGATTTGTACAGGTTTGGGTCTCATGTATTTCCCTTCTAGTCTTTAGAAGTTCTCAGATGGCTTCACACACTCAGCCAAGGGTTTAAAATATGAAATGTAGCTAAATCCCCACAAACCCTTCTTTTATCAACCTTTGCTATCTCCTCGGTGATTGGGTAAGAAATTTGTAAGCAGCATTTCCCAGGCATTGGCTTAATCAGAAGCTTTCAGCCTCACTCCCAGCCAATCCAAGTGCTAAACACAACACTGACCAATTTATTTTTTAACAAGGTTCTCTACTATTGAAACCAGTATGAAGTGCAATTATGGGCTTAACATTCAACTGTTAAATTATCCTCCCAACATCTTTCCAGGCCACTCTCTTAGTTCTTCAGAAGAATATTTTATTGGAAAGGGTAAATGTATAAAAATCTACTGTTAAAACACTCAACAAATCTCCCCTGTCAGGCCAGTAAACTGTAGTCCACCCACTCTGATCTGAGATTGCTGTTTCCCTGCTCCCCCTTCCCCACCTCCCTTTTCTTTGTTTAAAATATGCTGACCACACAGTGACCTCTCGTAACCCATTGGTCGAAAATTACAACCAGCCACACAAACAAGCAGCTCGAGGTCAGAAAGAGCAGGGTCTGCTAAAAGTTAGTAATCATACATTAATTCCCTGACATAATTAATCAAAATGAACCACCGTTATCTTGCGCGGAACCTTTAACCTATTACAAAGGGGTCAATTTGCAAACCACTTGAGCATGGGAGTTTGGTACAAATAGCATACTCCCTTCATCTGGGATGCCCTAAGTAGGCAAAAATGCCTTTGAAGTCCCAAATCTACTAGATTTAGATATAATTTCATCAATCAAGTTAAAAGGCTGCCTTCTCTCCAAAAAGGATTTCATGTAGATCTGTCATCTAGCTCTGTTCAGTGGGTGACTGAAAATCCATTTGTTAGGCTCTTTTTGTCAGGATGGAGTAGGCTGCAGTTGGCTCTACATGTCAAAATAGCTGAAAGTTTATCAAATTGAAGGCTAAGAGGCATGATTTGTGTTAGAACCTGCACTAGTCTGGTGAAGGAAGCAGTAAATCTCAGCTTTGTTATGCCAATCAGCTCCAATTCTGGAACTTAATTGTGTTTTCATTTGATATGACTATAATTACATCTATATAGCGCATGCAGCTATTCACAGGGAATCAGAAACAGCGCTTCACACATTTGTACAGCTACCAGGACCGTGCTGCCTTATGATCCTTTATGCTCTCACCCGAGCAAAGTCCCTGTGAAAAAGCAGGATCTCCATCTTGGTTAAGCCCCTGAGAAACTTAACCCTGATCTTCCGAGGGATTTTAGTGCTCAGTTCCTTTTCAGATCTTAAATTCCTGCTGAAATCAGCATGAATCAGGCATCTCGTCAGGAATCAGGAGGCTAAATACTTTTAGGATTTGGGTTTAAACAGCATGTCCAAGGTCACACAGGAGGAACTTGCAGCAGAGAGGGGAGCAGAATCCAGGTCTCTGAAGTCCACTGAATCAACCTTCCTCCATCAGCTTCAAGATCCCTGCAGTCCATGGAATATCCCTGGAGTGTTTTCTAATCCACTTTCATATGCACCAATACAAACACTCATCTGTATGTACATCTAATCTATTTATTTATTGCATGCAAGAATGGATGAGCTGTAGAGTTTTAGAAGAATATCATCTTATCAGTGATATCATATGTCACACAGGTGAACCTCAAGGGGCTTACGATGTTACCAAATCCCCAAAATAGAATTAATTTTAAACCATTCACTGAATCTCATTTTCTGTGCCATATAATATATGAGCACAGCAAAGGTGTCAAATATATTTTAAATTACTTTATATAAGCATTAGTGCAACAACCGCATTTGGAAAGTATCACACCTACTTAAAAAGTTTCTGGGAAATGTAAAACAAAGTCATTGTTAAGGTCAGTGTTTTAGCAGAGGTCACTTGAACTACAATTCCCAATATGCACATGGAGTTGACATGTCTGGCTTTTAAAACAAAATCACAATTCATCATCTGAACGTCAGATCTGTGGCTTATGAGTTCCTGGTGTCTGAATGATTATGACACTTATAAAGTATATTTTATTATTACAGCCCACTCATTGCCACTCTCCATATGTGAAGTGATGGATATTTTAAATGTAATTCTACTTATTTATATTTATATCTTACTAGTGACAGGTAAAAAGCATCAACAAATCACTGCAATTTTTAACTAGTCAGAGACAAGATTTATTTTTAGTATAGTTAGCATGCACACTGTGGTTATTAGGAAGAATGATTCCCACTCAGAGAATCATTGTTTAGTCATGTTTAATTAAAATAAACAATAAAAAAATAAAAAAAAAAAAGCAACCTCAAAACATTCAGAAATGTCACGGAAAGGTAAAAGGGACAAGGATAGAGGCACACAGCAAGAGAAGTCTTTGTGTGCAAACCAGGGGCCAGGCTGTGCTCCCCTCTCTGCCTTGGCTGCTGCAAAGGCTGCTCTGATGTGGTGGTGTCCAGCCAGGAGCTGCACAGGACAGCAGCAATTTCCAGTGACCACTGAAAATGAAGAGGATAAAACTGTCTGTAACAAGAAGAGATGAGATTGCCTGCAACAAACTGCTTCTTCAAGTTGTTGTCTTTCCCAGTGTCTGGACAAGTCAGACAAAAAGCTGGAGTTGTTCAGCACGGAGATGAGGAGGCTCTGGGCAGATCTCACTCTGCCCTTCCAGTACTTAAAGTGAAAAAAAGAGAGGGAGAGTGACTTTGTACACAGACAGACTGGGATAGGACAAGGGGAATGGTTTTAAGCTAAAAGAAGGCAGATTTAGATTAAGTGTTAGGAAGTTTTTACTCTGATAGCGATGAGACACAGGAACAGGATTCCCAGAGAAGCTGTGGATGCACCATCCCTGGCAGATGGGTTGGACACAGATGATCTTTCAATTCCCTTCCAAACCAAACTCACTCTGAGATTCCATGAAAATGGGGGATGCTGTGGCTCTCCTCCTCTTCTCCTTCCAGGGCTGAAACCCACAGCTCAACACACTAAGTGCAGATAGTGCTGAGCCTGCTTCCTCCTTCTCATTCCAAAGACCTTTTTGCACCCAAGTTTTGCAGCTGCTCCTGCTGCCAGCTCAGTGCATTCCCCACAAAAAGAGCAGTGCTGGACATGCACTGGAGGGTGGGATCAAGGGCCACGGTGGGAATGCTGGGCAGCTTTGTGTCACGGGACAGTGCAGCTCTAGGGTGCTGACAGACTCTTGGCTGTGCAATTGCAGGGCTCTCATAAGAAAATTGGGAAAAAATGAAATTTCTTTTCCCAAGAAAATTAGTTCTTTGCTCCACGGCCAGTCCCCAAGTACATGAGCTGAATGGCTCACATTGTATTCTTCACAGGGAAATTTTGTAGATTAACAGAAAACTTTGAGGCTTATCTCTACTTCACTCCACTTGACTCCAGCAAGTCACCACATGCTCTAGCACAAACCACTGAAACCCTCACTTAGCATGTGTGCAAAATGAATATAACTACAATTAATGACCTCCAGGGTCTCTGGTAAAACCATTTAGCATTTGTCAGGCACTTTGTGGGCTTTTGGGTCAAAAACAATAAGTGCAAGGTAGTATTAGGTATTAGGAAGAGTTTCATCCCCAAGTTATAATAATATATAATAGCAGGATCTTGGAGTAACAGATAAAATCAGATTACGGGAATGTGTAACATAGAAAATGTGACTGGACACATCACACATGCAAATAGACTTCGGGGTGTGTAACATGTAGATGTTTCCTGGAGCTGAGGTTTTACACCTGAGTGTGCATGGGTAACTCCTGTTGTTGTTAACAGATGGGGAACAAGTGTGAAAACACCAATTGCAGCAACTCACTGACAATGGCCCCTTGCTCAGAGGAATGAGTTACCTTGAGTTTACTCAGAGATGTAACCTGAAGGACAAAGAGGTTTCTGGTAGCTAGTTCTGCAAAGCTGTCCGAGCTGCAAAGGCTTGTGAGTCACACTCCAGAGCATCTGCAAGGGAAAACACATTACATTTTCCAGGCCACCAAAACCCCTGCTCAGAGTGGGAAACTCACACGTGTTCAATCCATTCCCTCCCCCACAGCCCCTGCCTCAGCTCCTATGGGATAGGGAGTTTATTAGTTAATACTTGAGCTTAAATCTTCCTCTGAGGAAGTGATGAGCATCTAAGTCTCTCCTCCCTTCTTGCACAGAGATGAAAGTTTCTCCGCTGGCCTGTTCACTCCATCCTCCCCCTTCCTGGAAGAGATGAATCCCTGCTGAAGAAATCTGAAACCCTTGGCCACCCAGCATATCCTTCAGAAATAAAAGCATCTTCCCTGAGAAAATGCATGCATGGAATGGAGCACAATGCAAGGCAAGCTCTGCTTGCACAGAGCTGTAGGAAATGAAAGGTAAAAGCCAAAAAAGCCAAACGGAGTTGTGTTAAGATAACAACAGGACATTGTTTTGATCCCAGGAGATCCTGTGGTTTTTCTTTTTAATAGTGTCACTTAGAGTAACTTATAAGGGAGGCAGGGAAGGTGACACAATTTTATAACTCTGCAGGGGCTTCACACCATGGGACAAGATTCCTATTGTACTGAGGAGTATTGGAAAGAAAAGGGGGAAAAGAAAAAAAAGAGCTTGCAAAGCAGATCTAAAATTACACCTATTCTCAAGGAAGATACAAATCTAGGCCAGAAGGATTGCTCATTACAATGAACTCCTAGGAACTTTTCTAGCAAATGCTTCACAGGTATTTATCAACCTAGCTGAGGGCAGGTGAGTGGGAGGAAAAAAAATCAGCCTGCTTTCTCCCCACAAAACCCTCAGCCTAGTTTCCACAATGAATCATGGTTTGTTTTGCATTTCCTCTGTTCAAAATTTGTCCAGAAAGCCCCCAGTTAATGGGAAGGGTATGGCAGGGACACGACAGGAAGACAGGAAATTTCAGATGTAACTAATTCTCATGACTTTCCCACACAAGATCATGTTCAGGCAAACACAAAAACAACCTTTTAGCTGAGGAGGACAAAGTAAAAACAGTTGAGAGGGTTTGCAGGGGCTGTCTGTGCATTACTCCCTGGGCTGCACCAGTCTGTTGAGGTGCAGCCCCTTTACACTTCTCCTGAACCCCATCCCTGCATTTCACATTGTTTGCTTCCATCAGTCTCTGCTTGATGTGTTTTTCACTTGAGCAACTCCCTTCACCCAGCTGCACCTCACATGGATGCAGGACGCTTGTGGAGTTGTTTCTTTATTTCAGAAATGCAAAATCCTGTAGTCAACAGCGTCTTTTCAGTTCTTCTTTCATCTGTGCCATCAGTTGCAACAGAAGTGGGCACAACCCCATGGAACCAGGGAGCTCTGGGCCACTAGAGGCAGCTGCTGTACCCCAGTCAGGTACATACAAGAGCTTCAGAGCCAGGCACTGACAAATCAGTTGCAAATTTCAATCCACAAAAGTTGGAACAAACCAAAGAAGTTGCTGTCCTGTTACAGGAAAAAAAACCAAAAAAACAGTTAAACCCAAAATCACAGATAATGGGCAGATTCAGAGAGAAGCAAAAATCCAACAAAACTGTGTGGGTATCTGTGATTTTTAAACTATAATACAAAACTATGACAATAATTACAGTGGGAAGTCCCTAACGTCTCACTATTACCACTTTGAAGGTCCTCAAAGATCTTTATCTGAGCTAATTTCAGCTGTTGGGTACAGAAGTTCTTTTATTCCCTTCCCACTCTGCATCACACAATGCTCTTTTCGGTGTTCCCATTCACACAGCGGGCACTGATCCCTGCTAGGAGAGGTGTCAAAACTTCTAATAAAATGACTGCTCACGCAGAAAGTCTCACAGCTGAAATTTTGGAGTCGTACAAACTCCTACACAAAGCAGGGCTGTCAGATCAGATTGCAAGGTGTCAGTTTACCCAATTCAAACCTGAGGTTCTACGAAAAAAAATGCACAACAACCCCCCCCTACACACACACACACAAATGGAAAATGTCAATCAAAAGTAATTAATAGTTTTCCTTCCTCTTTCGCACTCCAAAGAATGCCATGAGACAATATTCTGTGAGCTCAAATGACTGATGAATAACATTCACTCAAAAATCACACGCATGGTAAAATATTCACAGGAGTTGTCAGTGGTACCTGAAGACTCCTATTCCAGACTATCCCAAATTCCTCGGCAGTTTCTGTGCTGAAATGTGCTGTGCAATGTAAGGTTTGGGAGGTGACAGAAGGCGTCAGTGCAGATGGGGAGGACAGATGTGGGGTTAAGCCAGATGTGAGGGAAAGAGCTCGGGGGCAGATTTGAGCCTTCAGCACCTCCCATTTACGTCAAGCAACTGCGAATGATCTCATTTCCCAAGTCATCTGGGGCAAAATATGGCTTTGTGTAGGGGAGCCAATATCTATGGGAACTTATAAAAAAAAAAAAAGAAATTGAGTTTAACTAAATCCTGAAGAGCTTTAAACCAAGTTCCTTCAAGCGGAAAGAGAGTCCTTTGTTTATCCAGAAATATCTGGATAAAAACCCAGTAGTACAGGTTGCTGGCTCTTCAGCTTGAGATCAGACAGTGCACCAAGTGCTGGAAGCCTGGTTTATACTTTATTTTCAATATTTAGTTTGTATTTTATTTTCAATATTTAAGTATGGATTTTCTCACACTAGAGACTAACACGAGAGAGACTAACACGACTGCAGCCCCATACTCTTTCTTCCCCATTAGCCTGTTAAATCCTGTGCCGTGTTTGCCTCTATCCATATCCTACATCTCAGAGGTGCATCTCCCTCCTCAGCACAGCCATGGATCCAGTCCATGTGGATGGAAATATATTAGCAGACAAGCAAGTATGAATGTAGGAAAGAAAAAATTCTGCATTTTCTTCATATTCCTTGCTCTGGAAAGGAACATCCCTGCTTTGGTGCACCTTTCTCTCCCCTAACCAAGGATTTTAGGAGACAGACATCCCTGGCTGACAAAGCTGGCTCTCTAACCGCACATCACCCTCTCACATGAGCTCTCCCCAACTCCCTTCACTCAAACTCATCTGACTTAGCCAAGAGAGCCCATTAAAACTGTTTTGCAATTTTTTTTCACCATTTCCAATTCAGTTCCCTGTGTACAGGCATGATCCTGCAAAGATTTATGTTTAAGCATTATTTACCCAAATAATCTCCTTAAACTCAATTGAATGGCAAAGAGGGGTTTCTCAACACAACGTGCTGGAGCCCTTTTCCATGATTATGGGCACTAAATGACTCCACATCATTCCCTTTCACCACAAAACACCTGCCTTGTTTTATGCACACATGCCATATATATGTTTTGGACTTTTCCCAAACTTTTTTTTTTTTTTTTTCCCTCCACAAGTTTTAACCTTTTGACTGGAATACTCCTGACACATCCCTAATCTAGTCTGAATGGTGAGCAGGATGGGATGCAGGTAGCTCCTCCCAGCCTAAAATCCAGTGGCAAGAGGACCACTGCTCTGGATATCTTTAAAGCACCAGGTCTGTAAGTCTTTGCTGCTGTTGTAACCCCATAAAGCTCTTTCCTTTTGTTCTCTTCTTGAGACCGGTTCCTAGTACCCTTCAGACATTTTATTGATCTTTCTCCCCCTCTAGCTCATACATGCTAATTGTACCTCTGTAGCAAAACAATCTTATTATCATGTTAATTAGTGGGAGGGTTGTTGAGGGTTTCCAGTTCATTACCTGCTAATTTCAAGATAAATGAATCCACAGGTTACTAAGTAAATAAGGTCACCTATCAAGTACTTGTAAACGTGTTTGTAAACAAGGAGGGGAGATGGGGAGCGAGAGAAAGGGAAGGATGTTTAGCGTGGATGGTGGGAAGCAGCTTTGGATGCGGATTTGGCATCCCATGCTGGGGTGACTCCATTTCCCTTGAACTCATTTGTAATGGAAAGCGAATGTTTGCTGTCCACCTGGTTCCCCAGTGGGACGTTTCCTCCTGCAACTACTTTGTGAGCTCAAAAGGCTCTTTGTGAGCAGATTACTCACTCGGAGGTTTGGTTGATTGTTGCTGCCTTTTGTGGCGAGAGCCAGGAGTGAGGACATGCACTAGGAAATACAGCACCAAAGGGGGAAAGAAAAAAAGCATGGTAGTGTGAGTCACAGAAACCTCCCCCTCCACATGGCTCAGGGTTATTCATATTGCCTTTATGCACAGGGCAGCAGCACAAAGGAATTCAATGGGAGAGGGGAAATAAACAGTCAGATCCTCTGCTGGGGTAGAGTGACATGGGGCTTTGAAATCTGTGCCTTTCCACCACACCCCAAACCCCCAGGAAAACTACTCTCCAAGAGGGGCAAGTGGATGAAAGGACCATGTAGAAAAGCATATCTGAAGCATGGAGATTGCAGAGGTAATGTATCAGGGGTCAAAATGAAAAGTGATACTGATCAGGATCCCCTGGGCTCTGTCCTCAGACTGTGTTAGTTAAAGTTAGTGAAATAAAGAATTTGTGTTTTAACTGTTCAGAGCAAAGGGGCTGGGGAGGGCAGTGAGATCACTGGAAAGAAGAGGAGAAATTAAAAAAATTATTGATAAATTGGAGGGGGGGAACACTGTGCCAATCCCTCTGGGCAATTTCACGGTCCAGGTCTCAGTAGGAATAAGGTACACAAATACAGAGTGAGCCAAGGGAAGCGGTGATTCTCATTAAAGTTTGTGAGGAGTTGAGCAGATCCCAAGCTAAAGAGAAGGGAGCACTGTTGTGATGCTGTGGGCAAAGCAAAAGTGACTTTAGCACCTACAAGTGGGAGCTCTGCCTGCCAGACTCCTGGTTGACATCCACCCATGCAGCCCTGGCTGGGGACAGGTTTAGAGGGAGAGCAGAGCTCTGACCTGTGCAAAGAGACCACGTGAACACAGATATTTTAACTAAGGGTATTCAGAAATTTAAAGGATGAAAGATGGAAAAAAATCTGCCCTCCAGAGCCCTACTGGCTAGGCTAGAAAGTAAAGTGTAGCAAGAAGGATTCAGGTTGGGGGAATACTCAGGTGCCTGAATATAAATATTTACTGTCAATTTAGGGGCCCAAGGATATCCAAGGTAGGCTGGGAAATATCCAAAGGGACCTGTGTGAGGCTTGTTCCCAATGAGATGAGGCTCTAGATTTGGTAAAGTATCATAAGGGATTTTAGATGGCATTGTAGACCTCTATTTTGGCATCTGAGTCATTGCCTAGGTAGAACTTTTAGCTCTGGGTAATGAATCACTGGACCAGCAGTTGGCTCTCAATCTCCCTCTTTGGAAGCAGACAGCACAGCCTGCTTGGTGCCCTGGGATCCAGCAGATTTCCATCAAAACCACCTCAAGTCCTTCTTATTTTGTGCTGAGGTGAGAACTCACCAGCAAACCCCTTTTTCTGGCTGTGGTGATCCTGGATTCGGCTTTCTACTCGACCCCAGTCTGGGTCTGTTTCAGAGTTTTGCAATGGTTCACAAAACCTCCAAGGATTGTTCAGTGGGTTAGACTTGAAGGGACAGGAGATGTGGGAAAATTGCAGCAATTAATTTATCTGGTCCATCCCACTTTTTTCTCTGAGGGAGATATCTGCAAATGCTGTTTGTCAGATTTGATTCAAATCCCATGTAAGATATACACTTGTGGTGAATTTCCTTTTCCCTAGTTGCCTTTAAGATTTGTTATTTGTGCCAGGAGCTCTGCCATTTGAGTCACCTGATCTTCCACCAGCTGGGTGAGCATACAGCAACTTGTATCATCAGCTTCCAAGGGCGAACGATCGTGAAAAACAAATTTAAAGTTGCCTTTCCCGAGAATGCAAGACAGAAATAACCATATGAATGTTTGCTAAAAACAAGAGCAAAAGCACCACAAAAACATTCCAGGCAAATCCATTTAGTCTCCCTTTTTTTTTTTTTCCTCCCCTCTATTGTATTTGGAGAGCTAAGGATTTTTCTACTTTACACAAATTAGAAAGTAGAAATAGCATTTCTTTTTTTTTTTTTTTTTTAATAGTGGTTGATATCAAATGCCTGTGAAACACAGCAAGCCCTTCTCTGAACTCCAAATTGCTTGTGAATTTATTTGGATACCAGGAATTCATGGATTTTAAATTTCAAGAACAGCAGTTATGAAGAATATTCAGCATGATCTTATTATTGTAACTAAGCAGCTGAAATATATGCATGAAACATAATCAAAGGGGGTTCTATGTATGTGTTTATTTTATTTTCACCTGCTTCACACAGGATCAGAACAGACTTTGCAAAGAGATGCCTCCTGTGTTCATTTTTTTAGCATGCTTGGGAATTTTGGAGTTGTTTTTCTGTGGTTAACTGTATGATTAATCCAATGTTTATTAAGATAGAGTGAAATGCTTGTATCATCTGGTTTTGGCTTCCTTTTCGGAACACCTTTAAAGTTTCTGACTGTGCAAAATGTAGATACTCCAGAGGCATCTGGTTTAACAGCCCAACTGCCTTCTGAAACACTGAATTCTCCCTTCTTCTCATTTTTAATTAAGATAATAAATTGGTCTTAAATTATCCCTGAAATCAGACCAGTGTTGATTACAATGGGTTTCATGCTGTGACAGCTCAAGATGATGTTATTTTTATTCCTTTTCAACGAGATCTTAATCTCTCCCTGCGTGTAAACAAATTGTCACAGTAACCTTGTTCTTTAATCTCCCAGCTGAAGACCTTTAAAGCATTGGGAGATAACAGATCTAACTGAGATTTCATCAGCTTTCAGGCTTTTACAGATATGCCTCATGCCTCTCCCACTGCTGCAGTCTTTAAATGTTGAAGGAGAGAAGTGCACATTACCACTCAAAAAGCTTCCCTTAAACGTTTGAAAATAGTATCCGCCTAGCAACACGGGGCTCAAACGCACAGACAAAATTCGGATGCAGGCACAGCAAGCCGAATTGCTACCTGTTGTTGCTAGTGCAGAGCTTTCCCACTGCCTCCCCTGCATTGCTCTGGCTTGCACCAGCCAGCCCTGCCAAAAAGGTCAGGGCATTTTCATGCTCAGAGGAACATTGTGTGTCAGGGAGGAGCAGCAGCTTGCATTTCTTAACCTCCTCCTAGCAAAGGAAAGCAATTTCAAGGGGCAGTTGGTTGAAAGAGGAGTGAAAAGACCAGAGGTAACTTGCTAGTTTTTTGGGGTTTTTTCCCTCCCTCCACCTGCTTTGCAAATATGAACTAATTTATCTTCTAGAGCAACAGATACATAATTATGCCCAGTCAGCTCTTACAAATGGGGTAAAAGAGGCAACAGGCAGCAAAGTTATTTGCCTAAGGCCCTGCAGGCTGTCTGGCAGGCAGTGAGCAATTGCCCACCCTGGGGAATCCAAATCCTCAGCCTTGAAGCAGACTCCCAGATTCAGCCAGCCTTGACAACTGCTTTTCTGCTGAGTTCCCAAAACTCTTCCTTCCTCTGGCACATGGCTGGGATAATGCCATCAACTCCACATGTGAATGCTTCTTTAAAAAATAATGCCAACAGTCTGTATGTCAGGCTAGCTCAGTGCATTCAGATGAGCATTTTTCATGTTTGAGGGCATGTAAGCATCATTATTCATAGTGGTAGGACTGGGAATACTCAATGGCATCCATAAACCTGGTGTGCATTTCCTTACAGGTGAACATTATTTGTGAGTAGACATATGGGTACATTTTCCAAGCACTATACAGGAGCCACTGCACACACACAAAAAAAATCTGTTCCTGTTAAAATATCTTCTGCCCAGGCATCTACTGATGTTTGGAAAATGTGCTCCATTTATTTACTGGCATGCCAGTTATTTGTCTACATAACAATGTTTTCTGTCAAGTCAAAAAATTTACTGTTCCTGTAGTTTAAATTCTTTCATTGAAAATTCAGCCAAAACTACTCTGACAGAAAGGCTTCTCTGCAAAAAACAGAGATATCTGCATCAGGTTCGCAATAACATTGTCCCAGATTTACTACTGACTTTCATTTGTTTTAATATCTTTCCACATCAAATTTAAAAGCACTTCATATATTTCAGACTATTTTAAAGTTCCAGCAGATATGTGTTAACAACATATAAGTGTTTATTTATAAGTATATAAATAAATATGTATACATAAACAGATTTATAATGTAAATTAGGTTTTATTTATTAACATTACCATAAACTGAGAACTATTTATTTGCTTCTGAGTGTTTAACTTCCTGAGAAATCTGAGTAAATAAGCAACTTCCTGAAGAAAAAGAGACAAAAGGTAAAGAATCTTAAGTAGATGAGGCATATTAGACCCAAAATTTCCTCATCAGGAATAAGGAAATGAGACAACAGTAATAGCAAAAAATAATCAAGTTTCTCCATATAAAACTATTCTGCAAATGTCTCTCAGGTTTGTCAAACCAATGATCAAGAGAAAAAAGAACCACAGAAAAATTAATTGGAGGATACAAAGAGTTGCACTCAATACATTTTAAATAGCTACTTTTTGTTCAGAAGGATTTTTTTAAATTACTTTGAAATTCCTTTCTTTTTATCCACTTCTGCAACTGAAAATGTCAGTAAATGGATATAATAACCTCAGAAATTCTTCCATGGAATCGCTTACGTATAGTTTTCTGAAAACATTTCAAGTAAATAGAAAATTTTTACTTATTTATCTGTCAGGAAGTGACAAAAGCGATAAAATGAGCCCATGCAGAATGCATTTTGGGCACACTTACTAATGAAGTTTGAAAGTAACAAGAGGGGGAAAATAATTACTCCCAATTTTTATATTTCACCATTTCAGTAAGTTTAATAAAATAATTAAAAATTTTTAAAAAAAGAAATCCACAACATTTGCCATGGCTGATGGAGGTGTGATTGCTCTAGAGGGACATTGTCCCTGTGAACCCCAGTTGTCCCATTGCAAACTCCACCTCCCTCAGCTGCTTCACTGTGGATAATTCCCAGCTGTCCTAGACACATGGAAGAGTACTTGGGATGCTGGTGTTATCCCATGGGTTTGCCTCACCACTTCTGTCCTGACAGCATCCATAGGTTGCAGTGCAAGGTAACAAAAATGCAGTTTTCCCCTCTCCTCTGGAAGTATCTCCTATCCTTTCTCCTTTTAATCTTTCCAGAAAGAAGACCTCTCTGGTAAAACATCATTAAAAGTGAGCAGTGGTTTTAAGAGCTAAAGGGAAGGCTCTAAATGTAAATATCAGTGAGAGTCTCTGTTTCAGTTCCTGCAGCTGCAGTTCAAGTCTATATGCTCAGCACCAACTATTTCTCATCCTAGCACGGGCTAGCAAAATACCACAGCCTGAACTAAGCATAACTTGTCTTGCAACTTCTGTAAGAGTGAAGATCAATTTTCTCCCTGAGCAACAGACTAATTCATCAGCAGAGACCCAGACGTGGCAAGAACAAATAGCAGAGAGCAGGGAAGAGAAACAGAGAGGAGGCAAGAGAAGATACTGGAGGGAAAATGAAGACAAAGTAATTTGCTAACTAATGTGACTCGATGGAGCCCCCAATTCTGCGTCCCCTGGGAGGGAGGAGGCTACACCTGTGTGCAGCCCCACGTTACTATTTGCATGGCATAAGCCCCAGAGGTAAGTGCCTACCAGAGACTGACTGCAGTGCCAGGAATTGGGATCTGTCATTCACTAAACCCTTGGCATTGCCTTGCCTTCCCCAGACAAGCACATTCTTCTCCCTCATCAGTGTATTTTGAGCCCTCTGAAACGAGGAGAGCTGAATATCTCCATCCACCATGCTGAACTGGCTTCCCCCGTGGTGCTGCCAACACAGTTTTAAAGAAGATAATGTAGATGATTACTTAAGTGAATTTACACATGATGGCAAATAACTATGCTTAATAAAACTGAGAGAGCCTTAATGATTTCATTTTGGTGATTTAATTTATAAAAGAAAAGCTTAATCATTTAATAGCATCATTAAGAAAACACCACAGGAAGTTTAGAAATAAAGAATCATCCATATCTCCTGAGAAATGAGTTTTCTTCTAACATTCCGCTCATGACAAAATAAAACGGAAAGCTTACAGCTTCCTAAATAATTGCACTTGAAACATAAGCAATCCCTAAAGAATCTGTTCAGCCTCATCTTCTGCAGCACAGAAGAATTGCATTTCTGCTCACCACAGTGTGAAAGAGGCATCACAAGTAAAAGGCACCATCGGTGATGGGATCGCTTGTATTTTTATTTTTTTTTGTTAAAGACTGCCTTGTGAACAAAATGCAAATGTCAGAGCAATTAAAATTAAGTGTTTGTTTCAAAAGCAGTAGTTTAAAATAAAATCCTATTCTGCCATCCCCATTTGACAATGGAAGCATCCCTTACCTGCACGTGCACACTCTGTGTCTGGGCATACATGTGCACACACAAATGTTCCCAAGTTCCACGTGGAAATCTCCAAGGACTGGATCAACCAAGAGTTTGCATTGGGGTAATGGAAAATATGACCTCATTAGCACCAGGTTTGTCATTTGCTCTATAATACAAAAAGTAAATTACAATGTATTAATGCAGTTAGTGTTGTTTTTAATGTGCACTGGGATACAATAAAAGTTTTTATTGGGGAAGTGTGATGGCATGTTTTCACTATGGCATTAGCACTGGTCTTCTGATAGGGCGGCCAGTCATATTACCCAATGGAACACTCCTGTAATGATGTAGTAAAATTTGACTCTGATACAGTAAAATCTGTTTATGGTAAAGCTGCTTTTTCACACAGTTGGGCTGGGGCAGGGAGCAGAGAGAATGGAGCTAAAAGAACTATTTTCTAACTGTATTTTCATAGAAAGTGCTCAAAACCAAACAAACAGATATTCCTAGGCTTCAGACCTGTCCAAAGGAATTCCCATGCCACACTCTCTGTTTTCCTGTGCCTGGCTCCTTCTCTTCTCCAATTCATCCATAGGTTTGTGACCCAGCAGCTGCCATAAATTAGTGCCCACATCTTGGTGAAGGAGCCTAAACAGGAGCATTGAAATTTAACACACTTTTAATAGGCTTGTCGTGGAGTTTTGCATGTACAACCTGGTCCATGTAAAACAACCTCAGGCACATTTGTGGCTTCAGAGCAGGAAGGTGATGGTGGAGAGCAGGGATGGGGTGAAATCCTGTCCCTGCTGAGTACAGAGCTTGCCTGTGTGTGCAACCTGCACCCTCCTGCCCCTGCTCCTTTGTTGTGTTACCAGCAACAGGTTTGTGCTCCTAATGAGGGTTTGCAGGTGCTACATTTGAGCCATGATTTTGTCTTTCATTCCTAACTGGATAAAGAGAGTTTCATGCATTTAAACTCGTTTTCATTAGGTTTAAGCCCTTGCTACCAATGGCCAGCTTGTTGCCATGCCCCATCCAGCCTGCAAATAACACCAGTCAGGGTTGTCAATCCAGCTGCCCATCCCAACAAACCATGGTCCACAATTTCTTGATTTCTAAACTCTGGGTTTCAAGCCTGAGGCTGAATCTGGGTTTCTGTAGCAGTAGCTCTTTACAGGCTGAGCCTGGGCCAAGGTGCCACCCTGCACCATGGCTGATAGGTGGTGTGCCCTCAGAGCCCTGGAAAACAAGGTTCACTGATGATGTGACATGGGCAGCAGCTGCTGTCCAGAGTGGAGAATATAATGGGGATAAAAAGGGGCTCATTGCAACAGTAGTGGTCACTGTTTCCATCCTTCCCTGATAAAACAAGAGATTCAAGCCAGCAGCCCAGTTCCCATTCGCTCCCTCTTTCCTCCTTCTCCTTTCCCCTACCCTCAACAAGACCCAAAATTTTATTTGTGGGGAAACCAGCCTGGATTTTGCCTTTGTTTCTGAGGTGTCTTGATCTGTGTTGAATATCTCTTTGAAAGGATAGATGAAAATAAGACCTGGAAAGGAATATTTGCTAGGACAAAGCTGTGAGAGGCATTCATTAAAATAAAAAGAAAAAGATATCCATAAAGTCATGAATAGGGCTTTGTAATGAATGGACCCAACTAGCCTGTGCCTGTGGCTCTCTCGCTAGACTAGTGACAGTAGTTGAAAGTTATTTATTTGTTTGTAATATACTTTTCCACCAAAACACTTTAGTAATAAAGAGACATGAGGGGAGACACATTAGAAAGTGTGCCATACATCAAAATGAAAACTACCACATAAGCTACATGATAAACGTAGGATAAAATGTACTTTGTTTTCCGCAAGACAAAGCAATCAGGAAAATGCTGTGTCTGGAGTAATTCTGAGCTTGGAACTTCTGCTGGTTATTTATTTTTATTAAGCAAATACACAGCCCTGTAAATGTACCTGGTGCTAACTAAACAAGAAGAGCACACAGTCCCGGGTCTGAGAAGTTCACAGCCCATAATGGAGAAGACACAACAAAAGCTGACAATTCAGGCAAACACCGAGACATTTTCGGTGAAAACAAGCAAAATTTACAAAGGAAGAAAATAATACGGCTCTTGAAACTCCACATAATCATTAACAGGTATAAACATATCTCCTCTCCTTTCCATTTATTGATTTATTCCCCGGTGGCATATTGTCTAAATCCTGCAAGGCGAGTCCCGAGGCAAGGACAGCCTTTGTGTTATTTGTACAGTGCTTAGCACCGCTGGGCCCCGATCTTTCACGGGCTCTCTTCTATTTCTTTTTCCAGCATAGCTAATATAATGAGCACATCTGAAGATGGGAGAGAGGGGAGAAAAGCATCTGCAAGACAAGAGTCAACAGAATCTCTGAGTGACACCAGGGGATTCTGATTGTGAAGTAAGAGAGGAGGAGCAGGGAGTTAAAGCTGGGGCAGAGACACTGGTTACCTGCTTTTCTTACTTATTTACTTAAGAGCTCTTGCTGTTTTACTTGAAAATGCACAAGGAGACAAGGGGAAAAAAAAGTTATTTTGACTTACAAAAGCGTGGAAAGGTCATTAGGAAGACTTGAGAACCAATAAAGCTCTTTAAATCCTTCCTACTTGTCATGCATAGAGCAAAGCTTACAGGAAAGCTGCAGCTAAGAAAATTACAAATGGTAATGCTATTATTTGGCATATAGTTGCCAAAGGCATTCAATATAAAGATTTTACAGAGGTGTCAACTGATATATAGCAAACACACAAACAGTCTCCAGCTCTGTAACATATGCAAGGAGAGCTGAGACTAAATATTAAGCATATGAATTATATATTCTTGCAATGCGAGGCTGAGAAAATGCTTGCTGTGCACCATAGTTAAAATGAGCAATAAATACCAGGGTTAATGCTGGCAATGTCTTGTTGGGGAAGGTTTCCCTAAGCCCCCCTCTCCCAAGTTTGGGTTTGAAACCATTTTCTGCTGTGTTGGATAATGAAGTGATTAGACTGCTCCTTTCCGAGACTGTTACATATTTAAAACAGGTTCCACCGCTGCCTCATTTTAAACATCAGAACCTGTTTTGGGCGCCAGAAATGTGAAACATGAACATCAATAGCTTTCTCCTGCCAAGATAAGAGCTTGTTGCAGAGGCCAAACATATGTCTCTCCTTCTTTCCCTGAGGAGGTTTCTGGATAAGGAAGAGGTGTGTCGGTACCTGAGCTGCTTAAAATGACTCAGACACATATGGGCCTTTTGTAAACTTCCCTTTGCTCTTTCTCGGTGGGGCAGCAAGAGATTTCAGCCTCAAAGTTGTTGCCATCTGGGTTTGAAAGGCCAGGTCTGCCTGAGAGTGGCCTCCCCAGCAAAAGTGGCTTTAATTTCCAGGGTCTGACCCCTTTGGAAAATGCCAACTCTTATGGAGGCAGCAGTGTGGGCTGCTTTACTTCCTTGGGGAAGGCCATTCCCAAGGCTTTCCCGTTGAAAGGAGCAGCAGGACTGTCATGATGAAACACTCTGTGCTTCATTAGTACCTGCTGCAAAATGCAGGTGAGGGAGCAAATGTAAAGCGCTGCTGTGTTCCAAACCAAAGCTCTGACAGCGGGCCAGGAAATTCAGGATCTTGCTTTTCCCAGCAGTCAAGGTAAGCAGACTGGTTACCTTTGCACATCAGCCTTTGCCACCTCTGAGGGGCTGGAGGTGCTGCAGTGCCCAATGCAGTGCACAGCGTGCGAGGGGGACAAGGCACAGCTTTGTATTCAGCAACCTTGCCCAAAAGGCAAATTAGTCCTTGCAGCTCAGGTTTAATGAACAAAAAGTGCTCGTAGTAACCAGACTCTTGCCTTCCTCAAACAAGGTGGGGTAGTGTCAGGGCAAACCCCAGCTGGGGACCTGGAGAAAGATTTTCCTTGTGTTTTGCTCTGCTTGACTGGCTCTGCAGATCTGAGCCACCCTGGCTGCCTTCCCTGCTGTCTCTGCAGAGAGGAGAGACACCTGAGCCAGCCTCTCTGCTGGTGGACTGGGATGTGTGCCCTCCCACCGTGACTGCCACTGTGTTTTCCTCCTCTCTGGCGCAGAAAGCATCGATTTCATGTCGTGCCCTCGCAGGACAAGAGTGCCACAACTTAGCAGCTCCCAGCCCAGGCTGCTGGCTCCCAGCCCTGGGGCACTATCTACAGACAGGATTGCAACCCTCAGCTGGTGTTTCCCAGCCAAGCTAGCAGCTGAGATTCCAGCTGATCCATTCCGCTTCACCACAGCGTGTGGGGAGCTCTGCCCTTTCCAGAGCCATCCCTGCATTCTAGGTGCTTGCTCATGCCTTGAAAGCGCAGCCCAAAAAAAAACCACAAGAAAATAATGTCAGACAAGCCCAAGCGCTCTGTCTGAGCGTAAAAAGTCTCAGCATTTAATTTTTACTTCTTAAAACATATGTCACCAAAATCAGCACTTCATCAGGCCACCCTTACTGTGGGGACTCGTGGGGATTCACACCTGGGCTGAGGGATGGTAGACACAAAGCCTCAGGGCAACTTCAGCTTCTCCATTTCTTTAATATTTAAAAAGCCTTAAGCGTGGTCTGGCCATGTGTATACAGCAAATCCTTCCCCAGGCACTAAAATACAGCCTCCTTTAAAGTGGAAACAGCAGTAAAAGATTGTAGGCCTGGACAGACCCAGCAAAAGGCCCCCAAAATACAGGGAGTTTTGGACAGGGAAAATGATGGTTGCTTCATGGGATTTTGGCTGTGGTGAAGAGCCAGGGCTCCTAAATCTTCAGAGTCAGCACCATCCAATTTTTAAGCAGTTAGGCAGTGACAAATAAATGCACCATTTAACTGCCTCTTATTGAAATTAATAGAAATTAATCATCCTGGCATTTTTGAAAAATCTCTCTGAAGCAGCTTAGGTGCCTAAATATCTTTAGCAGCATAGACCTAAGCAACTTTTCAAGTACTAGTTAGCTCCTGCTTCCTAATGTGTCTCACAGCACTAAATCACACAGAATAAATGGTGTTTTTAATGAATGGGAGAGGATGGGGGCTTCAGCTGCCAAATCCCTCTTAGCCTTGAGCAGAGTGGCAGTAGCTGCAAAGCTGGGCCTCCCTCAGCCAGCTGAAAGTTGGGCAAAAATGTTGCACCCTGATTCTCCCAGCCTGCTGGTAGCACATGCATCAGCTTTATTGCAGTGCTGCTCTTGCTGCTCTTATTTAATGAGGTTTCCTGATGGTTTTTTTCAGTTTTTTTCCTGTATGCAACAACCACAGATGCTTCTGAGGAAGGTGGCACTGATATCTGACATGCAAATGCAGAGCACAGCAGCACAGAGCAAGCCACAGCCTGGGCCCTCAAACCCTAAAACCCAAGGCTCTTCTTCACACAGGCCTCCTCACATTCATCCCTTAAGCTCCTGATGGACTTGAAATAGCCAAAAACTAAATCCAAGCTGCTGCAAACAGGCATTGGAGAGAGGTGGAGAAGGGCTGCTGGAGTGAGAAAGAGCAGCCAAATCACTGCTGTGGTCACAAGTTTGTTCTCAGTCAAAGGCTTTAGTCCACTGGAGTTGCTGTGAGAAGAGAAGGGAAGGCATTTGGGAATGCTTTGCATCCTTTTGTGTTTGACTTTGGATGGTTTGGGAGGCACAGCACATTCAGATCCCAATGTCATTGTTTAAGGGGTTGTTTGTTTTCATTCCTCTCCTCCCTACACTGAAAATTAAATTTGGCATACAGAGACCAGTCACTGATGAGTCTTCAGGGATAGATTTTTATTACATTTAGGAGACATTCAAAATAGTTTTTGACATTATTTTATTCTAGGAATTATAACTGAGACCCCAAGGGATGGAGACATGCAAAGCCCGCAGCGGAGCAGCGGGAGATGCTGATTGCCCAAGGCTCCTTTGAAATCCCAGATTATGTTATGGATATAGTCACAGAATTGAAAGTGATCCCTTTGCCACAGTTTAACCAGTTGCTGCCTGCCAGATGAGGCATGGGAACCCTGGTCATGGTCTGGGCAAACTTGTCAGCTCCCAGGCTGTGGTGCTTGAAGAACAGGCACAGGCTGCTGTGGCTCACTCCGTGGGAGGCTGCTGGTGGAGCAGAGTCATTTTCAACCCTCTCAGCCATGGAAAGGACACATTTCTCCTACCAGACAGCACTGCAAAGCTTCAAGCATGTGCTGGCCTCAGTGTCTGCTGTGGCTCCTGATGGTGCAGCTCAGGACGCTGAGAGCAAGAGCAGCAGGGTGGATGAGCAAACCAGTGGGTGAAGGGCAGAAGGCACTAATACTTCTTGGTAGAGAGAATAATAGGTAAAAACCACATTTTCTACCACTGCTGGACGCTCAGACTTGTGATTCTTTACTAAATTTGAACCCCTCCACCATGGTTATACAAATGTATTGTAGGATTCCTCCTTCAAACTCACTGCTTCAAACTCATTGTTTTGGGGAGCAAAATCTTTGCCTCTATTCATTCAGGATGGCAACTCTGCCTGTTGCAAAAAAAAAATCCGCATGTAAACAATTTTTAAAAGCTGAAAACATGAAGTTATATTTTTTGAGAAGCTTGCATTACTTAATCTAACATTTGAAAAATCTAAACCAAACTCCTCATATTTTTGGACCAGAAACTTCAGCTGGCTATTTGAATTAAACTGGCCAGCTACATCTTTTCCACAGATCTGTGTTCAGTTAATAATAGTGGTACTTTGAAGTTAGCCAATTCCTTTCCTCTAACAGTCTCACAGTGTTTTTTAAATGGATCTAGATGCTATTATTCCCATATATTGGCTCAGAATAAACCGTGAAATAAATTATTTGCTGAAGGCTACAGAGTAAACTAGTGGCAGAGTCTTAGTTCTCCAAGTCCTAGTCTATTCCTGTAGGCCAATAAGATCCAGTCTGGGGGTCGTAAAATGCCATATATTCCCTTAAGGGGGCATTTTAATGATACTCACACTTCCTTTGTCACATGGATACTGTGGAATTGAACTGGAGGTATCCCCATCTGATAGGGCCACATGGCAGATATGTGTCCCCCATCATGAGAGGTGGGACTCAGGGAAAAAAAAAGAAACAAATGTAGGAATTGACCTGATCATCACAAAGCCTGGCCAACAACTCGCTCTCTGCCCAAACCAAAATATCAGACAGAAATGAGGGCTGCAGAGAGCAGGGTCTGAGTGGGATAAATTGTTGTGGTGGACTGGAAGCAATAGATATGACACTTCTGTGTTTACTAATACACCTGCCATCATTCACTGTGTTCATTATCACAACGGTTCTTGTATTTTTATTCATCAGTAAGAGCAAAATGACCGAGCTTCTTGATGCCTTTGTCTGCCAAACACCTTTGTCTGCTGTTTTTGTATCACCTTTGCCATCGCAGCTATAACAAATCACCTTGTTAATGTTACAGTGCTTGTTCCTGTGGCCCAGGGTGATCCTGTGCAGACTGGTGGGCAGTGTGCACATAATTATCATCCGCCGCGTTTTCGCGCAATTAGTATGCGGCAGAATTGTGCTCGGATACTCACAGACATACAAAAAGATTAAATAAAACCCATTTAATGTCATGAATTGTCCTGTTAGGAGTTAATGAGGTCTGGTAGGTTGCCAAAGTCCGGCGCACAGAAAGCTCAGGCAGGCCAGGAGGGAGAAAGGGAGGAGTTGCCAGGTTCAGCCATATAGACCTTGAAGTGCAACAGCTGTGCCTTGTCTTTGAGGAGAGGATCAAGAAGAGAATATGAGATAGGCAAACGTTGGCTTAAACTTTCTTCTCTCTTTGATTGTCCTTGGACATCTGCCTCATCTACTGTCAAGAATGTTTGGCAGCTGTGAGCCCAGAATAACAGTGCCGCTCAGCCAGGGCGCTATCGCAGGCGTCTAATACTTTAAGCCAACTACTCTGTGCTGTGTGCCTCACCCGATCCTGAGCTATGCTAATGCCTTGAGCTAACTGGGCTTTCTAACAGCCCGGGAAACACATAGAAGTGGGCCCTGCCGTTTATTTTCCTCACGTGCTAATTGGCTTTAATTGTTGGCCAATTGGATTTCAAGTTTAGAAAAGGGTGCCCCAGACAAAAGGAAAAGTGTTAACTTAAGACCGTGGGAGAGACAGGCCATTCTGTTCAGTTTCTAATGTAGCAGACTTTATGCAGATGCATAAGTCTCGGGGCAATGGCTGTCCTAGAAAGATTTCTCAAGCATAACCAATGTGGTTTCCTATAAAATATATGCTTCCATACTGGCTGAATTTCATTAATGCTCAGCTATTTCCTGGAGTGCAAATTCCCACCCTTCACAGCCAAAGTGCTTGGGCTCATTTTGTCTCAAGAACAGAGGGGTAGGTAAGAGGAATACCTACAGATTCATTTTGGTATTTAAACTGGTTTACATACTGGCTTTACAAGTGTTTTTGCAAAATCCAACCTTCATTTGTCTCCACAGCCATGACAAAAAAGAAGAAAGAAGGAGTTCTATCCTCAAGTACCTCAACACTTGCCCAACAGAAAAAAAACCCTCTTGAATAAGAGGTTCCATTTCTGCACCCATTTCTCCTCTCATCACCATATCACATCATAAGATTCATTCTCTGGTGACACCGGTTTTATGACCACTGCATTTCCATTTATTTCTGAAGAGTTCATGTGAATAGAATTAGGCCATGTAAATACAGCTGTGAGATCAACCAGTCTAAATTATTTCTGTGTCATCTTTAATGTACATGTCCTGCCAAATCCCTGGTAGGTAGGGTTGTGCTATTATCCATCTTTTTCTGAAGGCACAGAGGGACAAGTCCTCAGAGGTAGCTGGGATCATAAATACCTATGAAAATATGTGCTGGACAGACTAAAGGCCAGGTTTTCAAAACTAAATTAATAGGATTTGGGCACTTAACCTACTTAAGTACTTAGAAGAACTTGCTGAAGAGCTACTGAAAACCTGATCAGAAATGATTTGCCTAGGTCATATCAGCTGGTTTTTGCAGGGGAGGAATCTGTGTCCTAAAATCCTGATAGGAATTTAGTGCCATTAGGACTCAACCTGAGCAAAACATCGAACAAATCCTCACCACTATTACTACATAAAACATCTAGAAATGGGAGCAGATTATGGCATTGTGAAGATCTGCTGATCAGCAGTGAAGCTTTCTGCCATCCTTCTTTTTTCTAGTTTTCTGAAGTGAATCTCATACACAAAGCTCAGACCCAACCATTTTCATTTGCCCATCCAGAATGATGCTGTTACACAGAGATAGCAACTAATTTTTAAAGCTAAAGTAACATTCATTACAAAATGCTGATAAATCAGGCTTCAGACTTTGTCTTTGACATGATTTTTCAAATTGTTAGGGATCATTTCGTAGTAAAGGCCCAGATTTTTCCCATTACTTCTTGTTAATGAATTCTACCCCGGCAGTATGAAAAGATGGTGTTTGGCTCTAAGTTACTAGAGGATCCTTGCCAGGGAGGGATTTAAGCAGAGCATGGGATTATTGAAGATGATCTTGGTAGAATAACATATGATATTCCAATTTACAAGTAGTCTTTGAAGGGCTGTAGCTAATGGCACTACATTTGTCAGATGGCCTAATTTAGATCTGTAAATTGAGGTTAATGCACATGCATAACAAGAATTAAGAAAAGCAACTCTTCTGAGGAATATCCATGCATTTTTGCGTGAGCTACACTTACCTAAGGATAGAAAATAAAGGTATTCAGGCACATGCCCATTCTTATGCAAAACTTTATAAAGTTTTTTCTGTCTTTTGAATTCTAGGGTAGTCAATATGTCTCCTCTGTGCCTTCATCCTGGAAGTCAAGAACTGCCTTTATTGAAGCAAATACAAGATTGTTCTTGAGAATCCTGAGGTCTGAGTCTCTGGTGTTGCGGTTCAGTGTTCTGAAAATCTCAGTAAAATTGTTTCCCACTCAGGTGCATTTTACTCACTCACTCCAGATGGGATCAGAGCTGACTATGCCAGACCCACACACAAAAATCTTCCAGTGGTAGTTCCAGATGGAATGAGAAATAGACACGTTATAAATCTCCTAACTCATTGTCCTAACAGAAGTAGAGGTAATTTGGATAACTTCAGACAGTGGGCTGCTTTATCCAAATTGAGCTTGAGCTATGAACAACTTGAGCCCTGCCCTTGTAAAAAAGGTTCTTCAACAACAAAAATAAAAAGGGGATTTCTGATCCATCCTATCTCCTTACACTGTGTAAACTGCTATAACAAAAGCAAAACCAGAAGAACTATGCACAGGAGTGACAACTTCACCAAATTCCTCTTCGTTAAAACTAATGCCTAGTGATAATATCATTGCCCTTCTCCGTGAAACACTATATTCTCCCCTGGTTTACAAAGCACCAGGGGGGAACATCCTTGGAAAAACTTCCAGCCACGGTGAATCTGGCTTGAAGCATCTGTCTTTAGGGGCCAGATCTGAGATCAGGCTCCTCGGGAGTTCAGAGACACCATGGGATTAGCACGAAGGGGCTCCTCACAGCCCCATGCAAAGCACTGAGGCAGCTCTCCTCCCTGCTGCCTGTGGGAACACACTGCCCAAACCAAAATATCTGCTCCAAGAGCATCTCAGCATCCCCAGCATGAGGAAAAAGTGCTTTGTATCAACCCTGGAGGTGGGACTACCACAAGACGCTTCCCCTGCCTGCTTTATTTTCACTTGGGATTGTCCCAGTTTCACTCCCTTTGTGTTTTAGGCTGCAAGACATCCCACGGCCACCCCTGAGGAAAGGTGGACACTAGACACCTTCTGCAGCAAGTCATCACATCCCTGGGGTTTGTCACAGGGGTGAGCTGCAGGCTGACGCCGGTCACCCGCTTTCGAGGCAGTGAAGTGCGCTGCTTGCCAGGGCTCAGCAGCTCCTGGGAGGCTGCAAGTGGATGGCTGCGAGTGGCAGATGCTAACAGACACCAGAGAGAGCCTGGATCTCCAGCCTCACCTCCCCCTGACAAATTGCACCTTGCCCACAAACATTTCAGCGTGTGACTTATCTCCCGATCGGAGCGCGCCCCTCCTCGCCAAGGCCGCGTCCTTCCAGGTGGATTATTTTCCACTCAAAGGACTGATGCCTGCAACAGCAATCTTGAAAGTCTGCTGCTATCTGCTTCTCACTCTTCACAAGACAAGACAAGACCACCCAGAGATTCGCCT
Source organism: Ammospiza nelsoni (assembly GCF_027579445.1). Classification (NCBI taxonomy): domain Eukaryota; kingdom Metazoa; phylum Chordata; class Aves; order Passeriformes; family Passerellidae; genus Ammospiza; species Ammospiza nelsoni. The sequence goes on along the minus strand of NC_080646.1, from coordinate 4,945,554 downwards.
GGAGAAATATTACACCAGCCTGTGGCCGGCGTGCCTGAAATCGGCGCGGGGAGCATATCGACACCGGTTACCCAGCTTAGGGAACACAAGGGGATTAATAACTTGGACAGTGTGCAGGATAAAACTAACCTCAGAAACAATTCCCCATCCAAACCCCATCAGAATTTTAATCTTTACAGACTTTTAGCTCCGCAGCCCAATAAATCCTTTCCATAGTGACTCATTGTTACCCTGATCTTCCTTATAAAACACACGGTGCAAACAGTGTAACATTTTCCTTTCTTATTGCTCTCCTTTGTAAAACCATCTCTCCCTGTATCTCGCTGCCATTTGCCTGTTAGTCATGGGCTTCACTCCTGAATGAGCCACTTAAGAAATGTTACACTGATGTCAAATTGATACATGTCTTGTGAATACTTTATACTTTCTCTTTATTTAACATGAAAGGACAGTGTTCAGTACTGATCAAAAACTGAGGCCGAAGTTTTGGCCAAAATGCAATTTTTCCATTAAAAAAATAATAAACAGATATTAGAATACAAGAACTCAAACAAGGCCATAAATATCTCACATTTCAGATTTTTCTTTTCTTTTGACCCTCTTGAAAAAAATCTAAATTCCTCATAGAGGACATTATTTACATTTCTTAAGGAGCCCTCAATACACATTTTCAAAATAACTCTGTTGCCAGGTCTTGAAAGCTGCAACTGCAAATCACTGGATTTTGCCTGCGAACTCCAACCTGGCAAAGTGTTTTCCCAGATATTTCAAATTTGGGACTTCAGAATGACTGGGTTTTACACCAGTTCTGAGCAGGCACAGTGGAAACACCAGTGAGGAAGAACAAAAAGAATATTGTCCTGTGAACCAGTTATCTACATCAGGCTGCTCCCTTCCCTTCCACAGGACAGCAACAGGAATGGCACAGAGGACTTCTCGAAGCCTCTTTCCCCGAGAATACAAGTTGCCTTTTCAGGACCAACGTGCCGTTTATGGCGATGTCACAGTAAGTGAATCTTAAATTCATTCGAGTTTCTAATATTTTAATGGAGTGAGAACATGAGGACACCATTACAGATGGCCAGGAGCAGTGCAGGGAGGACACTGAGGTTCTTGTTGGGGCAGGGCAGCAAGGTGTGCAGCCCTGAGCACACGGCCAGCCTCGCAAGCCACCGTGTCATTCCCCACAAGCTTAAAGCAGTCAGCTTAGATTTCAAAATTCAGCCTTCAACACATCACAGAGCCCTTGACCACCCTCCTATAGAAAACAAAATCCTGCTTATTTTGGCAGGTGTTCATTTTTTTTTCCTTTCAAGCACACCATTCTGTCCTCTTTCTGCCTTTTTAGGGTCTTTTCCCTGAGTACAACGTTATTGTGGGTTTAGCCTGAGACGTGAGTCAATCCCCTCCTTTAAAGCAAACTGATTTCTTCACTTCTTTCCCTGTGATATCTATTTTGGAGGCTCTCAACTCCCTGGTGGGCCAGTGGGACATCCTGCAGCCTCTTTATGGCTGGTGGTCTGCGGGAGGGAATGGGATTACATCTCTCAGCAGCCAATGGTGCTGCCTGTAGGTTCAATAAACAGGCTTTAAAAAAAAAAAAAAGACACACACACACACAGCATGTCCTTCTTACTCTGTTTTGCATGGTGTGACTGAACCTGCAGAGCCAGTGGGAGCGAGCTCTATAGTGATAACAGTAACCATTGACTTTCCCTTCCCTGATTTCACCTCTTTCATTATGTTGGAGAGCTTTGTTCCAGACTAGGAGATTATGCAACGGGCTGAGGAGGAGATGTGACTTCAGTGAGATATAGCACACAAAAAAGTGTGACAAATTGCAATGACAGGGGCTCCGATGGTAGCTTGTGATGGAGTGAAATTAAATCCCCAACCCAACAATGCAGCATTATGCTATATTCTATAGGCACCCTTGTTGAGGGTAGATTGAGAGAAAAAGAGATGGGCAAAAAAGAAAGATGCACACATACTTTCCTCATCCATGTTCCCAGCTAGCCCTTTCCCCCAGCGTTAGCTTGGGGGTAAACAAAAAAAAAATAAATAAAAAAAAGGTCTTTAATGCTTGGGCCCAGATGTGAGGGATGTGTGACATAGAGAGAAGTGGAACGGATTGAAGGGATGCCCAGAGAACACCCAGAGCCTGCAGTGCCATCCCCTGTCCCCCTAGGACACAGGGCTGGGACAGCCTGTCTCCATACCTCCACACACAGCATCCCGAGCAATTTGCCCTCCTTCCTAATTAAAGTGCTCCCCGAGGGGCGCTGGAGGAGGATGTGTGTACACCTTTGTGCTCAGCTGCTCCAAACTTCCTAGGGCAATACCGCGGGGTGATCCTGATGGCTTTTTTCATGCTAAATAACTGACCTAGACGCCCTTGCTGCCCCATTCATCTCTCCTACATAAACAAACTATTCATTCCCTAAGGAATAGGTGCATCTGTTCGCTCAGGCCCAGCTCCTGAGGGAAGCCAGCAAGAGATTTGAAACTATTTAAGGAAGAAGGGAGCACAACACGCTGTTAGAGTATCTTTGCTGTCCCGGGGCCATCCAGGTGTTAAATCACTCAGTGGCCTCTGAAGGGTCCAGACCCAAACACTGAAACAAAAGGCAAAGATGGGGAAGGAGAGTGCCAGATATCACAGCTCGCACTCCTTGAGTTTCTCTTTTGCTTGCTGAGGTTTTCGGGAGCTGTGTAGTGACGGGACAGAAAATGAAGTTGACTGTAGGAGGCTTGGAGCACTCAACACTGCTGCAAACTTTATGAGCTGGTCAGCATTACTAATGTTCTCAGAGTAGCACTCTTGTGGGACTCCTGAGCTTAGTTTTCACTGGAAAGAAACAATAGTTTTAGCTGTGAAATGCTTTACATTCAACTTCCACCTCTCCCCCCACCCCGTCTTCAGTGGAGTTGCCATGAGCCCAGACTTTAAAAACATTTCAGACTTAAAAGGTTAAGATTTAAGTGCTGCTGATTTTATCTGGGCTTTTAACTAACATAGGCAGGTGGATTAGAGATATGTGTACAATCTCCACTCTAGACACTTGGGTAAATATGCACAAGTGCTGAGTGAGCCAAGGAAGGAATCTGATGTTATTGTCTATTAATTTGAAAGCAGAGATTAAAGAAAGTGCAGAAATCAGTAGTGTAAATATCAAAAAGGATTTCCATTTATATGTAAGAACATTACTCTAGCAGTCTGGCTATTTCAAATAACATGAAAGCTTTTTTTCTGAGGAAAAAAGAATTGTGAATTTGTTTAAATTTACATATTTTCCTCTCTCTTTGTTTGCAGGAATGGTCACCATGCTTGCAGCTAGGAAGCAGTTTGCTCAACAGGGCTGGGTTTTGTTCAGGGCTTGCATTTGGCTGGAGGACCTAAAAAACAGCAAAAGTATTTCACAAAGTTATATGACAGTCCGGGATTTCCTTCTCCTTGCCTTTCTTTTTCACAGTAATAATTGTGACTATTTTTTTCATTTTTTATTTTCACCCAAAATCAGCTTGAAAACAGCTTCTGGTTTTCCAAAAATGTTTTTATTATTCTGAAAGATTCATGGAAATTTGGCAGAAATTATATGCAGGTGATGGGGCATTCCAAACCATTTTGGTTGTAGTTATTGAGTCAGTGATGTGACTGCTTATCCAATTTCTATGGATCACTTTTTTCTCCTTCTACAAACAATTTTTTAATGAATTGTGATAATAAACAGTAAGCATCCTCAAAGCAAATTAAGTGCTTGTGCTTTCTCCTAAAAAAGAGAAAAAAAATTGTATCTGCTCTGTTAATATACCCTATGATTTTAATACTGGAAGCAACAGTATTTTCTCTAGAATTGGAATTAAGTTGTGTCTGTATGAGATTGTGCTCTTTAAAAGCATACTTGGGGCTAAAATATCAAGAAATTCTCTACTTTTATGAAAGCTTTACAAATTCCTGGAGGTCATCTGAATACTCAAAAATAATGCATAATGTGACCCCATGAATCAAATAGGCCAAGCTCAGCACTTTTTATTAGCAGAAATATTCATGAATCTTTTATCCTCCTCCTTAGTCCACCAGCTCTTATTTTCACCCGCTTCTCTCCTTAATGCAACATTTCATAGGAATGCCAAGAAAAAGGAACCCAGCTTCAGGTTTAATTGCTAATATTTCTAAATTTAGTCAGCATAAAATCCATCTGAGGCTCCAAAGGTTTTCCTTGTAATCTGCAGAACCTGGGTTTGAATCTAGCCCAAGAGAGCACCACAGCAAATAAATACCATCTGATCTCTACAGAAATCTGACAAGAGTTCAACTGTTTTCCACCTTGCTACGAGTATATCAGAGCTGATTTCCCAATGCAATGCTGTAAGGGAAAAAGTCAATTAAAATGCAACTGTCCCAATTTCAGTGAAAGTTACTGATCAGCAGGAATCTCTGTACATGGGGTTATTATTTTTTTTTTCTTTTGAATTAAGCAGGCCAATATATTCTGTGATATTTTGTTCTTGTGCTGGCTTGCTTTCTGACTCATGCAACCCTGGACAAGCAGCAGTGATTGTGAGCCAAATGACCCCAGTTTTCCACACAACAATATGGGAATTGCTGGACTCAGCTCATTCCTCCCATCTTTCTCACCTGCTTCTGTGACCATTAGAGATACCGCAGTGAAACTCTGCAATATTTGGCTGAAGGGACGTGGCTGGGACTGCCAGTTTTGTTATATACCAGCACTTTCCCTATCAGTGCAGCCTAAATGGGATTAGGCTAGACAGAAAGGAACCAATTCTGGATGCTGGAAACCATCCAGATCTGGTTATCATTTCATTCTTTACTTTGGTCCATGTTAGTGTCTTATGGAAGATTTCAAGTTTTAGCAACCAAAGGAAAAGGGAAACATTTCCAGCTTTCTTTCTCTAGTATCACAGGTCTGACTGGAGGTTATCAGCCTCAGCAACTTACCCAGCTCTTGCTAGCATCATGGAAATACAGACATTATCTGATTGAAGACTGGATTTGCACAATTTTTATGCTGCAGCTATTAGCTTTAAATAGAAAGTTTTCAATATTTCAGTGAGAAAGCCTCAGATCCAACACTGATTCCGTTTGGAGTGGCTTTTGCTCAAGATTACAAATTTTTGTTTGTCAGATCATTTTGCAACTTACATTTGGAAAATTTTAACATGGAGAAAACCTCTAATTTCCATTCAGTTCTGACATTAAATGCCCATAAAACGCAGAGGAATCTCCTCAGTGAGGCACTTAAAGTATCAGGTCTTCTTAATCCAGTAAGATTAATTATCATGTATAAGTAAATAGGAATTGTTTTTAATTCATTTCCCATTTCCAGATGTAGGATGATTAGGCCTGCAAATTAGTTTGCTCCAATAGTGAATATTGAGACTGCATCAATAATTACTGAATAAAAAGCTGAGCCCTGGGGTTTGGGCTCCCCTGAACAGTTTGGATCAGGAGTTCACTCCCATTATGTTACAGATAACAGCCCTGCACAGCATTTGGCTCAGGTTCAGTTGCTGTGAGTCTGAGGCCAGGACAGACCTTCAGTTCATCTCCTCCGACTCTCTTTGTAGCCCACACAATTATATTTCACTCACATCTTTCTACGCCGAGCCCGGTGACATTAATTAAATGGGAACATTTCAAGAAATCAAGAGACAGAGCTGTTGCCTGCTCTAGGCAGAGAGTGGGAGGGAGAGGCAAGCCCAGCCCTTGCCATGGCAAAGAGCTGATAAAGGTGAGCACGCCTGGGATTTGTCTCCTGGAGCTTTACATGTCTATAAGGTGGATGTCTACATCTGATCTCATCATGCTCACACCCTGCTGCAGTCAGAGAAAAGGGCATTTCTAGCGCTCAGTTCATCTGCTCTGCCTGTGTCAGGGTGAGACTCAGTGCTCCCTTTCCACCCCAGGTGTGCCCAGGTATCTGAGAGCCGTGCAAGGACACCCTCAGCTTTCATGGTCACACCACAAGCCCTACAAAACAAAGCAGCTCTCAGGGCATTATGGATCCATGTTGGCTTAACGAAGCAAATTTCGGATTATCGTTCCCTCCTGATGCAGGAGAGCAGTAAAGGTTGGGATTTCTAGTTTGGGTTTGCATTTAGTACAAAGAAGAGCTGTCTGTCATGCAACATTATCTTCAAGGTTAAGATGGAGCCGACTGCATTCTCTTGCTTTATGAAAGCGAGAATTGGTATTATTGTCCTTCCACTCTCATGAGAGACACTTAATTTGAAAAGAGGCCTTGAATTTTGTTAAACATTATCAGTTCCTATTTTATTCTAGATTGATATGTAGATTAGGCAATGCCTGACACTCAAAATTAAATATGAATAACACAAAATAAGAATAAATTAAAAGACTGCAAGATGTCCCGGCTACCCTAGCTTTTGTCATAATATTCCTAGTAATACATGACTAGAGGTGTTGGTTAGGAGAATTCAGTTTGATCCCTATGGAAACATGCTATGGAGGAAAATAAACTATAGAAAATGGGAATTTAGAAATTAAAAGTCCTACAAACCCATTGTCTTGTGCTCATTTAGCCAAGATTAGAAAACACCCACTGCAGCAGTGCAGTCTTTTCCAACATTTCATCTCAGCCATCATGTGTTTCAACTCTCTCCTGAAAGAATAGCCTCTAGGAAGAGGCTGAGTGCAAAATTCACAGCACATAAATTAGCTTCTTTCTCCAGCTAGTGGGTTATTGAGAGGAGATTGGAATTGCTTTGTTACTCAAATGTATTTGACATACACTTTTGCCATTTTTTAAACTCTCTTGGCTACTCAATGTTTTGCCCTGAGTAGTTGTGATCCCTATTTAAAGGTGAATTGCTTTCCTTAAATCTAATAAATGAGCAACTTGGCTTGTGTGAGCAAATGTAGCAGTTTTCAGAAGAACTTGCATCCACACTGGTGATATTGCCATTTGAGAGCCAGAGCAGGAACAATCACACAAAATTAATGGAAAATTGGAACAAAAGAGGGGCAGGCAGGGTGAAAACGAATTCTTTAGAAAATCTGAATGTCTGTGGATTACTTAAGCTTAACTCTACACCTTCACATAGGCACAAGACATCCTGTAACCCACAGGAGAGTTTCAACATCTTACACATTCAGCATGCAAGACACATTAAGAAACTCGATATTAGGTTTCCCACTGATTTCTGAGTGACTGGATGTGCAGTTGACTGTCTGCCTTTTCCCTTTTCCCAGCACGCCTGGATACCTAGTTTTGCTGTCATCAGTCCAAACACATGCTCTATTTTCCCCTCTTTTTAAGCAAAATCCTCTTTGCCTCTCCCCCTCTCCATACATTACTCTTTCCTGTCTCTTGTTTCTCCAAAGCGGTGGTGCCTGCCAGGAATCAGAGGGATTCAGTTTGTGTATAGAACGACCTGGGAAAGGGGCACTTAGGACAGAATTGCCTGGTTTTGGGCCCAAAACAGGAGGTTTTCAAACTCTGTGTCAGTCCCATGAAAAACCAGGAATTAGGAGGAGCAGCAGAAAGCATCTTGCATGTGTCAGTGCTGTGTGTGTGTGTGCATGCTCTAACCTGGAGTTATACTGGTGATTAAATGGTCTTTAAATCAAAGCTGATAGATAAATAAGGGAACTATTCCAAAACCAAGGGGGTTAAAAAACACTCCACATGCACCTGCTGGAGACGCTGTGCTGCTGGCTCTACATTTCAACTCTAACCTGTATTTGATATGGTGTTGTTGCAGCTGTGGGTTGGGGTGGTTTATTTAAGTGGCTCCAAATGCTTGTCAGTGTGGCAACCAGCTGAATACATAAAACAGGCTCTCCAAACCCTTTATGGCCCAGGGTCAGAGTAAATGGAATAATAAAATCCAAATGCTTTTGTCTCATTTTCCATCACCCAAGCCTTCCGCATAAATCTACAGCTTTGCAATGACCTTCGCATTCAGTGTCGGGGATGAGGCCGCAGGTCTGAGATACATTTGGTCTTCATCTTAGGTCTTTAAAAGCTTTTTCCAATTAATTTTAACTGACTTCCATAAGGATCAAGTACAGTTTCCTCCTCCCAGCCCCCTCACTCCACATCCCACCCCCTTTTTCTCCTGCCTGGCATCTTCAACCCGTCAATTGGGGGAACACTAGAGAATAAGACTATTGATCATGTTAAATGTGGTAGCACCAACAGCAGAGACATTTACAAAATGAGTGATTTAGCAAATAGGAAGTGAGAGATTTCTCTAAAGAGTTTTAATTTGATGTCTTCCTCACTGCAGGGTGTCTGGTTTTCTTTATTTCTCCAGTGCCACATTATCCCTGCTCAGATGTCATTGTGGGGACTCACATGTTTGCAAAGTGTAGGTCACTATGAAACCAAAAGATACATGTTTGGGTTTACTGAATCAAAAATCACCTTGTCTGGAACTGCTGAGGGCTAGTCCTTGCACCCTCTGCATCTGATCTAAATTAGATGTAAAGTCACTTCTATGTGTTTCAATTGCAGTGAAGAGCAATTCAAACCTCTGTCAAAAGAAATCCTCAGGACACCTCTGAACATTCTTACTCTAAGAACCCACAGATTCTCCTCTCTAAATTCCCAACCAGGTTTTTAACAGCCAGCTAATAAACTGGTGCCTAAAAAAGCGCTCATTCCTAGTTTTGCACTCAGTAAAGCTGGGCCAGGCTTTGAGAGCTGTAGTGGGCGTTAGGGGACACATTCACAGCAGAGTTTCCACGTTTATTGTGGCTCCGTTGACTTCTGTACAGCTGAGCAGGTCTGGAGGATTGGAAGGCTCTGCCCATACTGTGCAGATGTGGTCCATAAAACCAACAGAAAGGTACCTCGCTACTGGGGGCTTGGGCTCAATTAACTTCAGGAAAAAAAAAAAAAAAGAAACAAAAACATCCATAAGATAAGTATTTTCCCACAGCCTGCTGAAAGGAAAATAACAACTAAATGGTATCTCCAAGGCAAACCCATATTTCTTGAGTTTGCCATCAAAAATTTTATACATTTTAAAAATCAAGGAAGTTCTGATCGTGTTGACACAGCACTGGAAGTTCTGTTTCCCTGTCCAAACCAAGCACTCCTGCCTGATGCTTTAGGAGGTTTACCCATCAGTAATGCAAACTTCTCTTTCAGCTCTGACAGGAGCGTCAGCAAAGATTTAAAACACAAGGCTTAAAGCAGTAAAATCCTCCAACCTTCACTATGTGGTGATGTATGGGGAGATCTGATTGTGTTATTAATGACAATGTGAATCAGTAACCACTTAAGTTCATGTAGTTGTTTTCCTGTGATCTGTTGGCAAAATCAAACTTTTTTAGTTGGAATCATCTTCCTCGTTTTTTTCTTGCTCAGTGAAATTCTCCATCCCTGCAACAAGTAGGCCAGTAGCTAACAGAAGTAGAACCACTTGGTTTCCTGTGGCATCAAAGGCTGTCCTTGGAGGCTCTGGCATCCCAGAAGCTGGAAATACCAGCTGGAGCTTTGCCTGTGAGCAGAGAATTGGCAGTGGCTCTCTGATGTGAATTCTCTGATCAGTAGATCAACACCGACCATAAGTTGGGGTTTTTCCCTCAGTGGGTTCATTATTCAGAGCCTCACATCTCTGCCTATCTCTTTTTATCAAATTTGAAGGATTTAAAAAATTTTCTCTTTTAAACATGTCTGAAATTTCATGACAGATTCAGAATTACCAAGAGTGGACAGGCAGAGAGGCAGAAATGCCCATCCAACCATGTAGGCATTGGGAGATCAGGTAAAAGTCACTCTCCCGTAGGAAACCAGGCTAAGAATGAAAGTTGTACTGTCCCTTTTTTTCTCCCCCAAAAATGAGAAGAGAAGAAATCATACACCTGACCCTGGAAGTTGGATAAGGAAGGGCAGAACCTTTCCTTCCTGGAGACTACGGGATTAAATGCATACCACTAAATGTTCAGTTCTGCCCCTTGAAAACAGGATCTTTGTGTAAATTAATATGAATATTTGAATTAGACCCTAATCTCTATCTTATCTTTCCATCCCAACTCATGTAAAGTGAGCCCACAAATGCCCAGCTTTTATATTTGCTATGCATGAAAACTATTTGTGGCCCCATCAAAAAAAGTCGTGAACAGATTTAAATTATTTTAAAAAGATATTAAAAAATCCAAACCATAGCAGGAAAGAAACAAACACAGAGCAAGTGTTTAGCCACTAAATTAATTTACATGTCTTCTGGCACGGCACAGGGCATTAGCACCCCCCAGCAGGGTGCCAGGGCGCCTGGCTGGGAGTTGGGCAGGCAGCAAGACATACTGTGAATTTTCTCCCCGAGCAACACGATTACAGAAACAACTGCAAATAACTTTGTGCTGATCCCCAGCGATGCATTCAGCAGCCCCCAATCTTCCAAACGTCTGCCCGTGTGATGGTATGAAAACCATGGCATTCCTGCAGCCCTCACCTATGGAGACACATCTGGGCTTCTCTATTGATTCTTTATTTATGGCTTTCTGTTTGAAAAGCGAGTTAAATGAAGATCACTAATACAGCCCTGAGAATTCAAGAAGATGCTGAAGCACTGTCAGAACATACAAGCAAAAGACACACTACACAAATGTCCGCTTGGATGCTTTAAAAGTGCCTTTTGGGCATGCACATTTTTAAGAAAAGGAAACTGAGGTACGAGGTGAAACAATACAAGTATTCCTTGTTGAAGTGGAAGAAACTGAACTCAAATGTCTTGCCTCAGCCCTCCACACAAGCTCCAGGAGCCTCCACGCCTTGGTTTCACATGTGAAACTCTAAAAGCTTTAATTGAGAGGCTGCATTTCCCCTGGAGTGGAATCAAATGAAACAAGCTAGACACTCAAGTAGGCTTACTGGTTTAATTTAAAAGCGAGGGGGACTGGTAGCAGGGAGCTCCCGGTCAGGGGTCATTTGTTGTGGAATATACTTCTCACCTTTGTGTTCCTCAGCGCTGGGCTCTGGCAAACTTAATGACATTTGGCATCTCCACCTGCTCCATCAGTTTATCCTTGAATTAGACAGCTCGGCCTAGAGTGGCTTGAGAGCTTATTTGGGGCTTGAGATTTATTATTTTTACGGGTTTTTTTAAAAGAAATCTTTAGCTTTTAATGTTGGATTAGTAGTAATAGTAGTAGCAGTAGGAGGAGGAAGACCCCACAAGTATAATGGGGGAAAAACAAATGTAATGGATGATGTAGTTTGCCTGGAGGAATGACATTAATTTGGAGCACTCGGCTTCACCTTGTCATCTGCTTTATGATTATACAAAAATAGGAATTTCACAGGATCTTGATCCAGGACATGAAGCTAACTTCATTCCTGTTTAAATCTGACCAAACATCTGTTTGAAACTTGAGATTAAATTCACATGATTTAGACACAAAGCCATGAGTGAATTAGATGTCCAGCATGTGTGGTCAATGTCCTTGGCTTGGGTCCTCTGCAAAATTAGCACATAATTAATTTTATACACAGAAGAAGGCCCAGTACATTCAATGGGATTAGTCCAGGTTATTCAGCTTTTTCCCAGGGTGGGGTTCTCACTTGGAACCAAACCTCAAACCCCATCAAGCTCAGAGTTCTCGTATAGATATACTGTCCTTCTGAAACCAGAGTAATTTTCTCTTCAAGGCTCTGACTTCACCACTCAGTTGCAGGGATACTCCTGATGGACATTTTGGAGTCCTTCAAAAGCAAAGACTGGCTGAGAGGCCAAATATCCCAACCAGCACTATTCTGTTTGCACCCCACATAGTCCCTTAATAAAATCCCCAGTAAGGGACACACAAAGCGCGTCGCTGTTGAAACTGATTTTTTTCCAAAATTAATGTTGTTTTCCCCAAAAGCCTTTAAATATTGTCAATACGTGTAATATACAGCTTTTTCCATGTCATCTAAGGCTTTTCACAGAGTGATTTCTTCCCCTTTGCCCCTTCTGATATCAGGGAAAGCAGTCCCGTTTGGTTTCCAGAGGGTGACCTGATCATCTCCATGAGCTATGGGGACGTTGGGAGAGGAGGACCGCCCTCTTAAATTACAAATTCTTGTCAGACTCAGTGGGTGAGAGACCCACGTGCCCTCATCTGGTCACAGAGCACAGCACACTGGCACATTAGCTTCTGAAGCTGCCTTTTCAGTGCTGACCTTTATATTAATGCTAATAGGGTTTGGAGAAATAAAATGTAAATTTGTCTCTAAATGGATTAGTCTAGGCTGGGGGTGGGAGAGAAGGGTGCAGGAGGGGGTATTGCTTGGAGCATTCGCACTAAAATTAAAACATTTATGTTCCAACACTTAATTTTATTAGTGGCACGTTGAAGTTGCCTGAATGCATAATAACATCTCTCAAGTCCACTCTGCTCTAGCTCAGACTCTAAGTGTGCCTACCCGGTTATACACTGTATTTACCTCATCCACAGCCCCTTCCTCTCCCATTTTCTCATCGGGGATGTTTGTTGGTTGTCGCACCCCAAATTCACCAGGGAAGGAAATAACGGTCTTCAGCTCTAGGCTGGAACCATAAAACTGTAATCTAGGCCCAAAATAAACCGTATTATTTTATTTTTTTGTGCATCTGCACTACAGTGCGGATGCCCACTTCACATCAGGGGGGTGTTTACACCTGGTTAATCCATTAATTGGTGCTTACCAGAGCTTTATATGGGAGGAGATCTTCAGAAAGATGAGTAAGCAGCAGTGTTTGCACTTTTACATAGGGAAATTGAGCCATAATTGGCAAAGATTGGTTGCAATGTATCTGAAGGAAGAGTGAAGAGGGCAATATTAACCCAACAAAGCACAATTTAGCACTTGTTAAACCATTAAAGCACCTTCTTGCTCTGCTTGAACCCCAAGAGCTGACTCTCCACAAATTTGGGAGATTTAGGAGCTTATTTAGATATTGGTGATAGATCCCACTTTCCTCTTCAGTAGGAAAAGTCTGGGGGTCTCTAACATAGTGCACATAATTATTTTTACACAATAATTATCAGTGGGAACGATATAGTTTCATCAAAATCAAAACATTTCCATAGGAATAAATCAGCTGTGGCAAAATAACTTGGTGAGAAGACGTTATGATATGTCATTTCAGCATCATCAAAACATTTCTGATAATTTCACTTATATGTCTATATTAAAATATGAATTCTCATGTTCTGTGTTTACATATTTTTCTTAAATTGGCACCTAACTTGTTTTTAACGTTTTAATACCACGCACATTTTTCAGACCACTTTTTTTTTTTTTTTTTTGGCTTGGAAAAGATGAAAACTCCAGCTATTCATTCTGACCAGGGCCAAGGTTTTCCAAAATGTCAGCATTTCTTTGGAATAGAACTTCTGGGTCCTAGCCAGGTCTAAGTCCTTCTTATTGTAAATGAGGCCGTATTCATTAGACACCCAGCCATGGCACACTTATCTTGCAGGAACATATATCTCCAGCACCGTGGCTGGGCCAAGGCAGGGATCAGAACTGGCACATGGGGCTGACATAGATTAATTCCTAATGAAACACTTCTAACATAAAAGTGATTAAGCCAGCATCGTGCCAGAAAAATGACTCTAAAATCTATGGTTTTCAGGGAAGATCTGATCTCTGGAGTTGTATCTAAAGCCACTCTAGGGTTCTATAGCTGACAGACCCCTATAGAATGACACCAAGCCTTTCTCTTCGTGTGAAGTCCTGTAGGATTTTTCCACAACTAGGTAACCCCCAGGTTAAATTAATCAAGTGATTCAGCACAGAAACAGGCAAAATTCAGGCTGGGGGAGTGGGAGGAGGAAGGAGAGCAGCAGTGATTTGGGCTCCTTGTGGCTGCCTGAGCTGAGGTTGGTAACAGCGCATTAGATACGGCTCCAAACATGATGCAGATGTGGAGCACTGAGGTGCTGTATATACACACACAGGGTCCTGTAAGGTGAAAAAAGTGGGGGAAAGAGCAGATCATTCAGTAGTTGAAAAGTATCTGATTGCCTAATGTAAACTGTGATTAGTGGCTCGGTGCCTGGACAGTGAGTGCCGCGCGGGCCCCCAAATGCAGTCCCCAAATCAGCGTGTGTGCTGCCAATCTGTCAGGCAGCCCAGCTGTAACACTTTCTGGCATTGCAATGTCCTCAGCTGGTTTGTGTCAGAGCCGGCCAGTGCGGGGGGAGGCTTTCCAGAAGTTGGCTATTGAGTGTCTGTCTGCCTGGATCAAGGGTGTTGCCAGTTTGACATCCCAGCGAGGGGCCGCCACATCTGGCTGCAGAGCAGGAGGAATGGGAAGGGTGGAGGATGCCTGGGAGGGGGCAGCCCTGCAGGATCCAGAGCTGGGAGATGCCCCCAACAAGGGGAAAACACGGGGCTTGTGGAGAAAGCTGAGACCACTGCATGGAGAAAGGTTTTGAAGTGCTCGGAGCACAGCCTAAAATTCACAAGTGGCATTAAACTCCCGGAGCAAATTGGGTCTCAAAGCCCTGAGCATGCAGACCTCTCGCTGAGCCTTTTCCTCCCTGTTACAAATTGATATTTTATTAGCTCAAAGCCAGATGCTTCCCCTTAAAACAGATTAATCTCCAGTTCATCATATCACCAGAGACTGAGAGGCAAGGGGTAGCAACCATGCCAAACACACGTGAATGAGACCCCAGGTACTGCAGGAGGAGAAAAGAAGAGAGAAAACAAATATCTTTTTTTTTTTTTTTTCCTTTATTTCTTATAGAGGACTAGTCTGTTTTATGTGATACCTTCAACTTTCTTCAGTGCAGATGGGGTTGGCCCAAAATCCATGCAGCAGCCCTGGCAGGTCCCCAGGGGAGGTTACTGCTGCACAAACCACAGCAATCCCACAGGATAAAGCTGTTCCCATGCAAGGGGCAAGGCAAGGATGCAATGGGCCGCAGCAGAGAAGAGCCTGGAAAAGGATTCTTTAAGAGGATCTTGAATCAAGGGTTAATTGTTTCCAAATGACCACTGTGTGGGAGACTATTATGGGATGGGACCCATTCAGGATTGGTTTAAAGCTGCTGGTTAGGTACCTTAAAAGAGGGCTAAGCAGCAGCAGCTGTTTTACATTTAAAGTGACTGAAGTGAGTAGTGAATTACTGTGGGAGACAAATGAGCCCATGACATGATTGGACCTGGGACGGCTCTCCCAAGTGGCCACTTGTTTCATGAGAGCTTCCACCCCCAGGCTCTGCATTTGGGTATCAAAGGCACAAATAGCACCAATTAATTCAGATTAGCCCAAGAGAGAGCAAGCAGCCAGGTTGGCTGCCTCTTTATGGATGCAAGAACCCCTGTTGCTGTCATCTCTCCCATCTTTGGGGTGCCCCTCTCCACTCTCAGGTTCTTGTCTTGTTACTCCAGATTGTTTCTTGAGGAACTCATGGGGAGCATTAAATGAGAAGCCAGCAAGGCAAGAGGAGCTGTCTTGGTGTAAACTATCCCCTGGCAATAAGAGTGTTAATGAGGCCTTGTGGTTTCTCTCCAGTTCAGGGACCTGGCACAGCTCATTTTAGTTTATCCTAATAAGTACACAGTCAGGTTCAACTCTTCTTGGGGGTACTCATACAGAAAACAGATCAGAATTAGGAGTGTACAGCTGGGATAAACTATCTGGACTACGTTTTACCAGTCAGATTTCAAGCCAAAATCCAGTTTCTGACAGCTTTGCCAGACATGCTGAACCAACCACCTACCGTTTTCTCCTTGATTTTATTTAATTATTACTCTATTTCACCCTCGATTTGTGACATAAAAACCTTTACTCTCACTGCCAAATGCAGCTGCAAAGTGCCCAGAGCCACCTGAGCCCCCACTTTGTGTTTCAGCATTGGGGTTGGTGACTTCCTGGCGATTCCAAGGGCTTGCGTCAGCCTTCCCAGAACCAAGAGGAGGAAACAGTCCTGTGTGCTATTTACCAACCTGCATTAGTCAAAATACTGCATTTTAAAGCCCCTTAAGTTGTTATACATCATCATATAAGTCATCACAAAATAGTGAGTAGGAATTCCTAAGAATTATGTTGACATGGAAATTGTCAGCACAAGTGCTGGAAATTTACATCTCCTCATATATCTGTGCTCCTATCCTCCATAGAAATTAACATATTATAACACTAATATTTCAAGGTAATGTTTTCTCATGAGGATGCCATATTTTATCAGTTAATATCATCTGCGTAAAAACTATTCAATTACAGTATCAAGCAACGTGTGATTAATACTAATACCACTAATGTAATGGCAACTTTGTAAGGTGTCATCATAGCTGTTCAGGCAGCTGGAAGTGGCAGGAGGAGGAAAAAAAATATCATTCTTTTTAATTAAAAAAAGAAAAGTTCGATATCTATGAAAATGAATGGCCAGTGATGTCTGGAGTGCTGTCCTACCTTGCCTAGAGAGTGGAAGTTGGGCCAGAGATCTTAATGGGACAAGGATTACACCCCACAAACTTCATGCTGAGGTGTTCAGCCTTGAGCTTCATTCCTTGTATCCCTATATTATTAACCGGAAGCATGGGAGGAGCTCAAGTCTTTTACCCAAGGAGCAAGAAAACCACTCCTGAAATTTATATTTTATTATTTCAGAGGTGCTGTTGAAAAGTCCTTGGATGCTCATTTCTCTCTGCTTTTATCCACATACAGGAGAGCACACTGCAGGAATGAAGGACCTGGGGCAGAAACTGTATTTGTACAAGGATTATCAAGGTGTGAGGAAACCTGAGCTGGAACCTGTCTTTCCTAACACAGGAACAATATATTTTTAAACATCAATAACCCTGCTTTGTCCTTCTGGTTTCTGAGTCCTGTGAAGTTTCTCAAGAGGAAGAATGTTTGAGGACCTCCCATAAAGCACAGAAATTAAGAAAGAGGCAGGATGTCATCAACTGTTCACAAAGCTAAAGCTCCCAAAATAGAGAATGCCTGTAACACACCATTGCAGACAGAATAGCTCCCCTTCTCCCTTAACCTGCAGATTTGTTGCCAAAGCTGAGTAGTTCTGTAATGAATAATTTATTCCAAATCATTTCCCTCTTCAGGAATTGTCTGAAGGGGATCATGATTTTTTTTTTTTTTTTTTTGCTTGTATATGTTGTACATACCACTGACACTGTCCAAGGGAGTCATAGGAAAGCTGTAGGATTTGTATCTCACATGAGCCAAGCTCTCCAAGCTTTCTCCCAGCCTTTTGCCCAAGGGTGAATTCCAGGCTATTCCCATAGATATTATCCTCTGAATCCTTTTGGGTCTGTAGCTCATCCACATGCATATTCACAATTTCAAATTCAAGCTGTCTTGACAAGATGCTTAGGTCACATGGGCCATATCTGTTCCCAAATTGGAAATGGGTGATTTGGAATCAGCTTCCCAAACCCGCCCCCACATCCAAAATCTTCTTCCCACAGAAAAATCTCTATCACACTCCTGAAGCTCACTTTTCCAGCCATGCTCCTGTTCATGTACATCTAAGAGAGGATTCATGGGAAGGGCTGAAAAACCTGGCCCAAGTGAATTGGTTTGAATGTTAGGATAGTACAAAACCCAGTTTTGGCAGCATTCCCCTAATTTATTTCACCAATTTAGGCAGATTTTACAAAGGCAGCTAAGCAAAAAATGAGAAGGGGACTCTAACAATTCTGAATCGTAAACACATTTTGAGCAGATTGTGCAAAGCAATTCAACTAAAATTAGATTATGAAAAGTACACTAAGTAAAACTGTATTATGGAAATGTTATGAAATTAATTAATCTAAGAAGCAGCATTGCCACCAGCATGTGCTGGCCCTGTAAACTCCTGAGTGCATTTGTTCCACTCTCAGCCTCCATTCCAGCTGAAGTTAACACGAGTCAGAGACATGACATTTCTGGGTCTGTGACCCCAGTAAATATTGTGACCCATTACAGTTCTCCATTTGATCCTTAATTTGAGCCTGGTCAGTGACACTTTGCATCCACTAAGCATTGTTCTGGTGACCACAGGGTGACAGCTAGTTACAAGCAGTACAGCATTTCTTTAATGGGTTTAGTTACCAGCGTGGGTTGTTACTCAGCTAAACCAATAAATAATGTATTTTCAATTAATAGACAAATCTTAGAAGGATTTGTACAATATGTAGAGCTAAATGAAGAAACACATTATAATTATATGGTAATTTGTTAAAATGATCATTAATACTTCTGATGTTAATTATCTAATGGCAGAAAATTACTGAGGGTAAAAGTAATTTGCCCTTTGTAATTGCTTATTAGGTTGTAGGATAATCATTTTGTTTTCTTTGCATAGCACTATTTATTGCCTCTTTCTTCTGACAGTAGCTGAAGTGTATATGAGGTCAGAAGTTATTGGATAATTTTCCAAAGAAACAAGACCTCATTTTTGGTTGAAGGTCAACCGAGGGCATCAACCATGATTGCTACATACAGTCCTCACTTTTAAAAAAACTTGGAAAGAACATAATACAAAGTGAAAATTATACTTTTGGTTATAGACTAGCTGCACATAATTATATAAAACCAGCATTTATGAGTGGTTACTACAGATAGCAAGGAACCACACACAGTGCACTTGTACTCATGGTTTTCCCAGAGCTTTGCTGTATGACTTTGGGTGAAATACATGACATTATCTGCAGTTCATCACAGCTGTGTACGTGACTCCCGGAAAAAGAGCTTCTGTGCCAAAAATTATTATGGATTTCACCTCTGTTCATTTTTCCCACCTTAAGGGTGAGTAAATGATTCCTCAAATGCAGGGACTTTGGTTCACCTCTTCCCTCATGTTAGTCAAGAATAGATTTTGAAGGCAATTTTTTTCTGAGAAACGTGGTCCCAGAATATGTATTTAACTCTGAATAACTTATTGGGCCCACAGAAAGAGAAAGTCAGAATCTTTTGGTTTTTCATTTGAAACAAATAATTTCTTTTTTTTTTTTTTTTTGTTTCAGAAGGATATTTTTAGAAAAAAGTCAAACTTATATTTTAAAAGTTTAAAAGTTTAAAATAATAATAACTTTCAAGTAAGTGAAATATTGTGAAATATGAAAATTAAATCTAATAAACCCATGTAATGCATGGGTTTTTTCTCAGATTCAGGTTCGGTCAGAAAACTGAAATTTCTCTTCATTTTCTTTTCCTTCTATCTTTCAGAGAGCAAACAGAAAAAGAAGGAAAAAAAAAAAAAGGAAATAAAAAAGGAAAAAAATTAGCTAGCTTGCTGTTTTGCATATATTGAGCATTCCTTAAAAAGCATTGACATTTGAAAATGCATCCCCAGATGGCTTCTCACAAACCACACAGAATCAGAGGTGAAGAGGGCAGGGCAGAACCCCAAGTAGGGAGGAATCTGAAGCAGTGGGATTGGGGGTAAAGGAAGCAAATGGGGCAGGATTTGGAGGCAATGGGACTACTGGGAAAGAGGGGGCCCCAGAGTCAACTTCCCCTCACATAACTTACATGTGCCTGCAAACCACACTGCTGATGAATCACAGTTTTTATAGATAATCTGTGGGTGATACACAGGACAATATGGTATCCATCAAACTCTGCTCAGGAACAATCCCACTGAAGTCCATGGGACTGCACAGGCAGGAGCCAGATGTGAAGAGTCAGAATCAGGCCCAGTGCACATGCACACAGGCTGCCAAACTTTGTTTTGGTATCACTTTGGGAAAGGATCCTCCATTCAAACCTGGAGTTCAAGCTGACTTAATAATGAGACCTGTAAATATGGAAGTTGTCATCAGCAAAGCTCAGTTAGCATGTTCCCAGGTGAAAACTGATGTCTGGTGGGGTTTAGGGGTGAATCTCCATCCGGCAAAGCATCACACACGTTTGCCATCATGACAGCAGATTTTTTTTTTTTTTGCAGAATGATGCCCAAATGCAAGTGATTACATGGGGTGTAGTGAGAAGCACTAGGGCCATTCACACATAATCACAGAGTGGATGTAGCAGAGATGGGTGTCAGCCAGCCTCCGGATCCAAGCGCATTTGGATGGGAGAGAAGTTCAGATCTTGATCCAAACTTTGTTGTTCAGACCTGCCTCTCGCTGTCAGGAGGTGGCTTCTGGCCAACTCCATCTTCCTTGAGTGATCTCACTTCACCAAACAACAGGTGGGATGTCCATTTAACTTAACTGGCAGGAAAAAAAAACCCTCCTAAAGCAGATGCTATTTTTGGTGGTCTTTAATAGGCGTGCGAGGGGAATAGGAAGATAATTAGCCCTTTTACACCACTTCTCCCCATACACCTCAATTTTCCAGCTTGCTCCCTTTTTTTTCCGCGGCGATTCCCCCTCTCACTGTTCAGGGGGATGTTGACAGTCTCCTTTTTGGATGCTCAGCCTTCTGGAAGGCTTTGCTCTCTGCAGGCGGAGCTGTCTGGCACAGAGCCATTGACAGCGAGCTGGAGTTTGCTCTCAAGTCCCAGTGCAATCATGCACTGTCTGCTGCCTGCTGCTCCACTGTGCTGCAGGAGCTTAAAAAAGACTCCTCCAGTCCTGTCAAAAAGACAACCGAATTATTAAAGCAGCAGCTCTTCAGGTGTTCAGAAGGACTGTGGGAACCAGGGGCAGAAACTGATGGCCAAGAATTATCTGCCCCTTACTCTAAAATGCAGTGGAGTAGGAGGGATGTGGATGTTGCAGGAGAAACAATGCCAAATATTGCTGTCTGAATGATGTCACCATTTGAGTGGATCCAGGTCCCTTGTGTTCCTTGCTTTGGTGGCTTTGGCCTGTCCAAGTTTTAAAAATATCCGCTCCTAGCCTCTGTTTTGCCTCTCTCTTTCCCACAGGCCCAGGAAAATGTGGTAATCCTTGGAGAAATCCACATTAAATTAAAACAGCATGCAAGAATCTGTTTTCCCAGTTCTACCCCGTGAGATGGAGGCCATGGCAGCATCCATAAACAGCAGCTTGGAAATCATCTGACACCTCTGGATCCCCAAGGCTCCTGGGTGAGGTACAGAGCCTCCTGTGAGAGCAAAGTTAATGTGTGACTTGTTAAAGGCAGAGCGAGGAGAAGGACAAAGGTCTCTTGGCCATGTGCCTGTCCCATTCTCCCCGTTTCACTATAACTCAAAACTTAAAAATAATATTTGCTTGTTATTAAGCATTAACATCTCAACCTCAGCAGCCTCATTCCCTACTCACTTCTGAATGCTCTGCACTATATTATATTCTTATACTAATTCTGTATTTTTTTAAATACCATCAATTTCAAACGATTATCTTTTTAACTAACCAGTTTCTGATCTCTAAGACTTTTTATGTGGAAGACAGCCAACCTCCATCTTTCCAGAAGTCAGGCCCTAAAGTAAGAACCAAAACCACAGACCAGCCCTGAAATCTTTGGCTTACTCCATCCCTAGGCATGTCGTTGCCTAGAAAAGGCTTAGTCACAGCAATTTCTAGATTGCTGAACTTCCCACTGTCTAGTTTCTTGGCTAAGGCACCAGAATTCTCGTGTTAGCAACTTATGGAACACTTCTCTGTCTATACAGGAGCACCCTCTCTAAGGTGGTGACATAACCATACACTCAGCTGGTTGTTTTTTTGGTTTTTTGGGAGCGTGTGGAGAGGATTCTTTTCACGTCTGCTCTTCAGAAATGCTTTCCTTCAACCCTTACTGCCCTGCCTGACTCTGAGCATCCTATTAACCCAGCAGCTTGGCTTAAAAAACAGCAAGTCAGCGTTTTGCTTGCAAGATGTATTATTTTATTAATAAGAAATATAAACTCTCGCAAGCCTGCAGTAGGAAGGAGGGTAGAGAAAGCCAGCTAAGTCAACGAGAAGCACTTTTTCCTCCACCTCCAGACAAGCTTGTGAGGACACAAGGCAACACATCCCACATTATCCAGCAGCCTTCTGAATGAATACTTTCCTCCCTGTGACAGAACGTAAACTGCTTTAGCCCCACTCTCCTCCTGACAGACCTTCTAATTATCTCAGCTGTTTACAGCGCTCAGGCCCTCTGCTACCAATTTCTCCATTATTCTGACAGTCAACAAACTAGACCTATTAGAGCACAGCACAATTCTAGCCCAAGGCAAGAACTTTGTGAGACCACAAATCGTCTCGGTATTAAAAGTCGGTGCATAAGAACTGCCCTCAGCTTTAGCGCTAAATTGCTGGTTTGGAGACATTCATTGCTGTATATTGTATTTCCACTATATTCCGCTTTAATAGACTTCATGCTGAAGTGTGTAAGAAGAGTTTTAAAGCCTGAGGTGGCAAGTAGACCCTTTTTTATTTTTTTTTTTTATTTTTTGTACCAGTTTATATATTTTTCCATCTTTTTTGTTTGTCACCTTCTATTGCAAGGTTGGCTCACGTACATAAAACAACACTGCAGCCATGCAAGAATGTCTAATAGTTAGTGGAAGGCACAGATTTTACCATTAAAAGTTCAACAACAAGGTTTGGGCAAGACAAGATTTGTTACTATTTGATTTGTACAGGGCCTCAGATTTAAGATTATTTCTTTTGTTCTTTGGAATATTTTATTTTCCTGTTTGGCAAAGCTAACTTGGTTTTATTCGTCTAATCTTCTGATATCAAAGTAGTTAGGGCCCAGTAAGAATAATAGTTAGAGAGGGAGATTACAGTTTCTATTAATAATTTGTGATCATTTGTTTAAGCAATGTTTATTCAAGGTTCAGAAAGCTCTTAGAAATTTGTGTTTATTAATTAGTGTACACAACACTCTATAAAGTATTTATGTATGGCCTATCTCCAGATTTCTCTTAGTTTGAGTCAGTACAGATGCAGGATTTATTTTGACTAAACATACAGGAACAACCTGATTCAGGTATCCTTGTATCTGAATTCTGGAGACTAATTTTCAATATTATCTTAAATTCAAGAGCTCTTCAGGTGCATACCACGTTCCAATCTCCCAGGTTACCCACCAAGGTGTAGAAATAATTCCAGATGTCTAAGATACACATTATTATCAAGCTGATAATAACAACTAATGTCACTAATTAGCCCAAACCACAAAAGCTCCAACTATATTTTCCTGAGCAATTTGATTGATCCTAACATAGCCAGGAATACTCTCACAGTAAATTTCATTCAGCCTTCTATTTGCCAAGCAGAAGTGGTTACATTTATGAAAAATTAAAGCTTTTAAATTGAAAAAAAAAATCTTTTAAAGACCAAACCAAAGGAAAAAAATACATAAAATGTACATACACACCATTTCATCTAAACAGCGTGTTGGAAGGAACGTGTGCTTTCACTGAACTGTGTTACCTCTGCCTGCTGGAATGCTGGAATATAAAATGACATGTTATATTAGATTCTACTGAATTTGAATTCTTCCTTGGAGGCATTTATAGCGAAATAAAACATTTTCCAATGAAGACTCTTCGAAAAGTGGCATTTCTTTCAGCAGAAAACTTCCTGAAGACAACTTCCAGTTTAGAGACACAGGGCTGGGTGAGTTGTCACCCAGTCAATCACACGAAATAATGTACTGGACATGGACATCATGGAACAACAGAGGGAAAGCCTTAGCACAGGATTTGTGGCAAAGACTGTTGCATTCCTGAGAGATCAGTGTCAGTACTGAGGCAAATCTAACTCAAAAGCTGTCCACTTAATAGCTTTAAAGTGTTGAAGGTTCTTAAGTTCTTCCAAACATGGCTTTGAAAGAGAAATGTGTCTGTGTTGCGCCGTGGTTTCACATTTCATCTTGCAGGATGTACTAATTTGGGCTAAATACTTCTGTGACTTAGTCAAACAAAACTTAAACCAAATTGTCAGGCCACGTTGCTCTAAACACGGATAACTCCAGGAGAACTCTGTGAGATTTGAAGTTTTGCTACTGAGATTAGGAGCGGCTCTAATGGTTTCCACAGAACTGGTGTGAAACGTAAATTACCAGAGTCTTGAGTAATCCGTCGTCCTTTTAAATCTGTTTCCTAAACTTGGTTTCCTGTTCAGAAGAAGGGCATGTTCCCGGGTCAAAGCCAAACTGAGAGAAATTGGGCCCTAGATGGCATTTCTCATTGGCTTTGGATCAGATTCTCCAGTGGGATACTCTGGATTTCTGCCTGCCAGAGGACTTCATCTCTGCACAGAAGACCCATGTCCACAGTCTTAACCATGTCTGAAGTATCTCTAAGGTAACAATGTTATTTTTCTCCAGAAAATACAGGTTTCTGCTCTCAGAACCAAGAAGGAGTCAGAGTACAAAATGAAGATGTCAGAACTCCTTGGACTATGATGGATGGAACTGGTGTCATATGATGGGAAATAAATATAATCATTGAACTTTAACATGAAAGCAAGAAAGATTGGTTAATATTAGTTTTAGGGGGCCTGTATGTAAATAAATGTATTAAAATATTTTTTAAATAGTCTATCAGATGTTGTACTTTCATGTTTACTTATTTTTTAGTCTGAAAGAAATCCATGTTGACAGGGCATTCAAGCCTTTTTTTAAATTGACCTTAGTGAATTAATTTACTGGTAACTATTTTCAAAGTATGCCTTAAGTAAACAACACATGAAGTAATTGAAAGAGAATTTCAGGCTTGCAACCACAACTATTTGTAGTGTAGACCTAAGTCTAAGCCTTTGGGTTCATCCAATTATGGTATCAAATCATTGCCATATATACAATCAGCCCCAAGAGTGTGGGATGACAATCAACACATCAGCCAGGATATTTGTAGGCAAGTCATTATGCACTGCAATCTTTGCAGCTCTCAAAAACTAAGCAAGAATTGTTTTCAAATCTTGGCAAAACAGGCAAGCTGCTTAGTAACATGGTTTGGATATCAAGGATTTCATGAGCCTTCCTCTGAGACCTTGCAGAGCACCAGGGAAGTGCTGGCATTGGAGGCTGTTTTGCCACAGCCTGTTTTAACTGTGGCTCAAGCCTCTGTGGCACTTTTCACAGATAAAATATTAATTTTCATCACCTAGCCAGTACTATATTCAGAAAATTCTAGTTTTTCTATCTAAAATTGCTGCTCCAAAATATAACTGTAGAATATATTAATTCTTCCCTCTTTCATGCCCTAGACCACTGAGAGATAGTTTTAGGTTTGTGATTTCTGATCTGGACCCCTCTCTAGCTCCAAAATTAATTAAACCAAAGCAGTGGGATAGGCTTAAAGTCATACTGGCTTCTGGAAAGGAAAAAAATAGTAGCCCTTGTCTATTATGGGAGGCTGGCAGCAACAGATTACATATTTAGGGAGCCTTGTTCCTGGTCGTTTCTGCAGCTTTCATTAAAAAGATATGCATGCTAATCGTGGAAATGGGAGGCAACCTAGAAAAGAGATGTATTATTATGAGAGGCTGGGACATTGTATTTGTGCATACAGCAGGGAAAACTATATTGAAATGAGTGCTAAAAACAGCCCGAGAGCGATGTGGGGAACGACGAGGAGGAAAATCCAGAGCCGGAGCCTCGTAAGGGGAGCGGCAGAGTTGGAGTCAGAGATGCAGAAAGGAGAACAGGTGAGGGTCAGAAAGATAGAAAGGAGAGAGAGCAGCACTGGGAGAAGACATGAGAAATTAGATCAGAATCTAAAAGCACTCAGGAGAGCAGGGAAAAAGGCAGAAATTAGAACAGGAGCTAAGAGGAGAGCCGAAGAGGCAATAAAAACTAAAGGAGGAGAAAGAAAAACTGCAAGATGAAGAGAGGAGGACAGGAAAAAAAAAGGGCAGGAGATAAATATGAGGCAACATAAAAGGGCCTTGATCTCCAGTTTGTAAAGATGACGTGATCTGTGGTGTGAAAGAAAAGAAATACTTTGCATTTTTTTTGAAATGGCCATGAGGAGAGGACCAGGCTACATCTCAGAAATCAATATCACATTTTATGCCTGCTGCACCCTTCACGAAGAATCAAGACAACATTGATTCAAGTAAGTAATATTTCATTGAAAACTGATCTTTGATGGCAGAGCTGCAAGGGACTGGCTCTGGGTGGTGTCTGTGCTGAACAGGTGGCATTTTCGGGATCGTGTCGGAAGCGATGTGGCTTCACTCCCAGAACACGTGGAGAGCAGAGGACACGTCACTTTAGTCTTGGAGAGCAGAGGATGCTGCATCACCAGGGCTGGCCTGCTCTCCAGGGTCATTAGTCTGTGTGTGTGTCAGTGCGTGGGGAGCAGCCTGGAAGGTTTGCTTTGTGGCTGTATTCGTTTCAAGCGGCGAAACGATTATTTTAAGATAATTAGAAAAGCCTTAGACCGATATTTTAAATCTGCTTTCCTGATCAATTGTAGCAGTGTTAGAGCTGGTGTGCAGTCATGAGGCACAGGACCATCTCCCCAGACTGCCAGGCCAGGCTCTTGTAATGGAATTAACTGTTTCTGAGACATTTTTGCCCTGTATTTGAGAATGCAAAATCTCTCCTTGATTTTATTTCCCTGGCCATTAATTCCCTTGGAAAACAGTTTCACTGCTTTGCTTGCAAATCTTGATGTGTTTCAGCTTCTTTATACCACAAAGGGTGAAAGTGAAACAAAACCTCTGTTGTAATTCCCTTTTGGAAAATCACTTACTTACCTCAATAAAATCAAAATATGTGGGTGAAAGGCTATGCTGATGGGGAGGGGGGGCACAGAGGATTTTTATATATAAACCTCAATGTCTCACTGAAAACTGGCTTGTCCCAGTCAGGATATTTAACCATTTGAATTTAGTGGAGCATTGATGCTGTATAAACTTCCCAGCGAGGCATGTCACACAACTCAGAGACACTGCAGATTTATTTCTGCCATTTTTCTTGGTCCTTTTGGAGAAATGTAGGCTCAAATTCTGTGATTATTTACTGTTGGATTGAGCTTTTTTGACTTAGAGATGGGGTAACTGAGAGGTGTTTTAAAAATTGGAAAACTGCAGTGCAGGATTTTATTGTCACAAAATTAAATCATTGGAGCCATCTCAGAAAAGTCAAACTTGTAAATTCTGCTTCAACAAAGTAAAAATATTTTGGGTCAAATGTCAGTGCATAAACAAAATATCTCCAAAACTTCTCAAACTGCCATTGAGGAAACAAGGACTGCACATCCCACCTGGAGATGAAGGCAAATGTTGAGAGGCTGGTTGTGACTCCATAAATCAGTCCCTGTGTTAACTCAGTTCTCCACTGGTACAGTACCTCAGAACTACAGCTGAAAATTCATTTTGAAAATCAAGTAAATAAAACCACAGCTGAGAGGCTGGTAGGTGAGGTCTGTGAACCTGGTCTCGAGGACAAGCCTTTATTCAGGAGTGTAGGATGGTCCTACCTCCAAAAAAGCTGGTCTGATGGAAGACAAGCCAAGTCTTGGCCTTTGCAGGAAACTTTGAGACTTATTTTGGGAAACTGTTTGGAATGCAACCCTCAAGCAAAGCTGAGGCAATGTGTTACAGTAGAGCCACAGGAATCACTGATAACTTAGACTCTGAACATGGTAAGGGGAGAAATGTGATTTTGGAGAACATGTTGTGAAAAATACCAGTTTGGCTTTGGTGATGTGAGTGAGGATGATGGGGAAGGTTCATTGTAGGTGGATGGTGATCCCAAACCAGGGGCTTAGCAGAGGAAAACTCCCCATATTTGGGCTATTTCATTCAGCAAAGGCTGCAAAGAGCTTCCAGTGGAGCAGTCCTGGAGTTCCCTGGTCTCAGCAGGCAATGGTGACCACTCTGAGCAAACCTGGCTTCTCAGCAGCAGGGAATCCTGAATCACCACATCCTTGGAATAAACATTTTCTCCCAGGCCTGGAATATCCAAGGATTCTTCAAGTTTGTGTGCAGCCAGGAGCTGGTCCATCAGTGAGCAGTGTCTCTTTAAATATATCACCCCATAGGACTGGTGATTTCCCTTTCAAGTGAAATTTGGAGCTTCACACTTCTCTCAAATTAAAGACAGAGTGATAGTAATATATACATATATTTACAAATACTGCATTTTTTATCATATATGCATGCCCCCTCCATCCTTCCACTCTTCCCACACAAAGGTAAAAAAAGAAGCATTTTGGGTGTTTTCCTGGTATTCAGTGACAGTGCAACTACTCAGATACAGATACAATGAATGAGTTCAAATTTCACAGTAGCACTGTAATAGAAGCAGAACAAAATATAGTAATATCCAGGTTATTATGGATTTCTGACACATCTAACTCTAAGCCATCTAACTTGCTCCAGAACTTGAAAATTGTTCAGCAAGCAGAATTGATAGCCCTTAAAAAAATGGATAATAATATCAAGTCAGATAGTTACAAGACAATGCCAAAAAGTAATGTACAGTTATTGTTCAATAATAATTCAAAAACCAGTAGCAGAACTATTTTGAAAGAAGGGGAATTAGGAAGACACTTTGCAGTGTTGAAAACAGTACAAAAGACTTGTGGCCTAAGAAAATACGAGATAAAATGATACTGCATATGTGTGCACATGCACATGTGTTGTGTATGCACTAAAGAGACAAAAAATTAACAACAATTGCAAAATTTATTCAACAAATAGTGGGGCAAAATGCAATGGCTATTTGTCATGAGTATAGGGTACTGATGAAAAGTGTTCGTCATATTTCTGACTTCTCTAAGCCTAATACAAATGTGGAGAAAGTGGCATGACCTGCTGAGCTGACTTTAAAAGCTTTAAATTGAATTAAATTGGCAGAAATCTTCAAAAATTGTCTTGGGAGGGGAAAAAAATTTCATGACAGAGCATAACAGATGTATGAAATTAAGAGCATTTAGGATACATTATCTTTGCTGTATGATGGGAAATGTTTCTAATTGCACTCACAGGGTGCCTTTAAGATGTGTTTTTATTTAAAAAGTGTTCCTTATGATCTGTTATGGATTTTCAGCAGAAATATATAGGCAAAAGAATAAAATGCATATGAAGATATATGGTTTTTTGCAACAATCAACACATTTGTTGTCATTGTTCAGTGAGGCAAACTGTAAAAGCAAAGTTACTGAATCTACAGGAGTGGAACAAAAAGAAAAAATCTTTCTGTGTAATGAGGAACCTGTACCATACTGATGGATATGTACTCAAGTGCTCATGGGTCTTGTAATATCAGCATTGGATTGTTTGGATTTCCAGGTACATCTGCACCTTACATCCTGCAAAGTTGTTGCTCTTATTTTCCTGTATGCTGGATGTTCACTAAATCCAGTAATTGAGAAGCAATAGGAAATCTCATACATGGATTTCACCATTATTAATAATGTCTGTGCTGCAAAGCATCCCAAGCCAGCATTCAGTGTTCAAAGTCCTGCTCAGCACACGGTGAATACTGGATAAAAATGCAATGGAGCTTCTTATGTATTGCAGAATCTCAATTAGTTCTTGCTGTGCCATTTACTCCCACAGATCTAATATGTAATTTCGTTAGAAGGTACCTTGAAAATTACAGCACTTCCTTTTGTCTTCACCAAGAGATTCACATGATTTTTTTAAACTAATGAATATGGCATTGCAGTGTTTTTTGCTGCTTTTGATGCTTTCAATGGTAGTCATAATTTTAAGGTGAAATATGACCGTCCAAATAATGCTGCTGACTTACAGCATTGAGTCTGGAAGTTCTCACATTCTTTTCTCCACAATACCCTGATTTCCATCATGATGGAACTTCTTTGCTAATTTTTTTCTAGATGGAGGGAAAATTTCATCCTTGCACAGAAGGGCCAGAGGTGTTTCTGGTCTGAGCTGGTGCATTTGGGTCTAAGCTCCAGCGCATCACATCCAACCATAGCTTTCTGTCTCATTTTGTCAGGTCTTTCTATGCTACAGCTTTTCCATGCTACATCACATTTCTTTGCTCTGTCCCAAAATATAGAGAATCATAGAATCATTTAGGTTGGACCAGACCTTTAAGACCACTGAGTGAAACCATTATTCTGACACTAAACCACATCCCCTGTGAACATATCTCCATTGTCTTTTCCTGGTATGTAGCATCCTTGCCTGAGATGTGGAAAAAATCTAGATTGTGGTGAATTTCTGGTGACCTCCCAGATTTTCTCCTTATCACAGATCATGAGTTGGGAGTTACAGCTGTGAAAGCCATGTCAATCCATTTAAAGCAAATATTCAAAACCACAGAGCATCTGCTAATCTTAGATGGAAATAGAATAAACTCTTTCTTTGTTGTAACCACAAGAACTTCAAATGTTTACTAATATCAGAACTGGTTCAGCCCCTTAACAGTGAAAAGTGACAAGAGATAGATTATTATCTCTGACATAAATTTGAGCAGGGAGAGGATTCTTTGCAATGGAAACAAACGT
The DNA here is from genome assembly GCF_027579445.1 of Ammospiza nelsoni. NCBI lineage: Eukaryota > Metazoa > Chordata > Aves > Passeriformes > Passerellidae > Ammospiza > Ammospiza nelsoni. The sequence goes on along the minus strand of NC_080646.1, from coordinate 4,915,298 downwards.
TAATGGAATAAAATTGACCCACGTTGTCCAATGGATGTCAAACCTCGTGGAGTCCAGGATGACTTAGAACCATGCAGTTTCCATCAGAGAAAATAAATTGGCTGAATGAAATAACCTCTCATTCAGTTCCATATTTTTGTCACCAGCAGTAAAAATAAATAAATAAAAAGGTACAAAACCACTTTCCTAACTTTCTCCAGATGAAATCATCCAACTGTGTGATCATGTTTCAGGTCCATTGCTCAAAATCAGAAAGGGGAAAGTAAATCAATTTTTAAAAAAGAAATTACAAGAATTAACTCCAAATTAGGATTATTCTGTTGCAGCCACATAACTCACATTGTAAAGCCCGTGTTTTAATATTTCTTCTAGAGAATGTCCACTAGTAAAAGAATATACAAGTAGACAACCCACCAAATATTGTGCATGTAGAAGATGAGGAAGACAAATATTTTTTAGAGTGAAAAATTGGTTTCAAAAGTGATACTAGAAAGAAACTGCTAGAAATCCAGTCAGAAAATGGAAGAGTTTAACAGAGAAAAGGCTGCTGGCTGGGAGCAGAGATCTGATTGCTAATTCTGTCGAACAATGCACATAGCTCTGAGCTGATCTGTGAGGAGCCATCAGGAAAAACACAGGAAGAGGAAAGTCACAGGCCAGAAAAATCATCCCAGAGTGTTGCAAATGGCCCAGAGGCTGTAGGTTGTGGAATGTTGTATTAGTTTAAAACTTAATGGCTTCATGAAGGCTACACGTGCAGGTAATGCATTAGACCCAGGAGATCTCGGCCCAAACTTTCCTTTTATTAAGGCTTACCCAGAATTGCTATGCATTTAAAATGATTTAAGACTATATGATTTAAGAGTGTAGTTTTTCAAACTGGATATTCATTATATTAAAAAAAATAGGACTGATTATCTTCAATTAAAAAGCTTTATATTTGAATCAGTGAAATTATGTGATCAGTTGAGGGAAAAAATACAACGTAGTGTAATTATATATAATATACATATATAAAAGTTGTTGTGCTCTGATAAAACATGAATGAATCAGTGTTAATATGTAGCAAATTAAATATTTCTCCTTCCTTGAAAAAATCCCTTTCAAAGCTGTTATTTCTATAGGCCACCAACTTCTGGGTTAGACTATGTGTTAAAGTGCCAAAAAAAACTCATTGAAAAGGATATATTTAATTCAAAACAAGTAAAATTAAACAAAAAAAAAAAAAAAAAGAGAGAGAAAAATTAAGAAAGCACAGAACCAGTACCTTTAGCCTGAAGAAATCTTTCTAGTTGGAAATCACTTTAGTTAAAAATTATACATCAATGTTTTTTACCCAACTTGTTGCTTTTTAGTACAGAGCAGACAAACCCACTGAGAATATTTCCATCATCTACTTCAGCGGATTCAGAAAACTCTGAATATATGAAGAATTATAGAATTATGGAATCACAGAATGGTTTGGGTTGGAAGGGACCTTAAAGATAATCCCATCCCACCCCCTGCCATGGGCAGGGACACCTCCCACTATTCCAGGTTGCTCCAAACCTTGTCCAACTTGGACATTTCCAGGGCTGGGGCAGCCACAGCTTCTCCAGGCATCAATTCCAAACCTTTTTTTGCACCAAACCTTTTGGTAAGCGCTCATTGCTGGCAGTGAGCCTGGATTACAGGGGTCCCAGGGCCCTGCAATTCTCCTCAGCCCTGTTGTGTTGTTGGAAACTGAGGCACAAAGGCTCTGGCATGTGTGGGGGGCAATACCAGAGACAGAGTTTCCAAAGCAGTGATGTGTCCCAGAGACTTCCAGCCCAAATTATTGAATCCTGGTCACCCAGGATTCCAGAGGGGTTCTCCCTTGCAGTCAATCCTGCTGCCCCTGGCACAAGCAGGAAAAAGCCCTGATTTTCAGAGAAGGATCTCAGACCACAGCTCAAGGGACAATGTATTCTTCCTAAGCATGTAAACAGGCACCAACCACTGAAATGGATAGTTTAGAGTATTACAAAGTATTTATTTTTATCAGTCTGTTTGTATTACTGAAATGCGGGCAGAATTCTCTCATTAAGCATTTCTCCAGATTGCGCACACATCCATTTGACACTAATGTAAAGTGCAGTGTGCTACTTGGTATGTCTCCCTTTAAAACACACAGTGCTCACCTCCTGCAGAGAAGTCTCCTGGGGAGCTGGCAGCTAATGAAGCCAAAAAATATCGGGGTTCATTAAGCATGCAAGCATTCTGGTAAAATCAAAGATCACTCTGGAACCCCCTTGAACATATTATAGTTACCATTAAAATCATCATCATAGGATTTGATGTTAGTAAAACATATTGCTTAGGCTATAAAACATTCTAAACTAGTATCCCAAATGTCTTGCCTCAAGCAAGCACTTAAATTAAAGTTTCAGACAGCTGGCACTAGAATCAAAATAACAGTTTTGCACAAAGAGATTGGATAAACATGATTATTGTTTTCATAATTTATTTTGTCAACGTGCAGCATTTTGCCTTGATCCCTGCATTGTGCTTGGGCACAATTTCTTTCACTTTTCAACAGGTAACTATATTTCACTGAGGTTTGGGTTTGTTGTTTTTTTGGGGGTTTTTTTACAGAAAGCAATCCTAATTGATCTGCTGCTCTTGAATAATCTAATCCCTAATTAGCTGAGCCTGAACATTGAGAAAGGCAGTATTGTGTGCTTTAATTAATTTCCATAATCTGGAATTTCTGTTTGCTTGCCTCATAAGATCTTTTGGTTTTCAGGGAGAGGGTAGCAGAACAATATCACTACTTAGGGTATGGAAAAGGGGGCAGTGTTCTGGCTATTTGATACAGAGCAATTGCAACAGCTACAAACACATAGTTCTTAATTAAGACTAAACCCGTTTCCTGTTTACCTTGAGTAACAATTTTAAGATATTCTTTCTGCATCTATTCCAGGCTGCTCCCTGCCTCTCAGGTGAAGTGAGAATGATATTCTTTCCTTTAATTTCAATTTAGTCCAGACATCCCAAACCAAGTAGCTGTTGAAATGTAGAGAAATAAATTGCCAGAAATGTGCCACAGCAATCTCTTAAGCAAATACACATTTTCATAGACATATACCAAAACATTTTGCATTTCAAACCCTTTTACAAAGATAAAATGTGGCTTCTTGAGCAACTCTCAGTGATTTCTGTGTTCTTTAACCCAGGTGGTGAACCAAGAAAAGATCTTCCCCCAAAATGCAAAGCCCCATCCAACATTCACACATACAATTAGAAAATAACCAGGGTTAAGAGAAGCTCCAGCTTTGCAGACACAGGGAGAAGTCTGGGCATTGCTGGAGAGTGCAAAGCACTTTTATGATTCAAAGTCCCTTTTTTTCCTGTTTTGTAACCAGTTCTTAAATATTTCTCAACCTTAAAAAATATTCTCATTTTGATAAAGGGTTTTCTTGAGTGTTTCTTTGAATATTATCACCAGAGATCTTTCACTCAAATGGGAAGTTAAACAATGACATTGTCAGGAGCTGAGCTGTCCTGCCTCAGTTTACACACTGCATGTTGGAAATATATATTTTGTAAATGCAGCATTCTACATATATATCTATATATATATATTTTGTATATCCAGCATTCTACATATATTCTATATATCTCTGCCTCATAGGGGTGTTACTGAGTTTATGAAGAGCTGCAAATGATGTTGGGAAATTCTGTTGGAAATATTTAACGGATAAAATGCAGCCCTCTCACAAATATAAATTAGAAATTACCCCCATTGTATTTACTAGGATCAGTGTGAATTTATTGCACGTGTGGGACTGAGAGCAAAACTCCTCTCTGTTTATGCAAACTAATTGTGTGGCGTTTGCCAGCGTGAAAAATGGCCAGTCATTCTCACATTTGTGAAAAAGATTTATCAAGCCAGCACAGACCAAACAGGTGCTGTTCAAGGCTGCCCTTTGCTTTCCACACCTGCAGTAAAATAAACTTTGCCTCTCTGATGGGAAGTCCACATGGAAGTTTGACCACCAGGGCACCAGGAGATGTAACCAACCTTTCAGCTCTGGAAGGCCACCCATTCACCATCACCTGGGGCCTGGAGAGGGGCCTTGGCTGCACCCAGCTCTCCAGAGGTCAGCGTGTTAAGGCACTGCATCAATGCATGCAAAATTTTGATCAAAGAAAGGCTGAGATGTTGAAAATCTCAGAGAATTGCCTGTACTGCTGTTCAGCCCTTTTCCTTCCTTCCTTGGCCATGTCTCTGTTGCTTTTAATTAAGCTCTCAGATTCATAGCTTGGAGATCTTTAATAACTACAGAAAGTGCTTGCAAGGCAAATTTTTCACTAAGAAGGAGCCTTAGAACAAATGTTACCTTCTAATTTATAGGTAAACTTAACCCAGTTTTACCTTTGCAGTAATATATTGGGTGGCCATTTGTGTGCAACAGACTGGTGACATGAAAGATTTTAACTTTTACTAAACGGTGAAAATGTTGGATCACACACCTCCAAGACACTGTAAGCACAGTGCCTGCTGATGAATTAATCTAATTAACAAAGGTGAAGGTTTATAATTGGGGTTAACTAGAATTTAACTGGTCATTGTTCATACCCCCCACTGCATTGTCCCCTAAGTAACTCACTCTGGTAGCCCTCCATGGTCCCTCGACCCCAGCATCAAGCTCAGGGATCAACCAGCTTCAAGCAAAAGTAGATACAATCATATTTCCAAGACTGTAATAACAGCAGAATTTAATGGTGTGATATTTTTATACTGTTTGGGAAAGAGACCCTATTTTTTCTTACTCATAAGCCCAGAATATTTTTAAATAGTTCAAGTCCCTGTAGTACTTCACAGTTTGCAGTGCAGTTTAAAAAGTAATACATCTTTTCTTAGATGTACCCCAGATTCTGCCTTTTAATAGACATGATAATGAGATTCTGTGTCTTCATTTCCCAGTGTGCAGAAAGCTCAAATAAATCTTTGATTGTTCACAACCCTGGAGAAGGCTCCCAAGCCCAGGAATGTAATGATGTTTCTCTAAACAATCATTGCTAATGAAATTTAAGTGTATTTAAAATATATAGATGCGTGAGTGTTTATATATTAGTAGTATCAAAATTGGGCTTTATTCATTTTGCTTTGTAAATCTGAATCTGATTGCAGTAAACTGAGCTCCCCAGAGATTCATTTCTAGGTGAAGGAATGTCTTGAGTTATTTCTATGACCTGCAAGACACACATTGAGCTCCTGCCTCTGAGTGAACTCCCTCTAATAAGGAAATCAAGGGATGCTTGAAAGACCCATTCAGTGACTTCTTCATAAGATTAGGAACCATGTCCCCAGACCACTGCTGAAGGCATCACACAGCTGACTGCAATCAAATTGCTGTAACAACTTTGAAAGGACAGGCTGTGCAAGTGACTTGAAGGAACACTGAAGGGCAAAACAGGAAGAGGGGACAAAGGGAACCTTCTTAAAGGGTTAAAAGGGGATGCTTCAGAATGGAAACAGTGGTATTTTTAACCATTTTTGATATCTGACCAGTATTCTAACACTTTTAGAAGTAGACTCAATCAATAAACAAAAAAACCCTCCCATATTAGCATCCATTTTAAGGAGTATATACAAATTGATTCACACTCTCACACGTCTCTGTGTCCAGCTCCTCTGCCAGGGTGTCACACACATACCCAGCCTTGGGCAGAGTCCCTTGTTTTCATGATAGTGCTAAAGGGAATTCCTTCACAGCAAAAACATGGGAAACCCCAAACTGATAATTATCAGCCCAAAGAAAACAGTCCCAAGACAATATTGAGAAGATGTGGCTCTCAAGACCAAGCTGCGTCAGCCAGGCTTGGCTTGGTGGCTTATTATAAATCCAAAAGCTTGGCAAACTTTAGTGAAATGTTAATATCAGCCAATATCAGCCTGAATAAACCTGGGATTTATTTATGCGACCTGGACACCTTTAAACCTCTTTTATATCCAAAGATATTAAATACTGTGGTTTCCTTTGGGTGTTGTCAGACTTGTGGATAACTGAATTCCAAGATAAAACCCAAGGGGAACCAGTTTATGGGAAGTTTAAGAGCTTTCAACTGTTGTGCCATAATTTGATGCAGACTGTTGAATACCATTATCCATGTCCAAGACATGCATATCACACTTTTCCTCAGGAAAAATGTACCAATGACATACACCCTCTGTAGCTGTTAAATTTGTTTTAATGGGAATCCAGTCCAAATGCGTCTCTTCTTTTGTTTCAGGTCTCAGATTCATCAACACAGCTTCCAGTTAATTTCTATATCCACATGCATCTCAGCCATTTTAGTGATAAAAATGATCATTCACATTCTTAATTTTTACCAAATCATGGTGGTCTTCAGAAACACTGCAGGAAAAGCATTTTGGTTGTAATTCTCTCCATTTCATAAAGCCTGTTAGGTCTTTGGATACCACTGACTTCTAAATGTTATAGCATAGAAAGGCTTACAGAAGAGAGCACCTCACAAAGCCATAGACAGGATAGACAGCATGTGTTCTGTGTGCTATCAGTATTCTCTCATAAATATTTTTTTCTTTTTAAGAGAAAAGCAATCCTTTTTTTTCCCTCACTATAACATGGAGTGCTTTGTCTGATATGAAAAAAAGAGAGCTAGACCCATGGAGGTGGTAGGTGAGCATTAGCCTGCAGTACATTTTACCTATGATAAAGTTGGGTTTGGCCCAACATGAAGCCTTTTGGGTAATTTTGGCATAAATTGTGTCTCCTACTTTACAGTGGCAGATACCATCAGAGAAGCTGATATCTTTCAAAGGCAAGATTCAATAGGATCAAATCAAGGTCATTTTTATTGCAAAATTGATAAGGAATCGTGGGGTTACAGATATAAGCAGAAAACTGAATAGTGACATGATGCATTCCTCCATCTTGGTGAAGATTTCTCTTAATTCTCAATTTCCTCTGCATATGGCCTGAAAGCATATCAGAGAACAGCAGGAAGAAAAAAAGTGGCAAAAAGACCACAAAAATCAGAGAGATAATTTTAAAAAGGCCAGCCTAAAAGCCAGTAAATGATTGGAATGGTGCTGAACAATCAGGGGAGCTGTGGCTGACTATTGTTTACAAAGCCAAGATGACCTGGGATTCTCAAACTCAGATACTCCAAGACAGCAAAGTTCAGACCTGGCCCTATCTGGCAAACAGCTGCAGCCCCTTTTTAATTAACAGCATATTCCTGATTCTGTTCAGCCTGCATGGATGGAAAGGTGTTTCCCAAGGAAATCAGAGTAAGGACAGCATAGGGAAAAAGGGGTGGGAAAAAAAAGAGAGGGGGAGGGAAAAGGTGAGTTCAGGAGGGCAATGAGGTGGGGGTTAACAACGCTGCTGAAGATCAAGGGCTGAAGTGCTGAGATGCTGCCAGACTTGAAAACTTTAATTTACTGTCACTGTTAGCCCCCTTTGAGGTTTATGGTGGTATTTATACACACAGCATCAATCACATGAAACAAGGAGGGGATTTATAGTTTGTTTTAAAGACTGTAAATGCAATGTAATGCAAATAGCATGCCTCATGGGCATTTACATTTAATGGGAAAATTACAGATGCAAAAGATTGGTAGAACAAATTTTAAATTGACTTTATTACATCTAGTGCTTTTCAGAGAATACTATTAAAAAAAAAGCGAGGAGATATGGTAATGGAGTTCTACAGTGTAGCTTGACAGCTTAAATTCCACTTAACTGACTTTGCTTGCATCTTTCTGTTTACATTACTTCTTCCAATAAGTTTGGTTGGCAAAATCTCTGGATCATAAACTGATTAGAAGCTTTGATTCTGTTTTGTTTCCTTTTTGGGGTTGGAATATTTAATGTGTAAAGCTGATTGTATCTCGATAACTGTTTTTAACTAAGGTTCATCATCAGAATTGCTTCATCTAGACACAGTCAGGAACAGCTCTTTGAATCTATTATCGCCTTAATATGTGACCATACATTCATTCTCCTTAATTTGTATAATCTTCTGGTATCTCCCCCATATCTCCATAGATACAATAGAAAAAGATGGCTACATTACTGTTCTCACTGACAGCTTGAACATTCAGAACTAATCACAGATACTCGTGGAAAGCCCATTCTCTCTCAAAACAGGTTTATTTTCCAGTATTCCCATGTGGCTCTCTGAGCACTTCTGGAATGAGGATTGTGCACTGGTGAGGTTGAAGGTTGTTATCATCTGTTGTTGGCTTATGGTAGATCCATCTGAGAGGTGTTGGTGGGCCTCAAACTCACCCTCAACAGAGCAGATGAAGTCCTGATTGAAACAGGTGCAGCTCTACTTGCTTCGGGGCAGTTGTGCCCTATTACATGAGGGCTGATTTGTTTTTAACACCCTATAATAATTCCTGGATTTTTCTCCCATACAAGCCTCAAACAGGCAAAATCATTTAAGGGTTTTTTTTAAAGCCCATTCATATTGAGCAAATATTGAAGTACACATGTTGGGTTTCATTCTGTTTTAAAGCCACCGGCACAGCAGCCTCTCCATGTGTTGAAATCTGCATCTATCTGACAGGAAATCTGCATTTATCTGACCTTCTGCCCTTTGTTCCTTCAGATTTCCAAATCTTTGCTATCAACATAACACCTTTGAAACATCTTTCCAGACCTGCTCAGTTTTAGCCATAGTATAGGTAAATGATGTCCTGACCTTTATAGGACATAAAGCACTGTGGTCAAAGATTACTAGATCTCAGCCTATTAAGATTGTGTCTTTCCAAGATTTCAAATCTCTCTGAAATGCCATCCTTTTTGTGTTTCCATTCATCGTGACACATACACCCTTTTAACTTGTTATCACCAAAAAGCCATGAAAGAGATGATTTGTTATTCATTAGTGATCCAACAAAGTCTACTCAACTCAGCTGAGTTATAACTCAACAGTTATCATCATGTACAAATATCCCTCCAGAAGTTTCTGCTGTGTCCCTATTTGCAGATCCCTTTCATGCATCAGGATCTACCTTGTGAGGAGACTAATTACAAACTCTGTGGCCTCTCAGTGCATTTATTAGCATGGAACTGAGTCAGGCACGTGTTTATTCTTCACCCAGTCCTGAAAGATACATTCTCCAGGTGTTGTCACCCATAACAAATACATAATGGCAGAGAGCAGCCTATATTAACATTTGAGCTAATACAAACACTCACTGTTTAAGCAATTCACCTGAGATTGAGTGCCTCGCTGCTGTGACTTTTGTTTAAGGTTGTAATCCCCTGTGATGACATTCTCTTGTGCAGAAGAAGCGCGTCAGCACCGCGCTTGGCAATGTCACCATGATGAGGAAACCATAGACTCAGGAAGCCAGAGCAGAAGGGAAACAAACTTTCACACTCAGGAGTCCTTAATGAGGCAAACACACTTCAGGGCTGACAGGTAACTCACAAAGCCACCCACCAGTCCTGTGCCAAACTGAACCAAGAGATAGCAAAAATGCAGACCTACATGATAGCAAAATTTAGAATATTTCTGAAGTTAGCTTATGCTGTGATAGCTGAGTAAATAATGCCCCAGAAGACACAACAACTTCCAAACAGAGTAGGAAAAGGCCTCTTTTCCTCCTGTGCAGGAGGCTGTGCTTCCTTTTTGTATCTGTTTCTGATGATCCATAAAGAAACTAAATTTACTGCAAGGGTGAACATCATAATGCAGAATCCTAACACTAAACACTCCTGTATGTTGTTACCCCACCTTTATGCCCCATAAGAATCACTGTTTTCAATAAGCTACTCAAAATTTTAACTGCGCTAGGAAGAATTTGGAGTGCAGAAACATGCTGTGGTTTTTGGGAACACCCACACAAGTCCATATGAGGATGGGTAAATCCATGTGTTCATGGGTGATTAGTTCTCAGAGCTGCACAAAACCAGTGCATTGTTCCTTTTTGGGAAAGGGTATCTAGATCATGCACAAATCACAATATTTGGATCAGTTTAACAACCCACAAACGACACATTTCTACAAAATTTACGGAAATAGTAAACTAAATCTCCCCAGCCCCAAATTATCTTTCAGTGAGAATTAACATTTCTTCTGAAGCTAAAAAATTACACTGTCAAAAATTGTAGCAGGATGGAACAAAATAATAAAATATTAAATGCCTTAGATTTCAAGAACTTTTATCTTTCTTGGTAAACACTTTCCACATATCCAGGAACAAACACCATTCAGAGTTTAGCCAAAGCTTCTGAAAGACACCAATTACATGCAGAATTTTAGGACTGTCATGTGAATTTAAAGACAAATACTGTCCAGACAGCACATACCAGCTGCCAGTTACTGCATAGTGGGATATTCCCTCACCTTCTGTTTTAGTTTTATGAAAGATTGTTTTCTTTTAAAATGGCAGGTCCCCTCCATTCCTTCTCCTTTGCTCACAGTGAGACATGTCATCTGATACTAATTTGTACTTGCTTTGTGTTTTGACTTAATTTGATTAATAACTATATCCTTTAATGGCAGTGTGACTTAACAATATGCTATTATGTTGGTGCACTGCACTCTGGCATTGAGGAGCAATTCGTCTGCATCACAGCAACGTTTTGAAACTAATTCAAAGAGGCATTATTCTGTACCTCTTTACCACAGGGTAGAGGTCTGGTCTTCTACTGGAATTGCCAGCTCAGAGCTGGAGGCCAAATCTGTGTTGAATTTGTCCAAAGACTTTTCTTAGCACTCACATTCCAGCCTGAACATCTATGGAATTGTTTTACCCCTTTTTTCACCCTCATATTATTGATTGTGCTTTGTGTCTTTTTTTTTTCTTTGTGTCCTTTTTTTTTTTTTTTTTTTTTTGAAGTTCCCTTATGGATTCATATTTTAGATATTTTTATATTTTTTGAAGTTCCCTTATGGATTCATATTTTAGATATTTTAAAGAGTTTAAATAGTACCATATTCCAGTCAATGACAAAAATGTATCAGAATTGTAAAAAATATTTTAAAACTTTATCAAAGTGTTCACAAACACACACCCTCCCCCCAAAAATTACTAAGAGACAGAGAAGGGAAAGAAAAAGAGAAACAAGTAAGCAAGAAAGAATTTATCACACCCAAAATTAAAAGTATAACTGAACTTTATGCTGTCTTAAGATAACACATGTTTTCTGTTGTACAGGATGAAACTGGTAAATAAGGTTTAGCACGCCTGCAGGGACACAGGGAAATCCAGTGAATTCCCTGCAGCTCCTGATAAATTCAGGAGAAGGAGTAATTGCACATGACCAAATACATTTTATCATCATCAACACCAAAGAATAATCTCACAGGAAAAAAAGGAGAGAGCCAAAGCCTAATCTATGGCAGTGGTAGGTTCTTGTAGTTTCTGTTGTTGTGAAGACTCCATTCCCCACTGAGAATATTTGGGAGGAAAAAAAAGAAAAAAGAAGAAGTTTCTTAAAATATTTAAGTTCTAAGGGAATGAGAAAACTCAAAGCATGCCAGAGAAGCCAGAAAGAAGAGCACAGTCAGGACAGAAAGGATGCATCAGAGTTAAGTTCCCTGTTCCTCACTAAGTCAGTAAATGTTGTTTAGAATTCTTGCTTCTCTAAAGGAAAGATTTAAACCAACACCCTTGGTACTACAAAGAAAACCTGTCTGGGTATTGGACAATTAAACATTTTTTTAAAATAACAGTAATTTTAAAAATTAAACTAAAAGGTAATTGCCCTTAGAGTGGAAACAATGGCACTTAAGTTTATACACCATGGTTTCCTTTGTATCAGACCAATGCTTGCCACATGCCAAAACATAAACCAGATTGCATAATATGTAGGTTTTTCATAATTTCCTCAGATTAGGTTTTTATTAATGCCTGTCAACAGCAAATGACAGGCATGTGTTGCATTAACAGCTGCTCTAAGCCATGCTAGTGCTGACTTCTCTGCAAATCTCCGGCCTGGAGGAAGCTTAAAAGCCCATTGATTGAAGAGGAACCAACCCCATTTGCATTAAATATCTGAGGTTTTTACCCTCTGCTTTTTTCACCAACTATTAGTTTCTTTTCTATTTTCACTAACAAAAGTCAATAATTATAGGATTATTAGCAATCACCTGGAATGAACAGATCTGATTATCTTCTTCGATTGTGTTTCAGCCACTTTTGGTTAGTTTTAAATTTCCTGACTTAAATCATCCTGAGAAACTATTTTCTTTTTTATTTCTCTGTGTCCAAGCCTCCAGCATCTACCCATCTTCATCATGAAAATCTGTAAAATACGCTCATAAATAAAGCAAAAAGGCAGAAAGAAAATAGATTCCATATCAGTAACTGGTATGAGCTAGACCTGAGACGTGTATGGTCCAGTTCTAAAATCGACACCAGTACATATTTTATGGATTGGAAAAACACACAAAGCTTTTAATGCTTCAATTTCTAGAACAACGGGAAAAAACATGATTTACAGACCCTCAAAAGGAAATCATGACCAAAATTTTAAAATGGGAAGTGACTTGTAAAATACCAGGGTCTAACTGGTGAAATAAGACCTCAGAATTGTTTTTCCTATTAGGTTACACTGTATAATTTAAAAATCATATAAAAATTTTGTAAAATTCTTAAATTAAAAGCGGACAGACTGTGTTCTCCCATGCTTTTTTTTTTCATGCTACCAGATAACCACTCAAGTCTCTAAAATTTAAGCATTTATCAGACCAAAATGAATTAATCAGAAAAAATAGTAGGAGGAATATCTGGGGTTAGAAGAACATGGTGAACATTGATAACATGGTATTCAGGGAATTTATTAGCGAGGTCTACAGCTGTTGGCCTGCTATTCAGCTGAGCTGTGTATCCCTCATATACATTTCATGGCAGGAGCATTTCATTTTGATGAGTGTAAAGTCCATGAGAGTTTGGCCCAGACTGCACAAATGTAAAACAGAACTCCTCTGTGTTGGGCTGCATATTTCTGGATTCAGATTAATTAATGTTGCTGACACAAATCCAAGTTTTCTGTGAATGTCCATCAACCTCAGATGAATTTTATCCAAGGACAAGGAAAGAATTAAGGCAAAAATATATGGGTCAGGTTTAGGGAGGATCCATTATTTGTGCATGTGCCACTCTTTGTCTGATAGAATATACTAAAGAAAAGAAAGACAACAGTATGAGTAGGAGTTGTATTTCTGTGATTTTAAATTTTTGAGGTTATTTTCTTTAAATACTTTCTCTCTGACTGTGGTGCCAGCGAGGCATTTCTGCCCAGCTCTGCCCATCACAGATGCTGGGTGCTCACTCCAGGTCAGCTCTTGTGGGCAAAGGAGCAGACCTGGGATATATACAATTAAAACATGGGTTAAGATGCAAAAAAATATTGATTCTGCCCCCTCTGTATCACAGCACTCCAATATGGTACAATAGTTTCTACTTATATTCATAGAATCAGAGAGGTGGTACAACCAACATCAAAAAAAAAAAGAACAAAACAGTGTGCAGAAAAGCCATCTCCATTTTATGTTCAAAGCAAAATTCTTGAACCTAAACAGGAAATAATTGATGGGATGGGAAATTTCCTAAAAGGCCACTTTTGCCTGGTTTACCTTACATACAATGTCAGCTATTTTATTGTCATTGAAAAATTAATCCAGCTGCCTCAGTGAGTTGCCATTTTGCCTCGTGTGCAATCAAGGCCTGCACATTTTTTATTGTGCTCCACGACCCACGCAGGGGAGAGAGAACTTTCCAAAAGAAAAGCTGACAGCTCACTTGGGAAAAGACTGAGCAAATAGATGGGACGTGAACGGTGCCTGAAGGTCAGCAAACAGGCTCCTGAATTAGCGGCAGATGCAAATTCCATCCTCAGAGTCCTGCTCTGACAGCTCCCCTCTGACTCCCACCCCAATTAAGATGGCCAAGCTGATTCACCACCCAATACCCATTCCTGCACTCTCTTGAAGCAAACAGGACACCTCTTAATCCAGACCCACCACCTTAGAGATGTGCCCAGGTGACGAGCTTTTACCCCAAAATGGGAAGCATCCACCACACTGGCACTGCAGGAATGCAGTTCTGGTATATTAGGATTACAGTATAAGATATTAAGACCTTTGTGCCAGTGGTTGTTACTGCCACTGGAAGACTGTTGGGCCATTATTAAGAAATAGTGACCTGCATTTCAAACAAACCCAACTAATCAGTGGCTAAGATTTTGCACCAGCTGTTTAATAATAGTTTGTCTAATAAAATATTCATATTATCATATATTTTCCATCTTAGAGGATGATCGGAATGTCATTTTAATATTTTCCCCCTACTAAAATAAAATTTTAATTAAGGCTAAAGATATATTGCCTACGGAAAGCTAAACTGTTTAAAATTATTAACTGCTTGAATACTTGTTGCTATACTACAAGCTGCCATAAAAGAAAAGAAATTAAGTACATGGGGGATTAACGCAATTTTGAAAGCTGCGTTCCCCTCCCTCCTCCTTTTAGATACGCCTAACTGAGCCATAACTATTTTTCTCCACTCAGCCAGACTCCAGCTTTGTGGCTTTTTTAATAACCTGGCTTTTCAAGCTTGTGCCCCCGAGAGCCTTTTCATTTCTGCCGCACTACCTACAAGCAAATTTCTTCCAGTTGCTCAACAGCCTAATGCCTCCCTTTCTTCGTTGTTGAAGCATTTCATTGCAGTTTCATTGACGGGGAGGTGTTCTGTTACAGTGGAATCAATAGCTCAGGGCTTCCCAGCACACCGATTAGCTTGTCAGTCAGAGCCTGGGGGAGGTAGTGTAAATCCCAGAATACCAGGGGCCACCAGTTTGAAAAGTAAGGAATGCAAGGAGCCCGCATGGGTTTTTCTACCACCTGTTGCTCTGCAACATGTGCAAAGTGTATTAACTTCTTTGCTGCTACATGCCTTAAAGGTCAACTGTGATAGAAGGTTTAAGCTTTTGGAATATTTTAATTCATTACAGGAATCAACTTTTACTGATTTGCAACAAAGAGCGCCTTACAAAAGGCGTGTTTTTTCGGTGGTTGGGCTTTTTGTTGGGGTTTTTCAGGAGGTTTGCGTTTGGCAACATGTTGGTTCCTCTTTCAGCTTTTTTTTTTTTTTTTTTTAAATCAGTACTTCATCTGCTTCTTAATTGTGTCCCAATAGAGACCAGTTTCTATAGCAAATGTGGTTCCTTCCTGTGCCCTCCCTTCCACCACAACAATAGTATCAGTTTAGATGATCCAGGCTGTCACAAGGGTGATATTTCTTCATTCAGCAGTTTAGATTTGAGGAGGAATGAATTATGAAATTTAAAATTGGAAAACTTCTGCTATACATATGCTTCCAGTGGGGGACAGGTTCCTCATATTTTGGAGACATGAGTAGAGCAGGGCCAGCTCCTTCCAGTCCTTTTAGGGACTCCTAGTACTGACCACTAAAAACTAGAGAATCTCAAAATTTATTTTAACACATTCAAAGGGCCATCAAATCACCTGAATTTTATTTCCCTTCACCCACCTCTTTTGGATGCTTCTGCTGGGTGGAATCATGTCCTGATGACTGGCCAAGGTAATACAGAGGAATATTGTCAGCATCCGTGGTCTGAAGTGGTGAGTGAGCAATGTGTCTCTGGATCAGCCTCGAGGTCCTTAAATGCTGTCTCTAAAAAGTGCTCAAATTCTAAGGAAATATATGTAACCAAAACTCCTCCAAAGACAGCCATTAAAAACAGAGGCTCAGGCCCTGTGAGCCAACCTGAGGAAACCTTATTACAGACATTTATTATCCAAAAACCACGTCACACATGACCACAAAAGGAAATTCTGTGCTTAGATCATGAAAGTCTGTGCTTTGGAAAGGTTTCACTGTCACCACACTTGGGTTTGCTCACAAAACCTCTACAAACTCACCACAAACCACAAAGTAAACCTGCACAGTGCAAATTGTGCTTATTAACATAATTCTGCAAAATTAACTCAATAGAGCCTTTTTTGTTAATTTTGTTTTTAAAGCATGGCACTTGGATTTTCTAACTAATAGCATAAACAACAGCTGGAAGCTCTGGGCTGTCCAAGTGGATTTCAAAGTTTGGATTGAAAATATTAATCTTTTCAATAGAGATTAATCTTAGATTCATGTCTTTCCAAATATGAGGAATAAAAAAAGTTTACATTAATTTAAGAGCTCTTAGTGAAATGCCCTCTGCTTTAGAAGGAAGAAAGAATCCAAGCTGTTCTTTTTCCCTTTCACCATTAAGTGTAAGCCTGCTTTATTTTAAAAATATAAATATGCACCCTGATCTTTTACTTGTGTTACTCCAGATATTTAGTTGCTTAAACAACACACCAAAATTTTGTAATACTATAGACCCTGTAACTTTCCTTGCAATTAATAGACAATTAATAGGGAATGCCCATAACAGATCTCTCTTCTTTTTTCCCCCTCTTCCCCTCCACCCACTACTAGTCATGCTGTTAATTCAGCAAATTTAGTAGTCTTGTGTTGTCAGAACAAATCACTCCCACTCAGTTATGAATGTGGTTACTCAGCAAGACTGCATGTTGAGAATTTAGGGGATGTTTTTTCTCTCTGTTTCCATCTTTCACTTCTTTTCCTCCCCCTGCATGCATTGTAGTTGTGAACATCTGAGACGGGTAAAATTGCACTGGGTGATTACTTAAATTCAACCTTTGACTGCAGAAAAATACTCTGAGTCTTGACACTTCACCAAAACCTCTCCCTGTGCTGAACCAAAGCTCTTGCAATAAAAGCTCACGGTCGTACATCATTTCCCCCATTTTAACCAGTGACTGCAATTAATTATTTCTTTACCTTGCACCTTATAGACAGTTACCTCAGGCATCTGAAAAACAGGTCTGCTACTTGTAACCACTTGAAGCTTCTGTCATCAGAAGGGGATTACCCTTATTAGTTGTTACACGCGGGCGGGCGCACGCGGGGACACACGGACATTATATTCCAAACGGGAACGCCAGACCGCCAAGCCATCAACGCCGGCCTGGGCCTGGGGAGCTGCAAACCCACAGGCAGGGCAGGACCCACCCAGCACAGCCTGGCCTGGGGTTTGCACTGACCAGCAGATTTGCCAGGCGGGGATCAGGTTTCAGTGCAATTAAAGGGCTCTTGCTAGCTGCAGGCTGGGAAGGATGGAACCGCGCGGTACGGTACGTGTGTGTTCACTCTCACACTGTTAATGCCCCGGGTTTAAAAAGAGTGGATAGACCAGTAAACACTTTCACAGACTGCTTGGGAAAACATATCAAAACTAGGGAAAAATAAAATGAGAAAGAAAAAGAGGTCATTCATAGGTAAAGTGGTATTGCCTTTCAGACATATTATTTTTGCAAATTATCACTATTTATAAAACTCGTTAATGGATTCATGAACAAAAGCTGTAAAATATTCATGAGCTTTATATAGGCGTGGAAGTTTTGTCTGAACATGAAAATACACGTGCAGAATATACACACACAAACAAAAAGCATGTATACAAAGAGGTATAAATGTCACTCCCATCCAGCTGAGAAATCTGCTAGATGAACCCACAAATAAACCCACATTGGAATAGACTCTAAGGGCATGGTGTCCAAATGATTGTGTATGTGGGCATCCAACCACATTTTTAATAGATAATACTTCTGCACATAAAATTGTTTGTCAACAGGGTAATATCCTTTCTTGGGCTCATTCTCTCTGTCCCCACACCTAAAGTCCTCTCCACACTGTGCACTAAAAACTTGTTTCTGCTAATTGGTGCTGCATAAGCTAGGTTATACATTTAATATCCAAATCAACACCTACAGCCATCATGACTTCATGTGTTTGGATTCTGTCCTAACTGGCAGTAAAAGCTGTCATTAGGAGCAGGAAACAGTATGAAAGACCTTTCACGGCCTCTTTCAGCATGCAATGTCATCTGTTACCATGGGTTGTATAGTACTGATGGCTATAAATGCCACTATGAATGATGCAATCTCCTATGTGATGATGAACTTGAAAAAACCTTTGTTGGATTTGTGCTTAAGGTGCTCATATTCTGGTTATTCATGAGCATCCAAAATGTTGATCACCAGCCGGGTGTTTCAGCAACCCCGGCGGCAACGCTACAGAACTCACGCACAGCCCTTCCTGTAAAAGATGGCACAAATAAACTCACTTTATACATTCCGTGAGAGTTATTTGTCAGGCATGTCAGCTGCGCCTCATTTCCCTAAATTTTGCTGCCTTTCCTGGTGGAAAGGTTTAGAAATAAAATTTGCGGTTTCCCTTCCTTTTTTAATTTTTTTCTTTTCTTTAATGATAGCGCTTCTCTGTCCGGCCTTCCAGCAATCATTTTGTTCAGACCTTTCCATAAATCCATTTTGAATACCCAATCCTGTTCATGTAAACTACCTTATCTAGCAGGGGTAAAGCAATTTATTTCCCGAATTTCAGGTGTGAGGCAAAGAACTGGGTGAGCTCCAAGGACAGGGATGTGGAAAGCTCCCAGTGGTCTGGTTCAAAGGGATGTTGTGGGCATGTCCCTGTCACTGGCTGCCAATGGCTCTCCATCCCAGCAGCTGCAACCCTTCCTGCACAGCCACGGGCCTCTCTCAGGAAGCAGCTGCCAATCATGCTGCATTGTGTGGAGATTTTGTGCTGCCACAAAATATCCCCACCGTGGGCTCCGGTGAGCTCATCACACGTTTTCTTCCCTGTAAATAAGTGGAGCCTGAATTTCAGCCTCCAAGGGCAATGATGTCAAGCTTTAACCCACGAGAAACTAAACTTCAGGTGTTGAATTTTTGCTTTCTTGACAGTCAGATTTTGTGACTCCAGAGTGGTTAATTGTTCTTATTGGTGCTCCATAGTGGATGATCAAAAAGTCATCACCAGATGACCAAGAAGTCATCTGGTGCTTGCAATCTCCTCAATAACTTCAGACCTTCCTTCTGAAGGATAAGGTTGTAAATTTAGCTGCTATCCCTGAAAGATTTTGATGTAAAAGGTGCAAAAGTGTAATTAAGAAGACTGGAAATGAGTCAGAAATGTAAACACAGATAACAAAGCCTAACTGCTGCAGAGAACAGGGAAATAAAGAACATTTAGCTGATAGAAACAATGAAGAAACTAAAAATTCAGACACTGCACTGCCTGACATGCAACATTGTGAAGTTAAGGATTGTGGTCATAGTCTGTAACATCTGGAGTCCATCAGACTTTCAGCACTGACTTTGGAACTCCACAGTTCCATTATCTGTTAGTATCTTTGTGGAAGATACAGTGATAAATATAGAATTTTATAATCTAATTTTATTTTGTGCATACCACATGGGGTATAATAGTTAGGAATCTCCATTAATGCATTTTCTAAATATCCTTTTTTTTTCTAACAAGAATGACTGACAGTGTGAAACAATTTATTAACGTTAACTATATATGAAAGTAACAACTTGGAATAGCAGAGAATCTTGAATATATGGGAATTTTTAAGAAAGAGAGCACATTGAAAAGAAAGCCTAGAGAAGAAATGACATGCAAAAAAATGAAATGTAAAGTGAGAAGCTGCATGAGACAGATGTACTCTATTAATCAATGTTGAAATAAGCATTAAAAAATGGGAGAGGTGAGTGGGCTACTGAGATGCAAGTAGCCTTTTCCATGCCCCAACAGCACAGAGCTAAACCTTGGGAGGGCTCAAAGCTAAGGGATCATGTCACACTCATGGCCTCCAGGACCTTGCATGCTGGTGCTTTGGAATAGTGGCTGTGATTTCAACCCCTCTGAAGTCACATGTGAAAATCTCAAGACTGACTGCACACAGACTAGGCAGGCACATCTTCATCTGTCCCTCTCTGCTAAATATGACAGCACAGTGTTCAGAAGCTTTATGCTGTTTAAGATACACTTGCCTCTAGTTGCCTAACCTTAGAAATATCCCATTCTCTTTATTCTTCGCCAAATCAACAGAGATGCTCACAGTCTTTCTTCCTCTTACAGGGAGATCACGAAAAAGGCAGGTCCACAGAATTTCTTGGATGGGCTGAATATGCTTGCCCAGAAACACTAGAGATTTCCCTGTCAAAACCTGGAGGCTATACTGAGAAAAATAATAAAAAAAAGATTAGTGGAAAGGGGGTTTTCAGGTCTAGAACCAGAGCCTTGTAACAAGGATAGCCCCTTTTGTTCTCATCTCTTTTAACTTTCTTTTTCCCTCGTAACAGTTGCCCGGTGGTTATGAAGAGCTTCAGCCCTGCATTTCAACTAAGGGGCCCTTCTTTATTCTCTCAGAAGAGGGCTGTCTCAAGAGCACCATGCTAAAGTGCTAAGTTATCATCGGGCCGGGGCTTTCGTGCAACTGTTTGTGTGTGTGTGAAACAAGCTCTCAACATGTTAGTAAGAAGCCTTTAACCCAGATTACGCCACCTCTCTTTCTATAGTGTTCTTTTAGGGCAGAGTGTGAAAGGTCACCCTCTCAGGCTGGATAGCAGCACTCAACCAATTACAGTGCACCAGTGTTTCCACAAAAGAGAGTTTCGAGCCCACAGCTACAAAAGATTTTACGTGTCTGATTTTCAGAAACACAATTACAAAGGGAGGAGGCTCGCTTATGTCTATTTTCGGGCCCTGAATGATTTTTTTGTTTCAAAAAAACAAGAAAAAAAAGAAATCAATTCTGCTTCTCCAAAGAGGTCTGAAAAATTGCGGCCAGCCCAGCACCGATGCTATTTAAAAAGCAAAACCTCTAATCCCTCAGGTTCAAGTAGGTGTGATTCAGGAGTCCTGGAGCTGTGAAAATAATAGGATGGGTTATCTGAGTATATGATTAGTCTGGCTTTATGAAAACAATATTTACAGCAAGTGATATATAATGACTTTGAATTACACCTCTCGTTCCTGACACTTTGAAAATTGTGTATTTCGTTTGCACAGATACATTTTCAGGCCTATGACACCGGCTAAAATTTTGCCATTATCCTAAATGTAAGTTCTTCAGAACTCTGCATGAGAATGAGCCAGCAGCCAACGTCCTTCCAACAGGGATTCTGAAGCCAATACAATGACATCCATGTTGTGCATTGTATCTACAGGGAGCTCACTGCAAATGCAGTTAGAGGAAAATCCTTCTGGGCTTTAACCATCCTAAAAGTCCTAAGGCAGAGAGTTCTCTATTTAACATGGATACTCAGTTTCTTCCTTAACTCTCTGTAGCTAAAGCTCTCTCATTATTTAGGGGGGAAAAACATCTCTGAACTGCCTCAAAATTGTGTGTCTGAGTATTCAAAAGACAGAGGATTTAGGCCATCAGCCCCTCCTAGTTAGTTCCCAGGGAACACTCCATGGCTTTCAGCTTAATTGTTATAAACATTACAATGAATATTTCAAAGCTATCTTGGAGTGTTGAGTACCTGCTGCAATCAAACCAAATAGGCAACCTTGAAAATTGCAACCTGGAAATCTTATTTCTAGTAAGTCCATCACAATGGCACCTCAGCACATATTTGGAAATTTTTGCATTTCTCCCCAAGAAAGAAATATATTCCCTAGTCTCTTTCTTCTGGACCCCTGAATACCCATTAAAAGCACAGAAATTAAGTGTCTTTTGTAGACAAAGGTGGCAACTAAAGGAATTGAAAAAAGCATTATATTAGAATTCACAGCAAAATATTCCTGGGATCACAGACTGTAGATGCATTGCTACAACAGCATTTATTTGAAAAATTAGGACAGGAAAGGCAAAGTTTTATTGTATGTCATGTAGAAGACTAACAAAGTCAGAGAAAAAAAACCTAAAGACTGGTGCTATTTATGTCAGGGCAGAAAACAAAGTCTATGGGATTCCTGTGAAGCTCCTTGGAGATAAGAGCCACCCATGCTACAAACTCCTTTGGTGGTTCTGGGAAAACTGGTTAAAATTCCTGTACCTCGTTGTATGTATCTGCAAAATGATTACTGATGTAATTCTAAAATGTGTTGTGAGGTTTACTTGCCAAGTTTTGGAGATCCTTGAAAGAGAAGAGCCAAGTGAAGTTTCACACCATCTCACAGAAGATATATGCAAGATTTTATATGAGCCTATCTACATGCTCCAATATGGATTCCCCACAGATAAAATTTAACAGTGCTTGCTGCACATTTCCAGCAATGGTCCCATGTCTTTTTCTCCTCTTCCTCCATTCAAAGAACTGTTAAAAGGCCGAGAAGAACTGTTGTGCAGATGATACGAAACTAAAGAACTTGTGGTAGGTGTTACACATTTTGGTACCATCTGTGCTATCTAATCCCAGCCAAAACAGTCTCCTGTTCCTATGTAACTCTGAATCTCAGTGGGAAAAGGGGGGAGTAGTGTGACTGGCTCAAACCTTCCTGTGTAGGAGTATTATTATCAGTGTTTGCAAATTTTTTCCCTCTTTATAACTACCATAACTCTTCCTTAAAACCCCTCATCTGGCTGCTGGCCTACTACAGAAACTGATCTATCTTCAGAAAAAATGGCTCGTGTTGGTTGGTTCTCTTCTAGTGTGTTGGAGGGAATCCTCACCCAAGAAAAATTCATCGCTTCACACCAAAAAAAAATCTTGGTTTATGTCCTTATTTTCTCAAATTTTGCCGTCCTTTGGGGTCAGGAACACAGAAAACATCCTGATGACACATTTTGTAGCACAGCTCAAGACAAGTATTTCCTGGAAATTGTTCAGGATTGAAACCACTTGTGGTGGATGTTTCCAGACACTGATGCCATTACATCTTCTCATAGGACCTGAAATTAGTTTGGGGTTTGTTTCATTCTTCATTTTGCTTTTAGATTCAATCCATACTCTGATCCATTCACAGGGAACTCGCTCTTCCCTAACAGTTTATGGGAAAACCTTTTTGTGCCAGGGCCTCACACATGTACACACATTAGTCATCCTGTATGTGACACACACACCATCTTGTCATCACTGTCAAACATAATAAAAGTAAGGCTAAAACACTTAGACACATATTGATCTGCTTCTGCACCTCCTGTAGAATCCTTAGTGTAATAGACTCTTTCCACAGAGCTCTAACATGGGCAGCAGGCTGTTTCCTGGAAATATTCCCTTTGGAAAAAATAGAGGAAACATCTGATCTCAAACTTGTCCATTGTCCTGCTCTTCTTCTGCTGCCACATAATCCTTGAGAACCTATGGCCTTCACCAGAAACCCAAAGGAGAATGATTGGTCTCTCATGACTCCTCAGAAGGCTGGTTCATCTTCATATTTCTGTATGAGAGAAATATTTGAAAGGACCTTGCTAATAGGAAAAAGAAAAAGGATAGATAAAATTAAGAAATTATAAATCCACTCAGTCACAAATCCCATGTCGTGCCCAGTGTGGAATGATGCTGCATTCTTCATTTTGTAGTGCTGTGTCAATTCCTAGCAATGGAACATTCCTTCATGGGCAGGGAATAACCCTCTTTCCCAGAACTCTACTTCTCTGTGTTGTCAATATGCATTTCCATTTTAGTCCAACACACCTGTTTATACTGAAAGCCCATGCAAAAAATATTCTGTGCTATTTCATTCATCTACTGATTTTTTTTTTTAAATGCTACTGAAAGACAGGAGCTCTGGCAAATTACATAAACTTGATTACTGTAATTGCTGTCAAGACAAACAAAGTTTGCCTTGTAATGAAGCAATAGATGTAGCACTGTAGTCTTTCATTGTGCTTCCAAGCACCACTTTCTTTTTGTACCTTATTGCCCTTGGAAGCTGGCATTTGCAGAATGAACTTTTTCACAAATAATCAGTATGTTTGAAACAGATAAATATACAGCATCATTAAAAGAGTAACTTCCAGCATCTGCTTACTGATTCCTTACCTTCAACCTACCCTCTTCCCTTTAGTAGTTTTTTTTCATCTCTGCACTTACCACATAACCTGGAGCAGATAAATGCATGCTCTATTTAATCTTATTAAAGAAAAATCCACTCAACTATCTTATAGTTAAGTACAAAATCTTAGCTCCAGAACATAGGTTTTGCCCAGGGATATGGAAGAGATACCAGTGCTTTATTCAAAGATAGATTGGTCTCATTGAGACATATGGTCAACCTGCTAATAAGTTTGTACGGAGCAGTCCAAATTCAGGGGAAAAGTTGAAGACTTTTATTCTTTTTTTCTTTTTTTTTTTTTTCAAACATAATCACCCAGTTTGCAGGAAGAGAGGTATTTACTGTGCTACCTTTGAATTTTTTTTTCTCTCTGGTGAGTCATGGGAAATATCTTGTTTTTCATCACATCCGTCTTCTCAAAAAAAGAGGTGAAAAAGACATAAACTCTTAATCAAGGATTTAAAAAAATTATCTCTCCTTTGGTTCAATCATCAGTAATCCTCTGTATAACAAAAGCAGATCAGGTGCCTTTAACAAAATGGTATTTCTAAATTACCCCGGGGTAATTCAGAATGGTAGGTATTTTAATCTCTACAATCCCTAGTATGTATCTATTTATTTTCACTGGCTTTTGGCACCCACCTGGCAAGAATCCAGTCCCCACAGCAAGAGAACTATCACGAGCTTCAGAGAGGAACACAGACAGTGAAAGAATGATCAAGTTAATTTTTTTTAGATTTGGTTTCTGCTGGCATCTAGCTGGCATGGACACACACATACAGATACACACACACAACAAGTAATACAAGGCAAGAAAAAGCAAGGCAAGAGGAAGAGGGAGTGAAACTGGAACACGATACACGTGGAGAAATCCCAACAGACCCACTACGTTTTATTCAAGTTTTCTTGTTTTCCCAAGCCTCTCCAACTGGCATTACTCCACTGCAGAGAAGCAGAGGAGATAAGAAAAGCTGAATGGGAGCAGCAGTGCCCTGATTCCAACATGAACTCTCTGTTTAGGGGTTGCTTTGCCATCCTTTTGCCAAGTACTGTTTGTGTGTGTGTCAGTGTGAATGAGTTGTCCAACAGCAGAGACATCAGTAACATCAGTATTTATTCCATTGTTTACAAATCTCAACAAATTGTTCAGGTTTTTGTAATGTGGTCATTAAGTTGGTGAAATCCCCAAAACTTAACAAATAATGTTTTAATAGCATAGATGGTCTTCAAGTAGTAGAGGATTCCAAACCAGCACTGGCAGGCAGACTGGGAAGTAACATTAAATACAAAGTGACCCTGGTTACTTTGGTTAATTAGAGGAATTAAATAAACCAAGTGGTTCAAGAGGGGCTGACTGAAACTGCTGCATCCTAATGGAAAGCCTGGGAGCATTTCTGTGGAAAATTGTCAGGGAGATTCCAATAGTGACAGACTAAACTTGAATGAACAATGTTAGGATATTGGAGGGGAAAAAAGGAAAATGGCCCATTGGAACGATGTGCAATCTATAGAGCAGCTGATGCTTCCCAGCACCAGCTACCAGCTGTAGGACTGGGATGTACCTTTGGTACTGCAGTGCCAGAAAAGTTTGTCACCAAATAAAAAAAATTCCCCTTTCCACCAGCGTGGAAATATTGAGGACTTAGATTTGCTCAAATCTCAATAAGAGATTTGGGAAAATAATAAATTTCTCAATAAGAAATCTCAATAAGGAAAGGAATGGCAACAAAAATACAGAACTAGAAGAAAGGTGAAAGGAATAAACTATTTCACGTGTCCATTCAAGCTAATAGATATCAAGAAGGGGTAGATATCAAGAAGGATTTAAGGAAATTGAATATAGTTGAGCACTAGACTAGAGCACTGTGGTACTGTGAGGCACTAGAGGCTGACAAGAAAAAGAAGGACAGGTAAATTTTGCCCAGATTATTTCTTGTTCCCATCCTAGCACAGAACAGGACTAGATAATCTCTTGAGGTCCTTTCTTGGCTTACTCCTGATGGTTCCATGGTGAAACCTAGGAAATGTCAAAATTACACATGTCCATACCTCATTGTCCTCCACACAGCATGAGCTCCAGCTGGGAGGAATTAAACAGCAAGAAAATTCTCTCTGCTCTCAGTGCTGGCACCACAGCAGCTCTCAGGAAAAAGGAAGGCTCAATTCCAGCAGAAGTGAGGCTCAGTCTCTCCTACCCCAAGCACGAAAAGGCTCCTGCTCCTCTTGGCCATGGTGCAATCTGGTTATGCACACAAAAACTGGCACAAAATCAGTGCATGCGCTACCTGGAAACTTGGCTACCAACCTGCAGCAAGTTTCTGCTGGCCATGAGTCAACTGGCTTTTTTTTTTTTTTTTTTTTTTTTTTTTTCAGAATCTTATACTCTGGATAAAAAGTGGGGCAAATTTTCCACAGGGCAGCAAATTGCACAAAGAGAGCCACCTGCCAAGTTTTATTCCCACCCTTCGGAGATGGAACACTCTTTTCCATTAATTTGGTCTGCAATGCATGAGCAAAGCAAAAAGTTTTTACTGTAACAAGCACAGATCATTTCACTAAAAAAAATTTAGGAGGCGAGAAAGTGCTAATTTCCGTGCTAGAAATGCAAAATTTCAACAAAAATATTTGAAGTTTGGGTAAGTTAGAAGAGAAAACTGAAAAAAGGTCATGCTGAAGGTTAGTTCTAAGCCATAATTAGAAGGAATAATGTAATGTAAGACTGGAGAGAACTTCCAAGGTCACTTAACCCAGCTCTCTGCTATGCATCTACATTGTGTAATCCCATTTATAAATTCATTGAACTTCAAGTTAAAACTAGTTCCATTATTTGACTTAACTGCACCTATTAGAAGGCTTTTCAAGAATGTCAGCCTCTGACTAGAAATCTTCTTCTAATTTCCAATTTAGATTTATTCACCATCAGTTTATCCCATTTGTTTGTGTGCCAGCACTGTTTACTAATTTAAATAACTCTTTTTTTCTCACTTCTTTACTTCTCTGATGTTTTTCTAAGGAAAATCATGCCCCATATTCCGCAGAACTTGTCCTGCTAATGCTATTTAGCTCATTGGACATTTGATGTCTGCTTTGTACCTCAAGAAACAAATAATGCCTACATTTATGTGTGTATCCATTCAGGTGCACCTACTGCAAACTGAGTGCAAAGGGACAAACCTACAGGAAGCAACTTTTATACAGGCAAGTTATTTCAGAGCTGACCCCTGCAGACCATTTTTCTGAAGGTTTAAGTATTGGTCACTGCACCTGGCTGAGTCTCCTGTGATCTTCCCATTTTTCTGTTCCTTGCAGCAGCGCTGACACTTTGTGATGGCAGAACTGCTTTTAGTTAAAGGAACCAAAGGTGAGCCCTTTAGCAAACAGCTTCTGGGAGCAGGAAAAGGACATCAGGAGCTTATCATAAACCTCATTAAAAGCAATTCTGCTCTGCAAGGCTATGGAGAGGGAATTCTGTATGAGAGAAAACAGACAGGAGGGAGTAAATGGGTATGAGGCTTGGCTCAGCGCTCCCAGCTCTATCACTGTGTGGTCCAGTCAGGATAGATGCTCCTGCACTCTGTTACAGATAACAGAGGCTCTTTATAGCTCAGATGAGAACAATCCTTGAAACACAAAGAGGAAGGAGTTCAAAGAGACTGAATTTCTTGGAGTACCGAATCCAAACTCCAGCTAAGAGCAAAAGAAGGGCCTGGGGAATCTGGGGACTTTGCAATGATAGTTTAATTAGACGAGCCTTATCTGTACAACAAATGTGGCAGCTCTCTGAAAAACTCAGCTTTTTGTTCCTCACTTAAAACTCTATCACTTTCCCCAGCACTGGAATAGCCTTTTGCCTAGTAACAGGCACACTGCTTCTGATCCAGACAACATCCATGCACTGAAACTTGAAGCACTGACCCCATAACGTGCAGCATTTTTCATGTAAAACTAGAAAATGTTCTAGCATTTAGCCACCAGATAAAGGGATCCTTTCCAAAAATGCTTAGGAAATGCTGTATTTAGCACATGTATTTATAGCTTATTATTTTACATATTTGGTACCTATCTGTCTGGACTTTCTTTTAAAAAATGTCTTATCACTGTTAGTCTAAATAAAGTCTCTCCAATTGCTTCCCATCATTTCTATTTTGCTATCCAACTGAGTGCTGTTATCTGTGTATTTCAAATGTTTGTTTAAAATTATCAATATTTCTTTGTAAAGTTTCCAGGGAAAAAGGAGAAAAGCCTTAACTCCACTTTCTCATAGCACAAGAACAAGGGCAGAATCAGTAATATTAATGACAAAAAAGAAATACCTTTTATTTAAATAATTTAGTAAGTTTACCATCAAAGAATATCACTGAGGTTCAAATTAAAAAAATATCATGTAGGAATGGGCATCCTCCAGGGCTTGATGGGAAGAATGAAGGACTGCTATAGTTTTTTATAAGTTTTATATAGTATTGAGGTCTTCAAGAGGTTTCCAATCATAGAAGCACAGAATCATGGAATGGTTTGGGTTGGAAGGGACAATAGAAATCATCCAATCCCAAGCCCCTGCCATGGTCAGGGACACTTTTCACTGTCCCAGGCTGCTCCAAGCCCCATCCAGCCTGGCCTTGTACACTACCAGTGATCCAGGGGTAGCCACAGCTGCTCTGGGCAATCTGTGCCAGGGCCTCACCACCCTCACAGGGAAGAATTTCTTCCTAATTTCTAATCTAACCCTGTCCCCCAGTCAGTTTGAAGCCATTCTCCCTTGTCCTATCACTACATGACCTTGTAAAAACTCCCTCTCCAGCTTTCTTGTAAATCCTTTGGGCACTGGAAGGCCTCAAAAAGATCACCCCAGACCCTTCTCTTTTCCAGACTGAACAATCCTAATTATTTTAGCCTTTCAATCAGTCAATTAGCTACCATTTAGCTGTATACAATTCCAATGCACAGATTCAGATTTCTTTACCTAGCAGAGGATTGTCTTCATTTTTCTCACATCGTGATCAATGCCATCAGCCTTAACCTCCAGAGTTATCAAACGTGTCAGAATCAGTTACCCCGGAAACATCCTAGGTGAACCTGTATGACAGACAATGCTTTAGTTTAGATACTTTAGGCAAAAGTAAAGATGTTTTCTTTTTCCCAGTATCATTCAGAAAGCTCTTAAATTGGAGAGGGAGATCGTGCTTGAATTGGAGAGGGAGATTACTCCCAAGTTTGCCCATCTTTTCTTTTAGGAGAAGAGGGGGCCAGGGTAAGAAACTTTCCTTGTGTCCACAAACAAACCAGAAAAGCCAGGAAGATCATTTTAACTGAGCAAGAGAACTATTTGGGGGAAAGCAGGAAGCAAAGGGGCAAGTCCATCATGGGCAAGAATAATATGTTACACACATGGTTAAGAGAGGAAAAACTCTCCTGCTCAGGTAACAGCTTCCAATTCCTGGCTGTCCTGCACGAATGGAGGTGGGAGCAGCCTGACACACTTCCAAGTTTGCCCATCTTTTCTTAAAGAAGAAGAGAGGACCAGGGTAAGAAACTTTCCTTGTGTCCACAAACAAACCAGAAAAGCCAGGAAGACCAGATGGATTTTAACTGAGCAAGCAAACAGTCTGGGGGAAAGCAGGGGACAACGGCAGATGCATCATTGGCAAGAATAATATGTTACACACATGATTAAGAGAGAAAAACCCTCCTGCTCAGGTAACTGCTTCCTATTCCTGGCTGTCCTGCGCGAATGGAGGTGTGAGCAGCCTGACACACTTCCACAGGCCAAGGCACCAAAGGCCTGGGAAGGGCCGGGCTGGGCCCACCCTTTCTGGAGCCCAGGTGAGAGCCGCCTGCCAAGGTCAGCCGCGCAGTCACCAGGTGGTGTATTTAATTTAAAAGGAGCGTTAACCTTGTTTACACAAAATAACACCAATATGCAGAGAAGCAGTAAATCCATTGTCGTTAAACAGCGGGGAGGCCTGGCTGTGCTGGCAGCCTGCCCGCCCGGAGCTCGGCTGGCACCCGCCGCACGCCGCCACCGCTGCCCCACCACTGCTGCTGCTGGCAGCCCGGCGCTTTGTGCCGTGCCCTTTCTACCCCTCCGGTTGACTCTTTACATTCTTGTCAAATATATTTAGAACAAGAGGTGTCCACTTGAAGGGAAACATTTGTTAATCGCTTAAATGCAGGAGCCTGGCAGCGCTCCAAGTTTACATTTATAAATATGTAGTATCTGTTTCCAGCTAAACAAGGAACTCCTGACCCCCCTTCACCCGCAATCCCGCAAATATATATACATATACAGGAGGGAAACTTGCTGGGGAGGGGAGCTGGAAATGATGAACAGAACCAGCCTGGCTGCGGCAGGGACGGTCCAACCTCCCTCCCCGCTGTCAATTTGTTCTCCGCCTTTGTCTGCGAGTGATGTAGATAACAGCGCAGAAAGAGGATGATGTATCTTTAAGTAATGAACAGATTAAAGTTAAATTCCTGTTGACCGAGACAGTTGTGTTGACATTCCTGTTGTTTACAGGCAGCTGTCTCTACTAATGACACTTTGATAACTGGAGTGAGGCTGCTGTTGGGCAGGGGGATGGGGGCAGGCAGAGTCAGCCGGGTTAAAGAATGCTCTGTTTAAAACCCGGTCATCCAATTAAACATTAAAGCTGGATCAGAGATCGTCGGGCAGCGGTGCTATTCGGGAACGGGAAAATTCTGGGCTTCTTTTTTAACTTATGCTCAGATTATGTGGCTTAGAGGTCAGCCTGCCCCAGTTTGCTAGAGGATGCGGAAGATTCCAAGAGTACTTAAAATAAGCCAGAAAGCAGTAAACTCTGTCAAGCCATCCGTGCACTGCCATGACATGGGCAAGCACACACAGAGTTGCCGGCGGCTGGTTGGGACTGGGGTCATGCAGAGGTGGGGCAGCCTCCCTCTCCCACAGCTTTTCAAACAGGCGGAGAGAAAGGATCTGTGAGCATCCCACTACTGCAGCACCTCTCCTGTGATCCTCTGCCATCTCCTTCCCTGAAAAAAGTTGCTTTGCAGGGCACTGGCTGCTGCTGGAGATTTGCTTACTGCTTCCTCCTGAATTAATATGTTTGCCATTAACAGCTCCCCTGTTTGGCTGCAGGCTTCTCACCAGCCAGGACTGCACTGAAATCCTGGAGCCTGCTGCTGAAGTCCTTGCTCAGGTCAAATTCCCAAGGGGAACCTGTAAAGCCCAAGATCTGCCAGGTGATAAAGTTTAGACGTGTAAATAGTCTACCAGATACCGTCCTCTGGTGAAAATTAAACAGATGCTGAGGCACTCTCCCAAATCAATGCCCAGCAAAGATAGCACAGCCCATCCCTCTGGGTCAGCTCAGCCCCACGGCCTTTGTATCAGCAGAGTTTGGTCCTACTCACACCAGAAAGCAGCTTTTGAGCTGCTGAATGCACCTGACATTATGTTACTGCCTCAAAGTTTCCAACACTCCAGAGATCCGCTTAACATGCAGATGCTTCTTCCTCATCTTTTTTGTTAACGAAGCCTAAATTTAAGGCCTTTAAAACAATGTGATAATGCCTCTTTAATTCTAAATCAAATGCCACATGCTCATTAACTATAAGCATTCATAGAAATAAATGGATTTATTTTTGAATTTATGAAGTCACTTTAATGGACTTCAAACTCCAAATAAAAGTACTGAATAGGCAGCATTTCCTGCCATCACTAAAAACATCACTGCTGCTGTAGTGGAAGCACATTTCATGCAGCAAGAACACTTAGAGTAAACACAAGTTAATTTCAGTGAGTATCAATTAAAGGGAATGTACCCTGCTAAGAAATATTATCTGCAGATTGATTGATCCAGACAATTGATCTTTTATTGATCCAGACAATTACAAATTGAATTTTTCTAAAGGTAAAACCATCAGTTTGTTCGACATTTTTTCCTCAAACCTGTAATTTGGAGTGGGAGGAGTGCATGAAATATTTTGTATATGGAAAGGCACAGATATTTCAGCGTGAGAGATAGAATCCCAAATTTTTAACAGCGCAGAAAATCACCATTGATCTCCAGAAAGAGAAGCCTTGACTTTAAGAAGAGTCATTTGCACACATGCCTGACTTAAGCCTAATCCTCTACAAACAGCAGCCTGGGGGCCATCCCCGAGCCAGGTCGTGGCCAGTTTCACCTTTACCAGGCCAGCGGGGTCGCACCAACCCCATTTCCAGCGGGAGAGCATCCAAGTAAAACCCGGAGCTGCCACAAGAATCAGCACCGGGGATGAGGCAGCATGAGACCCCAAGTTGTGCCGGGTTTCTGAAAAGGTGACAGCCCCAGCTCTGGTTTGTGGTCACCTAAGGATGCTCCAAGACTTTTCCAGGTGCGAGGAGCGGAGCAGCCGTGAATTGCTGTGCGCATCCCGCCGCTCCTGATTATCACAGTTCTGAGCGATGCCCCGGCCACAAAGAGCAGCCAAAGAGCCTCACTGGCACTGGGAGGGATCTCCTGGGCCTCTGAAGTGTTCTGGGGATCCTCCAGCATGAAAGGTTCATTAGCTATTGGAAGTTAATATTAGCATCAGAATCGGCCATAGCTGTTGTGGTCAGAGCTGCTCGGGAGATCCCACACTGCAGGTTCCCATTTCCCGACCTGCAGAGCAGAGTCCAGCCAGAGTTTTCCATTTGAGTGATTTTCCAATAGGAAATGGGGTTTTTTTACAAGCAGGATACTTGGGGGGAGGGGAAAGTTAACTGAGCCCCAAATTGCTGTTTATCCATTTGGTTGTTGGAAGACAAGGATGATTTTTTTTTATTTCTTTGACCTAAAATCACATATCAATTTGCTGAAATTATCTACCTTGCAATTATTGCAAGGTAAATCCTTGCAATACAATCCTTGTATACTCAAGGCCTTATAGGAAGAAAATTCAAGAAATACAACTTTATTATAAGAAGAGAGATTTAATAGGATTTAATTTAATAAACTCTTGAAAATAATAAATCTGTTTAATGCGGAAAACCTGCAAAAATAATTTTCTCGATTAAATGTTTAAGTATTTCTTTTCCAAGTAGCCTCTTTCTTTTGGAATTCAATTCTACTCAGGAAATACTAAATAATGCAAATGCTCAGAGAGCCACAGAGTTTCAGGTCAAGGTAAATTTTTTGCAGTAGTTCAAAACAGAAATTTCTCTTGTCAAAGACCAAAAAAATCCATCCTTCAGTGATTCTAACATATAAAGGTGATGATAGTTACATTATTTTCTATTATTTGCATCCCATGCTCTTGTCAGGACCAAACATACAATTTCCATGGCAATCGATGTGATTTTTACTTTTTTTCTGGCATGAAGTGAATTAATACTCACTGAATTGAAATGAACTGGTCTTTGATCAAGTGTTTTTATCTCTTGAAGTCTGTTCAGCAGGAACAGATGGGGAGGAGTTTGAGAGTCAGATACAAGTTTGAATAAGAAAATGAATTATTTTACTTTGCAAGAAGCTCCAGTGGAAGAAACTCATTTACCTACACTCTTCCACTGCTGGGCTTGTCACGCTGCCCAGAGAGGGACTGTCAGTAACATCATCAGTCTCCTTAATGAGCACTTTTTTTCCAGCAAGAGAAAAATAAAGCTGAGCCTTTTAGGGGAAAAAAAATCCCACAGATAATCCACAGGGTGGATTTTTAATCCTGTGCTCTTGTTTTCATTTTCTGAGGTTGTTGGGGTTTTTATGTCTTGGAAACTTAGACATCAAAGGCAAGTCAGAATAGTTGGACGCTTAACTAATTAATTAGCTTTGGTCTAAACTGCAAAAATATAGACTGCAAATTTCTTTCACTCCAAAACCAAAGGCAACACGGAAAAACATGAGTGGCCAATTGAAACAAAGCAGACAGGACATTAGCACTAAAATAAAAATTCAGGTTCTGGAGGAAAAAGCAATTTTCAAATTTATTAGCAGGGTAAGATTCTATAGCAGTGGAGGCAAAACCTGAATTCCAAAACACACCTGGAATGGGAAAACCAGCACATTTTGTAAATATTTTACTAGTATGTTCTTAGTTTCCATAATGCGCTGGTAAAAAAATTCATTCTCTAAGCAATATTTGTCAGAATTATTTCATCATTCAAGAATTAGTCACCAGTTTGATGTTCACTTTTGCTGGTCAGTGGGATTCCAAAGGCTGAGGAGGAACCAGACGACAGCAATTCCATCTCAATTCAACTGTCAACCTTCCCACTGAACCTTGTACATTAGTTGGGGTGTTAGTTAGATTTATTGTGCTGCAAGACAGACTTTTCACACGAGAAAATGGTGTCTTGATTAGTACTGAATGTGCATCATGAGAGATTCCTTGGATTACAAAATAATGACCAGTTTCTAACCAGCACTCCTGTGTCTTTTACCTTTATAACACTATCAACCAACTCAGTTGACACAAATTACCTCATTTTGCCTCTGACGCATCATTTTATTTCCATTTACCACTGACTTAAGCACACATAATTACTAACTTAGGTCACAAACAAATGTGATGGACAAGTTTCACACTGAGCAAAATGTTTTATTACATGGCATTACTATCCACCTAAGTTAATTAATTAAAATTAACATAAGCTGTTGGCTAATTGCAGCCCAGGAGAAATTCTACTGCACCCGATGGTACAACATTGGAAAATTATCACAATATTTTAGAGCTTGACAAGTTCCAGTGAAAAGCTGAACATTATTAGAAGCAGGTTATCATGGTAAATAGACCAGTGCTGATTTTCAGCATGGAAAATAGATGCCTTCAGCTTTGCAGTTGGTGCAGGAGCAGCAGCAGCAATGCTGCTGTTCTGAACATTTCTGTGTTTACATTGCAGTACAAATATCCTCTAAATAAAACAGATCCTTTTGCAGCAGTCTGACTACAGCTGGTGCAATAAAACCTTCCTGATGACAAAGGCCAAAGAAATTACATTTATGCCAAGGAAAAAAAATTATGCAAAACTCTTTTGTGAGGAAGTGAGGAAGGGGAAAACCAATCAGTGCATTTCATGTTTGTGACTATAAGGCCCAGGGGAGACTGCTTTAGTGACATTGCCTAAACAGAAAGTGGCAGCTCCATAAAGGCATTTAGGAACCTAATTCTTACCTAGGTGCCTACCTGCTCTTTAAGTTGATGGAAATTTAAATCCTCCTGTGACCTGCTTTCATGGCCCTCCTTGGTGATGGTGGCATTTGCAAAAAAATAAGGTTTTTTTCCCATTTACCTGAAGTTTTTAAAGAAATAATTAAACGAGACATGGATCCACTTGAGGTATTTTGAACACCTAGAATTAAAGAGGCCAGTGAGAATCCCATGATCACCAAAACCACCCAGGAGCTGCAATGGAAGTGGAAGATGCTGAAATAGCAGCACCTTTGATGGTCATGAGACACCTCAACTGGTGCATAGAGAAAAAAATCTGTATTTTGAGTTTTCCATTGCAGGCAGTCTGAGCAGCCTCCCCTCATGCTGTGGTGCTGCTCCAGACAGGAATTATGGGCATGTAGAGATAGTTTGGTGGCTGTAATGAAAGACAGTGAGTGCAAGCAGAGAAGTCATATCTTTACCTCCTGAGCAGGTGTCTGTGGCATTTCCCTCTCCTGCCAGAAGCCCTGGCCTGGCCAGCCCCATCCTCTCATCTGCAAAAGGACTGTTTTGTTTCATTAGCAACAGAAAATCTCAGAATAACTCCATTTAGAAAGGGTCTCACGTGGCTCCAAGCCTGTCCGTCCAGGCTGGTCCAGCACCAAACTGCAGCACCTGCCTGGGGATGTGCAGGATGTACCCACAAGGTCTGTGAAAGCTTCCAAGGCCATTTTGCTGGAAGCAGCTTCTGTTTTAAGAAAGGCACTACATTTTTGTTCTGCTAATGCAATCTTTTAGTTATCTGCTGTCAAACGTATAATAATTCTGGCTGTTTATATAGCTGCTTAAAACTAGCACATAAATTTCAATTAAACAGAAAAATGCAGAGGAGGGGGAGGCTGTGAGGTTACCAAGTTTATGGGAATGTATTAATCATTGACCTGGCCAGTGTTTAATGCAGTTCTTTCTCATGTTCAGTCCACACTCACTGACCAGTACACTCCTACCTAAATGCCTATTTCTGCTTACCCCAAAGTCACATATCAAACAAAGAAAACCACTGTCCCTTTGGCTTTATTTGTAGGCAAAAAATACCCAGTATTGATGTGCCTTTCTGTATTTTTATTTGCTGTTTTACAACCTTATAAAAGTCTCTTTTTCTACCTAATACTGCTTTTTAAATGAGTTAATGCTAGAAGAAATCAGAATGCATTACCTATATCATCTTTATTGCCTGCTGGTGTTTTGGTATTCCTGGGATGATTTCACTTCCTAATGAACCTCCAAGCCTGAGACAGTTGAGCCATCTAAGAAATATATCTTGGTTTGGTCTCCTACCCCCTTGGCAGGCTGTAACTTGTGGCAGCGCTGAAGCACAGCAACAATTTGGGAGGTTACCATCAGCTGACTCTGCCCACAGTTTTGTTCCCTTATTTGAGTCTCTTCCTTCTTTCTCCTTGTCCTCAGCAAACACCAAACTTTATATGCGTTTTGTCAAGTCATTTTTTTTCAGGGTAATGCCAACAGTGCACAGGGGAAAGGTTTGGTTTTCATGTAGGAATGACTGAGAGGATTTCCCCCAAGCTGGCATCACCCCTGCAGGCTACACCAGAGCGCTCACCCAGATCTCCACCCTACCCATGGAAACAGGGGCAGTGTCAGCTGCCTCCTGGAACAGCTGAAATAATCAGGAAAATTTCAGGAATAACCCGGTGAGCAACTTAGAATTGGCATCCATCAGGGTCACTGGCATCTTCTTTGCCCTTTTTTCACTGTACCTTGGCAGAAATTCCAATATATATACATATAGTATATAGTATATAGTATAATATGTATTATATATTATTTATTATATGTTTATTATTATTTATTCTTGAATTTTCCACTTAACACGGAAGACTTGCACCAAGACTATTTGCTCTCCCAAAACTGCCTAGATTAGCCCACTGCCATGAGCATGAGATGCAATATGAGGATTGCAAGCTGAGGAAGAAAGACTCAAGCACAGAAATGAGAAGCAGGTTGTCTTGCCTAATGTATTTCTAATTCTATTTTTGTTCCTGTTTGATTAGGTAAATCCCATAAAAAGTTAAGCAGGAAAATAGGTAGAGAGATAGATAGATAGATAGATAGATAGATAGATAGATAGATAGATAGATAGATAGATAGATAGAGATAGAGCAAATAAACAAACAAACTCTACCCTGTTTGGTTATTTTCCTCACAACAAAAAATCTGAAATATTTTATTCTAAAGGTTGGTGTATCATGATATTTCTGTTCTGCTCTCTCTGACTATTGTCAAAAGTAACCCTGCAGGTTCTTGGTTGAGAAAGTAATATTCTTTGTCTTTCTAACAAAGGTGTTAGCCCTACAATGTTGGGTCAAAGGGTTGCACACTGACCTGTGAAGGGGAAAAAAATCTCCCATAAAATTAATGTCTTTCAGAGTTACAATTATTTGCAATTATCTAATTCAGCACAAAAGGCAAACACGATGTCACAGGGCCTTTGATACTATAAAAGGTTCTTTTTGTGAAAGGCCTTTGACCCCTTCTAATCCACACACCAGGTATTGCTGACTTAATTGCCTGAAATGTAAATATAAATTGCTGAAGGTGTCTTTCTGCTAATTTTATTTATTGCAATTGTTTTTGAATACGTGTTTTTGCACTCTGAAGTGTTCTTGTAGCATTTCTGTATTATTTTAATGAGCTTTGCAGGGATACTTGTAGCTATATAGAAAAAGCAATTACTATTGTGAATTTGATAACATTTGCTCAGAAACACACATAATGGAGGGAACAGTACTGACTTCTTCACGTGTTCTGCTTGTATATATGCATGTGTGTTCTGCAGGAAAATGAATTATATCTTCCTGAATATGTCTCAAGAGTAAAATTTTTAACATTTAAAACATGTGCAGGCTTCAAACTTTTAATCCCTGTTGAAAAAATGAGGTAGTTTATGCTATTGCTACAATTCTTTCTTTTAGACCTCCTGTCCTTTCAGTCCTTTTAATTCTTTGGCATCTTATTTAGTTTGGAGCCAATAGCATCCCTATATTACCAGGCAAGTGTAGCTTACAGAGAAATTGAAGCTGATTTCCTGTGACAAAAACTTAATATAAAATTGAGGTAGTGAAATAGCTAATTTAGAGCTACATGTGTAAAAGAGCAAAAAGAGAAAGAGAATCATGAAAACCTAGTGAATGAAAGTTTCTCAATTTTTTTTTTCCAAGCAAACATGTGCAGTTTCCCCTGCAGCCTTTGCAGGTATCTGTCCTCTACTATAAAATGTGAGTTTGCTGCTGTGAATATTTCCTCATCCACATCAGGATTTTTTGGTAATCCTAGTGAAATAAAACAAATAATAATTAAAAAATAAAACTTGCTGCAGAAAGCTTTGGTGCCTTTTAATTTTACATGGTATTTTAGTGTTGCCAATTAATACGCATTCCTCTCACAGGAGTCTAAAAAATGAGCAGGAAGAAATAAGAATGATTTTACCACCCTAAAAAATCTGACCACAGATTCACACTAAAATGACAATCTCAGCCTAAACAATGACAGGCATTGTCTCGCAATAACATCTGAAAATGGAGAAGTTGCTGGCCTGAGGTGAATCTCAGGGCAGTGAAGACAACCAACTTTCAAAACATTATTAGCTAACATCAATAACTCTATCTTATTAAAATCTCCAATGATAGCACACATGAAATCACCTTTGTTAATGGAATACAAATACAATTGCTGAAATCAGGCTGGCTCCTGCTTCAGAAAACATCAAGCAGGGGGTTTGGAAGAGGGGGCACTCAAATATTAACACTGGTCAATGACACAAGTGTTGGAAAAGAAAGGAACAGAAAGAAGGAAAGAGAAAGGGTGGGGGGAAGAAAGGAAAAAGAAAACTCCAATTAGAAGTATCCTGGGGTTATTAGAGATAACACTGCTCATATCCAATTAAGATGAAAACCATTTTACCAGTTTAATGTGCCACCTCTGGCAGTTTTGGTTTATTAGTTTTATCAGACTTCAGAACTGGAACTCACAGTGATATGTATGCTGTGTACTGGAGAGATAAATGTTAAGGCTTAGAGATTAATTAGTAGAGAATAAGATGCTTGAAACGTCGTCTCTGAACCGTCGGCAAACTACACTTTCTTGGGGAAAAATCCTCATTTTTGAGGCATTCCCTTTGCAGGGTTGCTTTGGATTTTGCAGCAGGAAATTGCCTACCTGGAACAAGATGTGTTAACTTGCTTTGCTGCCCATACCTGCAGGTGGGTCAGGAACATTTGGATGAGCACCAAACCACCCCTCCCTGATGGGGAGGAGATGCTGATCTCAGGGCAAAAGCTGAGAGCTGGGTGCTTTGGAGAACACACAATCTCAGCCCTCTGATTCACCTGTTGAACTCCAGATCTTTTCAGTTTCACCAGTTCTGTCTCATCTGGGGACTCCGGGGAATCAAGAAGGCAAAAAATAAAAATTAAAAAAATCAAACACATCATTTCTTTAATAACTGATGTTTCATCAGCCAAAATTATGAGAGAACATTCATGTAAAAGCTAGGAGGTAAAAGGGAACTCTCTAACACAATATGAACCTGGACCCAAGAATAGAGATTAGGTGGATGAAAAAAAAGGAATTTGATTATTGTGGAGGTGGCAACTCATGATTGCTTTCATAGTGAATAATCACTAGAATAACTGTGAAATCACCAGAGTAACATCTGTGCTCTACAGGTCTCTAAAGACTAAGAAGCATATTTTTACAAAGCAAATTCTTCCTCTAAGTGTACACAACTCTCCTACAGCATTTCCACAACTTCCTCCTCTGGGTGGATCAAAAGTAGCTTTTATTAATTCCACTTCCTAACCAGAACAAAATTAGCAAGTTTGAATGAAATATGGAAATTTAGAACAGAAGTCTTTCCTTTTTTTTTTTTAACTGAATTTTAAGCCAGAAAAAGCACTGAAAATTGTTTGAGCTCTCATTAACTTAGAATATGAAATGCAGCTCAGTTCTTAATTCTATTCAAAACAAATGTCCAAAAATGTAATTATGTGAAAAGTGACTGAAGAAGTTGAGAAGTTCTCTTTTCCAATGTCTGTTTGCAGTCACTGTATCATGCCCTTGATTTATTTAGGTTGCAAATCTCAGTTTAACAACAGAAGAGTTGGGAGGGGTTTGTTGCAGTTCTCAGGAAATAACTGAGAAATGGATTTTATCTTCTTGATCAGGTGACTACTTTGAAAGTTTTAATTGGCTTAATTGAGGTGAGCTATAACAATGGGATTACAATCAATCAATAAATAAACAGCCTAAGTCAAGGTTGCTAATATTATGGAAAATCCTGCTCCTAAATATCAAGGAAGTCATACCATGGAGTTCACACAAGCAGCATTTATGCACAAGCTGAACTATAAGAAACTTTACTGGGTTTCCAGCAGTGAAACTTTGAAGTTGACTACCAGAAATCACAAGCAGTGAGGTTTCTTGAAGAGCACTGCAGCTTCAGAAGTAAACACCTTTACACACATATGTATGCAAACATAGAGATATGGATTGTTGTTACATTTCTTTATCAAATCTGTTTCATGCATTTATTCACTCTCTAGTTCCAACACCTCAAAAGAATTTTAAAATCTACCACAGGAGTACAGACTGGGTAGAGAGAAGGTCTAATCCCACTAGTGCCACCAATTTTCTCTATGAGCTGGAGAATGGAATCCAAAACAATAAAACTCAAGTACCATACAGTCATGTAGCCTAATGGCAACTATTACACAGCACTTCAAAAACATTTCCATTATGAGCATTAGCATTATATATTTTATGAATTACTTACTATGTTGTGATGGTTGATGCTCTTATGTTTTCCACTTTTAGGTTACTACAGATCCAAAGTTTGAGAAACTTTTCCATGAGTGCATTTTCTTTCCCTGTTAGGAAAAACAAATACCAAAAGCTCATCATTTCCTTGCATTGTTAATCAATATATTTAATAACTTAAATGTGGCCTCTGATACAAATAAAACTTGCATTGTAGGATCGCTTTTAGGTATTCTTGAAATATCTAATGAATTAATTGTGAGATTGAACCCATCACACTTATTTTCACCATCTTCAGCATTTGTTGCACTGCAGGATAGGCTGCCCCTTCTTCAGAGCCACATGAAAAAAAAAGACCCTGAAAAATATCTCTGCTTGTTTAGTCACTGTGATTAATCTAGCTGAAGGTACATGAACAAAAAGAGAAGGGTCTTGAAGTCAAAAGGCCCACAGAGTAGCTGAATCTCTGATTGACTTCAAGCAATGTATCCAATTAATGTCCCCCTTCTGCTAAAATCCCTACAATAGTTTCCCTATTTCTCAATCTATTTCTCTCTGAAAGAGTTTCATGTCCACCCACATATAAGGCCCATAATTTGTGGCTAAATGGCAGCTGCAGCTCAGTGCTGGAGGCCTTTCCTCAAATTGGTCTTTAATTGGTATAATCAGGAGCTTGAATTATTGGTTCAACCAAAGGAAAAGTATTCATTCGAACCAACAGGATCGCTCGCTCTTTTTCTTTTAAATTAGCAATAAATTAATGACTTTTCAAGATGTTAAAGAGAAACTAAAACCTATGCACAAAAGATGGGATTCATTAATAAAAGCCAGTCGGTTTCATTCTCATTAAGGAGAAGAGCATTTAGGCAGCGACTTAAAGTCTTAAAAAAAAAAAAATAGCTAGGGAGAAGGAGTACAGACTTGGGTGGGTACAATTGAAAATCAAGATAACTTGAACCGTGACCTGAAGAGATCATCAACCTAAGAGGACTTTGGGCTGGCTTCCTTTATCCCATACAGCCCCTTTTCTTTTGCAAATTCTGCTGGATTGTGACAGTTTTTTTTGTTTGGGTTTTTGGGGTTTTCTGGTTTGTTCTAAAATGTCAGGCGCCATCTTTTAATCCTTAAATGTAGCTTGATAAATTAATTCCAGAAACTGAAAGCAGTTGACAGGTAGGAATTGGATCAGCCATTTCTATTATCCTGAAATGGACTCCGCCTCAAAAGCAAGCTCCTGTAAGGGCTCAGGTTGTGTCCTTCCCTCTGTTTATTTAGTGCCTGGTTTTAACCAAAGAACTCATCTTGGTCAAAGCCTTTGGTCTTTAAAAATCTTTATAAATATTCAATATGTCAAAATCATCTGCTTTGGTCAGAAAGCCAGAGTACGTAATATAAACCCAGGACTTCTGAGAGCTTTTCCAATAACCATTACTTACTTGGGACAGTTAAAATTAAAAAGAAGATGCTTATAAAAGGCAAGGCCCATCCCTTCCTCTGAAGATTTGTAAGCAATGCCACTCCTGGCTACTGATTTGGGTAAGGGTACTTCAAGTGATGGTGAGGAACCATTCCCTAATAAATGCAAAGGTGTGGCTGTGGACAGCAGAACATTGGCCTTGATCTCCTTTGCCAACACCTACCTATGCAGAGAGCTCAAAATTGAGCAAGTGGGGAAATAGCAGCATTTCCTTTCTTCCCGGGATCAGCAGGGAGGGAGTTGGGCAGCTGTGAGCTCCCTCTCTGGAGGGAGCTCCCTACTTCATCCCTTGTAATTAGGGATGAAATCCCTTTCACGTTCATTTTCCAAGCAAAATCACGAGTGTAGAAAACACAACAACTTTGTTTGACTGCATTGTAAATAGGCAAGACTTTGCTATTACATGTCCAGAAGGCTTTGCAACATCTAAAGAGTTAACAGGATTAATATATTCTATCTCTTCACACAGTACAGCTTCCCGCACCGCCAGGTAGATTTGGATCAAGGGCACGGACTCAAGAAAAAATCCCCATAAGAAGTTCCATGGACTCAAATACACTTCCCCTTAAGTATCATCTCCTCCAAACTAGCTAAGCATAGAGCCAACTCAATTCCGTTCATGTAGCTGATGAAAAGAGCTGCCCTGTGCTCCAGTTTTGTGTAGAGATGGAAATCCTGCAGTCCTGGAATGGAAGGGACCTTCCAAAGTCTCTGCAATGAGCACAGACCTCAACCTCGAGGCAGGATTTGCTCTTCTCCTGTCCAGATGTGATCTTACTCCTGCAAAGAGCTCTGTTACAGTAAGGAGAAGCTGAGCCCTTGTGTCTGGAAATCTTCAGCTGCTGTTGCTGCAGACGTCAGCAGTGAATTGGAGTTACCATCCGTTTGCTGATTATATGGGACAAAAGAAGCAAAATTACTATCTACAGCTGAGTCATGTGCTTTTTAGCTTCCCCCTTTGGAAGAGCAATTTTTCAACCACTTCTTGCCAGGTCTCAATCAGAGCCCTTCTTAGCTGGAATTACAACAAATAGGAAAATAACGGTGCTTACAGCATTTAATTATCATGGCTGAAATATCATTGTTGTCTCTCTTGGCCCAGACGTGGGGCTAGAATTCCTTAAGGTGACATTTCCATTGCACAATGAAACATGTTTTACATGAGATTCCTTAAAACCCATCAATTATGCATGCTACAAAAACTTTTTATTGTACTCCAAGGACATGATCCAAACACCAATTGTGGTTATTGGAGATCCACAGGACTTGGATCATATCCTAAATCAACTCTATGGCCAGCTATCAAAGTAATAGCTTTTTTCATTTCTGACTAGGCTCTTTAAAGTTTGAATCTTTTTCCTTTACTGTCTTAAGAATACAGATAAAGTCCCTTACTTTATGAATTGTTTCCCCCCTTTTTTTTCAACTCGGTTAAATTAGCAAAATTTAATAATTTTTGTAATATAGAGTGATTGACTACATGGGTGTGCACATGTGTAAGCCATTTCCAAATGTTTGTAAGGTCACAAAAAAAAGCCCTGTATTTTTACATGCCTCTTATCTTTTCATTAATTAAAAACAGGATACTCTGTATTAAAAAAACCCCACAGGTTTAAGAATATTAGCCACGTAAGTAGCATGAAGTATGTTGGTACTTGTGCTTTTTACCCTGGAGTTTTATTAGAAGTGTGAATCCTGTCCAGAGTAAAGGGATGTTGTAGTCTCCTTTCCTTCAGTGAAGTTTGACTAACTTGCTTCACGTTTTCTCCACTCATATGTTACCACCAGGAAATTATTTACAAGCCTCTTATCAAAGTTCTTTTGACACCTGAGAGAGTTGTGAGTTATGTTGACACAGCCCTTCTGCATTTATCACCTTGTCATAAAAGTTCAAAAGATTGGCAGAGAAACACCCAATAAGGGAGGAGTATAGTTAATGCAGTGGATTAGCCATTGCATTTTTTTTTTCCCTTTTCCTTCCCCTCCCTTTTTAAATTTGAATATTTAA
The DNA here is from genome assembly GCF_027579445.1 of Ammospiza nelsoni. Lineage (NCBI taxonomy): Eukaryota > Metazoa > Chordata > Aves > Passeriformes > Passerellidae > Ammospiza > Ammospiza nelsoni. Next base: position 4,871,030 of record NC_080646.1, on the reverse strand, counting down.
CACCAAGAGAGAAACCCGTCCTGTTTTTCAGCTGGAATAACAGCAGTTTCTGTTTCTAACCTGGGAAGAATGTGATGGGGATTGAAAAGCACCCCTGTCCTATTGTTAGACTCCCCCAGCACTGATCCTTGCTTTTAACATCATAATGAAGGATGCTCTTTAGTGGATTATCTTGAGAAGGGATTAACTCCTTCAAGACTTCTTAGGAGGCAAGGTGTTTTGAGCCCTAAATACACACCAATTGCCTGCTTAACTTTTCATCTTATTTTGAAAACTGCCCAGCTGGAATTCAAATTCTTTTCCATAGAGCTGAATTTTCTTAGTAGCAAAGTTTGAGTCAGGGGCAGCAGATGCTAAAAATAAATACTGTTCATTTAATCGCGTGCAGCCCAAATGTTTCGGAGACTTTGCCGAGACAGGCATGGCAGGGTAAGACTCAATCAAAACTTTTGCTGCAAATTCAGCAAAGCTTTAAATTCTGTCTCTGTCGCTCAGGCACATGAAATAAGCCTCCTTGGCCTAACCTCTCTTACAAGGCTTTTTTTTTTTAACACGACAGAGAGACATAATATAGTCATATAGGTAGATATAGTACAGTCCATGACACTCATATAGATTTCATTTTTAATTTGTATTAATATATTACTTTAACAAGGAATTATTGGGAGTGCACATGGATGTGCCTTGTGATATTTATGCTGTAGTCAGAGATCTATGAACACTCACAGAAATGTGCACACATAGAGATGAATACACACGTATGGGTACATACCCTGTGTGTCACTCACAACCCTACTAATAAACACATATATACACATATATATATATATTTGGGGTTTGGCCACTCTTCCTTGGCTTTCAATATCATTATCAGCATTGTTTTATGACACATTTGCTGTGAAATACAAAATGCCTAGTCAAAAAAAAAAAAAAAAGGCACCGGAAAGAGGAGTAATTGCTCTATAATTTATAATAAAGTGGCTTCTTCAACCTATGCTTTTTTATCTTAATAACCATTCATTTGTGTCTGCCTAATTTATTGGAAGTGAAATCTTGTATTTTTTCCCTCAGCCAACCTTGTCTCCATTATTAACCTGCTCCTTTGTTTCATATTCCGCTTGGCAAGGAAGAAGGGAGAGTAGCCCCACATTTTTCTTTCTTTCTTTCTTACTTTACCAAAAACTTGTGTCCTACTAGGTTTGAAGAACTAAAAATCTTCTTTTTATTGACAAGGGATTTTTCCATTTCTGTAGGATTGGCAGAAAGGGTGGAGAGATTTGAATATCTTTCACAGAAAAGCAGAATAAACTTTTACTTTGGAAAAGTTTTTCCTCTTTCAAAGTAGGGAAGTTCTCAACTTGCCTGTTTTTCTCCCCCTGTTTTTTTTTTCCTTTCCTTCTGCACCTTCTGTAGCTACAACATAGATAATTTGCAACTTCATAAACAAGATTTTTCAACTTGATATACCCAGTATTACCCAGACTGGGACTTGAGAAAGAGTTTGCTAAAAGTGACCAAATAGATGATTCTGAGGGCAAGTGAACTTTCTCCAGTTTTAACAAATGGGGAAGACCCAGGTGCACTCTTATTGTGAGCTAAATGAAATACCCTCTTATTCATTTTCGTAATAATAACTGTATTCCACAGACTACGCTTTAATTGTAAATAATCCCCCACATTCTTTCAGTGTAAACTCTTTAAGGAGTCATGAATTTTATTTATACTCTCTCACTCTTTGAGAGTCTTTTGTTTATTTGCTGTTTAGTTCTTTGTGAAATAACACTCCCAGAAGAAAATCCCCCTCTCTGCTTAAGGAATTAGCCCAGAGACAAAAGCAGGGAATTCTTTAAGCCTTGTTTTGTGCTAAGAGAAATGTTTGACATTTCTGTGGAGAGGTGTTTAGTTTGGATTCATTAGGTCTTAGGGACTCTTTTCTCTTTTTTGGCCTTTCAGTTTCTGTCACTGTTTTTTTTCTGTGTTTGGTAGACTGAAGAGAATTTACCAATGTGTAATTAGGTTTCCTACATTTGAATAGCAAAATCCAGTTGTGTTTTAAATAGGCAAGCTAAGCATTCCCCTCAACCAGCAGGCCCAAACCTGAAACCTGCTTTGTGAGCGGACGAAAGGACGGCAGAAGGAAGAAAAAGGCTTCCCCAAGGTTACTTAATGCTTGAAACAAACACCAATAAGGCTCCACTGGTGCAATGCCATGGCTTGTAGCAAAGGGGGAAGCTGTGGGCTTGGAAAACACAGTTTCCCTTAAAACTGGCCCTTGCAATGGTAAAAACATGTGTGTCGTATGTAACACGCTGCTGCTTCTTCCTCGGGTTTGTACAGATGGGAATTTATCAGCACCAATTGATAGTATGTAATATTACTTTCAACCAAATATAACAGCTTTGTAAAAACCTTCCATCAAATTAGAATCGTTAGCTCAGCAGAGCGTATTTAAGCATTTTATCAAAAGCAACAAAATAGTTGATCCAAGGGCAAAAGTATGAGGCAAATTAGCCTGAAGTTGCATAATACAAAGCTTTTATTTTGGTTATAAAACACAGGTAAGGCTGCTAGGAGAGAAATGGGACTGCAAATCTAAAACACAAAAGTAAAGCTTGGGTTTGTAATAAGAGATTAAGAGGAAGCCAGCCACTGAAACAGCTGTTTTGACCATTTTGAACTGTTTATGTAGGTACTAGCGCTGGGCTGCTTTTCTTTTGAAAATGGCAGAAAGGAATGTGCTGGCAATCTCAAATTTTTTCTGCCCAGATTCTTATCAAAGTGGGAAAACCATCCAAACTGATCGTTCCTTAAACAGTTTCCATTTTCAAGCAGTCAGCAAATTTCTAGTGAATAAGGATTTTCTTGAAAAATAAAATCCCAGCAGAATACAACTTGAAACCTTGTTCTTAGCCAAAGCTGTGCTTGTAGGTAAAAACAGCCTGAAGTTTTCCATTGGGAGTGTGCAACCCAGTGGAAAATCAGAAGGTTAAAGACCAAGCAGAATACAAAAAAAAAAATCAGCCCTAGAGTACACACACACCATCCCTGGACATTAACATGGCAGTTTTACCAGATTTATCTTTGTACAGAAGCTTTACCTCATTTCTCAATCTTCTTCTTTAAATGTAAAGGGCCTGCTAAAGGACATTTTTAATAATGAGTCCCCTACTTATTTAACCATTTCATTCAACATTGCCCAGATTTATTGACTGTCAGGGCTTTCTTCCTTTTCTGTTTTCTCTGGGACTTCCATTCTGGGTGAGGAATGTCACTGTTGAAAAACAATGTTATTTAGCTGTCTTTTTAAAGCTACAATAGTTGTGAACTCCAGATCATTCTTTATTTACTAACTGACTGCTGCCAAATGCACCCAATTCATCTGGTGGAAAGACTTTGTGCAATAGCTGACAAATCTGGAATATTCTTCATTGGTAGATCTGGCAGTAACCACCTGTTGCGATGCCAAACGTGCAGTGTGAAACATATCTGGATGTTGACAGACTTCAGCTCCATTGCAGAGCATCACTGCTAGAACATAAAAGTTTGCTTTTCTGCCTTTCAAATATGCTGAACACCTGCTCCTCTCATTGTTTCCCCACTTATTATTGCTTTTTTATCTTTAATTCAAGTCGTAGTTGTGCTTTCTGGTGGATAGAAGAGCTCTCTGGAGTCTTTCCACCAACTTCAGTGGTTTTGATGCTGCTCCCAGAGGTACAGGTTTTTTGAAAAAGCTGGGTATTCTTTGCACAGCCCTCTGCCTGTATGCACCAAAATGCCATTTTAGACACCAAAGTTTCTCCTGTAACACAAGGGCTGACCTAGAGCCCATGACTCCTCTCCTTGAGGAACAAAAGATGCCGAAGGAAGCTGATGAAAAATATTAACCTGTTTCTGGGTTTCAACACAAATATCTTCTTTTCCACTTAAAACTTTCAGCTGCACAAAATGTGAGGGCCTGAGGTGTTTATTTAGGATTTTCAGACCTTTCACAGCTCCACAGCATTTGGCAGTGTAAGTGTTGTGCTGTGGTGCCATGTGCGGGCACCACAAATCTGAGACCTTTTGAATGGATATATCAGATTTAATACACACGCTCAGGTCTTCTCACAGCAAGTGAGCAAGAATCTACAAACAAGTGCTTCTCAAGAGGCTACAGCTTCCAAAAAAAGTAAGAGGATGACAAAAATGTAAGAGGATGTGGAGTTCTTTTCCCTTTTCCAGCAAGATCTTAAAAGGAAGGCTCAGGAAGAGCCATGACACAACCCCTGCTGTCATACCCAGAACTCCACAGGGACTCATTCAGAGGACTTATTACATATGTTCTTGATGAAAAAAGTACTAGCACAGGGAAAAAAAACACCCACCCAAATTTTGTGTATTTGCTTTCCTGTTCTAAGACAATTTGATGCTGAAAATATTTTTGTCCTGAAATAGGTCAAGGGTAATGCAATCACATCCAATGCATTCTTTCCATTTCTGTAGGCTGTGCTCTATCTTATGTGATCCTACAAGATCCTCCACTTTGGCTGTGAGAAGAAGGAACAATAGAAAATCTTAAGAATCTGGTGCTGATGATATAATATCTTTATGCAAATAGCTAAAGCCACGTCTTTAGTTCCTTATTCTAATTTTAAAAGAAAATATATGAACAACAGATGATACCCAATTCTTATATTGATGGAGGCAGAGGTAGGGATCTGCTTCAGAAGCTTCAATAAGTCATAGATTAATTTTTCATTTCTCATTCTCAATTTTTTTTTAAGAGAAGACTGTAATAATTAATATTAAGGTGGGAAAAAATAAGACCTTACCTTCAAACATAAAAGAGATCATAATTCCATTATTTTTGCTATATTTCCCATGTTCCAACATTTCCTGTAAATCAGTATCCCATTCATGACAGTGCTCATGGCAGAACTTTTAGAAAAGGTGCATAAAATCCTGGATAATTATGGAGTGAATTTCCTCCTTAACTCTATTAGTCAGTAGTTGGCTTCTATCCTGAAGCATAATTGTTTATATCCCTAATGTATGGTTTCATCCTGTGTAATGTAGCTGCGGATGGTCTCATTATCCATATAAGTGTTTAATAAATCCCTTTAATCCCGCTAAACTCATGCCTCAAAGATACTGTATTTTGTGGCAGTGAGTTCCACATGTTAATTAACTACTATAAAAGAATGATCCTAAGTATAATTTTTGGATAATTTTTTCTTAGAAGGTTCGCATAAATTCACGTTGACACCAGTCTTTGCTGTTTCTTCTGTTTCGGTAACGATACCCCAGTCCATCAATCAACCAGTAGAAAACTGGTGTTTTCCAAACAGTTAATTTTAATTGAGTATTTTTAATTATTCATAGAAAATGGATGCCTGCTCTGTCTTCAGCAGAGATATCATCAGAGACAAGGTTTTTTCTTATCTGCTTCATGCACTGAAACTGAAGCAAGACCTGTGAGCCCAATTCAGGTGGGATGTGACTTCTCGGACACCTGGCAGATGTGAGAGGGGACATCCTGCCCTTCTGAGGGGCAGCATCTCCCAATTCCTTGGCAAGTTTTGTTTCCAATTTGGGATACAACAGCCCAGCCCAGGAGACCACCCTGGACAGGCTGTTAACCAATCTCCTGCTCTGCAAAGAACATCTCCTGCACGACCTCAAAGCAGCACATCCTGCTCTGGTAGGGACCACTCAGCTCCAAGCAGTGATACAGTGTTCTACATCCATCACAGCTCTGAAAGGAGATGATATATCCTGGGGAAAAAAAAAAGACTATTTAAGGTCTATCAACATCATATACAGTAGATCAGACACCACTGGACAAATATTTAGGACAGGATTTGGGAAGCAAAGATTTTCAGGGTGCTGAGCCCTGCTCTGTGCCTCTTCACCTCTCCTTTCCCTCTTTTCCCAAACTACCATTTTCATTTCCAATCCAAGCCTCACCCCGCCCATGGAACTAAACTATTTGAAAGTCTAAAGATTTAAGGTGAGCTTTAAAAGGTGAAGGTTGTGATATCTAAAGCACTCAGAGGTACCAGAAAGAATATAGACTGATTTCTAAAAGAGGATTGCAGGCAGAAAAAAAAAAAAAGCTAAAATAGTTTGGAAATTTGCACAAAGAAGTAAAAATTCATCAGAAGACCCCCAAAACATAAAGATTGCTCCTTTATTGTTATTGAATGCAGTTTATTTATACCTTACATTGCAGCATGGGCCATAGCTTTTTTATGGGGAAGAATTAAATTTAATGTTATATTTTCTAACAATTTAAAATGCTGATCCTGCTTTTCTCCATATATCAGCTCTTATTACTCAATAAAATTTTGGGGTGCTGTTTCTTCTGAGGTGGACATCATAAAAAAAATCAAATATTTTATTCACAAGATGGACCAGAGAGGATCTCTGGGTACTGTTAACAAAACCTATCCCACGTTTCCATAATGAAAGTCAGATCTGAGGGGACTTTTAAGTTTTTAATTTGAGGATATTGTTCCCATTATCATTTGGTGGTGTTCTTTTGTTGCAAAATGGACTATTTTGTGAAGTTGGCTGTCACTTTTGAAATGGAAATCATGATGAATTATGGCCCATTTTCCTTACTATGCTTTATCAAGCTCATTAGAGATGATGCATGGTCTGAAGTTAACGAAACAAAAGACAAAAAAGAGCATAGGAAGCTTCTCTTTCTTACATGGATTGCTTACATATGAAATTAAATCATCCTGTTGCACTTGTTGCACTCAGTGGCCACCTTTTATGGGCATATTGAACCCTGCCACTGTGGTTGCAGCTCTCCTGCAATTAGAACACAAAAAACCCCTGCTGCAAAATTTTAAGGGCATAAGTTATCCCAAAACTTCTGTTCCTCATTGTCACTATCTCATTCTACATTCATTTTTACAAGGAATGCATATGCCAAGAAGCTTTTCATATTTTTACAATGTTAAATGCGGAGAAATGTGAATTTGTTCTGGAAAATAAGGTTTTGGAAAATGTATTTCCACTGAAATAACCATGTAACAAAAGATGTTTCCTAAATCTCATAGATGGTGATGCATCTTATCCAACAAGCCAAGATTTTCATCCAAATCTAAACAGCTGTGGTGTCGTTTTCAGGCACTTAATATTTGCATAAACACATTTTTTCCCTTGCAACTTGAATTAATCTTTATATCAATAACAGAGCAAACCTCCAAACAATTGTTTGAAGGGAAGAATTCAGTAACTCTTTTCAATACTGGGAGGAATTCTGCTTATGCATTCTAAAGGAAATCTCACGCCTGTAAAAGCTGGACACTATTTGAACTAGCTGGAAATGTTTGGTAGACATGCTGCCTTATATGGGCCCTGGTTCAGAAAAGCACTTAAGCACACGCTTAACTGTTATCACGTGTTAAAGTGCTTTTCTGGATAGGGATCCAACCCTAAATCTTAGGCAACAGGGCTAATCCAGCACTTCTGAAGAGGCCAGTGAAATGATGCTCTTTGATTTCACTGGACCTTGTCTGACCACTCCACTCAATCAATAGCCCGGTGCTAAAATATGGTACTGAAAAATGGGGAGAAACATTAAATAGCAGCATGGAAAGGCAATGTGCTGTCAAGGGAAGAGTGGCTGTTACTGGCAATGTAACTTTTAATTTGAAAGGTAAAGCCCCTTTTATTATGTCTAAAGTGCCTTAATTGGTACAGTGCCCCATGACTATCTATTGTAATTGTCCACAGGCTGACAAACCAACATTTAATCCAGGAAAAACAGGATTTAATTGCTAAAACATGCTAGAAATTTTAAAGCAAGAACATACATCTGGCAACATGGAGGTGCTGGTGTTTAGCAAGCCATCTTCCAGCTTGTTCCTAGAGTAGATGGGCTTGAGAAGACTCCACTACCTTTCCTTAAAGCTGCCAGGAGGAAGGAGTGTGTTGCACTTTTCTACTAGTTTAGGCTGTATCCACATTTTCCAAGCTCTGCTCCAAAATGAAGTGAGGTTATTATTCAGTGCAGTCACTGCTGTGGTTTTATTTGAATTGCACATTTGCCTTTGTAGGCCCCTGAAAATAAAACATCTTGAAGTTGATGAAAAATGGGGGAAAGAACCTTGTTTGCATTGGACTTGTTAAATGTGAAAAACCAGCGTGGTCATCTTGATAGCTAAATAATGGGAGGAACTGCATGAGGAGGAAGCCAAGAAAAATTTTTTTCTCTACTCCCACCTTGAATGCAGAATCACACAAGCCTCCTTCAAGTCCATTTTGCTGCCTTGGTTCTGTCTAGACTGCGGGGATGAGGCTTTGCAGCGCAGCCCACAGCCTGACAACACCCAGCCGTGCTTGCCAGCCCTCCCCACAACAGCATTCAGGGCTCCTTGCTCCAGAAACCAAGGTCCTCGGGGAGAAAGAGCCTGGCCTTTGCCCCAGCACAGATTTGGGATGTGGCCAGGGCATGCACCTGGAACCTGGATGCTGGGAAGTATCTGCAAATTTCACGATTCAGATACGCCCTCAGCTCCTCGACCTGTAAAATGGGCACCCGGCCTCTCATCAGAGGTCAGGAGCTCTCATCACCTGTCAGAAGCATGGAGAGGTTTATTTAATTAATGTTTATAATGCTGATTCAAGATGCCAGATGCTGCTACAGTGCTGAGCTCTGTGTAGCTACATCAATAGCTAAGGAGGAGGGAAGGCACTAAAGACATGCAAAGCATTCTTAGCTCCTTGCTGATGCAAATTGCTGCAGGTAATTAAGAAAAGCACTACAAAAGAAGGCAGTAGAAATGAAAGCTTAAACGTGAAGAAATAATCACTTTTTTTAGAATTTAAGTGAAAAATTAATCAACTAATAAAAAGAACTTAACGTGTTATAAGCTAACTCACTCTTTTGTAATTGAAACACGTGGGTTGGCCTCTAAATTGCTATGAGAAATAACCAATAATATTTCAATGGCTTTATTTCTTCAGACCTATCATGGGCTATAATCATCTTTGCATGTGTCTCTGAAGAGTGGAAGTTGCTAAATACAGATTTGGAGAATCAAGCTCTCAAAGTGCCTCCTTACTTAGCTGAGAAGCAGATTTTGTCTGGGCTGGGAGGCGTTATCTGAAATGTTCAGAGCCAGAAACTCTGCCAGCATCAGGACTCAGCTTTTCCTATTGATTGCTGCACAGGATCCTACAGACACATTTTGTAGACATAAAGGATCCCATGAGGACATATTAAAAAATACATATATATATGTAATGTAGATAGTAAAAAACAAAACAAGTTAGCCTGGTATCAGGTCTCGCAGCGCAGCATCAATGGCCTCCAACCTCTCTCAGGATATTTTCAAGCCCTGCTCAGCCTTCCCTTCATCACAATGTCAGGCCTGCTTCACACGGCCCAGTAAATCACCATTTTTCTCTGTAATTCTCCACTCAAGCATAGCCCTGTGCAGACTTGTGACATGTCCTAATTGTGCTGAGCGATATCACACCTTAATGACTCGCAATAACCTTTGTTTTATGTCCAGGTTGTTAATCCCTTTAGAAGGGCCATAGCAGCTGTCAGATGAGGTCAGGCATGAGTTCTGATTTTCCACTGCTGCGTTTTGAGCAATAGTTTTTAAAACTCTTGAGCAATTCTCTTTTAGCAAACAGCAAAGTCCAGTTATTTCCCCGCTATCACTGCATCACATACCTGTAGAGGTAAGTAAAGAAGGAGTATGTTTTCAAATACTAATTTAGCACTTGTATAATTACACAGGGATATGTACATTACAAATCTATATTGCACACTATAGGAATAAGGCCAGAAGAGGCTTTAAGAAGTTGTTTGTGCTAAGCAGTGCTTTGAAGCAGAAGCAGATCTGAACCATCCCTTACAAAGTTTGTTCAAGTCATTCTTATAAACCTTTAATACCCAGGGAAGCTGTGGAAATTACTAATGTGCTCCAGTGCCATCAGAAAGCTTTCAAACTGGAATCCTCCTCTTGCAAATTCAAGACATTCCTAATTTCTTTTCCAATTTTTAGTAGACATGAATAATTGATCCCCTTCCTCTTTATAACAACCGTTTAAATATTTGAAGTCTGTTATCATGTACCTCCTCAGTCTTCTCTTTTCTAGACTAAACAAACCAAGTTCTTTCAACCTTTCCTCATAGGTCACTTTTTCTAAACGTCTCATAATTTTGGTTGCTGTCCTGTGGACTCTCTCAGATTTGTCTGTGCCTTGAAGTGAGGGTCCCTAATGCCAGACACAAAATTGCAGCCAAAATCTCACCAGGGGCTCAGGAATATGTGCCACACTCCTATTTCATCCTGGGATGGAGTAGTATCCTACTACTGACTTACAGTCTGTGGTCCAGCTCAAACCTCCCAATTCACTTCTGCAGAACACCAGTTGTGTTTTTGAATTTCCCACTTTTTATTGCAGTAGTTTCAAGACCTCTTTATTGAATTGCAGGTCACTTCTCAAATTTAATAGAATCATTCTGGATTCTAATCTTGCTCTCACACCCTGGCAACTCAGTGCCACCTGCAAACTTGGCAAGGCCATGCTCTATTGCACAGCCCTAGAAGCTGGTGAACATGGAACAAACCAGGCTTAGGATAAAGCCTTGTAGGATCCCAGACCACCCAGTTTGATAGCAAGGAATCAACACATACTCCAAGGAAGGTTTTCCAGCTAGAAAGTTGTTATACTTCCCAGCAATCAGAGCTGGGGAGGGGACGAAATATTCAGATACAGCAAAGAGGAAAAGATAAAACTTTGGAGCAAGGATGCTATAAGACCTTAAAAATAGTAAATTATCTTGCATCTAAATGACTATAATATGTCTTTCTTATTGTGTCTACTGCTGCGCAAGCAAAGCTTAATGTGATGCTTAGATTACTTTAATAGCTTTTGTTAATAAGGCAGTTTTCCCTGCATTTTTTATTTCATTTTAGAGTGAAAGCAGTCCAACCAGTGCAGAGGGGATAAAATCATCTCATGGTTATATCTCTTATGTCTTTTATGTAAGTTAGATGTCTCTTAAGTAGCAAATTGTGGAACATTTGTGGATGGAGCTGTAGACGGAACCTTGGAGAGTGAAGTGCTTTAGCCTGACCTGGGCTAAAGGAGGATGCTTCCCAAAAGTCAGGTTTCAGTTTAGCCTGGATTGCATGGCTGTAGCAGGGAGAGCTTATCCTAGCCAGTGTTTTACAGCTCCTTTTCTCATTTTACAGGGTTTTGCTGAATGTTTAATGCTCCAGACACTAGTTACTTAAGTCTGCAAGGGAAACAGTCTGCGGCTGCTGGCTTAGGTGTCAAGAGAGAAACCTGTATGAAATGAGATGATGAGCATCACTTAGAGATGCTTACAGACTTTCAGTCACATGGAAGGAAGAGTATCTTCTCCCTTCTCCTTGAATATTCTATTCACTTTGCCCTTTTTTTTTCCTGCCAGTATCAGGCTTAATAGAGGAGCTGATTTTTCACCTGACCACAGGTCTGAGAAGTCAATTTGTTTCAGGAGCTTTGATTACATCCAGCAACCTTCCTCCTGGAAATTCACAGCATCCAGTGAGTGTCAGTAAAGCACATCTTGAACTGCATTTATAGCATGCCACAATCTGATTTTGGATTTAAAGCACCAGAAGCATTTTCAGACAGGCAAAAACAGAACAAGGGTTTGTTTGTCCACTCCAAGTACCTGATTGAGGAAGGTGTCTAGTAAAAGGTAACATCTATTGATGTTCTGCAAATATGGAGACTGGGAATTGCCTTAGGAGATAGAAGTTCAGGTGTCTATGTCTAGTCTAGAAGTCAATGAAAGTCTCTTTGCTAAAGCTTCAAGTAGGATGTGTATTTCTCTGTGGCTTCAGTTCACTTCTTACACTTGGTTTCCCTGCCAGCAAAGAGAGTCAGGAGGTGCTCACTCATTTGTCCTACCTGGTTTTTGAGGCTGAGGATGGAAAATGGGGACTGGTAGATAGCAGACACCACATATAGGCTTAAATAAGTATAAAGTACAAGTTAGGAATGCCACCACATAGTCATAGGAACTGAGAAGAAGTTTAACTTTTTCCATCACATGGTCGTATCAGGTCATCTGAACAGTGAAGTAGGTGATCAATCCAGCCACAGGTATATAATTTATACTGAGTGTATATTAAATTAGTCTTTTCTCAGAAAAATTAAGAAATTGTAAATTTGGGAAGAGAGGATAACATGCGATATTGTCAAGATAGTATGCCATTGTTTTAATGTCTCTTTAGGTAAGCAAAAGCATCTTTTCTTTATTTTCTCTTTATTACAGAAATTAAAGTCAGGCTTTCTAAAGTAGTCTGTAATTTACAAATGAGGACTAATTTGTTAATATCCTGAAAATGTAAGCAACACTCTAAAAAGAGTGATTGCAAGGAGCCTGAAAAATGTTACCAAACAAACGTGTTATATCTAAGAAGAAAAAGTGTCTGAAACAGTGAACTTGCAGAGATATTTTCTGGGCTCCTTCTGCTTTGAGCAACACAAACACAATCTTCTTAATCCGCTGCTCCTGCTCTGACATTCCAGCCTCATGCATAGCCATTGGCAAACTTGGAACGTGCATCCAGTGCATTTTTTTGGTTGAAATGCTACATCTGGCTTAGCTGGCAAGTGTTACTATGCCTCTAGAAAGTAAGCCAAAGTGAAAAAAAAAAAAAAAAAAAAAAAAGAAAAGAAAAGGAAAAAAAAAACAGGAATCTTAACTACATGCAGGAAAAGATTACTGAAATATACTGTCCTCTTTGTTTCCAGACACTCCATGGAAAACTGAAACTCCATTTATGGCCTCTGACCTTTGGAAATATGGTCCCAGAGGAAAGCCAGCTACCTAAGAGTTAATGTATGCAGTATACTGTAAGTATTTCATTAATTTGCTTATTAAAAACATGAAAAGCTTTTGCCTCCTTGACACCCAAACAAAAGGCAAGCAATTGGGAGACTTTTGACCCGAGCTTATCAGATGACTGGTGTAATGCTGTCAAACCTTCCCCACTGCATGCAAGGAGGGTCACATTTTAGAGGTGTTTATGACATCCTAAGGTTCATAACGCCTATCTTTGTCAACAGGAGAATGATGCAGGTCAACTGGATGGGTTAATGAGGCTGAGCACGTAAGGAAAAACGTACAAGAGAGATGGATGTCTGAATTAAAAACCGCGATTTAAATAACCTGTAATGCAAACATGTTCTACCACAGGATGGAAATATCACAATTTGCTTATACTTATCATAAACTTTGGTGCCCACTGGAATAAGTAGACAGGAGTTGGCTATTTTCAGTTGTAAGGCAGAACTAGGCAGCTTTGAAAACCCAAGGACAAAAGTGTTGTGATAAACTTCTTATAGTTCTCACAATTTCCTTTCATCCTTTTTGAGAGCAAGAATGTATATCATCTTCTTAAATATCTCATAAACAGTAATTTCAATGAAAATGAGGGGAAAAGATTGCTCAAATAGTTTCTTAGTACAGCATGATCTTTTTGGGGGAAAAAAAACTAGGTTGATCCTAAATTTTGCAACAAAAGAAACAGGCACAGGCTCAGATCATTTAAAATTCATTTAAGAATATTTGCACCAGATCCAAGGAAAAGAGAAGTGAAAAACAACTAACACAGAAAACATTTGTAAAATCTGGAATACTTTCAAGATGTCATAGGCTACATCTACTTTCTCAAGGCAGCTGTGGCCACAGGAGCAGATCAATAGATTGGAGCAGTTGGAGCTGAGGGTTCTTTATCTGCACTAGGGGGGAGATAGAGACAGGACTGCTTTAAACTTGATTTAGACCAAATCCCCGCACTGAAATATCCCAGAGTGTGATTCCAAGCTTTCAGGAGGTCTAGTCATTGGTTTGGCCTCTCATTCCTGCAATAGGAATTGGAGGACATTTGGCACATGCCTGGATCAAAGCCTCCAGTTCAGTTTTCTCCAAACAGAATCCAGATTATGGGCTGCAAAACCACTCTGGGAAGTGAACTACTGCACAAATGGGACAGTCTGGGGGATGTGCTTCAAAACAGCATCACTGCTCTGAATCACAGCACTGATGTGGATGCAGTCATAAAAGCCTCCCAAAAGGCAATTTAAAAACAAGCATCCCAGAGGAGACATTACTGGCAATTCCTGATTCAGTGATAAGCCTCTTTTTCAGGATGAAGAATTTTTCTCTAATAGCTTGATCTTCTGAGTGCACATATTCTAAAGCACTGGACAGCGTGTCCTTAGGATCTAGGCTAAGTGAAACATCTAAAGTAGTCTGACTTTTCATTCCAAATTTCAGCCCACTGGTTGTTTTTTGGTGGTTTTTTTTTCCCTCTCAGTAAGCATCAGCTAAAATGTACAGGGAATAACAATATTCTTTGTGTAAACACTTCAGGGATTTTCCATGTATTACACACAGAAGTCTTACATGTGAATATACAGCAGAATGACATCCCAAAATCTTCTCTGCTGGGAAAATGTAATGGAATAGGTGTACACAGGGAGTTTTCCTGTTCTTCTACATCAATGCTTCTGAACATTAATGAAAAGACCCCTGATTTTAAACTCCTAACAACACCAATATTTTGTTGAACCCAAACATGTCTTCAACTCATTTTGATGGAGGAGTGAGACTTTTCAGGGAGCTTAAGTAAAGGGGTCTAAGATAGGAGAGAAAAAATGTAAAAACAAGATGTTGCGATAATACAATAAAACCAAGACATGTATTCTTGTTATATTTTATTTTTTTTCTTAGAAAACACCAGTGCTTTAAGACAATTGAAAATTCAGAGAGATTATTTTAGTCCCAGGTTCAATGGTGGTTGCTTGGTTGATGATTTTTTTCCTCAAGATAAAGCTATTATTATGATGGTATTATTATCATGATTGTCTTAAAAGCTTTCTTATTCCCTAGCACTTTCACAAATTCTTTCCCTCTCCCTCTCCCCAGAATTAGAGCTTCTTGGAATTTTTAGTACTATTTCAATTATTTGTAAGAAAAACACAATGTTGTTATATTCAAGTTTTGCCTCACAGAGATTTTAGGGTAAAATCATTGCTTAGCTGAAGCAATGCCAAAAATAGAAGGAGTACATCTTAAAAAATAATAATGACAACTTCTAGTTAGTGTGATCATATATGTGGGAATGATTTTTCAACATCTTTTTGATGGTGTCTGTGTGATATCTTCTGAGATGACAATAGACCCACAGAGAGGGAAATTCAGCTTTACATTTAGGATTGGCACACACTCCTCTGCCTAAATTTAGAAATTCTACATATAGATCTGCACAGGAGAGTGTAGAAAAACCCCAGGAAAGGAGGAAGCCTCCCCACTTCAGGTTAATCCAGATAATTACCCTTCAGGTAATCCAGCAGGTCCCCAAAGCCATCTGAGGAGGGAAAAGATGGAAGTGGATCTTGTTGGACCCAAATCAAGAGCTGGATTTGATGATTCTTGTGGGCCCCTTTCACATCAGAATATTTTATGTTACTCTGGGTTTAGAAGGACTAAAAGTAAGATTTCATTTTGTCACCCTTACCTGGCTGTATGATCTCCATCTTGATATTCATCATAAGCCTCTCTACATCTATATTTCCTTAGCAATTAGCAGCATCCCAGTGATATCTTTGGGATCACAACCAATGACTCAGATAGATCTTCACACACCAAACAAATTGGTATCAAAATGCTACACTATATTTCAAAGGTATACTAACAATATTTTCTAGTCAGGAAACAGGGTCAAGTAGTTATCCATATAGATAAAATTAGGTATCATGCCTATATTTATTAATTTTTGTCTTGATTACTGAAACTTCTTCTGTTTTACCCAGATTTCTTTTTCTAATTTCTCTTTTGCAAAAAAGCAAGCTCTAGTAGGTGATTTTTAATTATGTACTCCCAGGAATTTCACACGTGCAATTTCCAGAGCAAAACCAAAATTATACCAAACAAACCTGAGCATCACACAAAGTGAGGTTAATACAGACCAGTGGAAAGTTATGGAAATTCACAGAGTTAATGGTGAAAGAGACCATATGTCCTGTGACACCTCGACTTGATGGAATGCCCCTCCATAAATGCTTCCTTAATGCATCCCGTTGTGCCTAGGTGTGGCATGACGTATGGCCTGCCTCATGAGCTTTCATCCCTTTCATTTACAAGCCCTGGGTTCTTATAATGAAGATTTTTCTGTTGACCAGAATATTAGAAAAGGGCAATTAGGGCTAATTGTTCAAAAGCTTTGTTAGATGCACGTGCAAGCCTGTGGGTAATATTTGGATATTGGAAGCTTTGGGAGTGGTTTTGTCAGGACTCTCTATAAATCAAAATAAAACTTTTGTCCTTTCCCTTTTCTGAGCACCAAGGTTCAAAGCATTTCCAAAGGTGATTACTAGTCTACAACCACTTTTAAGCACCCTACTCCCTGATATTTTCTGATAACAAGATTTGCACATTTCTTTATCAGGACAAAAGAACTGCTAGCAGAATTATTTTTATTGTTACAATCACTCCCAGACAGTTCCACATCCATAACAGTAGGGCCTAAATAGAGCAGCAACACACAGGAAGACATGGTCCCTGCCTCAAAATGTTTATGATCTAATTTAAGACAAGACACAACAAGTGAGTATAACAAATGTTCAACACAGGTTCCAAATGTAAACATACGGTAGATAGGAAAATGGCCATAAATTCCTCTATCAAAGATAACACCTCTCAAAGTCTCTCACACAGACTCTGTAACATGAAACATGTCAAGTGAAACAAGTAGGGAGGGGATTGCACATGTTGGTGCTGCTGCTGAAGATTCAAGTGAAAAGTAATGCAAGCTTCAAACTTTTTTTTTTTTTATTGAAGAAATACGTTCAGCCCTAGGAAAATAAAATATCCACATGGTTGTGATTCAAACAGTTGGGATTTTTCTAGTGTGGACACTCCTATAGAAACATTTTCTAGCTGATACTAAAACAATATATAGAAAAATGTGTGTGTTTGTGGCTGTTCTCTGGCTTTATGTTATCTAACATGGGAATGACACCTGGAGTGTTGGGTTTACGGTTTGTTTATTGCTTTATTGTTTTGTTTAAAAAGGTAATCTTGTCTCCTTTGGATCTGGTAGTGACTATGAGCATAACAGACTGTGATCCTGTGAGCAGAGCAGTGGAGCTGGATGTATTCATCCAGAGAGGGACAACCCTGAACTTGCCTCTATTCAGAGCTGCTTTGGGCCCATGCTCTGAGTGAGAACCACAGGCAATTCCAAGAGCAAGCAGCTAAACTCTCTCCAGTCATCCCCATGCTAAGATTTAGCACCCAGTGCATTCAGTCACTCCACAACCAGGTCCCTCTTCCAGCCAGAGCCTCTGAAAATAAACATGATGCACCCTACAAATATTTCTAGCTATACCTTGAGTCATTAACTCCACCAAAACTCAAAGGTCGCATCCTAAATTGGCCCCAGTAAACAAGAAGGTGCAGTGTTTTGCTCCAGCAGATTATTTGGGCTGTGTGGTTTTGTTCAAGTCGCCTTCAAAGGTCTTGGAACAGCTGGTTGCTCTGTGACCATCCTTCCCTCTCTCCCTTCCTCTTGTCTAGTGAACAATCATAAGCCTCAGAATCAATAATTACAGAGTCAGCTTTACCAACAGGTAATATTCAGACTCACAGGTACAAAATGTAAACATAATATAGGAAGCAAAGCAGCTGTAAATTTATCTCCTGAAGATAACGCCTCTCAAAGTCCCCTTCGCAGACTTCATGAAATAAAAGCAGCTGGGAAGGAGCAGGTTGGAAATATCCAGGCTGCCTGGGTTTAGCTCTGCCAACCAGCAGGATTTCCTTGGACCTTCCCACTCCCAAATTACCCCACATGAGCCCCACTGCATTTCCAGGGAGAGCTCACTTAGCTGAGCCCCAAGTGCCATGGTTTTTGTTGGGCTGGATATTGAGATTACAGATTCTGCAGCTTTTTTACTGCAGGGATTATTTCTGCTCTTGGCTAGGACTAAATTCCCCCTCTGCTGTTTCTCAGGCTCTCTGCTGTGAGGCAATTCTCTGCTCAGCTTCCCTCACCTGCCTCTAGCAGCCTCTGCCACTCCATGTTTCATATATAGATATAAAACCCCACTGTGCAAAATACTCTATTCATCCGGGCAGTTGCATGCTATTTGTTATTGATAAATATCAATATTATCATCATTAGCAGAGCAGAAAAATTACCATTATTATCTGCTTAACTGGCTGCACATACAAAGGGATTTGGTTTGTTGATTTTGGTTTGTTTTGTTGCTGGGGTTTTTTTCCTGTTTTAAACTCTATTATGGAAAGACTGTGAAGGAAATAAGTGGAAAAAAGAAGCACTCTACTATATGAAAAACTACATTCAGTATCTGCAAACAGATTAAAATCACATATGGAAAAAGTATCTTCCACAAGAGAGAATTAATGAACAAGAACAGTGGCCCAAGTTCTGCCCTTAGGTGAAGTCAATGAAAAAAAGCAAGTGCATATTTTTGGCCCATTATGTCTTTTCTTACAATGTTTTCTTAATATAAATCCAAATCTAGGGACCTGATCAACTCCAAAGTTTCTCAAGTTTTCTCTTGAGCAATATGAAATCTTATGGAAAATGATTTCTAATATCACAGAAAACAGAACACGTTCAGTACAACTGGGAACACACTTATTTCACACAAATGAAAGAAATAATCCTGCTCATTCTAATTGGAGAATATTTTTCTGGGGCAGTGATTTTGTCAGCTGTAAAAATGATTAATGCTGCAATTCAGCAGGATACTTAAGCACATGTTCAGTCAATTCCTATTCAGCAAAGCATTTAAGTACTTAACTTTACTCACATGCTCAGGAATTTCAGCATGTGCTCACGGGCGTGTGGAGCGTCAAAAGCCATGGTGGCATTGAGGAGGTTTCCAGCCATTGCCCAGCAGATGTGGGCTACAACACACTGACCTTCCCCTTGCCATGGGCTGCTCTCAACGCTCTATTAAATAAGTTTTGACTAGGAAATGGAGCCTAAGGCAATATTTTTGTTATAAACCTAATACTTGGCATTTCCAACACCAGTGGCCACAGACAGAGCCCAGTCCCTTTGCTCAGGGAGTGTTTCCACACCGAGCCATGCTCTGCTCCAAAGCAGCTTCAAGCACCTCTTGAGCTCATCCAGGACAGCTCAGCTCCCCACTTGCACAACCCCATCTCCTCTCCACGCCATCTGGAGAGGTGGAAGCAGCTCTGGTTGGGTCCCACAGGCAGGATGTGTGCGGGGAGAGGCTGGAGAGCAGAGCTGGTCACACAGCCGCAAGCACAGGCACGAGGAAACGTACTTCCCTCTGCCTCGGGGACAAGTGCAGACACATGCCTGTGGCTGCAGTGACAATGTGATGTACAACAACAGGATTTGTGCATGCCCTGTGGGAAAACACTGTCTGGGGAGAGCACAGGGAGCAGGGAGAGGAGTGGAGAGGTTTCTGTTGCTGGAGGAGAAGGATATCCCCACTGGTGGTGAAGAATAGCGGGGCCAGAAAGAACAGAAGTATGGCCAAGCACATCATTAGGCAAAAAAAAACCCTCTGAACCATCCATAGAAGGCTTGAGCAGGGACAAATCTACTATTTGCCAAACTGTTTGGTGGCAGTTCCCATCTTATCCAGATGTTCAGATGATCGTAACCTTCCCACATCCAACCAGATGGATCCAAATGTCTCACTGTATTTTTTATCTCAGTTCCCTTAAACATGGGGGTTCAAAAACAGGTGTCCCCAGTGTGAAAAAGTCTTCAACCTTCAAGAGAAAATCAGGCAATACACAGAGGGCATCTCTACACTAGAGAAAAAGAAGCTTTTTTTTCAAAAGATAAGTAGTTTTTATAAAAGCATGAGAGAAAAGTACACATGTTACCATTGACCGCCATAAAAAACTTTAGCACGGGAAATCTGGAAGCAGATGATGTTTTGTTACAGGGTGGGGGTTATTTTTCCCCTGTTGTTCAGACATCTGTTGAAATCAGAGCTGGATAAATACTTTCAATTAAAGTTATACAGTCTAAGCTAAGATTTCATGACATCTTTACGAATTTTTGAGGACCAATAATTCCAAACAGTACCCAGATTTTTCTTAAATTGTGCATACCCACATGTATAGAATTGGAAGCCATCTAATATCCTTTAACATGTGTGAAAACAGGTCTTTGGTGGTGTCTCTAAACATTTATCTGAGCAGAATTCATAGAAATCTGTAAACATACAAATATATGTCAAGTTAGCAATCAATAAGCAGATAGAAGCTCTGGAGGCAAATTTCTTACTGTTGAAACCACAATCATTTAGTGAAGATAAAACAGCACTTCTGCCACATGATTAACTTAGAGTAGCTTACAGGTTCTCAAAAAAAAAAGCTTTTGATTTAGAATAAAATTCAGTTTTAGCCCTTAATAAAAACAAGAAAAATAGCACCTTTAAGTAACCCACAGAAAATGCAGCATGAAATTTAGTGCAGAGGACTTTTGGCATGAAAAGCTGAGCTACATATTCAGGATGGGTGGCCCAAATACAGATGCACATAGAAATATTTGTCTTTGACATGCCTGATGGAACACCAGGAATGAACAATTTCCCAGTACCTGAGGAAAAAGCAAAGATATGCAAAGGGCCTGGTTTTAAGGGAGCAGCTACAGATTAATAAAGATAAATGTGTCATTATGATGGAAACTTTATGAGGTACCAAAATTCTACCCTATAGATGGTGTCTCATCTAAACCACGTAGCAGCTCAGTTTTCTTTTCCTTCTTCCAACACTGAAAATAAAAATACTATTTCACAGAAGACAAAAGGAGCATAACAATGTTTTTAGTTATGGTCAGACTTTGCAAATAACTTCAGGAAATATTTATTTCCCTTGCAAAAAAAAATTCAATAACTTATTTAGAAATCTTATATCATTAAGAAATACATCTAATAATCTATCCTGATGATAATCATATAAATCAGAAAACATTTTAAATGTTCAAAATCAGCCTCTCTAGGGCAGTTTTTCATCCTTTCCCTAAGGAACAAAAATGTAATTTGGCACCAAAAAATATTCCTAAATATTTGTTAAAGTCAATCATTAAGCAGGAAAAAAAATTGC
Organism: Ammospiza nelsoni; assembly: GCF_027579445.1. Lineage (NCBI taxonomy): Eukaryota > Metazoa > Chordata > Aves > Passeriformes > Passerellidae > Ammospiza > Ammospiza nelsoni. The sequence goes on along the minus strand of NC_080646.1, from coordinate 4,849,885 downwards.
AGTTTTATTAAACAGAGTAAGAATAAATAAAGCAGGAAAAATAGACAGCCTGAGGTATTTCAGATGGGATGAGATGGTCAGGGAAGCAACAAAATACAAGGTCTTGGATATGAGAAAGCAGCAAATGAGAGAGGCGGGAAGAAGGTGTGTGGGACAAGAGTGGAGGGGATGGAGTACTATTTCCTGCAGGGGATGGGGAGAAAGCACAACAGAACTTCTTTGTTTCAATTTTATTTTAAAACCACCATCCTGTCTGGGTCACAAGTTAGCACACCCTTAAACTCAAACTGGCTCTACAAGTTTTTCACTCCTTTAGACTGTGTTACTGTGTTGTACTTTAAAACCTGTTTTTCCTGTGGTCAACAAAAAGTCAATGAAAAAGAACAATGCAGCTCCAAGTGCATTTTTGGCCTGCAGTTTATAACATTGCTTGAATATATTTGCACAAAATTATTTCTGGTATAGTTCTGTGGTCATACTCAGATACAAGTCAGTGGTGGGAAAGTGCATCATTAAGAGGCCCACAAGCAATAGTCCAGTCATATTATTATTATTGTTGTTGTTGTTGTTGTTATTGTTGTTGTTGTTGTTGCTGTTGTTGTTGTTGTTGTTATCTTTCCTAATTTAAATCCCATTCAGTTTGGTTCCTTTTAAAAATCAAGCCAGGTCAATTTCAAGTGTATCCAAAATCTACTTTACCTGCAGTTACCCTTCTGAAGTCACATAGGCAGGAGGATTGTAAAACCAGATTTCAGCAGGAGACTTCCATCAGAGATTCAGGCTGAATTAATTTTCATTTTCATGATGTTTATTGTACTTATAGTTAACTAATTTCCTAGGAAGACCAACAAGTCTTCTTGCCCCGTTCCATCCTTCAGGTTGACCCAGGTAAACCAGCTCCAAGAGTTTGCAAAGACTGCAGAATTGTTTAATAGCCTGATTAATATAGACAGCAACTTTCCAGAGCCCACAAAAACACACAATTCTATAGTAAATTCCATTAAAACCTGAGAAACTTTTCTCCTCCCCTTATCCCTGTGTGCCCACCATACATTTCTTTCTTGCCCAGCGCTGGCAGTGCTTTCCTCACCCTTTCTCACTCTGCACTTTGTGACTCTGTGCCAAAGTTACAGGGCCTCACACAACACTTCGATTTTTAGCACTTACTGTTTGTTCTCATTGCATTTTCTGAGCAAGATAACATCTTTTTCTGGAGTTTTCACATTTGTTATTATTTCGGAACTGATGAGCCTGGCTGGGATTGGTGGAATCACCTGTGGATAGCATGGACTGTAATTTTTGGCATTTGCTGTAACTGAGCAGTTATTTACAGATATTTTTTCCATAATGAGCTAGCTGAGAGTACACCTGCAGCATTAGCAGATATATGGTTTACTTGCTGTGCCAGTTGCAGGAGGTAGCAGTTAAACAGTGAAACACAGCAGGTTCAGCTCCTCTGTACTTATTTCCCCACTTATTTTCCACCAGTCCCAACTGGTCTAGTGCCCCTCTCACACTTAATATTCCTAAAATGAATTTTGTTCTATTAAGTTGTCCTTTAAAAGCCACTGTCAAGGATCATTATCCTACCTCTCTATATTTACACACAGATGGAGAGAATGAGAAATTTTGGGTTCTTTGTGTGAATTCCCAGCATATAAGGCCTGTTTGAAATACCAGGCTAACAGTGTCCTGAACCTAAGGGGTAGTGGGAGCATAGAGGAGTCTCCTTCTTTTCTATTCATCTTTTTCTTGGACTTGTAGGACTGTAAATGTACAATGTACAAACAAAGCTGACTGATCCATGAACCCATTCCCTGAGTTAGGATCAGGTCACAGAGCCCTGTAGGATTCTGCCCTTTGAGAGAATTGGTTTACTCAATAATATTTGAATTTCTCCCTTCCCCACTCCAAAGTCTGAAGAGCCCTATAGCCCTCCTGAATGCTATTCCCCCTTCCTACACATTAAAACTCAGGAGCCACCTCTGCTCCCTGCCCCCTCAGCTGCCACTGTCCCAAACAATCTCCTGGGGGATAAATTCTTCAGCCATAGCAGACTTTCAAAAGGCCATGAAGATAAAACTTTGTAAAGAAGGAAGGAAAGCCAACAATGGGGCACTGCCCTATCTAGGTTAAATACATATTTTGGTATATATACTATTTACGCAATCGAGCCTAATGGCTTCTTCAAAAGCCATTAAGGTGTATTAAGTAAATACATAATTTGGTACAGGAGCTAATTTTGAAAGCACACTATTCTGTTTACAATACATTCTTTCAGGTCTGAAATCTACTCTTCTGAAGTGCCTGAAGAGTGACTCACAAATGGATCCTTAATCCAAAGCGAGGAAATCACCTCCTAAAACCAGACCGGCTGTCTTAAGGTTTACATAGATGGTTGGAAAGAAAAGAGAAAAGAATCCATATGAAATATTAACCAGCTGAGTGCTCTCCAGTGGGCTGAGTCCATGGGATAAAACCCCACCAGGGATACTCCATCCACCTAATTCACAGCATGCCATCTGAAATACCACAGCATGTGAGATCCACATGTGGGGGCATGCACTCAGCTACGGCAGGAGAAGGGTTAGAGGAGCTCCGCCTTTCTCTGCTGTGAAGTAAAATAAATGCAATGAAAAGTGATGTTTCAGGAAAGATCTATTTTGTGTAGCGCAGTATGTGAATTGATGTAATAAATGGCAGCAGTAATTCCTTCTTTAGAGATTCATCCAAGCTAAGAATGCAGATCCAAATGCTTTCAAAGTTTGGTTCTAGGTTTGATTTTTTTTTGTTTAGGTCACCTGCAGTAGTAGCAAACATACTGTTTGTCTCTTATATAGAAGATTGTGTGCCAATATTGAGACCTTCATGAACCTTCTAAGATTTTTTTGTGGGGAAGACACAAATATCCTTTCTTTTTACGGTGTGCATTTTGCAGCAGAAATTCTCATTTTATGATTACAAATGCACAACTTGGCCCAATCCCCAGGTGTGCCTAACAATTTAAATGTCAAATCAAAATAAGGATAATCCATAGGCATTTCTGAGGAAGTCTGTGGACTTCCACTGCTGGCAGCACACATGGCAGGAGATCGTAGACTGAAGAATGACTAATTAATTTTTGTATGTATTTTATGACTGAGGGGAGCAGTATTTGGTTTTGAAATTCATGATGTGGGCTAAGAGATATAAAACTTTAACCTGTTCTGTCTGAGCACAGGTTTGGAAAGCAGGAAGCTCTTTGCTCCAAAGCCAATTATCTACAAATATTGACCTGTTCTCTTATACAGAGAACTCTAGCTATTTATCCTGAAACCAAATCACATAGGAAGTTGTATTAAAGGGTCTGGGGACCAAATTATCTCAATTTTGCCCCAATACCTTGTTACAGGGCATTCCTCAGAAAGGCCTTGCAGGAAACAAAACAGTGTATTAAATCAGATGTGATTAAACTCAATATAAATTATACATATTAATAAAACAGATTTCTTTGTCTGAGAAACAAGAGATATTTAAGACAAGGAATGGGTTGGGAAGACTAGACTGAAGGAATAATATTCAATGTTAAGAAAATGAAGTCATAAAATCTTTGTCAAGCATTGCTCAACTCTTCAAACCATATGGAGCATGACTGCTGGGCTTCATATAATGCCCCAAATGTTTTTCATTTTCTATTCCACCGTTCACAGCAAAGGCACACTGCTGTAATCCCGTCCTTCCGTTAACTACCAATTGTTTCTTTTGCCAACCTTTTTGCTTTAAAATATCATTTTTTATGAAGGATAATGTTATATAGTGGAAAACTGTAAAAATTTTATGGATAGCCTTGGTGCTGAGAAAATGCATTCTTTCAACAGTTTTATTATATATATATTTTTTTGTCCATTACACATTTACAGGGTTTTCTCCACTGTATATATGTGTGTTTTATAGTTCATTCTAGACAAAAGGCATTATGTTAACAGTCCTATCATTTAAGACTTTAATTCACTATTATGTTTTTACCTTTTTGGGGAAAGAATATTATTTTTTTTCCTTCTCCTTGGTAGTGCGTGCTGATGTTAATAAGAGTAATGGGTAATCCTAAAATGGGTTGGATGTGAATAACCACGGAATGGTTCTGTGAGCCACCAGAACAAGTGTGTAGGTCCAGCTCCCAGCACATCACAGGGGATGATTTAGTCCCAATATAAGGCAGGCTTACAGCTTATGGGCCCTCAGTCAAATGCTAACCAGCTCCCCAGTCTCTGTGCTTCCCCCATGTCCTTCCAAGCATCTGTAAACCAGCTCCAGCTCTTGTGACATCCACTGGCAGGTAAATCAAGGAGAAACGTGCTCATATCAAAGGAACGAAATACATTTGCTTCAACTTTAAGAGATTCCCATAAACTCCCTTTTGACATTCCTTCCTACTAACCGGCCCATTCCACTCTTTTAAAGATTGACATTTCTTTGCTCTACAGCAGGCCTCAAGCCTTTAAATGTCAACCTGCACTCCAAAGGTGTAGTTATAATCTCTGCTGGTTCACAACCAGCCCACTGCAGCCCTGCCTGTCTTTGAAGCTGAGCTCTGGGGCAGGGCTGAGCCACTGGAGCCTTTTCTCTCCCTTTCTGTGCTCTCCTGAGCAGCAAAGGGATATATAGATATCCCTTTCTGTGCTCTCCTGAGCAATCCAGTCCTCAGGAACAAGAGCCCAGGGAGGATTTCACGCTGGTAACCACAACCCAGCCAGGTTACCACAGCCAAAAGAGGATCAGAAACCGAGAGAGCAGAGGGTCAAGGATGCCAATCAGAGAGCATGACCTCCCGAAAACCTCCTGTTATCCCAGTTCCTCAGCCAAGTGGTTTTGAAACTTTTACAGTGACTAATGGGATCCAATTTGAGAAGAAATTTAAGAGCAAGGGGGTTTCTTTATGCTATGGATTTTGATAGGATATGGTCCTTACACTTTCAAGCAGCTAATCACATTCACAAGTAATTAAATAGTGCAACTTGTCTTCCTTCTTTTCACCATAAATTGATATTTGCAGCAACCCAGAACTGCTATGGTTATAAGGGTTATATTTTTAGCTCCATTGTTCATTGTCTTTCATACATGACATTTTATGGGCAGTCCCTGAGCACCTTCTTTCCCCCTCTAGAAGAAAGGAGTTTCAGAAAGTTTCTACCACAAATAGAACAAGTTGATCACACAAGACTCAAACTCAGAGGTGGGAGACATGAATCAGATTTCCTTGCTAGACGTGGCTAGATCATCAAGAAAAATTAATAATACTTAAAGTAAAAGTAGAAGTACTTTTGGAAAGATAAAACCCTATGTTTCCACTTGCACAAAAATTACTTGCTCTACTCAAGTCAGACTCTAGTTCTATGTTTACATCAGGAGTCATAAATTGTGAATACCCAAAGCAAAGTGTTCTCAAATAACCTGCAAGCCAGATCAGAAATTATTTAACTAATAATTTGAGATGATAAACAGAACACAAAAAACAAAAAATAGAGCAGCAGATTATTTGCAGACCATTCATAAACAGCAGAAAGAGATTAAATATCAGATAAATGATTCATTATGGATTTTTCATTCAGTCTATGTGTGAACATGTGACCAGAGAAAACCAGTTATTTCCATTCCCTGGATTTTTGCTCTAAATGAGCATGCTCAGTATAGGCTATTGTTTAGTTGGATTACAGAAGCATTTCATAAGAAGGGCTTCCCCATTTATCACTCAAAAAAAAAAATTAGAATTTAAAAAAAAAAAAATGAAAAAAGTGAGGACAACGACCCTTCTGGAGTCTGAGTATACATATGTTCAAAGTAACTCTGCTGCATAAGCCAACAGAAAATTGGCCCCCAAAATGACTTATAAAGGGATTTTGTAAGACATGAACAGAACAGCATGGGCTCTGGCTAGGCAAAGTATTCAGAGTTGTAATAGAAAACATTTATTTGGCTACAGCTAAACATCCCAACACATGTTAGCATTTGCTGCCAATATGCTTCCTAATTAAGAACAACATAAAATCATAGGAAATCCTGTATCCCTGTCTGCATGCACTTTCCTTGCATCTTCAGTGTCCTGGCTCTGTTTCTCAAGTAGAGCCTGCACAAGAGAAAGGTTAATTCAAAAGTAATGTTTTGCCAGCCATTAACTGTGTTGTCATTAACAAGATTAATGTACATTCCACTATGCATCACCAAGTGCATTCCCCCTCCCGCCCCCACCCACCCCTTAAACAACTGCTCCTATTAAAACCTAATGAGCAAAGCACAATTTAAAGAATAGCACCATTTCTGTTGGGCAAAGTGTCGTCTGTAAACCATATAAAGCTGCAGGATTATTACAGATCTAATTGAAGGGCAGCCGAAAAAAAAAATCTGTTCTCTCTTGGGCCATGAAGTCCTGGCCGTGTTTATATATTTTATCACAATGAACAGATTTCAAGATGAAGGGCAGACTAGTATCTGCTTTTCTTCCTATCCCCCTCTTCCTTCAATCTCTACTCTTTCTTCATCTGAAACCATTCCGAGACTCCTGCTGTGCACAGTCCCACACCCAGGTTACCTCCAACTCATCATCAAGTGATTACTGCACAGATAAACAGTTGACTGGATCCTTCTAAACAATCATGAGATACATTTTTTTATAAGCTGCTCTTAGAGGGCCCTAATTCATCAGCATGGATGGAGCCTGGACTCTCTTGCCTGGCCAAACTCACTGTTTTTCCCAGCGGAAGCAGCAAACAAATTGCTGGGCAATTATACAGAGTGCTCCTCCTTCATTTTCATATTGAAAGGGCCACCAGTTTGGAGATCAAAAGATCAGCCCTGAGACGCTTCCAGTTTTTCATCAGATTCTTGAGAGTTCTCAGAATTATTTATTTTATTTCCAGAAAATCCATACTCTCCGCCCTGCTCTTTTCCTGCTTGGTTGCTTTACATTTCTGTTCCCTCCACAACTTCTTTTTTTTAAATCTATTTATTGCATGTTTTTCTTGGCTCGTTCTCACTTTCCATTTTTCATTATTAGTTCTTTATGATCTTCTGTTTCCTTTTTTTTTTTTTTCCTCTGTCATGGCTGCTCTCCCAGTTGTTCTCCTCTGGGGCCCTGAGTTTCCCTTAGCTAATGAAACTAGAGCTGCCTACCTCCCTTGCTTTTGCAATCCAGCTGTTTCCTTTTTAAAATATAAACTCATCTTTATTCAGTGAAGTTCCTGTGCAGGGTCTGATCCTTTAAGAGGAGATTGCATTTTGTGACAGCAAGTGGGAGGGAAAAAATAAACTTTGCTGGAGGAAAAGCCCTTTGGGTAGAAATCCAACCAGCTCGCTCTTGGAAGGCAGAACCTTCTGCAGTAAAACTGGGTCGTTATTTCACTTTGGCACCTTGACATTGCAAAAGTCTCCTCGTCAGTCTCCCCTCCCTTTTCCTCCTAAAACCTCCCACCTTGAAAGCTTAACGTTTCCTGGCCTCTGTGAGAGTGTAGTCCAACTAACACCACAAACCTGGATTTTATATGATTAGTCAGTGAAAACTTGCCAACTTTAGGTGCTGCCTGCCAAGTCAAGTCAATTTGCTGTGATGCTTTGACTGTGCAAGTAGGCCTTAATCCCCCTTTAATCTCCAGTGTACCCTTGACATCATGGAAATTACTTACAAAGCTAATGTCATCAGATGATCCATGTTAGCTATTTCAGTGAATGTTCTTCTGCACAATAGAGCAAGTTTACCTTGCAAGACACAGGCCCCAAAATATTTTCGTTTAATGAGCCCAGCAGATATCATCTTACAAATGGGGAATGAAAACTCCTTCTTCTGCACTGTAGCTCCCCAAGCCTCATGTGACTTGGAATTTACATGCTAGCCAAGCATCAGGTCAGTGTATTTTATTTAATGTCTGATTGATTGGATAAAGAGATTTGCATAGTAGCCACAACAGCCATGAGTGGTTAGGAAAGCAACTTTCCCTTTTAAATTCTGCAAGGCCCCTCTCACGCTGACAACATTGGTCCAACATAAAAAATTTCTAAAATTATAATTTTTGAAAGTGTGTTCAGCCATCAAGAATATAATGGAAATGGAAAAATCAGGCCATGTTGTGCATATGGCAACCAAGGTGAGAATCAGCATGTCTGACAGCAAGGAGCCAACTCTGGTATTATTTATTGACTTAATAATAAGGAATTCCATTTATATTGTCGCTTTCATCTCAAAATGACCCATGTAACCAAAAAAATTATATGGAACCTCTGTAAAAGTATCGTTTCAGCCATAACAGGAGCAGTGGCAGTGCTGGGAGAGCAGCAGGACACATTGATAGCCCAGGCTAAGGCTGGGGCCAGGGTTTGAGACAGGAAGTGGAAGGAATGCTATATACCCTCACATTCATGGGATGAGCTCATGGTTTGGAGAGGAGCGAGGTCGCTGGGGTCAGCTATCTCCTGTAAAAGAAGGAAAGCCTAGAGGGCTCATTTTAAAGGTCTGCAGAGGTGAAGCTTGTCCTTATGTCAGGAGGGCAGTGCTGTGCACAGGCAGTTTGTGATTAAGGACTGACTCATTAGTGTCTTAGAGGGAAGAGGAGCACTTACAAATGCTCCTTCCTGGGTCACTCAAGAGGCTTTTAGGAGTGCCTCATCCCAGCATCATCCTACCTCTCCCTCATTTAGGTTTGACATTGCCCCTTGAAAGCCAAGGAGATGTCTAACATTCATTTGCTTGGGAACAGGCCCAAATACTTCACTTGTGATACAAGATGAGAAAATAACACACAGCAGAACCTCTGTGATCAATAGACCCTGAGAAAACAAAAAAAAAAAAAAAAAAAAAAAAAGGGAAAAAAAAAAGCATCTATCAAAATGAAAGTGCACAAGATTGCATGTGCTCTGTATCTGTGTGCAAAACTCCTTCTTCAATTGCAAAGTGCAAAATTGGATGTACAGGATGGGTATTTTTGTAGGCTCTTGTCTTGGAGCATTTGAGAATAAACACCAACTTTCCTTCAACACATGTCTCCAGTCAGCTAAAACTTTTCTCACTGTCAGAGGGGATCTCTTTTCTTCCCAACCATGTGACCCCTGGGACAACAAGCAGTGGCTCCATGTCAAAGGGCATTACAGCAGTTGAGGGAGAGAGTAAGATACAAATCCAGATTCAGACTTTACATGGGGAATAGGTGGTGCTAATCCGTGTCAGTGAGAGAAAGGGAAAATAAAAATTAACCTGGGCAACAAAAACTAAGAGAGTGCTTAATTAGGAAGGTAAAGTACAGCCACCCTGTTTGAGATTTCGCTAATACACTGGGCTCTCAGCCTCCCAGGCTGTCACAGCAATTTTTAACTAACAGATGCAGTCAAGCTTTCCATTTTATATTGCCCTCATAACTCATGATACACAATCTTGGGCTGTTTCAGAAGGTCCAGCTTGCGATTTCATTCCGGAGCTGTGGCGCTGCTCCGCTGCCAGCACCTGTGCCCGACATCTGATCTTAGGGCTGGAGCACATCCTCTCCCCCCTCTTCCCTCTGCGACACTGGCTATGCCAAGCCAGCTAAGAAGCATTCCAGGAGATTATGAAGCACAACTATCTTGGCCCTCGCTGCTCAGAAGAAACTGGACCTGGCAGGAATTTCGCACGCCATTCTCATGGATCTAAAGCGGGCTGTAGGGGCAGGCCTGTGTCCATGTGCTCATCCGTGACCACGGGACACCAGGAGCCCCACATGCTATCCTTAGGTCAAGGATAATGGCAGGGACAACTGCTGGGCTGAAACATGGCATCAATGAAATGAGCACATTCTCAGAAAAGGTGGCAAAGACGTAAATGGGAGGCACTGATGCTTCCAGAGAATGGCTTGGATTACGGAATCCGTGCTGGGAAGGGTGTACCAAACATGAGGGAGAGAGGAAATGGGGAAAAGCATCATGTTGGGTGCTGCCTCAGGAATATTAAGGCCTCCTAAACAAAGGCCATTATCTCTGAGCCAGGCATTTGGATAGAGGGAAGTATGAGCCTAACTCTAAGCTTCCACAACTCTAATCCTCCTGGGACAGCGACAGGAATGAAACACAAATCCCTCAACACTGTCGCTCTTTTTATAGATCCCAAAGCAATGCAACGAAGAATGGAAAAGCACTTTGGTGTCACAAAGTGCACAGGAGGGGTCACGACAGATCAAATGATTGAAAAGGAAAATATGACATTCACCTTCTCCTGAACTGCAAAAAACAGGGGAAAAAAGAAAGTTCAGCATTTTCTCTCTGAACTGAAGGATCCAAAAGGGCTTCCTTTCAGTAAGGACTTTTTTCCAGAATATTAGAATCCCCACAAAAAATCCTGCAGCTGTTTTAACAGGAATCAGTGGTTGTTTCCCTTCAGTTTTGAAGGTCAGAGCTCTGACTCCTGGCTGTCAGGCAGGTGAGTTAAATGGGGCTAAGGCCAGTCCCACAAGAGGTATTGAGACACCTCACTCCTACTGAAGTGCCTAAATATCTTTGTGGATATGGCCTTTAATCTTTGCATGAGCTGTGATCCCAGCAGAGAAATCTGAGTCCTCTAGATGAAATCTTCACTTCTGCCTGATCCAGGGTAATTCCAAGGATTACTACTCAGAATATTGGGAGAATCGACTGTCATGCTGTTTCCAGGCAGACAGCACTTTCAAATACCCAGCTAACACAAGCTGCACACCAAGCTCCTGTGTCAAGCTAAAGGGTAGGAATTGCAGTGAAATCCTATTAACCAAGGGCATTACAGTCATTAAGTGAAGCGCTGAATGCAATTTTGTGTTGAGGAACAAGAGGAAGGAGATAAAAAAGGAAACTACATCTCATGAGAGAAGGGAATTCCCTGTCCTCTCAGATGTAAGCTTTGGGCTTTGGAGACATTGAGAAGCTCCAGAAACAAGACATACAACAACTGACACATGCTATTTTTTAAATTTCTTTAGTGCAAGACTACATGCTTAGTCTTGCTAGCAGCTCTGATACTTTATGTTCCCTTGTGCTTTTTAATGCCAAAGGAACTGATAGGCTTTATAGTCCTGCAAACAGACAGCATTCCACCTGCATCCGCCAAAGCATTTACAGATTTTATTAATCTGATATTTTAATTGTTTTTGAGATTAGGAAACAGCAGGGCCTTTTTTCTGACAATGTCAGTGCTCTCCTGGAGCAGTGGCAGAGGTTGTTTGATTTTTGTATATTGAGGTTGTTGATAGGACAGGGAAAGGAACATGACTCAGTGCAGGTGATTCATAAGGATCACAGACTAGGAGCCAGCTTCTCTGGAAGCTCATGACATTTCACAGATCAAGGAATAAAAATGTTCTACTGGGTTGTCCCTGCACAGTAGCTCTGTGGCCACAGAGCTCCTGTTCTACCCATCTATCTGCTGTTGTCTGCCAAAAGTACAAATCATGTTTGCTCACATTTCAGGGCTGTTAAATTAGGAGCAAAGGACTTTTCCTCCTGGATTTTATGCCAAGTGAAGTAGGACATTTAGACTGATTATAGCTCTTTCCAAATGTCAAGGCAGGGTCAGAGTGGGATAAAAATGAGATTACCAGAGGGGACAAGAACAGAGAAGGATCAAAAGGAGAAAAAGATGTAGTGTTGGGAGGAAAATGGAAAGTGGAAAAATCAGACTACCAAGTCTTTACCAAGAGTCTCCACAGGGCTGTTGAAGCAGGAAGACCAGACATTACTGAACAGGACAGTCCATAGCTATTGGGTAAGCAGTGTCCCTGCCAGTCACCATAAATGTCCTGATGCAAACAATAAAAAGAAAAGGGCATGATAAAAGTGTTACACAACTCGGGCAATACCTTGCTCAAATCAGAAGAGAGCAGGGTGGAGATAAGGGACTCCAAAGGGAAGCAACAATAAGATCTGAGCTCCTGTAAAGCATTTCATGGGGAGGCACCTACCAGCAAAGCTTGGATGAACCAACAGTGATTTATCCTTAGGTCTGAGGGGGTGGGTGACAGTGAAGAAACAGACTTTCTATATATCACCTGTAAAGAACAAAGAGTACAAGATCAGATCTGGCTGCTCTGTGGACTCCTAATTATGCTGTAAGGACTACACCAAAATGTATCTGTGAGTTCCAGGAATGGTTCATGCTTTTTCTACGCAGGACAGCCCAAGCTAACAACATTTGGAGTGCCCCTTCCATGTATGCATGAGTTTTGTTTGTAGAAATGCCCCTCAGCCATTACCCAGCCCCGTGAGTTTTACAGCACAGCAGACACTTTATGGAGTGGCACAGCCAGCACACCCTGTTGACTTTCTAGTAGCAATAGATTTTTTTTTTCCTTCGCTTGAGACGCCTATGATCTTATTTACAGAGTCAATTAACAAAAGATAACCTCCCATTGTGCAATCATCAATAAATCAATTGTGTTAATACTATCTTGGAATGTCCTCCACTATTTACTTTAATATTGTTGACTGTCGGCACTTAAGAAAGGCAGCACCTTCAAGTTTCACTTGATTATGGGCAAATGGATTTTGTAGTAGCTATTAATAAATATAAATTGTTTTGGAAAATATTTAAGTTTGTCCAATTTAACCCTTTCCTGAGCATTAAAAACTGCCCCTTATTGAACATGTTTGACAACTACTTCAAGAGAGTCAGTCCCACACTCTAAAACCATACTCCTGCCCCTGTGTATTTTGGTGGTTTACCACTCTTACAGCTCTGAAGTGTAATTATTGATATATAAACATATAAAAGGCAATATATAAAAGACATTTAAACCATCCAGCTCAGTAAAGTGCTTTTCTGTCATCTGGCAGATTCCCACCCCACGTAGTTTACTCCTCCCCTTAGCTGATGGGTTGCTGCATTTACTCATACTTTACTCCACGAGCAGTGCCACTGCTTTATCTCCACCAGGATGGACGATGCCACATCCATTAATGTTCATCAGCACAGAAGGGTCTGTTAGTCACACTGAATTGTGCCTGCTTCCACAGCAGGATGATTTATATCTACAGGGCTGCTCAGCATGAGCAAGGACAGTGGAATGTTTCCCTAAATAGACAATATATAGGCATAGGAATGGGGCAGGGTCATGTTAAGGAAATCCGATGCCCTCTGCTCATTCTGTAAGGACCTCCACCCAAAGCTGCCACAAAAACATTTCTTTCTGGGCAGAATACAGAGGGTGGCAAAGGGGTGGTTTAGGTTTTGTTGCAGGCTGGTTGCAATCTCAGGCAAGCAAAAAGCCTGGGTTCTGGTAGGAACATATATCAGGTTTTTCTTTGCACCCTTAACGTACTAAGAAAGAGGGTGTTTTCATGGTATGGCTCCAAGAAAGCCTTAAAGAACTTCTGCTTTTACAGAGGACTAATACAGAATCCAGAAAGTTGCTTTAAAAGAGACAATTAGCATGGCTAGTGTAATTCTTATGCCATCTTACCTTCAAGGTAAGAAATCAATTATTTCACTTATACTCCTATTGCTCCACAAGTCAGTAACCTTGGCAGTAAATTGAATATTATGCTGCCACAGACAGCATCTTCCTTGTCAAGCATGCATCTCCATTCTTCTCTTGATGATGATTGGTGACTTGAGAACTCACATGACTTCTAGATAATAAATGAAAACTGTCATTATTCTGAAGCTGTTGGGAATCTTCTTTTTTTTTCCCCCTTTCCTCTGCTTTGACCTCATTGTGATGTATTGTCTACTTTAGGGTGTTTGGAAAAGTAAGGGAAATTCTAGGCAAGGACTTTTAAAGGAAAAACAGACCTCTAATTAGATCCCTCCAAGAGACCCTGCAGTGACCCTGTTTAGCCAGACATTAATGGATGGGCCTAACATCCATGTCTGAAAGTGCTGTCCTGCTCAAAACAGACCCAACAGAGGATTTTTGCTGGTGCTCAAGCCGCTGCCAACCTCATCTTCATCTTCCTCGTGGGCTGCACATCCCTGACGTGCCCATTGCATGGCAGATGTGTGAATGCACACCCAGCCAGGTCAGGGCATGGAAGAGCCTGAAAACCAACCTTACTGAGGGCTCAAAGAGCCAGCAGCTCTCAGTCAGGCCAACCTGGCCAGATATTGGGTGTAGATGTGAATCAAATTGCAAGAGTGTGTAATTAAGGCCAGAGCTGCCTTCTATCAGCAACCTGTGGCTAAATTGACCACTCCTGTAACTATCTGCACACCTCTGCAGCTTAAACACTTGATACTCATCCATTGCTTTTGTCAATCAGGAAGAAATTTCTTTAAGTAGTTTTGTTCAGAGAATACCTTTGGCCAAAACCCCACACTAGACACTTCCAGAACTTCAGAACATTTCAGCTCTTATAACTCAGTATTCCAAAACTCAAGTTACGTTTCACTGTTCAAATGCTTTTTGAATTGCTCATCTGGGATATAAATCAGAATTAGGTTTCTGGAAGAAAGAAAATATTTTGTGTTTTCAGAGGCCTGTAGTGGAGCTGGAACTGAACCAGCTGACTATGGAGAGGCATGAGCAGAACGTGACAGAGGACTGAGAACTTGCTGACAGGGCAGTTTCTTTGAAGAAAGGGGCTGTGAGAGAAAGGAGTCACAGAGCTGGATGAAATGCACAATGTGGAAAAAAAGAAATTCAACAGTTTAGTCATCATGCAGCTCAGCCATCATCACGTGTAGGTGAAAAACACAATCACACCATGCAGCATCTTTGGTTAACTTCTCAAATGAAGAAAATCATATGCACAAAATGTGGTGCCTACCTCTGCTTCTGTGGCTGCATATTGATGTACTGGCTAAGGGAGACACAAAGTCTGGAAAAATAAGTTAGAGAAGGGTGTTCACTGACGGATCATATCTTTCAGCACAAGAGAAAGTGGTTTGGACAATTTTTGCACTTAGTTCTGTAGTGACTACATTTGACTCTCTGTATTCATTGATTATAAAACCAAATTATTAAAAGAAATGAGAGGAAGAATAAGGTCTGATCAAAAATAATGGAATATGATGCAGATAAAAAGTTTCTTTTAAATATGGGAATTAAAAATAGGAATTAAGAGATATAAAATGTGTGCAAATGCCATCATTTAGCATCATGGACCCCCAAGCCCACTGAATACTCTGGTAATTTAAGTTGTTCATTTTCCTTGCTGGGTGAATCAATCCCAAGGTTTTTGAAAGTCTAAGGCAGCAATGCCCACACATGAGGAAACCACTGCAGCAGAAACATCTCCTTTATATCACCAGGAAGTACTTTGAATTATACCATTGGAAAGTGCTTCTGAACATGTATCTGCTCTGCTGCAGTCTTTATGGTATCAAGCACTCTGCTAGCTCTCCAAAAATAAATAACAAACCAGTGCCTATCCCTGCAGTATGGATTTATGCTCCTGCCTTCTGAGGCCACACAAAAATAAAGCAGGAAAGTAATAATCACATGGAAATTATTCTTGTGCTTTCTTATATACACACACATCTATACATGTATATAACAAAATCATGCCCTAACCACTCACCTTGTCAGCATACAGGCATTTAAAATATCTCCCACCTGCACTGCACAGAACACATGGCTGAATAACCTGCTCTCACACTGAACTGGAGGGAGAAATGAGTGATACATTATAAATAAAAATAGTCATGGAAGCAGTCGGTTCTTAATCTCTCCCTATTATCTCTAGATCTGCAACCAGACTTCCAGAAGATGATGGGCTGCACGAGACAACCCTTGCCCCTTTTACTCGCTCACCCAGGTGATCCCCATCCACTTGGGTACAAAATAAGTAATGCAAGCAGAATCTGTATTTAAATAATTGTGGCATAATAGAGGGAGTAAAGGCTAAGAAGGAGCTGTTCTGGTCCATTGGGTAAATATTATGATCTTTACAGTGGAAAATAAATGCCCAGCTATCTATGAAACCAATAGAGCTGTTCCCGTCTATCAAATTATACCTTGTGTTTTTAAAAAACAATTTTAAATGGAGTTGCTCTGATCTGTAGAGCACATTATATGATTTGGAAAGACTCTGAATACATATTTATCTGGAAAACTTAAACAGCTCTCTATAAATAATAAGCACTGGAGGGGGGGGAAGGTGGAAACCCTGTTTAAATATGTCATTGCTTTGCACATAAAAGCAGATGAGCAGAGAACACCCCTTCCCACAGGAATATTACATTTGATCCTTGTCCCTTGTCTCACAAGCTGAGATGTGTCAAGTTAGGTCACTCTTAGATTAGACACCTCCTTTGGCTATTGCAAAGGATGGTGCTGACAATTCCAGCTCGTGCACTGTCCTCTGAGTCAGCACTGGATCCCTTTTGTGCCCTGACAATGCTGAGGTGTGCTGAGCTGTTGTCTTTCAGTGATGTCGAAAAGAAAAGCCCCCCCCTGCACAACTGCAGCCCATTAAAGTTTCCGCGGCGCGCTTCGCGAGGCCGGGGTGCCGGAGCCAATGTTCTGAAGAAGTTCCAGCAGAAATAATTAAATTCCCACTCAGGTCTCCCTGCGGTTCCAATCGGATGTGGAATGCTTCCTCGCATCCTCCCCTGGTGTGCAGTGTCACTGTACCCCATTAGACAGCTGTTGTGCTTGAACCTGGGGATAGCTCCCCACCAGCCGCGGGTGACGCTAATTCCGCGTAACGCTCATCCAGCTCACGAGGCTCTTGGTGACTTAATTAAGGTGCTGGTTAAAAAACAGTCTTGAAAAAGTATAGCATACTTGTTTCCCCCTTTTAGTAATATATTCACACATTTAAAAAATAAACCACGTGGTTATCACAACAAAAAGCAGGAACACGGTGTAGATTAAAGGCTGTATTACCACTTGTCCCTATCTCCGGGCTAAGATGGATTTGACCAAGTCCTGCCCCTCAGTCCTTCACGCTAATAATGCACATTTTAAAGTATATTTTTCTTTGTTTCCAAAGTGCTGTAACTCCAGGTCAAAATGTCAGAAGAGCTTGGTATTCTTGCCTTTTTTCAGGTTTTGTCATACCATTATTTAAACATAGGTTTTTGGATTTAATTTGACAATCTCCATGTAGTTGCTGGCATGGTAATTGAGTCTACTTGTCTTTTTCAGGACACCAGAAGATCTAACTAAGTCAGAATGTCTCAGTTACAGTCCAGATTTCTATTTATTACCTACCTCACCGAGAAAGACAAGGTGAGTTATCATTCAGTACAGAAAACCTGAAAGGCATTTATATGCTTGAAGTACTGTATAACCACCCTGTACAGAAGCACAGGGCTTAAGTAAATGTGTTACAGCACAGACAAACCCCTTTGAAACAATACTATTGAGCCCAAATTGTCTCTGTAACTGAGGGTACAAATCTAGAAAGCTTACCTGCCAGCCAGGACCAAAACAAACCCTTTCAGAGATTATTGATACAATGGCTTATGACAGATTGCTCCTCAGCCTTACAACTCACATGCTGTACGATAAATTCAACATAAAGTGACAGTCACAGCAAGTGTTCAAGGCTGTAACTAAAAAAAAAAAAATAAAAAAGAAACCTAATTTTTACTGGAGTTAGAACTCCAATGAACGAGAAAATGTGAACATATACCTATGCATAGATCAAAGCTGCAATCTCTGTAAATGCCATCACCATTACTTATGGCTGGGATGATGCTAATATTTGAAAATATTTCAATAGGAAGCCAATTTTCAACCTGCAAATCGTAATCACAAAGACAATATTTCAAGGCTTTTCTTAGGAAAGGATGTTAGTGGACCAAGGAAAAAGAAACCTGCCTGTTTCACTTATCTCTGTAGCAGATTGGATGAGGCCACCCTACAGCTATATCAATTTGGGTGGGAAGTGCCCTCATATTCTTTTTCATCCTGGGCTGCTGCTTGTCTTTTTAAATTAGGCACATTTAGTGACCAAAAATATACATAGGGTTTGCTATCATGGGTAAAAATTAGTGTCATCACTTTAAAGTTTAATCCAATTGTATCCTTCGTGTAGCCTTTAACTAACAGTAGAACATGTGGAAGAGACATCTTACTTGTGTTCAGATTAATACTGAAATTATGATGGAAAAAACACAAAGATTTACCTACTATAATTCTTTTAGTGAAGCATTTTATTATGCCTGCATGCTGGACCTATACTTTTTCCTGTGGTAATGTATTTTAAAACAAAACCATAAGTAAGGAATTTAAGTAAAGATTTTTTTTATCATTTACTTTCACTGTGCCATTTGACTGCAAAATCCTTGTACAGATGTATGTGAATTATAAGTAGTATTTAAATTTTGTTTTTCACATCAGAAAAATTTAGGTAGATAAGCTATGAAGAGTATTTTTTAGGTTATTAAAAAATGTTGACATTTACTGGCCATGTGCCTGGCATGTAGTTGCAAAGGTCATCAATGAGTAAACAGACATTAATGGTTAGCTGGATAACTGGTACATAAACAGGTCATATTAATAATTAACAGAGAGGAAAACTGGCAGTTTATAGCAAGCTTAGGAAAATAGCTAATAGAAATAACTTGGGAAAGGGCAAGGACCAATACTTTAAAAGCATCAGAAAATCAAACCTAGAGGAGACTGAGTTTTAAGACATTCATTTCTCAGTTTTTCTAATCTCTCTCATCTCATGAACAAATTATTTTTTAATTCATGGAGAGCAAATTTATTTGAATCACTGAAAAAAGTACTGCACAGCTGTTCGTTCTGCAATTGATTCTCAGACTGATGCTGTCCTGTTGACAACCCTGCAGCATATAAAATATTTAAAGAATTGGTTCCATCCCCAAACATATCGCTAGTCCCTTTGTTCATTACAAAAAAGATATTAAAATATATGAATATTTGGATTTAATATTCCACCAGCAATTACTAGAGCTGCTTATTAATTCTAAATATATTCTAACTATAATTTAAATTGCCAATGGTAAAAGTTTTACCAACACCTTTTTTTTTTCCTGAAATATAAATTCTCAGCATGTCTCCCCCACATCCTAAAAACTGAGATTTTTTTCTTTTCAATTCCTTTTGGCTTATCAGCTCAGCAGCAGTTTTCCTGTGCAGTCCTATCTGTTTTTTCCAGTTGAATATCAAACTCACCATGAAGCCAGGCCTCACTCTTAGGTCCACAATTAGTCCTAGTTGACTTGGCTCTAAATAGGTCCCTGGTTGTTCAGGTTGGGAAATAAAGGCAGCCAGATCTGAGACTAATTACACTCCTCCTGCCATGTTTTCATCATGCAAACTTCAGTGGACATGAATCAGTTGGCTTTTACCTTTAATTGTTATTTTAACTAAAAATTATACAAAATGTATAGAACTTTATGTTAGAAGGGAGAGGAATTTGCAATTTTTCAACAGTGATCATCATGATTCTCACACTGTGAGAAAATGTAGGAAAATAATTCTGTGCATAAATATTACAATTTTCTACTATTTAAAAAAATTCTGGGTTTGAATATTAAGCAAAGCACTGCTATCTGAACACTGAGTAAATTTGGAGAAGCATCTAAGATCATCTAAAATGTATAGTCAAAAAGCAGAGGGCATTTTAGGCGCACTGAAATAAAATTGGTGGGATATTTTGTGGTGCAACTGAAAAGGTTTCTGGGCCTGTGGATGTAGCACACAATTCATGCTACACTGGCAGTAGAAGAGCCTTTCTCCTTGACTTCTACCAAAATGCAATTTATTAAAGTTTCCTTAATGATATACAGAAGTCACCCTCTCTGTGTGCCAGCATGTGCACATTTATGTTTTATATATTTTGTAGGCGGTCTCAGGCTAAAAATGCAACTCAGACTAATGGCTTGGCTGAAGAACTGAGAATTAATACTTCTACCTTCTCAGGAACATGTGACCATTTTATTTTGTGGTTCCTGTTTCCTGTTTGTCAGATGAAGTCTAACTCATGATTCTGAAAACTAATTAATGATAGAGAGCTATTAATTAATACCTGTTTTACCCACCAAACAAAATAAAATATTGAAAATATTTTTTTTTTAATATTTCTTCTTACAGCAGAATAAGAGGAGAGCAGCTGTAGATGTTTTTACCTTTGATGTTTTTAACATGCCTTGCCTTCTGGCATCCTGTTTGGTATCACAGAAGCCCAGACTGGTTTAGTTTGGAAGGGACCCCAGAGATCATCTGGTTCCAACCCTCTGCCACGGGCAGGGACGCCTTCCACTAGAGCAGGTTATTCAGAGCCCCATCCAGGCTGGCCAGGAACATTTCCAGGGATGGGGCATTCACAGTGCCTCACTAGTCTCCCAGTGAAGAATTTTTTTTTCCTAATATCCAATCTAAGCCAGCCCTTTTTGAGTTTAAAGCCATTCCCTTTGTCCTATCACTGCCCTTGTATGACCTGAGGTCCAATCCCACCTAAAACACTTCACTCACTCCCTCCCCTCATCCCATGAACTCTAGCTCTGTCCAAAGACCAGTACAGGCCTAGAGTTACTAAAGACCTCTAGACTTAATCTAGATTGGAAAATACATCTTCACACAGTAGAAATCTCAGTGAAGGATGAAGATCTGTCCATTTGGTGTGAGTGTCTGATTTGTTAACTGCTTGTTTCAGTGGCTCAGGAGACTCATGATAGCAAAAGGTCAATAGTTATTGATGTTCATTGCAACAAAATTCTGTTTGATGTTTTTAGAAAGAGACCATCTTCTATTTGTTCAAATTCTTTATTCAATACAGCTAAGGTTCTTGAAGACTTTTAATGGCTACGCCTTAATATGTAACTACACTTATCCTAGGACAACAATATTTTTCCACCTTCTTCTGCCTTTATGAGTATCTTTTTCTTAGAAATTTACCTTTAAAAAAATCTATTTATAATTAACTATGCCAATTTTTAATCCTTTTCCTGCCACTAAAATGTATACTGAAGAACTTTTGAGTCAAAAGGGCATTTTGGCAAAAGAATATTGCAGCTGCGTTGCCTGACGCATCTTAGAAGATAGTCCACAGGGAGCAGGGGAGCTGAGTAAAACACTGACAGATGTAAATAACAGTGTCACATTTTGGGATGAAAACCAGTTCGTGGCTGTGCTCATTAAGAGCAATTTCTGTGTCTCTGCAAGGCTCCACGGAAATGGGGAGGTCTGCACCCCAGGCAGCAGATCCTGCAGCGGCAGAGAGAGGAGGCTCGCTCTGCACCGCTAATCCAGTTAATCCCGGCGATTCCAGGGTTCCCTCTGCAGCAATGCAGGCAGAGATGTGCCCGGGAGGAAGGGATGAGCCTGAAAGAGATAGTGGGCAAGGGCAAAGCAGCAGATTCCCCCTGGTGCTCCCGATGTTCAGGGATCTCTCCAGCCATCAGGCCACAGTGGTTAACACGAAGCGACACTTTCGTCCCCTGAAAATTTTACTGCTCAGCAGAAGCAACGAAGCTGTGCATGGTGGACACAATTTTCCCCAAGGCCCTAATTTGGCAGCCCTTCCTGTGCTAAACCCACTGAGGAGATCCAAAATACAGGCTGTCTGGAGGATGGGAGGAAAGAGCACATGCACAGGTTCTGCTCCGCCATCCAAGCTCCAGCCTGCAGTGCCCATCAGCATGGCAGGAAAAAGCAGAGTGAGCTGGAAATGGCTGTAGAAAAATGTGTTTGGGATTTCAAGGGGAAAAAAAATAAAAATAAAAATAAAACACACCAATAAAATAAACTGAGAAATAAAAATGTGAAAGCCATTAAAAAACGAGGTTTAAACTTAAGAATAAATGCAATGGCATAGTCACATTCTTTTAAAAGCTTCGCTCTGCTCAGAATGGCTTTGTTATTAGTGATTCTTAATGCATGAGATAGTGGTTTGGAATAAATCTTTAAGTAATTCAAAACAAGGACTCTTCAGTAAATAGTTGAAATTAAAGGGGGAGTTAGAGTCATCTGGTTTCCATTAGGATGATAAAATAGTTCACTTGAAACCTTTTACAAGATGCTTTGTTACTGGGAGGTGTCTGTGCATCTCACTCCATCACTAGCCATTTGACACAACATAAAAGGCTTCAAAAGCCATGCTAGGCTTCTTAATCAAAAACTAATTGTAATAGATATTGGGGAGTGTTAACACTGTGACCGCTAGGTTGTATCTTCAGTATATAAGCAGGAGTGAACATTAAACACAACCCTGAGTTGATAGGGCTTATCAGAATTTCAGAGTTAAGTGCTAAGTACTGCAGCCCGGTATCTGCGCGCCGTTGCTTTGTACCACTTTTGGAGTTAATTGCGCTGTAGGACTTCATCTTCCCAACAAAATTTATAGCATTGGCAGAGAAATTGGAAGCCCGCTGAAGAAACTGCAGTTTACAGGAGTTCTGTGAAATCATGGGGGAAAATATTGTGGTTTCTACTTCAGCATCTAAGAAGGGTTCCCTCTGCGGCCCCTCCCCTGCTTGCCCCACAATAAAAATGAATTGTTTCTCCCTCTTGAAGCTTTACTTGCTGCTAGTGCTGTAGCAGAGGAATTACAGCACCAGCTCCCCAAAACAATGCCTGCCCTAAAATTATCACTAAATTGTCATACGTGCATGCTTTACATTCCCATATGTCTTATGATTGTTGACATGAATATTCACAGTGCTCATGGAAACGGCTTTATTGATTTTACTGATACAGTGGGCTCACAGTTACCGATTTTAACTTAATTCATGCATTTTTCCAGATAACAGATGACCTTAATATTTACACACAATTGCACCATAATAAACCCAGGCCAAATCCTCTCCTGTTATGAACTGTTGAAAATGAGAGTTGAGATTTTTTTTTTAAGCAAGGGGCTCAGAACCAAGCTGTTGTACAGTGAGGAAATCAGAGACATGGCAATTTACCCCAGCTGAGAATGTAGCCCACAGTGTAAAATTCCTTGTTCAGTGCAGTAAAGTGCATTAAGGAGACTGCTATGTTATTTCTCATGAGTTCATTATAACCTGTATGCTACCAAAATCTCCAGACAGCTGTGTTCCTTTTTACTCCAATTTCAAACAATATAATTAAAAAAGCATTTGATGAAATGTAGACACTTTTACCATTTACACTGGAATGCTGGCACCATCCAAAATCAGCCAGTCTGTAAATACCAGATTAGGATCAGTGTAGTCAAGGTTTTTACTCTAGGAAAGCCTACTCCAAAGAAAGTCTCAGCCTTTCCTGGTGAAGAATAAGCTTTATTTGTAAAACCCATAATTATCTCAAATGTTCCGAGAAGCTGAGAGAGCTGCAAATGGTAAAGCAAAACATAAGGAAACAGTTTTGGGCATTTGAGTGAAAGCAAATAAGGATGATGTATTTTTTCCCTATTAGTTTACTATATAAATGAGAAGACATTACAGAGTGAAATTTAATTAAAGTAATTGACCAAATTGCATTTTGTAGTAGTTATTGTCGTTAGCAGCCCTGACTCCTCTGTCAAAAGGATTTGCTGAAGATTATTTCTAAGGGGTATTTATTATGAATATTAATCTCTCCAGTAAGTAGCATCAACATATTAAAATTCACTTGAAGCACTTTATGGAAGACTGCAAACAGAAATGACTGGTGAAAAACAAGGTGTCTAATCATGTTAGCTTGGTTCACACTTGGTTAAACCACAAGTAGAACAGGGAAAAGAGATAAAATAAAATGTATATTGGTTATATTATGATGAAAATATGCTTAAAGGATGCCTGATTTTCAAAGATACACAGCTGCACTACCAGAACGCTGATGACTCTGCTGTTTAGGGCATGTTTTTAAATAGTCTTACACTGTCTCACTGGGAAAGTCTAAATCTCAGCCTATGTGTTAATTTCTGTTTGATCTTTTCAGTGCTTGTTTGCAGGAAGTTTATATTTAAAGAAGGCTATACTTCCCATGGATTTAGAGAACTTGGTTCACAGGTGCCACCAACAATACTGATAACAACAGTCAGCTTGGGTTTGGTATTCCACACCCCAAATTGTTTTGGTCAAGCCCCTCTCTTCAGTAGGGGGAAAGACACAACTTTCAATTACACTGTCCATATGAAGTGCTGCACAGAGTTTCATCACTGTCTCTTCCAGCAGTTAGATGATGCAGTTTTTTGTCTTCAGTTTTGTTTGGTCTTCTTGATGAGAATATAAGAAAAGTGGAGGGAAGATGAGAAAGTAGGTATTGGCACTGAAAGAAAAGCACAAAGGAAGAAAAACTAGGAAATCTTGATCTGCCCTTTTCAATTTTCCATGCTCTGGAGACAGGGTTTGAGGACTGATGGCTGTATCCTGGAGGAACAAAGGGTGGGTTTGAGTTTGCCAGGATTGCAAGATGCACATTGGATCAGTCTCCATCCTACTCAGACTCACCTTATCCTTCATCTCCTTCACACCTTTGCTTTGAACATTTTTTTCTTCCCTTCCAACGAAGTCACCTGTCTGTGACTAATGACCTGCCTGTGACCTGACTTCACACCACCTGTGTTTAAAATAAACATTTGGCATCAACTTAGCCCTAAGTTGGGCATCCCAAGTTGTGCTGCAGCTCCGGACTCAGATTGGCTTGTCCTTTTAATAAAGGCTCAGCTCCACATTGTCCCAGTGCTCTGCCTCTGTTCTGCCAGGAGGCATTCCTTCCCCTCCCTTACGAAACAGGCTGAACGTTTTCCCCATGTAAACATTGTTCCACATCTGTTCATGCTGAAGAACATCAGAGCGCCACTTCCCAGAAACCATTCTGGCTATGTGTGACCAAAGGCACCACAGAGGAACCAGCACGAGGTCAGGAATTTCCTCAAAGTTGAGGCTGGGAAGAGTCACTTCACCACAATGGCACAGTTACTAGGATAACTTTTTTGTAGGTTTTTTTCACCTATTAGCATCAGTCAGTGTGGCTGTGGCAGCCCAATCCCTCTGCACAGACCTGGGTTGTGGAGGCCGCTAAAGCACCAACCTGAAAGAGAAAATCCCAAACTAACTCTGATCCTGAACAGAGAAAAAAAGAGAAACCATTTCAATTGCTGAATATGACAAAAATCCTTAAGGGAGTCCACTGATTACACTACTGAGATTTGTATGAACTAACTAGGGTAAATAATTAGTCTATATTTTAATTAATATATCAGTGCCTGCTAGCACAATATAGTTAAATTTGTGCCACTATTAGAGCTGAATGAAAGAAAATTGTCCTATTTGTAGTGAAATTATAATCATAATCTTTCCAAGAAAAAAAGAAAGCAAGAAAAATCCTGCAACTCTTTTTGTGCTGAAAGAAGTCAAAAGGTGCCTTTAGCTCACCAAGTGCCCATGTGCCTCTTCTCTAGGTAACAAACCTGAATATGGCAAAAGTGTCTCTGGTGAGCAGGGAAATGAGCCACACACACATATATATATGTGACACAGATCACAAAATGAGGGCTAAAAATACAGCTCAATTATTCAAAGTATATAATTTTTTTTTTCAGGCTTGACCTTGTTATTACATTGAAGCACCTGTGTCACTTGAAAGGCGCCCTTCTTGCACAAACAAGGGAAAATATCTGTGCATTGCAATGCAGACCTTTCTCAAAACTTTGCTCCTAGAATAATATTCCAGGCTTTCCCCAAAATTTTGCTCCCTGGATAATGTCACAGTTTTGGGTAACAGAAAACTCCCTCCCCATGGAGTGTTAGCTGTGTTTTTACACAACCAAATATGATCAAGACACAGCGGGAATATTTTTTCCTGCCTCCACAAATCAGACTTTCTTCCTCATTGCCAGAGGAGGCAGCTCTTTACCATCTTTCCATCAAGGATGGAGAGATAATAATTTTATAGAACAAGGGGTAATGGTTTTAGCTGAAAAAGGGAAGATTTAGATTGGATATAAGGAAGAAATTCCTTTCTGTGAGGGTATTGATGCCCTGGCACAGGGTGCCCAGGGAAGCTGTGGATGCCCCTGGAAATGTTCAAGGACTGGATGGGGCTTGGAGCCACCAGGGATAGTGGGTGGCATCTCTGCCCAGAGCAGGGGGTGGAACAAGATGATCTTTAAGGTCCCTTCCAACACAAACCACTCTTTGACTCGATGACTTTATGATTATTAATCTTTTGGAGTTCTCTGTATAAGATGTGGTCTTTGCAACAGCAAAGCAGGGCAAGGCTGGCACCCAGAGCTCTTATTTGACATTCCATTGGAGCTCCTTTATCTTGGAGATCAGCATCCAAGATAAGGATGTGGAGAGAGGGCTCACCAGCAGAACAGTGTGATGGGGGCTATTTTCTGACCACTGCTCTGATGGCATCTAAAGACCATGCTGGCCCACCCCAGGCCTCCAAAGATGTCAAGGAGCTGCGCTGATGTGGGAGCCTGAGACAGGGAACTGCTTTCCAGCAGCAAAGAGCCCAGCTCTGCAGAGGAATCTCCCTGTGGTGGCTCTGCAGGAGGAGAGGCTTTGCTTCCCAAGGTGGCAGCTGATCTCTGCTCAGTGGCAGCCAGCGCGAAACACGAGGGCTTGGTTTTCAGAAGGTGGGAGGCTTAACACTGGCTGAAAATAAGACCCATGTAAGTTGTCAAGACAGCAGTCACCTTGAAAGATTTAGGCCACACTGTCTGGTTAGCTGTTTGTTCCCCCCACTGCGCCACATTTACCAACCCCCCAACAATTCCTTCCCATTCAAAAAGACGTTTATTTTTGATCTCCCCATGAAAGTTATCACATTGGTTAATATTATCGTTCCTCCGAATTTTCCCACTTTTAGCCCACACAAGCTGAGGATAACCCCTTCCCTGCTGCCCCAGCACCACTTATCAAAACCACAGAGTGAAGGAGGCACCACACAATTCAGTTTTAACATTAATCTTCCCACCAGCTTCTCATTACTTTGCCAATAAGATGATCTCCCTCACACCAAATTTCGATATATTTGACATCTGTCATAAAACTCAGGTCACACATATCTGTTTTCTGGTAAAATGAGTCATCCTACAGAGACCCATGCTACACTGTTCAGGTCTCACCAGAAATAATTATTGATATATTGTCAACACATCCAGCCTACAGTATTAACAGGAGTCATAAATTACCAGCCTTTTTTCTACCCACTACCTAGCAAGGAAATGAGGGGACATACAGCAGGAAAACAGGTACATGGAAGTTGGGCAATGGATCCAGGCATGGCCTTTCACTGTTTTGTGAAGATTTGCACAATATAAATATATTTAAGCAAGTAAATAGTTTCAGAAATCATTCAAAACTAGTAGTAACTTTCCCTTTATTTTGGTGCTTTTAGGAATCGTACAGGTCCTGATATCTCATCAAACCAACCAGCCACAAACTCCCTAAAACTTGTAGCTGACAAACAGCAGTTATTTAGAGAAGAATGGTTACAGACAGATAAAAGCTGAACAATTCTCAGTATAATGTCATTGAGGAGAAAAATTTAACCTGTTCTTGGCACTTGCTGTGCAAGAGAAAGGCAACTTTTCTGTTTCATCACACGAAACCGATTTCATTAACAACTTAGGCATTGGGTTGTTATTCTGCTCTTTTTCTTTTAAACTGCAAGCTCACACAGCTAAAGGTGAAAGAAGAGAGATTCCAGTCAGAGATGGAAGAGAGGCAAAGCCTTTTTCCACCACCAGTATCTGCTGCAGTACAATCACTGGGTTGAAACACTGTTATATTTCCCTTTTGGGGCTGCTTCAGTGGGCTCCCACCTCCTCACAATTTAGGGTACCAGGGGCTCTTCTTGCTCCACACTTTTATGTCAGAAGCACAAGGTCAAGGCGAGTACAACACCTTCCTGCAGGCCCAGAGAGCGGAGCACAAGCCTTGCTTTGAGAGGAGGCCCGAGCTGTGGGTGGAACTGGGAAGTGGTGATAGACATCACATGATGTTCTGCTCCATCAGCTGCACAGCAAGGCCATTACTGCTGTGATTGAGGTGTGCTGGGCCGCAGCCAGGCAGGCTCTGACCTTGGCCTTTAGCAGGTGAATGCCGTGGTGTGCAGAGCTCCTCCTGTGAATGCCGTGGTGTGCAGAGCTCCTCCTGTGCCCTTTGGAGACTGTGATTGCCTTGCTAGAGACCAGAGAGGACCAGGAGCACCTCGGGGAGGCCCTGCCTGGGAAGGAAATTAATTTTGTACCACCAAACCTCCACAGGCTGCTGTTGCTGAGGACAGGGGAGTGCAAACCCACCAAATATCACATGCAACATTGTGGAGTTGTGGGAGAATATTCCTCCTTGTATCAATCTAGCACAAATCCCAAAACCCAGCTTCAGTGTCAAAATCTCGAAATTTTTTGTGCAACTTTTTGACACTGAGAGTGATTTACCCAAGAAAGGGTGTGCTGCACATCACAGTAACACTGCACAGGCTCAGCAGCTGCTAAAATGTCACCTCGGTATTTTACGTTTTTAGCCCTTCCATATATGCAGGAGCACTGAGAGCACCTCACACTAATTAATAAGCTGCTCTGTATCTTCGTGCATTACCTTTCTTTTCCCCCTTTGATTCACATACAAATTATTTTTAGAAAAGGGAAAAAGGTTTCGGGGAGGGGGGTCTAGGAAAAAGCAATGAAGTGAGGTCTGGCACTGCTCATCTGCTCTGTTCAGTGCCTCAGCAGTGTACTAGGTTTGTGGAAAAGTGGAGGAGGGGGAAAATGTGAAGAGTCCCTTCACTCCTGTCACCTCCTTCATCCCAAAACCTCCCAGGTCCTCAACAAGCACCAACTCCCTTCTTTCCTCCCCC
Organism: Ammospiza nelsoni; assembly: GCF_027579445.1. NCBI lineage: Eukaryota > Metazoa > Chordata > Aves > Passeriformes > Passerellidae > Ammospiza > Ammospiza nelsoni. Next base: position 4,821,245 of record NC_080646.1, on the reverse strand, counting down.
TCAAAAAGCCCTGTGGTTTTACTGGCAAAATCCTGGTGGGAATATTTGAACTGTGCTCTTCCCAGTTCTCTGCACTTTCCATCATTTTTGTAAGGGAAATCTATGGCTCCAAGGCAGTTTGTTTGCCTGGAATACCTGTGGGTGGCACATACCCGGGTTGGCTGCCTTGGTGGCACCTCCAGCCTTTCTCTGTAGGCACCATGTGATGGCACAGGCACCCCAGATATTCGGTTCAAGTGTCGAGTTCTTGGGCAATTCTGGGCCAAGAAAAGTGACCTGCAGAGATCATTTTAAATCCTGCTAATTACAGTATCCCTGAATCTGCTCCAGTTTTTTTCCAGGTTGAATTTAGCAGATAGGAGTGCAGAAAGGCACTCTTGCTTCTCTTCTTGGGCACTGAGTTCTGACACACCAGAGGATGTCGTCTTTCATTATTAACTTTGGCAGCATTTAAATTAAGTAATATCTTGACAAGGGAAAGGAAGGGAATGAAGGGCCCTGGGAATATATTTTTTTTCTCCTGTTTAATTGTACTGCATTTGATGTGTTCCAAAAAACACTAGAAAAGCTTCTCTTCAGAGACCAGGAAAAAAAAGTTTATAAACCCCCACCAGTTGAGGTAGTTTGGCAGCACATAGAAGGATGGAGAATTATCATCTGTCCAGGGAAATCCACCCCCCATTCCTCCCAACCCTCTTTCAGCTGGTGCACGCAAGATGTTCCTGCTCACTTCATCTTCAAACATTTAAACACTTTGAGGACCACACACCTACAGTGTGTTATTTGCAGGGCTTTCCGAGCCGAAATCCAGCATGTGTGTGTGCATCTGTGGGTGGGAATGGCTGGATAATGTTACCCTGATAGTTGATGATAATATTTCTACCAATTGTTAAGCTTCCTAAGTCTCCACTTTGCAAATGCTTCAGAGGCTGGGTCTCTGAAAAACCCAGCTCCCCTTGCCTAGGGAAAGGGACGAGTCAATAATGTGTTTGTGCAGATTATCTCAGAGGCTCTGATTTACTCCAGAGGGGGGAAAAAAAGTCTCCCTTACACAAATGCACCTTTCTAAACACTTCAGGGGTCGCATGGTTCACTGCAGGGTTGTGTCAGTGCAGCCATAAAACGAGGGGGCCATTCGAGCTGTCCTGGGCTGGCAGCTGAGCAGGTCCTGCACAAACACAGATGCGCTGGGGCTGGGCTCCTCAGAACTGCCTCCCTGCCTCTGAGCTCTCTGCTTTGGGTCCAAACAGGCATTAGGGAAATGTGTGAGGAACAAGAGAGTGTGTTCCTTCAGTGTTTCAGGGAGGGGAAAAAAGCGTGGGATGAGGGATAATTTTGTTGAGTCAAATTCCTAATTCCCTTCAGACCTGTAAAGTCAGTGGGAGTTGCTTCACTTTCATCTTAACATGCAAAGAGGGGTGAAGTTAGAACAAAGGAAGGTGGAAAAAAATAAATAAGCTGGTTTTTATAGAGTGAGTTTAAGGAAAACCAAAAGAACCAGCAATGTTCTTGGTGTAAGGACAAAGACAAAAGCAAACTGCATTCTTCATAACATGCTTTTATCTCATAGTACTTTTCCAGATCCTGGCTTCTGAGAAGTCCTCTGCTCATCTTTGTTCCATTTCCTCCACTGTGGTGACCCTTCTGGGCTGTGCATGCCTCACACAAAGCACAATATCTTCTGGGACTTGGTTAAAATACTATTTAAGACCAACTTCAAGCCCAGTTCTGACTTTATTAGGCCTTTGCTTCATATTTTCCATCAGTGCCTCCTCTTCATCCACTGAATTAAGGCACAAGATTCTTCTTTTATTCGAAGATATTTACAAGCTAAATCCTCCATAACATTCTTCTCAGCTTTTGTCCCCAAAAAAATCAAAACTGACTGTACACTTCTCCCCCAAGTATTTGCATTCTCAACATTTCTCACACTCCACAAATTAACAATTCCTTTTGGGGCAGGGATTCCCATTCTACCATTCCAAATTTACCCTAGACTGAGAGCTTTTGCACCTCAAGTTCTGCACAAAATTTTTGTTTAGTCTTGAGGCAGAGAATATACTTTATAGATCCATGGGAGGCAATTTATATACGTAAACCTGATTGTTAGAGTGTTTAAATCTGCCATAGAGGACAAAAATGCTGTGGATTCACAATTCAAAATGAGCTGAAAAATCACAGTTTAGATATTTGTAGATTTCCTGGCATGAAGAGGTTCTGACTTTAACAAAACCATCTGGATTCTACTGTAAAATATACATTAAAAGCTGTGCTGTCCCCATCACAATGTTAGGCTCCCATACTCTTACCCTGAGAGCTCCCAGGCTCTCCCTTTCTTCTGGAGGGCACTGAAGAAATAGATTATACAAAAACTCTGTTTGTGCACAAGGGGGGAAAAAAACCCAGCACCAAGGCCAAGCTAAGCAGCAGCAATGAATCACTCGTTTCATTGGGGAAGCAGAGAGCTCCAGTTTTGTTTATCTTTTGTGTGCACAAGTTCCCTGCTCCGGGTCCCTATCTTTTCTGAAAGCCCCATCCCCCAGCAGGCCCCAGCTGACAGCCCCATTGTCCCCATGGCTGTCGTGGGAAGTCGTGATAGATGGTGGCGCCCCGACCCTTTTAGGAGGTGCTTGTTCATGTTATGCTCAGAGACCCTTTTTTTTTTTTTTTTTTTTTTTTTTTTTTGATCAATAGTCGTTTTGAACCTTTCCACTCGTGGAGACACACAGATACATTTATGTTTATGATGTATGTGTGTATAAATAAGTGGCTGGAGAATTGTTGAGCAAAACTGCTTCAAGAGGTTTCAGCGTTCTGGAGCCCAAAGCAGTGATATCTCATGAGTAAATGTGGTCATTTGCAGTTTCTGCAGTATTTTTTTTTTTTCAGTGTTTTAGTCAAAGGAAGAGCAGCCAGAATACTTTCATTGTGGGGAGCACAGAGACTTGAAATAGCTAGGGTTTGATGCTAGCCATATTGCACTTCACTTTTCCTCAGCACAGAATGCCAGCTTGTTTCTTCAAATTAAGACAATATGCTTATAGTGATGAACCTTATTGGCCATCTATCTTCCTTTTGTAATCTGGCTCTCATCAAGCTGAAATGAAGCCATTTCTTCTGACTGTGGCTGATTAAACACAGAGTAAACCTAGATCTCTGAGGAGGCTCTAATGATTCTCCACAGGCCTAGTGTCAGCCCAGCACCTGCAGCATTCAGCTTCCCCATTTCCATCATAAAATGAAGCATCTGTTACAGAGAAGTGTTATCTTTTTATCATCGATGGTATCTTTCTGTTTGAATTCACCTACCCCATTTGGTATAAATTACAGCCATTTCATATGTAATGAATGGTCACACAGGATGCACTCTGGTTATTGGGGGTTAAAAGGGCACAAAATCCTTTTACTAAACCTTTATTTAACTTGGTGAAAGTTAAGACTGCATGGCTTGTGTAAAACCTCCTTTCTTACAACAAACAGGAGGAAATACTTACCACAGCTTAATGCTGAAGCATTTTGATATTGCTTATCTAAATACTGGCGTTTGAGTTTTTTGGAAGCGATTCCTGAAGAAACATTATTAGTTGCAGGGAAGAGAAACAGAGAAACATGTTCATGCCAAAGACATTTCTGTCTCAGTAACTCGATTAACTATAAGCCTGAGATGTAAAAGTGGACAAGATTTGTTTGCTAGAAAGGGTAGTTGCCAGCTTAGAACCTGCTGCAAATCCCACAGAAGTCAATTGGCATATTTTCAATTATTTCAACAGCATTTGTTTGGATCAGGCCAAAGATCAGGTGGCTGTTTACTTTTTGTGTGGTCCACATGCTCCTCTATGTTTTACCTTCTCCAGCTTTCCATCTGAGCTGAAAGATGCAATTTCATCTCAGAAACAATTTCTTTTCCTCTGAGGAGGATTTGGGACACAACTTTGCCAAGCATTTTGCTGTTTCCAGCCTACCACATGGATAGTCTGGACAACTTCACATCTCAGAAAAGGAAAGAAAAACTTCCAAAGACTCTAGCTCAGAAGTGAAACTTTGCTCACTGAAGTAGCAATGTAAAAATGGCAAAAGCAGCTGTAAAACTGCTGAATAATTCCACTTGGTAATAACATGTAGCTACAGGATATAGAGGTGGGGACAGCAAGAGCACAATGGCCTTCCTGGTCACATGGACCTGAAAGAGTTTATAGCATAGCAACCACTGTGATAACATCTGAAGATTGCAAATAAGAAATTGCTTGATGTAAGTGGAGATAAAGACTTCAGTGAGCCAAAGAGCAGCACAGAGAGGCTCCAAAGCAGCTTGCTCAGGTATTGGTATGAGGCTGTTGGAAATACCAGCACCAGCTATTTCCTGGAAAATTCTTGGGGTGTTGAACCATTCAGGTGTTACAGAAATCTGGGACAGGAGAGGCAGTTGCAGTTCAAAAATTTCATTCCGCTCATTGGTCTGTGCCACAGTCTGAACAGTGCAGCCCAGTGTAGCCCAGCAGCCACAAAAAGCAGCACTGTCAATGTTCTATTGAATTACAGACGTCAAACAATCAAAAAGGAAATTATAATCACCAAAAAATAACATAGCCACAGCCTCTCTGGTGGATCATTTGCCTAGGTGTTTTTCATTCTTCTCTGCAGGTGAAATAATTTTACAATATAAAATTAACTTAAAATAATGTACTTTATTGTCATAAAGTTTAAACTTTGAGCTACCTGTTATCTCCAAAGCCAGGAATTGCTTAATGGACTCATTAATGGGGGGAGAGGGGAAATCATCCTTGTGAAAATAATGAAGAATGAGCAATTTTGTACCAACATGCATTTTCATGATAGCTTTGCTAACCTGAATTATGTGGTGACTTTCTGCTGATCCATTTTGTAGCAAGCAAAATCATATTGTCCTACCACAAGAGCACACTTGTTATTCAAAATAATTAAGACGTGAGTCATCTTAGTATCAAAGTTGGCATTGGTGATATATGGGGCTGATGACTGATGAGTCCAATGAATGTTTGACTCATGTAGACTTAAAATATGCAGCTGAAAAGCTGAGTTAATTCAGAAGAGACACAGAAGAGCTGTGATAGCATCTTGTAAAAGCAAGATCCAAGACAAGTAGAGATGCAGTAACACTAGTGATGAAAACAGCTGAGGCCTTTGGATTTCTCAGGACAGCTGAATAATGGAAGAACTTTTTCATTAAAAATTTCAAAATTCCATTGTTTTCCCCTTGACAAGGTACAAAATGTAACAATTTTTTTCTACTGTTTACATGGTATTTTTTGTAAGCACTGGAAATATTTTTGTTGCCTGTCCATTTCCTTCCATTTTTCTTTTTTGTTTCTTTAGTTGAATAAGTGAATAATATCCAAAATTTCAGTTTGGTTTGGAAAAGCTGTAACAGCAGAAAGAAAAATGAAACTACTTTAACCACTTTAGAGAGTTTCAGTTTTCCTTTGCTTTCCTCTGTAAGTTCTCCAGAATTAACAATTTTTAAGAATTAGTCTGAAAAGAGGAAAAATAAGGAGAACAAGTATGAGAAGTGCAAAAGGAGGGGGAAAGAAAAATAAGGGGAAAAATCCATACCACTACTTATTCTCTTACAGGGGAAAAAAAGGAAAAAATGGGAAATAGGTGTTTAATATTTGTTTCAAACAAAAGAAATGGGAAAATATGAAAAGAAGCTTTTGTTTTAGTCTTTTCTTGTGGATGCCAACCATTTCCCTGTCAGCAACTGTGTAATTGACTTATACAGTGAACATGTGGCAACTATTTTCAGCTGTATTTAGCCAAGTCTGCTGCCTTGTTTCAGACATAATGAAAGCCTCCAATGCCCAACAGTTGCTTTTCCAGCTTTACTATGGGATCTAACAGAAGCCATTGCACCTAACAGCCTTTGACTCAGTTTAAAAAGTAGCAATGTTTGCATCTAAATATGATTTAGGACAGTATCAAGGGATAAATCTGTGCTGGTACAATTAATTTTGAAGGCCAGCTCTGGTAAGGATTTCCACTTGGTAGCCCAGTCAAGGTGTCCCAAAATCATCTACCTTCAAAGCTGCTTCATGGAGCTGTAAAACCAATAAAAGCTTGTACTTCAGCAGCTGGACACCCTGAGGCAAAGAGAAAGCAATCAGAGCCAGAAACTCAGCTCCAGTGAGTGTTTTTCTCCTCCATGGGACAGTTCTGGGGGACACGAGGGTGTTCCCCACCTCTGTGTCAGGTCCAAATGTCACTGGAGTTAACAGGCTGTAAAGCAGTGGGGACCACAGCATTTAACTGCAGACTGTAAAACTTAGGGGATCTTGTTTCTCTACCAGACACCTCACAGAGAAATCTGGTCTGTAATGACTCAAAAACAAACATTTGAAAGCTGGGAGAATATATGAGTATCTCCCTAACAATGGCAAATATCAAGGCATCTAACCACAAGCTTAATGTTAAAGGATTTGAAACCTCTGGAACCAGTCTTAGGTTTGTGTTCCCCTAGAAAAAAAAAAATTGACTGTTTCACTCCTCTTATTCTTTTTTGAAGTGTTTCTCTTTTAATTTAAAATGTTCAAGTGACACAACTATATTTGTGATCAAGTGTCTTCTTGCTGTAAGGTTTTTTTCTTCACTGATTCAAATGCTGTAATATATAGAGCTCATATATAATGGTGTCTGTAGAGGCTCCATTAATGGACTGAGACTATTCAGTGCTCTATTCCAAGCCATCAAATCATTCTGTAGTTGTTTTGGGGGGGGGAAAAAATTACCTGAGCTAGAATGAAATATCAGAGGTGGACACCAACTTACGTGATTATGAGGAATATGTGAAAAATGTTGTGATCACAGGAGATGAAGAAATTTTGAGATGAAATTGGTCTTTCACAGAAATATCAGTTCTCTTCATCAACAACAATGCATCTGGACAATGCACCAGTGTCATTGATTTTCACCATTTTAAAGGCTTTTAATACTGATTACTGCCCAGTGAACAAAAGCTTTTCTTGTGAGGAGTCTGAAAAAGTTGATTGTATGTACATTACAACTGAAAATGGATCAGAGGAGTAGTAAGTTATGAAAGTACAAACACAAGAGAATAAAACCATTCACTGGGCTTGAATTACTTTAGTTTATCTTCTTAAACTGAATTGTGGCTGTGGTCTTTTCCAACTCAAATAAAAAGCATAGATCAAGATGAGATAAAGATAACAGAGTATTGCCAGCATTAGGCAATAAAATCAGTAGCAGGAATGGAAGAAAACTTTGATAATCAGAGAGAAAAAATTTTAAAAGTTATAGTAATAAGGCAAAAGTCCTGAGTAGCTAGTGCAGTTGAATGAATTAGGCTCTGAGACAATGAAAAGATGCAAACATCTGCTCTTGCATTTCTTCATGAAGATATTTGGAACTGAAATTATTCTGACCAGCTGAAGGGACTGTCTCTGATGTTCCAGTTAAACATGGTTTGAGACTGGTAACAACTTTCATGTTGGGGCCCACACAGGATGGTAATTGAGATTCAAAATTCATTCAAAGTTCCGTTTTACACTGGGGAAAAAGAAACAATTCTTTTCAAAAAAGCAGTTTGGTTCTCGAATGGATTGTCCAAGGTCTTTTAAATCATGTTTCTTTCCATATCTTGCAAAGAAACTTAAGTTTTAATTACTCTATGTTTGTTTTAGCATGAAGGAGGCAACAAGGCCACCACTGGAAGAATTTGTGTTGGTAACAGGAGCTCACACCTCAGGAGGAACACAGTCTGGTCTCCAAGGTTGAGCACAGTTTGCAGATTGAGCAGACAGGGAAAAAATATATCATAAATATCTTTCAAAAATGCATTTTTGCTCTAAGTCACAATGAAGACCATGGAAGCCCCATTGTTGTTCCTGTACAACAAAGCATACACCTTTTAAAACAAAAGATCCTAAATTAAATTTTAGCCACTGCATTAAAGGGTCATTTCCAAAAGATGAAAGTACATTCTGTGGCAGTGTAAAAGGATAATAGAGGGCAAAAAAAGAATTACAACACACTCGTATTGTGGAAAAAAGAGCATGAGTTTTGATATCCATGAAATGTTAGATTTTCCGCTATTCACAAGGCTCTGCATTCTTAATATCTGTAAAGAATGGTCATCTCACTTGCTAAAATATAACCCAAATGCTCAAGCCACTCAGCTAAAATACTCCAAAGTAGCCACTCCATCCAGCTGATTCTGCCATTTAGCACTTCTCCTGTAACATCAGCAGTGTAACCTTAGTCCCCAAAAATTGGAAGGCGAGTTATGCCATTGACCTCAGTCTGATCTGGCTCTAGGACAAGCAGCTGTGCAGTCCCTTGGGGCTATGAGCCGTGGGGGAACTCCAGGGCTCTGCAAGAGGAAAACAGCCCCAGATGCCTCAGCTGGAGGGGAAAGTCAGAGCTACAACCTCTCCCTGCAGCTGCCAGGAGCCTGAAGTAGTGGGGCCAGGTTTTTGGAGAATCACAGAATGGTTTGGGTTGGAAGGACCCTTAAAGATCATCTTGTCCACCCTCTGCCATGGGCAGGGACAACTTCCATGAGAACCAGGTTGCTAAAAGCCCTGTCCAACCTGGCCTTGAACACTTTGAAGGACCTGGTCCACCCTCACAGTAAAGAATTTCTTCCAAATATCTAATCTAACCTGGCCATCTTTCAGTCTGAGGCCATTACCCTTTATCCTGTCACTCCATGCTCTGGTCAAAAATCCCTTTCAGCTCCTTTGGAGCCCCTTTAGGCTCTGAAAGGTGCTGTGAGATCTCCCCAGAGCCTTCTCCTCTCCAGGCTGAACAATCCCTTGTCTCTCAGGCTGTCTCCATAGCAGAGAAAATCCAGCTCTTGGATCATCTGGACTCACTCCAACATCCTTCTTATCCTGGGCCTCTCAGGGCTGGATGCAGAGCTCCAGGTGGAGTCTCACAGGAGTTCACCCTGGCACACAAAAATGGAGAAATCCCAAAACAGAGCCCACCTGGTGACACACTGGAAAGTGCTGGTACAGCCTCATGTATGAACAGCCAGTGTTGGTGTTGATGTGTGTTCTTCATAGCGAGAAATTCACGTGTCAAAGTCTTTAGACACGTTGCTCAGACACCAAACCCTTGTATTCAACACTGGGGGACACGTGAGACCCTCGTGCTGCCTCCCCACATGTGACACTCTCCAAAGCGCACGTCCATATCCACACACACCCCTGTAGGGACACTTGCATGCAAGCACTGTCTTCTCAGCCACAGAGCAAAACTCACTAATTAATGTTTGTTAAAATTAATATTTTTGCCAGTCAGTATTAGTCACACTTGAAGCATCCTGAGCTTCCAGTAGGCTGTCTTAATTAAAGTTTTATCTCCCACTTAATGGAAGAATTATTACCAATTTTGATCACTCTTTTTCTTGCAGATTGCAGCAGCGCTGTTTCAGACTTTGCATCCCTGTACACAAAGCAAAATTTCTTTCAGATTTCAAAGGCAGGCTGATTTATTTTGCAATATTCTGCTGCATCCTGGGGTGTCTTGGATCCAATGCTCTCACCCCACAGTGCAGAAACCACCAAACAGGTGTTCCCACAAAAGGAAAGGACAGTCCCCATGATGGATATTTTTATGGAAAGCAGTACCATTTGCACAGCTTTGTTTTCCACTGCTTTAGATATTTTCAACAGCAAAAAGCCATCCAAGTACTGCTTCTACTGACAACTGAAGGTTCTTTCTTCCTTTTTTTTAATCAAATAATAATTTAGCAACACTGATTTCCCTAATGTAAGGTCTATTGCCCTCATGCAAGTCTGGAATAATAGCACCATCATGAATGGAATTCAATCTGGAGTCATTCAGGAGCAGCTGAGATCCAAATTCCCCAATCAGTAACATTTTGTTCCAGATTGCAAAACTTCTTGCTAGAACACAAACCCTCTCTTTACAAGAGTTTAAATGAGTTGTTAGTGACGTCTTCACAGAGAGAGTTGGAGAATTTATTTGTACTTCACAAAGAACCTCTTCCTCTCTTTAAAAGCACCAGTTGTTTTAATTTAAACTATTATTAAAGGTTTCTTGCCCTGAGTGTGGTGTTGGAACTGTACAGCATCTCTCTATCAGTGGAGGGATTCAATGGCATAAAGACCAGGCACTGGAGTGAGACAGATCCTTGTATTGCTCCCCTCAGCTTGCCAGAATTAATCCAGATTTACACGCCACTCATCTGTAAGGGATGGCTAGTGCCTAATTCTTCCCTCATAACCATGGAGCAGCAGGGAAGACAAGGCCCTCTGTGTATTTTAATTGAAAAGAATGGATTGGTAAACCAAAATGTCCCTTTTTCAGTCACAGATTCAGACCTGGATCAAGTGACAGTATGTCCTAGAAACTGCAGCGTCACCAGCACAGTGACCCGAGTCAGGAATGCTTTGGTGGCACTTTTAAGCATTTCTTTTTCTCTTTAAAAAAAAAAAAAAAGAAAAAAAAAAAAAGCAGCCAATCTTCCCCTTGTTGACGTCAGGAAACACAGAAATCTACAGAATTCTCTTTAAAGTATTTTGGCCGCATGCAGCGGAGCTTAAATAGGATCAGCTCTTTCCTGACAGGTCACAGTATGCTGACTAAGTTTAGTTACACTTTACGATTTCAAAGGCTTCTCCCCCAAAAGATACTCCCCTCTCTCCTCTGTTGTTTTTTTTTTTAACAGCGCCATGATCAAAGTGCTTTTCAAAATGCTATTCATGACGACTTTGAGCTAAAAAATGAAACCTAAAGTGATTCTGAGCAGCATTTCATTTTAATTTAAGTGATGCATAAATTTTGCACGACTGCTCAGCTTCTTCCATTCAACCACTACAGATAATAAAGAGTTATTTAAAATATGTGGAATATGTGAATAGTTCTATTAGTGAGAAATGATGCCATGTACATGCCAAAAGCTGAAGAGATGCCCAAGAACTTTAAAATGCCCAAGAACTTTAAAATGCCCAAGAACTTTAAACCAGTGCAAGGGTGATAGGTACTGTGAAGAATTAAGGCAAGAAGACATAACTGAAACAGAGTCATCACCTTTGATTTAATTGCTATCATTTTATTCAAGCTTTGAGTTATATGGAGCAAAGTTTTAAAAAACTGGAGAGCTTTATTATTGCCACTGAAAGAGAGAAAGAGGAATATTTCTGCCACTTGCACAGGGTATGTCAAGCATGTAACATGAAATGCAGCCTTGTGCAGAACTTCAGCAGAGATGAAAAGCACTTTAGTCTCCAGAGCAAGTTTATATTTTTGTGGTGTTATCTGAAATAGCCACTCAATGCAAACTCCATACTTACCTTGGGGGGAAAAGCCAAGTTCTTTCTGCCAGGATTTAAACACCCTGTTCCTGGGAAGTGTATGTTTTCCATGCTCAGACTGCCAAGCCTCCTGCACCAGCACTCATTACATGGTCCAGTGAGAGTTAAGGGCAATCTACTTCCCCCAAAAAACCAGACTTTTTGCTCATTTCACCATTTTTTCCTGAAATATAGGGCTTCTCCAGGGGACCAGCTCCAGCTCCTAAGTAGGTAGTATATAATGACATAATATTCTGGGCACAGTGTCTGCAAAGGTACACCCATCCCATGTGAAAGGCTGTTCCTAAAAAACATTGCCACCTCTTTGGTATCCTTGGGAAAAAAATGAAGGGGAAAACCAGATTAAGTGTTAGAGCAGAGAAGGGGGAGCCACTGGCATTTGTGCCGCTGATTCTCTTGCAGTTTGGGGGCTGAGAAGTTAATGCATTCAGCTCATCTTGAACGGCAGCCTTCCTTCCCTCGCGTTATTCATACAACTTAACTCCAGCTGCCTCCTCCTCGTCCCTCCTGCTTCGCCTTGTGCTTCTCAAAAGGCATTTCTCTGCACGGCACATCAGAAACTAAAAATCTAAGTTGCTATCTTACTTCCAAACCAAGCTGTTGTCAGCATTAAACCTACACAATGCATTACAATATAATCCATTTACAGGGTGTCTTATCATGCAAATAACTCAAGGTGCCTCACAATAAAATAAAAAGGACGAGAGGAATAAACCTCAGCCATTGGAACGCACAAAAAGGAAACCTTGAAATTTACTTTTAAACACACTAATGGCTCTTTTCTCCCAGTGAGGCATGAAGAGGGACAGGGCAGAGGATTTGACCAAGGAATTCCTATTAGCATTTGATGTGACTTAAATGTGTAAATCCACCCCAAGGTTACTGGGAGACCAGACTTCTTAAAAGGAGAAACTTCCTTCATACCTTGAAGAGAGAAGATTCATAAAGGCACAAATGTTAGAGGAAACCTTGGTCAACAAAAGATCATCCCATTGGCCTAGATCTAAACAGGAGTAAGGCCTGAATTATCCAATTCAGGGCACAAACCATGAAAGTTCCCCATAACACATAAGCAGAAATAACATTTAAAAGTGAGAACAGTTTTTACCAGGGCTTACCTCTGACTCATTTCCAAAAAGGGTCCTTAAAATTAATGGTCCATTATCAGTGTAGAAGCAGAAAATAAAAGATGCTTTTTTACCTTTCTACTTAATTTGTTTTCATTTTCCATAGTTTTTCCTTAGATTTATAAAATGCTCTTTGAAAGAGATGGATTCACAATTCCCGCCTCTCCTTTGCCCCCCTGAGTTGAAGCATGAAGCAGTCAGAAATCATTGCAAAAATGCCAAATACTGGAGATAAAAGGCAGCACTAGGAACAAACATGTGAAGGTACCAGCTCTTGTAGCACAATCAAGGTATTTCCTTCATTTTCTCTTCATCGTTTTTCAGATGTACCTGCATGTTCAAATTAAAAATATTTGGTGAGCGTTCAGCTTTGGGGCATTCAGGAAGGGAATAAGGAGGACTGGAACACCTCAACCATCAGGAGACAATGAAAAGCATAGAATTCAGCCTAGAATGAAAAACCCATGGATATTTTGGCAGAGTTGAACAATTCTTCCTCCTCCCAGAACAGAAAAAACCTCCACATCCAAATATATCCAGCATATATCCAGTAGTAGTTTACTACTTTTTAAATGAGTGGGAATTAACACAACATCCAAACCATAGTTTAGCTAGCGTCCATCTATCCCATTCTAATTTTAGTGAGGAATGTGTAACCTATTTCCAAATCTATACTAGCAGCCATTATAGAAAATTATTATTATGCACCAATATTTGCTCTACTTCTAGGGCTCATTGTAGCCAGCCTTGCCTACAAGCTGGGTTAATTCTACAGACAAATTAGCAGAAATATAAATTGCCATTTTACATTTTAAACACCACTCCCTTTCTTTCAAGGTCGCAGTAGCCATGGTTTCTGTGTTGCTGAACACTGGCTCTACTCAGATTTGAGAGGTCTTTCTCTTCGGGATTTCCATTTCCACATTCATTCCCACAGATTTAAATCCAGAGTAATACTTAAATAGTGAGTGATTTTCCACATTTCTAAATGCTATCAGATATTTTCCTATGGCCCAGGCTAAGCAGTAATGAACTCCTAAAGTTACTCTAAGAAATAAAAGACTAAAGCAAAAATGCAATTTAAATTGGAAAGCACTGTGTTGTTTGACTTCTCTTGCTTCAAAGTAAAAAGGCCAATTTATTTGCCATTTGAAGAGGATGAAAGCCTTTCTAAGACACTATTCCCCCTTCATCTATCACATATTGCTGGACATGTATTGCACCCATGGTTTGTGAGAGCCCTTCCTGAGGGATCATAGCTAATTTCAGAGGAGACAGAGGGATATGTATCATCTGCCTTGCCAAGATCAGAATCAGGTCTGCCTTGGTAAGCTAAGCTTTAGCTTGGAGAGAGGTTTTTATGGCTGAGTTATAAAAACCCTGGAAACAGGGGAGTTTATGACAGAACCACTGACAGACCCTTAACTATGGCAGTATTCATGGTTACCACTACAAGACAGGCATTATGTTGGAGGGCAGTAAAGTTAAACCTGCCCATAGGGCATTCCCAAATGTTAACTGCTGGTGCATACAGTAAAATTTTTAGCACAGGTGCACTCTCCAAATAAACTTGACTTCCAGAAACCCCCTTTAAAAAAAAAATAGGGGAAAAAAAAAAAAAAGGTTTTCATCTGTGCCACTGGAAATATTTCTATAGTTGTGAACAACTACATTTGATTAAAAACTGTCAGATTTATCTTCTTAGCAGGAGGGAAGAAATATGTGTTTTCCTCCAAAAGGAAATCAATGTGTCTTTATGACAGATACAGAGTGAAAACAGGGATGGTGTCACTTTAAAAGGGGAGGGAGGAAGGAGTGTGACCCATTGGATGTGGCCATTAGCTGCTGGCATAATCATTGTGAGGAAATGCCCTGTTCAGGACTTGTATTCTGCATTTACAGGGCTGGTGTATATTCACTGACCCAACAGTTACTACTCACTCTCTTAAGGCACAGCATCTTCAGTGCAGAGGCGCTGTGATTCTTTGTCCTCTTCCCATTTCTTAATTAGCACACCTTAATGAAATCTCATGAAAAAGGCCCTTGGCTTTTTCTTTACTGATATTATCACTGCTAGAGTCCAACCAGATTCTTTAAAACAGCAGAATAAAAGCAAATTCATTTTACTCGAAATAACACAGATTTTTTTTTATTATGGCATACTGGTTGATTTAGTGGCCAAAACAAATATTCTCGCTGAGACAATGTATCACTGAAATTAAATATATATATATTAACTGAAAGAGTGAAATGGAACTTGATTAAAACCAGTGACTTAATGCCCTTATCGGGCTATTTGACCTTAACAAATGCATTATCAGCTTGGATTACAACAACACCCAGAGTTACTATACAACATGGTTAAAAGAAAAATCCAGAGGTAAAGAGGCTGCCCCTATCCTGAAAAGCTTAGAAGCTGAAGAGAGGTGATGGAAGAAATAAATAATGATTGCACCTCTGAGCAACTGCACTGCAGGAAGATGAAACAACTTGCTCAGTAAGACAGATTTTTGGCAGAGGAGTACAGTCTGTATACCCCAAATGCCAGATCACAGCCTTAAGCAGAAAAATACATTCTCCTTTTGAAATTATTTTAAATTTAACCAAGCAAAACCACCGTGGCTTTTAATGCCAGGTGATGTTCAGAACCATCCCTTGCTCTGCACAAATTCCTTTTAATGAGGTTCTGCCAAAGGAATCAGTAACTTCATGTGCATCTCCAGCAAGGGCACACAGATTTTTAGAAAGGTTTCGGTGCTTTAAACTGAGCTGTCCTAAAATGTGATGGTTGCAAGAATAAATACTCAGTTTTCAGAGTAGGGGCAGCTACTGAGCAGGAGTCTGTCACCAACTATGCTGATCATATATGGATAAATGAGAGAGAATTATCCAACACT
Source organism: Ammospiza nelsoni (assembly GCF_027579445.1). Taxonomy (NCBI): domain Eukaryota; kingdom Metazoa; phylum Chordata; class Aves; order Passeriformes; family Passerellidae; genus Ammospiza; species Ammospiza nelsoni. Next base: position 4,805,885 of record NC_080646.1, on the reverse strand, counting down.
CTCCAAGCTGAAATATCTCACTGTACTAAGTGCCAGAGTATTAGAAAAACAGGAGAAATTCAGTGTCACTGGGTGGAGAGTAATAAAAGTGCAATACAGACACACACAGAGGCTGTAGATGCATCTGTGCCAGAAAGATCTCAGTGACTGTGAATAATTCACCGTAAAGCATCAATTCAGTGCCCCACAAAAGGGAAAATAAGATACAAGATTATGAGGGAAGAAGGCAAATGCAGAAAATATCCTCATGCCATGTATAAATCCACTGTAGTTCTGGTCACTCTGACTCAAAATAGATGCAGAAAATTGCAACACCTTCCTGCTTCTCTTAAGTAAAGAATATCTGAAAAAGAAAAAGGGAGCACAATATCTGGCCTATAAAATCTGGAATAGGGAAGGTAAGTAGGGAATGATTATTCACTCTTTTTCATAATACAATACAGGGCACTTGCTGCAAGAAAGTATTTTTCTCCTCAGCATGAATTCAATGATGGAACTCATTTTCAAAGATGTTGGAGAGAACAAAAGTAGAGATGGATTTTAAAAACCATGAAACCACACTGAGTAATATTAAACATCATCTTTGGATGTCTTTTAACTGCAGATTTTGACATCAGGAAGGTACAGAGTTCTCCTTCCAATAATCTTTCCCTAATCTGTCACAGACTATGGCTGGGCCAGGTTTTACTTTGGTTTGACACAACTTGAAGTTTATGGTATCATGAAGTTTATTATGAAATTTTCACATAGCACATAAAATTGTGCCAATAAAATCTGCAGATGACAGGAAGAATTATTTTAGCAAGTGATGGGAGAGGATGAGGTTCTGATTCAGGGCACTCTTATGCTGTATTTGCTGCAATGTAGCTAAACAATGCAAAAATCAGGGAACAAGGCTGATTTTATAGAGTGGGCACTGTCTCAAAACATTTGAACCTCAAGTATTTAATCTCTACCTCTACTCAGCATAACAAGGCCAAAACTCTCTGGAGTCCAGAGCCAGAATGAAAAAAAAAAAAAAAAAAAAAAAAAAAGAAAACAAAACAAAACAAAAAAAAGGAGAAAGTTTCAAGTAGAAACAAGGAAATTATCTGCTCTAACAAAAACTGGTAATTCAGATCATTAGACATCTGGGTCTGACTTTACTTTCAAAAGGGAGACCTACCAAAGTAAGACCATAAAATAATCTAGATATTAGAAACAAGCACTGCTGTGCAACATATAAACTCAAATTCCTCAGCTGAACAAGGAAGGAGGAAGAGGACTTGATTTCTAAGCAGTGGGACCTGTGCACAGGGAGAATATTGGATAACATGGGGCATTTGACCTTGCTGCCAACAGCATGACAAGATGCAAAAATGGAAACAGGAGTTACAGAAACTCAGCTTTGAAGTAAGATGCAGTTTCCCAGTGCTGCAAACTGCTATATTTTGAGATCATTGGGCTTGGACAATGTAGAATTTATCTTCATCACCTGACTTGGAACACCCAGCAGTTTATGCACCCTCCTGTTTGAGAGGATATGGGGAAAGGGAGAGGATTCTTATGCAAGTGAGAGAAATGCAGATGCTCAACATCCATAAAGCAGAGTCTATTTTTACCAGTCTGTGAATCTGGGCCTTTGCCTTGTCCCTTTTATTATCTTTGCGGTCCAACATTAGGAAAATATTTATGCTTCAGAGTCCCAAGCATTAGACAGGTACTTGCAGTGTCAAGAATAATTCTCACACCTTGGTGTATAACTAGGTTTCTGGTCTTGCTTTATGCCAGTATTTCTTCCCTTGGCTACATCCAAGATTTTGCAATGCTAGACATGAAATGCTGAAAAGGTGATCAAAGTCTAGGAGGGCAATGAAGAGGTCTCACAGGTGGTAGCTGGTACCTGTTCTTGTCATGTTCAGGATTGCACTGATCACCAATTTCAGACCTGAGAGTGAAATTAACCCAGGTCAGGTTATCAGGGACAATGAGGGAATTCTTACTGTGCAGGAATCCCCAGATATATTTCAGCCAGTTTCTCTGGACTTTAGTATTGCCTTGCTGTGACCCATTCTCTGCCTACACTTAATATCTGAGGAACAAGAAAGGGCAGAGCAGAGGTGGGGGGGGGGGGGGGGAAATGCACAGAGTTTTAAATAGGTTGCAATCTCTGCTCTTATCATAGGTAATTTGTAGTATTTAATAGCCCTGATATACAGGAGGTCACATGAAATCATTTAGAAGTCCTGTCTGGATTCAATTTCTAAGAATGTATTAATCTCTGCCTGGCACGGGGAAGATAATGGCATTTCCTTCAGCAGAGCCTCGCTGTGTGCCAAGAGCAGGAGCCCGACTGTCATCAGATCAGCCAGTGAAAACAAGAGGGCTGCATGGTTGTTTATTTATTGAGTCATTCCAGCCTGATATTGGCTTTGTGCCAATGCATATAAGGCCAGAGATAAAGAGTTATTCCTGACGATAGCAGGACAATCCATTCCTCCCCATCGCGGCGCAGAAATCCGGGGCTAAATTAAACCCAAGCCCAGATATGCAGGTAACCTGAATCTCGGCTTTCACAAGGGAGAAAAGGTTCAGGAGACAAGCTGGGACAAATCCAGAGAAGGGTCATAAAGGCACAACGAGCCAGATCCCTGCACAAACCTTTTGCTGTCTTTCAACAGCCCGGTGCAGATCTGAACTTGGAAAGGTCCAAAGGAAACTATTTAAAGCCAGGTCCCAGAATGCAAAGTGAGCTGGTGGGATTGCTCAGGAGCCTGAAGTGGCATTTTTTTATAGAACAAACAATATAAAGTAAATAAAGGAGAATGACAACCCTCTAAAAGAAGACTAAAAGCCTCACTGGTGTGTGCTGGCTGTCAGAGAATACAGGAGCAAAATGCAAGTGTGGTAAAAGGTTCTAGCCTGGAGAAACCTTTTTTTTTCCCTTCTTCTTTAAAGTAATGAAATGGTTCAACAACCTTCTGAGAAGGTGAAAAATCTTGCCTGTTTACATTTGTAAGAGAAGCCTGAATTACCTGCCTTTCCCTTTAAGCATTTTCAGATACAAATCAAACACAGATGGCCCATTATGTTTATGACCTCACTGTCAATTGCTCTAGATAGTGCATGCATTAATTATTGAAATATTTTCATAGTATACAACTTTTTAGTGTTCACATTGTCACAGATAATTTCAACTTTCTGATTAGGAGATATAAACAGTGTTATTTACGAGAATTAATCTCTCGAATGCCATAAAAGTCACAAATATACTGGGGGGAAGGGAGGTTTTCCATATATATGTATATATATGTACACAATGAATCCAGCCCAAAAAAATAAAATAAAAAAAATTGGCCTCAGTCCTGAAAGTCAACATTATGTTAACATTCCCTGTGATACATAAACGATGCCAAAACCTATTACAATTGCAGTAAATTTTGATTACCAGAGTTGTTTGTTATTTATGTCTAGAAGATAAAGATAATATTGGGAATAGCCCTCTTCTTTTCTGATTATAAATTACATCCATAAAATACTGTGTTCTTCAAAGTGTAAGAAACTTGATTGAGGGGGTTTTTTAAATTCTGTCTATTCTGCCTCAAGAAAAACAGCTTTGGTGAGTGAGCAGGTAGTAGGACATTTTTAATTCTCATTTAGTTTCATTATTAAAATTGAGAAGCTCTAGATTATGTCCAGAGAATTCTGCAGAGTAACAGACAGCTCCTAGGGGTGGCAAAGTGTTCATTTTACTGTGAGGTCAATTAAAACACCAGTTCCACCAGAAACAGCCCATTGCAACATGCCTGTTAATCACTGTATTGCTTTAAAAATTAAAAAAAAAAAATTAACCTTGACTTCCAATACTATTTTTCCCCTCCCAATACTAATTTTCCCCTCCCAAAACATCTGCCCTCATACTGTGATAAACTTTTCTAGGCTTCGTCCAGCAGAAAAGCATGGAATTTTTATCCTAGGTACTGTTAAAAAGAAAAAAAGGAGATCACCTGTTCATTAAGGTTGCAAAAGTACATCTATGTAGGAAAAACTTTTCAGTTTCTTCTACTGATACTTCTCTTACCTTAGTATTTCTGCAAGGCAAAACTAGAGTGGAAACCCCAAATTTATGGGGTGAAGAATTCAAAGAGTTAATCCTCCCCAGAATGTTCTGGACGAGCCAACAGAAAACATGCCTTTTTAATATTTCTATTTTCAGCAAAAACCCCTCCAACCAGCTGATGGCATGCAAAAGAGCAAAGGTAGAATGAGGAGGGGGGAAGGAAGAGAAAGAAACATCTCATGGAAGTAGCCCAAGGGAGAAATAAGTTCATGACTAGCACATTTACACCTTTCTTGATTTATTTAAGGTACAAGAATAGTGTAATATGACCTGTTTGCTTCCCTAACAAGCATTTCTATTTGCAGCAGATCAAGTCCAGACCCACTTCTCGTGGCACAGGCTCCTCTCAGAGCCCTTCAGGAGAGCACAGAGCTGAGCCCTCTGCAGCATCCCATGGGCATGGGGGGAAAGAGCAGCTGAAGTAGGAGGAAAAATCCCACATTACTCCTTTTTAACCAAATTCAGTGGTGAAGCAGGATTCTCTCTTTTAACCACAGCCCCCAGCTTCACATATTCCATCTCTGTTCCAGCCAAGTGGCTTTTGGGTTCTCTCAGACCCCAGGTTTGTTTGCGCACCCCAAGGAGGAACCACGCCTGACCATGAAACCCTCCCAAGCAATTATTTCCCCTCTCCTCACTTCACTCTCCTCAAACATGTCTGTCATAGATTTTCTGACAGTCAAAATAACAGAAAAACACCTAGCAAATAAAAGCCCAACTTTTCCAAGACACCTTTTGTCTCATGATGGAGATTTTTAGGTTCTGCAAGGACCCAGAATTCCTTTAGTCCAATTTACACCCAGGTCCCAACTCTCCATAAATTTCCTTAATGCAACTTCTTCCCCTGTGGGGTCCTGTGCATTGTTAGAAGGGAATTGGGAAGGAAAGAAGAGGTTTGCTTCTAGGTACAAGTTTTTCTGACCTTGAAGGAAGGAAAGATGCAGGTATTCCATGCCCCTGTTTCTATGCAAAACTGCTCTTAATCCATCCTGCTGATTTTATTGATTCTGAAATTTGTTAGCACTAGGGTTTTTCTAGAGCTGAGAAACAGAGGAAGAATTAGATTTGGGTCTTTTTTTATTCTGTATAGGATTCTTATGGTTTTCTACACCTTGAAGAGCTAAACCTCACACTTTTGACCATTTCAGATGGATTGTCCCTATCAACTCTTCCAGGACTAGTGCTTATGAGAGATAGTAAATATTAACCCTTTCTTCTTTGCCTTTTTGCTTCCAAACAGAAAGCAGAGGCCAGGTGAAGTTTCTGTCCAGGCAAATAACTAGGAGGTTTATTGTTTAACTATCATTTAACAGCAAACCTTTCCTGCTTTTTTTTTTTTCCTATAAACTGTGAGGGAAAAGTAGATGTTCAGGAAAGGACAGACCCTACTGAAACATGTTTGGGGCTGATGGAAGCAGGCTGGCTGTGCAAACAGATCTTTAGGGATTTATGATGATCAGTTTTTCAAGCATTAGGAAAGCCTGAGAGCACATTATTTTTAAATGAGTTATATATTTAGCACTATGCCCACCATTCTTTCAGTTCTAATTTTAGAGGGCAGGGGACAACTCTGGCACTATTGTAGCCTTGTCTAAATTTAATATAGTTGAGCAGCTGATGATTATCAAAGAGATTGGCTTTTTGCTCCTTCAGGAATTTTTCACTCGGGAAAAAAAAATCACTGCGTAGTACTCTGCTCAGGGTATTGTACAAGCTGTTGTAGTACTTGAGAAGAAAGTGTGCTCTGAAATAGTCTTTTAAGCATTATCTCCTACTCCAGGTAGGGATTTTAGATACAGGACAAGGGGATGAGGTTGGTTTGGTCAAGGTTTTCCTTTCCCTTCTGCAGGAGGAGCAGTACTTCATGGTGTCATGTACCAATAGGCAACTCCTTATGAGTGCAGACACAACTGGAGACAGAACAGAGCTCAGGAACTTCCAGGTCAGAAGCTGTCCTGTGGGAAGGGTGAGGAGAGGTGTTCCCAACTTCTTGCCCACTGCCAAAAGTCAAGTGGTCCATCCAGAGCCATGGGTTGAAGACCGGAAGAGGAACTTTTGTAATCCTTCAGCTCAGTCTCCCATAAACCGCCCAGTCCCAGTCAAATGTGACTTTTAACTCTTACCTGGTGCTGCCTTTCTTGCTGTGGCCTCAGTGAGCAGTGTCATCTCTAGCAGTGTCTCTGAGTTTGACAGATGATGTGCCAGTCATCGTTTATGGAAACAGGGGCACGATGCAGGGAGGGTGTTTAAGTGTTTGTAAGTGATTAAAGGCAGCATTCAGAAACGCTTCAGTATTAGAGGCAAGCTCAATCTGCATAACTCTACACAGTGTCAAAGACTCATTCGAGACAAGGGATGTTTAAGGAAAATCTCTGTAAAAAGAGGCCTTGCAACTTCCTATAAATATTAGGCTTTCTGCCTTCCTTCTGAAATATATTAACAGCCTCAAGAGGGATTATTGATGCTGGCAAGTTTAAACAGCCCTCAGAAGTCCCTGACACTGTGTGCAGCATTAGAATTTTGCATATGGTTCCCCCCTCATGCACTGAAGTGTTTTGAGGTTGGGGTGGCTGCAGGTCTCTGAGAAAGCAAGATTGATAAAGCAAAGCAATCGGAGTTATTTCCTATGCATGAAATTGATTAAATGCTTCACTAAATGGCTTATAAATTTGGCTCTCATATTTCTGTCACCCACTGCAAAGATTACAGAAATTCCGTCTATAACCATGTTGTATACAATACCAAATTACAAAAGGTTGTAAAAACTAATGTTTTGTTTAAAGTTTTGAGCAGGACCATATGCCTTTGGTGACCTTGAGTAAGCTATTTTAATTCAAAACATTTTAAAGAGTAGAGGAGAAGGAAAAAAATCCATCTGCATAACAAAACTGAACTAACAGAATTTAGTATTTAGGATGCTGCACATAATTTTTCACTTGTTGCCAGAAAAATTGTTGAATCCCCTTGTACCAGAGTATTCTAATTTTATAGCTACTAAATGTACATGGCATGAAACCCAGAAGCTCAGGTTTCCCCAGATTGAATTTGCTTTTCTTATTTTATGAATTCTGTTATCAAATCTACCTGGGAACTTGCATGGTCCCCTCTACTCTTGAACCCATGTGCATCAGGCACTGGTGTTTTCTTGACCTCATCAACCCTTTAAAGTGAAGCTTTATTGATTCTTGCCTTAGCATAGAGTTTCATTACCTCCCAAAATAGGGTGAAAAACTGAGCCACGGAGACCCTGAGGATCTTTAGATGCCAAAAACAGGTGTGAGTGTAGTTTGCACCCTGATCTGCTTGTTTGCCTTTCACGTGAGACAGCCACAGGACTTCCCAGAGTTTGTGCAATGCTCTGTGAGCATTGTCAGCTGCTGAGACCCAGTGGTACCACATTAATTTCCTGGCTGTGCTCAGCCATGTGCAGGGTTCTGCACACATTTGACAACAGCTGCTGCTCACACCCAGTTGTGCTCTCAGTCTACAGCAGAACAAACTTTGGGGCATCTGAGTCTTCTGTTATTTTAAAATCTTGTGTTGGATTATGCCTTGGCTGCCCTTGTGGAAGCACCTGACCTGGAAACCTAAGCCCTCCCAAAGTGTCCAATTGTGGATTTCCCATCCCTGGCAGTGCCCAGTGTCAGGTTAGACAAAGCTTGGAGCAGCCTGGTTTAGTGGAAATTTCCCTGCCCACAGCAGGAGAGTTGGAACAGGATGATCCTGAAGGTTTCAACCCAAATCATTCAGTGATTTTCTGACTGTAGGAAAGGACATTACTTAGAAAGCTACAGAGATATAGTTAGCCCCACTGAAACAGCCAGATTTTTTTTATAGATCCAATAAACACTGGACTTCTCACAGCCACAAATAAAATTTTACAGGATCCTTTTTACATGGAGCTCCGTTGTAAAGATGAGAAGAGTAATGTTCAGTGGGCACATTGCTTTTGCCCAGTTTCACAGTGCAAGACCTTTGGCAAAACTTGAGGCTGAGCTCTGGCTCTTTCACTCCCCAGTGCTTCAAGAACTCAACCATTCTCTCTTCAACTATACAAATAAAGACTTTAAGTGATTAAATGTAAGTACTGAAGCGAAGCTCATAGCAAGCAAGAGTGAATTGGCATGAAATGCAAACACAAGCATGAGAAAACAATCCATGTTTTAACCATAAATGCCTGTTTTCTGCAGGAAAAGCTGTGTTCTCCCATAACATTTACAAGCCATCTTGTCCCCAGCAAGGATTAACATTTGGCATCGAAGTACTGATCTGGCAAAGGGCTGCCAGTAACGTAATCTTTTTTACAACCAACAACATGCTTAAAGTCTTGACAGACTTGACCTCTGCCCATTGCTAATCCCTAACTTTCTTGCCCACTCAGATATACATCTTTAAAGAGATGGCACCGAATGTATAGCAAACAGCTACACTTGAAGTGATGGTGAAACAAGAGCTGCCCAGGGAAAATCATTGGGTGGAGAGCTAACCCAGCCTGGCTGGGATTTTGGCTCCATGGTGGGGAGAGGTTAGCCTGCTCAGTTAGACATTTGTGGGGACTTTGTTGCTGCCCAGATGGGAGAACACACCTTTTGGCAAGAGAGGATGCAATGTATTTGCTTGGATTGCTGGAGAGCCCAAAACTGTAATGAGACTCATTGTGCTCAGACAGTCTGAACAGTCCTTGATCCCGAAGCATAAAGCTAAACAAAGTAGATGAAACTCACACATGGAAAAATGAGATATAAAGAGGCCTTATATTTTACTGAATCAGTTTCTGGTTGAAAAACCAGAGTGGTAGATTTACATTATATTCACAGAAAATAACAGCCAATCCAAAAAGATTCCAGCTGTCTTTTCTTTCATTTGTATGACAACCAGTCCTGGGACACATGCCAGCTCCTCAGATATTGCTGCTCCACAGTCTAGTTATTTTAACTTCTGGCAACTGGTTATTTGACCTCTTGGTGGCTTGTCATTTTAGTATCACTTTCTCTATGTGGATAATCTAGTGGGAATCCTTCTTTTATAATGAAACATGGTAATTGGCCAGAACACTTAAGCATTGTGCTGTCAAGTCCAGTCTTGAGCTACAGCTGAGAAATTGTGGCTGGGAAGCACAAAAAGTACATTTCAGGGTCTTGTTCATGAATTGATGGTCATCAGACACTGGGAGAAAACAAGTTTTTTCTAAGCCATGTGTTGTATATCAGCTTTGGATCACTCCATAAAGCCTTGTGATAGCCAACTCTTCTCCTGGATGAGCACAGGCTCCTAAGGACAGACAAGGAGGAATTTTGAACAGCATCACCCTCAGCTTTCACTGGCTTGAGAATGCTGAGTTAGATCACTCTGGCCAGAGAAACCAGCCAGGTGTAAGACCTGATCTCTCCTTCTCTATCCAGTGATTCCAAAGTGACACAAAATCCAGCGGAGTTCTCTGTATCCTATGGAATTCCTCCAGGGATTGGCCAGCACTGCTGGATGACAGTTGCTTTTCAACAGTTCCAAAGCAGCCTGAAAGCACTTCAGAAGAGCCTTGTGTCTGTAAACAATCTCATCTTCTGATGAGAAATGTCAACAAAGGGGCAGCCATATATCTTTAATTTAAGGCAATATTCCTTTGTCCACCTTGAGCAGTCAAAGCACAGCCATAGATTTTTCCAGTAGTCTGGGAATGGGATTTTAGAAAATGGTGTACTCAGTCTGACATGGACTTAAATAGGCTTCAGAATAATCCATTATGCATCATGTGTTTAATTGACATAATTAATATTTTTAAGGGGAGCCATTTACATTGTGAGTTCTATACACATTATTTACAATTTCAACAGTAACAGTTAATGCTCTGTGACAAACTATATTGTTTCCAGCTTGTTATCCATTCATAACAAGGTCAATCTATTACCATTATTTTTGTGAATGTAGCTGTTACCTTGAGGCAAAAAGTTAATTGTAAATTACAGAGGAGGGATTATTGAGTTGGATTTTTTAACTGTATTCACTGCAATGTATGGTAATGCTGCTATTTTATGAAACATTTACATTTAAAAGCATTTTGTTATTCATATCACACATGCTGGACAAACTCACTTTTAAACTTTTCAAGAACTCGCTCAACGGGAAGGGAAGAGCCTTTTGGAAGGATCCCGCTGAACACTCCATAACAACTGCAGTTAAAACCAGATGGAGCCTCAATCTATTTTTCCCCTTTGTCTGAGGCTGGTCCCTCTGCTATCACCGTCCAACACAACTCTGAGAAGGGCTTAGTGCTCTGAGGAACAGGAGCAGATTTGATTGTAATTCTGAGTAACACCACAAAAGTGATCTGTAAGAGACGTACCTGCAGATTTCATTCAGCCCCTGACACGCAGCAAGTACGCAGGGCCACTCTGATGGCTGAACTCTTCTCCTCCCTTCTTCTGCACAATTTCCACTGCATTGGTTGATACCCTGGCAGGCAGAGTTAAATTTTATATTTACACCCTGCCTTGTTTGCTCCCACCTGAGCAAAAGTCAAAGGGTCCATGGCATTGCTGCTTCCCAGATGGCAGTAAAATTGTCATTCAGAGACTACACAGAAAAGGATGGAGAACCATCATAAAACCTGTCCTTTTTTTTTTTTACATCATTTTAACAATGCATCTCAGGGCAAAACCCATGAGCTTTCCATTAGATCATGGACTTGTCCATCTTAAAGGAGAGCTGACACCATTTAACTCCAATCTAGATCTGTCTGAAACGTTGATCTCCACTTTAGTTTTCTTCTGTATTGTACTTGGAATTAGGTGATTTATATAATCCCATTCTATCCTGGCTTCAATTAAAATACTGTTATTTTATCTTCACAATCACTTCCAGAATAAGAGAAGACAAACTCATAAACACTGAATATTTTGAGCACACTAAAGAATGTAAGAGCCTGATCAGATGCAGAAATGCATTTGCAGTCACACAGAAATAAGAAAGTGTGTTAGAGTTTTATCTTACTTTCTCTACTTAAGAATAGGCAGGTGAGAGTTGTTGGGATATTTCCTTAACCAAGCTGTAGGAGATGTGTTCTAACTTGTCAGTGATGAAATTTGTGTAGCATGCTGAGGGTGTTCAGGTGAAATTTTATAGAGAACAATTTAAGTCTGTTAGAATCTCAGCTGCTCACTTGAAAAAATTTATTCCTTTCTTCCTCAAGTCCTGATGAAAAATAAATTTGTCAGGCCTGTGTTTTATATTTCAAATGCTTAATGTGCTATAACAGACCAAGGTTTTTTCCTACCTCATGCTCTCAGAAACTTCAAGGCATCATCAGGCATTAGCATATCAAGCTTGGAATGGGTTAATTAACATTATTTCCGTGGTCTCCTTTGCTGGCAGCATGTTCAAAGTGCACAAAGCTCAGGACATGTGCATTCTTCGTCCAATAACTTGTCCAGTAATTGGTATATTGATTGCTAATGTCATCATGTTTTAGTATATATAAACCCTCTCACTCTATCACACAGCAGCCAACAATCCAAGAAGTCATTGTTTATTCATTGTAACTCCCAAACTGGCCGTGTCAGATTCTGCTTCAGGCCTTGCTGATAAAAATCAGCAGATGATTGGGCACACACATTCTTGACATGGCTGACCCATGACATCTTAGGGCCAGCAGGGAGCCTGTCATTATGTGTACAATACTCTTCTTTCTTCCCCCTTATCTATTCCCAGATGACTTTGAGATTTTTATTAACTCATTAATGACTGAAAATGTCATTAAAGAAAGTGGGGAGGGAGGGGGAAGAAGGACATTGTGTTTGTTTGTTTAAAAGTGGGGAGCAGCGAGCCATGGGCTCCACTTGGAGAAAGGTGAGGAGCCTTAAAGGCAAAGCTGAAGTGTATCCAATGAAAATGATCATTAGTTCAATAGGATGAATAAAGCCAAGCTTTAGAACAGAGAAAAAAATATATTAGGTCATATTTGAAACAGAACTAAAAAGGGAGGGATGAATTTCTCAACAAAAATAGCAAAAAAAGGGTGGTCAAGATTATTTAGCACAATCAAGAGCCCTCACAAGCACATAAGGATATGTCCCTGGGACTGCCTGGGTGTTCAAACACTTCAGAATTCAGTCAGAAGGAGTTTTCTGTTCAGGCTTAGAATTTTATCATGTCTTTAAAAGAGCATCACTTCACAAAGAGAAACAGTGCCTGTGTTTATGGGTGTTTTTAATTTTCTTGTATACATGTCAGTTGAAAGGACATTGAAAAGCATTAAATAGTAATAACACCTGAAGTTTTTCTCAGGTTTTTTTTATCCTAAGTTTATGAATTCTATCTGTAAATGTAGAAAACTACTGTATATATAAATTTGCAGATTTTTACTATATGGTCAGAATTTTATTACATTTAAATATATGTATTTAAAGCAGAGTTTTCATGTGAGTCTGTTGATAGGCTATTTCTGATCCTACAACACACAGTCACAAAAATTACCCTAAATTCAAGATAAAAAGCTAGTCTTACCTTAGAGATTTTTCTTCCACCTCAAAATATTGTTTATATTTCTTAACTTCTGAAACAATCTCAAATCTCATACTTTATTGGAAGCTGGATTCATATGAGAATGAAAATAACCTTTTTCTCCTGAAATTTGTGTGTTTCCTGTAATTAGAGTCCTGTCGGTTTAGAACCAAGGACTTAATATTTTAAAGATTGCAATTATTTTATTTTAATGATTGCCATTTGTGGGTTGACTGAGGAGTAGTGAATGTTTTCCTTTCCTGGGCAGCTGCCCTCCATATGGTTGTTGATCTCAGCCTAGAAAACTCTGATGTGATTCTGTGATTCCTGGGTGCTAAAGTGACCCAGAGCTCGGTGTCACCTCCATTGGTTGTCCCTTAATATTCCTTGTTTCCATGTCTTTCTGCTCCATGAGGTGAGTGGAATAAAGATGAGTCTGTTTCTCAAAGGGAGCTGCAGGTATTGGTATAAAATAATGCAATAACCTCCACAGATTGGACCTGTGAGTTCCTGCAGACAACTCAAACAGGAATCTGCTCATTCCATCACATAAACTGCAGATAATGGATCAGATGTATCAATCTGATCTCATAGACTGAGTACAGTCAGTTTTAGTACTCCTAATAGGAGCTAAATTAAAATAATTTAATTAAACCACATTATTTGTCACAACTCTCCATTCTCTCCACTCAATAGGTGCTCAGATCACCTGGGTCATAGGGCAAACATTTATTCTCAGGAATAATGATAATATTTGCTGTGTCCCAAGTCCTTGTGAAGACAGTGGACATTTTCTCCAATATTAGATGTCATTTCTGGTTTGCCTCTTTAAGAGTGATTTCTATTCTTCTTTTGTCTCCTGATAATTAACAGAACATTGTTTGTATTGTAGTGGGAGCTGGAGTTCTCCATCATAGGTCACAGACTTTGTGGAAGATGCTGTCAGGGGCTTTAAAAAAGTGCACATACATATATTTTTATATACCTATATTCTCCAAAGGAGCACAGATGGTTTTAAAAAAGAAAAAAAAAAAAAACAGCAAGCCTTTGCTGGCCTAATCAGCTATGCCCTGATTAATCAAGGTGTGTCATTTCCCAAATGCACCTTTCTGAGAGGAATCTTTCCTTTCTCTTCCCTCTCTGACATCCAGCCTCTCTTCCATCGTGTACCAGAGTGGGAACCTGTCATGAATCTTTGGATTATGGACTGCTGCTTTGACAAACTACTCCTGGTGAAACACGTGCCTGTCTTGGCAACAATAATAGCAAAGTGCAGATTTTGGGGAAGAAATAGAGGTTTTGAGGGCCTCAGCACCAGACTTCGAGTCTATAAATTGCTGGCCTGGGATGTTAGATGCCTTTTAATATTTTCAAACATCCAGTAGAGTAATGAAAGGACTGTAGGGCTACCCTGATGTAAGACCTCGGGAGAGTTGTTTTCAGAGATCATGGGAGCTCAGAACTTGTTTAAGAACATGAAGTCCTATCCAAGTAATAGCTGGAAATAAGTTGCTTGATTTTTCTATCCCTAAAGACAAATTCTTGTAATAGCAAAAGTGTAAAATCCAACAAAGAGGGGCTTGATACTTTCAGATACTCCAGCCACTTCACAGTAGGAAAAAAAAAAAAAAAGGGCAGACTGACAGTGAAACTATTTGGGGTAAATAATGAGGACAGACTACTCAGAAATAAACTGGCATGGATTTGGCCATGAGATGTCAGATTCATAACTTGGGAAATGAAAGCCTCTATATACTAGAGAGCAGGCCCTAGCCCAGCAGTGGCAATTCAGCCTTCTGAGCCACAGGGATTTCTTTATAAGCAGTGGTATATTAAATGTGGGATCGGGCAGGCCAAAGGGACAGCAGTAAAACAGAGACAACGTGCAGCGACCAAAAATGAGCTAAAGCCAGAGAATAATTACTTCACAGTAATTTGGTTTTCCTGTAGAGTTGACTAATATTGCTTGCTCCTGGAGAGTAAACGCTATCCCTATCAGTTGGGTTTTAGACCTAGTAAGGTTTTTTTTTTTCATTTAACTGAAACTGAGGAGAAAGCAGTTTTTGTTTATTTATCTGATTTTGCGCCTTTTTCGACATGAAGATGAGGGGCGGATTGTTACACTGTGCACATAGATGGAGTGGGCTGAGGAGGAGACAGGCCTAGGTCAACAAAACAGATTCATCCATCACATCTGCCAGAGTGGAAAGATAGTTGTCTGGATGCTCGGTCAACCCGAGACCTTTCTGCTGAGTCAACTGACAAGATTGCAGATACTCGTGACAACGAGGACACTTATCCACCAGTAAGTGGACTGAAGACCACCAACACGTTTTTGGCGGTGGGTCTTCAGCTTGGGAAGCTCTGAACTCTTGAACACCAGAGTTTGCAACCCTCCTCTCCTTATCGCCTGAGAATCTTGCCAAAAACTAAGATGGAATAAGGTAAAAGAACAAAAGGAAGGGATTCTGAGGTGCTAATGGTGGAAGGTGTGAGAGTCAGTAGAAAGTACAGTAAAGAAACCCATGACAAGTCATGATAAATGGGTCGTTATAAAATTCATGTTTAGGCTGCACCAGTCTGGGGATAATGCCATTCGTCATGGCAACACTGGGGCACTAATGAGCCCTCATTGCATATTCATGGCTTTGGCGCCTCTCTCCTCTCTCTGCCTCCCTCCCACCCCTAACCAATGCCTGGTAAATATCTCCACCTCAAGCTGAAACTCGACTTAGGCTGCTTTTTTTTTTTTTTTTTTTATTTGTTATGTTGCAGCAATTACACTGTAAAAGTGCTGCACAAGATTGATTGCTCTGATCTGTAGTTCAATTGTAAATTAGAATACACATCCCCCTGGGGACACACGGCCCCTATTTGTGATTAAGAAAAAAGCCCCATAATAGACTAATAGCTAAAGTTCTCTCTCTTTTACTTTCAGGCAATTAGCTTGATGAAATGGCCTCTTTTTGTGTACCCTGGAAGTGTAAACCGATATCATAATGAAGTATATGATGTTTATTCTATTATTTTCACCTTGCCATGTATGCAGGAATGCATAAATAATGGCTGCTTTGTCTAGTACACTTACTGATTCAGAAGTAAACTCTGTCTTAAAGATGCAGCCTGTGATCCCATAGCCTTCTGGACACTGTGACTAGTCCCTATAAAAACTCACATTCTGCCCAAAGAAGTTGGAGACCATTTTTGGCCAGGTGATTAAATACTGTTTGCCAGACACTTTCATTTATGATGAACCTTAATTGGCAAATCCTCCTAATAACCTTGTGGAAAACAAGGTATGCCCATTTTACAGAAAGGAAAACTGAGGGGCAGATGCTGAGCGTGTTACACAAGCCCACACAGGACCTTAATAAGTACTTAAGAAATCCTACCTCCTGGAAGGTTTTTTCAGGCAATCAGAGGCTCCCTTTCCTCCATCTTGTGAAGTTATTAATGCTGTCATGGATGGGTCATGGAGTGGCTCTGACCTTACTCTTCCTCACCGACGCACGACTCCGCGGTGCCACGGCTGCCTCCATTTCCACGTGACACACAGAGCTAAAGCTCTTTCACCTGAATCCAAGGTGGATGTGGTCATGCCCATTCTCAATGTTGTGTGCTGGATGTTGGCTTTCCCAAGGCTCAATTTGAGCTGTCAGTCTGAGCCAAGGAGTGGTGTTGTGCAACAGCGTTAGAACGCGGGGATGGTGTTCGTGCAGTCGAGCTCCAGATAAATATCTGGGAAGCAAACTGCCATGTGATGATAGCTCTGGGCATATCTGCCTGCTGAGGAAAGGTGCTCCTGCATTAGCCTTTCACTTTGGCCCAGGAGTGCACTTTTGAAGAGAATCCCCCAAATATAACTCTGCTTACCACATCCCACCAGGCCAGGCAGCCTTGGAGCACGCAAACGGAATACCTTAGTGTGGAATTCAAGCAGGTGATGTGGTCTGGGAGCTGCAGCAGCAGCTAACAGGAATTCTCTCCACAGGAGCATGCTAGAGTTACTCTGAGTAAACCTCCACCTGGGCCAGTCCCTGCTCCTCAGAGCATGGTGCAGACAGAGCTTTCTTTGCCCATTTGCAGGGCTCCTATCCAAGGAGTTATGACAAACTCAGGTAGTGTGGCAGGGAGGACGTGTGAAATGCCCTGAAAATCCTGCCTGAGGAAATGCACTTCTTTATGTACACCCCCATCAGTTTGCCTGCAGTAGAAATGTCTCCATTTAGTTTAAATTCTGTGTGAGAGGTGTTCTGTAGGGGAATACAACACAGCTTGGAAACATTTTGCTAAGAAGCACTACCAGTGCAAACCTTCAAAGGGTAACTCTGTACATGGCTACAAAACCATATTCTGTTTAAACTTGTTCATCATTGTCTTCTTGCATGACAGCCCTGGCATTTAAAATATGTTAGGGGTGACACAATACTTTCACCTGGTGCAGACATATATCACTGGAAGGATGTTCTCATAAACAAAGTGCTGCAGGCTATGATCTTATCATTCTCCTCTTCCTTCTTCTCAGCTCAGTTCAATGACAAACACGTATTTCTCTTCTTTGCTCCAGTTTCTGCTCTACAGGAGCCTGGTGCTGGAGCAACAGGTGATGTTGCAAATCAGGAATGACAAGCGTTGGTGGTGGCCTGGTGAGGGGAAAGCATCAGAGGGGGCAGGAAACAAATGGAACAAATTTCATCCCAATGCAGCTGGTGCAGTTTCATGGCACGGGCAGAAGTGCACTCGTGTGCGTGCCTGCACACGCGTGAGCTTTTTTTGAGGAAGACAAAGCAAATTAGAGTGTTCATGTGTAATTAGCTGACTATTAGTGTGGTTCAGCCAAGGCAATAGGCAGACAGTTAACTCGAAGATAGCTCGCAGATAAAAGGGCTGGGAAGGGTGTTCTGGGGAAAGCTGGAGGTAATAGTTCAGAAGATAAAATCCTGACAAATTGAGCAGGCATCTCAGAAGTTCTTTCCCCACACCATTAACACAGTGAAGCTACACAGGCCTTCCCTCTCCTCCCTACAAAGCTTAACCCTTCACGGCATCTGGGGCTCTTTACCCTTGGATAGCTCACTTCTGAATTATTTAATTATCATTTCCTGTTTAAATGCATTCGTTTGAAATAAAACGGTGAAATTTCCTGCCTGTGCTTCCTGCCCTCCTTCTTGTGCTAGCATATGAAGCAGAGATTATTACCCCTGTAGAGGCTGGAATACCTCCAGCTCTTTATCTGAGAGGGTGTGTGACCAGGTCTAGTAAAAACATTATCATTAAGCATCACACCTGGGGAGAAACAAAAAGTGTGTCCGAGTTCAAGTCTTTGCAACTTCTGTGAAAAATGTGGGTGTTTTAGTAAATCTCTGTGCTAAATGAAAATGTCATTATAATTTTCACTCATTTTATAGCTGACAGGGAAGTGCTTTCTTCTGTCCCTTGGGAGTTTTCAGGATTTCATATTCTTTCAGCTAATTCTGTGGCTAACCAATAAGCTGCTGAAAAGTGAAAAATCTAACTGAGCCATTTGCTTCAGTAGTTTCAAAATATTTCATTTTTTTACTTTCACTTATAAATTAAAAATTAAAATCAAAAATATTTCAAAGCAAATATACATTCACTTAGAATAATATTATTGGGACACTTGCAATGATTTTTAAAAATCTTTAACATTTTTTTGCAGTGGAGAAGCCTCATGAAAACTTCATTATTCAATCCAAACCTTTTTGCTTGTTTGATATTTTCCAGGACAAAGTTCTCATGGAAAACCCTAGCCACAATCCACTTTTATCATTAATTCAGTATATCGGGGCATTCTTGTTTGGGATGACTTCCAGGAAAGAATAATTGAGAACTTCATGCTAAGTTGATCCAGCAGTGAAATTCTCAAATACTGCTGAAATTATCCATGTTTCTGAGTATCCATTTATGAAAAACTTACATTTCTCTAAGGTCTATATGCCTATGGGTATTTCAGATGAGATGGTCTTATCTGTGATGCCAGACACAGAATTCACCAAACAGACAGGAAAACCTGCACTGTCAGGGTGGGTACAGCCATATACACTGAAGAACATGTTATTTTTTGCAGGAAAAAAAAATCACTTCTCAAGGTACAGTTAGAAACTTTTGCTTCATAGCTATTCTTTAACCCCCAAAAGAAAATTCCCACTGCTGCTTTTAATGCTTGTCTGTCCAAGCCTTGTGCAGGCATTTGTCACGAGCCAAATTTGGAGCGAATTCTCTGCAGAAGAAACGAGGAATGAAGAGTGGGCACGACTGTGTTGGTGTTTCTGTCCATCTTGAAGGAGGGAACCTTCTGCTGCAGCTCTCAAGTGATGCTCGAGGGGAAGAACAGCACGTACAAGGAGGAGAGCCAAGTGCCTGCCACTAGAGAGAAGCCCTGGGGACAGCACCAAGGTAAGGGCCCTCACCAGCCACTCAGAAAATGCTTTCCTCGTGACTTTTGCTGCCCCACTCACCTTCCTCCCCGTGTCCTGTAGTTTCCCATTTTGCACAATGACAGGGCATCCTGAGGTTTTACGCGGGTTTCTGGAGTGAGGAGCAAGCTTTCAAGCTGCTTGCCTTGCCTAAAAATAGCAGTAGGGTTACACCAGAGGTCCTGCAAGCCCCTCACCATCTCCTCTGAGCTTAGGGGTGCTCAGCCTGGAGGAAAGGAGTCTCAGGGGGGACATTATCACTCTCTACAAGTCCCTGATAGGAGGTGCAGCCAGGTGTGGGTTGGTCTGTTCCCCCAGGTAACAAGCCACAGGACAAGAGGAAGAAACTCAAGTTGCACCAGGGGAGGTTTATGTTGGATATTAGGGAAAATTTCATCACTGAAAGGGTGCTCAAGCACTGGAACAAGTTGCCCAAAGAAGAAGTGCAGTCACTATACCTGGAGGTGCTCAGGAACATGGTTTAATGCTAGACCTGGCAGTGTTGGGTTAATGGTTGAACTGATGATCTCAGAGGTCTTTTCCCACCTTAATGACTCCATGATTCCATGGCCCCTGTGATTCTATGGTCCCACCTTAATGGCTCCATGATTCCATGGCCTCTGTGGCAGAAACTCCCAGCAGATGTACAGAAAAATGTCAGAAGTCAAACTAATTCTTCTCATGAGGTACTTTCCTTGCTCCTATCATGCAGTGCATTAGAGACTGGCAATAGAAGTTGCATAAAACAAGAATGTTTAATGGTATTTTAAGTTGATTATATTTTTGGTATTCTTTTGGCAGAAAGTCCTGCAATTTAATTAATAAATTGTGCTGCATGACAAAATTTTATTCACTTTAAACCTCTTTTGCTCCTTGTATTAACATAGTCTATAAATATTCCCCTCCTAAGAACATTCTTCATAACATTTGCCACGGTATAAACTTCAGCCCCCTCCTCCCAAAGAGTTCTAAATTTATCTGGTTTATCCTGGCATGAAAGCAGATACATACAATTACTGACAAGACAACCACTATCAAACCCAACTGTTGTTACCCAGACTGAAATTCTTCCAAAAATTAATTATTCAAAATAATCCAAACGGTGCAAATATCCAAAGATCAGACAGATCCATAAAACTTGCCTGTAGCAAAATCATGCAATTAGAATCATGCTCATAAGTGTTGCAGTCTTAAAACATTAATGGAAGGAGTTATTAAAATTGTATTTGATTTGCATTATTACAACACTGAATGCACTATGGAAAACTGAGTCCATGAGTGAGGTGCAGCACAAACCAGAGTATTATTATCTGAGTTGGAACTTTAAAATAGACTCTGCTTTACAGTTCTGCCTGAATTTTCTTTAGTTTTATTGCTCTTGTAAATTGATAAGGATTCCTGGTTTTATATTAGAAATAGAAAATGAGGAGGAGGATAAGAAAATAGTTGTAGATAAAGACTCGGAAAAGCAATTTGAGGAAAAAAACAATCCTTCCCAAAGTAAGTAATTTTCATCAGAAATGAGATGTGTTGTTGTGATCATAAGTGCCATCAGAAGCCCCAAGAATTGCAGGGTTTCTGTAGACAACCTAGGGAAAAGTTTCCCCAAATGTGGAAGCAATTATTATAAAGAAATTCATGACTCACAGTAAGAATTCCTGGTTTTATTTCCATTACAAATAGTCTGCAATTTGTGCATCTCTGTCTGACATCTTTTTATTGGGCACTTACCCTCCCTGACATGTTTATAAAATTACCTGCTTCATTAGTGGGACATCACCAGCAAATCTGATGCACAAATATTGCCTTTAATCCAGCAGAAAACAGGTTTGCTGAAGTCAATGGAATCATTTCAATCAATTCCAACAGAATTAGAGATAAACCTGTGAGGGTTAAAAA
Organism: Ammospiza nelsoni; assembly: GCF_027579445.1. Taxonomy (NCBI): domain Eukaryota; kingdom Metazoa; phylum Chordata; class Aves; order Passeriformes; family Passerellidae; genus Ammospiza; species Ammospiza nelsoni. The sequence continues at coordinate 4,784,954 of NC_080646.1, read as the reverse complement.
AGATATATATATAACCACTATTACAAAGTGTAAGAAGGAATACAGGGAATTTTCTTTGCAACTGAGATATTTTTAGGTTTTTTATTCTTTAGAATCCCTGTACAGGCATGTCCCTCATGCACAGTTGTCAAATATAGTGTTTAGGCATTTAGGCTCAAGTTGATCTAATCCAGTACAGAAGTGTGCTCTAAATTTTTCAGGGCAGTGAAAATGTGTAAAAATGGTATCTTCGTGTTCAAAAGCTCCATTTCATTTAAAAGAACAGTGCCAATAAATTAAATAAATGAGATTATTTCTATTAAAAATAGAAATAGTGTCTTGTAGAAAAAATACTCCTTCTTCTGAACTTCAACTATGCTTTAAAATTCAGTATTCAGATCCTTAGCAGGTGTAAATCATCACAGAAATTATGCTGTTACACTTTACATGATATTACCAAATTGTCTTGCTGGTAATTAAGAATATCCTCTATGGAATAAGGACCAATGACAGGAGAAAGTATAAGTTGATATTGTCTCAGCACGCCTAAGTGGTAGACAGAAATATTCATGTGCATAATCTTGCACCTTCCCTACATGATACCCAGTGGGCTGAAGTAATAGTGTACAGAATTATCTTGGAAAAGGCAATTCTCAACAGAAACTAAAGAATCTTATGGGTTGTCTGTGTTTCTCATAATTATACATGGCAAAAATTAAGATAAAACTAACAGACATGCTCTTGGAAAATGTTTCTTTAAAAATGTTTCTTTAAACTTTCAGCATATTATACTCAAGTGTTTTCCAAGCTCAAATTTTCTGTATTTCATTCCAAGAAAATCAGTATCCCTTTCTCCATTTCTCTTTATGGGTCTATCATGTCCGTAATGTACAGCACATAGAAACCAATGCCATTCCTATTACTCAGGAAGGCAATGAAGCTGTTCTGATCAAAGATGAAATTTCTGAATTCTGGTGTATGGAATTCGGATGAAATTTCTGAATTCTGATCAAAGATGAAATTTCTGGTGTAAATTTCAGGGGAAATGCCTGAATTCAACAGAGACTTCCATGAAGAGGCAAACAGCCACTCTGTCCTCTACAGCACAGCTCCCCTAACTCCCCTAACCAACAGAGAGTTTTTCCAGAATCGAACTTCTCTTTAAAATGCCAGTGCTCTCCTTCCTCAGTATTAAAAGTGATTCTCGTGAAAATTATTTTCTTCTGATTCTCGTGGAAATTATTTTCAACATGTCCCTTAAGGAGATGGCCATTATGAGCAGCAGAGGCTCAGGGCTGGCATTTCAGGAGTTCATGAAACATGCTCTGACCTATGTGTTCAGCCCATGGCTCTCCCTATTATTCTTTGGGCTTTAGAAATCACTTTGCTTTAATTCCATCTAAGTCACTGTGAGGATACAAGGTCAAAATTCCATGGAGCATGATGTTACATCCATGGAACATCAACATACAGCTGATGACCAAAGTCCCTGTTTTCTCTTTTTGGATAAAAAGGTCAGTATTGGTTTCACTATCCCCTCCAAAAAATTAAAAATAGTCAATTGAGAGAGGAAAAAATACAATGCATAGTGGTGAATGATGCTAGGATGCATGTGTTTAAAATGTCCTGTAAGTGCAGGGTAACCAGAATCATGATGTCATAAACATAACATTAAAAGGCCAAACATATTAAGACCAAAAAATATTCTGTATAGATTACTAGTGAGCATCCTTATGGCAGATACTGAGGGATATTCTAGATTCTATCAGGAATCAAGAAAGAATTAGGCATATATGTACATATAGGAGGAGTTTTTGATCTCACATAAAATGTAGAAAGCATAAAATACAGTGTGTTAGAGGTCCCCTGAGCAAGAACTATTATCTCAGCATCAACTGCAAACACATTACCATCGGAAGGCTTATTCCAAGGTATGAAAAAATCCACTAACAGCAGGAAACAGAAACGTTTGAGAGCTCCTCTGGAAGCCCTCAGAACCAAAGCAGGATGGCTCTGTGCAAGGCAGGCTCCAGCAGCACGGGCCCTCCAGGAGCTCTGATCAGGCACTTCCCTCATCTTCATGTCTGCACCCTCCAAGCTGAATATCAGCATCTTTCTGAAGCTGCTTAATGTGTGAGGCTCTGTTTTAACCTCTCGGTATCCTGTCTGTAAGTGGAATGCAGAGAAGTGGGCTTTTTTCCTTATTAATATAGAATAATAAAATAACGTCACCTGTTGTAATGCGCTAAGAATTTCGTGGGAAAATTTTTTCCCACTGAGGGAAAATTCTGTGTCCTGCCTGCTAGATGACAGGCACAAGCAGCTCCTTCTGTGCATGTGATCACATCCCACTTTGTGCACGTCGGAGCTTTTCAAACCTCCAGAGTTTTGTGTTTAGCAAAGCAGATGTGCAAATGGAGATCGGGGTGACCTCCCCTCTGAGAAGCAGGCCTTTGACACACATTACTCCCCTGCTGACAGCACCACAAGTGTGGATCAGTTGGCATTTCACACCTGCAACTAATGTAGAAGTTGTAACAATATGAGTGAGCATTAGGGAGAGAAGGGATCCTTTGGACATAAACCAGCTATATTTAACAGGAAAGGTGCAAATCCACATTATGACTCAGGATATGTATTAGCTGCAGCCCTTCCATAACCTAGAAAGAAAGAATTATATCCAAGGGAACTTACCTCAAAGAGTTTCTCTCTCCTCAGGCAGAAGTGATGATTAGGCTAAAACTGGCCATTTGTTTTATCTGTGGGTCGGGAATAGACAATTTAGTCCTTGCAGCTTCAGCTGTCTTGGCTCAAGATCCTGACCTACAATAAATACCTCTCCAATCAATAGAGCACTGAACTTGGAGCACAGCCAAGGACCTTTCCTGGCAACTTTGGCCTGGACTGAGCTGACCTGGTAAATCTGCAGCGTTTGGGGAGAGATCTCACTGAGGATCCTGAGCTCTCCAAGTCCTCCAAGCCTTGGGAAGTCAGTGCCTCCAGTTAGGCTGCTGGGGACAGGAACTACAGCAGCTTTTCACATGCTGTTTTCTTGTTGGTGACAGATGATCTGCGCTGCTCCTTGGGCTGTTTGGGCTGTCCTAATGCTGCAGCACATATCCTACAACACTCATCGCTGCTCAGGCTGCTCTTCACTGAAGCAGGTCTATCAGCTGCAGAGCATTTGGGGTTGGATGTATTTGCTCCCCCATTTAGGAGCAGCAAATCTTGTTGAGTGGATAGAAAGGTACCACCATCCTTTGTACCAGCATGATCTGGGAGCTCATCCCCTATGGATGGGTTCTGCAGGTTTCTTTGCCAGTGTCCAAAGGTGGCTGCCCCGATCCCTCCCTACATTTCCCCCTTCTGCCTCTCTTCCTGCCCGAGAAATGTCACTGCTGTGAATGGGCAGCTTCAGCTCCTCCTGCCAGGCTGGGAAGGGGCCACAGCAGCACATCTCTCCTTGAAAATCAGGGTGCAACACCCACCAAAGGGGGCCCTGGGCAGTTACGTGACATTTCCTTGGGAAAGGAAACCGGTTTGTCGCCTCTTGCTTAACGGTGTCACCTCAAGGCAGAGCTGAGGAGCACCCATGGGCACCAGAGATAAGGTTGCATTAGTAACACTCTATCCATCTTGTTCTGAAGATCATGGAAGCACAGGAAAGCTTGGGTTGAAAAAGACCTCCAAGATCACCTAGTTCCAAGACATTCTGTTTTCCAGCCTCAAATGTGACATAACATTAAAAATGTGGTGAGAGTCTCACTTACATAAATGTTAATTTATAGATTGTCCTACCAAAGAAAGTAAAGCATCTCTCCCAGCTCATCTTCCTGATTTCTCTTAGAGGATAGAACAGCTCCAAAGTAGATGAGAGCTGTCACCATCCATGACCCCTTGGGGTGAGAACTGTATGAAAACATAGAAAAGGTGTTCTTAATGCAGAATGACATAAACTACAGATGAAGTACGTGTGAATACTTTTGTGTAAGGTGACTGTATGAATGTACTCTGCAAAATGCATTTTGGATGTCGTTGAGAATAGTAGTGCACACAATTCAAAGTTACCAGGAATATTAAAACAGGTGGGAAAGGCACAGAATAGACAAAGGAAATTGTAGATAAAGGCAGGAAAAAGGGAAAGATGATAGATGTGGAGACAGCTAAGAGGATGACAGGTGAGACAGGCAGGATGAGGTAGGACAAACCCAAATGGTTCATTAGATGGAAAAATGTCTCTCTGGCATTGTACCTTTAGTTTGTTTTTCCACAGTGGTGTTACAGTTCTGTTTCTACTGCTACTACAAGTGCAGCACTGAAGTTCTCCTGATTAGTTTTTCCCCCCTGTGTAAGATGTCCTTTATGCTGTGATGAGATCATTTGTGTATTAGTTCATTTTAATCTTTTCAGAAGGAATCCAGGAACTGCGGTGAGGTCATGACTGCAGTAATGTCAAAAAGGATGGTTTTATACAGGAGGGGAGGAATATTCCTCTCATTTAGCAAAACTCTAACAGAATTTGTGGCTCTCAAGTGTGTTGGACAAGTTAAGGTTTGGGATTTTTTCTGTTGTGTGTGTTTGCAAAGGACAGGCTGCTTCATACTCTTGTTTTTCCCTAAGTATTGCATAAATCTAATAAATTGTGCAGACAAAGTACCCTGTTAGAACTTCACCTGAATAATCCTCTAGCATCATCCCGACCTATGGCACCTCCCAGTTTTACAGTTGAGAGCATGGTAAATAAACCCAGACTCCTCTGGTGGCCTGAGTGTCCTCACATCAGACCTTCTGTACCACTGAGAAGGCAGCTGCCTCACTGAGAGCATCCTTGTTCCCATCTCAAGGTGAAGAATCCTTGGGGCATGCCCCAGGGCCATGGTATCACTCTTTAATATGATATATCTGTGCCTCATGGGTCAACTGAGCAATGTCAGGCATGAATTTGGACTGTGACATTTCAGGCAATGACCCAAAAATAAAAGTGCCAAAATTTCACTGTTACTCTGATTTTCACCTCCAGTCTTTCTCACTCTCTGTGGAAGTGACAAGACTTAATGATACAATTCTGAAAGGTCTCTGGATGGATTTAATACTGGAAAGAGACATGTAGACAGATGGAATCACGTGCCTTGCTTTGCCATGGCCAATGTATTATATTTTAAGGTGTTCTAATGAACTTTAAAATTATTCCCCAGCATGCACTGGTCAGAGGGGTTCTTCTGAGTGTGCCATCTTCCTGGATCCTTGAGATCATTCCCTCTGGATCTGTTGGATCAACAGCAGAGTGGTGATAACAAATACAGTGCTGCTTTAACTGTGCTTTCCCCCTCTTTGCTAAATGGATTTGTGCATACCAAGAATTGCACTGCTCCTCTTTTAGCAACTTCAGGGCATCAGTCATGTGCTCAAAACCAGTTCCCCTCTCATATCTAGAGACCAAATGTCTTGGATGATCCATGGGACACAGAAGACGCCACAGGCTTAGTTTTGCTCCAGGGGTTTGAGAGATTTAGTTACCCAGAGAGGAGTGGGAGATTAATGGTGCTCGTTGATGGTGACAGGGACCTGAGTGCTCTAAATCCCATCACAGGCAGAGAAGAACCCACCTCTACACACTCCTAATATGCATAACTATGGAAAGCCTTTTAAATAAAAAAGACTAATTAATAATGCCTAGTGGTCTAGGTGTCTAAGTATGAATTGTCAGGGATTTCTGCAGGCTCAGGGAGGTGGGGAAATGGGTTAACATTGCATTGTTTCAAATTACAGGGTTTTAGATTGTTTCAAACGAGAAGCAGAGAGGGTTTCCACGCCAGATTTGAGACTTTTATTCTCTTTTATTTGTACTCAAATTTCGGCTTCAGCTCACATTGTCATTCTGCCCAGGCTGCTTCCCAGACCAGCTAATTTGTCTACCTGTGTTCCATTTTAGGCCTTGGTTTTAATTTGAGGATGATTCCTGCTAATACCAAAGACTGGATAGGACATCCATTAAAAGTCTACACAGCAATTGAAATGGAAAATTCCAAAAGAAACCCTATTAGAGTTTTTCTCCATCAAATCAACATTACAGACTTCTTATGCATTTCTTAATTAGACATTGATATTAACTGGACTGTTGCATGATTTAAATCTAGCTCTTAATCTCAGCTATTCTATGCTGCTGTAGTTTTTATGACATCCAACCAGCGACTGCTTTATGCATTAATCTATCTGGAAAACCACCTTCACATTTTTTTTGTCTTTTTTTAGAAGAATAAAGGCCCCAAGAAGGAAATGAAAGCTTTTGGGTTCAGCCATTAGTAATTTTCTGCTTAGTATTTGAAAAATTGCTTATTTTAATTGCTTCATAGAAGAAAAAGATATCAAAGCTAACGTTCTTTCTCTCCAAACTTTGTAATTATTTCTCTCAGACTCTTATTTGAAATGCCTTGAAAGGATTTTCATTGAAATGTAGATTTCTTCTCTTTCAAAAGTACTTTTATTCCCCTGTGCTTCTTTCCCCTTTTTTTTTTTTTCCTATTGACTTCCTCTCTAGATTTAGAGCAAAAACATAGTCTCCAATGTCTGGACACTGCAGCATGTGTCACACAGATGTCCCCAAAGTGACATCTTCTTTAAACCTAACCTTCCCATGGCCTACAGACTGTGCTGACAATTTGCCTTAGGTCTTAGTCTGGTACCCTTGGGCTTCCTCCAGGGATAGTAAGGAAAAGTCATAGGTATTATAGGGGCTTGCTCTGTCTACTCATGCTGAAAATTATTGTGTGATTTGCTAATTAATATCACCACCAAAATTAGGAATCTAATGGAAAAATTCTGTAAATATGAATGAGGGTGTCAGTGAGCTGAGGCCAAGGCAGATGTAAGCCTTGTATAGTTTTGGGTTCTGTTTCCAGCAGCATAAATCCTGAATATCCTAATCCAGAAGGGAATTTACCAACCAAACCCTGTAGTTAATTCTGCATTGTATTTAAATGTCAGTAGCACAAAGCCTGAGGATCATGTCGGCCTCCACAGTAATCCTTGATACCAATACAGCAATAGTAGCAAGAAGTTCTGTATTTCACCTATACATTTTCAGAGAGCATTATTTACTAATAGATTATGATCTGGTCAAAGTGATCTATACATTCATTACATCTGGAGTGGGCTTTCATAACTCACAGGACCTGAGAATGAGGCAAAACTCACACTTGTTTATGGTGCTGCAGCTCTGCTCAGCAAGAAAAGGTGCAGAGAAAACACTGTCCTAAGCACTTGTGGTCTGCTCTGGGTCCCAGGTGATTTCTCATGCCAGCTCACAAATATCTTTAAGAGCCTCAGAAGAGTGGGGACGTGGCTGCCCCAGAGCCACCTCAAAATGCAGCTTTGCAAATCAGTCACCCCACAAGCCTCGTGCAGCCACGGCTGGGGTTATCTCCCAGGGGAAATCTTCCCAGTGGAACAAAACATTTTGAGAATAGAAGATGGAAATGAAGCTAAAGCATTCTCAATATCAGATTTTGCACACATTTTTTTTTTGCAATAACACAGAGGGAAGAAAGAGAATAAGAAAATGAGTTAGAGGGAGATGGAGAGAGAGATGGTCTATTAAGCAAAGCTACTTTTTTACTCTCTGAATTTACAGTCCTGATAGACATCTCTTTTCAAAATTACTCATTTTTTATATTCAGATACTACAGCTTTCAGGACTAGGTCCTAGATTTGTCTGGACAGATTACCCTCTTATTTCCACAATGAAACTTAATTATCCTTTTTATGTCTTCAGATACTTCCAGTTATTTCCTGAACTGTTTCTGGGGACAGAGAGCAGCTGATGGGTCAGTCAGTAAAGTAAATACTGTGCATCCCTACTGTTTTTAAGGCAAAAGCCCTTTGGCCCCATGTCTTTTTAGAATATTTTGAGGGCTAGCACATATAATTTGCTCAGATCTACTTTCCTGAGCTTTTCTTCTTTTTGTGACTAGGCAGAGACTCATCATTTTCTCACCACCTTTCTGTGTATTACTTGGAAGCATCTAAATGTGACTAACTCACCTGGAATCCGTAGAGGGATATTTGAATGCGTCATCCCTGAGACAAGAATAACTCCTCCTGAAATCCAGGGTGGAATTGACTGCGTGGCTTCAAACACCCCTTCCTGCACCCCTGCTGCTGCAGCAAGAAGGAATGCATCCGAGTGCTCAGAGCCCAAATGAATAAATAAACTGGCTCAAAGCAATGGCAGGAGCACACAGGGGTGTGGAAGTTGCTGGTATTGAGTAGTTTCTGGATTTTAGGACACTCAAGGTTTCATCTGTAAAGAAAACTATAACACATAATCCACTGTCACTGCATTCTGTCTGAGCAGAGCTAACACAGAGCAGTCAACATGAAAATATCACCTGAAATAACCCAGGACCTGCAAATACTGAACAGAAAATTATAATGAGTATCCATTCAGACTTTGAGAGTTATTTTTTAGCTTTTTTCTTTATTTTTGAAGTCTCAGTTGTTCAAATTAGAAAGTAAAGAAGCGTTACAACTAATTAAAATATAAATTGGCTAGAGAAAATCACCCAAACCATCAGGAAGTAGAGAGAGAGCACAACTGAGCATGTGTTATAGAATCCTTTATGAATTAAATGCTAAATTCTAAAGGGCTGACCTGGCAAAATAATATTAATATAAATAGAGCAAGTGTTGCTGTGGTACCCAGGTATATTTTACTGGGTTGAACAAGTGGTGGTCAAATGCAGTTTAGCTAGGCTGGGATGAACAACAGACTTTGTATGGACTTTACATATTGTATTCACCCCGAATTAAACAAAATTTCTCTTACCCTGGCACAGTATTCACACTGCAGTCACATCTCTGCATGGAAGTTCCTTCTTCCAAGTCAAACTTGTGACCCCAGCCTGAAAGCAGGAACCAGCATGGTTCAGTATCACTGAGTCTGTCATACCAAAACCAGAAATTAAGATGTCACTGAGGTATAAAACACAAGTTTCTCTGTCACACCCAACCTACATTTTCTCCAGATGAGCTCATCGTCCTCAGTTTCCACTATCCTCAGAGAACAGATAATCTGTTTCCTATAAATACAATAAAGAGTGCTTCAAATGACATGACATTTTTTCAATTCATCATTTCGGTGATTCAAAATAAGTGTGAAGGGAAAAGATGCTGAAAGCAACAAGCAGCAGGAGCCCAGGACTGAGGAGCTCAGGAGGCTGAGTCCCCATTTTTGCTGGGTTTTGATGGATTCTCCCATCTCAGACCTGTCACCTGAACCTTCAGCCTGGGTGCATTTACCTCCACAGGGTCCTGCAGCCCTGTGTGCTGCACAATGATCTGGTCCTGATCTCATCTCTGCCCTCACTCCCTGCAACTGGAAAAACAGTGATAAAAAAATAATAATAAGCCCAGAATAATTATGTATTGTCTTTTTAGTGAAACAGGCCTTGAGCACTGAGAGCTCTCCACTGGGAGAAGTCCCATTTAAAAAATCTCCCTGGCATAAAAATGAATCAGATCCTGTTACATGAATGGCCTGTGTTTACTATTCTATTCACTTACCTTCTAGTCGTTCATTTTCTGAGCTGACTTGTGCCTCTTCCTCTGTTGCCAGCAGGAATTGGGTAACAAGAACTTGCTGGAAATGGAGTGGTAAACAAATAAACAAACACAGAGAAGGACCTGCTGACTTGGCAGATGCACTATTACAACCATGATGTAAAACTATCAAACAACAAATGCAACTTCTGAAAGTCTCATGACTCACATCACAAACAGCGAAGGGGAAACTGAAAGAGAATTAATGAATTTGGAACAACACTGGATTTTCAGATCATAGGAAAATCAGGACAAGTCTGGGTTGAATTCTTGGTCTGAATCAAATATTCTTCTTCCTGTAGCCATCAATCACTACATCCATTATCTGTAAAAAAGGCATCACTTGGACTACCCCAATAGCAACGACCACTCTACTATAACCAAGAAAATCAGTCAGCATCTTTGCTCTAGGGTAAGGAAAATATTTGGACACTTCAGGAGTGCTCATTTCTCCTCCCAAGAGCCCAAAACCTCTAAGTGTGTTACCAGGGCTCCTTGCTTCATCTGTTTCAATTTTGAAGCTCTTGGAAAAGGTAACAGTTCACAACTGCTGCAATGGTCTTGCCCCAGGGAGATGGACAAAGCAGCAGGGCAGAGGCAGAAACACCACAAGGAACCCAACGGATGTTTTCTTGGGAAAAAGGGGAGATTAATTAAAGGGGAAAATCTGCTGGCCATTAAGTGTCCTGGAGCAACTATTGTGACACTGAAGCAGTGAGTTTCTGTGTGGCTTTAAGACATCTGCCCTGAGGAAACATTTGCAATTGAAACTGTGTCCTCTTTTTCCCAAGTCTCGGATTCCCATGGGCCAGCAGTTGCCCTGCTAAATGAAATGCTTCTTTAGGGAGACTGGCTGGCCCCAGGGATTGGTAATGCAATATAGAGCCTTTCATCTCTCACCCATGAACCCAAGTCAAACAGAGTTTGGTAAATGGCCAATAACCCCTACCATTCCAGGGCTGTTTGGTGACCTGTGCGAAATGAGGAGGGTCATCTCTGTGTCTGTTTACTAGAAGGCAAGTGTCAACTTCACCATAAAAAAGGACACAGTTACTACTCATTATCACCCAATTTAACATTCTGAAGACAAGAGAACGAGCCTGGAAAACTCAGCCATCTTCTGACCCAACCATGGCGGTCCCAGTACATCAGGGCTTGAGGAACATTAATGAGGACAGCTGCATTGTAGCAAACCAGGCTGTGCCTCTCCTGCCAACCAGAAATCCAAGTCTGAGCTACTCTCAGCTGCGTGTGATTACAGTCCTTCCCAGATCCACATGGAAATCCACAGGACTCTGTCCAGTTTTTGGGTGCATCGGGCACTAAAACACAACCATGAAGTTACACAATGCTGCAGGCTTCTGCAAATCTGCATTTATGGTCTTAAAAAGGCACAGGCAACTTGCACAGGGACCCAGAATCCAGCACTGAGAGAGTTAATGTGCTGAGGAGCCCTGCACTGAAAGGCTCTGTTCCCTCACCCATGGTGAATATAGTGTTCTGGTTACCAAAATAGCTGTATTTGGAAGGGTTGAAGGCCAGAAGCTCATTGCAGTACCCACTCTTGCCCTATGCACCGCTTATTTTAAGGTCAGACCTTTAGCATCAGGAATCTGTTAGAAGAAAGAGGAATCGCTTTAAAAGTTGTTGCCACTCTGGGGATTACCCTGGAAGGTCTGAGAGGGTAAAGGAAAGGGCAGGGGCAGATAAACACTTGGCCACATGAAAAATCAGCTGCCCCTAAATTTCAATACATCTGCATAAACCTCCCAAAACTGCAGCCAGCTTGTTCTTCCTCACAGTGTTCCCAGTCACCAGCCTCATTTTGCAGCCCTTCTCATGCCACAGCAATGCTAACTCTGTCATTGTCAGCTGAGTTACTGTTTAATCCCTCCTATCTTGATTAATTGCATTAAATTGGTATACCTATGTTAATTAAACAGAAGACGGCAGAGGCAGCTTTTACTTCTTGTTCTTTTGTGTAGATCATTTCCCAGGGCTTCACAGGTTGTGGAAAAATAACAATACAGACACACCACACATCATATTTCAGCACAGCTGATAAAGCTATTTTACCCATACAGTGGTCCATGATTCTTTTTGCATATCACAGTACAGGTTTAATTACCACGCTGCTGCTGCATGGCAGCTCTTCTTGCTTTTTCTTTTTTTTATTTGTATTATTTGCAAGTCATAATCATGTTTTCCTGTCATCCCCGAGCAATGTGCATGCGTGCGTACAGGCAAATGCCAAGCCTGGAAAGGAAATTTGATGCGTGTCCATGAATTAGAGTTTTCAAACTTTGGCTGAAGATTAGTACATGTAAACATAGCTCTGCCCCCTTCATCTTGGATAATTGGTCACAAATGCTACTTGACACTTCTCAAATCAGACACTTTACATACTTCTGAGCATAGCTGAACTTTTTTGGCAGGAATTAATTTGCTTTGCAACTTAGCTGCTCGTTCCTGGCCCGATCCCTGATGCAGTGATTTCAGGGCAATGTTCTGCCCGTGTGAGGCAGGACCAGATCTGTTTGCCAGCGCCGACGAGCCCAGCTCTGCTGACTCCCTCACAAAAACAATTACTGCAGCTAATGTTCTGCCCTTTGCCAGCCTTGATTAACACTGGGATTTTTACCTTCAGGCCCCTCTTTCTCTCCCAATGACTGAGCAAGTTATAATGCATCAGGGGACGTCTCAAAAGAATGGGGAAGGCGATGTAGCATCCCCAGAAAATGCAACTTTTGACACACCAAAACCCTTCCACAGCTTTATGGGAGATGGTCCCAGACACCATCCAAGGAAACTCTCTCACTTTTTTTTCCTGCCCTTCCTGCAAACAGTGCACGCTCCAGCAGAGAGGGGAAATCCATTTCTGGAGTAGTGATGGAGTTTGAAGCAGGCACAGAATTTCATGCTATTAAAGAGCCCCCTGTTTGCTCTGACAGTTCAGTGTGTTTACTCACCCTGCACCAGCACTGAGAGAGCTGAGCAGACCATATGCTCACTTAGAAGGGCTGCCAGGTCTCAGGGAGCATTGCTGTGCCTGTTCCAGGAGGGGTTTGGGACAAGAACACATTCCATAAAGGATTTCACTAGGAATATTGCATTTTATCTGGTGATTTATTTCTGTCCAGTCTCTGCACTAAATGGCAGATTATCAGCATCTCCATGTAGATCTATGAATAACCAGTGGAAAATCTCATTTGCCCTTTATTCACTGGGGTGTTGATAAGCTGCAGCATATTAAAAATATTTGTCAGTTTGTTCTTCTCAGCTATCAAGTAGGGTCTGTTCCAGCATGGCTGCTTCACCCAGAAAATGGAGAGAAAATGACGAAAAAATGTCAGTTCTAGAAGAGGGTGACCATTTGCATGAGTTATTTTAGGATTATTGCCTTGCTTCTAACTAAAACCTAAATCTGTAAATTATATTGAGCTCCTACCTGCAGAAGCAAAGGGTGGAACTTTGTGCTGTGCTTCAGGTGTAGAGAGGAGCAAATCCCTGGTGGTGCGCTCGTGTTTCCTTGGTTCTCAGGGCTTCCTGCAGCTCAAAGCACTGATGAGGAGTAGCCAGGACAGAAAGAGTCCCCACCTCTGGCCTCTGGTGCTTGTGCCATGACCAAGAGCTGAGCCCAGGGCCAGGGAACCAGCTGCATCAGCCACCTTTGAGGGCTTGGTCCCCCTGCTTTCCAATCATGGTCTTGTGATGGTTCATCCCTAGAAAAGAAGGGTAACTCCTGTTACCAGAAATATGGCAGATTCACTGTGGAGAAGCAATAATTTCCCCAGAATTCAAAAAAATACATGGCATGTTAGTACGTCTTGAGCTTTTATAGGTTCATACTTTAAAATAAACAAATTGATATGTATTTTGCTCTCTTCAGTTTAACTCTGATGTTTGAATCACTGTGGGAGGGGTGGGTATGGTATTTCTAGGAGAACAAGGCAACAATTGGCCAAGAGACAGCACAGCTCTAAAGTCTGAGCTAAGGAGGATGCTTGGTTTCCATTACTATTATCTATCACTATAAATTTAGCTTTCAGGTCCTAGACATTTTAAAATAACATGTCTAGTGTTGGAATAGGAGACTATCAGAAAAAGTGAATTACAGGTTACAGGCTTCCAGGATTTGCAGTAAAAGAACTATTACTGTAATTACACCTGTGGAGTCCTCATTTATGTTGTTATTAGGGGAAAGGGATGGGAGAATTAGGATGTATGGAAAGAAAACATTGCAGAAGGGGAGCTAAATAGTTTAGCTGGGACAAAGAACTATGATGGCTCCTGGTCACACTTGTGTTTTCAGCATGTGAAGTCACCATGTGCATGTGGACCTGAATTGTCCAGGGATTTAGGTGAAACCACTATGGATCACCAGTATCTGGTACAAATGGACACAAACCTCAGCCCCCAGAAAGGCCCAGCCTCACACTCAGCACCCAGACTGGGAGCTGATACCTTTTTGTACCATTGAGCATCTCCATGATCTCTGCTGGGTGCAAATGGGGATTGACCAAGTGACTCCATGAGCTCCGTTCTTCAGAGACAAAAGTCCTTCCCATCTTCAAAGAAGATCAAACCCAGATCCTTGAACATTTGAAATGAGACTAGAATAGGGAAAAACAAAATCTTTCTTTTTAGGGGAGAGGTGAATCTGCATTTTGTCTCGTTATTTTGTCAGGGCTGAGTGGCCATTATTAGTCCATGGGTACTTGCTGGTGTAAATCCACTGTGTCATCTCCTGGATATTTTTACTTAAAGTCAGCAAACTTGTGCTTCAGTGGCCAAAGATTTGCTTGCTTAATGCCTGGTTTCATCAACAAATTCAGGCTGGCAATGACATCCTACTTGTCTAAGTTAATATACAGCTTTGCACTGTCCTTTTTTTCCTTCCCATTCAAACTTATGGCTCTGTGTTGGTGTCTACCAAAAACCAACATCACAGCTGAAGAGAATAAAGTGATGAACGAACATGAGGTTTGCATGTACATAATTAGAAGTCCGGCTGGGTAGATCACATTATTTAATGTATCATCATTATGTTTGTATTTTAAAAGCATTTTAAATATATTATTTCTTCTAATACTCCATCTCTTCAGTGCTCTGACAGCAGGGATGAATCGTGCTGTGTTTTTTGGTGGAGATTTGTTTTCTAAACATGATGGAACTATGTGGATCCACTGTAATAAGTGAGTTGTCCCTGCTTGAGGAAACTCTTGTGTCAAGAGTAAAATCCTTGTTTGGCTGTGCTGCAAGAAGCAGGATGATATTTAATTATGACAGCTGAAACTCATCTCCAAGTGCAGACAATATTGATTTGTTCTAATATAGAACAGGTGGAATTAAAAAGCTGGTTTATTTAGAAATTTACGTATTCCTAAAATGTCTGTTCAGCTCATTTTTAAATTTGATTTCTTATCCCAGGTGAATTCCACTGCATTTCTGAATCTCAAGAACTGCCTGTGCCTGATAACAGCTGATCGAAGTATACCAGCATAATTCAGTTGTTTTGATTGTGAGATTTTTGTTTGCTGCTTTATTGGACAATGGTGTTTGCAAAAGAGAGGTGAAGAGAACCAGAGATGGAATTACAGCCCACAGTTGGTGCATGAGACTTAATATTAGGATAGGACCACAGTCTATAAGGTCAGTGGCACATGATACCAAGCTAGCAGGCAAAATCAATGCCTGGTTCTGTAAAAAAAAACAGCAAGGAGAATCTGTGCCAGCGTCCCAGCATGACAAATGAACTTGGGCAAGTTGAAGATAATCATGATTATTTAATATTCCACAGCTCTACAACTTGATACTCTGTGGACAAAAGATCAGAAGTCTGCTGAATCCAAAGTTTTGAATCTTTGGGTCAATATACTTCTCATGTCTTCAACATTGTTTAATTTAGGAGGAAACAGTTCTGAGCTAAGATAAGATCTCAGACAAAATTGACGTGGACTCACAACATGGCCTAACATAACAATTTAATCTATCCTGTGCTTCCCCTGAAAGAAGGCTTAATAACTGTGGTATGATTTCACCTGCTGCTTCTAACATTTGCTCATTCTTTTTTCCTGAGCAAATTTGGATTATCAGATGGCGAGCAGCTTTGTTCATAGTAGACAAACTTGAATTCATTTAGGATTAATAACAATAGGTTCAATCTTGGATTCAATGGCAGTTCTTAATGAATGGAGTCTTTGGAAGATAAATGTTTGTTTGTGTGAAAAGAGAAATAATTAATTCTCCATTTTTCTGGGTATGAGGTGATTATAGTGCATATCACAAAATGTTTTCCCTGTGTTTCCAGCCCTGGGTGTAAGAACTGCAGGAATGTTCCCCAAGCCCCAGCATTGCAGATATGAGCCATTTTGACCTTGTCATTTCAAAATCTGAAGTTTTGCAAGGAATTGCTTGTGTGAGAAAAAAAAAAAAATGTATCTCTTACTCACAGTGCTCTCAGGTGCTCCTGGTGATCTGATGCAGGGCAGCGAGGAGGGAGGAAGGGAGGGAGGGAGGGAGGAAGGTCCACATCACTGCGATCCATCAGCAGCCATGGGTCAGCACAGGGTCACTTGCATGAAGGAATCAAGGCTGGATTTTGGCCCAATCCTCACCATTGTCTTAGACATGGGCGTCTTCCAAATTCCTGTGGGAAATCCCACGTTCTTCATCACTGTCCCTGTCTCTTGGGAAGCAGCCAGAGCCCACCGTGCCCGGCCAGGAGAGGCTGTGCTGCCCGGCACCCGGTACCCACTGACCTCAGGAGGAATTAACAGGCTTCAGCAAACGTACCCTGCAGGCAATTTTACCCTGCAAAAACATCACCCACATTGCTAGAGTTTAGGACAACAAATTAGAGCTTTTAATATGCACTGGCCGCTTTTTTTTTTCACCCCCCCCCCCCCCCCATCCCCACACCACCACCATCCCCCCTCCCAGCCCAGTAACATCCAGTTGCTTAATTCCATTTGAAATCACCCGGGTTAGGCACCTAAATAATCTTGTCCTTCATGCCTGTCAACATCTTGAGGCACCTAACCACCTTTAGAGATGTGGTGTGAAAGCTTGTGAACGATGCAATCGAGGAGGGAAACAAAAGACAAGTATCCCTATTTGCTGCCCAAGAATCCACAAAGAATGCTGCTTCAGCTCTGCTCTGATTTCTAATTAGATTATGAGTGATGTAGGACTCTGAAGCCAAGCTGGAGTTTGTGCTAGCACTTTGCATGTATGAATGACAAAGGGACACCACTTTCATATTGATTTAAGCAAGCCAGTGGAAGAATGTTTAAACATCAAGTGCTTGATGTCCCAGTTTGCCAGAGCACCTGGAAATATCAAATTAATTCCAGGTGTTCTGCCATTAAGACGGGCTTGCTGCTTTTACAGCCACACATACAAAATGTGGCTCCCAGTTCCACAAATAAAAACGGAATGGTTTCTGCTCCTAATGCCTCGATAACTCCGACATATTGCAAGTTCTGGAAAGAATTTTAATCTACATAGTTTTTTTTTTAAATGGGGAGGGGAGCGAGGGGGGAAAGATTTTAAATATGCTGCATACAATTTGTGATGGTCATCTCTAAAATGCAGCTCCATTATCCTTTTCCATTTGGAATGAATGAGGCTAATTAATTTCAGGCCATACTTGATGAGGTCAGCACCATACGAAGGGTGCGTGCTAGACATTGCTAATCTCTTTCAGCTGAGAGTGATGAATTAAAGATGAAGCATTCCTTTGCAGGCCTAATTTAGAATGTATATCAAAAACCTACAGCAAATAATACTATACCCTACAACAAAGGAAAACTTGTTCTCTCAGGCTCCCATGTAGGGTTGATTTTAAAGGCATTTTCATTTCGCTTTGGAATTCCAGCTGTGGATGGGTGAAACAGTTCAGAAAATTCAAGCTTTCTCTCTTTCTATTGCTTTTATGGACAAAAGTAGGCAAGGGGGGGCTAAGGGGAGAGAGAAACTGGTCCGTGTTTGATCCTGTATGTCCTGTGATTCTGACTGTATGCTCGGCATTTGGGAAACCAAGCACCTGTGACGTGACACCCCCCAGGGCCACACTCACATCTTGCTGTTGGGGATTTCTAGGTCTGAGGGGAAAGCAGCCAAGGGTCCCCTCTGGTTCAGCATCATCCCAAGAATGTTTTGTTGGACATTGCTGGGTCACCCAAAAAGGACAGGATCTTCCAAGCCTTACAGAGCTGTCCTTCTCCCCAGGGATAAACACCTCCCTATGCAAAAAGGTCCCATCACATCTAGAAGTGCAGATAGCAAAACTGAACGGAACAAATCACTGTGAAAGCAGCCAGCTCTGGGAGCAGGACAAATTGCTACACAGCTCCCAAACTTGGCTGGAGTTGAGGCTCAGCCAAGCTTTGCCACCTTTCCCTCAAGGCAAAGCCACCCACAAAGTCCATAGGGGTTTCCCCCAAGCAAGGGACTGCAGGATTTGTCCCTGTGGGCAGCAAGAAGCTGAATTGTCATTCTGGTAAAACAGAGACTTATGAAATCTTAACCCAGCCTCACAAGGAGGCTGCAAACAATAGACCAGCATCCTCCCCAGCACTTCTCTGTTCAGTACCTGGCAGTTCCTTGGAATTCTTGACAGGTTGCTGCAGCGCGTGGAAGTTCCCAACTGGTGGCCATAAGCGGCTGCTGTCTTTGTATCCCAGTAGTCCTCATTAGAACAAAGCTGCTTCGAATTAAATCCAATCTACATGCCGAATCAATCTTTCAACCCTTTGATTGCTTCTGAAAATATTTATACTTCTTAATAATGCACATTTTGTCCCAAAGCCTGTGATTAAACCCAGACAAGGTCCGGAGAAGCCTGAAGTATATGGGGAAGGGGTTATTTTGGACAGGAAAAGAAAGATAAAGACACAGGTTTTTCCTATTGTGAAATCATTAGAGTGTATAAATCTAGCAATTGCAGTTGTATAAGCATCAGAGTGGGGTTGTAATAAATACAGATTGGAGTATTATAGTAACCAAATGGAGTTTATGGATTATGTTCACTAGTTCATATTTCTCAGCTACTACAACCTAACTAGCTTCATGCTGCACTCACCTCTGTTAATATTCTCTATTAATATTCTCTTTACGTGTTTGTGGGGGGAAAAAAAAGTTAGGATTCAACTGCTGCTCTGTGTAAAACAAATATGTTTAAAGAATCATGCCCTCCAAAGAAAAAAAATAAACACAGGGATGCTGCAAAGCGACCGTGTTCGAAGGGCACAGGCTGTGTCTGGCTGAAATCGCCCCATTCTGCTGGAAGTTAATAACTTCCATCTGAGTGGGATCTGCTCCTAATGCAGGGCATTTGCTGTGAGAAAATTGGGGTGTAAAAACGAGGAAAATAACTTCTGCTATCCCTTACCCTGGTGGATTTTTAGGGTGGTAAATAATAAGCTTTGGCTGGAGATGAGAAGCACACAAAGGCTTTGAAACCGGGCTGTGTGGTAAACAGTGCGTTATTCCCTTCTCAAAAAACAAAGTGAATCACAGGTGAGACATGAGGAGATGAAGGGAAGGAAACATTCCCTGGCTAAGAAATAACCCAGACAGGGCCAGATCCTCCAGAGTGGGGGTCTGCCGTCGATTAAGAAGGTGCTGGTGGCTGGGGACGCAGATCAGATAAAGGCTCTGTACCTGTCTCCCTCCCTAAACACAAATGACTGCCCTTGTCTCTAAAAAAAGGGAAAAATTGACTTTGGAAAACACACCATGATAAATCTCCTTGGATATAGTATGCAGTGTCTGTGTGAGTGGGAAAGAAATCCTAGAAACTAAAAATATGCGGTGCTTATTTAATATCATTGTCATCAGCAGCATCAGATGGTAAATGCAGGTAATATTCTTCAGGAGTGGGCTGATAAATGCTTGTGGTAGTTTTGCTCATGACAGTTTCCCCTTTCATAAAGGAGAGAAAGAAATATTCTCAGCTAAAATATTATTCATTGACTCTTTCATCACATAGTTCATTATATTAAGTTGTTATTTCCTAAATATGTTAGGGGGTGGTAATATTATTATACATATATCCTGAGTCGTGATGGCTGTTTTGCATTAATGTATGATTTGGATGCTCAGTCTTTAAGGTAGAGAGAAGGGGTGTGTTTATCATGACCATAAATAAGGGGAGAGCAGAGATTGTAAAAAACCTCTCATAAATAGGGATGGATCCAAAATCTAATGACACGCATGAAAATCCATTTTGGATCAGACCCCCATCAGAACTCTGTATTATATAACCAGCATTTTCTGAGTATCTTCTATTGTTTGACAGCCCTGATTTCACACTGAACTTGGAGTTCATTTCTGAACAGAAGCTTTTTCTATAGAAACTTTTAATCATATCTTTTTTTGTGAACACACACATACCATCGAGGATATTGTCTTATTAAAGAGTTTAAGCCTAAAGGTGTATGCCTACTTTTAAAAGAAATTTTCTGATTGTAGATAACTGCTCAATTTGATTTAGTGTCCAATGATAGTGATGGGGTTGATAACTGAGCATTCATCGGTAATTCATCTTGTGCTAGTAGAAATTTACAGCAAAGCAGTGCTTTCCCAACACTGACAAGTCCTATTAATCTTCTTCAGACACATTTCAATAGGTGTCTCCATCTGTGCCCAACATCTAAACACTCTGGCATCACTGGGGACTTGGAGACACCTTCATTTCAGGTTACACTTGTGAAAATGTGATACTAGATTGTACTCTATTTTTAACCTAATTCTCTCTTTTCATTCAATTAGCCTTTCTTGCCTGCATTTTTCTACTCATGTGTAACATCCTTTTCCCAGGAATAGCTTAAAAATGAGATTTAGTTACTTAAAGAGACAGAATCTGCCAGGGCAAGAGCAACCAGGAGCTTAGCACAGAAAAGCAGAATAACAAAGCTCAGGGACACAGCGTGGAGACTGAATTGCCACTCACCAAACACGTCCCGAGCAGCATTCCCACAATATTCCCCTCCTGATGCACCTCTTGCAGGCACCACAGGGTTAGGACAGGTCTGAAACCAGAACTCAAAACAATTGCAGGATGTTTGGGTGTTGAAATCCCAAAGAGCTCTGTTTGTTCGTGCTGCACGGGGATCCCCACCATCCATCCCCACTTCGCTTTACATATACAACTAATGCATGAACAAACACAGAGCAGTCAAATTACAGCAATAACATTTATGGGTGGATTATGTTCCAACTTCCTCGCTTATTATTAAAAGCGAGTAAATTGCGAAGCACATGGAAGAGGTAGGGTGCAAATGCAGGCGAATTTCCACTCTGAACCAAATGTTGTTTTTTCACTTTCAAAGCTGCGATGAGTTTGCGAGCAGACGCAGCACAGCTTTAAAGCTTACTCATTCAAAAATGTGTGTTTGGGTTCCTCTTTTTTTTTTTTTTTTTTTTTTTTCCCTCTCTCTCCCCTCCTTACTCCATTTACGTTTTGCCTTTCAAAGAGGAGCAGATGCACACCATTTGGGTTTGGGTGGCTCCTACTTGCTCTGAACTTTCTTCTGAAAAGAGCAAACCGTGAGCCGTGCGTCTGCTCCGCGCCGCAGAGGCAGCCTCAAACTTTGCTTCTGGCTTTATGAAGTTCTCTCGTGAGTCGTATTATAGATCTAAATGACCTTATTGTAGGTGGCAAGTTTAAATGTGCCATATTAATAACTTGTTATCCAAGACAAATTAAGTCCTTATGTGTCAAAAGCACTCTGTTCTGGATTACCTACAAGACAAGTATTTATTGAATAAACGTTGGATCCAATTTCATTTTAATGTGACTGACTGTATGCTGCAGCCCCTTAGAACGAGATAAAAACACTGAAACCTACAACTGTGTTGCAACATTACACCTAACTTGTCTATTTCTATTATTGTCTTTTTAACATGGGATCTCAAAAGTGTTTGGGGGGGTTTAAGGATTTATTATTATTATTATTATTGTTATTATTTTTTCTGAAGAGCAAGGAGAGAGATAGAAAAAAAAAAAGACTGGCATTCAGCCTAAAGAGAAATCATTGAAACAAATTAATCCTATGCCGTTTAAATTGACATGGTAATCCATCATCAGCAAAGGGAAACTCTGAAAGCAATCTAGAATCTGCAGTGTTCTTTCACTGGCCCTCAGGCACAAAGACAGATAGTAAAAGAGGAAGGGGGGGAAAAAATCATAAAAGTTAGCAGCACCTTAGCATAGGGAAGGGCTAGAGAAAGCAGCTTTCACTTTTTCCTGCTTTCAAGCAGCCAGCTCAGAAAGCAGCGCTGATTAACCTTCAGTCACTGCCTGCTAAGGTTTGCTTGTGTGTCTGATCATCTTCAGCTGCTGGGATGGGAGTTATTTCAAATAGTGCAGAGCCCCCGTCCTGTATAAACTCCACCATTGAAAACTCTGCCAAACATCAACTTGGGCATTTCTGCTTACAGAGGGCCTTTTATTAGCCTAAACTTGATCATTCCAAATGGACAATAAATTCTATCTGCAGAGCCCTGCAGAAAATAGCTGCACTATCCTTGGGAGTTTAATAGGCAGGATTTTCATAGAGCTAGCATGAAAAAAACTGGGGGGGTTTATTTGGGTTTGGACTCAGGGTATTTTTTTGTCTATCCCCTGCTTTCTCAGTGGGGCTAGCCACTATAATATATGTTTCCCAAGAGATTTTTCAAACTAGTTTTAAATATCTAAAGTGATGAGACTTTGTGCACCTTTAAAATTTTATTAGACTTATGGTCAGAAGAAAACATAAACCTCTTGGGCCTTGAAAGCCCATTGCAATACAGCCATTATCCCTATAATGTCAACAGAGCTACAAAATTCTCTAGAAATAAACCTTTTAAGAACAGCTTTCCCTGCTTCATGTTTTCTTTTAAGGTCAGTGGTGCATCACTTTTTTGGAAAGCGTTTCTCCTCTCTGGCCAGGTTTAGCAATGTGAAATAGAATGTATATTACTAAATGAATAGGTTTAATTTTAGACACTGAAAAAATAAATAGAAGAAGAGAGCCAGGGCAGGAATAATACCTTTCAGTTAGAAACAGACATAGTAGAAAGAAAAAGTCAGAACTTTAGTGCCAGGGGCAAAGGGGTGAAAGGCTGGCTAATATGAACCATATCCAACATCTGCCCTATTTTAATTTAGCAGGGATAAAGTTTCTTCTTTTTTTATTATTAAGAAAACTTTATGTGGCAGAGAAACCCATGAGCTATGTTATCAAAACTGTTTTATTGTCACACTGAAACTTAGAACTATTAAGAATTGGCGGGGCAAAGAGATAAAAACTCCCCTTCTCTCTCCTTTTATACTCTGTGACAAGCCTGGGCTCGGGTCCTGCTGACTGGGATGTCCTTTTCGTGTCTTTATGAAGTACTGCACTTGGGGCTCTAATATAAAGGGGAGGTTAATTGTTCAGGATGGGTCCAGATGATTGATTCTCCAGGTTTAAAAAAATAAATTAATAAATTTTTAAAAATCTGAATATTTAAAACAAAATCCTGATGCGGTGGTCGCCCTCAGAGTGAGCGATGGTGCTGGGGCACAGCAAGTGTAAAGAAGGGCTGGGCTGAGGACCTGTATGAGAAACAGCCCAAATTGCCAGGCTGGAACATGATCTCATTCCACCTAAAAGTTTTTCACCTCAATAGTGCAAATTCCACTATAAAATAACAAAGTGTACCAAACCACATGTGAGTAGCTGTAGGAGTAAGAGAGCAAATTGGTTTCTGACAAAAGAGGGATGAATACCTTCGGATAATCTAAAGTTAAAATTTGATTGAAAGCATAACATTCCTCTAAGCATCAATATGCTTAGGATCCAAAATATGGTTATTTTATTACCAGTTAATACTTAGATCAAAGCAAAACACTGTAGCTGGAAGGGACATTCTCTCTGGAAATAAAGTTCCATGTAATTATTTCCTATTAAAAACTAAAACTGGTCTTAGATTCAAAAATTTGGGCTTCCTTACATATGATATAATGCAAGCTTGTCAAGAGAGAGCAGATGTACCATTTTTCACTGTTTGCAGGTATCTCTTTGATTTAAAGTTTTCGGTTTAGCTTTAACCCTTTGAATGTGAAAGATTCTCATCCAATTTACCTCGATCAGACCAGGGGGACTGTTTTGGATTATATAGACTCATTTCCTTATGATAAGAAATTAGGATTTGATATCAGCTAACATCATTTTAAATAAAGCCTGCAACTGTAAAGAGGTAAAATCTAAAGAAAATGATATGGCGATGGGTAGGCAGCTGAAAGTTAAATATTAAATTGTAAACAAAGGTTTTACTCTTGGGCAAAACAGCTCATCTTAATTCAGTTCGAGACATGGAGTTTAAAATATGCACTCAAAATACTTCCAAGAAAGCTGCAACCTTTCAGAGGAGAGAGATAAGAATGTATTTTAATTATGAGGTTATAAATATGCGATAGATTTAATTTTTTTTTTTACCAACTCCTAACGTGCTACGTAACATTGTTCAGATGCAGTTATATATTTATCTGTCTGTCTCTATTCCTGTCCAGGGTTTTGCTTTTATTTTATTCTTTCTCTTTTTTTTTTTTCTTCCCTCCTGATAGCTCAATCTCTATTTATGGCATCGTTGAGACAGGCCCTGGGAAAAAAAAAGAATCTATCCTTCTGTATTTATAAACCACCACAGAATAAATAGGGAATGGTTCCTTTTTACAGCTGAAGGGCTGGTATTATAAGTAGCAATATGAAATATTTAGACACATTATTTCAAGCTTCCCGGCTGCTTCTGATTCTGCTAATTATTTTTGATCTGTCAGTCAGAAATAAAAAAATAAATAAATAAAACTTTAAAGAGTTCATTAGGACTGCGGAAAGGAAGAAGAGTCAGATATAAGGCAGCAATTATAATTTGGTTTTAACATGTTTTTTTCATTTTTTGCTGACTCCTCAGCCACATTGTTTGGTAGAAGGATGGCTACAATATACTTCTACATTAAAGCCTGTTAAATAGGGAAGAAGCTGAGACATTCAGCTGGGATATTGTTTGCTAGCTCAATTAGTATCCCAAGAATTTGAAAGTACAATAAATGTATCTGAAGATCATATCTAAACATACTTACCAAAAAGTACCCACCTCTCTCAGCAGTTCACATATTTCTGCCTTCTAACTGGGAGGGGAGAAAAAAAAAAAAAGAAAAAGAAAAAAAAGGCAGTTCGATGTGTAGGTTAAGACTGGCGTGTGGTAAGGTTTGTGTGACATACAAAGAAATCTGTATTTCACTCAACAATTTCATTGCTTAAACATATAGTTTAGAAGCATCTTTTCCTTAAACATGTGGTTCAATAACATTTTCTTCAAAGGAACAACTCAGTGTGTTAAAAGATTTAAGAACAAAGAATGTGCTGCAAAATGCAAATTCCTCCAGTGTTACACTGTGTATGCAATTATGTATGTAGGCAGATAGATATAATTTGAGAGTTATTAACTTTCAACATCAATGATGTACCCTGAATCAATACAATGTAACTACCTATTAAAATATAAACCAGGTGTGTTCCCAGGCAAATATAGTCTCAGAAGCTTTTCTAGATTTTTTTTTTTCCTTTAAAGATTACAGCTCTACTGTGGACAAGAAGCTCAAGAGATTGGTGCTGGTCCTAAAGATGGAGATTGCTTTGCTTTTTGCTGATGGTTCTAGAATCTTTCATTCCCTCCACGTTTAGGAAAAAAAAATTAAATAATAAATAATACTGAAATGGTGTGAAGGGGATGAATTGTCTCACAAATATCCATATATTTATATATTTATACGTCTCCGGATGCATAGGAAAGAGAAAAGTTCCCTATTTCCATATTTCCTTTGGCTGCAGGGAGAGAATGAAGGGAGCAGAAATGATTTTTAAGCTTTGCCCTGCCGGCGGATCGACCCCTCTCGCAAATCCCTTTCTCCCGGCCGCCCTCCCTCGCTCACAGCCCCGCGCAGTTAACCTTGGAGCGGCGCCGGGCACGGAAGGGTTAATGAAACCCAGCTCTTTGCGACCTCCAGGGTCAGACTCTTCCTATCTGCAATCTAAGGAATTAGGTAAGGAGGTTATAAGATTATAGTGAAAGGAGTTATAGGCCCTCGTAGCCTCACACCTGAACATATTGGGCTAATCCACTGGGATTCTTAAAAATCGCTTCAGCTATGGAAAACTGTTAATTAGGCTGGGTCTGTCCCGAGGTTTCCTGTTGCATTACAGATCCAGCCGAGCTGCCTGCGCTCCATGGGCTCGCCTGAAACGTTCATAGTGTGCCCAGCTTTCTGTCCCTTCCCCACAGCTGAAATCACCACCAGCCCCTGATTTCGGGGTCAAAAAATAGCAAAGCTGGGGGAAAATTCAACCCGGGAGATGAACAAAAGTCACCCCCCTCCGGTCCCTGAGCCCTGGGTGCCCGGCAGGCTATTTGCAGCTGTTTCTAACTTCAGTGTTTGTTTACAGTAGCAAAATTAGCACTTGGAGGAGAAGTGAAAAGCTGTTTTCACATCAGTTTTACTCCTCGGTTCCTAGCTTGAGATGCCTTTCCTCCCTCCCAGCAATCAGCATCATTTAAAGTGCGGTACAAACTTTCTCTCGCTACTTTGGCTTAGTTCTCTGCAGTCGCATCCTATTTTCTGCTAAAGAAAAACACGCGGGGAGAAGGTAGCATGTGAACACGGGCCAAACATCACCGATTCGAGGCAAAAAAATTATAATCATAATCCCGAGCATCCCCCCAGAACGTATTTCAATGTGGCATGGCAGAGCCCTGCCCTAGTCCCAGCTTTCTGCCCTTTGGCACTCAGATATTTGCTTGTGTCCAGCAAAGTTTTCTTTAATCCGCCGAGACACCCCAGGGCTGTACCTGAGCCACGGCTAAATTGCTCCCTACAGCCGATAAAATCCCGCAGCAGCAACTCCCCAACTTCAATGCTTAAAGCAAGAGCTGGTTTTAGCCATTTTGTCATTTGCAGAAATGCTGAAATTTTTAATTTTTTTAATTTTTCTTTTTCCTATGCCACTTGTGGTCACTCTCGAATGGCAGTAATCTGTAGATTACATATTACGAGCCTTGTCATTACGTGGATAAAATGAGGTGGTTAAACGCTAAAATCCATTTTACTCACCACATTTGCTTGTGGGGAGGGAGGGGGGCGGGAAGGAGAGGGGAGGACAAACTTGTAGGAGAAGGGCTGAAACCCCTCGGATGGGAGCTGGATGTGCTGTCAGAGCCCTCTCTGCCTGTGGGTACACGGGCTGGGCACCCCTCAACTTCACCTCCAAGGCAGGCAGGCGCCCGATCACTGCAGCCCTTCTCCCTCGCTCCTGAGCCTTTTGTCCCCATTTTCGTGGTATCTCAGCTTTGCTCCACAGAGGCGACTTTTCTCTGCCTCTCCTGGATTTGCTCTGTAGCATTTCTAGGCTCCTACTCTCCAGCTCTCCCCCCGTTCGCCTCTTTCATCTGTGTCCCTGATCCCTCTCCAGCTGATGTGATTCTTTAGAAATGTGGGTCTTATCCCGTCCCTACCTTTGCCGGCTCTGATTAGATATTATTTTTTCATTGGCTCTGCTACAATGGGTTCCTCCCTTTAATCTTTCGGTATATTTTCCCCCTCCCGGTATAACCAAATCCATGAAATTCACAGCCTCTCTCTTTGACACGACTGGTTCGTCTAATCACTCCATATCGATTTCCCTAACTCTTTTCATCCAGCTGAAGACACATTTTAAAACACTCCAAGCCAGAGTGTGCTCTTTGCTTTATACACACTAATAAAATGATTTACCCTTCTCTCTCTGCTCTCCTCACAGGAGAAAATCGTTCAAGTCGCGGCTATTTGTGTGTGATCAGTAAATATTTAGTGTGGCGACATCCTCAGCTCCTCTCCTGATCAATACGCAACCCAACAGGAGGCGGACTATTGTCCGGGTAGTGACTTGCTGAGATCTCCTTTAGATGAATCCTTTGCCCCCCATACTGTCTGTTATGATTTATCCTCGAAGGTGACCAATAAAGCAAAACCGAGTCTTTAAACCCGTCTGTTTCTAACCTGTTTACCGTGCCATTAAAGCACCTAAGCGAGGAATGGCTTCTTCATCCCCGTCTCCCACATCCCTGGCATGGGCTGGCACACGCAGGGCGCTGCTGGAAAACGGGGATCAGAGCGGGCAGCTCTGCACCCCTGAACCTCTGTTCCCCTTGTTCCCCTGCAGGAAAAGCCCGGCCGCTCTCTGCGCTGCGGTGTCACGGCTCTGAGAGGGCGATTCCCCGCTCGCAGCCACCCTGCAGCACCCCCGGGCACAGCTCAGCCCCAGCCGGTGCCAACGGTGTGCCCAGGGATGGAGGGTGCCCCAGCAACTTCCAGCCCGCCTCCCTCCTCCTCCTCACCGCATCCCGCGGCTCTGCTGCCCCAGGAGCAGGCTGGGGCAGGGCTGCTGGGGGCTCAGTGGTTTGTTGGTTTGTTTGTTTGTCTGGGGTTTTTTGGTTTGGGGTGGTTTTGTTGGTTTTTTTTTGTTTTTTTTTTGTTTTTTTTGAACGACATGGAAAAGCTGCAGTGAAGGAAAATAATAATAATAATAATAATGGAGAAGAGCTTTAAAGCACGTTTCCTGTGGTTAACCATAACGAGAGCTTTCCCAGAGTGATAAAATGGGCAGCAGGAGAAGTTCGCGTGTGGATGTGTGTGTGCTTTATCCTGATGTGCTCTTTCACTGCTGGCAAAGCCAATGCCTCCCCTTGGAACACCCCAGGAGCTGCTGCGCCCGCCTTGGTGTCCGAGGCAGCAGTGGTGCCTGCCTGATGCAGCCTGGGCGCCTCCACACAATGGCCACGCAGTGATCTCTGCATCGCCTCTGTGTGCTCGCTCGCACCATGCCCTGCAGCCCACAGAGGTGCCCAGATATTTATTTTATCCCCGTGCGTGTGCCTTTGCACCTCAGCTCTGGGTCGGAGGCGTTCATCTCTGCAAATGGACATTGCCTGCACAGGCGCCGCATAAATCCAGGGCTGTGTATTACAGATGTGCGACTGTTATTCAAATGTAAAACCAGCTACATCCACCTGTTAACTTTGTTTAGAAACCACTTTCACTAATGGCTTTTCTCTAACTTATTCAGCCCGTTACTCGAGTATAGGAGGCAATGGAGGGGAAAAATCCATATGAAACCCTGCTCACAGGCTCTCTTCGAGAGGACACTTTCCACACCTTGCCTAGACAGGGCTCCTATAGAGCGCTTATCTCTCGAATATATCTTTATACTAATGCATACTTAATTGGTCTGTCTTGACTGTCCATATAAAACAATTTAATTAGGGTGCTTTCTGCTTTGGAAAGAAAGAAAAAAAAAAATCTGCCCAGCATTTATTGTATTTAGCACCAATACAGGCAGAAAATGTTGCACAAGTTTTTGGTTGAAAGAGCACCTATGTGTCCATTGAAGGGCGTTGATCCGAAAAGACAGAGAGGACAAGTAAAATCGATTTGAAGCAACCCTCTCTGTCCCTTTCACACCATTCAGACACTCCATTCCTTCTAAGACAAAGACCCAGCGCCTTGGGAATGCTGGCAAGGCGGGGGGGGAGGGGGGGGGAAGGAGGAAAAAAGGAAAAAAAGAGGGGAGAAAGAAAAAAAAAAAAAAAGGAAAAATGAGCTTCAGAGCTTCAATCCCCCCAAGCGAAAGGGAGAGCTCTGAAATTCCTTCATATTGCTGTTATTTACCCCCGAAGATATGTTCAACTCCAGGATTTTCTTCAATTCGGCGTCTAACACTGCTGCTGCGAGGAATGTCCCTGGAAGGGGAGGAGGTAATTATGGCTATTAGTGCTGCGAGCCCAGCCGCAACCTTGGTCACTCGCAGGCTTTTAGGGTTAAAATAGCCCTCACCTCTGACCCCTGCGGAGCAAAGTTGTAGCTATTGCCACAAGTTGGGCCAAAGTTTTCAAATCCAGGGCTGGGCAACACCGGAGGGGGCAAACTTCTCCCTGGAATTATTTTTGGTTGGGATTTAAATCATCTTTAGTCTATTTAATTGCCTTTCCCTCCTCCTTTGGCCAAATAATCCCTTTCGGAGAGGTGGGGGGGATTTCAAAACGCCCTGCTCTCGCTACCTTTCCCACTGCTCTTTCCATTTAGGTTTAATTTGGCAGATTGTTTTCAAGCATGAAAATGGTTATCATCAAACTGAATTACTGGGTCAGCCTTCCATTCAGAGATCTCAAGAATAAAAGGGGGGACTGGGGGGGATGGTCGGGCAGGGGTGTCCCCCCCTTTAGGCTTTCCCCGCCATGACCCGTTCAGCTTTACAAAAAAAAATATATATATTAAAAGGAGCATTTGGAAAAATGAAGAAAGGACAAAAAGCTTGGATTTGTCTCCTGTGCTTTCTGCACACCTTCACGATCCTCCCCTGCAAGGGGGGATTTTGGAAGGGGGGGCGAGGGGGTGCTCAAATTGAGGAGGGGAGGGAGCCCACAGATGCAAGTACCCCTCTGGCAATAATAAAAATTCATTCAAGTGGGCTATGTCTCCATCTTCCATGTACTGATTAGACTTAACAAGAGTGGAAACTTGTGTAGACCATATTTATGGTATTAACAAGCAGTTAAAAGATTTATCCTTCTTCTGATCAATATTGTTCGTGGCCGGTCCTTCCCCCCCACCCCCCGGGCCCTCCCCGAAGGCTGCAATGACAATCGCCTTCATACTTTTTCATCACCGATCGAGGTGGCAAAACCCTTTTGTAATTTTCATTAGCCCAGTAAACATGCAATTAACATGCAGCACTGTGGTTAACTTAATTCCTGTTTTAAGGCAAGGACAAGCAAGAAATGGAAGAGCGTTTGTTCCATTTGTCAAGTATGACACACTCCCTACCCTAACAGTTTCTTAAAATAAAAGCTCGGCTCCCCACCACCACGACCACCACCCCTCTTTCCAGAAACCCCCCACACTGATACACACACACACACAAAAAGGAGCAGGAATCCATTAGTTGGAGAGTATTCTCCTGCCAAAGGCGGTATAATGTATTCCAAATTTTCCCAAGCCCTCACTGTACCGGGGTCCCGTTCCCCCCACTCCCCCCTCCCATCCTGGGGAAGGGGGCTGACTCGCTGATATTTCTCGTGGGTGAAAGATTCAGCCTTTTCCTAACCGTATTTTTTTTTAATTTAAATAAAATAAAACTAAACGTGCTTCCCATGACTAAAAGTTGCCATGTTTGTGAAGGGGGTGGGGAAAAATGTCTCCAAGGGTTTCAATTAGCAACAAATGATTATTGCAACGGATTTTTGGTAATGAAAAAATGTGGAGTACCTCTTTCGAGCTGGGATCTCAGGGGCAGTGAGAGAGAGAGAGAGAGAGAGAGAGGGGGAGAGGGAGAGAAGGAGAGAGAGAGAAAGAGATTGCTGATTAGCTCGGATTCTTTCCCAACTTGCTTTAGCGTGTGCTTGCGTTCCCTGCCGACCCTACACAGGACACTATATATTTTTTCCCCTTCGGTGCATGTGTTGATAGTCCAGCCTGTAGTTGTTTGCGGTTGGCTTTTTCTTTTCCTTTTCGTTTTTTTTTTTTTTTTTTTCTGCCGGGGAGGGGGGAGGTGGGAAAGGGGGGGAGGGGGGGCTGAAATCCGTCGCATCCATCCTACCCCCACAGTCATTAACTTAGGAGATTTCCCTCTCTTATTTTTTTTTTTTCCTCCCCAATTGGAAGGGTGGGTTGTGAATATTTTTCCCCTTATTTTTTTTCCCTATTTTTTTTTTATTTTTTTAAGTCTCGCCTTTCCAGCTCCAAACAAGGTGTAGCGAGACGCTCTTCCTTCTAAGGAATGAAATGAGACAAGGATCACTCAAAGACATCTCCTACCTTGGGCTTGGGGATTTTTTCTTAAAGGCAAGGCGCACATTCCTAAGCAGCTGTGTACAAAGCCCCCCCTGAAATCTTGTCTGTGTAAAGTTAGAGTGTGTTCAGGGTGTTTTTTTTTTTTCCTCTCTCTCCCAAGGCTGATCGCTAATAATACATCGAAAGCACTTCCCTTTAGGTTGTGGGAAATCTATTCCCTTCACCTTGCTTCCTTTTTTCCCCCCCTGAAGGCTGTAACTTTACTTTTTTTTTTCTCTCTCTCTCTTTTTTTTTTTTTTAATCAGTTTGCACAATCGCTTAGATAAACACCAAGAAGGAGACTTCTCTTTAATTACCCAACGCACATCTTTCTGGGGGGCAAACAGCGGTCTGAATTTTTTTTTTATTTGTTTGTTTCACCTGCCAAACTAAAGGAGAGGTAGAAAAAGGAAGATGCAAGCGATTTGGGACCTTGAACAAGGCAAATATGGTTTTGGTATGTTTACTTATAGTTTTTTTTCTTCTTCTTTGACACTTTTTTCGGGCAATGTGTTGTGATTCTTGTGTTTCTCTTTTAAGGAAAACAAAAAATCCAAAAAAGCAAATGTTAGCTAACGTGCGTCTTAAACGATCGTTTCTAAGGTTACGTGGGTTGCTCTAAGGAGGGGAAGAGGGGAGGGGGGCAGACCCAAGTATGTGTAATTGCAGCACCATCAGTTTAGCACGTCCTTTAAGCTAAATAAAGCAAAAGCAGCAAACAAACAAACAAGCGAACAAACCCAAGGACCGGAGCCGCTTTCCAGGTCCGAGGCAAAGCGCCTGCGAGTCATTTCCCCGGGAGCAGCGCCCGCTGCCCTGCCCGGCGCCGGGAACGCTCGGGCGGAGCGCGGACCGACCTGCTCCGGAGGGTGGGAGGGCAGGACAGGGGCTCTGAACTTAAGTGATAGCTGTTAAACTGCCCGCGATCGCGCCGCTCCGTGCAGCTGGCAGCGTTTATTTGGGGTGGGGGGAGATGGGGAAAAAAAGAAAAAAAAAAAAAAAAAAAAAAAAAAAAAAAAAAGGAAAAAAAAAAAAAAAAAAAAAAGAGGTTGTGGTGAAGGTAAAGCGCCGAGATCCCCTCTCCCCCTCCGGTCGCTTCCCTGGCTAAGCAAGTACAATGGAAAGAAGCTGGAATATACTCACCATCCGAAGGTGTGGTTGGCAGTTCGGCTGAGGCTTTAAGGCAATTATTTATCCTTCTTATTTTTTTTTTTAAGTATTATTGCAAAAGACGTAGATCTGACTTTAAGCGGCAGAAGTGTTTTGCTCTGACAACAGCAAGCGAGGCTCGGATCCTCGTTAAAAAAAAAAAAAAATCACAAAACAGGATCTCCCCCCCCCCCCAACCCAATCCCTTACCACTATCCTTTAAAAATACCTATTCGGCACAGCTCTCGCAGAAACCCTGATGCAGAAATCTTATAGTCCGGTCTAGAAGTGCCCAAGCCAATTAATTTTAAATCCTTAGGAATTAATCAGATTAAAATGTACAGAAGTTTCATTCTCGTATGCATACGTGAGCCAAAAGTCGTTTCCCTTTAAGAGATCCTTTTCTTTTAAAGTTGAATTTTAGGCAGATAAGAGACTTACACTAGGGGGCAGCCAGATACTGTACTTGCTCCAATCTTAAGCAATTTTTTTTCCTCTCTCACAGCATATGCTCTGATTTAGCACTGTAAATTTTTCAGAGGACCCAACTCTGACAGCCCCTGGTGATTTTCAAAGTACCACAAGCCAGTGGTTAAAAATTGCATTGACTTGGAAGTTCAGAGGCACACAATAGGAGCCACTTTCCCTATTCATGGAACTTCAGTGTGGTGGAAGAGAAAAACACACACATACTACATTGAGGGAGAAGAGGAATTCATTGAATTCTGTTAGACGTAACTGCTTTCCACTGAGTTCAGAGCGAAACTCGGTATTTGTTCGATGCTGTATTCATATTGCGATTTAATCTAGAAAGAATTAGAGGACTGTTAGGCAGCTTTCTGCCAGGAAAGCAGCTTCCCCCTCCTTCCTCCTCTCTTTTTGAAACCTAAAGATTTACACCGGCTCTATCCCCAACTCAATTTTAGCAAAATAAATCCTTCCACTCCCTCTCATTAAAATAAATTTACATCTGCAGTAAAATGGCAGGAGGGATGCGTTTGTTTATTTGGAAAACCAACACGGTCTCACTTTTAAACCAGAGCATTTCTATTGTCATTAAGCCTCGGAGAAGG
The DNA here is from genome assembly GCF_027579445.1 of Ammospiza nelsoni. NCBI lineage: Eukaryota > Metazoa > Chordata > Aves > Passeriformes > Passerellidae > Ammospiza > Ammospiza nelsoni. Next base: position 4,751,261 of record NC_080646.1, on the reverse strand, counting down.
ACAGTGGAGAATCTCCCCCTTCCTTGCGAAGCGCTCAGGTTTCGAGGATTATTTAGCGAAATTAGCTGCAGTTCATTTTTACATTCATCTCCTCTGTCTCAACCCACTCGCAGGGGTGTTTTCAAATAAATAGCAAAGCATCTAATGGTGCTAATAGATAGTTATATCGCTGCATCCCTCGAAGAGCAAATAGTTAATCTGGGGCATTCTTCATTAATGCTTGAGCAATCAGCGTATACGGCGGCTTTTAAGCGTATATCAATGGTTTTTCATTTTTACGATCATACGTTCAAACTATTAATATTGTGCGTCCTGTTAAAACCGCTTTCTCTTGTGATTTCTGCATTTGTTAGGACGGCGTTTATGTTTTTTCATATGGTGAATTAATCCTGTTTACTTTGTCAGATTCGAGACAGGAAAGGTTGGTGTTGGGTTGTGCTTTGGGTTTTGGCTTTTATTTTTTTCCTCAGGAAATCCAACATCAGCAACAATCTGTGGCTATTCTGTATTTTGAACCCCCACCTTCTCCTACCCTCCCCGAAAGGTCACCTCCTCAGCTCTGGCTTGTTTGGAAACCATAAGGCAGTTCCGCACATTTTAACCTGGAAAGATTCCTTCCCCACTTTCTGTCTTCCCAGTCCCTCCTGGTCACTGTTTCGGGTAAAGGTTATTTTTTGCTCCGTGAGGATCAATGGGAACGCTGCAGCCTTGTCTTTGAAATTGAGTCGCAAAAACCTCTTCGCCCGTGGGGTCTGAAACCCGCCAGGTTTCCCGGCAGGACACCCTCAAGTCGAGGTGCTTTTTACAACTTTCCAACCATCTCCGCACCTGCGGCTTTAGCCACACGTTTTATTTCTGCGGCACAAGTGTGTGGGCATGTGGCAACATGAAAAAGTGTGTGTGAGCAGGTGAGGGGCAATGAATCCCTGACAGAGTTGTGCCCAGGTCTGTGTCCCCGCGGCCGTGCTTGGTGACCGGCTGGGATGCGAGCGCTCACAGACGCGTGTGTTCGCAGAGGAGGAACGGTCCGGCCGGGCATTTATCTGTCTGTGCTAACATGTTTTCTATTTTATCTCTCCGTCCCTTCGCTTGTTCGAGTGTCTTTTGGCCATTTTCACCGGCAGACGGACTCGAGTCCCCGCTCCGCTGGCCGGTAGCTCCATTCAGCGGGAAATAAACACGTCCCCGTGCTTAGCTCTGTTACCTGCTCGTGGTACAGAACGGAGGTCGCGTTACAGTGTCGGGGTACGTGCGGTCACCAAACCCCCGAACCCGCAAAACCCCGAAATAAAGTTAAAGGGGTCGAGGCGAGCCACGCCGTGGCGATGCCGTGCGGAAGGCTCGGCTGTCACGCTCTGCGGAGCGCCGTGCCGGGCTCCGGAGCTGCTGCAGCGGAGCCGCGCTCCCCTCGCTCCGGGGCGAGCGGGACCCGGGAGCGCTCGAGCGGAGCCCCCGCGCCCCGCCGGGGCCGGGCGGTGCGAGCGGCCGCTCCCGGAGCGCGGGGCACGGGCGCGCTCGGCTCAGCGCAGCCCGGCCCGGCTCGGCGCGGCTCCGCGGGCGGCCGGGGCTCGGCTCGGCTCGGGCGGGCGGGACACGGGGCGGCCGCGCCGAGCGCAGGTGCCCGGAGCGGGGCCGAGGGGCTCTGCTGTGAGACCCCCGGCGGGCTCCAGCCCGCACCGCGCTCCCCGAGCGCTTTCGGACAACCCGCGGCCGCCCCTTCCCCGCAGCGGCGGCGGCGGCAGCGCCGGGGCTCGGCTTTACTTTATTCCGTGGAGTTTTACCTCGGTGTAGCGCCTGCTTGCCGCTTTGCACCCGGCCGCCCCCTCCGACCCCCGGGGCCGTGCCCCGGCGGGCAGCCCCAGGTGAGGCGGCGGCGGTGCCGCGCTCCGCACGCCGGGCTCGCCCTCACCCCTGGCCCCGGCGGGGCGTGAGGGCGCGGGGCGGCGGGCGCGGGGCGGCGGGCGGCGCTAGGACCGCGCGGGCGGCGGCGGCGGCCATGGCGGGCCGCGCAAGGGCGGCGCGGGCCAATGAGGGCCGGGGGGCGGGGCGCGCGCTCCTGGCCACTCAGGCGCCGGCCCGGTTGCCTTATAAGGCGCGCGGTCGCCATGGCGACGCGCGCTGAGTTGCAGCAGCCGTGTCAAAGTTCACTCTCCCGCCAGCGGGGCGAGCGGCCGGCGGGGAGCGCGCTCGCCGCTCCTCGGCCCACACGCCGCCCGCACCGCCCGCCCCGCCCCGCGCCGCCCCTCCCCGCCGCCGCCAGGGGAGGGGAGCGGGGGGGAGCCCCTGCTTCTTTTTATTTTGGGGCGGGGGGGGGGGGGGGAAGCGCTGGCGCGCTCTCCCCGTGGTGATTTTTTTCCCCTCCTCCCTCCCTCCCCGGCTGAGGAGCGATGCTGCGCGCTGGGTTATGATCCTTCCCTCTCTCTCTCTCTCTCTCTCTCTCTCTCTCCCTCTCCCTCCTCCTCCTCCTCCTCCTCTCCTCCTCCTCCTCCTCCTCCTCCTCCTCCTCCTCCTCCCGCTCCCCTCTTTTATCATCCTGGCTGGCTGGGCGCTGCTGCGCTGGCGAGTTGACTCCTTCCCTCCCCCCCGCCCCGCGGCCCCCCTCCCCCTGCCCGCGCCGTGAGCACCGGCGGCGCGGAGGCGAGAGCCCACTTGCGAGGCGGCAGAAGCAGCATAAGGCAGCGCGGCGGCGGCGGCAGCGGCGGCGGGAGCGGCGGCGGCGGGAGCGGCGGCAGCGGCACCCGAGCGGCGGCGGGAGCGGGAGCGGCGGCGGGGACGCGGCGCGGCGGGAGCGGCGAACCGGCGGAACGGGGCAGAGCGGAGCAGAGCGGCGGCGCCGGAGAGGAGGAGGAGGAACAAATAAACAATCATAATAATAATTCATAATAATCGTAATCGTAACGATCATAAGAATTTTTTTATAAAACAAAAAAAAAAAAAAAAAGAGAGAGAGCGAGGAGGAGGAAAAAAAAAAAGCCAACAGCCCCCCCACACCCCCGAGCCCAAAAGAGGGAGCGAGAGAGAGCAAGAGCGCAGCGGCCGGGCGGAGCGGCGGAGAGGAAGAATTAAAGCGAGCGAAGGAGGGAGGAGAGACAGAGCAGAGAGAGAGGAGGAAAGAGGAGGAGGAGGAAAAAAAAAAAGCCCACAAAAACAAAGCGATCGCAGTTGATGTTGCTGCTGCAAGCTGGACTTCCAAAAACTACGGCGAGACCGACCGCTCTCCGCGCCGAGAAGAGTCTCCTCCGCTGTGCGTGTTTTTTTCCGCTGTGTGTGTAATCTTTAACCTTTTATTCATTCTTATTTTGATGGCTTTCCTGAATGGCTGACTGCGAGCTTCCCTGGACCTGGCCCCCAGACACCCGCCTCTCCTCCTTCAACTACTCTGCTGCAGATCAGCTCTAAGAGAGAGAGAGGGAGATCTTTGAAGAGATTTTTTTTTTTTTTTCTCCTCTCTCTCTCTCTCTCTCTCCCCCTCTCTCCCCCACCCCCACCACCCCTTTACTTTGCTCTCCTGGAGCCCAGACAATCGACTCGCACCTCGCCCCCCCGCACACACACCTCCATCGCCCCGTGCTTCTGCACCTTCGCCGGTACCGGGAGATCCCCCCCACCCCGACCCTCCTGAAAAAAAAAAAAAAAAAAAAAAAAAAAAGGCAAAACAACAAAAGAGAGAGAGGGAAAAAGAGAGAGAGAGAGAGAGGGGAGGACAAAAAAATAAAAAGACTGCTGCAAAGCTGATCTGAAAAGCAAAGCAAACAAACTTTGAAAATAAAGGGGGAACAGGAAGTTTGGCAACGGTGTCCAATAGATATGGCAATGGTAGTCGGTGCGTGGCGAGACCCCCAGGACGATGTGCCCGGAGCTCAGGGAACGCAGCCTTCGCAAGCCCCGCCGGTGCAGGGACCCCCGGCCGGGGCCCCGCACACCCCACAGACCCCGGGGCCCGGGGGCCCTCCCAGTACGCCAGCCCAGACCAACCCGCCGAGCCAGCAGAACCAAGGAGACAAGCAGCAGCAGCAGCAGCACATTGAATGTGTGGTTTGTGGGGACAAGTCTAGTGGCAAACATTATGGCCAGTTTACCTGCGAGGGTTGCAAGAGTTTCTTCAAGCGGAGTGTAAGGAGGAATCTCAGCTACACTTGTCGTGCCAACAGGAACTGTCCCATTGACCAGCACCACCGCAATCAGTGTCAGTACTGCCGCCTCAAAAAATGCCTCAAAGTTGGCATGAGACGGGAAGGTATTGGGATTTCATTTGTTTTGCAATTTTTTTTTCACTCGCTGCGTTTTGGGGTTTGTTTGGTTTTCCTTTTTTTATTATTTTTAAATAATATATATAATTGCTCTTAGCATTTTTAACTTTCCTCTCCAAACCCCAAACCCAACCAGAACCTTTCCTTCCCCCCCACCCACCCCCCTCGAATAAAGCAGCCAGAAACTTTCTCGTAATGAAAGAAAGCGGTGTTGGGGAGGGTGGGCAGGGAGGCAGGGGCTCTCGCATGCTTTCTCCTGCACTCGTAATTGATTTGTGTTTGTTTTGATTTTGCTGATGGAGGTTTATTGAAAGTGGATTTTTAGTTTCACGCTGCTTAGGAGCGAGATGATGATTCTGACGTGTGGTTACTTTTCCTTCGTGTTTCCTCCTGCATGCTCAGCCTTAGCCCCCGTGCCCCGAGCAGCCCTGTGTGTGTGTGTGTGTGTCTGTGCGTGTGTGTACACACACACACGGAGCCTCCCGAGATGCACACACACACATACACATACACACACGCATATATATATCCTCCAGCACCCTGCCTTAGATTGCAATTTTACACAGGCGGTTCAAATTACTATTACAATGGGACTCACCCTACCGAGGCTCTACAGCACTCCACTGTGGATTCCCGGCCGGATTTTTCCTCCTTTAAAAATATATATACACACACACACATATCTCCACGAGTGTGTGTGTATACACACACTGCCGTGTGCCTGCCTTTCCTGGTTGTTATTTCCTCACTTTTCTCTTCTTCCTCTTATTTTCTTGCTCCTCCGGGAGAGGCAGGAGGGGGTAGAAGGGATGGGGTGGGGGGTGTAAGGAGCAGTCCAGAAGTAAGTGTGGGGTGCTCGGATCTCTGCAAGTGGAGTCTTTGTGATATAAAATTAGACGGGAAATGTGAGCCTGCAGTTTTCCAGTGCGTGCTCTGTGTCTGGACGCTGCTATGTAGGTTAAGGGTGAGGGGGCTTGGGACTCGCCGGGCTCCTCTCTTTGTGTTTCTGCAAGAGTAACTAACCTTGGAATACAGGCGATAACAAATATAAATCAAGCACATTTTTAGGCGTTCTCCCTTCTTGTCGTCTCTCTGCCTCTGAGCCCTTTTTCTCTCTCCTTTTTCTCTCGCTGTCACCGTGTAAATTTATTAACAAAATGAAAGGCCCACTTTCCATGGGCAGCGGGGGAAGGTGCCTTTGGATAATGCCCTCAGCCTCACCAGGGGACCTGCCGGGGATGTTGTGGGGTGATTTCGCCTCCTTTGGTATTTTTTTACGAGAGGGGGGGGATGTATAATACCAGCAGCAACAATGTATTCAGTGGGCGAGAAACGCGTGTGGGACCAGAGCCGGGGATTTCGAACTGAAGTGTTTCTTCCTTCTCCCCTCCTCCTTCCCCATCCCGCTCCCCCAGCCTCAAACCAACGAGCTGGTTTAGGTGTAACGGAGGAAAAAAACACACAAAGACGTATCCTGCATCTCTGGAAGGAGGGGGTGGCGGTGCAGGGGAGGGGGAGATAACCGGACTGTGGTGTGTTTTGGGAAGTGAGGAGCCGGGCTCCCACGGCAGCCCTGGCCGAGCCCACAGCGTCCCTCAGCTTTTGTTGTTGCTTGACTTGACCCGAGAACTGCGGAGCCTTAGAGCGGGGCCGGGGCTGAACTCTGGCGGGGAAAATGCACGCTTCCCCCCGAAGCTGGCCGGGTGCGGGGTCACACAGGCACGCACAAGCACACAAAGCAGGCTGTATTGGAACCGATGGTCGCAATTCAGATATTAATAGCTGTAGTTTCTTCTCTATTTACTGCAGCGGTCCAGAGGGGCAGAATGCCACCCACACAGCCAACTCATGGTCAGTTCGCCTTGACAAATGGGGACCCTCTCAACTGCCATTCCTACCTATCCGGATATATCTCCCTTCTTCTGAGAGCAGAGCCCTACCCCACCTCCCGCTTTGGCAGTCAGTGCATGCAACCCAACAACATCATGGGCATCGAGAACATTTGTGAACTGGCAGCTAGGATGCTCTTCAGCGCGGTGGAGTGGGCCAGGAATATCCCCTTCTTCCCAGACCTCCAGATCACAGACCAGGTGGCCCTCCTGAGGCTGACCTGGAGCGAGTTATTTGTCCTCAACGCTGCCCAGTGCTCCATGCCCCTCCACGTAGCTCCGCTCCTGGCAGCTGCTGGCCTCCACGCTTCGCCAATGTCTGCTGACCGAGTGGTCGCCTTTATGGACCACATACGAATCTTCCAAGAGCAAGTAGAAAAACTGAAAGCATTGCATGTCGACTCTGCAGAATATAGCTGTTTAAAGGCCATAGTCCTCTTCACCTCAGGTAGGCGGCATTTCTTTGCTCCTTTTTTTTGTTGTTTTTTTTTTTTTTTTTCTTTTTCCTCTCCTCCTTCCCCAGGCCCCCCTTGAGAAGTGTTTGCTCTTGCAAAGTGTTATTGCCTGCACCCCATGCCCGCTCCCTGCCCCCCGAGAGCCAGCGCGGTCTCTTCTCCTTTTAGGAAGCGGTGCCCTGTGCTCTGCCCTGCAGGGCCTCGGATCCGAGCATCCCATCTTCTAGGGAGTGCAAATCAGAGAAAAAAATAAAATAAAAATAAAATACACTCACCCCATTCATTTTAATTTTTTTTTAAAGAAAAAAGCAGGCAGCCAAAATACACCCCAAGCCTAGCTGAATAATGCTGGGGACTGGGAAAGAAGGGGCCCGGGAAGAGGCACCCATTCGCCACGAGAGACTGCGCTCTTCCCATTGAAAATAATATTTTATTTAACAGTATAGCTCTGGGTTGTTGCATTTAATGACACGCATCCGAACAGCAGCAAAATCTGTTTGATGTTGTTAAATACAAGTCGTCCTATCAGTGAAACCACTTTAAAAAGAGGATCATTTTATGGGCAGCCAGGAAGGGAAAAAAGCCCTGCAGGATTAAAAATTGAATTAAAAAAAAAAAAAAAGTTAAATGCGCAAATCTGAGTTTAAAATATGTTCCCTGCCATCTCATAAAATAAAATAAATCAACTTTGCAAAGAGCTGTCTCTGATTTAAACAGAATGTGGCAGTGAGCAGTTCTGTGTCATTTAAGCTAAGGGGAAAAGTTTGCATTTGTACCCAGCAGGAACTGCATAGTCCAAAGCGAGTAGCGGGTGCGAAAAGATCATTACCATAAGTAGACAGGGATAGTATGGAAAAGTAAGAGGAGGCTGAAGCTGCCGCTCCGCAGTGTAATTCCGGGGTGGCACAAGCATGACTCTCCCGAGGAAAAGACCTCGAGGTGTTTCTTAGATAATCAAAGAGGGGAGGGGGGGAAATATGTGTCAACTTTTGCTGCCTAGAAATAGTGCATGAGTTATAAAGCAATAATTGAGTGCGTTGTGAAATCTAATTAGCTTGCACTAGAGTTTAACCTGGGTGAGTAATAATCCTGATATTAACTCTGGAGGCTAAATTTTTTTTTTTTTTTCTTCTGAGGGGAAAAAAAAAAAAATCTGCTCGCTAATTTGTGCAATACGTTATCTCAGATCACTAACTTTGAGGCTGCACCGGCAACCCAGTGTGCTGGAGCCCTGGAAGTTTGGGGATTAAATTTAAAAATACATATATTTCGCCTGTAACTCATTCGGACGCTTGGGAAAGTGGCCACGCGATAAACATATGAATGGAAGCAGGACCTGCAAAATAATTACTCATCAGAGTTTTTTAAAGCCTGATATCAGGAAACAGGAAAAAAATGTAGTTTATGTGGGAAAAGAAGGGCTCACAATCCGTTCCTTGTTGTGTTAAAGGGGGTCTGGGGAACGAAGTCATTTTCTGGACTTTGTCCAGGTTCTGGGTCGTGACCTAAACTTCCTTTTATATATTATTGCTTTACACATAAAAAACTTCTCCTTTTTTTTTTTCCTCCCCCCCCAATTACTGGTGTTAAATCCTGAGGTGATCAATGAGCAGGGTGCATCTAGCCACAGGGAGACAGGGATCCCGAGTGGGAAGGGGTGTCCGTGGGGTGCTTATTTTATTTTTTTATCGTTTTTCTAGGATGCATTTTCCTCTCCCTCGCTCAGCCGCTCAGCGAGGATCCCACACACGCTCACATCCCTCCCCAGCCCCTGCCCAGCTCACACCCACACCAAGGAGTTTATTTCCAATCCCCAATCCTGCCTTTTCTCCCAAATCACTTTTTTTTTTTTTTACTTTTTTTTTTTTTTTTTTTTTTTTTAGCCTTCTGAGAAAACAATCGTCCGATCCTGTCGTAACTGTTTAATTTATGACTATTTTCAAAATGGGAGGCCTGGCGTGTAAATTGCCTCCCAACTAGATAAACGTTTCTTGTTATCTGATTCTGGGGAAGACAGCCGCATGCAAAAAAATATAGGGTGATGCTTGCAGCTTCTGCAGCACCCCAATAACCCTCCCTGATGTAAAGCAGACGCACATAGATGCATATAATGTTTGCTGCAGCCTCTTTTAAGAGGGAGGGGGGAAAAATCTGGGTTCTAATGACTCGCAGAATATGCATGTGTTAGCCCTGTGCCTAGGAAAGCCACAGGGAGGTCAGGTCACAACCTGTGCTCTTTCAGCACAGACGTCTCTGATTTAAAGGGAACTTATTGTATTTTAGCGTATCAGGGAAAAAAAAAAAAAAAAAAAAAAAGGAAAAAAAAAAAAAAAAAGAAAAAAAATGTCCAGACCCTATCAGGGAGTTTTCTTCTTGTAAGGGCCTTTAGGTTTAAAAAGAAGAAGAAGAGGAAAAAAAAAAAAAGAGGGGGGAGTGGAGGGGGGGGAAGAAAGAAAGAGAAAAGAAAAGAGGGGGGAAAAGAAACAGCTCAAATGAACAGAGAGATCACAGTTTGCATGGCTGCCTCTGAATAGGCTAAACTGACAAGATCAGTTTTAAAGGGCCACTTAAATCAGTTTCAAAGACTGAAGAAAAACGCGTTGTCTTCTTTGGGGGAGAATCTGTTGCTGGATCCGGGGCGCCATTATCTTTGGCTGGGCCAGTTTTTTATTATTATTATGATTTCTATCACTGGGAGTAGTAGTCCTTCTCATCACAGGGTTAGGCTCCCCCCAATTATTTTCCAAGAAGGGGGGGGAGTGGAGAAATAGTGGCTCCCTTTCCCCCTTTTTGACTCGAGGCTTCCCCGCCCCCCCAGCCTTTCCCCCAAAAACCACAGAGATATGACATTAGGCTTGGCCAGCACCTCCTTGCCACCCCTCAGGTCTGTCGTGCCATTAGAAATCTCGACCCTGGGAGCTGTGCTCTGTCCTAAAGGAGACCCTCTAGAAGAGAGAGAAATGCAGACACACACACACACATGCACAGAGAGATTGTCCCTTTTGGTGAAACCCACTTAAACTCTGGGGGGCGAGGTGATGGCGCACCATCTACTCTTAAACCTAGACATTTGGAGGAAAAAAAAAATCAAATTAAAAAATTAAAAAAAAAAAAAAAAACACAAACCGCCAAAACCTTTTTAATCTGATGATTGCTTTCTTTTTTTTTTTTTTTTTTAATCTTTTCTTTCTTTTTTTTTTTTTTTTTTTTTTTTTTTTAATACACTTTCTTCTAGATGCCTGTGGTCTCTCTGATGTAGCCCATGTTGAAAGTTTACAGGAGAAGTCACAGTGTGCTTTGGAAGAGTATGTTAGGAGCCAGTATCCCAACCAGCCAACACGATTCGGGAAGCTATTACTACGTCTCCCCTCCCTTCGCACTGTCTCCTCTTCTGTCATAGAGCAATTGTTTTTCGTCCGTTTGGTAGGTAAAACCCCCATAGAAACCCTAATCAGGGATATGTTACTGTCTGGCAGCAGTTTTAACTGGCCTTACATGTCCATTCAATAAAACATCCAAGAGAGAGAGAGAGAGAGAGAGAGAGAAAATAAAAGGAAAAAAAAAAAAAAAAAACAAAAACAACAACAACACCGAGACAAAAATTTAAAAAAAATAAATAAAAATTCAAAATTGAGAAGGGAGATGTGAGTGAAAGGAAAGCAAATGACATTTGGGTTCTGGTTGTTTCTTAAATTTCCTTCTGCTAAGAAAGGATGTAAAAGGATGTTACAAGTTTGCTAAGAGAAGACAGGAAAAAATTAATGGACTGTGAATTAAAAAAAGAGACTGTCAAATGAACTTTTACAGAATGCATTAAAAACTCCCGTGTCGTTCAGAAAAAAACTTGCTACTTTTCATTTTTTTTGTAAAAAATAAAAAAGAGGGAAAGAAAAAAAGAAAGAAGAAGAAAAGAAACGATGGTGGGCTTTTTCTTTTTTTCTTTTTTCTTCTTTTTTTTTCTTTTTTTTTGGGGTAAACTTTTTAAAAAATCTCGCTTAAAGTGCATTTAAAGGAAATTTGGAGAAAATTAGCAGAACGGAAGAAAGTAAGTCTTTTTTTTCCAAATTATTAATTGTCCTATGTGTCTATGTACCTATAGCTGTTCTTTTTTGTATTTTTCTGGTTTCAAACCAGTTTATTCTGTGGTTCTATAATAATTTTTGATATAACCTTGGCTTCTTTAAAAAAAAAAAATAAACTGTGTATCCTTAAAATATATGTTCTGAAAGAATTAAAACTGAGTCCACGAAAGTATCATAGGAAGAAAGGAAAAGAGAAAAAAAAAAAAACCCTCAACAACACAATGATGGAAGCGCACTTAAGGTGGTGACCCAAAATCTAGCTTGAAGCTGAGAGAGCTATAATTATATAGACCCGAATGAACCACACGTGTCATATAACTCCCCCCAAATCTAGGTTTTTTTGATATTTCGGACAGAAAATGAACTGTGGGGATTTATTATAGGTAGAAGGATTTTGTGTCCAAGACACACTACGGTTTTGATTTAAAAGGAAAAAAAAAAAAACAAAAACAAACAAGCAAACGAGCAAAGTGAACTTTTGTAATTTGAATTGGGTTCCACATAGTTCATCATGAATTGTTATTAAACTCCTCTATCTGTTTGTATATTTGCAAGCCCTTTGTATTATAATAATTGTTGATATTTTCCCTTTTTAAAAAATACCATTGAAATCAGCATGACAAAATAACACTGTTGGCACTTATAGATAACGTGATTGATTCAGTATCTTAGAGTTTACAGTTTTGTGTTTAAAAAAACTGAAGGTTTTTTTTTTTTTTTAAGTGCAACATTTCTGTATACTGTAAAAGTTATAATAACTGAACTGTTTGGTCGAGTCTTTGTGTGTTATATTCCAAGGAAAATTGAAAGTATTCAGAAATTAAAATATTATTTGATATCTGAAACTTGTTTGGCTGTCATAAATGTCTTTCAGAAACCACATTACTTCTCTATAGTTTGCAGTCATTTAAGTCCATAGGCGATTGATTTGTTTACTTGTCACAGTAAGTTTGTAGCAGATGTATTGTAGTGTATTTACCTGTTTAATTCCGGGATGGGGGTGGAGGACTTAAGTTCGTGGTTTATCTATGGTTTTAGGAAGTACTATGCTGAAATGGTAAACCATCAACCCCCATTCATCTAATCCTCCTGTTAATTAAAAATGGATTTTCTGGAAAAAAAAAAAAAAAGGCCCTTATTTTTGTCACACTTAAGTGCCTGCGTAGGAAAGGTATTGTTGTGAAAAAGTATTAGAAATCTGGAGATCAGTATCTATTTTATGATCAGAATGGGGCGAAAAATCTTTTGTAAATGTCTGACATACGCGCACAAGATCATTCAAGCAAGGTAATAGCAGTATTGTAAATATAGGTCAGTTGTTTGCAATGAGTTTTCTTTAAGTATGTGTGATTTTTTATAATACTCCGTAGTTGCCATCTATCGTTGTCATTGAGAGGTCTTCAAATGGAGTGGCTTTAGCTTCTAGCACTGAGGAGTCGGTTTTTAATGTATATATACTCTCAAGTGGATTTCATTTTTTTTTTTTTTTTTAATTTTTTTAAATTTTTTAACCTTTAGACTGTGAAAGCATGACCACAGGTCATCTCTCTCTTTTCCATATGGGCTCAGTGTCTGTGTGTATGCTGGCACACAGGCAGGCGTGGGCGTCCCTGGATGTGCCCAGTGTGTGGAGGCACAGGGCCCTCTCCTGCAGCTCCCAGGGACCTGCCTGGGCGGGTGGCACAGCCCCGGACACACCATGGGCAATTGGAAAAAAAAACCCACCAAATAACCCAACCCAAACATGAAGGAAGGCAAGATGATGTGGTTTTTGCAATGGGTTGATATTTTATTTCGTGTGTGTGCGTGTCATTTATTTTTTTTTTTTTCTCTCTTTTCTTTCTCTCTCCCCCCGCCCGCCCTCCCCTTGGTCTATAGCAGATGCTTTGTATGTGAAAGCTTGCAATTTTGTTCTTGTCTGAGGCTTCCCCCTCTCCCTTTTTACCACACGTAACTACACCATGTTGTGGTTTCACAAAAAGAGAGAGAGGGAGGGAGAGAGATCATTCTGTAAAGTCGATTAAACCCTGATCTTTAGTGTGTTCCAGTTAGACACATCTGTACTGGGGGCTGAGGGGCGTATGACTGTGAATTTGAGCAGAGTTTTACATCTGAATCATGGCTCCTTTTCTATAAATATATAAATATATATAAATATATAAATATACTATTATTGCAGGGGAATTGCTGACCTCTAGATTTAGCTTTTTCTATTGCAAGTGCTATCCATGTGAGTGTGTGTGTGTGAAGTTTTTATGCTTACTAAGAACACAGGATCTTGACTTGTTTGTTTTGTGTTAGTTTATTGTAAACAACCATTTGTTGTAAATTGTTATTGGCATTAAATTATAATTTATGATTTTCAAATCCAAAACATTCTCTGCTTTTTATGTTTTAAAGCCTGTAAGCTATCTCTGTATTTATAAGTTTCTTGCAGCGAGCTTTGGTTCACAGAGAATAATAGTAAACAGAAAATGCACCAGGGTTAAATAAAAACACACACACACACGCACGCACACACACAAGCCCCGTGTATATATGTTTGGAATGCTCAGAGGAGGATTTGTTTAGGGACTTCAGTTAGTTTTAAGTTTATAGCATTTAAAGAAAGTTTTTCTTTTCATGCTGAGTTAGAACAAAAGATCTATCCAAAGATTGAATTGGACAAAAGAGGAGGGTTGGGATGGAGAAGCTTGTTCTATGTTGAATTGAGGAGATCCTTTTTTTTTTTTTTTTTTTTTAAGAAAAGGAAAAAAAAAAAAAAAAAAAAGCTGTTAAACATGGCGACTCTTTCCCTCTAAGTGTCTAATTTATTTTTTTTCCTTGCGGTTCCCCCACTTCCCAACCCTCCCTTTTATTATATTTTCTGCTTTCATCTGATCTCAGCTCGCTCTATTCCTTCCCCCCCTCCCCACGCCATTCCTGACACCGGGACTGGCGGGGAAAGACCCAAAGGCGACCCGGAACGACAGCGAGAGCTGCGGAGCCGCCCGCGGTGCAACCCACAGCTCGGGAAAGGTCTTCTTCACCCCCCCTTCCCCTTCCTCCTCCTCCTCTCTGCGCTCTGCCCTCCCCGCCGCCGCTCTCCCGAACCGGCCCGGCCCCGCCGGGGGGGCGGCGGCCCCGCGGGGCGCGGAGGGGGCGCGGGAGGAGGCGGCTCCCCAAGTTCAGACAAAAGCGGGGGCTGGGGCCGGAGGAGGCGCCGGGCGGGCGGTGCCAGCCCGCGCGTGTGAGCGTGTCCGTGTGTCTGTCCGCGCGTGTGTCTGTCTGCGCGTGTGGCAACCGCGCGTATCTCCGTGCGCGGGGCCGGCCCGGTGGGAGGCGGTTTTTTTTTTTTTTTGTTTTGTTTTTCTTTTTTTTTCCTTTTTGTTAATTTATTTTCTGGAGGTTTTCTTTCGGAGGTTCGGAGGAGGAGCGGGGGGCTGCGCGGCCGCGGGGGCGACGCGTGGGAAAGTGCGCGGTGGGCGGCGGAGCGGAGCCAACATGGCGGCCCCAGGCCGGGCGCTCGCCCCGCGCAGCCGGGGGGGCCCCGCGGCCCCGCTCCGCGCCCCGCGCAGCGCCCCGAGAGCCGGGAGCGGCCGCGGCCGCGGGCGGCGCTTCCCCCGCCGCCCGTATCCCGTCCGCACGTCAATGACCTGTGGAAGCATCTCCCCCGTGCGAGCGCGGCGCGGAGCAGCGGGGTCACGCCGACCCCGGGCGGGATAGCGGGGTCTGCGCCCGCAGCGAGAGCGCCGCATCCTCGGGATGGGCCCGAAAGGGGAAAAATAATAAAAAAGGGGGGAGAAAGCGATAGGGATAGCGAGGAAAAGGCAAGGATGTTTCGAGGCGCTCCTTAACCGCCGCTGATAACGAGCGGGATGTGGGAATGGAGATGGGTTTTATTTTTATTTCCTTCTCCTCTTCTTCTTTTTTTTCTTCTTCTTCTTCTTCTTTTTTTTTTTTTTTTTTTTTTTTTTTTTTTTAATTAAAACTTTAGTGGGTCCTGGGGATCGCGCTCGCTTCGCTTTGCTTTGTAGAATGGAAAGAGATACACGGAGAAATGCAGGCCTTGTCAGGATTTATTGAAGTTGGGTTTAAAAAACGTGCTTCAGATGATTTTTCCCATTTTCTCAGATTTCAAAGGCTCCCCGCAGTGCGGCTGCCTAATTAATGGTGAAATTCAACTAAATCTAATTATGCAGTAATTTTAAAGCAGTTAGTCCTGGGCGCTGCTTTGTAATAGGAACCCAGTTTTTAAAGTTTGCTTAATGTGTTGGTTTAGGGAGCTGGGGAGGAGAAGGGTGTAAGGGACAGAGCTGTGGGGTTGTTTTTTTTTCATTTCCCCCTTCTCCCCTTTTTCTCCCCCTGTTTTGTAAAGCAAAGAAATGCAAAATATAAACCCAAAACAGGCAGCGAAAGGCAAGGAGAGAGGCTGTCTTATCCCCTCGTATGCGATAGGGGTATTGAGTGAGAAGCACCAGCGAAAGTGTAAATAACACAGTAGTTAATAGGGACCATAAAGGTATTCCTGGCCTGTGGATTTCCAAGTGCCGAGCTGTTTTAGAGAGGATCTTGAATCCTGCGGTAATAAAGGGGCAACGGAGACACACAGCGTCTCTTCTTGGGAAATAGAAACCAGATTTCAGCTATTGAACATCTATTGTCATTAAGAGGAGAGGCTTGTGCTCGCGAAGTTATAAATCTTATCACCCTTTTGATAACACAGTTGTAATCAGTTAGCATCGCATTCAAACCCAATTGTAAAACTGCCTAATTTCATATGTCATACATGTCATTAAAACTTTATTTTTCCCACTTCTCTTTTTTTCCTCCCCTCTCTCTACCCATCCCCCCCCCCCACGTAAAATGTCAACAGATCTGGCTGTAACGTGCAGCAGGGAGAGCCCGAGGTGGCTGCGCTGCTCCGGGGGCGAGCCCGGTGCTATGATGAAGAGGGTTTGCTTTCTTCCCATCTAGGTAATCGGAAGCGTTTCTATCATATTAGAAGTATAGGAGGGGGAAAAAAACCCCACCCCATAATAATAAAAATAGAGGGGGGTGGGAGGCAAGGGAGAGAGGAAAATGAAATCCTTCTCCTTCCTTCGGAATTGCCATCGCTCAATGAAGTTCTTTGAAAGAAACTTGTCTTATGATTAGCTAAGCAAACACATCTGCTTTCCTAGTTTGGGCTTAGCTAATTATCAAAACAAAGGGGCCGTTTCTTCTTCTACCTTGCTGGAAAGAAGATGTTATTTCAGGAGTCCTGTCCCTCCTCCCCCTCCCTGATCCACACACACACGCAGCCCCCGTCCCAGCCCTTCCCAGCGAAGCACCACGCTCCTTTTATTGGGATTACCGATGGGGAAATGAGTTTGCGCACTCCTCTTCCTAATGTTAAGCTTTATCATTACCTTCCTTGGAACAATATTTTTCCAACCAAATGTCCCTGCGGCAGGGCGGAGGGTGGAGGTGGGAAGGGGAAGGGAGGAGGGGGAAGGTGGTTTTGAATTGCGGACCAACTTCGCAGCTATTTGAATCAAGGCTGCACTCGGTTGATTTTAGTTGACAGAGCGTGTGTTGAAGCTGAACTCTATAATTTGCACTTCTGTTCTTTTATTAGACTTGGACAACGAACTAATGAGCTTTCCCCCACCAGTGTGTCACTTGTATTTATTTTCTTTCGGAAACTTTTAGATAGAAGAAGTGTTCTCGCAGAAGGGCAGAGGTGGAGGGAAGGTTTCGCGCGGCGCTTATTTATATATTTATTTTCCTGGAGGTGCAGGGATCAGCTCTGTGCTGGTGCGGATGTGTCTGTGCGTGTGTGCGTGTGTCCCTGTCCCCGGTGAAAGGCGACCCACGCGGTGTTAGAGGAGGAGAAGCTCCGAGCTCCATGTGTTATCCGGGCGATGCTGCCCTTGCAGTGACTCGGGTGGTGGGAAGTTAACGCGGAGGCGAGCCTTGCGAGACGCCCGAAAACAAAATAAATACATTAATTCGCGTCTAAAGCCTTGGTCCTGAAGGCAGAGGCTCCGCGGTGCGGGCGCGCTGTGGAGCGGAGGGCAGTGAGCGGCGTGAACCCGAATTTGATCAGATCTCTGCAGGAGCGGGTTAACTTCATAAAAGCGAGAGGCGGCTTTAAACATGTACCTGAGAGACGCTGGAAGAAAAGGGTTTGAAAGCAAATAGAAAGGTTTTTAATATACATGTATATTTTAAAAAGGGAGAAAAAGCCCAAAGGAAGGGTTTCCATACACAAAAAAAAAAAAAAATAAAAATAAAAAGGGGGCGAAACGTTTGTCACTACATGACCACCAACGCACGAAGCCGTATCCATCGCTCGCAGCCTGCTCCATCCGTGCGAGTCGTGAGATATTTTGAATTTTGATTCCAGCGTGTTTTCTTTGAACTGGGCCTTTCGGTTTATTAAGGCAGGAAGAGGAACTCAGCAATCCTCTTTGAAACACGCTTGGTTTAACTATTTTACACAAGTTTGCCCAGGTCCCTGGAGATTCTCCAGTTGAAGAAGATTGAAATTAGAGTTAAAAGCTGGCGGGGGGGTGGTGTGTGTGCTGGGAGGGGGTGTAAGAGGGGTAAGGGGGTGGAGGGCGAGTGTGGAAGAGGGTGATGAATCCATTGTAAATGCTCTCCTGTATTCCTGTGTGTTGGGGAATGGAACAGAAATCTGCGTCGCCTTGTTTGATCCATACGCGCGCATCTGCGGGTGCGAGTGCGTGGCTCGTACTCTGCATGGAGACACGCACACACATCTCTAGGCCACGATTAATATTCCCAGAAATGCAGGAGAAAAAAGCTGGCATTTAGCGGCCATACGGAGAGGAGCACGCTGCCTGCTTCCCAGCAGCTTCGCTCCCAAACTTTGCCTTTTCTTTTGTTTTCTTTTCTTTATTCTTTTTTTTTCCCCCTCCTTCTTGTAAATTGCTGTTAACGTGTGTCTTTATGTTCTGTCTATAACTAGGATGTAATCAGGCGCCCCATGTCTCTCTCTGAAAGCATTTAATAAATGTCTATTAAAGCGCTACAAATGTAAGATAAATTTAGTGGCGCTGCTGTCTCCCTGTATCCAAACGGTAATGATGGATTTATCAACAGGGATTCGCCTTCAGCGCGGTGAGAGAGATTTACTCAACAAATAAGTCGG
This sequence comes from Ammospiza nelsoni, assembly GCF_027579445.1. NCBI lineage: Eukaryota > Metazoa > Chordata > Aves > Passeriformes > Passerellidae > Ammospiza > Ammospiza nelsoni. Next base: position 4,733,447 of record NC_080646.1, on the reverse strand, counting down.
AAAAGCACCCACCCAAATACAATCATTTATACGGAAACTGATTTCTTTACAGCACCACAGATTCGAGGGAACATACAGCTTATTGCCTTTTTTTTCCCTTCGCTTTTACTCTTTTTTTCCTTTTTTCACCCGTCCTCCTTTTATTTCCCTCCTTTTTAACATAATCAGTGGAGCTGAGAGCGTGTGTTTGTCTCTGTTTTGGGAGTGTTTGCCTGCTTATTGCTGGTGGAAGCTCCCAGACTCGATCAAACCCGGATCAATGCCTAATTTCTCGGCATCACCCTCTCCCTTCTCCCCCCTACTCTCACGTAATTTTTTTTTTCCTTCAGCCCCAAAATATCGAACATACGCGTGTTCGGTACCAAAACCCGTCGAGTTTCGAAGACCAGGATGAATAATAAAAGGGGGGGGAATTGTCCCTGAATTATCTGCGTGTCGCTCCATAAATGCTTGCGAGCGGCTCTCAGGAACCACAGCACCTCGCAGAGATGCTGCCTACCTCTGCTGAAATTTCTCTCTCCTTTTTCTCAGCCTTTGCTTTGAACCCTACCCAACACCCTTGCACGCGTATAAAAGGAATGAACTCAGAAAGAAGCACCATTCATTGTTGGATTCAAGCACTGTCAAAAAAAAAAAAAAAAAAAAATTACTGAAATGCAGCCACAGAGCGCCCTTAAGATTATTTCCCTTTCCTAGAAAGTAGCTCCCAACCTCAGATTTCTCCCCCCTCCCCCTTCTTCCCTGGTTTTATTCCCCCCCTCCCCCCCCACGCACACACACCCTTGACCACATCTTTCTCCGATTCGCCTTGGAAAAAAAAAAAATTGCATGTGCTGATGTGATGGAGCCCTTTAAACAACGGGCATGTGAGAGCTGTATTCACTCTGAAACATTACCCCTATTTTCTGAATTTCCTTCCTTTCAAATAGCTGCTCGTATCTTACCATCCTGGATCTCCTGATTTAAACATCCTCAGTTCTGGGAGCTTGTTAGATACATCTACGTTTTAATTTAATTTAATTTCGGTATTGTACTTAAAACAACAATAAATAAACCCGAGAACTTGTGTTTTCCTTTGCAGAGAGTTTTTTATTCTTCTCTAGAAATTTCATTGAGATGTCTCTGTACTTTGTTTGTCAGTTATCTTTGTTCCTTTTAAATAAAGGGCTTTTAAATGGACTTATTGCTCCCAGCGTGGGTTCTTCTCTCTAAATGTTAGAAAATTGTGCCATCTACCCGCTATTCTAAGTACTGTCACACTCGGAGACCTCCAAGGACCTTCCAGCCCCAACTTCAATACAACTGTGTCAAAGGGTGCCTAGTAGCGAGAGGAGAAAGGTTTGCGTGGATTTTACAGATTTCCAGCCTGAATCGCTCTCTGAAGGGCCAGAATGATCTGCAAAGATGCAGTTGGCTCCCTTTGATGGCTGGCGCTCCGGCCCCAGCTCCAGCCCAAGCCTTTGCAGGAACTAATGAAGCCTCCCTGCCTTTAGCTACATCGCACTTTCTCTCCAGTGCATAGTTTTTCCTGCTAATTTTAGACACGAAAAGTGTGGGTGTGCAGGGAAAGGGGAGGGGGGGGGGAGGGAGAGGGGGCAGTCAGTCTTCTGTCGTAATTTTTTTTTTTTTTCTTTCTTTAAGAGAAATAGTCAGATATTTATAGCCATGGCCTCTAATGCTGAAAATATAGTGTCGTTAATTGAAAAACAAAAGTTCGCTCGCTGAGGTTGGTTCTGGCTGATTAGCTGGGGATGCTGCTGGCTGTGTTTCCAAGGGCGGGATGAGCAAAACAGAAATGTATATAAACTTTACAGGCCTTTTTATCTCCACCCCAATACTTTGCACAGTAACCCAGTTCTACCTCATTAGCCCAACTGGAACATTAGTGCTCAGGTTTAAAATTAGATTTCAAAACCTTTCTTGCTCGTGGGTAAGTAGAAATAGTTGGGAAGGTGTCTCAATCTTATTTTTTTTTCTTTTCCCACTAAAACTTAAAATCAGAAGCGCCTTCTAAATCAGTTTAAATGGATTACCAATTTCCAGGTTTCTGTAATGGTGTAGTTACATGTCTTCGAAATTATTTTCGCACCTCTTATGAGTATCAAGAGAAGATTGAGGGTGCTGGACGAGTATTTATGTGCGGGGAAAAAACAGTGATACGCTTTATGACTTTTATGACTTGTTTCACACTGTTCGAGAAATGGAGTTTTAAGCAATGTACAATTAAAACTATATTGCTCTTTGGACAAATTCCAAGAAACTTCAGAATCAATTAGTTTAGATCCTTGAATACTTGTTGCTAATACGTTTATAAATGTATATATATATATATATATATATATATATATGATATCAAAGAACAAGAACGACTTGCCAAGGACAGCTCTGCTCCAGATGTAATTTTTAAGTCCCTGCCATATAGCTGCACAGAATCCCTTCTCCGATTTCTCATTTTTCATTCATTCCTGTCGGAATATCCAGGCATCACAGAATAATTTTTCTCTCCCTTTTTTCCACCCCCCTCCCCCGCCCAATCCCCTCTTTTCGTGCCCTTTCGAGCTTTCCGGGAAGTTTCGCCATTTGTTTTTGTTTGTTTGTTTGTTTGTTTGTTTTTCCGTTTGATACTTCCCAGCGTCTTTTTAACCATTCCCGTGATTATTCCTACTGGCCACGTACTGGGGTTAAAACTTTATTCCTCTCTACCCACAAACTCCCGCCCCGCAGGCGAAGCCACATTCAGCCCCTCTTAATTCCCAGGTTTAAAGATAATCCGAATTTTAAAAGCGGCTCCACCAGCCGCTCTCTTCCCTTGATCACAAACTGTTTTGTCATCTTAAGTGCGATTTTCCATCCTTCTCCAATATTTTTTTTTTTCCTTGCCCCAGAGCCTTTTTCAGACCACATTTCCACAATTCTGCTGCCTGAGCTTGGCGGTGGGAGCGGGGCTGCTGCCTTTGGGGCCGCAGCGGCTGGGGCTCAGCCCCGGGCATCCCAAATCCTCCCAAATCATCCCAAACCATCCCAGCGCTTTCCTTGGAGATCACTGTCCGTTCCTATTCTTTGCAAGGTTTATTTTTCTGGACAAGAAAGTCGTCCCCCGCTGCAGATGTAATGGATTCCACTCGCAGGTTTTCCTTCCTGCAGAATCTAATCTCAGCCAACAAGTTTCTGCCCTAAACTCCTGCATCGTTATTTGTGAACGACCCCTGGAAATTTGCTGGACAGTGACCTCAAATTTCATCCTCTCCGCAGACAGTTTCGCTTACCCTTAAAAAGAAGCTTATTTTTTTTAAGCTCACTAAAGTAAATAATAATAATAACAACATTAATAATAATAAACTCTGACAGAAGCATATGCAAAATATCTTGAGGATAAAGCCTTAAATGAGACATTGACATCCAGGCTAGTTTTTGCATTGACACTGCGTGAGGCTCAGAGGAGCAGTGAGAGGCAGGGCTGCCATCCAGCAAACTTTGCTGGACTTCATTCAGATAAAACTCGATCTTTCCCTCGCTGAAGCCAATGGCGAACTTGTACAATAGGAGGCAGGTCAGAGCACATCACACTGCCCATATTGTCTTCTGAAACATGGGAAGAACCCTGCCACCTTCCTCAGCTGCCTTTAAAAAAAATTATTTTTATTATGTTCCACGCCTGATAGACACCCCCTCCCCGCTCGTGTTTTGTGTTTCCTAGTCCCTTTATAGGAGGATGATTCATTTTGCACTGTCACTATTTTCAATTTTGTGGGTTTACTGATGTCTTACTAAAGGGAAAAAAAAAAAAAGTACACTTTTCCTACCCCAAAGGTCTCATTAGCCTCCTCTGGCTGCTTTTTAGACAGCAGCTCAGTCTCTCTCCTCCAGCTGAATTTGTCCAACCCCTTCATCTTCTCATGTTTTATTTCGAGGTCTCACTGAAATAAAACCATTAAATCCCCAAAAGGTCAGCCTGTCCCCGCTCTAACATCCCCGCAAACCGAGGTTCCGTCCGCGCTCCCGTTCGGATGCGCTGCGGGGATGCGGCGGGGCCGGGGCTCGGGGCGAGCCGGGCTCGGGGTCCGCAGGGTCCCCCGGGACAGCCCCGGCACCGCCAGCGCTGCTCCCAGCACCTTCCCCCTGCAGCTCCCCGCACGCTCTGGCCAGACCTTAACGCTGTTTATATTATTATTATTATTATTATTATTATTATTATTATTATTATTATTATTATTATTATTATTATTATTATTACTGATATTCAAATGGGTGCCCGCTTGTCCCCCGCCACCAGCGTGTTTCAGAGCGATTATCTCATATCTTTCCTGCAGCAGTAAGCTATCCTTCAGCCCCGGGTCAGGCATTGATCTCCCTGCAATGTAACAAACGGCCGGGTTAATTTTCCCTCATTACCATTTCCATAGCTCAGGCTCCACACGCAGGACGGAGCCCTCCAGCCCCGCCGCCGCTGTGTGCGGCTCGGGGCGCGCACACGGACGCACGGCCGGACAGACGGACGTGCGCGCCCCAAACGCGCGCAGCCCGCTCCGAGCACCCCCGAGCAGCGCGGGGCTGCTTTTCTCTCCCGTGTCACCTCGCCTGACCCCCCCTCTTTGTACGGATTTGGGGTTTTCTTTGGGGTTGTATTATTTTTTAAACGTTGTTCTGCTCGCTATAAATTAGAAGGATTTTTTCTTTTTTTTTTCTTTTTTTTTTTTGTTCACCCCGTTTACTTCTTAATCTTTTCTTCTTCTTCTTTTTTTTTTTTTTCTTTTTTTTTTTTTTTCTTCATCGAGTCTTTTCATTCACTGGTTGCAAAAGAAAAGGGGGTTGGTCAACACCAAAATGGCAAAGTTCAGCTTGGAGGAAAAAAAAAACAACAAAAAAAAAAAAAACCTCCAGCTACCTACAAAGGGGCTCAGGGCTTTGTAATGGCAGAAAGAAACAAAAATGAAAAGAAAATTGCAGTTGAGGCTAAAGTGTGAGAGTGTGTTTGTGTGTATGTATATCTGTGTGTATTTTTAAAGGTTTCTTTGAACTGCCTTTGTGCTGACTAGGCAAAGCTCCTTGCCAATGCTAGTCACGGTTTAAGGAACTTTGAGTTAACCTCTTATATCGAATGAATCTTTTCATTTGGAAACCAATAAATCTCAATCTCTAGCCACCTTTTGTAGAACAGGCTGGGGCTTACCAAGGCGAGGCTGAAGCTTATAATAAAGAAGAGATAAAGTTTGCCAAAGTTTGGGTTGCTTTTTTTTTTTTACTTTTTTTTTTTTTTTTTTTTTTTTTTTTGTAACCTTCCCCTCCTTCTTCTTCCTCTTCTTCTCTTGTAAATAAAAGTTTTGGAGATGGCAGCATTTGGAAGCAATCCGGAGAAGGACTTGGATCTATGCATTGTTTCACAGTAAGCCTATTTACTTAAATAGAGTCTTCAGGGATTGAAACACGAAAATGATTTATAGTTTTCCAACAAGTCATTATTTTGGTCAGTTGTTGAGGGTGGGGTTGTGGAAAAGGAGGGGGGGTCCACACAGTCTAATAATCAATGTGTGTCTATGGAAAGTGAAAAGGGAGGGGTGGGGAGGGGAGGGTTCTGTAGATAAGTAGGGTTAACACTATAAACATTGCAGACAATTGAGTTTTCCCATCTGAGCGGGAGTTGGGGAGAAAAGGGGTCTTCACATTTATCAGGCATGGGAGAGGGGGAGTGTGGGGGGACGAGAGAGAGGGGGAAAATACATTTCTCAAATCACTCCGGACTCACTCCTTTGGTTTCTGCCTTGCACTTTTGCATTTTGGGGATCATTTCTTTGAAGTACTTTGAAACCCAGCGTTTCATCTAATCTTTGGACGGGAGACGTGACCACGAGAATCAATGTTTTGATTTATTTTTTCAGTATTTATCTCCTGTCCAGTCTCCCTCGCTTGCTCGCCTGATTATTCCATATTTATACTCGTGTATACATAATGTACAGATTATATATATAATGCCCCCGTAGACATCTTTTAAAAAATCATTTGCAATTTCTCTTGCACGGAGGCGCAGTTCACTTCTCAACCCCTCTCTTTATCCTGTTTTATTTCAAGACGCTGTCTTCTTGCCGTCTCCAAATTGTTCCCATCCAGGAGTTATTAATTACTCTTACAAGGCGGGAGATTCTTAACTAATAACAAAGTTGTAAATTACCACCTTCCCTCAAATATTTCTCATTTGTCAACCCTGATTGATTTGATTAATATTCCACCGGCTGAGATCATTTCAAGTTGCACTATATAATCAGCAGCACCAGGCTGCTCAGCAGAGCTTCTGCTTGCGGAGAAGGATTTTCTCCAGCCCTTGAGCTGAAGTGTATTTTGCACTTGCTCCAGAGGAGGTATAAACGTGGACCTACCGCTCAAAGGACTTTAAGGTGCAGAGGCTGAATGCGGTGTCGGGAAATTAAATGAGCAGAGCGTATCTGTTTGGTTAAAAAAAAAAAAAAAAAAAAAAAAAGGGGAAAAAATGAAAAAAAAAAATCAGTAAAGAAAAAGAAACGAATGGTAAACCCTCGTGTAAGCCTGGAAGAAAAAGAAGATACGGGTTTCTGCCCTGCTTGCGGGGCCGGTTCAGCCCTCGCCTGAACTCTCCCACACTCCCTCCTCGCCTTGCATCCAGACTGTCACATCGCCTGCAATAAACACCCAGCACTGCGGTCTGTGCTTTGCTTGCGGCCTCGGACGCAGAGAAATAATACCAATAGCGCTTAAATTAACCCCCCATGCCTTGAAGTGACAGACAATAAACTTGGCTTCAGCCCCTCTCGCTCCGCCGCGAGTGGGACTGGGATTCTGGTTCGAAACCATCACATTGACTTAATTACGTGGCTGTAAATAACGGCCCAGAGATCATCTTTCTCTGCTTTTAAAAGGGGGGGAGAAAAAAGAAAAAGGTCATCTGGGTGAGTTTTCTGCCCTGTGCCAGAGCGGAACCTCCGCGCACCGCCGCGCGTATGCACCTAGAGAGCAGGGTGTAGGAAATAGGGTGGAAATGGCTAAATAGGAGTGACCCCTGCGTGCCTGAGCCGGGGCAGCAGGTCCCGCTGCTGTCCTTGCGACCCAGCGACACCCGCTCCCACCGCCAGCACTTCAGTTTTAATCTTAATTATATTAAGTGAAGTAGCGGGCTGGCCGTGGGGTTGGACGTGGTGCTGCCTGGCAAAGCATAGATCGTGACTATCGCCTTTCTATCGCCGGTCACGACCCACCTTGTCTGCGGCCGGGGTTGCTGGGGGGCTTTTTTTGCTTTTTTTTTCCTTCCCCTCCTTTTGGTGGTTGTTGTTGTTGTGGTTTTGGTGCGAGTGTAAATGCAAAAATGAGAGACACGAGTGAAATAACATTCCGCCCAGTCACCTGCAATTCAATATGCACACGAGAGACGCCGATGTATATGAGACGATTTTAATTATGATTAGAAGACACACTCTGAGCAAGAAAATAGATTTGGAGGGAGGGGAGGGCGGGGGGGGGGAAAAGAGGAGCTGGAGGAGCATTAATGAAATCTTTCCCCGCGATACTAAAAGAAACAAGTGGTTGATACAACGGAGGTGATTTGTCACCCAACTGCAGAGGGGGGTGGGCGATGGGATCTGAGCATCATTCCTTTCCTCCCCCCCATCTTTTGAAGCACATGATATGCCATGATGCCTGGCGGGCAGAGCCCGCTCCACGCCTGTGCCGGGCTCTCCCCGCCGAGCCCCCCCTGCCCGCCGGCCCCGGCTCCGAGCAGCGCCGTGCTCAGGCCTATCTGGAGGGGAGAGATGGTGTTTGTGCGCATGGAACCTTTTGTCTCGGCCCGCGGATCGCCGGCCTCTCCACAGACAGCGCCAACAGTTCGGGGTCACCGGCGATTCCCAGCCCCGCTGCCTGCAGGGTGGGGAGGGGGACACGGGCACAAGGTGACCCTGGCCGGTCCCCTCCCCGGGGACAGTTGTCGCCCTGGGAGCCGGAGCGGAGGCGGTGGCGGTGCGGGGATGCCGGGGGAGCGGCCAGGACCTGTTCTGCCCCCGGCTGCGCCCTCCCAGCCCCGGCGCAGCCCCCGCCCGCCCCGCGCCGCCGCTGTGCGAGAGCCGGCTATTTTTCTCAGGATGTGACTTCCAAGTGGCATAATCTGTGGGAGTGTGAATCTGTTCTCGTTATGTTTGTCCCCTTCGGTATTTCTACAGGCTCTTTTATTTTTTCCTTTCTTTCTTTCCCTTTTTTTTTTTTTTTTTTTTTTTTTCCTCATCTCTCTCTCTCTCTCTCTCTCTTTTTTTTTTTTTTTTCGGTATAAATTAACTCCGACTGAAACCACCAGATTGTTCCGAGGAGACTACCTCCCTAATGACTTCATCTCCAAAGTTGACTGACACTCTAGCGAACTGCCAACACCTGTTTCCCAGCACCCAGACTCCAGAACCCACCAGACCTCGTAAATTTAGCTTCTCCCTTCTCCCCCCCCCCACCCTCCCTTAATAGATGACGTGAATATCTGAAGGGAAAGGGGGAGGGGGAGATGGAAGTAGGTCACATTTGAAACTTTTTATTTTTCATCTCTTCTGAGCCAAAGCCGGAGATAAAAGGGCCGGACAGCTCCTGCCGCGGGGTGCCCGGGGCTGGTGGCAGCCCTGGGGTCGGGGTCGGCCTCCAGCGCTGGCAGCTGCCCGCTCAGGCGGGGTTCAGGGGCAAAGCTCACGCCTGCCCGGCAGATCTCAGGGGCTGTAACCATGACCCGAGCCCTCTCCTCGCCTCTGCCTTTTCCCGAGCATGCTGCAGGTCTGGGGCTCTTTGGTCCCACCTGGCCCCGCAGGTCTCTGATGCAGCCTCGCTGCCGGGGTGATGCCAAGCTGGGCCGAGGGGACAGCGGTGGGACAGGGCCAGGTGTCACTCCGGGGAGAGGGACACACCAGAGGGGCTGCCCCTGGGGAAGGAGGGGTAGGACGGCGGCCAGCATCGCCCCCGAGCCTGCGGGAAGGATGGAGAGGGCTCCAGCCCGAGGTGGCCGGGGCAGGGGTGGTGGCAGCGGTCCCCTCGCCAGGGTCCTGGGCTGTCTGGGCACTTCCCTGCTCCCCGTCGTTCTCTGCACGGTTTTCAGAGGTTCAGGAGAAAAATAAATAAAAAATTAAAAATTAAAAAAAAAAAAAACAAGGAAGGACAGAAATTAAAAAGAAAACTATCTTGTCAAATAGGGAAAATCCTTTCCAGCTGCAGCCTTGCTGGAGAGGCTGCGGGGAGCAGGCACCATGAGGCCGGAACGGGCACCCCGAGCCCGGCGGTGCCGCAGCCCCTGCCCCGGGCGGCCGAACCCCACCTGTCCGTGCCCCACCGTGCAGGAGAGCCCTGCTCTGCTCACATCCTCCCCCAAACCCCCCACCCTGCCCGGGACAGCCTTTGCCACCGGGCCTGGAGCCCAGCACGGGAGGAGGGCGAGCAAAGCCCCGCAGCGCCGGGTGGCATCTCGGCAGGGCGCTCCTTAATCCCGACATCTCCCCTTCCCACCCCTCTCCTCATCCCCCCGGGGGCCCGGGGACACCCCGAGAGGAGCCAGTCCGCTCCCCGAACAGCCGGGACAGAGATTTTGCACACCCTGGGCAGAGGGGAGAGCTTTTGGGGGGCACTGGTAGGGTGACTTTGGAGCGCTCTTCACCCCGAGCGGAAATGCCCAGCCCTCGGAGCATCCCGCCCCCCCACACGGATGAGAAGTTGGAAGTTGTCTCCTCTTGAAAAGAACCCCCTGAAATTAATAGTCTGCGAACATAATTAATAGGTGGAATATGCAAAACGTTTGCGGTGTTTAAAAGGCTCATGGCAGGTCCGCGTGTCTGTGCGAGATACTGAGATGTCGCAAGGGCTGGTTATTAATGGGCAGGTTTTACGTAGCTTAAGGAGAAAGGAAAAAAAAAAAAAAGAAAAAAAGAAACCAGGTTTTCTTTTTCTCACTTCTCGCTCTCCCTCTCTCTAATCCAGGAATCATTAGCAACCCCCTCTGGCTACATGTTTTGCATCAGTGAAACATTATGACATAGTTGTAATACAAACTCCGCTGACTTGCTCTGCATCTTGTGGTAGGAAGTGCAATAGCAATAAAAGCATTTTTTAAAAAAGGACTCACGGCATTAAGTTCTCTACCTGGAACACTCTTTTCTAAACAAAAAAAAAAAAAAAAAAAAAGAAAAAGAAAAAAAACCCCAAACCCCAACCCCCCCCCCCCCCCAAAAATAAAAACAAAACAAAACAAAAAACCAAACCAACAAAAAACCAAACAAACAAACAAGGTGGTGTTAGGACGGAAAACTTCTCAGCCTGAGGGATTCACCGTCCGCACTGGACAGGGGGAATTTCTTCCCTGTCTTTTCACCCCCCTGTTTTGTTGGGTTTTTTTCCCCTTTACCCTAATTCTGAGTGTTTTTCATAATTTCTGGGTGTTGTTGCATCCCCCGCACTGCCTGCTCGCATCCCCGGGCTCTTAACAAACCCCGAGCGGGGACATTATCTCCCCGCAATATTAATTGTCAAAAGCAGCCTTTGCTCAATTATCTCTCTTCCACCTGTCGCAGCTGTTGGGTTATATTGTTCCCCGTTGAAATTCTCGCTGGAATTAAAAAATAGAGCGATTTTCCCTCTTCTTTTCTGCTTTCTTTGAAAGAATCCAATTGTGCTGGGGCCGGCCGGGGGCCCGCCGCCCGCACCTCTCTATTTTCTCCATTACTCATTAACTAATATTCGCTACTTTCTGCTAAAGTCAAATGGCTCTTAATAGCTCTTTACATTCTCGGAATAACATGTGGATGCTCTTGATCAATACTTAATAGCACGTTTCATGCTAAACAACTGCCATGTGTGCTGCTGGGCAGGAGTTCTGTGCGAACGGGAGGGCGAAGAGGACCCGGGGGAATCTCTGCCCTCCGTTGTCACCCAAAGCCACCAAAACCTTGGGAATTGGGGTCTTTCCTCCCTGCCTCTGCCGCTGCTCCCTTCTCAGAAGGACCGAAAAGGATCCCCCCAAATCCTCCTTCCCGCTCAGCACCTGCCTGCGAGGAGAGATCCGCGGGGTGCTTTGAAACGCGCATGTGACACTGTCCCTATTGTGAGCCTGCAGGGGCCTTCCTCTTCGTTTTTTTTCTTTTCTTTTTCTTTTTAATAATTTCCCAAACGAGTCGTCCAAGTGCTGGAAGTATTTCGAGACTTTACGTTTTCATCATCTTCTTTACATTGCATTATTCACTGCTTCCTATTCCATTATTATTATGATTATTCCCTTAAGCGACGTGGGAATTTCGAACTATATCAGCGCTAATGCTGGTGTTTGGGGGGTTTTACCATTTAATTTATTTTTTTTTTCCTGGGGAAAACAAACAGATTAAAAAAATGTTAAATTATCTTGAGAAATAGCAGTGGTACGTGCTCCATAAGGAAATTACTCTGCCTTCTGAGTATCATTTTGATTTAAAGAACGTAGTTGATAGTAGTTAATGTGAGGGTTTTGGTTTTTTGGGGGGGTTTTGGTGCAGAAATTGCTGCCATAGCGGGCAGAGAGAACTCCTTCAATTCTGCTCTTTTTACTCGAATGTCCAGTCTTATCACAGCATTTTGTGCTCCAGGACAGTCCCGAGCTCGGTCTCCCTGCGAGGTCAGGCACCACCGTGCAGGAGGGCAAAAAAAGACATTTAAAAATCGCAGAGAAAGCGAGAAAAGCCTTTCTGTTCTTTTTGAGATTCGGCTGCAGGAGCTCCGCGAGTGCTGTCCCCTGGGTCTGTCCCTGGTGCTGTCCCTGGGTCTGTCCCTGGTGCTGTCCCCTCGCTCCGCGCCCCCGTGCGCGGCCCCGCAGGTGCGCGGTCCCTGCGCGGCTGCAGTTGCGCCCAGCGCAGCGAGGTGGCGCTGGGGAGCGCGGCGGGCGGCGGCGCGGGGCGGGACGCGGGCGCGCAGCGGGCGCGCAGCGGGGTCACCCCTCCAAAAAATACACCCTCCTAACCCATCTTACGTGGTTTTTATCAAAATCCAACCCTCCCGGTGGCAGCTCTGACTTCCCCGATTCCCCTCCGGAGCACACACCTTCCGCACCCGCGCTCTCCCTGCGGGCATCCCGCTTCCTGCGCGGCCGCGGAGCGGGGTCAGGCTCTGCCGGCACCTCTGCTGCACTTTTAGGGTGGTCAGTGTTATTTCAGCGCTCAGGCGTTAAGAGAGAGCAAAGGTAGGGAGCAACCTGTCTGCTTTGTTTAAAATAATTCCCCTCTCGCCCAGCTCTGCCCCCCTGCAAGCGGCTCTGGCGCGGGTTTATTAATAAACGCAGGTTATTGGCAATAGTTTTATAGAGCCAAACACGCTGCGGGAACCTGGCCGCGCGGGGAGGAGAACTCCCGCAAAGGTGAATTCCCAGCATGGGGAGCAAACACAGAGCCGCCAGTTCTTCTGTGGCCAGGGAAACTCCTGAGAGCTTTGACGCGTGCTGTCATTGAGGAGTGCATTTCTCTGATTTAGATCTTTTTGTTTACTCTTTTAAGGTCTCTAAAAAACGTGGGGGAAAAAAAAATTCCTTTATGGGTCTATCCTTTCCCTACAATACCTGCAACCTTCTGAGAGATGATCGCTTTTAAAGAAGTGTCTTAATAGTGTATGAAAATTACTCCGTGAGCTAAAAGGATCCGAGATACCTTTACTTTAATGGTTTTTAGAATATGATGATGATTACTATTATTATTCCCCCCTCACGCTCCCCCCATATATTAAACAGCCTCGACAGGAGTGTGAGGAAGAAACGGACACAAGAGAATTATTTACGGCTAACCCAGTGCTAACTTCCACATCCCCGTGCGTGGGCACATGTGTGATCATACATGATGCTTCCTCCCTGTGAGTGCAGCATCTCGGTGCTGCTCTTCCTCTGTCCCCACTTTTCGCCTTCCCTGTAACTTTTGGAGGCTGGTGGGTTGATGTTGATTTTCTTTTTATTATTGTTTTTAATCTCCGCGTTAGGCACGCAGGTTTCCCCATGCAGGTCAGGTCATTAGGAATGTTAACGTCGAGACAAAGAATTATAAACACGATCTCCAAGTCTCTCTCAATTCATTTCTTCAACCGTTTATTCGGTTTAAGTGATGAAAAGTGACAGTTCTGAAATAGACAGCTTTTAAAAGTAATGAAGTCAGATGACGCTTTAACCTGTCGATTGCTATAAATCAACTTTGAAAAAGATGAATGAACAATATTATTTGCTGGCTTAACTAGGAGTTAATACAGTGTCGCAGTAGGAGCTGCGGGAGCGCAGCGGCGTTGGGTGCTGCCGCCTTCCCCGAAGCCTCAACCCGCCGCCAAAAATAACAATGTTAAAGCAGCGAAACATTCCTCCTGGTGCGGAAACCAGTGTCATTGTCACCGCTTTTATTACGGACCCTCGAAGGGAAAAAGGGGTATTTAAACGATCCCCAACATCCAGCTGGGAAAGGGAGGAATCAGCTATTTTCTCCTTTTTTTTTTCTTTTTTCTTTTTTTCTTTTTTTTTTTCCCTTGTCGTTTTTAGAGGCCTTTCGAGCAAAAGTCTTGCCGCGTTACCGGTATATAAGGCCAAACTGATCGTGTACCTCCACCAGGAAGGTTTTCAAAATAAATATGGGCCATTTCCTCCCCTTTACCTGATTCCTTTACTACCTGCAAGCTTGTAGGCACAGCGTGGGAGAAAAAATAAAAAGGAAAATAAATGAAAAAAAGAAAATCGGAAGGAATAACAGGAGAGGGAAAAGTAGATTCTTTTCGGGGAGAAAAACATAATTTTCGTGGGTGAAACAAGTGCAAGCGTGATGGGGATATCGCCCGTTCCTCCCGTCCCTTCCCGGCCTCGCGTGTAACCCGAAAAGTACTGAAAAAGGAAGGAATTGAAAAAGAAGGAATTCCTTTCTAAGGGATGATCAGGAATGAATCAATGACTGGTTTATGTGCTGGGTTCGCTCCCGCAGCTCTCCTTGCGCCCTTCCCAAACCTCGCTCGGGGCCGCAGCCCCGGGACGGGGTGCGGAGGCTTCGCCTCTGCCCTTGGGAAATACAAATACCGCCCGGGGGTTGATAAACTTTTCCCTTTTTTAGTTCGTAAAACGGTTTTAAAATAAGCTATAAACAGAAAAACAAACCACGAGAACTCTGCTTGGGATTCAGGGCGGGATGGATTTTTTAACCGCCTTTTCCCCCCACTTTTTCTTTCCCGAGCACAATATAAATCAAAGCGCTGCTCATCCTTTCCCAGCACTGTTAACTGTCCTGGATTTTGGGTTTTTTTTTCTAGCCCTGGGTTGTTTTTTCCCCCCGGGGTGGCGAGGGGCAGAGGTGGCGAGGGGCAGAGGTGGCGAGGGGCAGAGGTGCGCGCCCCAGCGCGGAGCTCCGCGCACACCCGAGCGCGGCTGCGGGCGGAGCGCGGGAGCGGCGGCCACAAACGCGGGCCTCGGGCTGGGAATTGGGGCTGGGGGGGTGTCTGAGATGTTACCCGGGCTTCTTTCTACAAAGTGTTATCGATTTTAGGCGAGTCTTGGCGCCCTCACACCCCCCCCCCCCCCCCCCCCCCCGAGAAATGTCAGAGCAGAGAACTTGAGAGAGAAGTTTCTCTGCTGCTTTAAAGGTGACCTTTGGGAAAGTTTCCGCACTTTCTCTTTCACCGCTCAAGGACTTTATTTGAAGTTCCTTGTCTGACTACACTCTCTCCGAAGCCGAAGCTGTCTCTTACATTGCACTTCTCAAGTCTTTATCCTTGAAAAATACGGAGACGCAGATACATTTTTCTTCCTTTTTTTTTTTAAATTTTTTTTTTTTTTTAAATTTCCCTAAGAAAAACAACAGATCCTCCGCAGGGACCTCTTTCTCTCGGAGAAAGAAAATAGCCTCTCTGTTTAGAGAAGAGCTCGGGAGGAGGGAAAATGCCTTCTATACCTGTTGCAAGCGCAGGTTGCCCAGTGACTCCCCAGTGCCCCCAGTTTGAAGCAGCAGCTGCGGGGAGCGCGGGGTGGGGCGGGAACGGATCCGCGCTTGCCAGGGGGGGTCCGTGCGTGCCGACCCCGGCCCGTGCGGGGCTCAGTGTCCCCTGCCTGTCCCACAGCCCCGCCGCGCTGGGGGGACGCGCTTCCCTCGCCCCACACCCTGCGTGGAATTCCCAGGAGCTCCAGGGAGCTTTCCCCGAGGTTTATTCGCACGGAGGATGCGGAGAAAGCGGCAGGCGAAGATTTATGTTTACGGTAGGAGCCTATGGGGCGAGCTGGGCCCAGTTTGTGTCACAGCCCTCGGGCCGCAGCCCCGAGCTGGCCTCGCCTCGGGCGGGCGAGCGCCCGGCCCGGCCAGCGCCGGGGTGCCGGCATCGGGAAAAAGGCCACGGAAAGAAACTTTCCCCTCTCTGATTGTGTTACCTTTGGCTTGAACGTGTAATGAAAATCCTCGGAAAATGTTACACAACACGAGGATAGCCTTTTGGAGCGAAGCGTCCAGAAAAGCCTGGCCGCTTCCCTGGGGGCGAGCGGCGTTATCGCCCGGGAAGCACAAACGCATCCTCGGCGATCCCGCCGCGCTTCCCCCCTTCCCGGGCCACCGAAACCCGAGCCCGAAAATAATATAACCCGTCGGCGGCCGCAGACACGGCTCTCACCCGTACAGTGTTACAAAAAGCATTTAAATTAATCAGGGCGCTCCCCACGGCTGCTATTAGGCGGGGAGGGAAGGGAGGGCCGCCCGGGGCCGCCCGCGCCGCGCCGGGAGGAGCCCACGGGCGGCACCCCCGGGCCGGGCTGAGCGCTGGGGAGGGACCGGGGGGCTCTGCTCGGGCCCCGCGGGGCGGCTCGGGGCGCTGCCCGTGCCTGCGGAGCCGTGGGAGGGTGTATGGATGGATGGATGGATGGATGGATGGATGGATGGATGGATGGATGGATGGATGGGGAGGGTGGATGGAGCTTGGCGGCGCACGGGGACGCGCCACTTCCACCCAGCTGTCCCGGCTGACCGCGGGATTAGCGAGGACGCTGCAGCCAGGGAGCTGCACCCTCTTCCACCCCCTACACCTCCCTCCGTGCGCCTCCGCTAAGAACTAAAGAGCGGGTTCATAATATTTCTTTCAATTTCCATTTAATATTATTTTAATTGCCCAGATCTCGCGATAAGGCAAACCTGGCGAGAGCTGGATTCATCCCCCCCCCCCCCCCCATCCCCGCCCCCCTCCACCAAAGTTATGATGGAAAAAGCAGAATAAATCAGAATAAATCCATCTCTGCGCCCCATCTCCACTCAGTACCCGGGAGGCAAGTGGGGGGCTCATCCCTAAAGCTGCACTGAGAAGCTCCTGCCCGGGACAGGGCATGCTGGGGAGAGGCGAACAGCCCTCAGGAGACCCCCTTCTCCCAAAGTCCCGAGCTGGATCTTGCAATGTTTGCAATCCACACCCCCCTCATTTCACCACTCCTCGTAGGAACTTGTTCTATTCCCAACCAGCTGGGCTCGCAAAATCCAGCTCGGGGACTCACTTTAAAAAACTATTATTATTATTATTATTATTATTATTATTATTACTACTACTACTACTACTACTATTCCACCCTGCCAACGCCATCCACCACAAGCGAAGGGCTGCGGGGTTTGTGTTGTTGGGTTGCGGGGTTTGGGTTGTTGGGTTGCTGGGTATTTTTTTTTGCCCGTGGCACAAGGAGGGGCTCCAGGGCGAGGCTGGAGGGGCTCAGGTGAAGCCGCAGCCGGGCCGGGGCCGCTGCCCCGCTCGGCAGCGCCGGTGGCTCCGCGCTGCGCTGGGTGGGTGGGAAGCGGGGCAGGCAGGCAGGGAGGGAGGGCTTGGAAAACCGTCCAATTTTCCTGTGAAAGAAAAAAGAAAATAATCATGGAGGGGGGGGAAGAGGGACTGCGGTGAATCGGTGTGAAGGAAGTGGGATTATTGCCTTAATTTTGGACGTTGATAAGGGAATGAGGTAAAAACAAAACTCGCTTCATTATATACAACAAAATGTAATTTATACCCAGGGATGCCTGTCCACTGAGATTTACATCATTTGCTGATAGCGATCACACTTATTACTTTTCTTCAAAGACTTTTTTTTCCCCCTTAAAAAAAAAAAAAAAAAAAAAAAAAAGAGGGCATTTGTGCTAAATTGCCCAATGCTAGTGTGATAACTGTCAAAAGTTTGACATCAAAGGGAACTAATATTATTCAGTTACCAGAGGAGCTGTCTGTCCAAATAAGAATATCTTAATTACTGAATCACAACGGTAGAAAAGGGAACAGATCTGAAAAGGAGAGGGGCTGGCGGGGGGGGGCGGGCGGGGTTGGGGGGGAGCTTTCAGTCTGTTCCTTTTTGATGAACCATCTATATTAGGCCACTGTGCGATTCTTAATCATGTTTAGTGGTTTATACCCTTTCTCTCTCCCCACCGGTCCTCTGAACTTTATAACTATATGTAAACACGTTGTCAGTTTGAAAATAATCTTCTCTGGGTTCTTGTTAGAAGAAATTTCAATCTTCTTCAGTTCTAGATTAGGCAGTCTAGTTTTCTCTATCAGTGAATGGACTGGGTTTCTTGGACAATAATGTGCCAATTGTTGATGGTTTGTGACCCATAAAATGTGAGGGTGACTATTCTGGCTTTGGTATGTAATTATGCAAAACACTTTCTATAAAGGCTTGCCATCTGATCTAATGACAGTCCCTGCGGTCTATTTCAAAAAGGGAGGGTCTCTATACACAGCTCCTGAGAGAAAGAAAAGTAACATTTTGTTTTAATACAAGTTTTATGGGAAAAATGGATAAACACAGAAACAGCTGAACACATAGGCAAAGCGTTTTCGGGGCAAACTCAACCAAGGAGGAGATATTTTCATAAGTTCAGCAGAGCAACACCACAGGTCCACAGCATCGGGGTAGGGACAAATGATGTGAAATCCCCAGAGGGAGGAAAAAAAAAAAAAATTATCTTCAACTCCTAAGCACCTTGGAAGAGATGGGAGGTCGCCGGGGACGCCGGGGATCCCGCACAGCCTCCCACCTCTGCGGGCTTTTCCATGCCACAGGAATCATTGATTCCCCCTTTTTTAGCTGTAGAGCAAGGCGGGGTTCTGCCTTAGCCAGCCTGTGACAGCGAGCTGGGCACTCGGGATGGCACCCACCGTGCTTTCGATGGACGGCTGTTCCACCTGAGATTTTAATGCCAGCAATGTAAAATGCAATAAAAATAACCAGGATTGGCACCACCAGCTCCATCTCCCTCTCCAAAGAGCCTGGACAACAGAGGGTTTCTTAAAACAGGTGAACAGGAGGGCAGGAAAGAGACAAACCTCCCCTTAAAGAAAAGGGGGAAAGTTAGAGGTGTTTGGGGGTGTTTTGCTTAATACATTATTTGTATTTTCCCCATTCCTCCTTGCCCCCTCCCTTCCTGCTTTCCTGAAAGGAGGGACGCTAAAGGGCTCCGGCTGCTTTGGTTGCTATCAAATGACATTGCTGCTACGTCACGGGACAAAACATAAACACTGCTGCCAATTTAAACTGATGTATAAAGATTAATGGGAGATGAAGCATACTAACAACCTGGATTATAATGGCAGGAATAGTTATTATTTCTCCAGAGCACATCCATGTATACAGAGAGCCATAGGGAGCGAGCAGTCATGGCTGGAATTTTATCTCTCCACATAGGCATGATGTGTGTGTCCACTGTGACATGTTTAATTCCCCCGTGGACTAAAGTAATACGAAAAAAAAAGGAGAAAAAAAAAAGTAAGCAAGAAAGGCTGATTAAAAGGGAGAATCAACAAAATATCAACATGCCACAGAGAGGAAGGAGGAATAGATAATTAGAAGCAAAAGAGGAGCAGGTAATTATGATCTGAAATTAAACATGATGTTTAAGACGTCTCCTTTGTACTGCAGCGAAGATTTCAGATTCATACACATAATAAACACTCAGGTTGTCATCTGGAGGTGCAAATCTGAAAGATATTCCAACAAATGAAGTGCTGGCAGAGAGAGGTATAAAGAGATCTCCGCCTGTCAGGGGTCAGACAGCCTGAGATTGCTTCTAGAGATCTTTTGAAAATTTCACACGATTGAAGGCTTAGGGGCTTTGCTGTGTTCGCATTTCAAACTCAGATCAGCGGGATCACAATCAAAAATAGAGGTCTGGAAAATTTTGATGCAAAGATGGCCACAGGCTCCACTGATTTTTTTTTTTTCCTTCTTCTTCTTCTTCTCCCAGACAGACACTCTGACATGACTATGATCCCGGGGATGACAGAGTTGTCAGAAAAGAAAGGGAAAATAGCATCTTGTCTTGTAGCTTCCTATCAGTCAAAAGGAATTTAGGATCCTCTTTCCAATAAAAGAGAGGGAGAAGGAGCAAGAGGGGGAGCGGGGGAAGACGAGGCTTTCTTACCGAGCAAAGAAAAGTGAAGAGAGTTGCGTGTTTCATAATTAATATTCCACACCTAAACGTTTCTGATCTCTTCCCTTTGCAGTCCTCCCACCCCATCACCTTCCTCTTCTCTACAATTTCAATTTTAGATCAATCCAGGTCCTCTGAAACAGTGTGCACAAGTGATAAAATACTGGCTACATGGGTATCCGTGTCTAATACTGTATCACTCACCCTATATTCTTCCACGAGATATATTTTTTTACTCGAACTTAATGTAACTAGGTGATTTTTGCTACAAACATCTCCTACCGTTATTGTTTTATTAAAAACATTAAATCGTTCTAATAAAGTATGTTTAAAGTCTGAAAAAATAAGTTGTAAAAACGGAAAGAAATAGAAAATTTAGAAGCGTCCTGTGAGCCGAAGATCAGCAAAAGAAGGATTAAAGCAACGGGAATTGAGTTAAAACATATATTCAGTATATTCTATTTATAGCTCTTTTGGCAAGGTCAGGTGCAATAGGAAGTGTTTTATCATCTCAGCTATTTCAAATTAATTGCTATTGATTTGTTGACCAGGAGGAAGAGTAGTTAGCTCAGGTCTAATTATTGTGGTTTCTAAAAGAAATGCTGCGGGTAACTTTCCAAAGGAAACGAGCTGGGCTTGGAAACCGGACCTTGCCGGGATGCTCTGTCCTAATTAGCTCCGGGGCGAGTGCTTGGCACCTCGAACCGCCCCAAAGTTTCCCAGTTTGCATTTAATTCCTGGGTGCTCTGCAAGACAGGTCCTAAGAATTAGTGAAAAGTGCCCGGTACTGCTCATCCTGCATGGATTTTTGTGGGGTTGATATTTTAAAATCAATTTCTGTGGTGCCGTGGTGTGCTGCTTCAGGTAAAGAGAGGACAGGGAAGCAGCGAAAATGTGCTTTTGGTAATTGACCATTTATCCATATATATATATATATACATATATATATATAAATTTTTTTTCTTTATTAAGAAAAAAATATTTACAAGAAAGATGAATTTTTTTTTTTTGTCCTTGGAAAGGATGAAAAAGGATTCGGACTTCACTGAGTAACTGAAGTTTCACAATCTTTTCAGAAATAAAACATAACCACCCTTGCCATGCTGGGAGGCAGAAAATAACCTCTGCAAAATGCCTAAAATGAGGATATTTACATTGTTAAAGTTGTGATAAGAAAGTCTGTGTGTGAAACCGCCAAAGTTTCCCGTTCCCCCGCTCCTCCCCAAATGTGACAGTGGCAACTCTGGCAAATGACATCTCAATAATGAACAAAACATTCGTGGTTTTTTTTTTTTTCTTCCCCTTTTTTTCCCCTTGCCATCTGAAGCAGCCAGTTAATTAACAAATAACCCCCTCATTTTTCTTGGACCCCACTTTTTCTAAATAAATGAAGGACGAGAACTTTAAGAGGAAAAATTAACAACGAACTTGAGGGTGTGAAGAAAAATAAAACAAAAAAACTTTGGAGGGATGCGTTTGGGGTGTATTTTGCTCTGCTGGGAATATTTCAGAGCTATGTCACAAAAATAAACCTAAGCGGTAGTGGAAGCAATTTTTTGAAGATAATAAACAAGGCTAAAGAATTTAAAATAAAATAATTCGAACATACAGAAATGGGTTGTTTCAAAGGATTATTAGAAATATCTTTTGGGGGGAGCTTTTGTTTTTTCTCCCTGAAGAGATAAACCAGAATTAGGAGGATTCGGGGTTTTTGTGCCCCCGTGCCTGTACCTGGATGGTGACGTGTTTGCAATCCAGACTTTCGGGCGCAACTTTAGAAATGGGGGAATAAAGACAGAAAATCGGAGAAACACAATTAGAAAGAAGCACGATTAAAAACGTTCTACGGGGAGTGCGGAGAAACAGAAATAAGCCAATTTTTAAGAACCATTTCCCTACTTGAGGAAAGAAAAATCCTAGAATTTTCCACATGTACAACATAAATTCCAGCTTCTGTCGAATTCCCCGCTTTCAGCTGAACAAATTGAATTCTCGGAGGGAAAAAAAAAAGCCGAAAAAAATTACGAAAGTCCTAACTTTGCCACGGAGCTGCCCTGTAAACCAGCACGTTTGCGCTCGCATCTCGTGGATATTTTTTAATCTCTGGCAAGGTCCCGTCCCGCTGCGGGGAGCTCGTACCTGGTCAGAGGGGAGGAAGGGGAGGAAAAGCAGCAAACGAACTTGGCAGGAGGAAATCGTTGCCGTTCCGGGCAAGGACGTGGGGCAGGAGTTTAACTCTCAAAGTTTTACTTGGGAAGAGGAGGAAAACTGAAATATGAACGAGGCGGCTTGCGGGGAGGGCGGTGGGCGCAGGGTTGGAGCGGCGATGCCCCCTCCCGCGGGCTGAGGGAGAGGAGGGGGGAATTTGTGTTCCTTTCACCCTAGAGATGGACAAGATTGTCCTGACAACTGCAGAACGCGGGGGTTCGGACCTTTGTTCTGCGCTGCCGATTGCAATTTGGAAGCGGCGATTTGTGTTTTCTCCCTTTCTAAAGAAAAACAGGACGATCCGTGGAATGACTCCTTTTTTTTTTTTTTTTTTTTTTTCCTCCCAATAAAGTTTTCACAAACCGAGAGTGGATTTTGAGGGGGTTATTTTTTCTTTTTTTAAAATTTTTTTTCCCCCTGCTTTTCTTTTTGTTTTGAAGCGTGGCCAACAGCTCGCTGAGAAACATGGAAAATAATGGGAACTCTCCTGATGATTTGGTGAAAGAGTCCCTAAATCGGGGCAGGAGCTGGCGGACGGGCCCCATCCTGTCTCCTTTCCTCAGGGAAACCCACCTGCCTCTCATTCTGTCTCAATAACTCCGGGGGGGAGAGGGAAGTGTGTTAGCTTGAATTCCCCAAACCGGGACGCCCCATCCCATATTCATCCCGCCCCGCCTCCATCACCCATCCTCCCCTCCCGCTGCCCCACGGCCACGCAGGACAGCCCAGAGGGATCAATCCCAGCTGGGTCTGGGTGCTGGATGTGCCTCCCCTTGCCCCATCCCGGCTCCTCTCCGGGGGCATCCCTTGTTCCCCCTCCACGCGTGTTCCCAGCTCGGAGGTGAAACCACCCCAATTCCACGCGTCGGGCTGCAAACACCTCCCACGGCACACGGCACCTTTCCGTACACCCCCAAATCAATGAAATCCTCCTGAAATCTCCCCAGTTGCGGCGGGAGGTGGCAGCGGGTGGTGCCGAGAGTGGAAAGAGGAGCTGCGCTCGGATTTTCCCCGGGGTTTTTCACACTGAGGGGGGATTTGGGGTTTTTCTCGCACCCCTGTTCCTATGAGCACCTCGCAGCCTTGAGGTGAAAATCTCATTGCATCCTGCACGGGGTTAATCCCGGGCTGGCAGCGAGTGTTTAAGCAGAATCTATAGGTACGGCCTGTAATGTATAGAATGCCCCGAGTGTGTCCCCTTCACGGACACGCTGGAGGTGCCAGCGGGTGGCACACGCAGCCCCAGCCGCGGGTGGGTGTCCCATTGTGTCCCACTGAGGGTGCCAGCCGTGCCCCGAGCTGTTTGTAGAGGGCTCGGTGCCTCCCGTGGGTTTGGGGCACCGGGAAAGGAGGGGAGGCACCGCCAGAATTATTCCCAGGCACCAAACGCTGCTGCTGTGGAGATTTCACATGATCTCCCTAATTCCACGTTTTATATTTTATGATTTCTTGCCAGCATCACAGTGTGTTTCTGTTTAGATATACTAAGCTCCTTGAAATTAATTAACCTGTGGTCAGCAAAAAAAAAAAAAAAAAAAAAAAAAAAAAAAAAAAAAAAAAAAAAGAAGAAAAAGTAATACTGGTTAAGCTATATTCCTTTACAACGTTTGGTCACAGTTAGTTACAGAATTTTCCAGCTGTGAGGATGATGTACACTATTTATTGTAATTGAATTGCTGTTATAACACCTTTCAAGAGGAAAAGTGATACATGACAAAAGTTGAGCTGACGCGGGGGCCCCCTTTCATCCATCCCCCTTCCCCCCAGCTCCCCCCGCTTTATCTGGAATAAAAACTTCACTCGGGGGCGAGGACCTGGGGTGGGTGAGGGCATCGAGTGGATGAGGATCTCGGGTGGGTGAGGACCTGGGGTGGGTGAGGATCCCTGCGGATCCCCCGCGGCCGCGCTCCGCTTCCAGCCCGCAGCCAGAGGCGCTTCGGCCGCGCAAACTGCGCACCCTGCGGGAATTCCCGGCTGGAGAGGGCACTGAGATCAGCCCCGCGCATCCCGCGGGAATTCCCGGCTGGAGCTTGGAGCGGGCACCGCTCTGACCCCTGCGCATCCCGCGGGAATTCCTGGTTGGAACTGGAGCGGGCACTGCGCTGATCCCCGCGCATCCTGCAGGAATTCCCGGCTGGAGCCTGGGAATGGGAATGGGCACCGGGCTCAGCCCTGCGCATTCTGCGGGAATTCCCGCTGGAACGGGCACCGGAATAAACCCCGAGCATCCCGCGGGAATTCCCGGCTGGAGCGGCCGCCGCTCTGAGCCCTGCAGTGCCCTCGGGAATTCCCGGTTGGAACCTGGAGCGGGCACCGGAATCAGCCCCGCGCATCCCGCGGGAATTCCCGCTGGAGCGGGCACCGCGCTCAGCCCCGCGGGTCACTCCATCAGCCCCAAACTGGCCGAGCAGGCGAGAGGGTGCCGAGGGTTCTCGTTTGTAGCCCAAAGCGCCGAAAAGAGCCGCTCTCATGTTCCGGGAGGCAATTGGATTTGTTTCCATCCCACGCGTAATAGATTCTCTGGAGCATCTGAGAGATTATTTTGTAAAGCAAATTCAAACCAGGCTGTTCATTAGATCGCATTATTATGAAAAGGGAATGATCAGTTGGGAAAAAATCTATCTAATTTGGAGGGAAAAGACCGCAGATTTTAAATAATTTCTGTAACTTTTGCTACCTTTGGCGGTTTTGGCAAGAGAACAAATAAAAACCCCGAGGAGTTAGAAGTGTTTTTTTCCTCTCTCTCATATTTTTTCCCTTCTCAGTGCCACACAGCAGCCTTTCCTCCTTCAACTTCAAAGAGCACTGAAAGGACAAACATTCTGATACAGCTAATAATACACGGAGAGAAAGAATTTGCATTCCTTAGCAAATATAAGTGCTCATTAATAGAATAATGTATTTGGCTAAGAACATCTTGCCAGTACAGCTGGGAGATAGAAAGTGGTCGTGTGGGGAGGGTTGGAAAAAGAGTTTTGATTGACGCTGTAGGAGCCACATCACCCCCCCTTTCCCCCAGCCATCTATATCAGGTCGATGATTACTATTAAAAAAAAAAGAAAAAAAATAAAGTAATAATCATAAAGGAACAGATGGGGACAGAGTGCCCTGCGACTTCTGAAAGGCACAGCAAGGACTCGCTGGCTAGAAATTCATCAAGATAATGCTAATTGCGCTCTCAGGCCGTGCCGGGGGTCCCGCACCCGCGGAACATCCGCGGCACATCCGTGGCACATCAGCGGAACATCAGTGGAACATCTGCAGAACATCTGCAGCACATCCGCCGAACATCTGCGGAAAATCCGCGCCCTCCCAGCCCCGGGACCGCCCCGATCCCCTCCGAGCCCGCGGGGCCGGCAGGGGAGGGCGTGGAGGGCAGCGATCCATCCATCCATCATCCATCCATCATCCATCCATCCATCATCCATCCATCCATCCATCCCTCCATCCATCCATCCATCCCTCCATCCATCCATCATCCATCCATCCATCCATCCATCCCTCCATCCATCCATCCATCCATCATCCATCCATCCATCCATCCATCCATCATCCATCCATCCATCCATCCATCCATCCCTCCATCCATCCATCAATCCATCCATCCATCCATCCATCATCCATCATCCATCCATCCATCCATCCATCCATCATCCATCCATCCATCCATCCATCCATCCATCCATCCATCATCCATCCATCCATCCATCCATCCATCCATCCATCCATCATCCATCCATCATCCATCCATCATCCATCCATCCATCCATCCATCCATCCATCCATCCATCCATCCCTCCATCCATCCATCCATCCCTCCATCCATCCATCCATCCATCCATCCATCCATCCATCCATCATCCATCCATCCATCCATCCATCCCTCCATCCATCATCCATCCATCCATCCATCCATCATCCATCCATCCATCCATCCATCCATCCATCCATCCATCATCCATCCATCCATCCATCATCCATCCATCCATCATCCATCCCTCCATCCGTCCATCCATCCATCCATCCATCCATCCATCCATCCATCCCTCCATCCATCCATCCATCCATCCATCCATCATCCATCCATCCATCCATCCATCCATCCATCCATCCATCCATCCATCCATCCCTCCCTCCCTCCCAATGGGTGTGGTGGGAACCAATAAACCAAATTAAAGTTGTCTTCTGATTGAAACTTTGTTCTCTTGGCTGAGCTGAGGACAATTCTCGTGATTTATCCTTATTTTACACTCGTGAGAACTCTAATTTAGGTCTTGCGTTCCCTACTGTAAATCTGAACTTGCTGTTCCCTGCAGAGGAGTCTTCTCCAGGAGGGAATATGTAAAAATCAGCTTGACACAGTCCCCATAAAAATCAGCCTGACACAGTCCCCAGGAAAGTTTCCAGACACCCAGGTGGGCAAACCTTTCCTGTTCTCAGCACAATATATCAGAAAAAAAGAGAAAACCTTAGAGAAATTAAAAAAACAACTCAGCCTTTTAAGGTGATTATCACAACTTACACCTACATTTACTGATTCCCACCTTTCTACAAAGAAAAATAATAAAAATATCTGGCCAGCAGAGACTGAGTAGGCGTGTCTGTGAGGAGATGCTGAATTGGAATTGCAGCTCAACATCAGGACTATAATTTGTTCTCCTGGGTTCCCAGGCTTAAAAGTGTCATAATTATCAGGATTTTAAAGGTGAACAATATATTTCAAACTGTTATTTTGAAGGAGCCTGTGAGTTTATTTTTTCACTTCAGTCTTGAACATCAGGTTTGGATATCTTTGTAGAAGATAACCCTTAATTCAGCTGCAAGGCTGAGAGTTTACACAGAGTGAGGATGCTTTGGTGAGAGTTTTACTCCATCAGATTTTGCTGCTAACAATTACTTTCTAGGTTTGAACTGTTTCAATCATATTTATAGAAGTCACCCTTTCTTTCTTTCTAGGTTTTAACTATTTCAATCATATTTATAGAAGTTACCTTTATCTGTGAGCTTCTTTAGTTTTAGTTAATTTGGAAGGATTTTTTACACATTACATGAGTGTATTTTTGTTTCTCCAACACAGCTGAACATAGCTTTGGCTTTAGTGGACTTTATTTCATTGGAGATGCACATGAATGCAAGGGAATGCACCTGTGGTTGTCCAGGATGGTTTGTGTATGGCAAGAGCAGAAACACGCATTGGCTTCAAAGAAATCCTCTATTTATCAGTATAATCTGTAGAAATTACCAGTCAGGGGCCTGCTGTTGGTTTAGGCCCAGTGGTCATGGGTCTAACAACTTTCTGACTGAGCCTGGGATTACAAAGTCAAAGATCTGTGCTTGCTTCAGCAGGTGGGACCCTCCATCTGAGCACTCTGATGTCTGCAGTGCCTCTTTGTTGTGTCCCAGTGGTCCCCAGCCCACCATGGCCCTGGGATAATAACATCAAGCGAGGAATGCTCTGTCTTTTTCTTTTTTTTCTTTTTTTTTTTTTTTTTTTTTTTCCCCTCACCTCTCCCCAATCCTTTTTAACTCCTGTGGCTGTGAGCAGCCTCGGAGGGTCCACGAGGTTAACAAATTGGGAATTTCAACCCCCCTTTGTTCCAGCCTCCCCTGGAACACTCCTGCTGTCCTTGAACGCAGGAATCCCTCCTGACCCACAGCCCCAAGGCCCCCGAGCTCACAGGGACAGCCCCAGCAGGGGAGTGCCCCAGGGTGAGGAGCCCAGATCTTCGGGGATGAAACAAAATGTTTCAGATGTGATGAATTGGACATCTGTTTCATCAGAGGGGGAAAAAAGGGAAAATTCATCAGCCCTAATGAGAGATGCAAAGATATTTTGGTCTGTTGATAGGCTGCCTCCTGCTCCTCACAGCTGGAACAAACACTGCCTAATCTATTGGCCTCTAGGAATGATTTTTTTTTTTCCCCTCCCCTGGGCAATATCTTTTCTTCACATCAGATCACTGGAGTATCAGTAGCAGGCACTCGATGCTTTGCATTGTGCTCTTTAGCAGTTTTGGGTCACTGCCAGCCTCCAATTTACCTGCAGGTTCCCTTCTCCCTGGGATGTGGATCCATTCCATACTGGATTTCTTAAACATGATCTCCTCTTCCTGTGCAAGTTTTATTTTTTATTCAGGAGCTCTACGAGAGCATTTTGTTTCTCTGTTAATGTGATTAGGGGATCTGCTTTTACCCCAACATTTTCCTGTAGGATTCACCTCCTCCAAATGTTTCCATACTCTGTAAATGTGGTCAAGAGGCAGGAGGGACATGTTCTTTGTCACCCAGGGAACACCTCAGTGTCACCATCCCCTGCACTGGTCCATAGCTCAGTGCTGGTGGACACTCCCTGTGCCAGCTGCTTTATCAAGGGATTGATAAAACCTCATTTTGATTTTTACTAGCAGCTTTGTGTGGACTCTGAATGGTCTTACAGCACATCCCTGGACCTGGGGACCTTTTCCTCTTTGGAAGTGGGTTGGGTTGGTTTCATGCACAAATTCAGTTTTTGAAAACAGAACACTTCTTTATGCAAAATTAATTTTTCTGTAAATACAATATTTCTAATGGAGCCTTTTCTGGAAAGAATTTCCTCTCCAGCTCCTCTTCACTTCATTCCCATGCCCTGTGTTATTCTAGGTGCAGGGCTTTTGCTGTAATTTGTATTTTCCTCCTTGCAGGAGGTGGCAGGAGGCCAAGCCCTGCCTGAGCCATCCTGCACACCACGGGCTGAAGGAAGCCATGAAAGATGTCTCTGCCTCCAGCCCCAAGTGTGTGCTTTTCATCTGCAGGGCTGTGCCCAGGGATGATGCAAGCCCAGCTGGGATTTCAGCCAGGCACTTGCAGACCAAGTTTTACAGCACTGCCTGAGAGGGGCCAAGCAGGCATCTGCCTTTTCCTGGCCCTCCTTGCAGCTGCCCCAGCAGTGGCCACTTTCCAAAGTGCTGTCACCCACGTTTATTCAATACTCAGTGCACTAGAGGCTCTTCAGGAAGCTGCAGGATCCTCTCTGAAGCTCCTGATAACACCTTGTTGTGCTGTTGACACGCTTGCAGATCCTGTGACACCCCATATTTCTTTTTTTAGAAGTAGCATTCCAGCTTTCCAGCTCTCTCTCTCTCTTTTTTTTTTTTTTTTTTTTTTTTTTTTTTTTTTTTTTAAGCCTCCCTTTCCTTACATTGTGCTGATGGCACAGAAAATTGTCAGCTGTCCATTCTTTCCCCAGACAGGGAGTATGTCTGTATGTATACATATGTATATATGTATGTATAATCAAGGCAAGGGGAGGAGAGGGTCAGGTGTTGCTATGGAAAGAGACCATTAATCTGTGACAGAACTGCTACTCTGCGAGGTGAGAGCCTTCCCCTGCACAAAACAAGCCTTCAAAGGGGAGCTCGCCAGCCTTTCTCCAGGGGACACCTGCCCCAGGTTTGTTGGTTTCATAATTTGCTCCCCTTGTTGCTTGACTTTGGTTGTGGCTTTTCAACCAGATTTTCACTGCTCTGAAGGTAGCCCAGTCTCAGCTAGTCTGGATTAAATTAAAGAGATTTTTATGAGGTATTGTCTTGAATGCTTCACAAAGAGCTTGATGGCCAGGTCCTGGAGATTATCATAAGTTTCTCAAAAATCCTGTGATGGTTTATGCCAGACAAGCGCCTGCTTACGCTCAGCAGACATCTCTCAATTTTAATAGATGCATCCAAAGGGAAAGAAGTGGAAATTGAAGCAAAGGGAGACATGAATCCCTTTCCCATCTATTCTGTTAAAATGCTGTCCCTTGCAGACCTGGGTATCACTCTGGTCCATACTGGGCATGGTTTCACCAGGGACTGTCAAGCCAACCAGCCTGCAGCAATAAAAGCAGTTCTGCTTTCATTTTCTAAACCCATTTCTGACCAGGAGGATGGAACAGAAGGAATCCTCCTTTGGAGGTGCCTTTGCAGAGCTGGTTTCTCTTTGCTCATGCATGGACATCCAAGCACACACAAAATTGCTTTGTCTTCCCCAGGTCCTCAGTGAGGAGGGGTTTGAAGCAGCCACTCCTGACCCACAAAATTATCTTCATATGAGGGCCCCACAAAGCCTAGTACACAAGTTATTAACTGTGGCAAATTGATTGCATTAAATGTAACGTGATAAAAGGTAGATTTGCCAGCTGAATGTCTCATCTATAAAACTGCACCGTCGCAGACATCTTTCATGGAAAATCCTTTCCTTAGGATTTTTCCTCCTGAGAAGCTGAGAGGCCTCAGGAACAAAATGTAAACATTGGTTATCTGCTGCTGTGGGATGCAACAGGGGCATCTGGGATTGGTCTCATGTGGTTGTTTCTAATCAATGGCCAATCACAGTCAGCTGGCTTGGACAGAGAGTCTGAGACCGCTGCCTTTGTTATAATTCTTTGCTATTCTATTCTTAGCCAGCCTTCTGATGAAACCTTCTCTTCTATTCTTTTAGTATAGTAATGTAATATATATCATAAAATATTAAATCAAACCTTCTGAAATGTGGAGTCTGATCCTCACCTCTTCCCCAATCTGAAAACCCCTGTGAACATTGTCACACTGCACTCTGGGTGTTTTTACACCTTCGGAAGAATCCTCTCTCTGGGTGTAATTTTAACCTATAGCTTTATCCTGGCTTAGCAATGGAACTAGAACTGAAGAGTTAAATGAATTTCTCCCCATACAGCAAGATTTTTCAATCCATTTCACTTTCCCAGCCCCTGCCACTCGTGCTGCTGACTGCAGAGCTGCCAGTTGGTGCTGCCTCCCCCGGTCACTTGGAGCCTGCCCCATGCACCACGGGCTCTTCCCCAGCCAGAGGCTGAGAGCAGCTGCTTGGAGGAATGGGAATGAGCAGCACCAGCCTCTCTCAGGGTCACTGGCCTGGTGTGATGCTCACACACACACCAAGCAATGTGCCACAAGCAGCATTTTATTTTTGTTCTGCCTGGCAGTCTCAGTTTCAACTTGTTAATTTTTTTTCCTCTGTGTTGAGCGCTGTGTACAACAAGAAGAGTTGGTTTAAATATTAAAGTGTTAACATTTCCTTTGCTGTCCCTCATCTCCAGCATTTTTAAGTTTTCTTCAGCAGTCATTTGATTGATTCTGAGATTTTTGTGCTGCTTTGGACCTTTAAAGCCTGGTAAGAAATCACTGTGTCTAGTTTTTAAATCTTTGAGATCTGAACATAATTTCTCCCCATGAGCACAGGTGTGTGTGTGTGTATGCATACATGTGTGCACAGAAAAATGGAGTTATGTGCCTCTCTGGAAATCAAACCTGGCAAAAGGAAGGTAGCTCTTTCCTCTATAGCACTTAGAAATTTTCCATGATCCCTTTCTGTCTTTTTCAGAGTAGATTTTGCTGCAAAACCAGCACTCACACATGGGCTGTGGCCTCAGTGTAATTTCTCCTTCACACCCAGCTCAGCAGCAATGTTTTCAGTCAAGAATGGTGATGGACGCGGGGTATCAGTCACAGGGGCTCTCATAAAATTCCCAATAATAAACCAGGTAAAGTTCTGTGGTCCAACCAACACTGCTGAAGGAATTTGAGCACCAAGGCACACTGATGATCAGATGCTGCATGGTTCTACCAGGTAAAATAACAGAAGTATAAATTAGGAAAAAACCCACCAGCTGACTCAGAATTTTGCCATACATTTCAAGATGCTGCTATCAGTGGTCACTGGTGACAAAGTGACTGGTGAGAAAAGGAAGGAGGTGATAAGTAAGAGGCAGACGAAAGAAAAGTCATGAAGAATTAAAGAATACTTTCCAGAGCAAAGAGATTTCTGAGAGAGAAGGGCTGTTTTTGCAGCAAAGAGCAGGTTTTCTTCACAAATGGGCTTGAATTGCACCATTAAGAGATGGGGTGCATTTCTCATCTTGGGAGTCCATGGCTTGTTTGCTAGTGGGAGAAAAAGGATGCAATCTTCTTGGTCCTACCAGCAAATTTATTCCAAATAAAAGCAAATCTGAGAAAATTTGGTGAGAGTTTTTCTGGCTTTTGTGGGGTTGTTTTGTGTGGAAACATGTGCCTTGTTATACATGTACATCATTGCAACTACTCCTTGGATCCAAAACTGTTTACAGGGTAAATTTCAGATTAAGAAAAACTCCCAGTGTCCATTTCAAATTAAGGGACAACTTAAGAGACAGATTTTCTGCTACATTTGACCATAATATCCATTATGGTCTTGGCAATGTTTTTAAAAGCTGTCACCTCAGTATAATTTTTTAGGTGATAGGAAAGAAGGACTCTAATGTAGGAATGCCATGAAGGGAGGATTGGGGGAAAGGAGGAAAAGAGGCAGTTGTACAAATTTTGGCTGAACAGAGGATCCAAGATGGTGAAAAAGAAACTGAGATTTTGTAAGAAAGAATGAAATACGTGAAAGAAGATGGGCATCTGGGAAGGGAGGGTAAGAAGTATGATCTTGCTGAAGGATGGAAAAAAAGCAGTGTAAAGGGTATCTCTGGGGGATAGGCACAGCATGGTGGGAAAAGGGATTTGTCACTTGGTTTTTGGGATGGGCAGACAGACAGGAGGCTGTGGTGAGGAGGGAGACCCAGAAAGGGGCACACAGAAGGGGGGACACACAGAAAGGAGCACACAGAAAGGGACACCCAGAAAGGGGCACCCAGAAAGGGACACACAGAAAGGGACACACAGGGGGACACACAGAAAGGGGCACCCAGAAAGGGGCACCCAGAAAGGGACACATAGAGGGACACAGAGAGGGACACACAGAAAGGGACACACAGAGGGACACCCAGAAAGGGACACCCAGAAAGGGACACCCCGAAAGGGACACACAGAAAGGGGCACACAGAAAGGGACACACAGGGGGACACACAGAAAGGGGGACCCAAAAAGGGACACACAGAAAGGGACACACAGAAAGGGGCACCCCGAAAGGGACACACAGAAAGGGGCACCCAGCAGCCCAGGCTGGCCCTCAGCAGGGAGGTGGGGGAAGGTGGGGATGGCTGCCAGCCTGCCTGGGGATGGGGTGGCACTGCCAGTGCTGGTGCTGTCAGGGATGGCAGATGACAGGAGCAGGAAATGGGGAATATGGGAGAAGAAAGCACTCTCAGGGAGGGGTGAGTTCAGCTTCCATCTCTCAGTGCAGCTCCTCAAAATCTGGGGCCATCTGGACACGGTCCTGTCCCTCCTACAAGCTGTCAGCAGCAGCGAGGGATTGCTCTGGCAGCCAGGACTCCCTGGCACATCCGAGAGGCTCCGTGCCCATGGCCAGGAGGGCAGATGGCACCGGATCCAGCACGGTGCCTTTGCACCACCTGGTGTCCCCTGCTCGGGGAGCCCTGCGGAGCCAGGTGAGCCCTGGGCACAGCCCTGTCACTCAGCCAGGGGCTGCAGAGCCACAGCAGGGCTGGCAGGGGACACCTCAGCACCTTGGAGCGTGCGGACCATGGTGGGATGGCCACGTTTGGTTCTGGCTGTGCTGTGCCAGGCTCTGTCACCAGAGCAGCAGCTCGAGATGGGTGACAAAGCAGGGGAGTGAGAGCTTGGCTGGCACAATGTCTGCAGAGGAACGGATCCTTGCAGTGCTCAGTCTCCAACCCCATCTCCTCAGCACTTCCTCTGCCCACAAATTGAAATTTGGGCTGGTGTTTTGAGTTGCTTCTGCAATGGGTATGGATAAGAGGAAGTATTGTGTAAAGTATACATATATGTAAAGTATATGAAAGTATATGTTCCTGATCGTGCTCACCTGTACATCAGGGATTATTTTATTCATGAAATGTCTCCTTAACCCTCAGCTTTCCCAAGAACAACACAAATTATTTTATTAAATTTGTTTATTACGGCAAATCTGGTAAGGGGCATCTGCAAAGTGAATGCTTTGGGCTAAGAAAATGATGTGTGTTTTTTTTTTTTTTTACTCAGAGCTGCAGAAAATAATGCCAAGGATTGCAGCTCTTGTAGAAAAAAACAGACCAAACCAAACCCAACAAATAAACAATTTGAAAATCATGCCAAAAATCGAGAGTTGTAATAAGGAGAGTGTAAAATTTTGTATTAGAGGAGATGACATGGGAAGCAAGGGGTGGCTGTGAATTGGTTTAAGGGTCAGCTCTCCCTGTCTGTCTGTCCTGTCACCCCAGGCATTGCCTCCTCACAGATGTTGCTCCTGGGAGAGGGAAGAGGTTGTGGTTGACATGTCCAACCCTCAGCCCCAACAAACTCTTCTGGCAGAGGAGACTCTGAGAGTTTCAGCTTGGATCCCATATGTTCATGTATTTCTTCTGCTGGAAAGTAAAGATGCTTTTAAAAATGACATCTATTTCTGTTAAATTGTAAAAGATTTCTCCAACCCAGGTATGACATTCTGGCCAAAACCTTTGAGGCAGAAATCCTCCCAGAAGAAAAACAAATTGCCCCACAGTGAAGACATCCACAGAGTGAAACAGAAAAATAAATAGAAGTCTTGAATACAAGTTTTCTCTGCATGATAAACAGGTTCCCTAAACATTTATTCATTAGTCATTCAGTAAAGAAGAGGAGAAAAAAAAAAGAATAAAAAAGATTCTGGATTGATAAATTTGTAAATGTTTTAAATTTATTTTATGGCGTAACATGAACACTTATGCAATGAATTCATACATAAACAAATAATGAAATATCTTTAAACACACAGAGGAGTGTGCACACAAAATGCACTTGTAGGAAGCAGAGCCCAGTTTCAAAAGCTGGTCTCAGACCAGGCTGGAGTGCCCAGCTGTGTCACCTTACACTGGGACAGCAGTCACTGCATGACTGCACACCCTGCTTTGGAACTGCACTAATGTGACAATCTGGGAAGTAAATGAGTGACCTGAATTGTGTGACAGCAGCCCCTGTGATGGCCCACCCCAAACTCCCCTTTTGGACAGGGTGAAGAGATGAAACCCTGTGACACTCTAGCCCTGGCACAGATATTTGATAGAACGCTCTAAGTGCAATGGATGTGGCTCAGGGGAGGGACATATTAGCTGCAAATATCATTAAAGCAGCTACCAATTTAAAAACACACAAAATGCAGAAGAAACTGAGCCATAGCAAAACCTGTTAGTGATAAAATTGGAAAGAGAAGCGCTGCGTGCCCAGCTGGTTAAATCCTGATGGAGGGCAAAATGGAGAGAAAAATAAACACCAGATTTAGAAGCACACTTGATGTATCTGGCAGACTGCAGGAGCTGGTGCCACTAAGGCAGAGATGTCTGTAGCCACATCAGAAGTGCCCAGCTCTGCTCAGACACACAGGACATGGGTGCCCTGCGGGGTCTCAGCCCCCTGCACTGGAGCAGGGAGTGAGCAGTGACCCAGCTCAGCCCTGCTGTCCCTGCTGGCACAGAGAGCTGCACTCACGCCCTCACCACAGATCCATCCTCACGGAATCACAGAGCCACAGGATCCCAGAGCGCTTTGGGTTGCAAAGATCATCTCTTTGCATCCCCCATGCCATGGGCAGGGACATTTTTCACGATCTCAGGGTGCTCCAAGCCCCATCCAGCCTGTCCTTGGACACTGCCAGGGATGAGGCAGCCACGGATTCTCTGTGCCACGGCCTCGCCACCCTCACAGGGGAGAATTTATTCCTGGTATCTAATCTTAATCTAAGCTATTTCTGTTTAAAACCATCACCATCCATCACTGTGCCCCCTAATATCTTGAACACCTATATCCCCCCTAAGGATCTAGAGGCAGTTTTGTAATCAACACAAAAAATTTCAGGAGAATGGTATTCATAACTTCAGTGCTCAACATCCATTGATTTCAACGCAGGAGAAGTTTTCAAAACTTCTTTTATCTTCCTCCTTAGCTCCTAAGAAGGCAGCTTCTGGGTGTCCAAGCTCTCACGAAAAATCAAAGGGAGCCTGAATGCAAAGCAAAAGCACAGTTGTCACTTTAGTTTACTCATGCTTGTCCCAGAAAATGAAAAGAGGCTTTTTCTCACTTTGGTTTTTTTTTTTTTTTTTTTTTTTAATGCACTCGTGCAACACAGTTGTGTTTGGAGTTAAACTTCTTATTGTCATGTTGGAAACCCAAACTGTGCATGCAAATCTCCTGATGGCTCAGCACCAGACCTGTGAGTCTCATTGCAGAGACATCTTTGAAAATTTGGCCTCATTCTGTAGTGACAAAGTGACAGATTCCTCTGGTAAGGAAATTCTGGTGAGCAGAGTGCCTGGAGGTTTGGCTAATTTGCTAGGATTACAGTTTGGCTTTTAATGACAGTGGCTCAGTTTTCCCTCAAACCAGCCATCAAAATAGAGCTCTGCTTTTAGAGAAAACCTAAGATACAAAAGTGGATTTATCCCATCTGACTGATGCTGCAAAGCTCCCAACTAAGCCTGTGTTCCCCTTGTCACATTTCCTCTGCTAGAACCTGGGTCTGGTTTTTTAATTCTCACACTGTTTTGAGCATCCAGGATTCTTGGGAAGCTCATTTTCACCCTGTTTACTCCAGAAATTAACTGGGATTTCTGTCTCACACTGATCCTGAGCATACACCTTGTCTTCTCCTCTTAGGCTCTCATTTAAGGACGCAGTGGGATGGGTGGGATGGTTCCCCTTTTGCCATCCTTGTGCTGCTCTGCCACACCAAAGGGAAGCCTTGGGCCAGGATCAGGTCCACCAACTCCTTCATGTATTCAAAGACACCTTTTTATGATAGAAATTCCTATCAAGCCCTTGCTAATTAAGCCCAGTTTAATAACTCTGACCATTTATATGACGTATTTCATCTTGGAAGAGCTAATAAAACCAGAAATTACTGTTCACAGTGCTCCCAAGAGGCAGCTCATCATTATCACATCCATTTGACAGGGAAACTGAGGCAATGTGTTTTTAGGACAAGAGAATGGAGTCTTTGCCAAACCACCCAGGTGAGTTCAGTGCTCTGCAATCTCCCATGTGGGATAAAATCCTCTTCTGCTGGGTATAAAGGGAGAATCTCCTGGTTTTCCTCATCAGGAAGATGCAAAGGTGAAAAAGGGTCATGGAAATGATGTCTGTGGATCTTCCAATTCTCTGCTGGGCATTTGAACTTAAAATGCCAGCAATGCTCTTCTCCCTGGCTCTCAAGAGGAAAGCTATATCTGGAGAAGGGCAACATGCCTTAATTTGAGAAATTTAATGCCTTCGAAGCACTACCAAAGCACAATTAGCAAATAAAAAAACCCCAGAAGTCAAGGCAGGAGACCTGAGTATGTAGTTCAAACATCAAAGGAATATTACCTGTGCTTTCATCTCCCTTTCCTCTTGTGAGTCAAAGATACAACATATTACGCATATTTTAAGCATTTTCTGTTTTTAAAGCTTAAATGTCAGTGTAATTACCCCAATGGTAATTTCTGTTCTGCTGTTCCAGGCTGGTGCTTCAGCAGAACCTCCCAGTTTTCACATGATTATCTCCATCTCTGCCTTTGATAGGTTTGTGTCCAATTCACTCCGGATTTGAACTGGTTGACATTCTTTGAAAATCTGCTTTGAATGCTGCCAATGAGGTATGGTGCTGACTTTTGTGGGGCATTTTTGATGTCCTTCTCTCACCTGGTTCCCCCATCCTCTTTCCCAAGTGCAGGATCACCTGGCTGCACCGAGACCCAGAGTTCAGAGCAATCTGTAATGCAACCGCCTGGAACAGAACATAACTTTAACCTTTTTCTTTTTGTCCCATCTCTCTTTCTTTAGAATAAACTTCACAGTTGAGGATTATTGACAAATCTGCTCGAAAAAGACACATGAAGAACATCCTTTATGGTCCATCTTGTGGTAAAACACGGGTATTTCTTTGCTCATTTGAGTGTCAGTGGATTATTCCTGCTGGTGCAATGTTTTCAAGAGATAAAATACTCCCCACTGTGCTACATGCAAATCTCTGCAATGTAAACATAAATAGTTGTTGCACATGCATAATCAAAGGCAATTTTTTTTTTATAATTATTGTTGGATAGTTCAGTCCTCTAATAGCATCATCTGGTGTAAATCAGTGTAGCTCTACTGAAGCCTGCAAAGCCCCTACCGATTTGTACCAGATGGGGCTCAAACTCTTCACTCTAAGTTTAGTCCTTCTAAAGAAAAAAATTAAAAATTGAGAGAGAAAGCCTTGGTAGTCCTTGAAAATGAAGTTCTTTGTTCATTCATGGGAAGCAAGAATGGCAGGGACTTTTCTTGATCCGTGCTCAGCCCTTATCTGGGGAGAACATTTCTGCCATGAAGGGAAGCAGGAGGTTCTGTGCCAAGTGAGCTCGTGGCCCCTCTGCTCAGAATGCTGCAAAGATTTGCCAGATAATGTAATTTATAATGTAATTTATAACGTGAACCCCTTTCTGCCAAGATTTGGACCAAGACCACCAGCTCTTTAGCATGACACTGCCAGATGCTAAGAATTTTCAGTTGTTCAGAGCCCGTGCTGCATTTTGAGACACCTAAAGGTGAAGGGCTGGAAATCTGGTTTTCTGTCCCCAGAGCGATCTTGTTTCACTGTCATTCAGCATTATCTTTGTACACAGCACAAAGAACTTTCTAAAGCTACTTTGACACCTGATTTGACTCCAGCTAAAGACAACAACCTCAATTTTAATCCTTCTGGTGTTCTGTAGAAAACTGTGCTCCGAGTTAATATAAAAGACAATATTCAGTAGCTTCTATTTTCACAAATTAACTTAGACTACAACATTCAAATAGCTGCTAGTGGAAGTTGCCCATGCAGATTTCAATGCTATAAATATACAGTTATTTCTAAATTATCAACAATATCTTAACTGCTGTACACAGTGTTTTATCAAGACACAAAAAGTTAACTTTGCTTGCATAAAAAGAGGTGGAAAATTAGGAGTTTGCTCCCTCTCTTTTGAATGCAGACAGCAAAAATATCCACTAAATACCAAATATTACATATTAATGATAGATTGGAGGAGAGAGTTTTGACAGAAGTGAAGAGTACACATATACAGCATAGATTTACCCACCTTTCAAACAACTTAAAGTCTGCATTACTGTGCTCAGCTCTTTCAGGTTTACCTGTCAGATTTTTTTCCCCTCGTGTTTTCCATTTTTTTGACAAGATCCTCCAAAAGAGTTGCTGTTATTCTTGCACAGGCTTGACGTGGACATAAACTTTTTTGCAAGAAGCCTGAGCTACTGTTAGCAGCTCTTGAAGAGCTCCAAGTCCGACGTGGGTTTAATTTGTGGTGAGTGCCATGGCAGAAATGTCTAACAATATAAGTCTGTTGGACATGTCGTCTGGGCTGTCACGTTCAATTTGCACATGACCTCCTGGCCAAAAACTGGGAAAGAAGTGGTAGAATGTGGGACTGAAAGCTTATATTATTGCTTTGACAGCTTCACTCATCTAGAAGTAATGCAAAATGCAATTTATATTTATACTCCCTGACCTTCTGTACAGAGAGTGAAACTATCTAATGATGGGCCATGGTAGCAGAGAAAGAAACAGATCTCAATACAGCTGGAATTTGTCTACATTTTTTTTTTTTTTTTTTGCTGTTCAACCATTCAATTACAGTCAAAAGATAAATGAAACATGAAGAGTGCCTTGGTTAGGTAGTGACACAATTATTTTATAGTGAGTAGGTTCTGGCTCTGAGCCCTGGCAAAGGTTGCCATGCACACCTTGTTTCACTAGATACAGATAATCTGCCTGCTCCCACCAGACAAATCCCCTCTGCTTGGAGGTGTGTCCTTCTGCCCATCACAGGAGGAGAAGAAAGACACCTCAGTACCACTGTTCCCCTGCATTTCAATCTCCTCCAGAAAGGCTGATGCTCTAATCCTATTAACCACGACAAACGGGACGTGAGGCGTTTCTGTGGAAAACAGGCAGAGAGGAAGGATCTGCCACCTTCTTCTCATCTGAGGAGCAGCACACGGGTTTGTGTCCTCCCAGGGAAAAGAAATAAATGCAGCAGGCTTGGATTCTGACAGTAAGCACCAGGTGACACCTGAGGATCCTTAACAAAACATCCCAGAGCTGGAATTGTACTGCTGCAGCTCAGCATCCTTCAGAGGGGTCACTGCAGCCACCACTGCTCAGTTTGGCTCCAAAATTCAGCCTCCAGCTCATCTGTTCCTGCCTTCTCATCCAAAGAAGACACAGGATCTGAAGGAAAAGTTATTTGCAGGGATGAGCTTTAAGAAGAGATAACAAAAACAGAAAATACGAAGTGTGGGGTTTATGCATCTCGGAGTGTTTTGGACAGCGACATCGGTTTGAACTCATCTCTTCACTCCATTGATCCATTCTGCTTTAAACAGGAGTCCATCCAAAGCCCACTGACCTCAGCAGAGAGAGTTTCATAAATGGTTGGAGGCTACAAAACAATTTTAGAAATCAGATCATCATATAAACCAATCACTTGTTTTCTGTCGTAATTGTTTTCTTGTGGTTTTGGTTTGCCATGTTTTTCTCTTGTACATTGAATTAATAAAAAACACTGGATGAAGATTTTGACAGATATCTAACTTTCTCCATGGAATTTTTTTTAAATATATGTGTTGACAGTAATAAACCATTAAACTTATGGTCACTCTACAGTTAATATGTCAGAAAAGAATAAAGATGCAGAAACAAAGGCTATGAGAAGGTCATGTTTCATAAATAAATACAATAAGATGAGATAACTAAGACAAAATAGTTCAGTGATGAGAGGCTGGGTGAAGATTAATATGCAATTTATCTTCCTTTTGGTTTGTTTCTCAGTGACAAAGAGCATTTTGTCCAATCTATTAGTTGTCCTGCTGGTAAAAACATTCTTACTCCTGCACTTTTTGGAGCAGAATATGATTGTATTTATTAAATTATTCAGGAATTTGGTATCTAGCTGATTTGTGGAGCTTCTTCCCCTGGTCCCAGCACTCTGCTGGGTTTCCAGGGTGTGATGTTTCAGCCCATGGGTTTGAACCTGGGGCCACACATGAGCACTGGGAGCCCTGGGGTGGCTCCCTGGGGGCGAGGGCAGCTCTGAGGATGACCACGGCTCTGTGAGGGGCACTGTGCAGCATGAACCTCACAGCTGGTGCACATGGTTAAACCAATACCCACCTCCCCAGGGCACCCCCAGCCACAGAGCAAACCCACCAGGCGGATCTAACCAGGGGATCTGCTTCTTTCTTGTTCTTTTTTTTCCCCCTAAATGGACAGCTAGAATAGAAA
Organism: Ammospiza nelsoni; assembly: GCF_027579445.1. NCBI lineage: Eukaryota > Metazoa > Chordata > Aves > Passeriformes > Passerellidae > Ammospiza > Ammospiza nelsoni. The sequence continues at coordinate 4,692,657 of NC_080646.1, read as the reverse complement.
ATATCAGTTAAACCAACCAAAAAACTCCCCCAACACACCTCCAAAAACTTGTCTAGGTGTGACTCCTGCTGGTGCCAGCACAGGCTTTGCCCTTGGCAGAAGGAGGAGAGGGATGAGGCCCCTGATTTGGGTGGGAGGGAGAGGAACGCCCCCAGGAAATTGCAAGGTTGCTTCTGCAACCTCTTGCCCAGCAGCTGGTACAGCGAGCAGCGCCTCCCCTCACACACTGCACAGATCTCTTCCAGCTGAGTCACTAAATCAGGAAAAAATGGAGCAGTTGAGCTGGCATTTTAGAGGACTGATTTGGAGGGGGGTGGGAGGAAGAAATCCCCCCTGTCCTTTGTCTGTAGCGTTTTTATTTTTTTTTTTCTCCGCCAAGCTGCTGGAGTGAAGCAGTTAATAGTGATTTTTTTTCCCCATCATTTTTAATCCACAACCCTGCCCTGTACCTGCCCTTATAATCCCCTAGCATGTGCTGGTGACATCACATGGCCATCAGCTCCCAGCTCCATCCCTGTGACTGTCATTAACTGTTGCAAGCAAATGAAAAATGACTGGGAGACTCGGTGGCTCCCACCAGTGACCTTGGGTATTATTAGAATGACCTCGCTTTGGCTGGACCATAAAAAAAAAAAAAAAAAAAAAAAAGAAAAACCTTCCTTGATATCATCACTGGGGCTGACTGAGGCTGTTTGCAGCGAGGAGCAGGGAAAGGAGTGCAGAAAGCCATTAAAGAAAGCAAAGTAAATGTTATGCAAAGATGCAGTGGCCATAAATAGTTGATCAGAGGCACAGCCCCAGCAGCAGCCCCACAGCCTGACCCCGTGCCAGGACACGCTGGGCTGTGCTGGGGTTACAGAGCACCTTGCTGTGAGTGTTTTTTAACCAACCTCCTCTTTGTGATTTGTTTGCTTGGGCTTGAAAGGAAAATAAATCACGTGTAACCACTTAAGGGCTTATTGGCCTCTCACACCTTATACTCTGACATGCTTTTCTGGTCCTACACACAACTCTGGGAGCAGACCAGGGGCAGACTGGGCAGAATGGACATTTTTTTGTGCAGTACCACACAAGGAAAACGTGTCTTTATGTTTCTATGTAGATACATGTCCTCTCTGTGCAAACACGTGTACAGCGCATGATTATTAATGTACATATGCATGCAAGCATAAACACACACCACTTATAGACATTCATATTTATGGTCGTGCATTATTCTCAATGCACAGGCATCTGGATATAAAAGGAACAAATATTCATTGCATGTGTCCGATGTTGCCTTCTATATAATATATAATAGTATACATATAAGTATATATGTATACATGCATATATATATGTGTATATACATATGTATGTAGTATATAATAGTATATATATGTATCATATAGTGGTTGTGCTTCTTCCATGTACTCTGGAGATATTAGTAGTAAAAACAAAGAATTAAAATAAGAAATAACTAAAAAAAAATGGCAATAACAATGAGAATAAGAATAATTCACATATCTAGGCTGGGCCATGAGGATGTTCTGGTGTTTAGTGCCCTCCCTGGCAGGGACCTGCAGGCACCCCCAGGGCAGGGGATGCCCAGGAGCCCCAGCTCTGGTCCAAGTGCGGTGCTGGGTGACCAAGCCAGGTTGCAATGTTCTACCCGGGAGGGCAGAGTGGGGACCGGCTGCCCTCGGGGTCCCTGCTGTGAAATAGTGAAAGCCCCTGGGGCACACAGAAGCGATCCTCCCGCCGCTGTCCTGCCCGGCTCCTCCGCTGTCAGCTGGAAATGGATCTGATGCCCTCTGGACTTTAACTGCCGACGAAAAGGGCATTTTATTACAGGTTCTGACAAGTTGCAGAGAGACTCGGAGAACTCAATAAGGAGAAACAGCGAATCAAGGGGCGGGAGGGGGGATGCTGCAGATGCTTGGCAGGCAGGGGGAAGATGGGCTCAGACGGGAGGTGTGGGCAGGGACACTGATGTGGAGTGTGAGCAGGGACACTGATGTCGGGATGAGAGCAGGGACACTGATGTGGAGTGTGAGCAGGGACACTGATGTGGGGGTGTGAGCAGGGACACTGATGCCAGGCTGTGAGCAGGGACACTGATGCCAGGCTGTGAGCAGGGACATTGATGTCGGGATGAGAGCAGGGACATTGATGTCGGGATGAGAGCAGGGACACTGATGTCGGAGTGTGAGCAGGGACACTGATGTCGGAGTGTGAGCAGAACCGCTGATGTCGGAGTGTGAGCAGAACCGCTGATGTCGGAGTGTGAGCAGAGACACTGATGCCAGGGGTATGAGCAGGGACACCGATGTAGGGTGTGAGCAGGTACACACATGTAGGGTGTGAGCAGGTACACATATGTAGGGTGTGAGCAGGTACACACATGTAGGGTGTGAGCAGGTACACACATGTAGGGTGTGAGCAGGTACACACATGTAGGGTGTGAGCAGAACCGCTGATGTCGGGCTGTGAGCCGAACCGCTGATCCCAGGGATGCCGATGCTGCCGACGGGAGCGCAGCGCATCCTCCGCCGGGCAGAGCTCCCCGGAGCGGGGCAGGGGCTCCCGACAGAGCCCCGCTACCAGTGGCAGCTCCTCATCGGGGAGCAAGGAGCAGACATCACCAAACCTCCTTTCCCCCCCCCTATTAAACCTGTGCGCGTCTAGAGAGCTCCTGTCCCCTTTGCGCCGCGCAGGACGCGCTGTGCGCCATGGAGGCGGGAGGGATGGGCTGCAGGTGGCTTCCCCACGCCATCCCTCCGTCCCTCTCCTGCTCTGGGCCGGGAGGGCACGGCTGCCGGGCTGCAGGGGGGTGGCATCGCCCCGCGGTGCCAGGCGGAGCGGGCAGGGAGCGGCGCTCCGCCGGGCCGCGCTCACGCCCCGGCTCTCGCATGCCGCCCCTCGGACCTGTCACGTACCCAGAAGGATGCCAAGGACTTTATGGAGTCTGTCAAGCACTCAGTACTTCTGTCTTTAGTGGCATCCTCATAGACAAACTTCGCAGGTGTTAAAAAAATATGCCGGGAAATAATACTACTAATACTAATAAAAAAAAAAAAACCCAAAAAAAACCAACAACAACAAAAAAAAAACCCTCAACGAGCTTAACAGCTGCTCAGGGACATTGCAAACCATCTGATTTTGCAGGATAGGGCTACCATCCTAATTCTCCCTGGCAGCTTTTCAAGTGCGTTTCATCGCCGGTTGCCAATGGAGGATGGCTCTGTCTCTCCCTTCGAGCCCTGCCGGGTGTCTCTGGGAGCGGCTTGGCACCGGGAAAATCAACTCCCATCCCGGGAACTGGAGGGGAAAAAAAGGAAAAAAAAAAAAAAAAAGAAAAAAAAGTGCTGGTGTCTGGAAAAGAAATAGTAATAATTTTAAAAAAGTTTTGAAGTGTCAGACTGTGCATTGAAGAGTTTCAGCCGGGGTAGTGCGGTGCCTTATGGCAGGTGAGCGCTGCGTGGGGAGCTCCTCACCCGCCTCGGGGCAGGGAGGGAGGAACGCGACAATCGCAGACAGTTTGGGGACATTCGTGTGCTTTAAGAGCCCAAGGGTGACCTCGGTGCCGGCCTGTGCACGACACGAGGCACGCAGGGAGGGCTGGAGGCAGGAATCACAGCGCTGAGCTCCTGCATCCCTCCCGAAGGATGCTCCCCTCCCGCCGGCCGGGTGATGTCAGCTCGCTATTTCCCCTTGGCTCATGGCTCTCGTTTCGGGTTTATATTTATTTTCGAAGTGTTGAAGCCCCAGTAACACGAAGGGTTTTCTCAGAAGGAAAAACAAACCCCAACGAAATCCCAGAGCAATCTTCACCGCGAAGCAGAGCTGCCTGTGTCTGGAAATGATGCTTGCAGAAAGGGTGAAAGTCATGAGCCTCTAACCAAAAAATGTAACAAACCCCGGCCAGTATCACAAGGGCAGACTTCCCATGGGCCTCAGGGCTTGCTGTTATCCTTGCTTACACTGATAAGTCCTTTTTGTAAATCCTCCAAAGTTGCTTGCTCTTCCCTTTCATGTATAATGTTACCAAAATCTGACAGATAAGACAGATTTACTGTTTCTGGATAAGACTTATGGCCACACATAAGAGACCACACTGCAAAAGATCAGTTAAAATGTGTTGCTGCTTCAATGAAAGACTGTTGAAAAAAATCCTATTTTTACTTTAAACGATAGCATGAGGAAAATAATAATATAGTAAAAGGGGAAAGGAGGCAGGTCCCAGAAGAATAAAGACATTTTCTGCTCTGCTGTCACTCGTGTTTTCACCTGTATGTGCGCTTTCCAGGGCAGGCAGTGTGGCTCAGGGAACTGCTTTTCTCCTCCTTTTCTTCGGCTTTATTTCAAAATGCAGCTGACACCTTCACAGGTACATGACATTATCGGCACTCACACTCGGGGAAAGGGCTGGGGAATGTGGTGGAAGGATGTGTGAAGGATGAGGCAGGAAAGTGCAAATTTAGAAAATCTTGGAAGTTTTTCTCCAAGCCGTCTGAAAAGACAAATTAGCGGGGATTCCTTGGATTATAACATATACATTTTGAACTATTATTGGAGGCCTTTATCATTTAAGGAATGGTGACCCATTTCCTAAGAGTGAACAATTTGTTTCTTTCCCTTCAGGGACAGGTTTTTTCCTACATTTGGTGTTTTGTAGCACTGGGGGAAGAGAGCCCAAACCAAACTTCCTCACCTCACTGCTAAATCTCAGCCTTCCTTTGGTTATCCAAAACTGTTCGAATCTGAGCCAGCGAGTCCCAAAAGTTTGACAAAGCTGAGTAGAGAAATTACTTATCCAAGAGTGTATTAGCACTCAGGGAGGCAAATCACAGCACAGTGGATAAAATAAAAATTAAATAAGATAAAGTACGGGCTCTTGCTGAGGTTTATTTTGATTTACCTGTTCAACACTTGAAAAAAATAATTATGGTAGTAAGAGAATCGAAGGGAGAGTAACAGCTTTAAAGGCAAATGGGAGAGGAGGATGTGGGATCCAAGGAAGAGCAAAGGAAGGCAAGACAGCTGGAAACCAAGGGTTGCTGTGCTCAGTCCCTGAGCCATGGGCGAGCTGGAATTGCCAGAGGCTGAGGGGGCATCGCCCTTCCCTGGGTCCCCCCAGCCCTCGGATAATAAACTCAAGTGTCTGCCTGTCTCAGCCCTGCCCATCTTCTTTAGCCAGCTTGACAAAGTGGAAGAAATATGACATGTGAATTATTAAAGAGGAGGCAGTTGACTCCTAACCTCTGTTGCTTTTTCTCAGAACCCATTACCTGAGAATTTATCTTGCAGGAATTACAGTGTCTGAAAGCTTCGGGAGGAACGGCCAGGAGGGAGGGGGGCATTTGAATAAGAGTTTTGAAGAAATACCGCTGAAAAGCGCCAGGTTTCACCTCAGCATTTGCGCCACTCAAGAGGTGGATAACGTGGAAGAGAAAACAAGCCATTCCTCCTCAGAAGTGGATCAGGTCGCCACGGGGAGCCAGGGAATAAAATCCGAACTGAATTTAAAACGGCTATCACCACTTAAATACCTTTAAAAAGTAGAAAGGGGAAAATGAAGAGCTTTTTTCGTGCTCAAAGTTTGTTCTTTAGCCCCGTTCTTAAAGTTAACGAGGGCTCTCGATAAGTAATCTCCCCAGCCGTCCCGGGTGAAGAGGGGCTCTGCAGTGTGCCCTGCTCACCCCTGGCACCCAGAAATGGGATTTAGCTCCCTAACAGGAATGCAGAGCCCGGAATCTTGGGGGAAAAGCACAAATTCTGGGTACAGACTCCAAAGTTTACAGGTTCTGCCATAACCCTCCCCATAAAAGTTTGACAGTGCTATGGAGCTGGTGGGTGATTCTCAGGCCGAGCAAAGCATTGGCTGATTTTTTTTTCCCCCCCGCAGGAATTCAGAGGGACAGATTGAATGGCATAGACATTGATTTTCCTTTTTAAAAATTTTTTCTCTTCCCCCTCTCCCTTTAAAAAAAAAATTATTTCGGAAGGGGGAAAAACCACTTTGGGAGAGAAGAAGACGAGGGTGATTTTTCCAGTCCTCTGGGCATAGATTTGTATCTAGCGCTGCCAAGCCTAAGGTAATAATTGAATCTCTCCCAAATCTTGGTGATAGAGCAGTCAGAAATGACTCCATCTGACAGCAGAGCCATGAGGCAAGTGATGGATACTATTGTCCAAGCCTGACCCTCCATTAACACCACCTATCAGCATCTGTATTCTGTCACCAATTCCCATGCCGGAGCCAAGAGGGGTGACTCTAATATTCTGAGCACATTGAAGGCTTCCATGCTGAGTTCAACCCTGCATCAACTAAATGGGTGGAGAGGATGACCTAAACCTTGCTCTCTCTATCTCCACTCGCCTTATTACCCCACTCCAATCCCATTGTTTTGCAGGTGCCTGCAATTTGCTCCTTATCTCCTCACTGTTTATGAGGGCTCCTTTTTATTAATACAAAGGGAGAAATGTTATTAATATTAATTAACAAAATAAAAAATGAAGCAGTTTTGGGAATCCACCAAATGAATAATCTCATCCCCTAATTGGAGATGAAGTGGTGGTGGGGGGGAGGAGGTGTAAGAGAAACAGATGACCTACTGGGTGACAGGCACAGGTTGGAAGGGTGACATTTTATTGTAAGCCTCCCTATGAAAGGAAGAAAAGGAAAGGACCAGTCAATTTAATGCAGGGACCAAGAGTGCAAGAGTGTTGCTAAGAGACAGAGATGCTGCTAAAGTTCTGTGAGAAGCTGTACCCTGACCTTATGCAAATGGAGGCTTCCAACTCTTTGTGGAAAGGCTGCAAATTCCACCCACTGTGTCACCAATACCTGGCATCGAGCCTTTTATTCAAATGTTCTCTAAAAACACACACGCAGAGGATGTGACAAAGCATGACACATTTAGGGCTGGAAGGGGGGGACGAGGAGGGGGGCAGCAGGGAGGGGGAAGGACGGATCTCATGGTGGAAATGTCACCCATCCAAACCTCCCAGAGCCTGTCATCTCCCCGAGCTGAGAGACGAACTCAAGGATTCCTAAATTACCTTAATCCACATCTATTAGGAGTCATAAATAGCATCTACTCCTCGTGCGTGGGAGAGGCTTCGGGAAAACAGAGGAGCCACCACGATCTGCTGGCTAACAGCTCTCTGTCCCTACATCTGCAGCACCCACAGCTGCCCAGGGAGCTCCTTCTGCATCTGGTTACATCCCACGGCCAAAATCAGCCAGAGAAAACCCCTTAGCCAGGGCCCAGAGCTATGGGGAAACGTTAAATCTGGGGGAGCAGGGAGGTGGGAACACTCCCAGCTCAAACACAACCTTCACCGAGGATTCAAGGTGAAGTGAGTGACTCTAGAGCTGGTTTTTTCTCACTGCAATCAGCAGAGAGTAAATACCCGGGTAAATCAATACAGATCCCTACCTGACGGAAAACAAGGTTGGGTTTTGGTTTTTTTGCGTTTTCTTTGTTTTTCTTTTTTCTTTAATCGAATATGAGTTCCAGACAGGCATCAGAGTAACTGAAGAGTTATCTCGGGGAAAAAAAATCTCAATACCCAGTTATAGCAACTTTCTCCCTAGTATATTAAACACCTGTGGATGCTGCACACGGATCTCCCCAGGCTTTCCTCTCCCAGTACCTTCCTCACACACAAATGGCAGATTTATATTTTGCTGTAAACGTTCAGGTTTGCGATGCAGGGAAAGGAAAGGCTGCTTGTGCTCAGAATGATAAATAAAAGTAATAAAAAGGAGCAGAATGACCTGGGCAGCGAGATAAAGTGCTCCAGGACAGGCTCGTCCTGCCGGGCTGAGCTTGCGGTGCTTAAATTCGATACCCCTCTGTTTTCCACGCGATCTGGAAATTATCGGTTTACTTTCATTTCAGTTGATGCTCGGGGCACTTTTGGGACTCCGGCGGCCAATTTTCCTTTCACAGGAGATAGGATTTCTCTGTCCGCCCTGAGCAGCGACTGAAAAGTGACTCAGCTGCGGTCTGCAAAGTAAGGTGATGCCTGATTACTCATCTTTGAGACACTCAGGCTTTGCTTGGGCTTCAAACCGCCTCGGAAAGCCGAGCTGGGAGAAGCAGTCAAAAAACTTAAAACCCCTCTGTCACCATCGGATCCACCTGATCCACCTCGGCCCCATCCTTCGTTGGGGGAAAGCTGCTTTGGGCATCTCCTGTCCTCAGGATGTCCCAAAGCAGGTGGAAAACGTGACCCTGCGCGAGTGAATGACCCTGCCCATGGGTGGAGGTGGCACTGGGAGGGTCACGCTGCTTCCTGCGGTGCCACCCGGGCTCCGGGCCACTCCTTGTGGGGATGGGGGCTGCGGGTGCCCTCTGTGCCAGGTGGGCACCGTAAATGAAGTTACCCGTGCAAATTGCCCGGTATATACATATATGTAATTTTTTTTTAATAATAAGAATTTTCATAATGCGCACAATACTATTAATATTTCATATTAGCAGTGCGTGCATGGTGAACTTTGTAATGGGAAATTCAATCGCCGCTGTAAATATTAATAGAATATGAAATGAAGCCACAGCTTCCATGTAGCACTGACAGTAAAACGGAGTGAACATGTGGTGGCCCTGGGGCAAGATAGGCCTTTCCTCTTGTCTCTCTCGCTTTATTACATTAGCCCGAGCCTCTCCTTACAGTCCTGGGCTCAGAAGCTGAAGTTCACAGGTCAGCCATGACAAATGTCCCCACGTCTAGCCAAACAAGACCCCCTGGCCTTGCCATTACATTTGCCCAACAAGCCCCTGGAGAGCGCTTAAGGGTGGCAGGCGCAGGTAAAGAGCTTTTTAGTGCAACTTCCCAAAAGCATCCGAGCTTTTTAGTGCAACTTCCCAAAAGCATCCGAGCTCTTTAGCGCAACTTCCCAAACGCATCCGAGGCGCGGAGCATCCCCTCTGGGCTGGCTGCGGGCACCTTTCCGCCCACCCCGGCTGCGGGCACAGCCTTTCCCCGTGATCGCACCCACCCTGGGGGTCCTGTCCCGTCCCGATTTGGGATTTCCCGCTGATTTCCCCCCGTTCCGAGCAGCCCCGGCGGAACCCGCGAGGTTCGGGGCATCCCCGCGATGCCCACGTTGGCCCTGGGGCTCTCTCTTTGGAGGAGCCAAACCGGGAATCAAACGCCTTCTTGGCTTCTCAGCCCCGTATTTTTTTTGGCTGACATCAGCCCCGGACCGGCAGCCTGCCGGGCTTTTGGGGTTTTTCCAGTCTTTCCCCTGTTTCCAGGATTTTTCTTGTATAAACATCATTTCCAGCCGCTTTCTTTTTACAGCGGGCATTAATCTCCATTTGTTAGGGGAAACCTTGTCAGAATTTCCTCCCGCTTTTCCCCACGGAGGTTTGGGCTGCCCGGTGATTTATGCTGTGTCTCCCCGGGGCTCGGCGCTCACTTTTCCCGTGCCTTGAGGAGCTGCAGGTGGGAGGAGAGGGGCTGGAAACCCCCCAAAATTTGCAGGGCCTGTCGGGGAGGGGGGCACAGCTGGGGAAGTGGGACAAGGCACCGGGAAGAGAATTCGAAAGGGACACTTCAGTAGGTGGTTAACAAATGGGCGATAATCCCAAAGCGTACAACTCTCTTTATCTCGGCAGGCAAAACTTCCCGCCTGAGAGGGGGGAAACACATTGCACCCCGAGAGCCCCATTCCTTCCTATATTAAAAAAAAAAATCCAATCAAAACCCCTGTGATCAGCCCCCATAAAAACTTTAATTTCAACAAATACCCAGGACTACTGATTTGTTTTTTTAGGAAATTCTAATATTTTAGTATTTATCTGACAATTTTTCAGAAAAATCCAAGCAGCCGCGTGTCTGCCGCTTCTCCAGCCGCTCCCACTGTCCGGCAGCTGCGGGAGATGCCGAGCTGGGAGGGGAGAACCCCCGGTCGCTTCCTCCTTGGAGCGGCTCGTCCCTAATTGCATGCCAAGAAGAAACAGTTCTCGGGAGCCTTTTAGCCACCCGGGTTGTGAAATCATGAATGAAAAGGAAATAAACCCTAATGCGCAGCCAGGAACCGACTCTGACCACTTCTACATTGACTTATTCTTTTAACAGCTTCTGTATTTTTCCAGCATCGTGGCTCACGTACTTTGTACAGTGTCTGTGGCTTCATTAAAAGCTTTCTATTATATCCCCCAGGAAAATGCAACTGTCACCTCTCCGTGCCTTTTAAGAAGAGTTGCACTTTCAAAGAATATTTTTCTCCCCTTTTACTAAAAGAAACAGCACTGAATTCAGGTTTCGTAAGTGTTAAATAACTTTCCCAGCGTGTATTAAAGGAAGATTGTATTTTATCAACAGCTGATTGATGCGGCCATGTGATCCTCTCGGTTTGTCTATAGTATCATATTTATTTAACCTGCTGGGGGACTGTGTTCAGGGGCCGCTTGCTCCCGCTGGCAAGAGCACACACATTACACACTACCCCAGGTATTCTGATTGATTGTTCCCACCCCACAGCCTTTGGATCATAATTTAACACAGCAGGTCCTACAGCACAGAGGAGGTTTTCGTGCAATGCAGTGAGGGGTTTCTCTGAGCCAGTACCGCACAGCTACCAGGCTTTTCTGAACTAAAAATTTGATGTACGGGGAGAGGTGGAGGAGCGCTTGCAGAATCGCGATGCGAGCGGTGGCACACGCAAACGCCTTTAGCCTCTACATTTAATCCGAGCCCTTCATTTTTAACAAGTTCTTCCTGCAAATGAGCATTTCCTGGGACTTTCGGAGCACCCGGGCGCAGCACCATCACGCACGTCAAACGCTCCATAGCGGCAGTCGGTCAATTATATTCAAGCATATTTAAAATGCGGAGAGAGTCAGACGTCGGTTTTCTCCTCACTTTCCTCAAATGAAACAGTTCACAAAGTCTTTTGGCTGCCAGCTGCTGTTTGGCCCCAGAGAGGAGATAAAAACAAAACACCCATCATTCCCCCCCCTCCACCAAAAAAAACCCCCAAACCCCTCAACTCCCCCACAATCCACATCATGAACGACTTGCAAATTGTTTAACAAGCTCTGTGATGAATTAATTTGCGCGGGGAGGTTCTGGATGCCGGCGGGTGCTGCTCGCAGCGGTGCTGCTGGTGCTGCCCGGGCAGCGGCGGGGCCGGAGCGGGGCATCCCCGGCCATCCCCGGCATCCCCGGCCATCCCCGGCCATCCCCGGCATCCCCGGCCATCCCCGGCCATCCCCGGCCATCCCCGGCCATCCCCGGCATCCCCGGCCATCCCCGGCATCCCCGGCCATCCCCGGCATACCTGGCCATCCCCGGCCATCCCCTGCCATCCCCGGCCATCCCCGGCCATCCCCGGCATACCTGGCCATCCCCGGCATCCCCGGCCATCCCCGGCATACCTGGCCATCCCCGCCATCCCCGGCCATCCCCGGCCATCCCCGGCCATCCCCGGCCATCCCCGGCCATCCCCGGCATCCCCGGCCATCCCCGGCATCCCCGGCCGAGCTGCAGCTCCGGGTCCGGCCCGCCTCCCCTCCCAGCCCCGTTGCGGGGCATCCCGGGCAGCTTTCATTAAAGCTTTATTTTTAATTTTTTTTTCCATGTTTATCCTGCGTGCACCCACATTTTGCTGCGGAAAACAACGTTTTCCAATGTTGTTTGCTTGTTTATATATAATTTTTAAAAGAAAGAATAATTATTTCTATTTTTAACCCCTTCCTCCAGCCGGGTCAGGGATGCGCTGCGGGGCAAGTCTTCGCCCCCCAGCTTTCTCTCCTTTTTTCCCCTCTGGTTTGTCTGCGGCCCTTGGAGAAGTGGGGATCTCCCCATTTACTCTCTGGAGCTGCACCCCGGTCCCGCAGGAGGCCCCGGCCCCGGGCTGACCCCGCGCTGGGTGCGGGCCCGGCCCGGGCGGGTACCCCGGGCACAGCCTGGCACCCGGTGGTGTTTGCCCATGACTCAGGGCCAGGCCAGGGATGCAGGGGCTCGCCAAGGTGAGGGAGATGGCAAAGGAGGTGCCAGCTAATGGATCGGCTCCAGTCCCGCAGTGCCGCGGGGCAGAGGCGTATTGACAGATCACGTTAATCAGTAATTTTTTTTGGTGGTTTTTTTTTTTTTTTTTTTTCCCCTCTGGTGGGTGCTGGTGACAAATGGCTCCACTCGCCGGGTTCGTAACCCTTTTGTGGCCAGGGCCCTTCTCTCTGCCCACCTTCCCGGTACCGATGTGAGCTCGTCCCGCTCAGCCCTCGGGATTCTCCCCCGGGGGAGGCGGACAGATTTCCCAGGGCGCTTCTCCTGCCCAGATTAATTTTATTCTGGGAAAATCCTGTCACTTAGGACCACCTGTGCTGGGATCTCTTCAGGAAAGGCGGTTTTATGGTCCAAATGTCTTTTTTGGAGGAGGGCACGGGGAGCGCTTTTACTCCGCAGCGGAGACTTTCCGCATTACCTGTTCTGTTGACAAAGTAAACTAAATCCCACTTAAAAACATGATTCCTAGTCTCTGTGAGAATGAAGCATATATGTTTTTAGGGCTTGTTAGTGCCAGGTCATATTGACTGATTCCTGAATAGTTGCCATTGTGCCGCGCTTGCTAAAGGAACCCGAGCAAACACCGCCCGAGAAAGGTTTGTGGTTCCCTTCCAGCGCCGGCTGCGGGCTCGCAGCCAGCCTCTCCCTCCCCGGGCTAATCTCTTCCTTCTAAATTTGTTTAGGGGGAAAAAAAAGAGAAGATAATTCCCGGGAAGGTGGGGAGGGAGAACGGATCAAACAGCGCGGGGAGGGTCATGCACCTCCGAGGCAGTCCCGGGGCGAGCATCAGCCGGAGGGAGAAGCAGCGCGGCCGGGGGTTCCCAGCGCTTTTCTCGCGGGGGTGCCGGCTCTCCCTGCCCTGGAAAAGGCCGGTGCGGGGCAGGGCAGGGCTGTCCCTGTGGCAGGGACAGCGGCTGTGCCGGGCAGGATGCGGGGCAGGACCCGCGCCCCGCCCGCCCCGCACCGCGCCGGGGCCGGAGCCGCTCCGAGCCCCCCTCCCCGAGGGGCTGAGGGAGGAAAACAACAACGTTTGTTCATTCCAAGCCTCGGCAAACAGCTAAACTAGTTTACACAGTTGGTTTTGACGAACGAATAAATTGTTTTCTTTAAGTACACCGTCCTGAGCAAGCACACACTTTAACTAGCTTTCCTAGGAGAGAGCTTTTTACTAGATTGCTTTTTCATTGCGTGGCTATCGGAACGAGATAATGACCAAAGAGGTGGAACCTAATCAGCCTTTTAGTTGAGTTTAAAGAGTCTAGAGGTAGTTTAAAGGTAGCTTTGGTCATGTTTGCCGGGCAGCTGCGATGTTTGCACTACCACGTTATGATGGGGAGAGTAATGTGTTCGATAGATAAGGGAAAGAGGCTAGCCAAAAAGCAAGGTCAGGTGTGATAAGACTTGACACTTTTACTCATTTTTCACACACATGAAAGGAAACTTTAAAATATGAAGCAAAAAGAAGGAAAGACTCGACATGCTAACATCTATCATAAAAACTGTACATTAACAGACCTCACTTCTTATTTAATTAGCCCAAAACCTTATCATAGTTTGGAACATGTCATGCCATTAAAAAGAAAAATAATTCCTCTATTTTGTTAGCACCTAGGTATGCTCTAAAAATAAAACCTCCCTGTTCATGGGATAACCACACAATTCCCTTTCTCCTCCTTCATGTTTTATCTTCACTTTCTAAAGTAGTTAATAAAATAAGTTATAAGCTGAAGATAAGAGTCTGTGAGTGCAATCAATAGGGAAGGGAGGGCATGAGGTTCTAACAGAGACAAAAATCCTGGAGGAAAAGGAAAAAAAAAATTGTCTCTCTGGATTTAGAAGCTGTAAAAAATAAAACCACCAGGTACTGAGGAAGAAATACAAAGTGCAATGTAACCAAACAATCAGTGGCAAAAACTCACTCCCTTAAATAAGACCTGCTGTGCCTTAAATGGTATTTTAGCAATATTGGTGTCCAGGATGACAGCTACATATTATTGACCCTTTATTCTATGAAAATGAATTATTTTTTGCTACACACGCAAGAATTCTAAGCCAAAACTTACTACATTTCTTCTTTCAGGAAACTTTTCTGCCATCTTCAGTTGAAATCTAAGCTACATTTTGAAGGTCAATCTCTCCTCAACATCCACCTTCTATCAGAAAATTATTTCAATCCCCATTCAACAAAAAATCTAGGAAGATAATATTTTCAGAGCCATCTAAAACCAATTTTCAAAGGCAACATCTACTAGTGTACAGAGGCACTTACACACCCATGTCCAGGATGTGGTTTCTCAAAATGCCTGTGCAGCTGCTGGTCAAAATAAAACCAGAATTTGTAGGCACTGCAGCTTTTTCCCTTGAAGGCAAGTGCCTGGAATTTGCCTTTGGGCAGGTCTAGGGCTCTCAATCCCTTGGCAGGGCTGAACAGTTTGGTGTTTTCTGCTTTTTTCCCTGAGCCTTTCTCAAATGATGTTGCTGTGCTTGCCCAGCGGGTCTTTAAAAGAGAAAATGAGCTGGGTGAAGAAAGAGGACTGACCTGCTGGAAGGTTTCATTTCCCTGCCTTTCCATCAGTCCTCCAAGGGCTACACCAGCCCCAGAGAGATGGATATCTACTCTCAAGGTCCTCTCCTCTGTCTGAGAGGACATAAGCTCCTTCTCCCTCTCTGCTGGGAAATGAAGAGAAATGGGTCACGTTTCCATCAGTTCCTCCTGAAATGGCTGCATTCTGCACAAAAACGGGGCCAGGGGCAATGCAAACATGAGCATGGCTCTGTGCCTCAGTGGTCAGAGCCAGCGCCAGGGAAAGAGAGCAGGAAATTCCAGCTTCTTGGGTGAAGCCGGAATCCCTTGTGCTTTCAGGCACCTAAAGCATCACTGCTGCACATCCCAGCCCTCAAACTCCCCAGTTATCACTCCAGCTCATACAGGAATGGGATTGGATGTCGAATTCAGTCAACATCCCCCTGGATTCTCACTCCTTATTGGGACAAATCCCTGGGGACTGCCTGAAAATTCACCCAGAGCAGCCTGGTCTTGGCAGAGCTTTCCCATGGGTTGAGAGGTCCCTGGGCACTGCCAGTGTGCCAGCAAACAGCTCCTAATCAGGTGGGGCTCAAATACCTGCATTGTTCCCAGCCAGGGCACTGCATGGGCACCCACACAGCCAGGCACAGGATATGCCTGAACACACATGTGAGGCTCAGGAGATTTGGGTGCCTCAACACCTCCAGTGCTTTGTCAGAGCACTGTGACACACACCTGAGTCACTCAGGTATTTTTTATGATACTGCTCTCAAGCACCGGCTTAACTGATGCCACATGAAGGATCTCAGTGACCTCGCTGAGGCACCTCATGCCTCAAAGCAAATGTTTGGGCTTTGCTGAGCAGGGATGAGCTCACACCCACTGGGGGATCATGCCATGTCTTAACACGCTGCCGGATCACGGCCAGGGCAGCAAAGTGCAAAAATCTCACATGGGATAAAGAAGGTGAGCAGCATCTCCTCAGGCTTAGCAATAGTCTGAAAATAACCCAGCTCAGGGTCTGCCAAACCCGTTACTGCACACAGCAAGGACCAAGGATGACAGAGGGTTCTTCCACACCCCCCAGTGATGTGGGACAGATGTTTGTCTCCAGCACTTTTCTTTCTCCGCCCCTGAATCCCACAGGAAAACCTCTGGTGGCCACAAACTTTCCTTAGAGTAATGGACAGGCAACCAGATTACATTTTCCATATGGAAAAAAAAAATAAAATAAGGGAGCCCTGGGTCTTTAGGAATTATTTTCTTCCTATAGAGGCCACCTTGTACACTTTCATTTTAATAATCTATATCAGTGTTGTTTTTTAGCTGATTTTAATGTCAACTGGGGATTAATGTGCATTAATTAAATTGACTGTATTTTCCTTAATGAGCACAAAAGGATTTTATGTTAATACTGATGATCCTAATAAGGATTCTGTCTACTTATCTGTGTTTTCTCAACATCCTGAAATATTTTATTAGGAAACAAATTAATTTAGTTGCTATCACAGGGTAAAAACAAAAGCTATCAGGTGATTGCTGACTGGGTCTGATGATTAAGCTGTAAGTACTGCACGTACTGTGGGACTGCTCACTGCAATGCACTACTTTAAACTTAATTTATGCCCTTTTTATGGCATTGACAAACTTTTCTGGGTTGGAAGCTGCTGTTAAATGAGTACCTGAGTAGCCTTACAAGAGATGCAGGAAGAGAAATCTGGGTAAAGGCTTATTGTCCTTGCCTTGGAGTGAGTTACTAACAAGTAGGAAACAGGGAACGAGCTGGGACCAGATGCTACAGAGTGATTACAGACAGGTAGACAGGTATTCATGTGCAACCCCCTTTCAGCTGCTCGGATTGATAATGCAAATCAGTTTTTAACTTGTTAAAACCCTATAATATAATAACAATCATTCACAACAAACGAAAAGAAATACATTTATTTGCATGCATGAATATATCTGTGTCAATATATTTTTATACATTCACAGCTGTTCCGAGCTTGAAAGACACTTGACTTGCTGAGCAAGCATTTAATAAAAAGCCCATGGAAATGTTAATTAATGGTATTTGGTACTAAATGCTCACTTTGATGCTAAAATGTTACGCTGTGCAGATTTAAAATTCATTCGGCATTTTTTGCCCTTGTTACCATCTGCAAATTTCCACCCCACACCCCATTCTCACATCAGGTTGCTGAAATAATTTGATGGTATTACAGCATATGCCAGTAATGAACACTAGGGATGGCTTCTGATCCCACTACACCTGTTTAACATCGTGGCTCTGATTTCTTGCCACTTGCTTGCCTCTTTCCCTTCACCATCCCAGCCCAAACCACCCCTGGCTTTGCACAAACCCGTAGCAAGAGGCAACATCCCTCAAAGAACTCCCAAGAACTTCAGCAGCTGCCAAATAAGAGCAATCAAATCAAAGTTTCAATCAAATAAGAGCAATCCCAGTGAGTTCAGAAAGAAATACTCTGCTGACCCAAGTTACTCAGGCATAAAATAATCTGTGAGACCCAGCAACAACAAGTAGAGATGTAAGAAACCTGGCAGTGGCTCTAAGATACCTTGGGAAAAGGGGATCTGAAGGGTTTCAGGGCTAAAAGCCCACCTGGAGCAGGGAAAGGAGCTCTGTGAATGATCTCTGAATCCTACCCAAGGTAATTCTGGTTTCCTAAGATCTGTGGCATTGGGAAATTCAGCCGAGAAAACGGTAAATGTAATTTTTAAGGCTGATCATAAGGTAAATTGCAAACTCATTGACAGTATCTATATGATGGAGAGAAAAAAATGCTTACATTTCAAAGACTTTAAAATGAAACTTTGTTTACAAAAATGTGACTGATCTGATTACAGAAATCCTTACCTTTTAATTTATATTTGTCCTAAGTTTTCCATGTAAATGAAATTACAATAATAACTTAAAAATATTTTAAAAAAATCCTTAGGCTAAAATGTTGGAAAAAGGAATGAATTCTTCAAAAATATAAGAAAATTAATTTTTTAGAATAAAATCCCCATTGGAAAAAAAAAAAGGCATTGATCTTTCATTTCTAAGGACAGAAAAAAACCCTGCAAGAAATCCAACCATTCTGTGAAATTCCACTGGATAGATGGCTGTATATATGAAGAGGTTTAAGCATTTATTTCTTTACACTTCTGCTTTTAGTTTAGTTCAAGTTTTATATTGAATGTTTATACAGGGTTTTAATAACATTTCTGTTTACCTTGTGTCTTTCTTGACAAATTAACCTTTTCCAACAGTAACTATAAATTACATAATCACATTAGAACATTAATTAATTAAAGATATTAGTAGATGACCTATAATTAATATAAAATAATTACAGAAATTATTGTTAGTTTCGACAATCTGGAGCTGAAACCCGCTCTGAAACGTCTCATGCCAGTATTCCTCAGAGTGATTACAGTTAAAATATCCCACTGCCACTTTATTTGTGTGCACAGAAGAATAAATTTTTATGCCAGATATCCCAGCATGTCCAGGCATTGACTTTTGCAAAATGGACTGGGGACATAATTATGAGCAGCACATTTTGCACAGGTCACCCAAGAGCTCCAAAGTATAAAGAAAAATAATCGACATTTTCTACCTTTTTTTTTAATGCTGTTGTCTGCTGCTCTTTGAATACTCTGTGATTTGTGTTGGCATCTGGCTGCTGTCTTCTAAGGCTGCATTTTTCCATTTTTCCATCCTACCTGGCAGCCTCTGCCACATCCACCTTGGTCCTTTTGGAGCACCTCAAACACAGTGGAACAGAGAGTCTCACTTTGCCTAAGGAAATTCAGCTGTAACTTGACAAATTGATCAAAAAAGTGTCACAGGGGTAAATCCTGATTTTAAAAAGTGTTTTGTGAGACAGTTAATGACCTACCCTAACTTATTTGACAACTGGGCACAGAATGTAAAAATGCACCAGATGCAGACTTGAGGGGCTCTCTTTAGGTCTTCACTCTCGACACTTTGTAGATGTGAAAATTAGACCATAAATAGATTTAAATCCATCTCACTTTAATTATTTTTATAATGGTTTTCTATTTCTTCCTTTGCTATACATCCTTCCCCCTTAACAACATGCATAACTCAATTTGCAGAATCACAACATCGCCCTGCGTCCAGAGCTGACTCTAAATTCTCACCTCTAGAAACATGGTGAAATCTCCCTAACAAAAAATAAAACAGACTTCTAGCTCCAGACCACGGTCTTCCTTCCTTAATGAACATTTGTTGAAGGTAAAACTTTCCATATTAGACTTTCACAAGGAGTAGACTCATTTGCAAATATTTAGCAGGGCTCTGCAGTCCTCCCCAGGGGCAGCTTGGGCAGAAATGTCAGCCTGAGAACTGTGGTACTTTCAAGAGAGTAAAACCACAAAGCTCTGATCTGACTATAAATGCTACATTGCATTTCGTTATTGGCTTGGCACACAAGATGAACACAGACATCTTTATCTCTGTGTTTGAATCTCTGTACACACATCTGTCATCAGTGATATTTTTAAGGTTGCTGCCTTGGTTAGATGAAGACAATAACATTTATTTGTGCAGGGATTGCACTAAATATTGGCATGTGCATAAATGCAGGCTGTAGTCAGAAAATAGAAGCCATAAAGATTTAGGGGATGTGGTTCAAAGCACACAAATCTATGCCTTGTTCACGTGCATCTATAAATAAATAGCTGTGTAAGAAAATGGAGGCATCAGTGTCCAGTCCAGATCATGGCCTTATAAAAGCAGCTCCTGTGCAAGAGTCCACTTTACAATTTCCTCTGCTCTAACAACCTCTTTTCATTGCAAACTTAATGAGTGCTTTCAAGTGCACGACAAAAATGAGATGAGAGAGTTTGGGGGAACCTCCTTGTCGGGGAAAACCAACACCTTGAATTAAAGGCATCAAGCACTTGAGCCTCTGCAGTCAAAGCTGTGTTTTCAGAATGTAAAACTAATAACATTCATTGAACTACTGAAATCCTATAAAATAAAGGAGAAAAGTCCAGTAAACACAGCCCCTAAAACTGCAAAGAGATGCTTGCTTTTGATCTGCAGGAGCCTTTGCTTCTCTTCTTCCATGCAGGAAGGATCACTCAGCTTAACCTGTGGGTGCTGCCTACAGCAATATTTTAACCATTTGATATTTTTTTAAAACACCCTTGCAATTTCTTTGGAGTCCTATAAATCATTTTCCCTTTTATTATTTTTTTTGGTGTGTTATTAAGCTAAAGAACAATGGGATTTTTTCCTCCCCTTGTTTTGTCCATAAATTGATTTATGTTACAGCGAATAGTTGAATTACACACCCTTGTGTAAAACATGCTGAACACTAAAGAATAAGTGACTATCTACCACTTGAAGATTAATCTTCTCTTTGTTTGAGTATCTGGGACTACAGGGCACTCACAGCTGGAAAAGAGCGTTCTAGCTACAGGTTTGTGTTTTTAATAGCATATGAAAGCTGTTGTCAGGTTTTTTTTTTTTTTTTTTTTTTTGCTGCAGTATTTATTTATCATCACATCACCAGAACAATTTGTTGTAATTCTACTGTACATTTCATCCCAAAACCTCAGAGTGCTTTGCAGGCATTAATTATCCCAACCAAATCATGCAACATGTAAATGATACACAGGGATAATTTAACAACTACTAAGAGGAGCTAACTGTGAGGTAGCTCCAGAGAGGTTGTAAATTAGTTGTATGAGCTATCTGAATGAGTTAGGTGTAGCCTGGGAGAGCTGGAAAGTACCTTACCCAGCCAAAGCAGCAACGTGTCATTAGCAGGCAGAGCATAATTATGGTTTGGCCAAGCTGTAGGATCAAATTATAACACTAAAGTGAGACTCACACTGAGATGAGTAAGTCCTGCTTCAGTGCCATGTGTGTGCTGGCATCTTTGTGCTCCCCATGCACCAGGGAAGATGCGCATTGATGCAGTCTGCAGAAGATAAGTAATTTTTATGTAGGTGGACCAAACTTGTGACTTTTGGCTCCCAAAAAATCAAGGTATAGAGAGGAGTTCTGCTAATTTTATTCTCTTTTTAAAGAGAATGAAAAATAATTCTTTATAAATTGCATTTGCACGGCTTTTCTCAGTCATATCCCAAAGACATTTCCAACAGCACAGGGAATGGCCCTGCTCTGCTGGAATGAGTCACTTAACTCAGGCTGGAAATGCCAGCACTGAGCTGTTATCTGGTGAGCTCTGATGGGATCACACACGAGGGAGAAAGGCTGAATGCTTATAGAAATACAAATATTTCTATTGCACCTATACAGGAACCACAGGAGATGTTTCCCACAGACTAAACTCCCAGTGTGCTCCTCACCTCCAAGTGGAAGGAACTGAAAACTTGTATTTTGAATGCCTTATAGAAATTTTAATCATGAAGCCGAACTCATTTAATCTTGAAGGGAATGCTGATATTTAAAAATTTTACTAAAGCAGCAGTGTATGGAATATTAATAGTTTATAAACCTATTTGCCATAACAATGCTAATTTTCTTCCTTTTCACAGTATTTATTAAAAAGTAATTGCCATACTTCCCATCAGCTGCTCACCTCAAAATGTGGCAGTCTCTGACACCAGACAGGTGTTGCCAAAGGAAAAAGAAAGTTGAAATGACATGTTGTCAGTTGAAAACATCAGAGGAAAGAAAAAGACAACTCACAGGCAAAAGCAATGACCAGGGAATATCTAGATGTGCTTCTAACAAAGGCTGGAATAAATATACAAGTAATGGAAACTATTGCCTGTGTTAAGACCAGCAAGTTCAATTTTCAAACAGCCCTGCTAAGGCGAGGTTTAGGGATGCATCTCCTCGTCTCAGCTACAGCAGCTCACTCCTGCTTATTTCAGGGATGTGACAAAGGCTTTCACCAGCTGAGGATGTGACCCCAATATCACTCAGATGCCACGTGAGTGCTCCATCCCCTGGGCTTTGAAGAGGTGTGGAGTGGTAACCTGCACACACGTGTGGGTTTCATAGCAAAGGGTTTGTCAACAGGATTCAAGGTCAATACGTATCAAAACATGAGACCTGGCTAATTTACTTTCATTCATGCACTTGGAGTTAAGCAGCAAAGAAGGGGTTAACCATAAAGTATTTCACCTTGAACCTTGCACTCTCTTTATCTAGCACACCATAATAAAAGATCAAGAGTTCCTGCTTATTATCTTATTTTTCCTCCTTGTTCCACTAGGCTAGGGCCCAGACTAGTTATGGATTAACACTGTGATCAATAGTAAGCTTGCTGTCTCGCTCTCGGCAGGGGAAAATGAACTCAAAATGCAGTCAAACTCTTATTGATCAAGGATATAGGTCTCACTTTCATTACCTCTGTCTCCTGATAACCCACATATAATGTGATGACTTGCTAATCTCTCTGCTTTTCAATGGACCCTTCACCCCTCCTGTCTGCGCAGCAGAGCTTTTATTTTTGCCTCTTCTGTGTAATGCTTGTAGCATTAACTCTCACTCTATTACCATCATGCCTGGTCAATCAAGACTCATAAAAAGACTTTTAAATAGAATTGGGCCAACTGTGTTATGATTTTATTTGGGTTATCACCAAGAAAAGGAGTGGCTTCAATAACAAGCCCTGACAAGAGTGGGTAGTCTGGACTACCCAAAGCCATCTTAGAAGAAGATATTTATGTGGAAGCTTGCATTAAAAACATATGCTCTGCCACAGAGAACGTAGAGCTTTAATGTCATTCTTCTGCCCATTGTGGACAAAGACTTCCTGTCCATCCACCTCACCTGTTGTTTTGGGTACTCACCAAGAAATACTTATTTGTTCCTTTGAATAAACTCTGTTGGAAGAGCATTTTGTATGGAAAGGTAACATTTCCTCAGATCCCCTGCAACGAACAGCTCAGCACCAAAAGAAAGGCAGAAAAGCAGTTTATTTCCTGGCATTGATAGCCAGAGACATGCAGAGCATTTGGTCACCTTCTGCAAAGTTTTAGTGAGCTCAGAAACAACCTTCCAGTTACAATTTTGAAATGAAGAAATCTCCTTTTTGAACACAATGATTTGCTGATTAAAAAAAAAAAAGATTTGTTTTGATTTCTTAATTGAATTTTTAA
Organism: Ammospiza nelsoni; assembly: GCF_027579445.1. Taxonomy (NCBI): domain Eukaryota; kingdom Metazoa; phylum Chordata; class Aves; order Passeriformes; family Passerellidae; genus Ammospiza; species Ammospiza nelsoni. The sequence goes on along the minus strand of NC_080646.1, from coordinate 4,670,006 downwards.
CCAGGAATTATAAAAAGCATTTCCTTTTGGTGGATCCTAAATGTTGTTTATTTATTTCCCATTAATAATAAGAATTGTAATGATAAAAGTGATTCAAAAGTAAATTCTAACCAGAAGATTAAAAAAAAAAAAAGGTTCCTAAAATAATAAAATTTGAAGGGATTTTGTTCTGATTTGGAGGAAAAGGATGTTTGAAATATCAGGAATCACTGCAGGATGAGATTCCCAGTGTCAGCAAACTTCACTATCTTGAAAAGAGATAATTTGCTGGTAAGCTAAGTGACTGGATTAAAGTAATCAGAACTGTGTTGGAAGGTGTTAATCAGTGTCCCCAAGCAGTGCTTTCCCCAGTTTGTCTCAAACAAGAAGTCTGTGTACTTCTATCAGGTAATTGAACCAGGTCCCCTCGCATGCAGTGTCACAGGAATTCAAACGACACTCCTCGTAGATCCACTCCTTGCAGATCCTACAAAGTCAGTCATTACTAGCATAATTATTTGTGTGATCTTCAATCAAGGATGTCATCACATTTTCTTAAACATAATATAGATTAAAAATAAGACGTTATTGATTGGTTCTGAAAGGGAAAGGTCTCAAGTTTCATGTGCACTGTTTGCCTTCAGTGGTGGTTTTCTTTTTACATTAGATAACACTCCTAACCTCGCAGCCATTGTGAGCGCCGAGTTTCCTTTTGAAGCTTACATCAATCATATAATTAAAACATCTTAGTAGTACTTTCACAATCTAGCCAGATTGCGATCTGTGCTCCCTGGGCCTGTTTCTGAAACTTCAATTCATGTTCTTTCTTTTTTGTGTGTGTGCATGTGTCACGTAATTACCGCTCTTCTTTCTCTCTGCTCCTTCCAGGTACTCTTTGCGGTTGGTCCAAATTTCTTTAGAGTAGCCTTCCTGTTAGCTCTAAGTCTTTCCATTTTATTACAAAGAAAAAATTAATTGGGTTCTAATAATGAGGTAGGCATGCGGGGCACTTACCAATGAAATACAATTGTTTGTGCATAATAGAATCTCTATGGTGGCATCTGCTTGAACAGCTAAATCAAAGACCAACCAAAATCGCTGGTTGGAGATAATTATCTTTGCTGTAAAACACTCTCAGATCTACATGGTAAGATAAAAGCTCACCCATGATATCACTAACTGATACCTTTTCTGAGGGAGAGAGGCACTAATGCATTAGTTATAAAAGCAAAACCACAGACGTCATCTCAGATCAAAATATTCACATGCTCCACCGTTAAGCAGCTGATCTTTCATTTTATCATCTTAATGAAAAGGGGTCTGGGCTTCAAAGGGGTTGTTGACACTTCATGCTACCCTGACTGCTATGTCACCTTTTTGTTTCTTCTCAGACACGTCCTCTGACACCAAAAACATTCTCTGCTCAACGCGACATATCATCAATTTGTGTATGAGAGCTGAGGTTTCTTAAAAATTGCTCATTTAAAGGCGTTGGACCTCCCCATATGATTTTCTTTACTGCTTCTGTTCTGCTCTGAATAGACACAAACAGCGAATGAAGAAGGCAGATGTGAGGAGGAAAAGATATTTTATAGTGGAAAATATCTTTGTGGAAATGATGAAGGTGTCCATCATCAGGAAGAAAAGCGAGCTGAATTTTTGATGTATAAACCTGAGATACAGTTCTGCATGTGTCAAATGGATATGTCAGAAAAAGTGACAGTGGTATTTTTTCACTTTATGACCCAATCTGATTCTTATCAAAGTCACATCCAGCCCATAAAGATCATGGACATCAGCTACTCGATAGACCTAATAAGGCAGCTTTAATCTCACAGTCTCAAATGCATTTTATCATTGAAGACCTAAAGCACACTTAAAAAATGTTGCATATAAAGCAATGTAAGCCCAGGGTATAATTTGATAAGACATGCTAATGCTGGCAAGATTCTCACTATGCAGACAATTTGTTTGTAACAGATAATTTCACAACACAGAGGTTTGGTGGAATAGCTATGGTGTTAAACCAAAACTGATTAACCTTTAAATGCAGAGAATGCTTGAGTTTGGTATCACATTTGTGCTACTTTTCCACTCAAGGCCCAAGTTTTACATTTAGTTATTATTCCCTTTCTCCAGAGACACAAACAGGGACAGGCCATCATTATGTGAATTAATGAATCCCTGGCAATAATTACAGTTATAGTTGACAGTCACACTGTGGTGTTATACTTACTCATCATGACACCACGAACAATACCTGAGAGGAAGATTGAAATTCTCCAGAAAGGAAAGAATGGGTTAAAAAGCCATAAGGAAATTTACACTAAGGATAATTTAAAGCAACTGCTAAGATTAAAAAAAAAAAAAAAGTATAATCACAAAATGTCCACCAATTAAGCCTCAAGAAAATGTCTTTTTTTTTTTTTTTTACTTTCATGTTTCAAGATGCAGGGTTCACCCTAGAGCGCTGAATTTCCATTCATGAGCATAGTACATACATAATTAATGCAATCTGCTGTCTGTTATGACTAGAGATGACAGAAATTTATGTGACAGCTACCAAATATGTATATATTTGGTTGTTGTGTATATGGCTGTTAATAGGTTTGACTGTATCTAGCATTGATAATATGCCACCAGTGTGGTGAAGTTAAACCCATCCCACGTCTTCCAGGCCTGGTGTGTGGTAGGGCTATCCAATTTGAATAGCTCCTTTATGTTCTTTTTCAAACCAAACGTTTTTATTTTTGTCAATAAACTGTGTCATTTATTATAGTTAAGAAAACTCATGTTGTTTGAGGTCTTTATCAGAGTTCCTACAAATCAGGTTAATTGGTGATCAACAGAGCTTTTCTGCCTTTAATGAGCCCTGGTAGCCCAAGGCAAGGCCCAGCTCTTGATAAGGGACTTTCCCTTTCCTTATTCAGGACTCTTTGATCACTTTTTTTTAACTGGGAGAACAACCGCTGGGAATGCCATTGTTTTTTAATTGCCTGATTACCAAATGTTGGAGATAAAAGATAGATGTTCTCAATTAATAACATTTACATAGATTAGCATCACTAACAAGCCTCATTAGTAGCTGCTGACTTTTGTTTAGACTGCGTCCCATGTCAGTTGTGCTCTGATAGTGCACTGGTAACTACGTTCTCCATATTAAAATATATTTATTTCTAACCTCTTTCCATTAATCAGGCTATATATATGACATTTTAAAGCACAAACAGGCTTTCATTAAAGTTAACTCTTATTTCCCAGAGCATTCAGAGCAAAATTTGGTATATTAGGAGGCTTTGCATCAAAAAAGCCTTGCCTTCAGGAATGGGAGTCAGGCCTGAGGTATGTTAATGTATTTAGAATTATAAACAAGCCACTGCAGCCAGTTGCTTGTGTTCCTCTGCAACTTATTTTGCTGATTTAGTTATTAATTTTGAACTGTCAGATCATTAGCTTTTGCTGTGCCTCCGTCTACTCATCCATGAACTGTTTACAGTGATACATGTTCTCCTTAAAGGTGCTTTGAACGCAAGGGCAGAAAATATACTGGTGGCACTCACAACACATTGAATAAATATCTGTAGTGAGAAAAGAAATCTCTTTTACACCATCCTGTTGGTGCAAGTGTTATCCTTGAAACCTGACCTCCTCCTGAGGCTGTTCCTCAGCAGAGCACCTCGTCCTAATGATTAAATCATGGATGTCAAGGTCCTTCAGGTTTGCACTCTTTGGTCCTCACCCTGAGATTGGCTTTTCCATTGGCCAACAACACGAGGGCTGTTGGGGTAGAAGGAGAAAGCTCCTCTCCCCTTCAAGCAAACCCTCCTCAAGTTGGCTGTACTTTAAAAACACTTGATTTTTGACAGCAAAAATCTATTTGAGAACTTGTGCTTCTCTGCCTCAAGAGCAAAACAAAACATATATCAAGGAAAAGAGAGAAAACAACATGAGAGCTCTGGTAAAACAATAAAAAGGCTTAACATGTAGTTTTTCACAAGGGAAGGGAGAATGATATTCTGACTGAACTGTCAATGAAATCAAGCTAAAAGCTGAAATATATATAGAAAGCCAAATACTTTGGGAGTTAGAGGCACACTTCTGCATGTCTGTGTGTGCGTAGAATTGGAGATACAAACATGTATGGACTTGTGCAGATTAAAAAATGCTTCTATCTATTATTTTGATCAATGGCCCTCTTTTTCTTTTTTTGTGTTTTCAACACCTATTGCACTGATACACACAAACCCAATATCTTTTACTCCATCAGCTTGAAAATCTCTAATGTCATGGCCTTTGCTTCAATGTTGAACTGATTTCAGGGTTGCATAAAAAAAGTAAGCTCTATAGTTCAGTCAAGCAGCAACAGCAAAGTGCTAAAGCAGAAGCTGCTGTGCTATCGGTGAATGGATTAAATAAATAAATCAATCAATAAAGGACATAATCTTTGAAAAAATATCTCTTTTCAGTAAAAAACCAAGACATAATGTCCTCTACCCATAGTCTTTTAAGAGAGAAATAGCTTTGTTGACTTCCACTGTGGTGTAAGATATTTGTCCCTTGTCACTAAAGGGTATCAAGACATAAAATCAAACAGAACTCAGGAGGGATAGCGTGTTTTGATTGTCCAATTTTCAGCCTTTTGGTCACGTATGTTTAACTTTAATATTTTTTAATAAGGGAGAAAATAGCACTGATCTTTGTTTTATTAATGCACATGTTTCAAAGGGCAATACAAAAACTGCAGCAGAAAACAAAGGCAAGAAAGATATGAGATATTCCATTTGTGGGTTTGCAGCACAAGATGACAGAACAGTGATTGAAGGTATGCACATGTACTTATTTTTTTTAATTAAGCACCAGTTTTAGAGGAGAAAAGGCAGTACCAAGATCCCTGGTGTGCACAGTACCACGACTGCTAAGCACCATCATGCAAAGTGTCAGAGCCCTAACATGACAGATGTGTTCAGAGAGTGAAATTCATCTTTGTTTGTGGGGCCAGTGGGGATGCTGTGAACCACTGAAACCCCGATATGGGGAGGGACACAGCCCACAGAGCCACCACCCCTGGGCCCTTGGGCAGCCTGTGATGGCCATTGCTCCAACTCTGGCTGGGTTCAAGCTGTTTTCCCAGGGGAACTGCTTTTGTGCCATTATCTGTCTCCTGGACTATCTTCTCCACAAATACAAGTTGTCATTATTTATATTTTAGTTCTTCTGTGCTGTTCCTTTTCAAAGTTTCACCATTTATTTGAGACCAACAGAAAAGAAAAATAAGTTGAGAGGAAGATAAGTCTAAATAAGCAAACCAGGCCCTTTTCTATCTCTACTTTTTGAGACCAGGTAATTCCAGCATTCTGGTCCTCCAAATTCCTTGATTCATGTTCAGCCAACCAGAATATTTTTTCTCTTGACAAGGTATAATTTCAACGGAGCTGTGTTTTGTCTCTGTATGATGCACTTCATATTTTTCATGATTTTGCATCCCTCACACAAGACTCTGTCAATTAAAATGATAGCTACTTATGTGGGACAATAAGTGACTATGAGGGAAAGGATTTGTGGAGGCAATTTACAACCTCTAATTCAGCTCCAGGGATGTGCTCCAGCACAGCTACTCTGCGATGGCTGTGCCAGGTAATTTGCTGGAACACTCCACTGAGGCATCAGCCTGTTGATTGCCTGATGTGTAAGAGGCCTCAGACTGGGTCATATTCCACAATTAGTTTCAGTGAAAAGATTGGGAATGTTTCTTTCAACGTTTGTTTCAAACTATATTAAACGCTTCCACATTGCAAGGGTTAAAACATGCAGAAAAGGGGAAGCTTAAATAGGACACTAAATAAATTAAATCACTGCTTTGGTTGAAGCAAAACATTGGAGATTTACCTGAGATCATGTTGCTTGCTGCACTGCAATAAACCTTTACATCTGTCCTTAAGTACTGACGCAAATCCTATTTACATCTTGACCTTCAGATGCAGAAGAAAGAAACCCCAAACAACTATTTATCACCTAGATCTAATTTTGTCCACATTTTCTCCTTAGCTAGTAGAAAAGAAATTGATTTCTAAAAAGAAACAGATGGTTTTAACCATCTTTCCAGTACCAAAATATAAAACTGGTTTAATTAGTGTGCAAGCAGTCATGGCCACGCGCTGCATGTGCAGCTCCCCGCAGCATCTTCTCTCCTCTGTCAGTGAAGCTGCTGATATCCTCCCATTCCCATTATTTCCAGAAACCTTTAGCCCAGATCTTTGACTGATATAAATCAGAGAAGCTCCACTGAGTTGGATGGAGTCGTGCCAATTTGTGGAAGTTGAGGTTCCGTGCTCGTGTCTTAATTTTTTGTGTATTTCCCCTCCCTGCTCCCCTGCCAAATGTATCAAGAAAAAAGGGGAATATAGAGGGAATTCTGAATGTGGTAGCCTTCATTCATGGTTTGGCCCTTTCCACAAATGCAAATGCACCAGAATGCTTTTTCTTTTCCCCTGAATACTGGTCTCATTTAAATATGGACTTTTAAATAAAACAGGAGATTTGCTAATGCAATGATGCAATTAGAAGCATATTCTCAGAGAATCTACAGCAAGGAGAACAGCAAAGATGCTAAATCAAAATAGTTTTTATAATTGTATTTTTCTCACAGTATCTTATCCTTTTCTGGTTTCTATGGAAATTATGAATATTTTTTTTTTTTCCACCAAAACAAACTGTTCCAATTTTAAACCTCACGCCGGTTCAGGGCAGCTTAATGGATAAGGCAGCCAGAGCTCACGGCCAGGACCTGGGCTTGAACCAACTGCAGGTTATAACCTAATTGGCTTCCTCTGCTGAGCTCAGTGTCTCCAGGTTGGGCCATGGAGTGCTGCCAAGGCATTAGGGAAACTTGCAGCAGAGTTGTGTGGCCTGGAGATAGACAACTTCACTTACAAGCTGTGCCTGGCCTGACCCTGATCCTTCCCTTGCACGAATATCCCCTGCCTGCTTAAAGGAAGAAAGAAAATCCACGCTCTCCCCAGACCAAAGCCGTCATTTCTCTTTGCTTTGCGAGGCATCCGGATGAGGGAAAGGAAGGAAAAGATGGTTTTGGTTTGTTTGGTTGGTTTTAGTTTGAATAAGGAGCAGAACTCTGGGAAAAAGTAATAGGAGTGAAATCATATTGGTGGAAATATAATGTTTATGTAGTGGCTTTGAGGCAGTTGGACCCATGTCATCAAAGATTTATGATTTATAGGAAAGAAATAAAATAATAGGTCTAAGAAGTCGGACAAATCCAGAGCCATCCATTATCCCAGCTGGAGAAGTTTATTCTTATTATTCAAAAATAAACAAACAAAAAGGAAATCATAGAATCATTAAGATTGGAAAAGACCCCTAAGATATCCAACAATTAACCTAAAAGAATTCATTAATTATTTTTCTTAAATGTTGCTATAATTGGACTACATCCATTATGGAACTGGTTTCAATGGAGCATAAAATCCGAGACTCAACAGCAGAAGATTGACACCAAAAAGGTGTCAGCAGAGAGGGACCTGCATTAGATATTGTTTTTTTAAGAAATCAGATTTTTTTAGTCCCCTGAAATATCTCTTTTGGTATATTCATCGTTTCTCCTAAATGAATAGTTATCCAAGGAGGTCTTTCCATGTTCCTTCATGGAAGGGCTCTCTTTTAAAAATCTTCTATTGTTTTTTGTCTCTGTACATTAAAAAGAGTAGATTCATCTCTTCATCTGCGGCACATAATTTAAGACTGATTATAATTTGGTTTTTTTAGACACTTTTTTTTTGCCTTAAATTATCTTTAGAGGAGTATTTTTAATAGAGGCTATGTACTTGTGAGTGAATAGGCTGGCAGTCAAAAAACACTTCATTTTCTACAGAACTGTAGAATATAACTACAAACCATCACTTGTAGTTGAAATTTTTAAATCCTATTCTCAAAGCGTGATTTTTAAAAATATTCTGGAGTTTTATATTTGCATGGGAAAAAAATGCAAAAGCACGTTAGGGATTTTTTTAAAACTTATTTTAAACTCTTTTTATCCCCACATTTCTTTTTGCTCCTTCAGAATTTTTAAGTATTTTCTGGTGGTTGGAAAGTGGCTAGAGGAAAGAGGAAAATATAGTTTAGTCAGAATCTATTTTCTTCCAAACTGAGGGAATATGTTGAAGTTTGTGGAGTAGGCAAATAGAAGTGAATAAGAAAGTAACAAAATGGAGCCTCTGTCCTTTCAAATAAATAACACCAAACCCACCAAGTAAAAACAGAACAAAAAAGCCAAACCACAAATCATGTTGTTTCAGATGCTTTAAAAAAAACAAATGCCAAAAAGGGGAGGAGACTTTTTTTGTATTTTTACAGCAATAAGTTGCAGGACTTGAACTAGGGTGACAAATATTTTGGAAAAAAAAGTCAAATTAAGCAATGAACAGGGGTCTCATTTTGTGTTTTTACTAAATATTTTTTTCCTTCCCTCCAGCATTTTCTTCTTGCATCTCATTTGCTTTGTACTGCTTCTAATGACAGTGATGTTCAGTTTTACAGGGTCAGGTGTGCCCCAGTTTAACCAGTTTATACTGGGACATGGAGCACAACTCCACCATTTCATGCCCTGGGCAGCCACCATCACAGCCCACATCCTGTGAGAGCTTTGGGACAGGTGATGTGGAGATGGAGCTCCTGGTAATTCACCCAATTGTCACCCCAAAGGTTGGCATAGCTGGACACCAGTGACAATAATAGTTTTTGGCAGCCTCAGCATCACGTGGAAGTCATATCTGCTAGATCTCAGCCCTGACCTCTGCACCAGCTGAGAGCTGAGTTAGACTCCATAAATCCCTGCTTTTCCCAGGAACTGAAAAGGAGGAAAATTCTCAGCGAGTGAGGAACGCCTGCCATGGCTCTGTTCTGAACAAATCCCCCTAGAAGACACCAACAGGACAATTCAAATCAAAACCTAACAGGTAGTGGGTGCCTCTTACAGACTTTAATCCCATTATCAGCCAGGTTTGGCATCTCAGCCCTGTGCCCTTGGCACGGGCACACTGTGACAGCACTGCCAGGTGCACGTGCCACGGGCTAAGAGTCAGCTGTCATCCACTCCCCTGGAATCAGACAGAAATTATCTTTTGTTACAGTTGGAATCTGTCATTTGTTAAAACCAGTCATGCTTCCAGTCTGGGAATATTCTGAGCTCTGTTAGGAATGGGTTTTTTTGGAGTAATTTTGCATCATTTGCAATTTCTGATGCATTCAAATACTACATTAGGTCCCCAGAGCAAAACCTCTCTGTCAATACACCTCATCTGACAGCAATCGTGGAAGGGAGCTTTAAAACTCAAGCACTAGTTCTGAATGCTGGAAAAAGCTGCCCAAGAGATAAGAAAAGAGGAGATAACCGGTAGTTCTCTTAAAAGTGCTTCATGTCACACTGAGAATCTCTTGAATATTTTATAAAAGAAAGAAAAACCATGGCACAAATCAATTCATATTAAATACCATAGAAAACATTTTCTAGAAAAATCAGAATGCCTCTTATATAAATTCAACATTTTCTAGAAAAATCAGAATGCCTCTTATATAAATTCAAACACCTCAAATCAATTTTTCCATTGTGTGTTTTTCACCATATGAGTGGGTATAAAATGCTCCATGGATACTCCTGTCATCTTTCCCTATCACATTGCAAATATATTTATACATGACACTTAGTTCCTTTTCCTACAATGAAAATAAATAGCGAATGTTCTTTTCTACTCACCACGTTATGTGTTTTAGAAACTTCCAGAAATAAGTCAGAACAGCAATATTTATACAGTTAGGCCTGGCATATTTGTGTATATTAGGTAAACATGGTTATTTGGAACCAAGCTGTGCCTGTATGGTTTCTTCATGCTGTTTTGTTGTCTAGAGGCACAACGAGGCCAAGTTTTTAGAAGAAAAATGTGCCATATAATTGCCACTTTGTGATGCATTCAGCTAAAATTATGGAAAAAAAAAAAAGAATCTCAGTTCCCCCCTTTGATGCATTGTGCTGTTGCTCCACTCTAGCTTTTACCAGCTTCCCAATGCAACTGTCCTGTTCAGTAGGAGAAAATACCTGAATTACATACACAAGTGCACACACATACACACACACGCATACTGATAAGGTTTGTCTAACCCCTGACTTGAGCACACAGCTCAAAAATTGCCACAGAGAATGGGAGAGATTTGTTTGGAGGGGAAGAAAAGCAACACTGGTAAGAAAGGTGTGGGCTGACACGGTAAATAAAAGCAACACAAGTGAAGACGCAGTTGGAGCAGGAAATAGTTGGGAGATGTGATTCAGCACTCAGGCTGGGAGATTATGTTTAACATGAAGAATGGGAAATGTGAGGCAGTTCCTACTGCTGTATATTCATTCTAATATGGCAAATGGCAAAATGAGGCACCAAGCTCCTTTTGAGACTGATGTTGAGGCCAGCTCCACAAAGAGAAAAGCCGTGTAGCCCCAAATTCTCCACAGCACCATTGGAACTGCAGGAAAACCAAAGGACTCTGTCACTGGTGCAGCAAATCACTCGGCACATCCACCCAACGCTCTGTGGCACCAGGATGATATTTTAAAAGGGTGCAATTATGTTTTCTGTAAGGCAAAGATGGCCCTCTGGAAAACACCGAGCATGGCTTTTGTTTGACGTTGTCACAACAGAAAGGCAACAGTGAGTACCTCTCCCCTCTGCCCCCACACAGTTCATTTATGCAAGGAGAAAATAGGAGCAATGTTCAGATATTTATGTTTAACATCAAAGAAAATTCAGGTTCAGGCCAACAAACAGGAAAAAAATTGCTGAAAATCTGTTTGTCATGGAGAGGTTATCTCTGCAGTGCTGCCCAAAGCAGGAAAACATCGTGTTACCTGTGATGTGATTGCCACTGGAGTGAAGGGATGGAGGTACCTTGGCCATGCTGCTGTTTCTGCAAAAACACTTGGTGCATTGGAGGTGGTTTTGCTTCCCTCTTTTTCTGGCTTCTTCACTATTTTCCCTTGCAGATCATGCTGGGAAATGCCTTCAGTGTATCCACAGTCTTTGCAAAAATGGCACTGGAGTTCCAGTACATGCATTTTGTTCTAGCAGGATGGTCCCATACCTGTGGGCTAAAAATTGAAAATCTATGTTTAAACCAGGAATTTAAATGCCATTTTTTTTCTTCCTGATTTAGGACAAAAATGCAGAATTTCAAATCTCTTTAAAAAAATTCTGCCTTGCAAATATTTACCTTTGAAGTCATCAACATAACTATCTTACAATAAATGTTGAAACAAAACTTTCTGTATTGAAAGCATCGTCTGAATATTTAGTGGTTTAGAACCTTGTATTCTTTAAATTGAATATATTTGAAAATTCCTGGTTGAAAATGTAACATTTTCCTTTCCTAATTATTGAAAAATTTCATGCACATATATTGATATGGCATCATCTCATTAAAGTGCTACAGGAAAAAAAACCTCTGCATGTGGCATCATATGCCAGAGAATATGTAATTTAAAACCAAAATATTAACATTTAATCAGAATGGTGAAGTCAAAGTGAAACAGGAAAATGTGACAGATGATACATAGATAAGAATAAAATGAAGTACGATTGCATTTTATAACCAGTCATGAGCACAGTAGATAGAGCTAGTAAAACCTACAAGCTGGTTCAGCTGAAATGAAATGACATTCTTTGCATAATTTTTTTTCTGAAATTGTGCAGGAAGTTATATGAATTTAATTTCATGTGAAAATGAAATTCCCCTGAGTCCAGAATCCTGCTGAAAGCACATACTCATTGCTTGTCACAAAACATGAAGACATGAAAGACCATCAGACTAGTTTCAACAACTGCAAATTTTTCCTGATGGCTGGACTCTGACCACAAAGAAATGTATCAAGGCACATTTCTAATGGCAAAACCATTCTTTAATAAACAGTTTAATTTTTTTTCTTCTCGAATTACCTGCAGTTTTCCAAATGCATGAAATGAGAACAACTTCCACTCCTTGCCATTGGAGAGGAGTAGCCATGCCTTAATTTTGTAGGGAGAATGGATTGAGCTGTCTGCCAGTAATTTCACAGCCCACTTTAGATCAGCCACATCAAGGAAAACTTGTGCTCAAATTATTTTTCATATTTGAAGAGACAAGGTTTATGATACCTCTTGTTCACAGGTGGTCAGTTCAAGGACTCATTAAAAGTTATACAAGTTTCCTATTGATAAATATGTGGGAATTATAGTCAAACTGTCTTAAGAAGTCACAGCCATTAAAGAACATGTGCAGCATTAAGGGAAATAACAAATTATTATTTAATGAGACGACTAGTCTTGCTATTGTTGCTTTATTTTCAAGCAACGCTGAAATGGGCTCCCTGGTGTTTGTAGTTTCTGGCTATCTTTTATTTCTCCTCATTATTAATTCCTTTTTCTCCATGCTAATCAGCCAAAGCGCTGTGTGTTTGGAAGACTGATTTTTATACCCCATTCCCTTTGGATTTAAGGGTTACTTGTCAGCCTTGGCCAAAAACTTCAGCAGTAGGTAAAGCCCGGGGCGCTCCTCGTGACCACGGCGGCACCGCTCACGCGCAGAGTTTATGCGGCCGCCACACCTCCGGGTCAGAGCTCACCGAGGATTTCCATAAATCCAATGGGTAATGTGCCAAATAAGATTAGGGAAGACTTCACATTATTGTACAATCCAATGAAAATATCATCTGCTAAGCTCCTTCTGGTGGCGACGGGGAGGAGGTGGCTAATATTAGCAGGTGTTTGTCTCAGAGGCAAAGAGGAGGCAGCAACACCTGCCCGTGCCCGTGCACAAGGTGGGAGCAGCCATTGGGACTTCACCTGTGGCAAAGCCTTCAGTAAAATGCAGTTTTTAGGAGCTGAAATTCTGATCACTGCCATGTTGTGTCAAATTGTTTTCTCTACCTTTTATTACATTATGTTTAATCTCACCCTGTTTTGTATTCCCAAAGGCGTCTCTATTCAAAATTCTTTTTCAATTTATATAGCTGTACTTTTATATGCTACCTAATTCTTGACTCTGTGTTTTCACATGCAGAGTTGCATTAATAAATGAAGCGGGTGGATTTTTACATCTGATCTGTGCCTGTTTTATCTATACACATATTTTTCTTTCAAACCTTGACCTGCAAAAAAGCAAGAAGGAAGAGTGATCTGGCAATTAGGCAATAATCATTCAATATGTTTGTATTTGAGAATAAAGGAAAATGATTTTTTTTTGTTCCATGAGGCAATAGCAGAGGGAGCCTCAAAGAAGCAAGTGCATTTGCATTCTGTATTTGTCTTCTTCATAAATGTGGTTAACTAATTGCCTCTCCTTTCATCAGTTATCAATCCTTTGTTCCTGAACACAAGAAGAATCAGATTCTGATGCCATCACTGAACTTGATGAGCTCCTGACTCTATTAGTTATCCCCCTGAACTCAATGGTTCAGATTCTCAAATGGTATAAATCAGCATAGCCCATCCCATAATCAAAAAAGCTGACCTAAGGAGATAATCTGGGCAATAAAGTCCTACATGATGAGAGTAACAAAATCAGAATCACAATGTTCTAAAATTTTATGAAAAATCCGTGTCCATAAAACCTGAAGTAAGCGAAGTGGGAATAAATACATTTGGAAAAATTAGTTGTGTTATTCTTAGTTAACGTGGTTTGATGGAACATGATCTGCAGTATTATATATAACATATATAATACTGACAACATATATATAATATGCTGACAAGCATTTAACCTGCTTAAAGATTGTCCATTTTTTTCAATACAGCCATTGTTTATAACTGTGAATAATCTTAAATGTTACTCAGGATGTGTAAATTGTGAATGTTGTGTACTGAGACCCCTGGAACTGTGATGTATGGCACATGAAAATAAACGATACTATTACAGCAGCCTGTCTAGATGGACTTTATCTTCATAAACTGCTGTGTTTGCATAAAAATGGGTTTTGATTCACTGCACACAAAACTGACTTCAGGCTGCCCACTGGCTGGTAGCTTGTAACTACCAGGAGTACAGTTGTAGTAATGTTCACAAAAAGTTGAATGGAGCAGGCTGAGTACAAGATCCTGTCTAGAAGCGACCAAAATGTTGGAGTCACAATAAAGGAACAGTGCCCAAGTCTTAATCCTCTGATGTTGACATGGAGGAATGATGAATTTCCACAGTTGGTGTGCAAAAGTGATGTCCCCAACCACGGCCTTGGCAATCACTCAGACCTCAGAGCAAATTAATGCAGTCTACAGCTGTTCTAAATTTTGCCAAATCCAAAAACATGAGGGAAGAAAAAAAAAAAAAAAAAAAAAGGAAAGCATATATCCCATTTCTGGCAGGATTCTCATTTGCTTGTTCTCCTTCTGGCTCACTGCCATTTGCCTTCCAGTGACTCTTACAACAAGGAGGCATGGAAAACATCTCTCATCTCCACTTCTCCCAGACCTTTCATAGCGCAGTGGTTGGGGGACACATGCAGAAAGGGAGAGACTGGATTTTAGTCTCTGCAGGCTCGGGAAGAAACAGACTTCAGATCTCCCTCTGGAAGCCTCCAGAAAGTGGCTGTTGTGCCCAGGACCATGTTCTGTGGTTTTCAGCTTGGATGGAGGGTGTGGAGCCGCTCAGCCAGCACAAAGTCACCGTGGCACTCACGCGAGTCACAGTCACGTGTTGGGAATCTGTCCCCTCATGTTTATAAACTACAGAGCATATACTACACAATTCAGCTTTGTTGACTACTCTAGAAACACAGTTAATCCAGTGCTGAGTGTTTGTAAAAGACCAACCCTGTGCATGGTGAGGAAATGCTACAAAAATAGAGTTCTGCTCTTTGCAGCTACTTCCAAAAGTGCCATCCTATCAGTGAAAGTGGGAAAGGTCTGCCAAGGTAACACATCCCACACCAGCCAGAGATGGAGATCCACGAGACACAGAATGAACTTTATAAAACACTTTTAATCTTTGGCCTTTAAGCAGCATAGCCAACAACAGGTTCACATCAGGGTAGTGGCATTAGCCAAGACAAGTTTACAAATCCCTCAGTGCGCTTCCATCATCCTGAGCTTGAGATATCTGTCAGTCCATAGCAGATGCTGCTGTTGCCGTGCATGTGTCATGTTACTGAAACCCCTAGATAATGATTACGACCGATTATACAAGATGCCATGTTCCTTAATCATATCACTTACATTTCTGCTGAACGGCAGTGACAAGGTTTTGAAAGGAGAAGATCACAGCTGTCCAACAACAACAACAAAAAAAAAAATCAGATAAAACACACAGTGTTTGCAGACAGAAGATTATGCTAACCTGAAAAGTAGCTTTAGTGCTGTTGATATTTGCACTCTCCCTAACTGAGCTGAACCCTCATTCATCCTCTCTGTTTGGCACCACGTCTGAAATGGAGGTGATTGATGCATGAGCAGGTATATTTCTGATTTTTTTTTAACGTGTGTGTTATTTACAATTTTCTTTTCTCCTAGTGGGCATTTGAGTGTGTATTTACTTTTTTCTATATTTCCCCCCCACTTCCCTCACTGAGATTGCAGGTCTCAGAGTACCAGGCACTGAATACCAGTCCTGAAGCAGACAGCTGGAGTGAGAAAATCCCCTCCTTGCCCTAGAGGTAACCCCAGCTCTAAGCTGAAGACATTCCCCTCCTTCATATGCTGGCTCATTTTGGAGTCTTGCTCGTGCAGAGGCTGCCAACTGTCCTGAATTAAATGCAGTGCATTTTGATATGAGTAAGTGCCTACTAATGACTGAGCAAAACCAGTGTATTCATTTAAGCAAAGAGTTCAAGCAGGGTTCCAGGAACAAGGAGCAGTGTGCCCTGCTAACAAAGCTATCTAGTTCAGTGCACAATCTCAACTATGCAAAAGAAAGGACCTTCTACATTTAAGCAGTTTTAATGCAGTTCTACAGCACTTAGAGTTTTTGGTGGAAAAGTCAGATGTAATTACTGCTCGACACAAAGGGATTTTTTTTTTCCCTAGCTCTGCTGACGTTCTATTTTAAATAATTAAAAGTATAATTTAAAACTTAAATTGATCATTTCAATAGACCTGATCCTGTCCTCAGAGGGAGCCTGTTGTGTCATAGTTAAACTGTTGATCAGCCCAGTGTCACTGATTCTCCTTCATCAGAACATGTACCATCAGATCTATAATTCTTTTTCGCTTATGATGGCAGAGCTCCAACATGGGTCTAGTTTGACCCAGGTTAAGCAGATTTAGCTAAATGCATAAATTGTTCACATTCTGTCATGTGAAAGATACAGGCCTTGAGCCAATGTGGGGAATAGATAGCTCACCCAATGAAGAAAGTAATGTGTTTGCTAATTTTCACACATCTGGACATTACTCTCTTTGACTCCTCATTGTCCAAAGGAGTTATAAGGTCTAAAACAAGGTCTGATTTTTATAAGAGCTTAGATGACTGTGTGCTCTGACGTTAACATTCCTGGGAAGTAAATTTTCAGGCTGTACAACTCTCTGAGTTTTCCATCCGCTTTTGGTTTTCCTGGCCCATTTCCACCAATAAAATCACATGACAAGTAAACCCATAAGCCAACAAGTAAGTCAAAAGATTTTCATGGTATAAATCACAGACCTAGCAGGATGTCAATGTCCTGCAGAGCAGGTCCATTCCACTGGATTTCTTGCACCATAACATGGAATCTGTGTGTTTTCAGTGCATTCTTTTGGTGGAATTGTGCCATCAGAGATGTCCTCCAACACCTGTACTACATTTTCACAGTAATTTTCATGAATGTAAAAGGAAATGATATTTATCCACATGGCATAACTTCCAGAAAACAATACTGAGCCATGAAAGCATCATTTATTTGTGCTTCAAACTACAATTTAAAACTATTAAATTGTAGTTTTAAAACTATTATATCTTATACTAATAGTTTGATGAGTTTCATTCTCCAGGATTTTTGTTCTATAGAGGTTACTAAGGAAACTTCACCAAATGTCCAAGTCATAATGTAAACATCTATAATAAATCTGTGTTTAACCTGTGATAATGATTGAACTTGATGATCTTAGAGGTCTTTTCCAACCCCAAGAATTCTATGATTCTATAAGCATTAAAACATTCTGTCTCAAAAACAATGTTCCACAGGATGAAATTTGCTCCTTTCCCCTCATCTCTGGATACTGAGCTTCACTAAAAATCAGGAATATGTATCTAAATTAAGATACATAACCCTATAATTGCTGTTAAGGAGGTGAGTTAAACCCTTCTAAATAAGGGAAGCTGCTTGCCTATGGTTTTCCTAAACCCCCTAAGATGACATCTACAGCCCATATGTGACCACATGTGGTATAAATAAAATGGAAGTTTAAAAGAGAAAAGAGATAAACATATAATTAAAACCAGCATAGCAAACACTCGTGCTCATTCATTTTAATGACTGCATGCTCCAGTTTACAGAGCAGTTGCAGACCCAGGCCATAATAGCTGGGTTGACCACATGCCATAAAATACATCAGTGTAGGCTGGGTCCAAATTATCCAACACTTGTAATAAATCCATCCCATTAACTGGATAAATATGCACAAGCAACAACTCTGGAGATAATGCTGGGAAGTGGCCTGTTGTTATTTAGCAGCAATGCCAGCTTGCAGGACCTGATACATAGCAATGCTATTGCCTTTTATTATGAAACAAACAAACAAAAAAGATCAATTTAGATTTTAAGATCTCATAACTATGTCTCTCCTTCCGTTATCTGTAACTTGAACTGAAAAAAGAGATTGTGGCCTTGAAAGCTTCAGTTCTGATTAATTTTTTGTAAGCCTAATAAAAGGCATCAGTCATACCATGTATTTGTGAAAATGAAATCTTCATATATTGAAGGTCAATTTTAGTTGAACTAATATAATCAGTAAAAGTCAAGGTTCCTTTACCATTAAAATTGTCCATGCTCTGAGTCTCTGATATTCTATGCTTAACCTTGAATCATGCTGTGTGTGTTGTATGCGGGGAGGATGGTGAATTCAAGTTATACTATAATGACTGAGTCATCCTGGCCTTGATTTTCAGCTGGGCAAAGCAGATATCCAACAAACAGAAGACTTCTTTAAAATTATTTTGAAATTAATACACCCTTGAAGAATTTCCTCTCACCTCAGAATAAGCAGCAGGTCACCCAAAGTCTACAAGCAGCTCTTTGCTACAGTTTTATGAAATATTTAATATCACTCCTGAATATATTTCTGGAAGTTGAAAGATGGTTACATGGAACTAGAGCAAGTATTGATATTGAGAAATGCTTTGAGGTTTGCACAGAAGAAATCACACAATAATCCTAACAGGAAGGTGTAGCCAGGTGGGAGTTGGTCTCATCTCCCAAGTAAGAACTGACAGGACAAGAGGAAATGGTCTCAAGTAGCACCAGGGGAGGTTTCGGTTGGATATTGGGAAAATTTCTTCCCTGAAAGAGTTAAGCATTGGAATGGGCTGCCCAGGGAAGTGGTGGGATCACCATCCCTGGAAGCATTTGATTGGTTCCAAAACTTTTCCCTTTACCTCTTCCCTTTTCAGTACAACCATAAAATAGGAACCTGATAATTTGCACTGAGGAATGAAAAGGCAAATCAGTGTGATCCTGCCAGCCCCAGATCAGGACAGGGTCAGGCTGGGTGTGAAGGACATTGACCTGAGAGCACTGGCAGGGCAGAGAGCATCACAAGCACGAGTGCCGCCTGATTTTTAAAACAGAGCTCTAATTAAAGAACACATTCAAATCAGTTGGCTCAGAGATGTGCTAAAAGCATCACACACAAAACTGGCAAAAGTGAGAAGCAGGGCAGGTTTTCAGCAGTGCCACACTGCTCACTCCAGTGGAATGAATTCTGATTTTGATCTGTGTAAATGGGATTAGACCAAGGCCTGAGTCTTATCTCTCCAGAACTGGATATATGGAGATGACATAAAAATATCTATTTTTGGTTCTGAAAGCAGTCCTGCATCAAGAGAGAGTTTGAAGGATTTATGTGCTGAAAAACCTAGAGAAAAGCTGTACAATGGGAAGTGAAAACTAAATATATGGATGTACAGGATGAAGGGATCATTCTATTAATGATGGCTCTGTTATAGCAAAAATAATTTTTAACCTGTGGATTCCTTAATTTGTTTTTTTCTTTCCCAAAAGCTATTTCTGTTCCTTCTGAGTAAATGATTAACTAGAAGCAAAGGACATATTGATTTTAATACTGATTATCCACTTCTAAATTTTAACTTTCTTTTCAAAGTGTCAAGTTTAATGGCAGGTTAGAAGAATACTTAATTATGAACCCCAAGCCAGCAAAGACAAGTTTCTGATGCAGAACTGAGAGTTAATCAGAAAAAAACTCTTTGAAAATCTTTTTCAGACCAGCTCAAACTTATCATTATTATTATTTTTTCCCCAGGATATCTGCACTGAAGAAGAGGCAGTGTCAGCAGTCTATAAATAGCTCAGGACAGTATAAACTTTTGAACTGTGAAATCTGGGGGATGTAATCTTCCTGCTAAACAGAGGCTTACAGCAGATATTTAATGCTCTGATAGGAGCGTCGCCAGTGTTTGAGCTATGAGAGAAAGGGAAATTCTGAATTATTGCTAGCACTGTGCACTGGTGTGATAGCTCAGGTTGGTTTGGAATCCCTTGTCCCAGCTGAACAAGTTTGCTTTTCTGTGTGCAAATTTGTGCATAAACATACTGCAGCCAAACAACAGCATACCCTGCCTTTGGATCTAGAACAATTAATTTAGCAGACATTTAAATACTATAACACACTCTTTAAGCAATGGATTTGTTTGAAGAAACAGCCTGTATTGCTGTTTCCATCACTTTTTTGTGGAGCAGTGCTGATTTTCAGAGTTTGTCCAGTGGGAAGTAGCACTGGTAAAATCTCACAGCAATTTCCCTGGTGCTGTTGAGCTCCTGCCTGTCACCCTTGGAGCAGATGCAGGACAGTGCCACCTTTTACACAAGAGGAGACTGAAAAGCAAAACCCTTCCCAATGTGAATATCATGCTATAAATGAACGTCCTTAATTCCACAGAGGAGTTATTCTGCATGGAGAAGCTGCTTTTCAATCACATGGGGGCACTTTGTGGGAAGGGGCAGTGACCCCCACACTGGGGTTTGGGTGTGTAAAAAATGAAAAGGCATGTGTAATGCCTTTTTTTTTTCCCCCTCTGGTAGAACCTGTGTGTTTTTAGAGAGAAATGTTTTTTTTTTTCAAGCATCCACCAAAGGCATGAACTGGACTATAAACACATAGACCTCTTGACTCCAGGAGCTGGGAGTCTCCACACCAAGATGATGCAGTATGGTGGGACCAAAAGCAATTGGGAACACCCCTTCCTGCTCCCACAGCTGCCATGTGGGTGGGATTGCAAGTTTTTAGCTGTGACCCCACCCTGGCTGACCATAAAGGAGGTGAAATGAGTGCCCGGAAGGTTTGGCTGCTGGAGGAGGGATTGTGGTGTTCCCTCATGAGCGTGGAGATCTTGGGGCTGTTCAATGTTCCCAGAGGTCTCCAAAAGGAGGAACTATGAGGAGTTCAGAGCAGCCCTTCCTGCAAGGCCTGGTTCCCTCCATGGAGAGGTGCATCAAACGTGAGTAAACCAGAGTCTACAAAGACTTTTTGTTCCTCTTGGTTGTGTGAGGGGCTGAATGTGCCAGGCTGAGGGTGCTGAGTGCTTTCCCAAAGCCAGCAGCAGCTCTGGATGCTCCTACCCTTGAGATCCTCATTTTTGGTTGTGCAAAGTGCTTTAGTGAGCACTGGTGGGGGGTTAAAGCTGGCACCCAGCTGTTGGGGATGGGGTTTTTGGTGGCCGTGGTGGGGCAGAGATAACAACCTCTGTGTTTTGAAAGTGAACATTTATTTGTCCTCTCGCCCAAGTCTTTGGGTTGTGTTTTCTGCTTGGCCTGGTGTTGTGGCCGTGGTGGTGTCTGTGGTGGCCCTGTGGCACTGGGCAGTGTGGCTTACCCTGGCAGGAAGGATATCTGCCACCCACACAGCTTGTGGGCTATTGTGTTCATAAGTGATTCAGGAAAAGGTTTTTTTGGGGAAGATGATCAAGTTCTCCCTTTGCCTTTGTAGACTGAAGCTTTGTGGTGAAGGGCAGAGTGAGTAAGGCCCTCCCCTCGTTAGTGGGCCAGGCAGGGATTTTGGTTGGGTACAACTGTGTCCTTTTGGTGTCCTGGGTTTTCTTGGTGGGCTACAAGTAGAAAACAAGGCAGATGTGACACAATCATGCCTAAACTTCAGCTTTGGAAGTCAGTAATGGCTCTGCAGACTTCTGAAATGTGGCCCTAAGAAGGGCTGATCTCCCCAGTGAATTTGCCCTGCAAATTGCCAGAGACAGGGTTTCACTTACTTTCCTTCTGTAGCTGTATTGATTTTTTTTGCCATCTTTCTTTTTTAAACCTGAAGGAAAAATTCAAATAAAACCTAATGACGTCTCTCTCTATTTCTGAACAGTTTTGGAAATTGCGGAGCAATCAATATTAAGTACACTTTACACCAATTTAGAGCCCTATTCTGTTCAGACATGTGCTTTATAGAGCTCTGATTTTTGAGTAATTTAGGCTGAAAAGTAGGGTAATGCGGATTTTCTAATTAGCTTGTGTTAAGTCAGTGTTCTTCCACCTGAATATTTTTAATAGCTTGGTTTTTAAAAGCATGTGTGTGTATATCTAAAGTAGGCAAATAAAAAGGAAGATAATCTTTTCAGAAGGATGAAAGACAAGTGGATTAATGCAGAGTTTGAGATTTTGTGAGAAATTCAGGCACACAGGCTGCTGCTGCAAGGAGAGCTTCTACTTGTGAAACTGTCACTTCTTAATTAAGTTAATGTCTATGGTGCTCTGAAAATGTAAAGCAGTATGTAAGTGCTAAGTATTATTATTAATGATGCCAATTTTGACAGGTTTACTGGAATAGGCTTTACAGTACAATATAAGCTAATGTTCTAATGCTTTACTCATTTACAGTGAAACTGTTAAAAATAAGAAAGTGGGAATAGAAGGCCAGCAAAGGCCAGCAGACTAGATGGAGCCCCTCATTTGGTCTTCTCCCCAAGTGCTGCCTGGGAATGAGGTCAAAGATAACGTGGGGCTGTCTCTCCATCTTGTAAAACTCTTGGGGGACAACTCAGGTGTGTGATGATGGCCTGCATGAGATTATGGTGGCTTCCAGCTGTCCTTTTAGGATGTGTGCTGGCCCTTGGAAGCTGTAACACAGAGTGCTGTGTCCATATGGCCTGTGTGTCCTGCCTGTCACCTAAACACTCATTCCTGTCACAGGCTGCAAAAGGGGAATGGAGGAAGGTGTCAGCCCTGTGTTCCCTAAGTCTGCTTGCTCCTCTAAGGGAAATCCCCACTGGCCAATTAATTTGGTTTGTGGCCCCTGCCTCCCTTGCCCCAAGCTGCAGAAGGAAACAGTTCTGGTGTTGGTTGTGTTGGGATTAGAGGCTGAATAGGTCCAGAGAGCTTGTCAGTAATATATATATATATATTATATATATTTATAAAAGCACATATTAAAAGAAGTGACTAAATTACCCTTCACACTGTATGGAGTTTGCATGTCATTTGGATGTGGAAGCACAGCTGCACATGGTATCTGACCCAGTAAATGGAATAGTTTCCTAAATATCTTTGGTGCATTTCCTTTCATGCTTTTTCTCTGAGCAAAGCTATGAAATCTGCCCTGTAAAATGGACAGCCTAATCTTCAGATGTTTTAGATGCTCTTTAATTTTTTTCATTGCCAGGCTCAGTTCTCTCCTGTATTTAATGGCTTCCAAGTGAAGAAAACATTCAAGTTATGTAGGAGTTGTATACTTATTCATCCAGGTCATATAGAAATTGGAACTCCAGGGTTTTCCTGCAGGTGTGTCTTTCTGTGTGTTGCCATTCAACCTTACAGTAGTTTCCCCACAAGTCCAGTATAATGGATGTCCTATTAGGGTGGTCTGCTTGGCTTAATTGCTGCAGGAGAAATCAGTGGATTCTCTTGCAGTTGGGCTGAGTTCTGCTAATATGTCAAGAGTGCATGTGCACACACACCTGCACTCAACAGTTCCAGCCATATGAGACCAGCACTCCAGTGCCTGATTAAATTCATTTACTGCCTGGCAGACATTCCACCTTTTAGTGCCATGTGGATCCTGGTTGTGCTGGAAGAACTTCAGGGCCAGTTGTTTTGTTGTGTGTTAGAGGCTGAATTGTTGTGTCCTCATTTAATATGAACTTTGGTATTGTGCTGCATTAGTCAGTGCAGGCAGTATTGGAAGAGGGATGAAATGGTTACTTTGGGGGCCTGAGACATTATTTATTCAAAATGGACTCTAATAAAACTATTTTCTTGCCTCTTGCTATGTCATCAGTTACTTTAGTGTTGGACTTGACCAAAGGCTGCTGGAAACTAGCCAGGACTGTCCTCAATGCATCCAGAAAAGTGAGAAGTTGTATTTTTTGTTTAAATGTTGGTCATTGATGAAGTGTTACGAGAATATTGCACTCTTTGCAAGATGGATCAGTGATCTGAGTAGGAATGAGTGTATAGAATCAATGCTTTGATCTGTCCTCTGCAGGCAGGTAACCAGAAATGCCTTGGGTGGAAAGGTCTATCAGTTCACTCCATTTTCTTCCCATCAACCACCTGTCAGGTGTTAATCACTGGCTAAAGTAGTCTTGAAATCTTCTGGGGGCAGCTTTGAACTGCTGCTGCTTGGGCCACAAAAAAGAGTTTCTGCCTTGGCCTCTTGGAGCTGGCTCAACTCTTGATACCCTGGTGTCTCCCTGAGCAAGTTGGTTTCCTAATCACAGAATTGCAGTGCTGGGGTTTGCAAACTAAGTAGGTTCACACTATCCATACTCTGTAGACCATTCCCCATGCAGAAAAGAAAGCAAAGCAACACAACAGAAATAAAAGAAAAGGCTCCAGCAATTTCTGCCTTTTTAATACCGAAGGAGAAGTTTAAAAATCTAGGGTCGATGACTGGATGTTGATCCTGGAATTACATGAAATATCAGTTGTATTGAGATCCAAGTCTTTTCAGACACAACCTTAAAAATTATAACCTTAAAAATATAACAAGGGCAAGCTTCTTGCCCTTTTCTAAAGTGCAGTAATAGGCGGTAATTCTAAAGCTGGTGTATGGGTATCTGCTTTGGATGCTCTAGTTACAGAATACGGTGCAGGTAGTACATCAACCCTGTCATGAAAGCACAATAGTCAGAATAGAGTCCTTAAGGCATCACTGTCTATTATAAATCAGTTAGAATAATTCATGCTATAGATTTCCCAATGCTGCAAAGCCTCTTATTCAGCAGTGTATAAACATATATCACATCTTATAGATTTTTCCCCCCCTTTCTTGGCATGAAACAGACTTAAAAGAATTCTGCAAGAGAACAATGCACTGTACAGACAATTCCCTAAAAAGTTTCATAAATAAGAGGTGGAATGGAAAGATATTATTTATCTCCAGGATCCTTTTAACAGCTCCAGTCACACCTTTGTTATTAAGTTTGGAGCACGTTGTGTAGGAGCCAACAGTAAAGCCTGTGTGTGGAGCATACAGGGGCTGTGTCTGGAATCAGGCTGAAAATGCAAATAGGACTTTCTTTTCTGGTTTGGTTTCTCAACACAAGTTAGAGCAGCTTGCACCAACTGGTAAAGGCTGCAAAGGGCCATTTTGCCAGCTGGGAGGTGCAAGGGTGTAATAATGCTGCTGGCTCCTTGCCTGTGCAAGCCACAGGGAGGAGAGTGGCAGAGAAGCCAATGTATGTCTCAGTGCCACAAACCAGGCTTAAAGACAGCTTGTACCACTTGGGAGTGGGGCATTATGGATCTGAAGTATCTAAAGGCCTGCCACGAAATATTTATGCTGCAACTTCCCATATTCTTCATATCACTTACAAATCCCTAACATTTCCAGAATCCCCCATTAAACTGCACTGATTTAAGTCATGAAGCACTGGCTGATGCACGGTTCTCTGGGTTCTGACAAACAGCCTCGGGAATGAAGGAGTTAACTGACCATCATCAATTACAGCATCAGAGGGGGTGATTAGGACTGAAATTGCAGGGAGGTTTTTAATTTAGCAGAGTAGAGGAGACTCCCCCAGCTTAGCCAAGCTCATCAGATCATGCACGTCTTCCCGCTTCATCCGCTTACCACGCGCTGCCACTCAGGGCTATTGTGCATGGAGAGGGCACTGAGCAGGCTCCAGCATATTATATTATTCCCTTGTCCAGAAATCCACCTGAGGCTCCCTGACACTCTGCCTGCCACACAAGTGCCTAGTGTGCAAAATTCTCAAAGACCCCAGCTCGGGAATCAAGCAGAAAATTATGTGAAGGGAAAAAAAAAAAAGGCAAAGTTTAAAGCTTAACATGACCTAATTTGTCTGATTTTTGAAATTTTTTGAAGTAGGTAGGACTGCTTCTAGGACTAAAGATGCATTTAGGCTTATGTGTTGGGATCAGGGATTAATCTGTTGAATTGGTGTTTTGCCTGGCTCTGTGTGTATTGAACATGACGAGTGTTATAAATAAAGTGTATGGAATGCAATGTATATTAAAGTGTATGGAATGCAATGTATAGACTGCTTTAAATTTTCTGCTCTGTTTTCCTGGTAAAATTGGTTACCTGGGATGCTTTGGTCATTGCCTTGGGCAAAGGTGCAGCAGGCTTCATGCCTGTAGAGTCACAGGAGGGAAGGGAAAGGGCCTGTAGCCCTGATAGGAAGTTTTTTGGGGAGTTGTAGTCACAGACTGCTGGTGGCATGAACCTCCTCTGCCTGCTGTGACCCTCTTGTCTCCCTGGGGCTGCTCTGTTCCCAGGACTGGGGGTCCTGGCTCCAGCCTGGGACTGTCTTGGCACATGCTGCTTGTCAGCGCTGTGAAACGCAGGGGAAAAATGTCCTTGACATGTACCCAGCCCCATGGTTTTCATCTACTCTTTGTATTTCTGGTTTCTACTGCTACTACTGTTTTCTTTGAGCATTTTGCCTCTGGATTTGAAAAAATTGGGGACTTTGTGGGACAGACTTCAAGTGGGCACTGTTTTATAGAGTCAGACTTCATGTTCCTCACATGGCTGGGGAAAGGAGGACAGCAGTAATCCAGATAGAAAATGTTCAGGATGGGCCTGACTCAAAATTCAAAGGTAGCTGGGATTTGCTGATGTAAAGATAAATTTTTAGCTGCTTTTACATTCTGAAGTCTTGAAACAAACCCCCTCTTCTAGAAGGAACTTGAGAATAACAAGAATTGAGGTCAGGGAGATGCTGGTGCAGCGATAGCGGTGTGGAAGCAGTGGGAAGCAGCAGCCCTGTGTGCTCCTTCCCTTGGGTTTTGTTGCTTGTAATGTTGCAGAGCCCCTGCCACTGAGGCTGGGTTTTCTATATGATCATGTAATTAAAGATTGACTCATAGTGTGCAGGCATATGGAGGCTAAAACAGTTGCCCGTGAAGCGCTCGGCAGCATTTTGTGTGGTGTTTGACAAACCATTTTTATTTTGATTTTTGTTAATATGGCACTTTGTGCAATCACGGAGACACTTAGCATAGAACATCAGTCACCTGTGTAATCCTAATGAACTCATGTAAATGGAAATAAGGGGCTTCTGAAGACTATTAACAATGAGGTGCCATGATGCTGGAGGAGACTTGGCAGCCCTCTCAGCCCACCCCTGATTTTGAAATGTGAGAGCATAGCTTTCCCCACTGCTGAGGAAGAATAATCAGACCTAGTCCTTGAAATGGTCTGAAGTGAAGAAATGGATATTTTAACTCCAGGGTTATCATCCTTACTCAAGCAAATTCCCATTGATTTCAGAGGAGTTCTGCCTGAACACAGAGAAGTGCAGGGCATGAGTAAGCCTTGGTGTGACCT
Source organism: Ammospiza nelsoni (assembly GCF_027579445.1). Taxonomy (NCBI): domain Eukaryota; kingdom Metazoa; phylum Chordata; class Aves; order Passeriformes; family Passerellidae; genus Ammospiza; species Ammospiza nelsoni. Next base: position 4,643,061 of record NC_080646.1, on the reverse strand, counting down.
GCTTCTGTTGTGTTTCTCCTCCAGCCCTCAGTGGTTGTGAATTGTTGTGTTATTAATACAATAATTTGGATATATTGATCACTGTCAGTTCCCCTTGTGTGGTGAAATCTACATTATTCATACAAGGCAGCTGGAAAGGAAAATCTGCCTCCCCAATCTGAGAGCAGCTTGTGGGGCCACAGTTGTTTGCTTTGGGTGTGCTCTGAGCAGTGTCTCTGAATTGTTGTGTCCTTTGCAGTGCTCTTTGCAAAGGTGGGAAGCAGATCCTTGCTCAGGCAGGTAGAATTTAGGGCTATTCAAGCTTTTTGCCCAGGACTGAGTGATCCCCTCTGCATGTGGGGAATTTTATAGCTAGAGGATGTAGAAGTGTTTTCTATGTTGGAAGTAAAGCCTGAATTTTCTGGGAATTGCTACAAAACAGGCTTAATGCAAAAAGGGTTTGAAAGTTGTTAAAGGGCCTGAAGTGGAAATTAGAGGTGTGAAGTGTTTTCTGGAGACTTCGGCCATTTCTTCTTTCCTCTGGCATTTAAGTTACATTTTGTAAGAAGACACAACTGCTTTATACCATTGGACACCTTGTGGGTCCTCTGCACTCCCTAATGCCCACAGGAGGTTTTGCAGACCCCCCAACACAGAAGCCACAACGTTTCTGGGACTCACCAAGGAGCCTCAGCGAGCGAATCTTTGACAGGTCCATGCCCAAAGTTGCTGCTGGCTGTTTTTCAGCTGTCTGCTTTTATTGCAGTCTGCCTTGCTGCCCTGAGAGCTACTGCATGTCACAGCCCTGGTGTGATGTGTGCACCAGCTGCTTGTCCAGACCTGTCACATTTTGTGGGTTTTTTTTTTTTTGGGGTTGCAACTATTTCTGTGCTGCTGTCGAGTAGGAGAGAGTTGCACCCTGGGCTAAAGCCAGCAGGGACCTCTGTGTGCAGGTTGATGTTGTGTATTTGGGGAAAGCTCCTTGGGCACCAATATTTCTGCAGAGGGACAAGGAGGAAAGAAGCCACAATGTCCCCAAAACCACACTCAAAAGGGTGTTTCTGTAAGGGCAGCCTCCCAGAGATTGCTCCCTACAGAGCCTTAATGTACAATGAAAAGTAGGACTCTAACCCTGGGAGCAGGCGCATCTTCTCATGCTGTTTAATGTCAGTGATGCTCAGGCTGTGATAGCAATTATTATTATTATTAATCCTAAAATAGATTATAAAAGGAAAAAAAAATGAAGCTGCTGTCTGAAAATTCAAGTAATTGTGGCAGAAAGTCAAGCTGCTGTAGTTCTTCAGTTTGAGAGTGGGTCAAATCAAAGGAAAGAAATTCTGTGAGCCTGTTTGGGATCCTAGTCTGAGCCCTGCTGAATTCAGGGACACTGTTAGAAAGATTTGCAGGACGGGGACCTAATGAATATTTTTGTGTTGTTGGAAAGGATTTTTGCATCTTAGTTTGCCAAATTGATTAATACATGCATTTTCTAGTACCAGCATATTAAGCATCCTATACATTTTTCATCTTTTCTAATTTATCTTATTAGGAAAAATGGGCAAATAACAAATATTTAAATATATAATGGTATACTTTAATATAAGCTGTATGCTGCCTTCAATAATGAATGTTGTTGACTACAGTAATTAAGTATGATTCCAGCTCCAGTTATTTACTGGAATTGGGTTCATCTAAAACTGCAGGCAGTTTTCTGTTTCCCATATAAACAGTAATTGTCTAAATATTTGTTAAAATATTATTTAAGTCTAAAATCAGGATTGCAAGTGGATTTCAATAATCTAGTTAATTTACTTTAATTTTGGAATTCTGTCTCTGCATGGGAAGAGAAATATGAAAAGTAATTTCATCTCTGTATAGTTGATTTAATTGTATGTACTTTTGATGGATTAAGTTTCCAGATAATTGTGGAAAATGCAACAACATTATAAAAAAAGAAGGTTTAAAATAAAACAATTGCTGACTGCTTTGCATGCTATTTTAAAAAAATGTTTAACATTATTAATTTTACAATGGTAATTTATAAATATTCGTTACATCTTCCCACTAAGCTCCCCCAAATAGATGATTTTAATCATACTTATTGATATTATCTACCTAATTATTTTTCATTATGCAAATATGTCTCAATTGCTGTGTAATAATGTGATGGAAACAGTTTTCAATGCTTTAAAACACTTGCTTAACTAAATGCAGGAGACAATGGAAAACTGGTGTGAAAACCAGAAAAAATTTGGCAGAGATTTTTTTTTAATAGCAACAGTGTTTTTATATCTTTAATATTTTATATTTTGAAATCACCTGAAAATTCAGTAACCTATGTAAACGTGAATGAGCAGTTGTGTCAGTTTAAGCTTTTAAAATCACGATCTTTATTGATGCTACTTTCTATCCTTAGTTAAAAATGACACTCGATTAAAATCCAACAGATTTCTAGTAAGTGACAGGTTTTGTTACTTTGTATATTTACAAAAATTGTAAATATCCAGCGTCTAATTCACATACATTTCTTAAAACATTGAGGGTGTCTTTTCCCAGGGAGAAGTGATATCCAGGGTAAGAAGAGTCCGACAAGTTTATTTGGAAGTATAATTGACAGAGCATATTAAAAAAAAATGGATATTCAAAAATAGACTTCATTTTAAGGATTCCTCTGCATGGAATTTAAAGATTTTCAGGAGAAATATAATTTAAGGGGTTGCTCAGGACAAAATTACAGCATTAGATCTAAGTTTTCTGACTTTTCAGGGTAACTGTATGATTGTGAGTTTAAATACTGTAGGCAGTGCTTTCTTTTGTCAGAACAAATTATTATGATTTCTAGCACTTGGTAACTTGCAATTTGTACTTGTTTTTTTTTTTTGGTGTAGATAGTTAAATAAGCAAATAAAACAGCTTTGGTTTTTTGTGTATACAGATTGTAATGAATTCAGTGGCATTTTAGTTTTAAAACAAAGTAAATGGTTATTACTCTTGGTGAAAAAAGCCCAGGATTTTCTGAAATAATTTATTTGATATATATTCATAATGCATTTTTCTTATAAAAGGTTGCTTTAGTGCTTTATTGTTTTGTTAAAGAAATGTATACATTTATGTAAAACCCTCCACATGAAAGTGTTGCTTCAGCCTTTATTGGCGCATCACAGTCTGCAGCTACAATTTCAGCCCTAAGCTTAACTTTTTTTTTTTTTCTGCAAAGTATGTGGTTTTCCTTAAACCTGTAATTAGTATAATTAATAATTATTCCCTAATTGAAACGCAGGTTAACAAACTTCCATATGTAAAAAGTAAAGGGGGGAAAAATGTCATTCATTCACACTGGGCTTTATAAGCCTATAAAACTCTTCAAAGGACTTCAAGATATCAAGCAATCTTTTATTCAGCTAAACCTACCCCCCACCTTCCCTCTTACACACACTTAAATACGCAGTATGCTCACAGCTTGGAAAAAAGCAAGAAAAGCCTTAATGGATCACTGATTTTAAGCAAAGAGGTAGGTATGTATTCCCTATAAATGGTTTCCAAACCATTTTGGTGTTAGTATTAATAATTTTCATCAAATGCAAACAAGCGTCTGGGCGCTATAGAAAGCGAAGCTTTCAGCTGTGCACTTATTAACACAGCTTTTATTTCCAGCTCCAAACATCTAAAACAATTACACTGGAGCAACTGTGTAATTTGCTCCTTTCTTTGCTACACAGGTAAAGCCTTTTAGGCAGGGACTAATAAAGATTTAGGGGTAAAGTGGGGAGTTGAGGTCCGAATTTTGTCCGTCTTTACGCCCGTGAGTAATTAAAGTGAAAATGAATAGACTGAGACAAATAACATCAGGAGAGGAATTCACATGTGCAGAGGTTGCAGTGCCCAGTTCCAGTTAGATACTTTACAACTGATGTAATAAATCAAAGAACAGAATAATTATTTCCCAATTTGCCGTGACATAGATATCTTGTCATCACCCTGGTTATATGTACCTTTAAGAAGTGGTGAATGCTAAAAATCTATTTAGCCACATCAGTGAAACAGAGCTAACACAGCAGGAAATATTCCTTTGCCTTTTTTTTTTAATACAAAATTACTTGTCAAGATATTTGCTCATATTAGAAACCAAATATTTTCTATGTGGAACTGAGGATCAGAATTTTGTACCTGGGACATGGCTATTTGTTTTTAGGTATTAACTTATTTAAATAATTCAAAATATTTTGCTCTTGGGGATATTTTATGTTCCTAGAAAAAACACTAGAAAAGTCCTATATTTAGTTATGTGCTTTGTGAGCTGAAATGTTTATTTGCAGTTTAAAAATAGATTATCTTAAAATTTGCACAAAATATTTGTTATTTAGATTGCAGAAGTCTGAAGCGCAGGTATAGACACACTCAATGCGTGCTTTTTCTCCAGGCATTTGGAACTGATGGAGTTATTCGTTCAGAAATATTTCTTCAGTCATTTTTCTCTGCATTTAAGAACACAACACTGAGCTAAAATATAACATTCTGGTAAACTAAACACTAAAGTGTTCCCTTAATATCAAACTTTAATTTTAAAGTAGTAACAAGTCACGGAGAAATTGCTGCTGTGAGGTCCAGCGGCGGGCACTGAAATATTATAAGCTCTCATAATGCTGCCTTTCAAAATCAGTTATCTGTAGTTATCTTAAAATTTGAGTGCTTTCCAGAAGACTAGATTTAAAGTTTCTCAGGAGAATATACTGTTTCAATCAGATAGTTTTACAGAGTGCATGTTAAAAAAATCCTTACAATTCCCTGTTATCTTTGTCCTTTTTTAAATGGGGGAGAGAATGCAGAGGATAATGACTTATGCTTGAATGCAGTTCAATGTATTTGTGTTTTATTGATAAAAATGCACATCTATATGTATAAAAACAGGCTGAGGTATGTGTTTATTTGTTATTAAGTTAAAAAAAGCTCTTACAGTTCCCTCACCAAGATTTAGCAAGTTTGTCCTACTTGCACATTACTGATAAATATCAAATCCAGCTCAAATAATAATCAAATTCTCAGGGTGACTGAAACAGCATCTTTTCCTGACTTAATCTGCCTAAACAGGTACAGATGTATTAAAAAAAAAAAAAATCTAAAACCTTGCTGTCCCTTCAGCTTCCCTGCTGACGCCTGTCACTTCTAAAAACAATTTTTAAGCTGGGGTTGGGAAGACAGGGAGAGTAAAAGCTCTTTTCAATTACAGATGATCAGTGAGAACTGTGACATGATGGTCAAGCTTCTCTTAACTCTTAAGGGTGTCCTTCATAGTTCAAAAATATCTTCAAACACTCAAATGTGTTTGAGATGTGCACTGGTGGTAGGGGGGAGTCATATCTCTGCTGGTATTGAAGTTTTCTGGAGTTGCTAACAGGTGATACCCATTTCTATAGCTGAATCCTCACACTGCATTCCAAACTGGGGAGCAAAATATAGATTTATTGCATCTACAGGATCCTGCTGCAGTGTCCTCATAGATAGCAACAGTTTCTATTTTTATTTCTTGATCTTACTGCAGAAGTTTGTAGTGTGTGTTTGTTACGAACTCCAAACTTATTTCACAGAATGGCAAATATCTAATAGCTAGAAAATTGGTAGTATGGTCTAGTCATGGCACTTAGAGATGTGTGTTCTCTAAAAATCAATACAATAAACTGGCTTGTTCATTATCTGGCTAGTAAAGTGTTCTGTCTCAATAGGATTTCATTTACACTGGCTAGGTCACCCAGGAGAGAAACAGATCTCTTAGTTAGCTACTACATTTTGCTTTGATTCTTAATTTGTGAGTAATTACAAATTACAAAGTATGCTTAACTATTAGTTTTCTCATATGAAAATAGCACAAATGCATTTGAATGCATCTCTTGCATAGATTTTTTTTCTCACCTAAGTTGTAAAGATGTTTTTCATTTAAGGATAAAAGTTTAATCTGTTACTTATAATTTGTCGATGGAAATATTCAAACAGTGACAAAATCTCTGAATATCCAGAATGAGGCTTTTTTTTTCTCCTTCTGGTTCAGTTTCCCTAATTTCTTTTATGGAGTAATTTTAATAGACTAGGTCAGTCTGACAAAACTATTTTGCAGAGTAAATTAACTATATTTTTGTGGCAGTACAGAGATCTCAAAAAGGGCTGAATCTTCCAGCATTTTTCCTTGTAAGGAAAGTAAGGTCATTTATGTGTGAATTTGCTCTTGTGCCAGAGTTGGAATGCGTAGGTAGGATACATATGCACATATTTCAAGTACTGGAAAATAAATCAATGCAAAATAGCAATTATTTAAGGTAGGGCATAGTCTTGACATATATCTAGGAAACATTTAGCATCTGTGGGCATTATCATAGCAAGACAGTAATATTGGAAATTAGCTTGGGTTAATTTCACTTGTAAGCTGATTTTTTGAGTGTAAAAGACAAGGTTTGAGCCCTAAACTTGTATTTTCCAGTTTGCACTGCCAAATCTTAACCTTGTGCAGACAAAACGCTTCTGCTTTACTTGGCAAAACACTTATTTCTGCAAGAGAAAGATGCAGCCTACATCAAAAACATTCTGATTGCTCGACAGCTTTCAGCACTTAACACATCTCTAAGCATGTACTGGAAAACTACTTGGGAGGAGATGTATGTGCATGTATCTTACCCCAAAACACTCTAGAAACTGATTAATCTGTTTTGTTAATCAAAGATTTCATCTTCACATTACAGCACAGCCAGATTAGCAAAGATGTGATGGTGGGACATGGGATAATTTGCTAAGTAAAGTCAAAATTAATGGCAAATAAAATCAGTTTCCCTTTGTGGTTATTTCCAGCCAGCTGCATCCAAATATAAAAGAACTATCAAAGGGAGTAAAATAATCAGCCCATTAATTATTAACTCAGAACAACTTCAGAAAGCACTTCTTAAACCTCCATTGACATCATCCTGACAGGCTCCTAATCTCAGAAAGTTGTTGGTAAGAGTTGCATTAGGCTCAGCATGCCACCAATTCTGACTGGAACAACTGCAACTCGAGATGTGCTGCAGCAGAGATAGGAACACATGGGACAAGCTGCAGTCCCTTAAGACATCTGTGAGTAACATTTACAGCACAACATGCTGTAGAATTCCCCACGTAGCTCTACCTCTGCTGTCAGCATAATAGAGTTGTCAACAGCCTAATTGTGAGATGCAATATGTAGGGGGGTCGTCCAAAAAAAAAAGAAATCTCAGTGGAAAGTAACACAAATCAGCTGTCATTATTATAAAGCTGGACCAACCTTTGGCTAAACCATTTAAACCTCCAGATTAATCCCTAGATTTATCTTTATAGATTGGATCAAACTCAAAGTTTGACTGCAGATGAAAGAGGAACTTCAAAACGAAGGCTCTCATTTATGCCCATTAGACAATGCATTTGGCTAATGATCTACAACACACATTAGCCTGGAAACAGTGGTTTTAAGGCTTAACTGTTGCATCTTTTTTTCTTTTCATGTTATACTTCAACCTTCATTTTCAGCTTTAATTTCTTAAAACATTTTTGTCAGAAGGTGAAAATATTTTTTTTAATGGAAGATTTTTTTTTTTTAGTTTCTGCTTTTGCCTTTCTGCCAACTTACATGATTAAATATCTGGTCTAGAAGTTAAGTTGGAAAGAGCTTATATGAACTCAGCACATCTCTTTATTGCAAAATGTACATGGCAAATCAATCACTTTAATTTGAATATATTTTTTAGAATTCTATGTCACTGGCATAAAACACAAGCAGCAAAAATCCCCAAACAATTAAAACCAACCAATGTTGAAAAACCAGTAATTCAATGAATTGGATTGGTTTTTATAATGGTTATCTGAAGCTAATAAATTTATTCCTATGTACATTAAAAACCTGACATCATGAGGCAATTCAAACTCTGCTGTTTCTTTTTTGTTTTAAAAAAAGCCGAGCAAACTCGGTCAAAGCTATCCAGCCCCCTCCTCCCCCCCTGCTGAACAGCACAGGCTACTAGTTTTTATTCTTAAAAAAAAAATACTAGCCATTCTTTCATCTTATGGGGAGACATTTAAATTTAGAGTAATTACAAGACAACAAAAGCAGCACTGAGCATGAATGACAAAATGCAGCTCAACTTGATGTTTTAATGCAGTTTTCCCCTCTCATCAGGGATATTAACCCTTCTGACTGCTTCACTGAAAATCTTACCCTTATTTCCCAGACCATAATGTGAAAGCCAGCTTATCAGAATATTAACAGTTTATAAGCATGGATTAATGAACAATGAGTTCAAGTATATATTTTTCATATACTACCTCAAATTTTAAGACTCTGTATATCTTGCTGTTTATGATATAGGCCTTGCAAGGAGCTAGGCAATTAGGCAGATCTGTTAGAATTGTTCCTGGCTGGATGCAAAGAAGAGAAAAGCAAGTTTACTGCCTTATCTCTATCAAAATAACTAGTTTCAAGAAAACTAGACCCAATATAATTTCCTCTTTTAAAAAATTGTTTCCTACCTTTGCTGGCCTGTTTCATCTGTTTCATTAAAGGTGCAACTTTTATTGATGCTTCTGCTCATCCTATGTTTTCATCAGTGTGAAACCTAAAATGCTCTTTGCCTAAAGTGTAGGTTAATATAATAGCTACTTGAAGCAGGAAACCTCTGCTATGTGTCTATAGTTGTCTTTATTTGGGCCTGTGCAGCATTTTGTTTGTCCTCTAGCCTTTTACGGCAGCTGGACCCTGACCTTCAAGTTCTTAAAAAGAGGGGGGGAAAAGTATTCTTTTCAGATTCCAAGTTCCTCCCTTTTTACCCTCCCACTGACACCGTCCCATTCAATACTAGAGATAACTTTATTCATCTATACATCATTGTATCAAATTCAATAGGCAAACTGCTTCAACATGCTTCAGAGCTGGACAGGGCAGTAATGTCTTCATTTTTTCTTAATGCAATGAGTTTCTTATCGCAGTCCTTTCAAGCACAAAACAAACACTGTAACAAAAAATGATCTCCAAGTTTTTCCCACCCTGCTATTTCACCATAGGCTTATTTCTTTGTTCCATCTTTCAGTGGACAGCTACAGCTACAAAGATGTAAAATTGATTACATGCATACCTACCTAACAGGAGTTAAAAAGGGAATTGGAGGGGGGAATCTTTTATAATTAAATACTGTATTGAGAAGATTTACTTTGGGTTCACACCAAGAGCGTGGAAGTAATTTGTTCCTGAATCAGCTGTCATCCTTTAAACAGGATACCAAAATTAAGTGGCATCTGAAAAAGCCAGTAGGAATTCCATGTCAACTGCAAATCTGGCTGATCACTATCTGAAAAGACAGACCTTTTCCCCAGCTCTAGTCAGTGTGGATTTATACACCTAATGTTATAAACTCTCAGCCTGTCATTAACTGCCAAGCTTGACTTTAAGCCAATGACAGCAGCTCCATGGATGTTATGAGAGCTCCAGCAGCAAGTCCAGCTTTTCCTCCTTGTTCTGAGTCCTGCTCACCTGGAGATGAGTTTAAAGGAAGGGAATTGAATCCTTTCCCACATGTTCATGTTGTAGTGTGGTGTAAGCTCGTTAGCTGAGCTAAAAAAAAAAAGCTATGAACAAACTGATAAGAGGGATAGATCAGTATTTTAATGAATCACTTCAAAGGTTTTGTAGTGCCTTTTCATTGTAGCATGAAATATGTAATATTAGGATACCCAAGTCAAGCTCATGTCTCATTGACATCTTTGTCTTTTAAGTGGAAAGTGAGGCTGGAGGGGAAAAAGTTGGTTAAAATACAGAACTTCTGAAGTGCTTAAACCAGCTAATGGTACTAGATCTCATTTTAGATTCCAGGGATGAAAAAGAAAGAAATAAAAAATTCGGACTTACATCCCTGACTGGGTGTTTTCCACTATAGGCCCTACATGTTTATGTAGAGGGTATTGCAAACGTTTGGAGGGATTTGGGAGTTTCAAAAGGAAGAAGTTTATACATTAGTGCTGCAAGTTGCAAAACACTGTTGATATTCAAATGTTTATTGTGTAAAATCTGGGATAAGCTTCAGCATGAGAGCTCCTTTAAGTGCCTACAACTATTGCTAATTCCCCTCAGCATTGAGGCTTGCACAAAGGCCTTAATCCAATTCCACTTTTTTTTTTTTTTTCAGAAAGCCTATGCTATTTTCTCTCACATAAACTAACAACACTATCCCATCACACTGCAGAATGGGTCAAAGAAAAAGGGCTCTGTGTTTATACTTCACCAACACTTTGTGTTTCTTGGCCAAGTATGGCAAGAAACTTTAAGTGGGTCCCCCAGGCCCCACGCCATCTTTAGAAAGAAAAATAAGCCTTCAGAGATTGAAAACACACTATTTTAGGCACTAAAAAACCTATGAAATGTCAACTATTCTTTCAGTCACTATCCCTGAAAAGAAATTGATCACCCCAGCCTCATTGTTCCAGCTCTGATTTAAATTATGGAACACAGGCATTGCTTTGATATGATAGTGTATTCTACCTAGCATATAAAATCCTTGGAGGTATTTTAAGAATGTTCTCAGATAATATTTGTGAGGGCACATTTTACTCTACTACAACACTGATGCCTACTCATCAGAATGGCTTAAAGCAGTAAGTTTCATCAGGGAAAAGAAATTTTATAATGTCTCTAGATTTACTTTTATGAAGTGCAAAAGAAACTGTCCTGCTTTATAAAGCATATTTTTAATAATATATCAAATTATTTATCCAGAAGCTGTTCTGTAGAGGAGATCCCAGTCCAGCTCCAAGTGGTCAGGTATTCCCTGTGTGTAAACCTTCGCTTATTTCTGACAATGCCAGCAGTGTTGTCAAGATTTAAACAACAACAAAGCCTGGGCTGCTTTGAGGGTTGACCTTCCTCTGGCAGGAGGGGTGAGGCTGGTCTGGCTCCCATCTGATCATCTTTGAAACCCTACAACAAAAATTCTGCTATAACCAGTGAGGGTGCTAAAATGCCAGAGCATAAACCAGCCTTTAAAAAGGAGAGGGAGGAAAAAATAAAGAGTTTGGTTTCAAGCAAGAATTAAAATTTATTTTGTAATCAGGGCTGCTTCATTTATAGCATGAGAACCCAGGTATAGCACTGGTTGTGCCTAATTTAGACAGCATCAATTCCAGTCTCTAGAGTAAGCTCATCGTTATTGTATCAGAAGGAATTCAGCCTGGAAGGGGAATCACTTACTGAAGGTTTTGACAAGATGGAAGTTATTCTCCTGTCAGACAGACTTTGCTTTTGAACATGTGTTTTAGTGGCCAAGTGAAATCTTCCTGTGGTGTTTGTTTTGGGGTTTTTTGTCTGTTTGGTTTTTTTTTTTTTTTTTTTTTTTTGCTCCTCTCTGATTATATTTATACAGCTAGTGCACTAAACTCGAATGAGTGTTTGAATGCCTTACCATGAACTATGTTAAATACACTTAATGTTCCCCGTGGGTTTTGCTTCCCTGACGAATTTTAGTTTTAGACCTGTTTTCCCCCACGTCTCTGAGGGTTTGTCCCCACGGGGACACAGGGGAGGGAGGGAAGGACGGACCTGCTGGCCTTGCAGTGCCCCCTGCAGCCCCCTGAGCTGTGCCCAGCTCCCATTCCGCAGGGTCAGAGCAGGGGGACATGGCCTCAGACGTGGTGACATCTCTGGGGTCCCTGTTGTGCTCAGCAGTGAGGCTGCAGCAGGGTCCCAGTGCAGGCACAGGCTGCTCGTGAATTTACATGAATTTAATCCACCGTTCCATCAGAATGTGGTCAGGTACTGGAGACTGATGCTGGCTGCTTTGAGGCACTATTTCTTACCAAACACTGAAAAAGCGCGTTTTCCAGGGTGGTTTATTTCCTTCAGCAATTTTTCTGGAGTAGTTCATGTGTTTCCATGGGCTCTTCTCTCCTGACTGGCTTTTAGCCTTTTGGATCATGTCATACCTGGTAGCACGCATGGATTAGCTGAGTGCTGAAGTCGCACTTTGAGGGTTTGGCTTCTTTCTGAGTGGCTTGCAAAGCTATAGCTCCAAGAGGGTTTTATGGGGTTAAAATCATCCTGCATATACACAGCTAACACAAAACTTAATTATTGCCTGGGTTGTGTTTAATTTAGTTTGAGCCTTGTGGCAGGGCACAGCCATGGGTTTTTTCCCCTGAAACTTGTTCCTAAAAGGCATGTTTCTGGAGCATCCTCTTTTTTGTTTTATCCTTCATGAAAAAAATATACTTGTGCAGAATAAAACCCCTGATGTGCTCCTCTGTAGGATGTGCATTAAAGTTAAACCCCCAAATATTTCTGAATTCTTAATGAGATTTTCATTTTGCTATACTGCAGAAGTTAAATTAAACACATGCATTTTATATCCGCAAACACGTGAAGAAAAGTTCATTTTGCCCCAGGAAATAGAAAATCTGTGGGGTTTTTTGTTTTTTTTAGGATCACCAAATGACTAAATCTTTCTGGTGAGAGATTAATTTCTTCTGCATTGTGCTGTGTGCAGTGCTTATTGTGGAGATTTTATAAGAGTTGATATTTTAGTTGACTGACAAGTCTCTCGATGTATTTAACAACTTTAATTATACTTGTCATTTTCAAAATGAGTGAAGAAATGTACAAAACCAACAGAAATATGTCAGTTGGTTATTAGTTACAGCAAAGTGTCTCTTTTATCTCTCTTCTCTCGGGTGGAAACCATCCTTTCTATTAAATAGGAAGTCAGTTCAAAAACTTGAGACCCATCACTGTCTTCAGGGTTTTTAATTACTCCTCTGCCTTTTTCCTCTTTCTTTGGGATTGTTGCTGTGTTAGATGACTTCTGCATTTTCAGATTTCATCCTTGCCTTGCTGTCAGCACATGGCACTTTCCTTTATCATGTCATGCAATCCAGATCCCTGGTTGTCTCATTTTGGTGCCACACTTGCTCTGCAAACATGTCCTTTGTGAGGGGGAATGTGCCTTGTCATCACAAGAAAAGGAAGGGAGAAACGACCCCTGGTACTGGGAGCAAGGAATTGAAGTGGAGGAACTATGCAGGAGCTGGTGGGTGGGGTTTTTTGCCACCTAAAAAAGTCCCCTGGGCCCCACTGGTACTTATTAAAGTGAATATCTTGCTATTTTATAAATTAACTTTCCTTAAATTATGCATTTCCTTTCCCCTCTATTTGTGGCTCAGTCTTTCCTGCGTGTGCAGGTTCTCTCTGTTGTCACTGCTGTGCTTCACTGCAAGGTTTCTGTGAAATGTGGATGTCTTAGAGGGTTTCCTTTTGGCCTGCCATGGTGCTTGGAGGTTCCTTCTGTGAGTGCTGGAGGTTTGGATCTAATATCAAAGGGTTTAAAGCTAATGATTTTAAGTATGGTTGAATTTTATTGCTCCTCTGGTGGGCTAAAACCTTCAGCAACTCTTTGACCTCTTCCCAGTCAATCCAATTCCATCTAATACTCTGTGACTAATATGGTGGATATTTAATCTACTTTGCTACTGAAATTACTTTTAGAGTCACTTTTTTCCTGAAATCTTCCTCTTTAGAGAAATTGCTGATCGTAAGCTCTAAATATGTTGCACACTACCACATAGGGTTTTTTTGAGAGAAAGCTTTTTTTTTTAGTAAAAGAAAATTAAGAGATGTAATTTCTCTTTATAACATAAATGAAATGAGGGGTTATAATTATATTATGAAAGTAAAAGCCAGGTTAAAATGAAAAATTGACAGAAACTTCTCTGATGATGCTGGTAATAGAGATACTATGATGAATAGCCACACCTTAGCCAAATATTTCCTGTAATGTAATTAAGCTTTAAAAAGAAAATTAAAGAAAGCTCCTAAAGACAGTGTTTCCACTCTCTAGGCAGTGCTTAGTTAGAATTTGGAACATGGATCTCTTCATATAAGTAGCACTAAGAAACTGTGCTTAATTTTGCTTATACTGTATTTTTTTTCTTAAAAAGTGACCAAACAAAATAGTTGAGGCCATGATTGAAAATTCACCATAGTGCCTGTGATACTTGGCTGCTTTTCCTTGTTTTCATCTCTTTAAGACATCCAGGATTGCAAGGATTCTGCAGTGTGCAAACATGAGCAAGAGGGATTTGCTTATCTGATTTATGTGAGGACCCACCAAATTGGGTCATGGATAACAATCTCTACATCCACAATCCTGTGCCTTATAATTTAGTCATGGGCATAGACACAGTGAATTCAGTGGGCTTGAGTAATTTGAATTTAATGGAATTATTCATATGCCTGAAATTACCATTTAGGCAAGTTTTTGCAGGATTGTGGCATTAACCTTTTCCATATGTAACCTGTTTAAATAAGTGTACCATTGTATCAGGTGAAGCTGTGCAGAGTTCAAGTCTCAAATTTCTGTCTGAATCCAGAGCAGGCTGATTTAAAAGCAAAGGTGATATGAAATGAGATTTCTGGTCACTAAGAAAGATGGACTTGCTGTACCTGGAAGTTGAGGCTTCCACTGCAAGGAGGGAATGGAAAGAAGAATCTTAATTCTCTTGCCTGCCCATATCACCAAGAATACTATTGGTGCAATAACATGGTGCTAAATAAAGGGTGGAAGTGAGAACAAATCTTTGAACTGTTCCAAGAGTGAATCTGAAAGCAACCTGGGAATGGGAACAGAAAAGGTGAACCCTCAAGGCAGACAGTTCTTGATTAGCCTGTGGAAAGGAACATGTGGTCTGCAGGGGCTGAGAACTAGACTTGGTGATCCAGCTCAGCTTCCCTAAAAAGTTATCTCAAGGGATGAGATGCATTAAGGTAACAGTCATGGAAAAGATTGTGCTCTACTACTCTTGCAAGAAAGTGAAGGACTTCACTCTTCAGAGCTGCCCATATGGCAAATTTCACATGTGCTAAAATTAAGAGAGGGGTGAGGTGACCCAGCCCACATGTACCCAACATCCGTCCTGCTTCGCATGGAAGCGTGTGCCGAGGGAGTTGGCGGAGAGCCTGGGGCGTTCTGTGATACAGCCCTGCTGAAACAGGGACCCTGGCTCACAGGAGCAGGAGGCAGGCACCTTGGGGTGTCTTTAGAGCATGTAGGAAATACCTGGGATACGTGGATTTCTTTCAGAAAGACTCCCAGTAAGAGTTTAGCTGCTGACATGAGTGCTGATTGCTGCTGGAGAACATGAAGTGGTTGGTGTTGGGGTGGGATTGCTGTGTGGGTCCTACTGGATGGTCTGCTCTGCAGGCCACTGCCACTAAATGTTCTTCTGCGTGTAAAATCATGGGATCAGAATGGTTTGGGTTGGAAAGGACCTTAAAGGTCATCTCTTCTCATGCCCTGCCATGGGCATGGATACCTTTGACCAGACCAGCTTGCTCCAAGCCCTGTCCAGCCTGTCCTTGGACACTTCCAGGGATGAGGCATCCACCACTTGCTTCAGACATTGGTATTTGGAGAGAGTTCAGCTCTTGAGATGCAGTGGAAAGAAATACAGGGTTATTTTCTCACCTTTTTTACATATGGCTGATGCCTTGGGCATAAATTGCATATAAAAATGCAAAAATACGTAGCTATGTTTATGCTCCTCCTCTTTTGTCTGATGACTTGAGCTGTAATTGAGGGAACACAAGTGATGTATTAAATTTCTTGAACACATGGATAAAATAAGCCAATGTGAAAACCACCATGTGCAGTTAATTTATAGACAAATATATTTGGAGCAGGTACAAACAAAGGTGTAAAGTACTATGTTTTAACAGATTTTCATGCCATATGCATTTGCTTTTACTGCCTGAAGGAGAAAAAAAGATTGAACCAGATAGCTTAAAAAAAAGTTAAAATACCTTTTGAAAATTAACTTTCTTAAATTGCAGGAACACTACTCTTCGTGGCTTATTAGTATGTTAACAGTTTTAACTATTTTAGATTATTTTTAATAAATTATTGGCTTTTTCTTGGCCACTTATTTAAGAAAGCAAATTCGCAACAAAAAACACCCTGAACTTTGACATTCTTCCTTGTATTTATTGCATATGTTTGGAAATTACCTAATTTTAGCAATTCACATGAAAACAGTGGTCACATCTCGTCATTTGAAATTGGGTCTGACAGCTCAGAAGTTAAAGCAGTTTAGCTTATTTTAACAGCTACACTTCAGTGAGTCTGGGTTATTAAACTCTTTGGGAAACCTTGCACACTTTATTAGGGAAAGGAAATTTATACAGTGGTAAGAAGAAAAATATATGTAATTGCCAACATATACATAGTAACTCTGGTAATAACATCACTTTGTATGGATTGTTAGTATCCAGTACAGAACTGTACTTTTGTGTGAAGGGAATTATATTGGCATGACCAACAGCTTCCCCTAAAACAATCCTCAAGGCAAACATGAGTGGCTCTTTTGGGAAGCTAAGTTCACTGAAGTGAATTTTACCCAGAGCGTTACTTCTTCAGACAGAACTCTTTACTCCAACATATATATTAAATTTGGTCAAAGCCTGCAGCTAAATCTGAACATGAGGTTTGTCTCCTGCTGTGGTGGAGCTGTGGGAGAAGATTGAGAGAAAGGTTCATCCTCTCTCCTGTCACAGCTCCTGTCTCACACTCTGTCCTCTGGCGGCTGTAGGCATGTTCATTCAGCACGATGTGATGTACCTGAAAGGATCATGACTTTCTTCAGAGAACAGAAAACCATCTTGCTCACCAGATATGATGTTTCTACCTCAAAGTCAGGAAAACTCTTTAGGTTTCGTATACAACCTATTCAGATTGATACGTTAGATCTCTTCCAACACAGCGGATTTTCCAAACTTTGACTGTGTCTTCAAAAAATTCGGGGGGAACAATCTTAGTTTTCTACATCAAGTAATTTGTTAATGATTAAATATGACTGCTGCATATATTGCTTGTTCTCTCTCCTTTGTTTTTCATCCCTGTTTATACATCCAAGCATTACAAGCAAATTTTAGTCACAGCTGGTGATCCAGCATATTCTTATCTACTTTGAAAATTTGTGAGTATATCCCTGATCTATTTGCTTCTGGTTTGTTGATGTGTACATTCTGCAGCAGTAGATCAAGACAAACTGTGTAAGGCACATCTTCACAGAAATGGCTGGTTTTTGACTGATTCCCTATTAGCAACATGTTGAGAGCCATCACCCAGTTTTTAATCCCTTTAACATATGCACAATTAGTTTTAATAAAAATATCATGTGGTACTGACTGTGTCTGTGCATTATCAACAAAACTTGAAGCCCAAAATATCTCTGTCAAAACTGTTTGCCAAGGCTTATTTTCAGTATGTTTGCTGGCCAGTGTCAGGCCAGCACCCTTGCTCTGAAGTGAGTGTTTTAAGGGCTTGTAAAATATTTCAAACTGACAATAACTGCTAATATTGGCTGGTAGAAGATAAGTAGGAACATATTTTGCTGTGTTTCTTAGTCTAGGTAAATACCAAGGTTTCAGTAAGCATTCAAACAGATGCTTAGTTGTCTTCATTATCCCTCATGAGTTATTACTCTTAGATTTTAGTGAAGAGCAGTGACTTGGGTGCTGATAAGGAACTTCAGGTGAGGCTTGCTGCAAAGGTGGGGAGTGTGCTCAGAAACCCCAAGTCATGCATGACCACTGTTGCATGACCTAATGCTGCTCTCCTGTTCAGTCAAGGTAATCTATGACCTAAATGACAATAATTTCTATTAGAAAGCCCTTTAGAAAAGCGGAAGAGTGTGTGAAAACTTTGCTTGATGATACATTTTCTTTCTTGGATCTATCTGAAATAAGTGGAATGCATTAGTGCTGTTTAATTTCGCCACCAACTGTCAAAAAATGGGGTAAAAAGCTGTCTGTAGTGTTGATTTTCAAAATTCTACTGCCAAAGGTTTTTCTTCTTCAAGAAAGAAGAATGAAATGTCCTCTTTTCTGCCGTGGTCATTATATTTTATTTTCAGAAAATTATGCTGTCTCGGTACTTGAAACTTTGGTACAGGTGGGCAGTGTGAGTGTGATTGCAAGAGATCATTCCAAGCAGTCCATGTGAAGGCTAATTATTAGGACAGGAGAGAAGAAAGGCAGTTTTAATGTACTTTTACACATCAAGGGCTAGAGTTATTACAAAAGCTGCTTTTGGTTTGGAAAAACCACATATCATGATTATCATATCATTAGAGCAGCTTTCAGTGCCTAAAGGGGCTACAGGAGAGCTGAGGAGGGACTTTTGACAGGGGCATGGAGTGGCAGGACAATGGGGAATGGCTTTAAAATGAAAAAGGGTTGGGTTAGATTGGATATTATCAGGAAATTCTTCCCTGTGAGGGTGGTGAGGCCCTGGCAGAGGGTGCCCAGAGGAGCTGTGGCTACTCTTGGATCCCTGGAAGTGTCCAAGGCCATGTTGGATGGGGCTTGGAGCAAGCTGGGATAGAGGAGGGTGTCCCTGCCCATGGCACGGGTGAAATCAGATGAACTTTAGGTTCCCTTCCAACCCAAACCATTCCATGATTTTATGGTGATGTGTGGTTTTAATACTTAGGAAGATCTGGAGAGTGTAATGTGATCAATAGGTGAGTGTTGATAATTTCTGGGATGTTTGGGGACTTAGAATGATGATGATAACTGGAGTAGTGTTTGTGATCCCTAGTTAGCAAAGGGAGAGGCAGAACCTGTTAACCTCATGAAAATCTATGGAGAAATGCAAAGATATTAGTAAAGCATGAGTATATTTTCTCTACACAAGGTAAAAGTCTAAGATTATACAAAACTAATTTGGGGAAAAGAAGAAGAGAAGCATTTGGAAATGATTGCCATAGGGGGGCCAAAAAAGAGGCAAGTGGAGCAGTCAGCATATTCATTGCAGATATATATTTGGAAAAGAAACAGAATAGTGAAACTGTGCCTTACCTCAGAAACATTTTCACAAGTCCTGTGTCTGGCTTAAAAATGAGGGCTCAAATTTGTGAAAATGCAGTCAATCATTTTTCCCGTTTGGCAGATGAAAAGACAATTTCCAAACTTAAAAGATGACTCCTGGATGTTTGCATTGATGGGAGTTTCTCTTCAAAGCAATTTAAAATGATTGCTTGAGAAAACCTGATGTAATTAGGTTTACAGCATACTTCCAGGTTTACCATAGATCTTTTGCTTAGAAAAATAAGTTGACACAGGTTTCTCTTTGCAGGCTTCAAATGTAAGAAGCTTTTTATCACAGCTGTTATCACTTGGTTTGCTTCTCCATTAGTGCATCCCAAAAAGATTTAGATGGTAACTTTATTAAGGAAGTTGGGTTTTTAGAATCCTTGTGGATAATCTCTTCCTCTGACTAAGGGCAAGGTGGCAGAATTCAGCTCCAAACTCCCACAAGTGCCGTTGAAATGCTCTCTGTGTTTTTTGGTAGAGGCAGGTGTATGTGTGTAACAATGCACACAAGGTCTCAGTGCATGACTGGATAAAAAGTATATTTCAAAAGAATGTATTCATCCTGTGGACCATCTGAGTTGTGAAACTGAAACTTACTTTACAAAGTGAAGTATACTTGAAATACATAAAAGAAATTACTTGAATTATCTGCCATTCAAACACAAGGACTGCTTTTTTTGTTTTTATGAATGCAGCATTAGGCTTACAGTGATCGTGGTGGGAAAGGCTTTAAAAGAAAGTCACACCAACAACTCAGTGGGAAATGCTGGTGTCTTCTAGCACAGGAGCCAGTGCGGTAGATAAAAGCACAGGGGTGTAATCAAGGCACTGCAGCAGCATCATGATTGTGTCTGACAGCACAGGGGGACTTTGCATGTAGTGTAAGCCCAAAACTGGACTGTGCCAGAGAGATTGAGATACTGGCAATTAGAAAAAATATAAGGTAAAGTGGTTTTTTGAGTGCCAAACTATTCCCTCCAGAGCCTGATGAAATGCCCAGTTGAACCAGTGCAGACATGCATTGACTTTGGTGGGCACTGGAACAGACTCTGTAATTCAGGTTTCCTCTTGGTTTAGGCTGTTTATTTTATCTGACTGCTGCCAGAGTGATCTTGGAAGTGACCTAAAGAAAAAGTCAAATTACACTTCTGACTTTTCTCTTATTTTGTTTTTTGGCAAGATAAGAGAATCAGTAATAAGCAGAGGGAGAAGAAACAACATGAAATAGTCTCCTCCCAAAATGGAGAAAGAAAGAACTTTTTTAATAATCAGAAGCACAATAAGATGCTTCCCATGGAGACAGGGTTTTTTTTTTTTCTCTCCTTTATACAGATGTAAATCAGAAATGGCACAGTGAACCACTTTGGGTTATATCTGTGGGGATTCAGCTGTAGTGCTGAATTCACTTTAGCATGGTGTGAGGGCCACGCGATTCTCAATCACTTTTTTGGAACACAGAATTTTTCACCAAGGCAGACCTGATGGATGCTAGTGAGACCTCATAGGAATGTCCAGGATATGTTCAAAGTGGCTGGTGCCCCACTGCTGGGCAGTTTTGGGATAAGTACTGATCCTCAGCTCTTTTTCTCAGGTTCAGTTACATGGAGTGGAATTTGGCTTCTTACCTTGTAGATCCATTGAGGACTAGAGCAGCCTTTATGTGCTAAGCAACATGGACAATGTAAGAAAAGCTCAGGATTAAACAGTAATCTGTGTTGTAGTAGCAGCTATATATTAGTGGTACATGTAGTGACTAAAACTGCACCAGAGAGATTAAATTTCAAGTCTGCTGAAGGCGTCCACAATCTGGGCAATCTGTTAAAGGACTGTACATAATGAATGTTGTACTTCTTTGTAGCTGAATGCTTAAAACTCATTTTCACTCTCTGTTCTCTCAAACGGAGGTTGTCAAATTGGTGCCAAGTAAGACAAGTTTATAATATCTATTATGTACCTTGGAAGTTGGTGCAGGCTAGTTCCACTCAATTTAACCGTGTTGCTTTTGAGGACAATTTGTTCTGACCTGGCATGTGAAGCCTGTATATGAATCAGCTGTTTTACATATGTCACCAAAAGAACTTGTATGAATGATTTTTTTTTCCTGTTAATTCAAGCAAGTCTGAGGGGGCTGGGAGAGCATGGTTTGCACGGAATCAGTTAATGAGAATGTGTTCACCCACTGGTTGATTTCCCTTCTCCAATTCAGCTGAAGAAGGATCTTATGTTTAAATTACTTCAGTTGGGCTCGGGAGAGGTGGGATCCATGCTAGTGGTGGTTTTTCAGCCTCAGTGTAAGACTTTGGGCAGATCACCTCTCTCTCTTGTGCCTGTTTTTTTTTTTTTTTTTTTTTCTGCTATGTAAAGTGGGGAAAATTGTATAATCCTTGTTATTTTTTGGAAATATTTGAGCTACAGGCTCAAGAAAGCTTGTGGTATTAGCAAAGCAGAATGAGATCTGCATGCTGAATAATGACACATCTGAGAAAACTGTAGCCTTCCATTTGAATGATGCACTTTGTTGTTGAGGTGTACTTTGGCCTATGCATGTGTATCGAGCACTTTTAATTTGAACTGTGCAAATTAACTATGTAGGTTTTATTGATAAGAGCTCTGAAATGTGGCCGTGTGAGTCATATGACATTCTTGTCCCTGACTGTCTAAGCTAAGTCTTAAATTTCAAGGAAAGATGTTCTAATTTTCATAGAAAAAGTAGATGATTAAGAAAACCTTAAGCAGTTAGAGTTCTTTCTGAGTGTTTTTTTTTTGTGAGAATACTCAGAAGTTAATGAGTAATGATGTATTAATTTCATTTCTTTTGTGTGAAGCAATTCTATATAATTTTATTTGACAGCTGTGAGTTTAGATAATGTTTTGGTTTATCTGAAAGCTTGGAGTTCGGTTAAGGTACTTAAATACCTAACTTAGAATACAGAATAAAGTGCTGGCAAACAGGGGAGGAGACCCCATATTATATTTCTTAATTTGGGCATTGGGTGGTGTACTACAAATGAATAAAATCCATGTTTATCAAGACACCATTCTCATACAAGTAATGATTAGATTAAAAATGTGAAGCCAAACTTATCTAACTTTACCACACAAGATCTACCTCTGAAATGCTGGGTATGTCCTGCTATTAGAGAGGAAACATCCAATCCATCTAAATGCAATAAAACAATAAAAAGTCATTAGCTGTGTTTGGTGACCTCTCAGGCACAATTAGATGTTGTCTGAGAGTCACCTGTGCAGTGTTATAAGGAGCTGTGTTGCAGGGAATACAAACACAGACCACTCGGGCTGGTGATGAATAGTTATGCCAATTGTGATTGCACTCTGATTTTCTGTTACATATTCTCTAAGGTACTGCAAAAAGAGATCTGCCATTTTAATGAATCTTTCTGGTGTGTAGGGAAAGACAGTATAGTCAAGCATAGGTCATCTATAGCCCTTAGTATCAGCTGTAGCATACATGGCATTATATCATAATACCATTTTATCCCTCATGATCTTTGATCAGTGCTAATGATCAAAGTTTGCATAGCAGCCAAGAGAATCATGAGACAGTAGATATTTATAGCTTATGGCCAATTCTGATTACTCTATAGCAGCTTTCCCAGTGTTCTGTAGTTTGATTGATGTCATTGGCATGCTCCAGCATTCAGAATATATCAAATAAATTTGCTATGCTTTGAACATGAAAGGGAAGTAAAACACTGATAATTTAAGAAAGCAGAAAAGTAGGGAAGATAGGAGATACACATTGCTGCATGTCCTTTGGCAACTGGCGGCACACAATGCTTTCAGCAGTACTGTGCATGCAAATTGCCAGTCATCCTCTCTGAGGCAAGGCTTTACTTCCTTGAGAGCTCTGCTATTCAAAGGGGCTGGTAAATGAAATCTGAACTGCATATGCTGCAATGGAGAGGAGGACAGGAGCAGGAGACAGCTGTTTGGGGTGACTGCTTTACAAGCAGAAGCCTTTCAGTTCCATCAATCAGACAGTGTGAAAGGCCCAAATCCACAGACACCAGCATCCCACCCCCTTTGATCCCGATCCTAATAGCGTGCCAGTCACCGATGGAAATGTATTACAAAGTGAGAATGGTCCATTTTCTTCCTCCTTTTGCTGAGAGTCTGTATTTATCAGATTTAACTAGTTAATGGTTCTGCCCTCTCTCTCCTGCGTGCCGCGCCGCGAGGAATCGCGCCGCAGAGGTGCCAGTTGTTTATTGTCACTGAGCAGATGAAGCCTCAGCAGTCCCTGGCATCTGAGGGAGAGGTTTCGCTGGGGCCTGCGAAGGGTTAAGCATCAAAATCAATGGCAGAATGGTTTCTGTGTTTTCCTCATGGAGACAGGTTTGGTGGAAGTCCCGTGAGGCCGTGCTGTGCGGGGTGGGTGACCCGGATTCCTGTGACAGGGGAATGGTGGTGGCCTTGTGCCGAGCCTGCATCTCTGGTTTAGGAAACGTGTTGTGTCTCTGCCACAGCCTTTGTGCCTCTGTCAGCACTCTCTGCCAACAGCAAGCCCAAGGTTGCTCACCAAATGAGTTTTCCCTACCTGTGAGGCTGCAAGCACAGCTGCAGCATGTCCTTGAGCTCGTGTGGCACCTTGTCTGCCCAAATCCATCAGCCATGTCACCATGTACGAAATAACTGTGAGGATGCTGGAGAGGACAGACTGTGCAGCAGGGAAAGCCTGCCCTGTTGACAGGTGAGAGGCCATGAAGATACTGTGAGTGATATAATCTAGATGGTCTTAGGCCTCAGAATTTTGTGGTGTAAGCTTCCATCTGTGAAATGGGCTTTACAAAATATTCCTTTGTCTGTCATGCCTATATAAGCTTTTTTGGATATCTGGTGCCTAGCCCAAGGGCTCTGATTCCAAGCCCTACAAATAATGAAAATAATACTTCTTTATGGAAGGCTAGTGGAACCTGTCCCTTCATCTGTAAAAGTCACTGTCTCATTTTTTCCAGTGTGAAGCATCTTATTATCAGGCTTTCTTACTGATTTGCAAACAGGAACGTTTGCAGGGTAATAAAGAAATGGGCAGCACACTTGGGTGATCTTCTGCTTTTTTCTTCTTTAAAAGCAATTTTCTTGGCAGTGAGTACGATAACAACAGAGTTAAGCTATGTCATTAATTTCCATAGATGGTAGATGGAGAATGTTAAATTCTAGGCACCTGAGTGAATCATCAAACTCTTCTACCACATAATGACTCTAAATAATCGTATTCATCATAATTAGTAGCGCTAATAATGTTAAAAATAAACACTTGTACCTCAGACCATTAGTAATAGTAATCTTGTCATCGTCCATGAAAATTGCTAGGCCTGGTTATTTTTCACAGTGGGGAGCAGATACATGAGGTATGTAATTAAAATATTTATTACATATTTGATAGAGCTTCGACTATCATTATTGTATTACCAATGGCCTCATTATTATACTTTCAGTATGTTACTTTGTATATATTGTGTTTAATAAAGTGTTAAAAAGTGGCTTTGCGTTTGTGAGATCAATATATGTTAGATAGAAAAATGTGCATGAATCGAGAGGTAGGGAAGAAATGGGATTCAAACTGTGGTTAAATGAATTTCTGTCGTTCAGCCCTGTACTAAGAGGTGACACAAAGCTGACACCAAGCTAATCCTAGTCATAAATCCCCAAAATAGAATTTAAGTGATCCTTAGGTGATATTTAATGTTTTTTTTTTACCTGAGTAGATTAAATGAAAAGAGTACTAGTTAGCTGAATGGGAGAGAGGAGCTTTAGGAAAGAACAATGTGTTCTAAATTTTTTTGCTCTTTTAGCTACAAGGTTTTTTTTCTGGTAACCTAAACAGGAGCTCTTCTAAAGTCCACAGGGGCAAGCAGTGCTTTTGCATGCTAAACTGAATTATTATGAGCAAGGGGCAGGTGTAATTTGAGGATAGATAATAGTGACAAAACAGATCTTATTAAAAGGGATGGTGCATTTAAGTTTGCAAAATCTTTTGTAAGGAGAGGTTTTTTTTGGTTTGTTTCTATCATGATTAATTGCCCATTTACTCCTTGCCTGTCTTTAATAGAGTTTTGCAGGTTTAAGTTTGTAGCCATTATTTGAAAATAGGATCATCATTTTCCTGTAGTAAGCTACTGTTTCCATCTGTTTCAGATGAGGACATTCCTACTCTAAAAGTAAATGCTCTAGAGCTAAAGCAGATCTCACTATGTTGCCTATATCCTTAATCCTGAAGGATTTTGAGGAGTTCTCTAGGATGCTGATTGTGCTCCTATTGCCTTGCTTTGCAACATTCACTGGATTTTGTGGTATCTTTCAGGAACAGAAAATCATTGGAGATGATTTCACTGTGAGAATGGACCAGAATTTGTTTTTCCTCTTTGTAGAGGTGTTTTTGCAAAATTTTCAGTATTTCTTTTAACTGTTGCATTTAAACGCTACCAAAAGAAACAGTTTCCAGTCAGATTTTTTTAGTAATTTCTTGAAGAACCTTTAATGTACTTTTATTCCAAAACACCTCCACACCTTCTGAAGCTTAAAAGATAATTAAGTAATGAAGTTACTAGAGTTTAGTTTAAAAAGGCAAAAAACACTGGCCCCCCCAAATATCAAACCAGGTTATATCTGTGGAGGATAATGGAAGATATTTCCTAAATATGAAATTGTTTTGGATGGACAAAAGGGAGTTCTTTACAATTCCTATCAATTGAAAAGCTTGTTCAGAGGTGTGGTAGGGAAGAGTGACAGTGTCACTTTCCTGGGGGCAGCTGATTGCTGTACAGACCAGGCATTTTGATTTGCTTATTCAGAAGCTGGAATGAAGGAAACCCCAAAGATGCCAGAGTTGTTGTCCAGCCTGTGTGTGCGTGGCTGCCATCCTAACACGGATTTCAGGTCAGAATTCTGCTATTCTGGTGACTGAGCACAATTTATGGGGACGTGACCCTGTCTTGCTGTGCTGAGGCACTGAGGCACCCACACAGCAAAGTCCAGTGTCTGTTTTTCTATGAAGGGGGGTTCAGGCAGCCAGTTTGCACCTCCCACCCATTACAGCTTTAACATGGTGCAACTTTTTGCCCCCCTTCTCCTGATAAGTCAGATTTCATACCCAGCCTAAGGCTCCTCTAATATATAGCTTTACACACGTGGAAAGTCATTTCTTTCAGAAGTAAGCAGCAATAATAAAACCTTATCATCTGCTCCACGCCAGATATTATAAGTATGGTTGTAAATAAAGCCTTATCACCTGTTTTAAACCTGACAACATAAGCAGTGATCACACTAGGATTTCATTTTTTGGTTTGACCCACTTTACTGGCTTTATTTAGTGAGACAGGCTAAAGCTACTTTCTCCCTCAACACATCTGATATTTCACAAGGTTTTGGGAAGGAGGATGCTTTGAGTTATAAATTAATTTAGAGGACTCCTTTTTAATAGGGTGGGATATCTCATCTGGTAAACCATTAGCCAAGTCATAGTCTGTGTGAGGCAGTCAGATGAGGACAGTCAATACAAAAGTCTGGGTGCCTGACTGTCCAGAAAGTAATGAAGTTTTTCCAACAGCTTGGGAAAATTAATAAAGCTTGCCAAAATGCTATTTTGGATGCTTTCTGCACTGTATATTATTCTCACACTGAAAATGCCTCATGGATTTTTTCATATTATTAAAACTCAATAATTTTTGCGTTTACCCAGAGCTACTCAAGTATGACATCCAGTGGCAGGGTTTCAAAATTTAGGACACGGACAAATTTTGTCCTCAAGTGGAATTTTCCTTGTGGAAATGAGATGTTTATTCTCAGTAAATTGAAGATAATCTCTTCCAGATTTCAGAGCTGTCACGACTGAAGGCCTGGACTTTGGAGGAGGCTGATGAACCTAATAAAACCTCTATGAAAAATTCAGCTCTTCATTAGATCCTCCTTGTCACTAAGGCTTATTAGAGCCGCTTATTTGGGATTAGCACAGAAGACAGAATGTCTTTAATATGTTATTGAACTATTTAGACTTAATTTTGTCCCTGTTTGTTGTACTGAATCTATCAGGGAAAAACCAGAGTTGTTCTGTACGTACCTGATTTTGTTTTGCTTAAATAAATTTGGTGTCAGATTTTTGTTATGATGTCTAAGGCATAATTTGGGATTTTAAAATTTAATGTGCAGATTATTAGATAATTCCCATCTTCCCAGAAAAGAAACAAAACTTCATTTTACTGCATCCCTTGATAGTCTGAGGTGTAGCTGCTTAATACAGGAGTTGAATCACTTATGGATTCCTCACAAATGGTATTGTGGTAATGTGTAAGAATAGCAACAGCATATATTAAAACATCTTTATAATCAGAATAATAATGAAGAGCCTGTAGATATGAGAATCCCAAAGTTTTCCCAGTGCTTTAATAAGTACTGAGCTACCGTTACAATTCCTGAATTATTCAGGGCTATAATTTGGAGTCACAAGGCTTTAGTATGCTGTAGATGTAGCACTCAGGCTTCCAGGGTCATGGTAGATATTAAAAATTGTTATGGAGAGATCTAGATTGCTAATCACACAATGGCAGAAATGTTGTGGAGTGGCCTGGAATTACAAATAATTTAACAGGATCCAACTGGTGCTAAATCCCCTCTCTCCCATTCCTCAAAACACAGGTTGTACAGCAGTGCTGCTGTGACAGTAAAGGGGTGCAAAATGTCCTCAGGTGTACCTCTGAAGAATCCTGTGAGTAATGGAATAAGAAGAGCCCAGCATATATAGAGAAAAAAATCTCTCCTCGTGGACTGGAATGACAGTAACTAACCACTACACTGAGGTTATAATTATAATTTTGTCACAAGAGTAGGGAAGTCAAGGTTTCACAAGGAAAAAAAATCTATTTACAGGAAAATATTATGCTTTTCATTTGATATAAAAAGTAATTATTGCAAAGGGACCCATGGAAGATCTTGAAGACAGTCACCCTCCTTTTAATAAGTGCTTGTGGCAGCTAAGTGGGGATCAGGAGTATTCTTTATCAGGTTTGCATTCAAGTAGTACTAAATATATGCAGGTAGGAATTAAATAGTATCTGAGTTTAATTAAAATTATAAAAAAAAAAGAGGGAGAAGAATGGTTGGTAGACTGCTCGACTGCATTTTAACCAGTAACCTCAGACCCTAATTAGAAATGCTTTTCATATCTCCTCCATGCAAGGGCTTAATCTGACGTGAGTCTGTGAGCGAGGGCTTGGGGGACCAGTGTTAATTCTGCATTCGATCTTGGTTTGTATGGAGGCAGGCAATGCTGATTGACCGAGTTGCAGCACAGATCCCATGACCTTGCTGGGATTTTCATGTGAGGTGTTAATTGAGAGGGTGGGTTAATCTTGGAGCATCATTGTCCCCGAGCTGAGGACAAAGTTTGTGCTCTCTGTTTCCTTACTCAACAGTATATTTGATCTCTACCTCCTCCCCTTTATGACAGTTTAGCAAGCCTGCAGAAAATTCACTCTTGATAAATTTATTGGTGGGGGATTATCTCTTGCAGGTTTTGTTTGATTTCTTTTTTTATGATCTAGTTGTGGAGAAAGAGTGGTTAACTGGGCTGAAAACCAAAAAACCAAAATATCCTTCTCCTGACTGTCCCCCCACAACCCACTCCAGTGAGACTATCATAGCGGGTGGGGGGAGTGACATCTTGAGATTAATTATACTGAAGAAAACTACAAGGCATGATTTCAAAGTTGTTTCATCAGAGTGCTGGGAAAATATAAGCTCTTTTTATTCCTCCTGAGTAGAAAGCCTAAAATAATTACAAAAACAAAGAGATATTACAGGCGACAGAGCTTTTATAATAATATACAGGTTAGAGTTTTCATACTGGATTTGTGTAATGCAAGAAAAGACAACCCTGCCATTCTGCTTTTTTATAAATAATGAATGGCTTTTTTTTTATTCATGTTTTGTTTTACAGGCCTGTCATTTTCAATGTAAGGGGGAAATTTTTACTCTGGGCAGGACTAATGTGTACTGGTTGACCTCAAATATGACTCCCAGGGAGCAGGATGGAAGTTAAAAGTGGCAGAAGCAATAGAGCTGTGAAACAACAGTGATAAAAAAAGCATGAACGATATCTGTCCTTGACATGCAAAGAATTTATCTTGTTTTACTGTAAAGTACAGACAATTTGTGCAAAGCCCAGCAGGGAGCTCTGTGCCCTCTGCAGCTCCCAGAACTCGTGGTGTGGATGGGAAGGAGACAGGCCCATGGTGGAGTGGTGTTGGTCCACTGGGGAAAAATAATGGTATTTGGATGTCTGTGGGATGCATCCAGTAAAAAAATGGCAGCCATGGCTTTCACATGCCTGACTTGGTGGTTGTAACCTTCATGAGAATATTTTCATCTGAATAATGCTGTTGCCTATGCCAGAGTAATTCCAGAGGTCTCTGGCACAGTGAGATGTTCCTGTGCAGAGCCACAAGAATAAGTGGGATGCCTTGATGCCACTGCAGACCTGGCCTCATGACTTTTAAGTTTTTCTAAATAGTTCTGAGGCAAAAATCACAATCCTTAGGTAATTGCCCTTTGAAGGAACATTGGGAGATTTTTTTTTTCCTTCTCAAGAAGTGGCGCATTACTGGAGAGTATCTTAAATCAGCAAGAATTTAATAACTTCCTTGGCTGGGTGAAAAGCTACAGGTCAGCCCTTGGATTTATATCCCTCTGTAGGTTCCAGTTGTAGAGACTTTCTTGTAGCAGTAGTCAGCAGTCTTCTAGGGCTGTTACACCAGATTGTATTTTTCCTTTTTAAAGTTTAAGAATATTGATAGAAACTCAGTGGGAGCTAGGAAATGCTGGCGTTCTCTCCAGAGTCTATATCTTGCTTTGAGGAGAGGCACTGGAGCTCGCCTGAGCTTGGGATTCACTGGAGCTGGGAGTGCTGGTGCTCCATTCTTCCCTCAAAATGCTCTGACTCCATGATCCCACCCTTGCCCCTGCCATGCTAGTGCTATTAAAATCCACCCACGTGTTATCTGTAATTGCTGACCACTATCTTAAGCCACCCTGCAGCCTTTGAGGGGAAAAAAAATTAATTTTGGAGCTGTGAAAGAGACAGAAATTTTGTTTCGCAAAGGATTTGGAGAGTTTGAAATCTGGCTTCTGTTCATCCTGGAATGAAATGTGACATTTTCAAATTCTTGGCAGAAGAAAAGTCTCAAAAAAAGCTGCCTTTCAGATTGATCAAAATGGTTCATTCTGGGTTGGACTTGCTTGATTTCATAATTTACCAGAAAAAGCCTGAAATAAAAGTCACTTCAAAATGAAAAATCAAAAAGGTCAAAACAAATGCCCCCTCCCCAAAAACTCAAGGTAAATTGGCAGAGTTCCTAAACCCACTTTAGTTTTATTAGTCTACATTCTCCAATTCAAATAGAGACTATTGATGTTTCAGGGTTTTTTGGGGTTTTGTTTTGGTTTTTTTCCTTGTTTTTCTGCACTCAGTTGCTTATGGAGGAGGCACTGAAATGAAGGTGGCATCTTGGGAGCTGTATTGATACCCAGGTTTTGATGAATTTCAGTAAAACGTATATTTATGGCCTGGTTGTTTGTGTTGAGAGGTGAGAATTATTTCTGGTGTTTGTAGTAAAAGCAACTTATGGGCTACAAAAATGCAATTTGCTCTTTGTGTTATTTGCAGATAATTATCAAAAGGATACCCTTAATCATTGGGGTAGTGTTAATATTTTAAGGGTTTCATAATAGCAATAGTTATTTTTAACACTGTGTTTAACTACTGTCTACACGTAGCTGCACTGTTTTAAATAATTTTGTCTTGGTATAAAGATATAATTGGTATAAAGGTATATTTGTCTGGTCTAAATGTAGACAAGACAAGACTTTCTTCACTAGGTTTGATGAAGCTATGAAATAGCTATGAAATTCTTAATCACTTCAGATGTTTCCCTAGGTGAGACTCAAGGCTTGTGCCATCTTTCATTAGGAAAACTGTGAACCCTTCCTGCCCTTGCTGGTGGCTACTCACGGACCCTGTTTATGCTTTGGGGTAATTAGGTGAATTTTTGAAGTTGATAAAAGGAGGAATGAGGATGATGAGGAGGGGTTGTAAGATATTTTCCAAGTGATGAAGTCATTAAAGGAAGAAACCAATTGCCAGTGTGGCATTCCCCAAAGGAGGAGCTGCTTGCTGCTCCAGGCTCTTTGTAGGTCCCTGTGATCTGCTGTGTAATTTTGTGTGGAAAAACAATTCTGTGTTGCAGTTGGTGAGATGAAGTGATGCAATGACCTGCAGCTTGAGGGGTTTTCTCTGTGTTTTGTCTTTCTGTAAGAGCATTTTGGTTTGGCCCTTTCTGTAGTCAAAAAGTAGAGGGATGTCCATCAACATCATCTTTATGGACTGGCCATAGCTCTATTAATAGGCAACTATAACTCTATTATTAGGCAGATAGTTAACGTTGCCCCATGTAATTTTGGACAAAGTACAGAATGACTCACACAGCAGATGAATTACCAGTTTCATCTTTGGGGCTTTAGGCATAGCGGTCTTATGGTGGTTGTTTGTTGTTTTCTGTCACTGCCCTTAATCTGTTTTTTAAAAAAATTCCACTGATTCTGTATTTATAGCAACCGCTTCACCTCATTGCTCTGGATGATCTTACCAGTTAAAATATGTCCAGCCCGACATAAGGAAGCGGTCTTCTGGTACGTTCCGTCTGCGTGATGTACTTTGTCTGTAAGTAATAACAAAAGGCTTCATTAGAGAGCTAATCAGCTCCCTCACCTTTGAGACCTAAAGTAATCATGTATTTCAGATGCACATCTATAAGAATGAGCCTGGTAATGGTGGATAGCAGGAACTGTCTTTAGGCAGAGGCGGCAGGTGCTGCGCTCGGCTTCCTCCTCGCCGGGCTTTGCCTCTTAATCCTGAGCCCCCTCTTTCAATAAAGTTTTACTTTGGCTTCTTGCAGAAAAAAGGTTTCGGAAGCTGGGTAAACAGAGCCTGAGCCTGCACGAAGGGGATTAAGGAGGAGAGGCAAGAGTGGAAGGGAAAATGAGGATATGACAGAGGCCATAGTGAGTTCAAACAAAATTTGGCCTGCAGAAGGCAGAAGAAATCCCACTGGTGACAGGTGCCATCTTGTGGGTCATTCTGCCACTCTGCCTCCTGCCACTTTTTATAACGAGAAGAGATAAAGGAGGACTGGGTTCTTAGAGGCTTCGGATTGGAAAAGTAATTCAAAGGGATGTGAGCATGGTTGGCTTCGGGGTTTGCATGATACTGTAAACATCAATACTTTGCTTGTCAGCACTCTATGCTATTTAAGAATGTTAAAGTCCTCTATGAACAGAGACTATGTGCGTGTCTAGAAACATGTAATCATAAATAGTACGAATGATAATCAAATTATTTTTACTTTATAGTAATGCAAATAAAATATTCATGCATCATGTAGGCCTAGGAAAGGTTACAGCCTGCAAACTGTGCTAATTAAAATATAATAGCACCGAGGAGTATATGTAAGAGTTACTAATGTCCATATTTTCCCTCTTTCCTTTAAGATCTTATCTTTAATGAATACATAAAAATGCAATGGTTAGCTGGTACTTTAGTTCTGTGGGTTTTTTCCAGGAAATTTATTTTGAAAGGATGTGCAAAAATAATCTCAGCATCTACTAAGCCAAAATCAAATATACTATGATAAAGTATATATGATTCTTATTTTTAAAGGAAAAACTAGTATTTTAGGCATGATCCTGAATTCAGTCAAAAAACTACAGCATGATTCATTCTTAAAGATTTCCCAGTTTGAAAGAAAAAGGAATAGAACAGTATTCATGTCAAACATGATGGCATATGTCAGTATTATTTTTAAACCAAATTTGAGGGTCAAATTTTTAAGGAAGAAAAGAAGGTTGCATTATAAATTACTAATTTAAAGTACTGTCAGACAAACAACCCCAACTTGGAATTAGCCTTAATTTCCTTTTTCTATGTTTATACTCCTGACTAAAATAATGTTGCTGTTTTGTGGACGTTTATGAAAAAAAATCACATTGGGATAAATGAATAGCAGTGAAAGGAAGCTTTAAGCTGATATGTACAAAAATTCTAAATATGCCTTATTGCAAGCACTAATGCAGTATTTGTGCCAGAAGTAAGGAATATAACATTGTCTGGGTAGGGAACAGCAGCAGTGCCATCCGAGAGCGCCCATCACAGCTCTAGGTGAGCTCTGTTAAGAATTTGTAAGAAGAAAGCAAATCCATGAAAATGCCAAGTAAATTTGACTGATTAATGCATTTGAAAGGAATTCTTATTCCTTGGCGAGCATTCCGTTGTTATGAGGAGTATGAAGATCATCGAGGGCATTATTCTGTCCCCTCGATTCGCTTGTCCCCGCTTGTGAATCAGTGCATGAGACTTGACTGTCAATGGCTGGAGTCAATGGCTGTATTGTGCATGGGCAGAATTCCCGGCCATGCAAACCCAGCTCAGCCTTCATATTCTTTAATCACCTAAACTTGGGAAGTTGCATAAATGTGAAGCGCCATGAAACTCTTCTTTGCGCGTAAAAAATAAAAAAAAAATTATCTGTATGTTCAGATGCTTAAGGGCAGTGGAAAACTTCGGGCTGTGCCTTTCAGTTCGTTGTTCACGAAATTAAAAAATTATTTGTAATAAAACTTCTCGGCGGTTAATTATGACATTTTAATGGGGCGAGCTTGAATTCTTTCACGGGGTTATGAAAACAAATTAATGTTAAATATGACATTTTCCTTTGGATTTATGACATATGCCCTGGCCCCTCCCTCACCCCACACAACGTGTACAAAAGGAGGTATTAACAGAAAAACAGAGATGTTGTGTGTTCTGTTATGAACAAGCTTTGTGATCTCATCCCAAGGTTTTATCCAAGCTTGAACCATCTGGCTTTGAGCTGGGGAAAAGCATGTCAGGCTCTCCCCCAGAATTTCAGTGTCAGGGAGAAGGGGCAGAGTGCCTGTGCTTAATGCCAGGCCCCCTTTCCTTCCCTCCACAACCCTGCGAGAAAGACAGGAGTCAGGCATTGAAAAGCATACCAGGCATTTTTAAACACAACCCTGACATTTCCTCAGCATTTCCATAGCTAAGGCTTTCCTTTTCCCCATCCCCCTACCCCTCTTTCAATCAAATAAGGCACCCGCTCTCTCATGCCTAGTGCAAAGAAGGGAAGGGAGGGAGGGGGGGGGAAAAGTTGGCAATTTAATTCAAACAAAAGAAGCTTGAAATCTATAAGCACAGCAACTCCGAGGCTTCTGGCAAATAGAATTCTAATTAGTATGCTGCTATTTTTCTTTTAGACAGATGAGGGATGCCCCCTATTGACTCTAGCAGGCAGGCTGGTTAAAAAAAAAAAAAGGGAAAAAAAAAGGAAAAAAAAAAAGAGGGGGGCAGGTGGGGGCTAGCCAGCAAACACTGCAGATTGCAAATTATATCGCAAACCCTGCCAAGTCCCAGCTCTTGGCATCAGATTTTTAATGACACCCTGGAAAAGGGAAAAAGAAGCCCTCAGCTAAGGGATAAAAATGAGGGGTTTTACACTGTGATAAGTCTTTGCTTAAAACCCAAATGGCCAAGCACACATTAGGGTTTTAAAATATTCATAGATAGAAGTGAAAATGAGGATATGAGGATGTACATTTGTTGCTTGGTCAATTGACAACTCATTCTGCATATTAATAAAAGGGATGATCTAATTTTAAAGGGACAGTCTGTCTTTTTCAACCATGACTTTTTGAGTATTATGAAGCTGAGGGCAAAACATCACAGAGGAGGCCAGTGATGACACAGAATGTTGTTTTCTTTTGATGTAGACCTGGTACTAACTACTACTTTGCTCAGGAATTCTGGGGTCTCTAAAAATTCGATACCCTTCTTGTATAGTCTCTCTGATGTATGGCTGCTGAACACTTTGATTTTTTTTTTCCCCCCTCTCTCTCTCTCTTTTTTTTTGCAGTGCATGAGGCCTTTCACAGTTGTAGGATTTTATCCACAAACAGTCAGACCATCACAGAGATGGAAGCCATTTCTTTTAATAATTAGGCCACCTTCTGTTCCACAGAACTGCTTTTGGCATGCCTACCTCGAAATAATGTTTTTTTTTAATATCACAGTATATCTCCTCCCATCCAATACTATACAGTAAGCGTTCACAGCAGTGTGAGCTTGTATTAATATTACATACACTACCGTAGTTCAACCAAGAGAAATCTCTTGGTCAAAGCTTTAAAAAATAAATCTGGGCCCGTGCATCTCAAGTACTTCTGTTCAAGACTTGCTTGAGGGTTAATTTAAAGAAGAAAAAAAGGCACTTTGATTTCATTACACCTGCAAATCCTAGTCACAATTAATTGCCATGGATGTGTGTGCCTATCCTGAGTCATGGTTAGGCAGTTAAATACCAAAGAAACTCTGTCTGCTTATAATTAAAAATGCAAAACTGAACTAAAAATTATTTGCATTTACAAAACTGTAGGCACTACAAAGTGAGGCTGTGTTAATACCAGTCTCAAAAGTCACAGCTAATATTAATTATCTTTAAATACACACCCGTATACAAATGAAGCTTTTACTCAGATCATGTAGCTCACAGTATTTCCAGCACAGGGCTTCAGACATTCTGTAGATTTTTAGGGCATCCTTTAGGCTGTGGATGTACAAAAATGAGGTTTTACATAATCATTTGATTTACCTGTCAGTCCCCTCCTAGTGCGGTTGCTTTTCTCAACTGAATTTGACAGCAGGGCAGGAATGTCGGCGATAATTAAGTTGTTATAAGTTTGGTTAAAATTGGTGGAGGAGAGAAAGCCAAAGGAGTGGCCCCACTGTGGGAAAGGTGGGCAGGACTCGACCCTTCCATGCTGGCTTTGGGAACAGCTGGTGGGCTGCAGCATCTCCTTGTGCTTCCTGAGCAGAGCGTATGGTGAGGAGATAGAGGAGCAAGGGCTAAAGGACAGAAATCTGTAGGAAACCATGCTAAAAGAAGAATTCAGATGTGTGTGGTTTTTAGGAAGAGCAGCTAGCTTACCTTTTCTGACATCAAGCCTTTTCCCAGAGCAGTAATTGTGTTGGCATTGTAAGGAAAAATTGCTGCTGTTATTTAGGAGAGTCTGCTGATCACTGTTTAAAAAAAAAAAAAAAAAAGAGTATTATCCCTATAACAAGATTATAGTGTTACTAAATGGGTTCTTGAAGTTTATATTTAAAGACACTAAGGTGGGAAGTTTCCAAAGTGGGATGCTTTATTATGTGCATCCTGTTAAAATTAGCAAGTTCATGTGGTTTGAAAAGTGACTTGCACCGTAGTGTGAATGACACAAAGAAACCTGTGTTAGGTTATCAGTACCTGTGCTCTCCCACTGAACAGTTTTTTAAAGAAAAGGAACCGAAATGCAAGTTGAAGGGAAAGACTGTAGAAGGATGGACCAGAATGGAATTTCTCAGCACGTTGGTGAATTAACCTTGACGCACAAGTGTCCAGGCAGTGACACTGTTTGCATTTATTCCTGAAAGGGAGAAAACCTGTCCATAAAGCTCCCATTGATTTGTCAGAGGCTTTGCAGGGTGACCTCTTGGCAGGAGCTCACGGTGGTAGCTCTCTGGTAGCCATGGCTGTGAGTCAATGGGAACCATTATTGATGTTAGGAGAATATATGGTCTGATCTTTATTGAGTGACATACAACCTGAAAATAATAGAGCTAAGGTAAAAATGTGGTGTGGTCTAGCTGATTTTATTGGGAATGCCACTGAATTCTAAGGATATGGGATCAAGTCCTTCATATAATTCTTGTAGTTACCCAATAATTCATTTGCGTGGTTGTTTGAAAAGACATCACTGGTGTTGTTGATATACACAGAAACAAAACTAAAAAAGCCCAAACGAAACTCCAGACTTGAGCTTTTGGTTTGATTGTACCTACTGCTGCTGAGTGTGAAGCAAATTAATTGTGTGATAATAGAGGCAGGGTGGGAGGAAGAAATGTTTTCTTTCTTTTGGCAGTTGCTCCAATATTAACTGCACATATCTGTGTGGAGTTTTATGGTCAGAACAGAAAGCTTAAGTGTAAACTTGAACTGGATGTCAAACAATAAGCATCCAATTAGCTAAAATAGTTCCCCAAAAAGTATCTATACCAAAGGAGGAGTTGAAATGACTCTGTCTTTAATGATCCAGCCCAGTGAGAAAAATAGGAGGTAGTTTGAAGATATCATTGGGAGTTCTAGGTGGCAGTATCAAATATTGCTCTCAGGTGGTTCAGAACTGCTGTAGGAAGAGTCAATGCCCTATCAATTAGTAAAAGTCACAATTGCTACTTTCTGGAAAGGTTTTTGGTGGAAAATAATTTCCCCCTTCTTTTCTTACGGACAAGTTACATTCAGTCTGCAGGTGTAGGAATCTGACAAGTAATTTTAGCACCCAGTGGCTTAAAGGAGTTCAAATGACCACTAAAGTAATATTAACTTGTCAAATTGACCAGTATTTTCTGCCACTGAAACAGTAGAATGGATGGCTGGAGACAATAAAATTGATTCAATTATACTGCATTAAGCATCTTCACGAAGAAGTGAAAATGCAGAAAGCAAATAGGAAAGGATCTAAGAGACGAGCTCAACAATGACAAGAATTTCACTGGGACTCTTGAGTGAATACCCCATTAAAGAGATATATTGGAGGAAATATCTACTGAAGGTGCACGCAGCTAATTTGTACTTAGAGTTGTAGAATCATAGATTTGTTTAGCCTGGAAAAGACCTCTAAGATCATTGAGTCCAATTGTTAACTAGCACTGCCAAGCCCACCACCAAACCATGGCCTGAAGTGCCATGTCTACACTTGTGTTAAACACCTCTAGGGATTCTGACTCCACCACTGCCCGGGGCAGCCTGTGCCAGTGCTTGATGACCCTTTTGGTGAAGATATTTTTCCTAATATCTAATCTAAACCTCTCCCAGTACAACTTGAGGTCATTTCCTCTCATCCTGTCACTTTTTATGTGGGAGCAGAGCCTGGCCCCCACCCTCCCTCCAGGGAGTTGTAAAGAGTGAGAAGGTTCCCCCTGACCCTCCTTTTCTCCAGGTTAAGCCTCCCCAGCTCCCTCAGCTGCTTGTCAAAAATACAGAGGCACGAGCTTCCTCTTAAATTTTAACTGTTGGTCTAAGAAATATTATATTGGTCTAGGAAACAAAAGGTCAATATTCTGAAAAATGCTGTTGGCCTTTAATATGTGACAAAACAAATGCTTATGCTGTCCAAGAGTTGCTGCACTCAGCATTTCCTCGAGTTTCCTGTTGGGACAGGTGTTTTGCTCTCAATATATACAAATAAAAACTTCACTGGCCCGGAAATTTGAGCAACTCTCATCTGCACATAGGAAAACCCTTATGCTCTCTAAGTGCTTTAGCAAATGAGGGTTTTTGATTTGGTTATGTAATGTAGAAGTTGTTAGAGCCAT
Source organism: Ammospiza nelsoni (assembly GCF_027579445.1). Lineage (NCBI taxonomy): Eukaryota > Metazoa > Chordata > Aves > Passeriformes > Passerellidae > Ammospiza > Ammospiza nelsoni. The sequence goes on along the minus strand of NC_080646.1, from coordinate 4,604,689 downwards.
AGCTATGCTTTCCTCCATGTTCACATGATGATGTGGAATGAGGAAGACCAAGCTCTTGGCTGGCTGAGTAGAGCTTCATGAACTTCACAACAAAAAACACCAGGACTAAAAATTGTCCAACTGTAAAGTTGCAGGATAGAGATTAGAAGAATTAGAAGAGAGGGCTGGAATCATTTTGGGGATATTTTAAAAGAAACTCATGCTAAAAATTTAAGATACTAATGAATCAGTATGCAACCTTCCTTCACTTCTGTATGCCTATACAGATTAGTTCCATGAATTTTGTAGAAGGTTTTCTTCAAGGTGGTGAATTTAATCCAAAACATCAGTAGAAAATACATGGGATCACATTCTGCCATCAGCATTGTTATAGTTTGTACCCTTTGGGCATAATCTGAGCAGGAGCAGAGCAGGAGTGGCAGAATTGCTGATGGTAGAGTTTGATGAATCTAAGGCTAAAGGGGTGAAGCCACCCCTTATTTTACACTATGATGGGTGACATTCAAAAAAACTCACACACAGGAACTCTGCCTCTTGTAAACTGAATATCCAAAGCCAACCTCCAAAGAAAAGTAATGTGGAAATCAACTCCTGCACCCAGAAAAACATTGCTTGAATAAAAGCCCCAGATTGGTGTTAACTCTTTGGTATTTGTCAGCCCAAAGCTGGAAGTCTTTCCTTTGTGCTCCAGTGTATATGACTTCTCTTTACTCACTGGAATGCATTGCAAGAACATCCTGGAAAAAGTTCCAATTGGTGAAAGTGGAAACGAAATATATATTTTCAGAGGATAAAAATGTTACAAGCATCTACAAACAAGTGGCAGAGAGTTTGATATAGTAAGAAAATGACCACCCATGACCTCGCTCCGATTCAGTTTGACTTCTCACTTGCTTAAAACCACATTTCTTTTTATATGTCAGGTTATATATTTTTCTCAGTGAAATGTTTGGTTTATTTAAAAAATATAGAAGTATAGCCAGCCTCACCATCCAATTTTTCTTAGAGCACCCACTCCAGTCAGTGTGCTCCTCTGCAGTGAATAAATCCAGCAGTAAATTATGTATGATTCAAACACACACACAGAGATTTATATTTATGCTTACAATGTCAGTATAATTTTACAGTCAAGACACAGTACATATACTCTGCTGTAAGTACTAGCTTGATATAGTAAACTCAAAAGAGCACGTTGGGGGTTAGCAGTTAGAGCTGAAAGTGAAAATCAAGAAACAGCAGTAGGACTGCTTTTGTCTTCAGCATGCTCTTCAAGATGTGAGATGCTCCAGTGGGTGGGAGACCTGTGCACCACCCCCCCAATTCTGGGGATAACCCCAGCAGATATGCTTTACAATTACCTTTTCTTAAAATGCCAATTAACCCTTTCAGGGTTTTGTGGCATACTGTGAGCAAGCAGGAGAGGGGCACTCATTTATCCCTTATATTGAACATCAAAACCAATTATAAGGGGATTGGGGTGGGAGGGACAGGTCTTGTGCTACTGGAGATGTATCTGGAGTGCTTCCTGGGTTTATCCTTGTGGTTTTTAACGCTTAGGAGTGTCTGCAGTTGCAGTTAAAAATACACTAAAAGTTAAAAGAAAAATAAGTAAAAAAACTAGAGATAAAGGCATCACTTCATTAAATGAAATAGGAAAAAAAAAGGGCTTTAATTCTCTTTGGCAATATTGTTGGTACTTGTTAAATCTTACCAGCTCACAAGGCAATGACAGTTTTAATTTTATCAAATGTTCCAGTGTTTATGCTCACAAAAACTAGCCACCGGTGTAAATTAAGCCTTAACTCTATCAAAGTAATTAATACCAGGCCACAGGCAGACTGAAATTTTGTAATAAAAATAACCCAAAAATATTAAGGTTCTTAGGGGAAATAGAATAGTACTAGGATGAACTAGAATGAAATATTGCTGGAATAAACCTAGAATGGCATTAATTAACCTGAAGATTGACTTAGCCCATTTAAATATGTTTTGCTACTTGGACTCTGATCCTTCAAGTCTCACATGGAGATTGACTTTTCCATGGGGTCTCATTAGGGTGAGTGTTACTGCATGTGAGTAAAGGTGGAGGAAGCAGTTGTGTTGTGAGTTACTTGTCACATTTAGGCAGTGTACACAGTGGCTTGTGGGTTTTTTTGGATGCATTTGGTTTGTAAGTTGTTGGGCAACTTTGTGAGTTTAAGTTATTTTGTTATTAACATGAGAAAGGTGAGAAGGAAAGGGTGCTAAATTTAGGAAGTGTTTTTTTAATACATAAGTAGGTAATATTAAAAAATTTCTGGTAGCTTCCCTTAAACTGTATCTATAACCTTTCCACATCCCATACCTTCTGGGGTCAGAGGAAAGAGCAAGACCCTGATGTTTCTGATCACAAAATCTGCTATCTTCTGATTCAGGGTAAAACGCTCCACAGAAGCTCTGTGATTGCTAATAACTGAGGTCAGGCTGCCTGTTTGAGTCAGGAAGAGATGATGCATATGGAACTGGCTGGTTGCAAGCTTTGAAGGAAAAGCTGGACTGTGACAACTTCTGTTGAGCTGGAACAGAAAGAATATGGGAAGATGTAGACTGTGGGTGTCTGCATTGGCAGCCTCACCTCCTGGAAATGATTCCCAGGCTCCCATTAAGACAGGATGAGTATCACCCTTACCAGAGGATGCAGCTGTGCTCTGTTCAGATTTCTCCACACGTTCAGCTTGGAGCAGAGGGAATTTGGCTGGAGTAGATGAAACTACACAAGGTATGAATTGGACCTGGACCAGTGAAAGGAAGGTGGCAATTAGGTGGATTTTTGAGTAAAAAAACCTAATTTAGCTCAGTTTCATCCAGAATATTTGCTTGTCTTTGTAGAAGTGCAGTTTTCAGCTTGTCTTTGCTGTTGGATGAGGATCTCAAATGAGTTAAGGATGTTTTCCTTCTTGTCTTAGAGGACTCAAGGCTGAGCACTACCAAACAGCATGAAGGCAATGCCCTCTTCACTGAATGTTGTAGCCAGTGTTAAGTCTTCAAAGGTAGATTCTTCAATTATTTGTTATGCAAATACAAACTGTTGCTGATGCTCTGAAAGGAAAATTTTCATTATTAAGTTTCTGCAGTCAGCAATCATCAGGTACTAGACAACAAATGAGAGCTACCATTGGCTTTGTGAGACATTGAACAAACTGAAAAAGTAAAATACACAAAATTCATCAAATGATGACACCAAAGGCTGTCTTTGGGGCACCTGCATTTTGAGAAGTGCAGCACCTGCTGAATGGGAGATTTGCAAGCATTTAGCCATTTAAAAAAGATTATATATGTGTCCTTTATACACATGTATATATAAATATATATATATGTATATATATTTATATCTAGTTGAGTGATTAGGTTTATAGAAGCATACATATGCCATTTTTGAACTGCATGTGAGATTGTTTACTGCACACATTAGACATACAACTTTAAAATAAAATATACGTGACCAAGACAAAAGTTACGTACCTTTGCTCTATCCAAGTCTCTGCCCTTTACATGCTAAGCAGGAGGGTGAGGGAAAAGGATTTAATACAAAGCAGAGAAAGTGCTATTAATGTCCTGAAGGAAGGAAGGAAGCAGTGTCTATCTCTGTTTAAATTGCTTTCTGGATGTCCAGGTGTAACGCAGCAGCAGAACTCTGGGTGATTGTACACACTGCCTATGGTGCAGCAGTGAGGCAGAGCAGGGGAAAGGAAGTATAGTTTTAGCAGCCCCTGACAGTGCAGGTGGAGAAATAGGGGTCTGTTATAATGATTTCCCATGAAGGTGAGTGCTGATCAAGAGGGGAAAAAGAGCCTCTGAAGGTCGTCACCAAGGAAAATTACATGCTATGCTTTTTCTGGCATCCAAGTTCGATCACAACGCTCAAGAAAATAGCAGGAAGAGATGTGTGCTGAGCACACACACCTGTGTGCAGTGGTTTGCTGTGTGCTACATAATAATACCTGGGCTTTTCAGCACCTGGGGTTATAATGGGTTCTCTTTGGACAGGCAGAGCAGAGGAAGATGAGATGTTTGGGTCATGTCTTGCAGAGAGAGGGTGAGAGCCTGAAGATGGTGATTCTGCAATATTGAATAACACAAACATAACTATAGGGTGGGAGGGCTGCTGTGGCAGTTGAAACATTCCTGATGGATGCTTGCAGGTTAACCAGACAATGAAGAGACTTGGGGAACATTTACCATTATGCCATTAGCAGTGTTACATTGTGTAATTGGTACCTTTACATCATTGCTTAGTTTGTGCTTCAAAGTTTTTATCTGGGTTTCCATCTGCGGTTTTATCTTCTAGTTCCATAAAATATTACTTAATGATACTATGCTTGTATTTTTCACACAGTGCCTTTGTGTGTGATACTCAGATTATTTTTTGACTTCCAAGTATGTGACTTTTTAATCTGTTTGTCTTAATTGTTCTTGAAAGCATTGTGCACCCTACAGAGAACTCTGTTTAAAAAAACCCCAGTGGGATTATCCTTAACTCCAAAAATATATAAAGATCACCAGGCTCTAGCACTAACTGTGTCATAAATTCTGTCTCTTCACACTATCCTTCCTCTAATGATTCTGATTTTTAACCAGTTAGCAAAATACAATTATCTCCTTGTTAAAATAAACAGACTTCATTGGGCTACTGAATTCATACATATTTTAGAAACATAAAACGTGTGTTAATAAAGGCACTTTAAAGAGAATACATCAACATAATATATAAATTATTTTCTCACTTCTCTGCATCATCTCCCCTCCATCCTGATACAAGTCATAGGTAGCAACTAATCTGGAAAGCAAAGTTGAGGAGAAAGGAAAGGTACAGTTTTCCTTGTTGTCTAGAAAAAGCTTTGTACAGTCTTAATGAAAGACAGTTTCTTCTGGGGAAGAAATGCTAATGTGAAATTTTCTCTTTCTCTCAACACAGTCATACATTAGAGATATTTGTAGCAGTGGAGCTTCAGACTGCAATAGGTGGATGGATATTTACCCAAGAAAATTTGAGCCATGCCCTTTCATTTTCAGAGAGCTGCTACCTAATCTCAGTGTAGCATCAAGACAAAGGACACATCATTCCGTTTGCGCCTGCCCTGCAAAAAAAAAAAAAAAGGGAGGGTGGACTTGTGGGGGGAGAAAAAAACCTACAACGCTCTCTGAATGCTATTAGAATAATGGTCTGAGGGAAAAAAAAAAAAAAGATAAAATACAAATTTCACTCCGATCTGGGTTGGATTACTTCCCCATGCCCCTGCCTTTATTGGGCGATTTGGAGTTTCATTAGAATTCAGAATTCCTGCAGAAAGAAAAACCACAGTGGCACGGACTTCTCTTTCAAGGGGATTGCAGGCTGACCCATCAAAATGAAAAGGCTCAATGTTTTGCTGACAGGTCCCTGAGCAGGCCTGAGTGACAGCTTCATTTCAGCACTTCTCAGATGAGATTTGAATTGGGGGGTGGAGGAGGTGGTAGGAGAGAGACTTTGTTCCCTAAAAAGTGTCAGTGTCAAACTCTGCAGTTCAAGTTCTAGTGTCTGAGGTACAAAACCGAGTCAGAAATCATCTCTGACTTGCCTGCTTCCCAATTTATTATTAATGTCTCTCTAATATTAGCACGCTTGGAGCTTCATTTAAATCCTAGAGTTCATGTCGAGCGTGCATTGTTCCTTTTATTGGAAATAAAAAAAGGTAGAAGGAGATGGATTAAAGTACAATGAGCTGTTGTATAATGTCTGCATCAAAGATTACTTAGTGGCATTTTTCTGTTGTGATAATCAAAACATCAGTTGGAGCTTGATCCCACCTCTTGTCTGTGGGAATGCCAGTTTTTTTCTTATAAATTTACCTGGGTCTTTTTGCCTGCAAAATAAATTCGGATATTTGATAAATAAATTTGGATATAAATTTGAAGGCATTGTCAATTTAAAGTTCAGTAGCAGCTTTGTGTCTACTTCACAATATCCTAAATGAGCAACTTTTTATTGTTTATCTCAATAGAAAAAAAAGGTAAAAACTTGGCAAACCTGTCCTTGCCATCCAGGCAAGGGGAACCACAGGAACAGCTCAGCTTCCTCGTGTAAGGGAAGTTAATCTCATTCACTTCCTACTTGTTCCCTTACTAAAGGTTGATGTGGTGTCTGCAGGGACATTAGCAATTTTTTTTTCTAAAAGTTTATTTAAATTTCAGGTATCAGTTATTAATATTCACAGCTTTTATCTTCCTTTTCCTCCTGTCTTGTGCATATTGATATGTACCTTGGTGTGAGTACAAAATCCAGCTGGTGGAGTTTGCTTTTAGGAGCCATCAAAAAAAGTTAAGCTAATTTTTCAGATGATATTGGAAAAATTAAGTTTCAAAATGCAGATCTTCAAGGTAACATGGATCCTTATGCCTTATTCCTGTACCTTAGAAGTCATCTCCTCAATAACTGTGTAAAAATGAGGTATTATTCCATAGCACAAGGCTGTTCTTCAGAATAAAACAGAATTTTATGTATTACATTTACTTTGGAACAGATTCCTCTCTAATTTATATTGATGGAAAGCTGTAATAACTTCAGCAAAAGTATAGGCTTTATTATCTAGGTGGGAAAAGTTTTGGTCTAAGAAAGAAGCATATTAAGCTCTAATTGTTCTGTGAATGTGATGAGCAGGGCTGGATAAGTGTTGTTGGATTGTGTTTCTGTTGAATGCAATAGCCAATAATGGTATAAAATCTATGTAAATGATCAGAGTGTATCTTGCACCATCCCAAGAAAGCTTCATCTTGTAAACTTTTGCTAATTTTTCATGGTTTGCTTTTCTTTGAAGAAGTGTTTGCATTCCAAAACAGAGAGCAAAGACATTAGAACAGCAAAGCCTCCTAAAACAAAACTTACATCTTGTCCTGCTTCTGCATTTTAAGAAATCTTGCTATCTTAGGTTCTTATGTTTTACTGAGCATGGAGCAAAAAACTTGCTATGCTCAAAACAAGCCTCCTTGTGTAAAAGGCAAGTGTCTGTTATGGAGAAGGAAATAATTCTTCCCTCTGATCCCAGGGAAGCCTTGCCTTATATTCCTTATATACTTTGATACTTATTTTTATAATCAAGTTTTATCTCTTGTGAAACTTGGGGGCCAATTTCAGTTCTGAAACCAGAAGGTCTAGTAGCCTTAACACTCACTTATCCCAAGTAAGAATTTAGTTTCAGACATTTAAAAGGATCAACTCAGCAATATCCTTGTTTTGAGATTAAATATGCAAGGAGGAAAAAATTATTCAACATAGAGGTAAAAATTCTCTTTTTGAATTCAGTGTATGAGTTCAACTGACTTTGTAATAGCAGTAGGAGATGGGAGTGAGAAAGGGCACATTTAGAAAAATTACTTAAAACATAATATTTTATATTGCGCTTTATGAGAATCTACCTTGATACTCCAATATATTTTTCAAGCACTGGGAGTAGAAACAGGATACTAAGAGCAGTGAAGCAAATACTCAGAGAAACAGAGTTAGAAGAAGAATGTACAATCTGAAAATTAAGACAAACATATCAAATCCAGTTAGGGTAAGGCATGTACTGCTTAATGGAGAAATGTGTTACTTGGATCTTGTAAAGCCAGAATGGACAAAATATTAGTAAATTGCACTGGGCAAAAAATCCTCTGCTGATTGAATTGACATTCATGTCCTTTGCACAACTTCAAAAAAAGTACCAATATCACATTAGAGCAGCCGCAGAAACTGAAGCCTGTGCTGGGATTTGTCAGGATTCAGCTGTGGGTGGTGGCAAGGCTGGGTGAGTTGAACCTGCTGCCAGTTCGGGGTGCTGCCAAAACTGCTGGTTTGTTCAAGCCTTGTACTGAGAAATTTGTGCTCTGTTGGCTTTTCCTTGCTGCCTGTGTTTGGTAGAAGCTGGGAAGTGCTGCTGGAAGCTGTGTGCTGTGGTTTGTGAGCACCTGCCTGAGCTAACGAGGGAGGGAGGGCAGGAGAGGACCTGGCACTGCGTGTCCCATGTCTGAACATCCATCCCCTTGTTGTCTTTTGCACTCTCCCTCCAAACTTGCCCTCCTCTTCCACATGCTCATTGAAACCAGTTTGGGTAAATCTTGTGTGCTAAAGGGGAGTTTGAAGCAGTGAGGTGGGCAAAGTTGAAGGGGACACCTGCAAGCTGTGCTCCTGACTCATCCTCATCATTAATACCAGGTCACAGGGGTGGCTGCAGGGACACAACAGGTCTGTCCTGCTGGATCTGCTCTGCTTTACTCCTTTGTGTAGCCCCCCCACCCCACCCAGTTTCAACAGGGATGCCCTTCTGAGGAAGGTAAGTCAGAGAGGCTTAAAAATGTGTGTGCTGTAATGCCATTGTAATGTATTAGCTGGTTTATTTTTAGATCAATCTAGCTGCATGGTGCTTTTCTCATTGAAACTGTAAATGTGGAGTCTGGCAAGGGAAAGGGGGGTCTTTTTTGGGATTTTTGAGGATTGGAGATACTCAATCAGCTCAGGTGTGACAAATATTGCATAAAGGGCTTCCAGAAGACAGTGGATAGGATGAGAGATTGTTGTAGAGGAGATGCTTGAAGAAAGGTACTTTTGTAATTACAAAAGTTAATACCAGCAGCATGCTATTAAAAATCTTAAATAAAAACATTTACCTGGACACTGACTCTTCATTTGAATAAGCTGTACAGACATTTAGGCCCCAATATCAGCCTGACATAAAAGCAGAGGGGCTTTTCCTCAAGCATGGGAAGTTTTTTTCCTTAAGTACTTTTTGCAATACAATCTATTTCCCACAAACAGAACTATTAAAAGTATTGAACTCCTAGTTTCTCATTACACTGTCTTCATCTGACATCCTGACCCATCTCATGCTTTCCTTGCAGCACTTCTCAGCAAGGAACTATCATCTCACGTTGGCATCTTTGGGTGTGACGTAAGCCAAGAACAAAAATCCCCATCCAGTTTTACCACATCATCAATTTTGCTGACACTCCATTGTTCATAAAGCACCAAAATGCAACTCTTGCTTTCAGACTCCCCCTGAGTTCAACACGATAATGAATGTGAAGGGTTTGCATGGAGGTGGCAAAACTTTTTTTATTTCCCCCCCATTTTCCCTTTTTTTTTTTTTTTTTCTCCAGGTTCACACCAGATAGGCATTTTTTACAGCCTGAAAGGGGATGTTTTCTTTTGTTAATAGCTTACAATCAGATGAAAGGACTCATCACTCTATTTTAGTGCTCCACCACATGGCGTGTATCTTTTATAAATTACAGGCTGGCGTTGTGTGCACTGGGGGAGAGAAAGGTTGGTTTTCTTGCTGTGAGCCATCCTGCCTAATTGTCGTATGCAAATAAAAGCAATTATAAGGCTTTTAGGGTGAAGGGATGACAGCTGAGTTTGGCAGTTGAGGAGGCCTCACCCACCTTGTTGTCATAGCAACAGGGAGGAAAAGGACAAAATGGTGTGTATACAGTGGAAACATTTATTTTGGTTAAAGAATTAAAAATACATATACTGCTGTTAGCATGCAACATCAATATGTGTAATGAATGGGTTTGTTTAAAACATTAGAGAAATTAAACTGTATTTATTCCTTGGCCCTTTAAATGATCCTTGTCATCTAACTACCATTTACAAACCATCACTTGTGATTTTATCTGCTACTTTTAAAGTTATGAACAGATCATAACAATCCAGTCAATAATTAGGAGATTACAAGTTTCTGTGTTTTAGTGCATCTATTTCAATGTTGCCAGACCCGGAGCTGCATGAAGGAGAGGGACATTCAGTGGTGTGTCCGTGAAGGGGAAACAGTGAAAAATAATAACCTATTAGCAGTCCATAAAGTTCAATATAAAATATGTTTGTGCTAAAGTGTTAAACAAGTAGAACAAATAGCGTGCTAGTAGCATACAAAATTAAAACGAGTCACAAATGGATATTTTCTATGGCAATTTATTTCACAATTACTCTTGTGGAAGCTTTCATGAATTAAATATGAGTTCTATCTTGAAATTAGGTGTTATAAGGCTAAATTACAAGAGGCAGCCAGTAATTGAGGTGGCTGAAACACGGGGTCTAGTGAACTAATCTCTTGCTGTGCCACGTGGCTGTCCCCTCGCCAATGGGAAACCTCCCCATGACAAAAACAGAGGCAGCTGAGAAAAATTGATTTCTCATCTGAGCCATATTTGATAGCTTTTGAAATCGAAAATTGAAATTAACTAACCTAAGCCCCATTGTAACAAAAGAGCAAATTAAATATGCAACATGGCTTCCTATTGGCAGCAAGAGGGCCTGCCAAGGTAAATTTGTAAATAGAGTTTAAGATGCAATCCTCCCCCCTCCTCTTTTTCCTTTCTCTCAGTGCAAAAAAAGTATAAGTCTGCAATAGCTTAATAAATTATTTATAAAAAAAAATTCATCAGCTGCAAATGGCCACTGTGGTTAAGGTCTTCCATGGAGAAAATCATTGCATTAGAAGAGCTCATTGAATGAAGCAGAATTAAAATTATCCACAGTCATCCCTGAGCTTGGAATAAACTGTACATGAAGAGACTATGTTTTCTTCTCAAGAAAAGTTTTATGAATGGAAGCTTATCACAAAAAAACCAAAAAAAATCCACCCCAAACCAGACCAGTCATTTAGACTTTACAGATAGCTAGGGCTCAGATACACATTTTTATTCTTTCTTTTCATTAACCCCAAACAATAATGGCATAATGGCTATTTGAGCTTGGTGGAGTATCCACATGCTTGCCTTTTGTCTTGCTTTTACACATCCTAAGACGTTACAAAGGATTCTGACAGTGAATGCTAATGATTCAAAAGGTGCTTCTGCAGAGCTGTGGATTTATAGTGGGATTCCCTGAAATGAAGGCAGCCAACAAAATCAGTGATGCCATGCTCTAAATACTGTTTTCTGTCCTTTTAAAAGGAAAAGGGGGGGATAGAAACAAACACAGCCAAGACATCAGCCCTCAGCATTCCTCTCTTACAGGGTTTCTGCTTTTCTCTGCCCAGATTTGCATGGGAAAACAAATGATTTCATTCCAATACTTGAGCAGAAGCGTGTATAAAGATATAGAGCCAGATCCCTGTCTGCATAAATCAGGAGAGCTTCTTTAACTTCAGAGGATTTATGCTACTCTATATCATCTGAAGATCTATCTCATGAAATTGTTCCACTTTCCTGCCGAGGCTGTTCAGATCTGAACTGTATAAAATCTAGTGACAACTGTAATGGAGGATATTACACTTAGCCTGTCTGTCATCCCAGGGATCTTGTAAAATCATTTTCTGTTCTAATTTATTACTTTTAGTGTCAATCAACTGCCGACAAGCTGAGTAACATCATTAGGCATTGAGTTCATCTACTCAGCACTTTTTAAATGCAGTTTAAGTAGTTGTCTCATTATGTGTAGTAGGACAGAAAGTCAAGGTTCAAGGAGTTTTCCTTTTTGGCAGAGATATTGTTGAAGCCTCTACTATTATCTTTGAAGGAAAAAACTCCACAAGAAAATAGCTCTTTTTTATTTTTAAGGTTTGGGGGAAAAAAAGGCAGCAGAGAAATGCAGAAAACTCAGTGTAGAAACTTTGGTGCTGATTTCCCACTGCTTTGCTTTGTATTTACCTCAGATGCATGAGTTGAAAGGTGTGAGGATGGAGAGAGGCAGTGATGAATCGGGGATTTTGTATAACGTGGAGCTGATGGCTTCCAGCCATGAACTAATAAGTGTTTGGGGTTCATCTCCTTACTGAGAGTCTGCTATTGCTGTGCTGAGGGGACAATGGGTGGAAATAAACCATGCACCAATCCTTTACCAGAAAACATTGATTTCACCAGCCCCTGAGTAGAGCATGATTTTATTTAACACTATCACAGGTATCTCCTCAGCACTGACTGTGGCAAGGTAAGAGTCAAACTGCTGCAAGTTTGTTCAGAATAATTTTCAGGGCTGTTTTTAAAATGAAATATAAGTATCAAAATGTCAGGGCAGGCAGTAAAAGCCCTCCAGCTTCATTCCCTACTAGAAACCTGAGGGTTTAACTCTGGGCTGGAACCCAAGGAGGGGCCTCATGGCTGTTCCTCAGAAGCTCCCTCAGCCACTTCCCAGCAGCTGTCCGTGTCAGAAGATAATGTTCCCATGCCAGTCTTACATGAACTTCTGCTCCATCTGGATACAGTTCTTCTGACTGTGTCCAGATAGCAAACTGTTTGTCTTAAAAAGTCCCAAAGCTGCTGAGATCTAGTAACTCAAGGACAGTCAAGAGTGATGGTCCTTTTTGGGAAGCCCCAACTCATGGGTGTAGCATGAAGCTGAAACAAAGAAATGCAGTGCTGGGCTGGGTGGTGACCATGTGATTTTTATCTCTATAACAGGCAGGACGTGGCCATTTTGTCCCTATCTCTTATATAGTTTTGTTGTTTGATTAGGGAGACAAAGCAATTACCCTTTTGCAGTGGAATGGAATTTACCAAAATTTAGGATGGGCTAATTTCAGCCTGGAACAAGTGGTTAAACTGTTAAACTGGTGGAAGGAGGTCAGGAGGGGGACAACCTTTCTCATGTGAATGACTACTTAGGATTCTACTATCTTATTTTCTTACAAGTCAGGGGAAGAAGAGCAAGATATGTCATGTAGAAATGGCATAGAGAAAGGATACTGCGTGTTTTCTAAAGGATGATGGGAATACGCTCCTTTGATGGAATAGTGGAAAATATTTTGTAAGTGGTTTATCATGTTCATGCTGAATTGATTATTTCATCAGGGAAGTTGAGAATTCCATTGTGTCACAGTGTGGCTGCAGCTTTAAAATGCATTTTGTTTTTTAAATAAAAATAAATAAGTTTTTTACCAGTCCTATCTAAAGCTTTTGGACCACATACATTCCTAATTAATAATGGTATCAAATATGTGTGGTATAATGTTTCTGTTAAACAGAAGAAAAGAAAAGAAGGTACTATGCAACACCAAATATGGTGAAAAGCATTCCCAGTTCACAGAAAATTATTGTTGGTTTAAAGTCCAGGCTCCCTCCCCCCTTATATGACATTCTGTACATTTTAGATGTAGTTACCAAAGCTAGCAGCTTTTATGGTATCCATCCAACAGGATATTGTGGTCAGAGTGCCAGTAATTCTAGGAAGCATAAAAAAAATGTTTTAGAGAGGATGTTTAGTCAGAAGAAAATCACAGCAGAGGCAAATCTGAACTGTTTGAGCAAAAAGAAAATTTTCTGCCAAACCGTAGAACAAATTCTACAAATAATTGCACCTACTGGACAAGTTAGATAAGGATGCAGTACACATTTTAAAATAGTAATCTTGAGACTGCATATGTAGCTGTAGAGTGCATATGGTGCATCTTGCTATAAGTAGTATCTTTGTATTACATGTGAATGGCTCACTTTGAGCTTACCTTTAAAGATAATCCTTTTTTCAAATTTTTATTTTATTTTATTAGGTCAATCATCAGAATTAGGAGAATGTTAATATATGGCAACATTTATATTGTGGAAGGGCATCACTTTCTGCATCCAGAAGTGTAATTCTCTTAATAGGCACAAATCCTATAGGGACCCCAATATTCAGGTTGTAAACTCCTAAATTAGACTTCAGACTAGAATATATTGAAACAGATTTAATATGAATAATTTGGCTCATATGTGTACGTCAAGGTAAGCAAATGAGAATAGGGGGAATCTCAATTTTTCAACTCAGTTGCTTCAAATTGAGTCATAGCTTTGTGCTTTATATAGCAACAAGGCCCTGATTAAGCACTTAAGCATGTGCTTAAGGTTAAGCATGTGATTAAGTGCTTTGCTGACCTAGGGCTTAAGTACCCTGTAAAGCATTGGAAAAATGAATAAATCAAATTTAGGTCAAATCCAGCCGTGTGCCACACACCTATGGTAGGAGCAGCGCAGGAGGGAGGCAGCTTTGCCTCCGGAGGCTGCAGACAGCAGGGCAGGATTACAGGCTGGCACTGGGGGGAGCCGGCGGCTGTGGCAGCCCCTCCCTGCCCCTGGGGCTCTGCCAGCTCTGTGCAGGCTGGCACACACTCACTGCAGCCGCAGCAGCCCTGGCTCTGTGCCCTTTGCACAGCAGCGTTTATCCCGTGCTGCAGGGCACGTCCTGCCCCGACCCAGTGGCCCTGATCCTGCAAGGATGCTCCGTGCGCTCCTCTCTCCCTGTCATCCTCCTCACCTTCCACCCTTGGCAGCAATCAGAATTTCCTTTGGGGATAACCAGCAGGGACATCTGGTTTAGCCTGGGTGGGATTTGGATGTCCAGTTTGGATGTTGGTGCTGGAAGCTCTTCTCTGGGGGTCTCTTCCCACATCCCAAGGATGCCCCAAACACCAGCTTTTGTGGCTGATGGTGACCAGTGGAACCATTTGGGAAACAGGGAGTGTATTGATGGAAAATGGACAGGGAGAAGAAAAAGGAAGGAGTTCTTTATAGATGAGCATTCCCAGTAGTGCTGGACATTGTTTTGAAGCTGCCTGGATTTCTGTGATCTGGCATTCAAAACCGTAATGGAAAAGATATTTTTGACTTTGTTATTTTTTTAGTCAAAACAAGACATTGCAGAATGTGCTTAAAAAAATTTGTGAATTTCCAAAAGGCCTGTTTTGGTAGTTACAGCATTCAGTGTGCTCGAGAAAAGTAAAGCAAAGACAGATCTATAGAGGGCCTCAAAGATGAGGACAAGGTGAAATTTAAGGGACATGGATCAGGTATGCATCCTTAGAGGAAAAAAGGATCTAAAAAAAGTCATAGCTCCTACTAAGAGTATTATTATGCCACTTTAAACATTTTGATTCTCTCTTCTTTCTTATCCCTTTCTAAAACCTGACTTTTCTCTGGAAGGAAAAAAAAAAATCTTTCAAACTCCCTAACTTCCACACAGTGGACAAGAGGAACACATCGTGTGCTGTCACTGCAAAGTTATCCTCTCCAGTACCACCTACAGTGGGAGTCTAGCTGCAGGCTAGAGTTATACAATATCACAGAGAGAGATTAAGCATTACATTTATTGTGGTTGCTGGAAGGGAATATTATTGCTGTTTCAGTGGAGAGATTTATAGCAATACTTAATGAATGCTACTAGTTTTCTTATCAGTTGGTAACCATACACATGTGCATGTGGAAATATTGCATTAAGTCTTTACAGAAACCTTGGAAAAAGTTGGATATTAGTGTTTGTGGCAGATTTGGCAGCATAATGGAACTGTGGTTGTATAATGGTGTGGTATTGTCAGGTTGGGCATATGATGTGGGTAGAATGCAGGCAAAATTAGCCTGATTGGTTTTAGGCATTTTCCAAATGAAGAAATTCTTTGTCATTTATCCTTGGGAATGTGCAGAGACTTATAGTTATCAGTCTCAGTCTATTTTTATGAAAATATCATAGGTCAGAAACAGTTCAGAAACTAAATGCAAATTAAAAAAAATACAAAGCTTTTAATGGTATTTTTCATTTTAGCTCTATTTAAATCAGAGTTACAAGTGAGTCATCAGCAAAATAGCAACTATTAAGATGGATCAGAAAGATGTGAAACTTAGGAGTTCCTGGAAAAAAATTATTCAAATTTTATTGTAATCAAGGTGATCTGCTGGCACCTGTTCCTGGTTTTTATGTTGTAGAGAGCCTTAATGAGAAGCCAAAAGGTAGCAGTCAGTGCAGAGGATTAGCTTTTCCCTCTCCAGAATCTTCACTTAGAACCACTAAACACTGAGCATCCCAACAAATCTGTGAGAAAAAAAAATCTTATTTAAATTCTTTTAGATATAACATTTATTCTGCCCTCTGACTGGGTGCATTAATATTCTATGATCATGCACAGATAGCTGCATGGTAAATATATATTTGTACATTGAGCTGAAGTGAAGTTTTCATTAAGCTGATCACAGGCAAATTATTAGGCTTAGAAGCAGCTTTTTATGTCTCAGAGCAACATCTCTAAGTTCATGACTGGTATCAAGAGTCATTCACTTGAATGCTTGTAGGTGCAGTTTTTTTCCTTCAGGAAGAGAGATTTATTACAAGATCCTGCTATTGAAACCTCAGTCAAGATTAGGTGTAAAGACAACACAGAATAGGTAAATAGCATCTCTGGTCCTCGCCATCAAAGGATGTGATAGAGTATTCTCAGATGGAACAGACAGCTCTGATATTGCATATTAGTGGAGTTAAAGATATATGAGGTATTGAAAATATTCATGCCTCTGCAGTGATGGAGAGGAGGCAGAAGCTTTTGGCTTGGATGTTTTAGATAATTAAGAGCAACAAAAGATTATGTTGGAAGCAGATTTGCTGCAGATAGATAGTACATTCTTACTAGAAAAATGGGATATCTTGTATAGTGGTCTGATGGCCCTTTTTTCTTCTCTCTTTTAAAAGGAAAGAGCACTTCTATCTTCTAACTGAATTGTAGGATGCATAATCAGACTCATGGCAAGTAATGAAATGACTTTTCCTCCTCTAATAATATTCCTTCCAGAATTTATCAGAATTTTGCAACAGTACTTGCAGTCTGAGATAACTTGCATAGATATATTCCAAAATTTGGATAAAAGAAATCTACTGTATCATGGAATTATTAAAGAGAGTGTGAGTGTATAAATTAATTTGACTACTGTTGAATAAAAGCACCTCATTTTATTGAACTTCCATCACCTTTTTGTAAATGGTAGTGAAGTGGTAATTAAGACAGGCTAATTATATATTATTGTAAAGTGTACATTTGTTATTAATTTTGTGATGTGCATGCTTTATTTTTTCTGTCTGCAGTTTTTTGCATAAACTCTCTGCTCTGGCTTACCTTTGGGGATAAAATGCTGGGGCTTGATGCTGGAGGCATCTGTGAATGTAGATTATAAAAACTGCTTCCATAAATTGTAGAATGTCTTCTCTCCCTGCATTACATTTCCTTTCCTGGAAGGTGTTCACTGTTATGTCCCAGAGTGAAGCTTCCTAGCTGTGGTTTGTGATCCTTTGTTGGTCATTTATTGGTGCTTTATTGGCCTTTCCTGGTTTGTGGTCCTTTATTGGTCCATGGGGCTGTGCTCTGTAGGTGTTGCACCAAGTGTGGGTGTGATCTTGCTGGATATCTCTCTCTGGGTAGAGAGCACCAAAGACATCCTTTGGAATAGGAAAAATCAAAAATCTTTTTTTCTTTTTTTTTTTTTTTGGCCAAAACATGCATGGAAAGCTCCAAGAAACGTTGAGCACTGGAAGCTCCCAACTGGGCAAAACCAACTCTACACAATACAGACTCAGAAACGTGACGGGCTTCTTTTTTGCTTTAAAATTATAGAGTGAAAATAAACTAAAATCCCAAACTAGCATTCTGCAGGGTTTCCTGCACCTATAGATGTCTGCAAAGTCTTCTGTGCCATAGGAGACAGCTGTGTTCAGCTCCACATTCAAGGATAGGCTGAGATGCTTCCCGGAGGTTTCCAGTGATGAAGCCATGGCATTGTTACCTGTTGGTGACTGTCCTCACTCACAGCTGTGTCACCTTGGGCTGTGTTACAGACCTGTCCTTAGTGGAGTCCATGTGAGTGGCCATTATTGATCTCTTAATGTAAAAATTATCAGTGTTTTTCCCAAGGAAATTCCCAGGAAGTGGCATTTCAGACCTAGGATGGGCCAAGTAGATGGGAAGATAAGTTAGACACAATTTCTGTGTCGTAGTTAAGAATATGTAGCCTAGCTCTTTACATGATTAGTTGTTTAAGCACAGATTGAAAATTTTGATGTAATTTAGAAAGAAATTAGACTTTATAACATTTCACACCATCTATACATAGGAAATGCAGACATATCTTTTAGTGTTTACTTACTAAAGATGCAAATTGTTTGTCTAAATAATAAAATATTTAAGGTTGGAATTCATCTTTTTAATTAAAATTTTCCCAAGGCAAGTAAGATTACTGCAGCATGGAGAGATTTGCAGATCCTTGTGTAATGTGTTTTTTATAATGCTGATGGTGCCAGACAAAGTCAGTTATGTGCCACTCTTGTTGTCTGTTATTAATATTTTTGTATCAATGATGAGAAGAGCAGCAGCAATGATTGCAGTCGATGAGCCACAATAAATAGCAGCAAATGCATTCTAACCTCTGACTCTGTGACAAACAGCATGGGTACTATCTGCAGCTCTGGTTTTAATTTCAATGGCATCAAAGGGAAGCTCAAGAGCTTCGGAAAATAACTCTGGCACCATGGCTTAGATGAAATAAAATCCTTACCCACAGACATAAATTACCATGGGAGTAAAAAGACTACACCAAAATGACAGAGTTTCATAATGCTCTTAAATCAAGAAATAGAGGACAGTGAGCACAGCTTCCAAATTACAACAGTCACACAGCTTGATGAATGGCTTTTTTTTTGGCAGTAGCTAACCTAACAGGTTTCTTCAAGAAGTGGTACTTGGTGGCATGCACTCAGATTGTGTGGGGAAATTCAGCAGGATGGCACTCCTATTTCATGAGAATTAATTCCCAGCAGACATTAAAAAGGTATTTTCACAGTTCTGACTGCAGCGTTGCACTGCAGGCACACGTTCTGTGAACAGGATGCTTTGTTGGACTTTCATTGCCACTGAACTCATTGAATTTGAAGCTGCATGTAATTACTTTAAGGCATAGTAAATCCTGCTCACCTTACTAGTGATGGCACTCCAAGACCTACTGTATTTGCAGTCATAGCCAAAACAACATTGCAACAAACTGCAAGGTGCTGGTTGAAGCATTTTGCAGGGGGAGGCACACACATACATGGCTATGTGTTGTTATTACAGAAGCTGCAGAGTCTTCTTCACTAGAATTACTAATATTTTTAATCTGTAAGATCCTCATGTGTTATTCCTTATTCTCACCTCACTTTATGGGATTTTTTTTTTGGTCTAGTCTAGGAGGCTTGACAAGCTGACCTGGCTGTTGTGGGATTGACAAAAATTGGCATTCAGGCCAAGCTCTGATCACCAAGATGGTCATCACAGTTCAGACCAGACTTTCACATGCATTGAAGAAAAGAGGGAGAAAACCCACTTCTAACTGTATTACCCTGTATTAATACATGGTAACTGATGTTAATGAATCATGTTGGCCTCTAATGAAATCACTTCTTCATTACTGCAAGAGGAATGGGGCCAATTCCACTCTGGCATGGATCCCGTTTGTGGCACCTGTAGTGATGGTTCAGTGTGGCTTCCCATGAGAATCTAAAATTTCAGCACAGTTCTTGATTATCTTGAAATGCAGAGACAAAAGTGAGCTATTAATGTATTACTGTTGTTATTTGTCTGTTAGTTACCCACTGACGTTTTCAGAGCATCATTTTGAAAACTTCTGTGGAAAATTCCTGCTGTGAAACAAACCAGAGTTCACTGATGCTGCTGTCTCAAGTTGATCTACTCAAGGTTCTAAGAATCCAGTGGCTCAGAACAGATTTTCATTACTGCAGTGAGAAGTCCTTCTGTATCTCCTATCTCATTTCAGGGGTTTTTAAATGTCTGATAATCATAGAAATCAGTTTTCTGCCTGAGTCATAGAAATAGTGCTGGTTGCCAGACACACTTAAAAGGAAGTGACCACTGAACCCGATTTTTCAGTCTTAAGAAGGTTTTTTGGTAGGTTTTCAGTGCAGCTTCCACAGACTGAGTCTTCACACAGAGGAACAAAACCCTTATGTTTGAGTTCATCTTGTGGATTTTCAAGAAGTAAGGGGTTCTTGTACCATTTTTTAAAATTATCTCAAGGGGAAAAAAGTCTTTTGATATTTTTATTCCTTCAAAAAATTATTTCAAAAGAAGGATAAGAAAGGACAAAAGCAGAAAAAAATAAACCTGGTGTTCTTTTCTCTGGTGATAGAAGAGAATCCTGCTTGGACCACTGTACTTGAAAAAAAAGTTCCTCCTCAAAACATGGGGAAAAAAGTGGACGTTTATTTTGAACTGTAGAAAAAATAGTTTTCTTTTGGAAAGTTAAAAGCATTTACCTTTGGAAAAATACTTGTCAAAGTCTGTAGGAGAAGGAAAAAAAAAGACAAAAGCCCATATCACTTCAGATTTTTGACTAGATCCTGAGATACAGGTGGTGTTTAGAAAGCGCAGGTGAGGTGTGGGAGTATTTGAAAGCTCACCTTTGCTCTCCTGTAATAGTCTCTTGTTCCAAGCTGGAAGATGGCTCTAACTTCTACCAACATCAAATAGCACCTGGCCCATTCTGTCTATGCCTGCTGCTCCCCACAGGCCATCTGTGATCTGCATACCACCCTTTGCAATTATTGATACAGTGAGTAATTACTTCTGATGTTAGATACAGCTCCAACTTTCCATTAAAAGGAAAAGACACAGATGAGGTATCCTCTCTGGAATTCTTGGTGCCAGAAGTAGAAGTAACCTGGCAGGTCAGAAGGTGTCCAGGTTGACACATTCTGCATTCAGTCAAGAGACTTGACTTGTCCTCACTTCAGGCTCAGGACACCTTTTGTGAGAGTGCCTTTGATCTAAAAGGCTGATGGAAAAAACCTGAGTGATCTGCATCCTCTGGTGCTTGTAACTTCGTGCTGTGCTGGTCAGCAGAATATGCCCTTCCAAAAAAACAAGGCAAAATCACAATTTATCTTCTGTAAGTAGGAATTCATGACTTCTTATTAATTTTCTTTCATAAACCTAGTGCTTGTGTGGAAATGTTTCAGGTAAACATATTTATATATATATTTATAATACTCAGTCTTCCCTTGATTCTGTGTAAGGCTGACTACTTGCTGTATGCTGGAGTAAATCTTTAAGCCAATCCTGAGCTTTTCCTTTATTGTGTGAGGCAGTTAGAGAATCCCAGGCAGTATATCCTCCTAAAATATGTGACCCATGCTGTCCAGAGATTTCAAACTTCATGAGTAATTTGTTTTAAGAACAAGTGAGTGCCACAGGGAGAATCCCTACCAAATCATGTTGTGGATGGAAGGTGAAGCCCAGAGGCCGCATTTCCACTGTGTGCAGCACCAACCTGTAGATAAGAGAAAGAAAGGCCTGTCTGTTATGGTTAGGTTTTGGAACTTCCTCAGAGCTTTCTTTGCACTTCTGGCTCTGTAGGGCTGCACCAGCAGTTTCCCTCTAATTTCTGTGCCCTGCTACAATCTTATGATCAGCAAAACCCACAAGGCTACTGTTGTAAATTTTCCGAACACAGTTGTCCACAAATATATATGGAATTGCAGGCACTATGAAATCCAGCTGGTATTCTCTGGCATTCATTTCTTGCCTGAAAAAGAAACTAAACATGAGGTGGTAGATCATGTCTACCTTCACTCTTGAGGTTCACTGGCTCAGGTTGCAGAGTGTTTTGTTAGAAAGACCAAGCAAATTCACAGGCCATACAGAACTGAAGCATGGAAGAAAAAAGTTCCCAAGCTTCAGACCAGCACAATAATATCTACACTCAGGAAAACAAGGTTGAATTCCATGGATTCAATATGAGCAGCATAACAAACAAAAATAGGGCTTTGCATGAAATCTTAGCCTAGTCTGGTTTTTAAACGGTTGCAGGTTGTAAAGGTTCTAAAGAAAATCAATAGAGATTTGAAAAAAATAGAAAATAAGGTATTTCTCTTTTGGTCAGGATATTTGCTTCGATTTTAGCACAAAATTAACCTTGAGAAATCTCCATATTTATGTCATGCTAAATATTTAAGGAAGGAGAGACTGCAATTGCTGTTGACTGTCTCTGGGAGAGGATGGTTTGATGTGTTTTGTAAATGACTGGGTAAAACAGGTTCTGCTCCAGCAATATTGGTTCTTCCAGGTCCAAACTGGCCCAGTTCCTTAGCACTCAGAACTGTGGGGTGGGAGGGGATCATATGTTTGATTTTCACTCCTTTCATTAGTGATACAGTTCATGCTGCAGACTAACCTGGGGGTATGGCATGTAATAAATGAGCACATACAATGGTGATTTAATTACACATAGCCCTTTCCACTCAGCTACACACCTCATTCCTTGGTCTTACACTGACTCCAAAGGCAGAATTCATTATCTGATTGGTCAAAGTGCTGCTCTGGGCCCATTGCTTACTTAGCAGAATAGATGTGAGTTAAAAGGAGGATGAGGGGCTATTTCTATGTGGGCTGGGTTTTTATTATTTTAAAATTTAAATAAGAGCCTGAATCACCATAATATAAAGAGACCAAAATCAAACAGCCATGGTTCATTCCTGTGCTTTGATTTTTATACCCATGCATGCTTAAAAAAAAGAAAAAAAGGAAAACTAAACATGTGTGCTGCCTTTTAATAAAGATCATATTAAAAATTCAATAAATAGCAATATCTCTGATCTCTTAACAAAAGCGTCTGGTGTACAGGAAATTAAATGAAAAAAAAACTTGTTAATCCTTTTTGATTTCTGTACATGGTAGCTGGAAGCAGAATTCTTTAACTCGCAGGATTCTCTTTTTGTCCTCCCTCTTTTACATTTCTTCTCCCTTTTTTTTTTCTTTTTTTTTCTCTTTTTTTTTTTTTTTTTTAATCTTCTCCAGCACAAACGTTGTCTGGGTAACCTCGGTGTAAATGCAGTCTGTTTCTCTGATACATTTAAAAAATAAATAATAAAAGAATAATAATAAGAGTAAGGAAAAAAAAAAAGAAAAAAAGCTGTCGTGTCATTGTCTCATCCCTGTGGCCTTGCTGTGAGGGATCTGTCTCGAACCAGGTGATAACCTGATAGACTTTATCTTGTCTTTTCTGGGCCTCCCTGAAGCCTGCCAACACTTCGGCTGGCTGTTAGGCATTTTAAATATCCCCCATGAGCCCTAACCTTACCCCTTTTCTCTTCTTGTCATCTGGAATGTCTCAGAGCTGTCAGAGGCTTGTTGCTTATTGATGTTTCCGTGTGTTTTATGTCTTTTCTGAGATATGACAGCCCCTGACACAGTGCTGATTTCAATCAGCCGGCTTCTGGAGAGGCCTAAGATTTTGTCCTCGCGCGGTCCCAGCCGCCAGCGCACTTCAGAGGCCTCCATCTAATGAAAATGTTTCAGCAGGCGGAATAAAGGCCCGCTGCTCAACAAACAGCAGCTGATGAATTCACAAGACTAAAAAAAAGAAAAAAAAAAGAAGAAAAAAAAAAAATAGAAGAAGAGGAGGAAACCCTCCCCCCCCCCCCCCCGCCCCAACCCCTCTGCCTTTGTTATAAGAAAAGCAAGAGGAGAGAGTGACCTCCCGAGCCAAAGGTTTTGACACTGAATCAAATCCCTTTAGGCCTGAACTGGCAGGCTGAGCCCAGCATTGGATTACTTTATCACATCTTAGAGTGACGCTTGTATGTACCTCAGGACACCCTACGTGTAAAGAGTGGATATTTTACCCCCCTTGCTTATTAAGTCAAGTCTCGGTGTCTGGTGGGAAGGGAAGGTCTATCTGACAGAGCACCAGGAGGGGAAGGAAGCACATCCTCGCTGAAAGCAGGCAGGGAGATGATTTGCATGGAGAAACCTTTTTGAAAGCAAGCAGGTTGTGGGCTTGCCTTGAAGTCACTGTAGGGGAACAGATATTTTTATTCACGATAAGCTGAAAAACAGAACGAGCTTTAAGGCAACGTAGAGCATTTGCTTTGTGGGTTTTGGTCGGGTCTTTTAGGTAGCATGGAACCACCTGCCCACCCTGGCTGCTTCCAGCTGCTGTTTGTACTGCCTTTGTCACCCAGCCTTGGGTACCAGTGCTGCTCCTCATGGCTCTTTTCTGCACCTCTGATGGGGGAGCCGCCAAGGCAACACTGATCCTCCACCTCCACCTGGAGGAGCCTCTTGTAGGGTTCCCTTGCATCATCCCAGGCAGCCCTATTCCTCTCAAGGCATTATCTGAAGCCCCACAGATTCCCTAATCCCCCCATTTCAGCTGAAATTACACTCCTGTGTGGCATCGTTGTTACCCAGGCCCTGGGGTGTGCATCAGGAGTCAACCCTGCCGTGCAAGGTGCAGCAGACGCAGCAACACCCTGAGTTCCTGATGCCAGAGCTGTGGTCATTTCCTCCAGGATGTACAGCTCATGTTATGCACTTTATCTATGTAATGAAGCCCAGTGGTTTTTTTTTTTTTTGTTTTGTTTTTTTTTTTTTTTTTTTTAGAGGGATTTTACCTATCTGAGCCTGGGCTGTGGGATTAGGTTCATCAGCGGGTGAGATGTGTCAAGGTTCATGTTTACTTCTTTATTTACGTGAGTTTGGTTGGGTTTCTTGCTGTTTGTTTTTGAAAGGAGGAAAAACAATCTTTCCCTGTTCATCTAACTAACGAAATAAACACAGCCCACCCCACTTTTGAACAACATCAGTGAAATTCATATCTGCAGTGACTCAGATGGTTTTGTTAATAACAGAGCTCTCAGTGTAGCCTGATTCTGTCCTTCGGAAGGGAGACTTTAATCCTGAGTCTTATTTTTCACAGCATTCAGCTACTGGTTTTTGAGCAACAAATTACATCCATGCCTCCAAGCCAAACAAGGAGTGAAAATTTCTATTTTAAAAAAATGTGGAAATAATACTGTCTATCTACCTACAGTTCAATTCCATTTTTAAAGTGCTTTGATATTTTTAACAATATTAATATAATAACAGCAGCATGTGCCTATTGGATTAGTCTGTATTTTATAACTTGGTATCCAATTTCTCCCTTGTTTCCTGCAGGACTGTCACTATTAATTTCTACTCCCATTTTTTCCGTCAGTGTGAACATTGTCATTGGACTATTGTTTGTTAGTGATAAGCAGCCCCTAGTATTATTATTATTTCACTCCTGCTTGTTGAGCATCAACAAATCTACCAAAAATATTAAAAATTTGGTGGGAGTTTAACCCTCTCTTTGCCAGATGTTCCTCTTTTCTTCAGCTCAAAGGAGCATACTTGCTACTGTATTATCCAAGAATGAAAAAATAGGAAACTAGTAGAAAGGCAATCTGTCACACAGGGAAAAAAAAAAATACCTCAGGGGGTAAAGAATGCCTTCACAGTATGGCTTTAAGGTTTTAATTTATATTGGTCCTGACTCATGACACAGCCAGAGCAAGCTCAGGCCTGGGAGTCAGGGCTCCCACTGACCCTTGCATAGACTGGTGGGGAGAGAGATGTCAGCTGAAAACTCCCAGGGATCGCGGGGCTGCCAAGCGCTTTGGAAATGACTGCCAATTTGGCCTAGTCTCAGCTGAACACATGCCCAAGAGGGAGGGAATGCCAGTAATAAAGCAGTTTAGAGGGGAAGGATATTTCTTTTGAGCTCCCAAAGCTTCCCAGCCTTTTTCTGTGACAATGTGGTTTGTATCTGTGGGTGCTCTCTTAGACATCCCTGTATGCACGTGTGTGCACTCACCTTCAAAACCAGACACAGCCTGCAAAGTAATCTGTGAGGTTGGTTGGTGCCCTTTCTATGCTCACTATGCAGCCAATCAACTCATATTTAATTTCAGAAGATAACAATAAAAGTGAGTGAATTCCAAAACGCTTTAAAAATCCCTGCAGGCATTTATGGTGCAGAACAGGTGAATACCAAAGATGCCAGCAAGCCCCATCATGTGAAATTTAGGTAAAAAAAAGTTCTGATTTTTCAATGATGGGAGACAGTGTAAAATTGTAAAAGCATATGACTTAAAAAGTTGTAAAATATGCAATTTTGTTAATAAGTTGTATCTTTGTGGACAATTTTTTTCCAAATTAAGGAAAGATTTCCAGGTTTTGGGGTTTGTTCCCACTCTTGCCTGTAAGATCTAAAAGTATAGAGTAGATGGGGTGCTCCTGTTCATGTGAGCTGTTGTAAGAGAAACACAATTTTAAACTTGGTTGTCCTAAAATCAGTTTTTCTTCTGTTTTATTATACTTCATTATGATGTTTCAAGGTTAAGAAAGGAGGAGGAAAAAAAGCTTTATTGGATTGACTAAAACATGAATTACTGTGCAGTTCATTCAAGCTTTTTGCTGTTTGTTGTACTCAGGTTAGTGCCACTGGAGTAAATGGTTTTGCTCATTTAAGTAAAGGCTGCAAGATGAAACCTTATATGAAGATGTGTAAAAGAGAATAGAGAGGAGAGTGAGGGGGAAAAAACCACCAGCTTTATTATTTTTGTCCCAAAGCAGTGCATGAAGTGTGCCAGAAGTAAAAACTATTTGGTGCATGTAACATGACAGTTAAGAATACCTAGATGAAAAAAAAGCAACAAACAAAGCATTGCTTGGCAAGCACATTCATCTGCTGCAGCATCTGCCTCCAATATGCTTTATACTTGCATAGATGCATTTGGGAACTGAAAGGTAACAAGAATTTATGAAAGGATTAGCAAGCACTGATGCTGCCATTCACAACTGTTACAAATATAAATTGTCATAATCATATCACCCGTTCCTCAGTTTAATTTTTTGCCAGGATGTCTTTTGTCTGAAATGCCAAAATGTAATCTGGAACTGGATGGATGCTGACACAGCTGAAATATTTTGCATTAGTCACTATGTAAAATGCTTCCAGAAGTATGGGGTTTTTTGTATGTGTGACTGTACTGGAATAGAAACTTAACAAAGATGATAATACCTCCATCACTTCTTTCATTCCATTAAAGAGTTAGAGTTTCTCTTTGAAGGTTTTTGAAAAATGCTGTTAAATGCTGGGACCTGCAGTCCCACAGTTACAGGTTGATATCTTGCTTCCATTAAAATGAAATACTGTATTAAAATCAACACAGCTCTGGATCTGGAATTAGGTTTTCCTCTTCAGCACAAATCAGGACAAGAGAAATGTTATACAATTGTGGCTTTTCCGTGTCAGGAACATGCATAAAATTCCTTTATATTCTTTTATTTTGAATGAAAAGTATTCTGAATTATTTAATCTCTTAGGTTTGGGCTTCATCCAGGAGACTTTGGGTCAGATCTTTGCTATGGCTTGATTTATTTCATTTTGTATGCACTAGAGAAAGTTTAAACCTCAGGTGGCAAAGTAGTAAAGTATAAAACTCTGAAACAGAACCTGCTATGAGGAAAATGAATGAATGTTCTGCTGCCCTTTGCTGACTGGGACTTTCTAGTGGAGGTAAGAAACCATAGTTTAGCTCAATCTGCATGATGAATTATGTGTGTTTGATGAACACACTACTTTTAATTGTATGTCTTACAGTGTTAGTAACTTATCTTACACAGGGAGTGCCTGCCAAGTGGAGTTGGTTTCTTGGAGGAAGAACAAAAGACGAGTAAAGAGAAATGAAAACAAAGTTTACCTACTTTTTATTTTTTCAGTGACATTAATGTGCTGGATATTTTCCAAACATGAAGAAAGCACAGTTGTGTCCACATGAGTTCACAACACCCAGACAGTGAGCTGGGGAAAGCAGTACAATAACAATAAAGGAGCAATGTGACAGCCACAAGACAGAGATGGAGAATTTTAGACATGTTAGTGAGCAGGGAAAAGATGTCCACTGAGTGAGCAGTAGTGACCCATTGTTGTACTAAATGGAAGGAAATAGAAAGAAAGGCGAAAGAAAAAAGGGGAGGGGGGGAAGAGAGGAGAGGTGAACTCTAGGGACATCAGACAGATATGTTTATTCTTGCATTTACACATTACTTACATAGTCTGTGTTCAGATGATAGAACAGATCAGGATCTGAAGTAGTGCAGACTTGGACAAATACTCTGTCACAGAGGTAAATGGGAAAAGGTGGGACCCATAAAGCAGGACCTCATTCTCTAGGCCTCATCTATGTCTCATTTGCTGCTTCTAACACCATTGAAAGACCTCTGAGCGCTATGATACTGTTATTAATAATAGCTGCATCATGATTTCTGCTCAGCAGTAACAGCCTTAGGCAGTGCCTGCTCAGTGATCTGTGAGCAGCCACTCTCCACCTCCCTGGATGCCAACACCAGGACGTTCTCAGCTCCTCTCTTGTTTCATTTGTTCCCTTGTCCACACCTCTGATCACTCGCAGCAAGGTCTTCTCTTATCCTCCTACTGAAGTACTTGAATTTATTTCAAGTAATGTTGCTTTTCTCCCCAGGCTTTTTTTTTCCAGTAGGACCGGTGCATGTTGTGGGCAGACAGAAAGTTTCATAAGGAGAGATCAAAACTGCTCCACAATCCAATGTTTTTGCAGCAGGAAAGATGTGGTTGTGGTTAGACAAAAAAGTGCAGTGGCAGGTCTTGGGCAGGGATGAGCTAAATGAACCCCCTGTGTGCCCAGCAGAACCTGTGGCTTGCCCTGTGACCCAGAGGACTCATTTCTAGTGAAAAATTAATAGTTTTCTGAAACAAAATTTCTTTGTGTAGTTTAATATGTGATGTATGAATAAAACAAGAAAGACAAAGACTTTGACAAAATAATCTTCAGGAATTTACAGAAACTTCTCCTAACATGATTTATTTTATTGAAGAAGAATGTGGATTTTTGTGTGATCAAAGCTAACTTTGGACAGTACCACACGAGGATGGAAAGGTGGATATCAGTCAGTAATTGTTAGCAATATTTGCTGTGTGTGCTGGTTTGCTGAGGAAAATCCAGAGTGTTTTTCTTCAGTGTTTTGTTGTTAGGTGGTACATTGATGAGCAGAGGAATGAAGCACTTCTCATTGCTGTTTTGTCAGGAACAGCAGCTGCAGGAGAGAATACTCATTTCTTTTACCATATTCATCACCTTACTATCCAAGTACCCTCCAGTAGTACATTAAGCATGACTAACATCTGTTCTGTGTTTGTTTTCTCACCTCCTCTCCAAAGGGAGTGTACATAAAATGAACTGTTCTGGTTTGTTTTGATATATATGTTACACTTCTAAATGTTTATGTCAGAAGAGTAAGTCAGAGAAATCCTTTCTGAACTTAGAGCACTGGCTCTCTACAAAGTTACCTCTAAGTCATGGAGACCTGGTGGCTTTTCTTCTCTTCTCCATGCACTCAGAATGGCCAAAGGAACTTATACTGGCTATTCAGTTGGATTTTTTTTTTTTTAATGGGGGAAAGAGTGGTAAAGAGAAAACATTTTTCTCTTTCAAAAACACAGTATGATAGTTTGACCAAAACCACCTTTTGCACCACTGACATCATGTCTTTGCATCTTAAATGATATGGGTCACTGGTGACCCTAGTGATCTATTAAAATGATGTACCTAAGAAAGATATTTGAAAGCCAAATGTATCAGTGGCAATGTGCGACCAATCTGTCAGTGCAATGGTGATGTAACTTGGCATTATCCCCTATCAATGAGCTGCAGAAACATATCTGGTACTTGAGTCTTTGGGGAAAGATCAATATGGTCAGCCTACATATCAGCCAGGAACATTTAGAAGAAGCAATAAAAGAGAGTAATATAAAGATGTTTTGTGCATATGATGAAAAAGGTGGTGCCATTTATCCCTTGGAGAGTATAAAAATGGTCATTGTAGAAATGAGATGCTGAATCAGCCCAAAAGAGCTATCACTTCCATTAATATTGAATTGGTTTAGGATTGGAATTTTGAATAGTAGTAAAAGGACAGGACAGTTGCATGTTTGTCTTTAAGTAGAAGCCTTCGATCAGTTAATGAGTAGGGTTGTTAGACTTGTTTGACAATTGTATTTATTTGTTCAAGATTTATGGGTGTTTTTCGTTAGAGACTGGGCGCAGACAGTGTGAGCATGGCTGCATTTCTGCAGTTGTCCTTCCTGAATGTATCTAGTAGCAAGGAGCTCCCGAAGCAGCCCGAGGTTGCCTATGGTCCCTGACTGTCCTGCTTCCATGGTTAACACTTTCTCAAAAGGTTTCAGTGTTGCCTAGGTTGTACAGCAGATTTGTTGTGTCAGATTCTAGCTGACCACCCACCCTAAATCATTAGTAAATTAGTAAATTTTTGTACCATTGGTAGTCCTGTGTCTCTGTAGTTCTAAAGAGCAGCCTTTTCAGTGTGATGAATGTAAACTTTCTGAACAGGAGCACCTCTGTATCCACTCTTCAGGCTGGCAGGGCAGTAAATACTGACCAGCATAGCCTCTCAGCCAGTGCAGAAATGTCCTTCCAGCCTCCCCAGATTGGGACAGACCTGTCTGTTCTTACTTCTGGCCTTTGGATTGGCAGCATCTCAGCCATAAAGTATGCATTAGGAATCAACATTTGGAAAAGTGCTTGCCTTCTTTGGGTAATGGTAAAAATTTTGCACTTAAGCTTAATAAAAGAGAATCTCTTCCAACATGACATAGTAGGAGGAATGCAAATCCTCTCTGGTGTCACATAGCTACAAGGAGCAGAGTTTCCCCAGGACTCAGAGAGAAGCCTGCCATATCAATGTCTGCCTAGCAACTGAAAGGTGACACGTGGAGCCTCCTTTTCAACTCATTTCCTCTTGATGAGAGGAAGGGATCCTCCTGCGAGTTATTACCTGAAATAATACCATATGGTAAAATGTAAACAACATCTGCATATTCATGTAATAATTTCATCTGTTTAATTAGTTCCAGCAAAGCAGTTTACCCTCTGAGGCCCTTGCTGTCAGCTCCACGCTCATACATCCATGCCCTGCTGTCGAGCCTGACAGCCATCTATTGTTCATTCACTGCTTCCACCTCGCCACTTAATGTAAGTGAATCTTCTGAGGGGTGGAAAGCCTGTCCCCATTGATCCAGATGTAAGGGCTGGGGGGAGGAAAGTAAATATCTGTCAGCCTGGAATATGGATACTAAGAGCAAACTTGACAGATCAGGTGGCTTTGTGGGTTTTTTTGAGGAGAGGGAGGGCGGGCTGGCTCTTGGTTTAAGTGTTGATCTGGACTGCAGACTTTGTACAGTTGTCCAGCCTTTGCTCTCAGGACAAGGCACTTCCAAACGTGGTGAATTCAGCAGTGGAGTAGCAGCTTTTCAGTCAGCTGTGTTTCAGTGGCAGAGTAATGACAGCATGCCTACTGGTGCAGCAAAACACAGGGCCCTGGAGGGCTGTGTGGATTGGCCAAGCAGGTTTTCGGAAATGCACGTCAACAAACGCTGCTCAGGACAAACTGAGAGTGTAAAAGCATTAAGTCTGACTGGAAAGGTCCCTGGAATATATTTCTAGAGTCTCCTGGCTCATGTAAATAAATTATATTGTGGGTCACATGTAACAATAAGCTGTTCAGCTCACCTTCAAAAGGAAACACATTATGGGAATATAAACACTCCATGGTAATCTTACACCTAAGTAGGGGAAAGTACTGCAGTTGGATGTGGCAAAGTCAATATCATAATAAGGTGCTACTAATAATGCTTGCTACTTATATGGCCTTTCACAGATTTGAGAAAACATTAACTGATTAGTCCTCCAAACACCCTGATAAAAAGAAGTAAGTAAGAATTATTGCCTTGTAAAAATAATCCGTATCTTATCACACACCCATTGCCATGGTATCTACACAAACAAGTGTCTGGCAGACAGTATTTCCATTGCCTTATGATGCACAGAGGTGAGATTGCAAGGTGTAGACACAGCTAGAGAGATTTATCATCTGCTTTCCTGAATGATGATCATATCTGTATTAATAACATTATCCTTTTCAGAAGATTTTCAGACCTTGTGGCTAGTGGCTCAGAAAGGAGAGATGTCCCATATGTCTGTGATCTTTCCTCATAGAAATGTCCCTGTCTGCATATCATGGAAGGAAATGTTTCTGAACTATCCAGGGTCCAGATACTAAAAAGCAGAGAAAGATTACAGTGTACCTAGATAGGTACACTGCACTGGAATAGTTTATCCTTGTTCTGTGTCCACAAGGGATTCTGCACGTGCATCTTGGATCTTTGGATCTTCTTCATATTATGCAGTGAACACATTTAGGCATAAGCTGTAGTGGTTAAATAAGAGGTACTAATGTGTTCATCTGTATCATACTGTCACTGAAAGAGGTAAAGAGGTCTTTCCTGCTTACAAAAAGAAGACTGGAACCACCAGAAACCACCTGCATGCTGTCTGTCGGAGTGCTTCAGGTTTCCCTCTTAGCAGCTTGGAACAGTGTTAGAATTATTCCTTTAATGCTCTTAATCTGACCCATAAAATAACGGTTCACAGTAGGCAGAAACCCAAAGCCTTTTTAAGGTGAGTTATGTTGCCAAAGTCTCCATGACCAGATAATATCAGAAAAGGGTCACAAACATCCCACTTGCAGAATTATCCATAAGAGAATTCTAACTTCTGTATCATGTTACCTGTGTTGTGGGCACACTGTACAGAAATTGTAGTTTCCTCCTGACTATTTCATGCAGTAAACTGAAATAACCTTTAGACCACGGAAGTTAGAACAGATTACCTTTATGAAGCTAATGAGTAACTGCTCTAATTGTTACCTTGCACACAGTTATAGAATGTTTTCATACACACTGTGGTATAGAAATTAATGTCTGGAAGCTCTTTGAAAAGCTAATTTGTCATAAATTAAAATAATAGTAATTTAATTACAACAATAAAATGACATTGAATTAATGATGAACTTTACAAAATAATATTGGATATAAGAAGAAATTAATAATGTATTCATGATAGGTTCATCAGGCTAAAAAATAAAACTCTAAATGAAGTTCTTTTTCTCTGGAAAGAATGGATGCCTTTTACCTAGGAAATGGGTAAGTTGTGCTTCCCCATCAATATGAATTCAATTCTATATGAAAAAACTTTTAGGGTTGAGAGATTCTTCTTGTCTTGGTGTCTGTTTTATAGTGCTGTGTGCTGAAACAGACAGGAATTATGCAATGGTAAGCGGATTTAATATCTCTTCAATTTGGGCAGTGTTGACTAGCATTAGATTAGTCACACTGTTTAAAATGCCATTAATTATCAGTTTATAAGAAAATAATTTTATATGATGAGAAACAAAGTAATATGAGTTTGACTTTTAAACTTGCAGATTTCTGATATCCTGTGTGACATTATTTAAGTCTATAGTTCTGGACTTTTTTTTGTTCTATAATGTTTTTTCCTTATCTCATTGTCACACTGAAATTATATCTATTCTAGATAAGTCTATGAAGGAGCAAAGACCTGTATTGAATTTGAAATTATGACCTATAATTAATATATTTATTAATGTGAAGTATTAGATAGTCCAGTCATGTGGGTATTACCTATGGTATTATAAGAGTTCAGTTACAACGGTACTCTGACATTATCCTACATACCTCAAAAACAATTGTATTACTTCAGTACTAATCTAAAAGTCTCTCAAGTCAGACAAAATTATAGCACAGGTGGTTGTATAGTCTTGCACATTTCTGTAAAGCTATGTTTCATTAATATTCTGGAAAGAAACCCTAAAACTAATGGATTCCTTCCTCCTTTCTGCTCTTTAAGTGCAATAAAATTGTTCCTTGCCATTTTTTCTCTATTAAATAACTTACATGAAGCAATTTCAGGCAGGCCCTGAAATGCTTTCTAAATTAGATGAAAGAAAAGTCCATTATATTTTAAGTCTATAATTGTTACAGTGTTTTTATGCACAGATCCAAAATAGTTTCTAATGGACATTTTAATGTAGGGAAGATAATGGTGTTTTAGTGAGGTAACACTGCTGGCCACAGCAGGGTTAATTTATCAAAATAATTTTAAATGTAGTTGCTTAAAGCACATAACTTCACAAATTTTGCCTAGCCAGAAGTTTCTTTAACGTGTTCACGACAAAACTAAGTGCATCCAGAACTGGCATTTTTATTTTTACCATGGAAGTTAAGCTATCTGGGTTATGTTCCCAAAACAGAAGCCTTAATGACCTTTATTCTATATTTCTTTCCATAGATTATTGCGATAAGGAAACCCTCGTGTCGCGACCCACTGGCGTCTGGCTAATCCGATGGTATTCGTCACCGCATTGTCCGTGATCAATAACTAATTATCAAAGTGGCATTTCTTTTCAAGAGCTCCTTGTTAAAAAATGGCTTTTGGCTGAGAGTGGAGGAAAAAGGTCGCCACTTTGACATGGTTGCAAGTCTTTCAAAATCCAGTGGGCCGTCCGATTGAATTACTGTCCCAAACTAATTGATATAAATTTGAACAGAAGAATGCTTGTTACTACAGAATGTCATAATGATATCCCTGGCAAGAGCATGTCAGTGGGAAAAAGGAGAAAGGACCAGCACTAGTCTCAAAGCATCCAGACAAGTTGCAGAACAGGACTATTAACAAAATTAACAGGAACAAAACTGTACACCAGTTCCTTCTTCCCAGCCACTCTGATCAGACAGTGAAGAAAGAAAAGCATTAACATTTCCTTTTGAACCTCATCCTTTATTTCAAAATGGCCTTTAAAAAAACCTACTGGAAAAAATAATTGCAATGTCAAAGGACTGGAACTTGATGATCAGGAACCAGAAGTGTCATTGGCTCTACGGGAATCGTGAGTGAATATATGTTGGAATTCAGCTTTAGTCATAAGGCAGAATTTGGCAGGTAGTTTCCTTAACAGGCTTTTAAGCAGCCTTCAAAACTGTGCCTTTGAAATATGATAGCCTTCTCTAGAGAAAGTTGGACTGTATAAGCCATGTACCTTTGAACTGGGAGAAAACCTCCAAACACTTAGGATACAGTAAGGGAAATCATAAAAAATATGGTGAGAATGGGAAAATGTTTTTGTACCATTAATGCCTGAAATCTAATGCATTTTCTTGAATGTCATTTGGAGATTGTCGGCTTGGAAAGCTTTGAAGACTCAATTTTCATTGCAAGGCAACTGGGCATGTGGAAATTCTGGCTTTTGGGATATTTTTCAGATCAGACTGACTTCTGCCTCATGACCTACATTCTTCCCTGAACTGGGAATTGCTAAGAAGTTCAGGAAAAAGTTGCCCTGTAAAGAGTATGGCATATTCTGGGAAAGGAGTGTTGTAAAGCCTTTTTAGGGGGCATAACTGGGCTTAACTCATGACTGAAATTGATAAATTGAATCTGTTAGTTCTGTGATCAGAAAAGTTGTCAGGTAGCTGGCTAAAATATGCCATTTTAGCCACATCCAGTGCAAGTCCTATGGTTTCTGAGGAAGAGAGGAGAAAAAGACATTTGTACCTAATTGGAAGGAGTGAGTTTATGTGCTTTTTAATGTCTCATCTTGAAAAGCTCCAGCTGGATCGAGTAAGGAATATCTTTCCTGCAAACTTACCGTATTACTAATGATAAACCAAAGTTGACCAATGAATTGACACAGGGACTTTCATCTCTTTAGTAGATTTGGAGATTCCCTTCAGACTGTTTCTATCAGTAAACTGAAGTTTGATGACTTGTCTGTAGTAGTGGTAGTGTGAAATAATGAGTCTCCACACAATCCTTATGGTCAAACCCCAGTGCCACTCCTGTGCAGTGTTTTTGTCACAGCTTCAGCACAGAGACTCAGGAGCAGATGAGTTGGAGACACCAAACAGGTTTTGCTGGTGGAAGTCCTCTCGTTTGGAGTGGGTTGTAGCAGGTGACCATTTTGAAAACAGGTTGGTAATGCTTAACTCAGATTTCATAGAAGTCTGACAGGTTGTTGCTGGAGATGGAGTTCTTGTTTGGATAAGACCACCATCAAGCCACATTTTCCTGGTGTGTCAAAGCCACAGAACAAAGTGGGAAACCACAGGGGTCTGGAGATTCAGGTTCACATGGTTTTGGTTACAAAGGGGAAGCCTACTTGTGCTGACAAAGGATCTAAGGTAGTGAAGTTCACCACATCCAGTTCCCACTCTGCCTTCCATATATGACTTTATGACTGTCCTCTTATGCTGAGGGCAGGAAATGCCTTGTGATGGCAAATAGCTGAGCCATCTCTGACAGACTTACATCATCACAGAGTCACTAGGGAGCCCTCTTCTTGTCTTCCATGGCTGCTTTAAAGACACTTTGTGAGGCTTTCTTCTTTAGCAGACCAGAGAATTCAGCCTGAAAGCCTGTCGGGCGGGTCAGCCACTGTCTAGGTCAACCAGTCTTGCCCCTTAATTATTCCCTCTGGCACTACATTCACAGGGTGATGGAAGTAGAAGCTAAATATAGGTCCTCTATATATAGGATCTCTATATTTTTGGCATATATGAAACCATGTCTATACTGTTATTATTGGAGTATACGTTTGCATCGTTGTATAACCTGGAGGAGTTCTAATGTGTGAAAAAAGACTGTAATTTGTGAACTAGTTCCAGATTCAACCAAAAACATAACACTATCAGAACTGACTTATTATGTTATTAAGGATTTTAGAATTTATGTCAGCTCTTAACAGATAAAAGCAATTGCTCTGAAAGAATTAAAATTGTGTGCGTGATTTGATGCTGAATTGCTTCCTTACAAAAATTGGTGTAGTCCAAAGAACAGTGTGATCCAAAAGTCAGTGTAGTCCCTAAAAATCAGATTTAAAATCATCTGTGTCTAAATTATATTCTTAGATGTACAAGAAAGGGAACATTGAAAAAGAGTAAGGTCACTTAAATACTGTAACACAACAAAAACATTTAAGAGGATTCTGAGAAGAGAGACATAAATTATTTGAGATCCTGAAAATACTTTCCTTGTTGAGAAACTTGGAGAGTTTACTTAACTTTTCTGATAGAAGCCTAGAAGCTTATTCACTCCTGGTCTGCAAGACATTTCTAACTGACAGAAATGTTTTCCTGTAGCTTAAACCTCAAGATGATTAGAGCTAATCCAAGTTAAAACAGAAAAATTCAAATTTGAAACAAGGTGATACTTTCAATACTTCATTGCTTTCTGCAATATTGTTAAGAGAAATTTGACAAAATATTTGTAGAACATTTGAAATTTCCTTTATCCCTAGATGGGAATCAGGGATTTTATCCTCACACTTTCTAACATCATTGGTAATGTCCTCAGTAGGTGATTCTTTATTAATATTGTAATCTCTTTCACAGAAGTAAAAACTTATCTGAATTTTAATTATGTAGTAAACCACATAACTTTGAATCCAGCTAATTGTCCCAAAGTAGTGAATATATAAATATCTCTGAATATCTCACACTTACTGCTTCCATTTAACACTTCCTGTGTTTCTCTTTTTGCTGTTTCGACACAGAGCCAGAGCAAAGGGCCATATGTAGCTAGATCAAAGCAGGAGTCTGTCCAGAAAGAAGTTGTGACTCATGAATCATAACTAATCCCTTGATTACCCTCAGATGGTACATTTTATTTCCTTTCTTGTATCTGGCCAGCTGTTGCTCCTACTGCTGATCCTGCTGGTGTTTTACTGCTTTTATTGGCACTGCTGATGTCTTTCGGTAGTCGTGTAAGAGCTGAAATGGGGATCCAGGAGAGCAGTTGTGCTCCACTCAGAGCATTCATGGCTGAGAAGCTGCAGTGGAATTGGCAGGAGAGCCTCCTTTCTTCCTCTAACAACTCTTAAAAAGGCCTTGAAGTTTTATTGTGGCAGTTATCACTTTAATATCTGAATGGCTCCCAGGTTAGCTGAGTGATGGGCAGGAATCTTGTGGTTGCTGGATGTTGGCTCCTCTTTAGGAATCTCTGCTGGTGAATGTAGAGGAGAAAAAGCTTAGAAGTCCTTGTCTGCATCAGCATTATAATGGGATAGAATTCTCAGTACTTCCAAATTCATGTTATTTGTTTAAGATTATTTAATTATACAAACCATTAATTTATCTGTGTACATGTATAATCCTTATTTACAGCTGTAATTTTCATTTTGTTTCCAATCCATTGCTGTAGTATCATGAATAGTAAGCCCGGGTTAAATTTTTTATTTGAAATTTTGATACAGCATTTGAAGGAAAAATTGGCAACAAAACAGGCCCAGTAAAATAGTTTAAAATAGTTATACATGCAAACAGACACCCAGCTATAGCTGTCTGAATCTGAAAATCTGTGAGAAAAGCAACTATAAAAATTGCTAATATTATGCACTCAAAAAAAGAATAGAGATAGAACTAACCAACTCTGTAAAACATGGAACTGTAATCTTGCAGCTATTTCTGTACTACACACAGCCACAAGCACCCAGGTAGATTTTCAATTATTTTTTTTTAGCAAGCAGCAAATCAGCTAAGAAAACCCAGCACTTCATTTATGGACATTATTGATCTAAAACTTGTTTTTCCACCTAAGTCAAAGTGACAAAAACTTCTCTAAAGTGAAACAAGTTCAAGCACTCTCAGCCTGGTTCCCATTAAACATCACAAGAACATTGCGGTTTGACATTTATCTGGCAGCCTTAAATGTGAAAGACCAGTGTAGCTGGTAGACAGAGAAAGGAAAGGCCTCTTTGGCATCACTAGGGATGCTTTTACCAGGTTAGGGTCAGGTGGGATGACAGCAGAGTGGAAGGAGGTAGTCTCACTTCACTGCAGACTTGAACTATATTTGACCTCCAGGGTACCAGTGACTTGGAAATTGCAAGAACGTGGAGCTGCCCTTTATAGAATTACAATTTCTTGCCATTCAAACAAAAAAAAGCTAATTAAGTATCCCTTATCTGATGTAACCCTCATCCAAACAGAACTGGGGATCATCCTGTTGCCGTTCTTGGAGAATGTAGCTGTCGGAGACAATGGTGTTGGTGGCTGCAATTTGAATGTAGACCTTAAGGAATCATGATTCCAAACTTCTTGGTGCCCTTTCCCTATCAATCAAAAAGAATCATATGAAATAATTATTAGGCTACATAATTATTTTACAAAATAGAAGGTGTTTTTACTGCACATTTCCATTTTAGTACCAATCATTACTTCCCTGAATACTAATAACAGCGTTAAGCATTAATAGCATGTTTTAAGGTAAAGGGTCAATAGTCTAAGACCTATGAAAGAACTCTGAGCATTTGCAATGTAAAAGAAACCTTTCACAGAAAAGTGTTAAATAATAAATGTATTTCTGGGGGAAATATTATATTGTGATCCGTTTGGAGAGAAATGACAATTTATAGGACGTCACTCAGCTGCCCCTGTATAAAATATCTTTAATAATGCTGTGGCTTCACACTTGATACAGAGGTTCACAGAAAGCTTACAGCTCTCTGCAGAGGTCAGTAGTATCATACTCATGGAGGGGAAACTGAGGCACATAATCACTCAGTGCACCAGTGAAAGGAAAGGGTTCTGAACTGGTGACTCAGTCCTCTGAGTGCAAGGAAATGGGGCCTTTTCTTTATTTCCAACTAGTGAGACATCTTCTAATAGTTCTTTTAAAAGTATAATGGGCACACGGGGGATAGTGAACTTATTCAGGAAAGGTAAACGTGCTTTAAATGTCTTTGCTCAAGTTGATTTAAGCTGCACAATTTGAGGAATGGAGGGGGGTAAGAGGAAGAAATATCACATATTAGTTTGAATTTCCTTTCTATGTCTTCATATGAGTATTGACAAGGGAACTGAAGCCTCAAGAAAGCCAGCTCAAGTCTGAAATCTTCTTCGTCGATTGAAGTCAATGAATTGACTCTTCATCAAGAAATCATCTCCTCTCTGTGGCATTTTAAATCCCCCAGTTTGTTTTTCTTTTCAGGCTTACTCCAGTTGTTTTTAACTGTGGTATGAATATTTAAGGTCCCAGTAAGCTACCTTTTTTCTCATTAATTTTTTCTCTCCTTATCCTGTTGGTATTTCCATCTTCTCAGACTTGTGGCCACTTTGGATTCATAATCCCAAATGATATTTTTAAACCGAAATACCTCTATCTTACAAACCCTAGTAAGTGTTCACTCATAGGCACAGGCTGGAGGAACAACCAGAACTTCTTATTTATTATTATTAATATTATCACTAATATTATTCTTAATTACTGATCTATGAATAGTTGATCTATGGATAGTATTAGGAAAAAGGTAACGCAGTTCAGTTCAGTTGCAGTGCATCCAGGTGAGTCACAGAGGTAATAACAGATGTGGTTGTCATTTGCATATTCAGTACTTAAAACATTCCAACAAAAAAGGGAAAATACCTTAGATTTCCCCTTGGAAAATGACTATTTATTTAGTGAAGCCTTATGTAAAATGTACGCTATCTAAATCTCCTTTAATCTGTGCCCATATATGAGGTTCCCAAATTTTTATTTCTTTTTAATGCCTAACCAATCATAACATTTGTTTGCAGAGCACATGAAACCAATGAATACTGTTCCAGTGGAGCAGGTTCTTTTCCCAGAACCCACAATGAATCAACAAGTTTCAAGTGAGATCGAGACTACTTGAGATTCTTTCAGATTCAGGTCAGTCCTGCAGGTCTGCTCATGTTTCCTTGAGCACCACAACTCCTACATGAGTCAAATATTCCCCTTCACAAACTGTCAGCAGATTGCTGACAGTTTGTCTCATTGTGGAAGGGAGTGGAGTTTCTTTCTGGGAAGAAGCTCCAACAGCAGATAAAACACAGAGTTTGAGTGGAAGGTTGTCTCCATCAAATTGTCGCATGTTCCACTGCCATGGAGTTTTTCCATGCATCCTTAACAAGAACTTAAGAAACAGTAATTCAGTAGAGCTTGTGCCCGTTCTTCTGGTCATTAACAACAATTATTTTATAATGCTATAGAATACATATCTGACTGTTAAAGAGTTAAAGAAAAAAATGAATCCTGTAAAAAATCAGGCCATCGTATAATGCCTCCTCATTGCTATAATGATATCAGTTGCAACAAGTCCAATGGCTGACCTCATTACAAGGGTTTAATTGCATTGTTACACAGTTTCACTTCTTCTCTCTGGCCTCTTTCTCTTTATGACAGCTTTAGAAAGGAATTTCAGCTTGAGGTCAAAGGAAATTAATTACTGCTTTCTTAATCTGTGCTCATCTACATTTAGAAAACTTGGGGCTTTTCACTAACATATTTGTGTCTCATTTCTGTGTAGACCCAAAGTTATAAGACTTTTGTCCTTTGTGAAAGTGCATAAATAGCCTTTTTCATATCAGAGGCCAGATTTTTTTTTCACGTCATTTACAGTCGTGCACATATGGACGGATGCCAATGGAACCAATGGAATGTCTCTGGATGTACATTCAGGGTGGCTGAGGTAAGGCACTTGCAATCTTTGCTTCAGACTAAAGATTCATGGTGGATGCCAGGTGTTAAAGGAACCATTAACTACAAAACCAACCCGAGAACAAAGGAAAACCCAACCCAATAAGATGTTACACTTAAGATAAAAGTCAGAAAGAAGGATCTTCAAAATTAAGTAGATACTTCCAGAGAGAGAAGGGTGAAAAAATATGACACCAGATTTTGCCTGCTACCTATCTTATGTTTTCACTAAATGTCATTGCTTAGTTAAGGACTCTCCAGTTTATGTCTCAAACAAATTATCATCCAAATAATACATATTGCAGTGCGTCAGAAAGAGACAGAGACACCATAACAGTAGTCCTCGGTTAGAAAGCAAAAATGTGCAAAATGTGGTTAAATGCTGTTGTAGCATGAAATATAAAAATAAAAACTCCCATATTAGGTCCCCAGTTATGTCCTGTAATGAGGTCATTTGAATTGATCTTTGCCCCTTCCATGAACTCTGGTTTTGAGAATAACTAAACTTCTACTAAGGAAAACTATGTTGTTAGTTTGAGATTAGAGAGATTACAATCAGAAGTGTCTCCAGGATGATTTGACAGATTAATGTGAGAGGGTATGCAATGCACTGAAGATAATCTGAACAAGTATTACCACCCTGCAAGCATG
Organism: Ammospiza nelsoni; assembly: GCF_027579445.1. Lineage (NCBI taxonomy): Eukaryota > Metazoa > Chordata > Aves > Passeriformes > Passerellidae > Ammospiza > Ammospiza nelsoni. The sequence continues at coordinate 4,563,054 of NC_080646.1, read as the reverse complement.
ATCTGGTAGTTTAAATGTGTAAAAAAATTGTTATGTATTATGCATGTGTAAAACTACAATACAAGAAATATAAATTTTCTGCAGAACGTAAGTATTCCTTACAGGTACTTTGTGGTTCTGATTAAGTCATGGAAATGTTGACAAAGATGAAAAATTGGTAACTTTTGAGTCCTTTGACATAGAACATTTAAATTTTCACAAATTTATTCACTATCTTTTGATCAGCTTTGCCACCCACTGAAATTCCTGCTGCCAGAGCTGTGTGCTCTTTTTATTTTATTAGTTACTGCCTCCTTCTCCCCTTTCAAGTAGTAAGATTGGCAATAATAAAACTGCAGCTGCAAAACAAAGTAAACTCATTGAATAGTTTACCCTTCATCTATCTTGACTAAAATTCAACTCTGTTAAAAGCACCTACAAAAGGACCAAGGTTTCATCTAAGCCACTGTTAAACCCTTACCATGAGACCTACTTGCATTAAAGTGAGTTTCATTGTTGTGATTGCCCAGTTTGTAAACAATCTGTGTGCACCTTTTCCTCAATAGTTGTGCTTGTAAGGCAAGCTCGGACTTAAGACTGGGTTGTGCCGGTCAGACTGCCTGAACAGAAGAAACAACATAAAGTTCACCAAGACGGGAAAGCCACGGTGAAAAGAGGTCCTGAACAAGCCTGAACTTCAATGCAGCCATAAAGAGGTGTGACCCAAGAGGTAGATTTGTCTGAACTAAAGGAAGTACCTTGGATACTGTACTGGAGTATGACAGCCATGTGAACTTCAGTTTGCAGTTGTTACGCAGGTGAGCAGCCAAAGTTTCATTTGCTCCGTCAGTTGAGAATACCCTGGGACTGATACTTAGGGAACTTAGACCCCAGGTAGCTCTAATCATGCTCTAATCACATTTTTAATTTTGTGAGAGACTTGCCCTTGTAGGAGCTGGTCCAAGTCACAATGTAGTGGAGGTCTCAGATGTTGCACTGATTGGCACCAAGAGTTTCAGTGAATTGATTGTCCAAGATGAATCACAGAACTGCTTAGATTGGAAAGATTTAAGATTATCAAGTGCAACTGTTGATGCGACATTGCCAAGTCCACTACATCTTCATGTCAGCTGGGACCTTCCCAGTGAGCCAGGAGTGCTGAGAAATGACCAGGGTGGCTCAGTGGGCATTTGCAGCAGCTCCCTCAGTGGCCTTGGGTGGATTCCAACCAGACCTGTGTGTCTAAGAGGTGTAGCTAAGAGGTCACTGATTATTTCTCCTTGGGTTATGGGGGCTTCATTTTGCTCCCTGTCCTCCAGCTTGTTTATCTAGAGAACAACTGGTCTTACTATTAAAGAATAAGGCAAAGAAATACCTCAGTCTTTTCTTCATCCTTTGTTGTTTGTTCTGCCCCTGCATCCACTGAAGGATAGGGATTCTCTTTAACCCTCCTTTTGTTGCCAGTGTATTTACAGAAACATTTTTATTGTCTTTTATAGCAGCAGGCAGATTAAGTTCACATTGGGCTTTGGCCCTTCTAATTTTCTCCCTGCATAACCTCCCAACATCCTTATATGTCACACTGAGGTGTGAAGGGATTAAGTTGAAAGGCCTGGTTAACACAGACTTGGCACTGGTGACAGAATTAAGTGCTAATGATATATAACAAAATACTATTACATGAAACAGGATCTTTTTCACCCAGTTTTTTGATTCTTATAGAACTGGTAGAAGAAAATGAAAAACTATCCATCAATCAGAGGTCTGGCTGGGTCAGACACTTTGGTCAAGCAATGTGAGCAATTCCACCTACCTGCACTATAATTTATTGCAAAATTAATGCTGTAACATGCAAAGTCATTGTTTGATGAAGGTAATTCTTATTCTTAGGGAAGAAAAAAGGCAAAATTTGTTTCTTTTTCTCTCTCCCTATTTCTTTTTTCTATCCTGGAAAGATGAAACCTTTACAATAATTGGGGGGATTGAGGATGAGTCACTTCAAATGGTTGAAGAAAGGACCTTGAGCAGGATTTGACAGACTTTCTCAATCATTGATAAACCAAGATATACTAAGAAAAAAAGAGACAACAAGGTATTAATTTTTGTTAAAGTTTTCCTGCTTCTTTACAGCAGAATGAAATTGAGGCTTAGTGGGAAGAGTAAGTTTTGAAACACACTACTGACTATGAGAATTTTCAGGACAGCTTATTCTTAACCAGGATAAAATACAATAATTCACCAATTCATGGTCTTAATTGCACTGTTGCAAGGTAGGGAGACTAATGGCATATTCTTATTTTAAAATGTTTAAAATTATAGTTTGTTATAAAACAGGTCACTTATGTCTGGTATTTGATTGGCCTTGATTGCTTCGGAAAATTAAATTGTTACATTAGCTGTGAGGGTGTTCTAAGGTTTTCAGTAAGTATCATACAGACTTCAGACTTCATCAGAAACTGAGTGGAAATTTAAAAATTACCCAGTGCCTGCAGAATTCACAGCAAACCCTCACAGCATCCTGTTGTGAACCTTATGATGGGCGTTGTCCAGAGGGAGAAGCTGAGGTGCACAGAAAGGATTTTTCTGTTCCTAGACACTTGTAGATTTTCCTCCAGCTGCACCTTTTATTTATTTCTTCCTACGCTTTTCTGGTGCACGGTGCATTCTGCTGTGCAATGTGAAGAGGAGCAAAATCTCATAAAACTCTAGGGAGCAAAAAAAAGGAAAGAGCATCTCTCGCCTATCCATTGCTCTTTCTCTTGGTGTGCCTCATGAATAGTTCGAAAGATGTTGAAACAGATGAGATTCTTTACCTGCTCTCTATTCCACCACTTCATTCCTCCATCTCTTTTTCATATATATAGTGAAACTGATAGCAGCAGTTGAAGGTGGGATAACAGGAGGAGGTAGAGTTCTTCCTTGCAGAGGATTTACCCATGTTGTGTGCTGTTTCTTTGGGATTCCCTGAATGAGAATAGATTTAGGAGAGGGAGACTGACTGGAATGAATCTGAAGAGGAAACAAAGGAGTAGGGAGCAAGTGCTGCAACTATGAAGCAGCTCTATATGGGCTTCTGCAATACAGGATTTCAGATTTTTTTCATTATGGGTCTATTTACTCTGCTAGGTATTCGAACACTGTGGTGAAATTGAAGTCTTGTTTTAGTTTTGTCATTTATGTAAACTGATTTTAGGAGAAAAAGAGATGCACCGAAGACCAGGAGCTAAATCAGGAGTGTTAATATAATTTAATATATTAAGTAGTATAAGTATAAATATATTTAATTTATAAATTGCCAGATGACTTTCCAGGATTAAAGGCAAAAAATACAGATAACATACAACTAATCAATTAAAAAATAAGTTATGATAGTTTTGCATTTTAATGCAAGTGAGGCAACCACACACAGCAGTAATACAGTTTATATTTCAAATAATAGCTCAGTAAAAAATATACAGTGGGAAGAAATACTGCAAAGGTATTGTCATTGCCAAGTTTTTCTTCCCTGTATTGTTTCTTTTGAAACTTACACTGAAGGGTTGCAGGCTGCAATGTCTGGTGACCTGCATAAACTTGTATAGCAGCTGCTGTAGTGGTGTGATTCTATTATCCAGACTTCACAACTTACCTGCTGGGAACTTCCAAGAAATTACGTTATGGTGCAAGCAATCCAGATTTTCTTTTTGTTGAGGTTTCCCTACAAATATTATTGTGGGGGCCTTCAAGCATACAGTCTCCACCTGTGAGTGTGTATACATGGAATTGCACCTGAAATTGGGTACCTGCAAACACCTGCAGAACTAAGAATAGTTTTTCATTTTATCTAACTAAGCCTTTCTGTCATCTGACACCCACATGCTGACTGCCCTAAAGGTTTGCTGCCACAAAGCTGGTCTGGAACTGCTTAAGAAGACACGAGCACAAGATTTTGATTTGCATTCCTGAACTTTGCCGAGTCTGGACAGAACTTTCAGCGAGTGTATCTTAACAGCCTCATGTGGTTATCACATTTCAGTGATTTAAAGGGTATGTGTGGCCCTCACCAGTTTTTGCTGGTCTATTATCCTGGTCAAGGTCTGCATTTTTTCGGGATAGCATCATGGTGCAGGGATTGTGCAGTGAAGCACCAGTTGAAAGCCCTTGCCAAAGTTCCCTGGAGTAGTTTAGGAAAAGTATCAAATGCTCTGTGCTGTCCCTGGCAGGCAGGTACAAGTGCAGGTGTTGGAAACCCCTCCTGGAGGTGCCACATTGCCAACTGAAGGGTTCAAAAGAAATTTTGTCTTTCACAAGACAACACTGTCCCCATTGCAGGGTAAGCTTCTTGCTTTCAGGTAATGCCTATTTCATCTGCTGTAAAGACACACATGAAAAAAGGGCTGGCATTAGCCACATATCCATAAAAGCCTAGTAGCCAAGAGTATTATCTTTATTCAGAAGAAGTATGGCACTTTTAAGGTTCAGAAACATATATAAAAATTGGGTTCTGAAATTGTCATTTTTCCCCTCTGCTATGCCATTATAGCGATCATCCAAGCTTCTGCAAGGTAAATACTTTTGGAAAATAAGTGGAAATTTGCTGCAAATCAGTCCCTTTTGTGCATGGCCACAGGAGCATGTTGAAATGTTTGGACACTAATACCCATTCATTTTCTTGGCTCCATAAATAAAAGCCGCCAGCTATGTGGCGGCCGTGAAATGGTATTCTTCAGGACCCAGCAGGAAGCCCCATCCTTATTACCACTGCAGGGGGCAGGACAGGCCCAAAATAGCAAGACAACTAAATCAAGACATTTTCAATGTCTAACAAAATGACTGTGGTTTAGAGAGAAGCAAAAGGTTGGAAAAAATTGGACAGCTTTTATACTTAGCATAATACCTTTGTTAAAAGAGTTCAGATAAGAAAATCAGATCTCAAAAAAAAAAAAAAAAAAAGGCAGCATAAGCATATTTCTGAATATAATTTAAAATATGCAAAGACCTGATGGAACCAGAGGCAGAGCATGGGGATATCTGGAGGGACATCTTGCTCAAGTCATATTTTCCTAATGGTAGCCCATGGTTCCTAGTAAATAGTGTCTTCTGGCAATATTGTTGTTTCTTTGGTTTTGATGGAACTGAAAGGTTTGAAAAGAGACACTGGAAATTTGTTGGTAAAATTTGAAATCTCTTTTTGTCTACAAAAATTTTAAAAAAATTATAGTACTGATATGGAGGAAAGGTTTTGGACTAAACCCTTCATTTTTCTACAGATTTACTTATTTTTATGGGTTTGCTACACCAGGCAATATGATGCTAGATTTTGGCATAAAAACATCCTGAAGGGTCTCAGTCAAAATAAATATGGTGGTGTAACTTGCTGTTTTACGTAGCTGAACTGTGCTGATCTGGGAAAATATTAAAGTAGTTTAAAAAACTGGGCTTCAGTTAAATAGAGTATTTCAAGTGTACAGAAAATCAGTTCGGGGCATATTTTGTGTAAGTTAATAAAAGATTAGACTGTTGAGGTTTAATGAATTCACAGTTCATTGCTGTACTCCAAAACCAGTATTTAATTCTTTACAACCACACCGCTAAGATAAGTATGGGAGAAATGTTATTTTTATTTTAATTTTATTCATTTGTGATGTGATTCTGATTATAAATTTCCTTAAACAAAGTTGAATTAAGGATATGCCTGACACATTTCAGTGACTCATATATACGGATATATACCTATAAGTTTATATTTGTGTATACAAGTTTCCACACATTTTGGGGAATTAAAACAGTTACTTGGAATATCTCATTATAGAAGGAAATATTCAGTGTTAGTGCCAAGAGAAAATAACCATTTTACCTGGCCATTAAATTTACTTGAACTGCAGAGGAGAAATTATTAAGGCACAAAATGTTAGAGAAAAATGAATTCAGTATATTTCTGAGAATTGTCTTGTAGACTAACCAAGGGCTTTTGATAATAAAAATAAAGCCTGAAAATGAAAAAGGGGGACCCAGAGTGACAGTTCAGTGCTGTTTCCATCTTCAGTGGGACTTGAGACTTCCACCTTAAACTCCCTGACCATTCCAACTTTTTAATGTTGGCTTTCCTAGCTCTTCTTCAGAGTAATCCAGACTGTCCAGGGAAATTTGTATACATCAAAATATTCAATTCTTTTCTTACAGGCATAAGAGAGAGAACTGATTGACTCTATGTGGCTCAGGAAATTCCAGTCTGAGGAGTAAAATCATGACCTATGTAAAAAAACCCCTTGCATGGTCATGTGCAAGGGATTGAGACCACATATCCTTATGCTTAGACATGGCCACATGTGGTGGCTTATACAATCAGAACTCTGCTACAACAAGAACCCCAGAAATAAGAAAAACTAAATCTATTTGTTGTCCTTTCTGCAGTAATTGAAAGAATCATTAAGGGGACAATCCTGGTTGTAGCTGGAGACAAGAGGACACAAGGAAGTTCCAAAGGTGTCATTATGGATGTGGAACCCAGCGTGCTCCATCCTGTAAGATCTCAGCATCATTTTTGTTTCACCTCCTGCCTGAGTGGCACAGATTTTACAGAAAAGGTAAGTTGTGCATCCAGGGTGGTGGTGACCATAAACCCAATCCTCATGCACTGGAGCACAGGTGGCCTCGTGCTTCCCTTCACAGCAGTAACTTCAGGCACACCTTTGGGGCACTGAAGTGACCCAGATACATAAGGCTGCTGGCTGCCCAGCTGTACCACTCACCTTCCTGACCTCCCAGGCTGAAAAAGCAAAGGATCAACCAGGCTACAAAAGAAAATGCAGCAAAGGATACACTGGTGTCAGGACTATCATTATCATAATTGACACTACTGAAATAATTCAGACATTAAGCCTGTAATCTCTGCTGCTGTTTGTATCTGCTTCATTTAAAAGTTACAAGGCCAAAATTCATTGAAACCAGTGGAGGTAAGAGGGAGGTAGGGGAAAAACCACCCATTCACTTATTTCAAATTTGGCTTGCTGAGTGCCTGAAAAAACCTTGCCAAATTCTTTGGAAGCTTGTAGTTGCAAAATGAATTCCAAAATAATTAACATTGGAAGTACGATTTAACGAACTTACATTTGATACGTGGTAGAAATAATACCTGGAACATCTTTCTTATGCTCAGCCTTTTATGACTCAGATTTTAATGATCCTAATAAACATTAGCTTACCTAATAAAAACTCAAGTATTTTGGAGCTGGTGCACAGTATGTTAACTGCATCTGGTGTCAACTGGAGCTAATTAATATTTTTATAGGTGTCTTCTCTCCACTATGGTTTAAAGGGAAATATTGTGGGGTGCTTACATCAAAGCTGGAGGCAATTGAGAGCTGTGCTTGCTTCCCAGGCTGAACTGATAGCAAGGAGACCAATTTTTATAGGATTGTAAAAGCTGACTGTGGCTGGGGTTCATGCAGAGAAGCACTTTTCCCTGTAGCTCTCACAATTCAGCACTAATGCTCGTGGCTTGTTTGCTGCGAGGTGGCTGGTGAGATGGATGGAGGGACAGGGACAGATAAACTGGCAAATAGTTCTGCCTAGACTTAGACAAAGCACACAGTGACCCAGACAAACCACACTCTTTTTTTTCTCTCTCCCCCTCCTTCTAAAGGCTTTAAAAATGTGCTCTATCAAGCATTTACTTGTGGTGCAGATAAGATTTATCTAACAAGACTGGGCTAAAATTAAAAGGAAAGATGAAATAGCACAAGCGGTGCTAATATGTGTTTTGAAGCGTACCAATCGGCCAGTGCAATGTCACAGCCCTGGGCTACATTTGCAAGTGGTCGAGCATCTCCTTTTTAAAAGGTTAACCTACAAAGAGCACACAAGCCCCTCTCTATGAATATGGGCAAACACCCAGGGAGCTCCACAACAATAAGAAAATAATGACATCAACCTGACCATGCTTAAGTACATAACATGCTGAAGGTTCACGGTTGTGTGGCCTGGAACAATAAAGGAAAAATAAAGAAGCCTGCTTGGTAGGCCCCAGCTGTTATTAGCCATGCTGTGAGATCAAGGGAAGGTATGATATGGGCTGCCATTTCAATTGAGACCAGGTTAATCTCTCAATTTGTGGAAAAGAAAAACTAAAAAAAAAAAGGAAAAAAAAAAAAAAGAAAAAACAGGCAGGGAGAGAAAGCAGTCTTTACTCCACAGTGCTACATATGGGAGAAATAACAATATCCCTATTTACATAATCTGTCTTTAACCCTTTCCTAATAGAGACTTAATTTCCTAAGAGTCACAAACTGCAGATTTAATTTTCCTGCCCCCCAAAATGAAATATCAAACCTTTGTTGGCCGTTTCCCATTGGTGCTGCCATCATTTGAGGCTGACATCCAATGCTGCTGAGGCTTACCCAGGGGGAACCTCTGGTTGCTGCTGGAGGATCAGAACTGAGTGTAAAGACCATGGATGCCTCTGGTTTTCTGTCACTAATCTGTCTCTAGCACTGGTTAAGTAATTTGAAATTTGTCCTATTTACAGGCCTAAATTATGGCAAATCATACCAAGCTCTTTTACCAATGCTCTCAACTAACATAGCGCAGTTTTCAAGTGAAAAATAGTCCTGTTTGTGTGGCAGTAGTGTGTGGAGGCTATGTGGGGCTTGCTCTCAGAGATGGTTTTCTTGTGTAAGAGATGGAAGCAGTGAGGGGCGTCCAGACTCCTCCAAGGTCACCCTCCAGCCTCCCTCCCTGGGACCCGGCTCGAGGCACGATTTCCAGCAGGTCCCTGCAGACTTGGAAAACTGAAGCTTTAAGATTGTAATTTATGAAATAATATTCTGGAGACAGTGCATTTTACTGCTTGGAATTTATGATGTGTAAGCCAGAGTGTGTGCACAGCCCAGGAGGCTGCTGTAGATATTTGACTTCTCCTGACTGCTGTCCTCTGCATCAGCCCTCTGGAGTCAGGGGAGATTGCTCCTTCCTCCCGAGCATCTGAGCATCATCACAGGAGATGAGGAAGGGGAAAAGGGGCCCTGCAGCAAGGGCTGAGGCCACGGTGCTGCTGAGGCTGGGGAGTGGGCAGGGCTCTGCAGGGAATGCCCCGAGCATCCGAGGGAGCCAGGGGACTGTGCACAGCCTGCCAACATTTAGAAAGTCACTGAGCTGCTGATCCAGGAGCAAGCCTGAGGGAAAGGACCCACTTGGTTAGGACACAAGAGAATTTTGTTCAGTTTTTCACTCCGTTTTCTGTGTTCTTTGATTTTTCTGAGTTTGTTGGTTGTTGATCTCGTGCCTTGTTTATGCAAAACTCTCCCTGGCAATTAAAAAGATAGCACTGAGTTCTTGGGTTTTTGCGAAGAAAAACATGCAGCAGAGTCATCTCAAAGCCCTGCTCCCTCAGCATCACAAGTACTAAGACTGGTGATTTATTTTCCAGGTATCCCAATGATTTGAGTGAGTTAAAATAGCTGAATGAAGCTGAACAAGGGCAGAGGTAAAATAGGAAGGAAGTGGCAAGGCAGAAAACATGTCCCTAAAAACCGAGGTGAGCAGAATAGCCACTATGCAGTCACTTTGCACTGAGTTACCATCCTCTACCATCCTCAAAAGGTTGATGCAACTGTAGTAGCTGTATTTATTATTTTCTCTCAGATGAGTGCAGCTCAGGTTCTCATGACTTCACATTGTGACATTTCATTGCTAGTTCATGACTTAAGCACACTTTACTATTTAAACAAAAAACAATTTCCATGTAGGTCCAGATTACACTAATTTTGTTTAAAAGTCTTAAAAAAGGAAGGACTATCAGAATTTGTTCCTGGACGATACCTGGATGCAGTTAGTTTTCTTTTATTAGTGTAACCATGGTATTTCTATTTTGAAAATAGAAAATGTTCTTTTAAGAAAATCCTGTTGGTATTGTAAAGTATAAGTTATTGCAGATAAGGAGCTATATTGATAGCCTTGTAAAGTTATTTGTATTTTCTAACTGCAGTAATATATATATTTTTTTTAATGGATGGTCTTCTGTTAAAAGTGGAGATGGACAGGATTTGCTTAAAATATTAATGGTGACCAACACCTCTGCATGAACATTTTTGGTGAAGATTCTTTATCATTTTCGTTTTGCCTGAAATCAGTGACTTTGTTAGAACCTAAAAATTTATATATCCATGGAGAAGTTCTTTTTTCTGCCGCATTAATTTTTTCATAGCAGTAAATACTGAAGTTCAAAGGACTTGAAAGCACCTGTTTGTTTCCATTTATTTTTCAGTGTTAGATGAACGCATTAAAAATATATTTCTCAAACTGTAAGTTCAAAGGGGTCAAACAGTGGTTAAAACCAAAACCCTCTCCTTAGGCTCCTGTGTAGTCATTTTTCAGAACTATCCAGCCTGTGTCTTAGATATTCCTTCTGCAGTAAATATTCTTCCCTTCTCAGTGGGCTCAGTAGCTCGGTTCTTTACTGAATTGACAGAGCTAACTTCATCTTTGCCAGATTTATGCAGCTTTCTTGAGGAACGATTTTGCTCATATCCACTGAGCTCTGCATGGTCTGTGGCTGCATCCCCTCCTGTACCCATTGTGTCTTTTCCTCAGTGCTTTAAATTCAACACTTTCAGATTATGATGAAAAACTTCCCGATGCAGAGTTTGAATTTTCATTGCCTGTGTTATCAGCAGGGAACATCAGGGAGTTCTAGTGCCTGAATGAGTTCTGTGAGTTACCTGTAATGTAAAAAACCTCAGCCAGCAGCAGCAGGGATATCACATCCTAATTAACCATGATATTCTTGCACAGATAAAAATAAATCTATAACCCACTTCTTTTCCTGCTTGCAAACTCTTGCAGCAAGATGTGGTCCCAATCCTGGATGTGGAAATATCTGGTGTGGCTTCCTTCACCTCTGTAATGTGAGGAGTTGCTTCTGGATCTCTATTATAAATTAAGGTACAGAGAGTCATTAGAAAACATTTATTTTGTTTTGTTGGCAAATAGTTGCCAGCAAACTCTAAATCATATTTTATTCACACTGCACTTCACAGCAGTGCAGCCAGGTGTTAAATAATAATAGAGTTACATCAAATGGCTGGGTGGTTCAACTGGGAGGAGCATCCAAAACTTCCAGATACTTACCTGGAACCCTCCCAAAGAATGTTGGTCTGGAAACTGAGCTTAAAAAAGATAATTAAAAAAGCTGTTTTCTAAAGAAATCACTTTTTTGGTGATTTGTAAGGTACCTTAATGTATAGAGGTTTGAGTACCTGAAAACAAATGCATAATCTTTAATCAAAGATTTATGTAAAGCAAAGGATTCAAGAATTGCTGACTTTTAATATTAAAGTTGCTTTGGGTTTCTTGTTCTTATTACAATCAGAAGTATTGAGGGGAAAATAATCAATAAAGTATTTTAAAAAATACATATCAGAAACTAGGAAAAGTAATCTTATTTCTTTTAAATAGCTTATTAAATTTGTTCTAACATTAACAATTTAATTTTTTTTTAATTCAGAGCTCCTCATGTATGCACATACATGATTTGAAAGGACAAGCAAACTGAAAGAAGAGAATACATCAAATTTTGGTAAGCACAGTGTTTTACTGACAGCAACAAACAGGCTTTTATCCATTATTTCTGTACTTATGAGACTTTTGGCTGCTTTCAAATACAAAAGTTCTGGCTTTTCTGAGCTTGGGAAAATTAAGGTTCAGTTGGTAGAACACCCAAATGAAATTTCAAATTGCTTTTGAAATCCATCTGAATTTTCCAGCAGGTGAGTGCAGTACAGACCCAGAGTTACTGAGTATTGGCTTGGAGGTCTCCAGTCTGAATTTTCCTGTCATGAAGTTTTGTTCATGAGCAAATGTTTTGTACCACGTTCAAATCCTCAGCCTATGGCTTTTAGGGGGCATTTTTGCTGATGAGAGATTTTAGTCTAAAACACCATGTTTATATAAGTAATATCTTTGATTATGCTCCCAGAATAAACGACATATTTCCCATTTCCCTGTGGGAGAGATGTTTATTGTAGTGGTAAAAACAGGGTGATTGTTCCCTGCTTCCCCCTCCCCACGTTTTCTCTTTGGACTTTATGTAAAAATAAGATACCGTTGGTGCTGTGTACAAGTGTGAGACCACCAGCTAATTTTGCATAGCCCACTGAACAGTTAGATGGGAATTGCTCTTCAGGGTGTTCTCTTTGACAATAAACAGAAGCCTCAAGTCTGTGTTTGGCTGCAGTTCAAAAAAATTACTAAGGAATCGTGCACACTTATGTATATGAATACAAGCAATTGCACATTCCCATACAGTAAGCTTTGCAACCACAGTTATTAACATTTTTAAATGAGTAAATGCAAATAAAATGACTGAGTAATACATGTTATGTTAAGATCAGCTATATGAAAAGCAAAAGGATTAAAAGTTAATTTCATCCTTTTTAATTCAAGGGACATATAAATGGCATTCTGGGTAGAGTCAACTCCTCTTTTATCAGTCCTTTGATGCTGCTTTCTCACTGATTCAGTTGTTCAAATGCTACCTACATAATAAAATCCTGAGTTAATTTACTAAGATTTTACACCAGTGCAAATGAAAGAAGGGAAAGTGCTAAACAAGGCAATTAGCACTCTGTTTAGTGCACTCCCAAAATAAATGTAGGCAATTTACAATTTGGCAAATGGTACTCTATCCAGATCCAAGTCATTTCAGCCTAAGGGGCTGGGGAAGTTCATTAGGGGCGAAGGGAAGGGTCTTTGTTTTGCTTTGCTTTTTAACTGTATGGATATATGTACACACATACAAATACACACGTTGCTGTTGAGGTCCCCCCCTCTCACCATGCAGCAACAGATGTGACCCCTCCTGGGGTTATGAGGATTTCTGGTGGAAAAATGTCAAGCTCTGTGCTCACACTGTCCACATAAATGACCTCATTTATGGTGATAATGCTCTTTCCAAAGTGAGGGAGTCCAAAATTGGCAACTCACTGATAACCTCCTTTGTGGCTTTCTTGCCACGATGGTTTTTTGTGTACTTACATGTTTATTATCACTGGAGCTGCTCAGATCAGATCTGTGAACCTGGGAATGTCCTGAGTGAAATGATAAGATAAAGCACTCTGCAACTACAACTGACTCTCCTTTTAATTGACAGGAAGGCTGCACTATGACTTCCATGTTTATTCTTGTAAGCTCCTTATTAATGCAAAAATAATAGCAGTTATTAATGCAGGATCACAGCCAGCATTAATATTTAAGATGTAAGAATGAAGGAGGTTAAATACGTGTTTATATTAGTTTTAAACAAAGAGCTTTGCAAAACAGTTAAGGCAAGTAATGATGACCAAATTCACAGAGAGTGTGTGCAGTGTGAAATACCTGCCATGTTCTGGGGTTTAAATACATATTCTTAGTGGGACAAAGGTCTTTGATGAGTCTCCTGCCTTGTCATGCCATTGTCTCTCTGAATTGCTACTGTGTCTTGTGAAAGAGAAGAGGGATGAAGATCCTAAGCAAAACATGTAATATGCTATGATATTAGCACTGATTTTTTTTTTTGTTTATTCAGTCTGTAGAGCTCTTTTATATGATAGATCATAAGGTAAAAGCATTCTTTTGTGCCCTCTAGCTGCTGGTTGCACAAATGAAAGAAAGAGGGAGAAAACAACCCTGTGATTATTAAATTCTCCTCATCTTTAGGGTTAAGTACCCTGGCTAATAAAGATCTCTCATGAGGATAAAGTTTCTTTCTTGGCAATGTCACATCCATTTAAGTAAAAATCATCTGGATGCTTTCAGGGATTCAAGCTGTTACCTTTACATAAAGCATCTACACCAATTCTTTGTATTGTTTTTATCCTCTGAGAAAGCCTGACATTGCATTTCTTGGTTAAGCAAACCTCCCACTGAGGGCAGGCTGTGGGATTGGGCCCTTTTGTGCTATAGAAACCTGTTTCACAAGAAGGAAAAGAATTGTTTATGTGTTCTTGGAAAAATTTAATATCATTAAAAACACTATTTTAGACAGTGACAATTTAGCCTGATCTTGTACAGGGCAATCTCATTATGACCTTTGATTTTGTTAGTACCACATTTGCTGCTGATCTTTGCACCCTCATATCCCAAACTGTTTTATTCTGTTTGGCAGGTTGCTCTAATAATGCATTTGTTACGACAAACAGCTAAAGTTTCTGCATTGTTACAGCTTATAAAAAATTGCTGTATTTTTTTTTTGGAAATTGTTCTCTGAACAGCCTCATCACCCAAGATGTATTGTATATGCCCCAGGTGTTTGAAATATATTACAGTCCAAAACACCTCCGATCTTTTCTCTGAATTCCATTTGGGTATGTGCAGATTTGGGTTTGTGCAGGCTTACTTCATAGCAAAAAAGGATCTAATTTCAACAGCAATAAGAACTTGATAACTTGTTCAGCACTGGCAGGGATCACCAAGGGAGGAGTCAAGTCTCTGCTGTGCAGGTTTTCACTGAGAGGTCAGACAGATGTGTCAGGAGGAGCTCAGGTGTCTGCTCCTGCCTTGAGGCAGGTGAGCAGTTTGGGAGAGCTCTGAATCCTTCTCAGCTGGGTGCTTTTGTGATTCAGAGCTGCTGCACTTTGTGTGTGAGAGCCTGGGCTGCGGTGCCCTGGGTGGAACTGCTCCTTCCCTGGAGGCTGTGAATGGCACTGGTGCCCATCCCCTCCCACTCCAGGCAGGAGGAGGAGGTTGATCAGCCTCCAGGCAGCCTGACAGCAGGCTGTCCTCTTAAGCCACGAGTTTAGTGTCCCTTTTCACCCCTGCTCATGATCTGTTTAGGTGGGCATTTTCCTCCTCAGAGCTGAACCTTACATAATGCCGAGTGAAGCTGAACTGAGCTGAACGTAATGCAACAACACTGAGAACACATCTGAGTCTCATTCACATCTCAGGAATGAGAGGGGAAAAGCCCTTTTTCTTGGCATCAGATATTAGATGTTATTTTTTGTTACATCCTTGCTAATTCATCGTAGGTAGGATTGCAGAGGAATACCTGTGATTTCTCATTGTCCCTGTGATTCATATGCATTTTTTTTTGTTCCTTCCTACAGACTAAATAAAACTAGGAAAGAACCATGCAAGATAAAAAGGAGGAGCTTAACTTCTGAAGAAACTGTTTTGCTCTGCTTCAGATTTTTCCAATATTTCAATTCTTTGTTTTGAATCCATTTATCCATTTTTTCACTGTTAAGGGAAGAAGAAATATACCCAGCCAGCCTTGTGTTCCAACTTCTTTACCTTTGTCTGCCTAACTCAGCTGGTATTTAATTGGTCAGCAATAGGAGGGAAGTCTCCTTTGAGGTAATGAATATTGACTGTTTATGTTGAAATGTCACTGTGAAAAGAAAGCCCAGCACCAAAGAGGCGGAACTCAGTGTGAGAGTTTCAGACACAAAGGAGACACCAGCAAAGCACAGGCATTGAAAAGCAAAGCAGCTGAAATTCAAAGAAAAGATGAAACAGAAATGGGCTACATGTGTGGGAATTTTAAGCTGTCAGTTGACAGGTGAAAAAGTCATTATTCCACCTGTTAGAACTAAGTGTAATTGCTTGTTTTTCCTAAAATAACACAGAGGCCGTGACTCATAATTTTTTTAATTGAAAATTTGTTTAAACTTATTTGCAAATACTTCACTTTTTCTTTTGAGGTAAGTGGATTAAACTCATTAGCCAATTTTTCTACCTTGGACATGTGAGAAGGAAAGTTCCACATTTTCTGTGTTGTACCAGGAATTAGATAATCAAATCTTGCATTTAGCCAGTTGCTTTTTGTCGTGAAGCAACTTGAATAGCAACTTTGGGGTTCGACATGCAAGTTTATCATCCATTCTATAGCACTCATTGATCTGGAATGAATAAAGGCTGTTCTCCAGCATCAACCCACTGCATGATGTATGGCCTGGAAGTTTTTGCTGCTGCATAAAAGCTGTTCTTTGTTCCCAGTTGCGTAATAAGGACTTGTATGAGGTTCTGATATATTTTAAGCCGTTTCTTATCTCGATGGCATGGCCATGCCAGCAGATTTCTGGGCTCCATAATTCAGTTTTGATTGTTGAACTGTTCTCTCTCCTCCTTCATACTCTTTTGTGGTGACCTTTAGAGAACTCTGCTGAATAGTTTTTGCAAAGTTGACCCACTGCTATGGAGTATAGCCTCCAGTTGTTCCATTTTGTTCATCTGAGTCATTTAGTATTAAGCTTTGATACACAATGAATTTTTCATTTTTAATGTAAACACTGACTTCATTGTTTAGGGTAGAATTTACTATGATATAGTTTAATTTATGTACATTCTTCTGGCTAAGGATCTTCATGGATATCAGTCAGGGGCTGAGCTCACCATATTTAGTCATTGGATATTGTTTCTACAAACAAGAAGTCTTCTTTTTACATCCCCTCTTGTTTGATTTTTCATTTCATAGTAGGAAATTCCATTAAACATCTTTGGGAAAGCAGGAATAAATAAGAAAAGTCTCTTCTAAGTCCATGTGTCTTAAACAAAATATATTGCAAACACTTTCCAAAAAAATGCTCAAAAAACTTAGATAATTTCAAAAATGCCTTCATATTAAAACCAATATTTTTTATTCTAAGCAGAGAATGAATGGTGCAAATATTCCTTCAAAAATCTGAGCCTTTATTTTCAAATCTCCATTTTAGCTTTGGCACTTAAAATATTCATGTGGTGTTTTTGAAATGTTCCCTGAATCAGACAAGTGTTTGAATCCAGTAGGCTTTTGTTTTTTATTTTCTCTTGGTGAATCATTGAACAATTTCTGCTTTAGCTTCAATCTGGGCCCATTCACACAATGTGTCCATCTGAAATATCCTGCAATCCTGCAAACAGTAGGATCCTTTAAATAGAAAAGTATCACCAGGATCTGGACTGTAAACAAAGCATTAAATGAATTAAACATGTAGGAAATATCTGCAAAGAAGCGAACTAAATTTTGCTCCTGCTACCATTTCTCTACAGTCAGCAAAGGCTTTGAAAGTTAATGCTTTCTACAGCCAGTCAGAATTCCCAGTGGGAGGGCTGTGATCTCCCACAAAAGTTGGGATGAACAGGCAGTGTGGGGAGGCAAAGTCAGCAGAGGTGATCTCTGTGTGTTTGGTTCTCCCCTGTGGTTTGGGTTTTTGGGTTTTTCTCCAGAAGTTTCCAATGCCTGTAGGGAACTTTCTGTATGTCCAAAGTACAAGCTGCTTTCCTCATGTGTGGAAAAATAGCCCAGGCATTACCTGAACCTCCTAATTTACTTTCTTGTGCATTAAAAAAATACATATGTACATACAACCTAGCTAGAAATTAATGTATTTTTACCATCTGAAATGCTGAAGCTAGATATACAAATATATAAATATACAAATTAAGTTTTGCATTAATTCTCTGACTTGGAGAAATGAATGGATTACACCAGCATCCAATATCTCCCTTTGCTGTTTATCCCTGCTCTTTACAAAAAACCCCAGACATATATTCTTAGATCTTCATTGCAAAAAATAAATTAACTTTTCACGATTAAGGTCCTCCAAATGCTGGTCTCTCCAGCAAAAGATTATTTCATACCTCTGTGTCATTTCAAAATACTTAGATTTAGACTTACATTACTTTGTTTTGATTTTGTGTGTCTACACAAATGGCAGATAACATCTTTAGTCACAATTCTGTGTTATGCTTGAACTCTAACCTGTGACATTCACCTAGCTCGATCTAACAAGCTTTGTGCTCCCTGTCCAGATGAAGAGTGATACTTCTTCATTAGCAAGATCAGTTTCACCTTTAAAAACCCTTTGCTTCCTGTTTGCATTAAGCCAGATTGAGATGTCTTGGGTCATGATGACATTTCAGGAGTGTTCAGAAGCAAAAGAGGAAGTCATTACATCTGCAGTTCACCTGCAAAGAAGATGTCATTTAAAGAGGAAGCAAAATGAACCCCTGTCAACTTGTTAGGGCCCAAAAGGTAATTCTGCCATCATATATGGAGCAGGGTAGGATACAGAATCCTATTATTGCTGACACCAGATAACTTGCTGGTGTAAAAGGTTCTCTTTCCCAGAAAAGTTCAGGTGATACTAAATTTATTAATGTGTCAGTTTGGGGAGATGTGATGTCATTTCTATTGTCTGCCGGGATGAAAACTGGAGTGTCCTTGCTCCTGTCAACACACTCTCATCTTAATTTCTTCCACTGTGCACCTTGTTGCCATCTGTGAGGGGAGAGCAAGGGATGAGGGTGAAGTGTCAGGGGAGATGCCTTTTTAGAACAACTACCAGTATTTGACATTTATCATTTTAACCTGCCTTTTTCCAAAACACAAATTTATTACACCAACATTTCTGGTGAATGGTTGGCCTGATCCTGCCAGGATCGTGTTCCTATGAGTTGAAGCATTACCTGATATTGAAGCTTTAAAGAATCACGATTTTGTTCTTCTCTAATAATCAACTATTCAGAAAAGATAAATGTTATTCTGTTTTCTACTTGATGTAAAATCTAGCAACTGCATTACACTCAGTGTAACTGAAAAGACAGTTGATTTTCAGGCTGTGAAGATACCTGATGCAGTTCTGCAGAAACAATTATGTTACTAATTTCAGGTGGGTAAAAGTCTGAATCATGTCCATTATTTCAAATAATGTGGTTTTGGTTTTTTTAAACTAAATCTGGCATCTTCTTGAAAGATCCTGGTTGTAGAAATATGGCCAAATATTTTCTTTTAAGAAATGAGTGAATGACTTTTTAGCTGTGTTGCATAAGAATACTTTCATCCCAAACATTTTCTTTACCTTCTATATCTGGAGCTGAAGAAACTAAGCTGAACCCTTTTAATGACAATGATGTTACTAAGAGGGAACATTTTCCAGTTGAAAAACGTTTTATCTTGGCCTCAGAATGCAATCTAGAGTTTCTGTAGGAACATTGTAGTAACAGGAAATATTTCTTTCAGCTCCAAGGCGTCACATGCTGATTCTGTGCAATACATTTCAAGATGGGTATTATAACAACTCGTCTGATACTGATCTTAATGGATTTTTGAACTGCTAATATTTCAGATTTGAACTGCTTGTACTTCAATTGATGATCTGAGCATTCCACAAATACCAGAACTAGCATGTTTACTGCCCTGCTGTTGATTGATATCTCCTAATGAAAAAAGCACCTGCAAAAGTGATAAAGGAAAGTTACTAATTGGTTTAACTTAGGCCAGCCACTTCATATTTTATAAATGAGGAAACTTTTAAGGAATTGCTGCTGGAAGCCATCTGCTAACTAAATAAAAATGAATGATAATCATCAGGTTCCACGTGCCACTTCGAGCAAGTATCATCAGAAAAAAAAAATACAGCTGCTTACTTTGAAATAAAAGCAATGCAGGAACTCAAATTCAAAGCCCCTAATAACCATCTTTATAATATAAAGTGTTAATCAATTTGGTATACACAAACCTGTCAGCAGGTCTGGATGGCTTCTCTAGATATCAGAGAGAATACTTGTGGTCACTTTTAAGAGCTGCTAGTAGAATTTATAATAGCAAATCATGATTTATTATTCCTTCCAGGACATCTCATGTTTCTGTTCCCAATTCTGCTTCCCTCCTCATCATCCTTTTTTCAGCTAAAACTGTATCAGGCTGGGAAATGTTCAGGATGTGTGTTTTCCTCTTGTATTGTGCATAATTTTGCAAGTCATTAAACCTTTGTTTCTTGTCTTTTCTAACCTTCTCAGTAATCTATCTAAACAACTCTCAAAGGAAAATGAGTCAATCAGGAAAGAAACAGCTCTAATGCCAAACAGAAAAAAACCCCCAAACAGAAATAGAAATAAAAAGGGAGAAGCTTTCACTTAAGGAATGCAAATACCAACCAACTTAGGCTCCTTTAAAGACATATAAAATGTTTTAATTTATTTCTACTGCCTGTGAAGTTCTATTGAGTCTGAAAGGTTACTCATGTGTGTAAAATTTAGCACACTGAAGAATGTGGGAGTATTTCAAGCTACATTTTAATATGAAAGATTATACATAAGCACAAAAGATGAGATTCTTCTTGAAAGTTCAAAATAAAGACCTGCAGAATGTACTGTTTTGTACAAGTAAATGCCAGAAACCACATTGTTCTGTAACAAGGGCCCATCCTCTTTACCATGTTGGCATGGCAGTCCAGAGAAAATTGAATTTCCTTCACTAGAAAGACAGACTTTCTTCCTGTGCTAGCAGCTCTTTGGTTGTGTTATGTGCAGCAGGACCATTTAGAACAACTGGGTTTAAGCAGTGCAGGGTGTTTTGTCAGGGTGACAAAGGGGAATTACACTGCACCCATATATGGCACACAATGCTTGGACAACACGTAACATTCTCTGTGGGTAAAGTTCACTTCTGGGCAGAAAGCCAACAAAAGGCTCATGCACCACTTAAGTCCCACTTAAACCCTGTTTTGAAGGCTTAATAGTACACAGGCCATGTTCTGGCCTCTTGCCCAGGAGTGAATTTTACCATGTTCGATCCCCTCTCTCTGCGTGCAACGGGGGCAAAAGGGCACTGCCTTTGTGCTGGGCAGGACACTGATTTCTGCAGGAAAACACCAGCCTGCTCTCCTCCAGAGAAAGCCACAAATCCATAGAACAACATCTCTCCTGGCTTTTGGCTAATTCACCTTCCCTGGTGCAGTGAGAGGTCACATGAAGCCAAGAGTTCTGTCCTGGGGAGCCAGGAGTCCACCTAAGGGCTGGCACGTGCCTGGGGTGGGGATGTCCCTCCTGAGCTGCTCAGCATCTTCAGCTGTCCTTTGCTGAGCTTGCATTAATTTTACCTCTGTGCTGACCTTTGAGAAATTTTTTTCTCTGTCATTTCAAAGATTTCTGTGTTTGTGAAGGCTGGAATGTAGAGAGGAGCTGGTAATGCTTTCTTGGACAATGCCTGCAAAGTTGTTTTCCATTTTAATAGCTTGTGACGTGCACCAATGTCCAAATGACTGTGCTACTGTCCCTGAACATGGGGAGATGAGCTATTGCAACAACATTCTGCATGAATAGCTTTCTCTGTTTTCACTGTTATTTCCCATTTGAATGGGCAGTGTTACAGTAATACAAACTATATTAAATTATTCCTAGGAAATAACTACTCAGGGTTATAATTAGCTTACAGTACTTAGTATTTTGACCTGATCTACTGTAGAGTTCTCTGCAAGGTTGGGGGATAAAAGTACTATTTACTTTCAGGCAGTTATAAAAACAACACTCAAAGTGCAAGATTTCGTATTAAAGATGAACATCATCAGTCTGTTTTACAGCTTAGACTTTATGTATGTTTTTCTTATATTAATTAATGAAAACTCAGCAAGCAGAATTATTTTGAGATACGGCTTTCTGTGAATGGATTCCAATCCATAGTGATTAAGTAGATTGGAAATATTATTTCCTGATCAGATTTTTTTTTAAGTGCATTTCCTTCCTAATTAGCAAGCAGAACACAGAACACAGCAAGTATACAGTTCCCTTTAATAATTATTTTATCTTTATTTTTCCAACAGAATAGTGATTTACTTAGAATATCTTTCAGAGATCATTTAAAAGACAGAAGCTTCTGCCCATTAAAACACAACTCCTCTCTGAAAACTGACTTTGTGTCACCAAAATACTTGCGAGGTTCAAAAAATATTTTGACACATTTTACTTTTCAATCGTTATAAAAGGATTTTCCCCCTACATATTCTTATTGTGTCTTCATTTCCAGAATTGTTTTTAATTAAAAAAAGACTGTTTTGTTACAATGGATGATTTCAACCCACAAAATATCCTATTGTGCTTGCTATCAAAACAAACAGGTGCACCCAGCAGCATGCACGGTATGCAGTGCAATTGAGCAAACAGTTTGTGCAAAGATTTAAGCTCATCTGAACAATGTGAGTTCAAGTGATATGAATTGAAGCCAAATATTCTGGATGAAGGGCTGAGATCTGAGGGAATCTGGATGGAACCCAGAACCTGTTGATCTTTGTGGGAGTTGTGGGCACTTTATGCTGTATAAGAGATGACAGTCTCTGTCAGGGTTAGTTTCTCTGTTTGAAATACCCATGAATTTTTTATCAGTAGCAGAGTTACTTTTTTATTGAAACTGTGCTCCTTCCTGTCTGCATATGAAAAACCTCAGATGTTTGCAGAGATTTCACGAGATGGGAAGACATGGAAACTAAAATTTGCTAAAAGTCAAAGAAAAGGTGACTGGTAGTTAAACAAGGTTATCTGTGAAGTTTCAGAATGTCTCTATTTCTTATGTGATTGGCTTCTGTGGGTTATATAATTTAATTCCTGGACAGCCAAGTTGCCCAGCATGGCATTTTCATGGAGAAAACACACTTTACAGCAGTGGGATGCCTTTCCTTCCTACAGCCTCAGAGTTGAGTGGTAGGGAACACAAGGGGACAGTGATAAACTAAAATTCTCTTTGCTGCAAGGCAAAGCAACCTGTCCTTTACTGCCAGAGTGTTGTGTGGCCGTCTATGAATATTTCATTACTGCTGGGCTGGGGCCACTGATTCAGTTCAGACTCCCAATTAGCACTCTGCACCTAACTGTCTGTTGTTATCTCTTTTTACTCTGCTGTGATGTCTTC
The DNA here is from genome assembly GCF_027579445.1 of Ammospiza nelsoni. Lineage (NCBI taxonomy): Eukaryota > Metazoa > Chordata > Aves > Passeriformes > Passerellidae > Ammospiza > Ammospiza nelsoni. The sequence continues at coordinate 4,540,457 of NC_080646.1, read as the reverse complement.
ATTTATCTCAAGTGGATGGTTCCTTTATGTCTCACCCTCCCTACCCTTCTGCTCCCTTCCGTGGTGCTGCAGTGCCCCTGGGTCCTGTATCCTCCTCCTGCACGGGAAGGAGCTGCTTGCCAGGAGTCCCTGGGAGCCTCTGGAACGGAGTTCAGTGTCTCACTGTCCCACACACATCCTAATCCTAATAACAGTGGGTGAAGATTTTCCTAACCTGGCCTGTGATGTTGCTTCTTTTACAGGCCAAACTCCCTGATTTCTCAAATGGCTGAAAGGTCCCTCCATGAGCCATCCCTCAAATCTTCTCTCTGTGAACAGTCACTGCACACTCCTCTGGCTCTTCTGTAATCTCTTCTGGATAAACCAGGACCTTTATTTGTTCTGATGAACACTGTGCACAAATGTAGGACAATTTTGGTTAATAATGTGAATTCATTCTGTCACATGCAGCCCAGGAGATCCCAGACACAGCAAAAAATGACTCTCCCAGGGTCTTGAGATGCCCCCAAATGAATTGTGGTGTATGGTCATACTAAGCAGCTTCACATATATTTGATATGAAATTGTTTGAAACTCTTGGCTAGGCTGAATTATTTTTTTCTAAGATGTTAAAAATATTTGAAACCCTTGAACTCAGGATTAATGCAGCAAGTACAAACTCCTCCAGCTTTGAGTGAAGTTGGAAAGTGGAAGGAAAGATGTACTTTCTGAGGTGAAACTCCTAAATAGACAGTATCATTTTCCCAGTTGGCAGTTACAGTTTGGTGATCCCAGACTTCTACACGCAAAAGTACTTGGCTGTCAAAACATACTTATTGACTAAAAAAAGGAGAAAATTTCTGCTTCTGAGAGGGGGATGACTACTCAGTGTTTGTCAGCCTCTAGTTCTGGGTGTTCATTATAAAATTTTGACTGCACATCCATGGACAGGTTTTTGGCAACAGGAGATGGTTCAGCTTTGTTGCTACTTTCATTAATTTAACTTCATTTTTTGGAGAAAATCTCATAAAATATATGTTTGTTTAGAATGTGTACAGGCATGTTGCATGTGCAGGGTCTTTATTTATCCACCACCTTGACAGAGCAGTTAATGAACCTCTTTAAATGGGTAAAAAGTGAGGGAAAGTTTTTCCCTTGGAGAGCAGCATTAAGAGTCGTAGCTTTATTAGATAAATTTAATCTCGTGGACATTTTGTGCATAATTCTCCACGGACTGGTTCCTTCTGGGTCCTTGCTTTTACTTGCAGTAGCCAAAGTATTAATAGGGTTAAAGGTGGTGGCGTGGTGGATTTATGGGCGACGCGCCGCAGTCCGTTAAAGCAGGATCACTAATGGGTGACCTTGAGGTTCGACCGTCCCAGACTCGGCAAGATCAAGTCTCAGACCCCTCCTGCAAGTGCTCTGACCTCTCCATTCTTCCCCTCCATGGCCTAACCTTTCACTCACTGATCTTTGACCAAATTATTAAGCAAACACCTGCTTGGTCTCTGACCAAAGACTGTAGACCAGGAGAGCTGCCATAATTCCCCGTGAATTAGCTTTAATAATAACAGTACTGGCCTAAGGAGAAAATCAGGGGGTAGGTTTACAGTAAATAATCATGCTGCTACAGAGCACATCCAGAACGGGCCCTTCAGCAGCTCTCACCTACAGTAAATCAATGCTAATCTATTTGACTGTGATAATAACAGCTTGTCAGCAGATACAGTTTCTTTATTTGACTTGACTAGGACAATGACTAGGTAAAATTTATTTCCTATTACTAAAACAAGACAAAGACTAAGATTAATCCTTTGATGCCAGGGATTTCCCATTGGTAATAATGCAGAAACTGCATTAGTGTTCAGCACTGTTGCTAAGAGTAACTGGAACGGGAAAAATAAAGGCTGAAAAATATCTGATGTCAAATGTTAAGCCTGTGTAATGTTATCTGATTTACAAATTGAAGGAATGGTCTGAATTTCCCCACATTTCTTTGGATTGCCTTTTGGCTCTAGTGGTGTGATTTTATAAACCTGCCTCATCTGAGATTAACTCAAACCTGAGTGGCTCCAGCCCATAGATTCTCCCAAAACAGACTGTGAATATTGTTTAAAGACTTCACTCACAAAAAGTTTTGGAAACTGAATTATTATTCAATAATAGATAGGATAAAATCTAGCTAACAATATTGCAAATTAAATTAAAGGTTAGTATACACCCATCTCCTGCCTATAATGAATATTAATTGGGTTTTTTTTGATCAATGTACATCTTTTTCTGTGTACAGGGTTATTCAGATTGACTGTCCAAGTTTAAACTGATTTACATGGATTATTACTTTTCATTCCTTTATTAGAGTAGTTGTGAGATTAAACCTGGAACAATTGGATAGATGGCATGGAGTACATGTACATAACCTGTGTAATTTGTTTATATATAAGTATTCACATTCACAGAGGCTTTACAGTAGGCCTAGAAAAATACCAGTCAGATATCTGAGAGTCTGTTGCATAAAATCTGCCCTGGAGTATGCCCTTAAGCAAAACTGGTGGCTTCTTTTCTGGAGAAAAGAAATGGAATTACTTACGATGAGGTATTGGTTTGAGAGAGGAGGTAAGTTAAAAGATAATCAATATTCAGTAAAAGTTACAAGGCAAGCACTGTAAAGAGTAAATGGATTTTAAAATTATGTTTATTTGAATTCTTTTGCTTTACACAGTCTTTAATTAGTGAAACACAAGACCAGATGATTACAGCACAACAGAGATGTTCAGTTAAATGCATTACCTACTTCTCTTCTGATGTGCCAGTGTACAAGGTCAGATTTTGCCCAGATTTACACAAATCCAGCATCACCAAACTCACTTTCTGCCCTCACTCATACCAGGCAATGCCACAAATAATTACATTTTCTATTTCATGAAAAAATACACAGAGTCATGGGAATGACTGAAAGCCCAGTGGAGCCAGGGGAAGTCTCCCTTTGGCTGCAGTGAGCTTGGAACCAAGCCTTACATAATTGTGAAGTATCCATAAGAGATTTGGCCACACATGAATCGGCACTCTGATGTACTCTGTATTTTTTGACTGTAAAACTAGTTCACTTCACATATTTGCTGTACATTTATTAGAAGATGATGTTGGTGCTTCATATGGGTGAGATTTGGGTTGTAGGTATGTTGGAAGTTACAGAAATAGGAGCAAAATAGTAATCCATAATTTTTTCAGATATTTTATCATGGAATCATTTAAATATATCACCCTTCAATGATATAAAATCCTCTTTATTTAGAAATTAAAGGGGGTATTTTTTAAATATGAAAATTAAAGAAGCGATGTTAATATATGAGCTTATTACTAATTTTTAATGTAGATGGGGGCAGGTTTAACTGAGATGTACTTTCAGTTCTTTGTTCCTTATATCATTCTGATATAAGGCATAAAGTAGCTAATTTATTTATAAAAGCAGAAAATATATGTGTGTGTATGTTGTGGGATGTGTTAAAGATTTTCTTACAAACAGAAATGAAAATAAAAAAGGTTTTGCCTTTGCTCATAGCTGCTGCTGGTGGTTGAAAGTTGCATTCTTTTACCCATAAGAATAGAAAACATTTGAAATATAACATTATAAACCAAGGATATATGACAGGATTTTATTTGAAGAATAAACTGATTTTGTACTTACTGATAATTCAAGCAGAGAATTGTTTTAAGATATCACTGCAGGTAATGCCAAAAGGAAAGTAGCTTCTCTGGCATATGTAAGATGGAAAAAAAGAGGGTATTCCTGAAAGAGGAATGCACATCAGTCAAAGGCATCAATAAATAAAGCTCTTTTTCATATGTAAATGGGAATTTCTAAACTAAAAAGGTATTGTTTTATAAACAGTGAGATAATATTCTTGAAAAAGGTTACCAGTGATTACATAAGTTATCTCTGCCATAAAGAAATTTAGAGCTCATAGTTGCTCTTTTCAATAGAAAGGCTTTTCATCTACTCTCACACAGAAAGCCAAGCTCTGCATTTTAATTAGAGATAATAAATAATTATATTAGGGAACTGAAACTGTTAAAGTCTTTTTGTGATGCTGTATAGCTTTATCCTTCTCCAAACATATGAGTATATACATTCAACTTTTGTTTCACAGATCATGTTAAAGGAAATAATACTTCTATAAATATGATCAATATTTGGGGTGTTTTGACAAGGGCAAAATATCTTTATATGCTTCAGGTGGAATAAAGGATCTTAAAGTCTGTCCAGTCTACCCAAAATATTAAGTGACATGAATATAAATGCAAATAAATACAATAATACCACCCCAAAAAATATTATTAAACTAAGCAAATATGAGGTGACTGGATTCTTCTGGGAGATGTGTTGTCCTTGATGTCAGCAAACTTGGGAGGAAGCCCTGCCAGAGCAAGGGTCTGGTGTTGGGTTTAATGCAGCTGCATCAGCTCTAAAGGAAATACTGGAATTGTCCCTCTTGTTTGCGCCTTGAAGCATAAATTCCTCTTTAAAAAAATATATATATTTTGCATTATTTTTATCACATATAGGGGCATCTTCCCTGTGCGAAATTCGTGCGCCAGAGTCAAGGGCAGGAAAAACCCACAGGGGCAGCCTTGGCCCAGCTCTCCCCCCGCCCAGGGAGCAGCTGAGGTTGGGAAAGCAGAGAAGGAGCCATTAGAGTGGGCTTTGGGATTGACACTGACCTAGGGCGGCCATCCCACATTGTCCTGCCATCTGCACAGACGTGAACTTTGCCTCCAGAATTTGGCTTCTCAATTAACATGTCCAGCTGGGGGGAGAATTCCGTCATTTGCCTAATATCATTATTGCCACTGCTCTGACATATTAATATTAAAAATATATGTGGACAGATCAAGGATTTGCCTAAGCACTTCTCTTTTTATTTCACATAATAGGCAGGAGGTGAAAGAAGACACAATATAATTTGAAAAGCATAACCCTGATTAGGCAGTGATTGGTACACAGCTCGAGCTTACATTTTAAAACATTTTGATTATTAGCAGTGCCTGTCAAATATAATGTTTTTTATTTTTTTCTGTCTGTTGTGCAAGTAGATGCAAGGTCATGTGATGTTTTAAGGTTTCAGCAAACCGAAAATTATTTATATCTTACCAAGGTTTTTGCAGAATAGACATCTTAAGATGATATTTTTGCCAGAGGATATTCTTTTTTAATTGGTGATTTTGAGAAAGCAAGACTGGGGCTTCAGTTGTGTTGTTATGGTATGGTGGAATCAGTGACTTCTCTGGATTAGGCCTTGAATGCTCCAAGCTTGCTTTTACAGCATTTGCAGGTCTTTTGTCCCTCCCAACAGTGGCAACCTAATAGGATAATGAATGAGACCTTAGATGTTGGGATCTGGGGAGATTTGAGATAGAGTATAATTGTAAAGCTTGGCATGATGCAGCTCCTCTTAAGCTCAAAAATGTTTTAAATGGATAACTAACAATAACATTATATTTATATCCAGTCCCCTCTGGAGAAAATAGCCCATTTTCCATACTCTCAGCAGCATTGTACTGTGTGCAGCATAGTGCTGCCTTCAAAAAATACTTCTAAAGTGAAGAAGTCACCTTGAAAATATTCATATTCTGCTTGTCTCTGAGTGCTGAATTGTTTTCAGTCTTGAGCCTATTCATGTGTGTTTACTGCTTACTTTTTATGCCTCAGAGTAATCACACTGAACTCCCAACAACTTGTGAGTAAATCTAAATCTGCCAGTAGCTGGACATGTCTCAGTAAAATCTAAAAGTTCCTTTGAAATTTACTCCTGTAATGTGTTTGTAAAGGATGGGAACTTAAAAAAACATCTCAGTTGCAGGAAAACCTCTTTTTCCTGCAAGGGGAGTTTCTCATGGGTGTTTCCTCATGACTTTTAAAGTTAACGATAATTCACTTCTCTGTTACAAGGAATCTTTTTGGAGTGAGGTGAAATGGTACAACTTTTCACATACTAACATGAGTCTTTGTACAGAATTTAATTTTTCCTGGTCTGAAGTCAGTATCATTACAACACATAGACAAGAACTGATAAATAATAACCATTGATAAAAGTTCTGAGGATTAAATAATTTTTTTAAAGTGTACCATGTAATTTTATCATAACAAAATGTTATGTGTATGTATGTGTTATGTTTTGTTTTATCATAACAAAATGTTATGACTGTGCTGTCTCTCATTGAAATATTTGTTTGTTCCTGATTTAATTGTAAAGGAAAGAAATTCAACATCGTTATATTCTAGATGGAGTGGATGACCTAACTTGTGGCACCTCTGTTAACCCTGACACAGTGGAATTCTTTGCAGAGTTTTCCCAGGCTGTGCTTTAGTGACATTGCAGCTTCTCAGAGCATTTTAAACCCTGTCTAATGCAAAGTATCAAGGACAATAGAGGAAAACAACCAAAAGAATTGCAGCAGGAAGCAAATGCCTTGCAGGTATTGGCGGTAGAGAGGAGAAATTCAGTTTCACTGTTTCTCCAAACTAATTGCAAGCTCTGGGAAGCTGAGAGCGCTGCTGAGCGCACCAAGTCAGGGGCTGCAAGGAGATGAGAACAGCTGATAAACCTATGGCGCATCCCAACAAGGCAGTTTGTGTCCCTGGGGTGTTTGTGTGGCCTTTTGTGACTTGAAACGATATTAGTGTTTCAAGCTGCTTTTAAATCTTGCCTCAAGCACATTGGAGCTCCTCTGTAAACTCTCCCTGCTGAAAAAGTTATTGGGTGGACCAGTGGTAAAATGAGTGAGTGATGGCAGGGAGGCAGCTCTGGGATGTAGACACTGATATTTTGAGAGGTCTGGGAATGTCCTCACACACTACCCTCATCCCCTCCATGATCTCTTTTCCTTCTCAGTGAGAACAGATTTACCAGAAATGCTTCAAGCTCGGCATTACAGCATTTGCAGCTCTCTTCTCCCTCCAGTGTTGTTTTTCTTTGGGAAGTAGATGATATCCCTCCTCTGTTTGGTTTATTTCCCCTTGTGAAAAATAAATCTGTTTTCAGAAATGCTTCAGATACTTCCCTGTGAGCAATTCTGTCTTCTGCCTCATGCCCCAAAGGCACTCTGAGCTGAGCTGATTGAAGGATTTTAGAGGAATACACTGGTAATGTTGATATACCATATAACTCTAAGGCATCTTCTCAAGCAGATGCTAAAAATGGATTATGGTTTTTATTCCTTACTCACACTTCATCTTTCCAAATGGCTGATTACAATTTTCAGCTGCTTATTTCAACATCATTTAGTGGGTAAGAGGAGGAAACACACATCCTGTTCCTGCTCCCAGCTTCTAATCCTTCCAATACAGCTGTGATCCCACTGTTAAAGTCCTACTTGAGAACTATCCAGGAGCTGGGCTGGGTTTTGGAACCCAGGGTGTCACATGTAGGTTTGAGCATCCACAAATGAACTGAAGCTGAATGAACCCAGGAATCAAAAATATTCAACATTATATTCTTGATGGAGTGGATGACTTAACTTGTGGCAACTCTGTTAACCCTGACACAATGGAGTTCTTTCCAGAGTTTTCCCATGCTTTTTCTCAGAGCATTACAGCTTTTTCTCAGAGCATTTTAAACCCTGTCTAGTGCAAAATATCAAGTATCAAGTATTTCCATCTCTATTGTAAAACTAAAGCAAAAATGAATGGAAATCTCTGGAAATGGAAATCTGTACAATCCTGCTGTTCCCATTCACCATGATAAAGGAGGATCCCAAATAATTTTATTGACACAGGTGAATTAGGGGTAAAAAATTATTAGAAAAGTATTTAAGGTGAACTGCCAGGAGGTTTGCCCTACTACATTCTTCACAATTTTGAAAGAGGAAAACATGGAAATAACTTGGTCTAGAGGAAGATGATGCTGCCCATGGCACAGAGTGGAATCAAATGATCTTTAAGGCCCCTTTTAACCCAAACAATTCTGTGATTCTTAGATCATAGGACATGGAAAATTTTTGAATACAAATCACGTCTTTAATTTTATATAAACTCTGGTTCATAGTCAACAAAGCAATTCTTCAATAAATCGAATAGTTGGTCTCTTCAGGCATTTAAAGGTAAGGCTGGGACTAAAGGTCTTTCAGAGAACACTGTAAATTCTGCTTTGACAACGCGCATTCCAAAAGGAGTTATGAAATTTTCCTGTAGGTATTTATGCTACATCACTGGAATATTATGGGAGAAGCAGCACAACAGCTCCACATTTGTGGAAATGACACTTTCAGATTAATAAAGGTCACAAATGTTACTTCGATTGGGATCACATCTGAAGTTGGTTCTTCACCCAGGTGCTTTATTATCTGTGGTGTATTTGTCACCCTACTGGAGTGCCCAAAACCAGGATCTTTTCTTGATTCAGAATCTTACCTATTATCTGTTACAGCTTAGCAACAATTAACACATCTTCCCACTTCCATACTCAGTACTTATTTAAATCACTCTTCTGACAGTTTCAAAGGCTGTAACTTCACATTATTTTTTCATCTTTTGCACATGAACTTCTCTGCCTTGGTTTTATTAAATGGAAATGCTACATAACTACTGCCAGGAGACTCAGGCTGAATCTGGACCAGAAGCATTAACTAGCTCAAATGAGAAATACAAGCTAAAAAGCTGTCTGTCCATTTTGGAAACATGCAGATAATGTGTGTGTCACTTGAAATTCACATGCATTTGGGATCAGCAAAGAAAAGTAATATACAGCAATGATATCTTTGATCATCGAAAGAACTCAGAAACATAGGAACTGTGTCGAGTGTGGTTATCATCAACCCATTTTCTATTCCCAGTGCACAAATCATTTCATGCATTCTACAACCCAAGCCACGATGCTGGGCTTCAAAAGCAATTTCAGCAGCAAAATAAGGTGCTTTTCTTCAATTTTCAAGCCATTTGTACGAGGTTAGTGTTGTTTACCCACCTGGTACACTGATATTTACATACCCCTTTAAAGAAAATTGGTAGGTATGATTTATGGAGTACTGTAAGAGCACAATTTTCCATGTAGTGCACCTAATCTGAAAGGGCACTTGCAAAGGTCACTCTGGCCATACAAATACCAAGTCTTCTCTTTGGAATAAGTTAGGATATTCATTTTTCTTGGAAAATGTCAGCAGTACCCTACTCCAGGGGTTAGTTTATGCAGATAAATGCGTAAGCCTTTAATCTTAAGGCAAAAATACTCTACACAAATGTAAGAGAAGTCCATCTATCACTGTTAAGACCTGTAATTTGTTTTTATTTAAATCCCAAGCCAGGGCAGCCTGGGCAACAAAATTGTTAACATGGTAGCTCACATCTGAGCCAAGATTAAAGTATATAAACATACATCTGCTTTCAACCTGGGTGAACAATACACCATGTCTTCTGAAAGCCATAATCTGGATTTCCAGCATCTCAAATATCTGCTCTTGTTGTGCTACTGTGAAGTCTCAGAGTGCCTGACCCGAGCATGTTAAATTGTCCAATAAGTGCACTGTGTATTTCCAGCATTTTATCTCTCAATGAAGAACAGTGACAAATGTTTTTATAGTAAACACACCATAATGAAAAAAAGATTAATTTTCCAACTTTGGACAAAAAGGACATAAACCTAAGAATTGCTTAAAATCATTCCAGTACTATTTTTCATATAAAAGATTGATTTATATATATATTTATATATATATATATATATAATGGAACGCTCCAAGGGTTTTTTTGTTCCATTTATATTGGCCCATCTTTATCATTACTAGAAGTTGTTATTGACAACAAGAAACACTTCCATCTTGGTTGTTAATCATATCCATGTGGGAAGTTGTTTTTATAGATAGTTTTTCATGCCTGGTTTTAAATCATTTGGCAGAATATTTTATAATGAGGAGTCTCAGCTTTATTTGAGTTGTCTCAATAGCCAGAAACAAAGACTGTGATCTTAATGAGGTCTAGGAGATTTTAAAATGGAAATCGTATTGAAGAGCTTTTTACAAGTAGTGTTTTAAATGTCTAAACTGGGGAGACTAATACATTGGGAGTTTTTTTTGAGATAATGCTGGTCAGTACTGCTCAAGTTTGTCAAGGTGCATAAGGATGATGGATATAGTTGGTAGATCCAAGTCCACTGCTATTATTTTCCCATTTATTTTTTTCCTATTTAAGCAAGGAAAGAGTGATGCAACATACAGTGCATCCTTATTTCACATGAGCTGCCTTTAAAGAGATCTGGACACTGTGTAATTTATTACAACAATTGCAAAGATGTGTGGTTCAAGCAAGGTGAACCAGTGAGTTAGGAAGCTCCTCAGGACTTGATGCAGCACAATGATTTGCTGTGGAAGAATAATTCTCTTTCATGTGTTGTAGAATGTGCAAAATAGAACTTATAAATGAAATCCTAAAGCATGTTTTTGTTAACTATCATGTGATTTTCTCCAGTGTGGTTTTTGTCAGTTATTTCTAAAGGTAGAGAGACTTTGCCTGATAACACACAGTAAAATTCCAGATAGGAATTTACCTGCAGGTCTAATCCTTTCAGTCACCTTTGATGATATCCTGGGCCATCATATTCCTATGTGTACACTGTGTATGAATACTGAGATTGATCAATTCATGGATTATGAAAAGGAATTTTTGCTAGGTGTTTTTAATTGCAGGGAACAAGAGGTACATTTATTTCCTTCTAGATTTGTGGATGCTGATTTTTTATGGGCCTTGGAAAAATTGATACTCCTTAGTGGCTTTTGTTTTTTTTCAGACTGTTAGTTATATTTGCCTCATTAGAACAAACTTAATACAGGGAAATTAAGAAGAGAGAATGCTTCAACAGAAGCATGCAATACTAGTCAAAACAATTAAATATTCTTTTTGCTAATACTTCTAAAAGTGAAGTTTAAAATTTCCTCTGTTAGAGGACCTCAGTATTTCACTATGGACCATGCTGAAATCTCCTGCAGCATCTCCATACTGCCATTAAAAAAGAGTAACACAAACTGGATGAGATTCCAAACAGGCGATTAGTTTGCCATTGAAGCATAACCAATGCCTCAACTAAAACAAGCAAACAAGCAGTCGAACATGTGAACATCATTTTCTATCATTTCTTTTTGATGTGGATTGGATGGCAGAAATCTGGGATGCAAGCCATGATGTAGATTTTCAAAATTGATTAGCATTTTTGGACAGTGGTAGCAATTTCCGTGGTGGTGTGATTTATTTTAAGCTAAAATTGATTAGTGGGGTTTTTCTTTTTTCTTTTTTTTTTTTTTTTTTTTTTTTAATATGCACCAAAATTGCTATGCAAATCAAGGTAAATGGAGCCATGACGTGATGGTGGAAACAAAAATGATAGTAGAATTTTAACTCAGGCTAGTGAAGACCAGTCAATATGTGTGGATGACTGGGAATGGTTTTCCTTGGGTTTAGATGAGTGATTTATAAGTATCAAACATTTCTTGTGGAAGAAAGAATGTTTTGTCCATTGGCAAAATATTGATGATGGATAAATTCTCTTTAATTCTGCAGAAATTCCATTGCAGCTTGATGTTAATGTCCACTTTAATGTTCTGGTGACTTTGAGAGTTGGTTTTGCACCCATTCAGTCTATCCCAGCTGACTGCTGGTGTAAATGAATGGTATTTTTACAGCTCTTTGACTTCCCCTCTATTTCCAACACACAGAACCATTCCTTACAGAAACTCTGTTCTTTTGGTGTTATCAAACACAAACAGAAAATTAAGGAGTGAGTCATACCAGGGCAATTCTCAGAAGAATGAGATCCTGCAAAGGTCAGCTTTTCTTGCTCGTCAATTGTTGACATTTAAGCATTTATTTCAGACGTTGCTGATAATGTTTTCTGAGATAGTGGGGAAGAATTGCTGTGGTGGTATGCAATTATGAGCATAATGAAATGCAAAAATGCAAATAAGGTGATACGTGCCAGTCCTTTTGAGTGCCTTTTGTCAGAATTGCAGGCACCAAGAGACTTTGATAGATACCATGTCAGTACTCATTGCTAGAGCTGTGATATCTTTTAAAGAAGCATCTCTAACATGTTATCACTGGATGCTAATTAGGAGTAACCTTTGAAGATGAAAAATGCAGAGGTCATATTCAGTAAACTCTAAAAACAGCATTGAACTAATTGTGTTGGTATCATTTTGCTGCACAAGACAGCATTACCCTTTTTTATGCTGTATTTATACATCAGCTCTCTAATACCCAGTTCAATGGTATTTAGCATCTCTTCTGCCCCAGGGATTTTTTTTTCATGGGGCTGTTTCCTGTTCATTAAAGCCTCTGCATTTTGGGTAAACCATGAAGATACATTCTTGCATATTTCTTAAAAAATTTAGCCATTATCCAAGTTCTTTGTAACCCAGGATAATATTAGAGCAGGGAAAGAACAGCTGGACAGAGTGGACAGGATAAATTACAATACAATGAGGCTGGAAATCAGAAGAGAAACTGTTCTGTGATGAAGCAATAGGGCTAAAATGCTTTGGTAGTGTTAAAAGGGAATGTGAACTACTTTAAAATTTTTTTTAATGACAGAGTTGCCTGCAGTAACTGGGACATGACTTTGCTGAACCAGAAGGTCCTGGGTTCCTATAAAGTGCTGGATTTTCCCAGCCAGGTACCACATCTGCCATACAGTTAAAATGGAATGAAAAATCCCATGTATTTAATACTTTTGACTAGAATGATTTTGGACTTGGAGCATGCTGGTGTGATAATGATGGTTTTTCAAAGCAAATGCTTTAAATTCAGCATTTAAATCATTCTATTAAGTTTAGCATCCATAATTGCACTTACTGTAATGACTCCATACAAAGGGAGGCACTTAAAAAGTTCACTGCTGCTTTGGGGCCACTATTTCAACCCATCACAGAATCAGGCTCAAGAGCCTGTGTGATTATTCCACTTTGCAACATTGAGTACAGGTAATCTTTTCTTTCTTTTGTAGTTTTAAGTGAGCGTGATGTAAAAATAATTATTAAAATTTTGTATCCATGTGTTCTGCCTGTCAGAGAAGCAGGACTCAGACATGAGAAACATTCAGATTTTGTGTGATTTCATCCAGGTGGATTTACTCTTCCAAATTCAAAACACAATAAGATGTCAGACCCAGAGAAGGACTACAGGAAAATGTGAAATAAAAGCAGAAAACAAAAGAAGGAAATACTTTCAAACAGTGGACTGGCTTAATCAGCCCTTATACCAGTTAGCTCTTGTAATTCCCCTAGAATCAGGGATGAATCAGTTCCTGAAAAGATTTCTTCAAAAATTGTTTCTGTTGCCAAATGTTCCTGAGAAACTGAGAAGAAAATTCCAAAGGCAAATGTAGTTGTTCAACAGCCACTGAAGAATGGGGCACGTTGAACTTAATTGCATGGAATAGCTACAGCTGTCAATACTTTCTTCTCTTTTGCAGCATCTAATGTATTCAGATTTTAAGTTTTTGACATGTAAAACTTAAAAGAATTAGAATATTTCCTCTGTTTGTGGGTTGTTTTCCATACAATGTATATCAACTTTGATGTTATTTCACTGGGGAACTAGTTGTCAATCCCTGTGTGCAGTTTTTTTTTTTTCTTAGAACTTTTAATGTGGTTTTCTTTTATGATGCTCTCTCAGATATAAAGCTACTCTACTTTGGCTACCAACTTAATCAGTCCTCATTATAATTATACTCAGCATATTATCAACTTTGTATTGCACTCAAAATTACTTGCCCCTGGGGAATGATGCCAATAAGAATATGAAACAGATCTCAGGCAAAACTTGTCTCTCATGTTCCTTGCAGATTTAATTTTTTGAGGGCTATCTCTGACACTTGAAATAGAAGATGCTGCATTCTGAAAACTCCTTTCTTGCTCTGTCTTTTGTATTTGTCTGTGATAGGTTCCAGTTGTCAGTGAAGGCTCCCATGTGCTATGATAATGAAAGTGATAATAATTTTTAGTGTTACCGTAAGATTGTTTTGCCTCTGTCACAAAGGCTTGGCTGTAATAGAAAATCTCTATTATACCTGGACTCTCTAAATGAATTAAAGCAAGGAGCATGTACCTGCTGCTTTAGTCCTGCTCTCTGTCAGTAAATTTAGCTTATAGGCCTGGTGAATTAAAAAGGTATGAGGTAAAATCCTTGCTGAATGCAGTGGAAAAAATTAATTCACTGCCCATGTTTGCAAAGCTTATTTGCAGTTTTTAAATGAACAGTGTGGAAACCAACTGGTTTTTCCTGCCATACCTTCAGTATCCCATTTTCCTATCCAACTATGACCATAGTTGGTGTGGTGACTCTGGTAATTCAGATTTGTCCCGTATGAGGATCACTGCACCGAGAGGGATGCTGGACATCCTGGAATTGGATCTGTGTCTCATCACTGTTCATTTCTAAGTATACCAGTTCAGTTCTACTACTGGGTGTAGAGACACAAAGTCCAGCCTGTGCCTCATTCTGCCAGTTTTGCTTCTGTTCCAGGAAAACACGAGCATCTGCCAGGACTGGGTTCAACATGGAGTGATTCAGTTTTGGAACTTTGCTGCATTTATTTGTGACATTGCAGCAAGTACAATTAATGTTTAAGCTTAATTCAGGACCTGAGAACTAGATGAGTATTTCTGGTGGAGGCACATGCTGTAACCAAAACACAAAAACCCACGAGGGTGCATTGCCTGTCTTCTGTGGTCTAGCAGTCTGTCTGTACAGATTTCCTCACAGATATACAGAGACTGCTTCTGACTGTTTTCCAGTGAAACAGACTCCAGCCTGATTTTAGATCTAATCCCCAGTTGGTCTGACATTTTTATGTGACATATAGTTTGAAGAAAAATCTGCACGAGTTGCCAATGGTTTGTCTTCCTCAGAAAGGGTGGGAACGCTGTGATTCTTTGTCCTTGATTACCACTGAAGCTTACAGGTGTTTTTCTCATGCTGTTGCTGTTTGGATAGGATAGACATGAAATCCACAGAGCGCTGGCTCCAAAATTCAGTGGTCTAAATAAAAAGATAAACATCCCAAGTTTATACAGTTCAGTCTGAGTCAGAACAAGATAAATGTGACTTAGTTTTCTCCCTGTTTGGATCAGTCTGATTTTTAAAGATGTGCTTATAATTCCCATCACTCAAAAGAGTTTGGATCAGTTTTTCAATTGAGGAAAAGCCCAGCATCACATGTACTTATATAAATACTTAAATTCCTTTAAAATAATGTTATTTAATGTAGTCAAGGGAACCCATGAGAGAGAGGGGCCACCTGGCAGACTACATTTCCCAGGCTCCCACACAGGTGGAGGCAGAGGGTGCCACCCATTCCTGAACAGAAATACTCACATGTGGCAGGCTCTGCCTTTGCTGTGAAGGCAGATGTGGCTCTGTGTGAAGGTAACTTTCTGTCAGTTGTAACACATCTTTCCCAGTCTCTGCTTTCTCCACTATCTGCTTTTATTTTAATTAAAATTTTGTTGTTTTAACAGCCATATAAACATAACCTTTTAAAGATACCCCTTTCCTTGGTGCTCACTGGTTTGTGTTTCGCTCTAAGCTTCCTGTATCTTCTGGGGTTTTGTAGGACAAAGGGAATGTCCTGCTGGCTCTGCTGGTGCTGCCTGGTTGTAGCAGAGTTGTGAGCACCTCAGCTGGCAGTCACCTGTGTTTCTGCTGCCAGATATTTCCACCCCTTGGTCTAGGCAGTTAGTGGATGCTGTAATTACAGAAAGCTGTTGCATCCCAATAAACGTTGGTTGTGAGCTAATGAGGCTCAGCCCTCTCTTGGAGGGAGAGATCCTTCTGTGTTCTGTGAGCAGCCATACCCAGGGGTGCTGCTTGCTCCAGGGGTGCAGGAGGAGTGTGGAAAACATCAGCTCTCTGAACACTTTGCTTCCTTACTGGTTTCTGTGCCATACAGTTGGAAGGGAATGAGAACATGTTGCAGTCCACCCCGCTCAGACGTGGCCTGTGACCCAACTATTGCTGCTGGCACTGCATGATTTCTTCCTCTGGATTCTCCAGTGTAAGCAGCCAATTTATGGTTCCTTCTTCCAGTGAAAGGGGGAGCAGCTCTGAGTGCCCTTTATGCCCCACTCGTAAAAGTCTGGGCTTAATTTGGCCCATGTGAATTAAGGCTGTAAAAACAAAAGGCAGGTGAGGTTTGCAACGCTGGGCTGAGCGAATAAATCACTTCTATTCTTTTTTTTTCTTTTTTTCTCCTTTTTTTTTTTTTTTTTTAATATGTTAATGTGATACTGTGAGCCTTAAATAAAAATCCTCATTAATGAAGGAAAACGAAGGTGGGTCCTGAACTGTGTGCCACAGCCATGTGTGTGACACTCCTCCACTTTATTAGCCTGCTCCCCACCTCACGGCGCTCCCAGCCTGCCCATGTGTTCCCTGGGATGGGAGGGTAATTAGTTCCCCATGCTGCCTGTGTCCTGGGCCTCTCCTGAGCAGGAGCTGACAGCCATGTGTAGCATTGTGATGTGGAATACTGGTCATTAGGGACAGAGCTGAGATTACCTATCTTATTTCCTTCCTGACCTTGGGTCAGAGCTGAAGCACAGTCCCTGAGGTGAAGGGTTTGTGTTTCATACCCAGCACTGCCATGCTAAGCAGCTCCCTCAGAGCTGGCACCTCAGGGAGATGGCAAATCTTAAATAAACATCATAACTAACATGGGTAATGGGAAGGAAATGGCCCTCTCCCAACAGAAACACACTTTGGCACTTAAGGGCTGTGTTACCAGGAGGGCAGTGAGAGACTCCACTGTGTGTGTTTGACATTTCTTGCCTTAATTGTAGCCTCACGTCTGCATTCCTCTGGTGTAATGCCAAAGTGGGGGGGAAAACCCAACCTTAAACCTTAGGAAAAATTGAAAAATTCTGAATTTCTAGTGTAAAAGGGCTGTGAGTGGGATGGATGTTCTCCCAGAGCAGGAGATCCCGGGGTGTGGCTGAGTTGGGCAGGGTGCTGAGGGTGTGGGATGAAGGTGCTGTGGGGCAGAGCTCTGTGGGATGCCCCCACTGTGCCATGGCTGTGCCTCCTGGCAGCCAACAGCGCTGCCTGAGAGGGAGGCTGGAGAAGGAGCAAGCTGGTGACATCAGGGACCTGACAGGGGAAGGAAAGACAAAGGACTGTAAGTCGTGTTTCTGCAAACAGTGGCCCACAGCAGCACTGAACCTGGACTGAAGTGAGATGGCTCCTCTGTAATTGGCTCCTATTAGAACTTTAGAACTGTAACTAAACCATTATAAGTGATGTACACTATCAGTGAGATCTTCCTAATAATCTGACTCTAATATAAAAATCTCAAATTAAAGAATAACACATAGAGGAATATCTTTTCCTTTTTTTTTTACTCATTGCTCTCCATTAGTTGATTTACACAAGTTTTATATTCCGAGTATGGCAGAAACACATGCACAAATAAATATCAGCAGATAAACTACAGGCTCACCTCTTAAGATTCCTAGAGCTATAATTAAAACCATGTTTGTTTTACTGAAATGGAGGTGTAGCAAATCTTTTTACTGAAATGGAGGTGTAGCAAATCTTTACATAATACAAGATTTTTATCTCTGTATCTATATAATTTATGTAATCCAATGTACTCGATTAGCCAGTGTTAGTTTAAATTCTTCATGGTATTCACTGATTTCATAGCAGTGACTATTTTGTCACAATTCAGCCTGTTATTTTACAGCTGGCTCCTACCACTGCTGGTAGGTAACTATGTGATATATAACTTGCAAGCAGTCCTGCTGTTTGTTACTGGCAATTAATTTCTCTGGTGCCTTTCTTCCATTCAGGCCAGGCCTTTATGTTCTAAATCCAGCTATTCTAATACTCCCCACTTCTGCTGTGTAGAAAAGACTCAGACTGACAGATTATCGCAGGGCAGTTAAGCATGTAATTGCTCAAATGAGTTAAAATCCCTTCAAATATCTGTCTTTGTACCTCATCACACCACTTCATGGACTCAAATATTTGACAATTGATGAAGATAAACTAAAAGGATCTTCATTAGCTACCAACCACCGTGACAAGCTTCTTTCAGCTAAAGGCTGGTGAAGTTTGGGACTTATTATCTACTTAAAAACTGCAGGAAAGCAGAAAAATACTTCAGTGTACTTTAGACTAGAGAAAACTAGAAGCTTACATGGTAGCTGGGGTCAAACAAAAACGTGGTTTGCTAATCTAGAGCTGTACTCGTTACAAATGTGCAGTAAAATACCCCTGGAATCTTATGGGATAAAAACATAAAGGAAATATTTCAAGTTTTTGAGAGCAGCAAGCATCACAGCCTCCCAGCTGATGGTAAATACAGGGATCTTATTCATTGCAGTGCAAGTGGGCAGCAGAAATCCAGTTGTTAAATGATGCCCCCTTTTTTACTGCTTTGCACTTGTGCCCGTGGGAATGAAACCTTTGACTTTTAGTGCAGCCACCTGGATTTCAGGTGCTGTGTCTGAGGATGCTGAACATCATTACACTGAGCAGGAAACTCTGGGCAGGGTGGGTGGGCATCTTAAATTTTAGACACACCAGTTTTGTGATGGTTAGGGGTTTTAAAATGAGCTGATCTTCATGTTGAAGTGGACTGCTGGGGCAGGGCCAGTGTTATTGGGTGAAAATGTAGCTACATTGGTGTAAGGTAGGGGAAAATAATTGTGGCAATTATGCATAGTTCTGAACCAAGTGGAAGGATCTTATAAAACATTAATTTTCTTCACATTTCTTCTTGAAAATCAGTAATTTAGGGTGGGCTGCTGATGCTCCATGGGGTGGCTCCTCAGGGGTGTCCTGTGGGTTGCTCAGGGGCTGCCATCCCTCAGGGATGTGTGTGATACTGTGGGATCCTCTCAAGGGTCCCCCCTCAGGCATGTGTCCCCTTATCCCTTACCAGTGCAACCACTGAAATCTGTCAGATGAGGATTTTCCATGTTGTATTTGTCATGCTGTGGAACCAAAACTGCCCTAGCGTAAAAAGAAATTAAAGTCCCATTTATCTAGGTACAGACTATTTTTTTCTGTTTCAACTCTCTCTATCACATTTATTGGGACTATAGCATCTTAGATAATTCATATATAACACATTTATAGTGTGTGGAAGGGTCTTCTGCTGTTTATTTAGTGTTTAAAATGGTTTCTGTGGTGATAAGAGCAGGGACAGGACACTTCCAGTGCACCTCTGGCCCTATTGAAACAGGGAGCTCTGCCAGACTTCTGCTGCTGCTAACTCCTGGTCAAGGAAACTGAATCCCTTTTATGTGGTGGAACACTGGAATTGTTGTGTTTCAACCTCCCATCTGAAATTAAAATACAGTACTGCATATTTCAAATATATTTTTAAAAAAGCATGATGCCTAAAAAACTCGTTTTGATCCTTTCAAGTGCTGGACGTTCTTTCATCATCTTATTCAGCACATGTTTTTAAAATGAAACAAAACCAAGCCAACAACTTATAAATAATTTTTTTCTAGATCTTGAGCCATGTTCTCAGTGACCAGTGTAAAATCCTCCACTTGTTTAAGTTTCCTCACACAGAGATGAAGCTTGGAGTGTTTTGCAAAGGATTCTGCTCGATTCCCTCTGCACATAGTAAATTGAACTTTAAGCTTTCTATTGAAGTTAATCACACTTTCTCTCATGAGTAAAAAATGTTTTTAACATGAAACAACAGTCCACTGAGGTTTGACAAACTATATTTTAATTGTAATTGATTTATACCAAAAGATAAAATGAGTTAATTAGGGCATGCTATCAGAATTAGTGGCAAGGGAAATGCTCTATAAAGCTGGCAGGTAGGGGGTAGGAGATGAGAGATTTGAAAGGGAGTAGGACACTGGCATTTGTAACCCCCGAGTGCTGAACTGAGCAATGAAAATATGCTACCTCTGGCTTTTGCACTGATTGCACATGTGGATTTTCTGTGCTAAAGTCTGGATGGAGGTTGAGTGTAATCCAAACAGATTTAATTGGATCTGTGTGACTGGTACTCCTTCCTGTGATATGGAGAGTATTTTCTTTTTTCCATCAACAAATGCTTCACTGCCCTCAGAGTTTGTGCCTGGTGTGAAGGTAGGCTCTGGTTCTGTGAGGCTGCCAAGCTGAGCCTGATCCAACATGAGCAAGTTTTAGGAGAAACAGCCCCTTATTTATTGTTTATGTTTCTGGTCATACCCACAAGTTCCCTTTCAAGCTGTTGTTAGCAGGTGTCACTTTATGCTGTTGGCAGTGGTGTGCAGTGTGTCACGATTATGGCTGTAATTTGGTCATGGAAAGCTTAGCAGAAATCCAGTTATCATGGTGGAGGCATTACAAGGGGTTATCTCATCATCAGAAATGTGTCTTGTGCGGGCTTGTCATCGTGGAGACACGAGTCATGAAAATCAGATGTGTGCTCGGCTTCTCTCGGCTCTTCAGGGCATGGCTCTGTGGGATGGGCTGTGTCAGCAGCCTGAGGTAAACCCCCTTTCCAATCTGAGCATAGCAATAATTGCTGTTGTGTGAATACAGGTGTGTTGTATGAAACAATGCTTTTAATCTGAAAAAAAAGAACCCCTTCCGTTCTGTTTTACATGGAGGGGTTTTCAAGGTGTGCTGAAATTTAACAATTCCAGCTGTTCTTCTGGTGTCAGAGCATTCAAGACACAGGAAGTTGTGTGATATTTAAGGCAAATTTAATTCTATCTCTTGAAGAAATGAGCCTGGAAAGACTGCAATTTAGACTGTCAGTTCCTATGTGATATTATTTATTCTGTGAGGTATCTCCAGAAGATACTACACTTCTGATATCCCTGTATACAGACCACATGTGGAAGTCACAGGGAAGAACATTTCCCCCTCAGAAAATTCTTGAAAATAATTTATACACTTTTTTAGCAGATATAGAGGCGTAACCTGGTTTGATATTTCAAGGCTGAAATTTGATGTAAAAAGCTAAGGAAGTTACATGTAACACTTCAGGGATGAGAGTCTAGTTCACTCTCCCTATGGGAGTCTGTCAGATAATGTTTGTGATTTTGTTCTTGATTTAGGTAGTTGGGGTCCTATATTGTAATATCTGAGATAAAATAGTTATTTGGGAAAGTTTGATCAGTGTAGACTTTAAAATGTTATGGAAGTATTTCCATATGTGAAGAAATCGCCATCCTTAGGAAAGGCTGAAAAGCCACAAATGTTAATTTTGCAAATGAATCTGGCCCATCTGCATATTCCTGTTTGTTGGGTTCAGTTGCCTTGAGACCCTAGAGCATTAGGAGAACTGGGTGACTTGGTAAATTTATAGGAGAAATCTCTTCCTAAAATTATAGACTCTTTCTAATCACAAAGAGCTGGTTTGGAAAACACACAAGACAACAACAGAGAAGGGATTTTGGTGAAATTTAGTGCTGCCCTTTGCATTTCACCTTTGTCCTTCTCATCCATTTGTGGAGTCCTGTTCTCCCTCTGCATGACAGGTGAGGTTGGATGTGAGACAGTCAATACAGTTTCTCATGTATATTTCAAAGAACAGCAGTCAATTAACCTTGGGAGAGTTGGACATTCTCTTGTCTATAACAATAGGCTGAGATGCTAAATGCAATCAGAGTATGGGCACATAAGGGAAGAGCTTGAGTCTCTCACATGCAAATAAGTCATACTGAGATCCTCTTCCTGCTTTTAAAATCACATTTAAAAAATGTAATATCTTTACCAGGAAATATTCTGACTTGCAGCACATTTTTTTCCTGGTGTGGCAGGGCATTATTATTGCTGTTTCAATAGCATCATGTTAAACTCATATTTTATGAGTATGAGGACAGACAGGGTCATTGATCTGAGTGTATCTAAACTAAACTTGATCAAAGATGCAACAAGGCAATTGTCAGTGGGGTGAGGAAATGGGCTGCATAATCATCCAAAGCCAAGCTCATTAATATTTCTACTGGTATGGCCAAATTTTGAGTACTCAGGCTTCTTGTGAGAGCAGCTCAAAGAGCTTAGGAATTTAAAAATCTGGTAAAACCAGTGATACTTCTAAGGCAGGGAAAAGTGCCACTTGCCCTAAACTTCCCCCTTGCAATTTGGAAGTTTAGAATTATCATCTTTTGAGCTATTTACCCATAACATTGCCGAGGCAGAATTGTTCCTATTTATTTCTTTGTTACAATTGTAGCAGTCACATTTTAAAAAGACTGTAGGTATAAAAAGCGACAGATTATGCTCTTAGAGGAAAAAAGTTGTTTGTTAGGATCTGACTCATCCCTAAATCAAAGATGGGGTGAATATCAGAGTGGGTTGTGTTGTGTTTCAGGAACTATTGCTCTCAGGTGAGGAGTCCTGTGTGTGTATATGTCTGTGAAAGGCATTTTATATGCAGAAAGGATCATAGGAAAGTAGCAGAATGAAAATTACTTTTTCATATCTGTCAGAAAGAAACCCCTGTAGACATTGCTATCCTTGCAAGGACTCATCTTCACCTTATATAAGGACTGCACTCATCTAGTTATTTTAAATTGGTTGCAAAATACAATTATACATAAAGAAGCACAGTAAAGAGCTCTATCAAATGCAGTAGAGCAGTAAATACTGTTTTCAATTAAACACTAATCTAAAGGATATTATTTCACTGTCCAAGACCTCTCCAGATTTATTTTTTTTTAAACAAACATGTTTTAATTACAGAATTCCATTTGCTGGCTCTGAAAGTTTGTCCTTTTAATGAAGAAGATATTTTAAAATTACTCTGTATAGTTACTTGCAGAAGGCCTCATCCTGAATTTGATTAACCACTCAAAAATCCCTTTGAAGTTTTCTTTTTCAGTGAAAACATTATCAGGCTCAGAGTTGGTATGATGCTAAAAAAGAGTGTGGGTCAGAGACTCATACTTGGCAAATCAGCACATCTCTGATTTAGATGAAATTACACTAATTTAATTCAAATGGGACTCTGAACAACTGTTTTAGTGTTAAAGATGTAGTATAAGATTGTTAAATGTTTTAAAAACACAAACCCGTGTATTTTTCAGCACCTGAATTTGGGTTCAAATGAGATATTCACAAAACACTGAGTTGGCTTCTGCCATTCTTGGAGCTGCTTCCCTCCTTTCCTCATGCTGTATCTAATTATACTGTATTTTTTAGAGTTGATTAAACAGTTATCCAATAATGAGATTCAACTGTAAACTACCTCAGGAAAAAAAAATATTAGGTAATTAGAACTGTTCTCACCTCGGTGTGACAGCATGGACAAACACCCCTTTTCTCCAGGTCACTGTGGGATGCTGCTAAACAACACATGGCTGTTTGTGGATGCAGTTTTTTGCATGATTTAGATGCTGAACTGCCTGGATTTGCCATAAAAAGCAGGGCTTGTTTCATTTTTCACATGCCCAGAAGTGTAGGATGGGGGAAAAGGTCAAAATATGGCTTAGAAAGTTGTTTTAGTTGGTCCAATCTTAAATTCTTGTGGTTGGCATTTAAACAGCAAGGAGTCCATGTACATGTGGACTTTGCCAACACTAAGGAATAATCAATAATCACTGAATTTAGTAGGAATTGACTGCATCTTGGGTCCCCATAGTGGCAGAAGTTCCCCTGACTCCCTTAAAAAAAGGTTTTTTCCCCTGGATTTGTTCAGGAGTAAAAGCTGTTCAAGAGATCAGTTGCAGCAGCACTAAAATATCTATTTGTGGGTGTGCAAATCAGTATTTGTAGAGCAATATCAGTTCTGCAGACTCACCTGGATCCACCAACCAGGTGGATTCATTAGGGATTCATTACAGAGAGGAGGCAGAGTGGGAATGCAGTGGCTTACCAGCAAAATGTTCCTCATACATATAAATAAGTTGCTTTATTCATTTCCAAAAACGAGTCGTGTTTGTCATTGAAACAGTTGCCTCCTCTTATCTATCTCTTATCTCTTATATCAATGTTCAAGGAACATTGTCCTGAGTGGTGTTGGGTTTTCCAAACACCTCTGGAATAGGTGTCCTAATTCCATTAGAGGTCAATAGGCTTTGTATGCCTAAACCCCTCGGAGTCCCCTGAAAATCCCACTTGTGGAGCATGGCATCATTGGCTTAAACAGTTCAAGGCCACTTGAGGGACCCTCCAGATTTCTTTGGTCTTTTCCCAAGAAGTTCCCAGTGTTTTTGAAGGTCCAGCTGCCTGTTTAGGAGGCAAAAAGCTGCCCCACACAGTTTTACCCATCACAGCTGTTGTGAATAGCAGAGTCTGAACCTGTAGCTGAAACTGGAGTCCAGGTAGGAATTTCCCACAATCCAAAACCATCCGGCCCCTTTGGCTTTGTGGTGATTTCTGTCTTTGCTTGTTTCCTTGTCCAGGATTATGACCTCAGGAGCACTACTGAGCTCCACATAAAAGATTACTAGGGTAAAATTAAAACATGTAAGAAACTTGTTAAATGTTGTCAGGGTTTATAATTTAAAACTGCTATGTTATTAGATATTGGAACAGTACAAAAGGTAACTCGTGCAAAGGTTTTAACCTCTGGCCCTTCCTATGCCAATTAAAGTATAATGTATAATGAAATTTTAATCTCATGTAATTAAGCACAGTATTAATTTTGTAAAACTGGAAAGGCTTTTTAACCTGTATTAATCTTCCTTTTTGAAGAAAGTAAGTGTGTTTCTTACGTTTCTTACAAGTTGCATTGTTTCTTTTTAATTAAAGGAAAGAATTAAATTTCTTTGTTTATACAAGTTCATAAAATATTTTTCTCTACATCTCTTCTCCTAGGTTAAATATCAAAAGCAAGTTGTTTGGGTTTTTATTCTTATTAAGAAAAGCATTGTTGAATATCATAGTTTCCTCAGGGTAAGGCAATAGACTACACAGATTTAATTAATCAAGAATATATTTATACTGTAAAATGTCTAATATATCATTAAATCCTTTCCTCCTTCTTTGAAGGAACACAGTATCTCTGCTCAGAATGTATTAAGGTTTTAATGAGACGTACGTCATTCATTAGTCTTTTTAAATAAAAATTCTTGTAGCATATATATTTATGTGCATTTGCACAGACAAACACATTTTTATAAGCGTTCTAATTTATCAAGAATTACGATTTCCAATGACCAAGATCAGAATATACCCTTACAGGATGGAAAAAAGAGACTGTAACACGAGACTGCCAGTAAAATATCTGAGAAGGGTAGAAGGAAATGTCTGTAGCCTAATAAGTGCTTTCTTTAAAAGTAAAAATAAGAATATGCAGCTGGAAAAGGGTCCAGATTTCTTGAAGACTGGGTCAGCCTTCATTTGATGGCAGACAGCAGACAGAGCCAAACCCTTCTAGGCATAGGTAGTACATGGTCAGACACTACAGTGCCTTTTGTCTAAATTGCCCCTAGAATATCTTAAAGTATTAAATCTGCTCCACTCCGCACACACACGCACACACACAAACACACACACACACACACAATCCAGATGTATTATTTTTTAATATCATGTTAAAGGCTATTCCTAAAATAAACCCAAGTTTCAGAGTAGTCATCGTGCCTGATGGTCAGCATGACTTTTGCTAACGTTCTGCCTTTAAAACAAAAGACAGCATAAAGCATCAGAAATCTGGGGTTACCAAGAGGAGAATCTTTGGCTTTCATCGATACATTCACTAGACTGTCAAATGATGATGGATAGCAGGCAACTAAGATAAATTAGCATCCTGTCAGCCCTGAATAGTGAGGCAGAGCAGCTTTCATCCAGCTCTGCACTGCTTCCCTCTATCTGTGGTACAACTGGGCCATCAATTTGGAAATACCGTGGCATTTGTTTCATCTGCCCAAATCCTAGCTCTCCATGATGGTTCAGGTGCAGTTGTGAAATCTCATCACCAGAGTTTAGTGACAGCACCAGAAATCCTGATTCTTGTTGGAGCTGACATTTTGAGATTTGTTGTGGTGAGGTTTGTTATTGGAGAACACAGGGAGGACAAGGTGGCAAAATATCCACGTTTTGGAAATGATGAAAGAATAATGAATGTGTTTATGAATGGGTGTTACTTCAATATACTGACAACAGAGGATAAGGACTAATATATATTTCAGGTGAAAAAGCAAAATGCCCATGCTTTCTGTATACAGGTTTGCTTGAAAAATTTGTATTTTTCAAAGTTTTTTTTTTTTTTTGTAGAACATAATTTTCTCAGTTCTAAACTCAGTGACATAGAAAATTAATGGGAGGGTAGTCTTTATTTGTCCAGTAGCCTGTTGTGTGAAGAGAGCTGAAGGAATCCAAAGGATGAATCTGGTGTTGGCCCTTTTGTGTGTAAAGTTGATGCAGTTTAACCTATCTGCCAGCCTGTGGATTTTGTCATACTGCCATGGAGGGCAGAAAAAACCACTGGGCTCAGGCAGAATGGAACATCAGACTCCTGTAGGTAGCAAAAAGCTCCTCACTGTATTTTCAGCATATTGCCTCAATCTGGCCTTACCCCACCCAGAATTTTCTTTCCTCTGAGGGGTTCTTCGATGGCAGAATATCTCTGTGTAATTAAGAAACAAAAAGTAGGGCTTATAAAAAAGTCTCATGTTGATGAGACTCTCAAACCTAGCATAAGCTTATTTAAAGTGAGCAGAATTATTAGAAAAACATGGAAGCTGAAAGAACAGGAAACAAAATAGGACAATGGAAGGAGGGGGGAAATCAATGATATTAAAATAAAAAGACTCTGCACTGGGCAAGTTTTCCCCAGATTACCTGCCTTTAATATTAAATTGCTGTTTTCTGGCAGGATCATCTGCAAAACTCTGATTTTGTTTCTTCTTCTGTTCATAGTCTGATAATTGAGGCTGAATTCCCTTGTCTTTAATATGCCATATATTCTCCACCTGGCAAAGGACTCAGACAGATACAGATAAATACCCTGTAGACATACAGACAGAGAAACTGCTGTAATTGCTTTCATAATGACTCTCAGACATCAAAGGAAGGCAAATAATGGTATTTAACACTGTTTCCATTCTTTAGCTGAAATCTAATTTTATAGAGTTATTGTCAGGCAGTACAGTGAATGTACAAGTGCAACTGTCATAGTCTACTCATATTAATTAGCTGCCCACAAGAGGTCCAGGATAGTAATGGCAAAGTTCTCCTCATTTCAGATGGTCTGATATTCAGACAGAACCATAAGTACAATAGCTTGATTAACATAGTTGCTTAGATCAGGTTTTCCCTAGGAGTATGTCAATTGGCATTTTGAAGAATCAATTAATTAGCACTCCAAATAATCCATTCTTGGGTTAATGAAAGTATTTTGTACAGCTGCAAAAACTTACATGAAATAAAATCCAAGCCTTTCCAAAGTGCTAAGGTGGAAGGCTTGTAATTTGGAGAATGCAGTGTCCTCCATGGACAGCTTCTTAATAAAAAGTTATTAAAAGAAATTCAGTTGACCAGAGCTCATCCAACAGTTGAGCTTGTTTTGACTTGTTTATGTTCCAGAGGAGAAGAGTATTCCAGGGTGTATAACAGTGCAACAGAAATTAGAATTTTACTGGGCAATAATACAATTAAAATGCAAGGTTAATTATGGTAACCAAGTATCAGCATTTTGCCTAACATTTCTTAACTCTTGTGGAAGTTAGATCTTGAAGATAATTTAGTTGATTTAGCTTCTGCAAAGCTTTACTCCTGTAAATAGTCAGTATAGACCCATGTGGTTACTTTGACTGAGGTCACTGAATTTTTTGTTGGTAGCCCAGAAGGCTTTAAAATTAATGGAATCACTTACTCAAGCAAAATTCTTTTAAGGGAACTTTAAGAAATAGACTTCTACTTTCAAGTCCCCTGGCAGTGAGATTTGAATCTTGTACAGCTGGAAATTGCCCATGGGAGTGAAGATTTTATTATTTTTTTTAAAATTGCATCTGTAAAAACATAGCATTTCTTGAAAGACAAGTGCCCTTCATAGCAAGATTTTGTTATGTTTTAAACTCTAGCAGAGCTAAGATTTTACAATTACAGACAATTTTCAGTATTTTCTGTCACATACTTTCTCTGGGTTTCTTTGAAGGTAATTTGCCACTTTTTGCTCTTGGTGACTGATGTGCCAAGGTGGAGTCTGAGCATGGTTTATTTGCAAGTCCAGACTCAACCTATCCCAGGCATCAGCTTTCTGAAAATCAAGGAATCTGCTACACCAAAAAGTATAGTGATTTAGGAATTAAATCTTCTATGAAATACTTGGATATAAATACTAGAAGGAACCTACACTATTTATAATCTACACCAGTAGTAATCTGATTTTTCTCATTGTCCATATTCTTGGGTTCCAGCTGGGCCTTTTTAGACAACTTTTTGACTTGTTTACCTTTCTATCTTCCTGCTTTGCCCTTCAGTCTGGTGAGAGCCAATAATAACTCCACCTCACAAAGAAAAGCAGGTATCTTTCACCTATGCAAAAGCCAAAGGAGGGAGAAAAACAAGGTGTTTTCTGTATTTGAAGATGATATTAGACTCAATTTCAGTAATTTCTATTTCAAGGCCTCGTGCATTGGTTCTCCTACCAGCTGAATAAGGAGTGAAACTGGTAGGAATAATAAGGGATGAAACTATGGAAATTGCAGATGTGAAAAAGGGGTGTGGGATCAGAATTTGTCTGCACAGGTGAAAAAGTAGAGGTGAAATTCCAACATAATTGTTCCTTTCTGCCAGTGAAATATATTCTGTTGTATCTCCTGGTCTTAAGGAAGCTCAAACAGCAGCTCCAAGCTGGGTGGGTTTTGCAGTTTGGTAAACAGTCTTAATCTGGCTCATTAAAGCACATTGAGTGAGACTGGCATTTGGCATCCTCTGTACCAAAGAACTGAAATGCCACTTGACAAATATCTATCTATACTAAAAAAAAATAAAAAAATTTGAAACCTACAATGCTGCAGTCATCTGAAGTAAAGAGTGTGACATTGTGGAAGACTGGGATTCAGTTGAGCTGGAATAATTTCTGACCTGCAAGTGTCCTTGAGCCTCAGTTTCCCACCTTTAAAACAAAAATAAAAATAAATGCTTCTGATGATTTGTTCTGTTTAAATACTGGTATTTTCTACAAGGAAAGATTCTAATTAAAATACCTAGAATATGTAAGTTCCCATGTAAGTTCATCTGGTGATTTAGGGGTGTGTGACAAAGAAAACCCACAATATTTAGAGGTTTAATTAATTTTACTAAGGGAAATATCACTGGTGTGCTGTAAATAATTCAGCTGTATGCTAATTAAAATGAAATAGAACATAACTTTATTTACACATTCACTTCCTCTTCCATGGATGGATTTTGGGGACCTAAACAATGCTGTCCAGCTATATGAAAACAGAATTATATACTGTAAAATAAGGTTGAGTATTTCCAACAAACAATTCTTATGTTGGAAATAAAGCTTGTTTTCCAGCTTTTTAGAAAGGTTGTTATGTTCCTGATCCAAATCTTCCTTTAACTGCAGCCAGCACTTGGGAAGCTGGTTAAGGTGTATTTATTCCCCATTTGCAGGTCCCTTTTGTTCTAAATGCCTAACTCTAAAGTTAGTTGTCAGAGCTTATTATGGACTTACGCCAGGAGTGAGATCTTCCTTATTTTGCTAATCAGCTTCCTCCATATCTGCATGCTCATTTTCTGATATCTGATGAGGCGACAAGGTCATTGGACGTACAAGTACTTATTTAAAAACCGACATGAGAGTGAGATAGAGGTTAGTTGGGTCTATCAGAGCTGTCAATCAATTAATGAAAATTATTGAGCAAGGACACCGTGGGGGAAGCGAACAGAAGGAATGAAAATGACCATGGAGATGCAACATAGGGAAAATGACAGAACTGACTAAATGTGCTCACGTGAGGACTAAACCCAGACATGCTCGCATGGCAAATGAAAGACAGCACTGGGAGACGCTTGGGCCAGAATATTTGCCATTATATGGACCAAAAGACTGACAGATTACTTCAGCCTTTTGTCCAAAAGCACATTGAAAGCAGCGTTTGCTAAGTAGAGAATAAAGTTGAGCGGTCCCCCGTGTGCTCTGAATGGCTTTTGTTAAGGTTCTCCAGACTTACTGCAAATTTGTAGCATGTTAAAAAAAAAAAAAAAAAAAATGAAATGTCTAGGGCTAGGCTAGAGTTTGCTGCTGTGGTCTGGAATTTGAAATTAGTCAGGGGGGTATAGAAAAGATTCCTACCTGTAAATAAACGACGGATATAAATAGCAAAATAGGGCAGCACTGACAGAGCCTCACAAAAGCTCACTTAAAAGCTGCACTATCACTACAGTACACGGTGTACTGGCACAAGACAAGAGTATACTGTTTATCAGTACAAAAAAGAAATAATTTATAACTTGATCCTTGGGGGGAAAATGGAGAAATAAAAAATAGACAAAAAAAAAAGAAACAAGAGAGGAGAAAAATTGCCAATATGTTTGTGTGAATGAAAGATAGTGAGGGGAAAAATGAAAAGAGAGCGAAGTCAGAAGCAGGGAGATACTGACACCAAATCTCTGCAAAGCGTTCAAAATTCTCCAGCTGCCACGCTTTTAATTTGCTACCATTCTAATTAAAATGCAAATTAAATTTATAATTAGCATCAGCGCTTTCTAAAGAAACCTCCTTGTGTGCAGCACAAACATATGGGACGATGGTATAGTGTAAAGTTTGTAAAAACAGAAGGAGAGACACAAATGGAAGGACAGAAATGTTGCTACCAAATAAGTTGCTGAGTAGGAGGGGGTAGGGGAGGAAAAGGGGAGACATAGTGGATTTTAAGGGATGGAATTGGGTAAGTGTCCCAGAGTAACAAAGAGATTGCTGAATATGAAAGATCTGTCCGGGAGTTACTTTTTGTTGAATCAGGTGTCAGAGGTCATGCTGCATGTCATTGGTGTTGTATAGAGCATGCCAAAAAGGCATAAAGGGTCACAGCTTCTAATCAAAAAGTCTATGACCAAAAATGAACCGCTGCTTGCTTCCAGATAATTAATTTAAAAATTGATGGGAAACAAAGTACTAAAATCACATCATGATTTGAGCACATATACCGTTTTAAAGCTTGCCACTTCCCATGTGAGAATCCCACCAGAAAAGCTTGACTCAATGACATAGAACATGTAGAATATTTGTGCTTTAATTTATCTAGGTAAATCTGGTAAAATTTCCTAGTAGGGGCTTTTATTCTGTTTATTTTTAAAAATCATTTTACTTTCTAGCTGGTATGGCATAAAAGTTGGAAACAATCAGAAGATGCTCAAACTCCCTGGTGTTGAAATAAGTCATTCCAGTTAAATCCATGTCAGCATTTCCATAACTGAGTGTAAATGGGGGAACCCAGTTGTGTTCATTTATATTTGCAGTCATCTCTTTAAGATCTGTGTGTAAAACCCTGCACCGTGAATCCCCCTGCAACACCCAATCAAAGAGAAAAATGGTGTCATGTGAGACCCCAGACACATCACCACTGAGACACTGTCCCAAATTAAAACGTTAATTAGAACAAACTGTGGCATACATGCTCTGGTTTGTTTTTTTTTTTAGTTTGGGTTTTTTTCCTTTTGGTGACTATCATTATTATTATTATTCCATTTGCAGAAAGCTTGTGGCTATTTCATGAGCAGCAAAAGCAGCTGCATTAATCTGATAAATGATTTGTTGCAAATTTTTCCTTCATCTCTTCTGAGACTGCAGTTGGATTCTGGTGCTTTTCTGTTCCTACTTTCACTGTATATTAAGCAGCTAATGTGGTATTAAAGGTTTGATAAAACTACTAAGGACAAAATTGGCTTCATTATAAGAGTATTTGGTTGTAGGGGTGTCTTTGAGTTCTCAGGGGAAGAGAGGGGAATAAACCAAGTTTGATCTCCAAAGCAGTGATTTATTTATTTTTTTCACTAAGGACCCTTGCAAAAACTTGAGTGCTTTTAATATTCTTGGAAATTGCCTTTATTTATTAGCCATGCTCTCCATCAGATAGTTTAAAATCTGAATGTAACAGGAATGAATATTTCATAGTTCTGTGTTAGACTGTTACAGAACTGATGCAAAGCAGGACTGTAGGAATATTTTTGTAAGTAATAAAGTCAATTAAAAATGATAAGCCTATAATATAGTCATTGTGATAGTACCAAAATTCCTTTTGCATATGCTGTGTTGGGCATGCAGACAAATACTAACAATTTTTGCTGTCAGATTTCAGAGCAGAATTAGAATTTTAGCCTGTTTAGTTTATTTTTAGGGAGGATGAGAAGGAAGCTCTTGGCTCTACTGGCCAGCCTGGTGCATGCTGGCAGTGGTCTGTTGGCATTAGTGCACTGAGTTCTGGTAGATGTCAGACTCTTTATCTTTTAATAAAGATTAGGAAACCACAGACTATACCACTTATTTAAATCAATATTTAAAACTGTATTTAAGAGTAAGTGAACCTGTAATGTCAGTTAAAGTAAAGCTTTGTTCTGCAGTGTAACTTATATCCTGTGAGCAAACACACCACAGCTCCATGCTTTGCTCACCATCAGTTCAATTTCTGGAAGTTTTAAACACTTGCAACTCAAACTGACTTCATCCAAAGTTTTATGGATTAACTTTGAAAATGTGTCCATCTGGATGATGTTGTTATGTCCTCTTCCATGTCAACATATGCCTATCAAAAGTGCTAAGAAATTGTGATCAACTGAAATAAGGAGGAGGGCAGTGTGTAGAATAGTGATGAGAAAGAATCCATCAATATTGGAATGAAGTTTCGGAGAGAAAAAGCTATTTGGGGCCTTATGGATTGGATCAAATATATGGAAATGTGAACATGTTGTAAATACAGATCGTCTTAAGCCTATTTTTATGAAATAGAATTGGACAAATCTGTGCCACTGTGGAATTTATTTTGGTGGTATTTGATATACATATTGCCATTGCTAGAATTCTGGAGAATGCATTCTCTGTTACCACTGCTGTGCTCTGTGTAGCCCAATGACAGCGGGAAAGCTGCTTGTGATGGAACGTGAAGTTAGATATTCTGTAGATATGGCAGATTTGACAAAATGGGATTTGTCTGAGCGTGGGGCCTGAGGTCATGGTAATAAGCCCTTGCCCTTTAGCCAAAATTTAAGCAATTATCTGAGAAACTTAGCAGCAAAATGTATCTTACCACAAAGGTAAGATAAAGCCTGGAAGACCCTTCCCACCAACACCATTCTATGAAAATTTCCTCTCATTCTAAGATCACTAGAGATGGGTTAAAGACCTTTAGAGAGAAGCACTGCATATATAAGAGAACCATGCAAATACTTTTTTGACTTTTTCAGGCTCTAACTTCATGTAAGTGAAGACAACATTTCAGCAATTATGCAAAATTATAAACCAAAAACCTACTCTTTGGGATGAACTTTGGCCCACATGGTACAGCTTTGCAAACAGATTTTAAAAATAACACACTGGTCTTATAAAAACTGACAACATGAGATTAAAGTGTTTCCTGACAGCAAAATAATTCTTCCAGCCCCATGATTTGGGCACCATTGTCTTCTGCACAGAATCCGAGTTCCGGATATTTGAGAAGGGAGGCAATGAGCCTAAATAAAGTCTTCTGTTGGACAGACAAAGGGTGAAAAACAAAAAGGCATAAAAGGGTTGCTTTGTGTAATTTTTAATTGTTGTCCTTTTCTTATTCAGTAAATGAAGTCACCTTTGTAGTGGTTTCATGAACCGCTGGGTAATCAAAATTATTATGCTGCCACCTGTTGTCCGTTAATTATTCTGAGAAGATACTCATAAATCATAACACTGGACAATAAATCAAACTGTCAGGGCCCAGGTCAAAGGTTATGCATGAAAAGTTATAGGTCACCAACAGGGTGTGAAAGATCAGGGTTGTGGAGCATCACTCATTGTCAAGTAATGTTGGGAGAAGTGCCACTGGAACAAAAGAAAAACTAAAGTACAGAAGAATTCAGGCCCAAAGATAGGCTCCAGGCTCATGCACAAAAGGAATCAAATTGACATGTCATTACACTGCAGATCTGACAACCAGCAAGATTGTCTGGCAATGCCCTGACTCAAATACTTTTGTCTGGACTGATCCTTGTTGTGAGCCAAGGCTGCCTTTGAAACGTTTCGTGTGTCTGGGCCAGATCCTGCTCCCGCGAGAAGTCAATGAATGTCTTGGCCTCTGTGTATGTGGAATTTAAAGCAGTGTTTACTAATTTTTTAAAATTTTTTGCAGTTGCTGAAGTTGCTGTATTTGCCAGGGCTAAAATTCATGAGCTTCTTTTCTGAGTCTGAGTGGTTAATTGTCCTATTTGCTATGAATTATTTCCTGGTGGAAGAGTAAATTCCAGAGGAGTTCTTATTCCAACCTGCAGTTTCCCCTGTACCTTTCTGGAAAAGCAAAGTTTGATGGGCTGTATCCACCTTGGAGTGTGGATTCACACTGTCTAAGGGAAGGGCAATGCCAGGGTCACCTCTCCTGCTGGACTGTGCTCATGTCAGGAGCCTGGCTTTCTGAGGAGAGCTAAAAGAACATGCAGCATCTGATGTAGCTTCCCTCAACTCATCCTTTTCTTGCCCTTTCTTACATTCCAGCCCTGCTTATCCTGGAATTCTGTCCATTCCCTACGTTAGGGGTAGCATAGATGCACCTCAGAACGAAGTGGCAGAGATGAAGCTCTTGCTCTGCCCCTTCTCTCCCTTCCCCTCAGGTTGGAGCAGGTGCTTGCCATGCCCAGATCCCTCAGCTGAACCTGTGCTCATCCCAGAATTACCTGCAGGAGGAGGAGGAAGGTGCATTTACATTTCCTCCCTGCAAGGAGAGGTGGGGCTGTGAGGTTTGGGCGAGCCTGTGCTTCCCCAGTTCCAGGTGAGGGATTCAGGCCTTCCTGGGTAGAAGCTGTTATTGGAGCACTTGGAATTGGATTCTGGAGCAATGGGTGAGTTCAGTCCATATCTTTTTTCCTACTAAAAGTGAAAGGTTTTGTCAAAGGTGTGTAGAATTCCTTCATGCTCTGGAGATGTGTTCTGTGGTTTGTGTTTGCTTGGAAAGGCTTCAGCTTCCTTTCCTATGTTGAAATGCAAGTGTTTAAAATAGATTACTTGAAAGCAAATATGCACTGACAAGCAATCATTGATTTAAAACCTGGTTAGAGGTAAATTGTTTCTGATGTGAAAAATGTCACTTTAGGAAAAAACATGAAATTAAAACAAGCCAAGGTAAAATGCCACCCAATAACAAAAAGGCTGCTGGAAGCAGCTCTGATGTGCCAGCAGGGTGATGTGCTCTGCTGCCTGCTGTTTGATTTAACTTCTTGTCAGCATCATCTGCTGTAGGATTTGTGGCTAATGGGCGAGCAACTTCAATTTTAAAACGTGTTATTTTCTAGAAGTGTTATGATTTGAGTTTTTTTCAGTGGAATGGGTTTTGCACTGGATTTTGATGAGTTTAATAAACAAGGTAAAAGTTAATTCCAGCCCAACAATTGTGTTTGCTTCAGTGTTGACTTGGTCTTGATCTCCCTACATCAAACCTGGATGAATTTGTTCCTTGTCATTATGGGGAGGTTATTGAAGAATTGAGACGTGGGTCTTGCCTAAGTACAGAAAAACTTGCTTGTAAATTAGTAGCAATTGAGGTTTTGATTAGATCTGTTCATTTCCCTGTGGTCTTGGTTCCTGAACATTTGTGTAAGTGGAGTTCAGAGAAATAGCTACGAGCAGTAATTTTTTTTTTAATTTTAATTTTTAAAGCCTTTTAGAAAGATGCAGAATTCATTGATGATTAATAAATTTATGATGTAGACCTTTAGAACTATTAAAATCACTTGAGGCTGTGCCTTTTTGTTTCACCCTGGATTTTTATTTGTGGGCAAGATTAAATTAATATATTCAAATATATTGTGAAAGGAGCAACATTTTTTGCCTTTTGCAACACAGAAAAAGCTTGAATTCATGAAGGCCACTAGAAATGTTGTTGGCTTTATATTGGATGCACTGGTGGATTGCACCACTGAAAACTGTGAAAGGAGACTTTTTTTCAAGTGAAGAGAGATTTTGTTTCTTGTTCAGAGAAACAGATACCTGTGATTTACCAGTAAATATCACAATTCAGCTATGAACTATTTAATTGCTTGGTACCTGCCATGGACTCTATGAGAAACAGTTTATGTAGTGTATCAGCCAGCAAGTTTATTTGAAGATCTGTAATTAAAGTAAATTGTTAAAACCTACAGTGTGCATATAGATATCCCACAAAAAGGGGAGTTTAATGCTAAATATATTCTTTATATCAGTTTCTTTATATATTTTACTAATTATTTTAATGTCTTGAAGAACCAAGAACTGCATATTCTAGGAAATATCCAAAATCTGTCAGCTGCCAGGGAACATGAGTTGCCACTGTCTTGCAGCTTTCATACTTTCTTGACAATCATTCTTGATTTCCTGGTGATCATCTTTGAATAAAATAAGGGCCCAGCTGTGGAAGTTTCCTACAAGCCTAATTGTAATAACAGCACATGGAATATCCACTAAATAATCTCCCCATCTTCTAATGAGTGGGAAACAACAGTGAAAGGTTAGGTGATTCTTCTTGTTTTATCATTTTGGCAGGCTCCTGAATATCATTTAATGAAATTTCCTATGCCTGTGAGATATTGATGCAGTGCAGGAAAACAGCCAGTGAATAACGTAGCATTTGTGGGAGCTCAGCTCTCTGCTGGTGGGCTGCAGACAGACTTCCAGGCAGCTTTCAGGAGGAGAGAATGCAACCCCATAGTGGAGAGTCTCAAAAAGCTCGGAGCAGACCCCAAAATGTGGGCAGCCCATCAGGCACACGGAGATGTGTCGAGCCCCTGGTGCAGCTGACAGCATCCCAGTGGCGCCTCTCAGCCTGTGAACCTCCCCACACTTGGATTTCCCAGGGTGCACAGGACCACAAAATAAACCCTACAATTATTCCCTGTATCTTTTGGTTTTGAGCGATTATCATATGAATGTGTGAGCTCTGTGCGCAGAATGAGAAAGCTGAGTGCTGGTCTGTGGTCATCAAAATAGTTATGAACTTTCTGTTCCAAAAGCGTGATTTTGCTTCTTGCCTGTTATGGGGATTATTCTCATTGTAATTCCTACAGATGATTTTGGTTTTTTTTTATTTGCATTGCTAGTAATGAACAATTTAGCCATCTCCTCTGCTCTCATTTCACATAAAAGCAATTTCTGGCAATTCAGTGAAGGTCAATGAATAATACCCAATGCTTTGATATGAAACACTTAGGGACATCAGTAACTTGACCCCAGAACTTTTTGCAGATTCAGGCTGTAAGTGCTCAAGTAGTGTTCCCATGACACTTGGACTCTTGTCAGAAAAACACAACTATACTTTGGATTAGTTGTATCATTTTTTTGGTAAGATGCGTGATCAAAAGGGATTGAAATTAAAACTTTGCAAAAGTTGTTAGCAAAATGACATTTAATTTTGATAGAGAGGCAATGAGGCAGAACATTTTGCATGTTTGCAAAATAAGTTTCATTTTGATGCGTTTGGCATTACTGATTATATTAATTAACTTAACAGCAAGTGTGAAGATTATTTATGAAGCATTAAAAATGACTGGATCTTAATTGCTTCTCTGTAAGAACAAGGAAGTTGAATTTCAGGTTGTGGAGAGCTCCATGGTTAGTCTTCTCAGTGACTTTTAACTGGTGTGCTTTAAAAGCAAAGTAGTTGGAATAAAAGTAACCCACGCTATTGAAAATGGTAACTTTGTGCTTGAGCAGTTTAGGTTGATGACAGTAATCTGGTTTGTTCTGCTGAATCTCTTACTTCATTAAGACCTAATTTTTTTAAAGATCCACACCTGAATTCCAGAATTATTTGGGTAGGGGAGATCTTGCAATCAAAGTCAAGAAACTGGTTCTTTCAGGGGATCATTTACTCCATGAGTGCACTGTGAGCAGTGAATGTAATTTGTGGGAATTTGTATCAAAATGTTAATGAACTCAGTTTCTGTAATAGTGTGTTTACCTTTACATAATAAACTTTTGTGTAAGATGCAGCTTTTCCGTGTTCTGTTACAGCATCTGTTACATCAAGGTGGAAGTACTCCCTTTTTACACATTAAAAATTACTTAATTTTGTTTTCCGCTCTTTTAATGAAAATTTACTTCTTCATCTGACATGAAGCAGATGCTGTCTCAGACTTAAAGTGACAAAGATCACTATCCAAAGCAGTGGCTTGACACACAGAAGTGCTTCAGATGGTGATTATTATAACCAAAAAAAGCAGGTTTGTTGATACCTTTTTATCCTTAATATATTTAAAATTGCATAGTTGATAGCATAGTTGCTATGAGAGCATGTGTAATATCTGTTTGATAAGTGTCTTCTCACACCCTGAGGTCTTTTATAGGCAATTTGCATTCCACAATGAGAGAAATCAGCTGGAGAGGGTTTATTGTTTTGTATAATAGAAAGGAGTGTGAAAATATTCCAGCCTTGCAGATGGTGTTGCTCGTTAGCCCTGAACATACACATGCAGAAATATTGTTTCCCCTTAAAAAATGGGGTCTCCTCATCTTTCTTTCTCACAATGTATTTATAAAGGAGAATTCATAGTTTGGTTGTATTGGGATCATTAGTTGGTCTTGAAAGGAAAAGTGATGGGATAAAGTCTTTCTTTGAACTTTGATGTGCTGGGTGGTTTAGAGATGACAGAAAGCAAATGCTTCTTTTCTTCTCTGCTGTCTGAATAGAGAGTCCTAGATCTTGCTATAGACATCTGCTTGTCTAAAAAGTGAAAGGGTAAATCTCAACTTTTTCCCATAACAGCAAAGGAAACCTGATTTGAGAAAACTTTGAACATATAGACAGAGGTGGATTGATGAAACAGTTTAAAATCTGGCAAACATAAAACTTTTAAGGGTGCCAGAAAGTTGAAAATGGGGAATGTGTTACAAGAGAGTCAAAGACCACATGAACTCTCTCTGGTGTTCTCAGGGTTTGTGAGGTGGCAGGGTTCCTTTTGGCTTTCATGCCCTTTGGTTTAGATCCTAAAAATTGTATTTTGCTGAAGTTGGAACCTGAAATATGATTTTCACTGCTTTTGCAGCAACATCCAGGAAAAATGTGGAAAGTGTTTTGCTTTATCAGTGGAGGATGCCATAGTGAGGGAAGACTCCTGTGTTCAAAGTCATATGAAACCAAGATTAAAACTCTGAGCTCTCATGTCTCAACTACAGAAGAAAAAAGTTACCAACCTCCTAAATGTTAGGGCCAGATGCAAGGTGTTTCAGCTGTTTTGGAGGAATTTCACTTGAAAGTTTTACATAAATCCAAATACTCTGGTGTTGCAGGAAGCTGCTGCCAAAAGGGACTTTGATTTTCTGGTGCTTTCTGTTTTGAATGGCACTTGAAGTACTGCAAGACCAATTGCTTTCTTGTACTGTACCAATGGTTAAGATTTTTGCCCAAGGTATTAATTATTCCTGGACATTGCACGTGGCAAAACAGTCACATAAAATGAGAAAAACTGAGGATGTTTGATTAAATTATTCCCAGTTACGCAGTTGTTTTCATATTGTTATGATAATTGATGGTATTCAGAACTTAACCCAGGTTCACAGTACTGTCATTTGCAAATCTGGTCCCAAGTCTGTGCTCATAAAAAGTGTCCTGGGGAATCTCTCCAGGACTGAGAATGGCCATAATCTCTTTATGCTGCTGTATCTCTGACCCTTTCTCCTTATTCAATGAAAAGGAGTTTTTGCAGATATGGGTGCACGTATCTGTAAATTCCACCCTGAGTAATTGGAGGGGGACAGATACGGTAGGAATAAGCATAATAAAAGAACTGAGAGAAAGAATCTTCCTTTCTTCATGGCCCTCCAGGTCTAAAGTGTGCTCTGTTGAATATCACCTACTTGTCAAAACCTGCCATAACACAAGGAATTAAAAGGAATCTGTCTTGCAGTATGTGCAAATTGAAATGAGATACAGATTTCTAGAGGAGGTAAGTAGAGGGGAAACTCCAAATGGTGGTGCCCTTATTAAATTTAGACATTGAAGAAACAATATTACAAAAATACAGCCACTCAGTATTAATTGCATTATAACGTTGTCTGAAATACAGACTTAGTTTGAAAACAGTGGCATGAAGTACCATATGTGACTCCCAGATACATCCCAGAATTGTGCATATAGTTATCTAATTGGTCTCTTTTGTAAAACTTCATTTGATGGGTGGTGCTGTGAATTGTTTATGTCAATTAAGTGCAGCTTGCCAGAAGACTTGAGTCTAGAGGGCATCAAGTACTTACACTGTGGAAATAAAAAATGCTACTCTTGTGAGAGGCTTCTGGCCTTTGTTTATAACTATCAAACCATCTCGTCTCTTATTTCCAGTGCTTTACATGATGCCAATAGCTTTACACAAGGCACAGGGTCTTGT
Source organism: Ammospiza nelsoni (assembly GCF_027579445.1). NCBI lineage: Eukaryota > Metazoa > Chordata > Aves > Passeriformes > Passerellidae > Ammospiza > Ammospiza nelsoni. The sequence continues at coordinate 4,500,040 of NC_080646.1, read as the reverse complement.
GCAAGGTGCCCTGCCCATGGTGAGGGAGTTGGAATCAGATGATTCTAAAGGTCCCTGTCAACCCAAAGCATTCAAAGTGATTCAATGAATTCCACATCTTGTTTAAAGCTCAGCTTTCTACATTTTGGAATTGCTTTTTGTAGTGTCTCTATCCATCCCCTTTCCCTGTTTCACTCATGCTTTTATTTGGTTTTATCCGTGAGTAAATCTCTTCTGGATGGCTGGTTTTGGGTGTGGTAAGTTTGTGTTATTTGCTGGAGTTTTAGCATATTAAGCAAACATTTGTGGATTACTGCTTCAGAAGTAACTCTGTAGTTGAAAGAGCCTCTGTATAAATTTAATTTCTATTCTGTCTTTTGACACTATGAATAAAAGCACTGTAAGAAAATATGGGAGACTGCAAGTACCTAACACCTGTAAAATTTTTAACTCTATAGAAAGCCTTAAAGTCTTCACAGTTCAGGTCTGAGGGGACAATGCAGTATGGGAGAAATGACTCCATTTCATGATACTGTGTGCATGGCTTTCCTTTAGATATCTGCCTTATTTCAGTGGGATAAGCAGGAGGTGGAGCAAGGTGGGCTTAAATCTGTTCTCAAATAGCTGTTCCAGTTGTATATTCCTATAGAAAAGTCACTCTGCTTAATAACCTCCAATGGCTGGTGGTTCATCAAGATATTGATTTTAAAGCTCTATTGATTGTTTATAAAACACTGCACAGCCACTTTCCAAGCTATTTAAGTGATTTGTTTGTCCCATATATTTTACAATGATGAGACTATTGGAAATCCCTGTGCAGATTCGCTCAGACCATTACACATTATTAGTTTTCTCTTGCAGAATTGCCCCTCCTCCAGGGATTCTGAATGTGAAGTACCTTGCTCTTGCAAGGTCTTATACGGGGTGTTTGTTTTATATATGCTCATAACAGGATAATTATATTGCTACCTGAAACACTTTGGCTTGTGTGCAGGAAGAGGCTCTGTGTAATAGTGATTGATAGTTTGAGCTTAAAAATTGTTATGGTGCATTAAAAGTATACTAATGTTTATTACTTTTTACAAGGCTACAGACATTTAGATTACAGGCCAGGCTTCCAGAGCTATCACAGGTCTTCAGATTGAAGCAAATTGAATGGGTGCTCTTCCTTTTACCACATTTTTTTTTTTTTTTACTGTGTGGAATGGCCAATTTAAGAGGCAGCTTATTTCTTTATTTTTGATAGCCAACACTAAGTTAAAAGCAGAAAAAAAAAAAAAAAAAAGGAAGGAAGTCTCCACAGATCAAGTTCTAAAAATAATTGTATAGGGATTTTTAAAACTTTCTAAATCTCAGTGTTCAAAGCGATTAGGCAGCTTTGGAAGCTTGTGAGTCAGGATTCCTCCCTCCCCCGATGCTGGCATCAAAAGCAGGACAGACTTTAGTTTTCCACAGTTGCTTTTGGCATTTTGTTTTAGGGTTGTTTTTAGATTTTTGATATATTCAGGTCATCCTTCAAAACTTTTTTCTTCTGTAATTCTGAATGACAGCTGACGTGCTACTCTATTCAGATGACAAAAAGTTTTGAGAGTAGGTGGTGCTGGGCACATGTGTGCCTACGGAATTGCAGAGCCTTCTATGGCTCCTGGAATAATGAATTAAGCTAATGAGCCCAGCTGATGACTGATTGATTGTGTGAAAATGACATCAGATATCAGAGCAAATGAAATAAGTTCTTTTGCAGTAAGTAAGTAAACTCTCCTTTACACAAAGTAATCCCTTTCTGTCACTATTGGGTTTAGATTCCACACTCCTCCTTGGCCTAATCATGCTCCACAGAATAGTTCAAAGGATGATTTTTATTTTTTACTCTTTCACTGCAGTAAAACCCAATGTTTGTCTGGTGAAAACAGAATAATTTCCTTGCAAACTTTCAGCAGCTAATGCGATGTATGTGGCACTTTATAAAACTTCCACATTCCACGGTCCTCACTATCTGCAGGTGAGACCTGTGGGATACACTTCAGAAAAGTTACATAAACAACTCTGAACCCTCGCCTGAGAAAATGTATACTTTGAACATGTTGAAACTATCCATATTAAGTCAGTTTAGCACTTTGATTAAAGAGTTTAATCAATCACCATCCTAAGCTGTTTATTAATCACTTTATCAAGCAGTTGATGCATTGCTGGTTTTAATAGAATCCATTTATTTTGATTTCTACCTACTTCATCTTTCCAAAGGGCTTTCTGAATCAGCTGTGATAAAAAAAAGGAGGGGGGGAAAAAAAAAAGGCCTGGTTGCATCTAAACACTGGAAGGTAAGAGCTCAGACCTCCCTTGCACATACTTCATTATCAACATTCTGCACCGACTTGGCCAATTTATTAAGGGTAAAAAAAAAACCAGCCCTGCTTGGAGTGAGTCTTTTGGTGAACCACACGGTTTAGCTCAGATAAACAGAGGCCATTCGTTTGCTTTCACACCTGACAACCTCATGATATACGATCCTAATAAGATTAATCTCCTCCCTCCCCCCATACGCACACACACACACTTTTGTTTTGTTTAGTGGCCTGACTTGGTGATCTTCTCTCATTCCCCTCATTGGGCACTTCTAATGCCTTTGGTTTCGGTTGGTGGTTAGAATAAAACAAACAAACAATCAATCCCCCACCCCGCTCCCAAGCCCTTTCTCATTCCAGGGGAACAAGATTAATATAACAAGAGATATAAAGTGAGCAAGGGAACACTTACAAATGTTACAAAGCAGAATGGGCATAGAACAAATTCCTTTTTTATGCAATTTGCCTTGAAAGGCATTAAACACATGGGGAATCTGTGCCATCGAATCCACACTTTGTAAATGGTGAGGAGGGAAAACAAGCCTTGCACAAACAAAAGCATCAAATGAGAAATCCACAACTTGGGCCTCAGCTGACTTTGGTTTTATTGCCTTTTATAAGGTTTCACTTAACTCTCTGGCCGTGTCTGATCTCTGAACTTTGGAAATCTTGGGGAAAGTAATGTAAGTTTGGCCTGATTTGCCTTCAACAAACATTGATGCATGGCTTTGAAATATGACACACATTAGCACCTACACAAGCCTTCTATTTTGAGCATATTCCAGTTTTATCATGCTTCCTGCTAGATCACCAAACCCAAAAGAGTTTTTCTTAATTTTGTCCACTAAAGCTGGTGGGGTTCCTTAGGAGTGTGACTATTTTGGCAGGAGTGTAAAAATACACATCTCATTTAAAGTTCTATGGCCTCATGTCCCATACTGGATATGATGCAGCAGAAAGATCCCATAGTCAAAGCTCTAATCATATATTTTTAACATGTTAAACTCCCGTGCAAATTCTGTCAGACATCCATTATTAATATGGCCTAATTATGTTAATTGAAGAATATTCTTTCAGTGTGAGACCAAGTCTTCCTCTTCTAGAGGAGCTGGCAATACACATTTCATATGTGTACAGACATGCTACACAGTGAGCTGTTACTGCCCTTCCTAGGAGTTGTAGCAACTATTAAATATTTTAGAAAAGCAGCACTTCAGTGGGACCAGGAGACCAGCCCCAGCCCCATGGAATTCTGTGGGAGCACTGCAATTATGGGACATGGGTGATTGGGAATTTGCTACTGTAATGCTGTGTAATAGGCTCTGATGATTTTTTCAATATCTATTTGTTTCATGGTTAAGGTGTTGCTAAGAATGTCTAATTTTTAAGATTTGTCATTAACTCCAAATTACCAGTGGTCTTCTGGAAGTTACCAGCAGGGATGTCAAAACTGACTCGTGGCAGCATCAGCTCTTTGTGCTCTTGCCCCACAGGGTAGAGAGATCAGTTCTAAGCCAGGATCCAACTGGATCCTGAGTGAGGCAGCGTGGTCACCAAGCTGCTGTGCAGAACTTAGAGAAATATTAATTACTGTTGTAAACAGGGCTGCAAAATTAGGGATATTGCATCCTCCCTGGGCATTGGATGAGCAGCCCAGCTGTGAAAATCACTTCCAGTCAGCTATCAATTGAGATGGAATGGCCATACAGCTGAATTGCAGTCTTTCCAAAAATGTTAATTAAGAACGGGATGCTGCTGTGAAGCAGCAGCTTTGTGGCCCTTTTGGAGCTGTACCGCAGTTGCTGGAAGTGCTGTGGCATTGCACCACTAAAGCCTGGAGCCCTCCTCCTCCTTGCATCACCCACCTAAACAGAGCTCCTAGTTAAATCAGAAGGCCTTCTTCAGGGCCTGAATCAGCAGTTCAGGCATTAATCTTGATGCCATAAATGCCTTCCTTTTCTCCCCTCTATTCCTCCTTAACTGCATGCAGCTCCCCCATTCAGAAATTGGGGGTTGTTCAAGGCCTGAGTTTGATCGCTGAGACTTTATCTTAGTTTTGCTCTTGATTTTGCACCCCAGTTCTTCAGTACAGCCCACTGAAGTCTTCTATAGGTGACTATACCCAATTAAAACACCTCCTTGCTGATATTGGGGTGCAGAAGAGTAGCACAATAGTCTGAATCTTTTCTTTACCTGGAAACAGTACAGCAGAACAGTCTGTTCATGCTGATCTTCAGTTCTCGGGCGAGAGAATGATTTATCTCATTGCATTTTTTTTAAATAGAGGCCAGTTAATAAACTAAGACATTTTTTATTGAACATGCTTGCCATAGAAAACATGTACATGTATATTCAAATGTATTTGTAAACAAATACAGATGTTTGGATAATTTATTAATGAATTTGTTGGAGTACCGATGAGACTTCTGTGTTTCAAATGACCTGCTAAGTACAGTAACTAGTCTGAAAACTCTTCAGCAATTTGTGAATTTCACCTAATGCACTTGAGGATGTGTTAATTCCTATTTATGGACAGACAGTATGTATACTATTTCTCACTGTGTGTTAATTAAGAATGTTCTAAAGATGATAGGTGGAAATTGTAGCTAAGACAGGACTGCATTTTAAAAGTTTTATGGTTACATTTTTCTGGATATCATCACTTAAATATCCAAATGTTTAAGTTCAGTGTAGTGAGAACATTGCCTGTTCTACCTGTCATCTTCCTAATTTTCTCAGTGTGGCTCCAAAGAATTAGCACAAATATTTGACTTCCACTAAGAATCAAAATAAAAACAAGGAGGCTAAATAACCACCAAAATCCTGGCATGAAAGGGAAAAAAATAAAGGACTTTTCCCAGCATTTATTCTGATCAGAAAAGAGCATGTCAATGAACCTTTGGGGAATGTCATTAGATGAGATTTTCCTGAAAAATTGCTGATAGTTCCAGTTGAATGCAGCCAGAATAAGCCAATTTTAAGATCTCTGGGGTGGTATAGGATTACGGATTTTTTTTTTTTTTGTCTTGCCCTTTTCACTTTTGGACAGACTGTACGTAAATTCTTTGCTCAAGTCTATATGCAACAGATGGTAACGGCAGAAATAACTGCTTGGTGTTAGGTTTTAAACTGGTGCTTAAATGGGTTTGTGGAAGAAAGTGTTGAAACAATGGGATAATTTTACTTAATGAGATCGTTTTTATAAGGAAGAAGTCAGTCATTTAGAGCTGAGCTGCAGGAAAATCTGCACCATCAGCGGGTCTGTGGGACAAGGCATGGCCATACTTACAGGCTGGGGTAGATGCTAAATATTTAAACTAGTTTAGGCCATGTTTCTTGAAATCAAGGCGTTTTTAGCTGCTCTGTATTTGTGGGGATGTGGGGACAGTGATCACAAATCACTATTAGGACATGTCCTGGTGGGTCTGCCCCTCTCACTGGTGCTGTCCCTGCTGCCTTGGTGGGTTATGTGGAGATGTGCTCTGAAAGAAACCAAAGCTGCAACAAACCAGCATTTCCAGAATATAAAAAATACCTGGAGAAATAAACCCAAACCTCTGAGAATGAAAGGAGACAAATAAGGAATCTTTGTCTTCCCTTCATTTTGTTCAACGATGAAGAAAAAAGGCAGCATTAGCGACTCGTTTGAAGGTGGCAGAAGAGGAATTGGTGTGCATGTCCTGGACCTTAAAAACCTCATAGTATCATATTTTCAATTGTTTTTCACACCAGTGCATGCTGGCACATCCTGAGGAGCACCCATGCGGTGATGGCAAAGCCTGAGCTTTGGTACACAAATTAATTCCCTTCCCAGGAGCTGATGCAGATGAAATTCAGGCTGCAAGGAGGGCAAGGCAGATAATAAAATTTCAAAATTTCAGATAAAGTTTCAGCAAACACCATAGTCACAAAAGCAAGTGGTGGTGATGGTTCACTGGTGGTCTACAGAGACAGCCACTTGCTCTGAAAAAGATGTTTCAAAAGACAGTTTATGTTGCAAGTGGTGATATACAGCCTTAAATACAGCTTCTTTTATGTGTATGTGCTTTTGCACATTCAGATTCTGCGTGTCATATTTTGCTCCGCATATAGTTAGAATTGCACAAATCACACCCACGTACCTTCCAAAGAGAAATGAAAGCTTGTGGATATAACAATACAGGTAATTTTCTTCTTAAATACCAGCTTGTTCTGAAATAACACTTGGCTCACAAAGAAGTTTCAGCATGGAGAGTATTTTTCAGTGCTAACTATTGTTGATAATTATTCCATTCATCGCTAATTATTGGCTGTATTATTATTAGAGATTGCTTGTAATTATTATATTAGATAGAATCAGTGAGAAAGCAATGTACATCAAAAAGTTTACCATCCTGAACAAGTGACTTGTTTGGCTTCAAGTGGTTACTTGTTTTTACTTCTGTTGAGGTTTTTGAATTAGTAACTGTAGTAGATGATTGGAGCAAAAATGAAGAATTATTTTTGGCTTGGGAGAAAAAAAAAAAAGAAAACAAAATACCAAACAACTCCAGACGACCCTCAGGAAGGAGCAGAAAACAGTTGTGTAGCCACAATGTGAAAGAATTCATAATTATAAATGACAAATTCAGAATAGAACTAGTCAAAAGATAATTTGGAAGGATAGTTTTGTTTTTTAATCACCCAAATTTGCAAAATCTTTGACATGTAATTTTTTTGGGGGGCATGTATAATTAAAAATTTAAAATATAATTAAAGTTCAAAAAATTGCAGGGGGAAAGAGATCACTTTTACAGAAGTTCCACCCACATGCTTTTCTCAGCAGGGCACTACAACGTCTTAACAAGTAAAGTGCAAGATGGAAACATGACATCATTAGGACAGTCTAATTAGCCTGTAATTTGTCCCAGAAAGGTATCTGGTTACCAACTAATTGATGTAAACTGATTAACCCTTTCTCTAACATCCCATTCGCCACTTTTTTTCCCCTTCCATAGAATCTGGTAAGGGTCAGGGCTCTGTTGTGCTACACACTGTGCAAACACAAATCAAAAAGACAATCCACACCCCGAAGAGCTTACAACTTACGTGTTGGAGGGGAGGTGATACCTGCACACAAAAAGGATTTAGAATGAATAGCTTAATACCAGTTAGCATGTTTGGCTGTGGTCTTATCCTAGCAGCAGCTAGGACAGTTCTCAGGGCTTTTGCAGCCCTCAAAAAAGAAAGAAAAAAAAATTTAAGAAGGATTTGAAGACATATAATGAGGTGTCTCTATAGATGTTTTCTCCCAAGAGTGAAGGGCAGGATGTGTGACAGTGGAAAGGTGCTTGTTTGAAAAAATATAACAAGTGTGTGCTGGAAGCTGGCATTATTGGCTCCTTGGAGATGAGGTTCAGCTTCCTGACAAAGAAAAAGAGATGATTGGTACATAGGTATTATCTCTGAAGGGCCTTGAATGTGAGGACAAGTAGCTTATGTTTGATGCAGGTTGGAGGGGGAGGGCAGCAGAGGGATGGGGAGAGAGGGGTGACATAGTCAAAGCAGTGGGCTAAGGAAAAGCCCATTTATGGGAATATTCTGAAAGGATATGAGCAGGGCAAGGTTGTGCTTGTCAAAGCTGTGGAGAAAGACGTTTTGTTAATCACAATTCCACGATGACAAGGCTTTGGCCAGCATAGGCAAGGCTGTGTTTTTGAGAAGTACCTTGAGCAAGGTCGTCTTCAAAAGTGAAGGCTGGGGCTGAGGGTAGGCAGGTAGGGGTGATGTCCATGGTGAGTAAACAAGGGATGGTGTTGGGGGAGCCAAGGAGGACACTCACTGCCCTGTTTGTTACACTGAAGCTTGAGCTGGTTTCTCAATTTCTGTGTGGAGGTGCTGGGAAGGGATGGACAGGAGGCACGTCTGGGATAAACAGAGATCTGTGAGGCATCAGTATGAAATCTTTGCATCTCCTAGCTGAACTGGCCCAGAGATGGGAGCAGGAAGAGAAAAATGGGTCCAAGTGAGAAGGCAAAACCTTCACAGGAAGTTGAGCAGTGTAAGGATAAGGCTAGAGGAGAACACAGAAGGTGGGTGTCAGGACAGTCAAAGAATAGGAAACTAATGAAGAACATAATGGAAAACTCTGTCAAAAGGACTTTGCCAAAAGGAGAAGGGTATGGCTGGGGCTTTGACTCAGAAGAGCTGACTGGAGACTGGTGGAAACTGTGTCAGTTGAGTGTAAGGGGCAGAAATTAGATTAGGAACAGTTTAGGACAAAATGGAAGGAGAACTGACAGCAGCTATAAACAGCTTGTACAATGAAAATGAGAAGAAGCAGTGATTGGAGAGACAGGAGTGGGCTAGAGTGTGTATGTTTTCCTTTTCAGACGAGAGACGCTACAGCATGCCCATATTGTGGTGGGAAAGAATCAGGAGAAGAAGAGCAGTAGAAAGTCTGACAACTGTGCTGGAGTTGGAGTGCAATCTGATAGGGGAAACTCAGTGCAGCTTCAATATATCTGGCCCCTGCATTAAAATAGCTGCAGGCAGCACATGCTTGTCTGTGTGGCTTAGAATGTGCTTTGTGTAGTACAAAGAAATAAGGCTAAGATTCATCGTGTCCCTTGTTGTGCTCCCCTGGCTGTTCTAAACAAGCAGGGTCTACTTGTGCCATCACAGTAGCAGAGGACTAAATCCTCTCCCCATCACCCTAATTAACAGGGAATCAGTTGGATATTCCAGTGCAGCTGGTAGGTGCTGTACAGGTACCAGTTTTGCATTTCTGTCTAAAATTACTTTAAAAAAATTTGCATTTTGAGGTGTTTTTTTCTTTCTATAAATGAACTTCTATCTTCCCTAGAGAAAGCTCTCTGCTGTGCCAAAATAATGTGTCATATTTTTACAGGTAATTAAAAATTTTCATTCAGAAATGTCAGGGCAGTGGTGAAACATTTTCTCCCTCATTTTCTTGCTTTTCATCACACTTTATCTGAGTTTTAAAAGTTTACTTTGAGTCCCTTTTTTTATTATTTTTCTAAAATGAAACATTAACTGAAACACTGAAGAGTAACTGAAATGGTGCTTTGATTAGTTCTTTTTTCCCTCGTTATGTACTTATTTTTAATTTTTCCATCTATCTCTCCAGGTTACCTGTACACATTTTGGATTTTCAAAGTTTGAATAGTGATGCAAAAAAACACCAGCCAAAGGCTGGAGATCCATCTCCCCGAGCCAGAGGTTACATGCATAAATTCATGTCCATCATGCTCTGAATAAATTCTTTTGTTTATGCAACAGTCTGCGCAAGCACAACACACTTGCAGCTGAGCACCAGTTGGTTTACAGCTTTCTGTGCCATTCTCACTTCTGGGTGGGGGGTTGAGTGCATTGAACCCCACAGCTGGTAAAACCAGTCCAGTGTGAGCCCATTTGCATCTGAAAAGCCCTGGCTCCAAAGGTGCTGTGACTTGCCTTGCACTTGCCTGTGGAGGTTGCTAAGCGCAGGCCCTGGTGTGCACAGTGGGGTGGTTTATTTTGGTGGCTTGGATGTTGTGAGTGAAAAAATGTACAGAGGAGCTCGGCATGTCCTGAAACTAAAGGGAAAGTTGCCACTGATGTCTCTGAGTGGTGGCTCCATTCCTAAAGTCCAGAGGGTTTGTCCATGTGCGTTTTCAACGTGTATTCACGCACGCCCACGTTGAAAATGCACGGGGACAAACCCTCTGGAGTTTAGAGTTGGTAGTGTGATGGTTGTTTTCTGTGTTGGTAGAATTTCCTGGGTCTTCTTGCAAGCAAAAATGACATTTTTCTCAAAGAGGCGCAATCTCCCCTCTCTTTGTGCGGCTTCATGAGGACTGGCCCAATGAATGGGTTACTGTTCCTTCTGACTCCCAGAAATACCAGTGAGAGGAGAATCATGGCTTAAGGGAGAATATAGCTGTACCCTAATTTGGTAGAATAAGTGCTGTTTTGGTAAAATTTTTCTGATCCATAACTGCTTTTCTCCACTTTCAGTAAACGGCAGCTCGACTTTCACGATTCCTTAAACAAGCAAAGTTTTGGGAGGATGGAAATGAACCCTTGGGGTTGGAATGATGCAGGAGCAACAGAGGAAGAACCTTTTAGCAGAATTTAGAGAGGTCTGCAGAGGGACAGGCAAAACCCAGTTTCTTACTAGAGTCTGAGAGGCATTTCTAGTTTCCCCTGCAATCTCACCCTCCTCTCAAAACAGAAAAGGCCATAACTGAGCACATTTCACGCGCAAATACTTCATCAAGTCGGCACCATCCAAGCTATTTCACATCTCCTCCCCTTGCTCCAAACTGATATATGTGGCTCACTACATTTAAAGTGAAAACTCCTCAGATAATTCTAATCATATTGTCAGTCAGATAGTCATCTTCTGAAAGGGGATCCTTCACCTTTAAGAATGCATGTACAATAGCGATATGTAAGCAGCTCAAAGACTCAATACCCCTTTTTTCTGCAAAGCAAGGCTGGGTTAGGAAAAAATCAATATGTTAGAAGTAAAGGTCATACAAGGAAAAGTGACATGAAACAGTCTTCATGAAGGATATTGTTCCCTTAGTTCTGTTTGAAGTTTTCTTTACCCTTGTGCTAGCCTTAGAACAAATATGTTTTGTCCTAGAATAGAAACATATTTTTACCTGTAAAAAAAAATAATCTGTATTTTAAATATTTGTCTATCAGGGCATGTTCGCATTTTAGCTTGTTTTGTTTTTGTCCTGTGGGTGAAGTAATCCTTGGAGAAAAAAAATATTGTGTGTCTGCCATCCCAGTGCATTTGTTGGTCAGGGTTCCTTTAGAAATGGAAGTATATAATGCACACAAATGTATTTGCCTATCTTTTTAGCAGTTCTCAATTTACTTTTCAAGTGGGCCAGATGCAATACTATAGCTCTTACAAGGGTCAGGAACATCTCCTTATTTCCCCACACTCTGTACTTATTGCTTGGGTATAGTTTTAAAGTAGTCCATGAACCCTTTTCATTCTTGCAACACATTTACCCACAATTAACAATCAAACCATCCTTCCTTCATTCAGGCTCCCATTCTCTCCCTGCCTCATTTTCCCTGCCTCTCTCTTGATCTGCCATTGTGCCGAAAGCTGTTTGTGCCATCGCAATCTGCCCTCCTTACCAGCCACACAAGGATGGGGAGGGGGAGAGAAAAAGCACACAGCATTCAGGCACTGAATAGCAAATTGCTCTTGAGTGTCCTTGCTTTCCCCAGCGCTCCCCCTTCCTTCAGAAGGACAAGGGGGCCCCTGAAAGCAACTATACATTTTGCTTAGTGCACTTGAAAACAAGCGTTTCACACCTGAAGCCTTTCACGGCAGCCCAGAAGCACCCCTTCAAACCACTTAATTGCCAATTGCTTCTGAGCTCGTTGTGAAAGTCCATTATGTCAGACAGCTCTATGGTGAGTGACAAAGTATGGGGAATGAAAGAGTCCTCCTTGCGGGGCCAGCGCAGTCCTAAAACCCCCAGTTCATTGGTTTGCTTGCTGTTAACAGTTACTGGCCATGGTCAAAGGTATGCCAAAACCTCTATCTTCTATTATTATTAATTTGTTACATGGAAGGTGCTGTTTGCCTTGTGTTCTCTCTCACATGTGTCTATATAAAAACATATGAGCAAATTTCAGATGTGCCTGGGGAAGGTATCCTCACACAAACTTCACCTGTGCTTGTGGGTTTCAGATTGTATCGTTGCCACTATTGTTCTGCTTTTTTTTTTTTTTTTTTTTTTTTTTTTTTTTTTTTTTTTTTTCCATTAGCTGAACTAATAAAAAAAGAAAAGGAAAAAGAAATGTGATGATATTCAAGGTTGAAGCTGGTTTCTTGTTCTTGGGTATTAAGAAAAAAGGATGCAGGTACTCACTTAAAGGAAGAAGGGAGATCAACTTGAGGAGATGAAAAATAGGATAATTTAAAAAAAAAAGTAAAAAAGGAAAGTCTTAGCTTTAAAACTGATTTCCTTGTGACTATGATTTTGGCGAGGGTTGGTTAGTGTTTGAACTGAGGCAAAAGTGTATGGATATAACTTTACAGAGCAAGGCAGGTGTTGCAAATATTCCCCATTTTTACTTGAGTGTTTATAATTCATTGGGTTTATGATCCAGTTTGGTCTTGTGGACTCAACAGAAAACCTCCTGCTGATTCTCAAAAGTTCTTGATTTTGGACTCTTGCTGCTCACTTTTGTATTCCTACCAGAGATATTCCAGTTTAATAATTTACTGAATTGTGAATGAAATTCAGGCTTGTGAGTATTTGCAAAAGTATCAGAGCTGGTTTATTCAAAAGATTGTGTGCGTAGTATGAACCTGACTCTAAAATCATCTTTCTGACCTGTGATGGAATAGGAATAACATCACATGACATGGTGTCAAGTCATGAATAACCAACACACCTCACTCTCAGACTGTTAAATACAGCCAGCTGATTGCTGAGGAGATGCAGATCTGAAGAAATCATTTTAATATTTTTTGAATAACAAGTTCAAGAAAAGTGCTCTTTGCATATAGACAATTCATGGGTCAAAAAAGGGGTGGCATTAATTGCTTAAACTCTTCATTATGATCTAATCATCCAGCTCTAATTAACACCTTTTAGTGGATTTTAAAGAAAAACAACATTACATAAACAGATGCAATGTAAACTTGACCAAACACAGCACTCTTAAAGACAAGTAAATTCTTAGAAATGAATTTTAGAGTAGTATTAAAACATGTGTATAAATACCTACTCTGTTTACGATTACATTAAGTAAAAGCAGTAAAGCAGAATGATCTTGAGATTGTGAAGCCATAAACTGTACCTGAGGGCCTTTTAGAATTCAAACTTGTACTCCCTGATGCCCCAAACAGGCTTTTAAAAAGTCTGGTCACTCTTGCCTTTTGATAGGCTTTACAGAAATTATTTTAAAGTATGGTAATCTGTCAGGTGCTTCAGATAGTTTAATAAATGTATCACCAGATGTTTAAAGATAGGCTGATTTTTATTCATTATTAACAGACTCCCCTCCCCATCTGTGTATTGCACTAGAAAGGCCATAAATAAACTAAATAATTTAGTGAACTTCATTAATAATAATGTTTCACTAAACTAAGGCCATCAGGTATCCCAAATGGAGCTAGAGCTATTGATATATCCACAGAGTCTGCTGAGGTACACCTGCTGAAATTCAGGCTACACTTTTATGGCTGTGTGTGTCCTGCTTTGTCAGTTAGAGCTACACTGGTGTTAAAGAAAACCCAAAAATGTCTGTTGAAGCTAACTGGCCATTTAGGAATTTATTTTACTTTTCTAACAAGCTGTATATCTTTTAGGTTGATTTCTGTACAAATCTTAGAACCTCCTTTCATCTATAGGGTGCGACTCCAGGAATTTCTGCTGCTCACCATTTGGCACAAACATTTAAAGTCTCCCATGCAGTGGCATGACAGAAGCAAATGTGTTAAAAGTTGGTCTTAAACATTTGGTATTTGCAAGAAAAATACTGAGTTTCACAAAGAAATAATTTATAAACTTCTCCAGGGCCTCTCTTGGAAAAATCCCTTCTATTTTCAAGGTGTAAATCACAGGAGGACACAAAATGTGATTTCTGCAAGCAGAGATGACTTCTCAGACAGTATTATGCCTTTGCTGCAAGACCACACATTCATCCCTCCTTTTCATCATATTCTTTACAGCAATTAGACATTTTCCTATATATTTCACACTGCTGTGCAATTTCTTCTGACAGCTCATCAGCCTCTTTGACTCATGACCTGTAATGGTGTCCTTGTTTTTTGAGATGTTTGTTTATTTTTTTTCCCCTCACCAGAAGATGTGAGCACATATTATCATAGATGCATAAGGCCTATCAGTAATTTTTTTTTTTTCAGGAGATATCCAGTAATAGAGCAATACTGTTCCCTCTCCACCCACTTGTGATTTTTTTTTCTTACCAATTTCCCTCAACTCCCTGAAAATAGCAGGTGCTTCTCTTCATTCACCTCCGCTTCATCCAGCCCATCTGTCTGATTCTTCTGTGAGAGAGATTAATGGGACATAACTCACTTCATCTCATGGTTTTTAACAGATCAGGGCGGAGGGGTAGGTGGAAATTCTATCCAATTTTAGATAGATGTTTCATGATGAAGACCTGATGATGATATTGCAGCAGTAAATTTGGGATCTTTCAGAGTCTTGGTCTGTTTCCAAAGTATTTCACAGGCTTGTGTTTTGAATGTCACCATAAGTAAGTTGCTCTCTACCCATCCATCTCCAAAGCCATCACTACTGTACCAATTGGATGCCTTAAGTGTAGTTGTGATAATACTGCTTTAGCTTCATAAAGCTAAATACACATAAATACACATTGATCCCTCCCTTACCCTGCATTCCCAGGCAGGATCAATCTTGGCAGCAGTGTTTGGAGGGGTCACAGGATTTGTTTGCTAGAAACATATTTTCAAGTAGCCTTTTAAAAAACCCTTTCCCCCTTCTCATATACCTCTGTCTGTTTTCTCTCTCATAGTAAACCTTGCCATGCAAGTCGTCTGTTTTGTTGTTGCTGTTAAATTTTATGAGTTTGTGTTGAGTATTGCTCTGCTCAGATCATGCTCCTTCAGAAATAAATGGAAGTGCAGGGTAGGAAGATGCCTCTGTGTATTCATTGTAGCATACCCTGACACCTTTTAGTGCCCAGATCCACACCCAGCCTCTCCTAGAAGTCTATATTGGTATTTTAGTGCTGAGCAATGGGCTGTTATTTTCTATCCCACTCTAGTATAGGCACAGAAAAAGAAATAGCTTCGTGTCCTCAGGAACAAATTACTTTATTTCTACTTTGTGTGCAAGTTTGCAGCATGGACCTGTATAAGATCTAGGTCAAATGGTTCATTCTGGAGCTGGTACTTTGCCTTCTCTTGGGGCACCTGTGCAGCTGCTAAAGGTGGCAGCTTCACATGTAAATGTGAATTCTTGCAGAGCTTTGCTTTGCCTGGAAAGGTGAACATGGTTGCATGTGAACATAATGCCTCTGAAAGGGTAGAGAGAGTGCAGGCACCCACTTTTGAAGCTGTAATGACCAAAAGTGCATCTTGAAGACATGGCTGGTTTTCCACCCCAGTGACAACCTAGCCCTAAAAATCTCCTCTGTGAGAGTTTGCAGCCACAAAGTGTAATATTCTATTCTGCACTTCCACCAGTTTGGCTTCCTAACAAGAAAGTGGTCTCTATATATGCTCTACAACCTTTTGAAATCCTCTTTGCTCTTTTGAGTATTGCCCAGAGTGTAAATGAATGCAAAGTTTGGCTTTAATACTTCAAATCTGTTCACATCCACGAGGCTTGTCATCTTTGTGCCACGTTGTACAAGAAAGCTGCCCTACAAGAGCCTTACACAGCCTCACCAAAGAGAATCCCCAGGGCAGTTCAATATCTGCACAGAGGCAGATGGATTGGTTGTGTGATGCCAAACCAGGGTCTCCAAGAATTTTTCATTTATCATAGCAAGCACTCCTGAGATGAAGGGAATAAGCAGCTACCTGAAGGCTTCCTCTCCTCTGAGACTGTTCTGCATCATTCCTCTAAGGCTGAGAGATTTCTGTCTCTCTCCCTGGTTCCAAACACGCATCTGTTGTTCCCTCTGAGATCTTCCAGAGGTGTTCTTAGTCCTGGAGTTTTCTGTCCACAGATATGTTTTCCTTCAGGCTGCCAATCATGGCATAGCAGTACACTGATTTTGTAAATTTTTTTTCAGTATGATGCTGTGTGATGATAAAGGTTTGAGACTTTTGCTCTGCGTGGGGAGACAAAAACTTCAGTGTAAGACTTTGTCATTTATTAAAATATTCAACCCCTTTGGATCCTCTGCTTTTAAAAAGTAAACAATGGGGAATGAAGCACTCTTGCAAAGAAGTAGGTGTCAGGAAAACAGGATTCACTTCACTAAGAAGCAACTGGTGATGACAGTGTGCTATATCTGTCTTTGCAACTCTTAAATTCTCCTTTAGCTGGCTCTTGAAGCAAAGCACATGCTGCTTACAATGTGCACAGTGCACTGTGTACTTTGATTTTCTCTTATTTCTCTATTAAGAAAGAAAACAGGCACTGAATCTTGCCAATAAACACAGAATTTTGGAATTCCAGCAGCTCCCTCTTGTTACTTCTCTGTGCAGTGGAGGGTGGTGCTTGCTGGTGCTGTCCAGGTGGCAGATATGGAAGTTCCCTAAAGGTCAAACACAACAAGCTCCAGCAGAAAAATTCTGAATGTGGGAGACCCAAAACATGCCAGAAATTGTCTCATGTTCAAAGGTCTCAGTACCA
This sequence comes from Ammospiza nelsoni, assembly GCF_027579445.1. Classification (NCBI taxonomy): domain Eukaryota; kingdom Metazoa; phylum Chordata; class Aves; order Passeriformes; family Passerellidae; genus Ammospiza; species Ammospiza nelsoni. The sequence goes on along the minus strand of NC_080646.1, from coordinate 4,483,416 downwards.
ATAACAGAAAATACTAATTCACTAAAATATTGAATAATACTTCTGATACTCTGACAAGGACACAAAGTTTTCTTTCTTTGATAAACCTTCAGATATGGGCCAGGGTTAAAAAATCGACATTTTAAATCAGCGTATTGTGATATTAGGGGACAGCAGCTCATGCTGTGATGTTGTTGGGATCTAGACCAATTCCTTACGGCATAGAATGAAGTTAAGGTGCCAGGAAAAATCAGTTTTCAGGTTAAAAATGTGTGGTTTGGGGTGATGGTGTTGTCAGCAGAGCTACCAAGCATTACAGATAAATATACCTGAGTCATATTAAATCAATTTATTTATAGATACAAAAAGAAAATAATTATAGCCTACTTCTGCATCCATGGATTAAATTGATTTTTAAGCATTCTCCAGGGAAAATGGTAAATTCTTGCTTAAAGAGTTTGGTTTGTAATAGTTAAAAATTTTAACTTTTAACGATAAAGGAAAAAGAAAGATTTAGCATATTGAAGTTGTACTGGTAGATTTACTGCAGTTGGTACCAGGCGATTCTGTGGCCATAACTTGTGTTGCAAGTACAATTTTGAAACTTCTCAGTGTTAATTTCTCTCGATATAGTATATTATAAAAAATAATCCTCCAGTTTTTGTGTGGGCAGAGGTCTTGAAAATCTCCGATGGAAATTTTTGCTCTAGAATAGTGTTAGCATCAGGTGGCTCTTAATTATGAGCACAGGATTTAAAATCTCTGATTTAACAAAACACCTCCTCCAGAGATTCAATAATGCTCCAAAATAAATGCAGCAAGTTCTGTATTTGTTCCATTAGGAGACAAGCACTGAGTTTAAGGTAAAAGTGAACAAATACAGAATGTATATTCAAGTTCTGTGGAAAGGAGGAGTGCCAATGAAAACTTATAGTTTGAAAGAAAGCCTTGGGAAGTCGTTTTAGCTGCCTTTAAAACTCAGTGTCTGGGATTTTGTGCTCTTTCACAGTCGGGTAAAATCCAGATGAATGTAAATGAGATATTTGGTTATTCTTTACCTCAGGGTAGGTGATCAGCCTGTGCTCCAAGTCTTGGTCATCTAACACTGAATATTCCCATGAAAGTTTGCTGAAAACTTCCTGGGAGGCTTTTGCAGTACAAGTTTGCAAGATGCAGGGACTAAATATTAAGAAAAAGGGATGCTTGTGGGGAGAGGGGTTTTTATAGGGCTGTGTTGCTTCTCACACTTGTGATCTACAGCAGAGAGATTTCGTTGATACAGAAATCCTGAAATTTGGATTGAAATATTTGTTCATTTGCTGTAACCCCCCCAGTTTCACTTTGAAAGCTCAGAGTTTAACATAGCAAAATTTATAACAATGCACATAAAAAAACCAAACCCTCTCTTCCTGAGGAAGTATCCTGGATAACAGACTTCAGCTTAAACTGGATCTGAGATTTTTTTTCTCTGTTTTTACGTTGAAGCTATTGATTCTCACAGAAGCTTGGTCATTTGTGCCACTCAACAATATGACTTTGGTTTCCTAGGCAGCAAACTACAGGTCTGTAATTTAAACTCAGATTGTTGTCTCACATGTGTACGTTAGGAAATATGGGTCTGTTGCCTATGGAAGGAACAGTGAAACTCATCAGATGTTTTAAATCACTGCACAATTAGCAATTAAAATGTTTGGAAGAGCTACGAGGAGCAGAGGAGTCAGAGCTAGAATTGTGCAAAACTATTTAAAGCAGGAAAAGGATGTCAGGAAAGGAGTAGGGGATGTTTTCCTGGGAATATCTGTTTTGAGCATGAAATTCCTGGTCAAGTGCACACATAAATTATCTTTTTCTTCATTCTCCACCCACTTTTTTTTTTTTTGTTCTTTTTTTTTTCTTTCTTTTTTTTATTTTTGATCTGAGCTCAACTGCTGCAATCTGCGTTGCTCAGCATTCCTGACCTACGCAGCAGCTCAGGAGTGGTGGCATAAGTCCTTAATGTTCGGCAGGGGAAAATTTAATCAGCAAAAATAATTGTCTTGCTTCCTCTCTCCTTCAGTGGAGAGGAAAAAAGGGGGACTCTGCATGCATGACAGAACATGGGTGGACCACCAGAAAAGCGTGGTGAGGTTGGAAGGTGTTAGGGCTCTTTTTTAGAACAATCTGATCAGAAGGCAAATGTCTAAAGGGAAAAGGAATCCGAAAAGAGTGTTGAAGTGCCAGAATGCACCAGCTAATAACTTTAAATAGTTCATTGAGTCTTCCGGAATTTTTTTTGTTCTTCTTCGGGAATAATCTGCTTACATCGTTAAGACCTCAGCTAAGCTCAGTAACACAAATTACCAGATGTTGTATCCCCTAGTTTTTTCCATCAAAAGACCAACCACCAAGCTTGTTGAAAGAGAGAGGTCATTGTCCTTCCCTGGCAATAAAACTATTTTTGCAACTCCTAAGAAATGAAATGAGAATACCTTTCAGCTGTAGAGGGGATCCTATCTCATGCTTCTTCCAAGTTTCCCTGTTTTGCTTTGTTATTTTCTAATAATGCACTCATGTGTAAGCTAATAATGTGAACAGAGGGAAAATGAAGAGTTTAAAAAAAAAAAAAAAAGACAGAATGAATTAGGGCAATTGAGGTCGCTCTCTTTCATTTTTGCTGGAAGGATTTTAGCCCTAGTTTTTACCTTATCGCTTATTACACAATTTATGATAAAATGAGATGTGATTCCATTCTTATTGTTGTGCTATAGCCTATTGAACATGCATATATAGAATTCATTTCAAATTTAAACACTATCTTAATTATAAATTGAATAAAATGGACAACCTATCAGATTCCCTAAATTGCATTCTAACAAATAATTTCATTTTCCATTACTCTTCCACCAATGATATACTGGGCATAACAATGTTGAGTATACACCCTGTTCTTCTACTTTAATTGTGCCAGAGATTTTGCTGTGTGACAACTGTTTCTCTGTGGGCATGTCTGTTGCTTGCCATTTGTTCCATAAACTGGGTTTTTTAGATATTTCAGTGAGGTTATAGAGAACCTTAGAAAATACTTGTACAAATTTTATTTTGCTTCATCTTTTAAAGTTCCTGTTCTACCCCAGGCACAATTCATAGCTTTAGTTTGACATGCACAGCTTGGTTTGAACTGGGTTATTCAGTTTGAAATTATATTTACAACCCAGATTCCATAAGGATTTTTAAAGTATGAGGTCACAATGTGGTCCATATCTCATCTGGAATTTTGAAAGATAGCAGCAAAACAGATCTAACAAAATAACTGATGTCTGTTCATCCCTCTGCGTTTTCTAACATTATTTGGAATTTAGGTATTTTCTATAGTAAATCAGCCTGGTAATATTAAAAATACCTTATAATAAAAAAGGCATTAAAAGGTTTACTGATGCTTTCTACTAACTTTTGGGAAGTATTTAAGAATCAGGATGTGGAAAAATTATAGCAAGGTGTAAAACCACCCAAAATTATACCATCAGGGAAAAGAACAGGAATGTGTGTTAGCAGCTTTATAAGACCCATGACTTTTTAATTCTATGCGTTAAACCTCTGTTCAGATTTTAACTCAAGTTTGCCAAGAACTTCCATTACAATATCTCAAAAATTGCAGAAATAAAATGTATAAAAAATTTATCTATTTTTCATCATGTTTTTTTATACTTCCTAAATAAACTTCTGTATAATTTAAGATTTCAAATGTATTTGAGCCAAATGTAGACTTTTTTATACCTGGCAAAAGATTGATAGTATTTAAAAATAGCCAAACATCTGCTTTTTTTAACATGCTGTTCATATTTAGATTTTAGTTATGTTTTGGCTTCAAAAAGCAAATGGGCCACTGAACCCTGATTTCTCAAGGGATTTCTGAAAAGTTGTTGTACTTTCCATATTAATATTTTTATAGAATAATAATTATTATTTAAACGCTAAATTCAAAGTGGCTAGCAAAACTTATTTGTTACAATTTTTTTTTGCATCTAAAGAAAGTTTCTTCCATCAGAAGAAACAAAATTGGCCAATAAATATAACTAATTTGGAAGTTATTAATTCAGCATTTTTCTGATGTTATAAAGAAGATTTAAAGAGAATGGGAATTTGAATAAACTTTCTTTTAAAACTTTTTTTTTTTTTTAAATTTGAATTCCTTCAGCTTTTTCATGTCGTGAATTACATTTCCATGCGGTGGCTAAGCTGGCAAGAATAAATAAACAAAATACTTGTTGCATCTCAAGGAATATGCAAAGTTTGCAAATAGGGCATAAAATCTTTCAGTGCCTGAGGAATTCTAGGAACAAGTTGAAGTATCCCAGCAATGTGGCAGCCGCTGAGCTGCACACACCATGCTGCTCCCTTTAATATTTTTGTACTTTACGAGTTTTCCTCCACGACAAAACCCGCAATATTTTTAGCCTTTTTTCCCCCCGAGTTGAAATGATTTGCTATCACCGTAACTCGATCTGTTATCTCCCAAATAGTTTCAACCGTGTTAATGTGTGCGTGTACTTTTTTTTTATTTTCCCCTCCTCCCCCCACTCCTTATCAGGCTCTCGGCAGCATTTGTGATTCATAGCAGTCATCAAAGTGATAATAAACTCATTCACAATACTAACAAACATGGGGCTCCCAGTTATTTACGAGGCAAATTCACAGCGATGCCGGGCAGTGGAACAGGGGAGAATCAAGATGGTGTTGATTGATAAATTGACAGGTTAATTTACAAGTGGATAATAGGAGTTAGACCCAGAGGGAGCGCCAGCAGCCCCGGCTCTAGCTTGGTTGCAGTGCCATCTGTCTTGTGCCTGGGAATCTGCAGGAGCGGTTCCAGAGTTTCGGGAATTCGGGACAAAATCCCCTTTTTGCGGCAGTTTGAGTTTTCTGAGCGCTGCGGCCACCTCCCCGCCGGGCAGGTGACCTGCACCGACAGAAATGCCACCACTCGCTCGTTACCTCACATACTTGATTTTCCTGAGGTCCTGGAGTACTTTAGCTTGGCTTTTAATCGAGAAGATATATAAATATTTTTGTAGGTTGTAATAGAAGCTGCAGTTCTGTGCCGCTTGCATTGCGTAAAAAGTGATTGTGTTGTTTTCCATTTCACAGTCACATTAAATACTTCTTTTCTTTTAAACCAGCAAATGAAATAAAATAATTTTAAACCTATCTTATTATTAATTTACTTTTCTTTCTCAAAATACATGCATCTTAGTGTTCCATCTGGCTGGCAGGAACTTAACTTTGTAGCCAGATATTTCTTCTATTTAGTTGGGAGGGTTTAGTAAGTTCTGTGAGTCACCTAATTTTTGTAATCCCTGGGAGCCATTTTTATGGCAATCAATCACTGTTTTTATGTCATTAAGCATTTAACTAAACTGGTTGTTGGCTTCCACAAAATGACCTGGAATTTCATGGAATTCAAGATCAAGGAGCAGTTGCCACCATATGTCTTTGAAGTTAACATGTTCCAGTCTTGCATTTTAGCATTATGAAAGTTTGATTGGGAAAATAAAAGGGGTGGTCAGAAATGCAGTTTTCTTTTTGCAGTAAGTGTGAAACGGTGAGGAAAGCATTTTGTTTTAAATAGCTGGGATGTTCCTGCTGTGGTTGCTGTTGTTCATCAGCTGCCCTGTGCCTCCAGCTCAGAGCTGGATCCCAAAACTTGGGGAACGACAGTGCTCCTGTCACTAGCCCACATAAGCCAGCCTGTGTTACACTCATTGCATGCCAGATTCTGGGAATTTGGGTTCTGCAATTCCTAGTGAAATCCTGGGATTTCAGTTTGCAGCTCAAGATCCGAGTGGGTACAGAGCACAGCACCTGTGTGGCTGCTGATTTTGTTTTCTCTTAAACTGTTGTTAAATTCAGGGGTACCTAGCACACCTCTGGGATGTGGGATTCTCTTCCCAGTTGTTCCTGGAGCCCCAGTGGAGAGGAGTGGATGCTCTGGTGGGCTTGCCCTGAATGTTAATTGTGTCTAGTGCTCAGGCATGATTCGTAATGCTCTAAATGAAGTTGTGAAGGCATTCAGGGCAAATCCTTTCCTCCACGCCTTGCCCAAAAGGATGCTTGGCGTGGGGGAGCTCTGTGGGGAGCAGGGGAAGGAATAAATCCCCCCTGCAGGGCTTGGCTGTGCTCTCCAAGCTCCAGGCACCCACCTCTGTGGGTCTGTCTGTCTGTCACGGGTGGGTCTGCACAGTGACAGAGCCCACTGCTCGCCCCATCCTGCTGCCAGCTGCAACCATCAGAGCAAACCTGTCCTGATAAAAACTGCAGTGAGATGGTGTCGCTTCCTGGTGCTCTGCTGATCAGCAAAGTGCTCTCCCAGTTGTGTGAAGGCAGCTGAGCCTTTCAGGGGCTGCACCTGTGGGAAAACCAAAACACTTTAACAAAAACAGAAAAAAACCCCATCCAGACTGCAGGGATGAAACTCAGTGTTTCACCCATGCACAAAAGCCAGCCAACTAAAGTTGTAAAATGATAACAAAAACACAGGGAAGCTGGGCTCTTATGGAAAGAAACTTTAAAATGGAACAATTTTCTAGCCTTGACTGAGGAGTTAGGAAGATACTACTGGTATTTATAATGAAGCATACAGCTGAATTTAGCCGTCTGCCTATCTCATCCTGGCCACCATCACCGATTTTCTTAACTAATTTGGGGTAATTTTTCTGTGCAGTGGTTGTCTGATAGAGGAAATTTGCTTTATTGCACAGAGTAATTTAGTTACGGGAACAAAAAACAGTACCTGCCTGGGAAGACAAATACTCATTTACTTTATTCAGATTTTTTTGTATTGTTTAATAAAAGAGAAGCAAAGTTTTAAAGCAGCAGGTGAGACGAGGGTGCAACATAACAGGACTTTGTGCAAGTTGGTGGAAATTATCTGATCCACTCCTCTTTGGAGTGGGCTTTGCTGATCTTGCAACATGAATTCAGTGCCCTCTTCACCTGTTTTTTACTGATTTGGAAGCATTTATTTTGTGGTAGCAGTCTGTTGTGGTATTGAACTGATTTAACTGGGTTTTTTCCCCATGTCTCTGCTTTCTTCTGAGCCATCTGGACAGTGACAGGTTTGCAGACTCATAGAGTACAATAGTAATTACTCTTAGAAATTAAACTTAAAACATTCTGATAAAAGTTTTTTTTTTTTTTATAAATATTGAGTCTGGAATTATTATTATAGGAATGTATTGGGATGGTGTTTGGCCCTAATTTGTATAATATAGTGTGAGAACTATGGATGTTTTAAAAATAGTGTGTGAGTCTGTCTGTGTGTATATATATACACTGATGTGTAAATGTTAACAATTTTCACATAAGTTCAGGTGGATTTTTAAAAAAATTTTCTTTTGTTTTAATGCTGCAACATAGGGCTGCAAATAGCACAAAAAAAAAAAGAAAGTGCAGATGCATTTAAATCCCTCTCTTTCCTGGACACACATGACCATAGCAAACGACAGGTGAGTTACAAGCCGAGAATATTTAGACTCATTGATTTTCATTATTACTTCTTTCTCATTCCATATGTCACATCAAAGCATGGTGGTATTCTGTTTGGAAAGGAGATCAATGCCAGGAGATCGGACTGATCCTTGCTATTCACAAGGAGTTTCCAAATTCAGAGGGTGACACAGGATAAAAGTGACCCTGGATTTGCTGTGACTGTTTTCTTAAGTTTAGCCAGACAGACTGCACAAAGAGAGGGGGGGAAAAAAAAAAGAAAAAAAGAGCATAGATTCTGGCTTTGTACAAAAACTATTCTCTTAATTGAAGCTTATTTAAAAACTTAGATATTCTTTTCAACTACACTGCTGGAAGATTGTCTTGACTTCTCTTTATTATTCTGAATCATTTCAAGTAAAAGTGCACATCTCTCCTCAGTAAACATATTTTATGAATCAATCCATGCAAATAATGCTTTCTTCAATTGTACACTTCCTAAAATAACATGTTGACATCAAATCATCCTGTTTTGAAGAGTTTGTAGTAATAAATAATAATCAATGCTGCAGACTGAAGGATGCATCAATTATATTTATTTTACCCACAGCAGAGACTCTCTCGGTTGTACATTTTTCTCCAATAATTTTGCACATTTTATTGTAAAGTGTACTTCAGTCTAATTGGCAATGTGGCTACTGACTGCTGATTGAGACAAAATTACACTTTGCCTGAAACAAAAAATTGAGTTCTATTATGTGAAATCTAAAATACTGCTGTAGTCTTGCAGAATCATTCTGGAATGTGGTTTAGCAGGGACAAAAGAGAATTGAAGAACAGGTAGTATAAAAAAATAGAACTTGATGCAAAAAAAAAAAAGAAAATGTTGCTTGAGATCGAATTCAGATCACAAGGAAAGTAAATTTGGGAGATTATCAACATGTATCAAAAAAGAAGCCTAGTTTTGAGATTTTGAAAGAAACCTAAATTAAATAGTTTTTTGAAGCAATCCACACTTTAGTGACCAGGGCATTTTTTTAATCTTTAGTATGAGTATGTGAGAATGAGTGAAAATTTTAGGCTATTTGGGATGTAATATTTATATTTTTATGTAATAATAAACAACAGACAGAACTACTGTTTCATGGAGTTGTGGGTTCTTGTCAGAGCTGAAGTATATATTGAATATGATTTTACAGAAAAGAAAGGCTGCAGCATTAATGGCTGCGTCCTCAATTATGAAGATTTCTGGGGACGTTTTGAGGGGAGAAAAGATCACAGATGTCACCAGAACTGAAAAAAAATAAAGAAATTCCCTTTCAGAGAGTATAAAATTCCCCTCCAGTCTCTGTCCTATTTTGAGCCTTTAAGAAGTAGTATTTGAGCCCATGGGGAGAGGCTGCTTGCTAACTCGTAATTTCACATTATTTGAAATGTGGCACCTGCTGGCCTCCTATGTGGGATCACTTAGGAGAAACAGCAACTATCTGTGAGGCTGGGTTGTCTAGCCAGTTATCTTGAGCTAAAAATCCCTTTTCACATTTGTCTTACATAGCACTGCATAGGCAGGGGGTTATTTCAGTATTGGCTGCCGATATGTAGATGCAATTTTGGTAAATCTGTTCTTTACTTTGGGGAAGTCAAAGCTCCTGGAGTACTTTATTCAACTAAAGCAAAGTGTTAGAGATAAGTACCAGATCATAACATTATCTGCTTAGCTCTGTGGAGCAGTGGGCTAAGGTAAGGAGGATGCAAAACAAGTTATCAAATCAGACGAAAGGACCTAATTAAAGCATGATTGCTGAGGTCTACGAAAAATACAATTAAGTTGTAAGCTAAAGAAAATGAGGTGGCAAAGTTAATGTATTTGCCATTTATCTCGTGAGATCTCAGTTCAAAGGCTCACTTTCAAATCCTACAGGATCAGCTCTTTCAGATCCTACAGCAGTCCAACAGATTTAAAATTAGATTGGACTCATGCAAAGATATCATGTGTGAATGTAACAAAGCCACTCTGAAAATAAAAATAGCACACTGGCTGTCAGTGCTGAGCATCCTCCCAGGATGCATCATTCCAAGTGGCCTCACATAGACGGAGTAAAATTGAAACAAGGAGATCAAGGAAATCCAGGTGAAAATCACCCTTCAAGTTATTCAAGTGAAATTCTGGCATCAGAGCCTAAACTTCATAACTTTGTGTAAAAGAATTCCAGTTTTTGTTGATGCATGCCCCCAGTTTAAGTAGCCAAAATCAGTGCTGTAGTGGATTTAATTATATTAGTTAGCTTTGCTGTAGCCCTGGTGTATTATCTTATTTCATTGGTATCTTCAAGATTAATTAATATTTTTTTTAATTTGAAAAAAAAAATTATTTATTGCTGAATTGCAGGTCAAGAAGGGAGGTTGTAATTACAAAGAGGAAAAGAGTGGGATCTAAATCTCTAAGTCAAAAATTCAGTCTGTCACCATTTCTTATGTGCCAAGATCTTCCTATCCATGGAGTTCCCAAGTGATAAAAATGAGGATGTGATTGAGCCATGTTATCTGGATGTTCTGAGCTGGGGACAGAAGCATCCTAATGTGTTTTTGTTTTTCAAGCAATTTTGAACACAACAATTGTCAGCCATCTCCTGGCACGTTTCTGTGGCCAGTCTGATGTTGGTTTGGGTTTGTGGCTGGGAAGGCAAACGGTGACACCCTTGTCACCCCCTGAACCATTGTGCCCAGCAGCTCACAGCCTGCTGCTGTGAGGCTCTCTGTGCCTATGGGATGGGGGAGATAGATATTTAATTAATATATATCACTTTTTCTGTGGTTTTTGCCCTGGTGAGAAACTGGGCAGAAGATAAGTCAAGGCAGAAAATATTTCTCTCAAGTAAAGATGACCCCCCTCCTCCTCTCAAAGATCGGCCCTATTCCAGTTCTTTTATTTTATTCTGCCTATTATTTTTTGACAGTCTGTGTATGGAGATATTTCTTGCCAAGATGAAAGTCACTCTCTCGTGCTTGCAGTGCTCTGTCAGTTCTTTTTAAGGAGTTAAGTGCACTGTGAGTTAGTAGGAACAATGAACCTCACTTGTTCTTGCAGCTGTCTGTAAAATCTTACTTAATATTGTTTTGTGGAAAAAAATTAGAAGTTTTTGGTTACTTTCCCCAAGTTGTTGGCACCGTGGCTAGGCACAATATTTAAGGCAATATATCATCAATATGTGAAAATGAAAAAATATTCCCCAGAAACGTTGAAACCTGAAGAAACCTGAGCTTTCTTACTGTAGTAGCAGAATTGCTTGTAGATTAAAAAAAATACATGTCTGTCAGAGCTCATGTGGGGCAGAGGTGAGAGAGCCACGGGCTGTGGTGTGGTGTCCTACTTTCCCACTCCTCCAGCTCATGTTTCAATGGAAAGTGAGATTTGCATTCTTCTGCCCAGCTCCAGTGGGGAATTCATTCCCTGCCCCTGCACAAGGTCCATTCTGAGGCACTCAAACCTAAAAGGGAAATATTCCTGGTGAGTGACCTTGCACTTTTGCTGCTGTTGCCTAGAGGAGAGTGAGATCAGTGAGCAATGCTGGATGACACACACCACTCTGCTGCTCCTCGCTGCCCCTGCACCCCAGTCGCTGCAGATTGTAGCACCACATGTCCATAATCAGAGATAAAAATAAATCCAGAACTGGGAGGTGAGTAGGCTCCTTCTGTTGCCTTCAGATAGCCCCACTTTGAGATGCTGAACAAGCAGGGGGAAAGTGCATCAGGCATCTGCAGAGGCTGCTGAAGTTGGGAGATTGGTATTTCAGCTAGGCTGTTGCCTTGGAATTCTAGTGGATATTTGTTATTCCTGCAATTTACCATGCTTGTTGTGCATGAAATAAATTAAAACACAAAGCACCATGTTATTACAGCTAGAGAGAAAAGCCATGTGTTGAGCTAGAAAAAACACTGGATTACTCAGGGAAGGGCAAGAAGCAAAAGCAGGGATAGGTTCTGATGTTTCCTTTGAGGAGAGCAAAGGGGAGATTTAGTGGCTGTTCCGTGTGGCACAAAATCATCCCTGATTGTTTGTAGAACAGAGGCATATGAGTGTCAAACGCATACTGTGGATCCACAAAGGTGTCTCCTGACCTGCCTGCCTGCTGGATGTGCATGTCATGACTGTAATTTTGTCATGGTAAAAATGTCAGGAGTCACGAAAACCTAGTGAAAATGAAAGAGGGGAAAGTCACGGGTAAGTTTTGAAGTAATCAAGTGACCCTTGCAGACCTGGATTGCTCTAATCTAATTTTCTTAAGGGGTGACTTATGCACTTTCTGTTTAGTACCTAACCCTTACCTCTCAGAGCCCTGGTGTGCACTGGGGCCTTTAGGAATCTCTGTGTGCTGGGTTGTGCTGTGTGAAATCCCTGGGTTAGTGTCAGGCTGTGTTGCTCCAGTTAAATATATAAAATTATATATTACATAATATATATTATAAGAAAGATATATATAAAATATATAATATATAATTTATTATATATATAATATATAATATATAATATATAATATATAATATATAATATATAATATATAATATATAATATATATAATAAATAGATATAATTGTGGTACTGTCACAATGTGCTGATTGTAGTCTGCAGCCATATACTCCATGGATTTACTCCTAAATTGTACCTGTTTTCTAGCTGGGGAAGTACAGGCTTGTGGGTTGTTGTCTGGTTCATTTTTTAAACAAATCTAGGAGTAATTTTTCACACTCCTCCTCAGCATTTGTTGAGGTTTTTGGTTTTTATTTATCATAAGGTTGTGAATCAGATCAAATGTGGCAAAAGGAAGCAGTGGGCTGTGACTCTCTGTGTAAAATTTCTGTATCTCCTTGTGAACAAAAAGCTGTCTGGTGTGATGCATCCTCGATCTTCAAACCCATCCCCAAAGCTATTAGCCAGGCTGAGTTCCTTCTTAACTTGTAATGTTTGCTATCTAAACAGGCCACTTTTGGGCTAGCATACATGAAAACCAGCCCTGCCTGAACCCAAGTGGCCGTTTTTCAGGTTCAGATCAGATCCCATCCATCTCCCCTGCCAAGGTGCCCCCAGCTCCTGGAGCCCTGCAGCTCCTCCATGCAGGGAGCTCAGGTGGTGAACAGCACAGCCCAGCTGCTGAGCCCCTCTGGCTCCCAGCTCCCCCATGAGCTGTGCCCTGCAGAGCAGGGGTTTTGCTGCTGCCAGGGGAGCCCAGGGACAGCTCTGCCAGCTCCCAGAGCGCTGCAGGCTCTGCTGTAACTAATAGGGAGGGCTGGGAGCCATGGGAGATTGGAATGGAGAGACACGGCCCGGGGCACGAGCCAGTGGTCTGTCACTACCGCTCCTCCTCATGCTGCTCCTGGAGAAACGGAGTGGATCCTGCATCCCCAGGGAACAGACACCCTGTGCTGGAGCTGTGGCTGCAGTGGGGGCACTGGCAAAAAGGCTGCTGATGGTAGAATGTGTGTTGAGGACAAGGAAAAGGGAGTGAAAGGACAGGTGAGAGTGACCTTGAGAACTGAGCTCGAGTGCAAGGGATGGGAAGGGACCAAGGGAAGGGACAGCAGGCAGGTTTTGCTGCACAGGACTGCCCAGAAACGTGCAGTGTGTGTGACAGTGTGCAGTGAAATCTCCTGTGTGTGACACAGAAAAGGACAGCAGAGCTCAAGTGTTCCCAGACCATCCTGTGATGCAAGGGGGTTCCTCCTTTCCTGTTTAGCTCCCCTGAAGAGGCTCAGCTTTGGAAGCATGACCCTGGATAGATTTCAACAAGAGTATTTGTGCACAGTTGGGCAGAACAGCCTTTGCTCAGTTTGAACCTGTGATAACCATCTATGTGAACATCATCAGTGCCAGAACAAGCTGGTTAGAATACTGAGAGTAACTCTATTTTGCTTTTTCTCCTTAGGTGTTTGTAAAACTGATCCCATCATCTGTTCGAAATGGGTACTGTAAAATGGTAACTTGTACTAAAATGGTTAACAAGCAGATAGATGAATATTTACAGTTCATACAGTGATTGAATATGAATATTCTTCTATCATCAAAGTGTTCTCTGGGACCTGTTTGCCAATTGACTGTACCTCTGTGTCCTCTGGATAAGAAAAATGACGGGGTTTGGGTACTGATATTTGTATTTTGAATGTGAGTGTTACATTTCTTCTTAATTTATCAAAATAGGAAAGAAAACTCTAAATAACCTTTCGCTATAGCAATAATTTTTTTTGCTGGTTAGATAATATAATTATAGTATAATTATTTACACACAGAGTTCACTTTGCTCATAATAGTTATGGACTAGTTTAAAACTACCACTCAGTGGAGTTAGTGCTGATTAACACTGATGTAACTGAATAGAATCACAACTTTGTAATAGATTTAGTTCAGCAAATTCATTTAGTTTTGAAAATCCTTTCAAAGATCTGCTCATGTGCAGTGATTCCCATCCATCCAATTTGAAATCTGTGTATCCCTTCCTCATGCCTGTCTCTCACTTCTGGTAGTTGTAAACTGTCCCTATGACCAGCTCTGACTCTGTAGGAGTCAAAAATGAGTCAGAAGTTCTGAGTTCTTGCTCTTTTCTCTTCTTGAGTAACTTTTTCCCCTGCAGAAAGTTGATTTCATTGTTGTGTAGGAACCTTCTGTTCAAACAGAAGGACAGCTCTGCATTTTTACACTTCTCCCTAATCGTTAGTCTGAGTTCCAGATGCAAGTGGTTTGTGTGCCAAGGAAAAGGGACTGATTCAGTCCTTGATATTTTGTGCTCCTCTTCTTGCACACCACTCTGTCCCTTGTGTTCCTGTGGTAATCCCTACAAACTGGAAAACCTCCCCAGCTGAGTCCAGGTAAATCCCTGTCCAAGGGATGTGGTGGAGGACTTGGATAATGCTGTAATAATTCCATATATGACAGTGCTGTGATAATTCCAGAGTGCTGGAATGAGCAGTGCCCAGGCAGGTTGGAAGCAATGCCAGCTTGGCCAGTGTGAACTGTACTGGGAAGTTAAAATGTGCTTACATATTCCACCTGCTGCTTGTCAAAGTGGAAAAGGTTCTGCCCATATCCTCTTACCAATATCACAGAAAAATAGTTACTATATATGACTGCATGGATAGATAGATCTTCCAATATTAATTGCACACTTTAGGTATTTGTTTGGTCAAAAATACAAATTCATGCCCCAGAAGATAAAAATAATAGGTGAAACCTTGTCTAAATCATTTGATGGCAAGACCTTCTTTCTAGTCTTTGAATAATGAGCCTCAGGGGGTGAAAGCATCACCTAGTAAAGGTAATCCCTAGTGCTAGACATTTTCTGGTGCAAACCTGTCCATCTGTCTGCTGAGGACAGTGACACTTGAAATGACTTCTCAAAATCTGCACTTATTAAGAGAAAAATTCATGTAAATAGATCTTTTAATACAATAATTTTAATTTCTCTCTTTCATTATTAAATCATAAGTGCTAACTTAAAGAGAGACTCTTTAAGTGCAAGAGAAATTTATGACACTACCCTGTTGAATTAGAGAGAAAAATAAGTTTCATGATAAGGAATTTTGAATGTTTTTGGTATTTTTTGTCATTTGTGGAGAAGTTTTGCCTCTGACAAGGATGTATCATCTTGAGATTGAGTATGTCACAGAATGCTGCAGAATTTATTTCATGCTCTAAATTCTTACCTAGGTCCTGGTTAATCTAAATACCATTATGGAGGAAGTAAACTAAGAGGGCTGTATTCCTCACTTTCTTCCCAATGTAGTTCTTCCTTGCAAGTCTCTATAATTTTTTTTAAACCTTAGTTAAGTTTAAAGATAGTTTTGTTAAATTTAGCTAAACTGCCACTGATACTGACCTGTAGGAAACATCATGTATCCCACAGACTTCCCTGACTTTTGTGTGTTACTCCTGAAGCCCCTAAAAATGACAAACTAAAAAATCCAAACCAAACCCCCTATGTTTTTGCTGAATGTGGACATCAGACTTGTGCTTGCAGACTTCTCCCATGGATTGCCTCTCCAAAATCTGCATTTTACTTCCTCTTAATCTTCCCTCACGGGCTTGGGCTCAGTGCTCAAGCAGGGGACAAGAAGGAGCTGTGGCATTGCTTACACTCATGTTGATGCTTTTTCTTGGGGCAAATTTTGCCAGAACAACTCCCAGATTTGCACATCTTCAGTGCAGTGAGTTCTGGGCTACATTCGTCCAATATTTGGATTTGATCCACTGAGAGGCAAAGAGTCTCACCCCTGAAGTACCAGGGACATTGCCATCCTTGTGAGCTCAAGACTTTGTAGGATTAGACAGAACCTGCCTAAAGAACCTCTGGTCTGTGACCTGTGGTCTCAGGCACCACTGCATTGCACGTCTTTATACCAGTTCAGTGAAAATGCTTGAAGATGATTATATTTTTTTTTTCCCCTGACTAAAGCTCTTCAATTAGGAGGTAAGTCATTTCTGCTGAAATAAATGCTAAATGGCTTGACTTCACATTTTGTAGTTGGTATGTGTTGATGTCCAGAGGAGACCTATTTCTGTGCAGAATATGTCAGTTTCCCAATAATGGTCTGAAAGTCTCCATTTATACAGGAAAATTATTTTACTGCTTTTAAAGGAAGCTGTTGCATTTATGGATTCTGGCAACTTAAATCCACCATTAATGGGAGAGAAGAAGCAATAGTCAGATTAATACACTTTTTCCTCTGTGCATTATGCTGTTTACCTAATCATAAGTTCATGGAGGAAGATAATTCAGGAGAAAATGTATCACATGAATTTTGGATGACAGCCTGACTTCCCATAACTGGCTAACTAACATTAACTCTGAAATTGTATTTCTTGATGGGAAAAGTCTGAGGGGAAAAAAAAAAAAAAAAAAAAAAAAAGATTTCATATGATAAAGGAATTGCTTGTTATGGTCTAACAAACACCTTTCTGCAGATGCTGGCAGGGTGATCACAGGCAGTTGGCAGTAATGGAGCAGGGCTGGAAGGGGCAGCGTGCCCCAGCTCGGTGGCTGCTAATGAGTCACACATCTCCTCCTCCTCATTTCTGCTTCCTGCTAAAGGTGGGAGCAGAGCACAGCCACCCCATGGAATATTACATGGGACAAACCTTTGTCTGACTTGTCAGACCTGACTTGTGCTCATATAAACAACAGCTTCGGGACTGGGGTGATGTTTGTAAGAGACAGCACCTCCTAGTTGTCCAAGTTTGTGGTATGGCAGTTTTCCTGTTTAAAGGGAAAGATCTTTCCTTCTTTTTCTCCTTGAAATATCACCTTAATTGTTTCCTAAAGCAGCTTAAAATCATGCCGTTTAGATCACTGGCTGTTGTCTTGTGTTAGGTATCAGGGAACTGTCTCAGTATGTTTTGATTAATTTGATTTTCATTGATGCCTCCTCAGAAACTTTTAATGCTGTGGCTAAAGGGAGGTGTACAAAGGACTGAAAAGATTTGTTAGGACGCTTTTGACAAACTCAGGTGAGAGTGGGTTGCACCCAACACTTTGATTGTATTGGTTCTCAAAACAAATAGTTGATGAGAAATGATTTCTGTGCACAGGTGAATTCTTCTTGCCTAATAAACCAGGCTTCCCTATGCCTGTGTGTATGTGTGAGTGCAGTGTTGTTTAAACATCATCTAAAATATGATAAGCAGTGAATAAATTAAGAATCTGTTTGTTAAACTATGCATATATTTAAGCACAAAATTAAGTTGTGTATATTTGGTTGAGATTAAATATGGAAATGTTTTTATCAAGTGCACATAGGCTCCTCCATTCCTCCACCCCTGCTCAGTGCAATTTTTCTAATGCTGATTTTTTTTTTTTCTTTTTGCCCTTCATTGACATTTCTTTCAGAAAAAACATGGATACTTGTCCATGCCTCTGCTCCTTGTCATGCACCTTCATTTCTGGGTTCTGTTCAGCTTTTTACCTATAGCCCCAGGCATTGCTGTCTGCTCAATAGTTTCCAACCCCTGTAAAGAAGAAACAAGATGACGTATTACTTTTTAAACATAAACCACACATGACTAAGACCCAATAATTCACTCGCTCCTGCTAGGATGCTGAATGATTAAGTCTGACATCAGTCAGTGCCAGTAGTGTATTTTTGATAAACCGTAGTTGTCTGCTGCATACTCCAACATCTGTATTTTTCACACCAGAGGCATCTGTCTTGTTCAAGAAAATGAGAGACATGTAGCACACTGCTCGTGCAAGTAGTAAAACTGATAGAAACTGTACCAGTTATCATTCTCCATAGAGCTCCTTTCCTAATGATAGCAAATGACATATTTGGACCACTTTTTATAGAAACCATTTCAGGGAAGATACTTTTGTGACCTACTGTGAAACTTGTGGAGATCCCTCCTCAGATCCAGCAGCATCTACAAGTGGCAAAAAAACAAAACAAAAAACCAAAAAAATCAAACCAAAACAAAGAGCCAAATAATTAATTAAGCTTGTCACTACTATTATTGTAAGATAAAGATTTTCCTCTTCACCCACTAATATATTTAGATATCTTTAGAAATTTAATCTACTGAAGGCAGTCTCAGTAGGTCATTTTCCTTGGAAACTACAAACATGGATTTATTGCATGGCATAAATTGTCTATACCTTAAATAAATATGGAAAATAGTAAATTTGGCCCTGGCTCTTGGTAAGTGATGCAGGATGAACTGCAATTATTTATTTCAGGAATGAATCTGAACTGCCATTCTTTGTGAAAATCATCTTTCTAATCATGCTGATTTTGTTAGTGTTTTCTGTCTCCATATCCAAAGTCATGGATCACAAATCACTCAAGTGTTATTGGTTGTTGTGTCTGCAAGCACAAAGTTACAATAGTCAGAAGTCAGGTATCTCCTTCTCTCAATATCCTTCCTGTTCACACTAGCATTATCTTTTTATCGAGCAACCTCATCGCTATTTCATATTTATTAAAAAAAAAACCCTCAGTATTTAATATTCCTAATTCATCTTAATTTAAAACAGTCTTCCAAGTTTGACCTCCTGGAACAAAGGTGAGAAAAAAGAAGTGCTAATCTGACACTTTTGTGCCGGCAAAACCAGAACCGCAGCAGAAAGAATCCATTTCTTATATTAAAATTAAAAATCATAAAGTCATAATGCTGTGACTTAGCAGTGTTTACCTCTGGCAGTGCATTTGCAGCTGGTATTTAGCAGCGTCAGCACTCTGTGGCTAAAGGAGATTGTGCAAAGCAGTCTTTTTCAGGTTTTACTGGGAAGGAAATGCTTGACTTTGATCACAGTTAAAATGACGGCGTAGCTGGTGGACGAAATACTGCAGATAGTTAGAAAAGGCAACTGCTTTGGAGTATGTCCTTTAAACTCTAATGGATCAGTTAATTCTCCAGAATATTTACTGGGAGAAGTCCTAAAAGGGTTAAGAAGCTGCTATAAGAAAGGCTAAAAATGATAGACTGGAAGAAAAAGGGGTAGTAAAAATTGAAGGATATAAAAAAGCAGAGGAATGTGGCTGGGGAATAATAAAATAAGAGAGAGAAGTTAAACCAGTGACCCTTGTCGGCAGTGAAAAGCGGGAGATTAGAAAATGTTTCATGCTAATTTCCATGGAGATTTCTTTAATTTATCGAAAATTACTTTCTTCTGCTTTGATTTGTCCAAGCGCCTGCCCCCTCGCAGCTTTTTCGGGGTGGTCCCACCCGTCACGCCGTGCTGAATATGGGCCTCGTTTGCCCCCACACTGGGCCAAAGCGTCGTGAGATTACTGAAGCGTCTCTGACGTCTCTATCAGCCTGTGCCACCACAATGCCCTCATTCCCTTCTTTTCCCTTTCTCTCCCTCTCCCCTCCATAGCAGAGCCTTAGGATTCCTGTCACATGATGGCTTCATCGGGGGCCCCTTGCCGGAGCGTTTCTCGCTCTCCTCCTGATCCGTTCAGCTTGGTTCTCTCTGCTGCCTGGCATATCAAAGGAGATTTGTGGGTCATTGAGCCATGGACGCAGAATATAAAGTTATCAGCCTGCCTGGCAGCATCAAAACAGCCAACCCGCCCCCCACCCCAGCCATCATTTACCACCTTCATCTCTGGAGTGGCAGGAAATTGTTAGTCTCTCTTACAAATGTATATTGAAGGCATTTAATTTCTAAAGGATAATCAGGATGTAGAGGTACCAGCTAAAAGACCTTAAATATTACATCTCCTAATAGGGCACTTCAGATTATAGCATGATGTAGTAAGATGAAGAAGCTGCTTATAATTCCAATTTTAAAGACACAGGCTAATACTAATGGCAAACTGGTATTTTTGCAGAATAATAAAGTAATTTGCCTAACATTTCCAACCTTGTCACAGATAATAAATGGATATATTTGATTACAAGCATTCTGGGCCAGTGGAAATTGATATCACTTCCTCAGTCTAGCTTAGTTGAGGATTTGATCCGGGCTATTTATTTGAGGATTGAAAGAAAGATTAATTACAATAATGTTTCTAAGTGTGGCCATTACCATCATTTGAGTCATCCCTGTCCAGTTTCCTTTCTGAGCACTGGGACTATTTAGCTCTCAAGTGAGGGATCCTGGTAGAAATGATTCTACCAAGAATTCAGTCTGGATTGCATTGAGTGTCCAAAAGGATACAGGGAAAGGTGGCACCAAGTACCTGCAAGGGGTGAGGAGTTCAGTACAGCACCAGGTTAGAAATATCTGTCCTGTAATGTCCATTGTAGCTCAATTAAAAACAGGTTCTTTTGATGTGGGTTGGAACTGTTGTGGGGGCTCTGAGCACCTTTTGAAATGAATCCTCATTAGTCTCTTAAAAATCAGCCTTTAAACCATGGCCTCAGCTCCCTCTGGACAGTGGACTTGAATATTAAAAATCTTTTGAGTGCCAGGCTCAGGGGTGCTGAGCTCTGGGGCAGCAGAGACAGCTCTGGCTGCCTGAGGCACCCATTGCACACCCCTCTAAGGTCCTCGAGAGAGAATCCTCAGGGAGGGTGGGTAATGGATGGTGCCACAAACGTTGGGGGGAAATTCAGAGTGATACCAGGAGCTCCTGAAGGCTGGTGAACAAATTCTGACAAACTGCAGATGCTGTGGCCCCTCTAAACATGGCTTTGAATGTGCTTGACAGGCAGAAATATGGGCATTTCTCCCCAAATCCCAGAGCAGGGAAATGTACTTAAAAACCTTGTCCAAACCCACAAAACCTGTGCTGAATTCAGTGCTGTTGTGGTGTATCACCAACTATTTTAAATACTCAGCACATCTCTTAAATCTGTTTACCACTTGTGTCTTCTCTGATGCAGCAAAGTCTCCTAATATATAACTCTGCTTTCTTCCTATATGAATAAAATGCCTTTTTGGCTTTTAAAAATATACATCAACATCCCTTTTCATGAGTAAATTGTATCTTTATTGGCATTCTTATTTCTGTGTAGCTTGGCCTGCACTTAATGTATTCATTCTTCCCTTTCTAACCATCACCATTTCTTGTCATACTTAAATCTAGGCTACATAAATGACTTTTAAATTCCCTCATGATCAAACATGATCATGCAGAGCTTGAAGTCAGAGAGAATGTTAAGTGTTCCCTAATTAATTGCATAAATGTGGAATGCAAAAATTAAGTGTTCTCTGGTAATTTCTGTGTGCAGTAGGCTTCTTCAATATGTGCCATATTCTAATACCTCACATGTGCTTGGGGTGCTGCCTATTAAAAGTTCATATGACACTCATTTTCCAAGGGTGGTCATGGTTCTCTTTTCCTTTAGTGATTCTAAAGTTTTCTAGTGCATGAATAGAGGAACAGCTAGAACACAGTTTTGTTGTGCCTGGTGTGTATATGCTTAACCTTTTCCCTTCAGTTCTGTGTGCAAGCACATGTAGAAATGTGTACCTATGTGTACTATATCATGTTCACATGTGATTGAGAAAGAAACAATATTTACACAGCTATGGTGCTGTGGTTCATTACTTAATTAATTCCAACTATAAGTGACATACTTTTTAAAACACTTTACAACTGGGCACACCTTTCTCTTTCAAAACTGATCAATTACAGCAACTGCTCTGTTTGATTTTAAAGAGGCAAATCTTTTTCAGTATGTGCCATTTTGTTACTTGTGTTAGAAAGGAATGCTTTAATCCCCTTAGAAGTTAGCCTTAAAAAGGAAACATCTACCTTATTGGGGTATTGACCTTGTTCTGGTAAATTGCCATGTTTTCCTTTACCTACACTGGGCTATCAGTGAGAGATGTTTACATCAAGGATAAGGTTAAATGTTTCTTTTTTGAGGTCACTTACTCCCGTTCTTTCTATGTATATCTCTGAGAAAAAGAGAGCAATCAGCCTGACTAACAAAGCAACTTGCATGAGCTGTACCAAATCCATCAATTCTTTTGTGTAAAACTTACCTTCACTTTGACATTCTTGTCTGGGCAACACTGAAATGCAAAGCAAGTTGTGGTTAAATCCAGTGGGGTTTTCACATTGCTTTGGTTCCTCCAGAAGAACCCAGAATTTCATATTTTCTATGTCAGATTCAGTGCAGACTTAAAAATGAAACAGAAAATAAATATTAAGGGCTGTCTTTATATTATCAATTTGTTGCCCTTGAAACTAAATTTTATATGCATAGTATGCTAAAGGGGTTTTTTTAGGATATTTCAGTATTTACCAGGGAGAGGAAATCAGACTAGATGAGTTTGTATTGAAATTCATATTTATAAAACAGTGCTGAATGTTCAGATTTCAATTTTCGTATGACAACTGCACACAAATAGAGAAAATTCCAGAGTTTTTCCAGTGCTTTTCATTATAGAAGACTTAAGATGCACCTTAACAATTTGTGGTAAAGTTTTTATGAACAGAAAACCAAACAGACACAACTAGAAATCAAAAATCCAGTTCTCACCAATTAATCTGGATTTCCTCCAGATAAGTTCTAGATCTCACTATAGTGTTCAGTACTCCTTATTTTTTCCCAGAACACAAAACCAAATTGTAAGACCAAGAATTCTGAATTCAGTTAAAGGCAGCTTAACGTAGTAACTGGAAACTATTTTCATATGCATTATTTTTACTGAATTAAATATTTCTTATTCACATATTCCACGTTATTCTGTTAATACTTACATGGTGTGGCTGACTTACCTTGATGAAAAAGAAAAGCATTTATGAAAATGTGAAATTTCATACCTGTCTTCACTCTACCTCACCCATTTTGATCAGTTCTAATTATTTTGATTATATGGCCCCAATAAAGATCATAGAGTGGTGCAGTCAGCATTTGATGAACCTGTAACTTTAATGAAATGTAGTACTGTATTATCCCTACAGCTAAGCTAAAATCTCCTAGGAAAATATTGTTCGCTGATTTTATTCTCTGAAATGTGATCTAAAAAAACCCAAAGCACTGGAAGTGGTGTGTAAAGGCTCCTGCAGCATACCTATGGCAGCCTCCCTTTCCCTGCATGTATTGTGGGCTAACATAAACACAATTAAATGAAGTATTTCCTTCCTTTGGGATCTTAGGATAGCAGCAGTTAATAATCAACCGCTGCATTTCATTACAGTTTTGGGTCTGAGGCTGCAGAACTTAGATATGGAGAATATCAAATGGAATAGCCAGGAGAAATAGTCAGCAGAACTGATTACCTAGAGGAGTGCCTCCGTGTGTTTTATGCATAATCATTTCACCAATTATTCCTAATTTAGTTGATGAGTTGACTTTATTTTTTTTTTTTCCTTTTGAAAACAGAGCATTAAGTTTTGTTCTGTACTTCTGTTTATGTATGTTCCACTTCCAGGTCGAGATGTTTGCTATGGAGATGAGCATTATCTCCCTGTCCCTTGTTCTCTGGGACTTGTGGAGTGTGAAATGGGGGGAGAAGGGATGTGGGGCTTCCTAAGGATTTGATTGATCCTGGTTTAGGAGGGCAGATTCAGGAAAGCAGCTGCTGGTGCTGCATTTAACTTGTGTGGTGGAGTTGGAAGGGTTGTGGCAGTGCAAGGATTTCAGTGATAACCAAAGAATCTGTGTGCTGGAGAGGAAAAAGAGTTGTCACCTCATGGCCTGGAGAGGAAAAAGGACTCTCACCTCACAGTTTCTCTGCAAAGAGTCTGTTTTTTACTGGAGTTGTATCAAAGGGAAGTGAAGTAGGACAGCATGGTGGTGGGCATGAATATTCTGCTAAAAAATATCACTTCACCAAGAGGTTGGATTCTCAAATAAGTGTCAGCTTTTCCTGTCACACTGATGTGGCCAGATCTGGCCCTGGCAAGGAGTACATGTTCATGTTTTGTCCCTGTCACTGCAGCATCATCCAGGGAGCCACAGCTTGGGGACAATCAGCATCAGGCTCATAAACCCAACCCAGCTGAACACCTGATGTCTTGTGTTTGATTTTCAATTCCACACAAACTGTGAAAGTCATGAAGTCAAAGTTTAGAGTGTCCTTAAGTGGGCTTTCCTGGGTTTGTTTTATTTAACTACATAAAAAACACTGGAAAATAAGTTTATCTGCCTTATTTGCAGGAAAGTCAATTAGGCCAAATATGGTACTGGATTTGGCCAAGGCATTCTTAATTAAACAAACAACAGAAAAAGTGATGGCACACAAAACTCAGTTTTAGGACTATGTTACCAAAAAGATATGCGATGTAGCAAGTGTGATAGTTGTGGAAATTCTTATTATTCGTGTCATAATACCTATATTAGGTAGTTCTCACTTTTCTTTCTCTAAAATTTAGAACAATACATGGCTGAAAGGTGCAAGTCAGTAGCTGATTACTGTGAGGATGTACAGAATATTTGATATTTTTAACAGCAGCGAGGTAGATGAGTGAAGCAAGAAAATTAATGAATTTGAACCCTTTGAAAAATTTATTCTGTATTTCACTGGTTTTGAGAAAAAAAAAGACTGTATTCATGCCAGTGTAAGTCTGAAGTAATTGCACTAAAAAAACAACCTGCAGATGATTTAAATTAAGAATAAAAAAAATTACAATCTAGTCCCATATTATTTGGGAAGATTTAAATTAGTCTGTTTCCTTTGTCAGCTTGGATCTTCAAACCACTACATTTTTTTTCTCTTTTTCAGCTTTTGCAATTGTTTTTATTTTATCTTTTTTAGTTACATGCAGTAAAATATTCCTTCTTTGCATATTTTCAAATAGAGCTGAGTTGATGCAGTGAATGCACTGATGTGGAAGTCAAATCTTTGCTCTACATGGAGAACTGTACTCCTGAGCAATGCACAGTTGAGGATACAAAGACTGACCAAGATGTAGCCAGAACACAGACAGAACACGGACCAAGGGTACAAATAAGGGGAATACAAATAAGAACATAGCTTTGACTCTGGAGAAGTTTTAAAAAACCAGTCAAGTTCCCAATGGCAGAAGAAGAATATGACAAACCTGGCAAATCTGAAGGCCATCAAGGGGGGAAAAAAATTGAAGTTACTGCTGCTGCAAAGCCTGATCCCAGAAAACTAGGGCAGTGTATTCCTTGAGCTCCACTCTTGGGCTGACCAGAGAAACTTGAGATTTATTGCTTTGAACTTTAGCTCTCGTGGCTTGGTTCTGTGTCCCTGCCTGGGTGAAGGAGGCCGTGTCCATAAATCTGGCCCTGCTCAGGATTTGTGTCCCCAGCGTGTCCCCAGCCCTGGCGGGATTTGTGTCCTGGTGCTGCCAAGGAGCCGTGCCAGGGATGGCTCCTGTGCAAGCAGGGAATTTGGCAGGAGCTCAATCCCTTTCAGCAAAGTTTTCATGATATATTATTACCCATAAGGGAACTTCACTTCCTTTGCTAGAACCGTGCAGCATCTCATTTTATTCAGTTCTTGTCTTCCCTCTGTCCTCTCTCTCTCTCTCTTATCATTTTCATATGCTGTTGTCTATCAGCTTTCATGGGAAGATTGCTGTTTCAGAAGATTAAGATGAATCTAATTTTATGTTTCAAATCCACATAAAACACGGATAGTTATGGAAGCTTGGACTCATTGTGACAGCAAATTCAGCCTCGAATGCCCTGCAGGGAATTATGTCTTAACATGTTGTATCTCTTTTTCAATGCCTGCAAGGCTATTTCTTCATCACCATGTAAACTGCATGGTGGGGAATGCCAACAAAAAAATAAGATGCAGTGGAAGATAAAAATTCAGTGTAAATAAGGTGTAAGATAGACAGTAAGCTACAAATGGCTTGTTCTATTTAAACATACTGGGTGGAAAACAGAAAGAGGGGCACATTTCTGATTATCTCACAAACTGAAAAAAAAAATCTATTTAATATTTGTTGACAGTATCAGTAATATGCATTGGAATTCAGCTCACTGGCATCTGATGTAGTTAAAAAACACCAAAAAAATATACACAACATAAACCAGCATTATATTTGTATGTGATGGTAAATGTTTGTTTCTAGCACAATTCCCTTTGGGAAGAGGTGGGGGATGGGGGTGGTGTGTGATTCTGCTTTTTCATTTGCAGCAATCACTAATTTCAGATGAGTTGTTAGACCACACGCGAGTAATTTTCCTAAACAATGGCTTCAATTAGTGGTCAGATCCAGCTTGTTGGTGTTTTACCCTGGTCTGTACAATAGACGTTTTGCAGATGTCATGCAGTGTTCTTCCAACAGCTGTGTGAGATTTCCTTCTGAAGAAAGTGCTCAGCAAAGGGAAGTTGGGGGGCCCATTTGCAGAGATGCAGGCCTGTGTTTGAATGTTTAATTACAGAGATTGCAGGCAGGGCTGCTGCTGCCTGCCACCACTTAGCACTTACACACAGGGCTGAGTGAGGAGTGGGGTAATGTATTTGAGAACATGTTTGTTAAGACCAACTTGTAATTCTTTTTGGCTGTCATTATTTGTAAAGCTGGATGGGATTCTTCCCCACATGTGCACCAAAGGAAATAAAAAGGAGTTTTTATCCCCAAAAGAAAAAAAAGCAAATGTATCTTTTGACTTTAGTGAAAGCAGTTGTTTTAAAAAATATATATATTAGGAAGATATTGTTAAATATTTTAACCAAACCTAACTATATAAAATCATCTTTTTCACAAATGTTTTACAGTTGGGTATTGACTTCATTGGGAAAAAGTAAAGATCACTTGAGTCAGAACTTCAGCACAGAACAGTGCAAATCCAGGGAATGTGAAAACATTTAGGCAGGATCCCTAACTGTATGAATGGGGGAGGTGTGGCTTATTAATATGGATCTATGTATTTATGCTTGAATTAGTGTATCTGAGAGAACAAATGACTTTGTGCTGGACAGGCTATATACACAAAATTACTTCTCTTGTGACAAGAGAAAATGGAACATAAAATCTAATAGACAATAAATCTGGTTTATATCTTCCTGTCTCTTTAATCAGGAAAGAATCTGGCTATTTTTAACTATAGGGTCCAATTATAAAGTGAAATGTAATGTTCTTTCTTTATCAAAAGTGTCAGGAAAATATTTTAAGGGTCAAATCCTTAGCCAGTATAAATTAGGAGAGTGTGCTGATTTGTACCAGCTGAAAATCTGACTTTACGTGTCCTTAAATTTTCAGATTTATCTAGCTCCTGAAGTGTGTGTGTGTGCACATGCCTCTCTCAGAAAGACTTGTTTGTTTCTGATTATCAGCTTATTGTTCAGAGGCAGTAAATTGTAAAATACACTTCCAAAATGTCTCATGGATGCGTTTTGTGAAATTTATTGATGTGAGTAGTGTTGAAAATGATGTTAAAACTCATGGGTCCACAGATGTTAATAGAGCTATTGATTAAGCAAGTGTAAATTTAAAAATAATTTGGCAACTTGGTTACTGGATCATGGAAAAGTAGTGAGGAGGGGTCTTTGAGAAGGGGGATATGACATGAGAAGAAAGACCCAAACAGGTCCATTCTGCTTGCTCTAGTGCTTTGGTTGTCACTGGCTCTTGGGTAGCAAGGAAAAAATACATGTTCAGGCAGTCTTTTAGTTAATAAAGATTTAAGGCAAGCAGTTGAGTCTGCTAAGTGATGTGTGCATTCATAATAATTTTAAAAAAGCTGTTAAAAATACATAGCTATCAAACTCTAAATATCTCCTTCCTCTGCAGCCTTATCACAGCATGCTGCAATCGGATGTGTCTCTGATATTGTGGTCTGAGCAGCACTGATAAGCTCAGTTCTTCAGTGTGAAATCTCCAAAAATGCAGAGGAGAGAGCAGAAGCTTGGTTGAGTCACTTGGTAGTGCTTTTCTCTGCCTCAGCACTGGGCCAAAACACAGGGTGATTTTTGCAGCTGGAGGCACTTCTATTCTAGGATGAAATGCATTTGTGCTGGTGGTTATTAATGAATCCCCAACACTCTTCCCGAGAGCCTCAGCACCATCTCTGTCCCACCAGGTAACCTGTGCTCCTCTGGAAAGCTCCCTCTCCCTTCCCGAGGGCACAGCTTTGCAGATGCTGCCATCAGGGCAATCTCATTAGCAGGCCCAGCCTTTGAAATTGGCTCCCTGTGTAGGTACACCTAGGTGTGAATCTCATCATCAGCTCAGCTCTGGGAGCTGCCTCTCCCTGCAGCCCGGATCAGGAGGGTTGGTGTGCTTTCCATCTCCTGAGGACAGTGACAATTCAGGTTCCAGTCGAGGCAGCTCGGCGCCACGGTGATGAGTGCCCTGCATTTAGCCATTGTTGTAATAACAGCAATTGTTTTCATTGTGCCTTCTGAATTTTCAGTAATAACAAGGACTGGAACATCTCAAGGCTGACCCCGTTCTCGTGGTTTCCTGACCACATGTCTTTGGGACAGGCCCAGCTGAGGTCCTGCTGCCTCTGAAAATTTGCCTCGTTAATTAACAGGGTTCAAAACAGTTGGCTGGTGTTTTGGTGCTTTGTTTAAGGAGGTAAGAACTGGGAAGAAAAGAATGTTATTTGCTACTGGAAAAATTTGCTACAGCCTTTCAGTGTTGTTGAGGGATGAAATTCAAAGGACCAGCAGAAATCCTTTGTTCCAGTTTATGATACCACCATAACTTTCTGTAAGGATTTGGAGAAATACAAATACACCCTCTGTAGAAATTGTGCAGGTTATAAGGAATTTTTCCAAAAGAGATGAAAAATAAATAAAAAAAAAATCTGGAGTAATTTCATCTGCAAAGATGGGTTAATTTATGATGAGCATTTTATAATTCATTTGGCCCACCCATAACGTCAGCTATGTTTTTGTATGAATCCAAGAAATGAGCTCTTTGAAAAATACTCCCATTTTTCCTAGCCCAGCCTGCACACACTCTTACAGAACACCATTAGTAGTGTTGTTCTATATATGCTAAGACAGGATATGGGTTTTTTCCCATACTTTTAGCTAGTGCCACTTAAAGTTTTGTAGATGGAGCCGGAGCCATGGTGTCTAGGAGGCCAAGCATTTTGACAGGCTTGCTTAAGTGCAGCAATTCAGGTTTCATAACCAGCTACCCAAGGGGACTGTGTACTAACAGCATCCTCCTATATTGGTTCTGTATGTTGGGAAAGTCACAGGAAGTCAAAATGAAATCGCCAAATACCCCCGGGCCTCAGACCTATATGGTGGCATCACTGCTGAAAAATAATAAAAATGATGCTAAAACATACTATCCCCAGTGAACCAAATAGTCAATAAAGAACAGGATCTGTGCAGAATTGATTGTATTCATAGTGAGATTTTGGCTGCTTATAGTATCAATTAGAGTTGTATTAATAGGTATAATTCTGACTGGCATTAATTTTAATGATGAAGGTTATCAGTCAAAAAGTAAAGCAAAGATGTTTGCTGTAATGTTTTCATAGTCTGGACCTTCCATAAGTTAATGCAGTGCACTCTTTTGGATGAATTGTCTGCTGAAAAACAATCCTGAAGTTTGTCTCTTCACTTTTTAAACAACAGAAGTTACCAAGGCACTTGGTGACTCTGGTCTGCAGGAATGGGCAGTTCCTTCCATTGAAACTGCTGTTGTTTGCATGTAAAACAGCACAAACAAGATCTTACAAATATAGGTGGATGTGTGTTGTGTGTGTGTTGGAAAGGGCATGTGTAAACTTTATTGGAGAAAAGATGGGTACGTGTGGGACCAGACTAGATTCGGGAGGACTGCAATGCTCTCAGATTTACTGTGTGGGAAGTCAAATCTATATACACTTAATAGATTAAAACAAATAATGTACTGTGTAGGGAAAGTTCCTCACTAAATAAGTTCTGGCCCTGGTCTACAATCTGTTGTGCTATGTCCTAAAAGCCCCTAAAGAATCAGTCCAGTGGTTCATCTGTGGCACTGAGAGTGTGACCAGATGGGCTCCAGACTGTGCCTGGCTCTGCTCACCCACTCAGGCCACGCTTCACCTTCACCAGTGCAGCTTCACCTACACAAACTGAGTAGGAGAAGGGCAGGAATAAGTTGTACTGCCTATCTGTGACACAGGTTACTTCCTCTGAAGAGTTAGGAAAGTTTTATTGACCTTGGCTGCACTATTGGAAAAGGAGTCGATGACGGAACCTGTCCTTATGTGAGCAGACTAGCAGTATGGTTTGGCTATTTTTTTTGATTTTCAGGGAGAAAGCTGTGAGTTTTTGAACTTTAAAAACTGATGCATGGTAAATTCTCAGCTGAAAATGGTCTTAAAAAAAAATAAATTGAAATGCATTAGGACGCTGCAGCCAGCTCCCCTCCCAATGAGGGGGAAAAAAAGCTCTGCTTTAACCCCCTGCATGGGGGTTTTCAAGCCAGATATTCTGACAGAAGAAAACAGGAGGTTATTTTAATGAAATGGGAATAGAAGAGAATGGAGTTTGGCTTCAGATGTATGTATTGTGAGTCATCACAATGCTTTTATGTTAGATTCCTGAGTTACACCAATCAATGAAATTGGCCTGTGCTTTTCTCTCCCTTTCTTCATTTAAATGTCAAAGTGAAATTCAAAGGCTTGTGCAGAACTACTTGAGTCATTCAGAAGATCACTGCCCCACTGGGGATTCTCTTTGTTTCAGCACTTGAACACTATTGGTTTTATTATCTCCATTCAGGTTTTGTGATTATTCTCATCCATAGCCTCCTAACAGCCATTAGAGATGCAGACAGAGAAAGAGTTCTGCCTTTGCATTGCATGAATAAATATAAATACTATTTTGTGACTTTTCAACAATATCTGCTAGTGATGCAATACCATAGAATATTCTGGGTACTAACAGCCCCATTTGTGAGATATTAAGCCCCCTTCATTCCTCTTGGATTCACTGGCATTAACAGTTCCCAACACCAGATGGTTTTTCACTACACTGGAAGATGCAGAGGAACAATAATAATGATGATCACTGAAGTTGCAAAGTATTTTAGCTCAGCTTCACCACAGCCACTAATTATTTCAGCTCTAAAGTTGCTCAAGGTGAGGTTCCACCTTACAAATCTTTTGATGGTCAAGTCACTGTTGGTCTTTTCTGGACAAGTTTAGGTCTTTAGGAGCCAGTGCATAGCAGGAAGAGCAGCAGGGAGAGCAGGAGAATGGGGTAGAATTCTCTTAAACCAGCTCTTCCATTGAATCATTCCTAGCAAGGAAATGGAGAAGAAATTCAGTGCCTAATTCGAGAGGCCTTGAATGCACTTAAAGTTGCAATTTTTTATGGTTGGGGGTTTGTCTTGTTTTGTTTCTTTGGGGTTTTTTAATAGTACAAAGTTGGAATTGCGTACAAATCATGGACTGTGATGTCTTCTCATACAACCTGATTTACAGTCTGCTGAAGTTATGCAGAAGTTCCTTGCCTTGGAACATTATGGACTGGAGGAACTGCAAAGTCTATTGATAAGGAATGAAGAGCTCCTTATGCCAATGACAAGACCCCACAACTCAAAGCAAATTAAAATACCACTGCAATTTTTCATAAAGTTAGGGCAATATTTTTAATGATGAGATAGATGCATGTGCAAGTCTGAGCCACTTCAGCTGCTGCTGGGGGTTTCTAATTGTGGTTTATGTGGAAGCAGGTGGGGAGGAATGAAAGTTTTGTGTTCAGAACGTAAAGCAGACTTTCTTCTGGTTCTTCTCTGGCACTGGTGTGACATCATCTGGGTGGTCTTCCCATTGTTCATCCCTGTCCTATCAGATCACCTGTAAGAGAAATCCCTTAATTAGTTTGCAGTTGTGTTTGAGACAGATGAGCCTGGCAGGAGAAAACATAGGCAGGGCTGCTGAGTTTTGAATTTGACTCTGAGAATCTGTGTTATGTTTTCCCTGAAGTGAAACCTGGTTTTCAGGTCCCCCTTGGAGCTGCTGGGAAAACTGTCTCCTGCGCATTCAGCCTCTGGTTAAACAAAAGCTTCAGTAGAACACAGAAGTTGTGAGCAGGATGGAAATTATCAAGTCAATGGGGAAAGTGTGGTGCAGGAACAGAAAACAGACCTCTGAGCTGATTTAGACATACTGTGTGTCAGTTAAACAGATAGCTCTGCTTTCTAACTCACTCTGTTTCAGACAGGATTTAATTTTGTCCAGACTAGATAAGCAGTGGTGGTGTTCAGTTGTAGGCAACTGATGGCTTCAGTTTATGTTTTTGACCAGGGGTAGTCTCTGGTTTTGCTCTGGCAGGGGGAACAGACATTGCAGGCCAAGTCTGGAACTGGAAAGGACATTCCCTTTGCTCCTGGCAGGGAGTGCAATAACAAAGTTAATGTTCCACCCCATTTTTAAACCCTGTTTTCTGTGATATGGCTGAACTGTAGACAGAGATTTGCCTCTCTCTCAGTGTGTTGTGATGTGAATAAAAGCCTTATGGATTCTGAGCAACAATGGGAACTTTGGAAGGAAACAGCACTTAGCAATAGTGAAAATTCCAGTTTTATGTTGCAGTGTGCGCGCAGTTTTTTAAACCAATATGTTACAGTCCATTCAGTGTTAACCTTAATGGAGAAAAAGTGCTGCAGCAGATACAGCTATCACTTATTTTTGTATTTCCACTTGAAATTTGCTTGGTAATATCAATCTACAATACAACAGTCATTAACCCTCATTAACCCTATAGAAGTATGATCAAGACAGGTGTTCCCAATAGGACAAATAGAAGAGAGGTCTTATGCAGTAGGCCATGAAGTAAGTTGAAAATTATCTCCAAATAAATCTTAAAGATGAAACTAAATGAAAAAGCACAATAAAGTAAGGAAAGCATGGTAGTGCTGAGACAAGCAGTAATTTATTAATGTTTGTCTGCAGAAAAGTAAAGAAACTCTGCATATCTGTTTTGCTTAATTATCTGGTTGACCTCAGTGAAAAGAAAAGCTGAAGTTAAATGCATAACATTTCTCTTTACAGTGTTTTTTCTCAGTTCCTTTCTTATGAGTACCCATGTGGTTTCTCTGCTTCTAAGCAGAGTGATAGCTCCAGTCATTTTAATAACCTCTGAGAAAGTGCTTCAGGACATATTTGCAGAGCTGAGGTTGCCATGCCACAGCCTTGTCTCCTTACCATGCTCCAGATATTGAACCTTCCCGTAACTACAATTACAACATAAACCACAAAATGTAGATTTACAGATTGTTTCAACAACACCCATTCAAATTTACTTATATTTACACTAGAAAAATTAGGGTAAGTGCTATTGTGACCAGAGACAGAGACCGAGATCAATAACCAACCAATTCTTGGCTAATAAAGCACTTCTCTAAGGTCCATGGTTGCTTTATTCTGACTTTGAGGTTGGCCTCTAATGTCTTATCCATTGACTTTTCCCGTAAATATGTCTAATAGAGACCAAGCTGAACCCTGGGACAAAAAGATACACTCTGTTTGGTAAGAATTGCTAATTAACTTGGTATGTAAAATCTGTAGCTACTCTCTGCTTTTAGCTGGTCTTTGGTGGCAAATATGAATCTGTAACACAGGTATAAAAGTCAAAAATTAATTCTAAATATATAGGCAGGGGTTTGCTCAAGTGGCAAGGAGTTCACATCTACTTATTTCTTATCTTTTCAATATGAGGATCTTGTGCAGTAAGGAGAATGCTGCAGAGCACATTTGAGGTGGTGTAACAGGATATCTTTGTCATGGCTCTGGTCATATATATTTTACATACATCGATTAAAAGATAAAAGGCTTTTGTTTTGCTTTGTTGTTGACAAGAGAAATGAGTTAGCATTGCCTTGCTTGTGCTAATCCATAGGAGCTATTAAATTAAAATTTAGGGCCTGGGTTTTTGCTTTGTTGCTGCTCCAAGCCCCATCCAACCTGGCCTTGAACACTTCCAGAGATGGGGCAGCCACAGCTTCTCTGGGCAACCTGTGCCAGGGCCTCACCATCCTCACAGGGAAGATTTTTTCTTTATATCTGATCTTTATATCTGAATTTCTTCTTTATATCTACTCTTTTTTCAGTTTAAAGCCATTCCACCCATGTGGAGTGTGTTCATTGGAGCTGTTGGAGGAAAGAAGGGGCAAACTCCAGCTGTTGTTCTTGCTTTTGGCCTAGAAACAGTGGAAGAAAAAAACAAAGTTATGACCAGAAGGGTGCAAATTTCTGTGGTAACAGTCTAGTCTGATGGGATGCTTCATTTGAAGTAGCTTGCATGTTAAGTGATAGTGAGTTTTGCATCAGAAAACAGTCAAGAACCTCTTTGAAAGGTGTGTGGTGACACCGTGTGAGGGGGTAAAGCTGATGGGGTTCAGTTGGCAACATTGATGGGTTACAGCAGCAAGTCATGCTCCTCTTACTGAAAATGTTAAATAGTACAGAAGCAAAATCATTGTCTAGTTCAGATTCTCAGGATCGGCTGTGAGTGTATTAAAGCATCTCTGAGTTCTCTTGACATCAGAGCTAGGAGAATGGACCTATCCAGCCTGCTTTCCCACCTCTGTGGGACTGGCGGATGAATTGAAACATTCTGCTGTGGTTATTTACCCCTGGAATACACTGCATTTCTTGTCTGGCTCATCTGCCTTGCGTTGCAGACTCCTCAGGTGGCAGGGCAGGTGTCACACCTTGGGTAGGGCAGGTGTGGGACAGAGCGGATGCAAGTCCTGTTTTCAGAGCACTACTCCTCAGCTCCAAAGACTTGGAATGGAAAGCTTGGTGCCTTGCTGATCTAGACAGGAGAGCCTGATAAACTCAGCTTTGTAAGGGAAAAGGGTAACTTTGTGAGTTAAACCACTGGTTTCACTTTAATCATTGTTTGGAGGGTGAGAGTATCACAAAAGATAAATCATGCTACTTGTCAAGCACAGAGTTTTAATAGGGTAAATTAGAAGGGTGGTTTTCTTTGGTGGTTCCTCATGGTGCACATGATATGACAGATTTTCAGGGATGGTTATATCCCCCCCTATGCTTAGGGCAGGGCTGTGCCTGCTATTGCAAACCCTCACATCTCCTGTGTCTGCATCTGGAACATTTAGAGTTTGGACAAGGCCAGACAAAGAATGCTGAGCCTTAGGTCTGATTGAGTTTGGAAGCTGTTGGAGAGAGTCAGAGAAGATTACATAACTCAGACTTGTGGGTCTGACCCAGTTGTCCTGATTGTTGCTACTTTATCCAAGTGGATCCCACAGAGGAGGAGCAGCTGCTTTATGTTGCCTTGCAGGTGACAATATTCTATTCAAACACATATGAACCACTGAGAAGTGGTGGCTCATTCTTGCCATTTTCACTTGGAGTGTCACACACTTTCCAAGTGATGGGACTCTGTCAGAATTAGTCGTGCTTGCATGAGGAGATCTCTGTATTGTTACAGTGAACAAAGCAATTAATATGTCTTTAATTTACACCTAACAAAACAAAAAGCATGCATTTATTCCATATGACACGTAGACAAGTTTTTCTTTAAAAACAAAGTTTCACGCTGTGAGTACAATTAGTGTAATTGTCAGCTCTTCTCTAAAAACAAATATGTATTAAGAGAAAAGCCAGTATTGTGCCCTCCTCTGGTGTGAAAATGAGACAATCAAAATCTATTGTAATTACCTCAGTGATATTATAATTAGCAACGATTAAGTTATTCCATGCTGTTTTATTCCTCTTGGCTACAATTAAAAAAGTATATATCTTTCTGTTGCACATTACCACTGATCATTTTACCTCCATACATGTCTCGTAAGTGGATAAATTAGAAGTAATTTTAAAGCACAACTCCGTTAAAACATATATCTTTCTATTTAACTGCTTTAACCCTTTGCAAGATCCCTCCATCTTTTAGCATCTGTGAAAAATAGCCTTGTTTGTTTGTTTTTAATACTCTGTGGGCCATTAAACCAAAGCCATAAAAATGTGGAGAGTACCCTACTTACTGGTAATAAATGATCTGGGTTTTCAGAAGTCACTATCCTCAGTGACAAACAAGTGATGCCAGAGACGTTTTTGTGAGCAGGGACTCAGCATCACACCAAAATCCCTTTAGGATCTACATTCCTCCATCTGCACCCCCAGTGGGTTTCTGGTTGGGAGACATGCTTTGGGCAGCCCAAGGTCACAGTTTTCAAATGTGGTGATTTGCATTACTTTCAGGAAGGAGAAGGAAATACTAGAAAGAGTGTGTCTCTACCTGATAGACCAGGTATGAATAGTCCGTAAACATTTGCTGCTGCAGAAACCTCATGTTTAGCTTCTTTTTCTTCCTGACAGTTCATGGATCCATGGACTGTCCTTATCCAAGGACTGAAGTACTCCCAACCCTTTCTTTTTTTTCTTTTTCTTTTTTTTTCTTCCCTAAAAGAATCTGTTTCGCCTTGTGAAAAAGAACATGGATTAAGCAGGGGAAAGGCTGATTTTTGGCCAATCTAGTATTTCAAACCTTCAGGTGTAACAGAGACCAGTATTGTCAAAAGGTATTTTGTGTATTTTACCATAAATGATTACAAGATAATCCACAAGCATCTGTGTCCCAGTCATCAAAGCGAAGGCACTCACAATTCAAACATGAATACAACTGATTTCAGAACTATTGCAAAATATCCAAATTCAATGTCCAAGAAGAGGAGAGCAGATTGTTAAATCAGACAGGTAGAAAAAAGCATCAACCAGTTTTACAACAGATATTAAAAACCCAAAAATAACCCCCCAAATTTCAGCCACAGTGAATGAATTATTGCATTGCTGACCAAAATGAAGCAGCAAAGCAGCTGAAGAACTGTATGATCTGTAGATCTAATGTGTCAGCTCTATTCTGAATTCTCAGTTCTTTTGAAACTCCCTGTCCTGTTTGCATCCCCAGTGTCTTACAAGAGTTAGTTTTCAATCCTGATGCTATCAGACTTGAAATCTCCTTCTCTCACTGATCATCCAGCCTAGCAAAGCTTATTTTGGCACCACTCCAGCACTAAACATGGCAAGTCCTGGACCCTGGACCAGTGTAATTTTCATTCCCTGCTAAGTGCCTACATTTTTAACCACACAGAGGCAGAGCTCTGAGCCTCAGGCTTCCTTTGTGTGCATGTCAGTGATGTTAATAATGTCTCTATTGGTATCTTGTCTCTGAAGTGAACTCCTAAGGCTTTCATTTTGTGAGTGGAAATCCTTTCTAAAAACGATTCCATCTCTGGCTCTGTGTGGGGTGCTGCAATCTAGTCTCATTAGAGGCAGAGAAAGCTCTTAGGCCAGCAATGGAAAGACAACAGGAAACTTTATTTCATCCAACTTTACCCCCAAAATTAATCTATGATTCAGTCTTTTATTTTAGTCATTAAGTGTCTGGGTTTCAGATCTCACACTAAAAGGTCCCTGTCCTGAGGTTCAAACTCCTTTTTTGTGGGAGTTAATGACGTTATTCACCTTGCAGGTCGATAGTGCTATGAGTGCTATTCTGAATGTGTTGAGGAGATGCTACAGAATTCCAGAGTACCACTAATTCCTCCTTTTCACACTGGTGAGGGGAAGTGTGTCCTAAATGGGAGCTTCTGGCTGAGCCTGGGGGAAGCATTTACACAGTGCATTGAACCAGCCACAACACCTGTGTGAGCAGAGCATGCACTTTAGCTCCTGCTGCAGCTGACTGATTCCTCTTTCAGCTTGCAACTCATTCTTTCATCCCTGCATTTTCTATTCAGAATAGTTGGGGATATTTTTAGAAACCTGTATGCCCCGCACATAGGAGAAAATACAAGTAGGTAAAATAGAGTAGAGAGTAGATCTCTCCAGCAGTGGAGCATGTGTGTAGTACTAATGATATTTATTTATGTCAAATGTTGGTTGAAAGTCTCTTTCTGTTAGTGACCAGCTTCAGAAGTGGCATGGGGGAGTTGGAAAGCACCTGGATGCTGTAGAAAGCCTGTCAATGCCCTCATTTATGTTGCATTTCGCTCCCAAATATGCTTATGCTTCACTAGATTTGAATGCCTTGTCTCCAAGGCATTCCTGCCCCCTCAGATGCTCCTTAGACACTCCTGTATTGGTATGATTTTGAGTTTTAAATGCTCCTTATTTTTTTACGTACTGATCACTCATTCAAGATCAAGCATTGTGCAGAAGAAAAACATAGCTCTAGAGTTTGAATGTTCCTGATTTTGAGAGGTTTTAAAGGTTTCTCTGCATGTAGCCAGATGTGCATGTGCTGGGCAGGGTTATTTATATGCACCATGGAGTAGCAGTGCTTCATTGTTGCCCTTATGAAGATTGCCTCGTAAAAGAGCTTGGCAATGGGGTTATCAAAGTTAATGCTACATGAAAAATAGAGATTCTTACCAGTCTGCTGCAAGTGGAACATGTCCTAGTGTTGCTGTGTGGATGGCAGTCATTTTCATCCCTGGCTTTTGGGTTTGCCTGGCCTTGGGAGTACCACCAGCCCTGTTTGCAATAAGGGTTTGGTTCATTAGCACCAAAGCTTTCTCTGCCTCTGCGTAAGCAGGTCTAGCAAGTGTCAGTGGGGGCTGATTTCAGGTTGGGAATGTGCTGCGTGGATGCAGAGGCACTAATTCAGTGATATCATGCTGCTGTTGACGTACAGAGCTAGCTGGATTTTCATAGCTCATGGAAAGTCATCATCCTCATATCCTCTAAGGATTCTCTTTTCCCTTTAATGTGGAGGACTGAGTCTATGCCATCTTGCTGACAGTAATACAGAATTAGTAAGCTAATCCTGTTCCTCACTGATGATCAAAGGTAGGGCCTTGTAAAATGAGAAAAGAGAAATGCACAGACCAGAGTGACAAAAATAAACTGAGAATAACTCAGTTATTGTTCCTGTTGCTGGTGAAGTGCTCAGTGCCACGCTGACAATGAGGAGCAAAGCCAGAATGAGCACTTTCCTGTTAGCATGAATGTAGCCCATGTCGTTAGAGTACGGAAATGATTTTAAGTAGACAGAGCTGTGCTGCCTTTTGTACACAAGAAAGGCTAATCCCATTAAAAGTAATGGTCTGAGATTGCTCACTCCAAGTACTGTTAATGAGTTAAGTTTGCTTGGTGTGTAATGAGTGCTCCGTGTTCTTTATGTCCTCCTTGCTGATGAACTGCATAGCAGGAGCTGTCACAAGCTTAATTATGAAAATTTCCATCAGCGAAAATATCATTTTAGGAAGCAGAGGTAAATAAATGGCATTTGTGGGCATCATTGGGTGAAGCACAGAGGGCACTCTGCTCTCCTCAATTTTCTGGTAGTTTCTGGAGAGCTCAAATTTAAGCCTCAGTTACTTAAATTTTCATAATGTCAGACCTAAAAAGCCATGTGAAAAATTGCATTTCTGTGTAGGTGCAACTGCACAAACTCAGAGCAGGCCTCTTTTACAGCACAACCTCATTTCTCCTTAGCCTATAAAGGATTTTGAAACCTGTGAGATTATTAACATCTGCTTTCTCCTTTCTTCCCTACCTGTTTGTGAGCTTTCACGATCCAAACTGCAAAACTCCCAAAAACTCCTGTCTCTATTTAAATTCAGTAAATTTTGGCTTGGATGTAAGCATATATAAGCACTTGTATATCAATTTGGTTGTCATGGCCATAGGGATCACACTGGGCAAATTCTTCACATGGGGCATTTGGCCAGCCCAGGGAAGATGCAGGACACACTTGCCACAGCATTTCATACGTGTTTGGAGGACCAGGTCCCAACTTACACTGAGTCATTATGCAATATTTTTTTTCAGAACATGAAAATAATTATATTGATTAAGGCACCTTGGAAGGGACAGAAAAGCATCTTATGCATATGCAGGAGGGTAACAGTTTAGAGTTTTCTATCTTTTTGCTATTGAACAGGAGTGTTTGATCAGCGATACAACTGCTGCTTGGCAAGGAATGTTGACTGTATCAGACAACATATGGTTCTAGAGTACACATTTGCAAATTAAGTGGTATCTGGTCACAAAATGTGTTCACTTTTTATTTTAAAACACACTCCATCCCCCCATTTTCAGTCACAGCCCATTTAATTCAGTATTCAGTGAGTAGATTATTCAATAAAAAACACTCTTGGATATAAGACAGATCGGATTCAATATAAAAAAAAATCTTAACAGTGACATTAATAACCTCAGTTCCAAGCTCAGAACTTGTTAGCCAGATCAGCCTCCAGCACAGTATTAATGTATCCATGAAAAGGAGGAAAGAAATTGTAGGTGCTTTTATTTTATATCCATATCTAAGCTCCTTTGCTGGTGACAGCCACTTTAAAGCCATCAGCACTTGGGAACTGGGTTGTTTTTGTTTTTTAATAACGAGGTTTTCAAGCTATGATGGCTGTTCTGTTAATTGGGATGCCATTTGTAAGACCTTGAGACCTGGCTCTGATAATGAAAAAAAGATCAGATCTCATGGACAGAGATACTAGGTTGAAACCTTCATATTTAGGGAAAAGCCTGAGTACGAATTTTGCCAACATTGTCTAATTTGCTTTAAAAGAACAAAAATCCAAAACCCACTTGCAAAATTATCCTAAGCCTCAGGCATATGAAGCAAGTCCTGAATCTCATTACTAAATTGTCTTCTGCTTTTCACTTAGGCCTGTGTCTGGAAAGATTTTTATGTAACTAAACTCCAGTGGAACTTTATAGGAGTTTTAGCTCTCAAAAAGAACATAGGATCTGGCCTGTTGTATAAATCCATGATAGCCTGGCTGTAAAGCACTATTTTAAATAGTACTGTTACATGTATAAATAAAATCAGGCCTGTTAGATAGAGTTTACTTTCCCTAGGTTGAGACTGTTCTCAACAGTGACATTTATTAGACAACAAAATCAGCCTGTCCCACCTGGTTTTGCTCAGTTGGAACCCTTCCCTCTTTGTATTGCAATTAATTTCCTACCAAGGCTGCAGCAGAGCAGTATCAGTGCTTTGATTTTCAGCAATCTTGTGAGAAGAAGTTCTGGGCTCTCTGAAATTTCCTATTAATTCAGCTGCTGTGCGAAATAAAAGCAGCTCAGCAGTTCCTTATAATGTATGGAGTGGCACACCTCAAACCTGCCCACTACAGCCAAAGCAAGCTTTGCTTGCAGAGATAGTCAAGTAGCCAAAGTTTTCATAGGGTTAAAGATGTTTCTGTCATGACCTCTGCTCCCAGGAATGCAGAACTGCGTGGCTCCTACTGCTTATTTCTAGTAAATTCTCATTAATTTCTTTTAAATTCAAAAGGCTGATAGCCATGAAGTAAGGAGGCGTGGATGCTGAAAGGTCTCTGGGCAATAGATGTTGAACAAGTTGTTAAACAAGAGAATTGGATGTCTTTTTTCATCGTTCTCTATGTAGTATTGATTGATTGGAGTTTGAATAGGTATTGGTTTTAGATAAGCAAGACAAAGTGAAAGATCAACAGCAGCCAGTGAGGATGAACACTGAAAAGGACTGTAAAGATGGTATCTTGTGAGGATAGACACAGTTCTGCTCTCTTTTGTGCTGCCTTAAATCTAAAGGCACTTCATAGAACCCGCAGACCTAATGGACTAACTTCAAGAAGATTAATTTAAGAGAGAAACTCAATTTAGGGTGGTAGAAAGGCCAAAACTCAACAGTTTGACCTATCAAGGATATTATGTCAGTGGGTACATTTTGATTGCACACCCTTATTTTCTGGTACTAATAATGATATGGAAAATAGGTGGGAGATGGGCAATTCTCACTTGAGGGCAGGGGCAGTGAGGGAAGGCTTTGGGTGAGAGCCCTAAAATAGGGAATGCAGATCTAGGCCTTGCTTGATCACAGACACACCATGAAAATTTGTGCCGGTTAAACCAGACTTCTCAAGCTCTTTTTTAAAATTTTTTTCCCTGTCCTGTTCTTTATTAGCAGTTTCTAATAGTGCCTAGCTGAAGGGACTCTCGACTTCAAGTGGAGCAATATACATTTGTTCTGTAATTAAGAAATCAAATTAGCAGGAGTGCGGATGTCATCCATCCACTTCATGCCTTTAGGACATGAAAGTAATAAATTGACGGTCTCTCTGAGCCCAGTGAGATGCAGAGATGGGTGTAGAAGACCTTGCAAGGATAATTGCAAGGAGGAGGAAGTGAGTTTGTGAGTGCAGTGCTGCACTGTAGGACTGACAGCAAGGACTGCCATGCTCTGAGAATGATCAGATTGTGATGGGGATCCTGCTTGCAGCAGAACTGGAGAATGGTTTAGCTCTGGGGAATCTTTTCTCTTGAGAAACAGGGGATTTCTGTTAAAATCATTCCAAGCTAAGTACTGGGGGTGGTCTTGACTACCAGCACAGAGCAAACATCCCGAGTCTGACCTTTCCTAGACTTGTAAACTTAAAAAACACCCCAGAGAAGGCGCTGGAGGTACCAATGCCCTGTGGTTACTGCTGTGTGAGCAATGCCAGCCCTTCCTCCTCAGCCTCACCAGCTTTTTGTTTTTCTTTTTACTGAGATTAAAAAGTAGAGCATTAAACTTTGACTATGCAGTCCTTTGCTGTATGTCACAACCTCTAATGTTAGAAAAGCCACCCCTTTTACTTAAGCACTTAATTCAATTTTTATTGTGCAAATTACGCTTACCCAAGCAGTACTGTTTAATTGATTAATAAATTACCATTGACTGTCAATGTTCTTGGGTTTCCTCTCCATGCTATTGGAAGCACTGCTGACGGTAATTAAATAATCATTTCATCACCAGTGATGATTGAGTTTATCTAATTCAGTAGCTCTCTTATGTACCTAGTGTTAAGTTTGGACTCTTATAGGATTATATTGATTGATGGAGGAAGAACAGAAAGATAGCTATCATGGGTTGTTCCTTGCTTTCAGAAGAGGAGGTAAGAATTGTCCTGATGGGTTATTTGACACATTTTTTTTTTTTTTTAATGTAGTGCTGTAACAAAGTTCAGCTTGTAGAACTCACTAATTTGTGTTTTCACTAGTGTAGAAAAAATATCTAATAAAATGATTGCTGTTCAGGTAAAAAAATAAAGAAAAGAAAGAAAAAGAAAAGAAGAAAAATCCAGCTTAAACACATTACTATAAGTAAACTTTTAAAAATAATAGTATATATATCCACATACAATATGCTTAAAATGTGTTTCTCTGTCTCATCAAGTTAATCACTCAATTAACACTTTCTATTTCATGCACTTCTTAAGTAGCACCTTGTAGCTCTCCCAGAGAACACCAGGTAAAGTGTCTCCCAGTCAGAACAGATATTTGGGTTTGACAAAAATATAACTGAGATATTTGTATTGAGGGAGAATGATGAAATGTGACAAGCAACAGAAAGTGCTCATGGAATTTTCCTCAGAAGAGTTGTCAGGGCACAATTCAAGCCCAATTGATCAGGGATGGCTTTAGAAAAATGAAATTAATTCTACCATCATAACAGAGGCAGATTAAATGAATGGACAGAAGCTCAGCTACTTGGTGATTTAGTCTTGCAAGTTCTCCTGGAGGCAAAAGTGGCATTTCCAGGCAAAAGTCAACCTTTTGCCATTTGAAGATGGGTGCAAAGTATCAGGATCTATAATCTGGGTGTAAGGAAATGCTATGGAGAGCTGTAGGTGATCCCCAGTTTCAGTGTTACATTTTTTTTGTTAAGTTTGGGACTAAACTTTCACTGTAAAGTGTGCAATAAGTAAGTGTAATTGTTGGGAAAGTGGGAAAATCTGAAATTAAACATGCAGAAGTGGTGAGTGGCTGACAAAAGATGACCTCAGGGACACGTATTTTTAGAGGAGCACAGCAGGCTCTGTGTCTGATCACAGAAGGAATGACTTTGGAGCATCCTTTATTACAATCCAGGGAAATTTCTCCACCACATGCATTACACGTGACATTTAAAATGAAGGCCCAAGTCATGTACAGAAAGTTCCTGGTTCATAAGTACCAGGTGGTTTTGAGTCTAAATTTAATGAGAGCGAAGAGCAAAATACCCTGAAAAGGAGCAGATGAAGCGCTCACGCAGCTTTTCTGACAGTGACAAACTATCCAAGCTCTGCACTTTTTGCTTTATGATGCTTCTGTCACCTCCTCAATGAAAATGCCATTTTATTATGTACAGTGGGTGTACATTATTCTATATATATTCTAAATCATTTGACTATTTTGGCTCTCCATTAATGGCAAATTACAGTAAAACTCTAAAGGAAATGTCTGTGATGACTCTGTGAACACTGAAAGGATTAATTATGATTGATTTTGTTAATTAAGTTCAGTGGCTAATGTCTTTACAGTAATGGGATGCTTAAAAGACAGAGTCAGTGTTAAGTGTTGTACCTATAGCTGAGTTGAAGAGGTTCATTGCAGGGTGGATATCCATCTCCATGGACAGGACAGGCTGTTAGGGAGTCACTTCTTTACTGTAGGCTCATGATGTGCTTTAGATGAAATTTGTGGTAAATAATTATCACTCAAAACCCTCCTTGTTTATGCGGCACTGAATATATTACATTAAAATGATGTTTCTGCCAGTTCTGTTTTCATACTGGGTCTAAGGGCTTGGGAATGATTCTGGTCTAGGTTTACTTTCACTCATGTCCAG
The DNA here is from genome assembly GCF_027579445.1 of Ammospiza nelsoni. Taxonomy (NCBI): domain Eukaryota; kingdom Metazoa; phylum Chordata; class Aves; order Passeriformes; family Passerellidae; genus Ammospiza; species Ammospiza nelsoni. Next base: position 4,439,086 of record NC_080646.1, on the reverse strand, counting down.
TTGTGTTCAATCACCTGCCTAGAGACTCAGTCCTTCCCATTCAACACTGGTTTCCTGGAATTTGCTTTCATTAAATATTTATTAGTGAATCCTCATGGAAGGTGTCTTTGCCCTCTGGCAATTGCCTTCACTCTTGATTCCCTGTATTGTTCCTGTGTCCCCCTGTTGAATTTAGAGGAATGAAAAAGACACTAAATCCACCCTGTGAACACATTCTGTATGTATGTGTATATGCACATATGTGCACTCCTGTGGAGTTAGAGGCAGCAGAAGAGAAGATTTGTAATTGAGACATATTTTGCTTCAAAAATGCAAACCCCCCAGTTTGGCACTGACAGGATCATGCAGCTGGGTGGCAAAAGCTGACTTTGTCCTCGTGACAAACATACTTCAGATAAAAAGCCTCAACACAGATCCTTCTGAGCCATTGTGTACTATCTCAAACAGGCACCATAATGCCCAGTGTAGATTTGGCCTTGAAAATTATTTTTGTAGCTGGGTATATGTTGCTTTAAAAGAAAGCTGCCGCTTTCTATCCCTGTACCCTTGCAGAAGCTTGCCAAAAAAGGTTTCCCTCTTTTTTCCTGCAGTATTATTTGTTTTTCCTGACACAAAGGAGAGTGCTTTGTCATTGTTTTCTGTATAACATTGATGGATTTCATGTTGAATGGGTATTGGGTTTTAGTTAAACATGACAGGGGAAGAGATTTATAGGCAGCGGCCGCAGAGGTTGTTTGAAAGGCCCAATAATGCTTCAGTGCACAGATGTGTTTTCAGTGTTCTCTGATGGTAAAGAACCAAGCAGCTCATATACACTCCACCCTCATTACGGAGCAATCCTTGAAAAGCTGAGTGTTAACAACTATATAGGTTTCTTTCTTTGGAGTTTCAAAGTAAACAGGATTCAAGGAGCGGCCTTATGTCAGGAATGCTGTGCTAATGAGGACAAATTATATTCTAATCAGGTTTCTCCATTATTAATTCCCTGTTATTCTGCTCTCTTTTTTTTCCCTCCTCTCCTCCTCTTTGTGTCCAATTTAAAGTTGCAGAAGAAACATGGGGTGGAGTGTTTTTCTTCTGGTGCTTGTTATTCATATTAAGTAGTCTATTCTGCCTTTGGTGTGATGGTGGGTGTTAAGAATTTAAATCCCCCCTAATGCATTGATAGGATAATATGAATCACCACCCAGAAAAAAATCCTATATGGATCTCAGCAACTAAGGGGTACTGGTGTGGTGTGGTATTTCTACACACTAAACATAACTCATTCTAGTTCCTTGTGGTCCCACATAATTTTAAGCATTTTCTTAGAGACATTTTCATATTTTGCTTCTGTAGGGAAATTTAAAGAAACGAATAGAAGTATATTATGCATTATTATAACTGCATTGTTCCTTCTTTGTTCTGCTCTTTTACACACATTCTTAAAGCATATCCTACAACAAAATTAAAGTACTACTAAAATTTTAGGATGAATAAATAAATCTTATTTGCATGCATTGCATCTTGTTTCTTTTACCTGTCTTTCTTGGCTTGGCTCCTGTGTATTAAATACTCCATCAGGAGGCACATGCCAGCTTGGCTTTCACAAGGGCAGGCAGTGAACCATGTGCAGCGCCAGCTCACAGAGTGTGTGCTCTCTGTGAACAATCATACTGCATTTGGGCCTAGGTTCTGAAACTTCTGCAGTTTCCACCACAGTCATTCTTACCTTAGAATTAGCACAACCTCACCTTCACTAGAGAAATCTGAGCTGCTGAATAAAAAATAATTCCTTGGCAGCTGGATTTATTATGTTGGTGATTCCCAGCAAGAGCACTGACTTCTTTCTCCTTACTCATTCCCAGCTGCTGAGAATGAATTTTCCAGCAGATATTCTTGTTAGTTCCCACAAAGCCTTGAAATTATAATTTTTTAAATTAGAATTTTAATTTTCCTTCCTGAGGTCATCAAATATTAGTAGGATCCTCCCCTGTCTTGAGGCTGAGCTATTCATCTCTTGAAGAACACACCCCAAAAGTCTCCCAAACTTGTCCCAAAACTCAAGGAGTTCTCTGTATGATGTTGCTTGTACCTCTCTCTTCCAGAGCTAGAACTTAATTGCTCATTGGGCAAGCTCACATGGATTGAAAGCAAGCAGTAAAGAAAAATCTTACAGTAATTGAAGACTCATGATGCATTTGGGTGTAAATTTTGGAATAAGATGGATAGATATGAATGCTGTATTTGTGTGTACATTAAAAACAACCACAGTTGCTCATACAGGTAATTGGGTGCACCAGTTTACCTTCAATCTGTAGATGCCATTCCAAAAGTACAGTTGTCATCAAGATAATTCTTTCACGTCTTCTCTCATAAACCCAATTATAAAATACCTCTGAGATAAATTGATGCCCTACTGCCTTTGTCATCTCTGCCCTGAGCCTTTGGGATATTTGGATATTTTATAACACAGAATGACCCTTCTGGAATTTGGTTTATTCTTACAACAGTATTTAATAGTTTCTAATCTCAGAAGAAATTTCCTTCAGTCTTGTCTTGTGCTTGGGTTTAGGGCATCTTGAAAAGAGAAAAGATGCTGAAAACTTAAAGCAAGGACCCTCAACTTCCTGAAGAAGGTCCCTCATGCAAGGCAAATAGAGGTGACAGTCAGCCTGGAGCTCACTGCAGGATGGGGGCATGGATTTGAGATAGAAATACCCTGAACTGTGTCTGCCTTTAGTTCTTACATCTCTCTCCTGAATCTGTGGTCTTCATGGTTATAAATATTTAAGTATTTATATTCCTATTAATGTTTTATAATATTATTTATTAAATACTGGAGTTTAGAGCAATTTGTCATCTGAATAAAAAGAGTGCTTTTCATTTAAAGTCCAGCTCGTGCTGCAAAGTATCAATGTAACACAATGTGTTCAAGATGGTTTTTTAATGCTTATTTCCCCCCTCAAATTGGATGCTGGCTTTCAATTTGAATATTGAGCTACCTGAACTGAATTATTTATCAACTTTAATTGGATTTGCAGACAAGTCATTTTTGCACATCTTTTCTAGGAAAAAATGGAATTCTTTCTGGAAACTTTTAAAAAACATCAGATTGAGGACATCCAGTTAATTAACTTAACATTTCCTGTCAAATTAATTTCTCTTCTCTTCTCTTCTCTTCTCTTCTCTTCTCTTCTCTTCTCTTCTCTTCTCTTCTCTTCTCTTCTCTTCGATGTTGTAGCTCAATGATTGTAAGCTAAAAGATGTTAGATCACACATCTGCAATCTAAAGTCAGGGAGTTTTTAATAATGAATAATAATTATTGGTATTTCTACATTACTTAAATTCTTCAGCTGAGGGATGAGTCCTGTTGTGTTCAGCACAGCATGAACACAGAATGAAAATCCGTTTCTGAATGAGAAAGCTTATTTTGGCCACAACAGAGCATCAAGCCTGAATCATGCTATTCACTCTAAATTATATCTCTGTGATTTTTATGGGAACATATTTTCCATATTTATTTGCTCTTCCAGTAAGCTCTGCTGCCGAAGTTGGAAAAAACCCACTTCTGAGTGGAATCTGTGGTGTGACACCATGGAAGCTACTGGGAAATTTGAAATTTTGTCTTTGCCTATAGGGTGTCCTTCATTGCTGGTAATGTGAGGATTGATTCTTAAATGTTACTTTGAGGCATGGGAGATTCATAGTAATTTCCAAATATAGTTCACGCAATTTGTGATTTAAGAAAAAAAAGTGTTAATATGTTAATCAAAAAGAACATAAATTTTATGCAGTTACTCATAACTTTATACAATGATTACATGTAACTACACTGTTATTGCAGTCTCAAAATTACAGTATAATTATATTTAGTTAATTCCAAAAGCAATTGCTGCATGGCCAGAATTCATTTATATAAACCTAGACTAAGCACCGAATTGACTAGGAAAGTGAGGTAAATCTAATTGAGATAGATTGAGCAAACCTAATCAGCAGGGATATTTAATGGCAAAGAGAACAAAGAATTAAATAAAGCAATGCAAAGGCTATTCAGAAGAGGGGATATATGAGATAATAGGCCTCTCCATCTCTGATGTCATGTCTGATTCAGTGAGTCATTCCCTCGTATTTTGTTAGTTGGCTGCCAGTTTCCATTATGTGTGTATATACATATATATATGTATATATATATGTGTGTGTTTATACATGGAGGACATAATTTGCCATATTTTTATCCAGGATTTTATCCTGGTGTAACACACCTCACTTCCAAATGCTGATGCTTTGCAAAATCAGGATGATGATTAAAGACATGTTCGCTGTCCCACCTCACTTATCATTAACTGTTAATGATCCGGTGATTCTGATGAGCCAGAACTCAAATTCCAGTTGTCTAAGAAAGGGGAACTTGTAGAGGTGCTGTGGGGTGCTCAAGACTTGAATGGGGCTGGGAAATGCCAGGTAGAACCTATGGCAATTACACACTCCTCTCATATGAAGAGGAGTCACATGAGAAAGCCAGATGTGAAATCCAGAGTATCAAATACCATTAGATGGCTGGAATATGAATCAAACCAGAGGCTGTGATACCCTGAGAGCTGAAAAGGACCCCCAAGACCATTCCTGTGTTTCCCACTCCAAGTGTAATCTCCAAGGAGCTGCTGGGGAGCCCGAGGGCTGTATTTAGATGGATGTTATCATATCAGCTGATAATTTCCAGTTTGCAGAACACAGGCCAGTTCTGACCTCATCCCTTGATTGCATCCTTTGATTGCCTCCCTTGAACCAGCTACAGAGAAGATGGGAGGCACACAGCAGCTTTCCATCAAAGGGACTCTGCGTAGCAGGATATTGAAAGGATATTAAGATGGTTTTAATGTAGGGGAGGATTTGAAGTAAATAACATATAATGATTTTTTTTAAAGAAGGAAATCTGAAAAATCATCTTGTAGGTTCCTGTAGGTTACTTTCACTCTTAAGAGCTGCAAGTTCATATTGATCTTCCTGTTAGCACACACATGAGGTTTATTGCCTTACAATTCTTTATACTTGTGTGTTTTGGTTTGAGGGTTTTTTTGGTCCTTTTTGTTTTGTTTGGTTGATCTGTAATTTACTCCTGTAAAACATCTAATTTAGTATTTTGGTGCTTGGATTTCAGTTACCTATGTGAACACTGCTTCATATTTCTGAAGCTTTAAAGCAAAACTTTCTTGATTTAAATATCAGCATTTTGCAACTGATGAACTCAAACGCCTTATTTTAGAAAGAATAAAATGACGTTGTTAAACTGTGCTAAAACAGGAGAGAATATGCACGGAGGAATTTTCATCCACAAATGAGTTGTTGAGAGGCAGAAAGAAATGGAAATCCTATTTTTGATGGCAGAAGCTGCAGTACTGAAGTGATGAATCTAAGAAACAAGAGGCAGATGGGTTATGTGCATATCCTGGAAATTTGACCTCCTCTGGATGTATAGAGAGGGCAAATGGCAGTTTAAAAAGTTGTATTGATGTTTGGGGGATTATTTTTTCTATATGAACACTGATCAATGAATCCACGTTACAGTTCAAAAGGTTGCTTTTTCAGTAAAACAAGAACCCAAATATTGTGTATGTGGTAAAGTATTCACAGAGATACACAGCAAAATAATCTTTAACCTTAGAGAAGTACTTGGTAGAAGGTGGAGCAGGGCTTCCTCTGGGGATTCAGATTTTCTCTAAAGAACTCATACCATTTTGGATGCTTGTGTTTAAAAATTTGTCTGAACTTTCCTACGATTTTCTGTCATGGTATTTAATGGAGCAAGAAAGGATGGCACTACCACACACCTTTGTGTTGGAATTAACTTGTTGAGGGGTCATAATCCAGAGTTTACTAGAACTCCTGCAGTGAATTTGTTGACTTCATGTACCCAGCTATGCTTTACTCACTGGAGTTTGAGGAGGAGTTAAAAACAAAGGTTTTAGGGGCTTTGCGTACATGTGATACATTTCTCAAGTGTTGTGGAAATGTGAATTGAAAGAAGGTGCTTGAAAAACCCATCCAAGTGGCAAATTCTGTTGTGTCAATGCTTTTAATATCCAGATCATTGACCTCATACATTTATGGTGTGTGTGGTCAAACAGTAGGGCAGAGATCTGATGGGAATGACTGATAATTCCAGAGGAGTCATTACAACTTAATGGTGTCAAAATGTACTGCTAGGAGACTCTTAATGCTTGGAACATCAATTTACACTCCATGTAACCATTGCATGTCAACACAGACCACAAACCTTGTGTGACGCTCAGGCCTGCCACCAAAAGACACGAGGTTGTGATAGTTTCCAAGTTATCATCCTAATATTTTGGCATTCCCTGGTTTATATTACATCCCATTTAGACAGGGAGGAATGGTAACATGCATAGTTAGCTGAGAACTTGAGTGTGAAACTCAGCAACGCTGATAAGCATTTACCCAAGTCACCCACTGAACACAGTGGAATAATTTGTGCAAGCAGTGGTTCAATCCAAGAGAAACTGGGTTAGATAATAGCTGGAAATACCAAATGTTGTGCTGTGCTACCAACCCCCCAGTACATTACGAATTTTTACAGTATCTGTGCATCTGTACACAGATGGCACAGAGAATTATGTCAGATCTGACACCACACAGGTCGAGAACGCCTAAATGACATTTTAAAAGGTCCCCAAAACTCCCGTTTGTCATCCATGTGAGAAACAAAAGACCTTTAAATCCTGTCCCAGCCCTACTGGTGGGCTCTGGGCACACGCAGTGGTAAATGCTGGAATGCAGATTTATGGTCTCTGTGTGAGGTGCTCCCCCAGAGCTGGAGTGAGCCCCCCAAGAGCCGTGCACTGCCTCAGAGCTGGGGGAACAAAGGTGCCCAGCTGCACGTCTGGCTCTCAGGCCTGAAGCCCCAAACACCCACAGCTGCTGCTGCTAGGAAGTGATTTTGGGGTGCTCAGCACTGATATAAATCGCACATTTCTTGTGCTTATTTTCTATGGCTTTCTCTCATGGTACCACAGGGGTAAACCTGAAATAATTCCAGCAGGCTTGGTGTAGTTGCTTTAAATTTATACCCGCATAAACAGGAGCCTTATTTTTCAATTGTCTCTAAAATACATGGTTTCTCTTTCATATCAAACTTCAGCAACTTATTTTATATTCCCTTACATCACATTTTATCACAGATAATCCAGGGATATTGTTTCTCTGAGTAACGAAATTGTTCTTTAGTGCATGACCAGAGTAAGGGATATTGTGTCTTTTAGACATCACGTATAGACAAGAAGATATAAATGAGAGTTAATAACCATCAAATGTGTCTATTTCCTTTTCCTATAAATTAGAGCATGCTTTCCTACTGAATTTTGCAAGAAGGAAAACAGACTCCCTCCTGCTGATGCGGGGAAGCAATGCTAAATCTCCCTAAAGATTCACTCTGGCTTCTTACAGCTGTATGTTAGTACCTTTTTATATGCAATTTTACTTCATTTAGTCTTTAAGGTTGTGCCTGAGGTTAGTTTAAAAGGTTAGTTAAATGTTAATGGATGTTAATGCTGCAATTAAATTGTTAAATCAATTGAAAACTGTGGCTCCATCTCTATCTGTGTTAGTGCCGGCCTGAGTTGCATTGGCGTATAAATTAAAAGCTGTAAATCTAGTGAAGTCTAATTAGAGACCAAATTTCTCATTTATCTTATTTTCACAGGACTGTAAGCACTGATAGATAATCAACGAAGGGCTAAAACTTTTTAACATTAAAAAACTATTTTATCTATTTCAGGACTCAGGTGACTGATTATAATTCAGATCCAATTACTGTAAAAGGTCATATGTGAAATGAAGTTCTTACAGACACTACAAGTTTTATTTTACAAGTTTGCATACACTGCTGCACCATCTACATCCCAAAAAGCAAAAGTAAATACACTGTAGGAGATGATATAAAAAGGCTCTTCAATTAGCCTCCCTCATGTAACCCTTTGAAGTTTGTGATTTTAGTACACGAGCACATCCAGGCTTCAATCCTACAGCACATCTTTAAGCTTGCCAGCTTATACATGTACATGAGAATCCTGTTGGTTCTTGCCTTCTGCAAGTAAAAGTAATTAGCAAGACGCTTAAATACATTTGCCATAGATACAGAGACACAAATTCTTGAATTTGTGAGAATGATTATTTCCATTGTTACGTTTAAATTAGCTGCTGGCAACCTGCCATTTAGGAAAAAGAAAGAATAAAAAAAGCCCAGGCTATTTTATCTAGCAAGGTCTTGAGGAAAAGGAAATGCTGATCTTAATCCAACTTGCAGTGCCCCAGTTTTGAGGGTGTTTTCATGCTTTAAAAACACATGGTACTTAATGTTAGTTCCTCAGAAGTTAAAAGTGAAATTTAATCATGCTGCTTCTGTTGGCTTATTTTTCCAACACTCCCTGTGATTCTCCAAAGTGTAGATCTTAAAGCTGCAAAAAGGCCAACAACAGATTGCAGCATGAGCATAGGGAGCAGCATCAAGACTCATTAGTTTACAAATAAACCACAAGACAAATGTTTAAAATGTTTGTAGGTTCCAAATCACAGTTCTAAAATTGCATCCTTTTGGTCATGTAGGAGTGTTAGAAATGTTACAGTTTTACATGTTAATTTCTTTTTTAGTGACTGTTCTTGGAGCACTTGGGGAAACAAGTTTTGCTTTGGGAAATAAATAAAAAAAAAAAAACGCTCTGTCCTAACCAATTAAGACTTCACAGAAAGAAGTCATGAGCTCAGATTCTGCTGGAAGGCCTTCTTGCAAGGAAGCATCAGCTTGTGTCCTTTCTAGTGCCCAATTTCAACATTCATTAAAACACAAAATCAGATCAAATCTGAAAATGAATTGCCAAGTGACTTGAATCTTCTGAACTTTTTTTCTCTCCTAATTTTGTCACAAATTCAGATCTTCTAAAAAACATCTTGATCACAGACTCTGCAGGAAAAAAATGCCACGTTGCAGCATGTCCCCTACAGCAAATAAAAGGATATTCTGCTTTTATTCTGAAAGGTGCACAAATTTCCTGACAGCATTTTCTTTCATATTTTGCATCACTTTCAGTATTCACAGATGTGATTTACCAAATTGCACCCCCCAAAAATTTTGCAAATGAATAACGAACAGTCAGATATCTAAAGGAGTAGGAAGACTTGTTGTGTACTATTTTGTTAGATAGTGCTCTTCCAATTATTTTGGTTAATCTTTGCAATAATTATTTACCCTTTTTTGTATCATAGGTGTTCTATATCTTCATAAGATAGGAGTAGGACCATTGCTAACAGGGGTCATAAATCACTTCTACTAAAAGTATTCTCTTTAAAATTGTAACTTTCTTTCCTTTCACTTCCTTGGTAAGAAAAGGCAGCAAGGAATGATAATTCTTTATACTAAGTGCTCAGAGTAGTAAATAGTTGCCTTATAGCAAGACATGGTGTCATAAAATAGGATATAAAAATAATAGTAGTTAATCATTAAATAGCATGTTTCATCCATAGAAAATGGAGCTCTTAGCAAAGATGACTAAATAGCCCTATCCATTTCCTTAATACATCTCCTTCCTTTAATAGAGATCTGATAAATAGAAGCCAACTTTATCTCACCTTGAAAATAATAGTCTAGTTACACCAAACTTTCTCCACTACTTTCTGGAAATCAGCTTTTGACAAAAACAGTGCTTGATTAGAATAGACATTTGAGACAGAGTCGTTTCTGTGAAGGATCAACACAGACGCAGCCAAATTCATTGTTGAGTCAGTGACTGAACTCATTGTGAAAGAGAAGCTGAAGTTAATATAAGAATTGGAGAGATCCAGGTATTTCCAATTAGATCTGTGGCCTGCTGAATTCACAGGGAATTCTCTCTTGGAAGGTCTTGTAGGCTGGGTGGTTTCTTTTTCTCTTCAGTTGGGAGGTCTTAAGTGTGGATAAAATGCTGGCTTTGGGAATGGGTTTCTGGAGTGGAAGGAAGAGATACTTCCTTGGGAAGTTGATTGAGAGGTCATGGGCTGATGTCAATCCCAGCATTTGTCTTTTGAGGTGATCATGAAATTGAGAATGTAGGAAAAATTCCAGTTACACATTTGCCCTACTGGCTTCTGCTGTGTGTGTGTGATGGTAGATTTTCAATCTCACGAAAGGTGACTCTGGTGTGCATTTCTAAAGAACCTGAATGTTCTCCACAGATGAAAGAACATGTTATTTTCCCATTGCTCTTGCCTTGTTGACTTTATTGCTGTTTTTTCTTGTGTTTTGGGGAGCACAGGAGTTCCTGTCTAGTTTCATGTGCCTTTGCTACGCCCTGTCATTTCTGGACATAACAAAGGTATTCCAGCATCATACGGTGGACACAATGGAAGGGCAAGATTTGGAGCATTTGGAAATAGGATCCTCCATGTTCATTATTTCAAACTTTAGATTCCTAATTCTGTTTTGATCAAGTACTAAGATTTGTCCAGGAAACCTTTTCTTTCATTTCTCTTTGTTAGCATTCAGCTTTCACGTAAATTTTGGTTAATGCCTAAGGAGGTGCCTTGATTTTGTGATTGGGTCAGATGTTGTTCTTGGTCTGTCAGTTTTCATGGCTATACTACGTATTCCATGGCATTTTGGGGCACAGCTGTTAGATACCTTTGTGACTGACATGGTTTTATCAGTTTAAAACTGGCTGAGTCAGTCTGACAGTGAGCTGCTGCTTCTCTTGGGTGCTGCAGTGTTGGTTTGGGGAACTAGAGGAGTGAAAATGTTAGGAATAACTTTCTGCTGGACTATAACAGAGTGCAAAACCAGCCATCACTGTCTGTGCAGAGAAGGGGAGTGATGGGGAGGCGTCATTTCTTTTGGTGGCAGTTCACACTTAGGCTCATGCAGCAATATCATAAACCTGTATCCCAAAGAGCAGCTTTTATATTTTGTTGTATTTTGTTGGGTGGGTGTGTGCTTACTGTTCCAAACAAACAAACAAAAAAATACTCTAGCAATATCAAAGGGTTGTCTTTCAGACTGGGTTTTATCTGATAGTCCCCACCCTGCCTACTGCTAACTTCAGCAGGATTTCTGTAAATAGCTTGGTGCTATTTGCTTGGTGAGCTAAAGCAGCTCTAAATGTCTGGATTAGAGCACTTGTAAGAGAAAACATTTACAAGTCTAAGTTTGTTCCCCAATGGGTAATATACTGGGAGGCAGATAAAATCATCATGCAGCTTTTCATGACTGGCAGTGTCTGGTAACACAGCAATGAATGTGCAGATAAAAGAGAGGCACCAGAATAGCGGGGACACTGCAGATCAGCACTGAGGCACATTGATAGAGTTACTGCCTGCAAAGGGAACCTCTGCCTGTGGATATCTGACACTCATCAACATTGCCATTGTCTTGCTTTCCTGGGAATCAGATATTAATTTTACAAAGCCTAAATGCAAGCTAAAAACAAGAGAGATAACCACATTTTATTTCAGCTGTCACATTTCAGCCTTGTGATGCTTGCAGCAGAGCTGGAGCCTCTCCAGGTGGGTGACTTGCTTCAGCATCTACGTGAGGATGATGAGGGACAGAATGTGTTAAGCAGAAAACAAAAGTACAGGGAATGTTGCCCATCCATTAGGAACTCTTAGTGGGATGGCTCCTGGGAGTGATCCCTGTCTGTGGCTACCCAGCCTCCAAACTCTGATGGTAAACAAAACCCAAGGGGAAGGCAGGTGACATTTCCTCATTCTGGAGACATCAGTTCCATGTGAAAGTTTTATTTAGGAAATAGTGGGTCTAGCAGTTCCCTGAGACAGGAATGCCTTTTTTTTTTTTTTTTTTAATTTTTATAATTTTGGCATTTTTCTGAGGGAGACACATTTGTAGCATGGTGGCGAGGAGTTGCCCTTCCCTCCATCCCTCATTCCCCATCCCTGGGCAGGCTGGAGCCCTCCTCTCTGGCAGCAGGGGCCGAGGTGGCTGCTTGCAAGAGACACTCAACCATTTGTGCCATCCGGCTGTTCCCAAACAAGCCAGGCTCCTGCAAGCCTTACCAGCTGTGACTAATAGTGAAGGGAAGGGGGGAAAAAAGAAAGCTGCTTGGGCCTGCAGGCTTCAGACAGGCAGGCTCTGGGGGAAACAAGAGAAAGCCATTAACTAACCACAGTATTATCTTGATTCTCTCAGAGAAACGAGCTAGGGACAGCTAATGAACTAGCCTTAACGTTTCAAACTGAATGCACCTCTGGGAGCTCTGCTAGAACAAACAGTGTGACAGATCAATGCCTGATGCCTATATCAAGAGAAAAGGTTATTTGCCTCTCCGAGGAATTATAGGATTAGTATATCGCTATGATACACTTTGTATCCTCTTCAAAATAGGGGTTCATATGCTGTGCTTATTTTCATTTTGTAAGTTGTAAACTCTGCTAGTTTGAGCAATAAAAATGAAATCCATTCTTCTCTTTACCTCTCTTATTCCCAGGATCCTTTATGTCTGAGAGCCTACACGTGCACTTTTTCCTTGTGGTCTGCACCTTGCCCAAGGAAACACTCACCTTTGGGAACTTTTTTTTTTTTTTTTTAAAAATCAGTTTAGAGCAGTGTCATTTGGTTGGGACTCCATGAAAAGTCTTGGTAGGAGATAGGTTCTTAATAAAACACACTTTGTCTGGGGAAGTTTTGCTTAGTTTAGTTGGCTGCCACTGGTGTTTTTTGTGTCCTTGCTCAGTTCCATGTGTCCAATCTTTAGCTGACCGCCTCCAAAATGGGACAGCAAACCTTCCTTGTTGTTACCTCTTGTCTGTCTTTGCTGTTTAGATTGAAAACTCCTGCACAGGACGTTCCTCCTACTTGTCCTGTATGTGACAGACTGGCCATAGATCCCTGGGGGGAGTTTTTGATAATTTTGTTAATGGAACAATAACCTCAAAGCATCACACATTTTGTGCAAGAGATTAAAAGAAATTAAAGGGAGGAAGGTGGGACCTGAAAGACCATATGAATTATACAAATAAAATATTTTAAATCATATACCATATAAAATTATTAGAATTGCTAGACTTTTGGGGCTAGGAGGAGGTCAGGCCAGGTTATTCTTCATCCTTGTGCCTTTTCCTTTGATGCTTAGAGCGATACCCAGCCAAAGGGGTAAATAATCCAAGACCTTCTCAAAAGGAGGCAGAGTTATTTTTAACTGCTGTGTATGATTTCACTGTATCCTTTGATATTGGCATTTTTCTTTAAAGCCAAAGCCCTTGAAAACTGTTTTGATCAATTACCTCATTCAGGAAGCTGCTGTACATATTTAACCATAGGTACAAGCTTTGGTCAAAGTAATTTTCATTTTTACAAATTATTACTTTAATGGGAATTAGATGAGGAGTGAATTATTGTTCTTAAAAAAAGTAAATCTCCAGGTGATTTGTCAAGAGATAATTGTCTGAGTATCAGCATTTAAGGAAGGTTGCATTTCCTTCTAGGAAGGAAACATGTTAAATGCTGAAATTAAGATAATATTGTAACAGAAAATGGATCAGAATTAGCTTTATCTCCCCCAGTAGTACCTAGGAATTGAGTCAGAAAGTGATACAAGTATCCCAGCTTAATTGCTTCATGTCAAATTCTGTTATCTCTATTCTGGTTCAGTAGCTCTTACTTCATCCCTGCTTCTACTGATGTCAGTGGAATACACATGAAATAAGGAGTGATTCAGTGTGAGCAAAGCCAGCAGAATTTGGCCTTTTGAAGTTGGTGTGAGCTTTCCTATTGACACCATTGGAGATGAGAAATTGTTCTTTGATCACCTTCTGAAAACCACAGTTGAGCTTTGTAGGTTTTACACCAAGCATAGCACAATATTGCTTGGTTCAGGACAGGTACTGCAGAATTCTTCCTTATTCTTCTTCATTTCTCCTGGGTCTTCCATTCTGTCACAAACCCCACTGTCAATAGGACTTTTGCAAGCTAATGTTTACTTTTGGAATTCATTTTCTAATGCAAATTTCCTACAATGAATTGACAAAAATCATTAGTACAAAAGTAGAAAAAAAGAAAATTACCAATTTCTGAACAGGTCTTTATTTATGTTTTAAGTCATGCTGATCCTTCTACAGTCATGATGAATTGAGGGGATGAAAATATTGTTAGGGACGTCACAAGGTCTGAATTTCTTCTGCATGTAAGAGGAGGAAGGTTGATTATTTCAGGGGATATGAAATACAGTATTTTATTTTCAGTCTCTTTGTGTGTGCAGTCAGGCAAAGCTCTCATTCACAACTGAGCTGGGAATTGGCCTGGTCATAATGAAATGGGAAATCTTCTGGTCACTGAAATTCAAGCAATGTGCATGTACAAAGAGGAAAAAGTCTAGATTGCTATAAAATGTTGATGTCCTGGAAAGGGGGATGGATGAAGTAATTCCTGTTCATCAAAGTGTTTTGAAAGCCTTGTGAAGCACAAGTATTTTAGTGCAAGACACTAACAGAACTTATTTTGTTTTTTACGTCAGAAATAGTCTGATTCACATGGATTTTACTGAGGAGGCAAACTGTTAATGGTTTAGGAAGCAATTAATTGTTATCCTCTTGTCTTTTTGACACAGTTTAGAAGCAGAAACAAATTTCTCAACAGTTCCCTCCTGCTTTTCACTGACAGATGGCCCTGCTTTCTCCACACTTGGGCTCATTGTAACTCACTGGTAAAGTTATTATGGTTGTGCCTGGCTGAAGACAGGATCAGGGCAAGGTTTGCAAGGAGAGGGATCAAAGATTTTGTTGCTTCTCACAAACTTCGCCATAGTAACTTAAGTAGAGGAAATTGAAATGTTTCCTTTTGTCACTATGCACACACTGCCTTTTTAAAGATTATCCTTTTTTTTTTTTTTTTTTCCCCTCAAATTCCAAGTAACCAGAAGTATTTGATAGGAAACTGTTTTGGGAGTAACACTGGGGTGTTATTGTATCAGCCCAGCTCCTCCACTGTGGAATCACAGAATACAATCATAGGGGCTTAGGTTGGAAAAGACCTCTGAGATCATCGAGTCCAGCACTGCCATGTTCACCACTAAACCGTGTCCCCAAGTGCCACATCTGCATGTTTGAGCCTTTGTGTTACCATATTCTGCAGCTTTCTGGTGAAACACAAAGGAGCATGTGAAATCTCCCCAGCTCAGTGTTTTCCAACCAGAATAACTGAACAAAAATTTGGTCCAGATTTCTACTGAGGTTAAAACTGACTTAGGTGCTTACATGGGCTCATAGTTTCATTTTATTTCTTTATTTTTGAATTTTTTGATGGCCCTGCATACAGCCAGGAAGCTAATTTTTCAACAAAAACACCCATTCTCTCTTTCCAGATATGTTTGAATGTGTCTGCTAATGCAATTTCCAACAAATCTACAATCTTGCCAAGTAAAACTCCGGCAATTTATAAAATAAAAAAAAAAAAATATTTCATTAAGCTTTGCCTTATACCAAACACATAAAACATCCTTTTAAACATACACCAAAGATTTTGTAATGTTCCAGGGTATTAAAAGGTGTGTTTATACAATCTCTTCCTGTCTCTTGGACAAAGTCAGTTCAAAAGTCCTTGTTTATACATTTTTCAGTGGTCTCATCTTTCTTTGGTGTGGGTGACGCAGCTGGGGAAAGGTTACCCAGTGAGAGCATTTGCTGTATGGATGAACTTGGAGACAATGGCATATCAGGGAGCTTCTAAAGGAAATATTATATGGTCCATCAAGGCAATCTCAAATTTCCTGATTGCATATATTTAAATAGGATAAGCTCCAGTTACCTAAGCACTTGTTTTGGCTGTAATGGAAAATAGGAGACTAATGTGTGCCATAATGCCTATCTCACCCCAGCCCATCAAGGTATATGAAAATAAATCTAAATATCTGTTATTAGAAGAATGGGAATAGTGAGTGAAGGATTGAAACTACATGGCTATAGACAGAAAAAAAAAAATTAACTGGGTCTGGTTTAAGATTATACCTGTCCATTGAATACATTCATCAGTGTCTGGTTTTGTATTTCTTCTTCCTCATGATACCCCAGATAAGAAGTGGTAACTAAGTCTTAATGGTTTTAAAACTTTCTGTCTGTAACCATAAAGTGACCATTTACAAATTGGAATGCATTGTTGAGTGGGGATCCAGTTCCTTTCCCTGCCAGACCTGTCCATGCAGGTAGATCTCTGAGTTAAGAGAACAGCAGACTGTTGAAAAGGTAGATTTTGTGTGCATGTGTGTGGTTTGTCTTTTTTTTTTTTTTTTTTTTGGTTAGCAGTGTGCACGTTAGGAGTTTTATCAGGAGACAGCTGCTTAGAACAGCTGTCTGCTTATGTGCCCATCTTAGGAGAGAATGATTAATGAATTCACTTGGGCAGTGAGAAACTCAGTTCACTGATCCATAGTTTCAGCACAGGTATTGATGTGAAACTAATGAGAAATTTGATGCTCAAATTTGAATGTTTATTCCAATTACCAAACAACAGATCTAAATTAAAAAATAGCTTGAAACCTTAACCTTTTATTAGTAACACTGAAAGCTGAACTGTGGCTCTGCATCCTGTGGTGCAATCTGAAGACTCAATGCACTACCACCTACATTGTTTTGGGGAAGGGAGGGAGAATGGCTCCTCCTGATTGACTCTGCTCCCACTACCTGATAATTGGAATCTTTTTCCTTCCACTCCTCCCACTCCTGTTTAATGTGTATATTTTTCCTAGGAATTAAAACATGTGCTCAGAACTGAGCTGTAGGCATCCCCTACAGCTCTATTAAAATACTGCATTCAATAAGTTCTCTGAGCTGTGGTTTTTATCTGATTGTGGTGTGGTACATGGGAGTCCCAGCTCTGACCTAAAATGCTTTCAGTCTCTGTAAGCAAAGGATAGAGGGAAAAGGTAGATATAATCTTTAGTTCATTAGCAAGTTAAGGTAGGGGGAAATTAAATTACTTGTTGAAGGTTACATACAAATTTTGTGGCAAAATTGGCAATCAACCATTGATTGCTGCTCTTTTAGTCCTGTGAAGAATTCCTGTTCCCCTTCCAAACTTTGACAGTGTTTCTATCAGAAAGGACTAACAAGAACTCTTGAAAGTTAACTAGACACACTCAAGTTGTCCTGTCGGCTAAAACCTGGTGATTTTGAGAAGGATAAATACTTCTAATTTTCATACAAATCAGTGGCAGTTTGTAACTCTCCATTTTGCACAATCAAATTATTTAAAAACAAAGTTCAGAGGGGAAAATTTAGCATTTCAATCCATGAGTGTTTCATAAAAGTACTTGTGTCTGAGCAAGATTTTTTTTTAAAAGAATTTATTAACTACAAATTCAGGACTGAATTTGAATGATCTCAATACCCTATGCTTTAGATGCCTGCTGTGCTGGCTTTTCACTTTTCCACTAAGTTATTCCAAAACGTGGTGGCAATTCAGTTTTAATAGAAATAAGCCAAGGTGCTGAAAATGTGCAGCAAACATTGCTGAATTTTGCACAACTGGTCCTTCAAATGTGCATAAAGGAAACGGGAGATGTTACACTGACCACTGCTCTAGGAAATCCTTAAGCAGTCCAGATACTTTTCTGGAACTTGGGTTCTAGAAAATTCTAGAAAGATTCTAGAATTTCTAGAAAATTCCATTAATTTGGTAGCAAAACAGTGCTGAGGCTGGTGCTGTTTGATACACGTGATGGGCTCAGCCTGTAAATATCCAGGCAGTGTCACCTTCCCACACAGCTGCAGCCACCAGGGGTTGGTGGCATCTGTGGCAGCTGCTGTTGTCCCCTCCTTGTCCCCTCCCTAGGCATTCCCAAAGCTGCCCTGGCTCTGGGAGTCGTGGCATGTGTCTTGTGGCACTTGGCCATGTGAAAATTGCAACTTGTAGGTCAGGAAAACGATGTCTTGTTGCAGATTTTAGGTCAAGCCACGTGTAAAGATAAAGCAGTTCTTTTCAAAGCAAACACACAATAACAGTTTCATGAGTTTTTAGGATAGCCATGTAGATTTGGCTGAAATTAAAATTAAAAGTGAGTGTGTAAGCATTATTTTTATTATTATTATTATTATTTTATTATTATTATTTTAGGTTTTTAGGACTATGAATGAGCTGTAACACTTTTCAGTTTCAGCCATCATGGAACAATGTTCCAGGGGCTGGATTAATCTCCCTTTCCTAGTGAATTTTAGGAAGACACTTTGTGCAATTCCTAATGTCAGCAGGTTTATCTTGTCAGTGGGGTAACTTTTGGTGATGTACACTTATTTGGGATTGGGATCAGTGAAAATCCTTGTTTTCTGAGCAAACTCCTGGCCCTGGCAGTCACTGGTTGTGAGCAAACACACAGAGGATCACGGACAGCAGATTTTGAGGTCTCCTGTGCTGGGACACACATGGTCACCAGGTCTGCCTTCATGCATATTTGCAACCTAAAAAGAAATTTTCATGAACTGCTTAAGTTAGTGAAGAAAGTTCAAGCATTTCTGTACATTTGTATTTAGTGTGTGTGGGGCTGTACCTACACTGGCAGTACCAGGTCCTGAATCTGCAGCTGTGTGTTCACAGGGTACAATTCTGCTCCTTTTCTCCCCATTCATTTCATTGCAAAATAGCCACTGGGAGGATTAGGGCACAGTTTCCATCTTGTCCCATTAGTTATTTGTATTTCAACATCAGCTGGAGACCTTTGTCAAGAGCAAGACCTTGTTGTACTTGGTGTTTTGTATATCCATAGCAGAAGGCATTTCTTTCCCCACAGATATTACAGTTTAGAAACCTTGAGGTTTAGAGAGATCTGCTCTATGACATGCATAGTGACAAACTTCATTATTGTTTTAAGTCTAGCTAATGCCTAGAAAAATGCTGCTGGATCAGTCAGAAAAAGAGCTTTAATTCCCCTGCTGGGTCTTTCCCTGTTGTGTCATTTCTTTGTGAAAAGAAACCGCTTCAATTTTTTCTTCTTAAATTTTTTTTTTTTTATATTATTTTCCTCTTTTGAAACTGAAGGTTCGAAGCTTCTTGGAATAGAAAAAAAAATTCTTTAAGCCTTTGAAAAGCAAAGAAAACTTTGAAAAGAAATGACCCAGTCCCCTGTTTGGTTCACACCTATCTGGTCAAAGGGTTCAGCTCTCCGTGGAGGCTCCCAGACCTAACAGCAGTCATGCGGAACCTGTTTGCTGCCTTTCAGGCTCAGCACTTTCCAGGGTGCCCCATCTCAGCACACCTGACATTTCTGGCCTGGCAGCCAAGAAGAATAAAACCTTTGGGGAGTACCTAAAATTAAATGACTCCTTTTGGTCAGATCAAGGTTGTTCACTTCAGTAGCTCTGCTGCAACTCTGCCCTTCTGTCATTTCGTGGCCAGGGAAAAGCCTGTTCTCCCCCTTGCCTCTTTTTCCTTTAGGGGCTTTAAATACAGTCCTTGAATGCCAAGACTAAGAAAATTAGCTTCATTTATGAAAAAATTAATAAGAAAATAATCAACCCCTTGTCAATGTTCTCTTATTTTATAAAGCATTGTTTGTACATACATTCCTCTATAGATGCAGAGAGAGTAGAGCATCCTCTTGATTTATGTAAAGCAGTCTCTTGATCTGCCCCTTCTTTAACATGAAATAAATTAAAGTCAGAAGGGTCTTCTGCTCTTTGTTCTACAGCTTTCACAAACCTCTCAGAGTTTGATTTTTGTAAGGGAGCATAGGAAATGGCAGAACATGCCTCTCCCCATGAGTCTTCCTCTTCAGTGGCACTTACATCTCCCGGGCTAGCACCTACCAGTTTATCTCCATGCTTTGGTCAAGGGCCTTTATAAAACGGTCTCTTAGCTGGAGGAAAGGCCCTGCTCTGCAGCTTTGGTTGTGTAGGTGTTCAAGTGTGAGCCCGACTGACTGCTGCAAACAAGGTATGTGCTGAAATAAGTTGTTCAGGTGGTTTGGGTGACAGGAAACACGTGATGTGTGAGTGGCTGTGCTGACCACTTCTGGAACATTTCTTTACCTGAGCATTTTCCTGTGTCCATAGCTGCCATCTCTGTGTTGTTCCTTTGCCACCTGGCTTCATTTTTCACCTTTTCTTTCACCCTTTTGATCAATTCTTCCTTTCTCCTTTTATCCTTTATGGATTCTCTAGTCTGGAACAGAACCAAGTAATATTTACACATGAACTCAATTTTTCAAGCCACGATTTTGTTTTGTTTGTCCTTTTTTGGTTGTTTTTGTTTTGTAATGAGGAGGAATTATCTTGCCTGAGCCTAGTTTTAGGCATTTGGATAAAAATTAGGGTTAAAGCGAAACAGAATGACAAACAAAGTGAAAATACTCATCAATGCCTTTCTTTAGCTGGATTTTCTGCAGCTTTCTACATTGATGCTATTCAGTAATATAAGCCAGCAATGTGAACTCTTGTAAGGATCATGGCCCAAACTACACTTCTATTTCAAGCTGGAGTTTAAACTCTCTGATAGAAGGTCACTGGATGTGGGTTGCATTCTTGTATGAGGCAGCATCACCTGGCTCTTCCTGAATTCAGAACCAGTGCAGAGTTGAGAATCTGCTCCAAGTGCCTCCCTGAAGCTGCTGCAGGTGCCAGCCAGGGCCGCCCCTGCTGATGCCACTTTGTCCCTGCCAGGCTGCAGAGCACTCACTCTTGCCCTGAGTCCCAGCTGACTGCAACCCACATTACCATTTTGGGATATTAGTTTGCAATTTTTGGTCTGAGAAGCTCTTGCTGTGCCCTGTTAACCCTTTGACATCCTTTGGGGTGTGTTGCTTTCTGAGATGAGAGACTTCTCCACTGCTGGGACAAGGGACTCGGTTGTTATCACTGCATTCTGTCCCAGCATCCCAAAATATTTTCTCAGGTACTGAGCTGATTCTGCTCCCCAGATTTAAGAATTAAAGAAAGTGAGTGTTTCCCCCTTGGGGAAGGCCTGAAGAGCTGGTCCACCATTACCCACATAGTGCCTGCTTGCCCTGATGATGCTTGACTGTCTTGCTCTTCAAGACATGAATTTCTGACACTCCATCTAGGTGAAGTAATGTTGATGGTCCCATCTCTACTTCTGCAGGATAAAAAAGGGGTGCCTGGACCTTTGCAGCTGTTATTGTTATTAACCCTTTCACTGAACAAACCATCTCCAGCTTACACATAGGCTAATAAATTAGACATGACAATAGTGTTGCCATCCTTTACAGATATTTTCAGATTGGAAGAAATTGTGGAGGTTTTTTTGATGATGACAATTTTTTTATTGAACTTCCCTCCCTCCCTGCCTGCCTTGATAAAGAAATAGTCAAAAAATAACAAAAGAAGAGGAAAATTTCACGTTGCATACAAAGGAAGACAAAAATGAAGCTAAGAGCAATTAGGCTGGACATATGAATAAGCTGCCTAGTGAGGTAGCTGAGTCACCATCATTAGAGGTGTTCGAAAAACAGGCCAGATAAAATCCTTGAGGGGGTCAGAGTGTATGGGAAAATCCTGCTCGATAGAGGAGGTTGACCTGCCTGACCCACGAGGTCTCCTGCTTCTTCTGCGTCTCTTTATTTAAAAACAGCATTGAATTCAGAGAGCAACAGAGGAAAACAAAACCCAAACCAGGTGCCTGTGTCTGGTAAACAGTTTTCTTTTGTTCTCAGTGCTGAGTTGTGAAAAAAAAAAAAAAAGAAAAAGAGAAAAAACAAACCCTAAATAAAAAAAATGTATGTGTGCTGTTTGCAGAAGTGATGTGATAAAAGATCTATGTCTGCTTAGCAGAAAGATGGAGCATCTTTCAGCAGACCTGACAGAGCGTGGAGGGGAAATTCTTTCAGTGTGAGGAGCTGGGGAGCACAGGTGAGGTTATGCACCTGTGCAGCAGAGAGAGAAAACAAGCATTTGCTCTCCCAGGAGCCTTCTAGGAGCGGGGCTGTGCAGCCCACAGCAATCCTTTTGGAAATTCAGTGCCTTCCCCATTTGTGAAAATTTGACCCAGTGCCTGTGGCTCTCAGCTGTGCATGAAAACAGAGATGGAAGCCTGGGCTCCCAGGGGCGAGGTCCAGCATCCACACACAGGGAAATCCTGAGGCTCGTGTTGCTCCTCAGGTCAAGCTGATGATCAGCACTGGCCATGAAAAGAGTCAGGCTCAAGGCAATAAAAGTTCAGGGAATTCCCAGAAGCCTTCAGCACAAACACAGAAATACCCCTTCAGTAAGAGCAAGCCAACAGCATCTCACAGAAGGTGGCTCAGTTCATCCCTGATGGACTTCTCCAGGTGGGCCTGGGAGAGGACAGGAGTCAACTGCTGAGGACTCCACAGGACATTTTACCCCAGCATTTAGGCTTTGTAACACTTCCCAGAGCTGCCTTGAACCACCCATGGTGTCTGTAGTTTAACTGCCTAAAGTTTCTGGTCTCGGTTTGCCAGGACTTGAAATCTCTTCCTTCACTGCCTGCCTGTGTCTGCTGCTTTCTAGTGCCACAAAGGGGATGCTACTGCAGCCCAAGACTTCAGAAATGCAGGTGCATGATGGCCTTTTTCTCCAGGTTGCAATTATTAACATGAGTTTTACCTCTATAGGACAGCCTTGTTGCTGTTCAGAGTGGAAATGCTTTCTCTGGAGTGCGCAGTTGTTACAGAATGACAAGATTTCACTGATAGGAAAGAAAATAAATGAGGAGAGTGTTCTTCTGGCTTCACACTGCATTACAGTGAAAGGCAAGAAACAAAGGGAAAACTATTTTTGTTAAATGCGGAACTTTGGATTTATTTTGTGCTAGGCTTCAGCTAAGGTGTAGCCTCCTTGTATATTCAGTATTTTCTGAATGCATAATAATAATAAAGTACCATGTATTTATCAGAAACCTTGCCATACTGGAGTGAGAAGAGTGGGAGCAGTAGCTGAGTCCTCAGGTGTTATATTCTTGCCACTGGACAGCACTGCTTTCCTGCTGGAAATGCAGTGGGAAATGCAGGTATTATCTGCATAACAGGAGCTGTTAGCACAACAGAGCTCTGCTGTTTTGCAACAGTTTGCTGTCAGAGCCGTGGGCTGGAGTCAGTGTTTACCACTAAGTTACTTCTCAGGAACTGGGCCAGATCAATACTGTATTCTTTCAGCCCTCTCTAAACCCAGCAGGGAAGGCAATCACAGTGGTGCAGAACTCTGCACCTTCTGGAGCAGATCAATACCCTGACAGTGCTGAGCTTTGTTCCCTCACCAGCTTTGAGATGTTCTACATGATTGCTTAACGGTTTGTTTTCTCTTCTCCCTATATGACAACACTGCTCCCTTCCTGATCTTTCCTAATAACATCACTGTAATTGCCTTGACATGAAATAGCAGCACAAACACAGATGCTTTGCTTTGAGGTGTTTTATCTCCTTATGAACGTCCGTATTGGTTGAGGGTGTTGATTTCACTTTAATATGAAATCACAGCTTTTTTTGGTATGTCTTGTCTTATCTACATTGTTTTACTAAACTTGATTTTACTAGGCTGATTTTGGCTATGGGGATTGCACTCAGAGGTTGCATTGCACAGTGTGGTAGATATAATAATATGTACTGAGGAAAAAATATTAGCTTAAACCTTCTGTTGCTCAAGTCTGTTTTATTCCAGCTCCATTCAACCATATCTTGTTCATCTCAGAAATATTGTGGTGCAGTTACCTTTCAGCTTGTGCTAGAATCAGCTTCCATCTTGTCCAAGCTGGATCTAGAACTCCTGCCCCACATTTCTCTTTCTTGGTTTCATCTGAAGCTGCAAAACCTGTAGTTGTTCTTCAAAACTACATCTATTTTTTTATTTTTGAGAAATTATTGTTATATAGTGTTAGATAATGTTAAAATTAGTATTAGCCATTGCAAATGAGCAGGTTTTTCTTCTAGACCTGGGAAGGGGCTTTAATTATAGAAAATTCCCATTCTTGAAAGATTTATTATAGAAATTATAGAAAATTCCCATTCAAGGCCCAGTTGGATGGGGCTTGGAGCAACATGGTCTAGAGGAAGGGGTTCCTGCCCATGGTACAGGGGGTTGGACCTGGATGATTTCTTAAGGTCCTTTCCAGCCCAAAGCATCCTCTGATTGTATAGCACAGCATTAAGAACCTTTCCCTGCTGATGCAGAGGAAATTGAGGGTTGTCCTGAAGGATGTTCCATGTTGCACCTGCCTCAAAAGCTCTTTAGAGGTTCCCTGCTGCCAAAGATGGGGCCGTTCCCTGTGCTGAAAATATCAAAGAAAGGGTGATTCAGAGAAGTCCTTGCTGTTGAATTTGGACAAGTGTCAGTCCAGTGGGAGTTATTTATCAAGGATCTGTGTCTTAGAGCTGTTTCACTGAAGCACTGGGAATTATCCCTGGATGCCAGTGGAAATGGAAGAGGGATTTTGAACCAGGAGACGATGCGCGCTTCTCACGCCAGAGCTGGCTGTGCTTTGGAGAGTGTCAGACAGGATGATCACACTGCTCCCTCCTCTACTTCTTATCTGTAAGTTTGTAGTTCTTGTTGGACAGACACACAAAGGGAGCTCTCCCTGAGACTTTGAACTGAATTACCACTTCATCACATGAAAACCTGCCGTCCTTAAGAGCGGGCCCGCGGGAATGTTGCTGTTTTGCTTTGATAGTTGACTTCCGCTCCATTTCCCAGGTAAAGCATTAATCCCTCACAGCCCTCTCCTCATTTTGAAGGTCTTTAGCCACAGTTCTGTGTTAGGCTTTGAAAAGCATGTTGTAAGGAGTACAAATGAGAGATATGCCGCCTTCAAAACAGCTGCTGCCCACTTCTGCATATGTGTAAAGTAGGATAAGATATGCAATTTGTAGGTACTATGATTACTGGCTTAAGGAGAAGATACAGCATTTCTCAACATTTTTGAGACATTAATACAATTCAGCCAGGCCATTTTCTGTAATGTGTGGTTCCCTGTATCTGATGTATATTTTTTTCATCTCAGACATAAAGGTAAATCCTTTTCATTTACATAAGCGGGCTCTATAAACCAGATTACCCGAATTAATCATAGATATTTAAGCATATTACATTGCTCTGTACCACAAGCTAGCATTCCTAGAAGGTGGATCAGAGATAAGGGTCCCATAAATTACTGACCAAATCCTTTAGTCCATCAGGCTTTATTTCCACTAAAATCAGTTTTTCTTGAGTAAGACCTTCTGGATTTGGCCTTGATACGCTTTTATATTCATAGACCCTTTAGATACAAAGAAAGCTCCATGAAGCAGTTGTATAATTTTTTTTTCTAGTCTTAAATTTACTGTTTCAACTAAAAGTATAAAAATAAGCTGGTTTTTAGTAATGGTGCTTTTAATAATAGACAGCCATATCTCTATCCTCTATCCTGCTATAAGCCTTTTAGTTTTTATTTAACGTCTCCATTATGATATTTCCAGTAAATCATGAAATGTGAAAAGCTGGCTATTTTACCCTGGGTAAAATAAAGATCTGTGTACAGTTACTCTTGAATGTTTTGCCTCTCTGCTTCCTAGAAGGCTCCGAGTTTCATCTGTCACTTGGAGTCCATTTGGGCTACTGGCAGCCAGCATGCTGTTACATCTAAAAGTATAGGGAATATTCCCCACGCACGGCTCTTTTACCCTAATCAGACACTGCAGATGCATCTTGTCAAGAGAATGCACCTCACGCTCAGAAATCAAAGGGAAGTGACTCCAAGGAGGACAGAGCAGCACAGCAGCAGCTGACCCCACAGCAGACCCCACAGGCAGGTCTGTCAGCGGCAGCGCGGAGGAGGAGGGCAGGCAGGATGAGCTGACACCCCGTGACACTGCTCCTGCAGCTGGGCATCTGGGGCCTTCAGCTGCCAGGGTCAGGGGCCAGCAGCTCCCAGTTAGGGCTGGTGGCAGCAGTGAGTGTCCCCAGCGTCGCCCAGGCAGGGCTCAGGGCTCGCAGGGACCTGCCAGGGCTGGGCACACACACGGGGGGCACGCGGTCAGACCAGGAGTGAGAGCAGTGCAGGGTTCTCCTCACCAGCTTCCCATATATAATGTTTTCCCCCTTTCTCGTTGTTTGTTTGTTTTCCTACCTCACTCCCGTCCAGTCAAAAATGTTTCCAGCAGAGAATTTTTCTCTACTTCTAGTGCACAGACATATGGACATACTTAAAAAAAAAAAATTTGTTGTTTTCATTTCAAGCTCTCTTTTAAAAAGGATTTGTCAGTACCTGACACAGTCCTTACTCTGGGAGACTGCTAATGATTTCAGCAGGGTTTTTTGTGAGAACTGCTGGCTTTTATCATATATTGTGATTGCAGTGGGGGTACAGCAGCATCTTTATTTCAACAAATCAGAACTCTGCAGTACAGAAGAGGTTAATTAAACAAGTAGCATTTTAAACAAGTATGTTTAAAAGGTAGAAGGATAGGGAAAAAATTCTTTTTCATAATGTATTTTTTATATTGTGGCTTCCTTTCCTTTGTCAGAAAAGCTTCAAAAGCCTAGCCCAGTCCACCCTCTGGTCTCTTTCGAAGCCTTGCAACCCTTTACTTCCCCTTTGGGCTACAAGCAGGTTTTGCCAAATTGTGCCTGCTGAACCAGAGTCCTCTACAGAGAAGGGAAGCCTATTTTTCTTTTTTTTTTTTGGGTGATTGACAGCTTGCAAGGACAAATAAATCTCACTTCTGCTTTTTCTTCATATCTTATTAAATATGCTGCCTTCCAGAGTTTACTTAAGATTGACATAGGACTGGAGAAAGAGGTCTTGTGCTGCCCTCTTGGTTTTTTGCAGTCCAAGATTCCCCCATTTATCTGTTCCCTTCCATTTTGTCCATATCTTCCTTTATCTGCATTGCATAATAGGAGCTGTGATTCTCAGGTGGCTCTATCCAGTGCTGTGGGATGCAATGCAAGGACAAAATGCCCAGAGCAGTGTCACAAAACCACATTTCATCTTCCTTATCTCTTAATTATACACATCCATTTCATCTCTTAATTATGCTCTACCCAATGATGAAATCAGGACTGGCAGGTTGGTTGTAGCTGGCCAGTTTTGCTTCCCTTTTAATGGGGTCCACTTCAGTGCTGTGGTTGACCAGGTAATTGAGAGGAACACTGACCTTCTACCACACAGGCACAGAATAATTCCTGTAAAATCTGATCTTTCTGGAAAAGGCTGTGTTGGAAAACAGGGTGGGGATGCTACAATTAGTGCAACATATTTCCAGTTGTCACCATTTCTGGTGGCTGTCCTGAACCAAACGGGGAACATGCTGGATGCCCCACTTCAGGGTAAGCACAGATTTTAGGATTTGTGTCTCTTTGTTGCAGCATGTCCAATGAAAATCAGGGCATGAATGTGCCAGACTCTGGCATTTCTGTGATTTGTAGTTTATATACCCTTTTCAGACTCTTCTAACAGTAGATGCCCTTCAAAATTTAAGATTTTTTTTTTTGTTCTGGTCTACAGGGCCTGCTCACTTTTGTCTTTGGCATTAGAGAGTAATAATGAATACTGAGAATAATAGTGAAGAGACACACGTTAATCTGCCAGGGAACCTCAGCAGTTTCTGGGTTGATCTGGCAACAGCATTGCTTTGTACCAAAGGTGTCCACAAATGCTGAGGCAGATACTTTTGTCATCATTTCAACTTGGGATCTTGGGCTTTGGTTCTAATCCAGTTTTCCAGCGTGGCTCAGAAATGTGCCCAACCATTGTCATGCTGAGCAAGGGCTCCCAAACAGAGAAGCCCCAACGAGCCTGCTTTGTTTTGGGAAGCTCTTGGAAGTCAGGATGTCTTAATTAGTGCCTCCTTTCTCATGGCTGCTTCAGCTCTTTAAAGGTAAAGAAATGCAAGGCATGGAAAATGAGTTTCAGGAGATAAATATGGAAATTGAGAGGAAGGAGGGAGTGCTGGTGTCTGTCCTGCACAGGTAAATGGAGTAAAAGCAAAACACAAAAATGAAGGTCTTGTTTTCAAAGCCCAGCACTTTGGTTCTCTGCCTCTTCAGCTGACAGAGGGAAGGCTGGGATAGTTCAGAAGCTGATGAATTAGTTTGGATAGCACAGTGTTGTAGTTTGTGTCAGTTAGAGACTTTGAACCCAAAAACAAGTGATGAGATATTTCCTCTCTCTGTTCTGTCCCTCATTATTCTCAGTCCCACCACTGAGAGACACAGGCAGTTTTTCTGACTGTTATTTCAAGTTCTTTTCTCTCTGTCCAGTGTTATATTCTAGCATCACTGGAGACTTCAGGATAGTTCTGATGGACTAAGCTAACTTGCACTGTGTAGGCAGGAAAAAGCAGAACCACTTTTAGTGATGAGGATACTTTTTATGAAGATCACCAATATAAAGAAAATAGTAGAGAGAAAAATGGCAGAATGTGGTTTTGACTGTGTGTGTTTCTCCTGATATCCATTGGCAAAAGTAGAACACTAACCTGTGGGGTGTTTCTAATAAAGAGAGAGAAGGACAGGATAGCACAACCTTGAATTTTGTGGCTATGTGCAGTCTTACCATCAAAATGAAAGTTCAGTAATTCACAGTTCACTTCTGTATTCTGAATTTTACCAACTGCATTCCTAATTTATTAGTAGTATCAAGAAATTTTTGGTGGGTCAGATTTTCTATTAATTTAATCAGTACAAGAATTCTCCTGTACGTGATGCAGAGTGCTGTCCAAAGCCAGGGTGGTTACCTGATGAGTGATCTTCTGCTGGGGCTCTGCAGTCAGGTGGGAACATAAAGCTACCTTGACAGTAGCAATGGTCACTGCAAAATGAAATCTGTAGCAGTAGCTAGACTGCAGCCATTAGATGCTATCACTGGGATTTGAAATTAAATTAAGCAGCTGGAATGCCTCCTATCCTGCTAACATCATCAAGCATATCAAAGATAATCACTGCTTTTATTACTGCCAGCACAGGATGCGGCTGGAAGTAAAACTGCCGATTATCAGATCTCAGTTTAGCCAATTTTGACTTCCAGTTCAGAGATTTGAGTTGTCAAAAGGGACATTTAAAAAGAGATCAGTGCCTTTGAAGTAATAACACACAGGAGCCTGGGGGGCAGAGTCACAAAACTTCTGTACACTGGGCGGACTAAAACCACAGAAAATGCTTCTTGTTTTATAGGGGTGCAGGGAGAATATTAAAACTGCAAAAGCTGTTCAGACTAGGATGTAGACAGTCTGATGGTGTCAAGAAAAAGCCTTATTATCTCCTCTACTTTAGTGCTGTGGTAATGTTTTTTCCAGGAATATGAGGATTCAGGGAAAGGAGAAGTTCCGATTACTAATTATCTTCATATTCACATTGCTGGACTCTACATTTAGGGCTCTGCTCTGATCTCTGATGTGTGGTTGTGAATTACTACAAGCTTTGAAATAAAAAGACCCAAACACACCCTGCTGCCCTTGTGGTTGAGACTCTCTGTGAAATATGCACTTAAATACCTGGAGCTGGAGTAGCAATGGGGGAAAGTCACTTACCCCCAGTTCAGTGAGGCTCTGTAACACAACCTCCACAGGATTTGGAACATTCCAGCTTAGGACTTACAGGGCATACAAAGCCACCACATTTTTACACTGAAGAATAGTCCTGGAAGTGAAAATCTCATGGAGAAAGACTGAAGAAAACTGAACAGAGCAGGGCATAAAGTCTAACACTTCTTGTATGTAATATTGCTTCTCCACTGACTGTCACAGTTGGAGAAGAAGGATTCTATAAATTCTAACAGCTTTCTCAGCTTTAAGGGGTACATCAGATTTAGAAGAAAGGTAACCCAAAGTGCCACAAAATGTTCCGTATTTAAGGTAAACTTGGTTTGGCATCAGAAAAGTTTATTTTCTATTGGCGTTAATTGATAGTCACAAGGGTTTGCTTGGATCCCGATGAAAATTTCTCCTAGTGTACCTCTGTCTAAAAAAATTCTGTTTTGATCTGGTCAGGTGCAATCCTTTCAGGGAGCAGTTGGTGGAGACTGCAGGAGAAAACAGTCTAGTCCTTTGATCT
Source organism: Ammospiza nelsoni (assembly GCF_027579445.1). Taxonomy (NCBI): domain Eukaryota; kingdom Metazoa; phylum Chordata; class Aves; order Passeriformes; family Passerellidae; genus Ammospiza; species Ammospiza nelsoni. The sequence continues at coordinate 4,409,121 of NC_080646.1, read as the reverse complement.
GTAGCTGTCACATCTTACCAGGAAAAGCCTCTTAGCTTTATCAATTTTAATCCCCCAAAAGGAATTTTGGTTTGACAAAAAACCACAATTGGTTCTTTGTTTTCAGTTCATGGGCAGTGTGAGGTTGGCCCAGTGCAGGATCTGCTGTGAAACCTCCCAAGGTGTCCTGGCTGTGTCAGGCTGGTCAGTGAGGGACCTGCTGGGCAGGAAGGCTCAGACTGCAACAAAGCCAGGAGAGACCTTGGAAAAGAAAGGTTTAGTTCATCAGTGGCCTTCTCAGTAGCTTAGAGGGTCAGCTCTTCTCTAAACTGTGTCAGCATCCTTGGAGAGCTGGTTAAAGAAAATAGTATCATGTGCCTTTTGCAGACAGAGGAGAACAGATCCAGTGCCCTCTGAAGCTAATTCAGAGTTTCCAGTTGATATGAGCTGACACTGCCTCACATCACTCCTGTGCTGAGGCTGTGCATATATTCTGTGCTAAAACCCACATGGAAGGAGTGATTGAGTTGTCTTAGAGTGCAATCCCCTTAAATGCAAAGCCCAACTGAGCAGGCTTTGTGTTTGGTAACTTAAAGGGCTCAGAGAGAGCAGAGCCCTTGCCCACTTACAGCTAATAGTTTTTCATTTTTAGTAATGACCTCAAATGTTGCTGTTTTCATCACCCAAATAGCTTTACACTCAGCAGCCAGTCTCAGGGTCCATGCCATGAGTGCTGTGAGGAATAAATGCAAAAGAGCTGTAAGCAAGAGGAAAAATTTCTTTTCCCAGGTGCCCCATAATAGTTTTTCCCCATGTTCACCCCATTCTAAGTGGGTATTTTGTCTGCCTAAGGGCACCAGGGTTGTATCCCAGGCAACACTGGTCTGATATTTTTCCACTGTCTGTTTTTGTGGGCAGCTGAAGCCCAGCAGAGATGCTCTGGCTACATCACAGCCACCCCCCTTGCATGGCGGCTCTCTTAAGAAAGAAGCCAAATTTCTAGTTTGATTGTCTAATTTGTTTTTTAATAATTGAGACAGATTGCTTTTTGCCTTTGAGAATGGGTCCTTGTGTGCAGTCAGGTGAGCTGTTTGCTATCAATGTCTGCTCTAGTATCAGATAAGTAGAAAACCCCCTCAACGTGACAATTCACTTGAGAATAATCTGATCTGGTTTGCTTTGCTGTTTCCTCTTGAAGTGGACAATGGCTTTTCCCCTGTTAAAAAGTTGACACAATGAGACAAGTGTGTGATTATTGTATCCCTTTATGTCATTTGAGTAACTTGAGATAGCCTGGTGTAATGTGAGTAATCTGTGTTCACCACCCCTTGAATCTATCTGGAGTTGATTGGCATATCTGTGCATTTTAACTTGTCTGGAAGGCTCTTATCTCCTTGCTGCGCAGCATCAGTTGCAAATTTTAAACCTTTCCGTTCAACTTTATGTTTAAGTGTGTTACTCTTCCCCTTTCCTCTTAGGGTCTTAGCAGGGAGCTGCCTTTGCTTTGTTTGGTTGCTGGGTTTGTTTGAAGTAAAGGCAGAGACTCCTTTAGAACAAATGAATCAGGGGAAAGCAGGTAATGCAGCTGACAGACAGGTGATCCTGATAACACTGCCTGGTGCCTGATAGACTGCCCTTGCACATCTGAGCCATTCACACCATTTTAGGCAGTTAACACTGGTTCTCCACTACTGAGCAAATCATTACTTTCCATCCTGACCCATTAAAGTTAAGGCCTCCCTGTGCCTTTCGGGGACAGCCTGTGGTTACAGGGTGATGCTGAGCAGAGCCACCCCCTGAGAAGTGCTGCAGGTGCTGTCCCCCAGTGCCTCCAAGCGTGCATGGGAGCAGGACTGCAGTGCCAGCCCCAGGCAGTTGCCAAAGCAACCTATTTTTTCTACCTCTTCTTCATTATTTTTATTTTTAACCTGTGCTTCCCTTTGAAAAGACACAGATTAAAAATGAATCTTGAGAATCACCTTTCCTTTAGTGGTGTTGCACTGTAAATGTCACTTCCTTTATTTTGAGTGAAGGTGACAGAAAAGTGTGGTCTTAAGGAACAAATGTCATGCTCCAGGGGAAGAAGAGAGGCAGTGAGATATGTTCTAAAGGAAGGTAAGATGCCACTTTGATACTAAATTTGTCCCATTTATGTAAGCTCAGTTTGAGACTTCACCAGCTGCCTTGGTTTCCCCTGACAGATGCAGAATCCTGTTCAGGAATGTGCAGTGATTTTGAGGGCTTAAACATACAGAACCCCCCAGCTAAATCAGAATCATAGAAAGGTCTGGATTGGAAGGAACCTTAAAAATAATTTTGTTCCAATGCCTCTACCATGGGCAGGAACATCTTCCACTATCCCAGGTTGTTCCAAGCCCCATCCAACCTGGCCTTGGACACTTCCAGGGATCCAGGGGCAGCTTCTGACTCCCCTCAGTGACAGGAGTATTTTCTGTCTCATCTAGGGGGCTGCTCTGGCATTTTTCTCGCTATTGTGCTATTTCATGGAAGTTTTCTCCCTTTGTGGAGCAGTGCAGGCAGATCCTTTGTCCTTTTGCTCTCTCAGCTGAGTGAGCACCAGACTATCCAGGTAGTGCCCACCGGGACTGCCTTCCCATCTCCTGCTCCTCTGCCTCATGACCCTTGAAGGATGTGGGTTACACCTGGGATTGATGGGGCATTTGGGGTCAGCTCCCCTAAAACAGCTGCCTTCCCCATCCCTCCAGTAGACATCTCTTTCTTAAAAATGCTTAATAAAATGTAAGAGGCTGTGGTGGGTGAGTGACTGCAGATCTTGCTACCGTCAGGTAATGTTGCTGTGTAACAATTTCAGGTTGTACTGCTCAGGTTAGGATGAAAAGTAAAAAACCCTCCCCTACAGAGGAGGAAAGCACTCCTCCTCTATATATTTGAACTCCTGAGGGTTGCTCTGGCTCTCTGTTCTTCTCCATTATACACAATGGGATCATAAGCTTGGCAAATGAGAAATAAACAGAGAATACTGTGATTAAAAATGTACAATACATAGTATAACCTTGCACAACAAAATTAGTACTTTGCTAATTTAGTCCCAAAGCATATTGATTAAATGCATTTTACCACTTCAGTGTACACTGGAAAATCCAATTAATATAAAAAAAAGAAAATGAAAACATTCAAGTCACTGAACTCTGGATCATAAATGTTAATCCATCCTGCAGTATCTTTTGAATAGAACACACACTAATTTTCTCTCATTGTTACAGAACAGATTTCACATAAAATAATGCTGTAATTGTTTGGGGGAAAAAAAAGTATTTGCCATTTGGTGTTTCCATTTGCTCCTCCTTGATTGAATTCATTAAGAAAGGATATTTTTTTCTGTCCATAACAGCATTCAGCAAAGTCTCCTTAGTTGAGAACTTTTAGTACAAAAAAATGTCTGCACATTTAGTAGAAAAAGAAGTCTCCCACAATATTCTACCATAGGTATAGCATTTAACCAAATGTAGGAATTTTTTTGGACTATGTCCATGCTAGAGATGATGGTGAAAGAAATGAGTCTTTTGTAGCAGCTGGTTGCCAAGAACTCAGCTTCTCATTGGTAAATGGGAAGAACAAACTTCTGGCCAAAGCCTTTGTGCCAGTATTACCTACAGACATTGGAAATAAAGGAGTTTTTAATTCCGTACCAGAACTGGGGCAGAATGTCAATAATCCAAGGTCTATGTGTGCTGCTAGAGCCAGCATAGAAATTCCTATGTCCTTAGAGACTTGATATAAATATAAAATTGATATAAATTCCTGCTGGAATTTATAAGGTGAAATTAAAATCATTTACTATAGATGAAACAATTTTACATCAAGCTCTGGCATTTTCACCATTTGCTTGGTGCAAAAAGGGAAACTGCAGCTTGGTCTCGGGAATCTTTAGTGAAGGCAGAAGCCAAAGGTGCTGTTGCATCCACGATGGGGAATCTTTCCAGCAAAGTGATGCTACCAAGGGGATGCAGCAGCTGAGTGGAATGATGAGAAATTTACCATTTCCAGCACTCTTGAACTCTTACAATCAGTGATATTGTGGAAGGTTTTAGCCGTGTGTTGGTGTTGGGATCGTATTTAGGGGACCGTCTCTGCAGACAGCGCTTTTATTGATTTAGCAGCACAGAATTCCTGAGGTACCCATGGGAATATGTTGATGCCCCAGGGAATCTGGGTGAGAGGGGGCATCCCTTCTGGAGCCTCGTCTGCAGGGAAGCACCTGCAGATGTCTTCATTAGTCTGGTGCCGCAGTGACTCCCCCAAAGGCGTTGCTGTGCTGGGTATTGGCTGTTCCACAGGGAATCCATGGAAAAGCCCATGTGCTCTTCACCCTGCTGCTTGTGGGTGGTCTCAGAAGGTATTTTCCTCACCTTCCCCCCCCTTTCTTTCTTGTGGAAAGAGGAGTAACTGAAGTACTGTAAAAATAAAAGGTTGCTCTCAAATGAGCATTAATTCTGGCGCTTTTATGAATACTTTTCATCCTCAGACAGGGCAGCATTTACAAGGTTAGCCCAGTGAAAGTCGTGTGAATATTATCCCATCATAACTTGTTTTTATGTAAGTATGCTCAGATAAATACTACTATATGATATATTTAGATATGTCTAAGGCTTTTTTTCACTAGGTTGATATTTATATTTTTATGTTGCCAAACTTTACTACTGTTGCAATAGTATTTTGTGCACCAGAAAGCCCATTTGATTGCCAGTGCTTTAAAATATAGTAAGAGTATGAGGACCCAGGCATTTCAGACTATTGCTTTCCAGTTTTAAGCATTTAACATGCATATTAGGATATGATACATCTGTACATTTCACCCTACCACTGTACACACTTGAGTGTAAAGAAAAAGCCTTCATATCACAATAATTTATTTTATGGAGTGTGATCATGATATTTTATGTTTTCTATATTTGGTTGTAATTGTGGCTAGAAAATACTCTTTCCCAGAATTATTCTATTCCCAGTACAAATCAAATGAGCTAAAGACAGACTTTTCAGACTTTCCTTCATTTATTTCCTATGCTTTTTACTAAGATCTGATTTTGGTGTCCTGTATATTACAAGGAATAGCCTAGAAATTTAATGCGTCTGAAGAGATAGAAACTGGAATGATTGTGCAGAAAGAAAAGAGGAATAATCAAATTCTGCCCGTCTAGGTAGGGGAGTTGTGATGATCCTACAAATCTTAACTTGTGTATTTCTTGATTTTTGGGACAAAATGAAGAACTCTTTGTTGGATAGGAAGGATTCAGTTAATTTCTTTCCTTTCAGTTTAGTCTTGTTCTGCACTTTGCAGTACTGCTCCATAGGATTCTAAAAGTCAGATAAATAAACTGATATTCCCTCAGCCTCATCAATGAGTTGGAAACAGGTTGTATTATGGTCTTATCCTAACATAATATATTGCACTTATGAATTAGAAGGATAAATCCTCAGCAGTTAAGATTTTGCCTCATTCAGTGTGCCTTTACACAGAGATATTTAATAAAGATCAGTCTTATAGAATTTCTGGTCCCATCTGTTATAAGTGCATAATTTTTTAATACTTTGCTTGTATTTAAGAAAAATTAAACTCATAATATTTTTTATCTTATTTTAAGAGAAATGTGCATGTCAAAGATGTGATATTAATTCCCTAGAAGATATTCATAAACACACTAACACTTTGGACGTTAAATAGTGATAAAAAAATTGAGATGATAATTAATCCATTCTGTATTTATGGGCTTGATTAGCTGTCATACAAAAAACGGTTGGTGAGGCCAAATCAGGTTATTCCAGCTTTCTTTCTTCCATCAGCATGTGCCCAAAGAGAGTTATTAGCTCATTTTGGTTGTTCATTGGCAGTCCCAGTGCGGTTCTGGAAGTGTCTGCCAGCAAATGTCCTTAATATACATGGTTGGAGGGGGAAAAGAAGCACCAAATCCATAAATTTGCCACATCCTGCTGAACTGAAAATGTCTTCATGTGCCACTGCTGAGATTATATATTTTTTAAAATTGCATGTTTGTACGTTATCTTCTTCTCCTTTGCCACTAGCACTCAGATATCACCTACACAGGCAGGAAATTCATGTTCATATATTAATTTCTGCAGTTTTAATTTTTTTCCTGAGGTATTCAGAATTAATTTAATACTGCAGGCTAATTCTTTTTTCTCTCAAATTTTAGGCATAGTGTATTGGATATTTTATATTTTGAAGTGCTTGTCTTTTGGAATATGTATGTGTACATGCTTGACGTGCATCTGCTAGGACGTTTCAACATTATGTTTGCAAAACTAATCTGTCAGAACTAAAAGGCAAAGGGGTGATGGAGATTTCAATTTTTTTTTTAAAGAAAGGGAAGAAAAAATTCTGCCAATTCTTTTTCCTTGCAAGAAATGCCCTGCATGACAAAATAACGGCAATTAATGACATGCTTTTTTTAGTAATTCCTTGCTTGTGGAGACTTATTGTACCTTGTTAAATACCTGTTGTTTAGCAGCCCAGAGTTGTCTGTATTTTGCAGAAACATGAAGGATTATTAACCATACAGTTGTATTATGGAGTTTAACGAACAAATGTTTTTCAAGTCTAATTTATTCCTAACGAGAGTAGTGTCAATTCATTTTGAGCTTTGCCTGGGAGGTGAGACCTCCAAAATTGTCCCAAAGGTGATAGCATACTTTTATTTTAGTGCAATGACTTTTTAGCATGTTGCATCATTGCATATATTTATTCATCATCCTTACACCATCCCCGAGAAGCGAGATTAAGGCACAGGGATCAATGCAGCCCACCTCTTAGGAGCTCTGCTAGTGTTTAACCACAACCCTGCACATCATCTCGGGACAAGAAGTGGAGAAAACAACAACCATTCGAAACCCTGTTAGAGATTAAGGACAGCGGAAATTAATTGCGTGATTAAATATTAGTCAGCTTTCCTATGGCAACAAAAAGCGGCATGGGATTTTTTTTTTTTTTTTTAATTCCTAGAAATACTTAGTACTTGTTTCTTAGCTTATCAACAGCATGTTGTGGTTGTGTCAGGCAGAAACATTAGCTTGTGAATTAGCCCTGAGGCACTGTCCTATATACCGCTATGGAAGCGCCTGGTGTGGGATCCACTGACTCAGAGGAAGAGTGCCTCCTGCTGATTCTGTCTTCAATCCAAACACTGACCTTGCTCCCCTGACGGGATTTGACAGGTTTACAACCCACGGGTGTGGCTGTCATAGCATCATTTTCCCCCCCTTTTAGCTTCTTCTCTAATAAACTTGTTAAACGTTTTGCATTAATAGAGAAACTTATGCAATGGGTGTCTCGCTGTCTTTGACAACTCATTCAATGTCAACCATCAACAATTTTCCTTTAATGGACACGTAACATCCCTGGTGTGATGATTTTTTTTTTTTTTAAACTTTTGGTGTCAGATTGATAAGCCTGTGAAATAGAATAGCTACACATAATGCCGCTTTATCCTCACAATTGACAGTGAGGCAGTGAAGCAGAACCTCAAGAAAAGCGACCCAGTTCTGCATGTGTAACCACACAAGAACCCAGACTGGTCCCCAGTCCCAACTAACGTCACAGCTTCATGACATCTGAGCAAATAATAGGGAGAGAGTGTGAGTTTGTGAAAGTAATTATATAAAGCTGCAGGCAGGGGACAAAAAGAAGTGGGGTGGGGGGAGAAAGCGAGCGGTTTCAGCACTTTGACAATGTCCACAGCTGTGATGTCATAGGCACAAAGATGATAATAAAATTTGGCCAATGTGGTGTCAACTACACCTTGCTCCTTTTGTCTTTTCCCTCGTATAATTTTGTATCCATGTGTGAATCGGCTCATTAGTGGAGGAGAGTGAAAATTGAGGTCAGGGTATTTAAACCTGACCTGTGCAAAGGCCATGCAATGCCTAAGCCCACCGGGGGTTTCACTTCAGAGCCCTGGACCACCCTTGAAGGTGACACCAATTCAAGCCTCATTTTATAAAGGCCTTATTAATTATTGTCTTTATAAGAAGGAGAAGCCATATAAAGAAATGTGTCATTCTTAGAGTAGGAGTAGGCAGGGAAAAAAAAAAAGAGAGAGAGAGAGAAAGAGAGAAAGAAACAGAAGATCAAAAGAGAGCTTTTTTTTCCCTTTTGCTTTTCATGCCTCAGAACCTCAAAGGAGGTCGGGGAACAATCAGGCTTAGGGGTCTCGTGTGCTTTCTGGCAATTAGACTCAGCTGATGGGCTGAAAGGGATTGAATGGCAGGGTTCAAGGCCCTTCTCCAGAGCTTCAGACAACAGGCTTTTCCAAAGCAGCAGAGCAGCAGACACCACTGAAATAATTTCAAATGGAGACTTACAGCCAGGGATTCATTAATTCACCGGCCTAAACAATTACTGGAACATATAATGTCTCTATATACACTTTGATAAAGACTGTCATCCTAGACCTTCATTTTCCCCATTTTTATTAGAGATTTTTAATGTCAGGTTTGAAAAGAACCCTTTATTTCTTCAATTATCAAATTAAACCTTTTATTTTTTTTCAGGGTGGGGGGGTATATAAATTCCAGAATTTTTGTTTTATGCCTGCAATTGATTTGAATTACAAGAGGAGACTGAGAAAGTTTTGTAAAGCATCCTTAAACACTCAGTCATAAATAGGATGGGAGCCTCAGTAGCAAGAGATCCCATCCTCCTCCTTCCTCTCTTTAAAGAGGGTGGTCTGGGACAAATAGATTTAAATGAGCTTGATGTGAGAGAATTAGCTAATAGGGGACATGCAGAGCACTCTATACGGGCTGCATTTGCTCCTGGAATGGTTTGAACAGAGAAAACTGAATTAATGCACTTTTAGTACAGTTGAAATGTTTTTAAAATTAAAGAACAACATATTTTTTTTTCCTAGTGTAAAATTAGATGCATTCAGGATGTAGTGCAGACCTGTGGTTCACTTATAAAATGTACCCAAGTACTCCTATGAATATTAGAGGTAGGTAGGGGTAGGTGAACTTTGGGAAGGGACCAGGTGTGTTTGGTAGAGGAAATGTGGACCTAGAAAAAAGCCTGTCTGTGCTGAGGCAGATATAAAGTCTAATTTGGCACAGTCAGAAGTGAGGTTTGAATGGAAAATTGGATGTGTGATTAAATTTTGTGTCTCTCTGTTCCTCACACGTTTGGTGGGGGGTTTTGGTTGTTTGTTTTTGCTGGGGGAGAGACTGCAAAAGTCAGCATGTTTAACAGAAAAATATTTCAGCTAAAAATGTTCTGATCGGAAAGTGCCATCATCATGGCACTTAGAAGGGCTGGTTCAGGCGCCCTGCTCAGGCAGCCATCACCTGTGTGTGCAGTGTGGGGCACAGCAGCTGGCTCAGGGCACAGGGCAGCAGGAGGCTTTTCACACAGGATTCTGAAAGAATTCCCCCACTTGTCCACCACACTGAACACTGTGTTGGAAGAATCCAACATCCTCTAACCCCACCACAAGGGTTTGCTTGATATTGATGGGGTCCTTGCCTCATTCCTGAGCCAAAGCCCTGCTGGTGTTTGGAAGTCCCAACCATAACATGAATATTCCCATGCAGACAGTGATGGGAAAGAAGCCTGCCTATGATGTGATTCCATGGTTTAACCTCACTCAGCCACAGAGCCACTTGCTGACTTCCCCTCAGTGGAATAAGGGAAAAAATTAGAAAGGTAAAAGGGAGAAGTCTCATTGGGTTGGGTTGAGATAAAGACAATTTAAAAGGTAAAGCAAAAGGTGCATGTGCAGAGAAAGCAAAACAAGGAATTCTTTCCATGAATGAATTCATCCATGGGCAGGCAGGTGTCCAGCCATCCCCAGGAAAGCAGGGTTCCATTGCACGTTAACAGTGGCTTGGGAAGACAAACACCATCATTCCCAACATCCCTCTTCCTCCTTCTTCCCCAGCATGGCACACCAGTGTGGGGCACTGAGATATCCCCTTGTAGTAACTATAATTTAATTAATCTTGGTCCTATTTTGGAGTTTAAGAGACAAGCTAAATCAAAGCATATAGACCCAAATGAGGCACCTGGGAATTGGTGTAATTCCTGAAACTGTGGTGCCCATCGAGGGTATCCATCAACCAAGATAATGATGATGGGGATCACTTGGATATTTACTACACACCTAATACACCTGGGAATGCTGGCTTAAGTGGGCTATTTTGGATTACTTGGAAGGGGAGAAGGAGGGATGCAGAAAGGTGGGGTGGGTTAAAGTGAGCCAGTGTGAGTTATTGTGAGTAAGAGCCCTTTCCATTACAACAAATGAGCACTGTAATGAGATTCATTGAGGGAAGTTGTAGCTCTATTGTACTCCAGGCTTACTTAATAGATGAAGCTAACAAGACTAGAGATTAGAGTTGTCTGTTCTGTATGTCTGTATAGTATCCAGGCCAAAGAATTTCTCTCCAGTGCACACCTTTGTGCACGACTTTTGGTTTTAGTTGTCTGGTTATCAGATGAAAATCATTCTTTTTGATATTTTGGAATAGGAGTCTTGGGTATTTATTTAGCTCATTTTTTTTTGTCATGGGTATAACAATACTGTGCATTGTTAGCTGGCATTAATAATATTTTGAGATTGTTAATTTGTAATCAGTAAAAACTCTTCCACCCAGGCTAGACTATAATGACAGAGTTTCTTATGTCTTTTTGTCTCTTACCTGTTGAACTTATTTTTGTGACCTCTCCTTACCTTCGTTGTACAGCTTTTCCCTCTGATGGATAATGTTTGAAATTCCACTGTGGTCACTGTGTCCCTCTCTTCTGAGGTTCTGTGTTTGCTGCAAGGCTTGAGGAAGGACTCCCATATAATTGCATTTTTGTACTTCCCTATTCTCCCTTGTGGTTGAATTCTTGCATATTGTAGGTTCTTTTAGATTGAAATTGCATTTTAAATACAAAATAATACAAAACATAGGGAAGATCTCAAAGAAAGAGGTGCAAAATCCTATTTTGTTACCTCTGCTCAACCATGTCAATCCAGTGGCTGTGGGTACCACAAATGTTATCAGCAGACACCTGTCAGGACCATTCTGTCAGTGTTTGCTTCACAGTAGGGGACATGAGTGAAATCCTGTCCCGCAAAGTGTCTCTCCCTGTGCTTTTTGAGACTATTCTTTCAACTCAACCCACCAGCCACCCTCAGCTGTGATCTGTCTCTTCCCAACCATCCTGCCCCATTCCCAAAGCGAGCCTCTTTGTCCTTGCCCGGTGCCCATTTACATCATTCCCAATCAATCTTCATTGCATGCTGTGGTACATCATTAACTTGTCTTCCTGCGAGGCACTTAACCCCCTCCACGCTGGAGCAGATTCATTGCCTTGCCACCTTCCCTTGCCACCCACATTCGACTGGGGCCGTTACTGAGGCGCACGATCCATCATCCACATGGGTGGTTCTCTGCTCCCGGCCAAATTGGCCTCACTTTATCTGGAGATATCCCACAAGGAGATATCCTGAGGAAAAGGTCCTGCTCAGGAAGTTCGCCTGCAAATAAAACTCATGCTGACCTTGCTCCTCTGTGTTGTCACCCAGCAGACACAGGAGTTGTGATGCAGCCCTTCCTTCTCCATGGTGGTGGTTGCTTTTGGCATGCTCTGAACCAGGACTGGGTTTTGTATAGGGCGCATGATGCAGAATGCATCCAAATTTTGTTATTTCTCAAATTTACATGTTTTCTTCTACTTTCTGCATTATTATCCAGACAAATTTGTAAGACTGATGAGTGTAATGAACAGTAATTTTATACCTGGGTTGGTATTGGACCTCAAATCCAGAAAACCAATACTTCACTTTCATCAGTGGATAAATATTAGAACTATTTTTTTGTTTGTTTGTTTCTCTAGGGGCCTTATTTTACTCTTACTTTGCTCTTTTTATTTTTGATTTCTTCATGCTAGTTTCAAAGGAAATTGAGCAGCTGAGGTAGTTCTTTTATTGCTGAAAAGCCCCTCAATAATTCTGAGTTGATAACCCACTCTACAATCGCTGATCTGACTTTGGTAATCACGCATCACATTATGATTACCAAGAAATAACTGAAGAGTGATTATGCAAATCCTGGAGTTCTAATTGGCTAATAATGACTTTAAGACAGAGTACAATGATTCATATGTTGTGTGTTTTTGAAGGGAAAAATCCAAAGTAATTATGTAAATCATTTGCCTGTAACAACTAGTCAGATGCAAAGCTTTGTTTGGATACGGAGGGCACTCAGTAATGCATCAAAACTGGAGCATTCCTGTGATGCACAGAGGCAGCTCCACTTCAAATGTGCTGTATTGTGAATAGGGACTGATTTCATTCCTATTATTTCTTGCATTATCCTTGAGGAAGCTAAAACAAACCTCCAAGCTCACATATATGCTTAAGGCGATTGTTTAGCCCAGGAGATAAATGGCAAAAGAAAAATTCCATTTTCTAGAGAAGGATTGTAAAGAGATAATATAGTCCTTCTTCTGGTTATTTTTTTTTTTTCTGCTTAAGATTCTGTGTCACAGACAAATTTATTCACTATTAAAGATACTCTTCATTAGTAACCTTATAATGAAAGGTTCTCTTTAGCTTTTCTCCTGCCATGCTGTTATAGGACCTCTAGGCTCTCTTAGTAAATTCTACATGTTATTCTTACTAACACTGGTTTTAAAAAATAATCCTCATGTGGATTGTGGATTTTTTTTTTTTTTGAGATTTATTGAAGAAGTCCTGCTCTGTGTTCCTCACACTGAAGACCAATTATTGGCAGTTTGGTACAATTTCTGTACAATGTGTTAGGAATTCTAAATAACTTTCACAACCTTTTATTCTGCTTAAAATAAGCATAGTTTAGGTGATATCATGGTGAATACGAAAATTTCACATCAGGTTTCTCTTGGGAAGCATGCTTGGAATAGGGGGCTGGAGAGGAGATAGTGGTTTCATGATGGCCATGAAGAGATGGTTTAACCTTAAAGAGATTTCAGCCAAGGCTCTGGTTGAGGGCACTGCTGCCCAGTCTTTGTGTGACTCACTGCTTGGATGTCCATTATATATATTTAATGAAAAACCTAGCTTTAATATAGGTGTATTCTCTATCCTAGCCCTTGAAAGTAGTGTGTCTCCACTGACTTTATTGGTCCACTGTGAGTTTTGGCTTTGTTGATCTGTCAGTCCTCTGTCTGTCTGTCTCTCTACAATGGGAGAAGCTCAGATCTGCAGACAGGATAAGAGTGAGGCAACAAAGTCCTCACATTCAGAATGTCATCTTTGCAGACATAGACTTTGTTTTTATATTTCTCCTAGATCACAGTTTGGGACTCTCCACAGAATGGGAACGACTTTATAACTTCTGTCTACACCTTCCAAAAAAGAGTTTCCATTTTATACAGTAAATCAGACACACAGATGCAAATCCTTAGAGGAGCAGATTAGTTTATAAGTAGGAAACTGGTACCCTTTTAATGCTGCTGATAGAGGGTAATGAATGTGAGGAGGAGAGGAGGAAGGAAGAGAAAAGGGCAATGTGTTCTCCATGCAGGGCACTTGAGGGAAAAAGTCGTCTTTAAATGCCTGAAAAAAAATTTAAGAAAGACTACAAGGAATTTAAAAAAAAAAAAAAAAAAAGTAGGTGAGGAAAGGTGGAGACTCAGAACATTGCAAAGCCCCTTCAGACCGGTGAGGAATTTTTTAGTGATTCAGTTTTGGTCTGACACGCAGTGAGCAGTTGAGCAATACCCTGAAGCTGACGCATTTGTCTGCACAACATGCAGACCTGGCAGTGCCAAAACATTTTGCTGGTAGGTCTGTGCTTTGCTGGATTGATTGTGTAGGAGGGGTTCTTGGATGTCAAAATTAATTTTATTTCAGTCTAAAATTTCCTCAATTTTTTTATGCTTAGGAAAAAAAAAATAACCCAAACAAAAACCAACCAAAAAAAAAAAAAAAAAAGGGAGAAATTTTCCTCACAAAAAAGGGAGAAATCCAGCTAGTCCCATTTGACGGTTGTAAGAGGAATTGAGAATTTATCTACAATTTTGGGCTTCTCCATACAAAAATAATTCAGCATTTGGAAATTAAACGTCCATGAAAATTTAATAGCTTTCATTTTTTACTGGAATGACACGTGTCATTTCACAGTTTAGTGGTAATGGAGAAGAGCAGGGATCTGGGATTTTGTTGTGCAGACAGTGTACAAGCAATTTTATGCCTATTGTATCGAGAGGATGGGCATGTCCCATTTTCTTCCTGTAAAGGCACCTGATGCCATGAAGTCTGTAGATTCTGTGAGATTATAGCCCTGCTCTTTGTGCCTTGGTTTCAAAAAGACAACTTCACTCCCTTTTTTACCTGAGATTTTTAAGGGAAATACATTCTTTCAATAGTTTGGGCACTGAGTCCTGCTGTCCTCTGGCATTTGTGGGTAAAGGTGGATGTGGATGTTCCAGTTGGGGTTGGCAGGGCGTTCTGTTCCCCTGGTGTTTGCTTTGCATAGGTATGAATAAATGTGCCAAATTTCAGATGTGAGTGATGTGCCTGGGGACTGTACTTCCCTCCCACAGGTGAAGATATTCAAAAATACAGAAGCCATCAGTTTTCTGGATATTTTAAAGCAGGAGGAGGATGAAATGTCAGGACCCTGAAGCAGTGCAAGCAGGGCTGCCAACATATCCCTAGACCATCCCACCCTGTAATCAAATCGTGATCTTTTGATTGATCCACTGAGCCATGCCCAAGCAACTGTCTGCTGAATCAAATTCAATGCTGTGTGTCGCTCAGTCATGTGAAAATAGTGCTCTAAAAGCTATAAAGTTTAAAAATATAATGAAACCAAACAAGAGTTTAAAAAACAGTTTTTAAGAAAATTGATGGGGGTACCTATTTCTTTTTTTACTCGTTGACCAGAATTTTGTTCTGACATAAAACTAAAAACACTTGAGATGCAAAATGCTAGTTTTTCAAAGCAGCAGCAGAGATATTTAAATAAAGAAGTAGTTTTGGGACACTGGCCATTAATTTGAGAGATAAAGGAAAAACATGGAGATGGAAATGAGAGAAGTAGAAGAGCTGACTATTAAATTGTAAAAAGGGTGAAGAGAAGATGACAGGGCTTGTGTGGAACTTCTGTGCATAAGGTTTTTTGCACTGACATGTTCCCCAAATTGGCCAGATCCCCTTCCCACGCCCTGCTTCCCAAATCTCACCCCATTCAGGCCGTGCTGCTGTGTGCCCATTTATTGTGTTGAACAGTGGTTATGTTTCAGTAATGCTTTATTTATGTCTCTGGCTTGGAAAAGTCTTTGGCTGAAAGTCACAATTTCAATGACGATTTTTTTTTTTTCCCAGCTTGCCACTTAAAATGTGATCAAGCATTACGGGTGAGCTACACAAAATTTTTTTCAGCGAACATTTGAAATCAGAGCAAAACCTGATTGTTCCGTCTTATTAGCCACGTCTTGTTTGATGTAGCATGTTTTTCTAACCCGGTATCACTTCCATCTGAAGCTGCACCACAGAGAACACAAAGGTTTCAGTATTGAAGTTGAAGGAGCACTGAAGGGCATCTTACAAATGCTACTTTGTCACCTAGCAGGAGTTCTTGGAAATTTTTCAATGTTTTTCTTTTCTTTTGTGAGCGGACATAAAGTGCCTCTTTCAAACCCAGCTAGGGTTTCATTCCTGCTTCTGTGATTCTCTGAGGTGCATTAGTTGAGGCTGGCAAACTTTTAGACTCCAGGGAATACAAAGCAAGATAATCAGTGCAAACTCAGTCCTTGCGGCAACTCTGGGTGGCTGAGTTTCCCGACAGGGGCTGGGGGGAGGAAAACTCCTGCCCTAAAGATGTGGAGGAGTGACAAAATTAAAGCAAGAAGAAATCCTTAATTTATAAAAATCGGAATAAAAGCAGAAAAGGATCCAGGGCCATTCAGAGACTGGTAGGAGCTGAGAAAGACACTTATGCAGGTTTGCCTCCCAGATTTTTGCTTCACTTGAAACTTTTATTTATGTGCCTTTTCCTGTGCCACTTTTACCAGTGTTTCTCGACAACACATTAACTTCCCTCCCGGTACAATAATCGACTCCAATCTGCTATTATCACGGAAATAGAAGAGGTAAAGTGCCTGTAATAGGATCCAAATCAAATCACTTTCACTTCAGCCGGCTTTTGCTGTGAAGCCGAAGATTCCCCAGGGAGATTCAATCCAGAGAAACACCTGCAGACACAGGCTGAGGCCCGGAGACGATATGGAACACGACAGGCCGAGCTCTGCACTAGCATTTCCTTCCTTACATTGGCAGTAATAACCAGAGGCAGGACCTGATAAAGTTGTGACTCATTGGCAAAGCCAGGATCTGACTTTCAGCTGATTTGACCCATCCTGAAGCAACACATCACTTGACAATTTACTGCAGAAACAGCTTTAGTTAATTTTTTTTTTCCCCTGTCCCCCTGAAGCACTTGCCTTAGTCTTGAATGGTTTTGCATGAATCCCTGGTTGTGTTTAAGCGCAGTCCTGCCTGAAGAGAAAAAATATATCATCCTCTCCCAGCGGCTAGGAAAGGCCAGGCTAAATTGAATTTAATAAGCTTCAGGTTTGGGGGAAAATAAACCCAGAATCTTTCCTGTGGCATAGGGAACAACTTCAGCAAGGGTTGAAGATGGAAATACACATTTGAAGCCATGCACTGTAGTTTAGAGCCTTGATGCCTTGTTCCCTGTGAATATTAGTTCATTAATTCAAGTGCTTTCCCCCTGCATTTATATTTTTATATAAGTAATTTTTAGGGGTGCTAAGAGACTCTGTGCCAGTTACATGTTGTTATTTAATTTTGTGTTTATCTCAGGAAAACACTAATATCATCTTAGCTGAATGAAAGTGAATACAAGTCCTCTCCATAATTGTCACCTAAGATTTGACACTATTTCCTTATTATCAGAGAAATAACGATAGTGGTAAAAACAGCAAGAAAAACAAAGAAAAGCAGTTATTAATTTTTTTCCCAAATTGTTATAATTATAATTATTCCCGAATTTAAAACCTGTGGGGAAATTTTAGCTGCCATTTTTTTTTCACTTTGAAATATCTGCCAGTGACCCAAGTTGCTGCTGCAAATATTATTTAATAGCTGACTGTACACAAAGTTCCTCATGTAGTGTCTTTGGTGAGCACACACTGAGCTAACACCTGCATAAAACACAGCCTTAGCTCCCACCCCAATATAATTGGTAGTTAAAGACAAGAATGATTTCTAGAATTAGCTTTAAATAGATTGGTATAAAATCAAAAGCAATAGAATAAGGAAAAAAAAAGGTGATAATTGTCAATATTTTTGCTACTGTCTTCTTCTGGAAAATGTTGTATGGTTTTTGATTGTGTTCTCTGTGGTGTTTGAGCAGGGTTAGTATATTAGGGAAAGAGAGTGAGAGACATCATGTAGAGTTTGCTCTAAGACTTCTTTTTTCTCATGAGGAGAATTGATTTTTCACTAAAAGTACGGTTGATAAGGTTTAGTTAAAGTATTTGCTGTAAAGCCAGGATTTTTCATGCAGTGGCAAATGAAAATAACCATTTTACTCCTCTCCCACTTTAGGCTTTTATTATAAAATGAAAACTATTGTTTTGTTGTTGTTTTAGATAAACCTTCTGAAAGAAAGGAGTGCTGTTTGGAAATGTGTTGTGACTCCCTGTTACAGTCACATTAATGTGATGTATAAAAAACCCATATGTTAAACACTTACATGGGATCAAAACTCCTGCTGAGAGAGATACGGAAGTCACATTATCTTGTCAGCTCAAATGCACATTCTTAATTGCTAAATATGAGCCAGAATCCCATGTCCAAACATTTGCTCACTGGAAACCAAACCTTAATTTTACAGTTCAATTGCAGCTGCAACTCTAAGGGAGTTTGGGAAGCTCTAATGGAAAGGAGCAAAGTATTTAAATTATGGGGCATCAGAATTTGAGATGATAGTTTGCAAATTCAAAACTGAAAATATTATGCTGATGTACAGTGAGAACATGGCAAACAGCATTATTCAGCCTCTCTAATTAGATTTGGGAGCAGGTAGAGCATTTCAAAACAAAATAAAAGAAAGACTGAGAGGGCTACTGAAGTATCTGTTTGTGGATGAAGTATTAAATAGTGAAATATTTCTATTCTGAATAATTGCGGTTTTTTTTAGTTCTCTGTGCAAATCAAAGGTTTATATGCAGGAGAGCAGAGACAAGGGGAGGAAGGGAGGAATTAGGTCACTCTGTCAAAACATCTTTAGCTTTCCCTCGTAAAATAAAAGTTATATTCATGACAAAAATTTTTTTAATATAAAGCTGGATGAATTTTATGATCTGAAATGAAATAATTTCTGTAATTTTCAGGGCTGCTTTATATAGCTAAAAAAAGGCAAAATTTAACTATAGACTGAAGGCATCTGCCTAATTGAGTGCGATTTTGGTTCAATCCAAAACATGCTTTATTTGGCATAAAAAAAAAAATTATTCTGACTTCATCAGCTTCTTACGGTCACTTTTTTGAGGAGAGCCTTTGGTTTGCAACTCCTTTGTGCGGGTTGCAGTCTGATATTTCCCAGATCTGGGAGCAGGGAGCAGGGATGGAGCCGAGTGCTCCCAGGGATGCTCCGGGAGCTGCTCTGTCCCTGGGAGCTCGGGCTCAAACACATCTCTCCCTCCCTCTCTCCCAAGTCTCGCTTTGCTGACCAGGAAAAAAAAGAAAAACAACAATGGCCTGGGAAAACAACAAGAGGTATTTTTAGTAGCCACCATCTGTTTTTTAAAAAAGCAGCCAGAGCAATGATAGCATTGCTTTTGGTCTTTTTTTAGGGGCTTAGAGGCTAAAGCCTGGAGGATTTGAAGGTGTGATCTCTGACACTGCCTTCGAGAAATGCAGAGGCTTCTTTCTCGTGTGTTTCCAGGTGTAGCTGTGTCTCAGGTGTTAGTTCATCAGCTTCATTTATAGGAAGCTTCAGGGCTGAGTGTGAGGAGAATGAAAATGCCTCTTGCAGCTTGAGGAAAAGTTCCTCTGCCTTTTTCTTGGACCTTACACTCAATATAGCACCGGGCAATTTGCTTAAACATTGAGGGGAGAAAATGATTTTTCTATACTTATATGCCAGGCAACTAGGGTTTCACAAAACCCTAATTCACCTGATATCGAGTAAGAAAACTGTATTTCCTTTTGCTGTACCTCTCATCTTAAATATGATTTTTGAATTTCTTGCAAAAACTTTTTTTTGGACAAACAGCCAACTTTTCCTTACAGGGCATTACCCAACACTGCATTTATATTATTAGAAAATTAAACCAGCGACTGAGAGATTTTGACTAATTAGGTTTCTTGGATAATAAGAGCTTTTTAATAAGGTACATATCACTTACAATATTGCTAATGAAATGTGAAAGCGATTCAGTACTCTGTAAGATAATGGCTAACTTGTTTTAATTGTTAACATTTTTTCTTGCCTGCAATGACACAGTCATTATTCCGCAGTCACCGCTTATCGTGAAATCCAAGAGGATTAATGGTTTCACTTATACTGGCGAAAATGTTTAAGCTGTCCCGATTATCAGTGCAGTTGGAAAGAATAATGGTTATTTGTCATTGCGTTTAGCCCCAGAATGAATTGTCCTCCAGCCAAGAGAATCATTAACCCTTTGAGTGACAGAGTTTTACAATTAAAAATAAGGAAGCAAAGATTTATGGCTGGATATTTTTTTTTTCCTTCTGTAGGTAGTTTATTAGCTTATGAGTCCCACTAAAACGAAATATATTTCTCCTGGAAAATAAACCACACGATATATCTTATTCTCCAGAATAGTACTTCTGCTAGTTGGAATTAGATTGCACTGAAACATTCTTTTGGTGAAGGAACAAATCTCCCAACTAGCTAAAAAAAGTAAAAAGATTGAACATACATTCTGGAGAGGGGAAAAAAAGAAGATTCACATTGCATTTTTTCTTACTAGACTGCTATATGTATTTAAGCACTGTATTTAAAGGAGAACTTTGTCTATAAATCCCTGTAATTCTAAACCATTTACTACATATAAGCAACTTTAAAAACACAAGATTTCTTCACAAAGTAATTAATACTGTAAATTTTGTTCATCTGGGAAGAGTTTAACATTGCATTGTGAGCGAATGAGTATTCTTTAAATTCTGTACATGGCACTGCACTGGCTGACAAAACTATAAAGGCATCATAAAACAAACAATTGAGTGTTTAAAGTTTTGGGTATAAAAAGGTAATATAATAAAGAAAAGAGAGAGAAATAAAACCATTACTTGGGAAGTTATTTTAAATCAGGGGGAAATACATCTCCAGTGTGGCTGTTGGTGAGCTGGTTTGGGACACTGTGATTCCTTCCTTGTGAGTTTATGTTGGGGAAACTTCCAGGGGATGGTTCTGTGGGGTTTGGTTCGACCCTGAAACAGTATTTTGGAGGTGCTTCTGCACAGGAGCAGTAGTTATTTTAAGCAGCACAAAATCCATCTCATGGCATGGATCTGAGGAAAAGGAATGGCTGTGAAATATTCTTTTCTCCATGAATTGGTGGGGATGGAAGGGCAATTGATATTTAACTGGAGATGTTCAGCTCCTTACAAGATCAGGTCCTGTTGGAGTTTCTTCACCTAAGAAATGCATTTAAGTGAGTCTCACACAATAAAAAACACATTTTAAAAAAGCACAGAGCATTTCTGCTCCTCAGCAGCTCATTCTTGTCCAAGTGTTTGAGGACACAACCAACAAGGACAAGGAAATTTACTTGTGGAAGACACAGGTTTATTACTTTATCTTCCTTCCAAGAAAGATAAAACAAAAACAGAATAAACACTGGTATCAGTGTGTAGCTCAGGGTCTGAGCCTCACCTGTGGAAGGTGATGGAAAAGACTGCCCAGGCTCACATCAGTCGTTGTGCCAGACCCAGCATCTGGGCGAGACATAAAATGTCATTTATTTTTCTGGTGGGGAATAATCTCTCAGGTTTCTATGGACTGCTTTTCTAAGGAGGAAAGGATGGCTACTCCCTTCAGCTGTAATAATAAATATAAATGGACTGGTGTATGAAAGGAAAACTTGCTCATCACTAGAGAGACCACATTAATGAAGTCTGTCTGGGGAAGAGCACCTCCACATAAGTAGCCAAGGTGTGAATGGAAATTATATCATCCCACAATTATTTTTTAAAAAAATATGTTACTTCAGGTGCTTCTTCAGTCTGTGTCATGAAGATCAGTGCATATGAGCTCTGAACATGATCATTATCCTTATTATGTGTGATCTGTGCACAAAAAACCATCTTCTATGAGATGGTAAACAACAGTTTTCCAGGGCTGAAGCCCCCTGAGGTCTGCTGGAACTGCACACAGTCCCAGCAGTTTTAGATGGGAGAGGTCAGAAGAAACAACTGCCACCAGGAAAAAAGACATGGCAAACACATGCGAAAAAAAGATTAAAAATGTCGTAAAAAACCCGAAAAAAAGAAACCCCACCACCATCCACTCCAAAAAAACCACACGTGCACGAACCCACGCATCCATGAATTCCCACTGCTCCATATTGCCACATTTATAGATGCAGGAATGTAGAGCTGGATGGTGGAATTCAGCTCTGGTTTGGAATTTATGATTGACGCTTTTGAGAAGCCACTGTTGACCATGGCTTTAATGAAAATTGGCTTTGTTCCCTTCGGTTTTTCTTCTGCAGCAGCCCCTGGGTGTATGGGATATGTAACTCCCTCCCCCAGCCCAAAAATGTTGATAATGGTGGCTATTTTGGGGAAGACAATTACTGATGAAAAGAACTGAATGGATTTTCCCTCCTCACTGGATGGGGGTTCAAATGCTTTTCAGAAAGCGTGAAGCAAAAATCCTTCTGCACCTCTGTGGCTGGTCAGCTGCGCTTGCTGTCCTTTGGCTCCAGCTGGAATTAGCTTGGAATGTCAACTCCATCCCTGCCTTTTGCATTTTAATTACAAATGAAGCAGCCTACAAAAAAAAAAAATGTAGTGTACAACTTGTAAATGGACTGTTTCTTAAATGTTAGCTGGAGCTCAGGGGCTTAAGATGCAAGAGGTGGGAAGGAGCTGACATCCAGCGGTGAAATTGTTGGAGGAAAAAAAAAAATCAGACATTCAAAATTGGGAAGAACTCTTAATTAATTTTAAAATAATCTCCCCACTGGATCTGCAGGAACACAGTTAGAAAGAAACAGACGTATTAAATGGAAATATTTTATTCCTAGTAGAGGGAGCTGGTGTCTCTGATCCTTCTGTCCATATGAACAAATGCTTGACAGGAAAATCTGAGTTCTTGGTTCCTGAGCACTGATTATTTCTATAATTCTGATTATTTTTAAGAGACTGTTTTTAAAAGCTCTCCTGTACCCACAAGAGTTCTGTTGCAGGCAAGCTTTGGGAAGGGAAGGTTCTCCTCTCTGAGTCTTGTAGATTTTAGCAATTCCTGTCAAACACTAAAAGTCTTGTGGTTTCTTTTGCTTTATTTTAAATTTTTTTTAGCACAAATACTGTTTAAGCATTGCACACAAAAAAGGCATAGAAACCTTGAAAAAGTAACTGGCTGAGGTCAGTCATGTTCTCTGTGAGCTGGGTAAAACACAGGAAGAAAGCAAAGTACAGAAGAGCAAAGCATTGATTGGATTTAATTTTGTTGCATAGAAATATTTTGAACCATAACTGTGGAAAGACCTTCTCTGTATTACAGAATAGTTGATGTTATGTATAGAAAGAGTTTGTGCCATTTTCAAAATAACTTTTTCCTTGTTATTTTACTATCATGTGGTAGGGAGGTGGCTCTAAATCAGGGGTTATATATTATTGATATGTTATATATCCTGGGTTGAAGGATATATCCTGGGAAGGGATGAAGGGATGGTTGTACTGTTTTGCCTCCTATATTCTCCCTTTGTTAGAAGAAACAAGAGCAGGAGAATCCAACAAAAAAATATCAGAAAATGGAGAGTGAAATGTCTGAAATTGGGGGAGCAGCAAGTAGTACCAGATTCTATGGGTTTGAGGTTTGTTTTGTTTCTTTTCCTCTTTTTTTTTTTTTTTTTTTTGGTTGGCTTCTTTATTTCTTTAAAATTTTAGCCTCTCTTACTGTGCCAGCTGGAAACCAATATTCTGATTTTATTCCCAGTGTTTAATAGCTTTGATTTCATAGTCTTTCTCCTCCTCTTCCAAAAGGCTAAAATTTTAATTGACACATTCCTGGAAATGTATTAGGTCAATTTAGAGTAAAGCATGTCGTTTATGCAGTGTGTGGAGTCTTGGTTTTCGTGTAAAATACTGCTCTTAATTGATTATCATGTACATGAATTTTCTGCATCATTTACACTTACAAATGTGCATTGCACAAAAAGCTAATAAATCTCAGAGGTTTGAATATTAACAACACTTTATCCCCCTCGCTTTATTAGCAGAGAAACCAGCACTAGGGACTGGCAAACTGTTGCTCCCATGAGTGGCCTTTCCCAGCACAAGGAGCCCTTTGTCACGTAAATGGTTTGGTTGGAGAAAATGACAATATCTGACCAGTGTTGGCAGCAGAACTGGGGAGAAGCAGAGCTGCTCGTGTGTGTGCAGGCGTGGAGGTCCAGGTCAGTGTCCTGCTCTTTAGTTTGCTTCCAAGGAGTGAGGGGAAAATCCCTCGCTGTGAAGCGGGATGGAGGAATTGCCCAAACCATCCGAATATTCCCACCACGGGCTGAGGCTGCAGCGCACGAGCAGAAGAGCAGGAGGCTGTCCAAAAGGCACAGTGCTGCCCCAAAAATTGTTTCTGTGTGCTCAAGGGGAAGGGTGGTCGTGTTCCCATCCCTGAATCAGCTCTAGGCTGTGCTGCTGCGCGATTTGAGTGTGTTGAAGGCTGTGGAGCTGTATCATCACTGCTTCCCAGATTTCAGCTGGAGCAGGAGGCTTTGTGGCTCTCTGAGACTCTAGCAGCTTTGGCTTTAAGTAGGGGAGCTTATAGATCATCTCATTCCAACCCCCAAAGGAAGGAGGAATGTCATCTTAAGGGAAATGACAGATCAGGGTGTGATGTAGAGGTGATCTCCTGTGGACTCTGTTATGGTCTAGCTGGGAATACCATAAAAAATAAGAATATTTTTAATATCAGATCCTTGTTGGTCATATTCCAGCCCTGACCAGATCCTGCACATGCTGTGGTGCTGTTCCTGAATGTTTTGGTCACACAGTCTCAGTGTCTGAAAGTGTGGGGCTTTGCTTTATTACTTGATATTGCTGTAATGTGTGGCTGAGCACAATTCTGTGGTGCCCTACTCCATAGATAGCTACATTTTATTACTAGGAATAATGACTGCCTTTGCATATACCTGTTTTTATTCCTTTTTTTTTTTTTTTTTTGTCTTTAAATTGGGCAGTGTAATTTACTACAATTTTTTCACTGAACTGAATTGCTGAAAAATAGTTGCCCTTAAAAACATGTAAAAAAAAGGGAAACAAGCTTTCTCTCTTAGTTTTTAACTTAAAGGCACACAAAGAAATGGGGGCATTGCTTCGCCTGTGTGTCTGACCATCAGTCAGAAAACTCTAAGTAACCCTAATGGAAGCTGAGGATTAGACATGTTTATTGAGGGAGTAGAATTATGCCCCTTAGAAGGGATGCTAGCTCGGGATCACTGCGGTATGAATCACTGGGACTGTGGCCAAAGGTGGGAACGAACACGGCTGACATTCGCAACCCTCCCAGCTATCAGTAAGTACAGCCAAAATAATTACCCCAAGGCATCTGGATAACCCAGCCTAATTAGCGGTGCCTGAAAACGAGTGGGTTGCATGTTTATACCTGAAGAAATCAAATTACCCTCATACATTTCACCAGGGGCTCTTCCAATTCATTGCTCTGTTGATGAAAGAGGCAGCTATTTACCATAAAGTCACAACCCCGCAGCCTGTGGCTATTCGCCACGTTGAAGAGTGTTACTGCCCTGCAGGGAAATTATTCCTTTTACTGGAGTTGAAGGCAATATTCTTTGCACTGATGAGCTCTAATACTTTTATGGTAGGTGGCATGGACTGTGGAATATACACAAACATAGTAATATGCACTTAATTAGATTACTTGTTAATATCGTTCATTCATTTAATTTGGTCAAAACTGCTGTAGCCAAATGTTCACCCTGAGCTGCAGATCTCCATTCCCAGATCTGAGAGCAAGATTTAGAGAGAGTTTTAACATCCTTGTGGGTAATAATATCCATAATTAAAACGTTTGAGGCTAACCCATTTGGAAGGGAATGTAAAGCTTCACATTTTAGCCAACTGAGTAAAGAGTAAAATCAAATCTTTGAGGTTGTAAAGTTACCCCAAATCATCCTAATTTTTTGCATCACCTCTTGAAATGTCTCAACCCAATGATTTGATCACACAGCATCTTTAGCAACTATGATCCAAATCAAGTCTGGCAAATTCTTAGTTCATTAGTACAGCCCAGCTTCCCTGTGTTGCAATCAAATGTGGAAACTCAGAGCAGCACTACTGCACAATCCAAATATCAATGTTAGGAAGTTGCCATTTAGAAACAGTGACTAAAAAAGACACAGATCTAAATTGTACCTGAAACATGGGAAAGGAAGGTTTAGGGAGAACATTCCTATATTTAAGAATGGCTTTATTTATTCCTTAATGGTTATTATAAGAACTGTCACATACTTGTGTGAGTAACAAAAGTAGTGATTGTCACAGTTAAAGTGCTTTGAGTGGATTTTGAGTCAAATTAAGGGAAGACACAGTGATATACAAATCTACTTTTGTGAACATTGTAGAGTTTTCTCTGAACTAACGTGGTGCATCTTGCCACCCCATCATGGAGCTCAATCCTGAGGGATATATACCTGACAAACTTTCTTGTATGGACAGATCCATCCTTGGGTACTCTGCACCAGAGTTTAGAACCAGAAATTCCCAGGGTCAGAGAAAGTTCTGAAGGGAGAGACACAAAACCTTATGCCTTGTTCTGAGTTCACTTTAAATGAAGATTTTTTTCTGCTTACTTTTGATGTGTGAGTGAAGTATAAAGGAGATTGGGCATATAAAATGGTGCCTGGTTATATTAAAGCAGTACTTCACCTCCAGAAGGCAAGGTTGGGATTGGAGTTTAGTGGCCCCAGGCTAGTCACTAGTGGGCAGTTGCCCACACTGCTAAGCATAACACAATTTAGCAGAAATCAGAACAATTGACAGTTTCTTCTCAAGAGATGCTGTAGACTCATTACTGGAATTGAAGGGGTGTTGGAGGTCAGAGCTGAAGTGCATTGGCAGATCTGTGTGGAGGAAGTTTGCGGCACTCTGTGTGGTAGGACAGATGGTGCTGTTGCTGTCTAACTTTCATGAGCACTAAAATTCACCAAATATCCCTCCTGCCCCAAAACAAACAAACACACGCACTCACAGACATGCACAAGTAGTCCCACACAGTTGAGAGCAGTCAGTGTCCCTGGCATCCTTACCAACTTTCCTACTCATTTAACACCAGCACAGATTAGAGGACACGGGAACGCAACACTCTGGGCTATTTGCTGAGTGTAGCTCATAATGATTGACACTCCTGCCTGCGTCCCCACTTTGAACTACATGTTGTATATTATTATTTTTTGTTATTGTCCTTTAAAATGCTCTGAGATATAACATATGGCAAGTGCCAATGCACCATGGTGCAATGTAATTTAGTCAAATATCAGAAGCGTAGACAGTGCAAATGGAAAGCAGGAGAAATATCTGATCCAAGTGCCTACTGGTGTAATTGACTCAGTCGAGCCAGCCTGTGTCATTAGTCCTATAAAGAGTTGCATTTACAACAATAAAACTGAAAAGCATGGAAATTAAAAGCTGTTAGAATTTCCTCTTGTGTGTATTTATCTGCACGAGCGCTGTATACTCCCTGCACAATTTTGTAATCTGTTTGGTAAAGTGGCATTGCAGTAACCTGTGTCAGCCCTGCACTGTATATCAAACAATATCACACTCCAAAGGAGGATTAATCAAAGTAACGGATGCGCCGGTTTAGTGCTCCGTGTCTGCTGTCAATTACACACACAATAAGCTCACAAATTTAAGCTGCTGAAGAGCATAAAACCAAGGGTCTCTTTTGCTTCCTACCCTGGTGTGCTAAAACACCCCCAGCTGACCGAGCTGTGAGTTTAGCCAAGGGTTTGTGGGCAGGTGAGGCGAGTCCAGAGCCGGGCGATGCGCAGGGACTGTTTGTGTTTGGCTGTGTCGGAGCCGAGTGGCAAAGGCAGTTGATGGACAAGTGCACCCCAACAAGGTTTCACTTATTAAAGAAGCCTTGTCAAACAAGCTGAAAGCCCTGCATATAAGTGACCTTTCTGTTCACCTCCCATTACAATGAAGATTTGAGCATTCCTTGCGAGCCTTCCAGTGTCGACATTAAAGAATCAGAGTGTCTTTCCATCTCTGCTGATGTGCCACTAGACCACTTAACAGAAAATTGAGAGAGTATATTACAGGGTGAAAGAGCAGAGTTCGGAGGTCACTATCATTCTCATTAAGAGATGTTTCTATGCAGTGCCCATAGGTGGATGAATCAATACTTTCTGTCTGAAAATGATCACGCTTGGTAAAGAGTGCTTTAATTGGGCTGTTACTGTTTATGGAGAGTGAGTATTTATGGGGTTTCATGACAATAAACAGCCGAGTGGATGATGGCTTCCATGTTCCTTTGTGGGATGTGATGTGACAAGTGGGATGACAGAAGATTTTGACATTTCAGACCTCCCTTGAGTGAGGGGAGAGCAAACTCGTAGCAATTGGCCAGGAGCTCCCAAGGTCCCAAATTGTTTGATGCACACATTGTTTGAATAGAGAGGCCTTTATTTCAGATACCTTTTTAAATGTTACACATTCAAGTAACTAAACATGAAGGGTCTGATAGACAACCCTTTTTTCCCTCTTCTCTTTCTCCCCCAGTTTTAGTGTTACTGGGTGGGTCTGTATAATGCACAGCATTTTCACTGTCAGAACAGAGGCAGAGAGAAACAAAGGTTACAGGGAAAAGGAGACGCTGGGATCTCTGGATCTCACAGAGAAACAATCAAACAAAAATAAGAGAACTGAAAACCAAAAGCTTTGCTGGCTGTGGAGAACACTAAACTCAAGCAGAATCAGTCTTCAAAGAAAAATCCTGAAATGCTGCCCAGCATCATCATCTGTGCAACCCAAAGTAAAGAGTGTGGCCCTGCACATGAAAACTGAGGGCACATGGCAGGCTGGGATCTTCAGCCACCCTCACTCCTTCAGACAGAAGAGTGTTAAACTAACCTTCAATAAATCTCCCTGATGCGGATGTAGTGTACACATCCTGACAAGTTATTTATTTTGAACATGTTTTAGTTGAGATTCTTGAGTCTGACAGTCCCACTGCATTGTATCTCTGCTTTCCCAGTTTGAAATGTGTGTATTTTGCAGCTTTTTTGAAGGAAGTCCAGGCATTTGGGGTAAGCTGAATGTGGAGAAAATAATAGAAAGTTTCAGAGAATCTAGACATGAATTAAACCAGCTGTCAGGATTTTAACTGAGACATGCAGCAGTGATTGTAATGCATTAAAATCAGGTATAGGTCCAGAATTCCCCCATACTTTGAAAGGTATTCAGATGGAAGTGTGTTGTCCCCAGTATTGGCTCCAGTGTGGCAAGATTGGAAAGGGAATTGGACCCTGAGGATGTGACCACACACTGGTCAGTTTGCAGAGCTGAGGATGTAAGGTTTAAGATGCACACACACATGGAAATGCATAATTTCTGATTATTGCTTTGCTGGCTATTTGAACTTTTTGTCGAGGTGATGTTTGGCCTTTTGGCTTCTGGCTGATGTACCAAATGGTTGTTAAAGAAATTTTATTTAAACCTAGGAAAATCTTTCCTGTGAGTCTGAGCAACACCAGAACAGGTGCCCAAAGAAGCTTTGGGGCGTCCAGCATTGTAGAAAATCAAAATTCAGCTGGACACAACCTTGGGCAACCTGCTCTGTTTGAGTTGGATAGGGAAGCACCAGAGCTGCCTTTCCCCAGCTTCAGCTATTTTGGAATTCTGTGATTCCATTATATTACATATTTTTGCAGGTGAATGGGTAAAGGAGTATAGGAAAGGAAATTCAAAGACTTCTGTGGTCCTCGTTGTCACTGATATACTGACATTTAATGGAATTTTGGTTGCAAGGAGCATCTGTGTTATATTGTGTATCATATTCTGTATTTTATATTCTATATTAAATATTTATCTTAGATATATACTGTGTATGTTTTCTGGTGGGGAAACTCAGACACAGAGATTACCCTTCAGAGCCCCAGAAGCATTTAGGTGACCAACTCTTTCTGGTTTCAGAATGAGTTAAGCACTGCTTAACCCATGTCTTCATGGGTTTGTGTTCTGGTAATTTACTGTAACATGGGGTATTTTAACCAGGGCTCTGTGCACTGCACCATCTTCTCTTGTGTCACTACTGAACAGCCTAGACAGGATTGCTTCTGCTCAGTCTTTTCTCTTTTTGTCTTTTAATTTATTTTCATTATATTTTAAATGTATGTTATGTATGTTTTTTAGAATGTTATGTCTTTTCAAAAGCCCAAGACTTCTTTAGGGTAGAAGCTGCAGTAGAAGTTGTCTACTAAACAAATCCAACCATAGATGATTTTCTTTAGCAAACAGAAATGCTAAATTTTCCAAGTCCAAAGACTGACAATTCTGTGTTTTCAACAGGAGTGAATTACAGACTTTTACTTAAAAAAAGTCTATTATGAATTTAATTATATTTTCAGGGGTTGTTTGTATAGGATTGCAAATTACATATAAATGAAGGCAAAGTCTTTCTGAAAGCATGTGTTGTTAGGAGAAAAATAACAACAACAACAAAAACCCCAGGCTCCAGTTTCGATGGGAAAATATTACTTCTGGTTATTGTTTCATCAGTAATCCATAATACCTCCAAGGGAACTGCTACAGTCTGTCATCTCATGGACAGCTAAAAAAAAAATGGCATGCTATAGAACTGGTATGCCCTGAGGGAACTTTTGAATAGCTGATACCCTATTTGTGCAATAGATATTTTCCTTGATAACTGAAAATTAAGCTTGCCTGGAAGAAATGTAAATATCATCTCTAATTTGCGCTCTGAATTACCATTAAAAATTATATGTGCACATAATGATATCAAACATTTCAGAGCTTAGAAACCATGATAACACTTGGCACTTTCAGCATCTTCAAAGCACTTCACAAATATTGTCAGTACATCCTTCTTCCACCCCATATTGTTATCCCCACTTTACAGATGAGGCAAAGGGGTCAGGGAGGTTTCTTGGTGCCTTGGGATCAGGCTGACTATAAGTAACACTGCTGGGATAGGGACTCGAATTTGCCTGTGATTAAGCCACTCTGGGTAGACTGCTGGTGGTGCTAATTTACTTACAGGTTGGCAAAAATAATATATGCAGTGACTGAAGTGCACATGATACCATTACATAGCTGTTGTGCCTCCTAACCTAGTTAAGATATAGCTGCAGGACAAAGATTTTGTTTACATCAAAAGAAGGACTGGAAATTGATGGACTTTTTCCTACATACATGCCAGTAAAGAGCTTAAATTAGGCTAATATATGATTTAAATGTAAACAGGCTAAATAAAACCAAAGTCATTCAGATTAGACCCTGTTCCTAACATGGAGAATAATTGCAATTGGAGGAGGAAGAGAATTGTAAGGATATTTTTAAATCATAAAAATTGTAGAGGCTCAGCCAAAATTGACCTTGACCATAGTTAATGCCATGCCAAAAGCAGTGCAAGCTGCTAAATCCTGTACTGCCTTGGGTTTTGGTTCTCACTAACAAATTCCCAGGTGTTGCATTAAATATTTGATCACAGATTTGCAGTCTGGAGGGGATATAATGATAGGTGATGTTCCTGCATATGGGGTCTGGTTCTGGCCTATGGAAGCCAATAAGAAGTTTTCTGATCTTGAGGGACAAACCAGGTTTGGCAGAGAATTTCCAGCAGAATTCCCTGTTGCCTGATCTCAGCACTACAAGCTCTTGCAAGTCTTCCATGAAATTAATTCTCAAGGGAGCTCCTTTCCATGTCTCTAAAAGTCAGGGAAGCTAAAAAAGTCGTTTTTGCACCATTTCCCATTTTCTTGAACTCTCCACTAGAGAGAGTACAGTTCACTGCTGCTGAACTGGTTTTACTGGTGTTAGTGGCATGTCTCTTGCTCAAACACAAACCTTAGCCAGGGCACAAGCTGAACCTGTCTTCAAACCAGACAGAAGGATCTCAGGTAGTCTCCAAGATGTGGTGAAGAGTCTTTTCTCATTTGTTGGATCCAGATGTGACCAGCTGACACCGCTCTGCTGCTGGGGGAGCAGCGAGATGTAGGATTCCTGAGGGGTCCTGCCTTCCTTTGTGTCCTAAAGATGTCTGTGGCTGAGCTGTGACTCCATAAACTCCATGGCGTTTGTTTTTGCATTGCTATGGAAGGGCCCCAGTGCTTCCTGCAGGTTGTCACTGCTGTTTTATAGCCATACCCAGCCTTTGATGGAAGTTCCCCCTCCTGCCACCTCTCAGCACCACAGGGTTGTTTGGGCTGCCTTACAGGACTGTGTTCCGAGCAAAGTTTGTGCAGGCTGTGGTCAAACATATGGTACAGATTCTGTGCAGATTCTAAATCTTGGGATCATAAACTGGTAGAAGGGAGCCATAATTCCCTCCCCTTCCTAAATCATAAGATAAAAGGCAGCTTTGGCTCGGCGGACATGTCTGGATGTTTTAGGAACGACATTCCTGACGGGGGATGTTTGACATCTTAGCAGATAGAATTAGCAGCATTAAGAGACCCTAACACCAGCATAAAATGTGAGAAGTAATAAAGCCATCCTAAAAGATCTCATGTGAGGAACTTAATGCACGAGCCTAACACTCGGCTCAGATGCAGTTGGTGGGGATTGATGGACTCTCAGGATTCATCCTGGCTTATCGTTCTTCCTGAGGAGATGATAGCCGTAATGTCACTTCCGCAGTTCAAAATGTGTTGTAATTACCGTTAGAAATCCCAGATGTCCCCTCCAGATAACCCGACTTCCAAAGATTGGGCAGAAAAGCTGCAGCTGTAGAGAAGCGACACTCATAGTAACTTTCTAAGTTTTAGTTACACTAGAAGAAAAAAATAATTCATTTATTCTTTGAGCCTTTCATATTCCATAATTTTGAGCCTTCTCTGAGACAAATATTTTTCCAAGATTGTCAGAGACATAATAGCATGGCTTTAGAATTTTGTGTTTTCATGGCAAAATTTGCAGTGATTATGAAGGGGCGAGGATTTTCTCTCTGTTAAATGGAAAAACAATGTTGATAATTATGTAAAGTGCAGAAACATTCTATTTACAGTAGACAAACAGTACAGTGATTGAATTTGAAAGGGAAAAAAAAATACCAGCCAAGGATGCGAGCTTGGATTTGGTAGTTGCAATTCACTAATCACAAAATAATTCAGTAGCACTGAACAAAAAAGGCGTTTTTATCACCATCTCCTCTCAGTTCACAGGCGGCATTGTCTGTCCTACCGTTTCATGTCAGAGAAGAAGGAATTTTACCAAATGTTTGATTTATTAGAAAGTGAATGATTCTTTGCAGCCATGTGGGGCTAGCCCATGTTTCAATAAGACAAATTGCATTGTAGCATTCCACTGGCAGCCAATGATAACTCATGATCCAGACAGAGTCGGTTATACCAGAATGGATGAAAAGCAGGAGCAAAAGGACACAGAGTAGAAGAAAAGAAAATGCTTCAAGAGCTGTTATTTAAAAGAACACAACAAAACAACAACAAAACCTAAACAATGTTTTAGCTACTATTTAAAAATCTTTCAATTAAGATTCTGCGCAGCATTGCAAGCAGAGCATGGCAGAATAAAGAGGATCATGTTATCTCTTTCCCAGTAGTAAATTATCATATTTGTACTCAAAAACATGCCACTGTCAACTTCAGTCATTTGTGTAATTGGAAAAAGGTAAATGATGTAGTAAATGAGACCCTACAGTCAGGTTTTGTTCCAAAAATGGAAATGAAAAAAAAAAGAAGCAGTGGCAAACGGTGCAGGTTTAAAATGAATTAATGTCAACTGCAAAAAGCAATGTCTAAGACAAACAAAATCTGACTGTTCTTGACCTTTAGTTAATATTGATAGTTTATCACTGGAGAACTCATTGATTTATTTTTTCGCTTCATATCTGATTATCACTTCAAAATAGGACTGAATATTTTAAAACAGCTCAGTCCCCCGCCTTTCAGTTCCTGCTGTTCCGGATTCCATCTAAAAATTTCTTTATTTCCAAATGCTGCTTTTTAAATAGGCAGCCCCTGGGCAGCAGCCCCCAAGGTGATGGGTTGTTTCCTGCTCGCAGAGATGTGTGTCATGAAGTGCTGCCTCTGCCCGTTGGCTTTGTTCTTGGGGATCCACGGAGCAGGAAGGGTATTGAAATATACAGGAATCTTGTTCCCAGGGAGCTGACAGCCAGACCTGAGGGACACTGTGAAGTGCATACCTGGTATGTCTAATTTTAGGCCTGCCAGCCCTGACAGTAGTCCTGGGGAAAAAAAAAAAAATCTATACTAATTTCTCAGTGACATGCTGCTGTAAACTGCAGCATTTTTCATTCCACTACCAAAGTGTTCTTGTGCATTTTTTCCCCCAGTATTATTTAAAGGAACTGTCAAGCCTTCAGCATTTAACAAGTATTTTTAAACCGTGTTTTTCAGTGTAAACCTGCCGTGTATTCAAGGTATTGTTACATGAAAAAGCATAAACTAAAGTATCATATCAGAAAAGAAATTAGCATTAGATGTAAAACCAACTTGGTTTTATTGCTTAACACTAATATTGTTCCCCATGGGAGAAGCATATCAGTGTGATGGGTTCTGGGGGCCCTGTGTGGGCTGGTGTAAGTCAGGAATCCCCTATGAATTTTGATGAGGCTCTGCAATTTTACATCAGCTCAGGATTTTCGACTGCAGGTTCAACATGTACACTGTGTTGAAATAAAGGTGCAGTCATTTTAAATATAATTGAGTAGGCTCATAAGAGGTTCCACTTAGAAGGTAAATTATGGTAACAAGTCAAGAGTGTACTCTGTGTAGTTTTCATTTCAAGTGTATGGTCTTCTGTATTCACTTAACTAGGCACACAAATCTAAGCAGACAGATGAGATAGAGGCAATCAAAGAGAAAAGCTTTATTTGGAGCTTATGGGAGTATTGAAGTTTTATTTTGTAGTGTTTCCCCATGAGGCAATTTCAGAAAAAGACTGAAGTGATGGATCACAAACAGTTTAATATCTGAATTGCTGGCTGTTGATCAACAGAATTTTGGACTCCTCCCTGTATAATTCTGAAAATCTTCTCCCCAGTTTGAATATTTAGTGAAAGTGCTGGGGAAGGAATCGCTCTGGAGATTTTGTAGTGTGCTCTCTGTCTCAGTCAGGAGGAACTGAATGCTGTTTGTGCCTTTCATGTCTGTGGATGTACAAATAATGCTTTGGGTCTTGTTCTTTCCAGACAGCAGTTTTTGCTTCAGGGAATTATGAAGGTCTAGAAAAACATTTTCTTAATATGGGAGAAGTGGCAAAGGAAACATTGCAGGGCATCAGTGTAATGGCCTGTGTTAACAACGTGGAATTGTTTAATGCCTGTGTTATGTTATACTTTTATAGCTTTCAAGCACTGCTACACAGTTTTGAGTCCACAACAGCTCCTTTTTTAGTACTCACCCTTGTGTCAATTAATGTTTTCACACACTTCAGGCGACTTTGAGGCCAGTTGTGTCAATGTGTGCGTGTAAAGGTAACTTTGATCACTTCAACATGAGTTACCTGCAAGTACAAGCATTTGAAGGAGATAGACCCGTAAACAAAATCAGTAGCCTCAACCTCTTCCAGACATTTCTTTACTAGACCTTTTATACCATCCAGTATTTTTATTTACTTTGGCCCATATAAAGTAGCTTCTCCTCACAATGAATAAAAGCTATAAACAAATTTATTCTTATTTACAATCCCTTCTGCAGATTGATTAATGTCCTGATTTTTTTTCTTTTTAAAAATTCTTCTTAATTTTTTTTTCTAGCTTCAGAAACTGAAAACACATAGCCATTGAATATGGTATATGTGCCTGATTTATCCCATAAAATTCTAACACCAGTGATATGGAAATGAACTGAACTGATAGCGCTGTGTAGTGACACAAACAACAATCAGCTTGTGTTTAGAACCACAGAATTGTTAAGGTTGGAAAAGACCTCTGAGATCATAAATTCCAAGCACTGACCCAGCATTGCCATGTCCACCACTAAACCACGTCCCCAAGTGCCACATCCTGATGTCCCAATACATACTGAATAATTTCTTAGATTAAAAAGTGGGTAGTGGAAATGAGCAGGAATTTCTACTGAGGGAACAAACTTCCAAAGGAAGAGTGTAATCAGTAAATTCCTATACTCCCGAAAAAAGTTCAGGGAGCGTCATCCTGCTTCAGTTGCAGCTGAGTGCCTGCTAAGGTGATTCATCATCCTATTTTTGATCAGGGAAGTAATTAGAAATAAAGCAGGCAACAGCAGAAAGCTGGTTCAGGAAGCACTAGACTTCCATGTGTGTATGTGTGTGCGTATACATATTTATATATTTATGCACATGTGTTGCCTCTCTCTTCCTGAATCACCTGTTGATAGCACCTTTCTTCTACCACCAAGAGAGAAAATGTGTCAAGGACACATCAGAGCCGATGCTGCAGGCCTGCTCTGCTGTATGTGATGCTTTCCAGTTGGCTCTGGGTGTTTCTTTTTACTCTGGAACATCTGAGCTAATTCCTGTCTCCATGAGGCTGGAAGATGTTTTGCAGAGGGGCACTGGAGGGGTTATTTTGCTCTGCCAATAAGGGTGTAATTTGGTTTGCAGAGATTTGTGAACAAAACCCAAACCAAATCACAGCTCTTCGCTTAAATTTGTAACTGGTCACATTTCCAAAGCTGGGGATTTTACAGCATTCGGAATTCTCCAGTACAAAAGGCAAGTGGTAAGGTTTGTGTAGCTTGGAGTCAGAGCTATTCAAATGCAGAAAATCTGTGTGAAAATGTGTACATTAGTTTACAACTGTACAAACCAGTCCTTGCTTTGAATGCTCCATAGACTGCAATTTCTGTATTTTTTAGCTGTGAGCTCTGTTGAATTCGAAGCTTCTAACAATGCAGACAAGTTGGGTGCATTTCTTTGGAAATATTTCACATTGCTCTGTGTCTGATTCTACTTGTGCTTCACTATATAAAGAGGAGCCCTCATCAGCAACCAGAATTTATCACAGAAATTAGGAGGTAGACAGCTAAAGTGGAGGTTTACACACTGAAAGGACTGGTAATTCTTGATTACAGCCTGTATTGCAGGTTTTTGTGCTCGCTGAAGGGGTTATCACCAATTTCATCTACTGCTGCTGGACGCTACCCCACAGCAGAGCTGACCATGCCTGGAAAGGCTGTGAATGCCTTCACCAGCAATTGAGCAGGCATTAAATCATCAGTGGAATAACTTCAGAGGAAAAACTTGTGAAAGTAGGATAAGAATGAGCAGCTATTACCTATATAAATAAATAAACTTTTACCCCTTGCAGAAACGTAACAGACCTAAAAAAAATTCCTTCTACAGCTCCCGCACATTTCTCGGTGTACGTGTACCTGAGTCATTCACAGAGACCCTTATGTGAGTCCTTTGCTGCACTAAAATCTACTTTCTTGGAAAATGTAGAACAAATACTCAGGCTGTGATCTCATTCCTACCAGTGCCGGAGCTAGGAGTCCCAGGGGCTTCACTGCAAATTAGATCCCCTGGAAAGAGACAGAGAGCCAGAAGGGATCCGACCTCGCTGCCGTTCCTGGGAGCGAACTCCTATTCTTCCGTGCCCTCCCTGCCTTGCCTCTGACAACTTTTCCAGTAAGATTTTCCCTCCTGCGTGTGCTGTCTGTTCCCTTTCCCTCCCACTCCCCAGGAGAAGTTCAGGACAGGTATTGAGTGAGCTGCCAGGCTGTTCCTGAGGCAGAGCCTCCGTGAGCTGCCCGGCAATGGCTATCCCCATTCCCTGGGTCCCGTAGGTTATTTTCCAAAGAAGTGTGTTTTGGTTTAATTCTGTTTTTCCCAACCCCTGTTCTCATAACTCCATCCTGTTGCTCTTTTGATCAGTTATACATCAGCTGTAACATAACTCTGTGATTTCATTTTGGTGCCGCTTACTTCACCCGAAAAGGAACTCGCTCTTCAAAGAAAACTTTTATTTCATTGTCTGCCACATATGCAAGTATTCCCTAAGGATCGGGGTTATTTATTATTTCTCTCCCCCTCTTTGCTTTCCCCTGTTCCTCTCCAAAAGACTAACAGACACTAATCTCCTTTCATCAGGTTCCCTCCTTCCTAATTTTTTTTTCTTTTTGCACAAAATGCTCGCCACTACCTTTAACACCTTATTGTGTCTGGAGTGATAATTACTTTCAGTTGCCGCAGCTGGTGCATGGGGAGGCGTGCGGGCCCTGTAAATTGGGAATGGGCAACCTGGGTGGGATTGCAGGAAAACACAGACTTCTGCAAAATCAGAGAACACAGCTACAACAGGGATAGTTTTGTTTTTCTCATGTTTTCTCTTTTTTTTTTCTTCTTTTTTTTTCCCCCGAACTCATCTTTGGGATGTATTTCTAGTGAGTCACCTCCACAACAATTTGTGGTTCCTTTGTTAGAGGAAAAGACTGGCTGATGCACGTGACAGAAAATAAGAAAAATGTGAGTTGGTACCTGACAGACTTAGTTAAATATCACATTTGGAAACAACACACATGGACATATCTGGATAGGGGGACACATGGTCTGTCAACAGTTTTTAAGATCCTCTGAGGCATTATTAATTCTTATTTTAATCTATACAGTATTCCTCTGAACTCACAGAGTCTTGATTCAATCTTTTACTTCTCTCTTGTTTTAAGTGTAGGCTTGAGAAGGAAATTTGGGCTTATCGTGAAAGTGAACACAAAGGCTGGGTTATACCTCTCAAAAATAAGATTTCCCAACCTGTATTTCCCCTTTCTTTCTTTAGTTATTATATAAGTAGTAGGCAGAAATTATAAACAGTATTATTAGTATATTTTTTATGTGAGTTTGCCTATTTCAGTCCCTCACAGCGTATTGAGATGTTTTATACTCCTACTAACAATAGGGAAATTGGCACACACTGTTCACTACATAAAATTAGGTTTTTATGAGACTAGTTTATGCATGTTTTCTTATATTTCCTTAAGTAAGAGCTGCTAAATTATTTAATATACAATCTGAGGTGCTTTTAATAAAAGGTTTGCCATAGTCAGCCCTGTGCTGGGCGTGCTGGTTTGAACCCCTGTGCTTTGTCTGCTCTCCCATTCTGTGCTGGCGGCTGGCAGATGTTTCCCATGCCTACCTAAGGTTAGGAATAAGTTCCAGGTTTGGGATCTTTTGCAGTTTTCAGACAGGTGAACAAGAAGCATGACTAATCTGTGAGTCTCCCTTCAGTTCCCAAGCTCAGTTAGGCCGGACTTAGGGTTGGGGTCAGGAGTGCTCGGTGTCACACTCAGGAATGTCCCAGTTTCTCGTGTTGTTGTCTGCTTTCAGCTGGAGTGGGGCTGTGCATTAGAAAAAACAGGGAGGCAGCAGCCAAGATGAGTGTGGGACTTTGCAAATTCCTGGAGATAAAACAAGAGCAAAGTATCACGATCTTTGATGGAATTCTTCTTTTTGATTTGCAGGCAGGGCTCTCTGAGCCAAGGTCTGGGCCTAGGTTATGGTTATGGTTAGGGTTAGGAAGGGTTAAGGCTTTTAAATTTGACAAGCTGGGATATTTTGCTACTTCCAGAAAAGTAAATTGAGGGAAAGTATCAGTATCTTCAAATTTCTTACTCATTATTTAAGGGCTCTGTGGGTATCTGGGTATATTTCAACTAAGAGTTAATATCCCAGTTGGGTCAAGTATGCAGGGGATGGTACAGCCAGAACAATGTGGTACCCACATTCCAGAGGATAAACTGAGTCCTGACTTCAAATCATCCCTTATTTATGGGCCATTTGCACCAGGAGCTGAAAAATTAGTTGTTTTGGTATCATGGCATGGTAAACTCCTCAGGAGTATTGGGTGAAGCTGTAAGAAATTATCCTAGTTCCAGAACTGAGCTGTGACTGCTCCAATATCACTAATGGAGGCAATTTCTATTTTGTGTCCTTTGAAATATATAAATAGAGTTTCTTTTCAATGTAGTCAGAAAACCTGCCTCTTCCAACACTGGCACCTCCATGGTGTGACTGCTGGCTTTCTACCTGTATTTGGGGAAAAAAACCCTCCTTTTTCTAGGTGATAACTTTATACAGAGTAGCATCTTTACTATTTGGCCCATTGTGAAGAGTTCTCTAGCTGATAAATTCTTACAGTGTTTCAAGATTTCATCACTGCATTTACACAAATCCCAAGTTCAAGTGTCATTTTCAGAGTAGCGATGACATAGACCTTTATAAAAGCATCCACTTTTTTCCTTGTGGCGAGTTGCTCTATTATAATTCCCAAATAGGCATTGCAATTCTGAGTTGCAGTCAAAAATCTTTGCTGGAGTCGAACAAGAATCCCAGGCACTTGACCAAAGCAGTATTTCAAGAATATATTGTATTTATTTGAAAGACGATAATGCAATGCGGTCATCGTTTGCTTCACTACAGGTATAAATCCTCTAAAACCATTGCAGATGTGGCAGGGATATTGCAACCCATTAACCTAACAGAATGTAACTGTTTTTCTCTAGCAAGGCTTGTCTGACTCTGTCTTTTTCTTTTTTTGCTGCGAGCGTGGTTGTATCTGTTGGCTCTGTGTGTACATTGCGGCGTTGAGTTCCGCTGTCTAGACCACCTCCCTGTGAATTAATGCTGAAATGGAGTGGCTTAAATCCCCACACCTTCCCTCCTTGTCCCTCTGTGTGCACATTAAACTCAGCCAGCTGAGATCTTACTCAGAGTCTGGCACTTTTGTGCTGCCACCCGCTTGAATGGGTATTTTTCAAGCGTTTGTGTATAACTCAGTGTGGGCATGAATGGTAGGGTCTGTCCCTAAACAAAAAATAAATTAAAAATCACTATTTATTATGGCACTTTAGTGTGTATTTAAGATTCCTCCTTGTTACTGAGTTTGTGTCCAAAATGGAACTGCTAGTCTGCATCTTTGCTGATTGTGAATATATCCACAAGGCTGAATTTCAGATGTACCCATTTATGAATCTGGCGTATATGCTGAATGCAGCATTTTGTGCAGGTCACGTGTTGTATACAAAACATCTGATAAAATGCTGCTCACAGTCTTACAGATCTTAGAAATCCTTTCCATATGTCTAATCTTAAATCCTTTCCATATGTCTCCATCTATACAGGAACACCAATTAGTCAATTAATCTGCCACCTTTATTTAATTAGATAATAAAGAAGAACTTTTTGAAGTTAAATCTTATTTCATTTTTCCAGGA
Source organism: Ammospiza nelsoni (assembly GCF_027579445.1). Classification (NCBI taxonomy): domain Eukaryota; kingdom Metazoa; phylum Chordata; class Aves; order Passeriformes; family Passerellidae; genus Ammospiza; species Ammospiza nelsoni. The sequence continues at coordinate 4,368,518 of NC_080646.1, read as the reverse complement.
ATCAAAAATGACAACTAGTAGCAGCAACAAATTACAAGATAAATTTCCTAATCCACTCAGTGAATACATTAATATTACAGTATTTGCTGAGTTAAAACAAGTCCAACATTCAATATTCCCCTTCGCAAAAAAAATACATTTGCACGAATCCAAATAATTTTTTTTTTATTTTTTTTTTTGGATAGAAAAACGTCTCTCTGTAGCAGTCCTGGAACAATTGCAAGACATTTTGACTCGTTGGTGTCCTTAGAAATTAACCCTGTGTTAATGAAAGTTCATAAGCAAGAATCCCAGTGCAATGGAAATCCTCCCATGCCCCTCAGGGCACCTCTCCAGCCGCCGAGCCGTGCTCCGCACGCAGGGCAGCCGGAGCAGGGGCCAAGGTGCTGCCTCAGTGTGTCCATCTCCATTGAACCTGTCTCATTAGCATGCCTCTGGGCTCCCCGAAGACATTCCATTTCATCTGAAAGCAAAATATAACAGAAACTGCATGTTTCTGGCTTTGCTGCTGGCAGCTGTTACCTTTCCGGGGGGAAAAAAAGAAAAAAAAAAAAAAAATTAAAAATTCCTCCGCCAGGTCCAGACCTAGAATAAATGAAAATAGCTACACTGAAGCCCACAGAGCAATATCATTTTGCACCTAGGGAAGGTTTGTCCCGTGTATTTTTTACTTCAGCTGCAAATAAACTCAATATAGAGCCATTAGTATTTTTAAAAGGTGAAAGGGATGTTATTTGCTTTTTTCTTTTAGCTGTACAAAAAAATTACCTTTTTTTTTCTTTTTCTCCACAAGAAAATAGTTTTCTAATAATAACCCAGTATTAAGTGTCAGGTAGCTGCTTCATGATTTTCCATGCTTTATTGCAGGCAGCTATTGGGAATGGGGTCAGATTTCCAACTCACTGCAGAAGAGCTGCCTTTATTGGGTTGAGCATTGTTGTTTTCTGTCCATGAATTATCAGTTGCTTTGAAGACTGATCACTTCCTTTTGTGGGGATACTTGAGGAACACACAACTTTCTTTTTTGGTACCTGAAGCCTTGTTAGCACGGAGCTTTCAATAACCCCCTTTGTTTGTAGGTTCAGGGATAACTGAATTTGGAAAGTGACTTTTTTCTCTGGATTTTTTTCTCTGATTTTAGAGTGAACCAAACATAAAGCAATATTAGAGTCTCTTATGCTTTCACCTTGTGTCATAAAAGAAATTACAACATGATCTGTTTTATGTGCATTTAAAAAACCCTACAGATTTCCAAATTAACTGTCCTTGGACTGATTTTTTTATAGGGACCTGAATATAGAGAAAATCTCTCAAACTCTCGAACAACTAATATGGAAAGAAAGCTATTCCTCTGGCAAGTTTTTCAAAGTGAAAAGGAGAATTTAATTGATTCATATCCAGACGTTTAGATCATGCTTTGATGCAGTAGTGGAAGTAGTTTATCTGAATCCCTCTATTTAGACAGATGAAATCATAACAGAATATGTATTTTATAAGTGAGAGAAAAGAACGATCAGGAAGGAAAAATTGCAGCCAATATTCCCAACTAGAAGATGTACTTTAAGTCTTATCACAGTGGATTTTTAGGCATGAACTCTAATAGAGTTACTAACTTGAGGAGGGCTCCTTGTGATCATAAAATAAAGCACCGAGGTTTATAGGATGTGGGCCTTAGAGATTTCAAAGTTGAGCAAAAGAGATTAGTATTCTTTTTTTTTTTTTATATCCTGCTCCTAGTTTTTCGTATTTATGTATTAAGCTGCTTGTATTAAGCTCTTTGCTAAGTAGTATTTCTGATCTATGCTGCAATTTGTCATGACATTTCTCTAGGCAGCTATTATAAAGATGTCTGGTTGCTTTTTTTCTTAAACAAGAAAGTAGACTGCAAATAAGTCACTTGATTTTTAAATTACTACCAATTAAGAAAATGGAGTGTCAGGGTCCAGAAAATTGATAGCTGAATTCTGATCTTGGATCTGGAAAATACTGAGCCATAAAATATTCATACACAGACACACAGGGAAAAAAAAAAAGCTGATGTTATGTTCATCTGACCAACATATGTTGTTTGTGAGTGTCACTGGAGTTCCAGTTTTTAGAATATGGGGAAAAAGATAATTTGAGTGAAACAGGCAAGCGAGTGCATGATCTGATGATCACCTAAACAGGTTTTAATTTAGGAACTGTTGATACTGGAGCTCCTTTCCAAGTCTATTCAGTACAAGTCAGCGAAACTCACACTGACTTCGGCAGATCTCGTGGGTTTTTTGCCAGTCTTTTCTAGCAGCTTGTCTGTTCTGCGTCCAGCCCGGGGAGAAACAGCACCTGCCTGCCTGGGTCCTTCTCTGCCTGTCTTGTCACGAAATCGCTTTTTCCCGAGCGATGCCTTTATCTGTGCTGCCCCCAGCCCGGCGGGGAACTGTCCGCGCTCCGCAGGCACCGCTCGGTCCCGCAGCTCCGCATCCCTGCATCCCGCACCCTGCATCCTGCATCCGTGCATCCTGCATCCCTGCATCCCGCACCCTGCATCGCCGCATCCTGCATCCCCGCACCCTGCATCCCCGCACCCTGCATCCCTGCATCCCCGCACCCTGCATCGCCGCATCCTGCATCCCCGCACCCTGCACCCTGCATCCCCGCACCCTGCACCCTGCATCCCCGCACCCTGCATCCTGCATCCCACACCCTGCATCCCTGCATCTGCGCACCCTGCATCCTGCATCCCTGTATCCTGTACCCCGCACCCTACATCCCCGCACCCTGCATCTCTGTATCCTGCATCCCTGCATCCGCGCATCCTGCATCCCCGCACTCTGCACCCTGCATCCCTGCATCCCTGTACCCCGCACCCTGCATCCCCGCACCCTGCATCCCCGCACCCTGCATCCCTGTATCCTGCATCCCGCACCCTGCATCCTGCATCCCTGCACCCTGCATCCCTGCATCCCTGCATCCCGCACCCTGCATCCCTGTATCCTGCGCCCCGCACCCTGCATCCCTGCATCCTGCATCCCTGCATCCTGCATCCCGCACCCTGCATCCCCGCACCCTGCATCCCTGTATCCTGCATCCCGCACCCTGCATCCTGCATCCCGCATCCCTCGCCCTGCTCCCCCTGCCTTGGGGAATCCCGCACACTTGGTGCTTTCTGGGCGTGATCCGGCCCGGAGCTGAGCTCGTCTGGCAGCACCCTGTGAAAAATGAGCGTTTTCAGAGCCCTCTGCAGCCAGCCAACGCTGCCAGCCCGCTGGTGTCCCCCCAAAAGCGGCAGCCCCCAAGGACAGGGGCTGGTCTCTGTTTGCAGGGTTGGGAGAGGAAGAGGAGTATTTAATTCACAGGTCGTTGGGAATTGTAAAAAAAATCGTGCAAATCGTCAGAAGGTGACAAACATTTCTGCAGTTTAATTAAAAGTCTAATTGTACCTTTCACATTCTTGCAAAAGGGAAAATGAAACAGTGAAAGCCTGTCATAATAATGTTTGTTATGAGTTTGATCAAGTCTGCTGAATTTCCAGAACTTCGCCACAGATTTCAACAGCCTTTAGGTCAGGACCCGTCACATCACCTTTATTTTCTCTACCTAAGCTCTTTAATCTTTATTTTTATTTTGCTTTCAATTTTTTTTTATTTGTAAGTTTCACCTTTTAATGTTTCCTCTGTGGCATATATGTATATCTTCTTGACTTCTATAACAACTCAGTTTTTAAGAGTAAGTCAGAAAGGTGGTAATTTCCATACATACATTTCATTTACAACTAAACTAAAAGAAGATTTATTGGTTCCTACCCCGATTTCAGCTGTAGTTTGGACGTCTTCCTGTACAGCAATATGTTGCCTGTGAAGGCTGCACCCCCTTTCTGTTGTTTGAACTTGATATGATGTCCAGAAAGTGAATTCTAAAAAAAGAAAAAAAAATTTAAAAAGACGGGGGGAGAAGTGTAGTTTTTGTAAGATACTTTTTCACCTTTAGGTGTCATAAAATTTTTCTCAAAGCTTTGAACCGCATTGTTTCGCTAAGGAAAGGTCCAGTAGCTGAATTTATAATTAAGAGCTGCTGATTTACATTGCATTTAGCAATATGCTGGGCAAGCTTTCCCCAGCCCTGCTGGATCTGGGGTTGAGCCTTGGGAATGGAGCTGGTCAGGGCTGGAGCCACACAGACCTCTGTAGTGTGTAACATACTGTCATTAACAAACTTTCCTTGTTTTATCTGCTGTCTCAGTAGCCAGTCCGCAGTTTCCTTTCTTCACAAATGAAATGTACCATAGTCTTGCACTAAATTCGAGGTGGGGGATCTTTACTCCCTGAAATATTAATGGAGCAGAATTTTTTTTTTTTCTGTGAGACAGACTGGATTTTTCAGTGGGTTTCTTCTTCCCCCTCCATCTAACAAAGGTCCCTTCTTGTCAGTCAGCTTTGTAAAAGCAGAGGAAGCACTGAACACATTAGAAACCAAGATATGAGAGAACCCAACAAAAAACCTTCTTTAAAAAAAATACTTTTGAACTTCAGAGAGGACGCAGCGCTTGCTTTGCTGTGAACACAGGGTTGGAGAGTTTTTTCCTTTCAACAGACATGTGTAGCACATTTGTTTCAGTTTTATATCCGCTGTCATAATATGATGGTTTTATTCGGGTTTTAAACATGCTTGGGCTGGAAACCCTACATCTTTAAATTAGGCAACCCTGGTGCCTTTGCGATTTCCCTAGCTGCACTCTCTCACCTTACCCAGGTGCATGTTAAATCAGTATTAATGACAATATCATCCTTCTGCAGTCATCTCCTGCCTGCAATTTGGTTTTAATTACCCACCACGTTGTCTTTCCCCCTCACTGACAGCCATTAAATAGGGAATGACACCAGAGCTGTGCTGGTGTCGAATAGACACTTCACCAGCGTGGTTGGTTCTTTTTTTTTTTCCTCCCTCTCCTCTTCTCTTTTCTTCTTGCCTCTTTTTTTTTTTTTCCTCTTTTTTTTTTTTTTTTAATAACTAAAAAAATCCTTCTATAAAGCAGGCTGCAGTGCCTCCTCGTGGTAGTCATCAGGAAAAAAAAAAGGATTATTTTGCTCTGGCTTGTTTTGATGGCTGAGCGATGCTTGCTTTGGCTCAGCTAGAGCTCTCGGGGAGAGGGAAAAACCAGCATGATCTTTAAGAGAGAGAGAAAAAACAGCACTTAAAGATTAAGGCCTGATTGGGACACACTGAAGTGTCTCCTCGTTGGAGTCTAACAGTAACTTTGATGTAGAATTTAAGGCTTGCCTGACAGTCTGGAGGAGCTGCTCGGAGGCAGGAGCCCAGTCAGTCCTGGATGTCAGGGAATTAATAAAGTGCTGCAGGCAAAGGTGCTGGCAGAGGTGGCCCTGCTGCATCCCTGCTGCATCCCTGCTGCATCCCTGCCTGCTGCATCCCTGCCTCCTGCATCCCTGCCTGCATCCCTGCCTGCATCCCTGCCTGCTGCATCCCTGCTGCATCCCTCCCTCCTGCATCCCTCCCTCCTGCATCCCTGCTGCATCCCTGCCTGCTGCATCCCTGCTGCATCCCTGCTGCATCCCTGCCTGCAGCATCCCTGCCGCCTGCATCCCTGCCTGCATCCCTGCTGCATCCCTGCCTGCCCCTCGTACCCCGTGCTCCCCTGTGCTCAGAGATTTGACAATTCTTTCATTCTCTACCTCTGTGTAGAATTGTGCATAAACACGAGCAATTTCATGCCAGACCCGGCCTTTAAAAATGAGTCTAAAGAGCCTCAAAATTCCTTTCACTTTGGCCAGTGGTTTGAAACAGCCTTGCCCTGCACCCCCTCCCCATCATTAATATTTACCCCCATGGGTAGATTTCCCTGTGTGAACTAAGTTCTCGCTGCAGAGATTTAACTTTAGGGCAATTGCATTAAGTTTTATGGTATAAATCTTGATTTATAATGTGATAACTGGTGATAGAGCCTGGTCTAAGATTTTGTCTGTCAGCCTGACCCTGTCCTGGTCCCTGTGTGAGGTCAGTTTTCAGCAAGGTCACTCAGAAGGACACTGAGAAAGAGAACTGGGCAGTGATTAGTGAACTTGCATTAGGGAAAATACCAAAATATCTCTCTCCTAGAAAACACACACACAACAAAAATTTGAAACCTTTTTTAGGAGTGAACAGAACTTTTTTAATTAAAAAATTTCTTATTCCTGATTTTCCCATCAAGGTGTTAGATTAACAAAAATATTATTCGAAGGAAAATTAAACAAAAAAAATCTGGTAAAGATGGCTTATGAAACAATCACTGCCCATCCACATTTGTTTCAGACATGACAGTATTTGACCTTGTTAAATGTCAGTTGCATTGATTTGATTTGAGGGGTCTGGATTGTGAATCACTAAATACTTGCCCTGTAAATTTGTTGGCCCTTTCAAGACAATTTCTAACTGAAACTTGAGGCTTATAACAGTGAGTCTACCAGGAGGGTTTATTCTCTGATAGAGCTTCCACATATTGGTTTACAGCTGTACTGAGTCCCCTTAGAATGATTTTTTTTTTCCCTTTCCTAATATGAAACTTGATGCTTGGAAAATCTGATAAGTGAGTTTCATTTCCCTGGAAATTTATTGCTTCTATTTCCAAGTGCAAGGAAATAAAACAAGTAAAAACAATAAGCAGTCTGTAAGGAGGGTATTAATGAGGGGTCACTCTTTTCTCATGTAGGCTCAAGCTCAGGAGAAAAAGAGAAAGGAGTTGCTTTGGGGGCAATCTAAATGGCTGGTGCAGTATATTTTGCTTTATTTATTTGGTAGGATCAGCTCTGTTCTATTTCCCTCTTTAAAACGTGCTCTCCAATTCCGAGTGGGATATTTACGACAAGAAACACAAAGTCTTTTCTTCAGGTAGTGGAAACTCCTCTGACTTCAGCTCAGGGACTGGCTGATTTTTAGCTGACAAAAGACTGTTTATGCTGCTCTGAGCATCTCTGAAATCAGAAGAGCCCATTTGTATATGTAGAAAAGATGCCATAGAATTCCAGTGTCCCATCCTTATTCCAGTGGAGAGCTGCATTATGCTCCTCTAATTCCCCATTCTTTCATTTGGAAATGATGGTGTTCTTCACTTCTTCCTGGTAATTGCTGTGAAATGCTAAGGGGCTGCCAAGTTCCACTGCAGGACTCATTATATTTAGTAAGGGTGGGAAGAATTGCCATCTATAGAGCATTTTATATGGGAAAAGAGCTGGGCTTCACAACCTTGCAGATGTGCATCCCCTGTAGATCCTGTCACCAAATCAACTCCTAAGTGAGACAGACTGGTCCATTTTGGATGCAGGGAGGACAGTTTGGAGGATAAACATGATAATAAGAGACTTTAATGGAGGGAAGCTTTAGTGCTAACAATATCACTTTGATTTTTAGATTTCTTTTGTACCAATTCCCTGTACTTCCCCTTGTTTGCTTAGAAAAGTTGTACTCGTTTGGGCTGTCTTAATTTTTCTGTATTGTGCAGCAGTGACTTAGTTGTGTGTTGTAAATGTGATGCCTTTTTATAGACTCTATAGCAGGTTTATTTTTAAATGTATTTTCTCTAGGGAAGGGCACAGAGTTTACTCAAAATTTACCATATGCTTTGCATCTCCAGTAAAACAGTTGTAGAAAATACCATATTTTTAAATCTGGTGAGTTGTGAAGAATCAGAGAGAGGCCAGATGAAGAACACTAGTTAGGAGGATAGATACTCAGAAACTCCTTCCCTTCCAAGAGTGAACTGCCATGAAGTAGCTCAAGAGGGACTATTGAAAACATTATTGTGCTTTTCAGGTTATAGGCCTTGAACCTGCAAACACTTGTGCATGTAAATAACTTTATATAGGTAAAGTAATTGCTTTGAACTCAAAAGGGCCAGTTGCATATAGGAAGTTTTTTATGTCTGTAAGTGCCTGCAAGATTAAAACTGTACTTGGTGTTTGATTAACGTTTAATCCTCCATGGCTGTGCTGCCTTAGGGACAATCCAGAGGGAGTTTCAGAGGAGGCAACTCAGGAACTGAATGTGCAGATGAGCTTTAGCTCCATTAGTTAAGCTGGGCTTAGATTTGCACTTTCAAGATGACATAAATATGTTGGGGATTTTTTCCTTTTGGTTTGATTCTTTCTTGGTTTGTTTTTTTTTTGGTTTTTTTTTTTTGTTTTGTTTTGTTTTCGGTTTTTTTTTTTTTTTTTGGTGTTTTTTTTTTTCCTGTATTTGGTTTTTTGTTGGTTTTTTGGTTTGTTTTTTTTTTTAAGCATAAAAATAGAAATCAAAGCTAACTCCTCCTAGGCTGGAAGTCTGAGTTTGTGATACATGTTGCTGTTTTAGCTTCTTTTCCTTGAGGTAAAAAGTCTCTAATTTAATTCACAACATTTTATATTTTTTATGAAGCCTTTTCCATCTTCAATACCTAAGGAAAAGTGAGAGAAATGTAGATATAGACTAGTTCCTTTTAGAAAGTAATATTGCTTAAAAAAATTATCCTTATCTTTGCTCTTTTCATGCAGCATTTTACCCAAATCAGCATCAATTTTCAGAGGCTTTTGATGAATTTAATATCACTGCTTTTTCTAAAAGGCCATAGAACACAACCCACACCCCACAGAAGCTACTGAGTTTTTCATCACGTCTATTGGAAGCTGACTTAAATCCTAGACAAGTTAGAGGACTCCTAACTACAGGAAATACAGGATTTCTTCATATGAAATTCTTTGTTTGCTTGTTAATTGTAGGACCACACAATCTACAATTACTATAAGATTTTTCTGCAATTTATTTGTCAACCCTTGAGCAGAGTTTGTGACAGTGCTGGAAAACAATGGACTTAAAGAATGTTTTGAGGAAGTGTCTGTGTTTATATGGGAAGCAGTAAATGGGCATGGGTAAGACATTATGAAGGATGAAGATGTGGAAATGCATCCTGCAGGAATGGTGAAGCACATGGAGAATGGGTGCAACTGAGCTCTTACACCCAGGGATCAGTCACTGTCCTTTTTGTCTGGAGAACTCAGGGTTCATGCTGGATTTTGGGAAAAAGCTGCTTTTTAGTGACTGAGGAAAGGCTGCCCAGAGTTTCATATTTCATCCAGGAGAAAAGGAGATTCCTGCAGATTTTCTTGGTTTATTTGATTCTAAACCACTTTTCCTCTCCTGTCTTTACACACACCTGTCTATTGACATCCTTAAAGCAATCTTTGTTATTTGGTATTATCTTTGACACTGCTGCTTTGTGCATAAAATACAAACAGTGCTGTGTTAGCCTGCTGCTCTGAGAGCCTTATCCTGGACTGTGGCTCTGTTTTTCTCAGCTCTATGTGTGCACACTTGGAGGACAGACAAGTAACCAGGGGTGAAATCCACCTCTGTGCTGGGTAAACATTTAAACTTTATGATCCTTGTCCTAGCCCCGTACATAAGGGTGAATTTCATCCTCCATAAATGTAAAGTCTTCCTGTGTTATTACAGTTGCCTCTCCCCATTTCCCATTATCTTTGAACCCCCTCTCCATCATTAAGCTTTCTTTTAGGATCCAGGAAAATGTCATTCTCTTCTCCTCTTTCTCCGACTGGCCTCTGGTTATATTAGAAAATAAAATTAATCTCAAGGGGAAAATAGCACTTAAAATTATTACTACTGTTTAGCTTACTAAAGTGATTTGCTCTCTGTGACCTGTCTCAGGCTGATCCTTGTACAAATCAAATCAGCACACAAAACAGCACTGGGAAACGGTTTCCAGACTCAGAATTTCACAGCTCCTGAACCTTTGGAATGTCACAAGCAAATCAAAAATGAACATATTGGTTTATCTGTCTCTTCAGATCCCAGACAGTGTGGGTTTTTTTTTGAAGGCATGTATTCTCCCGTGCTCGATATGAAGTGTATGAATAAGCCAGCTGTAATGCTTCTGGGTGAGCCCATACCTCTGTGTTTTGCTGAGTGGGGGCTGGAGAAAGTTTCCATCCACTTCCAAGTCTATCCCTGTGTTGTGGGGGATTAATGTCACTCTGACCTCCAACAGTTTCTCATTAAGCTGTCTAAAATACGAACTCCTACCAAGCGCCTGCTCTTCATTTTAATTTGATGGGTTTGTCAGTGGGCTGGAGGAGACAGCTTGTGGATAGACCAGTCTTCCATGATAATTCCCTGAGGCTCAGCTAATTCCCTGCCAGGGGCACTAGCCATGGATGGCACAGCCCATGGAGCCTTGGGAGAGCCACGTGTCCTCTCAGCATGGCCAGAGGCACCAGCTCAGCGTGGCTGCAGCTGCAGCAGCAGCTCGTTCATTATTTCTGCCTCCCAGCTGCAGAGGAGTGGAGGTGTTGGAGCTCCCGGCAAACATGGCTGTACTGTTTCACTCTCTGAAGTAGCTCCAACCATTCTAACTTGGGTGTCTCTCTGGCATGCTCAGTTACACAGTGCAGGCACATCTCAAAGCCCCAGCCAGGAGGCCAATCCTGTGACACACAGATAACGTCACTCACATCGTTTGGCTCTGACCCCATTTCCTTGCTGACCTTGCTGGGATGCAGGATGCCGCAAGGATGACTTGTCACCTCCTTTTTCCTTGAAGTCCTTCCCATCTAATTCAGCAGCTATATGCCAATGTCTGTGAAATTTTGAGGAATGACATTACAAAATCTGTGACAACAATTGGTTCATCTTGTGATGACCTCTTGTGGAGTCATTTAGAAATCAGGCTTGATCCGTCATCTACGGCACATTCCAGGGAGAGGAAGACAGGAGTAATAATCCAAAATGTTCTTGGGCTTGGAGGGACAGTCAGCTCATGCTGAAGGACACAACAGCCTCCCACGGGCTCTCTGTGTCTGGGTGTGATGGGAGGGTCATTTACTCATCTCTTTGTGCTCACTTTCTATCTTTGTGTATAAAACCCAGCTCGTCCTTGACTCTCAAGCAGAGGCTTAGCTTTCAAGAATTGGCATTAAAACCCAAAGTATGTTATAGCAATAGGAGCTGCCCCTTATGAGAAAGATCCTAGCTTTTGTGTCACCCCATTTTTTAAATTGTCGTTCTGCACATATGGTAGACATCAGAGTGATTGCAGAGCCTGCAAGGTGCAGCTAGGTGTGAATTGTTTAAAACAGGACTGCCACCAAGTTTATATCCAGCTCCATATTTGGAAAATCTAGAAGTGATTGTTCTTCACCCCCTGCCCATGTCTAATGCATAAAATCAAAACCTTTCATGCCATTCACATTATTTTTTGTGCCGATCCTGCTCAAAGCCAACCTTTATTTTTCATTAATTCTTGCAAGGCTTGAAGCTGTTCCCAATGAAACCAATTGCCAAACTGATTGTGGAAGCCAGATCAAATCTGTAGTGTAATTTCCCCCCTGCTTTTTTATTGTCCTTGCTCCAAGTCATTCCTGTCTCATGCAAACTACAATAACTACAGCAAGCATTTACTTGTGGGAAAAATTATCTCAACTTCCTCTCTGTGCATATAATATCTAATAATGTACTGTACTGAATAGCATATTGAGAAATGTCATTGATTATTCAGAGCTTAACATGATGAGCCATTCCATTCTTCTCTTCATCGAGACCAATTTATTCTTATGCTCAGATAAAATGACAATACTCTAAATAATAAAATAAATAAACCCAGTGACCTGCTATGAGAAGGATCCCCTTTGCAATGATAGTTTTAAAAGCACTCGCATGGGTCAAGGCTTTTTCCTTTTATCCCTGTAGATTTGTTTGGTTTTTTTTTTATTTTTTGGCTTTATTATTTGGTCACTAAGCAAAAGGCTTGCTGGGTGGCTTTTTTTTAAGCTTGAGGGAGAATATGAATGTCATAAATATTTCATTTTCCTAGCACATCTTGCATTGCTCCTCACTTTCAGACCTTGCCAGCAGTCAACACAGTAGTAAATTTCAGCACCTGTGGACCTTTTTCAGTAATTTACGATTTCCATTAGATTTCCATTAGAGATGGACTAAAGCAGTTTAGAAAAGTGCTAGCACCTTCAGCCATACGGATCCTGCCTGTCTCTGAGGAGGAGGGCTGGGTTTTGCTCTCTGTGCCCATGGCTGCTGCCAAAGGTTTGGGGCTTCAGCTGGAGCTACTGGGTCTCAATGCTAGCCAAAATTCCTCCTTGGAGAGGAGCTACCATACCTGAGAAAGGAAGAGCAGGTTAAAATAGAAAATCTCAGTAAAAATTGTGCTGTTTCTCCATTTCTACCCTTGTGAGCTTGAGTGCAAATTTAGCCCACAGTGAGTGGCTTTGCTGCAAGTCACTACAAGTATCTGTAATTCAATAGCCACACATTTTTGTTGGCAGCACTCCATCCTGAGCTTCATGGGGTGCCTTTCCCCTCATTCCAGCTCTCCTCCTCACACACCTGTGGTCTGGTACAGGGCTTTTGTGGTAGTCCTTTATAAACTAGGAAATATATTGGAGGGAGGCCTTAAGGTAAGAACTTTGGGGTTAGTTTAGATAGAGAAATTGTCTTGATATTCCCTCCAGCTCTAGTGCAGGCTTACAGGCAGCCTGTGTTTGTTCCAGGACTAGTTGTGAACCTGGAAAATCTCCCACATGCCTGCCACAAAGTGAGATACGGTGGCAAATAAATCACAGTGAATAATTTAGTCGTGAATTGTCCATTGGCATTGTATCATAGCTTGAATACATTTCCCATAATAGCTCATGATAGTCCCATTGACATCCACTTGACTTTTATGAAGTTTTGCAGATTTCACTCTCATATGAATGGCTCTGACTGGCTCAGGGTTGTAGCAGCTGATTCAAGGATTGAATATTAGACTGGATATTACAGGAAATATTGCAGCCATGGCATTTTCTGGAAGCCGTTCTCGGGGTAGGACCGGAATTTTGGTTGTTCTGTCAGTTCGGTGTTCATTAATTATTTTAAGCAGCTGCCGTACACGGAGCCACCATCCCTGATGTGAAACCTTGCCTTTGTTGCCATGCTCAGGCCACCTTTCAGCTCTGTCATTTCAGCAGCCGGGCGCGCCGGGGGGCTCGGCTCGTGCTGGGATAACGTCACACTCGGAGCGCGCCTCACAATGGAGCTCAGCCAGCTGAGGAGTGACATTATCTCAGCAGGACACCTGCCCTTCACCTTCCACGGAGGGACCCACCTCGGAAAGGTCAACTCTTGCAGTTTAAAATAATATTTTAACCATTGCTGTTCAGAATTCAAAGGCAGAAGGGAGTGAATGTCAGATAGCCATGAAATTCATGAAGCTCATTACTCCCCGCAAATGACAACTGGCCCCAGACATACACTTTGAATATTCTTTTACTTAGGTTTTAAGCATGTTTTAAAAAAAGAAACAAAACCAAATTATTCAGGATATTTTAACATGAACCCCAAGTGCCAGCAGAGTAACAATTTGCATTGTAAAAATGTTATGTGTTTAAAAAAATGCATTGGTGAAATAATACACTGAGGACTTCGGCTACTTTTATCTCTTTGCTTTCTCTCTGCTGCATCCTCATGTACAGCTTATTTTGGAATAGCAATAAATCTACTTAAAAGACAGTGAGAAGGTGTCCCTGCTGGAGCTGAGCACACTGCTTGAACCAGGGGATTTGTCACAACAGTGTAGCATGTCTTCCCTCCAGTGGAGCATCAACTTCATACTTTTTGGGGTAGAGGTTTTTTAAAAAATTATCATATTCTCAAATCTTATTTGCCTTCTAACCTGAAATATAAAACTGAGAAAGCCCCTTTGTGAAGTTAGAAATGGCCAAATAACTCACACAACTCCTTTTCTGTTCCTTTTTCCCTTGATATGAAGGACCTGGCTCTGGGAGCTCAGTTCATGAAACAAATGTTGTTTGTGGAAAATGGAACACATTCTCCATGTATATTTGAAAGTATTAAATTTGCACCTTATTTTTTTATCATTTATGCCGCTAAAGCACAGCTGCAGAGATGGCAAAGGTAAAGGAAAAAAAAAAGTGATTTATCACTGTTTTCTTTGGTTTTACTGCTGATGCAATTCCAAAGAAATTAGTGGAGTCCCACCAGCATGAGTCAGCCAGCGCTGAGCCACGCTGAGGCATTTTGCTTTGAGAATCTGGCTCAGTTCTTCTGGGAAATGTTTCTCAGTATCAGCTCAGCATGACCAGGGCATCAACTGGCTTTTGGATAGAGTCTGTCTTCAGGGGTGAGACACACCTTTGATTTGAATGATGCCTCCTGCATTGTTAGATGGAACAGCAAATGGAAGGCAATAATTCTGCTTTAAGGAGTGGCTGGGAGAGCAGATGAGCCTCACTTTTACAGATCCCATTTCCACCTCTCTGCTCTGTCGTTCTGCCCATCACGGCACTTCTTGGAGATTTTGAGATACTGAAGGATGACACAAGGGGTTTTTGTTTCAGTGTTTTCATAACATTTCTAGATTTGGCTAAAGAATTGAATTGGATTTTGCAAGATTTCTGGCTCAAGTTTTTAAGCCAACTTGGCTATGTTTTTATAAGTTCCTTCTCTTAAAATTCCCAAAGGAATCAAAACTGCAGAGTTCGTGGAAGTCTTCCATTAGTCATCACGATAAAAGGTTATTAATCATAAATGCCTTTATGTTCAGAATTAATTTTTTACTAATTTTGTACTAAAGTATAAACTGTCTTTAGGCCTGCTGAATAGAAATGAAATTGGAGTAACACCTATTAAGAAAGACGCTTAAACAATAGTTGTCAAAAGAGCATTGTCTTAGAAATGGATTAAAAGAAGCAGCTCTGTTTTCTTCTAAAGGAGAACTATTTTCACTGAGCTTTTTTTATTGATGAATTTCCAGAGGCCTGGAGTTGTGGATTATTTTCTAGTAATCGATGTCCATACTTCATGTATTGTCTTTCCTACCATGTTTTGAAACATTATAGAACATGTCAGCAGAAATCCATAAAAAATTCAGTTGATAGTTGAAAGCATAGAATTAGTCAAAGAGGGGTTTTTTACAGGGACAAAAGACCCTTGAGGAGGGGGATGTGTGTATTTTTATGTGTGTGTCAGGTAAGACATGCTCTCAGCTCCTCTCTAGTGTGCCAGTGCAGCCTTGGACTGATATCCAAACACCCAATTTGGCCTGGAAAGGAGGTGGGCCATGTTGCATCACTGCAGAGTCTTTCTTCAGGCAAGTTTTCTTCCTCTGTTTTCCATGAAGCTGTTTAATTCATAGAGCTTTGATGTTTAAACTGATCCTGACCTGAGTGAGTACTTCAAAAAGGGAAAATTAGCTGCTTGGAAAAATAGAACGACTTAAATCTAGCAATTTGGGACACACATGTTAAGGTCCCACTGAACTTGTGTTGACTTCTTCAACTCTTTTTGGTATTAATTCCTGATTGACTTATAACTAGAGAAAGGTGTTAATTTTTAAAACTTCAGGAATCTCTCCTTATTGATCTGTCTTTGAAACATTGTCCCTGATACAAAAAGAATCCATCAAGACAAGGGAGCTGCTCTAAACACAGGGCATAAAAGACTTTGATTAACTTTATTTTGGCTTTTACTTACCTCTAATGAGTAAAATGATTAATTGAATAACACTCCCTGGCTTCACTATAGTTGATGGTCCATAACAACTCCCCTGGTTCTCATAGTTTATAATTTAGCTGTCAAAATATTCTCTAGGTTAGATCTTGAGAAGAAAGGTCTTGACTTTGCTTTTTTTTTTTTTTTTTTTTTTTTTTTTTTTTTTTAACAAAGCAAATCTACTTCAACTATTTGTAAGTTATTGGAGTCAGTTGAAAACATACCACTTCAAAATATGTGCCTGGTCAGTGTTAGGTAGTTATTATTTTGGGAGGATAAAATTTTAATACATCATTTCAAAGTATTTTAAATGTGCAACTGATCTTTGCTGTGATTTATTATAGACTGGGATATAAATATATTGTCAGAGATTTTCAGACTCTACTGTGTATTAATCGTTCTTTTTGAAATAGCTCAATTGATACATTTTTTTGGCAATGTTGATTTTGGAACTTTTTAAAAGTATTGTTTATAAGTCTTGTCTTTTTAAATTGCTTTTGTTCAAGATCTACTTCATAAAGATGTATTTGGGCCCTGATGGGAAGACAAGTTTCCTTCAAGGCAGGCTTCGGTTTTAATGCTGCAGGGCTCAGCTTTGAGCCGAGTTTATCGCAGTTGATAAACTAGGATGAGTTTATCCTCATATCCCAAAGTCTGAGTTTTTCTGGAGTGAACACATCTTTCCCATGTGTCCTAGCTGTTCTATCCCATCACTTCTGAGGGCTTTCTGCTGATTAAACTCAGGCATCTGTTCCTAGGCACTCTTGTTTCCAAATGGGTCTTTCCTATTCAGATCCTATTGCTGCCCTTTGCTTGATTGCAGTTGCTGATGGGCAGATCCAGGTGTTGGAGCACTGGCTGTGGCTCAAAAAGAGAGACTTTCTCTCACCTTTAAAAGCTTCCTGGAGGTTCAGGGTAACACCTGAGCAGCTCAGGAAAAGGTCCAGCCCCAGCTGTTTGCCCTCAGCAGATGGTTGTGTGGGCTTGGATGTGTTTTGCTGCTCGCAAAATCAGACCCGTGCAAAAATGCAAATCTCTCTCTTCTTCTCTTTTAACAATTTTTGATGCTCCTTACTGCTGTTAAAATTAAAGGTAATTTTGCCCACATCTCTATTGTTTGACTTGATTTGGGTTTTTTTTGTAATTAAAAATATTTGATTAATTATGCTACAAGTATTTCCTTCCATTACTATACCCCTCTTCCATTATGTTTTGGATTTTTTTTTTTTTTAGTTAATACTAAGTTTTCTTTATCTTTTATATCAGCTTTCAAGGAAAAAAGTCCCAAAGTTTCCTACATTTTTAACTTTGCATCTAATATCTCAATTCTGTTTTGACATATTAAGTGTGTGTGTATGTTCAAGATTTCTTACTTCGTTCTTATTTCTGGTGGAATTTTGCCATAAATTCTGTGCGTCAAAGGGAATTTGCAGTTTTAAATTTGAAGTCTCTGCTGCTTTTATTAAGCCAAATCTTTGAAGGTGCTAACTCCTCTCAAAATCTGTAATTTTACTGATAACAGAAGGTGCTTATTTTAGTGTAGAATGTTGTATCTTCCTGTCTTTTTATTCACTCATTTTACTAAGATAGTAGGCAAAGGACATCCCAACAGAAAAATTAGGTGGAGGAAAAGATCCTTCATAAATGCAAAAAAAACTCCCAAATTTCCTACCCAAAACCTCAATATAAAACCCTACATTGTAGACATAAATTTCCACACATTGGACCAAATTCTTGTCCACCTAAAATTAATATCTATGGCACTAAGGTTTATTAAAGTAGTGAAAAGTTTTGCACAGCTATCACACACTGCAGAAATCCTATTTAGCACTGTAATAAAACATAAAATAAAACTGTCTGTACTTCTCTATGTCAAACCAGCTCTTTTAGTGCAGCACCACTTCCTAAAAAGAAAAAGAGAAAATAAATCTGGTTCTAGTCTCTGTAAAGCTATTTTACAATAAGATAATATAAAATTATTTTATGAGAAGATAATCTAAAACTATTTTATGAGAAAATAATCTAAAAGTCTGTCCAGAGATTATCAGTAGAATCAGATCACTGATAGGAAGACCCCACAATGAGACACAAAGCCATTTTTGGTCTCATGTTATACATGATACAAACCTGGACACAAGAAAATTTTATAACAAAACCAAATTGTTGTCTTGAATTGCAGGGAACATCACTTAAAACATCACTTAAACCCACTATCAGTGGGTTTTAGATGCAGACAAGAAAAATGTCCTTTCTGAGCATGGCTTTCAAAGAACCCTCAGGTTTGAAGTGAGCTGATGAGATCAGGCTGTAATGTGAATTCAGACAGGTTCCTTAGGTTTATTCACAGGGATGATCCATTTCCCACCTCACCAGCAGCTTTTCCAAAGCAGTTCATGATTCCTCTTGAGAGCTGGTCTTTTTAACTGTGCCAAATTATGTCCAATGAAGGAATTCTGGGATCTAAAGTGATGCAAACTAGGGAGCATGAATTTTCCAAAATCAATTTCTTTAATGAATATGAATACTTGAATGTGTCTTAAGCTGTAACATTTTCAGCTCTCAATTTACTATATTTAAATAATCAAGAACTGCCAAGTAGGCCTTCTCATCTGGTGATTTGTAGCAGTCCACACAGAGTTGGTGTGATCACTACTACTGTTGAGATAAAACATGAAAAGTCTGTGAGTAACATCTTGTGCCAAAGTGAACTTTACGGTTAATAAATTCAGCAGTTCAGAGGTTATTTAGTCAGTAATTAAATGTAAGAGTCAATATTTAAGTCCAAGAAGAAATCTTGAGAATCTTGATCTTGTTAAACTCCTATCTCAATTACATGATCAAAGCCAGCAGAAGTATTTTTCTTTGCAAGTATCACTTTCAAAGTCACTGACTCTTCTTCCACAGGGAGTTTGGTTGTTGACTTGAGCTGAAGTAAGTTTAGATCAACACAGAGCTATTTTGAAAAATCCTTCCTGATACTTTTTCTCACTAGAGACATCTGAACCTTCTGAGGTTAACTCATCCCTGTTTTGGAGTCATCATCATGCTTTATAATCCCTCTTCTCCCTGTTCTCAATCAAAGTTGTTTCAAATGGGAGAGAAAAAAAAATTCAAAGCAATTTAATCTTCTTTTCTTTCTTTTAACAACTAGAGTAAGCAGCAGATTTATTGAAGTTGCAATCAGATTTGTACAGCAATATTTCTTGTCCCTCTAAGTGTTATCAATTGTATAATTTTTTTTTCTTTGATTTCCCGTTTGGTTATGATAAGGAGAGGTGGCATAGGACAGAGGCTTCCTTGAGTTTTTTGTTTGGTTGGATGGGGTTTTCCATAACCACAGTTGTGTTTGGGCCATGATGCCACCTGATACTGTGAGAACACTCTGAAGAGAATTCTCTTGGTAAGAGGGACCTTGTGGCTAAAGAAAAATCATCTTTCTACCTGGTCAGAGAATGAATTGAAAAGCTGACTGGATTGAATTTGAGAGTGTTGACTCAGACACTTCTTTCTTATTCTGAATGGAATTTTCCTGTTATAGATACAATGTTCAGAAGGACTCCCAGTGGTGTAAGTAGTGGACTTAGAAATGTCGAAACTTCAGAAAGTTTAGAAAAAATCCATGGGCTAGTAATGCCTGCACTCACTGAAGGTACCTGGTTGATATTCATTTCTTTGGAAACAAATATTGGTATTAGAAACATTGAAGAGAGTAAAATTTGGGCTGGATCTTTGGCTGGGATAAAGCAGTATACTGCTTTTAATTCCAAATATTTGAAATTGTCAGTGCTGAGCTTATTGTGAAATGACATCTGTCATATGGAATCTGAAAAAAACACCACCTAAACATACAGACTCTTTCATTCTCATCTGATCCAGCAGACAAAGCTGAAATGCTTGCATCAACCAAGAAATCAGATCAATAATATGCTTTCAGTATGGCTTATCTCTGTTCGTTTTAAAGTAAAGCCCAATTCACATCCTTCCCTGTGGTACATACAAACACTGAATATTGAACTTTCCTTTTTCCCCAGTGATTTTCCTTTAACTTCACTCAGCCAAACTCCTGCTTGGGTTTTTTTCCTGCTATGTCTTAGTTTTCCCTTCAAGGCAGTTAAATTATAACATGCACCTGTCTCCTCTCCCATTAATCAGACTCCTAGTAAAACAGTTGTACAAATTGTACAAATACTAAGAATCTGCCTACTTGCATATGTTTACCTTGGAATAAGTTCACATTGATGTTTCCATAATGGTTCACATTCTCTTATTTTCTTTTTTTTTTTTAAAGAAATTCTTGACATGAAAAAGGATATTTGTAGTTAGTTTATGTTTCTGTGAGTGATAATTAACTGCATGAAAATAATGCCCTACCAAGATATGCCAAGCATTTTTTAAAGGAGTTTTCTAAGCAACAAATATCTGATTTATGGCAACTGGTGTCCTTGAAAATTAAGGAATTTTTTTTTTCCAAGTTTCATAATGTATTTAGAGGAGCTATAATCTGCTGTGTATTATGCAAATTGTCAGCATCCTCTTATATTTTCCCCCATTTGTTGCACCCTTCACGGGCGCTTCTTGGCTGTGCCTGGGTGAAGGATAATTCGAGTGCCCTCTAGCACTTCAGCGCATGGTGTTGCACAATCAGGGAATCTGGTGTCACATTAAGGCAATCCTTATAATATAATCAAAGTTCTGATGTTGTACTGTCCTCTAGATGAAACAAACTAATGAAATGTATTGACCCTCCTTGCGCGCTTCTGAGGCGAAATGACGAGGCCGCATTGAAACTACATGAAATACATTGACATTGATTGTGAAGTCTGCCTTCCCAGAGTCACTTTGGTGGCTGATTAAAGTGTCACATTGACAATATAGCCCCTTTTGAACAGGAAATTAATACCAGCCTGGTGGCAAGGAATGTTCTTCCAGGCTGTAGCTCGCACTATCACCAGTGCTCAGAAATGAGTCAGAGGCTCGGCTATTCCAGCGTGGCACGCTGCTTTCCCTGATTATAACAAATGGATTGAAATTGCAACCACCACGAGGCAAAGAAAAAAAAAAAAAGGGGGAAAAAAAAGAGCTTGTGACATTTTATGTTTATTCTCATGATTCAATATGCGTATTACTGATAGGAATTTCAACAAAGCCTTAACATGAACTATGTGTTTTCAGTCAGTTAAAGCTCCATTGAAAGTAGGAGTCACATTAGCTATGTCTTTCTAATCCATCTATCATCTGTTTGAATACATAAAAGCCTTTGTTTTACTATGTGGCTGATGTATGCACAAGTTGGGGGAATTTCTATAGATTGGGATATACAAGCACAGGAAAAAAATGTGTGTTTGACAGGCAGAGGGAGAGAAAATTACATATTCAATGCATGGTGCAATGCTAAAAAGGAAGGAATGAAGCAGGTGGAGTAGCAGTGGAAGCTTAAAGACAGGATCATCTCTGAGATCTTAGGGCCTGTTTCTCCATCCCAGGAGCATCCTTTATAAACAGCCTAATGTAGGAGAAATTGAAGGAATGGAAAGGAGCTGTGACATGGGAAACAAATATTTATTCATTACTAAGTGAGAATCTAAACTGGAAAATTATACAGATATAGAAAACAGACAGCAGTTCTGTCTTGGAAAGATGAAAATCTGGGCCTGTCACCATCTCACAGTACACTTCATCCCTTTTTCCATTAAAGGAAGATGCATTTTTGAGCACTGTGTTATCCAGCCATCATTTCCTTTCTTGAAATGAACTTTGCACTGGAGTTTAGTGAGCTGCACTGGTTCATACCAACTGAGACTGTGACTCCACAGGCTCTGTCCTCTTACACCTATTCCCAATCCTGCAGCTCCACAATCCTCCACAGCACTGTTCCTTATAAAATTCTCACTCTGAGTGCCCCAGGTCACAGTCATCTCTTCTGGGTCTTAGACCCAATTCTCATCATGTTTCCCTCCTGTCTCTGGGCAGAGTTATGCAGGAGTGTGGAATGGGAAGGAACAGCTCTCTTGTAAGATGTTTAAGTGTGATGCTGGAGAATAGGCTGGCCAAAGAAAACTGATCAAGGCTGGAGGAGTTAGGAGGGAAAAGGAGGTAGTAAAAATTCTTGCCTGGCAGTCCAGCATGGAAGTTTTTTTGGCTCATTAATTTGTAAAATTGTTTGGGGACTTTCTAGAAGGTAACACAGGAGTGCAAAGCAACAATATGGCCATTAATAATAGTTTTATTACCAGTTAGCTGTAGAGATAATTCCTACATATTTCTTCCCACAGAAGGAGTTCAGCATTCTCTCTCTGTGCACAGCTGCTCTGAGCTAGGGCTGGCCAGAGAGCACCCCAGGAAAAGATTTCTGTCAGAAAATGCTCAGCTAGGCAAAAATACAGTGTTTTATGGACATGCTCTGACCACAGAAACTAATCAGGCCTGTGCTGGAGCCAGCCACACAATAAAGAGCCAAATCTGGTGCCCCAGTAACCCGAGTGCCAGGCTCTCAAAGCCAGGGCTGTGTCCTGGGACTGACAGCCTTGGGCTCCCCAGATTCTGGCTCTAAACTCCTGCAGAATCCTGGAGCTCTATGCCAGCAGCCCAGCACTATGAATGCTCCAGATGCAAGAGCATCCAGCTGTTTCTTGACTGGCTCAGCTTGAGTCTGGCAGGCCTGCCCCTCCTGCCTCAGCCCCAGGGGACCCTGCTGGGAAGGATCCCATGGGAGCTTTGGGCCCTTCCTGAGGGCTTTGGTGCCACACAGGAGCTTTGGTCCTTGCCTGAGAGCTTTGTGCCACACAGGATCCCCCAGGAGCTTTGTGCCACCTGAGAGCTTTGGGCCCTGTCTGAGAGCTTTGTGCCACACAGGATGCCCCAGGGGCTTTGGGCCCTGTCTGAGAGCTTTGTTCCACACAGGATCCCCCAGGAGCTTTGGGCCCTGTCTGAGATGAGAGCTTTGTGCCACACAGGATCCCCCAGGAGCTTTGGGCCCTGTCTGAGATGAGAGCTTTGTGCCACACAGGATCCCCCAGGAGCTTTGTGCCACCTGAGAGCTTTGGGCCCTGTCTGAGAGCTTTGTGCCACACAGGATGCCTCAGGGCCTTTGGTCCTTTCCTGAGAACTTTGTGCCACCTGAGAGCTGACACCTGAAGGGCCCACGATCCCTCAGCCACCCCCAGATCCACCCCACTGCCCTGAAGCAGAGCCATCCACCCAGCCTGTGTTCAGTGTGGGAGATTTGCTGGAGGGGTGGAGAGGGTGGGAAGCCTCTTTCTAACTCGCCTCTTCTGGAGTCTGTGGCTCCTTGTTCAGGAACATTGTTGTTACTTTCAGTGCTGCTCCTGCTGTTGATCTTGGCCTTTGCTTCTATGATTTCTGTTCCCCGCTGCACTACTTAGGTGAACAATAAGTTCCATTTCCAGCAGTGGTCGGCCTCCTCTCTTACCCCTTGCCTGCAGGAATTTCTTTTGTTTGGTTTGATATTTTTAGTCACGCTGTGTTGTAATAATAAGAACAAGACCACGGGCACGCGAGATTCCAGCCTTCCTTCAGTTGCCATGGCTTGCCTTTGCACGTTGTTATTACTTTGGATGAGCTGCTGCTGCTGCAGCCCCACTCCTTGATTCCTACTTTAATACTGTTCCCTGCCTCACTACAAAGTGAACAGCAGTGCTTGTTCTCTCTCTCTGACGTTTTGAATCCACCCACAAACCCATTATTTTCTGTAATGGCCAAGACCGGTGTAGGAGGGGGGAAGGAGAAATGAAAAGAGGAAAAAATAAATAAGGATAAAATCCTGTGTGCTTTGTGAGTGTTCCCTGCACTGCAGAAAGTGCTTGTGCACCCCGCTGGATGTGCAGATCAGGATGTGACCCTGAGCTCCACGTTTACACAGAACGTGGTGTGCTGGGAATGAGGAACACTGAGGGGTCAGACAGAGCTGGAATCTCTGGTGTGTAAGAAATCATGTCCTGTGGTTGTTTTTAAAAGCTGCGGAAGGTGTGGTGCTGGTACCAGATCATGGATGTGCTTAGAAGAGTCTTGTGCTTGTGGAGACAAAGTCTGAGGGAAAAATAAACCAACATCAGCCCACCCTGCCTGTCAGCCTGGGTGCTGAAGGGGCACAGACTTGGCAGAGGTGCCAAGGGCTCAGACAGCCTTTGCCACCACCTTTGATGAAGTTCTGGTATTTGATGGAAGTTTCTAGCAGTGTTTTTTCTAGCTGCTCATTTTATGCCATTGATAAACTGATTTTTAAATTTTTTAACATATCCTTTCATTCCTACTTCTTTCCTTTTTCTTTACACTTTTCCAACCTTATCTCTGTCTGATAGAAAGGTTGAGTAACAAAAATCTGAACAATTAACATCTAAGAAAGTTCCCTCAAAGTATTAATTTTCAAAACTTTCCTCTCTGTGATTTTAACTAAGAAAAATTAAAAGACCACCAGGTTCCTGGTACAAAGTAGTGAAGCTGCAATACACCTTGTTTTCCTAAATTTTGGGGTAAAAACAGTTCACTTTATCACATGAGTTGTTTATCCTGTTTAAAAATATTTTCTGCACTAATGAAGCACTTTGAATACTTCAGTAGAAGGAAACTTAAACAAAATATGTGAGCTAGTGCTGAGATCCCTTTGCTAGGCCTTACTGTGTGCCATATATCATGTCCTGCTCTCCTTCTCCACCAGCTTGTCTTTCATATCTCATTTTAAAAACAGGGAATTGGATATTATATTACTTAACAAACAAGCAAACCAATCCATGTGTATAGACATATCTATCTATCTATCTATCTATCTATCTATCTATCTATCTATCTATCTATCTCTTTGTATATATAAAATAAAGATCTGGTTTTTCCAGCTGTGGAATATTTAGCTTACAGTACAAAGCCCTTCCCTCCATATGTAGGTGTAGGCTGCTGCAAGTCTTTTGGCTCTGTTTTCATGATGGCTAGCACAAAAGAGTACCTATTTCATCTATGTAATTCTTCACCTTTTGCACTAAGGGAGCTTCCTTGGAAAAGACTCTAACATTTTTCTGATTGCTCTTATAAGCAATCCAAAAATCAAGGAATCTTATGTAGTTTTCTTTAATGCAGTCTGGATGATGAATTTACATCTATATATCAGAAACACTGTCTTCTGCCCTACATTACTAATGTCAGAAAATTGCCACTATATAATTCATCAAAGTATTTCTATAGACTCCCCCTTTATTATCTCTTTTCTTGCAAACGGAATAATTTGCCTTCATTCTATGTCAACGAGAGGAACTTTAATCTTGGATACTGCTGCATAAGGTGCTGTACACATTAAAAGAATGGCAAGGTAAGAAGGGAATAGGCCTGGATAAAAATATAGATTAGGAGCTATTTATTAGCAACTGTGAACATGGCAACAAAAGACTTTTTAAAAGCAGCTTGGAAATTTTGCTTGAAACGGTCACATAATGAAAGTATTTTTGCACTGTATGTGTTTTAATCAAAATTATTTTCCTAGAGTTTCTTTTACACTGAAGAGTGTATGCTGAATTCTAAGTTACACTTCTTTAGAAATGTGTGGAGCCATAAAGTGGATTTAACTGTGAGAAAGGCTCAATATCTCATAGTCATATTGTACCTTTCACCCTAGAATATCCTAAAGTACTTTTCACACCTAAAAACCTGATATGTAATTGCACCTGCTTCAGATATGAAATGCAGCAGTTGTTTAATGGTGCACAGAAACACTAGACAAGGGTATGAGGCCAGAAATTGAAGAATACAATATCCAGCTGAAAATCCAGGTGGGATTTAGGATGGGAGGATGTAATTGCTTCAATTAGAATTTTGTGAGAATAATATATTTAATAGGTGCAATTCCTGGCCCTATTGGAGTCAATGAGAACATTGCTGCTGATTACAAATGAGCTTAGAACTCCTCTCATATCTCTACCTTTATGAAAAGTTTAATGAAATCCTTCAGTCAGAATTGTTTGCAGGGTTTTGATTTTCTCATCTCCACCAGAAGAATCGGCTTGATCCTCAGCACAGCATTATAGCTATGAAATCTTGTTAGGCGCCTCTTTTACACCCCTGAAAGGGAGGGGAGTATTGGATCCAGCATCTCCTGTGGCCTTTCCCACCAGCATGGGATATTGGTTCATTGCAGCTCAGATAGAAATGTCAGCTGCAGAATCAGCCTGACGCACACAGCTGTTCCGTGGAGGTTTCCAGTAAAAAAGTAATTTCCCATACAAGTACCCTGGCCCATGGCTCCTGTGCTGTGCTGGGGAGCTCTCACGTGGGCAGCTTTTATGACTGTCGGCTGTGTTTTTAAATATCAAATGTTTCTCTTCAGTCACTGTAGAATGTTAATAGGTAACAGGGAGGGAAGGACTGTGATGGCATAGATGCACAGGAAATATAAGCTGTGAAGATTAATCTATTTCTGTGATGAATAAGGAAAATATTCTATTCTATCCATTCATCTGCCCTTTCCCCTTCACTCCTTCCTGTTTTCCCCTTAGTTCTTCCAGGATCCAAAAGGTTTGATGCTGATCTTAATGAAAACCTTCCATTGATTTGATTTAGATACTGAGCTGTGTAATGCCAATACCAACCTGTGAGCTGTTTGCTTCCATTTAAGCATTCATCCTAAAGTGTAAAAAAAAATAAAAAAGAATAGGTTTAAAAGTATATACTTGTGTCTCCCACTTCACATATCTACAGGCATGTGCTTTCACTGCCTCACAGCTCTGCAGTGGCCTTACCCTACTGAAGCTATGTGGTTTGTGGACAAAGCTCTCTGAACCCAGCCCAGAGGGAGTCTGGGTGTTTGTGCTCTAGACATGTCCCAGGAAGGACCTAGAGGGAGTCTGTGGGTGTTTGTGCTCTAGACATGTCCTAGGAGGACCTCAGCACAGCTGGGATGATGCAATGGATGCCTGAGCCCCCCCTGGATGAGTAGCTATGGATGCCTTTGCTCTGGGAGATTGGCTTGCCCCATCGAGGTGGAGCAGTGTCACCCCCAGACCCTGCTCTGCAAAAGGAACAGTGATTGGAGCAGTGTATGTGAATATATTTTTCTTATATGCTATCCTGGGAATGAGACTGCCATGCAGGAAATAGACTGAAAATTTCCTGTTAGAGAAAGCCCTAATTCTTAGCATTAAGTTCTGCCCTTGCATTGCTGCAGGGGAATGTGATGGCAACAGAGGAACTCTCCAGGTGTGTGGACAAGCACCCCAAACACTGCCCTAGAACTGATCCAGCAGGATCCCACCCAGATCCTCTGGGAAGGGCTGTACCCTCATGCTACATGAGCAGAGCTGGAGGCTGCCAGCACTTACATTCAAGAAGAAAGCAAAGCAAGCAGGAGCCTCTAGTGATGGAGAAGAGCTCAGGGCTCTCCCCAGTTCCAGCTGGATGCTGTGCTCAGGTCCAGCCCCTCCAAAGCCCTGCCATGCTGCCAGGGAAAAGACATTTCCTTCCTTTCCCTCAAAGATAAACACCAAATTTTTAAAAGTGATTTACTCGAAAGCTACTACCAATATTTTTTCTCATTTCATGCTCCAGCTTGCTTCTAGGTTGTTGATGTGATTTTTTTTCCTTTTTTATTTTTTTTTAAATTCATAACACATGGACTCTTTCAAAAACATCAAGTATTTGAGATAAAACTGCTTTCAGCCTATAGCATAAAATGTAGGGCTACATGAAAGTAAAAAAGGCTGAGAGCTTTTCAATCAATTTGATGAAAAATTTAAGTTAATTAAAAGAATGCTCAATTTTTCCCTAGAAGGCGACACTGATCTTTATTATTAATGCATACCAGTGTTTCATAACTGTGCATAATAATGACCTGTAACATCAGGCACAGCTTCATCCCCAGCTTAATTTGTTACAAAATCTTTTTTGGTATTCTTAAAGCATGCCCTTTGCCACTGTATCTCTGATGCTCTTGGGCTAATTCCCAACTCCTAAAGGACGTCTTATTTTATGCTCACACCTGAGAATTAATTTATCAGATTGTTTTTTTTCAGTTTAAAGCTTTTTAAAAAATAAAAAAAAAAATTTAAAGGCATGTAGAGACACTTCACTGCTTGGCTTTCATATCACTTTTTCAGTATTCAGATTCAATTAGTGGAAATAGAAGTAGGGGAATAATATTCATACAGGCTGTAGATGTGGAGTAGGAGAAAAGGAACAGAAATTGGTCTTTGAGTCATGGACACAAGGTTTCATTTTCTTCCATGTGCATTAGTGAAGGAAGTGCCTATCCAAGATGGGAGGAATGTATGAAGAGGGATCTTGGAAAATCCACTGCTAAGTGTGCCTCCATTGCTGTTGTTTTCCACATTAGTGCATTAATTGTTAACTCAAGTTAGTAAAATTTTTTATTTCAGAGTTGGTAGCTAAAGCCCAGTTCCTGCTCTGTGCTTACACCTCTGCTTACAAGGAATAGAAGTCCTCCCACCTTGCCTGAGCTCCACCTCTTTAAGATTCCATCCAACCTCAGGAAGTTTCCCTGCAGGATTTAACCGTGGACCACCAGCCCAGTGCTTTCCAGATGGATTGAGGTAGATGGTTTTGCAGAGTGTAACTTGGATTTACCAGGAGCTGAATATCCCTTGTGTTCAAGGAGTTTAAGGTGATGAAACTTCCCAGTTGGAGGCCTTGTTTGATTCCCTGCAGTATGAGGAATGAAATCATGGCAAGGCATACATCTGGGGTGGTGCAGGCATGACATGCAAGCATTCCTTTGTACTGGGGGAATGAGAGGAATAAGATGAGTGCTTCTGCTTCAGTAGAGGAGCCCTTAAAGGCCCCAGAGTCTGGTGTTCCCTGTGCTGTCCCAGGAATAGGTGCAGGGATGGAGCAGCATCCAACCTGAGCCGTTCACAGGATAGGTAGACATGAGGCACAAAAGAGGTGCCATCACTACTGAACAGGGATACAAAGGGTGGGAAAAAAAATATTTGAAACTTTTGTGTTTTAAAGAACCAAGCTGAAGACTGTTTTCTTGCTTTTCTTAATATATATTCCTTTTACTTCTAACATATATACTGCAATAAATATAGAAGAAGGTAAGCAGAATATTTCTTTTCCCCTTTAATAAATATGGAGCAGACATACAAGTCCTCAATGAGGAAGAGAACCAAAAGAAGGAGGGTGGGAATAAAAGTAAATTCTAGGTTATGCAGCATTTATCAAGGAGATGGAAAAAGCTGGGAGTTGAAAGCAAGATTTAATGACAAGAGATGGTGATAAAAAGTTCATAACACCTGAGTTTTATGTTAAGACTTGTAATCAAGAATCCCTTGGCCAACTGGTTGTCACTGGCTACACATCAACACTGCCAGGGTCTGAACCAACCTTTGTTTTGCCCAGGGGCTCTGGTGTAGCCATGGCTGAGTGGGGAGCAGTAGGACAGATTTACATGCAGAGCTGTTTGAAATCCCCATTTTGCTTCAACTGAAATTTGGATTGGAAACTTGCCGTCTTACAAAAAAAAAAAAAAACAAAAAACAAAAAACCAAAAAAACAAACAAACAAACAAAAAAAAAAAAAACCAAAAAAAAAAAAAAAAAACCAAAAAAAGGAAAAAATAAAAAGAGCTCTGTGTTCCAGGGGGTCTTCCTGGTTCAAGCCAGGGGCTCCAGTTTCTCAGCCTTCCCCATCCCTGGGGACTGCTCCAACCCCAAGTGGGTCATTTTGCTGTGATAGACTTCCTCAATCTGTTCTGCCAGATCTTTCTGCTTTGCATAAATAATTGAGCATTCATTAGAGCAGGGTCTTGAGCTTGGCTTTCCCACAGCTGAGGTGAGTGCCCTGACCACCACACTATTGATTTTCCTATCCCCACCGATCAATCTTTCATTGATCTCATTGGTGCTAATTGGCAAAGGGGGTGCCCACAGGATGTCTGGTGAGAGCAAGAGGCACACGTAACCCCTATGAAAATAATACCATGCATTTCCCAGTGGCAATGACAACACTGCTCTGTGAGACCTGTGTGTGGCATAGCTTCAGGTGTTCCATCTTGCAGGAGATCAAACATCCTCTTTCTAACATTTCCGGGGGAAATGGTGTTGCCATTGGACATAACGTGCAGTAATTGTGTATCCTCAGTAAAAACATTTCTGCCTAATCATGAAAAGCACAGTTGAGCTATAGTCTGAACTGACTCAATTTATGTAACAAGATTCCGCTGTGTTTGCCCAAATTGGCATAGTTCCTCTCCAAGGGACTGAAAAATGACGGCAAATCCAGCATGAAGCCTGTTGTTAGAGGAAGTGTAGGGAGCAGCACAAGTTTATTGTCAGCCTTCAAGTGTGCCTTTAGGTGGTCACCACATCCTGAGATGCTGCTGATAGAACAAGATGACATGTTTCTGAAGGCCTGCCAAGAGATTCAAACAGACAATATTGAAGACTCTTGCTCTGCTTTTCTTAGCAGTTTACTATTTCCCTTCAGAATGAATATGAAATTATGCTGCTGTGAAGAAACCCACAGTGTAATGAGGGATGCTGGGAGAGATTAGCCAAGGCAGATAATGTCTTGTAGAGACTATCTCTTTGCCACCTTTGATACCAATTATACTATGACATCTCAAAAGGAAGTCACCTGTCTTAACTGTGGAAAGATATCCAAGAAAATCTAACAAGCTTTTTTTTTTTAGTTCATTGTGCAATGAACATATGCAATGATATAATAATCATTTCCCCTGGTACAGCAGGAAAAAAAAATTAAGTAAAATTAGTTCCCAACATGAAACCATTATGAGCTATAATTTATTTCAGAAAGTGGAAAGTGTTAGGGAGAAAAGGAAAAAAAAAAAAACCCAAACCCTTTGCTGATAATTTGTTATGTTCTGGACCCAGTAAATGACCTTATACATATGGACTTAAGTATACTCAGCGGGTACAATATATCTAAAATGACATAGAGGATTGAGCCTAATTGATATCATTAGAGCCCTGGTCCTTTTACACTTGGCCTTTGAGATGTTGGTGTTACCAAGAAAGCTGCTTTTGATTTATTTTGCTTTTCTTCTTCATCCTTTTGCTCTCTCTCTCATTCTCTCTCTCATTTCATCCCCCTCCTCTCAAGTTCTGCTCAAAGGCCAGACCTGGGGAGGTTAGGAACTCATGATCCCATCCAAGGGCTGTAGTGGTACAGATTGCAAATTCCTTTCTGAAGTGATAACTTCTAACAAGAGGCACTTGGTATGTTTGACCAGTGTGCTGCTTCTTAGGGGAAAAAAAAAAGAAAAAAGAGTGCAATTGTATGGATAAAATACCAGCAACATTTATTGTAGGTGACTCTCTTAGGGGTTAACATGTGCTTTATCTTTAAAGGGGATATTCTCTGGCAGTTTGTGGCAGAAAGAAGTGTGCTCAGCATAGTGGAGATTGGTGTGGCTTACAAATTTTTAAATTGTTCTCGTTTTTAACCAGTGAATTGTGTCAAAAACAAGGTCACAATCTTCCCTTTAAAATTCTATAATGAATATGTTACACTCAATTCAATATTTCATTAGTGTTTTACAGATGAACTCTGAAAGTTGTCACTGACTTAGTACAACATCATCTTTATACACAAATTCAAACTAGGTCTATGCCTCCAGCATTTTCTAGGAATGTTTATGTGCAGCAAACAATAGCACAGTACAGGTGGGAAGAGTGATATATGATCTTGTACCTGGAAGTCCGGGAAGTCTCAGAATTTTGTTAGAAGATATTCTTCATTAACTGATTCTTGTGTTTCAATAGCCTTCTACTCTATTTCTTTATTTTTCAGGTAATCCGTTTCAATGTGTCAGGAAAAAAAAAGCCTGTTTAGCTGTAGCATATTTGATTTTATCCCATACTGATCAAATGCAGGTTTGGCTGAGACTCTTTTTAAAGGGTTTATCAGATATTCATGAAAGGGAATGAGATTTAATGAACTGTTAGTAAACAAGAAGGGGAAAAAAAACCCCACTTTGAAATTGTTTAAAAGATACTTCTCCATTTAGAAGTCACTTTTACCTGCATTTTAACTAAGTTAGCTTGGGCCTGATCCAGTGGATCCTGAGTTGGACCATTATTCCAGCTCAAAAGGGAAGAACAGGTTCCAGACTACTCAAGGAGAGCCGGTTTCTTTTCTTTGCTGGTTGGGTTGGGAGTCATAATCAAAATTGGTGTTTTGGGATGTCATTGTGGTGAATAACTGGCTCTCCTTGAGCATGAGCTGGAAGGAGTCTGATGGTCTGTGGGTTCAGGAGAGGGGAGACTTATTAAAGGAGAGGAGAAGGAGGAGAGAGAGAAAGAAAATATTTTAATGGAAAACATGCAATCAAAAATAACCCCCTGTCCTACATCCCTTATTCATCTGCTAATTGAAAGTGGGAGACTTGTGATCCCAGGGTGCACAGGAGCACATCCATGGGCTCTCCCAGCTCAGAGTGCCATGGCACGCGCCGTGCGTGGGGAGCAAAAGGGCACAACAATTAAAAGGGAAATGCAAAGTGCAGCTCTTGAAATGTCACGCACGTTAGCAGCACAAAATGCCAGTTGGGCGCCTCATCATATTCCATGAATCCTTCTTTTCATTTCTTCTGTATTTTTTTGGTTTTGTCATTCCCTAAATTTTACCCATGCGTGTTGGAAAGTGGCGGCGGAAGCGGGGCACGCACACACACACACACTTGTAAGCACGACATCACCACCTCCATCCTTTTGATTAATTTACCCCTCTAACATCCCACTTCCCCAGTGTCCCCCCCCCCCAGCACTTGCACTGCCCAGTGCCTGACTCCATAACCCCCTTCCCCATTAACACCCATCAGCAGCCGGCACGTTTTTATGGTCAGGGAGCGTTGTTGCCCAGGCTCCCCTCTGGGCTCAGATCACATAACTATAAATTTACTCTGCAGCCTCTCATTCCTTGTGGGTTCTCCACATCCTCAGGCCTTCCTCTCTCGTGCACTTTATCCCTGTTTTTCTCTCATTGGCATATGCACCTTGACCCAGGCAGCCTTGCACATATGCAAGACACAAAAAGTCCACCAGCTGTGGTCAACAGTAAATAAATCTTGATGCCAGTATTAAGTTACTGCAATTTTATCCTCTCTCTCTTCCCTTCCCCACCCCTCCATCGATGGGAGAAGAATATGAACTTGACATTTGCTCACTGAAAGCAGATGGATGAGGTAGGTCAGCATTAGGTGTAACCCTAGCACTGTTTCTTTGGGTTTCCTGAAGGATGTAGCTAAAAGAATTCTCCTGTTGGGTCAGAGGCCACATTAGTCATTTGCTTAAAGAAGAACTGTGCAGAATTAATCAAAATGAAACAGAGGTTTTCATGTCTCTCTCTTATTCAGAATCTCTCAGTCCTTTTTTCCATTCCTCTTAGAGGAAGCAATGTATTTTATCCTTTTACACCTTGTCCTGCAGAGGTTTTGTTCGGAGTGGTGTCACAGGCCTTCCCCTTCTGTGTAGAAAACCATTTTAATCAGGATAAAGCCTCCATGTGATACTTGTAAAGGTCATCTGAAGCTGGTGTGTTAGTACCAGTGCAACCACAAAAAAAAAAGACTCAACCCTTCATGAAGAAGTTTTGAGTTGAAAAGAATGATTCTATTCACTGCATTTTTCCAACTTAAAAGGAAAGTTAAAAGAGCAGCTCTAACACTCAGAAGCAAAAAACTTTACATATTTTGTTTCACTATAACCTGAGGAGAGCAAACTATTCAGGGAGAAAGTCTTTCATTCTCGTTTCAAGAGCTATACCCCAAAACTGATTAAGAGCCTGACCTTACCATAAAACAGGTCACAGTAATATTTTTAGGGGTTTCTTTTTTTTTTCC
Organism: Ammospiza nelsoni; assembly: GCF_027579445.1. NCBI lineage: Eukaryota > Metazoa > Chordata > Aves > Passeriformes > Passerellidae > Ammospiza > Ammospiza nelsoni. The sequence goes on along the minus strand of NC_080646.1, from coordinate 4,335,175 downwards.
TTTTTTTTCCCTGAGGTTGTTATCTTGGTCAGGGAGGTACCAGGGTATTTATGGTTTACAGTTTAAATCATCTCACAAAGGAAAAAGTTTCTTTGGACTGAAAGCTTTTGGCAGCAAACTTTCACCCGCTATTTGAACTGCTCCCACTATTTGGCACACTTGCCTATAAAAGCTTAAAATAGTACATCAAGATTTTGGTTTCTCTTGATATTTTTCCCCCCTCTTTTTTTCTTCTCCTGTTTTTCAAATGCTGGAACTTCCTATTTGCTATTCCTAAAAACATGTTAATAATTTACTTGGGATTTGTGAGATGGGCATTCAGGGCAGGACAAAATGTCATTATTCTTCAAGAACTTTCATGTTCCTCAGCTGCCTCCCAGCCATGCCCAGCAGTCTGAAACACTCTTGTTCCTCCAGCACTGCAGAAAGTCATCACAAGCATTCTAGAAACTGGCTTCTCCTTGTTAACTCAGCTGTAAACCAGTTGAATTTCCACTGCCCTGAAAAATAATCCAGTTTATTCAGATGCATTTATAAAGCAAACAGCAAAACCACCCACTGTCAGTTGCTCACACATTGGCATATGCACACACAGACACCTTCAGCAGCCCATATAGCACTGACAGTATGCACAGCTGTTATATTTTACGCTATTTGATGCTCAATAATTAGCGCCTGTTAAGGAAAAAAGGAGAGATGCCACACTACCTTGCAACAAATAGCAGGAATCAGTATGTCCAATTTATCAAGACCTACTGCTGAAAGGAAGATTCCTGTTATAATTTCACATGATGTTGCTGTCACTATTACACTTGTCAGCACTATGATATCAACAAAAGACTTCTGGTGTATCTCGCAGGCAATGACTCTTCTTCAGATTCGCTGAAGTGAGACAAGAAAACCACACAGATGCTTGGTATTGTCTTAATTTAATTGGAGGTTTGGGGGTTTTTTTTCTGCATTTGGCACTTTTATTGATATTTTTTGGTAAGAGAAGTGTGTTGAGGATTGCACTCCCATCTTGTTCTCAGCTGCAAATATTTTGTGGTGAGAAAACCATTTAAAATGGAGGGACATGATGTTTCTAGTCATGTTGTTAGCATGTCCAGGGAGGAGCCAGCCTGGCTTCAGGCTGGTTCTGCAGGTGGTGTAGAATGGCTTGTGACCCTCCTGTAATTAAGAAATTTCTGTCAACAAAACAGGTTTGTTGCATGGAAACTGTGCAGGTTCATGTGCCAGGCTTCGAGACAACCCAACAGTAGAGAATAATAGAATCATGGACTGGTTTGGGTTGGAAGGGATCTTAAAGGTGATCCAGTTCCAAAACCCACCTGTCATGAGCAGGGACACCTTCCACTAGACCAGGTTGTCCCATGTCCCATCCAGCCTGGCCTGGAACACCTCCAGGGATGGGGAGCACAGGTGTGTGTTAGAGGAATCTTCAATCTTCCTGATGTGTTTGAGCTGCCTGCAGCTCAGCAGGGAGAGGCAGGCAGAGCGTGCTGGAGGTTAGCTATGGCTGTTGGAGTTCTCAGCTGAGTTCTAAGAACTCAAGGAGACATTGGGATGTCCCCAGCAGCACCTGGTGGTTCCTGAGCCTCAGAGGGACTGCATGAGGCAGGTGGGCTACACAAGGCAGCAGGTCCGTGTGTAGCTTCTAGAGCAGAGGAGAGGATCCAGTCTGTGATATATCCAGAGGCCAATAAATAAATATGCACACGTGGGGTTATGAAAACCAGAAATGAGCTCCTGACCATGTGTCTGAGAACGTAATCAGCAGACAGGCCGGATTTCATGTCTGCACATTCCTTGCAGACAAATGAGGCTCTGGTATGCGCGAATTCTTCTGGATGCGTTTGTTGGAATGTAGATGTCTTAATTTGCATACACTGTATTTAAACCTCATGGATTCAGTATCAATTAGATGTGTTGAAATCTCTCTAGCAGCACAGTCTCTCTGGTTATACACGGTAGTGTTTTCCTGGGCTTGTCTTGCTGCTTTGATTCCCTTGTTTCACTCCTCACCCTGGCCTGTTGTACTTCCATGTGTAGGATGCTCTGGGTTACTTTATCAGGGGTCATTTTTCAGCATCATCTAAAGGTTTAGTGCTCTGATTCTGCAACTTTTTCTTGTACTGGAGCAATGCTGTTCAGCCTGATATTTGCAAATTGCTTTCAAAAAATATGAGATTGGCTTTGAAATCATGAGTCCTTTTTTCAAGCAATTATTTTCTTAAGTTCTGGCACAAAAGAAACAGTTTCTTCATGATTTATTTTTTTTTCATAATTTACTGCCAGTTTCAGTTTTTTAGAATTTCCTGTAGCTGCAGTTTCTTTGGTGGGTGCTCTTGTGCCTAATTCTATGTGTCCCCATGCTTTTCCCTCTGGCCACTGGTGAAACAGCCACAGTCATTTCTACACAGCCTCCTGTTTTCACAAGGCTTGTTAGAGCATCATTATTTTTGTCAAGTATGTCCTTCCCTCTCCCCAGCATAAACACCTTCTGATCACATACATTCTCTCCTCAGAAAGTAGGCTATAAAAATTAACAGATGTCATAGTCATGGGGTATTTTTGCCCTGTGAATTCTGAGTCTTGCATTTAAACTCGATTGATGTTTTCAGATCTGATATTTGCAGTTACCCCTGTAGCTGTGAGAACGAGGAAAGTATATTCTGGTCTTTCAAAATCAACCTGAAAATCCTATGATTCTCTGCCTTGGGGATGTGAGGGAGACTTCAGTACTTCCAAGAAAATTCACTAATAGAGTGATAACATTTGTAAGCCTGCAGTTCTGAGCTCCGTGTAGGCACATGATTCACCATCCAAAATCAATGTGATTCCCTGGTACTGCCAGTTAAATCAAGGGTGTTTTGTTGTCAGGAGACAGGCCCAATTTCCAGGTGAGTTATCTCTCTCAATATGCAGACCACTGCAGATCAGTTGGATGCTGTTGAGCAGCACTGTTTCTTCCCCTTACATAGAAATAATTTTATCCTTAAGTTTAGGAGGCAGAGCAGGATACTGGTCACTCCACTGATTTCCAAACTGGCCTATGGAGTCTCATTTCCCTTCTGACATACCAAAGCATTAACAGACTTTGGTACTTTTCAAATCCATTGTGTTTTCCACCTTCTTACAGAATTTATGTTCACGTCATATTCCTTAATATCATCTTCACTTAGTTGGAAATCTGGATGCAAATTCATGCAGCAGAGCAGACATGGCTCTGGCTTTTCCTTTCTGGATGAAATTGGCCTTGAAGCTGCTAAATGTGCTAACACTTAGGTAGTGTGTAAATCCCCTCACCCAAAGGAAACAAAAGACATTGGAGTTTCCATTAAGTTCTTCCTCCGCTCACCCCAGACAGCAGCTGAACTAAGGATCAGGTTATTCTGTCTTGATTCATCATATATGTTTTTCCATCTAAACACTACAACTAAAGATATGTATATAGAGATATAGATATATCGAGATATAGATATATAGATAGTAACAAAATTTCTGTGATAATTATAGAGTCAAAGATGTTAGTAGTTAGTGATGTAGTTAAGAATTTTATATCTAAGCAACCATCAGTCACTCTACTTTCAGCATTTAAGAAAATAATCAATGAATGCTTAACATCTAAGTAGTGTTGCTGAGCATATGACTGTGCAATGACCAATTTGCAAAGCCACATTAAGAGAAATATATGAGCAGTGCTTTCCTTAGAGAACGACCATACAACAGAGTGTGGGTATTTGTATAAAAGCTAATCCTCCCATGGAGCTATATCAATTAAGTACAGTTCAGGGTAATAAAGAAAATATAGTGTTATCTGGGCTGTATATTACTATCCCCTGATTTAAAAAATTGCAGCAAGGTCAGTGGTTTTGGTATTTGTTTCTTAGGACTAAAGTGCTGCCTGAGTTCTGCTGTCTGTCCGTCCGTGTATGTGTGTGTCTCCTTTTCTTTCTCAGTGGCCTGTAGTGGCCTTGGAATGGAAGGGGGGGGGGGGGGGAAAGTGAAAAGGATCAATAATGCCACTTCTTTAAATACCAGAGTGGATTTAGTGTGTGTGAGCAGTGGCAGACTGACAGCCCGGAGAGCTGGAGCTCACTCTTACCCTCCATGTGCACCAGAGCTGTGCAAGCCCCTCCTGGGCTGCCTTGCCCTGGTACCACAGCTCTGACCTGCCTGTGGACACTCTTCCCTCCTTGCAACTGAACCTTTTGCTTCGTTTCTGAGGCCACCACCAAATTAGTTCCAGTTGCAATGGTGTAGGATTTTATTGGGGAAGAAAGGCATGGTTTGGTTTTCATTTTAAGGTGGAAAATTTCCAATAGGAAATGGATATTTTAATATGCTTTTCTGTGTTGTAGTAATGAGTTGCTTACTTTTAAAAGCATAGCAGAAAGAAAAACCACACAAATAAGAGGGACATGGTTCAAACTTCACATCCTTTTTCTGGATATGAAGTAAGCAAAAGCTGAATGTGAGTAAGCAAAGGCTGAATTTGCAGCACAGATAATGCATTTTCCTCTGATAAATGAGTAGACATATCAATGCCAGCTTAAGTTTAATTTTTTCTTCTAATGAGATGGTCCTCTGAAGACAAAGCTTAGATAAAAGTGAATCTCAGAGCTCTCTCTGATGTAACAGAGCAGTTCTTTGTGTCTCTGCAGACCCAAGGTCTTCCTCAGAAGTGTTTCTCCTCTTGGCTGTCCCAGTCCCTCTGTTCCCCACTGTCACACCTGGGATTTTCAGGGAAGTCACAGACTCAGAATAATTTCATTTGGGTGAACACCAGCAGTTCAAACACTGCTGATTGAGAGGTGCCAAAAGACACAAGTACTTTATTTAGGGTGGATTACTTGAGATGTTCAAAAATTGCATGAGAGCTTTTCATTCTAAACATCTGGAAATCTGTAAAATGCAAGAAAACCCCCAACTTCAAAACAACTTCAAAATCTGGGCTCTGCCAATGCCTATCTACCTCCTTACCTCTAGTCTTACGTACTGATGGTACCTGGAGTTTGGATTTTGAACCTGACAGTGATGTTACAATGGATATTTTACCTACACGGAGCCCCACATCAGGAAAAGCACAGAGGTTAATTCTCAGCACATGCTTAAAACCTATTGAAGTTGAGCAGATATTTAGATACAGATGTGGGAAACATGTTTATGGGTGTTGTTGAACAAGGGCCTTAAATGCATTAACAGTTTGCCACCTGATGTTGCTAGCCAATAACACGTTGCACTTTGGCTCTGCTAAAAATAACAATAAAATAGTTGTTCTGTAATCTTCCTGCCATAACTGAATGATTCTGTGTTGTGATTCTGCCCAATTTCATGAGCCAGGTAACACCATATACATCTTGGAAGTTTCCCCCTGATTTCCTGATGTTGTTAAATTATTGGTTTTAAAAGCATTCAGAGATGGGATATTTTAAAAAAAGTTAATATTTTGGTAGCTACAACTAGACCAAGAAAACCCCAGTCATTTTCCAGAGATTGTCCATAGGAAGGTAAATCCTGGTTATTGTTTTGGAAGAACTAAAGCACTTTTAAAATCATGGAACTGATTTGATTTCAGGCTTCCCATTTCCTGCAAGTCCAGTGGTCTTGCACAAGGGTCCTAGAATCCAATTTGCCATGTGGAGATCTATTTCATGGATCTATTACTGCAAGGAATAGAAACAAACAAAAAATAAAGTGGGAGTAAAAACAAGCTAAGCCCAGGAGAACAAAAATTAAAATTCAGTGACTCAATTTAGTAGTTTCTTATATATTCTGGTCTTCTGGATCATATTTGTGTCCTAATGTGAACATTGGCCTTTTCCATTAAAACAGGGTAGTGCTAGGAAATCCACTGCAGGGACTGAAAGCAAAGAGTGGGATTCATTGAGCTGCCCTGGAAGTTCCATCAGCCCTGGTGACTGGCTGGAGACATGTGGATTGTTAGAGCAAATTCCATCTCTCATCAGTTTCAAAACTGAAAACCTGACAAAACATGTTTGAGTATTAATATAATTAATGGTATTTTAATTGCTATTTCTGTCTTTGTAAAAAAAAGGTTGGAAAACCTGCCCTTCTGATTTTTGCTGGGTTTTACCCCATTTTTACTCAGGAGTAGATGACAAAATATTCACTGCAAGGGTCATTAGATTCCATTTGTATGATACATAAAAAATGCCTTACTGAAATCATTTTAGAGAGACAACATTAAAAATCACTTTCTGGAGTAACCCAGATGTTTTGCTGCAAGAGTCACTTTTACAAGGTGAAGTCCATGATTTACAGCATTGTCCTAGACAGGTAACAGGGACTTCCCTTCCTGTTCCTTGTGTAGGGCAGATCCACTTATGAGGCAGAGTTTACCCACATCATCAGCTATTTCTTTGATAGGTAAATAGCTAAAAGTCAAAAATCTGTCAAAATCCAGCAAGGCACAAGCATCAAAAAGTCACAGTATTGAGTTGTTGACATTATTGCAAAAACTTCCAACATCCCCTGGCTTAGTGTCAGCAGTAAAGGCCCACATGCCATCTAAGAGAACACACTGCATGATCATTTCTTTAACCAGAAATCTTTTTAACACTCAGTGAATTCTGAACTACTGTAAGGGAATAAGACAAAACCTAGACAAGCAAAATAAAATAATAATTTTTTAAAAAAGCAGCAGAAGAGGATGTGGCAAATATTGAAAAGAGAATGAGGGGGAAAAAGGTGGTTTCTGTCTGTCCTACAGGCAGAGGTGCCAGGACAAATCAGCAGGTCTTCAGGTGAATTTTCTAGTTACAGTAGATGAAGCATTTCGCTGGCCACTTTGACAGATTGTTAACGTTAGTTGGGCTGAGTGTGATTAATTCTGCTGCTCTGTCAGTGACAGGAGGAAAAGGTTCTGCTAAAACCGAGCAGAGGTGACTCTGCTAGAATTCCTCAGAGGGGCTGGGAGCAGGGGAAGCACGAGGCAGAGTCGTGTCAGCTTCCCAGCTGTGCTCTTCTGGATCAAAGGAAAGATGCTGCTGATTTGAAATGAGAAGCTGGGGGTTTCCCTAATGTGATCTGGCACAGGGAGGGATTGATATGGGGCTGTCCTTCCCCTGCTTCAGGCGAGGCAAAAAATGGATCCGGATGTGAGCAAGTAGTACAAAGAGAAGGCAGAGCTGCTAAGCTACATATTTTTATGCAATTTTCAAATGTGTGAGCTGTCAGGTTTAAAAAATAATAATAACACAGGGTCATTCCTTAGCCTGCTAACAGATGTGTCCAACATTTGGATCCTAGCGCATGGATTTTGCCTTAACCGAAATGAATACATCTTATACATTGACAGTAAATCTCTCAGCACCCTTAAAATATAACTCCACTAATAAATGAGAAAGAGAGGACATCTGAGAAACTGCAAGTGTCTGCTTAAAATATATAGAGTTAATATCAGCAACTGGCGAGTGAAGCCAGAGCAACTGGAGCATTCCTGCTCCCCATTCCCTGCTGCAGAGCCCGGATCCGAAGGCAGATTCACACCTCGTGTTAACACAGCCCACAGCTGTAAAGCTCCATTGATTTCAGCCTGGTTATTACTGATTTTGGGTCGTTTAAGGGAGGAAAACAGATCTCTGTGTGATTCTGTGGCTCTGATCACCCCAGAGGCAGGGGCAGCACAGCCTGGGATGCTTTGCCACTGAGCAGTTGTTTCTGACACCAGTGTGGAAGCTCGAAGGGAGATCACCTGATGTTTCCAGGCAAGAGCAAAGCAGGGGGATGCACAATTAGCCATGAGGTGCTGGGAATAGCTGTGCAGAGGATAAAGCTCCAGAGTCACAGCAGAAATGTAATTCTCATAGTACAAAGGGTGCACACCTCAAAGTGCAGAAACAAAAATATGTGGTAGTGGTATTGACTAATAGATCTGTGCAGAAATCTAGTTGGCAGGATTTATGTGCAATCTTTTCCGGCTAGCTGAATTGTTTGAGAAATGAAATAATTATTCTATATATCTTTCTCAATAGATAATTCTATAGTATAAACATCTGTAACTTGCTAATATTTTTTTTTTTATCCTGAAAGAGTGAAACGTAGAATAATAATGCTGTGCTTAAACTTAAGAAAATTATCTGAAAATCACAAGGTTTTAAGCTGCGGGAGTTGTTTTTCCTGCTCTTCCACGATCTTCCATTTCCCTTTGAAACTGAACAGTCACCTACAGGTTTTGGAAATACAATTTCTTCCAGGACTTGAGAGGGATCCATCATGTTTACACTTTCCCATCCTTAGGATCAGCCAGATGTGCTTAATTCCCATTCCTTGCCTGGTTTATCTGCAGTGAGTGAAGAGATAACTTCCAACAGAGTAACCTTGGAGATAAGGGGGGCAGACAGCTGGGGCAGTAACCTTCTGCAGCCCCGTGATTAATCCAGCATGGTTATGAATCAGAGCTCTTGGTCATCAGAGCTTGGATGTTCAGCATCTTTCTGTAATCCAGAATTACTGCTGCCCATTCACCTGTGATATAAAAAGTGCAGCCTCAACAGAGGAACTGATGGGCAGTAAACTATTGCAGCTAAACCAGCAGAGGATTCAAAAACTTCTAGTTTTCATTGTTGGGTAAAAAACCATCATGGTTATTGAGGCAGGGAGCTTTGGAGTCTGCAAAACAGAATGAGGTCATTATATAGTCCTAATTGAGCAAAGCAAATAAAAACATGCTCAGCTCTAAGCACTTGGATAATCCTGATCCTTCTGACCAGAGTTTAACGAAGGATGTAAGACTGTGCCTAATGTTCAACATGTGAGGAGTTGACTTCTCAGGGTCTTGAGCGTATGTTTAATTTTTTTTTTTTTACTGAGTTAGGGCCATATGAATGGAAATGACATTTGTAGTTAGTGTCTAGGCTAAATCAAGCCACATGCCTCAGGGTACAAAATAACTATCAGATGGAGACAGTAGTGCAAGGTTCTGACTATAAAATACTCACCAGAGATTCACTTTTCCCAGGTAGCTTCATAGCAGTTCAGTTGGAAATCAGCTATTAGGCTAATATATTTAAGGAATTATTTGTTAATATGAGGTTTCAACACCTTCACTGATGGAATAATTTCCCAAATAATGGACAATAAATAATTCATTCAGTTAACTCTCCTGATTTTTACTGTTCCCAAATCCTCCAAGGAATAGATCACAACTTTTTACTAGCCTAATGATTACTTGGAATAATTTGTGAATTTTTGAAACATATAGTTCTTGATCCACAAGTCTGTCAGGCAACAGCAGCAAACATTCCACTGTGCAGGTTATTGGTATGGCCAAGTCAGTCAGTCAGAACAGAAGAAGTGCCTTTGGTCACATATGACTTAAATTCATTTTCTAATGAGCAATTTCCTGAGTTGCCCTAAATTTATAATGTGTGAAGCAAAGGGAGTTTTTATTCCCTTTGATAACACCAAGGAAAAAAAAAAAAAGGAAAAAAAGGTAGAATGTGGCTTGGTTGATTTGGCTCAAATATTTATTATAGCATGTCCTGACTTTTGATAAAGAATTTTGTTGCTCCCTATGACCTTTGACTAAGTCCTGGCAGTTATATAGACCCTAATTCTAGTTTAAAATAAAAGTAGGTTTCATCTTACTGGGTATGGCTGTGTTTGCCTGGCTAGGCCAATATATTGCCATTTGCTTTATGATCAATATCAGCTAATAAAACACCACTGTTCTTTTGAAGCATGCTCAGAGAAGGTGAAAGCATCTTGGCAAGACTGACGTGTTATCTCTTCTATGTTGAATTAACAGGCAAAAAGGAAGTAGAATAAAATCAGAAAAGTAAAACAAACCAAAATTAAATAAAAATAAAATAGGTCCTGAAGAAATAAGCTTACTACTGGCCTAAATGCTGGTTTCTGTGGAAATGTCCATATTAGATCTGAGGAGAAATAGATGTGAATGGAATTCAGAAATATTTACTGCATTGATCTTAAACCAGTAAGACTTTCTAAAAAAAATATTATGCCTTGTATTTGTAAGTACTAGATGGAAGTGTATTTTTATTTCCCCCCTCTTTTACCTTTCAGAGTGTGCCCGGAGGCATGCAGATGTAGCTTGCATTTATTCAGTCACGATGCCAAAATTAACAATCCAACATTTCCTATTATTTGTTTTTATTCTGTTCTTTACTGTGCTTTGAGCTGGTGTGTCTGTGCAGCCGCATGGTGACTTAACTTGGGGAACTGATTTGCCTGAAAAAGCCATGAAAGAGAAGATCTTAGGTTTGGTTTCTCTTTTGATGGATCAATTCACCAATCCCATCCAACCTGTAGTTAGAAAAAGCCCTGGTATAAAGAAGAGGCAGTGGACTATGGTGGTATAAAATCCTTCCATGACACCACTGCCATGTGAGAAATGGTTATAAAAAGCTAATAATTTCTTAATCTGAGTTAAAGCAGCTTTATTCTTTAGCTTGCCTTCCTGTCAGCTGGTGTAAATTCATGCTGAAAACCCAGGACTACTTACTTGAATATTGTGCCACTGAGATTGTGACTCAGAAATTGATAGGTGCTGTAGATCCTCCATGGTCAGATGTGGGTGCTGCCTCTGATTAAGGTCATGGGAGTTTCCCTTCCTAACAGGAGAAATACCCCAAACCCTGCTATACAGAGCCACTCAGATAGTGGCATTCAAATAGAGCCACTCAAATACAGCATTACCTGCAGAGAAGCTATCACTGGTTGTGATGAGTCTTGATTTCCTTCACCTTGGTTATGCTTTATTTCAGTATTTTGAAGACAAAAAGTCCCAAAGAAATAGAATATTAAGGTTATTCATAACTGTAAATATGGAGATTCCAAACATTTATGAAATCCAGTGCAAATTGTGGTTTCCTCACCTGTTGTACAACTGCAGGTCTGAATCCTACCTAATGCAAGTCAGAATGAATCTCCTCCAGAAGCAAAGAAATCTCATCTAATTATCACTTTACACCCAGAGTCTGTGGCTGTGATGACTGGATAGCACAATGTAGCAATTGAGTATTTTACCCCACAGTTACCTCTGCCTGGCTACCTCTTTGTCTCTTGGGGAATGAAGACTCAATAATATAAAAGGCATTGGCTGGGGAAAAAGCTGCCAATGGCCTGTACTCTTGGCCAGGCATTTTTGGTGTTCCTGCTGCCTCCAGGGGAGGAGGCAAGATAGAGAGGTAGATGAAGGAGCAGAATCCCAGTTATAGTTCACTCTGGTTTGAAATATCTAAAACTGGCTATCTAAAATAAATATCTGGCTATAAACTAAAATATCTAGCTGTTACTACCAGAGGAATAACTCCAGATAAATATCTTTCTATCTGAGAACTGATTCTTGACCATAATCCCCATCCAACATCCATTTCACAGACAGATGTGACTAGTTTGCTGATAAAAACATTGGTTAAACACCTGAGGGTTTTATGCCGAGTTTTGGTGGTGTAATTCAGAAAATAATACAAATATTTCTTCAACATCAGCTGTCTCTGAAACCTAAAACAATAGTTGCCTACAATGCCCTTTTTCCGTATTAGCAGACTTCCCTGTTTTTACTGTCTGTAATACAATGACCAGCACTGTGTGTTTTATTTGGACAGTGGCTTTAAATCCTCACTTTGGTGTGATAACACCACGTTTCATTAACATACCAGGATCGAATTGTTGTCTGTGTTTGTGGAAATGTATCCGGCTCACCCCAGAGGTTTTGAGAATTTGGCCACTCCCCTTTAGTCATTATAGAAAGAGACCTGCCAAGATGAGAAATTACACCAGGAGGGTTGAATATTAGGATTAATTGTCTTGAACCAGTGCAGTGGAGCAGGTAGGCAAGTCAAATCGAGGTGGGGATAATGAGGGCCAATAGGCAGCCTGTATTGTCTTCTTTCATAAAGAAAAGTATTTAAAAGAAACTATTTCCCATCTTTCAGCACAACTAAAATTGGAATTTAAAGCTTCTGCATTTTCCGCAATGGGAAAATTACAGTGTTCAATAAAGGGAGGATTTCTTTTTAAATGGGAGAAACCAGGTTGAACAAAGATCATTTGTGGGCCATTAGCTCTTTCTTCGAGGGTAGCTTAGCACCAGCTTTCCTCTGGAGCTGATAGGATTGGTCTAACCTTTTAGACCTTTGATATTGATCTTTAGCCTTTTCAATTGGACATTTTTACTGTGCTTAAACTGTATCTCCTGGTTGCTTCAAACACTTAATTGTGCTGAAAAGTAGTAATTCATTTAAAGGGAGAGGCAAAGTGGGCTAAAGAGGGGAAGGTAATATTAACTGGAACATGACAATGACAATCAGTTAATAAAGAGAAATGCTTTGGATCCTTCCAAGGACTGAAGATTTTTGTTTAAAAGTGAATTGGAATTATGAAGGTGTAATGTTCATCTACTTATTATCCTTTACTGCCTTCTGTCATTGCCAATGACTCACCAGACCGTGCTGCAGAGTTTCAGTGTCTCTGAAACGGGAAAGGTCCCAAACCTTTCCCTTTCTCTAGCAGCTCTCCTGTGCCCCCATTTCAAAAGATCCCCATTGCTATCTAAAACTTAGAGAGACCTTCAAACAGTCCTTTGTTTTGGCTTTAATCCTTTAACCAGCTGTTTGTTCAGTTGTCTCTCCAACGCGGTGCCAGCAGACCGCTTTGTGTTTCCTTGGCGAGTTTGTGTTTCATCACAGGAATATCACTGGCCTTTGAAAACAGAGGACACCCATTCTTGAGGGATACTGCTTCAAAGTAGTGAGCAATCAGTTCAGATTAACTTTTCAGGAAATTTCCACCTTTCGGAGCCAGGTTCTTGAGAGGTGTCTCCAAGATTGGTGAAATCAAAGTATTAAAAGGAAGTTCTGTGGCCTTGGCACACTGTGTCTTCTCTCTTCAAGGAAATCAGTTGTGACAATAATGGGATTTGAGCCTAAGGAGCAATGTTGAATCCAGATTTGGCCCACAGTCTGGATAAATAATCTTCCACTCTACAGAATTGCTAATAAGGATGAGGATGTCTATTTTGCATGCAAAAATTTAGTCAGTAAATTCCAAAAAGTTTATTCACCAGTACCTTGTATAGATTCCAGGGTGCTTTGGAAGGTATTTTAGCTCTTATTTTCCATGTGCAGAAACATACTTACATAAGAAGTCTGATGAACTTCAGCAAACTCTGTATTTCCTGACCCCATCAACCAAAATACTTGGTGAATGCATTTGGCTCAGTATTGTGGGTAACTTTCATGATCTAAATCTGCTATCCATGATGACAGAAAGCATTATTTTTTCCTTCTTTTTTCAAGATTTATAGATTGTATCCACAAAGCACCATTGTATTACTGTACTTGAATTCTACCATCCAAAATGAAATTTTTATATACCATCTATCAATGTGAGCTGAGTGCAGTGAATAGAAAAGGCAGCTCTCTATCTTATCAATGATGAAAGAGTACTTCACTTCCCAGAAGAAATAAAGTGGGAGACTATGTACCTATTTCTCCTGGAAACCACTCCAGGATTGCACAAAGGATGTATATCAACATATTCACCTTGGATCCACCAAATACCCTTCAGCTTTGTAACTGCTAATTTTCCTGATCAAGCTCCACTTAATGTACCTGCATTTTGATGTCCCAGCTCTTAGTGATGTTCAGAACAGATTTGTACACACTTGAAAGGAGGAAGAGTTGAAGCCACTTTGAAATTCTGGCTATTGTTAAGATTATGTTTCACTTACATTTAATTTGAGGTGTTTCACTTTACAAGAATAATGAAGTACTATGTTCTGAAGTCAGAAATTTTCTTACTGAGGCCCTGTAAATCTTAGTTCTTTTCCTAAATTTGACAACAATTCTTATTTTTGTCTTGTGTCCATTACATTTAAGTACATTTTCCATGGCTGTGTGGACTGTAAAAACTGAGTGATACTGAGCTGTCTGTACAAAAAATAAATTAGAACTGCCCATGGAAAAAAAAAAAAAATCTGTAAACATGCAACTGTTCCCAATAGCAAGCATAATTAATAGCAACTGTAATGTAGTGTAATGGTGTAAGTCAGAAATAATGCTACCACCATTAAATACACATATGTTAACAAGATCACAAGGAATGAAAAAACATTCACATTTCAGACATCCATTAGTCTCTCAGCTTTGCTGTCTACAAAGGCCCTGTACCAATGATCTTATGTTAATACAGTGTGCACTGCTTGGGAGGCAGCACCAGGGAATGCAAAGTAGAGCAGGAATTGCTGCAAAGATTGGATCAAATTTTTGCACTACATAAATTCAGTGCAAAGATCCTCAATACATTAGGATGTAATTCATCTAAAGCTTCAGAATTAGTGCATATTGTGATGGAATTAGTGCATATTGCAGCTTTATGTCAGAGAAAGGGTGGCTTTGTTTTTCCAGGAATTACTGGAGAAAAATGAAAAAGTCAGGGCCTGTTTTACATGTATTCTGTAGTGTTGGATAATGCTGTTTATCCGTAGTTCCCAGGACAACTGAGCACAACACATGCACAATTCAGTGTTCACAAAGCTCCTTAATATCAGTGGCAAGCATCAAGGTGGGGATTCTTCCCTCTGGTTTCTCACAGGTGGGACTGTGGAATATCTCCTGTGTAAAAAAGGTACTTTTATCATGCTCAGAGAGGTGTGGGTTATTTACTCCCCAGAATGTGCCTCCTGCAGCTGCCCCAGGGACACTGGCCACAGGGTACTGCCCAGCCATAGCTCAGTGTCAGCCCTGTGCTTTGGGTTTTCCTTTCAAAGAGTCAAGGGTAAAAAACAAAAAAAAAAAAAGGGATAAAAATGGGGGGTTGCAAAATGACCCATTTTTGAGAATTAGAAAGGGCAAACTCTCTTTACCAGAGCAAACCGAAGAAACTTTGAGCAGATGTTTGGCATTCTAGGAAATACAGCTATATTTGTATTAACTGTGTGGTATGAGTAATTGTCCATCTTACTTTAAATTCTTGAGAAAAGGTATTTCATCATAATTTTATCTTAACCACAGAGGGTGGTGACTACAGCTTGGTTGAAGTATTTTCAAAAACATTTCTGGATGTAATGGTTTTTAAATATCCTGTGAAATTTCCTTTTTTTTTTGGTAACTTACCTCATAGAGTGGTACATCATGAGTGACATTTGGTGGGGATCATTGACTGTCTAAGAGAGGGGGGCAGTTCCTCTGCATACAGATTTGGTATTTAAACTTGGATTTAAGAAAGTTGGATTATTTTATTTCAAGTTCACACAACTTCTTTTCCCCTCAACACTTACATGCTGTGACAGAAACACCGCCTGCCTTTGAGTGGGTATGGTCCCCTGTGGTTTATCTTTATTCAACAGTTTATAGAAAGTAACTTTTTAGCTTTAGGAGACCTTCAAAGTTTCTTCTCTAGGCGTTGGGGTCTCTGAAGCATCTAAGTCTGCAAGAGGAGATATTTCAGCCGTCTAAGATATGCCCTAGGTTTATACGTAACTTAAAAAAAAGAAGAAAAACTATAAAAGATTAGTCATAAAATGGTCTAATTGGCCAGAAGTCTCTCTGGTGGCAGTGTGTTTTATTAACTGGAAGAGACATCACAGACAGTACTCTGAGATAAATCTGACCTGACTTCTGCTAATGTTTTCTAAGAATGGAATAGCAGGCTGCAAGGGAATGATTTTGTTGGATTTTTCTTCAGGGAAAGTGAAGGTTGATTTTTTTTTTTTCTTTGCTTCTCCCCTCACCTCCCTCCCTCAAATCTTTTGTGAATTAATTTTCTATTTCCTGTGATCAGGGTTTTTCTCATACCTCATTCATTCCAAACATTGCATTGAAAAATGTCAAAGATTAGGACAAAGGACGAAAGAACTGTGCACCTCCCATCTGGGCAGCATAAGTAATGACAGGGTCAAGACTGAAGTCCATGAATCCCTCCATTACCTCACTCTCCCACTTTCTATTTCATTTTTAAGGATGCCCTGAAATGTGAATACTTCTTTTAATGCCTTATGAGAGTTACTGTGAGAAAGGTGATCAAAAGGACTCTGCTGGCTTGGGTGCCCTTTATCTCCGAGGAAGGTGATGCACAGCATCTGGAGATGATGGAACGCATGATTAACATTACCACAGAGAATGATTAATATCTTCTTAAAGCACCTACTTCCAGATTATCCATCATTTCATTAGAGTGAAAAAAAAAGTTCTTTTGAAAGGGGGCTGTGCCCCTGAACCATGAATAACTAACCCACCTCTTGACATGTTTACTAATTGAGTAGCAGAGTATGCTTAATATTATGTTGAACAAATAGTGGTGCCCCCTCTTTATGCAGAAACAAAAACGTAGGAAGAGAACAAAGTGAATTTGAGACAGTGGTTTAATAAAGCAGTTAAATGACTTTCATTTCATTGAAAGTGTCTTTAAATACATTAACCAGCTTTATTTTACTTTCCTTTCTTCTTTCTTAAAACACTCTGTGTATGTCAGCCTAGACTTTTTCTTAATGAGCATTACAGTTCTCTGGATTACGTAATGCTTCCAAAAAATACATCCTTCTCTAAATTCTCTTGGAAAGCAGTGTTCCTGTAGGATTGGAAGTGGGTCCTTGGGGGTATGTGACCTCTTACATCAACTTTCCATGTTACAGTCAGGGACCAGCCCTGCAAACCACGAGGGAAAGGCTTTGTGGGGCAGGTTACACTGAGTTTACCAAGGGTGTGTAGCTGGTGATTCTTGAAGATCACAGCAGAAAGGGTCTGTAGCTGGTGATTCTTGAATCTCAGCCTCTCTCTGAGCAGGCTGCTGGCAATTTGTAAAACAAAAAAAACACTACTTTCTTTCCGCCCGCCATCCTCCTTTTTTTGCAAGCGCCTGCATTCTTTTTGTTTTTGTTAATGGCACTGAACAGCTCTAAAGTTCAGATCAATACAGTGCTACCTTAGTGCCTTGCTCACATATATAATATCTTCTTATATTAATCCTGTTTCCAGGGAAGTGTGACAGGCAGTGGTGATGCAGAATACTAAACTGGTGATTATTAATCACTGTCTTTCAGATCAATAATCCACTGGAACTTTTCCTTCCCTCCATCCTATTTTTTTGTCATTTGAAGTTAAACAGAAGTACTTATGTGTATCCTGCTCCGTGTGGTGTTTGTGTGCTTAATAACACGTGTGTCCTTCCCTGGTGCCTGCAGCTTCTGCAGCACCTCCTTGCTGATGGGAGCCTGATTGCCCGAGGCATTCATCCCAACCCAAGGCTTTCAGGGGTGACCCTGAGACGTTCATTGTGGATGCAAGACAGTGGATAATATGGCATTGCTGGTAATATATTGCTTGCTTGGTATTGTTGCCTGCAGACCAACAAAGGCAGGGATCACTGCCCTAAGAAATAAAGCCATCCGTAGCCCTCTGCCTTTGTTTGATTTCGGGAGCATTAGTTACCATTATAGTGTGTTCAGATTCTAATGCTGGGAATTTGAGCTCTGGACAGTCTCCCCTGAGTGCTGTGACAAGAGAGGCATGAAAGGATGTTTTTCTGAGAATTTTAGAGGATTCCTTGAAAACGATACAGTGTGAAAACCCCACTTGACACACTCCTGGCTTTCTCAGGAAATTGCAGTTGGCTGCAGGGGGGAAAAAAAGAGGAAAAAAGTGATGCTTTCTTAGTTTATTTTTTTAATGTTTCTCAGTTTTCCACCTGCTTTTTCTGTGACGTACAGGCTTTGCAGGGGGGCAGGTTAGGAGAGAAGAATGGCTCCTTGAAAGCCACCTCTGGCATGACTATTACAAGAGACAATGAACTCGAACATGCTTCTCTCCCTTTTTTCCTCCAAAGATCATGAACTCGAAACTCAGTTGTGCATGCATGAAAGTTCTATAAACATTACTTAAACAGCAGCCAAAAGACCTTTGCCAGCTCTGGCCTACTTCTCCCCTTGTAGGGGCTCAGCACTCCCACTCAGTTGACTACTTGTCCTACTCTTTGCCCTCTCTGCTCTGCTGCAATCGTCCTGGAATTTTCCTCTATGCAACTGCTGTCCAAACCAGCTGCACCCACTACATCTTCAGCAGTGGACCGAGGAGGGTATTAATCATATTTTTGAGGAGGACACTCTGCTATTTATCTCCCTGACACCTCCAGCGTTTGGGAGCCCACTGCAGCACACAGCCCATTGACTAGTAATATTACACATTACCGTGCTCCATTGCCTCTCCCTGCCCTCTTCATTGAGTGGCTGTTCAACAGTGGAGTTGTGTTTGTTCAATCAGACATAATTTATACCTTTTTTGTTCCTTCTGGAGAGCTCTTGCTAATTTTAAGCCTAAGCACTGCGTTTTGCATGTAATTCCAGTTCCGACATCACCGGGCTGAAGATGGTCAGAGAGATCTGATTTCAGACTTGCTCAAACTTGTTGGTTTTAAATCGCCAAAGGGATGATTTAAAAAGCAAAGCGTCAAGGGAGATCATCTCATACTTCCTTTAAAGATCCAGGTTTTATTGCATGTCTAGGAATATGTATGTGTCTTATCTCCAAGGGGAATACCTGCAACAGCACATGGTACTGCCATCCCCTGGCTATTGTCCAACAAGCAAAACCTGTGAAGGAAAAGAGATTAATAATTCAGTTAATTTATAGCAAGTGGGAATTTTTTTTTGTTTTCATTTTTTAAAAGAAATTGATAGGAAGAGGAGTGTGCAAGGAAAGAAAGCTATTGTACAGCTGAATGCCTAATCATTCATCCTGGAGTTTGTTTGTTCCACTTTCAGATTCATCACACTGTACAATGAGAGCAGCCAGCTTAAGATCTGCCTAATTTTACATTGTTGAGACAATGTAAAGAAACAAAACGTGTTGTGCTCTGAGATGCTTGGGGAAATGGATTACTTATTACAGAATGTGGGGATTATTTCATATAGGAAGGTTAAAATAAAATTCAAAAGGAATTAAAAACCCACCATGTTTTTAGCTTTTATTCTCTGGATGGAATTTCGAGGGATGTAAACTGATGAAATTTCTGGAGGAGTTAAGCCAATTTAGCTGAGTTAAGGGTTTAGCCCGTGAGGTCCCAGTAAATGGCCCATGGGATGAACAGATCCCTCTGGTGCCAATCACTGTGGTGTATAATGACACTCTGTATTCCATTCTAGCTTCTGTTCTCTCCACTCCAGTGGAACTGTTCTTGCCAAGGTCTCTAGTAAGCTCTTCAGGGCCAAATCTCAAGGCCATTATTCCGTTCATATGTTCTTTGACATTTTGGCTACATCTGACAGACCTCATTATAATCTCTGTCTCGAAATTTTGGTTATAAAAACTCTGTCCTGGAACCTGTTTCTCCTGTTCCCTTTCTGTTTGCTCCTACAGTGACCTCCTTGGGCCACCATTTCTTTTTTATTATTTTTTTTAAACTCTTCAAGCAGTGTCCTCTGAACTCATCTTCATCCACATCCAAATAATTTCCATTGTAATAATAATTTTGGCTCTTATCACCCTCACTTCTTTCCTAATGGAGATACTGCTGCACTGGCTTGCCTTGGAGCAGCCAAGCCTAGACATATGCTCATCTCTTTGACATCTCATCCCAGATGCTTTGTCACCAGGAAAAATTAATGTGGGTAAAATATTTTATTACCATCCTAATCTCTTATTCAGATGTGCAGCCTGCACACTGTGTGAACTGCACCTTCCTTGTGCTTTCTTGCTACATCTAGAACTTGCCTCTTCTCCTGCCACAGCAGCCCTCAAGGTCTGGAAATACCCACTTTTTGTGTGTAAATTGCAGGTGCAGTTTGTGGAAGAATCCAGGTCAGGGGATGAGGTGGGCATGGAGCAGGCCCATGTGGTTGGCATGCAGCCCTGTGGGAGATATGGCATATATGCAATTAAGACAGAATGCTCTGGGAATTGTGCTGCTACCCTCTGACAAACCTCCACTGAGCATATGCAGATGGTGATTTGCAGAGGATTATCATTTGGCCACGTTTTGTTGAATATTCATGAGGACAGTGAACGATACCTCTGTCCCTGCATTGGCCTCTACCACATTTTGAGGCAGTCCCCCAATGCACATTAGTGGAACTTCACTAAAAAAAAATCTAAACCTTTCCGAACCAACTGGTGTGATTGTTCTTAGAAATGGCTGAACTGTTTGGTAGAAGCTTCTCTGGCTTTTTTTCAGTATGAAACAATAATAAACCCAACAGCTCAGACACTGGAAGTTGTAGTCCACTGCAGACAACCTTCACTGGGACATCCTGTCACTCTTACTTCTCTTTCCAGTATTTCTGCTCCAAATTAATTTGTAAATTTTACAGTAAGGCAGAAGTGATGGTGAGTTTCTTCCTCCTCACATGAATGTTTTTAAATTTCATCTCAGGGTGTAAAGCTGAGCATAATTAGCCAGAAAATTAAGGTTCAAGGAAACATGTTTGTTGCAAGAAGGACAAAGAAATGAGTTTAGCATTGTGTTCCTTGGTCAGCTGTAGGCTTGGAGTCGAATTCCTCTCCTGCTCACTGGAAGCTCTTTATTAACTTTCAGGGCAGAAAATTTCATCTTTCTGCACCTCTGTATCCTTGATGAGGTTCATACTGACTTCACAGGCGTCAGCCTCTTGATTAGTGCTCACAAAGCCCACAGAGATGATTTCATTTCTGTAAACCTTTTTAATGCCCAGCTTCAAAGCTGGCCCTGCTTTGAGACAGAGGCAGGACCAGATGACCCTCCAGCATCCCTTGCAACCTAAATTAGTGTGTAATTCTGTGATCAGTGTTCTGAGTGGAAGAAACTCTGATGGAAACACACATAAGGTCCTAGAGGTTAAGGACAGGTATGATCCTAGTCTATCACACAGCAAAATAAACTAAGTTCATCTAAACTGTTTGGGGTCACTCAGTTACCTTTCTCAGTGAGGAGCAGTAGTGATTTATAGTCTAAAATCAGTCTCTGAGTTTACCCCAGACCTTGCCAGCAGGCCAGCCCAAATAATACATTGTTATTTGGGCTACAGTCACCACAATCTTCCCCTAAAGAGGAAAATGAGCAGAGTTATTATTCCCAGGTGTGCTGCGTATGAGTTCTTACTGGTTTGGTACAGAAACAACAAGAAGAAGCAACTGTTGCAGTTATTTTAGAATAAAGAGTTTCATAACACTTGATGACATAAAAGGGCAGTCCACAGTTGGGAGTTTTCTACTATATTTGTCCTCTGATTAAAAAAAAAAAGGAAAAAATATCATTCCCATACCAAAACCTGAAAACAAATCTGAAGGCAAGGAAAGCTTTATCATAGCTAAACACATCACAGCTGGATGATGTGAAAGGTTTGCAGCTGGGCTGGGTTGAGTTAGCTGTGCAAAACAGGAGATCTTGTTTCAGAAGCAGAGGACAAGACAAGGAGCCTCTCTGGATTCAGATGAAGAGTAAATCTCTTGACCTCTAGGCCTGTGCTAGCCTGTGTGAAATTCAGATCTCAGGACTAAGTAAGAGCTGATTGAGCAGAAGATGAGGCTTGTCTATTACATCCTCACTTTTTAATTAGATCTTCTGGCTGCATGTGCTTTGATCCTGAGCTGTACGTGACAATAAACATATTGACAATGGGGATTACATCAGGCCACTGTCTTTTCCAGCTAGTGAGGGTGGGTTGTTGTTTTTTTGTTTTTGGTTTTTTTTTTTTTTTTTTTATCGGTGTAGGAATTTTTCTGTGCAAAAAAAGTTTTTCTGGCAGGATCTGAAGAGGTTTTAAATGCAGATAGTTAAGCTGAATAAAAGCCTGTATGGGTAATTTTGCTTTGGCATAATGGCAACTTCCTCAAAGTTCATTAAATCCATTTCTAATTAACATTAACTAATTCAAATTAAGCTATTACACTGCAGTAAACATGTCCACATAGCAATGTGAACCAGCCTAACTCTTATTTTAAATTCTCACTTCAAGTTGTGTGGCTGCAGCTTCCTGGCCAGCTGAGCTGAGTACCAGCCTGGAGAGTGTGACAGATGACAGCATCCATGAACAGTATCAGTGTGCTGCCATCTTTAATTTTCTCCTTTCTCTTTGTGTCTAAATAAGACAGCAACAGGAAGGAAAGCTTGTTTATATAGTTGTTTGCTGACGTGTTGGTTTGCCAGATTCAGCAGTTTTTGAGCATTCTTCTCTTCATGAAGCATTTTGACATGTATCTCCTAACTTGAAAGCACTCACTGCCTTCCCTTGGCTCTTCCTGTCCTGTAGAAAAACAGAATCATCTGTCCTGGTGAGCTCTGAGAATGGTCCTGTACATGTATTTTCCTGTGCTGCCTGCCACCATCCAAAATCATTCTGGGGGCGTGTAGGAGTGGAACAATTCATGGTCCATCCCTATTCCAGCCCTCCAGGGAGGGTGGGAAAGATCAGGAATGCTTCTGTTTTATCATCCTCTCCTTAATGTCACCCTGCAAAAGGATGCCCTGATGGGGCTCAGAGAGAATGTGGGCTAAATCAGCTTGCAGTCAAAAGATTTATAGCTGAATAATTAATCCCAGACTAACTTCAGGGCACTTCCCTGGATGTGAACAAAAGCTTGTGTCTAGAACTATAAATTGAACCCACCCACCTGAAACGCTGCCAGCAAATCTGCCAAAGCCCCTTCCTGTGGAGAGAAACCTTCTCCTGCAGGTCTTGTAAATGAATTAATTATGTGTCTGTTGAAACAGAGTAAAGGTTCATCACTAGTGCTAATATTTGGAATAACAAAGTTGTTAAGTTTGCTGCAATCCAATGTTACCTACTGCTGTTGGAGCTCACAGCTGTCTCCTAACACTCTTGTTTGCTGAGTTCCACACACACAGAAGGACCTGGGTGTGTCTTGGGGATGTGGTGAGGTGTGGTTTTTAATAGCTGTTATGTTAATAAACATTTGGACTAAAGGAATCCATCAGTAGTTTCTGAAAATAACAGCCCTGCTACCAGCGGGTAACCAGAAATGCAGAGACGAGCTGTTTGGGTTGCTTTATTTTCCTTAAAAAAAGAAAAATCCCACAAGACTGTTGAACAATTACGGCTTAATTTACAAAAAACCCCTTAAATGTATATTGTCTTGTGAGCCATTTAGTCCTATTGTCTTCAAATGAAAGCTTATTCATGTGCTTAACTCTATAGAGCAGCTTAAAGGCTTCATTGAATCAATCCCGAGACACTGAGGAGACCTTTGGAGAAGTAACTATTGATAAACACAGGTGAAACTTGGGGAAAATAGCAAAGAGCAACAAATCTGCCAGTAGCAGAAATTACTTTAGAGCTTGGCTATCTCTGACTGTCATTAAGGTGACCACTTGGGAAGATATCAGGATGAGAGGTTCCTTAATAGTACTTAGGGTAGGCACAGCAAATAGGGTCTGATCCAGCAGATATTGGAATGCTTCTTTTCTGGGCACTTCAGTGACAATGATGCCAGCAAAAGGAAGATAGTTCAGGAAAGAGAGAAATAAATAGATGAGGAAGCTTGAGAGAATGAACAAAAATGTGCAGGGAGTAATAAAGAGCTGTGAGGTGATGCCTGTCCCAGGTCATGGGTGCAGCTTGATGGTGCTGCAGGAGTGTAAACACCAAGGTCAAAGGATTAGTGAGGCCACCAAAGCTCACAGTGACATGAAAAAAAATTAAAAATGGAAAATTGAGGTTCAAAGCCGAAGGGAAGATGCATAGTGTCCAAACGTGTGAAGGATCACAGACACAGAGATATCTGTGAGGGCTTTGGAACAGAGGGGAGCAGAGCAAAGAGGAGAGGGGGCAGCAGAAAGACAAGCCTGCTGTGGGGGTTTTTAGTAGCCAGAACCACCAACCTGAATCCATCCCAGCCCTAAAGGCTGGACAAACTCCTCTGGCATGATCTGTGACACCATGGAGTGTGTCACCATTGTGTAGCACTGACCTGTCCTGAGTGACACCTCCTTCTTTACCTGGCTCAAAATGCAGCAGGAGAGATGAAGGCAGGTGGCTTTTCCATACCTAATACACTGGGACTCTAATAACCCACATGAACCTTAATATCAAAAATAAAATAAACCTTGTTTTCACTAGCTTTTTCTTTTAAATGTTGGTAGCACCTTTCAAGCAGTGACAGATCCCAAAGCCCATCCCTCCTGTAGCTGCAGGTAATATCCTGATGTTCCCTATGGGGTGTTGGCAGATACTGTATATTTTAGCACATTTTGACAGGCCTCTACAGCATCCTTGAATCAATCAAGTTCTGCTAAATCTAATAAAATTTACCATTAACTTTTAAATCATAGTAAGAAAATTGTAAAAGGAGAATGGTAGCAGTCCTGCTGTCTTGGTTTGAGGAAGATACATGCTCTTCTGTCAATCTCTGTGTCTTCACAAGAGTTATTTTCTTACTCAATCCCCTCTGTGTCTGAGAACTCTTATTATCACTTTGCAATTAAGAAATGAGTGACAGTTTCGTTTTGAGGACATAAGAAGGGGATCTGATGACTGCGGGTGCATGAATTTTTTAGCCCTATTTGAGGCTCACCTTGGGTCAGATTTGCAGAGATCTCAAGTACAGTTCCCCAGCTCTGTTGTTAGCAGTCAGTATTTCGGAGAGCAGCAGTGTTTGAGATTGAACTAACAGGAAAATTATGTTCTCCAAACCACATCAAAAAATGACTTGTCCTGGATCTCTTGCAGATCAGACTAAACTCTTCTAGATCACAAACACCTATCAGTCCTAATGAAATGCAGTAACCCTCTCCCTCCCAGACATAACACTCATTACCTCCAATTCTGGAAACTGGAATTTTATTAGTTGTAGTACAGAAGATTTCTGCCTCCTTGGGCCACTCAGACTCTGCTGCAAACCTCTTTCCAGCTGTAATGCAGATTTATTCAATGATTCTGTGTCAGGGATAATGAGAATTATTAAATTGCGCTTTATGGTACAGTCATGGATTCAGCAGGGGAACAGTGGGGCAGCTCTTCACCCCTTTCTCCAGGTGCCCTGTGCTCCTGCAGGGATTTGGGATCAGTTGGATGACAGTGCATGCCCTGGGTAAGGAGGATGCTCTCTGCTGCTTCATGCTGAGCTATTTAATGCATAAAAACAGCAGCAGTGTGAGCTTAGGATGTGGAATGTCCATATGCAAAAGCTGGGAAAGGCGGAATGGCAGGTTCTGATGCCAATGGAGTTACTTCTTCCATCTTAGTGCCCATGCAGCAGGAATAGCAGCTGACAGTGACCCAAAGATGAGTGGGTGCCCTTTGCTGATGAAAGAACCTAACTGCAAATGTTCCCATTTCCTTATGTTTGTGCCTGGCAGCCCATAAGCTCAAGTCTTCTGGCTGAAGGGCACTCTCCTCCCTTCTTTTGTTTGCGTTGGAGGCCTGATGTGGAGTCTGCTAAAAGCAAAAGAGATATTTCCAGTGTGTGAAAGAGCTGTGGAGTCCAGGCTGCAGTTCGACAGAGAGGAACGTGCACAGAAATTGCAATATGTTGTATATACACACATTATACATTCACACATATGCATTTGGATGCAGTGTTTACATGCATCGATGTTATGCTGTATGTGTTTTTATTATCATGGTTTGTAATCCCACCATCATTCAAAGTCTTACCAAATAGCTCTGTGGGCAGAGTGCCAACTTCCTTCACATTCCTGCTAAAGTCACTTGGAATATATCTGAACGTGGCAAAACGCATTTGCCAAGTTATGTGCATAAAAACATCCTTTGATCTTTCAGACTCATAAATATGTAGTAGAGTACATGATTGCCCTACTGATCTGTCCTCCATCAATCTTACGTCCCTCTTTTATTGATTCATCAAAATAAGATACGATCAAGGTACAAAAGAGTTAAAGAAGCTATTTATTTTAATGTTTCCTTGGAGAGCTTGCATGTTATTTTGAGTACAAATTATATATATAATATTTCATGAATGATGTTTGAAACATTAAAAATCACCTCTGCACTTCAAGTTAACACACAACTCTGGCAGTCGGCCATCTTTTATTTGCTTTTTTTTTCCTTTTCTTCCTTTTTTATTTTAAAGGAACATTGCAAAATGTGGTGTCATTTTTCTGTGGCCATACTTAAGGGGCTTTTGACTTCTATTTTTAAATCTTGTACTCAACTGGTATTGTAATCCAACTTTGAAATGTTCAGGAAACCATACTTTGCAGTAGGTTTAGTATGTGGGCTGTCTGGATTGGGTGGTGAGTCTTTTCCAAAAAGCAGGGATTATCCTGATTTGTACTGAAGGTAAAATGAGAACTGTGAAGGCCCAGGGAGGTATTTTAGGAGTAATAACAGAAGTAAGAAGTTGGCTTAAAAACACACATGATAGCAAGCCTTGCCTCTGCCTTGGAGTTTCTGAGAAGTGTTTAAATGCCCCAGTTCAGGCTTTGGCTCTATCAGGTGTAAAGCCACTGAAGCTGATAAAAAAGAAATGTGTTTGGAGAGAGAAAAAGTTATTCTAACCATAAATAAAGCAAGTTACATAGCAGGTAATAAAATCTACATTTTGTTCCACAAGGGAGAAATCAAGCGGAGTCCTTAAGCTGGTCCTGCTGGCTGGGAGGAGAAGCACTTTTCCTCCTGATGCCACAGCCACTGAGTTAAAGGACCCTCTGAGTTTGCTTTGACATATTTAGTGCATCCAGCAGAGGCTGGTTTATGGCAGCCAGTGCATTTTTCTCCACCACTTTATGGCGCTTCCTCTTCGGAAGTGTAAAAGCATCCAGTTCTGAAGATGCACCAATAATGAATGAAATAATTTCTGAGCAAGACCTGCCAACCAGGTAACAGGGAGTGAGCTTCAGCACACTTCTCTGAAGCTGTAAAATCTGGGGGGGAAAGTGACATGGGTGCAGATGAGTTCACTTCTTTGTCAGGTTCTCTCTTGGCCTGCAGTATGAGTTGCAGAGTCTGGGAAAGTGGAATCATTTTTATGCAGTTCTTGTCATGAATCCACCAGCAGTAACAGGCAGAAAAGACACAGATTATTGTGTGATTTTATGATAATCAAGATGCTTAGCTGACTTGGAGACAGAGAGAAAAGAGATGCCAAGTTCTTCGTGATGTTTGGCATCTCCCCTTTGAGGGTCATCACACTTAGAAAACATTAATTAAGTTTCAAGTCACCCAACAATAGGAAATGTTGTTACCCTTTCCTTTCACCACTGAGAGCTGAGTCCAAGTGCTGTAATCACAGTATGGAGAGAACCACTGGCTGAGCTGGAAAAATTATACAGGCTCCTGACTCTCAGCTCTGTGGTTAGGCATGGGCTTTTCCTCACTTTAGTCAGCAGCAGATTATGGCTCCACGTTACTCTAGGAAATGCTGTCAGTGTAACAACCTTTGGAGCTAGCAAGCCATATGCTGGTTTCTGTGACGTGGGGATAACAAGAGAAGTGGTTTTGCACTGAGGAGGAAGAGCACAGCCTCACCAGTCACACGCTGTGCAGGCTACACGAGGGTTTGATCCATCTGGATGCATTCTCTTGTCTCCCACCCCACTTCCCTGCTTGTCCTCCTTTGACCTCCTTCGGGTTCCTCAGTGTTTGTGTTGTGCTCCTTTCTGCTTTCCTGTAGGTCTTGCCAGCGTCCCTCTGTGGTGATGGGTTCTCCAGGCCTCACTCCTTCCCTAGATGAGCAGGAAATCCCTTTGATCCTCCCCAGCCACAGGTTTTCCTTGCAGAGACCTGCAGGTCAGTAGCTGATGAAGCCCAGCACTGAAAGGAAAGGCATTAAGCTTTCCTGAGCTTTTGTGCCAACCTTTAACCTCAGTCTGATCCCAGGTTTGTTCTGCTCCTGGCCAGGTTTATTGCTTTGATTGGAGTAACTTCCCTGGCACCATTCACTGGGGCTGTTCCCCCTGCGCTGGGGGCAGCCACAAGAAGGAACCATCACGGATGGACCATCCAGTGCCAGTGGGAAGAGAGGGATTGAAGCAGTTGTCCAAGTACAGGCAGCAAATCAAAGTGGGGAGGGACACAGCAGCACTGCCCGTGCCCAGGGCAATGACCCAGCATGGGTGTGACAGCCCCTGGTGTGGTGGCACTGCTGTGGTGGCACTGCTGTGGTGGCACTCCCTGCAGCCAGCGCAGGCACCATGCTGGGCTCTGGTCACTGATTATTCTTTTGTCTGTGTTACTGGTGCTGAATCATCCTTGTTTGGCTTCTGAAAAAAAAAAAAAATGGATTTGCTGATTGTTCTTACTTGTCCAGTTCTCAAACTCATCCCCAAAGAACATTTTGGGTCAGAGCAGATCCCCTACCAGCAATACAGAGGTAAATCACTGCAGCCTCTGCTTGACATTCTTTCTGTGGAAGATGGGCTTCTGGGCCTTTATTAATCAAAATATTGGCAGAATTTTTACATTACAAAAATAAAGGGCTGGAGGATTAAGATCTATCATTATGTGTTCTTTATTTAGTCAAGAAGGCAGCAAACAAATAAAGGAGATTTTTCTAAAACCTTTCTGGAGTTCACAGACAATAACCCAAGCCAGGGTAGGGAACAGCCACAGAATTTAGGTGTTAGAATGATTTCTGTTCCTCTTTCCTGTAGATGTTGCAGTTGTTATTTGAATAGCTGCCTTCTATTGCATTTTATTTTTATCTAGTGTTTATCCCATTTATTTCACCTACAGAAAGCATTTTTGTTGAACAGAAAACCTGCTTCCTGAAACCTTCTACTTTTCCCACTGTAACCATTCAGGAAGAGTAATTAAAGCCAACAACTTTCATTTCTTCAAACAACCTTAAAGAACCCCCCAGGTGACACAGCAGTGACACAAAACAAGTCTGGTTTAAGCACCTCAGATATGAGCCTCTGATCCTACTTTAATATTAGTCACATCTTAAAATGAAAGAGGAAATTGAAACAGGTTTTGTTTCCATAATTGTTTTTTAAAGCTAGCATATTAAATCTTGGTGAATTATTTAGTAGGAAGGATGACTCTGCACCTTTGATTTGTAAGTTGAATTTTTATTCTTAGTTGCTTTTTCCTGGCAGGATTAAATGCCAGGTTCTCAGCTCTCTGTGGAATTAGTAAAATCCTGTGATAGATTCTATAGGAAATTAAAACACAGTGGAGAGAAGACAATTGCTGGAAATGTTACAGGTTTGTTTTCACAGGATTCCTTGGTAGGTGTTTTCATTATTCATTTTTCCATTTTTCACCAGAACTTTCTCTTTCTTCACTAACCTCAGAAAAAGCTTGTAACTATTCTGATTTATACCTGCTGCAACTGTGCTGCAGCATTTGTTGTGTGTGTGCTGTTAGCGCGGGTTGCTGGGAAAATGCCATTTTCTGGTAAAAGATTTGCCACCTTGTGGTTGAATGGATTCAGTGGAGGAGCCCAGTGCTGGGGTTGAGCAGGAATGTGCTTCAGCTAAATCTGGAGCAGTAATTTAGGTTGGAGCAATTTAGGTAGGAGGCACCGTGGGGGCAGTGGAGCCTCTAATAGGGATACAGCCAGGAGAGGCTCAGGATATTAGGAAAAATTTCTTGGCTGAAAGAGTGGTCAAGCATTGGAACAGGCTGCCCAGGGCAGTGGTGAAAATCCCTGAAAATGCTCTAAAAATGAGTAGATGTGGCACTTTGTGACATGGTTTAGTGGGCACAGGGGTATTTGGTCAAAGGCTGGACTTGCTGACATTGGAGGTCTTTTCCAATCTCAGTGATTCTGTGATTTTGTTTAAATATCAAAAGTAAAATGGCAAGAAAAACTTTTATCATGTCTGCCTTTCCTGACTATAGACAGAGCCTAGATGAGTAATTAGGACTTAGAGATTTATAAACTTCCAGAGATGGCTGAAATTAGGGTGATGAGCATTGTCCTTTGTGTCCCTGTGTTTTCCTCTAGAAAGACAAAAGTGAGGCAGGGAATAGTCTTTCCCTTCCTACATGATTCACTGCTTATTCTTATGCATCAAAATTTCTGATTTTCAGGGCATTTTGTGCTTAGCAAACCTGTTGCATCTCACCCCATCTCTTTATGCCTTCACTTTTCACTCTGTGGCCTGAGGTGTTGTGTCAGGCAATATCCAAAGGTGGTTTTTTCTTCTGTCCTCCTCCCCCTACCTCCGATGTTCATCCTGAATGCAGTCTCATCGTGGGCTAGTTTTATTAAGGAACCAAGGGCCAAGAGTAACTTTGGAAAGGGGAAATAGAAAGAATATGTTAAACGTAAAAAGTACAAATGATGAGGGGTAGGAAAACAGTTTGCCTATTTGCCCTTCACTGTGGGGGTGAGGGGGAATAAGAACAAAATTAATGGGTCAGCCCCATTCAGTTAAACTTGAATTTATTTGGGCACTTTCTGCTCTCAGAAAGAGCAAAGAGCAGTAGAGGAAATAATTATATATTTTTCTTCTTACTGTGACTGGGCATGAGTTAATGCAGACTTTTAAGCTGACTTACTAATAACATGCATTCCAAAGGGTCTGTGCATGTTTCCAATTTAGAGCTGTAAATTAGATTTTATCCTCAACTTGGCATCCATGAAAGACATTCATGGAATACACCTGCATAAAGATCCTTATTCATCTCTCTCATCCCAATTTAGGGGGATTTTAGGCACTGTAATAGAGTGCAGAACCAAACTTTACCTGTGAAATCCAGTGCCTTGAAGAGAGTAGAGAATAATAATACTTTTTATTTATGACTGTCTCCCAGCTTTAGAATCTTTTGCCAGTTTAACTGCAATTCCAGGAAGTGGGGTTGCTTTGATTATTTAATGTATCTTGTAGGAGTATCTTTGTTTAATGTTTTTAGGCTTTGAAAGGGAGCATGAGATGGCTTTGATACAGGGGATTGGATCCATGATACCAAAACACCTTAAAATATGTTGTTTCTCTGTAGCTTCTCTACCATGTCTGCTTTCTCCAGACATGTTGCTATGAAAATTCTTGCAGCTGTGGCCTTTGATGGGGCTAACACCACCTTGCTCTACCTGCAGGAAGCCCCACATATTCCAACGTCAGCCTGCAGCATCACGCTTTGCTTTCCCTGGCAGAGGAGCATCGTTGTCATACGGGCTCTGAGCAGGCTGGCCCCTGTGTGATCTGACTGAAATCACTCTTCCAGGCAAGCCTGTAGCCTGTCCCTCCTCAGAGCAGTTATCCCAGCCCATGGCTGGGCTTGCTGTCACGCTGTGCCTGTTTCTGGTGTAGCTGTCTGCTCCTGGACGCTGTTGCAGGCTCGCTGCATCCCCGGGGCATCACGGCATCATCAGCTCATTACTCTGAGCTGTGCCCATCAGATACAATCCATCTTCAGAGCTGGGCTTTTGGCTCAGGGGGCTGAGTTTCCTGAGATGTGTGTGTGGGTTTCAGCCACATGGCTCCCATTGACTCTAATGGGAGTCTCGCTGCTCGGGGTTGCGCGCAGCCCTGGTGTGCGTGCACGGCCCCAGCATCAGCGCACCTCTGCCCTGCCTTGTCAAGGAGAAACCAGCCCCCCTCCCCACCCTTGCCCCCACCCCTCTGGCCTTGTGTACTTGTGCATAAGCAACAATGGAGACTCATTTCTATGGTAAGTTAGCAAGATTTATACTATAAATATTGCATTACAAGGTTCCGACACGGTGCTATTTTCGAACATATCCACACTTTGCTGCAGATCAGTGTGTCACTGAAATGTTTCCTTTGAAGAGCACGTTTTTGAAACACATCATAAAAAAATTCTAGCATTGAGATTCCTCCATTTGCGCCATCACGGTGTGGGTCAAGATGTCTTTATTAATACAGGATATTAGAAACTTAAAAATTTGACTATTTCTTTCTCTTTTTTGGTTGGGGGGGGAGGATCCTATAAGGGATTCAGGAAACAGGCAGCATAGCTTTAATTGAAGGAGACAATGTTGTCAGTATATGTGTTCCTACAGTTATAAAGCCCAGCAGTATAGTATTCATCAAGTCTGATTCCACCTGACACTTGACTGAAAGCATTTTGCACTAATTTGCTTTGTGCTTGTCTAGTAAATCTAAAAAGAATGAGTGAAGGGGTGATAGGTGGCCATTAAACAGAATAAACAGCCTCTGGCAAGTGAATGAGTTTTACAGACTTGTTGCTTTTGGGAGGGGGAGGGTGAAGGGGAGAAGATTATAGGTCTTTGAATCAGCATGTGGCTGCCTCTATCACTCTGTAATCACAACTGTTTTCTTTGGCCCGGAGACCCATGTGCACCTCCAGAGAGGCTACCACAGTGAAGAAGGAAGCTCTGCCCCCAAACCTCTGCAGGAGAGCCCTCCAGACATATGATTCATATTCCAAGTGTGATAGAGGCCTAAATGGCAATTGTTTTATCATATAAACACCAGTGAGATAGATTTCAGTCTGGAGCTGATTGCTTTCCTCAGATAATCCTTTTCAAATTTTCCCCTACATAAAATATAACAGCTTTAGGGTGTTTTCAGGTCCCTGCTTATGGTTCAACTTATGGTAAAAACTTTGGGCTTGTTGTCATCTTTGTCTGACTTTGCTGATAGCAGGCAGGAAATAGCTGTGTAAAGGCAGGAGGGGGTAAATAGCTGACTCTGTGGTCTGTAATTGGTTCATAGTTTTGGCCTGTGAAGAATAGAAAAGAAGGCAGAGGAGGGCTGGAAGACAGCCTAACAAGGAACACATGGGCATCTGAAAACTAAACACAGCTGGACCAAGGAGCGCATTTGACCGCCCGTTCCCTGCTCTCAGACTTCTGAGCATTGTTGTTGTTTCTGGGGAATATATAGCACCGGATTTCGAGGGGGTGGATGGGAACTTCACGAGGATAAAAGGCAAAATATCATGACTAACCAGAAATCAAAACAAAAACTTCCTTTCTCCATGTACTTATTTATTTAGTTGCTTGCTGGCTTGGGGTTCTCTTATCTTGGCAACCTCGTTGCTGTAGTTTTGCTGGAGGATGGTGCCCAACACAGAATGTCAGGTTTTCATTCCCCCAAAAAAATGTTGTTCAGGGGGATTATTTTTCCTTCCCCTTTTCCTTGTCATCCCCTCCCTTGTTGCCTTCAAAACACAAGGGTGGGTGGAAGCTCCTGGACTGAGAGAGGACAAAATGAGCCTGAAAAAGAGGATGGCACGATGGAAAACTTTACCTGTCAGTACAACGTTAGAGAGAGGAAGTTTTAATCCTCCCTAACCAGCCTCCCCTCAGAAGGTGGGAATAGGGAACACACCAAGCCCAGGTCATGCACCAAACCTGAGTAGAGGCTCTCTGTGGGATTCACAGATCATTTCTGTGTCTGGGACAAGTCACCTTTGTTTTGGCTGCTTCTAGGACAGGGAAAACTCAGTGTCCCCGAACTAAGGGCTCTCATTACTTGAACCTCATTAAAATAATCTCTCATCTGTACGTGTGCCACGAGGGAATGGCCAATTCCTCCCCATTCCTCTCCCCTGCTATCTGCACAAACGCATTTTTCTTTTCTAAATTAAAAAAGATCTCGCTGGCGCTTCACTTGGTTGTTTACATTCTTTAAAGGGGAAAAAAAAAAAAAAATCAGCCCTGAACCCCCTGACTGCAGAGCTGCCATTAGCGTTGATTGTGTCCAGCAATGCACAGTCCACTTCAAGAAAGGCAACATCCTCTATTTTTTAAGCCAAATGTTGTGCACCGCAGCAAGAACAAACAAGAGTGACTTTCATCCTTCAAACACTGAAGCAGCTTTGCAAAGCCTGACATGAAAGGGCCTCCCTTGCTCTCTTGTCCATGTAGGCCTGGAAATGGAGCTGAAATGGCTAACAACATTGGTAATAATAGGGGCCTGCCTGGCATCAAGAGGTGAGCCGAAAGACTTCAAAAGCTGGCTCGAGCATGGCTGCAGGAGCATTTGCTCTGGGATTCAGGCTCCAACTTTTATTCTCTCCCTTTGAAGAGCTTACAATTGGGTGGAGGGTGGAAACCAAGCATTTTTGACATGAACTCTGCCATGGAAAATTATGAGAAAGACGGAGATGAAAAGGAATGTGTCCTGATTGTGCTGGCTGTTTTTTTTATTTTATTTTATTTTTAAAAGTCTGCAAAACAAGGGGCTTGCAGTACTATAATCATTGATCCTGAAATGTTCTTCAGAGATTAGTGCTATCAGTGCAATGTGAACCTCAAGGCTGAGAGGCAGAGTGGAGGAGAGAGACCCTTTTGCACTAAAATAACACAGGCTTTTAAAGGAATAGTGTATTACTCTGCTGGGGGAAAAAAAAACCCAAGAACATAATAGAAAAAAATCTCACAACACCTGTGCTTGAAAACAAACAAACAAACCAGAAAATAAACGGCAGGCTTGGCTTACCTCCAAATTTTGCAATCACCTGAGGGTCCCAATTGTTTGAGTGTAGATCCCTCAGCACACTCAGACTCCTGTTTGTTTTGTAAGCTCAGATCACTCTTCAGGACTCTGGTGTTGGTTTTTCTGCCTATAAACACAGAATAATTTCACTGAACCTGGAGAAGCTGTTGGGGATTTGTTTTAGTATGGGCAGCCATGTGGGTATCTATGGGATTACTTAATATTTAAACAAATTAATCTTGTTGCTTCATCCCTTTTATTTTTGGCAAAGCTTCATTAGTATCAAATATGCAACAGGCAGGTGGGCAGCCTTGCAAAAGGTCACCTGTCGTTTCATATTGTACCACTCTTTCCTGTTGTGTCAACTCTGTTAATCTTTAATCATTGGGGCAATAGATAAAGAAAGGAGGTAAACAAGGTGGAAATCAGTACAAAAATGGAAGGAAAAGCAGGGAACAGGGGGAACTACTCTCAGAGCCCTGGAGATGAGGCCTGCAGTGAGACTTGGGGAGCAGAGTGGGAAACTGAGAAATAAAGAGCAGGCTGGAGTGGGAAGAAAGATGGGTTGGAAGGAAGGAAAGCCAATGGATGGGAAAATCCATGGTTTGGAAACCACCTGCAGCTGGTGGGCAAAGGGAAGGTGTCCTGCACTGGTATATAGATGGAGAATAATGATACAAATAGAGGAACACTGAAGAGCCTGCCCAGAGTCTTTTGAAATGAATGGAAAGAGTTTGTTGGACATTTGAGTCCTCCAAAGCTGAACAAACACTTCCCACCCACTAAGCCACCCCCAGATGTTGTCACTCTAAGCGTGTATCAGTTTGACATTTTAAGATGAATGTTCTGTGTTCAGTGGCTCTCAGTCTGTACTTTTGGCACTTTCTAGTGGTCCTGAGCGCTCCTTCTGAGCACAACTTGTTAGTCCTCTCTCATTTGTACCCACGCCATAAGGGAGCTGTGTGTACACAGTGCTCTCACCTATTTTTCTCTGAATGGGGAGTCGTGGAGTGGCTGCTGCACATGATTGCCTGTCAGGCACCAATTAGCAATCCATTCAGAGTCCCTGAAGCTGTGATCCACAGCCAGGAGAGCGTTTGAGAACACTTGTTTTGAATTATCCTGCACAAATCTCATGCCATAGATCTACAGCAAAATGAGATCACATATCCCCGTGTCTTTTAAATATCAAGACATCCAGGTATGCTTGGTTTTGAACAAACATAAACAAACTTAAGAGTGAAGCTCTTCTTGTGTAAAGCAGTTTCTTTGACAGTATGTCTTATAAATTAATTTCACTCCATCTGAAATATGATTTTCTTTTATGTCTCAAACTACAATGACACAAGTATTTCAGTTGGCAAAATATGGAAGTTAAACTGTTGGTTGCTGTGTTCTTAAATGTGTTGCTGATGTGAGTCCTTCAGTTTTTTTTTTTCCACCCTCTTTTCTCAAAGGCAAAGAAAAGCTTCTTAGCATTTTTAAAGCCCAGCTTGTGAGTCTGTTGCTGTCGCTGAAGTTTATGTGCTAAATCTTTGAATCAATACTGGTAGTTCTTAGCTAACCAGTTCTCTAACTTTAGGGAGGGAACAGAAGAAGAAAACAAAGTCCCTGAACTACAGGGACAACTGGTAGAAAGTGAGGCTGCAGGGGGCTTCTAATGTGCTCTGAAAGCTGAGTGCTTAAAGGAATCAAAGGTAGGGAAAATCTAAAATAATATCTTCAATAACAGTCTGTTAATTTGCAAGGACAAGGAAAAGAGCAGCCGTTGGTTGTATTGCTAAATTCAAGAAATCTGCAAAGCACCAAAGCAAGAGGGAATCCAGCAGCAATTCCCAGGGCTCCCAGCTCACTCACTAGCAGACTTGATGAGCCTCTTTGATCTGGTATTGACATCATATCAGATCTCCTGCTCTGTTTTGCCCACTTGCCAAAGCCAGCTTCCCAGAAGCGAAAATGTGCGTTCCTTTCCTTGGGGTAATTTGAAACATTGACATGAAACAGACCTCTCGCTCTTCCTCTGCTGTGGCCTGCCTTTGGAGTAGTTCCTTCATTAGTGTCTCCTTAAAAACACTTGGAGGTCAGTGCCAGGCTGGAATTGCAGTGTTCTTGTCTATTGTGAGTGATGCAGTGATTGGGTATTAAGTGTATGAATACCAAGAAGAGAAAAGACAGAATATATAAGTTGGTTTGGGAGCCTGGGATTCAGACATCCAGGGTTTTTCAGATATCTTGTATAATGAACATAGACTTTATTAACCATTTTTGGCTACTTACAGATTGCTATACTACACAGAATACTCACTGTTGTTTCAGTGATAAATGAAATTTTCGTGGTGAGAAAGAAATGATAAGTTCCCATTAGAATGTAATACGTGGAAAGAAGCCAGTGAAAAAAAGAGTTCCTCTTCTCTCCACAAAGGAATTTTGAACACTGGAAATAAAAGTATAATCTATGTTAATGGCTAGCTCAAGTACCATGTCTACACAAATGCCAAAACAGCATGGGAAATATGCTGCTCTCTTCCCAACTAGCATTCCAGATCTAATTGTTAAAGAGCATCTCTTTATGTTCCCTAGACTGTAATGTTGACCCTGCTTTTACTTGATTCAGCAGTATTAGGCATATTTAGATCCCAAATTTTCTCCCCTCTCCCTCTCCCACCATTACTGGCTGCCATAGCTTGTTCATGGGGATACTGGACAATAAACTCACATGTATGAGTGCCCAAAACTGTGCATGAAGAGACATCTTTTTAGGGGAGGAAGCAAATATGGGTACCTCAGGAGTTTGGGGGCAGTGGCTGAATTTCTTTTATTACCTCTCTCTCCCTTTTGGACATCAATTAACCAAGATTTTTCTCCTTAGCTGATGTATTTTTCTCTCTCATTTAATCAGCCCTACTGGGGAGAAAATATGGCTGGAAAAATAGTGCTTTAAAAAGTTACAGTGGCAAAACTTCCCTTAACCAAATGACTAGTCATTAATCTTAAATACAAGTGTCAGGAGGAAAAAGATCTTTGTTGGGGGTCAGGAGTAAAGGCATCCAGGTTGTTTGTGAAATATTAAAAGCTAGAGTTCACTGAGCATCTGTCTTATGCATTTTAATTGTATCTCCATGAACCTGAACTGTGGGGCCCTCAGTGAGCCCTGCTCAGTTGTGCTGGCTCACAAAGTTCAGGGCTGGGTTGTAAGTCGTTTTTATTTAGCACCTAGTGACAGCAAGTACTTGTAGGTGGAGAGACATTAAGTGCCACTTAAATCTGTTCCTGTACATCTTATTAGGAATGTACTGGAGTGATACTCTGGCTCTGAATTCACTGAGAGTCATTAAAGGTCCCCCTTGGCCTTTCCTAACACATTCCTGACTGTGCCTCTGGAGAACCCTCAGCTTCCATCCAGCACTCTGCAGTGACTGCTCAAATCCAAAATCAACACACCACAAAGTCAAAGCTACCAGCTATTGATTGGGAAAACCTCAGTGTTCTTGGCTGTGCCAAGACAGGAACCAAGGGTGACACTCGTTTGGAATCAGAAAATGTGTTCTAAAAAGGTGCTGAAGTCACATGTGTTTTCTGAGAGCACACCTTGACTAAATCTAAGTGCTAAAGGTGCCGCAGTTGGGATGTGGACAAGTGCATCCATCAGGACTCACTTCCTTTTCAAAGGTTGAATGAGTTTTTTCCTTTGGCTGCCCTGGGAAATTTGTCCAAAACATTAGGAAGCAAAATAAAATACCAAAGGTGGGCTTTTCTTGGGTGAGGCTGTCCCTGGAGAGAAAGCAATCTCTTTGATCTGAGCACTTGCCTGAGCTGCTGAAGCCCATTTGAGCTGGCCGAGAGAGCCTTGGTGCTCTGTTAATGCAGTGAAATGCAGCACAAGTATTTGTTATTGCAGCCAGTATCAAAGGAGGCAGGACGACTTTGCCACTTACTATAAAGTGTTTCCATGAAAATGGAAATGAATGCTACAGGGGTCTGTTCCCTCTGAATGCACAGGGGAGCGAGGCGCTGAAGGGTTGCTTTCATTATACCATTAACAGGGCAAGTTACTTACTTTCTTTTTTCCTCCATCCCTCTTCAAAAGCACAGGGGCTTGAGGCTCATTCTTTGGGTCAGCCAGGCAGTGCTGTGTGTTCCCTGCCAGCCAGGGCAGTAAATCCCACTGTTGTTCCCAGATGGGCCCAGCAGAAATCCATCCCTTGTCGTCATTCCAGCTGCACTTTCTCCGCAGGGAGACGGCAGTCACCCGTTTGGCGAGGAGGGGCAGCCTGTAATGTCTGGCCAGAAACCTCCACCATAAACCATGGCTTCCTGTTATGACACTCATGTGTCTAAACTTATTGATTTATTTGGGTGGAACTGTCTAACCTGCTCTAGGAGGAGTGGGCTCAGCAGGTACTAAGTCATGTAACAATAGGAAACATCAAAATACTGCCTGCGGTGTTAGATCTGGGAATGAATCTCAGTTTAGATTTATTCTTTAAAAGCTATCTCACATGTTAACCAAAAATATATTTTCCATTTCCATTTTTTTCTTACATTTAAAAATATTATTATTAGTATTCATATAATCTGACCATAGCTTTTTCATTTGTGTGTTTCCCTGATTAGCAGCATAGCAATTTTAGAAATTGCAAATCTGGAACTTGGGCCACCAAGGATAAAAGAGATAGTATTCTGTTTTGATTTATACATCTGTCTTGATTAGGGAATTCTCTCTTTGTCTGGAAGCAATGTGATCTGGTTGTTAGAAAAGTGAAGATAGACCTTGGGGACACTTGAGTTCTTTCCTGGCCCTGTCACTCAGTGAGATTCTTTACACCTAAATCCACCCTTTGGGTTTATTAGTGGGTATAAGAACACCTATCCAGCTTTCCCGTGTGCTGTGAAACTTAATTTATATTTCTGAAGCTCTTTCAATTTGTCACACCAGAGAGCTTGTATGAAGCATGTAACTACTGATTTTTAAAGGTGTAAGGTAATTTTCCCTCCTATGAACATTTATTAAGGTTGATCACATTTAGTGTACAATCACACACTATTTTTTTTCTAGAAAATATTGAATTTAGAAATTCACTGTGAGTTACAGCTTTACACCTGTAAACAATAATATCTTATACATGTGTGTGGCCATATATGTCTCTATATATTTATATATGCATGGTTATACACACACAAGCAAGAGAAGAGATAGTCTTTCCAAATAGTCTGGAAAATCTCTGGGACTCCACAGCTGGCAGTGCATTTCTTTTATTTAAGGAAAACTTAGGCAAAAAAAGCTTATGTGCAGTCAGAAACTTCCCAGCTCTAATTAATTAATATGAAGTGTAAACAGATCATGAAATATTTTTTAGTGCTTAATACATAGAAATGTCCTGTGTTGATGCTAATGAAAAAGTAATGCCTGGAATATTTCACATTGCAGGGCCTGGGGACACAGATCCATGGAAAAGCAATTCATACCAAACTGCTTTACAAGTGCAAAAATTCTGTTAGCCTAAAGCTACAGCACTACATAATTGTACAGGGGGGGAAAAAGGCAAAAAAAACCCCAACAAACCAGCCCTCCTCTGCCCTGTGTTTACCAGAGCTTGAAATAAATCCAATGGGTTATTCTCTCAAAAAATGATGACACCAATATTGCAGCAGGAAGGATTTTTAATCTGCCATATTCTCTGTGTAATCCAGATAGCTCCTCATTACCTCACTGTGTAGTCTGTCATTCCAGCTGATTCTTGAGATCTGATCAGTGCAAGAGAAGTTAAGGAAATTTCTGAAGACCATGAAAATCCAATCCTCTCCCCTGGAGAATAGTCTCTTAATTGTAATAGCCCATTTTAATCATTGTAATTGTTTAAAATATTATGAACAGAGGGAAATAAGGAAGATAATTGTACTTCAGCAGCCACAATCTTTTGTTATCACCTAAGCATATTGGAGATTTAGCTGTGTATAGTCCCAATACTTCCTTCACATACCAAGTGGCCTTAATTATGTGGGCAGCAAGAATTCCTCTTGAGAGAGAGGCTAGGATAGCAAAACAGCAGGTAAGAAATGCCTCTTCCTTACTTCTTTGTTTCTTCCCAGTCCCCTGTAGCTAAGGCTGCATATGTGGCTGTCTCTGTCTTTGTGACACTTTAAATGTGAAACAAGTAATTTAGTTGAAAATTTTCTGTTATTTTTTTTACATGCTTCATATGCTGGGTTAAAATCCATTAGCATATAACAAAAATCGGAGCAGATGTAGTGCAACAGATTCCTTAAGGGAGTCCATATTTTTACATATTTTGTAATAAGGAAACTGTCACTCCCAGATGGTATCTAGCTAATACTGGTGGTTTGCTTGCTGATAACATACTAAAAAATAAAATTAATTGTATTCTATTTGATGACAATGAAGCCATTATCATATATAATTCACTCTTAAAGCAAACGTCCAAGTGATGGTCCCTTGCAATAACCGAGCTTTCCCAGCCCCTGTGCCTGTCCCTTCTCTTCTACCTCAGAAATTCTTTCAGAATTTGCTGCAGCAGAAGCCTCCAGCTGCGAAGTGTAACAGCCCTTCATTAGCAAAGCTGAAAACCAGTGTTAATTTGTGCAGGGAATCTGGGCCAGCAGTACCTCAGTGCACTTTGCACGGGCTTCATCCTTCACCAGTGGTTCTCAGACTGCTCTGGTTTGGATGTCACTGTTATATATCACAGCAAAAGGAAACAATTAACCTTTGCAATAATGCCACTGACTGGTGCCTGTCTGCTAATGGGCTTGAGAAGTGCAGGAAGTATCCAGAGCTGGTGCTTGCTGTGAGAATGAAAATCAGTAATCCAGGGTTTTACACAAACACGCAACTCTGATCTGTAGAATATGTGCAGTATAAAGCTAAGATGATAAAAGTATTTAAAAAAATATCTGAAAGAAAGGTTTTTTTAAAATACTTTCTTAGGTGAAAATGTCAAGACCTGTTATAGACTGATCAGTTAAAACCTGATAAGAGAATGGTTGAGTTCACAGGAATTAAGGCTTTTGGTGAGGTTTAATGACATGAAACACCAGAATGAGCAGCTCAGTAGAACTTTCCTCATCTCCTTCTGTCCTACCACAAAAATACCTATGTGTGGGCAAGAGCAATATGGGAATGAAGAGTTTTCATTCTCAGAGTTGACCTTGGGCAGGGAGTGTTGGCTTTCCCAACACCTCCTGGGGACAGCAGCACTGGGTCCCCAGGCCACTGATAATTTGTAGGCGATGATACCAGCTGGCAAATGGGAAAACTGGGACAGAGAGGTGAAGTGACTTTCACACAGAGCTGGAACTCATGT
Source organism: Ammospiza nelsoni (assembly GCF_027579445.1). Lineage (NCBI taxonomy): Eukaryota > Metazoa > Chordata > Aves > Passeriformes > Passerellidae > Ammospiza > Ammospiza nelsoni. The sequence goes on along the minus strand of NC_080646.1, from coordinate 4,293,596 downwards.
CTGAATTCCCAGGTCCTTGATCTGCTTCTTCGGGTGGTGTTGGAAACTAAAAACAATCTAGCAGTGCAAAAGGGAGAGTTTGTCAGGACTGACTAGCCTAAATAACTATTCAAGGAAACACTTAAGTGGATAATAATGGTTTCTCATCTCTGGATGACTGCAGATACAATACAATACAATGAGGCACGCTGTCTGAAGGGTCTAAATGTGCCTGGCTGTGTTCATTCTAGTTTATTGATGCTTTTGGTTTCACTTCCTTTCTGTTATAAGCACAAAGTGCTCAGAAGAGGAACAGATGACTGCATTTCCATTTGGAGAGCTGGTAGAGGAGGACAATGTTGTAGCCATCTCTGTCACATGGGAAGTGATTTTACATTCTCTGAGGCTATTGCCTCAAACTGGGAACTCCATAAAACTCTGTGATGCTACTGGCAGACATTGCAGAGGAAACAGATTACTTAATGTACATGTAATTTTGAGTAAAACATTATTTAATTTAGGAAAATCACAGACCAGTGCTTGGAAAGAACTATGTAAATCTTAGACATCTCTTGTCCTCTATCTTCAGTTAGAAGGTTCTTAGTATTCAGCAACCATTATTTTACTTCATTTTTCCTATTTTTTTTCTTATTTCCTTTACTTTGTTTTAGAAATGAAACAGCCCTGTGGATATAACAAGAAAGTAGTGAAGTTTCAGTCCCCCAATTCAAAAAGTGAAGAGTTTTCTTCCCCACTCTTCCTCTCCTGGTGTCTCACTAAACTTATTATAATGTTTGCAACCTCAAATGGCAGAATATCATTCAATAACTGCTCCTATCAAATTTCAATTATCTGGTGACTAAAGTGGCTTGGAGATTTTCCATAGTCATCTGGGAATTTGGGATTTGGGTAACAGATTTTCTCAAACCGAATTTACCCAGCTTCAAATGCTCTGAACTCAATTTGTAATCCTTGTCTTCCATAGTATCAGCTGTTACCTCTTTGCTCTTTTTCTAATGCGTTAAGTACCAGACAACTCTAATATTTTATTTAGCATGATTTGCATTCAAACTTCAAATATCCCTTGAATAATAAAACATTTACATTATTGAACTTTACTTCTGTATATTCACTGGCATTTTAAGATGTACCTACAGAGGACACCTGCCAGAAAAAGCAGCATTGTTCCTATGTTTGTGGACCTCGAGTTGTACCTTTTCTCTCTCAGCCTTCCTCATTAAGACATCACAGCTGATGTGTTTTCTCCTCTGTGTTTTAATGCCTGAGCAGAAGATGTATTTTATTCATGATTTGGTAGGGAATGTGTCTGGTGGGAAGGAATTTGGACACCATTAAAGCAACCTGAAATTCCACCGTGGATGTTGGGAGGGAGATCTTTTTCTTAGCCACATAAAGCATCTGCTTAAATTCTCGAGTGTGGAACGTGCAGACTTGTTAGGCAAGATTTTAACAGACTGTTTGGCACTGAGTGTAATTTTTCCCAAAGACCTGGCAGTGGAAATAGTTGAAATAATGGTTTGTCAAATATCATCAAGAAAAATGCTAATTGATACCTCATCTGAATCGAGCACCATTCAGTACCGGAAAGGGAATGGGCATTTCCTGTTTCTTCCCTACTCAAAAAGAGACTCTTCCCAAAAGGCTGCTCATGTTAGATTAGATTTGTGCCACCTGTAGGACTATTCTGTGGGGTAGATTAGTTTGTGTCATACTGTATTTATTGGCTATTTCATGGAGTGATGTGTGGCTCCACAAGCCTGCAGTATATTCTTAGTGCCAGCATTGCTAGATGCTCTTTTACCAAGTGCCATTTTGAACCCCGCAGCAACATTTGTGTTGTGGTATCTTTCTCTCCTTTGTTCCTTGAAGTTTCTGGGTTCAGTTGAGCTCTCCAAGCCAGCATGGGGACGTGAGGATAAAGCCCAGCTGTGGCTGTGGGCCTGGAGCGCCAGCTGGCCACGGTGCCGTGGCAGCGTCGCGGGGCCGCTGGGGGAAGCCAGTCTGAACTTTTGCAATAAATATTAAAGAGACCACAACTTTGAATGGATTTGGAATCTGAAACCAGAAACCCAATCTAAATGTCAGAGCGGGTCCCTATCTGCAGACTAAACTGAACTGAATGTTCAGACCCCAGCTTTGGCAAAGAAATGAAAGCCGTAAATCCAAATCTGCTTTTTGTATTTCAGCCCCTCTCGTGATGCTAATAATACTTTGCCCTTTCACAATCTCCAATATTTTAGAAACTTTGAAATGATTTATCAAATGAGTCATACTTCCCAGTCAGACTCACAAGAACTAGTTTGCTGGAAATATCACCCAAAAGCAAGGGCAGGACTGGGCTGTGGCTGAACTTCTACTCTCTTGGTATCTGTGTGTGGAACCGGGGCTGTCAGGTTTTGTCTGTATCTCTGTAACTCTTCCAGTGCAATCCCTGTGTGTCAGTAGGCCCAGCTCCACGTGGAATTCCATAATTTCCCAGGTGCAGGTGTCTTTCCATTGTCTCATTCCTCTGCTTCTCCCCAAGGGCTTCCAGAGAGAACAGGACAGAGTGGTGGAAGCTCTTGGTGCAACAAAGTCAACTTTGCTTTGTCACTGAGACCTTTCCCAATATTTGGAGTGTTTAAAGATTCCCCTGGTGCTCTGGGGGGAGTGAATGGCAGAGCTGAGGCTGAAACATGGAACTGCTGAATCCATGTGTTCCTCTGAGCCATTATATTCAGAGAACAAAAATGGATTATTTAGCATCAAAGGTACCAGTAGCAGATACAGGGCATCTTCATTCATCATAAATAATGCTGTTAGTGAGGAATAATAGTATTCCTTAGTATTGATGACAATATATTGAGCATTAGCAAAGGCTTCTGCTAGGAGAGTTATCTAGTGAAGTGAATGATGGAATTTTACTACCTGAGTACAAGGACTGATATAAATGATCATTGCTGTGGCAATGAATTGGTTTAAAAAGGCTTCATAAGGACTTGCCTAATGCTCATAAATTAACATTAAATATGAGATGGGTTATCTAATCACATGCTTTCAGGCAAATTCCTTTTTAATGTGTATGTACACTGCTGCTGGAAATACAGAAGATATATCAGAGGAGATATTTCATGCCATAAATGGTTATGTTTGATAACTCTGTAGTATTTTCATAGTTTTTGTTGGTTATGGAATTTCTTTCTTTACCATCAAAATTTTTACACAGAACCCACATTAAAATGATATTTAAAGATAACTTTAACCCTCTGTATGCCTGTGGCTTCAGACTAAGGAGGAATTTCACTGATAATTTGATATGAAATACTGGAATAGTGGGTTCCTTTGTTTTAAAGGAAAGTGGGGTTGAGTCACTGAGCTGCTGCACATCTTCTGCAAACTGCTGAGGCTCAGGAGCATCCCAGGGCATATCCAGTGCAGATCTTGGTAATTTAGTACAATGTCCCTGATTTCCACCCCGAAAAACTTTGGTGGGAAGACTTGGTGAATACACCAGAAGCTGTTCTGAACTATTTTAATGCAGGGCAGATAAAGCTCATGGATTTAATCAAAGAAGAGTAGGATGCCCAAAGTTTTCTGTCCTCTGGATTAGCTGGATA